>NC_092462.1:11561529-14316529 GCF_047495875.1 Pithys albifrons albifrons
CAACCATGGAATGTGATAGTCTGCCTTGACTTCAGCAAGGCTTTTGACATTGTCTTTCTCAGCATTCTTGTAGGCAAACTTAGGAAGTGTGAGTTGGATGAGTGGACAGTGAGGTGGATTTAGAGCTGGCTAAATGGCAGATCCAAGAGGGTGATAACCAGTGGCACAGAGTCTAGTTGGAGGCCTGTCACTAGTGCTCCCCCAGTGCTCAGTACTGGGCCCAGTATTGTTGAATTTGTTCATCAGTAACTTTGGTGAGGGGGCAGGTGCCTCCTCAGCAAGTTTGCTGATGACACAAAGCTGAGAGGAGTGACTGATACCCCAGAGGGCTGTACAGCTCTTCAGAAGGACTTTGACAGGTTGGAGAGATGGGAAGATAATTGTCTGCAATTCGACAAATGCAAGTGCAGAGTCTGCACCTGGGGAGGAAGAATGCCATGCACCTGTGCAGGCTGGGGGCCAGCCAGATGGAAAGCAGCTCTGTGGAGAAGGACATGGGGCTCCTGGTGAATAACAAGCTGCCCATGAGCCAGCAGTGTGTCCAGGCCTGACCTGGAGTGCTGTGTCTAGTTCTGGGCTCCTCAGTGCAAGAGACATGATGCTCCTGGAGTGGGTGCAGTGGAAGGTTACAAAGTTATTAGGAGACTGGATCCTCTCTCTTACGAGGAAAGGTTGAGGGAACTGGGCCTGTTTTGTGTCAAAAAGAGATGACTGAGAGGGGACCTTGTCAGCATTTATAAGCATCTGAAGTGGGAGTGCCAAGAGGATGGACCCAGGCTCTTCTCAGCTGTGCCAGCAATAGGACCAGAGACAATGGGCAGAAACTGATACACAGGAAGTTCCATCTGAACATGAGGAAGAACTTCTCTACTGTGCAAGTGACTGTGCACTGGAACAGGTTGCCCAGAGAGGCTGTGGAGTCTCCCTCACTGGAGATATTGCAGAACCGTCTGGGCACAATCCTGTGCCATGTGCTCTGGAATTGACCCTGCTTGGGCAGGGAGGTTGGACCAGATGACCCACTGCAGTCCCTTCCAACCTGACCCATTTGGTGATTCTTGGGAGTGTTTTGGCTCAGTAGAAGTCCAATGGAGAGATATTGTTTAATGTTGAGACAGTTCTTACAGTTTTGCAGAGCCTTCAGTAGTGCATCTGGGTGCAGTGCTTGTAGCTGGAAACAGCCCCTGCTGGGAATGTCTCCTGCAGTCAGAGATCTGGCCAGTTGCCTTAGTGATACATCCAGTGCTACGACACGCAGTGTCTGCTCAGTGCTCTTGTTGTGTTGTGTTGTGAGCAGACTGTGTACCCACTGTAGGTTGCAAAAGAATTGCTCCATGCCTAGGAGCGTAGATTATATCTGCCTCTCCACCCATGCACATTTGAGTGTCTGTCCATTTGGGTATGCTACAGACCATTGATTTTACACCAGTGCTGCTGTTCCTCAAGCTCCTAGTGGGACATAGAATTGTTGCTGGAGTTGTAAAGTATGTAGTCCTTCAAAATTGGTGTCTTGCTCATAGCATGTTTTTCTACTTTATTTTACAAATTCCAGTTCTTGGGTGTGTTCTTACCTTACAGCATTCATTGTAAACTGATTGTTTTAAAAGCTTTACAAGCTGTGAGTCTTATGCAGTCTTGTGGGTATATAGTTGATGGGTCTTAGTTCTTCAGTGAATATTTAATATTTAAGTGGGTTCATTTCTTTTCAGATGCAGCCTGTGAATATTCAGTCTCATATTCCATTCACAGCACATTTAATAGTCATCACACTTCAGCACCTTCTTTTCAGGTGAAAGTGTTGTGATGTTTAAGACAATGAGTCTCTCTGGATCCAGGTTGGTTGACATGGGGTCCCTTGGCAGGCAGCTGAGGTTCTGTCTTCCATTAATAATTGTACCTGGCGATGTGGCAAAGGTTTGAATGTTTGATTTGTATCTCCTGTCACAGTAAAACCCCAGCCTGATATTGCAGATGCCGCAGGTTTTTAAAGTAAGAAGGCTTATTTAGCGGGGTTGAGTGACCTTAGTTATTTATAGTATGTGGCTCAGTGGCTTTGGGTTGACACCAGCTTTGGGGAAGAAGTTGTGGTGCAATTTCTTTGCAGCAATGCCTGGGCTTGGCCAGCTTCCATGTTGTGAATCCTGAGCTTGGGCAGACTGGGATGGACTGGTTGATAGACACAGAGGGGACTGCTTCTAAACTCAGTGTGCTGTTCTGGAAAATCTCTCCTTAAAATTACAGAGGCTTTTTAGAGAGACCCACTTTGGAAGAGAACAAAAACTTCCTCATTGATATTCCCTTGCACCTTGTATTTCAGATGAAATCTGGTGCCTAATTCATTATTCAAGCCTGTGGCTGGCCCTGCCCTAGTGGTCAGCTAAGATTGATATTCTGTACTTCAGTCGTAGTATGTTCTGTGATAGCATGACTTGCTTTTTGGAGTTTTCTTGTCGGCAATCACACTTGCTGTTTAGCCTCCAAATGAGCTTAATTCTTCCAACTACTTATCAAGTCTAATCTTGCGGTTCTCAATGCTCCTGAGACTGTGTCAACTGCAATCAACTGCCCATTGTTTGTGCACCCTGGCTGCAGGAATGGCAGCCAGCTTCTCTTTAGCCTGGGTGTCTGTGAGCCAAGTATCATCTCTGCAAGCATTAGTCACATCATGAAAAACCTCTCCTTCTTCATCATTGCTTCAGAACACGAAGTACCGTTTTCTTGAGGCAGTTGTGGTAACAGGTCCCAGAGCTGCTGTTTCCCATAACTCTTACATAATTGCCTCTCAGCTGCATATTTATCTTCCTATGAGGTATGATGTTTCTGTAGATTATTTCCTGGCCCTTGACACATGCATCCACAGTTTGTTCCTCTTTTCCACCGGATCTCTTTTAGCTTTAGCCTGTGTGCATGTTCCACCTCAGTGGTCCTTGCTGGGAAAAAGAGAAGGTGCACTGCAAATTGCATTTAAACAAGCCCAGGGACAGAAGTTAAATGCTGTAAGAACGTCCGTAATGGATTTAGCCATATGCTCCTCCTTTTTCACCCTACTGGGATTCTGTCTGCTGCTGAAGCATGAGGGAGAGGCGCTAGGGAAATTCCAGCTGTCATTGAAACATACTTCTCTACTGGCATAGTTAGCAGCAGTGTACCAGGTGGCATGTAGTACATTGAGCAGATTCATTTTCGAGAGTTCAGCTGAGGCCATCTATTGTTTATACAGTAAATGCAACTTTAAAACTTCTAACTTGGGATTGGAGAGGTTCTGGTTGCATGGCACACAGCAGCGATCCAGTATAAACTCACTTTGGTAATTCAGATGTGTTCAAAAGCAATAGGCTTAACAGCTTATTGTTGTGCTAGCATGCTTTATGTCAGATCAAGTGTTGTTTATTCTCACAAAGTCAGTATAAAAAACACTGTGGTGTGTAGGCTAATCTGTCAAAACCACCATGGACTGATCCAGATCAAGTGAGTGCTGCTGGCTGACCATGTGCAGCCCTTGTGGTATTTGCTGTGGACCTGCAGTGACAAGTACACAACAGTAGGTGCTCTGGACCTCTTGGCAGACCTTGAGCTCTAGATCTTGCTGTTCAGTCTGCCTGAGCCTTGGCTAATGCCATGAAAGGGAAGCTGCAGAACCACAAAAACCTTTGAGGCCATATAAATTAGAATCTTTGTTCTTCAGCCTTAGCCAGCAGACTGTTTTGGCTCTAGCCTGTGTGGGAAATGGTTCTCACTTGTTCCTTCCTGTTTCTGTAATTTTAACTGTTTCCAGCATTTGAAGACCAAGGGTTCACCCCAAGAATGTCTCCTATTGCTGAGCATTTCCCCTGCAGCTCTTGCAAACCTGTGAGGAGCAGACCCCAGTTAAGACGGGATTATTACACTGTCTATAGACACTGTGCAGGATGAAGACTATCTCAAGATAAGACAGATGAGGTGGCATTGCTTAGGTATCCCCATTTCTCATCACCACACTGCAGTTTGGACTGTGTGCTGCTGAATCTGTTAAAAAAAAAAACAACAAAAAAACCCAAAACAAAACAAAAACCAACCAACAAACACCCCCCCTATATTTTCTCATGGTAAATATCCCCTGACTATAACTTTTGAGAAAAAGAGATTTTGTACTCTGATCAATTGCCAGCTTGACTAGGGCCAACCCCTCAGAGTAGCTCAGTACTCTGAGCAAACATTCAACAACCAAAAAAAAAAAGCAGAAGAATAAAACAAAACCCTACAACCTGTTCTGTGTTCAAAGCTTCAGTTTGCACAAGCTGGCAGTTATTATCAGATGCTAGTGCTAGTTGTTGTAATTTGAGTGCAATTGCTGAGTGAAAATATAGGCACTGTCCCTTCTCTGGCTGCTCCTGTTTTATGTGTTGGGAAGAGAGATTTGAACCCACAGGATGTACCCACCCTGATGTGTCAATCTTGCAAAGCCCATAGTTTAGGCTATGCATTATTAAGTATTATGTCTTTGCACACCTGCTGGTAATTTGCTGGGGCATTGGAACTGTTTGGACCATTTCCTAAGCTGAGAGAGCTTTCTGGGGATGTCTCATGCAGTTCAAATACAGTGGGGCAGTGTCAGAGTGGGTCTGCTGGGTGAGTGCCACTGTCTGTGGGAGAAAGAGAACAACCAAAGGCCAGTAATGGAAAGCTGCCTTAGATCCCAGCTGCCTTAAATCCTGCTGATTTTGCAGCTGAGTCTTGTCTAACAGACCTATGTCCTTTTTCTCTAGGCTCTCCAAGGAACAGTTCAGTGGCTCTCTGGATACTTGAGGTTCGGGTAGGGGGGCCTTTGAGTTTGAAAGCTGCTCTTATAATAAGAGAACAATTGTATCAGCAGTGGCTGAACCTGTTTTAAGCTCTTCCCACCTTTTCTTTTGCCTTTGCTTTGAACCCATAATAGCTGTGCCCACTGTGAAGCATGGAGAGTTTTTGTGTTGGATCTACCACTACAAACTGCTATGAGGAATCCATCTGGGACACAAGTGCCTTGCTGCCAGTAAAGCTGTGAATCCTTGTAAGATGGGTAAAAGTGATAGCCCAAAAACAGTGAAGAGGCTGTTTAATTCTCCCCTGGGCTGTTTGCCAGCACTTCATCCATGCTGCAGAGAGCAGTTCAAACCTGAAACACTCAGGTTTCTTCTGTCAACATCTAAGCCAGAGCAAGTTTCTATCTGGGTGGCTTCAGCCACTGATTTCCACTTGTATATGTAAAGGAGTCACCTAGTTTGTTTATCAGCCCTGGCAAACAGTCAAGGTGGTGAGTGAAAAACAGGTAGAAGTGATTGAGCTGAAAAGACCAAAATAAGGAAGGGACTTTTCTGGGAGATTCTCTAGTTTCCTTTCTCCACCCACCTGCTTTGTGCTTTTTGCGTCAGGGAGAACTTTCAGACAGTCCCCAGGTCTTGATATTCCCCAGTGTTCTGTCCTGTATGAGGCTGTTTGTCACACTCTTTTAATGACCATATCCCTTAATGACCTCCTGGATAGCTCCAGAGGACAATTTGGAGGACATGGATTATATCATATTAAAGCACATCTGTACTTTGAAGATGCCTGTCCTGGGTGACAGGCAAAAACAGAAAGCACAAGAAAAATACTGGTCAGAAGGGCTCCACTTAAGCAACTGGTGGCACTACTGGGTTTGCACAGCCAAACTTCTTTAACCACTGTCTGCCTCTTGGCCATTTAGAGAATTAAACAATACACAGGGGTACAGTACAGAGCTATATTTTATCTTCCTGCACTGAAACACTGCCCTAATGGTAGCTGTGTATTGAAGTGGAGCCTTCTCTCCAGTTCATCTAGTTAAAAAAAAAAAAAAAGAAAATGAACTCTGATTGTGAGAAAGAAAAATGCTGAGGAATTGTTAGTTCATGTTAGTTGATGCATTCTTTAAAGGAACTGGACCAGACGGGATCCATCCCAGGGTGATGAGGGAGCTGGCAGAAGAGCTTGCCAAACTGCTCTTCATCATCTTCCAACAGTCCTGGCTCTCTGGGGAGGTCCCAGATGACTGGAGGTTGGCGAATGTCACCCCAATCCACAAAAAGGGCTGCAAGCAGGACCCTGGCAACTACAGGCCTATCAGCCTGACCTCCGTGCCTGGCAGGGTTATGGAGCAGTTCATCCTGAGTGCAATCACACAGCACCTTCAGGGTGGACAAGGGATTAGATCCAGTCAGCATGGGTTTAGGAAGAGCAGGTCCTGTCTGACCAACCTGATCTCTTTTTACGATCAGGTGACCCACCTGGTGGATGAGGGGAAGGCTGTGGATGTGGTCTATCTGGACTTCAGCAAGGCCTTTGACACTGTCTCCCATAATATACTCCTGGAAAAGCTGGTAGCCCATGGCCTGGACAAGTGTACCCTCTCCTGGATTAGGAGCTGTCTGGAGGGTCGGGCCCAGAGAGTGCTGGTGAACAGAGCTGCATCCAGCTGGTGGCCGGTCACCAGTGGTGTTCCCCAGGGGTCTGTGTTGGGTCCAGTCCTGTTTAACATCTTTATTGATGATTTAGATGAGGGGATTGAGTCCATCATCAGCAAATTTGCTGATGACACCAAGTTGGGAGGGAGTGTCGACCTGCTGGAAGGCAGGAGGGCTCTGCAGAGGGATCTGGATAGACTTGAGAGATGGGCTGATTCCAATGGGATGAAGTTCAATAAGGCCAAGTGCCGGGTCCTGCACTTTGGCCACAACAAACCCCTGCAGCGCTACAGGCTGGGCACAGAGTGGCTGGAGAGCAGCCAGGCAGAAAGGGACCTGGGGGTACTAATTGACAGGAAGCTCAACATGAGCCAACAGTGTGCCCAGGTGGCCAAGAAGGCCAATGGGATCCTGTCCTGTATCAAAAATAGCATGGCCAGCAGGCCCAGGGAAGTGATCCTTCCCCTCTACTCTGCATTGGTGAGGCCACACCTTGAGTATTGTGTTCAGTTCTGGGCTCCTCAGTTCAGAAAGGATATTGAGGTGCTGGAGTGAGTCCAGAGAAGAGCAACAAGGCTGGTGAAGGAACTGGAGCACAAGCCCTATGGGGAGAGGCTGAGGGAGCTGGGGTTGTTTAGCCTGGAGAAGAGGAGGCTCAGAGGTGACCTCATTACTGTCTAGAACTACCTGAAGGGAAGTTGTAGCCAGGTGGGGGCTGGTCTCTTCTCCCAGGCACTCAGCAACAGGACAAGAGGGCACAGGCTCAAGCTCTGCCAGGGGAAATTTAAGTTAGATATCAGAAAAAAATTCTTTCCAGAGAGAGTAATCAGGCATTGGAATGGGCTGCCCACAGAGGTGGTGGATTCCCCATCCCTGGAGGTTTTTAAACTGAGATTGGCCGTGGCACTGGTTGCCGTGAACTAGTAAAGGGACTGGAGTTGGACCAAGAGTTGGACTTGATGATCTTGGAGGTCTTTTCCAACCCAATCGATTCTATGATTCTATGATTCTAAAAGTGAAATTAACACTCACTGATTCTGGAGTCCTTGGTATGGGTTGTGTGCAGAAGGAATTCTGGAGGTCTTTTCTACCTCACTGTAAGGATGAAAAATGTGATCTTCTGTGATCAAAATTCAGTGACTCCTGACTTTTGTCTCATGTGTGATGCCTTATTTTATGTGCAACACTTAAGCAGCACAGCTAGAAACTCTCTTCTAGTGGGACACAGAGGAGAAAATCTACTTGCTTAGCAGAGCCCAACACACAAAGCCTGCCTGGGAACTGAGATGCACACCCAAGCACTGGCCCTCCATCGGCCCTGGGAAGCATAAATGGTTCTGACAATGTAAGTGATTGCACTGACTGCACCCCAGGTGTTCAGCCATGTCGTGCCAGGTACCCAGTTTCTAAGGGCATAAGGGGAAGACTGCACTTTCCCCCAAGAAACTACCTGAAAATATCATTTGAAAAAACCTTTTGAAAAATTACATGCAGCATTTCATTGGTTCTTTTGGCAGCAAGAGAAAAAGGGGATCTTCAGAAGCTCTAACTAAACATGAAAGGTAAAACTGAAAAAAAAGGGGATGGGGAATGGAGATTTTCATAACAAAATCCTTTTCCAAATACTGTTTATTTGTGGCATTTGGACCAATTTCATGAAGTAACATACTATTGCTTTGATTAGTATTTGGATCATTAAAAGCAACAGATTTGTGTGAAATAGTAACTACTGGGGAAAAGGGAAAAGGGAAACTCCTTATAGTGGTTTAATATAGATATGACAAAACTCGCTGCTGTAGAGGTATGCTTAGGATCCATATTTTATAAGCAGGTCACATCATAAGACCTCTTCAGTAGTTATAGCCTCACAATTTTTTCTCTTATCAGCTTTCCCATAGTTACTTGCAGTGATTTCTGTGGCTATTTTCTATTAAACCTGTGTTTGTATTATTTACAGGCACCTCCATATTATTCCAAAGAAGTTTTTCATGTTGACTTCTTTATTTGTTGTAGTTTATATTTTGCTTTCATGGTTGGCTATACGTTTTCCTGAAATTACATTCCAATTTTAACATTGCAATATAGTGTGAGAGTTAAAATGTTCATAAGCAGAAATGCCCTGAGATAATTTAAGCCTCAGGAAATGAAGAGGAGGCTGTTGTAAATGAAGCAGCTCCTCTGAGGTCAGGCAGGACTCAGCATGGCAAGAGCTTCCTTTGGCCACCTTCAGTGACCTTGAACAGGGCACAGTTTCTGAGGGGCCACAGTCCTTCAGATCACTGGGGCTGCTTGCCCAGGGAAAATCTGTTCAGCAGGGACAAGGGGAGATGAATCTGAGAGTCTCCTGCCTAGAAGCTTTCTGAAAAGATTAATTACTCTGTGAAAGAGTCAAGTGATGAGAAATGATGCTTTTGTCGTAGGCCATTGGGTCCCTGGATGGTGGATCCCATTTTCCAGGGCTAATCTCTAAAGTAAATAATGTTCTTTTTGTTGACTGTCAGCGGTGTGTCACTGTGCAGTGACCTGCATGTGCAAGTGCTGTGGGCTAGAGGTCCTGTGGCTTCTGTCAAATCTGTACAGGGCATATCTCCTGTTCCCCAGTGCCCCCTGCCATCCTTTCCTTTCTGTCTGAAAAGAAGGAGATTGAGCAATTTGTCACTGCTTGTTGAGAAGTGGCCTTTGCTGCTTGATGTCCAACTCCTTTCTTGCTGGCCTTTCTCCTCTTACTTCTGAACCTGGTTTTCATTTCTGCACTGATGCTTTGCTCCATTCCTCCTCTTGCTCTTTTCTGCTATTTTCTATTCTCTGCTTAACTCCTTCTTTCTTTACAGGTTTTGGCTTTACATGTCTGCACACACACGCCCCTACACACCCCGAAATTAAGTAAATAGAAAAATCTACTTCCGGGAGACACCTACAGACACAATTTTTTCTGCTATGATTTCATACTGTTGTGTGGTCTACTGTGGGTCCCTGACTAATTAAAATTATGACAAGAAAGTAGCATGCACACACTCTTCCTATTATTTTTTGTTTAGTTTCATGTATTTGTTATTTCCTTTCTAAAAGGTATGAGAGCATCTTTCAAGGGACTGTTTCTTCAAAAACTATTTATGTCAGTGGATTTGCATGAGTAGTGATTTGCTGTGCAGCTGCATTGCATCATCCACAAATAATGATGAGAATACTTGAATTAAAAATCTTGACTTTTATTAGAAAATTTGCCTTGGTCACATGACAACTTTCATGTGGTGACAAATTTGACTGTATAGCTACAAACAGTCTTTAATATGCACCCCAAAAGATTGAAAGCACTGCAAAGGGAGGAGCTGAGGCTACCCAGAAATCTGGTCCTCTCTATCCAACAAAAGTCATTCTTTGTCCCTGCTGTCACACTCCACAGCATGGCTGTCTTCTCTGGTGACAAGATTGGTGACTGCAGTTTGGCTCTGGGGAAAAAAAAAAAACCCAGGTGCTATTCTGTGTGCAGGTCTGCAACTACTTATTTTCCACGTGGTTGCTCTGTGACAATTCCTCATGAATAAAAGGTGCAATGAGGAGATTCTTGCTGTGATGAACCCCACAGTGCTTCAGCAGTGCTGCCACAGCTGATGACTGAAGATAGCTGAAAGAACCAAACCTTAGACATATCAGCCTAATAAAGTGGATTGTAATGCAGCACTGTCATTTTATGTCCCTGGTCCTTTTAGGGACCTTATTTCTTTATCACATAATGAGCCAAAGGAGTATCAGTGAGTGACTGCTCACAGAGGGTATCACAGTGATCATGCCCACCTCCTTGAGGCAGCTGGCCAGGAAGCATACCACTTTATCCCAGCTGAGGGGAAAAAACAGGGATGATTCCCAAACTAAATATGGGCTCAGCATTCTCTCTGGGGCACATGAAGAACCTGGATTTCAGTCATGTATGTCCCAGGCTTTACATAAAGTGAGATCTTGTGCTCGCATCTCTGAAAGGCTTAACTGCTCATCTGGTAAAGGAGTGTTTCTGAAGCTGTAGGAAACAAAGCCCAGCCCTCACCTCACAGTTTTTGTAATCTGAGTATGTGATAAGAAAATGAGCAGATGTAAAACCAAAGGTTGGATCCAGCTGAGCTTGAGAGTTTGGAATAAATGTGAAGGGAGTAACAACCGTATGGGGGCCATGCATTGTGTTCATGAAGGCATCAGTGAGTCTTAAGCGGGAATTTAAGTGACTGCAGATTTTCTTTACAGGAAGTTTCTCATTTTGTAAAGGAATGTGATAAAAGAGGAGGGAGCAGTATTGGAGAGTACCACCAGCTGGAGAGTCATCTTTTAACTTCTTGGTCAGCTGTGAGCAAGCACTGACCAGAGTGTGCTTTGATGGAAGTGGGTAAGAGCAAGGAGCTGAGCTATTGGATCCAAGAGGAGAAGAAAGAGGTAGATGAGGGATGCAGAGTATGAAATACTACAGAGGTGGTAAGTCAGCAAAATACTTTTTTCTGCAATGCGTTGAACAGTTTTATAGGGAGAGAAAGTAGTTTTGTTGAAACCAGGAAGAGGAAGCTCAGCTGTAGACAGGTGAGACAATGAAAACCTGAACCAGAGCTCCACCAAAGAAAAAGCAGCTGAATTTTTAAGGCAGTTTGCAGGTAGAAAGAACATGATTTGTGTTAAACAGGTTACTTCTTCTCTTGCCAGCTGTGTGCATTAAAGAGAACACTGCTTTTGTCATTCACAGGTTACTCCTCTGTCAAAATTACTGAAAATTTCCATGCCTGTCATTATTTAGAAACAATTGCAACTCAGCAAATCTAATTATTTCAGTTCCCTCTGTTGTGGTTCCTCTTATTGTTGAAATTAGTTCCTTTGCTAGAATCTTCAAGCTTTTGTAACTTTAGTTTTACTCGTTATAGCTGATGTAACAGTTATGTCAGCATAAAAACCCTCTTGCACTGTACTTTGCCTCAGTTTCCACTGTACTTTTCTGTAGTTCTGAAATCCTGTGAGAAGACTTTTGTTCAGGAACCTAAAGCTGTAAGACTATCCAAACTGTTTTTCTCAATTTTTGTCTTCTTGTTGATGTCATTACTAAAAGCAAAAGCTCACACAACTCTTGGGTATTGTCTAATAAACCCTCATCTAACTCCCAATCATGTTCATAGAAATACTTCATTTCATGTCAGTTAAACTGATCTGAGTAAAGTTAAAGCCTTGATAATACCCATCTTACTTCAGGAATCTCAAGCATTGCGGTAATAGGAGCAAAGATCAGTACCTGTTGTGGCCATTATGCTAATTTTGGTAAGTGACACTCTTAAAAACTGAAATAAAAATCAGAATCTGTTATGTTCCTTCAGCTAATATCCAGGTTGGCTGGGAAAAAAATGTCTCTGGAACTATGAGAAATTGCTTCATTTTCCAACTATGATTATCATCGAGCATGTAGAATAAAAGAAGTTCACCAGAAGTAGTCAGCATGGATTCACCAAGGGGAAATTATGCTTGACCAATCTGATAGCCTTATGGGATGGTGTGGCAGGATGGATTGACAAGGGGAGACCAGTGGATGTTGTCTACCTCGACTTCAGCAAGGCTTTTAACACTGGTTCCCATAACATTCTAGTAGATAAACTCAGGAAATGTGGGTTGGATGGATGGGAAGTGAGGTGGATGAAGAACTGGCTGAATGGCAGAGCTCAGAGCATCATGACTGATCAGCAGAGTAGAATCCAGTTGGAAACTGTAGTCAGTGACATTTCCCGGGGATCAGTACTGGCTCCAGTCTTATTCAATTTGGTCATTAATGACCTTTGGATAAAGGCATAGAATGTACCCTCAGCAAGTTTGCTGATGATACAAACCTGGGGGGAGTGGCTGATATACCTGAAAGCTGTGCTGCCCTTCAACAGGACCTTGATAGGCTGGAGAACTGGGCAGAGATAAACCTAATGAGGTTCAGCAAGGGCAATGTAGGGTCCTGCCCTTGGGGAGGAATAACCCCAAGCACCAGCACAGGCTGGGGGTTGACCTACTGGAGAGCAGCTCTGCAGAGAAGGGCCTGGGAGTCCTAGTTTGTGACTATGAGCTGGCAGTGTGCCCGTGCAGCCAGGAGGGCCACTGGGATCACTGGGTGCATCAGTGACAGTGTAGCCAGCAGATTGAGAGAGGTGATCCTTCACCTTTATTCAGCCCTAGTGAGGCCACATCTGGAGTGCTATGTCCAGTTCTGGGCTCCTCAGTACAAAACAGACAAGGAGATACTGGAGAGGGTCCATCAAAGATAATGAGGAGTCTGGAGCATCTCTTATGAGGATGAACTGAGAGAGCTGGGCCTGTTTAGTCTGGAGAAGAGAAGACTGAGAGGGGATATCATTAATGCATATAAATATCTCAAAGGCTGGTGCCAGGAGGATGTTGCCAGATACTTTTCAGTTGTGCTCAGTGACAGGACAAGGAGCAATGGCCATAAACTAAAACACAAGAAGTTCCACCTAAGCATGAGAAAGAACTTCTTAACACACAAGGTGGCAGAGCCCTGAACAGGCTACCCAGAGAAGTCATGGAGTCTTCCCCTCTGAAGACATTTCAAATCCACTTGGACACCTGTGTAACCTCTTTTAGGTGACCCTGCCTTGGCAGGAGGGATGGACTGCATGATCCCCAGAGGTCCCTTCCAACACTAAAAATTCTATGATCCTGTGAATGCCTGTTTTAGTATTCTGCACAGAAGTGATGTTTTCTAGTAGAGCAGACATTACTGAGTATTTCCCAAGTATCATTTTTGCACTCTCTATTTATCATAAATAGTAGATGTGTTAGATTCATCCTTGTGGTATGTGACCTACAATGAAAGAAATAACCCCTCTGGTTTGAAAGCTCACGGGAGGTAACAGCACATGCCATCCCCCAGGGAGATGATTCACCAGAGGAGCTGTAAGCAACTCAAATCAGTTTTCTCTCCTGGAGGACTCAGTGCTAGAGGAGTCAACACTTGAATTGTCCTAGAGAGGAAAGGTAAGATGTCTTTGGCTTTTGTTTGGTTTAATGGTTTGTTTCCCTAACAGGATGAGAACAGAAGTCAGTTGTGAGCCCGGAAGGAGAAAAAAAAAGGAATATTTTGTATTGTTCTTCAGTCTCAAGCAGAACGTGTCCTGGTTGTGCTGCTATTTTTGTTGGTGGAAAGCACAGAAATGGAAACCCAGTAGCTATCAGACTAATCTGGGGGAGGTACAAGAGCCTTGCTGCTCTAATTGTACAGACTTGAGACTGAGGATCTAAATTATGATTTTAATACACTGTTCATAAAAGTATGCAAAAGAGGCTGTGGAGGTAAATGTAATGTGGAAAGGTTTGCCTTCAAGTCATGGGCTGAAGTTTCACTTTTGTCTGCACAAGACAATACAGTGGGGAAGATGAATAAAACTGAGGCTGTGATTCTGAATCAGAGCTGCACATTTTCCAAACAGGCTGTCATTACATTTAGAATTGTAGGATGATAGAATACCCTGAGCTGGAAGGGGCCCACAAGGATCATTGAGTCCTACTCCTGGCCCTGCACAGGACTATCCCCAAGAGTCACACCACGTGCCTGAGAGTGTTGTCCAAACATTCTTGAACTCTGGCAGGCTTGGTGCTATAACCACTTCCCTGGGGAGCTGTTCCAGTGCCCAACCACCCTCTGGCAGAAGAACCTTTTTCTAATATCCAGGCTAAACCTCCCCTGACACAATTTCAGGCCATTACCTCGGGCCCTGTCTCTGCTCACCACACAGCAGAGATCAGTGCCTGCCCCTCCACTTCCTCTTTTGAGGAACTTGTAGACTGCTATGAGGTTTCTCCCTCATAGTTATTTCAGCTTTCTTTTTGATAGAAAATAGGTTAGACTGGTTTGCATGCAAAAAGAACAAAAGCCACAAAGGTAACATTTCATATAACTCCTAAGTACATAGGTTAAATATCTCTTCTACATTTAATTTTTTACAAATCCAGAGAAGCCAGCCAAATCATTCCAGAGTGCCTTTATGTATGCCCTTGCATAAGTTTTTCATCCACTTGTGGGTAATTCAGTAAATTTAAATCAAACTGAGGAAAATATTTGTTCTTTTGACTCCTGCTTGCAGTTTCTTTTCTTTCTTGAAATGCAGTCTCTTTCTCCAGTACAACCAGTTTCCTTCTAATCACCTATGCACCCCACACGTGCCCTTTAATATTCCATGGTCATATCCAGACCTGTTTGATGGTATTCCCTTGACCAGCTTCTTCAAACAATGCCTCGTGGTCTCCAGTTGATGTGCTCTTTTGGAAACAGCCTCTCAACATACAAAACATTCAGAGACCTTGAAGGACAGATGAAGATGTGCACCCTATTGACTTAACTATCCAAAATGTACACAATCCATGACTGCTTGGAGGGTTTTTTAGTTACCCCTCCTCCTGCCATTCCATTTTATGCCTGTATTTTTCCATGTTAGATACTTTACTTTCTTAATCTGTTCAACACAACTCTACAAGTGTGTGTAGATGGAATGCACCATCACTGATGGAAGCCAGTGCACTAAGTGGACTTGAGAAAGGAGTATGGGCAAAACAGACCTAAACCACACATGGTACTAGTTCTGAGTGAAAGGCTGAAAGAGTAACAGCCTGGAGGTGTTTGATTCTGCAGGGTGAAATATATGATAACATGAAACCTCCCTAGTGCTTGTCTGTAGGGATGAGTGTAAGTGCATCCCTTAAGGAAAGTTGTTTGGAGTTCTACCTTAAAGAGAACAGAGCTACCTGGAGTATGTGTGGTGGCTTGTGACCAATGAGAGTCTGTGGTGTATGCAAGGTGAATTGGTTAACCAATTATGTGGTAGCATGTTGGATGTAGAGTGCATAAAAGGTGTGGATATTACTGCGTGAGAGTTAGATCTACTAGGATGTGAGATGATGTAATAGGAACTTCTAGGAACTATCTACTTCTACTATAAGCTATGAGAACTGTCTGTTAATCTATCTTGAATAAACTGTCTAAGTTATGAGCCTTCTGATCAAGCCTTACGATGTCTGCTGTGCCTGAGCTCATCTGACCATCAGTCCAGTGCCCTAGCTCAGTATAAGGGGCTTTGCCTATATTTGTCTCTCCTGAGAGAGGATAGAGCTTGAAATAATGGAGCAGTATCATTAGTCACAACTCCATAAATGTAAGCTAAATAGGTCACCACAAGGGAGTTTGGGTCACTGGTTTCAAAGTTTGCAAATGGGAGAAGCACAGGCCCATAGGTGTTCCCTCTTTATGGTGGACTTGGTGAGGTCTCAAAGAAAAGGGAATGCATGGACATTCTGTCTCTTCAGCTCTACTTCACTACACAAAGCAAATGTGCTTTTCCATCTATAAAGGAGAATAAAATGGTTTTGACCCCCTTTAAATATTTTCTTTTGTGGTGATGCCTGAAGGAGCACTGATAGGAGGCCATATATCGTAGTACTGCCCACCTCACTGATCTCTTGTTCTCACCTCTGTTGATTTGTGTTTTAGGAAAGGTGTGAAGCAGAGATTAAATGTGTACAGAACCCAGCAGATCTGTGACCACCTCTTATTATCAAACTCAACAATAATAACATAGAGCTCCTTGAGCACAGTTTTTTATGGAATATTGTCCACAGGGAGAATTGGCATACAATTTCCCCAGTGTCTGAAGAAGGATTTTGCTCAACTGGTGCACACATAGCATTTCTCTTCTTCCTTCCCTCCCTGCTTTCATGAAATGTGCAGAAAGATGACATACAAGAGACCTTTTCATCTCTGTTGAGTGAATTGCTGCTGTCCAGAGCTACAGAATGAGGAAGGCAGGAGCTTAGAAATACCAGAAATATGAGTTCTGTTTTACTTTCAGATCTGCGAAGCTAAAAATGGGCTGCTTTATTTCCAGTTAAGGAAAACCAAAACTGGGATAACACCATAGCATGTGGTATGCAGAGCTAATGTAAAACAGGCAATAAAGCAATTACCAGGCTGTAGCTTTAATGTTGTCCTGCCATGTGGGACTAGTTTGCTTTGTTTTGGTTGGTTTGGTTTGGGGTTTTTTGGGGGATTTTTGGGGGTACGTGGATAGGGGGTTTTGAATTTGCTTTTCCCTTTTCCTTATACTCTGGAAAATATTTAGTCCTGGGATGTAGGCAACTTCTCAGCTCTCCTTCACAATATAATTCATTGTCACTCTGCTAACAGAGGGCAATGTAGAAAAGCAAGCATGCACCTACGAAGGCTATTCTTCTGTGTGACTTCAAGATATTTTTGCTTTGCTTCTTCATGTTAATTCAGATTCATGTTTCTGTATTAGTGCACTTCATATAAAATCTGAAAGTATCTATAGCCAAGACTGCCATGAGAATAGCCCAAATAACCATCTCCATGAAAATCTACTTCTCTCCATAATGGGTCACTCTCTTCGTATTTTCTTGGAAGAAAAATGTAGAGGAAGTAAAATGGGATTTCCCAGTTTCTCAGAAATAGTTTCATGAGAAGGCAATTATTTTAGTCATTTAAAACCTAGGTTTGGAGGATGCTGAAGGATCCATGAGAATATGCTACATGTTTCACATGCAGAAGTGGGAGAAAAATGTCCCACTGGCTAGTTTAGTCTGCCACACTAATTGAGCAAATGCTGGGGAGACAGACCAGTGGTTTGTGTTTTCCAGTTGGTTAACTGGAAATGGAATAACCAATCAAATGTAATAATAGTATATTTTTTGCTTTCTTAGAATCATAGAATTGATTGGGTTGGAAAAGACCTCGGAGATCATCAAGCCCAACCCTTGGTCCAACTCCAGTCCCTTTACCAGATCATGGCACTCAGTGCCACTTTCAATCTCAGTTTAAAAACCTCCAGGGATGGGGAATCCACTACCTCTCTGGGCAGGCCATTCCAATGCCTGATTACTCTCTCTGTAAAGAATTTTTTTTTCTTAGGCAGATTTGGATTTGGTGGGGACTAAATAGGAAATATCTGAGCATAATCTTTCCTTGCATGCAGAGAAGCCATTGATACACACTGTTTGTGCCATGGGTAGGAGAAAATTTCCCATTTGTCATCCCTAGTGCAGAGTTTCCCTTGGCAGAGTGGCAGCATCCCCTGTCCCTTTATGGCAGTTGCACTGTGTGCAACAACAGCAGCAGCAGCTCTGTAACATAAATGTTTCCAAAATCATACTTCAATTTAATTACCCATAAAACCGTGTTCTATGAAAGAGGAGAAAGAAATCACTCTCCTTGAGTAGATCAAACTTCATAATAATCCTGAAAATTCCTTTACCTTTGATTGAACAAATGCAGGGAAGGCCCGGATGGTCACTAAATCAGCTGTCCACTGGCAGAAGGAGCTTGGTACTGCGGCAGAGATTCAATGCTCTAATTAAAAAGTCTCAGGCTGTTGGAATTTTCCATTATGAAAACAGAATGTGTGTCTGCCTTACAATTATGTTGCTATCTTGACTTGTCTTATATATCACAGAAATGTGGAAGTTAATTTTGTGGGGAGTTTAGAATGTGTTCTTCTATGCCATTCTCTTTTAAGAAAGTTGGGGAAAATGTGCTTTCCCTTAAAAGTCCTAAAATTTGTTTTCAGCCCTTTTATATTGCATTCTGGTACTTGACTGTTGTCTTTTTTTTTATTATTTTCTCACCTGAAGAAAAAAAAAAGTCAAGTATCTGGATTTCTTGTCTTTCTTAAGAGCTGTAATCCTGTAAGAGCTTTAAAAACTCTTCTTACACTACAATTTCTTCAGATTTTCTGGGTGTAGGGCATTGTACCACTACCTGTATTTTCTCTGAGCAACCTATTCCCAGTTGGTTTCCAATTTGAAAGAGCCTCTTTTATCTGAAAGCATGGTTTCTTATGTCCCTTTCCAAATATCTTTCTAAATTATGTAGGAAAATATATCACAAAAAAAGGTAGAACCTATCAGGAATCAAAGCCATAGAAATGTTATTGGATGCTGAGTGGTATCTGGGCATATTACTATTTAATATAAAGACAAAGAGGTAATGCAGTCCCAAGCACTTAGGAAGCCCTTTGGAGAACAAAAGCAGAACTGAAGAACAGAGCTATTTGATGATTGTGTTTTCACAATCAGATGCAATCTAGGTACAAAATTCTCTTGCTGCATATCTTGTTTTGAAGTGTATTATAGATACAGTGTGTGTGTATATGTAAAAATATGTAGGGTATTGGGCTAGGCAGTAGTTGGTACAGGGTGATTTGGCAATAAAGAGCACTGATAATCAGTAAATGAGCATGGAAGAAGGTATTTTCACTCTATGAGCAAATATCCCTCTCTTAACTAACAGAGGCCCTTTTGTACAGAGGAAAGGAAATCACACAGGGTAGACTCCTCTTCTGAACTGCCTTCCAGAGTAGTCCGTCTTCCCCCTGAGAGCCTCCTGAGTTTGACATCACAATTAAGTTTCCAAATTGGAATATGCCAGGATAAACAACTGTATGAACAAACAGACACCTGTGTAGACCTGTGCACATTGAAACCAGTTCTCCAGAAGCAGACATTGCTTCTTGTAAAGCCCATTTCACAGTTCACTTCACCTGCAAACACCTTTTTCATATCTCCTGTGTGGTTGTTATTCACCAAGGAGTATTACAGAACTAGGCTGTGTCTGAATGGCAGCACCTGGGTATGGTACTCTGCTCATGGACTCAAGTGCACACAAAGTCCCATCCCAACTTATATCAACCCAAAGAATGTGGACTTTACAGTTTAGTTTCTTGTGCAGGATTTTTGGCAAGTTTATGGTTTGAGAATGAACTCGCTAATACTTTCAGTCTGAAATAACTGAATCTGCATCTGTAACTTCTCAAAAGACATAGTAGATATCTTAGTCATTAAATGTGGGTTTAAATTTTTCCCTGCATTGATTTTTCCTTTTTTCTTTCTTTTTTTAGTTTCTTTTTTTTCTTTCTTTTTTTTTCTTCTTTTTTTAAAAATATGTATGCAATTTATTTTTTATCTTATCTGAATTTTCAATTTGGAAGAAAGAATTTCCACTTGCCCGCCACTGAATTGTCATGAAGCTCATTATCTCCAATGAGACAAGCAATGGCATGGAATAATTAAACTTACTTTCTGCTGGCATGCAAGGAGTCTTTCCACCCTATTCCTTTTGATTTGACCTTTGACTAAACATATTTCTGTTTGCTGCATGGATGGTATTTTGGTATTTAATCCCCTGGGTACAGTGTGTTTCTTTATCTTGGATGAGACAGTGATTTCTACAACACTGTTTTCAAAACTTTGCAAAAAAAAAGAAAATGAGATCCTTTATATTTTTGAATGAAGGCAAATTTTTGTCTGAACAAATCCTTGTTAGATGGCAATAAAATCTGACTTTTATGCCTATAAGAATTAATTTCCATAATGGAATTTCATTATTAATATTTTAAATGAAATTTTACTGCTCTGTTTGTACAATGTAGAGTTTAATCATGTGAGATTCTAAATCACAGCTTTCTGGTGTAACCCACTACATAGAGATAGCTTTTGGGAGGTTTCACAGAGACTCAGGAGTTAATTCATACTGAAATCAGGAGAATAATGTTTTTATTATATTTTTCCTTAGTTACCAGGAAAACACATCCAAAAGCATAAGGGAAAAAAAATGGAAAACCCCAAAGTGAAAAATAAGAAATCTGTCTGTCAAAGTGAAACGTAGCCTACTTACAGGGAGACATGAGTTTGATTTACTGGAATCCTGTCACTGCCTGTGGGTAACTGGTGCTTTCCTAAAGCAATTTTTGCTTCTTTTATTTTTAGGTTATTTGGATGCTTAATGAACATGGACACCCTACAGACCTAAATGTGCGAGAAGTGCTGCATGGGAACCAGCAGCACGGGCCAACTCACACCATCCTCATAAAACTGCCCATCTGGTTTTGGTCAGGAAGAAAAACAACAGAAATATCATTCCTTGTCCTGCCAGCAGCCAGTCTTGGGGGACTCTCTTTCTTTTTCCCTGTTTTCTTTTTACAATTAATTTTATATTAGTAAAAACAGTCTTAGCATGGTATCTCCTTATACCTAGAAAAGAAAGCACTTTTCCCTTTCTGGATTTCTCACTCTCACTCTATTTATGGGGGTTTTAATCTTGAGAGAGTTAACTTTTGCAGCTAGACTTTGTTACCAATTTCTTTATTACTACAGCTTAAGTGTTACCTTGCTCATTGTCAGCTGCACCTTGAATTGTTTGAGCTATTTGAATTCTGGTCTCTCACACTTGAGGATGGGTTTTCTCCTGGGATAATTGGACAATTATACCACTTTTATCTTATCTCCAGCTCCTGTCACAGTCCAGATTAGCAGGCATGTTCGGGGCTTTGGTGATGAGTCGCTTCTTTGCACAGTTTGCTACAGTGGAAAAAAGTCTTTCAGTGATTTTAACAATGTTTAAGCCATTAACGATTTCAGTCTCACAGGAAGGAAAGGCAGAACTACTGGGGTAAGAGCATCCTGCTTGGAATAAAACCTCAATAACTCTCCTTTCTGACGGGGTGTGATTTTTTGGCATTTATTGTTCTTGTGTTTCTTCCTCCCCTCGCAACCTTTCCATCTCAACCATCTTTGTACTTTCCATTTTTTCTACTTCATTAGAGTGAGCTAGAGTCCTGAGCTAGAGTGGCTTTTTAAATGAAAAATGAAATTAAAGGGAGCTCAAAAGATCAGGAGCTAAAAATATAAGAGAAAATAATCTTATGAGGAACACATAACACACAATTGACTTGTGACAGATATTCAGTGTTCAGAAACATATGAATTATCTTAATTTACGAGACACTTAAAAGGATTATAAATTCTCATGGTTCTGAGTTAAGCCAAATTTTTAATGAACGGAACAAAAAAAAAGCAACTGTCACTATATAAATATGTCATTTATTCTTTGTCCATAAGGTAATTTCTTGGGACTTTTCTCCAGTTCCAACTGCTGTAAGGAGGAGGTTGCTGGAGCTGATTCTGGCTGGTGAGTCAAGTTATACTTTTTTAATGTGAATAACCATGAGATGAGGTAGATAGAGTGTTTTTCCCCCCTTGAAGAAACTGGTTACAGCACCAGCATGCCTTTTAGGAAACCTTTGGATCCTTGCTGCCCTCCTAAGATGCCCTAGTTCAGCTGGAAAGAAGGCACATCCCAGGTGACCCATTAACAGAGAGAGGAATGGGGAAGCACATGCGGAAGAAAATAGGATCCCACAGGCCCTTTTATATTTTATTGTGCTTTGTGCTGGATTCACATCAAAAGTAGTTTTGCTTTTGAGGTAAAAACTTACCTCATGTTTCGATACAATCATCTTTGTAAGAATCCTAATAATCTTTCCATAGCAAGGAAATGGGGGTTTTTGTAAGCTTTGGCCAATGATCCAGTTTTTCCAGCTCCACTCCAATAAAGTTAGTGTTCTGAAGTCCCCAGGCACACAGACAAGATAGATTGTAGTAAACTCTCTACCAACAGATTCTCATTTCACTGGAATCACAAGCAATACATTTTTATCTGCATGCAGCAGCAAAAGGCTCTGATGTGGTAATTTTTACCTCCTTTACCCCTTTTTCTCCTCCTTCCTTTGTGTTCACCTTGATGTATGTAAATCAGGAGACACATGGCCGTGTATGTGCATTCATTCAGGAGAGCTGAAAGCCCTGTGTGCTACACCCACCAGAGGAAATGGGAGTTTTTAATGTGATTCCTTTCATAGCTTTGATATTCCTGTCAACTCAGAATTGCTATTTCACTAATACTTTCACATGATGTCTTCCAGGGACTCATAACCATTTACTTTTTCAAGAGGTTCTGAGTCAAAATTCTTAACAGTTCTTTGTTTCTCAGATACCTAAGTTGCTCTTTAAAAGCTCTTTAAGCTGTAAATTGTTACATTAAAAAAAAAAAAGCAAAGTTTAACAAAAAAATAATAAAATACATTGAAAATGTTGATATTCATCCTGCTTGAAGAAGCAGGATTAAAACATAAATGGACCTAAGGTCTATGCAAGCATTGCAATCAGAAGAGGCAACTCTTTGTAATTCAATCACAGCTATGGTGCAGAAAATTTCTTTGCAAGTAAGAATGGGAATATTGAAGAGTGTATTTCCATTTTCTAATACCTCCTGTAATACAAAAGCAGCCCTGGAATGCACATCCAAGACTGCATAATCCATGAATTAGGAAGGGAGACAATGGCAGTAAAGATGCTTTAGTTCAAAAAGCCAAATGCTCAAATGACACAAAACCCACTACAGTGGGTGCTACAAAAGATGAAGGAACAAACTGCTGGCCGTGTAATTATTCTCCCAGCAGGCTCATCAGACAATTCCCAGCATGCCTTCCTGCCTCTTCTGGGGATGTTTTGACTAAATCTAACAAAGTAATAGCTGCACTCACCTCCTTTTGTACTCACTTGGGATATAAATTGGCTGCAGTGTCAAGTTCTTGAAGGAATTGATGGTTCTCACCAGCAGTATTTGACTGTCAGATGCAAACCACTTGGCAGAGAGGCAAACATTTTGAAATCAATTGGAAAATCCATGGGGTTTTTTTTTTTTGGGGGGGGAGAGAGGGTGGTTTGTTTTTTTTCTAAACTGAGAAATCCTCAGGGAGGAAGTATGGTTGATGGCAAGTTGAACATGAGTCAGCAGTGCCCTGGCAGCCAGGAGGGCCAACAGTGTCCTGGAGGTCGTCAGGCACAGCATCACCAGCCAGGCAATTGTCCCGCTCTGCTCTGCACTGGGGCAGCCTCAGCTGGAATATTGTGAGCAGATTAAGCTGTTAGAGGTGGTGAGCCATGAGAGGACCTGAGGGAATGGCCTGAAGTTGTGTCAGGAGAGGTTTAGGTTGGATACTAGAAAAAGGTTCTTCACCCAGAGGGTGTTTGGGCACTGGAACAGCTCCCCAGGGCAGTGGTCACAGCACCAAACCTGCCAGAGTTCAAGAAGTGTTTGGACAATGCCCTCAGGCACATGGTGTGAGTCTTGGGGGTAGTGGTGTGCAGGGCCTGGATTGGATTTCAATGATCCTTATAGGTCTCTTCCAACTTGGCATATTCTGTGATCCTGTGATTCTGTGATGCTGAAATATGCACTTTTGATATGTTTCTTTTTAAAGGGAATGGAGTTTTTAATATAGTTGTAAGTTATTCTAGGAAAAACTATAAATATTTTTGGAAACTTCTCAAGCAAATCACTTGGTTCACTCTTCCTTAGCATAGGCATTATCTGTGTCCTCATTAGGAATAAGCAACTTGAGCAAAACAAACTTTAGAAGCTGTTTCAAAGTGCTCATTACATCTTTTCTTCTTAGTCCCAAATATTTACTGTTGTAAGAATTTGCTTCCAAAAATTGAACCAGAACTCACAGCTTAGTTACCACAGTTCTTTAACATGAAAATCATTCTCAGCTTTAACACACCTGTACAATACTTGAACTGTTAGTATTAAATGCTTCTTTCATCATCTTAGTGGCAAACCCAGAAAGTAACCCAGATGCAGAATTTCACAGTTCTTTCACACCCACTGACCTCACAGCACAGGTTTGCTAATTACAGACATGTTTTATATCTGAGTAGCACATAACAATGGCAGCATTTTTGGCAAATTGTAGGTCTTAACTGTAAAAAATCTGTAACATCTCCTACATAGTGGTGCTCAAGATGGAAAGGTGATTATTGGCACAAGAAAGCTACAAGACATCCATGAGATTTCAGGGTAGAATTGGTATGAGATCCTATTTAGGCTTGAAGAGCTACAGCAAGAGGCTTTAGCCCTAATGTGTTACAAACGTGTCACCAGTGGATGTTCCTGCTGATGTTGGATAGGCATCCGAATGCATTCCTCCTTCTACAGACTTGGAGCTGAAGTGGTACTGGGAGCGTAAGTCAAAATGGTTCTGCTAACTAAATGTTTCCATTCTTTTGTGGAGGAGAAAGTTATGAATCTCATGGTGTTTCCAATTACTTCACAAATTCAGGTACTTGAAGGTGAGAAATGGCCTCTTGCCCTCCTGACTGTTCCTCTCACGGGTCGCAGCATCTCCTTATCAGTGCAGGAAGGCACGTAACTTGCAAATTAGGAACAAGGACAAAATAAATCAGTCAGAATGAAAGCCCCAGGGTGTTCCTGCTGCTGCATCCTCAGAGGGCAGTAGGAGTTTGGTGACTGCCCATCCAGCACTTGCAATGAGCCCACTCTCTTCCAGCCCAGGAACGCCCTGGCTGCCCTGGTTCAAGGTAGTTCTAGGTAGGGACGGAGCTGTGCTTCCAGAAATACTTCTTTGTGAAAAGGTTCCAAAGCAGAAAATGTTTTCTTAAAAACCTCCTTAGATCTCTGAATTCTTATAAAGCAGAGTAGTCTGGTTTTGTTCTGTAATTTTTTCCATGACTTTACATGGTTTACAAGCTTAGAAGAGCTGAAAATTCCAACGTGCCTTTGGAGAAAGCTGTTTTTACTGGTGACAACTCAGAATGTTAGACTTATTCAAAACATGATATTTGCATGTCTAAGTGGATAGATCAGTTTCAGTGTGTGATTCGGAAAGTCTGCTCTCACCTGTCACTGATTTATGGAAGTGCATGTTCTTGGAACAGGCTTCTTCATTTTTCAAGGTCCTTACCCACAGACTTCACGAGCTCAAGTTACAGAATCAAAACTGTGTTGACACAGTTTTCCACAGCTTTTACAGTCTTCAGGGTAATATGTTGGGTAATGGATGATTTGCTCCAGATTTCGTTGTAAAATAAGTTAACAGCGCCCTAATCCAGAATATTCCTCCTTTACAGTACTTCAAGAATTGAAAATATTCTTTCTATCCCAACATGCAAATGTAAGTATGATCCCAAGCCTTTGCAAAGGTAAACTTCATGTGAGATATCTGGCAATTTCCCACACCTTCCACAAAGATTGTCTTCTTCAGTCCTCGAGAGATCTATTTGTCCTTTGTCTGGCCACAACCCTTTTCTAGTCACATTTACTGTGTAAAGGTTCCTTCTGTTTCCTCTCATTCTGGATCTAACAGAGCCAGCCCTGAGACCAAATTAACTAATTTGAGCATATGGTTGCAAACGTTTCCCAGATGTCCTGCCTCCTGCCTGCAGGAGCGCAGGTCCTGCAGGACGTGCCTGCCTGCCATGAGCTAGCACAACTGCACCACAGTCCCAGGCTTTTTGCTTTTTGATATTTTTCTATTCCCAGTGAACTCAGTAGAGCCAGGATTTGGCAGCCAATCCTTCTGCTCAGTCCCCAGAAATTTGTATCTGTAGGTACAGGGCTCAGACTGGACAATTTCTTCTGTCAGATGGCCAGGAGCACAGGTCACATTGGTGATAAAGGATGTGAGGGGACAAGTAAGTCCTCACCACCTTCCTCGCATTCGTAGTGGCCCAGCCCCATTCCATCTCTTCCTGCTGTCTCTGAAGGCAAAGACAATCCCTCCATCTTTCCAGTCTTACAGTCATTCCCTCAGGTCCCATAAGGCATTGACCCATGGTTTCATCTGAAAACTTGTGGTTGAAGATGTGGTCTGAGAAAAAAGAGCATTCCTTTTCTTTGGGGTATATATTTCCCCCTGCACGTCTCATTGCAGCCTGATCTGTTTAAACATCAAAAGTTCTTGTGTAAATATATACAACGAGGCTAAGTGATTAGAATAATCTAATGCAAATTTCAAAAACTCTGAGGAGATCTGAGAAATCAACACTGTCATAAGTTTTATTTCCACAGCATGAATGGAAATAGTATTAGTAAAATACAGTTTGTACTTCAAAGAAAAGCAGTGTTGAAATGCTAATAAGTAAGAGGATTGCTGGAAGATGGGGAGGGGAACATGGCAGGTGGTGGGGTATGCTCTTTCTCCAGTTGCAGATGCACTTTATTTGTTCATAAATGCCTTAAAAATGCAATAACCTCTCCATGAGCAATGGGGCACTCTTTTCCATTAACTTTTGCCATATACTGTTTTCACAAATCTTCATTTTTCTCCTGAGCCTGACTTCAACTCCACAGTTAACATGTTCCAGCCTCTCTTGGTGGCACCAGTGGCAGCCACAGCAAGGGCTGAGGGCAAGAACCATCTAAAGATATTCCAGGGAAGTGAAGTCTCCTCTAGGCAGCTCCCAGCCTCAGCCACACACTTCCCAGAGGAAGGGATCCCTCTTTGACAAAAGGGAACCTCACAGGAAAGCAAAACATAGTGCAAAATACTGGAAGCAAGAAAGGGCAGTGATGGCATCACCCCCTACAGATGCCACGGGTCTGTATCCGCAGTTCTTGTTCACAGTCTGAGCACCTGCTGTGTCCCCATCACGTCCATGATGTGGCAGGGAGTGTCACCCACTGCCAGAGGAGATGTGGAGAAGGGAGTTGAGGTGTGCAGACTGTGTGTCTCCTGTCTGATGGAGCTGTGAGACAGCCTCATTAAAACATCCACTTCAGATTCAAACTCTCCCAAAGCTGCACAGCTTTGCCTGCCAGCAGCCAGCTGACAAAAAGCTTCTGGACTCCAGAGCAGCCAGGCAGAAGCCCTTCTTGTGAGGGAGGTGTGATGCAGAGCAGAAGGCCTGTCTGGTCCCTGAGCTGTGGCTGTCTCCCACCTCCCCTCCACATTTTCCACTGAGTCCCAATACAACTCACCTACACAAAGTGCTCATTTCTTCCATCACCAACACTTCCACCCAAATTGGAGTGGGCAGCTCCTCGGGGAGCTGATGGAGAGGTGGCATGTCAAAGCTAGCAATATGTCTTTTTTTTTCTTTTTTTTCCAATTCTGAGCTCAGGCATTTTCATGAGAGAAAAGGTACATTTTTAGATCTATGATAGGTGAACAGTTCAGAAATAAAAGCCTTTCCCTGAGAAATGCAAATCATTTGGATTGCTGTAACATCGCCAGGGCTCTAATGATCTAAAGCACTATCTTTTTTGCTGTCTGCAAAGCAGCCATAGCTTGACCTGTGAAGGACAATTTCATTTCAAGTGACCTGAGGAAGCAATAAAAATGAAAAGACAAAATGGAAAGAAGTATTTATCTGAACACTTACAGTACTATTTTTATTTGCATCATAGAGATTATTGACCGGATCTGTGTGATCTTTCCGCTCCCTAGAAATTACAATGTTCCACTATAGCAAATGCACAGAGTTTAAGGTCAATCATAAACCAGATACAAGTACAATTTAAGTATTTGCAATTATGGGCAAAACAAGAGGAAAAACTTACTCTCTACTCCGTCTGGAATTCTACTCACTCTGTACATGATGTTAATAAAATACAGATGCAACTTGGTCCAGTTTAATCAAAAGTCATTAATATCCAAAGCTGTTCAGTGGCCTGTATGAATTCTATTTTATTGGTCTTAGCCCAGTGCCCATTAGACAGACATCCACATTACAGCCAGAGCTGTTGTGTCATTGGCAAGGACCAAGGCCTGGGATGCATTTTCTCACTGAAGTCCCCTTTTGGAAGTAGAGCTAATCACTTTTGGACAGTGCACTACTCGTGCTCATAACCTCCGTGGTCTCTGAGGGCAGAACATCCATCTGCAAGGGTTTTGGATAAGTAATAAAGTGCAAATACACATGGGCCCACCAAGAAAGTCATGACTGATGTAAGAGCAGCAAGAAAAAACAACAGACTGTGTCTTACGTGGAGAAAGGCGGTATTTCTTCACCTCCTGAACATTCAGAACCAGTGCCACGTGTGACTACAAAGGCATTGCTGCAGGCAAGAGGCACAGTGTGCCTGCAAAGCAGCTCTCTGGGTGTACAACATCCAGCACAGACAGCCAGGGCTTTGTTGTCTAATAGAAGTCTAATCAATTAGAAGAAAAAATTGGTAAGCACTCCTCTGTTCTCTGCCCTGCAACTTTTCCCTGCCTTGCCTGTGGTTTTGCTTCATGGGAGATTGCTAAATCTGGAGCTTAATCCTGATGCAGCACCTTCCACAACACTCTGGCTCATCCTGCTCTCTATAAACGAGCCTTTACTCGCATTTGGCATGAGGGAGACATCATTTTTCATCGCCGTTTTGCAGGATCACCCTTCCTGAGACACACAGCCCCTTGCTGCCAGCAGAGCGTGTGGAGCCCTCTTCTCAGCCCGGCTTTCAAGCCTCATTGGATCCATACGCTTTGAGTGAGCAGGGTGATTTTTCTCCTGGTTTCTGCACGAATCTGACTTGACTTGTAGCTGTCTTGTCCATGCAACAATGGCCATATGCTCTTGGGTACCAGCAGGAGCAAAAGAGAAAACACTTTTGTTCTTCAGAGAAGTGTGTCTGTCATCAGCGTGGCTGCCACCGTAACAGTGCCGGGCTGGGGAGCTTCCAGTTTGCCTGTAAAGCCTCTCTACTCTTTTATGACATGATACTGTACACTCAGATTTATCATGCACCTCCCAAGTTGGAAATCATATTTTGAGCCATTAAATCTGCCAGTTCTATCCTCAATAATATGCTTCATAGAAAAATGTCTGGAAGGCCTTTTTTTTCTGTGAAAATACAATAATAAATTGGTGGTTTAAGGCTGTAAGGATCTGGAAATATGTATTCATTCATTGAAATGCTTTAAAAGGAGTACAAGGCTTAGCAAGCAAAAATAAAATAGGTCTGATTTATACAGTAACACAATAAAAAGGCTGTGCAGGAAAAAAAGCAAACACTCATTTTATATATGTTTATGCACATTAACTCTCTAAGTGGTTATACAGTCTCTAAGATCTAGATTTTCACGGGGTTTTGTAATGCTTCAAAGGAATATAGCTACAAGTAGACAAGTATAAGTTTCATTTATTTCATTCCAGTAACCCCAAATGCATATTTTTGCTTTCAGATGCTGCCTTTTCTGTCAGTTGTACTTACATTTTTGTTTGCTTTTCTGCTGATAAAATTCCACTGATGTCACCTATAGCAAACCTTCCTGCTTGATAAATGTGTGAACAAGAAGGGAATAAGGCTCACACTAAACAAACTATGTCAATCATAAAGGAATAAGTGGGGTTTTCAGGCTGCTCAGAGAAAAGGTAAGTGGAAGGGCCTTTATATGACTCTTCTTCCATGCTCAAAGGTAATAGGTGAATGGTATTATTTAAATAAAAGAGTTTTTTTACCTTCTTTTTTCCTTGCGTGCTCTCAGAGGAAACAATATTGAAAAGGCTAAAGCCAGTGACATTTTGGTGTTGTGAAAGAGTGAGAATGTAAGCTAGAAATTACTGGAAGTGCTCCCCTAAGTGTATGACCCGTTAAGTTGTTTTGCAATGCTGAGAAATGAAGCATAGAGAATATTGTTGAAGTCAATATCCCATGGGCATTAAAGCAAGATTAGGATCTTTCAGTGCAACAGGTTAAGCCCTGCCAGTAAGCACGTAGGTATAAATCCAAAATACCTCTGGTTTACTTAAAGGAACTGACCTGAATTTGCACCACTGCAACTGAGGATGACCCAGGGCCTCTCACCCCAGTCTGAATGTCTCTGAGTTGGTGTGCCCAACTCTGCCCTGCTAGGGGTAGCTCACTGGTCTGTGTTCAGAGACTTCAGCTAAATGCAGAAGCAGAGTAGGACATCATGGACTCCTCCTGCCTTCTCCCAAGTGAGGGAAGGATCTTTCCTTCCGACCTTGGACTTACTGTATTTTTCTTGGGGACTTTTGTTTTATTCTGTTTATTTTACATTATTTTTACCCTTTCAAGAATACTCAGTGGAGATATCCAACATCTCAGTGGAGCACAGAGTTTGCATCATTACTCTGTAAACAGCATTTATAAAATTCAGTGATTAACACTTCATCCTCAGCTCCAGCACCAAAAGACAATGTTTCCCCCTATCCTGGCAGAATAAATTGATTACCAGTGTTAACCATTAATATCCTGATGTGCCACTGCCTTTTTCTGAGACTTTGACGCTGTTGTTGCATTGCTCAGCAGTTTCTGCTCACTCTGCCAGGCATTTGACTATTCAGTGAGTGTTATCTCTTATTTTGTTTTGCTTGACCTACAGACCTGAAGAGCAGGAATAGGACCTCTCAGGCTTGGCCTGATATGGATCTGAAATGATGTTTTCAGGAGGTGTTCAGCTGCAGCAGGTTTTCTTTTCAGCAGGATGAAATAAAGAAAAATAAGCCTCTGGGGTTTTCTTTACATGGCATACCTGAAACCTGAATAAAAAGCCAGACATTCAAAGAGTGCCAGCTTCAAATAGGTGTTGGCACTGACAGACGTGGCTGATCAATGGGATTTTTTTAGGTACAAGGAGAATTTTAACTGAAGCTGTTACCCCTTGGTCTGCTGCCAGGGACAGCAGCAGAGGTCTCTGAGGAGCTCAAGAAGGAAGCCAAAGGAGCCTGGAGGAATTCCTTTGTGGCAGGGAATACAGACCAGGAGAAATCTCAGCCATGTACATCTTTGACCATCTAAAGCTTTGTGAACATTAAAAGCAGGCAGTACTGTGCTGAAGAGAAAGACAGCTCAGTCCTCAAACGCCCTTTTCACAGTATTCTGTCTTCAGGCTCTGTGAACAGCAGGGGAGATGAAACACATGTGAAGACAGTTAGGTACTTCTCCATCCTACCCTGTGCCTTTGGCATACTGGGGTCTAAAAGCAGAATTATGAAGCCACAGTTGCTCAGTGCAAGGACTCTCTCCCCACTGCCAGTTCAAGCAAATATAGGAGCACAGAATCTCAGAATGGGTCAGGTTGGAAGGAACCACAGTGGGTCATCTGGTCCAACCTCCCTGCTCAAGCAGGGTCATTCCAGAGTACATGGCATAGGATTGTGTCCAGACGGTTCTTGAGTGAGGGGGACTGCAGTCTGCTCCAGTGCAGTCACTCACACAGTAAAGTTCTTCTTCCCATTCAGGTGGCACTTCCTGTGCATGAGTTTCTGCCCATTGTCTCCTGTCTTACTGCTTGGCAGCATTGAGATAAGACCTCAGCAGGAGTTTTGCCTTGGTGAGGAGCTTTACCTAAGCCCAACAAGAAGTTTAGACAGGTTAATGTGCCTCGAGCTGGGATTTCCTGGGTGACCCTCATGCTAATGCTGCAGCAACTCTGATTCTTCCGGTCCCTGACAAGTGCAATGCCCTCCTGAAGGGTGTACATATGGGTCCTGCACAGAGGAACCAGCATAACCAGGGTGCAGCAAACTTGCTCTCCCAAGCAGTATGTGCACAGTGAGTGCCACCTCTGCTGTAAATGTGTCAGGAAGCCACAGTGCCAGACTTGCAACATCAGGCCAGATGCTGAGAGATGATGTCAGCCCCACAGCATGTGACCCTGCTTTGGGGCACCCTGGGCCCATCTCGGACAGACGAACCCAAAGGAGCTGTGACCCACCTTGCTCAGGTGCTCTGTGCTGCTGAGACACCTCAGACTCAGGAAGCTGGAGGCTCTCACTGGCTTTGCTCCATTTTTTTTACCACTCCACAGCTAGATCAGATTCATCTGCAGAAGTTAAACCTCTACATGTGAATTGTGCAGCTGACACACTCCAGTTAGTATCTCTTGAGCAATAAAGGAGTTATGCTGAAATTAGCAGGACTCTTGTGTGACGGACAATGACATTTAGTAAGAAGAATCAGGATCCCTGTCATTTCACAGATGTAAACTAACCCTGTCTTTACAGTTCTGTCACACCCTTTTCTGAAGCAATGATTTTTATTTTTCTTGTGGAAACAAAATGGATGCTTTTAATAAACAAGCAGAGCCCTTGAGTACTGCATCTTTTTAACAAGATGATGGTGTGGCCAGAAACCATCTCTCAATGTGATAACTTTTGCCTTATCTCTAAAGTAACACATTTGCCTGATCAATCAAATATAAAAATACAATTTAAACAGCTATGTTTTGGTTTTCTGCAATCCATTACATCTTTAGACTGTTACTCTTCTTCCCTAAGCTGCAATATAATTTTAGTTAATAACCTTCTCTTTAACCTTACCTTCTCCTTCACTTCACAGTGTAGTTCCATCCCATCCTTTTCCTTTAAAAGAAATTGGTTTTTTGGTTGCTGGTTTGTGAGGCAGCAGTAAGGAGAAGAAAAAAACTGAGTTTGGAGGGAAAGCAGGGTTGCTTTCATGTTCTGCTTTTCTTTCTTTATAAAATTTAGGCAACGAGTAAACCTTCCCTGTCTGTGACTTTGCAGAAGTAGATTACTTTGCCTAAAGCAATTGCAATAACTCACTTGCCATTTTTATAGAACTCTCTGCTTCATTAGTTCTATGCTGATAACTTTACATTCCAGACATATAAAAAGTAGGTGATCAAAATCACAAAGGTGTCTTGATACCGGAGCTATCATGTAATCTCCTAGACGGGTCTGAAACCAGGTTAGTACTATGTCAGCTCTTTCAACTGGGCAGTGATAGAGTTTATGTACCAAGTAACTGTTCTCTGTGTAAAATGGGTAAGTAAAGGAAGGACCTTTTTTCCTGACAGTGCAAGTTCTGTAATATTTAGGAGCACAAATTTAAGACCATCTGGTCAGAAGATACTCCTGTACTGAAAAGGTGCAATGGGATAAACCTGGAATCCAGGGCTAGTGGCATTAGTAAAAGCAAAATCTGCTGGATATTCAAAGTGTTAAAGAACTCAGGTTTAAATATATCAAAAGCTAGTGCTTTCATGGCTTCCAGGCATAGATGGAGGAACAGCTTTCATCATTTTGGCAATGATGGAATATTTCATTGTGGCTAACAGAATGCAAGAGTGCAATTAAAGACTTCTCTTTCCATGGCAGAAATAAGAATGATGATCATGGATTTCTGGTGCAGCCAGCTCTCAGGATCAGTCTAAACTGACTAAGGATGGCGTGCAATTCTGACACCTCAAAATATATTGCGGTATAGAGTAGACCTGGGAAGTCCTTCTCTTGGCACCTCTAACTAATCTTCCACATCTTCAAAAAGTATTCCTTCAGTCAAGCATCATACCAGTCTTCTCTTCCCTGAAGTGTGTGGCTGTAATAGCAAACAGTTGATCCAGGCTGTCATAAATTTCCAATTAAGATGGCAACAGCAGTCTCAGAATATGTGGAAGCTTCAGTTTGGAAAAACTGTTTTCAGACTGGGCTCTTAGAAGGAAGATAAAGTGTTTGATTGTTCATATAGCAACAACTGGTCAGTGGCCAGCTGAACATGAGCCAACAGTGTGCCCAGGTGGCCAAGAAGGCCAATGGCATTCTGGCCTGTATCAAGATTAGTGGCCATCAGGACCAGGGAACTGATTGTCCTCCTGTACTTGGCATGGGTAAGACTATGCTTTGAGCGCTGTGTCATTCTGGGCCCCTCACTGCAGGAAAGACATTGAGGTGCAGAGCAAGTTCAGAGAAGGGCAATGGAGCTGGTGAAGTGTCTAAAGGAAGGGCTAGTCCTGTGAGAAGCAACTGAGGGAGCTGGGGTTGTTTAGCCTTGAGAAAAGGAGGCTCAGGGGTGACCTTATCACTCTTTACAATTACCTGAGAGGAGCTTGTAGCCAGGTGGGGGTTGGTCTCCTCCCAGCAACCAGTGATAGGATAAGAGGACACAGTCTCAAGTGCACCAGGGGAGGTTCAGTTGGACTTCAGGAAGAAATTCTTCACAGAAAGGATGATTAGACTTTGGAATGGGCTCCACAGGGAGGTGGTGGAATCACCATCCCTGGAGGTGTTCAAGAAATGACTGAATGTGGCACTTGGTGCCATGGACTGGTTGACAAGGTGATGTTCAGTCAAAGTTGCACTTGATGATCTCAGAGGTCTTTTCCAACCTAACTGATTCTGTGGTTCTGTGTGATTGGAAGTGGATACCTATTATCTCAGCACATTTCTAACTTTCCTTAACTGTCCTTGCACAACTTCCTTAATTTACATAACAGGATATTACCATTTGCTGATTCCCTACACCAAACAGAGGCAATTTGACCTGAGCCTTCAATGAGTGGCTTTTTTAGCTACTAATTCTAGAATACATATATATTCATTAATTTTGAATGTCAGAAGGTGGAGAGTCCTGTCTTTATCAGAAAACCAAAGTGCAGTTTTCTTTGCGGGTCTTTTTGTTCAGCTTTGGAACTAAATGTCATGTGCTGCTAGGCTGGGTTCACAAGGCTCTGAGCAGAGGCATTGCTCGAGGGGTCATGGGCTCTGCAAGCAGCTGGAGATTGTGCTTCTTGTCTTGGTCCTTGATTACACTCATTTCTTTAGGCAGAAATGGCTCCCTGGAAAACAGCGAGTGGTGCTGGACCACTTAGATTTCTGAGACAAGAATTGCCTTCTGCTGTTCCCAGTTGCCAGTTCTGGGTAAATAGAAGAGAGTTGTACTTGGGCTCTCCATCACGTACGTTACTGCAAAAGAAAATCCCAAGGCTTCCCCTAAGTTTGATCTTTCATACTGAGTGATCAGTAGTAGTGACAGAAGAACACTAACATGGGGAAAAGGGCAGCACCAAGGTGTGGCTCCTGACACAGCTGCAAGCGTGTCTGAGCTTCTCTGAGAGGGTCCAGGCAACCTCCCCCAGGTCCTGCAGGCTCAGACCAAGTGGCAGGTTGTCCAAGGACCACACTCACCCAGTCCACAGGATACACTTCCCTGGCACCCAGCCCATCCTAACACAGTAAGGGCTGACTGGGTACCAGACATCAGCTCCTGCAGGTCAGTTGAACCTAAACGTGCGTGGCAGCAGTGGGGGCTTTGGCAGGAGTAAAAAGGGCAGACACTATGCCAAACAAAGGATCACAGCCCACTGAGTGCTGTTGACACATGGAGAGCTGAAAGGCTACAATAGAGAAGTACAGAAAAAACATTCTCCAGGTTTATTAGTAATGTACTTTGGCAATATTCCATGTATTGGAACAAAATGCAGATGCTAGACTTAGTCCAGTAAAGAACATGACAGATAATTTGGCTTTTGTTCTCACTTTAGGGTATTTCACCAAAGGATCTGAGCTTAGTTGGAAACAAAATACCCTCTCCTGCAGCTTCATGGGTCAGATCACTGCTTGGGCTGACACTGCTTCTCTGTCAGCTCCAGCAACATCTGTCACCCCAGGGCACGCTCTCCTGCTGGGCTGCAGTTTATGAGACCAGCAATGGATTAAGCGGGAAGACCTCTTAACTTTCTCCATAAACCTGGAACAAAGTTATTATCTGAGAACCAAACATTTCCAAAAGGACAAAGACTTCCAGATATTTTTAAGTGGTGCTTTAGGGACTCTGGCTCATTTTCAGTGTTAATAATCTGATATAGCTATAATATTTTTTTAATACCCTAAGAGAAATTACAGCATATAAAAGACCATGAGGTTATGTTTTAGTTTTCTAGAAGCTGAGATAGTCATATTAATATATTATGAAGGCATTGGAACAAGAGTGCTAGGATTTTAATGATAAAACATCCAGGGTCAGTAGAAAATATATATCACATTTGCAAATTCATTTTAGATACAATAAAGTAGCATAGCACTGGAGCTCTGTCAATTTTAAATAGGATCAATGTTATTTATACTTTATTCTGCAACATTTTATCTTTTGAAGCAGCAGGAAGGTGCAGCAGGAAAGTACTTGATCACACAGCATCTGCAAACATGCAGAGGCCGCGGCAGCTCATCTGACAGTGAAAGGGCTGCAGGAATCACCAGGCCAGCTGAGAGAGGCCACACTCACCTGCCCAGCACGGTGCGGTCAGATGGGCCCTGCTGAAGGGGAGCAGGTACAGAGAAAGGTTATAAAGAGGGGAGCAGGCAATGAGTAAGCTGTGAGCTTTCTCTTCTACAAGAGCATTGACTGGCACTCTGGTCTGGAGTAATTTCACCTGTGGGTGAGTGACAGCTTGGCTTTCTCTACAAGGGAAGTGTGATGGTCAGATGTAGCTGATGGCAAGGACAGGAATTGGTTCATAGGCCTGGATTGGAGGGGGAAAGGTTGTGGTGGTGAGTGGCTCTTTGTGAGTGAACTCTGGTGCTTGCACACGTGGTTGCACAGGGTCATGGGAAAGAATTGTGCTGTTCTTGCATGCTCAGGGCAGGGTTTGTCCCAGGTGCAGGGTACAGAACCCAGGGAATGGCAATGGGCTCCAGCACCAGCAGAATGTTGGGCACAGGTCTACCCTCAGTTGACTAACTTAGGTAAATGAAGGTCAGAAATGTTGCTTGCTGGAAAGGCTTCTCAAGCTGTTAATTTGCTGATGGCTTTGTGAACTGTTGAACAAAAGAGCGGTGTTCTTCTGAAGATGTGATACGCCTGGATGGTAAAAGCTACGTTTTATGTTGGCACTGTCTGCTCAGAAATGGTTTGATGGTACACCACAGCAGTGTTCTTGTGCAGTGTTGGCAGGTAAATGTCAGGATGGAACCTCTGAAATACATGTAAAACCAAGCAAGTGGGCAGAATGTGGAAGGAATGCAATTTATCATCTGACTTCTAAACTAATGTTCCAAATCTGGCCCCAGCGGTTGTGCACACGAAATGCCTGGTACAGAACTGTGTGGTGCTCCACTGGAACTGTTAATGCTTTGGAAACAAATGCCCCAAGGTTAAGCTCTGCATGCTTTCTTGGCCTGCACTTTCAGACTTAAGAGGAGGGTGCAGAAAAAGCCAATTATGAGCATATGGTGTTGTCCTCTGCATACCCTTCTTTCAAAGCAGTCAGTATGGCTTTGTTGTGCAGCTGTTGACAGGGTAACATCACTTTCTGCAACTTTTTCTTGTTTAAATCCATGCTCAATAGATTTATTTTTTTAATAAAGTAAAAATGGTAATAATGAGTTCTATACAAGCTCCTGGCCACATTCTGTTATCCCTGAGGAAGAAGCAGAGTGCAAATACCTCCTCATAGGATTCAGCTTTGTAGTAGTTGTTTTTCCAGGCAGTATGTATTTAAAATAGAGGCTGCAGCATTTGGGTTGGTGCAGTCTTTTAAAGCAGTCTAGTGAAAGGTCACATTTCAGTTGTTACCACCTTGAACTAGCAGGAGAGCACACACAGTGAATTGATGCTGATAACCAGGGTGAGGTCCCTGTGCACATCTCCTGCAGGTGGGAAATCTGCAAGGGGCTCATCCTTGTCTCTGCCATCAAAGGAAGATGCTGAATTTAAATCACACTGAAGGCAGCCCAAGGGTTTATATGCCTGACAAGCAGGGATTCACTTTCAAAAGACACAACCTCTTTCTCTATGCCAAAAATAAAACAGTAGAAACAGCAACAGGGAACTGTAGCAGTAAAATACTTGTATTATCTGCTAAAGAAATTGTGGTCTTTGGCATTCTAACACCCTAATAAAAAATTTTAAAAACTTACTCAGTGGTTTTGTCATGTGAAAATCTACAACAGATGTCATGTAACATCAAGATGAAGTGAAAATATTACTTGGGCCCTGAGGCACTCGGTACTTCTCATTTCAGAAGAAAATAAAAGTGAAGTTCCAATTCCACTTAAGTTTGGGGAACACTGTGGAAGATTCACTGGCTGAAGAAGCAGGGTTAAAAAGGATGCAGCAAATATTTTAGTACACTTACACTGTTAGAAAATAGTAGGAACAGAGACAGCTACAATAGGCTTTATCTTGCTTTGCAGTTCTTCATTTTCCAAAAAACAGGATGTTGTAAAATGCAGCAACCTAACAGCAAAACTACACACCTATCTATAGGGACTTAAATTGGTGAGAGATTGAAATGATAGTTATTTTTTCCCCTTCCATATTGAGGTACAGGCTTGTCAACCTACTCTTTGTTTAGCAAAGGGAAAACAGTGGCTTTTCCATGGAATATTCTCCACATCTGTGACATTGCCCTGCTGATTTTTGTCTATCCTGCCTATGGAAGCTAACAACTAGGCCCTGCTTCAAATTTCCAATGTGTGGTAGCTAATTACAGCACACAAAATCTTAATAAAGGAATGTCATTAAAGTATGTCTAGTCTGGAGGTTCATGGGTAGGGGATGGAAAGTCCAAGCTGCGAGGGCTGTTGCCAACTGGACAACTCAGGCTGTGATTTTGTCCTTTGCTGTGTTTTCTATTTATGTACCTAAAAAGCAGAGATAAAATTTGTCTATATTCTAACTGCTTTGAGCTTTCAGCAAATATTTATGTTAAGATTTTCAAGAGATCAGGAATTAAATTTCTGTATCTTGTAGAATCTTTTCTCTTCCTGCTTTAAGCAGCTTTGTCTTTTAGTCTCAAGAGCACTTTGCAGCACAACTGCTGAAATTTAGAACAAATATTTTTATGCTAATGGATCGTATTAACCTCACATCAAACTTTGCTTCATCTTCCCCACTCCAGTGTATGCTCATGTTGTGTTCCGTAACACCTCCTGACATTTAGGATGAACTGTAGATATTAAAGATTATTGAATTGTTCCCACTTGGATAAATGGGAGCTTTGCCATTGGTTCCTCTGGAAATAGGATCAGGACCTGAACAGATGCATGTAATGTCTTGGAAGACAAGCTAATATCTTTCTTACTGAACAAACAGAAGTCCAAGCACTTCTGAAGCTTGTCCTCTACCTCCCTGAGACATGCCTGCTACTACTTTTGCAGCTGTTCAGTGCCTTATAATGATCTTCCCACTAATTTTCTGGAAACAAAACCAGTAATGCTGGATTGACCAAAAGACTCCCAGTCACAGGTGCTAAACTACACCTGAGTATAGGGGTAAATGCATTAAATTCACAGGAGCACCCAATGAATTCATAATGAGCTGGTGCTGTTACCATAATAAACAAATGCAAGAAAAGAGCTTACAGAGCTGGCCAGAGCTCTTGTTTTTCAGAACCTACAGTGACAATAAATGTTACTGTGATTTTGATCCAAGTTCTACTTAACCTTTGTTTAAATGATCATCACAGAGGTGGAAAAAGCTAAAGTTAACTGTAAGATTTTATCAAGGTCCTGGTTTCCTGGAGTGCTATATGTAACTCTCAGGTATTCCTGATTACTTATTAGAACTATCCTTCTCTCAGCTCAGAATTTCCTTTAATCAGGGACAGGATTTTCAAAGGAAACTTATAATCTCAGGATTTTATTTCCCTTGCACTTGCTCCCCCAGGAAGACCACTCTGCAGTACTGCACTCTTGAAAACATGGAGCTATGCATGGGGCTTTTTGTGTGCCCAGGCACCATGTCCTGGACTCCAGTCTAGGACTTTGACAGAAGGAGCTCAGCAGTCACCTGAAAGCACTTGGTGGATTGTGGCAGTGTCTGAACTAGCTTCAGATCCTGTGACGTGTAAAATGTACATCACCAGTACCACAGCATCCTCACCTTTGGATTTAGCAACAGCTAAACCAGCTGCTGAATTCAGAGGAAGATGTAAGTGCAGCACTAACTTACATTTCAGGTGCAGAGATGGCACAGTGCCCTGTCAGTGCCCTACTGACATTCCTCCAAGACCCTTCAGAGCAGACTTAATAGTGATGAAGAAAAGAGGAGCCAACAAGATTTTGTCCCTGACCTGTTTTTCAATAAAGCAAGGATACATGTTCATTTTCTGTTCCATCCTGTTCCTGCACTTTACCTTATGATAACCCAAAAGATGCCCTTTCTCTGAAAGCAAGCTCTGAGGCCTATCCCCAACAGAACCTGTGCTTTCAGCTGTACTAAATAAGCAAAGAAAATATATCCTGCCTGTCCTGCCACAAACTGACTGTTAGAAAACACAGGCATTTTTGTCTGTTCTAGCCTGAATCCACTGGATTACTTTGAAGCAGCTTAACTTGCTTGTTTTGACCCCTGGAAGGCCAGACCTCACAGGTCTAATACCTGGGCCCTATCTGCAGACAGGCTGACAGCTCAGGCATTTTCAGTGGTGTGAGCAGCAGCTCACAAAGAAAAAGCAAATAAATGTCCACTGAGCAGTGACCTTGCTAAATTACAGCAGGTAGCCCGAGCATCTGCTGCAGGCAGCACTTACAACAGGGATCATAGGAACACGCATTAGCTCTGGAGTATTGATCTTGCAGGGATCAGTGGAAGGACATTTCAATGAGAAAATGAGTAATTCTTTACTCTGATTATGATGATTAATTCTGTTATGTCAGCAGCCTTTGGCACAGCCAGTGACAGCAGATTTCACACAGAAAAAACCTAATTCAAGAGCCAAAAACCTTAAAGAGGAATTTTGTGCAGTTAAGATATATTAATAAATGATACACAAGCAGCTGTAATTTTACATATATGCAGAAACACACATACTTTTCCCAGTTCTGTATAAGACTTTGTACTGATGTATAATTGTTTTCTGTTTGAAACATCAGACAAGATAAAATTCTGGCATTGTTGCTGGGATTGACCAGCTGCAAATGAACTCAACTTGGAAGTTTTTGGACCATATGAAGTTGAGCAGAAATTCTCCTGCAGGTGCCAGTTTCACAAATAAGTAATCAGTGTTGAACTGGCAGGCATCCTGCTTCCCTCACGTCAGATCTGGTTATGCAAAAGACTAATCAAGACATCTATCAGGTACATCATTTAAGATGGCTCTTTGCTAACCCATGAAATTGGACAGCCCCAGTTTCACTTTTTGAAGGGGATTTTGCTTTCAGACAGTGCATTAACTGGTTTCCTCTCCAGTTCTAAAGGCATGCACTGGCCAGTTCTGTCCCTTTCTCCCACAGTTTCTTCCCTCAGCTGCCATAACCAAGGTGTGATCTTTGCCAGTTTGCTTTTGTTGTGGATGCATTCCTGCTCTTGTCTTTGATGCATTTGGTACAAGATGCATTTAGGAGGGAAGTATTGATGCCAGGTTCCCCAACCCTGTTTTGCTAAGAAATGTTCATTTGGCAATCCAAACATCACTAAAAATTATTCTCAAAAGGGTATGCTCTGCCAACATATGACCTTTAGCTGTTAAGAAACAGTAGAGAAAGCATCACAAAAGCAGGTAATGCTATAATCAGTTCAGATATTTGACAACATGACATAGCTCTCTTGTATTAAAGCATAGCATTTAAAAGGCTGGACCAACACTTTAGGTGGCTGCCCTTGTGTTGTGATCCGTCTGCTGTAAAACATTCCCCTGCAGAAAGAAAATAAACACCACCACTTAGATCTGTAGATTGGTAATTAACATGTTGACTTTCAAATCAGAATCACTGCAAACACTTCTGCAGGTGCCACCTTCTTGCTCAGAGGTGTTGATCACTTACTTGCCTTGCACCCTTGCACAGAACAGTAATTGGACCCAGCATTTTGAACCTACTGTCTTCTCACCTTATCAATTCATTTACAGGGCTGTTTCCTATCTATTTTTTTCTGTATCATATACAAGGAAAAGAATTGAAGGCTGGGTACAGAAGAAACCAGTCTCTTTTTGATGTAATGAAAAATTGCCTTACAGATTTTTTTGGCAGATAGGATACATCAACACTTTTATTGCCATAAAAGTTTTGATTATCAGGGTTGCACTTGTAATGACTGCATGTAGCCCTACCAATTAATATCTAATACTAAAAAATGCTGAAAAGGTGATGGACAAGTACACTGAGAACTCCATTGATTTGCCATACCTACATAACAAGGAAGTTATTTTAGTGTCAATTCACATTTTGTATACAACCTGCTTTCCAGTTATTCAAGGGAGATCAATATTTATGACAGTTCATTAGAGAATGCAGTTGACTTTTATTGTGCAGACCAAAAAAATGCAGTCACCAACCCACCACTGCATTAATGTATGAAATCAGTTAACAAAATGATTGTAAAAAATAACTTAATCTCTGATAAGCAAATGGAAGCAAGTTCTACAGCTCTCCCACACTTCTGTGTTGATATGAGACAATGGCATTGAACCATTATACTCAGTAGCTCATGGACAAAACCACTTCTGTTGCTTAGGGGAATATTCCAATTTTCTCCCTCAGTCTCAAACTCCTTGATTCATATAAAACAAAAATCTCCCTTGGAGTTACTGCAGAAGTCCCACACTCTTAATTCTCTAACTTTGATATGCAATTACCTGATAGAGCTATCCTACTGGCATGTACACAACTCAGTGAAGCATTGCTTGGCTCCTTTCAAGTGTTTTTAGCTTGCCAGCATACTAGCCTTAATCCTCTGATTCCTCATAATGTGCATACCCACTAGCGTAGGTCCTTCCTAAATTCAGATTGCTGAATACATCTGTGGTCTCAGAATCTGAATCTTTCCCTCCCTCATCATTGTCATCTTCATCATCATCTTCTGCTTCGTATTCATCATATTCATCCTCTCGGTCACCTGCATCTCCAGTCTTGCTGGAGGAGAGGTTTTTCCAGTAGGAATCATAACCAGAAGCTCCATCTGGATCTTCTCCTCCAGTCTGTCGGCCAAACTTCAAAGAACGTGCTGCAGGCAGAGAAAAAATCCATCATGTTCCCACCCCTCAACAGCAATCCCACATTTCTTTTCTATCCTTTTTTCACTACTCAAAGAGCACATAATGCTAGGCAGTCTTTTCCTAAATCTGACATTTCCAGATTTAATCCTTACTCTGCCAGCACCTTTCTGCTGCACACAGAACTGCAGCCAAGTTTGCACAAACAGGAACTGCCCTCAGAGTATGTCTTGGGTTTTTAGAATAATCCTTTGGTACTCTAGCCAAGAAGACCTGTAACTGGATGTGTGCTTTGCAGACACAATACATGTGGTTTATTCATGAGTAGTTGGGGTAGATTGTATACATATGAAAACACATCTTGAAATTCACTAATCAGCTTCTTGTAAATGAAATAAGGATTTAAATGGTGATTTTTATTATTTTAAATTTTTTCCCCAACTAAAATCTCAAACTAAAGCTTTCACTATATTGGAATCAATTAATGGTTGAGACTGCTCAATTCTAGAACTCAGAAACACAGTTTTCCCCCCAAAAAATGCAGCAAAGCTGTGCTAAACAATTATAAGTAACCAGACTTTACTCAGTGTTCCTAGGCAGAAAAGTAGTCACCAGTGGCTCTTGTATGGCTTGTTAGCTAGAGAAACTGGCTTACTTGACATGCTCAGATCCTTTGTCTGCTGAGTTTCATGGCCACATTTAGGGCAAGGAGGCTTTTTTCCTTTTTCCTGCTTGAAAACCTTACTTCGCACATGATCATCACAGAAACAAGCCTGTGGGTGGAAGGGAGAATAAAAAGGCTAAAGGATTTAATCATAGAAGCATATTCTTCAGCAAGAAGCAACCAAAAAACCTGTTTTAACAGCAGTAGGGCTTTCTGGGTGGGATTAAAGTTTAATGAGGTCTATCTGCAGTGGATGGGGGGCCTGTGCACAATGCAAACACTCTGTGCTGGATGTAGCTTCATGGCTTCCTGGGGAAGAGGCTGCATCGAAGTGCCAATACACAAGCAGAGAAAGTCATGTACTCGAGGGCTGGATTGCAGTGCTGCCCACAAGGAGCCTGGCAAACTTGGGTTTATGTTGACAAGCCTACATAAAATACAATGAAATGTTTGCCAGACTGTAACTGTGCAGTGGCCTGAAGGCAAGAATTAGAGATGGAAAGTTCACATGTTGAGCACCAGGGTGTAGTGAAGATACCTGGAGAAAAGAACAATTTGGACTATGCCATCAATGCCACAGGAGAGTGCTGGAAAACATATGGAGGGGAAGAAGAGTAAGAACAGGCAATGGACCAGAACCTGGGGAAATCTGGGCAATGCTGATGATGAAGCAGATGGAACTTTTTATACAAAATTATTTCTGAGTGTGTAAAACCATGAGCCTGATGTCAACAAGTTAGTTTGTTCATGTGTAAAACTGGATGAGCTATGGAGATTATTTCTGTTGAATCCAGGCTGCAGCAATTCCTGGTCAGATCCTCACCTGACTGTTTAAAAAAATCAACTTTTTAAATTATTGTAGATCCACACTGGATCAAAACATATTATTACAAAGCCTCAGATTCTGTTAAAGACCAAAAATTTGTTTTGTTGGTTTGGGCTTTTGTCTTTTTAAAATTCCAACATGGTATGGACCCAGTTTAAACTAAGAGGGCTGGAAAAAGTGAGGATCACCTCATCTGGCATAAGGATGCACAACACTGGCCAGTGATCAACAGGCAAGCACAGATAAAAGGGCCTTTGGCTCCCAGAGGTCTGCCTGCTAATATGTAATAGAAAAGTAAGAATGAGCCTAAAATCACAACTACTCCCAACTGTCTTTACCTTACAGCGCAGGCACGAATGCTGCCCAAGCCTGTTACAGGAAACACCTGTTGGAGAAAATCAATATGTCAAATTCAGTACTTGGAAAATGCAGACCTGTGATGTTTTTAAAACCTTGCAAAAGTATGTAATACTGTTATTGAGGCATTCCCTGACACAACTGCACATTGGCAACATGAATCAGTTCTACCGCACAGTACTGGTTTACCAGATTTTTTTCCAACTTTAAACCTTGGGGCTTAAATGTAATTTTATACACAAAAAAAATTCAAGAGGGAAAATGTTTAATTATTTCTTGAGCTTTCAAACTTTTAAGAACAGAAGTTTCAGAAGAAATTTGGTATGAAGTGATCATTTTGCTTTTCCTTTCCTCACAATGTCAAAAGGAGTCCTTAAAGCTTGCAAACTTCCAAACATAGAAAAGTTCTTACACTCTGTATTTTCTGTCATATCCTCTGGGAATGTACTTGATTACACACAACTTCATATGAAAGAACTTGGCTTGAGCTTCAAATTGGTTTTTTTAATCCACTAGAGGGAGTACAGTAAAGGCAAACACTCAGGAATTGGCAGCAACACGAGGCTGAGTGAATAGTTACTCCTCAAATAATATGTATTTTATCAGTCTCTTATTCCCTTCCACCTTTTCTTACCCCTGTGATAGCAAAGTTTTTGAATAAAAATAATAAATATCATTACTTCTCCACATGAGCAGGACAGGCATGGAATTTAGAGCTTCCATGTGTTTAAAGATGAAAATGACAATGTGTATATACTCATTTCTTGAGTATCTGCACTTCAAAAAACTTCTCTCAGATAGTGATGGAAAGTAACAGTACCTTTTTAACAGCTAGAATGGATTTAGACCACAATTGTATGCCCACATCTGAAGTTCATGTAGTCCAAAGAAGTGCAGGTTTTATAATCTTGTTACCACACACTGACAAAAATCCTGCATCTCTGCTAAGTCCACAAAACCTTGAACACAGTGAAAATCCTCAAAAAAAACCTCTTTCCCTTTTCAGAGTGTGATCACACCTGTGAATTAAAAGCTTCCAACAATCACTGAAAAAACATTCTCACTGAACAGCTGTTGATGCTTCAACGTTGTTATTCAGGAAAGTATTCTGGCAGAATACATCAAGGGAAGCTAAGCAAGGCTCAGGTAATAGCTAGCTGGGAACAAAAGGATGGGAGATGAAAAGGAGATACGAGATTTCTAAAGACACCGACTAGAACATTGAGATCAACAAATATTCTAAACCAGGAGAAATCAATTAGGACAAGAGATTAGTGAGTTCTGAGGAAAAGTCTTAAGATAAAGTGCACCTTGAATTTCTACAATAAGGACTGACAATATTGTTGCAGTCAAAATGCAGGGATACAAGTTCTGAAAAGTACAAATGCCTCAGGAGATAAACCAAATAGTCATTAATGGTGGGTACACAAGAAATACTTCTACAAAAAATTAGTTATTTCAAACCTGCATAGTCTTGGCTTGTTGGTGTTTTGTTCGGGTTTTTTTAACTTCCCTTGAAGTTTCCCTGTTTCAATCACAGATTAGCAGTGGGTGAGCAAAGACAGGCATGGCCATCATGTCCTCTTAGAAATGCCAACTTCAGTTTTGTCCACACAATTAATCAAAGTTCAGAAGGATATAAAGCCTTCAGCTACCTGTTCTTTACCCAATAAGAGTGGACATGTATGAATATTTGATACATTACAGACACACATGTCCACTGGTCAGTGAGGAAATGAAAACTGAAAGCATGCTCTGGACTATTTTTGTCACTTCCTTCTGTGCTCAGTGTGTCTCACTGAATCAGATGGTGACTGCTGACTGAGTCAGAGCCTTCCTCAGAACTCCAACAGCTGCTAACCCTTCACCAGCACACAGGCCTTCCACAGCAACCTGGGAAAGCTCAGCCAGACTAACACAGGGGCAGCTGTTTTCCATGAGAAACAGGTATCTAGAAATAGCTCATCATATGGTCAGAAGAGTGGAAGACAGCTCCTTCTGCCTGCAGAGCTCTGTGGAGTGAAAAAGCAGCAGTTCCAGCTGTTTTGCTGCAGTCCTGGCCACTGCCAACACTGCAGCTTTGGAGTCTGCTGGCTCCTGCAGGGGCAGCTTCCCAGGGGAGGCCTGGCAGGAAAACAACTGCCATGTATACTCTGATATGGAGGTAGGTCAGAGACAAAAGTTCTAGTCTGAATAACGAGATACCAAGAGCTGACACATAAGGAAAAGGCCTTTCCCAATGGCAAAAGCTATTTGGGAAAGGTGATGGAGAGTATTCTGGAGGACTGAGGAAGCAAGTGGAGAATCTGCTTAGCTGTGGTGAAAGGGACTATGAATAACTAACTTACATTTAAATGTCTCTGCTTCCAGAACTTGGCAGCTGGCTTGATGTTCAAACTGATCATCTTCACAGAGGAAATCATGGCAAAAAGAGCAGGCAAATATTCTGCCTCCTGAAAGATTTATCAAGGCAAAATAATCAGCAGTGGGCACAAGCACCAAGTTCTGCTCTGCAAACAGTCTAGGCAGTAGTTTTGTCTGAATACCAGTTTTCCCTTTTGTCACAAATGCTTCAACAAAATCCTCAATTAGACACTGCCATCCATTTTTACACTGGCAAATACTTCGTATCCTACAGCACAAAGCAGCATAAAGTATTACTTCTACAACTTTTCTTCATTTTAATTCAGCTATGGCATGAAGTATTTTTCTTAAATCAGATCACATTCTCATCTAGTCTCCTTCCCTCCCACCCTCTCACCTCTGATACACACTTGAAGTAAACACGTCAAAGGATTCCACAAATGGAGACGAGTGTGGTTTGCTAAGCAATTGGGAATCCAAATACCTGTGCTAGTGCAGAAGAATGGAGTGAGAATGGCAGAAAACCGTGCTGGCAATTTAACAGAGTGCTTAATTATGTGAATAATTAAGCTGATAGAACCATTATACTTTAGATTACATTATCTTCCTTGACTTGAGCACTGTATGTTCTTGAGCAGGACGTTTCCTTTCCCCACTACATAAGGTCTAATTTTAAAATGGAGAGAATCCTTGCATTGAACAAACATGCTCGGAAGGACTAACCAGTGAGGATTAAAAATGCTGTTAAGAATCCAGGTGCACTACCTTAAGCAATGCAATATGTATTTCCTTATTATTAGATGTGAGCAACCCACCATGGTCCCAGACGCTTCTTTCACACTCGACACATTCTGCATCAGCGAGGGGGCAGGTACAGGCGTGTGTGCTGAGACACTTCCTCCCGTGACACACCCAAGCTTCACAGAAATCACAGATTGCACCCTGCAATGACAGGGAAATATCATCTCAGAACTCCTGCAATACCTAGAGACTCTAATTCCACAGTCCTCAATGTATCCTAGTATCCATTCTCTCAGCGGGTTCATTTTGATTGAGTGAGAGCATTGAACCACATCTGTATTTCTATCAAACTGCTCCTCAGTTCACCTTGTTTGCTATTCATTTCTGCAGAACTAAATATGATGCAAAATAACTTCCTTTACTCCCTTCTCTGTTTTTTAAATTTCTTATCTTAAATTGTGTCCATGAAAATTGTGTTCTCCAGTTGAAACCTGAGATCCATAAAGGACAACAGTGTTCTGGCAAAAACGGAATTTCAAAGACAACCTGAAAAATGCCACTACATTCTTACAGCTGCAATCGCTCTTTTGGATTTTAAACCATGGTGTAGTAGAGCAGTTCTCTGTGGAGAGCAAAGATCAAGTAAGTCATTAGAAGTAAGTTAGACTCTAACTTTCATTTTGATTAAATTACAAGATCTTCACATCAGCTACCCTTAACTGTAACTTTTAAGAAGCCTCCTCAGCCCACATGCAACTACCTACCATGTGCATTACATGCTCACAAAAGTAAGAGAACAACGCTAAATCCAAACTGCACGAGTGAATGCACAGGATGAATTCAGGAACATCAGAATGTAAAAAGTGTTACTGAGAAAAGCTGACTGCCAGCTGGAGGTGGAAACAGGACAGAGGTTTAGTCCACACAGCATTTAATCCAGAAGCTATGAAATGTCTTGCCTTGCTTTCCAGAATGGAGACAATAACTTCTTCTTAGAACAAAAATTCAAAGACCTGAAGCTATATTAAGAGCCCAAATGAGGGTTTATGTTAAATAAAATTCCCATCTAAATGCTATGGAACAGATTTTATACTGATGATCTCTGCAATACTAAGACAACAGGTACAGAAGTCTCCAGGTTTTTGCAGAATACTTTAATGAAGGCCTAGATTTTAATGAATACTGAGAATTGTATATGGGGCATGTAAGCTTCAGTGCTGTTCATACATGTGCTTAGGGCCTGCCACCAGCACAGATCCATTAGCATCCAGGATATGTTGGAGCTTGCAGGAGCTGAATCTAAAAATGAAAAATGTGGGGTTTAAGTATAGGGGAAAAATCAGTTTGTTGTAGTAAAATGAGGGGGGGAAAAACTTGGCATGGTACATGCTATCATCCATAAATCTGGTTTATCTTATTTTCAGAAGTATTTTCACAGACTAACCTCGTACTGCTAAAAAGGCTGTAAGTTTGTATACATACCACCATGGCCAGTCCAGTACTGTACACACCAGCATGTTTTATAACACAGTCTGAAGACTTCATCATGCATTTGGTTTTTCCTGTTTAAAATAAAAAGGCAAACAACTATAAGCAAACCATAGAAGAAAAAAGAAAAAAAAAAGTAAAATGTATGTTCATGTAAGAACAGCACTTCACTAAATGCCTGTGCTTAACTGTAAATCTGGGTAAAAATAATGCAAACAAAGATGTTTGCATTGCTGATGCATCCTGCAATGTACTTTCACATCTCCCTTAGTTTACATTAATTATTGTCTGTTTTCAGCCAAAACTTCTTGCCCCTGAACTAAGACAATAAGGAAATGTGCTGGTCTTGCTCTATATTTTGAGGCACTGGCAAAAATGTCAATGTCAAAACAAACCAAAGAAAAAACTAAGGTCAAAGTCAAGCCAGGACATCTTCAAAAGTTATATTTAAAACTACTGTTATTTCTGTCCCCCCACAGAAGCAGCATGTGCTGTGTGCAAGGCCCAAGTAAAAACACGTGTGCACCTGATGATTTAATTACTTCCAAGTACTTGGATACTTGTTTTTTTGGTAGGTTTTTTTTCTTCTTTTTATAAAAGATATAAAAGATTAGTTTCTATACAAAGTCATTCACCTAAAATGCAGGGGACAGGTGGGAGAAAAAGCCACAGCCTGTACCTAAAAGTCGTTCTGACACAAGCAAGCAGCAAGGGTGACAATTTTTCTCTACTCCTTGTCTCTGACATAAATAGCTTTACCAGAAAGATCCACTCTCTGTCTGCAGTTACACAAGCAAAAAGATCTTGTAGTTAGCTCAGGCTGCTGCAGTGGAGTCTTATCACTGATTTAAGCTGTGCTGCCATGGACCCCTTCAGTGTGTCTAGTTTTGCCTGCTTAGAGAAACCCACGAAAGGGTGCTCCCCACCTACCCATTCAAGACCTGAAAAAAGCAAATTCTATTCTGAAAATAATTAAATCCCAGTATGCAGAGTTTTATATTAAACCAAAACTCAGTTACCAAAGGGCCCTTGGAGGGTGAGGAAGGTTCAGTGGTGTGCTGAGCCAGGCAATGAGGGGTGGGGGGACATTACTCTGTCTGGAGCATTGCAATACCCTGCTCCCATCCCTCAAGGCTTTCTCTATGAAAGATGCTGTTTGTTTATAGTGTCTGTCCCCAGTGTTTGATAAAGCATTAAACAGCCTTTGTTTGGAAGACCCTTGGACTCAATAAAATTTTATGGTTGTTGAAAGGAATGCTTTTCCTCTAGAAACATACTCCAGATTAAGATAAATTCAACACACAGGAGTCAACTTCAGATGTGTATCGTAAGATGGAGAGCATGTTTTTAGTACTTCACTGCATGCTGACAGAAGGCAGACTTATGAAGGATGACACACTGCCATTGCACACTAACAGCCTGGCTTCCAGAAGTGCTCAGTATCTGCAGGTCACAACAAAGGCACTGGAATCTGCAGATGACAGCAGCTCTGAGAGTCAAACAACCAAACAGTCAAATTGCTTAATGACAAATTGAAAGTCTGCAAGGATGTGTTGAAACAGTGAAACAACAAAATTCATCCCTGTATGAAATGAATATAAATGTTTCCTGCAAGCAAGCAGCTGTTTAAAAACACGGGACATTTTCGCCTGATTCAGAGCAGAGTTGTGTCACTGGGAGTCCCTCTCTTCTAAATTTCAAAGCATCAGACCTCTAGCCCATATAAGTAACATGAGCAGCATATTACATTACACTCCCATGCAAGATGAATAATGTCCTGCTGCTTTAATTGATATGGAACTGATCAGAAATTATAATCCCTAAAAGGCAGTATTTACTGGTGCCTTGCTAAAGCATTCATAGTTTTACTGCCGTTGCCAAACAATACTCTACATGATAAATGTAGGGAAACAGTCACTCAGATATCCTCAAAACAAAAGCAGTGAAATAAATTTTTCCAAAGATCAAATGCTGAAGAGAAGCCCATGACCCAGACTTGCAAACCTCTGGGGGTCAGAGGCATACACATTAGTGCATGATCAAACAAGGTCACTTCTCAAGGAGAGATTTAAAAGAACCTGCTCCACAAATCACGAAGGTACTTTGAGACAAAGGTGCTGAGAGTTTAACACCACAAACAGGGCTGAGGACAGCATGTTTTCAAGCATTAATTCTACTTACCACATTGTGCACAAATGGGTAACTTCTGAACAGAATTACAGAAGTAGCAAAAAGCTCTGTTCTTCTGGCGTCTGGGCACCGGGAGAAGGGGGAAAAAAGAGCAGGCATTAAAAAAGACCTGTAACATGTTTGAAACCAATTAATGTTAAACTACTGGCATCAGAAGGGGAAAAATTCTTACCTTTGGCACTTATCACATTCCTAAAGAGAAGAAATAAAACACTGGTAATTATTTTCATTCTAGGCAAAATATATAAAATTTGCAGACCCCTACAAGGACTCTGAATTAAGTTATGATTAGGATCCAAACTTTTTATTCGATATCATACATCTAATGCAAATGTAAGCTTAAATATAAAGGAAGAATAGTAGGGACAATGATATTCTAGTGGCATCACTGGTTTAATATAATTTAAAATTAAATATTTTAATATAGAATAATTCAGGTTATCCTACCATTGAAGCATTACAAGGATGTTTGGCCAAATCTATGTTGGCTCTTGAAGCCCTTATCTGTTTTTCACGTTCTCGACGGTTCTCAGCTTTCTTACGAGCTCCAGTCTTCTTTTTAGGCATATTTCACTACCTGGGAGGGGAAAAACAGGGATGCAATAAATGCACACAAAACTATGTATGTGAACACATGGATACACATGACATATCCAGCACTAAAACTGCATCTTGGAGTTCCCAAGTTAACTGTGCTCCAACTCCACTCATTTCCTTTTCTAAAACTTTTGTTGCAAATGTAGAATAAGGGGCTAGTCCATGAGGAAGAGTCATGTGATGAACCATAAAGAATCCTGTGGCCTGAAAAAGACTTTGCTGTCCTTAGCTTTGTATTTAACTATCTTTGAAGTGTTTTGCCTTTAAAAAAATGAAGCCACTATGTAGGTTTGCTTGTGATGGGCCTCTGGTTTTGGTTTGCTTTGTCTGTTTAATAAGGAATATATTCAGCTCATTTCCTCTTTCACATCTCTCTTATTCTCACTAACTACTTCATTCAGTTAGAAAGCTTCTTCAGGTAAGCAAAATGTGGTGTAGTGCAAAAATACAAATTTCACATTTCATGAAGGCTGAGAAGAAAAAATGTCATTATACAAATTTAAGAGCTATGACAAAGAGATGTTAGTACTGCTTATCATTTTAGTATATTAGCAATAAAGGAGAGATGAGCATGCATTGCTTTGAAGACACCACTGTTTTTCAGAAGGGATTTACACTAATTTAATTCCATTTGGTTCAGTGTGTGTGTTTATTTTAACCTTCTAGGAGGGAACCAGTCCAACACACTGGTGAGCCCATCAGGCAAACAATCAGACCAGCTGTGCAGTACTCACATAGGCTTGGTTTACTCTGTGTTTAAAATAGAATAGGCAAGGATTATCCTGCCTTCATGAAAGGTGTGGTGTGATGTTAGAATTTCTCTCAACACTGGCACTTCCTTATGCTCCATCTTTATCATTTCCTTATTTCTGATGATGAAATTGTTGGTGTCCTGTTCTAAACCAGATACAAGTTAAAAACAAAACTAACAAAAATCCAAAACAACAGATTAGTACAATCTCATGGGGAATTAAAGTCAAAGGGGCAGCAGGAGTGTTTGCTTAGCAAGCAAGGGAATGAGAAAGCACTTAAGGATGAGGTGAGGGCCTCTACACTGACAAAAAAATTGCCTTATGGCACATTGTTCTAAAAAAATACCCTTAAGTCTATGGCCCAGACAAACACACTTCTTTGTGTTGTGGCTACCAAATCACACGTTCTCACAGATGACAAGATGGCTGCATTTTTCAAAATGTTTAGCCTTTTTTTGGTACCCCACTAGTGCTTGTGTTTTGAAAATCTGGCAACATGTCCCAATGTACACTGCACTTGTACAACCAACCCACAGTTCTTTTAGCTGCAAGTACTCCCACCAGTGCTCCTTGTGCTGCCCTTGATTTCTACACCTGCAGAAATACACCTTCAGACAATTGGTAACTGAGGCTCAAGTGTCATCTTAACATCTCTGTCTTAACATCTCATCACTGTCTATAACTACCTGAAGGGAAGTTCTAGCCAGGTGGGGGTTGGTCTCTTCTCCCAGGCACTCAGCAATAGGACAAGGGGGCACGGGCTCAAGCTCTGCAAGGAGAAATTTAAGTTGGAGATCAGAAAAAAATTCTTTACAGAGAGAGTAATCAGGCATTGGAATGGGCTGCCCAGAGAGGGGGTGGATTCCCCATCCCTGGAGGTTTTTAAACTGAGATTGGACGTGGCACTGAGTGCCGTGATCTGGTAAATGGACTGGAGTTGGACCAAGGGTTGGACTTGATAATCTCGGAGGTCTTTTCCAACCCAATCGATTCTATGATTCTATGACTCTATGATCTCAATCTCTATTTACAGAGTTTGAAGGAAATCACTACAGGCTTGGAGCCTGGCAGAAACTGGCCCACATGATGAGACAGCTCTGCCCAGACAAGGCTCTGCTGGTTCCAGCAGGGTCTGTGGCTGGGTATCAGGGCCTGAGGAAGTAAGAGGTACCTGCTCTCCTCAGCCTCATTCCTAACTCCAAGTAGACATGCATCCTACCATCTGTAAAGGTAGATGCAGCATCAACAGGCAGTCAATTTTAGCAGCTTGAACTTGGAAGAAAAGTTAGTATTTTCGTTCAAAAGGTCTTATAAAATAAAGCAAAGAATCCTAACTTTCCTGAACACAGAAATATATTGTCCTGACCAAATACTAAAATTTGTTTTGATAGCACACATAAATCAGTTTTCTCACCCTGCAGCATTTTGCACCGTGTTTAAATTGTGTTAGTGTCATATTTTGTAGTCAAAATTATATTGCTGTGCTGCCTGCTGGCAACTGTCATTATTCTAGAGTGTGACATTTCAGTCCAATATGACGTTGCACACTAATTTTTAGACCACTCAAATGCTGATTTAACAAGATAATCTAATGGTTAGTATTTATGCCTTGACTTCTTCACATTACCTCATAATCCAAAGCACCAAAATGACAAACTGTTTTCATGAAAAGCAATGCCTCAATGACTACTGAGGACACAGGTTATCATTATTTAGAGGGCAGTTTTTAGACAGTTGCACTAAACCAAATTAGAACAGAACTGCAATGTTAGGTCCTTTTAACAAAGCTATTGAGTCTATCCAGGCTTTCAGACACCACCCAGTAAAAACAACATCCTATAAATCAATATTCTTATCACCTCTTTCCCTCTGAGCTTCCACTTAAGATGTTTGTTGTCTTTGCCCCGAGTTCAAATTTTTTAGGAAACTTACCATATTTTAAATTTTATTTAGAACTTAATAGTGTTATGATTCCAGAAATTATGACAGGGTAAGCTTTGTTTACAAGGAAATCCTTCAAATCAGAGTATTGCCTCTTCTGAAACCACTAATTAGTATTTATGTTTCTGCAGTATGTTCAACCTCCAGTTTTGGCACTGCTCAGACCAAATGCTCAGACAGGAAAGACCCTGTGGGTTTTCCTGTGCTCCCATGAGGGGTGTGTGGGAGAGAAAAGTGCATCTGAAGACCTAAAGGAACAAGCTGTAGGTCCACATCTGGTTCCCTCCTCAGCCCCAGAGGGTATGGCCATGCTGCCCTATGGAGCATCGGAGCTCCTGAGCTGGGAAGAGCTCTGCATAAGGGGGTTTCCTCCATCTGTGGTTTCCTAGTCAGGGGCAAAGTGCTGCAGAGTGGCTGGGCCAGAGCAGCAGCCGCAGGGGTGAGCTTGGCTCTCCAGCTGAAGGGCTGAAGCTGTGGCACGAGAAAGCACAGAGTTCAGAAATCAGGAGGCTGTGGGTGAGGTGAACAGCAGCTCAAAGCAGGAGCCCTAATACGTGTTATCACAGAATCATAGAATCAGCTGGGTTGGAAAAGACCTCCGAGATCATCAAGTCCAACCCTTGGTCCAACTCCAGTCCATTTACCAGTTCACGGCACTCAGTGCCACGTCCAATCTCAGTTTAAAAACCTCCAGGGATGGGGAATCCACCACCTCTCTGGGGAGCCCATTCCAATGCCTGATTACTCTCTCTGGAAAGGATTTTTTTCTGATCTCCAACTTAAATTTCCCCTGGCAGAGCTTGAGCCCATGCCCCCTTGTCCTGTTGCTGAGTGTCTGGGAGAAGAGACCAACCCCCACCTGGCTAGAACTTCCCTTCAGGTAGTTATAGAAGGGAAGTTGTAGACTCCCCAGCACGATGTTCCATCCTGTAAATCTTCACCTGTTGTTCATGTGCTGCATTACTTGCTAAGGTGACCACAGGCAGAGCTCCCACCGCAGCTCCAAAGACTGTCTGTGCATTTAACCTGATGGTTGTGCAGAGTAAGATACATTAACATCACCTGGCACCCGAGTTCTGCTGGAGTTGTGCCACTGCTGTGCCTTCCGGCCCTTGGAGGAGTCCCGGAGGCACACACTGCCTGCAGTACCAGCGGATTCCAGGGCTCCTGTGCTGGGCAGACACTGCCTTGGGCCGCCTTAACCCTTGGGACAGTGACCTCCCAGCTGCCACTGACACAAGCTGTGCATGGCTGGGGCAGGGGAATCTCGTCACGCCACAAACACCGACACCCAGAAGAGCATTTCTGTATTTCGAGGCTTCTCGTACTTGACCGCCAAGCACCTTTTACCTCACGTGTATTCTAACCCTGTTTTACCGCTCGTACAAAAATTACAGCGTCAAAAAGATCTGCGTATGTTTATCCTGAGTTGGACCAAGGGTTGGACTTGATGATCTCGGAGGTTTTTTCCAACCCAATCGACTCTATGATCCTCAGAAGGAATCACGGGCTGAGCGACCCAGCGCCGCAGGAATGATTTTCCTGGCGCTGTGACTCGCAGTGAGTTATTCCATGTTTCGGAAACAGCGAGGCCAATCCCTGCGCTGTGGGCCCGGGGGACTGAGCTTTCCTCAGGCACGTCTCCGACCCCTTCCCTCCAAGGGAACGGCCCCTCATCCCACCGAGAGCCCCGCGAGCCCTGCCATGGCATCGCGCTGCCGACCTGCCCCGCCGCGCTCCGGGTTCCCAGGCACCTGCCTCGGGGGAGCCGGGCAGGGACACCGCGGGAGGCCGGCACCCTCAGCGCCCCCAGCCCGCGCTCCCGATTCCCACCCCCTTTCCCGGTTCCCGCTTCCCGTTCCCGGTTCCCGATCCCCCCTCCCGATCCCACCTGGCTCCGGCGGCCGTGCGGAAGCCGGAAGCGCCGGTTCGTCCCGGTGCGCCGCCCGCCCGGCCCGCGCCGCCCGGCGGGAACGTTCCGAGGGCGCCTCCGCCTCGGGGATGGCGGGCAGGGAAACCCGCGCCAGGAACGGGGATTGTGCCCTCCCTGCTCCCGGCATGGCAGTGTGTCCGCGGGATGGGCTCCCAGGGATGGCGGGTGTTCGCACCGCAGGGAAAGGTGTCGCCAGGGTTTTCGGAACGGGACATCGCGAAGCAGGAGGAGGTGGCACCTCCGCCTTGTTGCCGAGTGTAGAAACGCGAACTGCTCGTCCCTGCACTTGCATCTTAGATCAGAAAGGGACCTGGGGGTACTAACTGACAGGAAGCTCAACATGACAGTTTTGCCCAGTGTGCCCAGGTCGCCAACAAGGCCAATGGGATCCTGGCCTGTATCAAAAATACTGTGGCCAGCAGGCCCAGGGCAGTGATCCTTCCCCTGTACTCTGCGTTGGTGAGGCCACACCTTGAGTGTTGTGTTCAGTTCTGGGCCCCTCAGTTGAGGAAAGATATTGAGGGGCTGGAGCAGGTCCAGAGAAGAGCATCAAGGCTGGTGAAGGGACTGGAGCACAAGTCCTATGGGGAGAGGCTGAGGGAGCTGGGGTTGTTTAGCCTGGAGAAGAGGAGGCTCAGAGGTGACCTCAGCACTGTCGAGAACTACCTGAAGGGAAGTTCTAGCCAGGTGGGGGTTGGTCTCTTCTCCCAGGCACTCAGCAATAGGACAAGGGGGCACGGGCTCAAGCTCTGCCAGGGGAAATTTTAAGTTGAAGATCAGAAAAAAATTCTTCACAGAGTAATCAGGCATTGGAATGGGCTGCCCAGAGAGGTGGTGAATTCCCCATCCCTGGAGGTTTTTAAGCTGAGATTGGCTGTGGCACTGAGTGCCATGATCTGGTAAAGGGACTGAAGTTGGACCAAGGGTTGGACTTGATGATCTCGGAGGTCTTTTCCAACCCAATCCATTCTATGATTCAAAAAAGGGATACCTTCCACCAGACCAGGTTGCTCCAACATGGCCTTGAACACTGCCAGGGATGGAATATCCACAGCTTCTCAGGGCAACCTGTGCCAGAGCCTCACTGCCCTCCTAAGGAGAGTTTCGCCCCTGGATCTCATCCAAATCTCTCATCTTTTGCTTTAAAGCCATTCCCTCCTTGTCCTGTCACTGTCTGCCCATGTAAATAGTCACTTCCATCCTTTCTAAGAGCCTTTTTAAGCTACTGGAAGGCTGTGGAGGTCCCTCTGGAGCCTCCTCCAGGCTGAACAACCCAAACTCCAACATCATCGCTCACTAAAAACACGCCACGGGAATGTTTAATGCTGGCTTAAAACATGCCATGGGTTTCACTGTGGCTGGGAAACCACTGAATGAGCTTCTACAAGCTGTTTGCAGGGATGTTCCTGCTCGGTAACTTCCAGTGTTTGTTCCTTTAGCGGTTGTTGATCATCAGTGGTCCTTCCGTTCTCAAGTTTTGTTTGCTTTTGTGTCAATGGCACCACAACTTTCACTTGATGGAGACCAAATTTAGGGCGTAATAATTGCAACAATTAGTTGTGGTTGCAATTGATTCAGGTTGGCACCTGAAAAGTTCCCTCTGAAATATTTAATCAGCGGCTCCATCTTTAAAATCAGGTATTGGTCAGTCTTAATGGTAAGAATACAAAGTAGTTTAAAAATGGCAATAAAGTAAACTAAAAATAAATGGCGGAGGCACTGGACTTCACACCAATCTATGAGATTCATAGTGAAGACCTTTTATTACACAAAGCACACAATTTATATAGGGTTAGGACTACAGCTTTTTGGCTAAAAGAGTTAACACACCACCACGCCAGATACTTCAATTGGTTAAAGCCTATCTCTCACAAGTCCCATGTTTATATTATTTCATCCTGGCTACTTTTGTGCACCTGCAGAGTCTTGTCAAGTCCTACTATGTGAATTCTTGGGGAGTAAACCACCTCCATACCAGCCAGCAGCAGCTGAGCTCCTTGCTGCTTCTGGCTGATAGCTCAGTCTCACAGGGTTTTTCTATAGATCTGAATGGCTCACTTTTGATTTTACTGTAACAACATGGCAATAATACCCATAGTCTATAAAAGACCCCTGTGCACAGCCCTGTCTTGCCTGAGGTCATGCAAGTCACTGGCACAGATGGATATTGCCAAGAAAACCCTTTGTGAAAATCATTAGAAGATGTATTTCATAGGTATTTAAATGAAGATGAGTGCATGGATCACCTTCCAGTGTATTCCACAGTCTTTGGCCTAGGAAAGTTTTGATACATATTTCATATAAATAAATACTCGTGCACTGTTTAGTGTGCCTTGATCATCCATTCACTCACGGGGGGTGATTTTATTGCTTCACATTGTACTTGATCATGCACTTCTTAGTGAAAGTTGGCTACTGGTTATGGAATGTGATTGTGGCTTGGGGAGAGGGGCACCACTGGCCATTTCCAGGCCACCGTTGCCTTTCCAAGGAAGACTCTTCTAACTTTTGCAAGGCCAGAGTTTTATCTCCCACTACAAATTGTTTGCTTGTCATGCCTTTCCTTCAAGTTGTAATCTTCACACCAGGTCAGTGGGATGCACAGAAAACAGCAATGTTATTTAGAGACAAAAAATCATGATGGTCACTTAACTGGACATTTCTTCTTTGTGAGAAAGGGTGTGGAGAAGTAATTTTTAACTACCGTCAGTAGCCATGGTCACATACTATTTAACTAACAGCCTAAGCAGAAAATACGATCTTTTGTGAAGTGTTAGAGCTTTTTTTTTCTGTAATCCTCACTTTTATTAATTAATGCCATTAATCATCAATATTCTTTTATTCTGGTGGAGACAGATTCTAGTCTGTTTTAGGCAGCCATGAATGCAAGAACACAGTGAGGATAAATGATACAAACAGAAAGTTTTAATCTATTTTAGAATAATTATCCTAGTCAGCCAATCTACTTTCATGAATGAATGAAGCTGCCAAAGAAAGGACTCATATAGAATCACAGAGTCACAGAATATTCTAAGTTGGAAGGGACCCACAATACATAGACAGATGTGACGATCTTCTCATTTGACAGGGCATTTTTACATAAACTCACAAATGTAAAAGAAGGATAAATCTAGAAAAACCCCAAGGAGACAGATAGACGTTAAGATTTTTATCTTAGATTTACGTTATCCTGTGAAACTTTATCTGCCTCGAACATGTTCCAGGAACCACCCTCTAGATGGCAGGAGTTTGTCACTTCCCTCGTGAAGAGTAAAACATTTTATTTTCAGAACCAGTAAAGTGGCCTAGAGCTGTAATACAAGTGAATAAAAAAATAAATTAGATGAGAATAGCCAATTGAGAGCTTACAAAATTTCCATTAGCAATATTGGACTGGTTTCTGGGGAATTATTGCAGATTTGTTGTTGCAAAGATACGTGCAGAAAGTGAGAGTCAGCCTCATTTTTAGAGGTATTTTCTGTGACCTTTGTGAGAGAAGCAATGGGTGGGCAGTGAGTGTGTCTCTGAACTGTTATCATTCCACATTACCTTACAGAGCCTCAGAACTGTCATGTCTTTGCTTAATGGCCATTGTCTGGCTAGGATAACAGGACAGGCCTCTGTGGGGGCCTCTCTATGCTGCCTGACAAAGGTATTTATCTACTCCAGAACTTTCATGGCAGCACTTATGTTGGAGACTGTCTTAGCCCCAAGCTGTGCTACCTGCAGAACAAAAGCTGGACTCTAGAAAGAACTGGCAGGGAATGTCACTGTTGTAAACTGAATGATGCCAGTGACAGCAGAGCTGTCTTGGCTGGTATTCACACACCAGAGGCGTGCAGCAGCACGCAGTGTTTTCCACTTCTGCTACAACACTGTGCCTCTCAGAAAGTTAGTTTCACCTATAGGAAGGGCTAAAGGATGTTAATAAATCAGAATCCCTCAAAAATAAATGGCTGTCCAGGGTACAAAGCAATGAAATTTTGGGCACTGTCTTTCCACCTCGCTCTCTTTTTTATTCATGTCTCAAAGTCACATGGCAAGGCAAAGCAGTAGCACTATGGATTACACACTGATTGCTGGTTGTAGGTACAGAAAAATCAAAGGTGAGCAATTCAGATCTATACGGACTCTGTGAGAACTGAAGCAGCTACCAGCTAAGAATAAACAAGGCCACAGGTGCTGCTGAGTGGTAGGGAGGAAATCACTCCCAGGAGTTCACACAGTAGTTTCTCACAAGTCACTGGAGATGTACCTGAAAACAGTCAGGATGATTTCACCAAAACACTGGACTTGTGAGATATGGATTATAACCAGTTAGGATTTGTAGTTTGATGGCGTGAGATTCAATTTAGCCAACAGAATGTAGCCTTAACCCTATTAAACTGTGTGCAGTGTGTAATAAATGGCTTTCACCATAAACCTTGAAGGCTTGTCGTGTGAAGTCTGTTTTCTCTGCCTATTAGTTGTTTACTTTAGCTGGTCAGATACATATTTTTAAGGCAGTAAATTCACATTTCAAATGGGAATAATTCAGCAAAAAGAAGTGCTGGGAACTGTGTCTGAGGGAAGTGTCTGAGGGAAGGTGGGATTGCTTTTTGCAGTGACAAAGCTGAGTGGCACCATTGCAGCCCAGTGTACCAGCTCATGGGGACACTGGCCAGCCTCAGAGCTGCACTGCTCACTGCTGCCTCTGCTCATCTCATAGAAATCCTTCCCTTGCTGTGAGGGTATGTTTGGGTGATGGACACTTACTTATTTCTTAAGTTGCTCAAGTAATACCTAAGGATTCATGACATCTCACTTCTACTATTGAAAATTACTGAGATCAGAAAGGAAAATCAGGAAATTAAGTGTGTGCACAGCCTCTATCAGAATAGCAATATTCTGGGAGAGATAAGGCCTTCATATGCAATGACACTGGACTGTGCTGGATGACAATGAAATATTTTTACTGCCTTTTACTGTGATATCCCAGTCCTTTTAAAGATAGAAGAAAACATGTTAACTATCAACTTGAAATAAATACTGACCTGATTTGTTGTCATTTACTTTTAATTGAATCAACTGCATTTTCTTTTATCTAAATAAAATGCTTGTTTGGATCTAATTAAGCCCCTGTTACCTACCTGCCTATTACCATAATTATCTTCGTTATTGCAATGTCTTCTTGCAGCATTCAATGTTTGCCTCCCTGGGGGTTGCATTGTAAAATAGGTACAGTGTATACCTTTCTAAATGACCTTTGAAAAGGCATACATCAAATTTAATTTGTTTTTAAATCTTGGCCTTCCAGCAACTGACCTTAAAAATCATGTCAATATTTGTTTGATGTAAGATAATTTTGTCTGTAGACATTTATACTTGCTGATTTAACTGCATAAAGAAATGGGAAACAAAGGAAATAACTTCAGGGGAAAATCTTTACTGATGTCTACTGAATTGGCATGTTCAAATATAATATTTTAAAGCAGTCCTTCTTGAATTAGATGTTGTAAAGATTTTTTGTGTTTCTATTTTATTTTACGCCTCCTATTATAACTGGTGCTTACAGTTATTAATCTTAGCCTGGGAAAATTATACCCCAAGAAATTTCTAAATGGTTATTTTGTCTGGTCAATGTTTGTGGAATGTACCAAAAGGGAAAAGAAAAAAAAAACCCGAGATAAAAGAAAAAGAGAGATTTCACTGTTAAGTGATCAGAGCCTTGATTCAGGGAGCTCTCACTGAGTTGTCAACTTCTTTATTAAAATCTATTAATCTTTCCTGTAATATTCAAGTTGCATATTTTCACATTTCTTCCATGACTTCAACAAAAAAGTGAAGAGCATTTTTATCATGGTAGTTTATTTGGGCTTTTTCATTTTGTTTTTTAAGATGAAAGATCTGCAGTAAAGCTAATACTGTATGTATTGTGTAGCACATTGAATGTGGCATCATATGTTAATTATCATATACTAATTAAGATGGCTGAGGTGAGGAGGTGGTGCAAGACTAATCAGTAACTCATTTTCTAACAAAAGGGCTAAGCTACAATTATTTATGATGTGAAAAGAACTTGTCAGCTGGTGGCAAATTAATAGTATTTTTCATTCTGAGATTATAATGTCATAAATTACCTTGTTTCTCTTCCCTCTGACCCCAGCAAAAGGCTGGCACATGGTGATAAATTTGCTGCATAGTTGCCACTGGGAGGCTTTGTGTGTGGAGAAGAGGAGGGAGATGCCTAATAAACAGCTGCACCTGTGTGACAGAAATGGTAAGGAAAAAACAATCAAGGTCAGACAGTGGATGACTGATGACAAGGACTTCTCTCACAGTGCTGGAGGCTTGTCAGGTGGAAGTGGCAGAGGAGAATGAAAAACCTGAATGTCTTAATTGGTCACAGGATATGAGATTAATGCACCTAGATGATCAGGAAACTGCCAAGGTGATCAGGAAACTAATAAGCCAGTCTTGAAGGAGGAAGCCAAAAGATGTGCTGTATGTTGCAAAATGAAAGGTCAAAAGGGGATAGTGGCCTTTGTGTCAGAGTGCCAATGACGGGGGATGAGCAAAATGCCTGTTCTGGTGCAAGAGCAAATGAGTATGAAACTTTGCAGCCTGGGGCCACCTGGTGAGAGAGACATACAGCAGTGGGAGAATGTCAAGGTTCAGGGGATATAGTTTTGTGATGTATGAAGAGACCTGACGCAGTTTAATCTGGAGAAGGGAAGGCCAAAAAGATCTACTTGCTGTCTTCGAGGACCTAACGGGAATTTATAGAGAAGACAGAGCCAGGCACTTCTCAAGGATACACAGTGAAAGCATGACAGGCAACAGTCACAAGCTGCAGCAAGAGGAATTACAACAGATAAACAGAAAAAAGTTTTTCAAAGTGAGAGTAGTTAAGCAGTGGAAAGGCTGTGCTGGAGCCTCAAGCATTGATGACAAGAAACTTTTGTAATTTTAGAATGAATATTACTAAAATAATGCAATGAATTAGGAAAGAAGGGACCTTTGAAGGTCACCTAGGCGAGTCTCCTCCTGAAAGTTTTCACATCAAATGAGTCTGGCCAGGGCCTTGACTAGCTGAATCCTAAGTTTTGCCAAGGATGGGGATTGCATAACTGCTCTGGACAACCTTTTCCCGTGCTTAACAACTCTGCCTGCAAAGATCCTGAATGAGAGGATCCTGCTGACTTCAAAGGCAGATAGATTATGTCCTAGATGAGGCAGAATATTTGTTTGCCATATTTTTATGAAATATCTGTTCTAACAAATTCAACATTTCAGCTGTTCCATGTTTTCCCATAACTTTCCACAGTTATCGAACTGTGTGACATGTTCCTCTTTGGTGTCACTTCTTATCTAAATAGCAATTTTTCTCCTTCAGTTATGGCTTTGCCTTGTTCAGTAGAATTCATTTGTAGAAATCTTATGCAAATATGAACTGAATGGTTTTCCTGTCTGATTACAGATCCATTTAGATGACATTAGTATCAGTAGTACTGAGCACTGGCTGAATTAAATACTGAATTAATTCAGCTAGTGAAAGCTGAAGGACACATTTACAGTGCACAACATGGATGTCTTAGCTGTTGGTTCAGAGGACTGAAAGAGAATTTTTGCATCAAGAGTTCGCTTGCCTGATATTGTAGGGAGCTCTCTCTTACCATCTCTTTCACAGAACTTAACAAGCTCCAGCCTTATTTGTTCTCTCTGTGTTTTAGAAAAGCATTGTGGATAAAGGACAGAAATTGCACGGAGTGTAGCATAGCATCATGCAGCAGTTCATCACATACTGAATTTCACTGTGTAAATGATGAATACCTGTATTATACATAAGGGGTTTGACTGCAGGTAATCGAGTGTCAAATCATACGCTTATTGGCACTATGAATAACGAGACTTAGAAGCATTTCTAAGCATGGACATCAGTCTTCACTATTCTGATGGATTTAGAAAACCCGTCTGTTTATGTTCCACTACTGTTATTTGGTATTCTGACAATAGTTTCTATGCATTCTCATTTGTATTTTATTAGATTTCATTTATAGTACAAAGTTGTAATAACAGTTCTATTGCTTCTTAAATACCTGTACTTTTAAACTTACTGAAATGTCACTATAAATATTCATGTGCTCAACATGTTCACTAAACTCCATATTTATATTTACTGTGGAGTAGTCTTTAGTCCTAGTCTGAGCTAAAGCTTGTCCATGGGTGATGTATTGTGAAATACATTTCCATTTTTATAATAAGTGTTCCAAGTGTGGTGCTCTTAAAAAACAGAGCAGAAGCCTTTTTGATGGAGTATAAGGGGGAATCAAAGAGTTAGTTTCAATTATTTTGTTGTATTTATTCGAAACAGTGGTGGAAAACTGTAACACTGATGTACTTGAGGTAAAACTCCAAAAGAACAACGTGAAAAAAAGCAAGCAGTTTCTGAAAAGAGCATCCTGGGCTGGCAGGTGGCTTCTTTGCTCCCTTTGACTAGGTAATAGTTGTTTTTGACAAGATGGAGTTCTCTCTAACTCACTGTAGATGTGCAGTCTCTGCATTGAGTGCATGTCTGATGGATCATCGAAAGCATCATCAAGGTGTTTGAGGAGTTGCTTGGTTTTTTTATTATATTTCATTTTACTGTCATGTCTCTGGACAGTGCGTTGCCATCTGCAGCTAGGATGTGGCTATGTATTTTATAGGAACTTAAATACTCATCTATAAAGGCCTTGAGGCTATGAATTTGTGATTTGCATGATGATGAGTGAAGTTAGACAGGAAGAACTTTTGGTCACTGCCTGCTTCTCTTCATCTGACCCACTCTGAGCTTGAAGACCTTCCAGGCATCCTACAAAAGCTAGTAGTATAACAGATTTGGGCTGAAAGATAGATGGGATGCCCCTGGCAGCCAGTATGTTTCCAAAGCATTTTCATTTATGTCATTATCCAGCTGAAGTAAAATGGTACTTGCATTTGTTTTTTGCAAGTGGCTACTTGGTGGATTTTATTTTCATAGTGGTATTCTTTCCACTGGTCAGTTAGTTTTAAATCTAATTTGTTTCAGAGAGCTCAGGCTTTTTAAAGAGCACACTTTTCCCCAATGTTAAATGCAGCTAAAACAGCCTAGAATGAACTGGAGCACTGGCCTAGAAAGGAAAGTCTTCACAGCCCATTACTGATCCCCTGAGCCATCTCATCCCCTTTACTGTCATGTAATATTTGTTTAATGTAAAATTTCCATATAAAGCCAAACAAAATAAAACCCAAAAAGCAGAACAGCAGCTCTTTGGCGTCAAGATATTAAAATGTGAAGGTAGTGAAAATGAGATTTCCTTTCAGAAGTGCATTAGCGACCTTAGGGGAACCCTGAGCAGGGGAATGCCACGGCAGTGAGGAAAGGCTGAGCTCAGAAGAGAACGTGGATGAGGTGTTTGGCAACACGGACTGGAGTCACTGGGGAGTTTTGTTTTCAGCTTCAGTGGAGAGGAGGCCCTTGTGGGAGCCTTGGGGGATTTCTAAAGTAAGTGCTCTGGGCCAGTCCATCACTGAGCATGTTACCAAGTATATCTAGGCAGGAGTGTGTCACTGTGTGACTTACTGAGGATTGCTGTGCAGAAGGAAGCATGTCATTCTGTGAGTCACTGAGGATTTCTATGCATGAGTGACTGTTTCTGTGCTTGAACATGAATAAATAACATTCAGAGCCTCCAGTCATTCTAAAGAGGTTTAATCAAGGCTATCAAATAACTGGATTGTCAAAAAACATCACTGGCTGAATTTATTCATGAGGTTTCTGAGACTAAAGTAAATTCAGTATCCCAGCAGTTTCTCTCAACTTTTAAAGTTCCCAGGAATATCAAAGGAAGACCTCTAATTAAGAACCTTGAAAATGTAAAATCCAAAAGGGATCACTTGTGTGAAAGGTGGAAGTGATGAGAGTCCAGTGCACATATCTCCTCTTATGGGATGCTTTCAAGCTCAGCAAGTGCCTCTGCCATCACTGGTGAATCTGAATCTAGTTTTGCATAGTATTGGCTGTTGACTGCAGCATTCATCCCTCAGTGAGATGGGGTTTGGAGGTACTTGGCAAGGAGGACAGAATGTGTAAAACATGAGTGACAGCCCAAAAATACTCCCTGAAGGTTCATGGAGAAGGCAAGGGAGAGAATTTCAGAGCTCACTTGCTGTGAGTGTATGTTAACGTAACACATTTTCACACAGACCTGCTGAGTCTGACACTTTCAGCAGGACACTTACCTGGGCTGCCCCAGCATCCCAGTGCCCTCACTGTCACCCTGGCCCTGCCCTAACTCTGCCTTGCCCTGGGCCCCAGGGGAACATTTGTGTCACAGCTTCCCCCACTTGCAGGTCTGTCATTTTATCCTAATCTCTCAGATGTAGTCACTCCACCACCATTATGGTGTGGCACAACTGAGGATAAATGAGGTGGGTGGGCTGTTCTGGGGATGAAGATGAAGACATTCCAGGAATTAATACTATGTAAAGAATGAAGATACCTGAAAGCTATTCACAGTTAGGAAGAAATGAATGGCTGAAACATAACATCAGTTTCCATGGTATTTGCGGAGTCAGTGGTTCAGTCTTCTGGCAGGATGAGACCCAGGGAGCCCAGCATGACTGCAACACTTTCAGACTCTACACAGCATCCAGCACCCAGCCAGGCTGTCCCCACACCAGTGGAGTGCTTTGGAGCTGCTCTCATCAGCCTTTCCCCATGGAGGGCATTCACATCAGGGAGCTGTGCAGTCACCCTCTGCTCCCAGCGGAACCAGCTACTTCTGTGGTGTGCTTGCAACAGGCAGAGCTCTGAGTAATTGGACCTCTGCTATGAGCTCGCCAGAGCTTTTGTAAAAGGCTATTTTTTTCACCACAGGTATCACAGAGTTGGTGAGTGAATGCAACTTTGACCCTGAGATGCCAGCTCTGAAGCAGTACTTGTTAGGGAATAGTGTAATTTTTTTCATTGGACAGTGGAGTAGCCACAAGCATAAGATGTCTCAGTGAATATCTGAAGGGTATTCAGGACACTGGAAGGGTGTCCCGAAAGAAAGCTAAAGAAATGATACATTCTTTCCTCTGAGTAATCCAACCTCCCATTACATCGGGCTTCTTTGGATTCAACGTCAACAGTTGCTCTTTAGCCTGGTGATGATCTCATTCAAATTTTTTGGTAGCTAGCAAATGGCATTGTTTGCATCTGAGGTGAAGCAGATGCAAAGTTTGGACTGATGTTTATCTGCTGGTACTTCATTTTTGCTATGTACCCATGCACACCAGAGGCTTACAGTGTGACACAGACATTCTAGGAACAGAGCTACAGTTGAGGTGCTAAAATAAAAGCAGTTATTGAAAGCCAGTCAAATATTATCCACAGAGAGTTTGCTGTCCTATCTCTGTTGTGCAGCTGCATCTCTTGTGGAGCAGTTGCAGCTCATAAATAGGGTGTGGGAATACTACAGACATCCTCGGGAAAGAAGGATGCAGAGACAAATGCAGACTAACGTGAAATACAATTATTCGGTTTGGAAATGGGTTGCTACACATTTCTTATTGCCTTTCCTTCAGGGAATTTTGCAGAAGCAGACCTTCATCCTCTGATAGAAGATGGCACCTCCCATAGTCAAATACACATTAGCAGCCCTGGAAAGATTTTGTTCCCTGTGAACTAAAAGGCAACATCCTTCCTGCCCACTGAATCACTGACAGGCAAGACTGTGAGGTTTTTCCTAGTGAAGGCTTATTGGCAGCTGACTGGTAAGTAAAACTCTTGGCCAGCCCCCAGTAATCCCAGAGTGCCCCCACTGTGACTGGATCTTACAGGACAGGCTGTAGAGCTGTCCTGGCTGGGCAGCTGCTGGAGCTGGTGATGTCTGTGACATGTCTGTTGGCTCACACCCTGGTTTCTGTCCTGAGCTTGCGGGAGCTTGGCTGTTCCCTTGTTTCTGGCCACAGGTCCTTGGCAATATAACCTTTGCTCCAGCCCTTGGCCCTAACAAGTGGGCAAGATTGGATGCAAAGCCTAAGGTTGGCACTTCAATATCCTCTCAACCCACATAGTTACAGGGTTTTAGTCCCTGGTCCCTTCTTGGTCAAACTTGTTCGTCTAATTAGGCACACCTATTTCTGTGTTTTCAGCTCTTGCCTTTCCTGTTGCAGCTTTTCATGCCTTTCGTGCCGATTTTGGAGCTGATTCTTATGAATTGGAGAAAAAGTAAAATTGCAGTTTCTGTTGCACCAGAAATTCAAATTGCTATATATCTCATATGTATTTTTTAGTTTGAAATACTATCTCATTCAACAAAAGTAAGCAAAGTAAACTGAAAGAGAGAGAAGTCCCCAGAATAGTCTAGGAAAGGGCAAGACATGCAGTCCCCCATCATCTTGAACTGGGGAATATGCAAAGATCCCTGCTGTTGAAAAGGAAGAAACCAGGACACTTCTTTTCCCTTTGCTTTGAAACATGTTGGATTAAACCTTTGGCACTAACAGATGGGACTTCCCTTTCCTTTGCAAGGTCTTCATGAAGTACCATTTCTGAGTGACGCAACTGATGTAGCAGGTGCACCACTCAAAGCAGAGGCCACAGCCTTAAAGCATATACATAGAGTCATAGAATCATAGAATCGATCGGGTTGGAAAAGACCTCTGAGATCATCAAGTCCAACCCTTGGTCCAACTCTAGTCCCTTTACCAGATCATGGCACTCAGTGCCACGTCCAATCTCAGTTTAAAAGCCTCCAGGGATGGGGAATTCACCACCTCTGTTGGCAGCCCATTCCAATGACTGATTACTCTCTCTGGAAAGAATTTTTTTCTAATATCCAACTTAAATTTCCCCTGGCAGAGCTTAAGCCCGTGCCCCCTTGTCCTATTGCTGAGTGCCTGGGAGCCACATGACAGCCACGTGGAGTGCAGTATGGCTGCACACGGCATAGCTGCACTGACTAGGTCCTGCAACACATTCCCTGGTGTGGTTATGCCTGTAAAACTGTATAAGGCAGGGAAAGCTTGTGTGGCTTTAAAAGAGAATCCCAGCTACGCTTTTCAGCTCCTTGTCTAGCCATCTGCAGGGAATCAGCAGGCAGAGCAGAGAAGCTGAAAGAAGATGTGACAAAGAATTACTAAATACAGCTGTAAGAAAGGCAATGACTTTGAGTAGGAGATGTTTGGGCTGAAATGCTGGGTTGAAGCCATGAACAGAGAAACTTAGAGGAAGGAAATTCCCATGAACGCATATGGAATCAAGGTTTTATTTAGAATTTGTGAACAAAAAGGAGTGAAAAGTTATCAGTTTTTCCTCATTTCATGAAATTTGCAGGGTATATTGAACTTTGAATTTCCTAGAAGAGCCTGGATTCACTACTAATTGCACAGTTGTGCTGGATTCTTCTGTCTGGCTATAAAATAACTGATTTAGCACAGTAATGAAAGCTGGCATACTTGTGTAATGCTTGGACAGCATACAAGAATATCTGTGCATACACACAATATTATTTAGCAGACAATGTTCATTTGATGGGAAATACAATAGAGGTGTAAAACAATTGGAGGTGTTTTTTTTTACTCTACAGGAAGTAGCCATAATAAGTTAGAAAATTTTAAATGGTATATTTTTGTAACTTTCCCCTTGATATAACATAAAAATTAATTTTGTCAGGTCTAGTAATCTAGTTAGAGTATTCAAAGTAGTTGAATGTTGTGCTATGATTCATCTAGTGTAAAAAAATAAATTCCTACATGAGGAGAAAGTCATCTATTTGGTAGAGCTACTCAATATATTGCAGCTTTCAAGTGTAAGCCACAGTACTGGGCTTTCCTTATACAGTACCTGTATGCAATTACTAAGAATATTTAACACATTTTGTTTGTACTCCAAGTTGAACCTAAATCAGTGGTACTTTTATTCCCCCAACATAATTCTTTTTCCAGTTTGACTGTCTATTTCTCTAATGTTAGTTAGCAGCAATGCTGGTAAGAAAAAGTGAGATGAGGACAGTCACGGATAAAATGTGCAATAAATATTAATTACGGGATTCTTTATTTAAAATTTAATTTAAAGTACAATGACAAATATACTCTATCACTAGAAAATTTGCATGTTGTACTATATCCGTGAAATTAATGCACTGGGTTTCTTTCTTTTTACTGTCTCTGTCCTGCAAGCTTTTAGTATTTCAATAAATTGTAGCTGCTTATGAGAGTAGCCTGTCACTGGTGCTAATTGAATGCTACTGAACTGTTAGCTTTGATCTGTGATGAGGTTTCCATGGTGATATCAGCAGATGATACTGTGGCCACTACTACAATTTCTTTGAGCTGTTATGATTCTGAACTGTCCACCTAGCTGAGGGTGAAATCCCAGTTCTGAGGAAAATCAATGGGAGTTTGCTGTTGATTTCAGTGAATTTGATGTTGTCTCTATCATGACTGGGTTTGGAAATGTACTCTGGAGTAATATGGGTCCCAAGTGAAGGCAGTCTATAGTAAGATAAAGCTTCTGGTTCAAATGGTTCACTGTGTTGCTCGAAACCGGATGGAATTTGCTGGTATTCAAACCCATTCCCAGACTGATCATGTTTCCACATTAAATAAGTTATGCAAGCCATTTCCCTCATGACTTAAAGCCTCAGTCTGCGCTTATTTGATTTCACTGCACAGAAACCCTTAGAATGAGGTGGGGCAATATGGCATAAGGGATCATAAAAGTACAGAAGAATGTCCCCCTTCAAAGAGCTTGCAGTTAGATACAGATAAGCTTCTGAGAAAGCCTGGGAGAGAAGGAGCTTAGGAGAATTGGCAGTGATCAGAGCAAATCAGTTGCCTGGCCACATTGACACTTTGCCATTTGAATAATTGACACTGGTTTTAAGGGAGCTTTTGAAGGAGGACAAAGTGATTTGCCCTTCTGTGTGAAGCAGGTGGAAGAAAGCGTGGCAGTGCTTTTTGGGAACCGAGTGGCCAGCAGAGGGTGGCAAGGTGAGAGAGGATGTAGCACAGGCAAACCTGAGAGGGATTGCAATGCCCCTAAAAAGGGGCAAGTTGGTAGAAAAACTTGGGCAGGAACAGGAAGGAAAAATTAATGGACGAATATAAAGAAAGGGAGGAAATGGGTCAAGATGAGATGATGATCTTATTTTAACAGTATTCTGTCTTGGTCTAAATATGGTAGGATTACCAGGATAAGACAGAGGAAAGCTCCCATAAACACAGGAGATGGGCGAAGCTCCTGTTAGGACCTGGAGCAGGTTCCTAGATGAGACTTTTTACATGAATTGGAGCTAAAAGAGTCTGTAATTTTCAAGAGATTATGTGAAAAAAATAGCAAGCTTTAGAAGTCATCTGGGTAAGAGAATCTCTGAATGGCTCCAAGTAAGAAACAGTTTTCAAACTTTTCTACCTCCTTATGGTGGTGAGACAGTCTTGGATCAGGTAACAGTAGAAAAGAAGCATTTCTGTAATATTTCAACTGGTTTTTAAAGTTGAGAATGGGACAAGGGACAAGATTGGTTGTAGACAGTTAAAAGAACTCTTAAGGAAGGACATGATCTGTGATTTTTGCCATATATTCTTTTGGACTGATAAGAAGCTGTTTCTTCTAAAAGGAAAAATGTCCCAAACAATATTGCCTCCTTGAGCCTCGTGTTAAAGTCGGACTATTAGCATGTGGAAAGGTTCAAGAAAAGAAATTTAAGGAAAATGAGGAAAGATGTATTAAAGGTACATATTTTAAGAAATCAATTTTAATTTATTGCAGAAACTTTTTTTTAATGAAGCAAGGAAAACAGTCTCAGTTGTGTCAGTTTTATGGTTAGTTCTATAACTTCTGTAAATACTGAAGTAGACAATGGTTTTCCTCGTAAACTGCAAAAAAATCGGTTCTTATGGAGCAAGGATGACCTCTTGTGGTCTTCTGGTAGAGCTTCAGGTTTGGCCCATGTATAAAGGAGTGCGGATTTTTATTAAATTAGGGAGAGTAATAACATACACGAACTATTCCTATAGCAGTACTTTATTGGAGTGGGGAGTATGAGCATACTCACATGGAGCATGGTTTTGCCTCTTTGCCGGAATTTCTCTCATGATGAGGTTAATGTTTAAGCTGAAATGGCTTTTATACATATATATCATAATCTATAAAGTCAAACAAACAAAAAAAAAAGCAAATAAGATTTGTGTAATTAAATCCTTCCAGGTAAATGTTCCTATCAGTCTAAATGTATGCAAGCCAACAGTTGTAGCACTGTGCTAGTACACATGAGAGTACTACATTTTCACTGTTTATGCTGACTGAAGTAGAGACTAAATATTCTGCATCAGCTGGAGTAAAATCTATTTTTAAAATTACTTTCTTATAAGTAATGTAACTTACTTCCGCATTTTCTAGTTTTTTCAATGATACTTCATGCTGATACTGTTCTCTTAAAGTTACCATTACCTTTAGTCATGTAAAAGCTTGTAGGATTTAAGTTTATATTGTTTAACTACGCTCTGAAAGTTCAGTATCTTTTGACTGACCTGAAATGCAGTTCAAACCGCTGGTGGGTTTGAGGAAGGAGACTGTATTTTCTATGGCATCAAAGTCATTGCTAGACGTCCTTTCTGCCTCTGCTAGGTGGTGCAGTGTGCTCTGAAATGTTATGTGCAAGTAGCCCTCAATGGCTGTGTACAGACCTAAGGTCTGTCACTCTCTTTGGGAGTTTGTTGCCAACGTTATTGTAAAATCTGCAGCTTGAATATTGGAAAGTCACCATAAAAAATTCTAATCTCAGTATATCAGTGAAGGAGCACACCTAAACTTCTCAATAACCTTGGGAAGAAAGGCTTGATTTGAAACAGAGAGGCTTCATTACCATGAGATTACCATGAGATATCATTTTAACTGAGAGTATTGGAAAAATCAGAGACTGCACTGTGAAGTATTTCAGGCTGTGTTTTTGTGATGGTTGATGCTAGGATATAGCAAAGATCTTGTGCTTCAAGATCTGAGACTGTTATTTCTGGAAGGCAGTATAATATGAGCTGGAGGCAATGATGAGAGGACAAATCACATCAGCTTATCATAGGCCTTTTTGTACCTTCCAATGTGTTCCCTTGTTTTGTCCATTCAGCGAGAGGATGCTGATTCACATAGATTGTATGTCTGCTAAAATACATCAATTTCCAAGGTCCTATGAATAAATCACTGGGCTGAGTATCAGAAAAAAATAGACCAGCAGAAGAAATAAGTTTTCTCTCTGCACAAATCATTCTGATATGCATGAAGGCAACACAAATATTTCCTAAAGAGTGTGGAAACATTGCCACTACAAGCAAAACAAGTATGTGATATGTTTATTTTCCACCTACCCTGGTTGCTGTATCTCCATGGTTAATGGCCACAACATTCCAGCAGTTGTCCGGGACTAATCAGTGTCGACAGGACATCAGAAGGTCCACAAGAACCCCAGATTTAGAAGCCACCACATGTGCACGTTGCTACATATTCAGGCAGGCATGAAGCAGTGCCTGCATATAAGCGTTGTCATGGTCTGCTCCTAACACCTGTCAGTGACAGCTGCCCATTGTCCCTACTCTCAGGTGGCCAACAGGCACGGGACACAAATCATGGATTTTCTTCTTTTTGTGTGGTGTTTGATTTTCAAGGAGTCAGCAGCCCTCCAGTTCTGAAAGGCAGAGAAATGCTGTGCTGTGGCTACTGCTTGTAAGTTTGCATCTTGGTTTAAAATACTGTGAGGGAACTTTCATCAGATCTCTGGGGTCAGCACTGGAAACAGCCTGGAGTAACATATATGAACAGTCAGTTCCTCAGGGGGTTGACCTGCAGCCCCAGATTAACTCTGAGCATGTCTACCAAGTGCTTCCTTGTACTGGGAGGTTGGCTAATTACAGGGTTCCACAGAATGTCCAAAAGTTTGAAATATATGTCAGAGACTGAAACAGTTAATTATTTATGCATTCTAGGAGACCTTGCAGGCTTTTGACTTTTGCATTATACCCCTGATGGGCAGTCGGGGTCCATCCCTCCCTCCAGTGCTGAAAGTGTCAAGCCCTGAAGGGGCAAGAAGAGCAGTTACCCTGCCCTCCACATGAACCCTGTGCCCATCATGAAAGGCGGGAAGAATATTGGGGGTTCATAGCCCGGCTGGTGACACTACTTCATGGAAAACAACCCCCTGCCTCGGGGGAGGTGCAAAAGGCATGCTGAGGGTATATATATGGACTGGTGACTTTGGTGGGGGGGAGGTTCTGTTCCTCGCCCCCACCGCCTGCAGATTGAGACCATGGTCTTCAGGACTGCTGAGATGCAACGCTGGATCCCTGGGCGGTGACTATGTGAACCTTTTCATTCTCATCTTTTCTTTTTCCTTGCTGTCCTGGACTCTTCTCCTGTCTTTCTCCCTGCTCTGCATCCTTTCCCCCCCAACCCCCCTCCAAGGTTATTTCTATGTCACATTATACGGAATTGTTAAAATAAACACCAATTATCTAGTGTTGTTTCACTTTAATCCACCCCAAAGGAATTATTGATAACAACCTGGGTTACCCCCGTCCCCTTTTCCAGGGGCGGGTCATAACAATATGTTTACAGAAGAAATGTAACATTTTCATATTTATGTGCTTTCCTTCTGCTTTAAAACAGAGGCAAGATACAGATGATTCCTGCTCCAAGAGAGGCCACTCATCCAGAAGACGTTTCAGTCACGTGAAAGGTGCCTAATGAATCTCTGTTCCTCAGTGATTATGATGATAATAATAATAATAGCAATTATTATTATTAAATTATTATTATTAAAACCATAACATTGGCAGAAAACCGCAAGTATAGCTCTCTCTGTAAAAATTACACACACACATCTTTCCAAGCACAGGATCTTCCACCACCCTTAAGAGTGTAATGTTTCTCAGGTGCAGCCTTCTGTAGTGCAGTGCTCTGACTTGCCCCCACATGGTGAACAGAGAAGGCTGGAGGCTTCTCCTGCCTCAAAGTGGAGAGAAAGGCTCTGCTTCTTCTGACTTCTCTGGATGTCCTGACAGACCAAAGGGGTGAGGGTTTCCTGACAAATAATTTCAGCCTTTTCTCTTTCAAAAACTTCCCTAAAGGCTGATTTTCTAAAAGCTGGACTATGGAAGGCTTGATATTTGATAAATATGGTAAAATATTTCTCTTAGACCTCTTCAGATTATTTGAAAGCAAGCAGGCACTTGAGGAGAAAACTTCTTGTTAGCTTACATGTGTCAGAACAGGTAGTTGCATTCAGTTACTAAACCAAGCACACTGTTTAGAACCAAAGGGTTCAAGGTAAAGAAATCAGGACAAGGCTATGCTGCACCTAGAGTAAAGGACCTTAGTTTTTTACTAAATGTATGTTTTCCATGTATATGTACTTTTTGTCATCTACAATACAAGCAGAGCAGCCTTAGTACTTACTGAAATATTTTGCTAGTTTTCATTGATGGTTTGGATAGTAGGAGGAAAGTGATTTATAGTAGAAGCAACTTTTGTTCATGGGTAGCTTAGGAGTCAACTAATGAATTTCTACAAACTTTCTCTGAAGATCAAAAAATAGTTTGTAAAATTTGAGAAGTGTTATGGAATATAAAACCCTATATACATTCTTCAAATGTTAACAAGTTGAAAAATTAACTTTTTTTCCTAATGTCTCATAAAAAACAGACCTAGGAATGATATCTGATATTAAAAACAATATTAACAATTTAAAGGTTAATAACATCATTAGCGTTGTAGAAAATCAGAATAGTTAATCATAATAGACTCTCTTACAGGAATCCTAATTAGTCTTTGCTGTCTGTAGCAAAACCAAACCCATACTGACTCTAGAAAAGCCTTTTCTTCTCCCAAGACAGTGTTATAATGAACAATTACATTGACTTTTATGACAACAAAACTTTCAGTCTCTTCACAAACAGGAGCTTTTAGACAATATATTGACTAAGGCATATGCCAAATAAAGGTGTAATGTAATAAAGGGATTTGAGCAATTTAACTCTGACAATTAAACAGCAGTGTTATTAGCAGACTGCTGTGCTCAATTTTTTATTAAAAAACAAACAAACAAAACAGATCAGAGATTAGAATGAGAACTTGATAAGCAAACTTCCTTGAATGACTTTTTTGCTAAAAGTGTGCCTATAAATCATTCATCAGTTCTTCCCCTGCATGGACCATTTCTCTGTCACTCTAGCATGGACTATTTCTCTGTTGCTGCAGTTGTACTGGTAAACAGTTTATAAATGTATGAGATGAGAGGACACAATACAAAGGATAGGGCTATTATCTAAACTCTAAATGCAATGTCTGAAGTATTTGAGTGATGAGTTCAGAACATTCACATTTCAAGACTAACCTTACAGGATGACAAGAATCTAAAGCACAAGGAGGATGAGAACTAATAGCCCAAAATTAATAAAACCCATCTGAGCTCTATCAATATTGTAAGTAAACACTCTGTGTACTTTTCCCTTTAACTCTTGAATTCAAAATCTTCATAGGGTTTAGCCCAAGTCACAGTCCAGGTAACTAATACTCTCCCATTTAATTTAAAGAAAGATCCAATGAAGGAAATAAAAAAATGAGACAGGGCTGTCATCTTTTTCATGTGCCTTGGCATCCCTAGGATTCAGTGCAATTTTCATTCAAACTAGTGGTAAAAATGCCATTTGAAGAGGAATTTTAATATCTGCATATGAAAGTGTTTCCCTTGAGCAGTAGCACTGCTTCTGAGAACCTGTTCAGTCACTGATTTCAGCAGCAAACAAACTTTAGTAGCATATGCAGGAAACCATAAAATATGCTTTAAGTCCTGCAGCTACAGAGCATTTTGTCCATAACCTGCAGAAATGGAAGTCTGGATGTACTGAGCTTGTAAAACTCTTTGTGACTGCACTGTCTGGTGTCTTCCAATAATGCTATTTAAGGAAAAGAAATTAAAGGAAATAAATGTCCTGAGACTTTTTAAAGCCAAATTTGGATATAAACAAAGGGGATTTCCTGGATCATCTGGTCCAAATCTTGCTATTGCATGCAATAATTTATAATTCCTTCACATCAGTTTATCACATCTTCTTTAATTCCAGTTAGGTAGTAAGAAAATTTAACAGCTCTGTTAATTAAAAGCTTTCTTCCATTTGTTTTCTTCTGTGTATTCATTTATAGATGATCAACTTGCAGTCTTTTTCATAAGTTCCAAATCCTAAATTACTATTTTCCTCCCACTGCATTCAGCCTTCCTCATATACCAAGAGACCAATCATGTTCCCTTGCTGACAGCTTTTGACTTTTTCATGAATAATTCTTTACTTCCTCAGTTTCCTTGCTGCCCTTTTCTGCATCTTCTGCAGGGGCAGTGCCTCATACACAGAGCTCCCGGTGGGTTTCCTTGAGGTCTTGTGTGAAAAGGTTTCTATGGCCCCCACTGCTGCTGATCCTGTCTGCTAATGCATTTTAAAGCCACATTTGCACAGGGCAAAGGGCGTTAATGGGATCTTTGTGACATTATCATCCTTATGAACCAGAATACCAAAAAATAACCTTCCAATTAAGAGCAGAAGTACGTATTTTCAGTCTCTAATTTCATGACCTGGCATTATGCACTATTGAATTTCATCACATCTCTCTCAGCTGGATCAATAACTTTCTCCTGCATTCTATACATGCCTTTCTCTGTTGCCAGTGGCACCTTATTTTATGTCATCGATGAGTTTTTCGTGTTGTTTATATGTACTGTGGTTGTTAATGATCACATTAAATGTGATCAATCCCAGGAATTATCCCTGGGAAATCTCTGTAAGTCACCTCACCCATCTGCTTTCGGGAGAATTACTGTCGTCCATTTGGCCAAGTGTCTGTGTTTGCTGCCTGTGTGACACTGTTTAAATCCTCCACTGAAGTCATCCGCAAGGTATATCAGTGCAGGCAAACACCCAGTTAATTCAGGTATGTGCTTCCCATCTCTCAAGCAAGACCAGGAATCTCTGTATATGTCTGAATTGCCCCATATAAACATTCCCACCATTATCCTGGGGACTTCTGTTTTTCATTACTGTATTCTCAGAGGCTTGTTGGTGGTTGCTCAAGGAGCAAGATGCAGGATGTTTGGTGAGCAAGTAACTTAGTCTGTGTGACTGCTACCTCTTCTGCAGCATATTCACTGATTTGTTTCAGCCAAAATAGTGTGAAGTAGAATTCTGCCACTAATTTGAAATGGGCAGTAATATTTAATATATGTTGTCCTCAAGAGGCAGCTCATCTGCACAGAGACTCATCTCTGTATTTCTTTCAGGCAAGGAATGGCAACCTCTACTTCATAGATTTATCATTTTTCCATAGAAGTGATGAGCCACCTGACTTGCACTACTATGGCTCTCTTCATTCAAGATCATATGAACTTCCAGCATAAGGCACACATCATCTCTAGTCACACATTTTCTGCAGCGTCTGCAGCAGATTCCACTCATTACACAGTCTTGGCTAATACATTTCCAATTTGTCTGGGTTTTTTGGAAAGAATCTCTTTTATAGGTTACAGCTTGCTTTAGGTTCTTCACAGTATTTCCCCTGGAAGATCATTAAAATATACAAACTGACAGCATTTTGGAGCTGGAATTCTTGTATGTTAAGATATTCTGGCTCAGCAGGATTGCACATCACTCTGTGTGTCTCTCAGCACCAGAGCAGCCAGCACAGATGCAAAAATATAGATCTGAGCATTATTCCACACTTAAGCTAAATGCTGTCTCCTGTTGGTCAGGCTGACTGTTCAAGGAAGATGCTCATCACAGTAGTTCCCTCTTTTCCCCCCATGCTGTAGATATTAAGCTTAATAGCTGTAACTTGTTAGACCCTGGTCAACCTTTGATATTTTTGGTTACACGTGCTCTTCCTTGGAAGGTGGCAAGTAGGAGAGGAGCAGTAAGTGAAGTGAACACTTGTAATAAAGTAATTTGTGTCCTGCAGGAAAAACCACCTGGCTGGGATTGCAGGAAGAACTGACCTGATGGTGACACCTTGGCTACCCTGCAGAGCTGAGGCTGAGTTCTGTCTGTTCACTTTTTCTCCAGGACATTTAAATACCTCCCTTTATAGGAGAGTAAGGAAAATAACCTAGTAACAGGAGAAACCTTCTCATATTTTTATATTGCAAAGGAAAAAACAATATTTTGACTAAGGGTTGAATAAGCCTCTACATGAGATTAATAAGAAATGTGGAAAATGTAGAAAGTTTAAGGGAACTGAGTGAGCTATTACAGATGAGAAAGAAATGGCAGAGAGATGACATGTTTCTTTCAAATGCTGCATATTTTTGGGAAGCTATAATAGAAAAAGGAATGGGCAGAAAGGTGCTCATAATCATCAGTCTCTAATGAAAACAGGCACTAAACAAATATGATCAGACATGGCAGTTTTTCCTCTTGGACACAGGGAGCACCATCTCACTATGAAAACTGAATACAGATCAAAGAAGGTAAAGCTTCTTTGAACTCTTCTCAAAATTTGAAAACGGAAATATGACTTTCCCTATAAATTTTATTGAACTTTTCCTATAGCTCCAGTGAGGAGTTTATTTTGGCTCCAATACAGCAATTTTTTTCTGGAACTTTACTCTGAAGCTTTCTTTAGAGTATCAAGGCATTAGCGAGAATATTTCAGAATATAAGTAAATGAAACCAGAACCACAGTGGCAACTGTAGTAATTCAAACAATGTTACAGAAGAATGAAGCAATAGGCAATCTAAGGTACGATTCTGGAATAAAGTGACAGGTAATTTATCTATTAGCATATGAATAGGAAGATGGATGGAGTATTAGCAATGTCAGTTAAGACAAGAAATGATGTATTGCCCAATTAACTCTCTAAATGAAAAACACATTGTGTTTTTTAACTCAAAGCACAGTATTTGTAGACAATGGGAAGGGAATGGTATTGCTTTATCCTTTGTGTGGCCTCCCAGTGTTAACATCTGTTCTTCTCCAGCTGTAAAGAATCGATTTCAGTCTCATAGCTAGGGAAGGCAAAAGAATTCCTTTTCCTGGGCACCTGCAGAGAGGTCACATTTCAGTCAACTTTCCTGCTGTCCACTGGCCTCAAGGAACCTTCAAGCTGCACTGAAGTTGGCACTAACCCCAAGTCTGTCCCAACCAACACCTGCCTGGGCCCCACCTCTGTGGGGACTCATCACACTCAGAGCAGAGGGACCGAAACCTGCTGAGAGCAGAGAAAAGGTGGGATTTCCACCCTGTGGGGAATATTTTTCATAGATTCACTTTTGCCTGTGCCCAGTTCAACAGAGAATCACTGACCTTTGGGGGTATCTAGGTCCTATATAGAATAAGGCATCAAGTTAACATGCTCTGAATTGCTTGCTGGATGATCTTTCCATCAGTTATAAGGAGAACCAATGCTCCTACTTCAGGGTTTTTCCATATCCTGCAATGCCATCTTCCACATTCTTCTGAATTAAGATTTCTAACTTCCAGGTAAATACCTGTTTCATCAGAATTGAAGCAGTCTAATCTTTTAAGGCCTAGTTATTAAACCTTTTGCCACTTCATCTCTTGGCAATGACTGTCCCAAGAAGCTGAGATAGACGTTGGAAAAACACTGTGGGATTCCAAAACAGAGGGGCTTGGTAACGTGGCAGAGATTCCTCACCTTTAACTGAAGCAATTTCTAGCCATTCCCTCTGAGATCATTTGGAATTTTGGGTACAACCACACAATCCAGTACAATCTAAGTGTAACAAGTTAATTTTTCAACTGAAAAGGGTATAAACTAATGAATTTTACCTTGTGAAAGGGCAGTCTAACAAAGTATTGCAGCACATACTAGAGGTAGTCATGTAGTGAATTTCAGCATGTCATTTGCTTACTATCAGCTGTTGCCTAAATCCAGCTTCTGAATATAGTTCAAGAATCTGGAGCTGGAGTTCCCCACATGCCTCTTCTCTTCTACTTACTAACCCTATTTCACATGCTCAAGTTTGAATTTGATTGTCTTGTAATTTTCTGCAAGGTATAGTTCAGTTGGAATTACTGTCACTTCAGAAACAGAAAATAGGGAGAAGAATTTGTAATATGTTATTGAAGTGATATATAACATTAAAAATTCAGAGATACATGCCTCACCTCAATGCTACAGACCCTGTAAAATTATTTTCAGTAGCATATAAAAGTAGAGATTGTGCTTTTCACTGTAATTCTGGCAAGGAGATTTGTGATCAAGCTGCATGAGTGCCTTGTATTGCTTCTATGGGTTCAGGTTTTTTTGAAGGAGAGAACATAGTGTAGGGTCAGGTGGAGGCAAATGTCTTGCTGGCGTGAGAAAAAACATATTTACAGCTGTTTCGATGTTCACTGAAAGGATGGTATTCTTGTGCCAGGACCAGAACAGAGTCCTGGGAAACCTCAGATATTCCTGTGAACAGAAACAAGTAACATGGGAAGAACCACCATCAACTGTTAGAGACACTGGGTATTTTTAAGTCAAAGCATTTACCTAATTAATTGTAGTTCAGCTTTCAGCAACAAAAGTAATGAAGTACTCTGTTTTATTCAGGAGTATTTCAAGGTGAGAATTGACCACAAGATTATAAATAGTGAAGAATTTCACTTCTTGTGCTTAAAACTTGCTTTCCAGTGGTGTTTGTTTAATTTGAGTATAGGAGCAGATTGCCTTTCATTTCCCAGGACAGTCTCTCTTCTGAATTGTCTCCAGTAGACAAGCTACTTTTGCTCTGAGTTGCATTGTCTAGTTTAATCTTTGGTTCCTGTTATGCCTTTATCCACAAGCTTAAAGAGCCTATTAATAGCTGTTGTTGTATCCCTGTACTGGTACTTACACAATGTAATCGTATCACCTCTTTTCTTGAAAAGCTGAATAGATTGGGCACTTGAAATCTCTCCCTGGAGAGGAATTTCTTCACATTATTTTTAGGGTTCCTATCTTAACCTTCTTAATAATTTCGATATATATATATTTTTTTTAATGTAAGCAGCTTCCAGTGTGTATCTCACTGACATTTCATGCAGTGAGAAAATCTCTTTCTTATTGCTACTTGTTACTCCCCTGAAACGTCTAAGGATAGCTGCAACCTCTTTAGGCCCCTTTTTCATAGGAGCATAGCACAACTCCTTCCTACTCTGACCCCCAAACCCTTCCCTGTGTGTACTGCTCCAGAGCAGCTGGCATTTTCAGTCACCCGGAGCCATGGTTTTGCACTGAGTTCTATTAAAGCATGTTCTGTTTCAGTAAGTTCATCTTATCTGGTCTGTAATATGTTACATGTGTAATGAGAATGTCATGTATCATTTTCCAAAACCTGTTAAGGATATGGTTGTGTAACTTTACTAACCACACTGATGATTTCCTCAGAATGACATGAATCATGTTTGCTTGGCAGGCCACTTCCCATAAAAACAAACTTTATCCATACATTGCATTTTTTTCCCTCTTGTTTTTCTTGAGGTTGGTTAATGTAAGGCTAATCAGCCCATAACAACCTGGTCACCATAATTAGTTTTTCTGGATCTTATCAGGCAACGGAACACTAAATTTTTCAAGATTTTCCTGTTATGCCAAGATTTACTTGAAATAGTGCCCCAGAGATGGTTATTCTCTTAGCCCTCTTGCCCATTCTTTTGGGACTCATGTGTGTAATTTTTCTGGGTGTGCTGTTTTTTATACGTTCATAGGAGATGCTTCTTATTATCTGTTTTATGAGTCAATAAGCTGGCAAACATGTCCTCCCTTTCTTTCCAAACACAATCCTGAAATATTTATTAATAATTTATAGCTTTTTCAATCTTCTAATAATACTTCTTATGCTTTCAAATAAACACATGCTTTATTGCCCATAGCCCTTACAAGCATGTATTTTCTCCTTAAAGCTTTCACTTCCCTGATGAAATCTCAACACTTTCTAATTAACGTTCATGGCCATCTACTTTTGCCTTTCAATGTTAATTCTACATGGTAATTTTTCCTTCTCATTTGCTGACTTTGCTTTACCAAGAATGGGCTTTCAAGGAAGGTTTTCCTCTTGCTTGACAGTAGAATTTTTTGTAAACCACCATATTTTCCTATAAAAGTCTCTATTTGATTTCCCTATTCACATGTACATTTTTCTCCCAAATGCACTTTTTTCGGCTTGGGGGAAGATAACTTTTTTAAAACAGCATGAATATGTGTAAAATATGGTTAAGTTTGCCACCTCCTTCCTTGGGTCAATGGTGGCTATGAACATAAACTAGAAAAAGGCAAATATGACAAATATGACACTAGCAAAATACTCAGGCGACTCATCTGATTGAAAGTGTATGGTATTTCTAGCAGCAGATTTTAATGAAGAGGGGCTAAAATAGGCACTACCTAATTAATCTTGTGAGACATCCTTCTGTTACTGAACACAGTGATGGAAGAGTGGAATTTTTGCCACTCATATGCACTAGTATAGACAGACATAAACTCACTTGTATTTTGATCCTTTTGAAAGGCATCAGGGTCATGGCCAAAATTCTTTTAGGGTGTTTCATATGCTAAAAATCCCCAGATCTGGGCTTTCTCCTAGCCAAAATTAAACACATCCGTGCCCGTGGAGTTTGGGTATTTCCAAAGAGCAGCTCCATTGTTCCTTGAGGCTTTGCCTTCGAGGTTCTCTATATTCCTGTAAGTTACATCTGATTTTGATAAATGCGCCTGTCCTAACCATTCTGAAATATACAGTTGGTATTCCGTGTGTATTTTAAAAGCTTTAGATAAGCGACCACCCCCCAGAGATGTGGGGCCATCATTACACTGTAACACTGACACGCGTAAATATTTAACATCTCCAGCAGCAGAGGAGGAAAAGAGCGGAAACCAGAGAAAATCCAAGCTGAACCCGGGGCTTGGTGGTGGGACATATGGACCGCCCGCCCGGCGCCCGCTCCCGGCGCTCCCACTGCCGGCAGGTGGCGCCGCCGCGCCGCTCCCGCCTTCCCGGGGCACGCAGCCCCTGCAAAGGAGCACAGCCTCGCTGTGCCGGGCAGCCCCTCGGAGGGGAACACAGCCCCGCTGTGCCGGGCAGCCCCCGGAGGGGAGTACAACCCCGCTGTGCCGGGCAGCCCCTCGGAGGGGAACACAGCCCCGCTGTGCCGGGCAGGCCCCGGAGGGGAGTACAACCCCGCTGTGCCGGACAGCCCCCCGCAGGGCCGGGGAACACAGTCCTCGTCTGCCGGACAGCCTTTCCGGAGGGGAACACAGCCCCGCTGTGCCGGGCAGCCCCTCGGAGGGGAACACAGCCCCGCTGTGCCGGGCAGCCCCCCGCAGGGCCGGGGAACACAGTCCTCGTCTGCCGGACAGCCTTTCCGGAGGGGAACACAGCCCCGCTGTGCCGGGCAGCCCCTCGGAGGGGAACACAGTCCTCCTCCGCCGGGCAGTCCCTCCGCAGGGCCAGGGAACACAGTCCTCCTCCACCGGGCAGCCCCTCCGCAGGGCCAGGGAACACAGTCCTCCTCCACCGGGCAGCCCCTCCGCAGGGCCAGGGAACACAGCCCTCCTCCGCCGGGCAGTCCCTCGGAGGAGAACACAGCCCTCCTCCGCCGGGCAGTCCCTCCGCAGGGCAGAGGAACGCAGCCCCTCCGCCCGGTAGCCCCTGCGCGGGGAACGCAGCCCCTTCGCTGGGCATCCCTTCTGAGGGGAACACAGCCCCTTCGCCGGGCAGCCCCTCCTCCGGACTGGGGAAGGCAGCCCTCCGCCGGGCATCCCTTGTGCGGGGAACACAGCACTCCGCCGGGCAGCCCCTCAGCGGGGAACGCAGCCCGCAGCCCCTCCGCCGGGCAGTCCCTCCGCTGCACCGGGAAACAGCCCCTCCTCCGGGCAGCCCCTCCTCCGGAGTGGGGAACGCAACCGCTTCGCCGGGCAGCCCCTCCGCGGGGCCAGGGCGGGCCTGCAGCGGGATCCGCGCAGCGGTTCGTGCGTGTGGAACTCCCCCCGCGCCGCCTCCCCCGCGCCTTCCCCGGCCGGGCTTGCCAGCAGCGGGGGAGGCAGCTGTGCGGGCAGGGAGAGGGAGGGGAGGAAGGGGCAGGCGGGGAGGAGGGAGAGGTGGAGGGCGGAGACGGGGCCAGCCCGAGGAAATCAAACGGCCCCGACATGAATTAGGCAGCGGCTGCAGCGGGGAGGGCCCCCTCCCCCTCCGTCGGTCCCGCACGGCGCCCGGCGGGAGCAGCGCCGCCCCGCTCGGAGCGGCGGCTCGGGGCGCGCACGCACACACGGACCGGCGGCGGCGGCGGCGGCGGCCGGGAGGGCGGGGGGGCCGGCAGATGAAGATGGCAATGTCTGTGATCCAAGCGTGCCGCAGCCTGGCGCTCTCAACATGGCTGCTGTCCTTTTGTTTCGTGCATCTGCTGTGCCTGGACTTCACCGTGGCCGAGAAGGAGGAGTGGTACACGGCCTTCGTCAACATCACCTACGCCGACCCGGAGGGCGGCAGCGCCGAGCTCCGCAGCGAGAAGAGCGAGTGCGGGCGGTACGGCGAGCAGTCGCCCAAGCAGGACGCCCGCGGGCAGGTGGTCTCCGCCTCGCCCCCCGACGTCTTTGCCTGCCACCCCGACACCCGCTTCAACGCCCCGGAGCCGGGCAAGAGCTGGGTGGCCCTGATCCCGCGGGGAAACTGCACCTACAAGGACAAGATCCAGAACGCCGCCGCCCAGAACGCCTCCGCCGTCGTCATCTACAACAGGGGCTCCAGCAACGCCAACGAGACCATCACCATGCCCCACGCAGGTGAGCCCCGCCGCCCCCAGGTCTGTGCGGAGTGGGCAGATGGATGGAGTTCGTTTTCCAGCCCGCTTTGACGTCTCGCATCCTTGGGTGCGAGCTGCTGGGGGGAAGGTGTCCTCGCACCTCCTGCCAGGGAGCTGGGTGGGCTGTGGGCCTCGCCGGCTGGTGGGTGCCCATCGCGGGTGGGGGCATGGAGCACCTCTCCATGCTGCCATAGCAAAGCGTGGATGTGCCGCTCCAGGGGTGAAAAGTTTGGGAGATGTAAAGTTTGCGTCCACTCGGAGGAATGGTTGGGACGCTGAGCCCACTGTGGGGCACCGGTGTTTTGTAGTGTCCTGAGGGTTCTCTGGCAGGTGCTGTGTGGGATCTGGTGTGATCGAGACCTTCGGAAGAGAAGCGTAGCGTTGTGGTGCAGCCTTAGCAGGAGGGGCAATAAAGTAGGGAACTCGGTGTCCACTGTCTTGGCTGCAACAGTGTAAAAGCTGTGAGATCGAGTAGGAATGTCGAGTATCTAATTTGGTGAGAACACACTCTATTTTGTCCAGGGCTGGGTTGGGGGAAGTGTTTCACACTCCCAGGTGAATGATCAGAAGGAGTTTGTGCTTGCAGTGTCAGCACATGGGTGCTCGGCTCCCAACATGTGCTCGCTCATCAGCCAGAACCAAGACAAAATCCAGTCGTCGGAAACAACCTAAACCTTGGTTTATGCCCACAGAAAGAAAACCCCAACAACCCTGATTTTGTAACAATGTTTGATCTGAAATAATGCTGTTTTAAAAACAGTTCACCAGATTTATATTTAGGGACAGTGTTTTTTGCCAGGGGTCACTGGTCTGTTATAGCAGCTGCCTATGCGTGGAGACAAAATGCCACCTATTGTGAAATCTCAGTTTGGTTTCCATCCAGTAACTAATCATGCCCAGCTGTTTCATGCCAGCAGAATCTCGGCAGAGTTAGGAGTAAATTGAAACACAGAAATGCTGCAAAACAGGATGTTATTCTAATGACATTTTAAATTTCCACAGTACACTAGCTAGTGTGGATGTGCTGAGAAGCAATTTGTTGCTTAACTATGGTGCTATAATCCTGCTGATGCAAAAGTAGTGCTTTTGGAACCTCTTGTGTGAAGCCTCTTTCAGAGATTAACCATTTGTATTGGACAAATTTGTGTTTCTTCAGTAGGGTTGGTGGAAGACGGGGAGTTTTTTTGATGTTCTCCTTTGGGTTTGTGAGACAAGCAGCTCATACCTCTTGAGCTTCTTCAAACTGGGCTTTATAACCTGCACATGGTTTAGTAGCTGTTCAGATTATACTTCTTGCTACTTTAAGTATCACAGATTATATACTAAGCAGCATCAAGTAGTAGGAGCTTGGCATACTTATGCACCCTCAAAGTAAAGCTCAGGCTGTTTTAAAATTTGAGCTGCAGCATCACTCCTTTTTCTCTAACGGGTTTCTCTAAAACTGCCAACATGTTGGATCAATTAATGGCTTGCCTGTTTTTAAAGTATGCACTAAGCTGTTTTCCCACACGAATGGTGTTTTATTAAGAAACAGTGGGAGTAAAAAATGTGTCTAACCTTTTCAAATGTTAGAGCTTTGGTTTGTTTGAAAGTCTGAGATGAAGTAAGCAGGGAAACTTTCTTACTGAAAGTCGCCTCAGATTTTAAAAAAATATGAACATTATATCAATTATCTTGGGGGAGCTTTTTTATGTCATATGACTCTGTAGAGTTTGTTCTGAGAATCCTTTCTGAGTACTGAATTGATTCCCAGCCATGGGATTGTACAGTACCAGAGGCTGAAATGAAAGGAAACTTGCAGAAAATAATCTGGGCTTGTGGAACACAATCAATGAGATTGGAGGGCTTTGCTGATGGATTGGATGAGGTTGTCTTCTTTTTAAGGATTTTTGTTCAGTGAAGTTGAATAATGATCGTTGAGTTTACCTTAGAGAAAACTTGCTCTCTGTGCACAGTCAAAACTGAGACGTGTTTTAGAGTCTAAGTCTGCTGGAACAGGAGGAAAAATAATTATTCTTAAATATTTGGCAAACTAGCAGAGATTCAGAACTGGATTTATCTTTACTCTCCCTCTGGTACCACTGTTATGCTGGGACAAAGTGAACATACAAGCTCTGTAAAATTCTGGCTGTGATTTTTTGACTTACAGCCTTTGACGTCTGCTTGTTCCCAGTCTAAATGATAGCACAAGATTCAAGGGAAGAATGAATCAGGTTCTTGGTTTCTGAGTTCAGCAGCATCTGCAGTGCTCTGCCCACGCCAAATCCTGGAGTGGGAAGGAGAAAATTCCATCCTGGAAAATACTTGGAGGGTGACAGGGGAGGGTGAAATATGACCTAAAAAGCAATTTTAAAGTCAAAAGAAATATAATGTTACTCATTTTCTTTTCCCCCCCTCACAGATTTTGAGTTTTCATAGAAGCTTAAACTCTTCCTAAACAGAAAAGTATATCCTGTTGCATAACAGTGTGGCGTCTGCCCTTACTAAAGAACTGTTACTCCTAACAGAGTTGTTTTATATACATTCTTTTCTTGTGCATGCTTTGCCTTCTTCCTCCTACTGTCATTTTATCTCTTTTTGCTACCTTTTCTGCTCCTCTCACCTTCACTCTTGCTTCTTCATCTCTACCCCTGTGCCTCTTTCTCCCTCTCGACCACATTATTGTGCCCCTTCATAGTGCTTTGCTCTTGCCACTTTCTTCCCAAAGCTCTCTTTCCCCTGCCAAAGGTATTACCTCATGGCTCTACGTTTAATTATATGTCCTGTTTTGTGCTACAGTGCAGGCCAGTGCCCCTTTGCTCATGTGGTGCCTCCTGATTTTAAAAACTGTAGGCAACTGTAGCAAGATAATGTGCTTCAAGTTGAAGGAGGTTCCTAGACCCACCACCCTCAAATCAAAACTGGGATGGTGTTATATCAAAGCATGTTACAGGAGTCTTAAAATATGACTCTCTGGGATTTATTTATAGTGTACCAGCCAGAACAGACAAAGTGCAATTTGAACAGGTTCAGTCACTGCATGGAAAGCCTTTGCTTTCGGGGAGCTTGTACTGAGGTCTCTGCTTGCACACCCAGCATGGTGAGGTGGAATTGTGACATCTGCATTCACAGGGAACGCGGAGCTCTGAGGGTGCACTTAACTTGTACATCACCTGCTACAGCCTTTGCAAACTGGCAGCTTTATTTTTATTGGCTTGAGGGATGGCTTAGGAGCTGTGAGTATGACTGTTTGCTTTTTGACTAAGTAGGTTTTAACTAGAGAAGGAGCAAAAGCATGTAGAATTTCTATTTCAGATGCTTTGCATCTCTCCTAAATCAATTTTTCTGATAGAAAGGTAATAATATAGAGGATGTTTTTCCATGATGTTGGCTAGGGTTTCTTATTGGAATTTTTTTCTTATTCAGAACAAATTAGCTGTTATCTAGGTTTGAAAAGACTCTAGCCACTGTGTTTACTTTAATAACTTAGTATTAATTTGAAGTAATCTTACTACCTGTTGTAGCCAATGTCCTAACATTTCCTCTGAGCTCTGAATAGATACAATGAGAGAGCCTTTCAGAAGGTGATTCAAGGTGAGAACTTCCTTCTTTTCAGCTCTCATTTGAGGGAACCTACTCTGACCACTTCTAACCTGGGTACCTGTCAGGTGCTTGGGGCCAGGAAGGAATGTTACCTGTGACTGTACACAATTCATATGTGGGTAAAAATCATATCTGTAGTACTGTATGTTTGTAACATTCAGTTTGAAGTGCATCAGAGTATCTCACAAAATGAGTATGCTTATTATGTGAAGCAAATTTCATGCTAAGTATTTGCACCAGAAGTATATGAGAGTCAGGCAGGTTTGCATTCTCCATATTCTGCTGCTTTTGCAGTGCACCCCATCACAAATTTGAAGTCATGTGCTGCACATGTGACAGCCCTTTTGCAATGAAGGGCAGATGCTTCATTTTTTGTAATGGCTTGTACACGCTGGTAGCAACTAGCAGCTGTATCTTTGAGTCATGGATCTCATCTGTGGTCTAAGATGACTCTGACTTCTTCCCTCCCTCCCTGGCCCTCAAGTGCAGTCCATGTGCACCAGATTGCATGAGGCGGGCATGGTCATCCCACTGCAAAATTGGATGTGTCCCTCCACACGTACTGCGAACATGACCAGCCTTGATCTAAGTACATTCAGTTCAATAACAGTTTCTTCCCTTGTACTTAGATTTTTGTTCCATGATCAATGACTAGTCTTGCCTTTTATATAGTTTAAGATGTGTTGGTAGTAGTTTTGGCTTTGGGCTCCCCTGTAGATTTCTACTGATATGGAAATTAAACACTGAAGAGTTCTGTCTTTACAGACTTAATTAGTACTGTAGCTGCATTTGTTTCTTTACTAAAACAATTGTTTTCCTAAACTCTTGTTGAATTCTAATGAGGAAAATGTGGTAACAGCATTCACACTGAATTTACATATGGATAAGTTTGAATTAATTGAGGGCTGGTGATCTCAGGCTCCCAGGGCCCACCATAGTTATTTTCTGTTCCAGGCCCAAGATTGATTCCTAACTCAGTGTGGAGAGGAGACGGAGATTAGTATCTCTCTGAGCCTTAACCCTTGAGGCATGGCTGGGGTGTGCTGTCATCCTTAGGAGATTAGAGGAGCTCCTTGATCCGTCATGTAGGCCTAGTTTTCAGCACTTTTTGAAAATCTAGTTCTGTGTGCTTATCAAAACCCAGGATTTATAGCACTGTCCAGAGCCAGTAGCAGTGCCAACAAGTTGTCCCACTGTGTTGGCTGGTGAGCCACACCTCTGCCTGCTGGTTCTGCTGTGGTACAGTGCTAGACTGCTCTACTGCTCGTGTGTTTGGCTATACCGAGTGGAGGGGACACTTTGTGGTGTGTTAGATAACACACCTAACAGTTGAGCTTAAACTGAATTAAAAGGAATGAATTTGACCTACAAGGACTAGAGCAACAAAACAGTGTTAGTCTCTGATACTACTTGGGTCAGCCACTTCAGGTTTGGGGCACTGAATTTTGTCAATAGATTAGAAGCCTTTTGCCTTGTTGAGTCTCACATCTTCTTTCAGCCTCACAGCTGGCTTGCAGGAGCCCACTGCAGACAGTGGAAAGACAGTGAGTCCACTGAACTTTGGATCACCTGGTAAGGTACAGCTTTCCATACCAAGTGGGGAAGTATTGATTCATTGGAGATTGCATTGATCCTCCAAACTTACTGACTGCAAAAGCAGTTAGATTTCTGCACACCCTTTGGTTATCTGCAGCATTTGTACACAGTGATATTCATACATGTGGTGTCTTCAGATCTCTGCAGTAGGAAGTGACACAGCAAGAAGAAAATCTTCCTCAGGAGCAAAGCTGTATCTGCATTGATGCAAACTGCTGCCTGTTAATCTGGAGCGCCTCCTTGCGTATGCAGTCCTTAAAAAATAGCTTGCTTTTGATAAAGCAGTGGTTTGTTCTAGTCCCATTGGTATTTTGTCTTTGAAATGGTGTATGATCATTAGAATACTGTGGCAGTCTGTGGCTAGCGTGGTAACTGTTGTAGCTCACTAAACGATGCAGATGTGTTTCTGTGCTGCCCCTCTTCGTGGTACATCATAGACCACAGGAACATTTTCAGCCATAAAAGGGAGAGAAAGTTACTTCATTGTTGTCGCTCTTAAGACTCTCTTTTCCTTGTAAGAGAACAGGGCACTTTCTACTTTTCTCATGTAAGCAAAGGCCTAAAAGAACCCCTTATTTTGCTGCACTTGTTTGATGGAGCTCATAGTGCCTTGTCATGTGAGATGACTGAGTTTCAAGTGACGTCTGCTGAGACCACGAGCCAGGCTGATGAAGAGTTAGATCTTTATGAAGGGATAGCCCAGTGACTTCTCCACTTCCCAGTAATTTCTGCATAGCTAACCTGCACAGAAACAGCATTCATTTCAAGACAAGCCCCACTTCTGCCCTTTCAGCTGCATTTGAGTACTAGTCACTTAATGACTCCTTTGGTACAGAAGGGAGTGAACAATGCAATCATTGAGTCATAGAAATCAGATATGGAAAATATTGAGTAGTCCATGTAATCTGTCACCTTAGGAATGCAAGAGTGTTTCTTACAATGTTACCATCCACTACTGCTTAGCATCTTGCAAAGGAAAGAATTTTGGGGTGCTTAGAGCCAAATGCAGTCTGTGTAAGGAGAATGATGCTGAGGCAAGACATATAAAATGTAGGAGGATGTTAATTAGTAATACTAAATCTTGCAGCACTATTTAATTCTGATAACTTCCACAAAGGCACAGCTGCTAAAGGATAAGATTTAAACCCAGCTGTATCCAATTGTACCACACAGTTATGGGAGGTACACAGCAATTTTAAGAAGAAGGAAGTGGCAAAGTATTTTGTAACTGGTTGTGTCCAAACAGGCTTTACTGAGCTGTGTCTTGATTCCATAGTGGGATGTGACCAAGGACTTCATTCATGACCAGTGCTCTGCTCATGTCACTGCATAGTGTTTCAGTTTCTCTGGAAAAGAGATCTGAATGGTTGGGCCACACATCAGGCACTGCACAGTCTTACCAGATCCTGAATGTGGATGAGCAGGGGTCAAGGACCCCTCAGTGTATCCTGCTTGTTCATAAGAACATTTAGATATAGTATCTAATAATGTAATTCTATAAAGAACTAAAATTTCTGTTACCTGGAGAAGAAAAGCCAAACCACTTAGGTGAAATACCAACTTTTAAAATTTACCATGTTAAATCTACCAGCTTTATATCTACTATCTGATGCACTGGCCACGTTAGTGTGATTAGAAGTAATTCTTCAGCCAGGATAGGTTGAAAATTACTGATTTAGGTGCTTACCATCCTGTTATAAACAATGTTTTTTATTTCAAAAACAGATGGGTGGAAACACCTCTACTTTCACTAGCTCTCGTAGATGGAGAAAGGTTGTAAATATCGGTTTGTTTATGAAACAACAATACTCTGCAGCTGTGTTTTGCAAGAGAGGCTTAATAAGGGCATTCTTTACTTTCTGGTTCCTCTTCAATAAATTATTTGAAATAAACCATAGGAAATTGAACTGAGGAGAAATGGAGACAATGTTTGTTTTACCAGTATTCTATACTGAAATATGAAAATAATTGTTCGTTTCTTTTCCCTCTCAAGAGCGACTTATAAATAACATTAATAAAGTGAAATGCCTCTTCATTTGCTTCTGTCAGTATAATCCTAGTGACATTCAATTATACTGTTAGACCCAAGGATCTGTTAGAGTTTTGATTTGGAATTTGATGTGTTTGACTGTGTTTATGTATGCAATAGTGCCTGCTGTAAATTGGAAAGGTAGCCCATTTATTTTGGAACAAAATTAGAGGGGAAAAAAGTTTATCTTTTTAGTTCCCAAATCACAGAAATGTAAATTACAGCCATGTAACTCCACAGAGTCTTGACTTAGTATGTCTTGTATAATCCTTAAACACAGGTAGAAGCATTACATCTGCATAGGAATGTAGTTCCTCCAGGAATGCAAGGACTGGGGTGGATTGGCAGGTGCTCTCTTGTGCTACACACTTAATGAAACATAGTTTTTAAAAATTAATTTATATTCTGTAATGTCTTGAGCCTTTGTCATGAGAGGAAACCCCAGTAGTGAGGTGCTCCCTAACAAAACAGTTCTCTTTGTGTGGTTTTCTACCAAGACAAACCCCTACTACTGACATATTTGTCTATGAACCATCATCTATAAAGCCATGAACAGTGGCTTAATTATACAGGGTTTTATTCTTCCTCATAATTTGTTCCACACCTTGGGCTTCCTTCTTCCTAATATGCTCTTTGGTTTGCCTCTTACTGTTCAAGGCTCTCCTTACAAGACATCTCTTTTTTTGCAAGTCACTGTAATCTCACCATATAATATGTGTGTTTTAAAAGGAATTATACATCACATTAATCTCTGGCTTCCAGCTTTATAAATCATACATCATTAGACTGTGCTCTTCTATTTGTTACTTGATCTTGAAGTTCTTGTCAAAAAATTAATTTCCAGCACGGTCACTGTTATATTACATTGAACGTGCTTGCCATTACATAGCAGCATTAAGAATGAACTCCAGAGCCTAAAAGGTAGTTTCATCTTTAGTTAACATGTATGTCTAATCTTAAAATTGCTGTAAAATGTGTCAGCATTAGTTGAATATGTGCTGTGGATTCAGACCCGGTACAATAAGCTGTACAGTTCTATTGTTTTGGTTAAATGGATTTGTGGAGAACTTGAGAAGCTTCTGCACCTGATTGTTACTGTCATACTATCAGAGCATTTCCAGTTCCTCAGGATCAAAGCTCTGAGTGTCTAACAAGTTTCAGAATAAAAGATTTCTTGGTTCTCCAATTATACAAGAGTTCTCTATCAGTGTCTGATAAAGATCTTTCTGATGTTACATCCCATGATGCTAGATAAAACATTCATATTCTTTTTCCTTTTCTATTTCAGTATTTTCTGTTAGAAGTCAGAAATATGTTTCTGCTTTTCCTTTGCCCTTTGAGAAATCTCTGTGTTACAGAATCTTAAACCTTGGGCCATATTTCTAGGATATGTCTGTGTTTTTACTCAAAAAATAAATAAATCTTTGAAGTGGAACAGTCTGATGCTGCAATCATATTCATGCTTGCTTCTTGTACCTGCACAGAATATGCTTTACCCTCTTGTCCCTTTTTAAGCTTTTATTCTGTGCTCACTGTCTCCTAGTTTTACCTGCCAGTATCATGTTCCTTGACAGAGGCAACTTTTGCAAGATTGTGTAATCTCTGTGCCTGGTCTCTCATTACTCTTTGTGTGTCTGTGTCTTTGAAGTACCATATGGTTGTCCATCAAATTCATACCTTTACTAAATACTCTATCAAGGATTCTCATGCCAGAAAACGATGAATTGTCTGATTAAAACACATTATATCTTGTTATAATGCTGCCTTTGATGTGTTTATCTTGCCTTATTTTTCCTTCAGTCTTCTATCCTCTTTATTTTCTTCCTAGTTTTTCTCTCTATTTTTTTTTTGCATTTGCTATCCATGCTTCCAATAAATCTTTCTCTTGGACTTCTCACCCTTTTTTTTTTCTTGTCTTCTTCACTTCTCCCTTTCTGTGCTCTGCACCTGATTTTTATCTCTTCTGGTTTTTAATTTTTTTTCCTTTCTGCCCAGGCTGACAGAAGCAGGCAAAGGCTATTTGCTTTGCATACAAAGTTAACTGTAAGGGGAAGCAGAGCAGGATTGTGGTTTTTTGATTGCTTTTCATTTGCAGCTGACTCTGGATTTAAAGAGCATCTGCTGTTTGCTGCTTAGGGTGGGCTTGGAGGAGTGGGACACCAGCAATTGGGCATAGCACATTTGCTATGCATAGAAGGGGATTTGTGCTGAACACTCCTAAGTCTTTTTCATGAATTCTTAAAAGACTAAATTATGGTCTCCTTCAGGAGAAGGGGCAGATTCTTCTCTTCCATGCCTTTATGGAAGAAGATTGTTTCCCCTCAATGAGTGCTGGGAAAACTGATGGGAAATTTTTCCAAAACTGTTTACTTCGGTAATGAAATGGATTTTCAACAAGAAACTGTTTTGGAAAGTTCTTACTCTCCAGAAGAGATCTTACAGATCTGAGTTTGAATAAAGATTTTATTTTGGTAAATATTTAATGTCTCAGAATTTCAGGAACAGTTCCAGAACAGTTTGGCTTCCCTTTCCCTTTTTATGATTACATATTACATTTTAATTAGCTTCTACCAGCTTCAGACACTAGTTGCCCTCCAGAGCACAGACCTAACTTCTTCCCAACTCTCATATTACACTTCTCCAACAATCAATGCATGGATTTGATCACAAGTATTATATGAAGAATAGGACCTCAGGTTTGCAGTGCTGAATATCTTTTCCCTGGGATGGTGTGACAGCAGCTTTCTGTCTTCCCCAAGGGCAGTGCCTAAACTGGAAGATTTTTGGCCCTTGCTGTGTGTCCTTCCTGGCAGGTTTGGCATGACTTCTGTGCTGTGTCTGGATACACACGGGAATGGCACTCAGTATGAGATAAAAATTGCCCTCCCAGACAAAGGCATGACAAGGATCAGTAGTTGTCAATGGAAGTGAGACAAATTCAGGCTTGTAGCAAGATGCAATTTCCTAAATGGTTGTCCATACCTTAATGTTATTTGAATGGGATTGGATAGCTCTCTAAATGTCAAATGCTGGAAAAATGACCCCATTCTCTGGGGAAATTATAGAATCATAGAATCATAGAATCGATTGGGTTGGGAAAGACCTCCGAGATCATCGAGTCCAACGGTTGTACTTATGGTAGTATGTGTATAAGGAAGGTTAGAGAAGGTGATTAAGATACTTCTTTATGGTTTTAGGGTAGCTCTGAAACTACCACTCAGTTCTTTTCCACACTCGAAGACTCAAAACAGCTGTGGCAGAAGCTCTGTACCATGAACGAGGGTAAACCCCATAGCCTGAAGCATCAGCTTTTCAAGACAGGATCTCTGCAAAGCTGGGTAACAGTGGTCAACTCAATATTTTTTGTGACTTGCTCATAGGAAAGGAAACTGCAGGAAAAGGCACTTGCAAGAAAAACATGGTCTGAGCCACTTCTATTTTTTGTGCCTGAAGGTAGCTAACGAATGCAGAGAGCTGCCTGTGAGCCTCCACAAAACAAGCATTTGCCAGAGCATCTGTCTTGCGTCGTGAGAGAAGTTAAAAGCCTTTCTCTTCCCAAATTTTTATTTAAATGTTGAATGCCAGCACAAGGGAATACCATGACTGAATGCAACTCAGCACAGCAAAGTTATCACAGGTGAGGATGAAACAGTTCAAAAGGCAGTAGGACCATCACTCACTTTGCCAGAGGAACAGCTAAAATAGCCATTAGGTGAAAGTCACGTGAATGAACCTGAATCCTGGAGAGGTGAATTCATGTTGATGCAAAAAGAGTAGGTTGTGACCCCTGTGGCATCATCAGTGGGAAGACATTCTTCCTCTCAGAGACTCTGAAACTTCTTTGACTAATCCATATATCTTAATCCTCATTTCAGTTCTGCACCGACTCTTAATTTCTCACTGGTACTCACTGTCGTGATCTTTGACATTTTCTTGTTTGCTGCTCCACTACTGTTTGTCCCAGTCCTTCCTTGGAACCTTTACAGGTGGTGGGAAAGTTCCCTGCAATGATGAGGCTCTTGGTCAACTTGTGCTCCAGTTTGAGCTTGTGTATTTTCTAGCTGCTTTAGCAGTTTTGCATGTTACTTGGTGTTTGAGAATGGAGTATTGTATTGCTCGCAGAGGGTTGTCCAACTGGATCCACAGGTGAATTAGATAGAGAAAGCTACCAAATAGCTTAACTGTATGGGAAAGTGATGAGTTATGTCTGAGTCAGTCAGGATCCTCTAGTGCATTTTGATTCTTCAGGGAACTCACCTGTCATCTTCACTCTCCTGACCTACAAACCCCTGCTTAAGAAACTACACAGGAAATTTTTTTTCTATATTTTGGTTTGTGGGTTTTTTGTTTGTTTGTTTGTTTTTTGTTTTGTTTTTGTTTTTGTTGTTGTTTTGTTGTTGTTGTTTTGTTGGGTTTTATTCATTTTTTTCTTTTATTTGTGGTAATGATAGCAGGAAGGCAATTCTAACTGTCTTTCACCTCGACTAATAAAACAATTCCTAAAATTTCTTACTTGCAAATGAGACTGATACTTGAAAACCACTTCTCACTTTACTAAGGTAGTAATTTTGCTGCCATAAAACTCACTAATAAGTAGGTATTTTCATATTTAGGCTAGACATTATTTCTAATGTCCACATTACATTAAATAATTTGGAGAATGGTTCATGTCCCAGTTCAGGACAATGTTTGCACAAATGGTTGTAGTTAAGCTCACAATTAGTTCTAGCTGAGAATGGGCCAGAGGTTGAGCTTCTTGACTAAATGTCACTGCAAGTGGTTTTATGAGAAAATGTTACCTATGAAAGACAAGAAGAGTCTGATGTAGCCCAAAGGCTTATTACTGAAAATATTACAGTGGTCATCTTGGGTGAATAGTCAAGATCCTTGCAATAAGATACTTTTATTTATAATTGTAAAGATAAGATCCATATACTTTGTATATTTTATAAAACAGGGCCTTATAAGTACCTGTTAAAAGAGATGCTTTAATTGTATTTCGTTTCTCTACGTAGTTTGGCTTTCTGAGTTATCAGTCATGTCTGCACCACAGTGAGAAGCAAAGGTGCCTCTCTCAACTTTCAGTGAACACACTGCCCCTTCCATCTGAGGAAGAGTTGACCACCCAGACCCTGTAAAACCCAGCTGCTGTCTGTTCTCCACTGTGTTTTATTAGATATCTGCTACCAGTGCATGCAAAGGAACAATCATCACTGTGAGAAGCATGGACAGCTGGTTAGTTATTTGCAGATGGCTTAGAGATGTGTATCAACCAGTCATTTGTACTTGCCAGGTGAGCTAGAGGAGTTCATGTGGTTTAGAATAGCCACACAGCATTTCTTGCTAATCAGGGAGTTGCCTAATTTGGAAATACATCTACATCTAAGGCCAATCTGATACACAGCAGCTCCAAACTTCACACCCATTCCAGTTTGGGAGTAATTATTGTAATGTTTTACAGATTTGGTTCAAGTAGATAAAATTTGCACCCTCCTTTATGGCCTTATCACTCTGTCAGCTTCATTTTGCTTTGAGAAATTCAGGAGAGGTTTCCTCAATGTCTCTAATGGAACATAGAACAAAACTTTCAGCCAGTTGTTTGGGTTATGTTGAGAAGATGGGAAACTGTAACCAGGGAGGAGGGAGATGTAAAATTAACAGATATTCCTCGTTTAGACATTCTAACAAGCTAACTGCCATATTTAGGCAAAGGGATCTGCCTGGAAATAATGCAATACTTAATAGCCTTTACATACGTAGGGTGCCCCATGACAACTGTTGAAACACATAGTAGGACTTGCTAGACAAATATTAATGTGGGATATACAAATATTAATGAATACCTGAGGTGACTCAGTAGTGTCTGGAGTCCTCTGCAAATCTGTATCTATGACCACAAGCCTCAAAGATGTTCCATAATCTCAATGGGAATAGCCTGCAGTGGCTTGGTGATTATTATCCATTTGTGAGTGCTATGCTTTTCACAGGCCTAGTTTGCCTTCTCCTGTGTCTGCTCGTTTAATAAAACAGAATTGGAATCCATCCATCAGTGAATTGCTGCAGGTTTGATTAATTTGTAAATAAACCTGATATTCATGCTGTTATCCAAGAGTTATTTCCACTTGTTGGCAAGAGTTTCCAGGATCTGAGAATGCATTAAGTCTTTATTAAAGTGTTCCATATTAAATCAACTTCAAAAAAAATCCAATTTCATTTTGGTTTCCATCTTTAATAATGGCAATGTGTCTATCACTGAAATGGGTAATATTCACAGTATGTGAGCACCTCCAGGCTATAGCAGTGAAGAGATTGTACTTTTTCGTGTGAGGTGATGCTCACTGTGCAGACTTGGTGTCATGAAAGACTGAAAGAATGTATGAAGTTTTAAGTAGGCAGATGAATTCTAGGTCCACTTTTCTAGCTACTTTTTAAGTAAGGACTTGGCTGGAAAAGTCACAAGAAATTCACAGGGGAAAAAACCCCCAACGTTTCCAGCACCAGTAAAGATCTCAGTAGTTATGACATGGAGTATTGGGATTAGACTGGGCTTTAAGCTGACTTTTCACAAGCCATACTTTCCTTATGCAGACTGCTTTCAGACCAGCACAGGGGCTGATTCCTGAACTTTCATATGTCAGCATTTAAGAGTCTCCAAAGTTCACATTTTATTTATTTATATTTTTTAATCTTATGAAGAGAAAGTCGAGAACTGTCCTGTATATTCCAGCCTTATCTTTCCTTTAGAAAAAATCTTTCCTTTAGAAAAAGCATTATAAGTTTGCCGACTGCCAACAATATACCTACCTATGCCTTTAATTTGTAACCTCTACTTCTGAAATCCTAACCATGCTGAAGGCAATGCCAAACCTTCCTATGGATTCCTTAAACCAAGAAAATAAATACCTGATCTCACTGTATCTTCTGCTGCCCTCATAGTATTTAACAGATTTTCAAGTACAGAAGAGCCCCCCCCATTCATCACAACCCAAAAGATACAATACCAGTCTTTCACCAGCAATCAAAGTGAAGTATTAACAGTCAGCATTTCGTATGAATTGCTTACATCCATTGGATTCAAGTAACACAGCAGAAAACACCAAGGTTTCATTAACATCATTTTGTAATTGAGTAAAATGCTAGGCCAGCCTGTGAGTGCCTTGAACCTCTAAATATTAACTGACATGGTTTCTCCAGTGCATTTAATAAAGAGTCCACCTGGCCTCAAGTGATTGTATAAATGATGTAGTCATTGTTACATGATATGTATATATATAAGTTAACTCTCTTACCTTTTGAAGTGCTTGAGAATAGCAGGTCGTGTCTTATGTGTATTTTTGACAGTGGGCTTCAAAACAATTTTTTTCCTGAAATCTACTGACAGCTAAAATTTAGTTCTGGCAAGACTTATGGCTTTTGTTTGAAATGAAGGGATTTTGGTGGGGTGGTGCTGCTAGAGCTGTGCTGCAGGAAGAGGCTGAGAAGCTTGGTGTGCAAGATGCACATCCCTGCTAGCTCATCTCCAAGAGCAGCAAGAGAGGTTGCTGCCTGACAAAAGTCAGAGTTGAGATAAAAGCCTCTGAAACTCAAGCAGGTACTGGCTGGATGCACTGCAAAAATACCTGTTCTAAATTTGGAGAGCAAGAGCAGTATGGTTTTCACACCTTTCTTCACTAACTGGTGTACTAAGAAGGAATGGCAATGATGACAGCCTTATCACGAGGGGAACGTTTCAGTGGTGGTTGTTAGGAGGGTGCTCAAAATTAGCATTTGCAACCTTCAGTGGAGTGGAATCTGCATTTTATATCAAATAAATGTGGACAGTTGTCACAGAAATAGATACCAAGTCTGTCCTCATTAAGCCTAGCAGAGGTTGTTCCTAAATGGTTTTCTGTCTGACCAAGTTAAGATGGCATTTAATATGGGCAGAATTTGTTTTAGACAGAGGATTACCTATTAGATTCTGAAATATGTGGTTGGTCAGTGATTTTTTTTTCTTTTTTTTTTTCTGGAAATACTCAGCTGAAGAGACCACAATGCAGGCAATACCATATGGTGATTTCAGTGCCTTCGTTCTCGCATGCATACTGTGTTTTGAGTGATGCTGATCTGTTTTGAGAGCTTGTGGGATTTTCAAAACCACGGCTATGTTAATCTCATTTGGGTTCTGTAACATGCTTCAGATCACTCTCTTTTCCAGGGTCTGATTACAAGATACTGAATGATGTTTTCTTCTGCAAATGGGTTATTTTCAGTTTTCACTACACCTTCCTTTTGGAAATCTGCGGCTCTTTAACCTCTTTGTAAGTCTTCAGCCTGCCTTATTATGGTGAATTTCTTAGCTAATTGAGATGGTTGCTAATGAGAGAATCTGCATCTCAGTCAGTTTAGGCACAGCTGTATCTTTAAGATATCCTGCCTTTTGATCTCTCTGATCCAAATTAATTGTAGGAGGCTAAAGGCAGACAGAAATATCAAATGCACAGCAATGCTTAACAGAAATGTTACAATTACATAAAAGTATCAGAAATCAAAGAGGGTAAGCAGGTACGTAAGATTCAGCAGGGAAATAACCAGGTATCTGAAGTTCAGGATTTCAGCTCACAGTTCTATCTGCTCGTACTTAGGCACTGAGTCATCCAAGGCAGAAAAGCTAAATGAGGTGAAAGAACATAAGCTGTCATACAAGAACCAAGGTAAAGAGAATTACTCTCCTTTCATGCCCTCTCACATATGGGCTGAATTTGCCCCTAATGCAATCCAAATACATGAGCAGCAGTAATATTCACAGCAGAGGACAATTATCAGTAGTTTTGACTACTATTGCTCTCAGGGAACCATTATGGTTTTTATTTGTTGTTGGGTTTTTTGGGGGTTTTTGTTTGGTTGTGGGGTTTTTGATTTTGTTGGTTTTGTTGAGGTTTTTTGTTTGGTTTGCGTTTTTTGTGGGGTTCAGTTTTCTGTTTGTTTGTTTTGTTTGTTTTGGTTTTGGTGTTTGGGTTTTTTGAGTGGTTTGGTTTGGTTTTTTAAGGGAAGGGCAACCAGGCATATAAAATAGCACTTAAATAACCAAAAAACATGAATAACTAGAAATTGCCATTAAACTGAAGGTTGGTTTGAAAGAAACCTTGCTTTGGAATCAACTGTATAACTTAAATACATCCCCTTCACATCTGTAGCTGTGTCTTGTGTCCTAAAATTTGCTAAATTTGGTGCAAGATTTAGTTTCTGAACATCTTAGATCTCAAACGTTTCATATAAAATTCTTTTTTCAAGTCATTAAAGAGTTATGAAATTCACATTCAAACTCTGAGATTTCTGGCTCTGGTACATTTTCAGATAATCAGATTTCATATGGAAATATGGCACTTACCTTACCTGTTGCAGACAGATCCAGTGTGGAAAGCTCTTCTAATCAGCAGGTACTGTAAAGAGATTTGCATGGGTATTCATTTGATCATTAAAAAGAAAGAATCTAATTAGCAAAGTACTGTCATACCAGCATTGTGTTAAGTGCTTTTGTTTTCATCGTCCTCAAAGCATGCCTGAATCTCACAGACAAATGATGGGAACCCTGTAATGAACTGTATAAAATCAATCACAGCTGTACAAAATGTAGTGTGGGCAGAAATGTACTTTTCTGTGAAGCCTGAAAATACTGACAGGTAACTGTGACAAATGCTTTGTTGTAGAAATATGAGCACGTGCAACACACACTGAAGAGATGGTTTCAGTAAAGTATCATGAATTTGCCTGAGAGGAATTTATTTCTGACTGAACAGTCAGAAGCAGAGTCTGTATTGCCATGTTCCTGTAAAAGTACAGAGGAAGGACTCTGCCTGCTTAAAACAGAATCAGACCATTTATACTTATAACTTCATCTAGGCATCTAAATATCTTTATTTGAGAATAGATAGCATGAATCCTTTTCCTGTGGGTATAATTGTGTGTGTGTGTCTATGTGTTCTTTTAAAAATTTCCCTTTAGTGATTTGGAGGGGACTCAGGAGAGAGGAAGTTCAAAACATGATATCTCAGCCAACTCTAGTCCTTAACCTTTCAGGTCTTGGAATGTCAATAAAATGTGCTGTCTTGGAATGTAAATATTATACAGTTATACAGTCAACTCATAATCCTGCAGTTTGTATATGCACAGGTGTAACAGAAAGGGGAAAGGAATTTGTCTTCTGTTCATTAGTATTTCAGAATACTAGAAGCAAGAGATTCCATCTGGAGAAAAGTTTCTAAGCTGCTGAGTACAAAAATGAAATAAATGTTGTTGCCATATTGTTCCAAATGCTTGATTAGAAATGAGTCAGAGAATTGTCTCTGTTCTTCTCCATCTGGACATGTAAATTCCATGATAAGCTCAGATAACAAATTTTAAAAATCTATTAAAAGTGGTTAGTTCCTTAGGTAAAAAGACAAGGTTCTTCATAGGAAAACTGTAGAGATTAGTTCTACAGTTTTAGGCCCTCATGCTGAGAATACTCATTTGGGCAAGGGCCATGAATGTAATGAACTTGCTTGCTCTATTTATAGCTTTACTCTGTATGTTTTTAACCAGATGGTGCTCCTTAAATTTCACTGGGCTGTGTGTATGAGCAGCAGTTCACACTACACAGCACAGTGCAGGACAAGAATCCAGGTAGCAAAGAAATATACTTAATTAAGTAGATGTTCACAATCAGCTAATACAATACTTAGGACCTTTTTAATGGTGTCTCTGTGCAAGAAGGTTCTGTAACTGATAGAACTTTAAAAATTGCTTTTAATTACTGTTTTGTTATTATTTTATATTATTCTTTACAAGGATAAATAAATAACATTCAATGGAGAAAAGCAAAAAGTGTGGTATTCCAAATCTGGAGTAGCCAGATCTTACAGTGTGCCAGGATTGGATTCCAGTCTTCCCAGGTCCTCTTCTCTCAGTACTAATAGATCATTCCATCCCCACAGCACCTTGCTTCTCCAAGCTTGCTTTTTGCCAGTTTTGGTTCTGTATGTTTACTCTTTCCATATGTTTGACCTCCCACCGACATGGGTTTGCATTTCCTTTAATATAAGACTCTGAAATTTTTCTCTGTCCTCTACTGAAGTCCATTTGTATTCACTTTTTCCATTATCCTTGTAATTTCATTTTTTAAATGTTATAATTTTAATATATATTCTGAAATTCTACTTTAACCTATCAATTTGTATGTATCAAGTTTTGTAAAGCTCAATAAAAGAAAATGAATCTGTGAACATAATCCAGGCAATTACATTAAACATGCTGACATTATTCTGTAGTTGGACCAAATGCCTTTCCCTGTGCCTCTCACCTCTTACTGAAATAATAGATTTTGTGTTAAATGCAAAATTTGAATAATACTTTTTTGGACATCCTCAGCCACCGAATGGTGGTTTTTTATCTGCTGGTACCCTGACACTCGTGTGATGTATCTGGTAGACATGAACTCACCTGGGATGGCTAATTTTAACCCTTGCAGGGGTGGAGTGTAAGGATTCCTGCAGCTCTCTTTGGGAGGGCTACAAATGAAAACTCCCTCTGAGTCCAGGCTAAAAATATGGGGGTTTGTTTGGTTTGCTTTGGTTTTCCTGTGCAGCACCAGGAATCTGGCTTCCCTTGGGGAGATGGTTACTTTAAAAGCATTGGAAAATACTAATGTAGTGATTTAACTGAGCTCAGTGGTTGCAAAGTATTTTCTATGACTTTTAGCAGGTTAAATTACCAGATTGGGATCACATCAAAGGAACTGTAGGATTATTAGCATTACAAATCTGCATCCTGATCAGAACTACTCATCACATTGAGTTCAAGGTGATGAGGTTAATATGTTTCTGTAAAATGAATGAAACCATCTCAGGCTCTCATACAGCCTCTGGTACACTACATATGCCTTCTGTCTGTGAGCAGCCAGCTGCTATGAGGTGCTGATTGCTGGTTTAAGAGAATGGTAATTTACTGGTTCTGAATTAGGAGACTCTACAAATTACAGAGAAGCAGGGAGGGTGGGAATAGAGTCTCTTTAGTCATAGCATACACAACAGGGGCTCTGTCTTTACTGCAATTGGTATACATTTGGCATAAAACCTTTATTTTTTTAGAAAACAATTTTTTCACTGTTCTGAGGGGTCAGAGTTGAATGGAAAACTTCTTTGAAAAAAACATGTGCAAGATAATTTTAATGAACTTTTAATTTTTTTTCAAGACTTTGTATTTTTTAACACTATTGCAAGTTTTGTACTAGTCTACTTTTTCTTTCTGTCTCTGCTTTCTCGCATTCATGAAGACCCCAAGTAGGACACATTCTTCAGATTGCCTGCAGAAACCCCAAGGAAACAAAAAACTTGATGCCCCCAGTGTATTTTCTTCAAGATTATGGACATCTGAGCAGTCTCTCCCCATTCTTCCATGCTCGTGCTCTTCCTTGTCTTTCTCCAGGCTACTTGTTTCCCTGCTCGCATATTGCAGTATTCTTCCCTTTTAGAGCTTCCAAAACGAGTTGGGTTTTAAAAAGATTATTAAAAATTAAAAAAGAAAATATTCTTGTTTGTTTTCTAGATCTTATCAGACCTGCTTCACCTTGCAGTCCCTTAGTTCCGTGATGGGCCAGCTGAAGGCTAGGTGAGTGCAGTTCTGCAGCAGGAACAGGCAGCTGTTGGTGAGGAGGGCCAGTAACTTTGTAAAATGGCTTTGTTCCCAAAAAAAGCACAGGGTGGAACTGCATATGGATTAAGTCTTATGTTGAGCATCAAGTGCAGCTGTGTTTATTACACTGTCTGCAAAACAGAGTAAGTAGTGTGCAGGCAAAGCTTCCTAATCTGAGGTCAGTTGAGAAAGGATTCCCATTCTGGATTCCGCTTTCAGTTTAGAGGAAGGCCCTGTATACCTAAATGGTATTTGAAATGGTTTGGGCTACAGAAAACCATCTGACAGCTTTGTTAGAGGACCAAGGGACTGGAATCAGTGTAAATAACTTATATCTGGATGTGGGACTGTCAGTGTAATGTGTGTGCCCCAGCTTTCCAGCCACAGACTGCTGATGTAGTCCTTTCCTGCCGTACATCCTTAGTCTGTTCATGTTTGCTGACAGGACTATCACACCAGCTGCAGCTTCCCACTCCCCAGGTCTTGGCATGCCCTGTGGGCTGGCTGGCTTGATGATATTCCCTGTACCAGCAGAGCCGTCTCTTCCTGTGGAATAGCTATCATACCCTTGACTACCTCCCGTCCTGTTAGCAGTTCATTCTCACTTTGTCTCTTCCCTCTCCCTTCTGACTGTGATTTCAAATCATGTCACACTGTTACAGGGAGTATATTTGCTCTTTCTTAGCTGTGTCCTTGCCTGATCATGTTTAAGTGGTGCTTTTCCTAGGGGTGGTCTCCAGTCTTCTTGCACAGTTTCAGAAGCTGCATCTTGTTAAAACAGCTGTAATATTCTGACATGTGGTGAAACTAAATGCAGAATGTCTATCTTTCTATCCAGAATTTTCTAAGGGGCAGGGGAAGATTCTCAAAGAAAAGTGACTGCAATCAGAGAAGAGTAGTTATGCTGGAAAATCTGTTAATGCATCTTGGGTACATCTGTGGCTTCTTAACTCTGATGAGGATGGTAGTAATTCCCAGTAGTGTGTACAGTGCAGTGCTCATGCTCATTCTTCACGTCACAGCTGCATGGCTGTCCATCACCTGTCAGATATGAAGAAGTGAGAAGTAAGTGCAACTCCTCTCAAGGAAGCTTTCCTCATCAAGGCCAAAAGCTGCACCTTTCTCTCTATGCATCTTCCTTCTGTCCTTTATGACTTCAGTGAAAAGTCAGAAGTAGATATTTTCAACATTTCTTTTGTGTACATAGCCACTTCTTTCCTTGTAGCTTCAAGGAACCATTATGCTTTTCTGCTCTACTCTATAGTCTCAGATCATCAGAGGCTTTTTGTACCTAATAGCAGAATCTCAACATTGCAAATCATGTCAAGATTATGAAACGCCTGAAACTCAAAGTCCAGGTTAATCCTGAAATGAAGTTGTTGGTTTTCTCCTCTGCATAGACCTGACCAGGTATAGTTCAGTCTTTAAAATCAAGGTAGACCTTATTTTTTGGGGGTGTATCTGGTAAGTGTAGTGCACGAGTCCCCGACTGCACGTCTCTAATGACAGTGAGTTATCTAATTAAGTTTCTATCTGTGTCACACTGTCTAGACAGTGGACAGCATCTTCTCCTTATCATTTTTCACATCTCCTTGAGTTTTCTTTTAAGTTAACAGAACTGATATTCAGTCACTGCAAACAAATAGAAACTATTCTAAAGTAATTATCCAACTTTGAATATGACTTACTTTGAATAAGATTTAGTGAATAAACCTATCTTTGGTTAAGATTCTGGACATTTTTAAATGCGTTTCAGATTACTACAATCTTTTTATCCTGTGCTGTCTCCCTGTCATAGATGTACTATTAATTAATTAATATTATTTTCTCTGTTATTTTGTAGCAGACGTGGCAAAGGTGAAAATTGTAGCCATTGAAAAGGGGAGATAAAATGTGAAGGTAATGGAAAAGCATTTTCCCCAGCAAATGAAAAGGTTTTTATTCTGTTTTGCAGATGAGAGATGTAACATGCTAAAAATGGAACTTAATGTGCTTCCACATCTCATTTGAATAGTCATCAAGCAAAGCAGAAGATCTGCACAGGATCAGAGTACTTGATCTCAGTATTGCATAAACATGGTCACTATTTTTTTTGGCTGTTTTGATCTCCCACAGAGTCCAATATATACTATACTTTAAAATATGTGCTCACATTGCATTTGAGACAGGGTCTTTTTGTGTTAGGAAAATTTACCAAAAGGACTGTAATGGATAACAGAGAGTAGCAGCTACCTTAATTAAATACTGCTTTTAATACATCAAGTGTTATAGAGTAGTATCAGATTAGAAGAGATGTATTTTACCTGTTAGCTGGTACTAGAGTCCAGTATCACTATAGACTCATTGTAAGGCTCTTCACCACCAGCTGGAAAATAGTGTTCATAAAAAAATTTATTATCACAAAATCTTGTTAAGAAGTGGATACTTAGGCTGCAATTATTTTATTTTAATGCAAGAGGAATGCACTCTTTATTTTTGTCTCTCAAAGAAAAAAATTAGTTACCACATTAAGATACAAAAAGAGAGCATAATTAAATTGCATTTTGTGATCTTATTCTGCTTCTTTCTTCAGTATTAATTTTCTAAGAGGCATATGTGCCAAAGGTGTTGTGTACAGTGCTAACAGCACTGGTAGCTACTTGTCAGAGAACAGTTTATGGCTCAAGGCAGTCATTTATTTTGTTTGTTTAAACTTAACCACAAGTTACAGTTGACTGTCCAATACACATATCCTGGCTTGGGAAGGCTCCCTGTGGCAAAGCACTGAAATGGTCCTGTCTGAAAGTCAAAGACAACTTGTTTACAAGGTTGGGCATAAGCCAAGTCAAGTTGGTCACTGGTCAAGTACGTTGTTGTATGAGGGCCTTTAACAAGAAGTGTTCTGAAGGAGGTTAATAACAAGTTTCCAGGTTTCCTTATTGTGTAGCACATTGTCTCGGAATTACATGTGCTGTGCCATCATTCACACAGTTTCATTGACTCATCAGAGGCTTGTTGCCAACATTGTGCTTCATCTGATAGTGCCAGGAGAACAATCTCTTGGAAAGGCAGGCGTGTGTGTTCTGGGGCTATTCAGAGCTCCAAACAGGATGAGTGCTGAGAAGGAGGAAGTAGAAACAGAAATGCAGAAAGCTGCAGATGTTTGGAGAGCCAGAAGACTAACGCAGGAGCTGCCAAAGAAGGAACAGATAACAGGAAAAATAAGCGGATGAGAAATAAAGGAGTGAGAAATGCAGTAGAAAACTTTATGAGGAAAAAAGTTTGAAATGCTTGTCAAGATAGGAATCATCACCAGACCATGAGTGGATTATGGTATTTCCTAAGGTCTTTTCTGTTTCACAACAGTGTGGTGATTTGATTATATTTGATAGGGTGATTTTACTTCTGTTTATACTCATTTTCCCAGCTGAATGCTTGTGAGCCAGCAAAACTATCATAGGTTTATGGCCTCATATAGGATTATCTCATTGTCATGTTCGATAATGTTCAGTAGAAAAAAGAAAGCTAATGGTCTAGAGTATTTGGAATGTAATTTGCTGCAAGTATTTTAAGTGGATTTTTTTATCACTGTTCTGAAAAGAAGTACCTGTTCTTCTCTAGACCTGTGGAACTAAGTTTGGCTCTACATGTGCAGATGTGACACTAATATGATCAATGTGCAGTGACAAATGAGGGCCAAGCTTCATGCCACAAACCAGCTTAAGGTATGCTCACCTAGAAAACAGAAGTGTATTTATAACCCCTGAGGCCAAGCAGTGTTGTCCTGGACTGGTGGCAGCAGCAGTCAGGGCTCAAGAGCATCAGTAGTGCCTGCACCAGCAGCAAGCCTGTGTGCTCCCGGCCTCTCCTACTCTGTTTACTAGTGTGCACTCAATCCCACTCCCTGTGTCTTCAGTGTCACTGCTATTTGTGCTAGCTGGAGTAAAGTGTGACAAGTAGGCAGCTAATGTTGCTATATACACATATTTCTAGGCAAACTTTTTGCGGCTTGCCCAGCTGGGAGGTGGCAAGAGGAGGCCAATGCATCATCCATGGATTGCCAGGGAGCACAGGTGTGCATTAACTATCCTGCTCTTTTTCTGCATTTTCACACTGTTGCTTCACACTATGAAAAGGTCTTTTGGGTCATAATTTAACACTGAGCAAAGCAAAGCAAAGCAAAGCACAAGTAATGCAACAATCTGCATCATTGATCCTGTCTATAGTATCCTTCCTTCTGCCCTACCAGTTCTTTCCATGCCAGGTAGAGAATCCTGTCTAGCTACCACCAAGCCTTCATTGAGGGCTGTGATACAGACAGATCCTCCAACACAGAAACCTCCAGAAGGTTTGTGTTGTCCTCAGCAAGGAAGAAAAAGCTGCAAGTTAAAGCTAAAGCAGAATCCTAAATAGGACCCTCTTCAGGTTATTTTCTATCCCCTCTATGCAAAGGATCAGTGAAGGCCAATCACAAACTCCTCGTTTTCTGCAGTGCTTGTAAATACAACATCGCACACTTGTTAGTGAGAGGAAAATGAGACTGAATTTTCTGGTGAAATTTGAAAAGAAGGTAATCACACAACACTTCAGAGTTTGAGGGCTCTGAGATGTGTTCTAACACTACAGCTGTCAGCCTCTCTGTACATGTAAATGTCATACTGTCAGAACTTAATAGGGTGAAATAGGTTTTCATTTTAGGTGAACAAGAACTCCAATTATAACCTCTTACAATTCCAGTTACTGTACTGGGGATGAATGTATTTAACATGAATTCAATATGTGGCTCAAAAGCCCTTTGCATGTTGGCTGAAATTACAATGCTAGTTACAACACTGTGTTGTCAGTATAATAGGGGTGACAAGGCACTTCCATTAACCCCCTGTATTTGTTTTTTGTCACATTTTTAATATGTCTTTTAAGTTTGAGTTGTTATTCTTATTCCAGAACTCAATTTCTCTTGATAATTGAGGAAAGTCCCACCTGGTGAATTTAGCGCTCTATGGTTGTTTAGAAATGGAAGTTTATAATCAGCTAAAGAAAAATAGTCTTGTTCCATGTTTTAACATTTCCAAAATACATGAGATCAGAGTATTCATAAAAGAATTGTGGGAGCTCTAATTGTAGGAGTAAAATTTCAGTTGACATTTCTCTTCTATTTCTGAGGGCAATTACTTTGCTGAAAAAATGATGTAATTGGTGTCAAAGTCAGTAATTTTTTTGACATTGTATATGTGATCCAGAAAAAAATCTGTTTTATAAATAGGTCCTCATAAGAGAATGTTCATGCATTGAAATAATAAAAAAATATCTGCCAGGACTTATTTTATCCATTTTGGTATGGAGATATAAAAATCACAGTTCAAATATTTTAAAGAATCCAGTTTCTAAAAAAAAATGTTTGCTGTGGTATCTTTTGCTAAAGACATCTTCCCTGCTTACAGTGAAATTAATTCATAATTACTGTATTTTTCTGTAAGGGTCTGATAAAACTGACATTGCAGGTATTGGTTGTGTGTCAATAAAATTTCACTTGTGGCTGCCTGTTGCCTAAACCTGTGTCTGTTATTGTGGTAGCAAACAGTTGTCCTTTGAAGCCCCATGTGAAGGTGAGAGAGTACTGAAGAATTCTGTTACTGCCATTGGAAATGTTAGTATTAGCATTATGATATATTTCTGTTATAATAGCAAAAGAAAGCAATTTGTTTTGAAATCTCATTTACCTACTGTGGAATATACATTGGTATAGCCTGGCAGCCTTGTTGTGTTTGTGCAGATGGATGGTTTGCAGAGCATTTTCTATTAAGAAATAAAAATATATATTTAATATCAACACAGTTTATTACAGATATCTCTATCTTTTTAAAAATATATGAGATGTAATACCTACAAAATAATACTTAGCTCTAATAGATTAAAGTATGTAAGAGTATTATTTATCAGACATTTCGTCAAATCCAGACCTGAAAAAATAATCCATATCTGGGCTCTGTGATAAAAATAACACTGGGATATATTTTGATCAGGAACTAAAATGAAATTCAGCTGTCTGTCAGCACTGTTGATCTTTTCCTGTATGCCATTTAATCTGGTAATGAAAGACACAGACTCTCCCTCCCCCATTTATTTAACTGGAACAATTTTTTCAGGTGCTAAGCACCTGTGGCTGCAAATCAAACTAAGTGTGTTGTCTAGCATAAATTGAGAATTCTGCTTCAATCAGAAATGTTCTTCAACAAGTCCTTTTTATTGCAGAGCTGACCGTCTGCCCTTGTAAGCTCTTGACAGTGCTATTTTAGGATGGTTTCACTAGTTAGCTCTGGAATGATCGGAACACATCTCAACAGCAGCAAAAAACCCTGATCCTAAACAAGAGCACTTAACTCTAGCTCTGACATGCTGGTAGATGATTCAAAATCATATTATATTTGCTTCAAAGGAAAAACCTTTAGAGAAAATAACGCGAATGAGCAGTGGAAGTGGCATTTAAGGCAGGCTCGCAGACTTTAATTCCAGATTAAGCTTTGCTGTCTGAATGCCAGTGCACTCGCTTCTTTGCCATAAAAAGATCCTGTCTATCTCTTCACTTTAGCTGATTGCTGGAATGTAGGGAAAATGCTCAGTGATGGAGTAAGATACAAAATGAAGTGCTTCAGATTAGTGCAGTCAGAATTTGGAGTGCATGGTGACTTCTGTCTCTGAGAAATTGCCCTTTCAGGCACTTAAAGTGGGACTTGGGGCAGAGAAATAGCTTTTTGGTTTTGTTTGTTTACTTAGTGACAAATAATATTTTATTAGTAGAGAAATAGGCTTGAGAGCAAGATGTGTTTTTCCTAAAAGGAATGTTTAACTCATCCCACAGTCATCAATGCCTGGCTTGCCTGTGTTGTCTTACTGGCATCCAGTCTAAAATTACTGAGAAAAATGCAAGTGGAGTTGAGGGCAGAAACTGCTGCAGATTTAGTGGCCTTCTTCCACCCCCAACTGGGGCTGTCAAGTAAAGAAATTAATATGCTTGGAGAATTTGAACAAGAAATAATAAGACACAGTGAAATGCAGAATGTGTCACAGAAAGTAACTGATGATGTCTTTTAGGAACAGCTAAAATACAGTGAGTTGTGTCAGCAGAGACAGCTTCAGGAGGGAAAAAAGCCCTCCCAAACCCATATCATACACTTTATTACATAAATGTGTAGTTTTTAGCTATACAGTAGGATTTTGTACATGCTGTTCCTCACCAACTCCCATGGAAGCAGGACTGTGAATCTCTTGGAGAGAGTGGGAGGGGGCTAGTCAGATCGGGCAGCTGTTCTGCATGGATACTGCAGAGCTCTTCAGGATCCCTCAGGAGGGAGTGTGCACTAAGCTGTGCATGCAGCTCATCCTGTCACCACTGAGGTCAAAGTGGTATTTTTGGGGGGCTGAACCTGCTTATGCTCATAATTGTTATTTTTGTTCAGTGCTGAACTGAATCATCAAGAACACTTTCTTTTGCTGAACTGCTCTGTCCTATAGAGCAGAAATCTAGTAATGAGATATTTGAATTAGTTTGGCATTGTTGTGGCCAAGTTCAGGTTAAAAGTTTGGTAGTTTTCTCTAGGTGGTTTTTGTTCAATGCTGGCTGAAAAGAAAAAATTGAACACAACAAACTTCACATGTCTTTTTGCATAGATGTGAGTCTTCATTTGCTTGCTGTAACCACACTGTTTGTTCTTTTGTGTATCACTGTTTCAGATTGTGCCAGTTTTATTGAGAAAATTTACATTATGATGCAAGCTCTAATTTGATATGAAAAGTTGCAAATAGCTAATGGCTGTGACCTTCAGGTATTTAACTTTGGCCTTTTTTTGAGGAATGCTAAGCACTTGCAACTCTTCATTTAGCAGGAGTAGTGGCTACTCAGGATCTTTGAAATGCATGTCACAAATCTATTCACGAGAAAATAGCCATGATCCTCAGAAGCCCATTTCTTGGTCTATTTCAGCTCTATTAACAAAGTAAAGGTGATTATCTCTGGCCAAATGCTCCAGTGTATAATTTAGGGCATAGTTTTGAGGGTTTCAACGATCAGAATAATTTTGACCCTGAAATATTCTATAGCATCTCCCCAGGCTGCCTTCTCCTGGAAAGCATCACCTCAAGTTTATTCCTATCAAACCTTGAGCAGCAAAAGCATTTTAAACTTGAAGTTTTTCTAGCAGGTTCTTTTGGCACCATTTGGATTGATTTACACCTTTTCCCCATCCCCAAGTGTGTTTTCCTTAGAAGTTTTATCTGCAGTGATTTGCTCACTGATTCAGGCCTATCAGGCAGATTATTACAGCAGTGGAGTAATTTTCATTTGAACCTACTCAGAGCTGAATACAAATGGCTGTAAATAAGCAAAACTGACTTTCTTCTTCTGTCATTGCAGAGGCATCTAAAAACAATAATACAAATAGCAGACTAAGATATTTTTGTTTGCTTAAATAAAATAAAAAGAAAAGGGAGTATAGTTAACAGTGGACCAGAATGGGAATGGAAAGTTAGAAAATTTACTTGACTTGATGCATGTCATTATTAGAAAAGTGTCTATAAATCATCAGGTTACGGATTCTTTGTGTCTTTGGATTGTCCCTTTTCTTTAACATTGACCAAATAGCCTTTAGGATGTCCATGTGCAGTGCTTATTCTTTCTGTGAGAGCTGCTATTTAAGATGCAGCAAGGCTTGTTTGAACACTTGTAAGATCAGGGCAGTTGTAATGAACTGACCTGCGTTCCCAGTGGAGCAAACACCAAGAGCTTCCCAATACTTACTGATCTGAATTTGGAGAGTTTCCAGTGGAATAACTTTGTCCCATTTTCAGAGTACTTTCTGTGGCATACTGAGGATTTCAGTAAAATATAAAGTGCCTAAGTGATTGCAAGCCCCTAGAGGGATAAAATTAGGACTGATCTTCCTTGTGAAATATCCCATAATTTGTAATGTTAAGGATGACTCTGGAAAAGATTCTCAACAGGACAAGACACAGAGCAGAAGAGAACTTGAGCAAGAGATGTACAATATGTTGATGGTCAGAAAAAAATGTCTTTAGTGTATTAAGAATATGTTTTTATAACACCCTTTAAACAGGATTAAACTGGAAATATAGCTATAGAAGTAAAGGATCTGGCCTGCTTCTCTGAAATCATCAGAGATATTCTGTCAGGTAATTTGTCTGATGATAGTGATGGATCCTCAATATGCTCAGTGGATTAATTTTACACTTTGATAATTTCTCTTAAAAGTTTGGACAATACAGCAGCAACTGTACGGAAGCTCACAGAGCAGCAAAAATCAGGGAGATGGGAGTTCTCCCTTTGGAGTTGCACTCCACACACTCTCGTTTGCCTGTAGTGAGTGTAGTTGCCAGTGGTAATAACTAGGGTGGAAACTCAGAGATATATAGTTTTATTTATTAACAATCAAGTTTTGTTGTTTGTTTGTTGGTTTGTTTTTTTTAAACAAGTCACATTTTTAACCAGGTCTGGCTGTTCAATTCTGATGAAGGTGTGTTTGGTCAAAAAAGATGTTGCGTTTCTCTTAAAAAGGCATTTGCATTGGGTAAGGGTTTAATCTGAGTTGATGGAATTAAACAGAGATTATTTAGTACTGTTTAACAGGCAAAGATTGATTAGTCAGGTATAAAGACACAATACTGTTCCTTTCTCTGAAAAGTTATTTCAGATCGAATTCCTAATTCAGTGTCAAAGATAACTTGATCAGCTCGTATGAGCTGGAGCTCAGTTGTACATGAGACAGAGTTGTGTGATGGAATCATCTCTATGTGTATGAGTGAGAGGGGAAGGAGGGAGGGTTTTTAGCTTGTTTAGAAAATAAAATGCATCATTAATCTAAATATGACAGTAGCATAAGCTGTGAGAACTGTCTTTCAAACAGCATGCCATGAGCCTGCTTTGTTTTCTGCTCTCTGCCAGCTACAGGCACGTTTTTGCCTAACTGGTGGTTCGTTTTCCTGGCGCTTGGATGAACCGATCGCTGCCTCTGCCAGAAAAAAGCATTGCGGGGAAAGACTGTCTGAAAAACATTCACTGAAGGGATAATCTGCTCAGATGCAGTGTAGTGGGAATGAAGGGGCAGAGAAGAGAGATGCCAGTTCGTCACCATTCCCAGCTACATCTGAACATCAGGGAGAGGCTTCATGTCCTCTGCCTGCAGTCTTAGAAGGTGATGTGTGTGCTCAGTAGTGATGTGTCAAAGCTAGGAGAAGAAAAGGATTTGATAAGAAAAATCTGGCTGCAAAAGTTGGATTTGTTTCATTTTTACTCCTATTGGGAGTGATCTTTAGATCACCTTTCTATGTTGCTTTCCTTCTTCAAAAGCTAGATACATAGGGAGTTACAGGCCAGAATATGAATACCTAATAACTTTGTGTGCTTGTCATCACACTGTTTTGCATACTTGATAGATTCCTCCATTCCTTGAATAGATGTTTCTCCTTTAAACACTCTGCAAGTGTTTTTTTGTGGGGTTTGTTGTTATTTTTTTTAAATAACTAAAAGGTCATGGGCAAGTGAGTTCAAAAGCTGACAAGCATTAAGCAAACAGCAATTATGCATAAGAAATGCACAGAGAAATATACATATGTGTACAGGAAGTTTTTAAATAAACTAAGTATAAATACTATGGAAGCAGAAGTGCTGCCAGCAGGATAATTATATAATTGATGTGCTTGTCTGTGAAACTGCTTTTTCTGTGGTATGATATATAGCTCCACTAATGAGGTGGGTCTCAGTCCCAGAATTTGGTCTCGTGTTCTATGTGTGATGGTCTTCAGGTGGACAGCTCTATGAGGAACATGCCTGCAGCTTTTTGGAAATGAAGCACAACTCTTCTAGGGAACACTCATTTTGTCTTGCTGGTTTCTGGGCAGGGCTATTTGCCACTTCCCATTTTGGGGGAGATGGTAGAGGGAGTTGGTACAAACAGCAGATTAGAGTCATGTTATGCACACAGCAATTCTCCTCTCCTTTCCCACAGCAGCACACAGTCACATTTATTTAGATGTATTTCCCTGATTGCTTTTGTGACTGAGTTCTCATCAAGCCTCCTTTGCTAATTAATCATAGCCTTCTTCTCGTAATTAAGCAGAAACTGATCTAATGGACAGACTGATGTGCTGATGAAGTCCGTAATGTCAAGAAAAAGGATGAGGTTGATAGGTGTGTGACTGGAAGAATCAGGTTGTCTTGCTGTTGTTTCACATCAATGGGGAGAGGCTGAGGGAGCTGGGATTGTTTAGCCTGGGAAAGAGGAGGCTTAGAGGTGACCTCATCACTGTCTAGAACTACCTGAAGGGAAGTTCTAGCAAGGTGGGGGTTGGTCTCTTCTCCCAGACACTCAGCAATGGGACAAGGGGGCACGGGCTTAAGCTCTGCCAGGGGAAATTTAAGTTGGAGATCAGAAAAAAATTCTTTCCAGAGCGAGTAATCAGGCATTGGAATGGCCTGCCCAGAGAGGTGGTGGATTTGCCGTCCCTGGAGATTTTTAAACTGAGATTGGCCGTGGCACTGAGTGCCATGATCTGGTAAAGGGACTGGAGTTGGACTGAGGGTTGGACTTGATGATCTCGAAGGTCTTTTCCAACCCAATCAATTCTATGATTCTATGATTCTATGAAAGTACTGGTGTTTTGAAAAATAGCTGAGTCTAAGCTGAATATTGCATTATCTTGCTCTTTGTTTTCTGCTGTCTGAATTCTCTTCCTGTCTTAGAGCTTTCCTCGTAACTTTATTCCCTTCTTATGTGTGCGCACACATGTTAAGAAATCTCCAGGTTCCAGAGCTCCACTCTTTTCTTTCAGAAGATCAGGAAGATGAGAGATCCTCAGGATTTCTCTCTCATCCTTTGTCTCTATTTCCATCTTTCCATTTCTTGTCCCCTGAGAAGAATCTCACAGAGCAGTATTCCTTTGCTGGGAGTTACTGCTTTTGCCATGGCCATTGTTGCTGCAGCATCCTGCTGGAGAGGGGCTGTGGCTCAGACCCCCATTCCATGAGCAGTGTGTCCCCACCATGTGCCAGGGCTTAACACCGACAGGAATGCTTTGATGAGTGTTTTTTCTGTAGTCCTGAAGAGAATAGTAATTAGTAACTAATAGTAAGACTCCAACCTACTCCTGTTTCCTAACATATCTCCTTATATTTGTGTGCTAATTTATGTTCTCGAAGGAAAATGAGGAGGCCTCAAATCTGGAAGTGCTGCATTTTAATAGGTATGTTTAAAATAATTAAAAGTGTTTTGCTATCGACATGCTTTAGACCAAAGTATGAAGGAGACTAAAGACACAGACCAGAAGTTTCAGGTGTGTATCTGAGTCATGCATGATTGTGCAATGTGTACCTGGAAAAGAGATGCCAATGAGATGGGACAGCATCTGTCCACTGAACCAAAAGGACCTGCTTTTCTGCTCTGCCCAGCCTTGCTTTGCTGTTTGTGCATCAAAATTGGCATTTAAACCTTTATGGAGGCATGGTTTCTTAGTTTTGAAAAGGCATAGATCTTGAAAAAAATAGGTGACAAACCATTTAAAGGGCATCATATTGCCACAAAACATGTGGTTTATGTGCACAGGCTCAGATGGGAATCGTGCCACCAGGGTCACTTACATGTTTGCTGTCGAGAGCAAAAAAACCTGACTTTGGGAGCAGGATTCAATCACTTTAAGTTTTCTAGTACCCTTGGAGGCATTGTAGCATTCCCTGCTGCCCACTGGGCTCTCAGAGCTCCTATCTTGTACCAGCCAGCCCAGTACAGGTTCCTCACAATCCCTAAGGAACATAAAGTGGTGCAGGGGACCTCTCTTCAGGCCACTGGATTTGGTGGAGGGAGGGAATGACTGGGAAGACTACTGGAAAAAAATGCCAGGAGTGCTGGACAGCAGGGGAAGAACAGACAGAGCACATACGGGGGATATGAGTGAGGGAAATAAAGAGTGTAGGTGCTTGGGAGCAGGCAGATAATTAAAGAAACTTAAAATGTAGGAGCCTGGGTTTTATGCACTGACATGTGCTTCTTGACAGAAAATCACATTAGCAACTTCCTCCTGCTGTAACAGAAAAGTAGTTCAGGCTGGATTTGTCTTTCCACAGATCTTTTGATTTATATAATGTGTTGCTGTTCTGTGGTTTAGGTTTGTTGACAAAATTCCTCTCCAAAGGATTTGCAGTCTACAAACTCACTTATTTGTCAGTACTGTACATAACTAATATGAACCAAATCGATGGTTCAAAATTGTTTTGACGTAGATGAGACTTGGCATGAGGAGATATTTTCAAGGGCGTATAAAGCAAAAAGTAGAGGTAAAGAGAATATATGCAGCAAAGCCGAGAGTGGAGAGTCATTAGCAAAGATATCACTCACCAGGCCACACTTAAAATCCAGATGGGCAGAAATGTAGCATATGTGTGCTGCGGCAGGAAGCAGTATCTGGGTAAGCCACTGAGAAGTGAGAGCCAGTTTTATGAATTTAAACACGAAGTTCATGCATTTCAAACTCTGGCTGCAGACAGGCAGTGAGTCAGCCTGGTGGCCAGGAGCTGGCTGCCAGCGCTGCTCAGCATGGAGCCCAGCCAAGGCAGCACTGCTGGGCAAACCTGCGCTCTGTGGCAGCCCAGCCTGGGCACAGGCCCCCCAGAGGAAGAGGCGAGGAGGCAACGGGAAAGCCAAGAGGCAGCACCCCCAGAGAAGGGTTTGCAGGACTGTGCTGCACCTCTACAGTGGCTGCAGAGCCACGTGCCCGAGCCCTGTTGCGGCACCAGCAGCTGGCTGGACTCTCCTTCCCTGACCTAATGCCATCTTGGGCATCTGCCTGATCTGTCTAAACCTAGAGCTGGCTCCAAGTTACCTGGTGAAATACTATCCTAGGACTATTACTCAGTATTGCTCTTACTGAGTTGTCCAGAGCTAAGTTAGCTCAGATCTTAGGCAGCAACATGTGGTAAGTTCATTTGAATTATTATTTTTAACTTTGTGAAGAAAGAAAATAATTTAATATCTTGTGTAAGTTGTGTTTCTTTTGGTGGTGAAAAGGAATGTCCTTTTCAGCACTGCCATGTCCCTTAGCATCCTTCTTTTTATCTTTCATAGTTTTTAGTTACAGCATTGACTAGAAAATAATGTCTTGAAGTTTTTCAGGCTTTTCACACAGTGATAGGATGGTGATTTCTTTCACCAAAGGGTGGCTGTTGCACTGGGAACTGGCAATTTCTACTCCAGCATCTTGAAGTGAAAAAAAAAATGGGCTCATTTTGGTTTGTGAGTGTCTGTGGGTGTTCGGGCGCTGCAGGAGATGCCCATGAACCTCAATGCCTGGAGAAGTGTCCAACCTCTCCCAGGTGTTGGGGGGAGCTGCTGTGCCACAGGGTGAGCTGGCACAGGGCTGGAGAGGAAGCAGCTGAGTGGTGGGGAGTGGGAATACTCAGTCACCAATTCTGCACTGAGGCCCAACTGTTTGCCCCAGGGTCATGGCCTTTCTTTTCCTAGCTCTGAATGGCAGAGTAGGTGGGACCCAATTGTATACTTGAAACAGGTCTTACAAAGGCTGGTATTAGCCAGGTACCATGACTGAAGGACAACTTAGGCTTTGCCATGAGGAAGAAATGTGGATTCAGACTTTTGAATTAATCAAATTGATTGCATAACATGTTAAATCTGCATCAGTCATGATTCATAAATAAGTGTATCACAAAAGTTACTGTCAGGAAAAAAAATAGTGTTGGGAATATTGCTGGGAAATATAAAGGCACTACAGCTGAGTTTTAAATCTTTGCAAGGATGGTTTTGGTATTGTTGAGTGCTATTATTTTTTGACTAAAAGGTGTATTAAATGATGTCTGATTTCTGTGTGTCAGTGACATAAGTGATATAAAAACTAGATCTGCTTAATGTAACAAATTTTGAAAGAGAAAACAGTTTCTTTAAATTTGTTATGATGTTATTCTTTCACTTACCATCTACCTGTTTTATCAAACTTGCAGAGGACCAGTGTGAAGCTGACCATACCCTATCTTATCCTTTCTAAATGATCATTTTAATTTTGATACTTACACCTTTCCTGCACCATTTATTATCCTCTTTGCCTGCGTCTTAAGCATTTGGTTTGTTCAAAGTATATACTGAGAGAAAGCTTTAATATGCTTAAATGGCCATGGGTTCTTGACTGATTTATCTTCTCTTGTCCAATTTTCTCTTTTTTCCCCATTGAAGACAAATATTATATATTATATGCATATTCTTTCTAGTGGTTACCGTCACTTCCCTGTTTTGAGAAGCTCTTGCAGAAGAGCTTGTTGCTGCAGCTGCTGCTTCTGACATGTCCTTTGTGAACTTCAGGTTCTCCTTTTTCCACCCCCCGATATTACAGTCATGGATAAATCTCACTTACAAATTCCACTGCTGTCCTTGACAAGGTGAAGTTATTAACACTCATTTGCAGCCTGTAAGAGGAGATGCCTGGAGATGAAGTCTAGCCCTGCTGAAACATCAGTGTATCTGTGTGCTCGTTACTGATCACTGCTGTCAGGGGAGAAGACCTGTGATGCATCTTCCTATCTCATCATCTAAGGATTTTTTCATGTGAAGCTTTACCAGCATTATTCTGATCTGGAAGGAGGAGGAAGAGATACACCTGCCAGAATAAAGACATGCCTAGTTGATGCTGTAGTTACACATAGGATAGAAAAAAACAAAGCAAAGTATGAATACAGATGATAGGCAGGTATGAAGGTGGGTTAACTAATGTTGAGCTCTCCAGTTTCCACTGGCAGAAACATAAATACTTGCAGAGGCACTGAGGATCTTCTGATTTTTGTTTCCCTTTTTTTTTCCTACTTAATATTTGATTTTTTTAATAAGCTATTCTCTTATTGTTTTGAACTTTCCACTTCAGTGCTTTACAGAAGCATTTTTTCACCCTCAGCACTGCTAAGGGAAGCTGCTATAATGGGACTTTTTGAGAGACTAGGATCAGTGTTTCAGAGGACAAAACTGTTGCAGTTGTCCTTTGAATTTCTCAGTGTTGAATAATGTCCCAAAATGGAAGAAGTAGTGATGCTGATTAATCCTCCTTTTGATATATTAAGATCACTGATTCCTGTGTACTTAAATTCATTTAAATAAAGGAAAATAAATATAAGAGATGCAATTTTAGTTAAATACAAGTAAGATTCTTATTCTTAATGAATCTGTTTATATTACATGGCTTATATCTGGAGACTGCATGTATATCAGAAGGTAAATGGAGAGAAGTTGAAAACTGTATTTTTGATGTTCCTCTCCCTTTCTTACCCACCATGAGTGTTTAAGTCCCCTGCTGTGAATTTTATTGAATTTCAAAGTCCTCTTTTTACCTACTCTGGTACAGTCCATCCTCACATATTTCATTTCAGGCCTGCAACTCTCAGCATTCAAATTTCCATCAGTTAAGTTCCCCTTTCGAACCTGTTTTTCCAACCTGTCCATTTTTCAAAATTAGACCAAAAAGTGCTCTCTGCTTTTTCTTTGTCACTTTCCTGTGTGAGACTTGAAAGTGTAGTCATTTTAAGCTTCCACTTGTTTTTATTGAGGTTTTGTTTGTTTGATTGGTTGGTTTTGGTTTTATTCCCAGAAAAAGCTACTGAGGTTCATGTACAATTACTTAATTTTTTCCTTCCTCCATAGTGTTCTCTCATCCCCTAGGCTGCTTGACATTCAGATTGTCTTTTATCTGGGGACTTGTTTCCACAAAGAAAATGAATGACATTCCCTCAACCCCATCACTACCTTTGGACAAGCCCAGCACCCTCACTGTTTCAGGAGCCTGCTGGAGCATCCCACACTGGGAATATCCCACACTTGTTGAGTGCTTTGGGAGGGAGAAGCATGTATTGAAGTCAAGAGAGAGAAAGCAATCCCACCGGCTTTCTAAATGCTTCCATGAGTTTTCCAGCCCCAATCACACCTTACATCACAGTCAAGTTTTCCAGTTGTGTTTATGAGAAGTTAATCAAGCCCAGTATATGGAATTTCTGAGGACATTCAAAATTTTCAGTAGGTTCCACAATATCATTCCAGGTCTGAAGATTAACTGTGCTCGTTCCAGAATCCCCACAGAAATGTAAGACACCAACTGTACTGTTTCTTGTCTTTTCCCTCTGTGCTGTGTTATGGATGTGCATGTACTTTGAAAGATGAGCTGGCTTTGCTCTGAAAAGTCACTCTTTTACACTTTGTACATGATAGCAGAAAGCTCTTGTACCTCTTCCCTTTTTTCTCCCCCAGTGAACCATTGATGAATTATTCATCCAACAGACGAAGTATAAAAAGGAAGAGTACCTGAATTCCCTGAGATTTTCATTTTGTGCTGATTTTTGTTAAAAATGCTGTAGTAATACCTATATCCAGGTCTGTGAAAGTTCAATGTGGAATATATAATATGTGATCCTGGGAAGATCTGGGTGTGTTTGAGTGCAGGACTCACTGGCTTCAAGAACACAGCTACTGATTATAAGCATTCTGGCTGAAGCCACATCTGTTGAATGTAAGAGAGCCAATTCTGTGGAAAGAAGCTGAGCTTTTCACCTCTTCCAACTTACAGTTTTTTCCTTTTCTCTTGATTTATTCTCTTATTTCTCTTATTTTTTTTTCATCATTTATTGCTTTGTGAGGCTTGTGTGTGGAAACCTATGATAGTTAATGATGTAATGGACAGATAGTAATAGAGAGAAAGGCATTAACTATACATACTTAAAATCTCTGTGGCTCTGCTGGGACCAGAATTTCTAATACAGCATTAATTTCAAAAGAGATTGCTTGATGACAGAGATTTACTTGGAGACTTCATGCTTGGTTGTGTCACAGATGATACTAGTGGTTTTAAGACCTTGATAAAACAGGGAAATTAGAAAATCTGGGGGAAAAAATAATTTAAAGGAATTTAAAGATTTTCTCCTCTTGATTTAAAATATGTCTGCTACCAATCTGACTTCTCTTAGTCTACAGAGCTATTGTGGAAGTAAAGTCCTAAATAAAAATAAAAGAAATGGTGACGTTTTTGTCTTGGTGCAAGGTTCAAATGTAATCCTTTAGAAAATTATCACCTTTTGTACTACCCTGCTTTCTTTTCTTTTTTTGTTTTTTTTTTAATGTCCTTCAGAAATTAAAATGAAGTCATGGAGAAGTTTATTCCTCCGAATACAAAAAAAACATGAAACCCTTTCAGTTCATTAATGATACATTTGGCCTTTTCAGTTTTATGTCCCTTCACTGTTATTCAAGGTGATCAGGGAGAAAATTGGTAGTATCTGAGAGGGAGCTCTATTGCTATTGAATCCCCACTGCAAACTACAATGCCTTGCTGCCCTTTTTTTTTTCCTTGCTGAAAAGGTGCGCAGTGGTAGATGTGAAAATATTGGTAGAGGACTTGGCTCTAGACAGTGCAGGAAGTTATTTCTTTCTTACTGTGATTTTACTATAAAAGCCTTTTCTCATTCATCTCATAAATTTTGTTGGCTATGGGTTTTTTCAACTTCAGTTGCTGCACTCAAGATTCAGGAGAAATCTTCAGTCATTATGGCATAATGAGATGAACCATTAGAATACTAATTTGTGTATTTAATGTGGTTCATAATATATCTGTGTTGTGAGACAACATCTTTGTAATAACTATAGTACAGCTCCCATAATGATTTTCTTTTCTTTGGATCCATTCCTTATTTGTTTGTCCTCCACTCTGATAAGCCTGACTTAGGTTGGTATTGAAAGACCAAGTTCTGCTGTATCTTATGCTGAAGGATGAATGATTTAGGAAAGGTGGACTAATATTACTTTCATCTAGAATATGGAAAACATTTTGTTTCAGGGTTTTTTTTAAGTAAAAAAGCAATCTACATCAAATGTGGATTTGATGTACTTCCTTCTCAAAGGGAGATGTATGGAAATAGCAGAACATTTCATAAAACAGTTTGCAGAAAGTTTAGTTTTACATTCTCCCAATATTTTATTAATACAGCAAAAACTCTTTTAGTTGTCTGATCTGTCATCAGATCCATGAATTCTCATACTGGTTGTTTCTGCTCCTATATTTTATCCACTCTTTAATTAGGGACAAAAGAAGAATACTGTTCTGAGCAAAATCACTAAAATGATGATGGTGATGATGATGATACAAGTTCTGACCAGTTTTATGAGACGAGCTGTAACAAAGTTACTCATGTCTAAATGCAGTGTGAGAATAGACATCAAAGAGAAGTAAATATACTAATACTTGAAATGTGCTTAGGAGGAAAAATGTTGGTTTTACGAAAATATACCTCTATATTCCATTACTATAAAATGTGATTCTAATGTAATGCAAGCTAATGCAAGGTAATTTACTACATGTGTACCAGTAGCTGGAGTAGATGTTGCTTGTTGTCATTTTGTTGCTGTAATAATGCCTGCAGAATTGTGCTTTTCTTTCTCCCATGGTCCTTTATGGCTGCAGGAAGCTGTAACCCTGCAAGGCTCTCTTGGTTTATAAATGGACTACAGCAAAAGGCCTGGATAGTGCAGAAATCTTTGCTTTGTGCTTTGTCCCAACAGAGAAAACTGGCCTTTTAAGTCCATCTTGCTAATAACAGGTTGGTGGGTCAAAAGTAGACAGGGAAATGAGAATTATACATGTTTTCTTTGATTGTTGTTTACTGGACATTGGAAAGCTGATTTCAGTTATTTGGTAAAATCTGGGAGAATGACTGTGTACAGAAATATCTTCCATTACTCAGTGTAGCAAAGAAATACAAAGGTAGGATAAATTCATTCTTGTAAGTCATTAAAAAAAATCATATTTTACTACTTTATGCTTAGTAGTTATTCATGCAGTCAGGTTCCTCCTGGAGCATAGAAGAGGGGGAAGGATTAGGCACAACATTTGAATGACACCCTTGTGCTTTCTTTAGCTGCAACGCTATGGTTTAAATGCAAGATGATCCATCTGGTATTTTCATCCTACATTAAAAGCTCTTTCTCAAAAACTGTTTGTTATGAGAAAGAATAACTAGACCGTCTAGTTTAATACAGGGTATTCAAGTTGAAAACTGCACCAAATAATTATGTAGATACAGAAAGGAGCTCTACAGGCAGTGGCCAAAGTGACATGACATCAAGGTCATCTATGCAACGTAGCAGGAGCTGGGGAAGGCTTTGCTGTGCACAATGCCTTGTGGTTTTGCACTCTAGGAAATGCTGCACCTACTAAACACTGGATTCCTAAACTGCACTGCAAGAACCTTCGGAAAGTGAAACACTGAGAACATATCATATTTTGCAGTGGATAGTTTTAGAGGGTGTATTGTGACAGAATGGAGTACAATGGGATGAAAAATGACATTGAATACATGTCTTGTGGATATTTCATAAAATATACCCTTTCTATCTCAGAATGTCCATCAGCCTTTCATTTCCTGACTTTAACAATAAAGTCCAATTATTGACTTTCACACAAGCTTCTCTGTGGCAATACTGGGCACAGAAGCAAGAACCTCTGGGCTTTTTTTGTCCTTCTGCATGCTTTTACTTACTTAAAAGGCCTTATGAAGGGGATGCACAAAAGACAAAAACATAAGGCATTTTATAAAAGTGTGGTCCAAATCCTTTGTCAGTCCAGCTGCCTCCAGTCTAATTACTTCTTTTGTCCTGCTAGACTGTTTACACAGGAGAAGCAAACTCAAGAATTATGTTGAGAAGCTGAGTGAGTTGTCCCCAATTTTGTGTTCAGTTGAACAAGTGCCCCGAGAGTGAGGAACTTAAACACCTTCCCTGAGAACTCATTAATTGAGACCTGCTTCTTTGGGATTAGGTTTGGAATCTCACATTGCCTATTATGACATACAAGGATCCTCAGCGCTGAAAAGGTTTACAAAAGGTAATTTTATATAGAATCATAGAATGATAGAATGGCTTGGGTTGGAAAGGACCTTACAGATCACCTTGTTCCAACTCCCCTACCATGGGCAGGGACACCTTCCACTAGACCAGGTTTCTCTGAGTGCCATCCAACCTGGTCTTGAACACTTCCAGAGGATGGGGCATCCACAACTTCTCTGGGCAACCTGTGCCATTGCCTCACCACTCTCATAAATCTCTTTAGGTTAGAAGAGAGAAGGATGGCAAGTTTTCTGCCTGTGGTGGTCTTGATTTCAGTGGCTGCTTAATCACATTATAAAAGGAAAAAAACCCAAACGATTGCTTAACCAGATTTGAGGTCTCTGAGAAGGTGCATGCTGTTTTGAATAAAAACTACTCTATAAAACTGTGAAGGCCACACACACACACAGTAGTGTGGGAGTCTTGTACAAATTGTGCTTTTTGGCAGTTGCAACTTATACATGGATCCTCAAGTGCAGAATGTCTGAGCCCTTGTGCCTGAGGCATGATACGTGTCATGGCAGATGTGTAGCAGGAGTTCATCCAGGATTTCTCCTAACTTAGACTGAAATTAGAATTAAAAGCTTTCTTGGCTGAGAAGGAGTTGGACTACAACCCCAGCTAAAATTTTGGAGGTCTACAGGGATGTCTAAAATTATGTAAGAATATCTTGACTACAGGAGACATTTGATGATATGAGTGACTGTTTTGGATGAGTTTTTAAAATCAGTTTGGGGGATAGAAATTTGTCCCTGTAGGTGGTATATTTGCTTTCTGCTCAGATAAAGACTTAATCCTCAGAGGCTGATTATGTTCAGACCCTAGGATTTGGCTCAGAACTCATTGTGGTGCAGCAGTGCAGGCACTTGCAGGTTCTTTGCAGCCAGGAAGAACTGAACTATAAGCCTATGAAAAACTCAGCCAAGCTCCCATTAGTTAAATGGCAGTGGAAGAAAAATTCACACATGGAACTTGACTCTGTTTCCATTAGAAGTCAAGGCATTTTCATTCCAAGAAGAATAGGATCTGGTTTGTTTTTCTTTCAACATTGGAAATGAGTGACTCACAGATTTTTGAACTCTGTGAAGCATTGTTAGATATTTTTTCCATTCAGTATAATCTCTGCTTCCACTTTCTGAATCCTTCCGTTTGTTTGGTCAAAATGATTATTGGTATGGTTAGGAAAAAGAATATGCTACACTGAGCAGGGTGGTGGTTCCTTTTTAAAGGGCTATTTAGTAGCCAGACATAATTGCAAGTGTACAGTTCTAGATCACTAAAGGGATCGGACAGAAAATGATTTACACAACTTTATCTTGAACTCAAGAGAATGTTTTTGTGATTTCAGAGTTGGTTTTATGACAGTATAAAGTTCATGGCTCCCCTACCAAAAAAAAAAATTTGAAACCGTATTGTCTCATTGTATGTTGCCTATTAATTGTTAATTTTTGTATGACAACGAACCAAAACACCTGGAGGAAGCTGTATGTTTGTTTGCCTTTTTATTAACAAGCTGTTGGCTAAATAAATTTCCATTGTTGAATGACTAAGACAGGCAAATATTTACGATACAGACATAGGGCAGTTCTTTCTAAAGTCTGTGTAAGAAGCATCTGGCCAAATGACTGAAAGCCTTTCATGAACAGAAATTTCTGAGATGAATGGTCAAGGATTCTGACTAATTGCAGACACTAACTCTTAACGAGTGTCCAATGTGCACCTATTCACTTCTCTCCATAAATACGTTGCATGGACAATGTTCTGATGGGTGGCTGTTTGTACTGTAACTTGAAGATAATTTTCCTGCAATTCCATTTTATTTCACACACCTGGACACATCAAACACACAACAGGATGTCAGCGCTGTTATTCAGCTGTAATCAATGGTCCTACATATGCACTAAATCAGTTCCTTAGGCTGCACTTTGAAATTTTTCTTGTACTTACTGCTCTGTATTAGACAACATGGTCAACTGTTTTGTAGGTGTTGGTCAGTTCTTCAGAATTCCAGTGATTCTGATATGCCTTCCATACCCTACAGCCTGAAAGTCACAAGAGTTTGCACTGTCAATTTAGTGTTTGGGTTGCTACATTTTAGCTTTTGGTAGATTTAATCCACTGCAGGGCAGCCAGCTCAGGGAGGAGGTGCTCTACAAATAATCCAGTCTGTGTCTGGCAAAGAAATTTGTAGAATTTAGGCCTCAGAAAGCCCTTTCCCGTCCAGTCATTGCTCCTGTGATCTGCTGGGCTGCAGTGATTGCTGGGGTACCTGGGCTAAGCTGTGCCTTTGCCCTCAAGGTCCTAAACAGGCTTAGAGAGTGAAAATCCCTTGTCTGCACAGTCCCTATGGGCAAGGTTACTCCAAGGCTTTGCTAGGTGTTTGGGAAACTTCCAGCAAGCATTCAGATTTGTTGCAGGGAGAATGTGCATGTGGGCAGTGAGTGTCACTGTACAGAGCAAGCTGAGTGTCACCCTACACCTGCCTAGTCATAGGTCATCTGGCTCTGGGGATCCGCAGAGATGGAGCCACAGCACACAGGATTGTGAGGACATCACTCCTTGAATCCTCAGGACAGAGATGGAGTAGGGCAGGACCTCTTACTGAGAGCTTTCTTTGGTGCAAAGTAGCAGAAAGGCAGTACTGTGAGAATGTTTGGCTTTAATATTATAATGCTGATATGCTGGAGAGATAAAAGTGAAACAAAAATTCAAGAAAGGAGGGCCTATAGGCTGGTCACTTGCCCTTAAGAAAACAAATAAATGGGACATTTGGTGAGCTAAAAGTAGTGGCCCTAATCCAGTCCTCAGTTTAGGATTACAATGAGTGGTTGAACTAAAAAGCAATAAAGTGAAACTTTCACTTAGATAATTCTACAGTGACTGCTTAAATGCACAAAAACTTCCTCTGTTGTGAAATATGATATGGGATAGCCTGGGGTGTGACTTTCAGGACCGGATACCTGGTAGTGCCTTTGTCCACATTTCCTTTCCTCTTTGCACTGAGAAATGTGCTTTACTTAGCTTATTGTACTTATAAAACTTGCAAAATACTTTAGTCACACAGAATAATGATTTGTTTTTGAAGTCTAGACAAAATAAGTCACAATTCTTAGAGCCGGTGTAAACGTGAAAATTGAAAAAAGCATATGCAGGTCCTAATTTTGAAAAACCAAGCATTGCTGTGATGTTGTCAGCTTGTTGCTGTCCAGCTGCTCCAGAAAAGCAGCAGCTGCTGTGCCTCACCGCCTGCTTCTTTCCTAGTAGGTGCTTTATGATTTAAATCTCTTCTTTGGGTGGGGGAAAGCAGATCTCTCTAATTCAGCAGCAGCCCTTTGCACTGACTTGACAGCAAGAAATAAAACCAATTGAAAAGAATCTCATCAAGGATAAAGAAGAATAGGCTTAACAAAAAGCTGGTGAAAGCAGAACAAAAGAAGACATAGTATTGAGGTTTAACTCTCTGCCTACAAACATAAAAAACATACATGCAGTTTTCTGCATTTAAAAGCAAAGGAAACGAGTTGTTGGGTGAGGTTTGTCTTTTTAAAGGCAGCTTTTCATAATATGTGTTGCTTATAGATCTAGAATAATCTCTTAAACCAGAGAGCAGCATCCATGTGCTGTGTGGGCATCCTTTTGCCTTTTTTGGCTGGAGAAGAAATGCTTCCAAACTCTGTGCAGAGGCAAGAGGGGGACTCGACTGTGCTGCTTAGTATTTGTGACTCTTTATGCTGAGTGCTTTCAGCAGTGTGGCATGGCTAGTGTGTAGCTTCCCCCCACCCCCAAATCAGATTATCTAACAGTTAAGCTGTTTTGTTGATGTGCTGAGCAACAGCAGCGCATTCAGGAACAGACTCGGAGCTGGAGGGGGGAGCTTTTCTGAAAGCAAGCTGTTTGAACCAAACATTTTCCTTTTAGTGATTTGTAGGATTAAATTTCAGGCTGTTGCCTATGGAACTTAACATTAACAACCAACGCATTCATCATGTTAGCTTTTCTCCTCAACTTCCCTTATGGAAGAAATAGAGATGTGGTTTTACCATCAGTCTCCCTTGACCAGCTTCTGGGGGTTTTATTACCTTTTTTTCATCAGTTTTTAATACTGATGAAAACCTGGGTGATTTTCATAGTCCCATCCCGCTCCTCCTTTCTATTTTTTTCAGCATATACAGAATAGTTCTGAAATGAGCCAGAAGTGATCTATGGTACTGTTAACCTCCTTCCTTTACAGACAGATTAATTTTATTTCTCAGCATATGTGTGAGAACCATCCATATGTAGCAAGTCTGTTTCCTTCTCACCTAGAGGAAAGATGGGAATACACATCTTGTTTTGTCAACATTTATTGCACTGTCTTTTTCTTATTTTGATTAAGTCCATTAGCCTGTACATCTCTCTGAGACTCCTGAGTTCCAGTTTACACAGTGCTTGGTAATCTGTGTCTGAATAGTGAAGCCTCTTGTATTCATCTTTCTCACTTTTCCTGACATGAAGTGGGGCGGGGAAGACGTAAGTCTAATTAGAGAGAGTGAATCTGTGCTGCTCAGAGGCTTTGCTGTCCCTTATCCATATTACTGTGGCAGCCAAAGAGCACATCCCAAGGGCACCCTGGTGCAGACCCCGAGTGCTTTATCTGTATAGATTACTGCAGTGTGTTCATGCAGGGTGAAGCCACACTCTGCAGCTTCAGCTTTCACAAAGTCTCCTCACAAGGGGAAAACAAATTATGTTACCCTAAGAGACAGCAATTGCTAGGAGGTAAAAGCCCAGTGAAATCAGGAAAATGTGCAGTTCTCGCAGGTTGCAGCAAGTGCTATGGGAAAGCTGAGGGATAATCAAAGCCTGGTAATAGGCACTAAAACTACAGATAACCTTGCCTTTTCCAGGTCTGTGTTTTGCCTCTCTGAGAAAATGGTCTAAGAACATACTTTGATAGGATAGAGATGAGATTTCAACCAGTGCAGGCAGGACTGAGCTAATAACAGCATAGGGGGCAAGCTAAGAACTAGACAACCCTGTGCCTTCTGCTCAAGGCTGTCCTTCTCCACAGCTTACTTCCAAACAGGTTGGATGATGCAGGGAAATCAGTTTTCAATTCTGTATCTTAAAGCAATGTATGGTTTTAACCTGTTTCTATAAACTCAGATGTGAGTATCTCTGGTGTGTGTCTAGCTGTGGGGTGACAAGGGCTAGGAGTAAGAGATTTTAAAAGTCTGTGTATTCTCCCTGGAGGTATTTAAAAGATGTGTAGATGTGGCACTTATGGCCATGGTTTAGTGTTGGGCTTGGCAGTGCTGGGTTAATGGTTGGACTCAAAGATCTTAAAGGTCTTTTCCAACCTAAATGATTCTGTGATTCTATGATAACAGGAAACTTCAGTGTGAAGTCACAGTGTCATAGTGTGTGTATTTTATTTGGGAATGTTGTGTTTGGTTAGCTGGACTTGCTAAACTTGTCCCAGCCAATGCAGGGAAGTGTCCTGTCTCATTATATGCCCATAGTTTTGCTACCTGGATGTTCTGTCTGTGGAGAGTTTATAAATTGCATGGCAGGGCTGTGTGTAAGCTGGGAGCCACTGTTGTCAGAAAAGAGTGCCTTGAGCTACTGGCTCAATACAGATGGATTTCTAACTTCTAGAAAAATAGCTAGAAGGATCAGGAATAAACCTTCTCTGTCTGTCACCATAGGTGTTGGTCTGCCATGTCCTCTCCATTCCATTTCCAAAGGATGGCAATACAACAATATCTGGAACAGCCCAGGTTCTTGAATCATCTATTTCTCTGTTCTCTCTGTCTGCTCTTTTTCTGTGTTATTTTTTGGTTCTGCCCTGCATATGACTCTGGACTCCTGCCCCACCTCTTATTCCTGTTCTAAATTTACCTTTTTACTCTTCTTTGATTATCACAGTCACTCAGTCTAAGCCAGCATCCCATTCTGGAGGGTTTGACACCTTGTACAGTGCCACATGGTATTCAGTCCCAGCCCTCTGATTCAGCAAGCAGCTCTGAAACATCAGCAAAATAAAGCACCTCTTTGGTCCTATGTGGTTCAGGCACCAAATTTACTTAGTTTTCTATTCCAGGGTCAGTCTGCTTTGTCCCAAGAACAGGATACAAAAGTCTTCTTTCTTTACAGTTCTGGGTTTCTGCCTCTTTTGTGTCAGTTTCTCCAGTTTCTTCTACTTAGGGTCCTGTAACTCCAATAACACCAGTAAGGTTTTGCCATCAATACATTTGTCTAATACTGTATGCCAAACAAAGACATTTTGAAGATTACCTATCTGCTTGTCATGAGTATGTAAACACTATTTGCTTCTGTAACAAGTTCTTTTACGTGGTGACTTTTGACAGCTACAGTTCAGTTTTACCAACTTTCTTTCTAAAAATGAAGAAACAGTTGGACTTGATGATCCTGAAGGTTTTTTCCAAACTTAATAGATCTATGATTGTATAAAAATATAGGACAGCAAGAGTAGAAGTGATACTTTACATTTTAATGTCAACAACTTGCTTGTAGGGAGTTAATGAATGAAGCAGTATTTAAAAACATAAAAAGCATTGTCTTATTGACTAGAAATGTGAAGCATCATACATAATTCAAAACCAAATCCCCCAGGAAGAGTTCACGTAACGTACATGAACTGTTGAGCAGTTTAATAAACAAGGAAACCAAAAGGGCAGCATTTGCTGTAATCCAGACATCTTGTTAATGCATACAGGTATTTGCAGCCAAGGGAAAAACATGGCATTTAACACTGACGTGTTTCTGAGTGAGAAACAAGACAGGGAGTTGATAATACCACTGTGGTTAAGCACATTAGAGCAATATAGCTATCCTTCATTCCTAAAATACAAGAAAATTTTATCAAACCTCTGAAACCTTTGGATATTCACTTTCTCAGTTGGGGCAGTGATACAGGAATGTCTAACCTGAATGTCTGAGCTTGCCACACTGCAGCAGTGTTACGTGTTGGTAACTACAGAACCATTACCAATATACAGCCTGACAGCCCTTGCCTTATTTTCAACCAGTGTTGTAGATACTTGTAACAGTGATACAACAGTTCCAGTTCTTTCTGTGGTAACTTCTTCCTGGGATTTGGCACTATGGAGAGCTCTAAAAACCTGATGCTTGGGTGAACAAAACCTTGCTCAGAGTTAAAGCATATTGCCATTGATCCATGGAATTCACTTTGCATGATTTGGGCCAGATGCTACTTTTTTTTTCACAGCTAAATCTGAAATGGGACTTGCCATCCCAACAAGAGCCACCAATGTAGATCTGCAGTGGGATAGCTGAACTGCTCCCTGTTCTTGAAGGGTCCTTACTGCCCTTAAGCACTTTGGGTAGCACTCTTGGTCAAACTATCCCCAACTTGCATGGGCTGCAGTTTCCAGTCAGCAGCAGGGCTCCCTGCCTTGGAATGACTGCAGTTTCTCTGAGGCTAGAGGGAAGTCAGCTTTTGTTTGTCTCTGTGCTCTGTTTGGTGCTGTCTAACCTGCCTGATTTGAAAGCTGCCCACAGTACTTCCTACTAAGATGAAGTCTGAAGAAATCAGACTGAAGAGGACCTTTATTTTTGCATGGGGTTTTTTTTATGTATATCTGGACGCCTGTGTACTTCCACACATGGGGAATGTGAATATAAGGGAGTGACATAGATTTCAAACCTCTGTATCAGAGTGGCTCACTGTGCTAATTGCCTAGTGACCTCCCTCTTGCACCCTTGGCAGAGCCTGTTTTTCTACCAACATATACTTCTGCTGTAACTGCTGATTATGGATATGTAAAAAACCCATTCCATTCTTGACCTTTCTCTCCCTTCTTGAAAACAGATAGGTGTTGATAGTGTGGTCATTATTCCCTGTGGGCTTTCTGTAACCACTTTTCAAATAAGTCTAAACTAAGATGAACAGCTTTGTGGTTTGGGACAGCGTTCAGTGTGTGGAATAGAGTTCCTTGGTCTCCCACAGATTTTGTCTAATGTCAGTGAGTGGATTGCTTTGGAGGGCATCCATCCTTTTTTGTTTGTTTGTTTCTTTGTTTGTTTTAACCAAAATTATCTGAAAGTGAGGCCAGTAATCTGGGTCAAGTGAATCCTGTTTATGGTTGTGAAGAGCAAAGCATCTGCAGAGGATGATGAGAAAAAGATGAGAACATCTTGTCTTTTTTGACTGTAGGAAGAGCCTCAAGGTAGCTACCTGGCTGAGTTGAGGTGACATTAATTTCATGTTCTGATTTTAAATCAGACCACTCATTAATTTGGATGGGCACCTTTTTACTTCCTTTTCTTGGCACTGACTCATCCAACCTGAGGCATCCCATGTTTAGAGTGTTAGGCTTAACTTTTCTGTGTTTTTTTTCCTATCTTTCCTCTAAGATTTAGATTGCCATATTCAAGCTCACAAACAACTGTTCCACAACAATGTCTCAAGCAGAATGCATTGTTTCTGTGGGGTTATTCTTACCTTTTTTCCCCCCTTTTTTTAGCAAGTACTTCCACTAAATATTTTTAGGAACCACCATGATGTAGCATGTAAGTGCTACAAACTAGTAAGTGAGAGAATCATGTAAAAATAGCATTGGAAGGGACTTCAAAAAGTCATTTAGACCATCACTTTCCCCTTCAAGGTAGAAGCAACTGTTTGGGGCATAAAGGTTTGTTTGCATTTTTGTTAACCTGAGTGCCCTTACTCACTGTGCCCTTTCTGTACTGACTTAACTACTTTTCATGATGCTCCAGGATTTTTTAAAAGGCCTATCTTTTATTAAGCTAGATGTATTTACTGCATTTTGTTTGTAGATGGGATAAATACTGCCTGAAATGGCTGCATGGGACTTAAACTTACATTGTTAGTAATCTGATAGTGCTTTGTAGAGTAAAGTAGTTGTTCATCTGCAGGGAGGAAAGAAGGTCTAAAAGAATTCACTAACAAACCTGAAATCATTGTTGATGTACTGTGTTTGCATCTCAGTGCTGTGTAGGAAGAACATTGAAAAACTATCACCAAAACTCTGGATAAGAGGAGAATTTCATTCAATTTTGGGTCTTTTTTGTTTTTTCTTGTTTGACTTCTAGAAGTGGCTGGTCAGGTTTAAGTGTCTGGAAGTATATTTTTGGCCATGAAAGACCTCTATGTGTTGACTTTTAATGTACTAAGCTTTGAGATTGCCAAGCTTGCCTTCTGGGGAAATGTTACATAATTGAAGTGTCACATAAAGTGTGTTGCTTTTTAACTGAATGCCTTTAATGTCTTTGGTATTTCCCTCTTTTATTTCTGAAGTTCCTTCATTTCATGTCATAAATAACACTGACCTTGCTGATTCCCTGCCTGTGAATTGCTTGGAGACTGAGTGAACAGAAACAAAAAGGGAAGTGAGAGGTTTATTCAGACTTGACATTAATGGGAGCAAGTGGTACTTAGAGGCATTGCCCTTAGTGATAGGAACCCCAAAACATTTACAAGAATCAAAAACTGACATTCCACTTCAAAGTCAGAATCAGAAAAGCAGAATCAGAAAAATTAGCAGGGAACACCAAAGGTTACCAGTGCTGCTGTCTCATGATACAGAGATTTAAACACTCAAGCACACAGACAGCAGCATTATGTGCATGTAACAGCAGCAGTTAAATGTGTGTATAATACAGTAACTTTGCATTAAAAAAGAAGAGTCCATATCCTTGTATTCTCAGAATTGTCTTCCTTTAAGATGACACACTACCTCTCCATGGGGCAGGTAATACTGTCTTCATTTCTTGATTTCGTTTCCAGCCTTTGCTTAGTAAATGTCGCAAGAGCCTCTGAGTAAAGATAATTCCAGGAGAAATGTACTAGAAGTGTTTGCAAAGAAAAATACCTGAAATAAAGATGTTAGCTGATATTTCCACTGAAGGAGGTTACTCTTAGCAGCCCTGGTGGACCAAATAGTGGTTTTAAGAAACACAATATTTTCTTTGCCCAGCGTAGCATATATCAGTCGAAATATGGAGTGGTGTTTATATCCTGCATATCCCAGTGTGGCCACAGATATCTCACCTTAATTTGAATTGTATGTTAAGTCTGCATTTCAAGTGCAAATATTTGAGAGGCTAAGAAGCATTAAATGTAAGAATAAAGATTTTATTTCCCTGTATCATTCAATTATGAGGCATACAGCTCTGTAGAATTTGATAATAGTGACGTAAAAATAATGGCATCTTTAAAGAAATACAGAGACCTTACATCTGAATGGCACATCACAGCTGTAACCCTTTTCTTCTCATCATGCTCACATGCTTTTGACAGTGGGAAAAGGATGCGCTGAGCAGATCAAGAGGGATCTCTTGGTCTGCAGTGAGAGTGTTCAATAATTATAACTCCTTTTAAGTAATTATTTGGAAATAGCATCTCTGAGATGAAATTGTGGAAATATTTCAACCAGAGCATATGTCTATCATTGATTCATTGAGATGCTGTTTGTTGTGACGTTTCATGGAGTCTGAAGTTCTACTTTGCTGAAAATGACAACCTGTAAAATGCTGGGACGTACTTCAGGATTTAAAGAACACATTTTACCCTTACACCTGCCAGGATATCTGGGGCCCTGTTCCCTTTCTCCAGGATGTCTGTAACTTGCAGACATAATCAATAGGACTTACTCATATCCTGTGCTGGGAAAGTGAGGCCTGTGACCCAGTCTATTAAAGCCTGTTGTGTAAAGCACAATGTATAAATAAAAATAGCCAGCTCTTACAGTGGTGGTAGATGTTTTTCCTTCTCTTCAGTAGCCCTTCCATATCTGGCTTTACATACAGAATGTCCAGTTCAATAGTTTTTAGCCAGTGGAGGACTTAACTTTCATTTCGTTGTGGGGAGAACTGACTTTAAGGAGAAAAGGTGTGTGACTTCTGAGTGGAAGCACAGACCTTTCCTCTCTAGTTTTAAGGTGAGAAAATAAGGTTTATAAGGCATTTGCTTTTCATATAATATAAATCCACTTTTGAGATATTCTATATTACTGTTATGGCAAGATATGCATTAAAGAGATTTTTAAGAGAAGCTGCATATCCAAGCTTCACATAGATTTTATAACTATAAGGTCCTGGAGATTAATTGTTTTTCTGTATTGCACTGAAAAGCATTCCAGTGACTTTCTCCTTGTGAAATCAGGAAAGATAAATACTGTGACTCTCTAGAAGTATAAATATTTTTCTCCAAGACATTTAGACTTTCACATGCTGTTGAGAATTGCCTTCTTTCTTTTTTTTTTCAGCTGTGAGAAAGCTTGCATATTCAAAATATTTTCAGGCTTGAGGTGTAGTTTTAGCTAAGGGTGGATGTATCTTGCAGAGCTTGAGGTTTGGGGAGCACTGCCAGCTACTTCTGGGTTCACACAGTTCAGTGTCTAGTCGAAGCCTGAAGAAACACTTCTGTGTTTCATTTGTGGAATATTTCCTTTTTAAAAAAATTTTTAGTGTGTTTTTGTTTGTTCTGTTTCTTGTTTTGAATTAGGCTTTCTGTGCTGATCTGGAGTTGGAACATCACCCTATGAAAGATCGTGTGTGTTCTGTAATGTGCAGCTTGTGGTGCCTCTCTGGTCTCCCTCCTGGAGCCGAAGGGGACCGGCTCAATAATAAACATGAAGGAATTCATTAGTGGGACTGTCATGTGTGAACAGCAGCGCCTGGTGATCTTGAACTTCCCATCAAATAATCTCATTTCATCATTCAGGTTGCTTAAGCCCAAATGCAAATGAGAGTAACAGTTGCCAAGGCTGGTATTGGTGACTGTACTAAATAAACACCCACAGACACGTGTCCTTGGGAACCCTTGCTTGGACTCTGCCCATGTGTAAAGAAACCCAAGAAAGCTCATGTTTTGTAAAATTTTGTTCTCACAGTAGCTAAATGTGCTTGAAATTAGACCAGGTATGTTTCTCATCTCTGTTTCAAAGCTTCTGAGAAATCATAGAGTGATTTTTGCACTTTTCTAATCTGATCTGTTTACTAAGGATAATCCAAGTTTCAGTCAGCATGCTCCTCCCCCAAAATATTTCTTCCCTGTCTAATCACGCTCAGTTTAAAAATCCATGATTTATTTGTGATTAATTTCTGATTTTAGAAGACTACCTTAAGACTCTGGCTCTTGTTTCTAGCTGTGCCTTTTCCCATGTGGACAAAGGCCCTCTTAGTCAGAGCATATGTACATATGTAGATATATTTGTTTATACATATAATTAAGTCACCTCCTGGTCCTGTTTTCAGTAAAGCTGCTGAAATGCTTCAGGTCTCCCCAAAACACTTTCTCCACAGCCACGAGCATTTGGGCTGTTCTGCTGTTCCCCTCAGTCACTCTTTGCTTCTGCTCTTTGGTTCCTGTTTATAAATCCCAGGACTGTACTTTTCTTTACCACGAGGTTACCCTTGAGCTCTACCCTCACATGGCACTCTTTATTTTGGTTGGCTATTCTGTCAGACTTTCCAGTTTTCAGTCTCTATTTTTAGTCCCTTTTTTTCCCTTTTTTCCTTCTATTTCTTTTTCATCTTTTCTTTTTCCTCTGCTTGTTTGTTTACCCGGTTTGGCTTCCTTGTTCCTAGAAACACCACCTTGCTTGTAGGACTGTGTTAGGAAACGTGTATTGCTGCAGGTGATCCCTGGCAACTCTCCCCTGCCATTTGCTCAGCTTTGTTGCACTGTTTCCTGTAGGAAGGTTTTGGTATATGGCTGGGTGGGCCTTCTTACAGGGACATTACTAGGTATTTGTTGGGAGTTACACAAAGGAAATGTAAGAACTAATGTATCAGAAAATATTCCTTATTCTGTGGTGAGTGGAACCCGAAAGTGGGGCTTGTAGAGTGTGGATGAGTTGGGGAAAACAGAGCTGTGTTCCCAGCTCTGCTCTTGCTTGTTCTCTGTGACTTGGACACCTCACCCCACTCTCAGCTGATCATATTTACCCACCATTACAGCCACTGGAGAGAGAAGATGATGATGTTACAGCTGCAAAAAATAACATCCAGCCTTTTGGGGGGATCAGAGTCAATAATTTCTAGAAAGGGTCAAATCCAGAAAGATCATAGAATCATAGAATGGTTTGAGTTGGAGGGAACCTTAAAGGTCATCTAATTACAGCCCTCCTGCCACAGGCAGGGACACCTTATACTAAACCAGGTTGCTCAGAGCCCAGCCAGCCTGGCCTGGAGCACCACCAGGGGTGAGGCATCCACAGCTTTTCCAGTACCTCACCACAATCCATGGTGCTGGCCAGCTCAGGTCAGCTTGCTGGTGCTGCTAAAGACTGGCATAGAGAGAGCTCAGTCGCTGTGGTGTTAAAGAGAGAATTTTAGCTGCTTCCAGACATTCTTTTGCTATGTGAGTCAGGTCTCAGGTTGGTTACTTTCTTAGACTGACCAGCAGCAGACAAGGTTAAATCATCATTACACTAGACTATGGAGCTGACAGTCGAATCAGCCAGTTAGAGGAATATTAGCAAATCACTTGGGCTAAACAAACCCCAAACAAAACAAAAATCTAGCTAAGCCACCCCATACTATCATTTTTAGGTGGCGTGTTCTCAATTTTGTCTCAGTTGTTCTTAATTTTGTCTTTCTTCCTGTTATTCTGTCTTGTTTTAATATCTGTACCAACCTGTTGCTAAATTTTGTGTGTAGATAACCCTGACACCATAGTTAAAAGAAAGTTTATTGATTCCCAAGCCTTTTTCATGATATAAAGAGAGGCCCTGGGTGTTGTATTTTGCTCTAAAAGCTCTCAATTTCTCTGAAGTTTATGTTCATAAATATTGTTTTGATCTGTTTGCATTGGTGTAGGTAATTTAACTATGTCAGTGCATTCATCATGTAGTAAAGACCTAACATTTATCTTTTCTTTGATTTTCTTTTTTTTTCTTTTTAATTAGACATTCTAAGTGTTGTTTACCCTAGAGCATCATAGGGACAGCTGGAGAATTGCAAAACTGACAGTGTTAAGAGACTAATAAAATAAAACTTGATTTCTTGAGAAAGGAGATGAGTTTTATTACTCAAATAATATATATATGCCCTGATTTGTGTCTGATTTATGCTAATTTAACTTTTTTCTTTCAGTGTATAGACTAGGTCCCCATTTTTAAGCAGCCTTTAACCACAGCGTGTGAAAATGAAGGCCAAAGATTGAGCAGCTCTGTCCCACCCTTAGGATGGAAGGTTTCCCCGACAAGGTTCTTGAGCAAACAAGGTTTCTCCAACAAAAACAAGAAAGACTTTATTATTCCTGTTTATGTACGAGGTAAAACAAACTAGAACAGGGCCCCCTCTATTTTGAGATGTTAGGCTGATTTTTGTTTCTTTGTTTAATTCAGGATGTCACTGGCATTTGGAGTTTTAATAGCCATAGACAGAGACTCCAGACATGCTCCCCTAGCTGGGGTATGGCCTTGACCAGGCTCTTCTTGACCAGAGAAGAAACCTTGTGTGGCTAGTTTGGGTGACATTTTGGGGAAAGCAGCCAACACTGAGCCTCGTGATTGCCTTTTTTCCCTTCCCCTACTCCATTTGCCTCAGTATGCAGAGTGTGGCTTCTCTCTCATGGCCCCAGGACCAAGGAGGTGTGTGGGATGCTGGTTTCTTGCTTTGCAGGCAAGATGTGGGGCTGTTGCTGGACCCATAGGGGTGTGTGTTTTTTCCAAGAGCTGGGAAGGCATAAAGAAAAGGGTTACTTGAACTGAGAAGTAATGCCAATATTCCTTTGTAATTTTCTGAATGATTTTGTTGCCACTGATTAAAAACAAATGAGGGCTAATGCCACGTGAAAACTCGACTGCTGCTTTTGCAGTTGGCACAAAGACTTGTGGCATCAGTCATCCCTGTGACACTAACAGGAGGTGACAAATAAGGTGGCTCAGGCTTGTGGGCACAGTTTAACACTGAGCACCAATGACTGAAGCCTTTTTTCTTGCTGGAAAAGTCTTTAAGATGGCAGCAGCTAGAAAAAGTGTTGGCAAACGTGCCACTAATAATCAAACCTATCCAACCTCTATAGGGACAATCGAGTTCAAAGGTGTGGAATGGCTTCCAGATGAGGAATGGCTGAGTAAAGCAGGGATCACTCAACTTGGAAAAGAGATGACTAATGGCATGTATTGTAGAGGTCTAGAAATCTCTCATAAAAAGCACTGAGGGACTTCACCAGTGTTGGAGGGTTTGGAATTGTGTCAGACACTCTGCCTGAGATGTGGCTTATTTCATTTTGCTGGTGTGTTCCTCACCTTCTGTCTGAGATTCAGCTTATTTATCCTTTTGTTTTGTTTTGTTTTTTTCCATTTTTTTTCCTCCTTTCTTTCCTTTGTTCCATTTTAATTCATTATTCTTATCAGTGATCTTTAATCCCCTTCCCCTTCCCCAGTGATAAAAGCAGTCAGTGTATTTGCACCTCTGGGGAAGTTTAACCCGAGTAAGGGAAGAGGAAATTCCCTGAAGTAATTTTAGGACATTTCTGAACTGCTGCTCTGAACCTGTTTCTTGCCCAGCTAATTCAGGGTCACTTGAACTGGAACATGCACAGCAGTGTGGCTTAAAACCACACCAGATGTGCTCTTTTCTAGCTCTTTCCTCTTTCAGTTGTCTGTGCTTTTTGAACCACAAACCACTCCGGCCCACGCAAGGCCTCTGGAGTTGTATGTGGCTTCAGCCAGAGTTGTCTTAAATCTCTTGGTTTGGGAATTTTCATTCATATTCTCTGGAATAAAACAGGTGCCCTGTAAGGCTGCTCTGACTGGCAGGTTTGATGGTGCAGGAGGAGGTGTTCAGTCCTGGCTCTCCAAGCAGCAGGCAGCATCATCACATCCCCTTTTTTCCAGTCTGCAGCCAGTGGTACCCCCTTGCTGGCTCAGCGTGGAAGCTGCAGCACCTTTGAAACTGGTAGGACTTGCTCTGGGAACTGATGTAGTTTCACTCCTGGGGACTGGTGATGACAACTAGTGCTTAAGAAACCCCCATCTGGTCCACATCCATTTCCTTTAGCGAAGAGTTTTCAGCCAGAGTTGCAGACTGATCCTCATGGATTTAAAAGGTATTTTCAGCTGTGTTGAAAGTATTTGAAACATCATTTTAGAACACAGGCATTGAAATTGTATTTTTGCATATATGTCTTACTTTCCCTCTATTTTTTTCCTCTTGTAATGGCTTGGAAAGTCCCTCATGATTCCTTACTCTCCAGGGTCAAATGTTGTTTATTTTGCATATGGCATTAATATTTTGTAACACTTTCTATGACATTATTAGTAAATGGGCAAGATTTGTCAGTACATGAAAAAAATCACTGATTCTCTCTAAGTTTAGATTAAAAGCTGCATAATAATACATTTAATAGTAATGATTAATCTGCATAATAATGGCAGCAATTTTTATGTGTATAGTCTCATGTTTACTTCCTAATTTTCTATGTGTTTCCAATATGCTTTTGTTCATGGAGTTTGCTAAACACAAACAGCACATAACTCTATTAGCAGATCATCACTCCATGTGTGTTATTTAATTATGCAAACAACAGCTTCAGTTACCTACAGTATAATTTTATTGCTTCCCCTCATTTTATCTTTGAAGATTCCATGCATTTTTGCATGCCCGCAGGTTGCATTTCTACTGAATATGTTCATATATTGTCAAGGTATGGAATTATAATGTGGAAGGAGGGATTCCAGCTCCTTGCAGCAGTGAGCTGTGCTGGGGGTAGCTGGTCCAGTGTTCTAAACCATTGGAGTATGACCAGCTGTCTGGTTTTAGGCTGTATTCTGTGCAAGCATCTCAGTTTCCCCAAATCCAGGCTTAGCAGGGGAGGGATCAATAATTTGAAGGGGGGAGGTTTAAAGCAGAGGTAGGTTGACAAACTCACCATGTGTTGATGTGCAGGGAAGGGACAATGAGTGTCTACCAGCTCTTGCTGAATTCCTCTCCCAGCAGAGGGCAAGGCACCTCTGACAGTCAGGGTTGTGCTGAGTCCTACCCCTGTTCCCAAGGAAGAAGTTGGCAATTCCAGCCATTCTACTTACACATCCTGCCTTTTTGGAGGAGCATCAGTACTGCTTTCTCCTTGGCCATGGGACTGGGATTTACTGCTCTTGTGTTGAAGGAACCTTTGTCGAGTCATTCAACACACTTGCTCTAGTTTCTTCATTTCTAAAAGAATATGTATATATTTACACCAGTTCTAAGAGCACCAGGCACAGTCACTAGTGTGTGTTTGCATTGTACCCTACCCTGACTACATAAGATGCTATTTAAGGCATATTTGCTTTTGGCACAGTTCCACTAAAGATAGCAAAGCAGTTTCTGCCTTAGACAGTGGGTGTGTTTTACCACAACTCTGAAAAGGTTGTATTTTACTAATAAATTATCCTGGTAGCGTATTTTGCTCTGAGTTAGAGCATATCTGAGCTGTAAGGCCTTCATGAAGGAGTCTGTGTGGCCTCCTTGTACATGAAAAAAATCATAAAGCATCTCAGTGCAAAGTCCAGAAGAAACCACAAATGGCAAATGCTACTATCTATCTATCTATCTATCTATCTATCTATCTATCTATCTATCTATCTATCTATCTATCTGTCTGTCTGTCTGTCTGTCTGTCTGTCTATCTATCTATCTATCTATCTATCTATCTATCTAGAAACCAAGGGAAATTTCTACAGAGGTTTTCAGTGCAAAGGATTAGCTGTTCTAATGAAGTACTATCTTGGTTAACATAACGGAGTCTTGACAATTTGTACCTTAGGTTGGGTTGGGATCTGAGAAACCCTCTCAGAGAACTGCCTGTTTTCTGTAATTACGTGTGAATAAGTATCACTATGTTGCTTCATTAGCATTGGTTAGTTCAGCAGACTGATGAGCTGACACTGTGGGAACGAAGGCCAGGAAAAATGCAGCTATCATGCTGAATTTGATTTTGTGAGCTTTGTAGCTGTTTACTTCTTTTTCCTTTGCTGCAGTTGCTGCATAAAATTTAGAGAAAGTCAATATATTCTGTGGTCTTCCAGTCTTGGCGAGATCAGCATTGATTACAAAAACATGAACAGAAATTTCTTTGTCCCTAAACAGTAATGAACAGTGGCTAAAACTGCTTTTCACTGAAAAGATCACAGTCAGAAGCATCTTGCCTCTCCTGGTTTTAGCATCAAAAGAAATGAACCAAGAACAGCTTTGCTGGAGGTTGTTGTTGTCCATTTCAGGGTAGAATTGCAAAATTTTATATCCCTTACTTAAATACTGTAGTCAGTCATTCACTTGAGTATGTCATTTTTCTCTACATGTCTTTTAATTATCCTAGTAGATATCTGTGCTTTTCCAAAGAAATGTTTTATGCCAATAAGATTGTGTACAGAAAAAAAAAGACATAGTTTGCATAAAAGAATTTCCTTCTTTTACAAGTGGGAAAAGTGCTGTAGGGAAACGGTGTCGCTTCTCTCTCCATGGTTGCTTCATTTGCCTTTTAAAGGAAACCTGATTTATAGTTAAATGTTTTGGAAGATGGGCAAAGGACCAAGATGAGTGCTAACAGTGCCAAGGAGAAGCGGGAAATGAGAGAGAGGGGTAAGTTAAAGGAAGTGTCTCTCTGCCTTATATCAGAGAAGGAAAACAATTTGGAAATATGGGTGGGAGGAGATGAAAGCACCTACGTCATTGCAAAGCAGAGGCTTTAGAGTAAAAAAGAGAAAAGATGATATAGTGAAATCTTGTGTTCTGATAACTTCAGTAGTTTGATACCCACAAACACAGGGCTACATGCTGCTGGGCTGTCTTTGCTTCTGGCCTTTCCTTGCATTTTTTTTTCTCTGAAGCTGAATACCCTAGAAGGGGGTTAGCTCTCCCTGCCTGGTGTCTCAGTTTTAGTGGTGGGAACAGAGAACAGTCACATTCCTGCTTTCCTTTTCTGCTGACAGCTCTTCTCCTCTACCCAACAGGGTGCAGGGGCAGAAGGGCTGCTGTGTGGGGGTACCCAAGGGCTGGCAGTGCCTGTGGGTCCCAGAAGTTGGTGGGCAAAGACTTCTGCATCCTGCCTTCCCACACTGAAGGGTGAAGTCCTGCCCAAAACCTCTCCAGTGCCTTGCCCTTGGTGACTGCAATACCTTTCTGGGACAGGCACTGAGAGAAGAGGTGGCTGGGCCCCTCTGCAGGCCCAGGTGTGATGCTCAGCACAGGGGGTGATGCCTGATGCAGTCTGTCTCTCCACGTCAGTGGGTGCACCTCATGTCTGCTGATGCTTTCCTGTGCTTGGTGCTGTGTTCACACCCCTGTGGTGGAACCTGAACACTTGATGGTCACAAATGTAGTGCAGAGCTCTGAGCCACCATCCCATCCTCCTGCCTCCACACTGAAAATGCAATGACCCTTCTGCCTTGGATCAAACCCTCACTGGGGCTTTGAGGAGCAGGAGGCACCGACTGTCTCAGCCTCAGTCCTTTTTCTTATTCATCACTAGTCACAGGAACAGGTATGGTTTCCCCACTCTGCCTCAGAGAAGGACTTTTTGTCATAACCAGACCCTCTGACTTCAGCCCTTTTGTTTTGGTGCTGTGACTTGACTTAACCTTTATTCTCTCCAGGGGAATTGAAACTTTCAGCTTCCAGTTAGTGTAAAAACAAATCTATGTCTTGAGACCAAAAGTCCATCTGTCCTACTTGGTGTTTCTCATAATGGTGAACAGCAGTTTTTTGGGGAAGAGAATAAGCACAGGCTGAACATTTAATCCTGCCTCCCCAGAATGGGTCTCCCAGCCTCCAGCAGTTTGTGGTCCCTGGATGTTTTTAGTACTTAGTTTCTCTCTGATGTTTTGAACACCTGGAATCCTGTGTTTTAAGCACTGATTTTCTCAGATTATGTCCTTCCTGTTTTAATCAGAGCTGCCTCTTTGTCTTAGGAGTCTTAGGTGAGAAACCTCACTGAATAAATTTGTACAACCCGATCTGTAGCTGTCTGTATCTGTTCTGAAACCCATTAGAAACTGATGTCCTTTTTAGTCCTCTGGCGTTAAGGCAGTTTATGCAAGAGATTAGAGAAGTCAGTCTGTAGTCACTTCACCTGTAATACATGATGTGTTGACTATGTCTTACTGTCACATACTGTGTATTGCTCTTCTCTTGCCAGTCTTTTCTATATCATTTATTGATACTTCAATTTGAGACCAATTCTGTGAATGCCCAAAAGAGAAGAATTCCTGCAGGGAACAGTCCTTTTGCCCAGTTTCATTCCTTACCAGTACTTTAATGCTTCCCAGTTTGCCTACATAAGTGTCTGGGATGTTGTTTAAACAATATTATTCTCCTTCTTCCCTGAAATGGATGAAGCTCAGAAATCAGGTTTTCTGAAATACTGCTTGAATTTTCAAATGTAACTTTTGAGTGCACAAAAGTGTAATCTAAGCCTATGTTGCTTTTTTTAAGGAGAAAAATGGGTATCAGCTGATATTCTGATCAATTTATAGTTCCACCATACAGAACAGAACAACTGAGATTGAACTCTCAGTGAATGGTTGTAAAGACTTGGAATACTTATTGCAACTATGAAGATAGTAGTTCAAAGCCAGGTCGGATGAGGCTCTGAGCTACCTGATCTAGTGAGCAGCATCCTGCCCATGGCAGGGGGATTGGAACTGTGTGATCTTTAACGTCCCTTCCAACCCAAACCATTCTACAATTCCACGATTCTGTGATAGTAGAACAATTTACATGGCATTAAAATTCAATTGCAATGCCATCTGATTAACCTATATACCAATTCCCTTGTAACTTCCCTTTAAAGAAACCAAGCACAATTATAAAGCAATACTGTTTTCAAAGATAATAAAGTCAATAGCAAAATGTAGTATCTTTCAATGGCCAAACAGTCCGTTCTTGGCTATAGCTTAGACAATGACAACTATAGCACCATCCCCATGGAGTCCTTTTCATTCTCTTCAGTAACAATTTTTCAGTTGAGCTGCTTTTCTGGGGGGGGAAGTATTATTTTAAAAATATCTCTACTTTGCTCCAAATTTGCTTTAAAATATTACCCATCATCCAGATCATAGCATAAAATCCATTCACAGGAATGCAGGAAGCAGCAGGAGCTGTGGCAGGAGAGCACTGGCATGGTTGGCAGCACAGCGAGTCCTTGTGCAGAGCAAGCACTGCTGAGCTCGTAGGAAGCATCCCCAGCACTGCTGAATCCGCTCACACTGTGAGGGGCTGGCGGCACCCACGGACCACAGGCTGAGCCTGGAGGTGGGACTTGAGCTGGGCACGGGTGGGCTGTCAAACTGCTCACATTTGTGTTCATTTTACTTTCTTACAATAGCTGCTGGGTACTGAAATGGATTCTTAAAAATGAAATTGTTTCTTGGAGCAGTAAAGGAAGTGTTGCTTCGGTTCTTGCACCTTCCTGCAAGATTTCTATTCCTGGCCTCTGAGCAGGACTGAACACTCTCAGGGCAATTTCTGAACTCTAGAATATTGTTTGAATTATCACTTACAAAATCTATAAAAGGAAGAGCTTTAGTGCTTGATTTTGATCTACAACATAAGAGAAATCTTCATTTATATCTTGATTCGGTATCTTAGAGAAGACACTATGTCTCCCAAGTTGGAATTCTGTTCAAATAATTCAATCAATTTCTGGCTGTTGCCAAGGATAAGGAATTAAACTGTTCTAAGATATGTCAGAAACACCAGTTTTTAGAGCCTCCATCAAAAACTGACAAAGGATTAAAGCAGCAGCCCACCAGCACTGGGCCTGACTGGTAATCAGAAGAGGAGAGAACTGTGTTCATTGTCATCCTTGAAACTCCCAGAGCAGAATCAAAAAATATCACAGGTTTGTAAGCACAGCCTGCGGCCAAGGTGTAGAATTTATGTACATCTTCTGGATGTAAAATCTGTTCATTTCTTCTACAAAAGCCACTGTTACTGAACTGAAGTCTTTTGCTCTGTCACCAGTGAATAGATTGTTACCCTTGAAGTTTGCAATTTTCGTATGAAAGCATTCCAGCTGAAACGTATTTCCATAGCCAATTACTGCATGGAGAGGGAAGGTTTGAGAGGGTCTTCCAGGTCTTTTTCCAAAGTGCACATCTGTAGCTGTTGAAAGCACTTGGACTTCCTCGCTGTGCTGGAGGGTGGCTGGCACCTGCCACAGTCTTGCTCTCTGTCTCCTCTATAATTCCACAGCAACTCTTTAGTAAGTGAGGAAAGTACCACGGCTGGTGCAGCTGTTGTGCCATGGGGGCATGAGCCACAGAGCCACACGTTTGGGCCAGTGACTGGGAAAGGAGCCAAGCCTGGACACAGCAATCCAGCATTGCCAGGACCAGTCCAGCACCCACTGATAGCTGTGCCAATGGCCCTCCTGCATAATGCCATTGGATGCACAACCCAGATGTGGAATAGCTGCCTAAAGACTGGCAGCACATTTTCTCCACCCAGAAATATTTGATCAGGCAAATACACCTCAGCAAGTTAAAGTGACTTAAATCATCCCAAATGCCTATAAGTTCTACCTTACTTGTTTGGTTATTGGCTCATAAGGAGAGAGCACTGATACGTTAAATGTTTCCTAAGCCAAAAAAAGAAGAAAAATCCATTCAGTCCAGCCTGAATACCTTTGATTTATGAATCTCTGATTCATCTTGACAGCTACTTAAAAATTCATGTGAAACTCTGCATTAATCTTGGCCAGAAAAAGAAAAGAAATGTGTTAGGGACCCAGAGTAGCACATAATGCAGTTCCCACTGTGGATGTGTCTAATGAAAGGCATCGGTAGCATTTAACTCACCAGAGAAGCATCAGGACATGTTACCAGATACATCCTCTTTTTTGAGTCTGTTGAACAAATGTGTACTTGGGCATAAAAATGCATCTCCAACAGTGGTGTCTCATGATGTTACTTCCCTTCTTTAATTTGTCTATTTTCAATGTATGTTGGAGCTTCTCATGTGAAACTGAGATATTACAAACATTTTGGTATATAAGGGAGAAAAGAGAAGTAAATTACCTTCTTTTTTATTATCTTCCCAATATTGAGTATAGTTGAGAATAATGACATGATTAATAAAAAACATTCTCTATAGTGGCTTGGAAAAATGATCATAAACTCAAAATGTTTTTTTAAAAAATCCTGACTATTATTTGTTGCCCATTTGGTATTTTCTTGGTTTTCCAAGAAAATAACCAGATAGCCTGAAATTGGAGTCTTTTTAGGATTTCAATAAATAAAACCAACAGCTTTCCTCTTGCAATGACTGTGTCTTCTGCTTTGCATTTTGAAATGCAGTTTTATTTAGTGTATATCCATGAAAATTTACTTACTGTCCTGTGTGTGCTAAACCATCTTAAAAAGCCCTAACTTCACAGTGGTAGAAAATGAGAGGCCTTCTCCCTGTCAGCGGTATGTAAGGAGGTGAGAGCAGAGAAGGGAGGCATGTGGCTGTGCTCCTATTCAGAGCTAGTTATGTTTCCACCATGAACTAAAGCCAGAAAGCTGCACTGTTGCTTAATCAGAAAAGGCAGGTGATGAAAAACAGGAATGAGGTTAAATCTGTGCAGGAGATCACAGAGTTTTTCTCCCTCTTTTTAATTACTTTGCTCTTAAAGAAAGATAGGACATTACTGTGGGGTGCTTGATGCAAGTATTAATTTCAGAATTGTACAAACTAATGAGATTATTTACTTGCAACATGTCATATCTCCAGAAATATATTAAAGTTATGTTAACTGTAATTTATTTCAACATAATTTGATTAAACCTCAGTAAACATGTTCAAGTTTTTAAAGAAATGCAGATTCAAGATAATTAAAGAGTTAAGATACTACCTATATTTTCTACTGCAAATGGGTTTGTCTATATCTCCAGTTTTGTAGACTATCAGGTAATATTTATACAGTGTCTCAGATTGTACTGAAGATGATGTTAAAGGTCCATACTGGACAAGGGAGTGGATCTGAATGGTGGGTTTTGAAAACAATTGATTAAATTAATTTCAGTATTTTGGGTTGTGGCATTTTTTACTGTGGATTGATTTTGTCTGTGTGTGAGGTTGTTGCTCTGGTTTTCTTGTAGAATAAATTTTAAATTTTTATTCCTTTTAAAGAAAGGTATAAGAACAAAGGAACCCATGTGAACAGCTAAGCACTGCTCTAGACAATTTGTCTTATTGACTGCAGGAAAATTACTGGCATGGCACCAGTGCCCTTTTCAGCCACTTTGAGACTTGGCAAATTCTTCCTAGGGTGTTAGGGTAATGTTTGCCTTTTGTAATAAACAGGGATCAGAAGAGTTGCAAAGCTGGATTTATCTTGACTGCTAAAGGTAGACTCTTGCTAGGAAAAAAATAAAGGTAAGTAGCTGAAAATTATTAATGCTTTATGGAAGAGCATCAGCAGAAATGTTAAGTTTCTGATCATGGATATCTAAAACTCTTGACTCAGCCAAAGTATTGATTTCCCCCTATTCACTGACAGACCTGTTAATAATAAGGAAAGTGTTGCAATGGAAAGTCTCACAAGAGGAAGAGTGGTGGTGTTTGCACTTCTACTGCAAGACCTGAGAGAGGAGGGTTTAGTTCCCAGCTCTGCAGCAGATTTTGTGTGTGAGTAGCAGCAGTCTGTCACAGCTATTTCAGTACCTCCAATTGATCCAGGCACCCAGCAGAATTTTACGGTTTCCCCCAAATTAGCGTTTTCTACTGAACACCACCTGCCTGTCGGCTTTTGTATATCCCAAGTCCTGCTGAAGACCTCATGGTCTTTAGCATCTGAATACATTTAAAAATCTGATTTATACCTCCCGGGGTTTTTAGTGAAGAAATGTCTGAGCTAGGCCATGAAGACTCGAGCACAGTGCACTCTCACACCTCCATTTGTGGCCCAGTGATCCCTTCCCACCTCCACAAATGTCCTGACACAGGCAGCGTGTTCTCCTCCTGTTGCAGTCAAAATACAGAGAGCATGGCATTAACAATGTGCAGGCTGATTTCTTGGGATTTCAGCTGACATTCTGAAACCCCACCCCAGCATTGCTCTCTGACTTCAGACACCCCCAGTTTGTAGCTTTCTAAATGCCAGTTTGTGGTCATTTAATATACTGTTTACAGCACGTTTCTATTTTTCAGTGTATTCTTTTTGTCCTTAGCTGCTTAGTGCAATTCAGAATTTGACTGTTGCAAAACATAGTTAAGTATAAAAATAGTCTACATGCTTGTTTCATGAAGCAGGAGAACAGAATATCCCTAATATCAAACCATAAAGCAGACATAGTTTGCTTATAAGGCCAGAAAAAGCATTTAACGAGCTGCTGATTCCCAGATCATTTCAGACCATATATTTCACGTACACAGGAGACATAAAAGTACAAAAAGAAAATAGTTTCAGCAATGTGTGGTGCAAGTCAAATCGAACAGCACTGTATGGAAAGGAAAACTGGTGCTGTATTGAGGATGGACGGATTGGCGGAGGGCCCAGTTCACAGGGTTGTGGCTACAGAAGGCTTGGTAGGACTGTAGGAAGTCCCTGCTTCATCCCATTAGTGGGATTCTGCTGCCTCAGCTGTGCTGACTTGCATCCATGTGGGGATGTGCTGCAAACTGTGCTGGGGGCTGATCTGGACTGCAGTAGCATTTGTTTGGGGAACTAAACAGTGCTCTTCACTTTAAACTTGTATCAGTTGGAGAGTCCAGCTCTGGGCAAGGGCTCCCAATTGTCTGTGTGGGCTCAGGCTGTGGGGAGCTGCTGGGAACATGCTGACTTTCTGTTGCCCCGGCAGCTTTCTCCTGTTGCCAGCCTGGGGCCAGGGCAGTGGTGCTTAGGCGTGTTTGGGTTGTGAAACCGTGTAGGAATCTTGTGATTCAAAGTATATCTGATGTGAATGCAGAGTTTGGAGGGGCTTCTCCAACAGTCTCATGACCCTGCAGAATGGCCTGTGATAAATGTGTATGGAATGCTGGCTGCAGTTGCACCTCCCTTCCTGCAGTGTTTACAGCAATACCATCTAGATAAGCCTCGGTAGTGCCAGAAATCTGTGTTTATGTCAACCCTATGGAACACATTTTATGATATTTAAGATTAGTGTATAGAAACATGCTGTGTAAGTGGTTTAGGTCGAAGCCTTCACCAGATCCATCTGACTTCCCTCTTGGTAAGCATGAGGGGAAAGCAGGAGGAAACACAGCTTTCTTGTTACTGTTTTGACAAGTTTAGACAAATTAGAGGGCAAGGCAGTCACCGACTGTATGAAGTTTAACAAGGACAGGGGCCAGATTCTGCACCTGGCATGGGGCAAACCTGGTTATATGTATAGACTGGGGAATGAGATGCTGGAAAGCAGTGCTAGGAAACGAACCTGGGGGTCCTGGTCAACAGAAAGTTGAATATGAGCAGCAGTGCCCTGGCAGCCAGGAGGGCCAACCGTGTCCTGGGTGGCATCAGGCACAGCATCGCCAGCCGGGCAAAGGTGGGGATTGTCCTGCTCTGCTCTGCACGAGGACAGCCTCACATTGAATATTGTGTGCAACTTTGGGTACCACAATATAAGGAAGATATTAAGCTATTAGAGAGTGTCCAAAGGAGTGCAACAAAGATGATGAAGGGCCTTGAGAGGGAAGCCGTGTGAGGAGCGGCTGAGGGCACTTGGTCTGTTCAGCCTGGAGAAGAGGAGACTGCAGGGAGACCTCATTGCAGTTACAGCTTCCTCACAAGGTGAAACAGGAGGGCAGGCACTGATCTCCTCTCTGTGGTGACCAGTGACAGGACCTGAGGGAACAGCATGAAGCTGAGTCAGGGGTGATTTAGGTTGGATATGAGGAAAAGGTTCTTCACCCCGGAGGTATGTGAACACTGGAACACACTGCCCAAGGAAGTGGTACAGCACCAAGCCTGGCAGCAGTCAAGAAGTGTTTGGACAATGCTTTCATGTGCGTGGTGGAATTCCTGGGCTTGTCCTATGCAGGGCCAGGAGTTGGACTTCAGTGATCCTTGTGGGTCCCTTCAAACTCAGGCATATTCTATGACTCCATGATTGCCTTCTGGTGATCATTTGTTTTACTTAAGGTTCCTTTTCTCTCTCTGTCTGATAGGTTTAGAAGATGTTGTAGCAATAATGATTCCTGAACCCAAAGGAAAAGAGATAGTGAGCCTCCTGGAGAGGAACATTACTGTGATGATGTACATAACCATCGGGACACGCAACCTGCAGAAGTACGTCAGCCGGACCTCTGTGGTGTTCGTCTCCATCTCTTTCATTGTGCTGATGATCATCTCGCTGGCGTGGCTGGTCTTCTATTACATCCAGCGATTCCGCTACGCGAATGCCAGAGACAGAAATCAGGTGAGCAGGGCTAGAGGAACTGTTTGTGTTTCAGAAAAACCCCCATGGGGTTCAGCTCAGAAGTAAAAGTTGAGGAAGCTTAGGAATGTGTGGTAAAAACAGAAAAAAAGCCAAAACAAAAAAAAACATGGGAAAGTGAAAAGAATAGGAATATAAAAATGCCTGTTTCTGGGAAAAGCCAAGACTTCTGTCAATATGGATGAGAGTCAGGAAAAAACTAATAATGTGTATATATTATGAGGGTTTTTTCCTATGCAAAACACACAAGAAATGGATAGAAAGTTGATTATGTTCATTCATTAAAAGATTGGTTTGGTACGTACAGACAAGTGACATAGCAAAGTATATAAGTAACAACCCTTGAGATCAAAATGATGACTAAAATACAGTGAGGTATGTGAATGTCTGTGTGTGAAACAATGGTTCACCATAAGAAAGAGCAGAATGTGTTTTCATTTTAATACTTCTTTAGGAGGGCCTTGGGCTAGAAAGGCAAACATGTCCCTCTTCATTTGACAAGGATCGCTGAACATATAAGTGCCATAGTGATAGCCACCAATGGTATTAAATGTTATTACTGCTTTTGATTTTGGCATGTTTTCCAAACCCCTTGAATGAGATACAAAACCTATAGGGCTGGAGAGAACTCAGCAGTGGGAATGAGCCCTGAGTCCTGAGCTCTGAATTTATAAAGCACTGTCCATCTTTATGGTGGTTCAGCATGCAATAATAATAGCAGTGATAATAATAAATGTAATCTGTTCTTGTCTGGATACAACTATCTCAGCATCAGCAGAACTGGAAAGCCAAGGCTCCTACATTTCATTCTAATGGTACACTAGAAAATGTTATCAATGTACGAAATCTGAGAAGATAACCATTTTAATGCAGGGTAAAAATGCACTGTAATTCAGAGAGGTTTCTGGACCCTCAATAAATTACTGTCGGGACCAGGAGAATTTCCTTGCTTATTCTGCAGAAAAGGTAAAACTGAGAGTGTTAATAATCATCTTGTAGAGAAAAGTATAGCCATACACTGGAACATATATACTTGATTATAGGAATCCCTGGCCCTCCTTCATTGAAATTCAGGCATCCTCTGAGATTGAGTGCAGCTGCTCTGTATTTACAGACAGAAAGAATATATTTTCCTCTTAAATATACGATCTGAAATTTTGGATAGCAAGAATGAGACTATCCCAGCTGGAATTTGAGCATCATTGGGAGTGGATTCTCTGTGACTCTAACGGCTGTGATAATTTTTAGATGCTTTGTCTGCAAAAGCACATGGGTGCCTAATTTGTGTGTGTAAGTGTGCTTTCAATCAAGTAATTATACAGGCAGATTAGCAGTGTAAATAGACATACATAAACATGAAACTCAGCAAAATAAGGAGCTCATTCAGGTAATATACTGTAGTTTGGAATTGGTAGGTTTATATGTTCAAGCAAATTTTCTTTTCAATATTTTCTTTCCAAAGTTTGAATGAGACTAATGTGTGCCCAAGCAGTTGTCCTGTGAAGAGGTTTTAATAACTGTTTTATTTTATTAGTTTTTTATTTCAGAAGAATAGGAAAGCATGCCTTCTAAGAGGCATTTTCTTTTCTCCATTTTTTCCAATATGAGACAAACTAGAATGTCTTCATGCACTTCCATCATACAGATCTGTCTGACATCTAATCTCTCTGCTAACTCTTTTCATATGAAAAATGGTAGCAGTATCCAGGCAAAGCTCAACGATTCATGTTAATGGACTGCTGTGGCTTCTTTGTTTTGTTTATTTTAGTCCTGGCTATGGAATATAATGATGTAGGTAGTTTAGAAGAGCTCATCTTGCTCTTGGCCTTTCCATGAGTGTTCCTCTCATTCCTCGTAACATTCTGCTTTTTATTCCCTTTGACACATTTTCTTGTAGAACAAGGATGGGATCACAGATTTCTGTGTTAGTACCTTGGATAGTCAGACATATACAAAGAGAACCTGTTTATTGTGCTTTGTTGGAGAAAGGTTCTTTCATCATTGCTCTCAAGAGCTTTTACCATTTTAACTTGCAGATGTCTGTTAGTATGAAGGTGTTGTGCTTACGTGTTGGGGAGCCTAGCAGGGGTTGTGAGCACCTTCCTTGTTGACTAGTGTTAGAAAATATGCTTCCTTCTGTTTGTATTTGATGTGTTCAGGCTAAAGGGTATCCATGAGCTGAAATGTTTGGATAAACAGAGCAATAGGTGAAGAGGAGCCAGCTGGTCTACTGAAAGTTGTGCTATCAGTTCCTACCCCACAATGCAATGAATTTTAACTGTGCAGACTGACTGCCCTGTTCTGAAAGTGTGAAAACCTGTGATTCATTTATTAGACTTCAGTTAAAATATTTTTTTAGAAGTGTTTAAGTTAATTTTGTCATCTAAATTAGTTAAAGTCACACAGTTTTAAAACAAGGGCCTGTGAGTTCCTGTGTTTTCCAGGTCAAATAAGAATCCGTGTCTACCTCCTTGCTAACCTGTGCCTTGCATGCCCTGCAGAGGTTTGGCTGATACTGAAGTTGCTACCAGGGGCAGTTCATCCTCCTATGGATTGGTAGTCTGGGTGCTGTGCTGAGGGAATGGGACAACGTGACTGACTCCAAACCATGACTGGCAGGAAAAGCTGTTATGTCCAAGCAGGAAGGGTGTTTCACTGTTAGATGAAAGCAAAATTTCAGAACATCTTTCTTTGGTCACTCTTAAGTCTCCCTAAACCATCTTCTGTTTTTCCTCTTCCAAGCTGGCCCATTACAACTGTGTCTTCTGTTCATGAAAAACATCATGTGTCCTTTTGTCAAGCCTCGTAACTACCTTTGTCTAGTCTTCTTTTATGCGGGGACCCTCCTTTCCAGGTCCACTTCCCTTCTTGCACACAGCATAAGTTTCTGAGCAAGCAGTAAATCCAAAAGGAATGAGTCCAGTTAGCAAAAGAGTCAGCTAGAAAGACTGAAAAATGTCCTGTAATCATTTCCTGTGACTCCACAGTGAGATGAAACCTGGACATAGTCCATCTGCATCCTCAGTCTTCCTCACCATGTGTGCAAAATCCAGGTTCATGTGCCAAATGCAAGACACAGCTTCCTTCAGCTGGGTGCCTGATTTTGATGAGTGGAGAAACAGGGCTTCAAAGAGTCTCACTGAATGCCCTGGCCTATTCATCCCAGCTTGTCTGGGAATTAATACAGTGGAGCACAAAACTGTCTGCCATTATGGGCTTGTGCACCTTCAGCCAGGGTGTCAGCTACAAATATGGTTAAATATCAATTTTTATTTTAATATATTTAATTTTTAAGAGCACCTCTACCACAGACAACTGTACATATAGAAGATGGATAGTAATATTTAAATGGATTAACATTTTTTTTCACCTAACAGGAAATCCAGGAAGTAGGTGGTTGCCTTTATAATAATCCTTCTGATATGAAGAGGATAAATTTGTGTAAGGAATGCGTAGACAATCTGTTTCCTCAGATTCCTGGAGCCCTCCTGAAGATAAGAGAGATTGTAAAAAACTGTGGGAATTGTTTGCATCAAGAAACATCACGTTGCAGAGCTAATTAGAAGCAATTTGGAATTACATGACAATTGCAGGATCAGAATCACAGAATATTCAAGTGCCAGAGATAATTCAGCAAAATGTGACTTGCTGTCACAGCCCTGTGACAGCCAGGACAGACTTAACAACCACCAAAAGAAAAAAATCAACCCTGTCAGTGTGTCAGATTTCATATTTCACCAGTTATAGTAGAGTTCTCTTTTTGTTGTTTGTGAGATGGGAAGATGATAAGAGAATGATGTTTCACTGCCAGACTTGTTTACCCTATTTCTTCCATGTCATTTCATTGACTTTTTGTTAAGAGGAAGTTTTCTACAAAGGCCTTTTAAAACTAGATGGGCTTCAGGAGTTTTGCAGGATAGTGAAAGCCAAAGCAGGTGGTGATTACACTGGGGTTTGGGAGGATCTTTAGTGTGTGACTGTCAGCATGTGGAGCAGTTGTCTGAGAAGGAAGACTGCTGGCTGTGGCTTTGAGAGTTTGGGGCCACTGAAAAGAAACATCAGCCTTTGAAGCAGTTTTGGAAAGATCCTTCCCATGATGGAGTCTGCAAACTTTATCTGTGGATTGGAGATGTGTCTGATACCTTGTCCTGATGATGTACTTCATTTTGCACAAGGCATAAAGTGCTCTCCTCCCTGCAAAGGTGATAGTTTAGTAAGGCCATTAAGAGAGAAGAACTTCCTGTAATTTTTCTTCTGTAACATTTATGGTCATTTACTTCCTCAGGAGCATGTAAGTGATGCTTTCCGTGCCACTGTCCTTTATAACCAGCATCACCATCTCCACAAGACCACTGTGTCTGATATGCTTGACTCCTTCCAGTCCAGTATTGAATGTTGCAGTCTTGCTAATGAGATTATGAGATTTATGATTGTAAATCTCTAAGCCTCACTTTAAACCCATAGACTATAGCAGTGCCTCTTATCTTTTAGGAGAAATCATTGGTTATTGATAGCATGGCTTGCATTCAAATGGGAAAATCCTTTGAAAGTATAACTTTACTCCAAGATACTCCTGTTCTTTGAAAAACTAAATTACTCTCATTTGCATGTAAGTCATGAACTTGTCTATTTATGATAGATAAGAGAAAGCAAACATGAAAACAAGCAGATCAAAGATGTACATGGTTTTTAATCTTGTCCTTTCCCCTTCTAGAACGTGCAAAAAAGAACTGAGACATTTCATTCATTTAAGTAATACTAGTGATAAAAAGGGATCACAAGCAATTTCTGAAACAGGACATAATGACTCTTGTCATGGTGTCTGTCTTTGATTTACATTAAAGAACCAAATAGCTGACAAGGAATGTTACCCATTGCCATCTGATCCTTTTATTTAAAGGAGACTGTGAGAAAAATGGACCACAGAAAGAGATGTTATAAAACTACAAGATGCTCCCTCACATGCAATAATTAGTTGTGCTGGCAACCTCATATGTAAATCTCATAAGATAGCCAAGGTTGTTTTCATCTCTTTAGCCAAATCTGAAATTGCTCTCTCCTTTCAGTATTGCATGTGTTTTTTCAGCTTCCATGTCTTTCCAATTCAATAAGCTTACTCTCTAAATTTAATTCTGTGATTTTAATTGAATCTGAAAAACAAAATGGTAATTTATTAGTCATATCTGTATGATGATTAGGTCTAAACTTGCAAACTACCTCCAGCTTCCATCCATTTTTGGCTTCGTGCCCTCACTCCCTCCAGCTGGAAAACCTTCCTGCTGCCCAGCCCCTCAACTCCAGCACAGGCAATGTTCCCAGCCTGGAAAGTTGAATGTCTTCTGAGTCACCAAAGGCCCCAAGTCTCTCTCCTATGAAACAACACATGGCTGAAAACATGGATAGGAAGAGGAGGTGAAGGGGAGAGTTCAAATGCCGACAGATTGGGATGCACTGTACTATGAACTGTTATAAAGGTGACAAGAAGACTTGGAGTAGGTGTTGCTGCCTGAAACTGTATGAGAGGCATGAAAAAATTGGGAAGTGCCCAGAGAAGGGTCACCAGTGTGGTCTGGGGACAGGACCACATGGCAGCTGAGGAGAGGAGAAGGGAGCTTGGCTTGCTAAGCTGGGAGGGAAGCAGAGAAGGAGGAAGGGAGGGCTCTGCTTCCAACCTTCAGCTGCATAACGGGTGGAAGGAGTCAGAATCAGCCTCTTCTTGGAGATGCACAGTGATGGTCACAAGTTAGAGCAAAGGAAATTCCATTAGTATGTTTAAAAAAGAAAAAAGATTGGTTAAGCACTGGAACAAATTATCCACAGAGGTTGTGAAATCTCCCTTCCTGGAGATAGTCAGAACTTGACTGAACACAGCTCTGACTTTGAAGTTGACCCAGCCTTGAGCAGGAGGTGGGTGGGAGTGTATGACCTCTCAAAGATTTTTCCAGCCTGTGAGTCTGTCTCCAGATGGCCTTGTTGTTGGGTTAGCACCAGTGAGCAGCCAAGTCCTTGGAGCACTGGTACAGGCACAAGCTCCATAGCACAGGATGCAGATGCTGGGCAGTGACTGTATGGACTGCCCCACAATGTTCACAGCCTCTTGCAAGGGGCACACATGTCCATCTTCAGCGTCTGAGAGCAGCGTGTTCTGTGTCAGGATCTTGTTGGATACTTTAATCCTGAGTGGCTGTGACCCTTCCAGGACAGTAACAGTGTTTTGGAAATATGGGAGAACAGTCAGAAATGTCACATGGTAAGTGATTTATGGTCCACTGGAGGGAAAGATAGAAAGGGGAAGAATGAGTAAATGGTTTTGTCTGGTTAGGATGTTTCTGCAGGACTATATATTGCTTTACCTGCAAGAAACTACAGATGCTCTCACCTCATTTTTACACCTTGCATTGCTTTTGTAAAGTATGCAACTGTATTGCAGAAAAAAAGACTAGGAGAGACTTTTCACAGTTTTTGTGGTTAACAAATTAACAGCTTGCTTTCAGGACTTAAATCTTGCTGAAGATCATGAACCGGTTGTGAAACAATGTAAGAATAAAGTTCAGTGTTCACTCTGCTTACTGCCCAGTGTTTTTATTCTTTAAAGCGTCATTAAAAAAAAGAGAGGGAAGAAGTAGGATACCCAAACACTGGACTTGGTACATCCGTTGCTACTCACTATCACAGTGTAGTGCCAGGAGGAGCTCACATGCAATCTCCACTGGAACTCTATCAGAGTAGCTTTGCCTCATCTGCTCTGGGTTACAACAAGCCTAGAACACCTACTGTGGCCTTATTATGAATTACTATGTTTATATTTATACACTCTCCTGTTCCATGTACAGTCATTCCAAATTATTAAGAAGCATAGGGAGAAAAACTGATGGTTTCTGCATGAAGAGTTGCTCTTTTCTTAAGATCAAATTTTCTATTACAGCGCCGGCTTGGGGATGCTGCAAAGAAAGCAATCAGCAAGCTACAAGTCAGAACCATCAGGAAAGGTGACAAGGTAATTTTTCAAAATGCTCATTACTAAATGAAACTCAGTGCTGAGGATTACTTCAGACCTCTGGGACAATGAGGCAGAACAGAAATGGCAATTGCTTATTTATCTACTGTGTCCTTCAGACAGGGGAGGAATGCTGGTAAAGCAAGTTATGTATGTAACAGAGTAGAGCAGATGATTCAATAAAGATGTAAAAAATCCTTAAAATTAAAACATGCTAACTAAATCTACATGCTTCTCAGTGCAAGTTTCCAACTGGAAACATGTTGGAAAATCCAACTGGCTGGTCTTAAAATGCATTAGTGTATTTGTGTTTTGGTAACTGTTTTACTTTGTCACATAGGCTCTTGTGTGGAGAGATTAACTAACAAAATGAAAAAAAGGAAATTGATGAATGTCCTCTTTCCTGCAGGAAACTGAGCCAGACTTTGATAACTGTGCTGTTTGTATTGAAGGCTACAAGCCCAATGATGTTGTCAGGATATTGCCTTGCAGGTAAGTTGAAGGTGCTTTTAGCTCTAATAATTTCTCTACTTCAAGACTATCTCTGTTCTCACAATTTCACAGTGATGAGATTACCTGAGAGCTGGGGAAGGGAAGGATGAATTTTCATCTATTCAAATCTGTTGGTAAAGACATCTGAAATGCCTCTTTATTCAATGTGAAGTGAAAGTAGTATTAATGGTGGTGAGACGCTGAGGGTTTAGTATGATAGTCAGAAATTTTGTCTGATCTAGACCTATTACAAAGTCTTGGTAGGATTTGTGCACTAAAGGTTTTGATACCTCTCTTTTCCTCACTGTTTTTCTTAATCAGTCCAGAATAAATGCCTTAGGAGAATTTGCTTCTGACTTCAAGGTGAGCCCTGGCCACAGCAACCAGGGATAGAGCAGGCTCCTGCTCCCCATGGAGCTACTTAGTTTGCTGTCCTGGGCCATGTCCAGGCACTAAGAAAGGGATTACTTTTGTCAAAAAAATGCCAGCCATAGAAAGAGACATGCTGAGTAGAAACAGTAAAGCAATGTGAGAAGAGAGCTTTTTAGATTATTCTTTCTCCTTTTTTCCCCTCGTGTGAACATGCCCTGTGCAGAACATACACTCATAGTGATGTGACGCAGGAGCACTGCCTCTTGCCACTGCTAACAGCTGTACTCTTCTTTGTGCTATTTGATTGTCCTCCGTGGAGTGTTTGGTAATGAAGGATTCTCTAAGGAAATCAGTTTTTTAAGGAAATTTCCTAGGAACAGTGGTTCCTCCAGGAGAGCAACAGCAAGTGTTTGATTAGGAATCTCAAGTGCTAGACATACAGAGCAGAGGGTTTTATTTCTTTTACTAGAGCTTCTTTCTTCATTGGCTTGAAAAACCAAAATACTTGTTTATTTTCTTATGTTGTGCTCTAGTAGGTATTTGAATGTTACAAGCTGTCCGTTTCTGTTAGCTCATGCAACTCATTAAATCTGTTTACTGTCATCACTAAATGGCAAACAAAGAGCAACAGATTAATCATAAATTTGACCTACTGTAAATCCCCCACAATGACAAATTGCATGTGAACTCTTTTTTTTTTTTTTACAAACAGACACAAACACATCATCTCATGAAGCAGAAATACAGACAAATAAGAAATTACCAGAAAATATGGACCTTGGTTTGACATGAAGCCTATTTGCATAGAAGCAGAATAAAGCTTGGAAATTTTGCATGGTAGAGACAGGCAGTGTTTGGAGGTAGTTATACAACATCTTAAAATATGTCTAAGCTTTAGCTTTCACTGGTGTGTCACCTCATCATTCAATAAGACTTTGTCATCCTCAGTGTTGAGTCAAGCAGAGTGAATAGGAAACACACAGTTAACAGGTGGTGTTCAATTCTTGGCTGACTTAAAAGGTCACCTAGAAAATGACTCATGCTAAAAGGGTAGAAGCCACAGAATTGTCTTATAAAATACTCACAGTTGGAGCCTTGGCTGTCTGGAATTATAAAAACTTGTCTTCAAAACAGCTACTTCATAAACCCTGGCTTTATGGCTACACAAATTGTGAGGGCAGGGCTTTACATATTCACATGGGTTTGAACTTCTGAAACATGAATTCGTAGTCATGATTCTTTCTGCTGTTGTCAGTCTTGTCTCCTCATTAAAAAGAAAAAAAAAGAAAAGGAGTTAATTTCTATCTCTGCAAAGTGAGTAGAAGTGTGCTATATCTTGATAAAGACCTAGAGACTGTAGTTTTCTTCCTCAAGCATCCTTGGTTAAACTATGTGCAGTTTCTAATATGGGAACCTCATTAGACTGCTGTTTAATAAGAGGCTGGCATGTCACCAAGCCTTGCAGAAGCCAGCAGCATATGACACCAGTGCTGCCTCACCTCAGTGTTTCTACCCAGGAGGTGCTTGGGGTGCAGAATGTTTTATCTGCAAAGCCAAATACGCCCCAAGAGTTGCACATGAAAGGTGCTGCCCTGTCCTGCAGGTAGTACTGGGAAAGCCACTCTAGCAGGCACACTCTGGATAAAGCCCTGTAACCTTGAGATTTCTTTTGAGAAGGTGAAGCCTGAGTGTCATAAGAAATGGGTACCAAAAGTCCACTGGCCAGTATTGCAGTGGATGAGCTCTGGGGTCAAATAGATACATGTTTACAAGCATTTGGGCTGTTCCCCCAAAACATCCTCTTTTATGCTGGCACTGGGATGGCCTTTTGTTACGTACCCCACTCGGAAAGCTCAGGGAAGAATTCCAGTGAACTTTTACTTCTTCCTCTCTGTCCTCTTCAGGCAGCTCCCACAACTGACTGTATTAATAAACTTCACTCTGCAGAGTGTATTAAATAAATAAGGAATGACACTTGGTAAAAAAAAAAGTGTTGACTTGCAGCTGGTTTTATGTTTAATGGTAGCAAACATCACTGAAGTTGTCTTTGAGGGCACTGACACAAGATCAAATGTAACCAAGTTCATTGTTCCCAGAGTGACATCTCTTGTCACAGCCCTAGTTCATTCTGCTGGTCCTCTATCTCCAGCTTCTAAATGCCGTTGTCTTTCCTGCTCTATCTTTGGAGAAGTTCCTGGTGCTGCTGCTCCCAGAGTGTGCCTCTTACTAACTTTACTAAACTTCTACAGAGAGGCAAGACATTTCTTTCAACCTTATCTCTGCTGAGTTCCTCATAAACTCTTTTTTTGGGTGTTTCATTTCTGTCACCAATACACGCACTCTCTGACCCCATTCCAGCTTGTTGTCTTCCCCTGACCCTTCACTTCACAAACTGTGCCTTCAGAAACTGCTGCACTCCTGTCTTCTCTTTTTATTAGCTTCCTGAGAAAATTATTTCATAACACACATGTCTCCTTTGATTCCTTCCTCTCATCTTCATCATTGTCTTCTTTTATCCTTTCTTTTTCCTCAAAAGTAAACAAATAATATCATACATGCACCCCAAAAACTCAGACATTCTTGTTGGATACTACAATGCTGCTCAGTCTCTCACCAAAATCCTTCTCAGTCCTCTGCTTCAGCCCTGTATCTAATCCAGGCAACTGATGCTCTTACTCAGGGTCCCTAGAGATGTACCTCTCTCTGTATAGGTGAAACTAGGAGTGGAATGTGGGAGAACTGTTTCCTCTAACCTGGAAAAATGGCTTCTCAAAACTTTTGGCACGCTGAAAGCTGTACAATAGTTGTACTACAATTATTATTATAATTTTGGGCTGAGCTCAACATGACATTTTTTTCTTGTATGATTAAAATTGCAGCTTTAAAGGAAGTGTAAATGCATTTCGAACAAAAGTAATCACCAGTTAAAAATTAGGAAGTGCTATTTAGATAGTAGTAAATGGAATGCTCTGGGATTTTGAGGTTCTCTTTCTTTGTGCTCCATGAGCTTTACACAGCCTTGTGCAGTCACAGAAGAGCGCCAGAGGAATCCCAGGAGGTCACCACCTCTGGAAAAGCACAGGGGCACTGGTGTGCACGTGTCCGTCTTGGGAGCTTTTTCCAACACACTCTGCAGTCTCCCGGGATAAAGACTCTGCAAATTCCCCTGATAATTTATTGCAGTGCTTCGTTACCCTGACTGTGGTGAACCCTTTCATATTGTGTAGCCTGGATCTCAGTTGCTGTGGTTTAAAACTCATCATTGTGCCTCTTATCCCTAGGAGAGGTGGAGAGTAATTGTTTCCTTTCCCCTTACGAAAACCTTTTTGTATGAGGTTGTTACAACATCTCCTTGCCTTCCTCTCTGTCAGCTAATCAATTAGTTCTTTTGAGAAACTTTTCAACCCATCCAAATCAACACAGTTTTGCAATGCATGTGGTTGCACACAACAGGAAGAAACCCCAGTATTTTTTCTAGGTTTGACTTTGATTATCACAGCCGTGTCCTGAACCTGTACTTGAAACATTTCTCTTACTGTCTCCCTGTATGGGTCATTACTTCTCAACTCATCCGTGGTCCCTCTGTCTTCTCCTTCCATTTAAAACTTGCATCAGCCAGAACTGCAAAGGCAGAAGGACTTTTGTTGCAGTTTACCCTTTTACATCTTTATCTTGCCATGCGATGGTGAAATATTGCAATTATTCTCTCATCTTACCTTGTGCTGACCCTTATTTTGCCTGAATTTGGATAATAAACTGATCAGGACATCAAACAATTGACAATTTGTTAAAAGCCATAAACATACACATAGTGCTATAGCTAAGAACAAAGAAAATAAACTTTCAAATCCAAATCTGCAAAGCCTGCCCCCGTGCTTCTCTGCACAAATGTTTACATGCTCAAAATAGATATTATGAGAGCTCTAATTGTATAATGCAGTACAAAAATTTTAAAGGGCAAATCTTTATCTGATTTTCAACAACATTGCATTTTTCTGTAGATTTCTGTCAAATAATCAAGTTCCTTCTGTTGTGCATACTAAATCTGAAATTACTAGATTCATAATAGACTGTGCTACATTAGTATTGAGAAGTGCAAAGTGACACAATCTGTCATGTATTTTAATTACTTGGCATTGTTAGGATTTATTTTAGAATTGTTTCTTTTAAGCCAGCTTCAGGAGTAATGAACTTCAGTTCTTAAAATGTTTAAGGCATGAAAGTTCCAAAGCTTTTGGTGATGAATGAACATCACAGAATTCTGTAAAATTAACCCCAGTTTGACTGAGGTTTTCAAAGCTTGAACTTGAAAACAAAAAGGCACTTTCTAGTCGATGGTAAAGTGTCTTGGTAGAAATTATGGACTTTTTATCCAAAACAAATTTGGAAATCTGTTTTTTTTCTACGAGAATAAGTATCTCAGATTTTGGAAATGTACTGATTATTTTGGCACAAACATGCTTCAGATGTTTGCCAATAAACCTATTTGATTATATAATTAAAGAAAACCAATCACTATCAAGATTTTCATCATTATTTCAAATAGCTGAAAGGCAGACCATTGACTTTAAACACCCTCTATGAATTAACACACTAAAGAAATTCTGCTGGTTAGATTTTTCAATGTAAAACTACACATGCCTGAGAACTGTCTCTTTCTGCTTTCCCCTGTCCAGAATGCTTGTTCAATGATGTGCTGAGTATGTCCTTCCTTAAGAGAAAAGGAAGGAATTGTTAATGCAGGACAGAGATCAAAAGCTGGTACATTGTGTTGTTATCCATTAAGTCAGGTCTTGTTTGGGAGGACAGCTGTGATCTTTAGTAGCCTTAGTAAAGAAGTGGTTTAAACTTCAAGTTTAAACTTCATGATGCTTCATTTGCATTAATCATGTTGACATGCAGGATCAGATGAGGTTTGGCAAAGTTTGGTATTGCAGCCAACTGATATAATTAGACTGCACTGAACTCTCAAGAACAGATTTACCCTTTCCCATGGTTGTGTGAAGTAATACCAAGCACAGGAATGCAGCAATTTGCAATGTAGCTTTGTTTAACAAAGGTTCTGGTTTTTTTCTAGAAATAATGAGAAAAAAACATTGTAGTGAAAAGATTAAGATTCTTCAATTTCACACAGTTTTGACTTTGAATTTCTAGTGTTACTTAGAACTGAAGTCCACTCAGAAGCCAAACAACTACTCTGTGGGGCCAATAATGTTAGTAAGAGCTGGGGTTACAAATCAGTGTTGATGAAAGTGCACCTCAGCTGAAAATGCATCTTCTTTGAGAGAGGCTGCAAGATAATATGTCACCTGACTCATTCAGCTGAATAAGAAGCTTAAATATTTAAAATTATTTTGGTACATTAGGTGATTCTGGCTTTCTCAGAGATTGCATTTCCTTGTAGAGGCCGGTATGTGCCACACTCCAGGCAGACCCTTAGAATCAGAATTGTTTAAGTTGGAAAAGACCTGTAAGGTTGTCGATTCCAACCTTAAACCAGCACTGCCAAGGCCACCACTTAACCTTGTTACCAAGTGTCATGTCCACACATCTTTTAAATACCTCCAGTGATGGGGATTTCATCACTCCCCTGTGCAACCTGTTCCCATGTCCGACTACCCTTTTGGTGAAGAAATGTTTCCCAGTATTCCTAGTAACAGAGTGTGCTTGCAAGAGAGAATATGATCTGTCCGTCAAGCACATCCAGTAAGTATCTCTGTATTTAATATAATCAATATTTAATATCAATATTGATACTTAATAATATCAATATCAGCTTGTGTCAGGCAAAGCTAGACAAGAAAGTTGCAGTTCCTCCACCTGAATAATATCTAAGAAAAGTGGTGCCCAGCAGCTACAGGGCTCAGGTATTTGCTTAGCAGTCGCTCCAGACCTAGAACAGGATTAGCCACAACTCCTTCAGGGCTAGAATTTTATAGGAGCTCTCTCTGATGGGCAGCTTCCAAAGAGCAGGAAGTCAGGGAGAATGTTTTTAAAAGCGTCATCCTGGTTTTCTGTTTAAATTAAAAGTATCCTTTTTTTAATCCAATTTATTTCCTTATGCCTCTATCCTGAAAAATACTAGACCCTCAATGGCTTCACATTTCAATTATGTGTAATTAGGTTTGCCTGTAGAAACATCCGAAATACTAATGTGATTTTTACCTTTACCAGCAAGCAGCTTTTGTTTACTGATAGCTTTTAACATTTTAAGAATATGGAGTTTGCTGATGCATTTTTTGTATTTTCCATAATTCTCTAATTTTGTACATCTATTCTGAACACATTTTAATGTGCTTGAGATGCTGCAGGAATAACTTTAGTCTTGTGTGCAAAGGACCTGGTTTTGTGGTCCTTGCAGAGGTCACAAAGTGCACCTGTTGAAATACTCTCACTTTACTGAATTCAGAATGATCTAGGACAAACTGGTCAATTGTGCTGTGGTGCATTTGAATGAAGATATCCTGGTTTTCCTTGCAGGCACCTTTTCCACAAGTCCTGTGTAGACCCCTGGCTGCTAGACCATCGCACCTGCCCGATGTGTAAAATGAATATTCTAAAAGCTCTAGGGATTCCGGTAAGCAGAGCCGCCGGTCGGGGCAGGAGGGACACACCACCTGCTGGGGTATATCCTTAGCCCTTTGCCTGTCTGTTCCCATCATACTCTTTTTGTCATGTTGTTGATTTATTAATTGATTTATTAGGGGAAGTACAAGCCAAAATGTCTGGCTCCACCTCTCTCCTGCACCCCATCTCTCTCCTGCATCCTGCACTTCCACGAGCAAGCGGAGGGGAGGAGGGGCAGTTCTTGGTTGGGTACTGGGGTTTGTGTGTCTGTGGTTGCCTGCTTTGTGGAGTAAAAGATTGTTTACTGGTGTTTTGATGGATTTATAGGTTCTTTCACATAGCTTTCACTCGTGTTTTAATTCAGGACTGAATTTATTTTTTTAATCATGCTCTCTGTTCAAATCTCAAAGCAGAAGTCAGCAAATAAAACTTTCTGTGCTATGCTGATCAAGTACAACTAAGTACTCATTCTGCAGAACCAGCCCTTTTTTTTCTGTCAGATTTCTCTTAAAGTCTATCTGGAGCAAGATCTGTACTCCTAATTCCAGTGAAGAGGCATTTCTCTCATGGAGGCCCACATGAGTTACAAGAAATTGTTAAACTCTTTTGTGATTTGAAACTTTCAAATGTGGTTAGAAGCTGCCAAAGCAATTGATCTTTTTAAGTTGCATGTTTGCATTCAGATAGTGCATGTCCTGTTTGCCACACCGTTTCCCAGCTGGAGCTATCACGGAGCTCAGGGGCTTCACCAGGAAGGAGTGAGTCACTCTCTCTCACTGTGCAAGGCTTGCCACGTGACCGTGAAGTTCAATACTGAAACACCACCAGCTGATGAACTAACAGGTGCTGTAAATACCCTCCCAAGTTAGAGACAGTGACATGCCAGTTCACATATGAAAGGGCTATATAAAATAAAACAGCTCACATGAACATACTGGGGGAGCTGGTACAGCCAATTCCCCAGAGTTCATTTTCATGGAGACTAGGAAGCAGGTTGCTGCAGAAGAGCAGCAAGTGATGAAGTATGTTTTTGCTGAAGTGGGCAGGTATGTTAATCAGTCTACTGTAATCCAAACCAAAAACATGCAATGGGGAAAATAAAGAAGTAGAGCATCGTATTTGGGGTAATGCGTTGTTACAGTTCAGCTGCTTTTTCTGTTAAAAATGCAAATTGGTTTTAGAATATTGAAAGATGATACAACTTTTCAATCAGTATTTGAGATGAAAGGTCAGAATGAAGGCTAGCTCTGCCTCTCAGCATCTCTGACCCAGGCTTAAATACAGAAATTGTCACCCAAGTTCCATGTCTCAGTTCACAGGCCTGCCAGTGAGCAGTTACCCAGGATTCTGACACCTCTTCTTCATACCCAGTATATTGTTCCATGGATTCCGCACCTTTTCTACTCAGGACCACACTATTTCTGCTCTCACACTGGTCCATTCACATTTTTCCCCAAGCACTTCATTAAGGTGGTCTTTATCCACTTTCATAATTGGGTATGAGGCAAATCAGACCACCGCATTCTGGAGACCTGAAGTGAGATGTTAGAGGCTTCCAAAAGATTTAGTGCTATTAGAATTTCCATTCAGAATACAGCTCTCCATGGCTTCACTGACAGCTGCTGAAGGCTAAGCATGTCCAGAGGCTGTCTGAGGCTGGGCACACCAAGGGGAAGGGAAAACATGCCCAGAAGCCATGTGTAGAGGTTTTGCTTTACATGACTGGCTTTTACTACATGTGAACAGCTCTGTAGTGGCAGGTATAGAACCTAATTGCCAGGGATAATTAAAGTGCCATTCAGCTTCCTCAGCCATCATTTCTCTTCTCACAGCTCCCTGTTCTCCCTGTACCACATAGCAGAAGGGGATCCATCCTGCTCCCCTCACTGAGACCTTTCTGCATGGAGTTTCTGTGGAAATAGTTGTACAGGGCATGTAATTAAAGATACTGCTGTGACATACATAAACAACTGGTTCAAATCAAGATTTTCATTTTAGCCTTAGTGTTGATCTGTCTTAATACTAAAAGCAAAGCACTTGGTTGTTAATACTCCACTAACAAAGTTTGTTTAGGGGATTTTATTGTATGAATTTCTGTAAAAAATTCCTTCTGAAAAACAATCCTCTCCATCTTTTGGAGGAAGCATGCTGGCTCTCACCTGCATGGATCATTAGTTAGGTTCATGATGGGAGAGCCTTATTCCTTGAGGTGATTTTCAATAGGAGCTGTTTTCCATGAGAAAACTTGGAGCATATAATAGGCTTCATGTCAGCTGCCCTTTGGGTGACAGCAAAGGAAGTCTGAGAGCATCTAGTAGCTTGAGGGTTAAAAATTCCTATATTGCTATCAGTTGCTCCTCTTCCTCTCTTTTCCCTGCCTTCTCTTCCTAAAATACACCTCAACTCCTGCTTCTCCCTCTTGTACGTTATGCCCTCTCCTGCTCCACCTCCGCATAACTTCTGCCTAACCTCTGTTCTTTTGAGCTCCTGTCTTTTGAGCTCAGCTTGCAGGACCTGTTTTCCATCTGCACAGAAATCATGTGTCCTCATCCTTCTCGCTGCCCAGCACCAGCTGAGGGCAGCCCAGGGTGAACATCATTCCTGACAGTTTGCAGGCACTGGGCAAAGCCCGTTTCTCTTTGGTGAGTGTAGTTACAGTTGCTGATACTGAACAAGCCACCAGTCTATTAGCACACATGAACAGATGTTTTCAGAGGCTCATGGCTTAGCCAGATGTCTATAGGCTGCTGTGGGAAAAGATATTCCCTCAAAGAACCTGTAAAGTTCTAGGGCTCCTCAGTGAGAAGTGGCAAATATTTCTGTAGAGTGGATAAAGCAAAATGGCATTGCCTTACCACATTCTTGAGTCTTGCTGAGCCATCTCAGGTTAAATTTCCACACACAGAAGAGCAGCTTTAGGCAGGCACCAGTCTCTGGTGAGAGACTTGAGTGCAAATTTGCCGTAGTGCTTTTGCTGGCTTTTATGGGAGGAATAAGGAAATCTTACCATAGGCGAGGCTATGAGGTTTTTTTCCTGCCAGCTACATGTTTTTGTCCTATGGTTGTTGTTAAAGACCTGGCTTGTATGACTGTGGATATATTGTGTTTCATTTAGCAGGAAGACGTGGGATTTTCCCAGAAACAACTGATTAAAACACAAACGTCTGAATGTTTCAATTCTGTTCACATCTAAACTCTCCATTTACTTTGTAACACAGACTTCAAGTATTACCTGCCCTAAACCCAGATTACCCAAGCAGCCCTGAGACACTGAAATGCCTGCATTCATTTTCACGGTAGCTGAGCACCCAAACACCTTCACTTTTCTCCATGGCGCTCTGCAGCTCCAAAGGATTATTAGCTCTCTATCAGCAAACAGTTGGCCTAACCTTTTCCACTGTCTCTTTGCTGCTGAATCCAGCTCAGACTATACCTCTTCCATCTGTAATGTTTGAAATGGATTATCAGTGAAAGTGTCTTTCACTTTAAAAGAGCTACAGTGCTATTGGGATGATCATATCACATAAAATAGTTTCCCTCTGCTTCTCCCCCTTTTCTGCAAATATCTGCTGGATATGCAGGCAGCTGCGTTTTTGGCAGCAGATTGTGTGACTTCAAGCTATTCACTAAGAGCCTTAGCCAAGCCCTCAGAAGTCAATACAAAACCTTCCCTTGACTTTAGTGGAATTGTGCTCTCAAAGCACTTACATGCAGGGAATGAGTGAAACCAATATAATTAAACTTAGCAAATGTATCTGGGTCACTCTGGCAGTGTAGCCATAATGTGGGGGATTTTCTTCGATCAGTATTTCATATTGTTAGTTTTATAGCATGCTGCTTAGTTTGGGGCATTTTTCTAACTAAAATGATGCAGGAGTAAAGGGATTAATTATAACAAGCAATACAGTTTTTGCATCTTTAATGTTTGGGTTGGTTTTCAATTCTAATCCCCCCTTTTTAAAGGTTTAATAGTGATAAAACCCCATTGTAGAAATAACTGGCATCAGAGCAAAGGATAGACTACTGATTCCCTGAAAAAAATATTGAAATAGTTTTTCCTATACTAGAATAGAAAAACAGGCCTTTTTGTTTTTCTTTTTTTTTAAGATAACACTGCCACCAAAGGCAAATTTTTTAATAATAGCTAAGTGTGCGTCAAAGAGTGCTACATCTAAGGGATAATTTGGATCTCTGTCCTACAGATAAGTGATTGGTATTTAAAAAGTACAGGTTCGATGAGTTTCATTAAAACCTGGTATAGCTGAATGTGCCTTTATCCCAATTCTGAGGAATTCTTGCAGCTTGTGGATTAGACTGGAGCCAGACAACAATTCTAATTTTTATTCCAAACTGTGGAAACAGGATTGTTTAAATTGCCTACCCTTTTCATTAAAAATATTTGTGAAAAAATACTTAAGAGGTGGCAACAGGGAATGTATGTGAAAAGAGAAAATGTGCGAATTTCCTCCTTCTGAAAAAAAATAAATGTGAGCATATGTAACCTTCTGTGCCTTAATTGAAAGGGATTTCTCTTGTGCTTAAAGTTAAGCCTCTCTTTAAGCCTTTACTGTATCGTGTTTTGCTTAGTTTCTTGGTGCCTGCTGGGGGAGATAGGCAGGTAGTGAAATTTTCAAAAGTGCCTTAACATGTGAGAACTAAGGATAGAAAAAATGAGATCCGCTGAAGAGAGTACATCTCCTGTGACGTTAGCCATCTGGATGTTGGATTTCCAGTCTAGCAGCTTAAGCCCTGTCTCTGCTTAGTGCTGAATAGAGAGAAGGCAGAGGGGGAATTCATACCTAGGGGTATGGGATGAATCACACAGCAAAATTGTCTCAAACCACTGCAGTTAGAGGAAACCTAAGTGACTGATCCAGATTAGCTGTCTGATTCCTGGAAAATAAAGATAAATGGGAACAACTTCATGTTACAATTCCTAACTTAACCGAGTGTCTGTGTGTTGCAGCCCAGCCTTGCTGTGTCCCTCTGCCATTTGGTCTCACTAAATCACATTGCAGGAAAGACTGAGAATTGAATAATACTCTTCAAATTCCCATTATTGCTTGTTTGTTTCTTTTCTCATAATTTTATTGTCTAGGAAATACAGTAGTAGCAAAGGAAATGATCTTTTGACGTTTAGAAACTTGTCTTATAAACAACTTTAGCTTTTACTTTTCCAGCCCACGCAAAGTAGCACCCACAGGCAGTTCCCTTGAATTCTTATTCCTGGAAGCTCTGATATTGGCTCTAAAAAAATGTATATCTCCAGAAAAGATAATCATTCCCGTTCAGCTGCTCTCTGTTTACATTTCTGATCTGACTCAGCAATCTGCCTGTGTTGAGCAGATCATATCAATAAGTGAGTTACTTTTTTAATTTGCACTCTTCCAAAGCCTTTTAAAACAAAATTAAGAATGTTTAGCCATTGTAGGTGACACAGTTTAACACTCAGTATTTCTATGGCATACTTTGGGTCTCTGTTCCAACAGATTGTTTTAAGTACACGAAGACAGACCAATTTTGTGTGTTTATTAATTTCATGTTGCCATTTTCAATACTGAAATAAAGTCAAAAGCTCAAAAGAAGTGGGAACAAGTAAATTCAATCTTTTTATCAGGTAGAAGCTCGATTTTCTTTTTTTTTCGTCCTGTTAGCCAAATGCAGACTGCATGGATGACATACCTCCAGACTTGGAAGCATCCATAGGAGGACCACCCACCAACCAGATAACAGGAGCCAGTGATATAACAGTGAACGAGAGTTCCGTAGCCCTGGATCCCCCAGCGCGGACTGTGGGAGTACTACAAGTCATCCAAGATGTAGACTCCTTTCCCCAGGCTGGGGAGGGCAACTTCACAACAAGCAGTAAGTTCCAATCTCTGGCAGAATTTGCACTGAAATAAATGTTTAGAAACCCAAATAACAAACTGATCTCTTGGGGGCATTTCACTGGAGCCATGGCCTTGCTTTAAGCCCAACCGAGGAACCTAAAGGGTAAGTAAATTTAAATATTATGTGTTCTGCTGTAACTGGACTGATGGTTGGAGTTCCTGTACTTGGAAACCTGAGCACAGTGAAATAACACTGTATAAAAAAAAGGGAGAATTCTGTGTGTTTAGTTTTCACTTGTCTAAGGGGCACCATTTGAACAGGAAGTTCACAAAATGTCTGCGTGTCTCTCTTTTCCTAAAAATTATGTTCTCTGGTGAAAATCTACTTCTGACAGTTTAAAAGGAATGTTGTCAGCTGTTTCAAGTGAGGATTGTACTAGTCTAAAAATTACCAGCTTTGGTTAAAATAGCAGATCGGTAGAAAATACCTATCAGATATCGATTGGTGTATTGACAAGACTATTATAAAAATCATCAGATGTACCTGAAGGGATTTAAAAAAGTGTAATAAAATACAGGTTTGTGTATGGAGTTAGTGTAGATTCTGGAAAAATATATACATTTTCAGTCATTTCTAGGTACTGCTATGGGCCTGTGCATGAAAAAAGAAGACAAGCAGTAATATGATTGTAAAAGGTAGGAGACAGATGATGGAACTAGGATGAAATGATTTTACATTAGTCTCCTTACTCTGTGGAGAGACTTGATAATCACATTTTCCCTGATATTGCAGCCAGTGTCACGGCAGTGAAAATAACTTGTGGAAAAGCTGGACTTGTGACATAAGACACGAGTAACTCAGAAGTAGGTTTTTAAGTTTGCTTGTGTGGATTAGATTCTGATTTCTTTTAAAGGTTTGGTCTAAGTTCTGGATCCAGCCAGGGGTGAGCAGCAAGCTTAATAAGCCCAGCCATCATCCATGGCCATCCTGTCAGCTGGTGGCATTCAGCCTTCTCAAGTCTCTTTGAGTGCTGGCAAGAGCTTTTCCAAATGAGATGTGGTATTGTTCCTTCCAGGAATTGTTTTTAAATGCATTTGAGGCTGATTTGAACAATGAAGGAAAGATGGTACCACAGTGTACTAAAGACTGGGCTAGACACTGGTCTCAGCTGTGCCCTCTTAGCATTCCTGGAGCAAGTAGCTGCTCTCACAGATAATGATCCTTGCCCTACTGCTCTTTACAAGGTCTGCTGCTGAGGCTGGGAAGGAGGACTGTGGTGTGCCCTTTGCACACACAGCTGCATGACACATGCTGAGCAAAGCCAGCAGACTGGTCCAAAGCCAATACAAAGGGCAGGCCACGCTTTTCATCCCACAATCTTGTAACACTGAGAAGCAGCTCTTCTAGTTTCTCACCATGAGTAACAATGGTGTTGAGGCTGCCAGGGAACACAAGAGCTCAGTAACTCTCCAGACATTCTTTTCCCTCTGGGTTTGTTTCCAGAGTCTGCAGAAGGAACAAACACATTTTTAATTCTTTTTCCAAATTGCCAACTAAGTTAAGTAACTGAGTGAAAAACTTGGTCTGAGCCAGCAGAGTACTGCAGGGCCCACAGAGATGTTTTATTTTGTCTTGATGCCATCAGTTTTCCCCCTTACCCTCTGTTTTTCCCCTTAACTTTAATAACATCAGGCAATAGACCCTAAGATGGGACAATTCTGAGGGCTGACAGCAGAGCCCATGGACAAGGCACTTGCACCAAGTGGTCTGTCAAGGGGGACAGGCAGCAAACCATGGAGTGTCCATGACCTGAAGAGATTGGCCACAACTGGGGAAGGACTGTGGAAAGGGTTTCTCCCTGGTTATTTCCCCTAAGAGAAAGCAGAAGAAGAGAGCAGGAAAGGAAAACTAGCAGATGGCCTGAGCCTGGTGAACATTGTGAGCCTCATGCCGTCACAGGGGTGCTAAAAGCAGGCCTTTCCAGTTGTTTTGTAAGGAAAGAGGAGTCCTGAGGAAAAGTCAAAACACCTTGGGACCTCCCAAACCCAGGTGTGTGGCTGCCTCTGCTGTAATTGTCACATAGTCACTCAGGGAACTCTGGCTTAAAGCTTGGTTAGCTGTTGTCGCTAACTTATCATTGATATGTAGATAGGAATTTTCATCTGGATTTCTCATCTCGAAGGGCAATACAATACTTGAATATTTGTCAGTGGTGGATATGCAGATTTACCTGCTGTCACCACATCCAAAGGGGTACCTTTTGCCGTAGTTCCCAGAAACAGCCACTTGGCCCCTTTTTGCAGCAGCACTGCAGCAAAGAAGGGACCTTTGGTTAGGGGTTAGAGGCTGAGTTCCAGCAGTGATGGGAATTTGTCTCTCCTGTCGCCTTATGTGAATTTGGGGGATTCAGGCACTCTGAAAGTTAGAACTTGGCATCTTAGGCAGCCTGAACTATTAAGCCAGTGAAAGGGTAACATCCAGGACCTTATACATAGCTGTGCTATGAATCCAGAGGACAAATGTAGGCTAAATAACTGGGTCGTAGCTGTCAAAAGAGATGGGACTTTATAGGCACTATGTCTGTTTATTGTATTCAGGCATTGTATTTCTCATTTCCAGAATCGTCAGTTACACAACTGCAGAGCTTGCTGAGTGTGCCCTTTCTGTGAACTAGACTGCCTGGGAATTTGTAAGCGATGACGCTGGTTACTCCTAGGAATCTGTGCTGAAGTTGCTAGGCTCTGGCCTCTTTATATAGCATTAGTGAAGGGAGTCTACTCCAAGGCTGAGGCTGCACTAGAAGGTTTTCTTCCTCTTTTTATTGAATCTGTGCAGACTCCAAGGCTCCGGTGCAGCCTTGACGTGACATCCTGTACCCGGCACCACAAATCCTTGCATCCTTCCTTATTCCTCACAAAGTTCAGTGATCCAGGAGGTAAAGGACTTGCCTTCCTCTTTCCACCCATTTCTGCAATAACTTTTCACTTAATTGTTGTTGTATTCTTTTTGTCTGTTGATTAATCGTTCTGGTATTGTTGTCTTGGTTTGGGTTTAATTTCCCTTTCTGTGTTTCCAGTGATTATTCAGAGCTCCCACAGTGTGTCTGGAGGGAGGATGTTTCCAGAATACTGTTCACATTGGGTAATACTATCTCCATGGTGGCAAAGCTCCTACCTACCTCAGTGGGGCCAGATTTTAATTTCTGGAAGTCAGCCAGTACTTCTGTGTGTATGCTCAGCACACAATTCCTCTTCTCTCCCTCCCTTTTGCTCCCTGTGCTACTGAATAGATGATGTTTTCTATAGGATCCTGGGAAATGTAGTGTACTGTGAACATCTGGATGGGACTTCATTAGGGGGCCAGTGCCTGAGGTTCCTTGCTGAACCAAGCATCTCCTGTTTAGTAGCACTGAGCACTTGAAAATGGACCAGCAGTTTCTCTCAGCTGCCTTCTACCAACATCCAAGCCTTCATCAAGTCCCTCAGGCATGTCTACCACCCAAAGTCTGCTTGGTTTGCTCTCTGTGGTGGGATTTTGTGTAGGATCCTGGGGTGGCATCTTGCAATGTGTTTCTGTAATCAGTTGTTGAAAATGTATTGATGGAAAAAGGGAAAAACTGGAGTTTAGAACAAGAAAGGAAGGCGGAAGGGTGAAAAATGGTGTGAAATGCATAAAAGTTCATCTCAGCTGAGTTTACTGCTTTGACCCTATTACTTTTCATCTCTCTGGGAGTATGAAAGAAGATAACCTAAGGATCTTTTTCTACAATAATGCATTATAGCAATCTGTGTTGCCTAATTTTTAGTAGTGAGTTATGCAAAATGTGCTAACATCTTTGGAAATTTCAGTGCAGGTAGAATTTCCTGCTCTACATATGATGTGGATGGAGTTGGACTTGGCTACAATCTGAACTTAAAGAAGCTCTGAGCTACATGTGCTTTGGAGGGTGGATTTGGGATTTGAGGACATTGCCATATTCTTTAGGTCAGGCCCAGCTGGTATTGAATGATATGGTTAAAAAAGATAGTTTTTTGGGGAAAGTAGCATCTGGTGAAAAGCAGTTACTAATTTTTTCATCTTTTGTAGCATTCATGGTTATTTAGGTCCCTCAAGCACTTGCTAATTTCTGAAAAAAGTAATGTGCACTGCCTGAGTTTTTGCTCTCTCTTCATAAATACTTCTGGTTTTTTCGATTTTGACAAGCTTTTATATTCCCTCCAGTGGGATGTCTCATCCCACTGCTTAAGGCCTCAGAAATCCCACTAGCGCTATCTCTGTAGTTGGAGGAAGATCCATAAATAATTCTACTGCAAACATGGGCAGGACTTTGAGTGTGAAACACCAGAAGCTCTTCCCTGAGGTGTCATATCACCTGCAAAGTCAACAGAGCTTGGTGGACTGTATGGCAGTGTGGGCAGTCTATAGAATGCCAGCAGTTCCTTCTCTGCCTCTCATTTTGTTCTTTCCATAAAACCCTGCCAACGTACAGCTCATTGTGACTGTTAGGACCCTTTCAAATCTCTTTGATAGCTCTTCTTTAAATCTATTAATATAACTTCTCAAGTAATTATTTTGATCTGTGTTTGTCTCAAATGTCTTTGTGAAGAATAATCAGCCTTTGGAAGTGGATGAAAGTGCATGATAAGATTCTGATCCACTGTTGTAACCACTTGACTGTTCCTCCTTGCTATTAATAGTGGGCTTCTTAGGCAGAATGTAAAGGGGGAAGAAAAGGTGGAAAAACTCCCTAGACAGTAGTTAATACAGCAAGTTATTAACACTTGCATTAGCAAGTTCTTACACTGTCCCAAAGGGAGAACACTAATGGGACCTAGTTAAAGACTGAGCAGATTGGGTCCCATGTGCCTGGCATGTGACGTTAAGTCCTAGTGGCTCTATTAAAAGCTTGTGAGGATGTTGCTGTCATGGACTGAAACTTGTAACGAGCTGAGCTCCTAGATTTGTTTTGAGACTGGTGTCAGCATCGCATTGGTGGTTTGAAAGAGTCACCAATTGAAACGTAACTGGCACTAAAAACGTTCTCTGGATTATTACACACACCTACGAGACTCCTGCCAGACTGAATGGACAGTGGAGTTTTCCTGTTATAAAACTGCTCCTCCTATCCATATGTCAAGATGCAAAATACAGACAGTGTTTCTGTACAGCAAATTGCAAAAAGGAATGTGCAAAGTGCTGTGAAACAAGGAGCAAATTTATATTTAAATTTTGTTTGTTTTCTGTTTCACATCTGTATGCATTGACAGTGTGTGCAGAGCAAGGATGAAACCATTGGTTCAGCAGCTGTGATAAGTCTCAGTCAGAGGGCATGGAAGGTACCTGCTGCAGTCTGGCCTATCCTAGGGTGCCAAAAAGGCTGCAGATGCCAAGAAACTTACTTAATAATTGTGTCTAGGATGAGATTTAGAAGAAAGTGTTCGCCTTCTATAGTGGAAGCTCAATTTATAAGTCTGTATCTGAATTCGTCCATACCTTGTCTCTCTCTGTCCCAGATTGCAAATTCCTGCCTCCATGCTGCTTTTATGTTGTCCAGCTACCTTGGGAGCCCAGTCCAGAAGCCAACCAATTTCTTCCTGGCTATTTTTTTTCATTTGGATCGGTTCTCTGATCCAGAAGTTGTTGTGTCAGTACAACAGGAGGAAAGAAACATGGAGCACAAGAGGACTGGGAACAGTTATAACATAGGTTGTATCTTTTTTTAAATTTCACTGTCTTAGGTAGACAGCTGGATAAAACAGCTGAATAAAAAAGTTTTTAAAGCAAAATACTAATCCAAACTGCAGAGAGACCAGATGACAATAGTAACTGATCTCTTTGATTTATACTTGACAACGGAAGCATTGCCTTGCAAGAGATGTTTAGTATCTTGCATACAATTGGCTTAATTATTTAGGATTCATTCTCACATCTCTGATGTCTGTGCAGTTTTTATTCTCATCAGTTTCTACACAAAAGCCTCCATTGAAATCACCAGGAAGTGCTGTTTAAAATACAATGTGGTGCTGTGATTCTGAATCTTTTTCTTACCAATTCAGGAATAAAACCAAATGGGAGACACAAGGATGCAGCTTGGATCAGCACAAGAAAATAAGAATTAAGAAGGAAGACGGGGAGCAGTTCTGTAATCAGGCAGGCAGAGGAAAGGGAGGATTCAAGGGTTAGTGCTGCTGGTTGCTGCTGGTATTTCAGACAGATAGGCAAGGCAAAGGCGATGGTCACCTGTACTGCACAGAGCCCAGAGACCCCTACCAGTGTCAGGCTCTGCTGAATCAGTCAGTACATACAGAGATAGTAACAGACGGACCTACTTCCGAAAGCCTCACAGGTAAGAGCAGATTATAGCAAGCAAACAGATATTTTTAATCTAGTGGGAAAAGAAAGTCCGGGAAAAGGCAGCCGTGCCTACAGGAGAATAAAAACAAGAGGGGGAGGTACAGGAGGCACCTCAAAAGTAGTGTCATTTCTGCAGCAGTTACTCTTGATTCTGCTTGCATGCATTTTGTTCTGGGTGCATTGCTTCATAATGGAGTGTGCATTTGCCTTAGTGCTCCATGGGGTCCTGAACCACTTTGAAGGCAACTCCAGTGAAAGAAATCAGCCAAGAGCTCTGCTGATAACAGTTTCCAGTCATTGGTTATATAATGTTTTTCTCCATATTCATCTAGGCTTTGAGGTTGTGAATGTCCAAGAGAATTATTTGCGCAGGGAAGCTGCCTAATTTCTCACAAGCATTTAAAGGACACGTGCCTGCTTACACCTGTACCTCTTGTGTTGTAACCAGCAGTTCTGATTTCTCAGAAAGCATGACAGAGTTGCCTTTTGAATAGTTTAAATGAAGGAGAGGCAGAAGGAGATGTACCCATAGTTGTGTGATGTTTCTTGAATGGTAGAAAAACAGTCTTGCAGGAGATATTTGGCCTCCAAGAAGCATCCAGAACTGCTCTACTCTAAGTTTTCTCCAGACTCTTGCAGAAGCAACAGCTCAAAGTTTCACATGTAATCTCTAATACTCTACAATTTCAATCTCAAAAAATAAGTGATATTTGCTTATAAAACACTGAGCAAGTCCTACTCTTTCTGTCATCACTTATCTTCAATTCCTGGAGTCAGGGCACTTCAGGGATCTTTTAGGGTTGCCACAGTAACCAGGTCATTTCACACAGAAGTGAGAGTGCTCGCTAAACCTTTAATAACTGGACTTGTTGTTCTGGATGTGGACAATTTCAAGGGAAGATAATGCCTGAAACTGCTGAAACTGAGAGGCCAGATGGAGAAAGTGGCTTATGAGTGTTTATAGAAAATGTGAAGGATCAGAAGAGAAGGTAACATGTTAAGCCCAATATCTGAGAGAAAAGATCCAACTACTGGCATGAGTGTTAAAGGATTTTCTCCAGGGGGCAGGAGAAGTGTGTAAGCCCTCACCTTAAGGGATGCTGAAAATAGGACCCACATGGATATATTCTTCCCCAGGTAGATGCCATCTTTGCCACTCCAGTGACAAGGCTGCTATCCTGAGGAATGTACTCAAGCTGTACACAGCACAGTGCACAGTCACATCAGAGATGCATTAATGAGTATCCACCCAAATTGGCCTTTTATTGTGACTATATTTTGCAAGGGCCAATATGTTTGACTGTTCTTTTCATTGTAATTCATGCTAACATGAGGAACTCAGAGAGTAGGCAAGAACATATGCAATAATTAAACCATATAATAATGCACATAATATGGAAAACAACTTACATGGAGATCTCTGTGAATTTCTGCTCTATTTGCCACTCTCTAGGTCCTGTAAGACAATGAAAAAACATACTCCTATAGGAAAAAATGTATAGAAAATGTACAGAACAAAGATGCCACTGGCAAAGTCAGAATAAAAATCTTAACTAAAATAGCTTTATTAAATTGTAGCATCTCGGTGGAGGGTGGGGAAAGTCACATAAAGGGGGTTTAAAATCTACCAGTTCCTTATGCAGGTAATTAAATAACAAAATGTTTTCAGCTGTCAGTGTTTCTTTGGGAGACAGCAACCAAATGTGGTATGTCATGTATTCATGACAAACCTGACTTCAGATTTTTGCCCCCATGTACATGAGATATGGAATTTAACTGAGGTGTTGCTAAACTTTATAGCTAGTAAATTGTCTTTCTGTGCATGAATAGCTGTCAGTCTGTAAGACCAAAATAGTCTCTCAGAAGGAAATTTTAGAAAAATGACCCTCTGCCAAGCTGCTCTGGGAGATGTAACGTGCTCCCAGCTGTGGGGTAACCTGCAGCCTTAAAGTACACTTCAAAGGAAACAGTTTGGAGGAAAAGCTGTGATGGAAAGATTATGTTTTAAGTTTTCACCCTGAAAAGGGCCTTGTAAAACTACTAAAATGACTTCATATTCCACAGGGCAGAAACAATTACATTTGTTTGCAGTAATTAATTCCTTCTGTCTCACTTTTTTTTCTTTTAATTAATCCTTCAGTTTTTGCTTGATTTTGACTGAAAGATGCAAGTCCATTTCCTTTGTAAAAACAGAAAATTAAATTTATGTACAGCTTCTAAGAGCCCTCTTTTCAGACTCGATATATAGTACAACAATTTAATCTTTTTGTTTTCTAAAAGCTCATGAGGTATAACTTTTGTTCTGAAACGGCCTGGCAACCTTCTGGAAACTACCACTTTTCAATGAGAGGAGTTGAAAGTGAAGAATAAAAAAGAAAAGGCAAAATAGTTAAAACCAAACAATGTCACAAGAGGTTTGACTCTAACTTTACAGTAGTGTTTTCAAGGAAAATAATAGTGAACAGTGCAAAGGCATTTACATTTTTCAAAGTTACATGGTTTATTTGCAGGTTTTCAGAGAGCTTTTGTTGCTTTCAGTATTTCCAGGTAGGTATCAGTATATAGGGTAAAAACTCTTTCTTCTGCCTCTGCAAGGAGTGTGAATGCTCAGAACTCAGAAGAAGGTGGGACAGGAGTGTGTATGAACTAAAAAGATTGAAACAGAGACAAAACGTTTTAATGCGGAGAAACAATGCTTTAAAATTATTCTGTTCCAATTTGAGTTTCACTTGTAGAATGTTAGGGAGGTTTTGATGGTAGTGGTGATGGCCAAGAGACCTAATGAGTATATTTTCTAGTAAAATTCCAGCAGCAGTTTGTTGAAACTAAAGTTGACCTTTCCCATCCACTGCTCCAAGAAGAAACTCTGAAAATGTCTTGGCTTTGGCCTTTCTCATGTTCTCATGAGCATTTCATCAAGAATCCCTGATAAAAGCTGTGGCTTGGAGGGGATTTTCTGATGCCAGAAGTTGTTCAATTGAAACTAGATTGTGACTGAAGGCATATTTGAAAGGAAATGCTAAATGGCACTAGATTTATATAGCCTCAAGGCAGTTTCTGATGTCCCTACTGGATTTCCCACCAGCCAGAGCCAGGCCTCCAAGGGCACTTGGCCAGTGGGAAGTTATCCTGAGATGCTCTTTAGGCAGCTTTAGTGACCTTTAGGTGAGATTGAGTTCCCTCTTTGGTGTTCCTTTGCCGTTTGTCATCCTGGTTGCCTCTCCCTGGGTTTTGTCACATCTAGAATTTTGCAGGGCAGTAAAAGGAGCTCAGTTCTTTGTGATATTACTTGTGTGAACCATGAGCAAGGAAGCCAAAGGAGGTAGGTAACTGAAGAGGGAGCATGCTTGCACTCTTGCTTTAGGCTGGAGAGACAAAACTATTGGTTTCATATCTCGGGTCAAGAAAAACTGTGCGACATTCTTGTCCGTAAGGGCTCATTTTGGACTCATTTTGAACTCAATGAGAAAGGGAGAAAGGCAGGAAGGAGAGTCAGGATCAGAGAGAGACTCACATTAAACTCATTTAAACTCTTTAAATCAAAATTGTCAATTTGTTTTCAGCTGTAAAGGCTGATTTTTGTTTTCTTCTTCCATAAAGCCATTTTTATAAATGTCTTTTCAGCTAAGACTTGAATGTAGGAGGCCTGGCCTGGCACATCAAAGATTTATTTTTTAATGGGGAAAAAAAAAGTTGAGCTATTGCAGATTGTCAAAGAAACGTTCCAATTAAAAGGAGTTTGGCATCAACTCATTTAAAATGTCTTAAATGAACATAAGAGATAAACAGGTGACCTCTTTCTTTATGAATGCTTTTCTCAATTGTTGTTCCATGCTCGTGTGTTCTCTGTGTACACAGAAAAGCTTGTTAGAATTTTATCTGGTGCATTAGCTCTGCTAAAGGACACCAGTAACATTTTGGACATTTCTGCTCCAAACAAGCAGTGGTTCTGTACATCTCTAGTCATGTTTTAATTGTCTGAGTTTAAATGTGCTCACATTTCTTTCCTGTAGAATGCTTTTAGATCAAAAATATTGCAAAATCCTTTAAACAAACTGTGGAAGCAACCTAAAGGAGATGCAAAGAATATTAAACAGGTTTACTTTTCCAAAAAAAAAAGGTTTGGTATTTTTTTCTTATTTCTAAACTAATGAAAAGAGCCATGTTTCTCATAAAAACACTTAGACCAATTAAATCAGTATTTTTTGCATGAGTTGTCAGGAAGTCTGGGTAGAGATGTTCCTACTGGAAACTGTGGGCTGCTTCTGCCTGCACAGATCTGCTTTACTTTTCCTGCTAGTACTCAGTCACAGTTAAATGAGATTTACAAACCTACCAGCACTGACAATGTCATGTTACACATGCCAATCCATTAATTCCAGCAGCACTCTGAGTCATTTTGCACCCTCTGTAAAGTGCTGACCCACAGCATTCAGCTGCCCAGTGGCACACAAGGATCTTCCTGGTGCACAGACCATCCAAACAGTGAAAACTTCTCATTTCAGCAAATCTTCAGTACAGAAATTCCCATTTTGCCCTTGAGGGTCATGGTCAATCAGAGAACTGGCCACAGCTGAAGGTAGAGAACATTACTGACAGTGAAATATGGAGTAGGCTGCAGGGAAGATTAGTGCTGGAATAAAGCTGTTCAAAAGCTGAATAATTACACTGGAATATGAAATGTTTTTCAAGGTTTTGCACGCTTGTGAGGTTTAAGAGAAAGGAGTGTTAGCAGCCGAACTCATCTGTCATCTGTGTCTCTGGGTTGGTGTTGCATGAAGGGTTCTTTTGAAAACCAGATATTGCAGCTTTCAACTGCCACCCATCTGCGATTCTGCACTGGCAGAGAGAGAAACTAAGTAGCTGGGGAGCTTGTGCAGTGAATGATGCTAATTGCTAGCAAGTCTGAAAGGGATCAAATCATGCAGCCTCTAAAGTAGTGCAGAATAGACTCAACTACCCAGGACATCCCTTCCAGTGCAAGTCTCCTACGGCTTCCCCATTAAGTACAGAGTAATAGTCCATGTGTTAAAAATGCTTTTCTTCTGAAGCTATTTTGAAGTGTAGTTTCTGCACTGCCCTTTTTTCCTGTTGTTTTAAAACATCATCATCACTTAGACTCCAGAGAAGTTGAAATTCTGAGAATAGTGAAGTATTTCAGGTTAATTATTTTAAAGGAGACATTTTTGATAGCTCTGGAAGTTGGTAATAACTCAAGTGTTTGTCAGTGCTCAGTGAAGATCAGGGCTGTCCTTTCTGTGTCTGTATGAAGGAGGATCAGACACAAGTACCTACCATGAGTGTATCTGAACACAGGGCACTAGAAATTAAGTGTACACTGTTTTCAGTTAGGATTAAAACTTCCTTCTATAAGGATTCTGCAAAACTGGATGTTAAAGAAAGCTTTCCTTGCACAATTTTTAATTTAGGGCCTTCAAAAGAGGAAGTACGTGGATACTGCAAGAAGCCCATAGGAAAGAGATTCAAATTAGTAGAATGTGTTACTTTTAAAACAACTAGAATTTATTTTAAAAAACTACTGCAATTCTAATGAAATTAAGGGGTAACACTTCAGCTTGTCACATTATTTTGCTTCATTGATAATGGACATATAAACAGCAGAAATTGCTTCTTCTATATGGAAAGCTGGATGTTCCTATTTAATTGATCATTCTATTAGTTCTGAAATGTTAAGTATAGACATAAAAAATGCCTTGCTAACCAATTGAGCTGTCCCCTCTGTGTATTTAGAAAAATGTCTTTTTATGTATGTGCCCATCTTGGAAGAGAAGAAATAGTATAGCTATAGGGTGTGGCTGTAGTGATCTGTTCAGGTTCTCACCTTGTTTCAATATATGCATCAGACCTGTCTGCACAATATGTACTTTTGCTGATGCCACACCAGGAATCACTACATCTACCTCCTGGTGGATTGTGACACTGAAAAGCATGTGCTTTGCTTTTAAACTGGATTTTTTTTAGAGAGTCACTGAGTCTCTGATTCTGGGGGTTTTTTTTCTGTTGTTGCAAGAGATTTATCTGCAGCTGAATTGCACTTAACTCAGTGTTTATCTGTTGAGCTATAATAAGTAGATAAGCCATGTTCTTTGACAGAAAATATAATTAAGCTGTCCAATTCAAATCAGGTTAGATAGTCCTGTGAAATTCAAGAACATATTTTGTCTGAGTTGTTGTACTGTTTCTGTCAAGTATTCTCTGTTTTTATGGACTTGTGAGAACGGATCTTTGGCCTAAGCATTTGATCAAGTGTCTCCCCAGTTTCTTGGGGTCATGTACCTGTCAGTCCTGTGAGCATGTGACTGGCGACTAAAAATGGTCACATTCTGCAAGTCCATGTGTGGCAGCTGGTGGGAGGGACACTGATTGCCCTGTGACATGCCAGAGGGTAAAGAAAAAAAGAAGGTGTGACATACAGTGTTATGGTCTCTTCACATGTTTGTTGTGCAGCCCTAGGACAGCATGGAGGGTGCTGAGAGTGGAGGGATGGATGACCTCAGAATGCTATTCCAGTCTGCCCTGACTTGTCAGGCATAGTGGTCCCATATCTGTGCTCTGCTTCAAGCTCTGGAGCTGTTGCTGCAACAGCGTCAAGCCCATTCCCAGGCGTGTTGTTTCCTTATACTGAACAAAAAGGAAGACTATTTTCCCCTAAAGTAAAATTTAAACTGTTAGAAGTTGTGTTTCGCTAGAAGTAAAAATTACTTATCCAATACACAGGTTCCTCCACCACCATTCTGGGGTTTTTGTCTTTTGGCTTCATTACTGTGTGCGCTTATTTTTTTCAAATCTAATGAGATGTCCCTGGGTGAAATTTTTATTATGGACATTCCTAATGGAAGTAAATTTCAGCCAAGGATCACTGTCCTCAACATGTGTGGTGAGAAAGATCCTAAGAACATGCACAAAATTAAAGAACCCACAAAGTGCTAGTCCATGCTCTGGAGATCTCAAGTGGAGCCCAGTGTCAGCAGCATTGGAAAGGAAGACAAGACTGTGTGTGAGAGAGAGAGAGAGGAGATACACACACTTCATTCAAGTAATTCCACCACTGCTGAGCTTTTGAGCCACCTCCTTGTGTGTTTTTTCATTAAATCCTCTAATACATGCACAGGTGTTTTTGTGACGTCTTTGCTCAAAGATGTTTGCTGTAACTCCTCTTGAGAGTTCCGTGTGTGATGCCTCAGTACTGTGCTTTGCTAGAGACCTGGGATTTTTGAGAGCTTATGCAGCAAGAGGTATTTAAAGAGACAGATTTGAAAATAATGCACGTACTGACATGACAGACAAACTCAGACTAATCTAAGCGTTTCCAACCCCCTCATTTAAAAATTAACAGGAGTTGTCTTTGAAGCAAGCTGTTGCTTTCTGTTGCAGCTGTGTGCATACTTGCAATTGAAGAAGCAGTTCATAGTGATTAGGCAGAAATAAGTTTTTTTTCTGATTGGCACTCAGAATTGATTGCCTGCACCTTGTGCATGACCTGAAGTAGGAGTGAGAAGTTTCTAACATCCTTGAAGAAAAGCTGCAGGTCTACTTCTATGTCCTAGTCTTATTCTGTGCCTTTGGTAGGTTGCTTTCCCAAGCACAAGTCACCCCTTCTTGCATTTTCCTGTGTGCCAGAGTTGGCTTTCCCATTTCACAGGAGGATTGTAATCCTGGTTGCCTTTGCAGGATCCAGGTGTGCTGAAGGTGTTAGAGATTGTATGGGTGGATTACCATTTCCCCCCAGGCCATGATGTGAGCCAGCAGACCCTGCTGAACCTCAGTCAGGTGCTGAGCAGGTGCTCTGGGACAGGCTCTTGGGTTGCCTCAGCAGGAAGGAAGGTGCCCCTGGGATGAGCATCCCTTTCCTTGTTCCTCCCAGCCAGGAGCAGGTGGGGTCAGCATGGACTTGCAGTCCTGAGGAGGAGCAATCTCAGATGGCTTTATGCAGCTGCTTCTGCCATGGAGGCCCCCAGGGAGAGGGCACAGCTCTGCAGCATGACCAGAGAAGAAGGTCTGGGAAACCACTACCTTACATTGAGTCTTCTGGTTTAATATTTCATTGTACTTGGGGTGTATCGTGATATCCCTCCAGCATGACTTCTCTGAAGGATTTGTGTGGTGTTGGCCAGTTCATGTTTAAATCACCTCATCAAAGGATGTTTCTTCCTGATATTCCTTAGAAACAGAACAAGAACTGAAATTTCTCCTGCTATTGCACTCTTGCTGGTTCAGTCCGTTACGTGTATGAGTCAGGCTGTGATTTCCTTCTTTCAGGCTTGCAGGAAGCAGAGCTGACACGGGTTTTTAAAATATAGATAAGAAAGTTCAGTCACAGTAGCAGTCACCAGTATAGCCCATGGAAACTGAGGTGCACAGGATTAAATTGCATGTTTATACTTCTTGGATGTAAAAGTGTCTTTATTGTGACAGCCTGCCAATAAGCCACGTAGTGTATAACACATGTGAGTACATACAGCTTTTAACTCTGCTTTTGGCTCACACCTGCTGTCCCTTCAGAATTTACATAGCTGGCAAAAGGTGTTTGCTCACTGCTCAGGGGGTATTTGTCTCTCCACGTCTCACCTTGGCTACTGGGATAATCTTTGCATATCCCTCACACACCATTGACATGACAAGGCATGATTTTTGTGTGACTTTATCACTTAATGCTCATTTTTTTGCAGTGACACCAATGAGCCCTGGTCATTTAGCATCTGATAAGAAAACCAAGTGTAAAGGTAGTCCCCATGCCACACTTGTAGTTTTAGATGTATAACATCATGATCACTGCAGGGACAGCTCGCAGGTGTTCAGTGCAAGAGGGGATGTCTTCCCTTCCTTCCTCTCTTCTGTTTGCTTCTTTGCTGGAGTTGGCTGAAGTAATTGCCTTGTGGCTGAGCTATGCCTAGCAAAAAAAAATGATTCCAAGGTACTTTGCAGGCATTTTTGTTAATCAAGTCAACTCCGTGGCCAAAGGACTGGCAGAGCTGACTCAGGATAGGTGGCTGGAGGGTGAGCTAGGGAAGGGGAGTTGGGCTTCTACTACTTGGCTACTGGTCCATGGAACTTCAGCTAAGTCGGAAACCAGGTCTGCATGCAGAGAATTTAAATGGAAGAGTAATAGAAGTGATCAGGAAATAATACCTGCACATGAAGTGTTTATAGCAGTGCTTGGGACTGCACAATCATTGTGATTTTAGTTCAGACTGGGCACAAGGGACTTTTTTATGAGTGAATTTAGTGAAGAGTTTAATTAGACTTTTCGTTTAACAGGAAATGGAAAACATAATTTAATGTTTCTTAGGATTCTTAGTGGTGTGTGAAATGGCAGGATGTTACTAAAAATAGCTGGATTTTTTCAGAGTTAAAGATCTTGAACTATTTGACAAATTACCAAAGGTAGCTAAGGTACTTGAAAATTGAAACTTTCATGCCCTGTGCTTCAGCATTTTTTAATCTTTTCCCTTTTTATGGGAGATGTCATTTTCTGATTTCCAACCAAACACATAAATAGTTGTGCACATATATTATAATTTCTAACAGTCTGTATATTGAATGAAATACATTCACATTTATTTCCAAAGCTTTCTGTGGAATCAGAAAAAATATGCTACCCTGGCTAGAGGGGCATCTTTGGGTACTTAAGTTGGCCAGCAGTGAGCAGTAAAGGAGAATGTGCAGCAGCATCCCACTGTCCCCCTCTCCTTCTAGACAGTGGGAAGGCTTGGAGAGAGAAAGAAAAAGCAGCTTGGCAAAGGTTTAAGAGGCTGGATGCCCCATTGTGGAAGATATATTAAATGGGAAAAGAAAAAAAAAAACCTCTACTTTTCCAGCCAGCTGGGTCCAGCTGCTTCCATGCCATAACATCTGGTACATGTTCTTCCCTTTTTGCTCAGCTTTCTGCAAATGTGTTGTGTTATTTGTCCTCACTTGGAAAGATTTTTTTCCCTTTCTTTTGGGGAATTAGGTGCTGATACTTTTTATGCTGTTTATGAAAAGGAGTTTCTTGGTATAGCCAAAACACAGGTTGTCTTCTCAGGTAACTGGTGTCAAAGTTTATTTCTTAAGTGCATGTTCCAAATTTAGGCTTCAGAAAATTAGTTGTATTATTAATTAATAACTTATTCATTTTAATGCTTGACTTGAGGTACTGGGGTGTGATTTCCAGAAGTGCTGAGTACTTGAAACTGTAGGTGAAGTTAGAAGATATGCTTGGGACATACAATGCACAGGTTATTGCTGTAACTGAAAAATGAGGTTTACAGTGTCTTAACTGGGCAACCAGAATCAGTGAATGTCTTGGAAGAGTTGTGGCTCTCCCATGTCAGTAGCTCACATCTAGAATAATGGTGATGATGAGGATGATGATGGGGATGTCAGCCCTTCATACTGCAGGACGTCTGAAGATAAGGAACTATGTCTTTGGCTGTTTTCCATTAAGAGATGCTGTATTTCTATGTTCTCCCAAACCATATATCCTAGAGAAAGATTAAGGGAAGAAAGTTTGTTACCCTTTTACTCAGTAATAAGAGAAAGAAGAAGCTTGCTTTGGGGGAGTCTCTCTGGTGTTTTATTTCATATTGAGGCCCATCTGTCACCTCTCTCATCCACTTACAGGTTTGATGCAGGTAAACACATTTTTGAAGTGCCATCTTGAATTAATCTTGCCAGGTCATGGCATGTGGTTCTTCCCTTTGTGCTGATGTTTGGGTATTGTTTGCAATGTGTTTCAGACATCATCTGCTTCACCCCCTGGAAGAAGTCCTGTTGCCATTAGTACATTCACAGAGCTCTGGCTTGTTATTTATGGAAAAGACTCTAAACTTTTCTTCCAAAAGCAGTTGCCATGCTCAAGTCTTTTTTCCCCTTGCTGCTCAGATAAATCTCTCTCTGATACTAAGGAACAGCAATAAAGTATTTGCCCAGTATTTTTTCCTCAATTGTAGCCAGCCAAACTTCTTCATGTATTTTATTAGCATCTGTACAAAAGGACTGCATTAGTAACAGGAGGTTTTATAACCCTTTTTCCTCAAACATATTTCCACTGCTTCTTTTGCATTACAGGTTTTATAGGCATTTTTTTCCATGTATTTTATTTTAAGTTTTGTTAGTGCAGTTATGGCCCGTCCTAAATTGTTACAATTCTCAAGATGATACAGAGGGAGTTTGAGACTTACTTATAAAATGATCCAATGAGAAGTATGGGATGATTAATTTGAGAATAATTTTAAGAATCAGTAGTGTTTTTAAAAGAGAGAGTCTTAGTGATAAAAGGGATTTAATTGGTACTGTTGTGGAAGGAGTTGCCATTTGAGATACTAACTTCATAAGATCATGCTCTTCCTCTTGGACTATAAACAGCAAAGTGATGCCAAGGCAAGGCTACAGCAGGAGGGAACAATAAACTCTGTAATGGTAAAGTGCATTCTTGCACAGACAAAGAAAAATAGAGGGCTCTAGATATGTCTCTCTTCCTCTCATAAATCAAATGTGATGAATTGTGTTCTGGTTATTCTGATATTGGAAACAAAATCACAATAGCACTGCTTGCCTTGGCAGGCCACTGTGGTTTCAAGCTGAGCAGAATGTGTTTTGATAAAGGTCCCACACCAAGACCTCTACTGACCCTGGATATATTTTTCATCAGGTCCTCAAAGCTCTAGAAGATGGTCACATTTCAGTTTTTTTCTGAAGCCAAATTCTTCTAGACACATCTGCAGGTTTCCTTAGTAGAAATGAGCCCCAAACTGGAATAAGGTTCATCTAGGAATTTAGGTATGCATTTTAGGTGTTTGTCTAGGTCTGAGAGCATAACTGTCACCAGGGACTTGATGTTTTGGTTTAATTCTATCTTCAGAAACTGAAGAGTTCTGAAATAAGGTGTATTTCACAGTAGTGAGGATGTGAAATGAGTAGTGAAATCAAATCCAAGTTTTGCTGTGTATTTATTGTCAAAATGAGGTTTTAGACAGCGACCTGCTGTCTGCTGGGAAATTTCTACCAGTAAATTATTAAAAAACAACAGACAAATTTTTCAAAGCATTTAATTATATGAAAAAAATCAGTAATTACTCATTTCTCCTCTAAGATGGACATTTACATCTACCATCAAGAACAGAAAACCTGTGCAAAACAGCACGTGTTTCTTGTGCTAAATGCTCAACTTTAGCTACACAAATAAGTCCCACCTAAGTCAGCAGCATGGTAGCAGCTTTTTCTTACCCCCTGATTCCTGTCACTGTCATAAGACTAAGAAAACCATTAGCAGCTGCACAGCCCTGTGCTACAGTTGTGTGTGGAGCAGGACTGAGGATGCTGGATTGGTTCATGGAGGGCTGATAGCAAATAAGCCAAGGGAGACTGACTCCTGGCTGAATAGGTTACTGCTGTGACCTGTGTTTTTAATCAACAAGAACAGGAGTTTGCTGGCTTTGGTTACACTTCCAGTAGATGAATTACACACCTGGTGGCAGCTGTCATTTGATGTGTAATAATCAATACTTCTCTTCTTATTCACAAGTGGGTAATAGCAGAGAGCTACCCAAAGGTTCAGAGAGACAAAGAAGTGCCATCTTAGACAAACCTTATATTCAATGCTGAGAAGCTTTTGTTGTGTAATATTTTAGTGTATTCTTATTTTTGTGCTGAATTCCTGGATGCAAATTACTTGTGTACATTTCAGCCCAATCATGAGCTTGTAAAGCTTTTCCAGCTCTGAGAGACTGGGGGAAATCTCAACCTCTGGGGCAAGCAGGAGCAATTTCAGGAGAGCCCAGGGGCACTGGCAATGTCCTAGGGACTTTAGAGGACAGTACTGGATATGACCTCTTTAGGAGGAGCACAGAGGTGAGCAGGAGTGAGGCCTCCATGACTGCAGAATCCACACAGTTCCATCAGTTTGTTTCTCACCCTTGAGTGGGTCATTGCAAGTATATCTCAACTGATGCCCATGACTTTGTTTACCTATACATGGCAGAGGAATGTTTTTGTGGATGTACTTTCTTTTCCCTTGCTGTTGAATGCTTAACTCCTTCACAAGCCTCTTGCAAACAGTATCAAATTCTTAGAAACCCATCGTCTGACCTCCTTCTTTTGGAATATTTATTAGTGTGCAACAGCTACTCCTAACACTACTCCAAGTGTTAGGACTAGCAGCTGTAAATAACTATTACAAGTGTGCAGTCTTACTGTTTTTAAAGCACCAGGGTAATGAGCTGTTTTCATCCTAGTTTGATGGCAATATTATTAAAATATAAACCTCACTTGATGAACTTCTCAAGAAGTAAGGGCTGTCTCGCTATTATGTAGGGCAGTTCCATATCTAAGTGGTGATATTCTTCCTGCACTAGGATAATAAAATCTAAAGTAATATTGGCTAGAGAAGGAGTTTGGTTTATTTTGTCTCTCAGATGAATGTGTGTCAGGAAATATAAGTGAGTGGAAAAAGTCTGTCTGGACAGGCAGCATGCTGTGGTGTATTGCATTTCACTGACATGGGAGGAATGTGGCAGTGAGGTCTATAGTTCCCTGCTGTAGGCACTAGCACTCAGGTTGAAAAGAAGATTGGGATGTGCTTTTTGCTTCATTAAGCAAAAGGCTTTATGCCTGTGGCATCAAGTGCTGTAAAACATGGTGGAAGTATGATAGTGTGTGTTGTTAGGCAGAGTTGCAAATCTCAAACATCTAAAATCACAAGTCAGATATTCCAACATAAAAGCTGTCTAGAAATTGGAGATTTATTTTTTTAAGACTTTTTGATTCCTTTTTGCTTCCTAAGCTTCATTTATTTTTAAATGAAAGCTGAGATCTTCACTGAAAGTTGAGATCTTCGCCTGACTCCAGTGCTTTAAGAAAAACAGCAAATTACGAAAAACTTGCAAAAAGGTCAAAGAAGTTGTTAACAGTAAGTCAGGCATCTTCTGTAGAAACTGTGATTGTATAAGCTTTATTATTGTAAATAGGATCTAAAAACCCAGGCAAAATGCAGGCTAAGCTCTTGGCACTTGCAGTATAGTTGAGGTTTGCTTACCTTTAACAAATAACAGTAACTGTGCTGGCTCACATTATTGAGAAGCCAGCCAAAAAAAACTAACAAAAAACAAAAACAAACCAGCACAGTCTATCAAGCCTGTGCTGTGTGGGGGAGCCACGGTGAGGCAGTTTGCAGACCTTGCAGCCAGGACTGGTGTAACTTCTGCAGCCTCCCAGTTTTATGCTGGGCATGTTGGGGTCGGTCAGTAGGAGGACTCCTGTTCACAGGAGCCAGCAGGTAATGCTGAGGGATGCATTAATTTCCTTGTGTTATCTATGTCTTCCAAAAAAAAGTCAATGCTGATGCCTTCCCTGAAATGGAAGTTGTAAGGATGGGGATGTCTACATTGTTCTTCCCCCTCTGCTGAAGTGGCAAGCTGTAGCTGTAGGATTTTGAACCTCTGCACTGTCAGCAAGCAAGGAAGGTGGCGCGTTCTTGTTTCTAGGTGCTTTCACAGCACTGGAAAAGCAATACAGGAGCACAGGCATGGGTGTTTTTAGGATCTTTTTTTTGTTCATTGCTCCTGTCGACCTGCACTTCAGTTCCAGAGAATGCAAACTACAAAGCCCACACTTTGCAAAGACTAAGATCCAGGAATTTGAATAATGGTTAGTGGTTTTCATGTAAAACTCAAGTATGCTGATTTGGAAAGAAGGTGCTCCTGTACCTTGGTCAGACATTTGCAAATCTGCTTCTGTTCTGTCTACCTGTCTTGAACTCAGCTGAGATCTTTTTCTGCTATGCAACCCTAGAAGAAACAATTCTTGAAATAACATTCCAGCTCCCTAAACACTTCTCATTTGATGTTTTGACATTTGGTGTTGGCAGCTCCACCTACCTCTTCAGCATGCATCTGGCTGTCACCATTCAGCCAGCCCTTTTTTCCTCTCCAGCCAGTTCAGATGGAAATCACCTTGGCCCTCCAGAGTCCTCCAAGTAGCTGTTTAACATGGCAAAGCTACTGAACTCTATCCTGCAAACATAAACTTGTTCTTAGGTCAACATTTAAAGCATGATTTTCGTTGGTTTTAAGAATCCTATTAGTTATAGAGGAATGATAATTAATCCAGTGGTCTGGAACCACATTGTACTGACTCAGGGAGCTGTTACCACTACAGATGATGCTTTAAGTGTTGGAGGTGTATGAGTTACACTGTTATATTCTGGGATCCAGCAGTGCACCTAAAGGTTCAGTGCATTGAGCCCACTGAAATCTGCAGGATGTATCATTTAGTTCATAAATACTTCCTCCACCTTTCAGTGGAAACATAGTGAGAAGCAATGCCTTGAAATGTTTACTATTGATATAGTGAAAGGAGAAAAAAATATACAGATGTAAGATGTGTGCATTAATTATTTAACCTGCAATCAAGAAAGCATAAAAATAATTTGGGGTGAAAACTGGGAAGAATTGTAAAGGAAAATGGTGGTTCTTTCAGTTCGAATAATCCAAACCCCATTCAAGGTTCCTCTGCAGGACATGAGGTCTAATCCCAGCACAACTAAACATATGTGGGTTTTTAACTCTAAAACAGATTTTGAAACCATGCAGCTCTTGGGAGGTGACTAATTGTGTTCACTTAGCTTCAAGTGAACAAACTATGAGAAGTTATTATTTTCTTAGCGCCACTTTAATTTTTTAGCTATTAATTCTTAGATATCCAACTTTTAAAATTTTCAGCATCAATCAAGCTCTGCTTCCATTCTCTGAAAAATAAAATGTATAAAGGAAAAACTGCACCAGATTTAAATATATTGTATTGTTACAGTACAAATACCATCATTGTAATTAAACCACTTGAAAACAGGAACCATCAGTTTCTCTCTCAGGGATTCAGTCACCTGTGGGTGTTTTGTGTCTTTGAAAATCTCCCTAGAGATCCAGTGTGCTTTGCTTCTCCTGATTGTTCTTGAAAGAAAATTAGCTTTTAGTCCTTCAAAATCTGTTGGCTTTGTCTACTACTAAATATCCACATAATAAGTGCTGTGGGATCAAAACAAAAACAAGTCGCTCTTCCTATGCTTTTAGTGTTGATGCAGTTTGCAGTTTGGAGGAAGTCAATAATATGACTCTCAGTGTTTTGGGGATCGTGGCGGGTTAAGGCAGATCCCTTAAGCCTGGATCAAGAACCTGCAAGGTATCTTCAAATCACAGGAAAGAGTGAATATAAAAGAGACTGGAAAAGAGTGAGAGAAGGCACTTGAGAAGGCAGGTAGCCTGGTCCAAAGTCCTGGGGCAGAACTAATGATTCCTGTATTGCTCCTTCCAGACATTTGCCTCGTGCCCGCTTAAAGTCTTTGCTAGCAGAGAGTCTGTCACCTGAGATGAGAGTTTGGGCAGATGTTTTTCCTGTTAGGAATGTTTTCCTGATGACTGACTTGCTCCACCACGTGCCTATGACTTTGTCTTTAACTTACTACCTTTGTGGGGAGAGAGGATGATGCCAAGTTGAGGAAGAGAAAGGGAATGTAGAGGGAAATGCTCAGGTAGTGGGAGGAAGGTCAGGAAAGACCTGGATAAAAAGCTGTGGGACAATTAAGAGAAGAAGAAAGTGTTACCCATACAGGCTGCTTGTCATCATGTTTCTTACTATGATGGCTTGAACTTTGTGATATTTTTGAAATGTTTTAGACAAAAGTTGAATAAGAGCAAAGTTTGAAATATAAGCCACAACTTCAGTGGTGGGGAAGCCTCCGGGTTCTGCCTGCAGAACTAAAAATTAGTTATACATTAACAGAAAGACATGACCTTTTCCTGTCTTTTCTACCCTCACAGATGAACAGGAGCCAGCAGTCAGCAGTGATTCAGATATTTCATTGATTATGGCAATGGAGGTTGGACTGTCCGATGTGGAGCTTTCCACTGATCAAGACTGCGAAGAGGCGAAATCTTGAAAAACAAGCAGAGATCCAACACTAAACTACAGGGGAGGGTCACAGGGAGGGACTGAGTCAGCTTGCTCAGATTTGGACCAGTCATGCACATGCTTCCAGAGCACTGTCACTCCTGCCCACTCCATTCTGAGATGGTCATGAAAAGCAATAGCAACAGTTGTGTCTGCCTGGATGTGGCTTCATCATCTACGTACCTTGGTTTGGTTCACCTGGGAGATGAACACTTCCGGTCTACCCACGTGCTTGAGAGTGGTCATGAAACTCTTCAGTGGCTCATAAATACGCAACTGAAATGACAGCTTGAGTGTTTTCTACACTTGTTCAATTGAGTTTTTGTTGGGTTTTTTGAAAAGATATATGTTTTCTTTGTTTGTTTGTTTATAGTTTGTTATGAATAGACACTCTGTTTTTGTTGACTGACCCCAGCTTTTTCAAGAGTTCAATCCAGAAATCTGAATTCCCGTGTGCTGATCACTTCATAATCTGACCAGGATTTATCATTGCCTTGTTATTTCTGCACGAAGTACACATGGCTCCAGAAGGATGGTGCACCAGCCCCCTGCATTAATGTGAAGCCTGCTTTCATTAAGTGGGAGGCTTGAAAATGGTATATTGTGAAGGTCCTTCTTTGTAAGAGAGCTCTGAATTAACAGAGATTGCTGAGATTCAGGTTAAAACTGCACTATGTTCTCTTTTACATGGAGCTCTGTCCTAGACAAGTATCGTACAGTGTGAAGGAGAGAAAGGAAAGCTTAAAGTGTCACTCCGTCTGTGTAGTCCTGTGCTATATGGTATGCTATTAGCAGTTGTCAATACATTATGGCTTTCCTTCAAGTCAATTCAATAGCTAGGAAAAAGATCTAGTATAACATAATGTCTTTTCTTAATTTTACAGTCCAAAGTCAGATCACTGAGCTGAAGGAGTGTCTGAGGGGTTTCCAGAGGCTGCTTGTTAAGAGCTCTGCATTACGCAGGTGACAGTATTCTTACAAAGGGTCTGGAGATGCTGCTATCAGTGTCAGAGATTGCTAATGAAGCAAGAGGCAGCTGACTGAAATGTTTAATTTCTGGTTTGTTTTGGGGTCTTTTTCCTTACTGTGTTTTCCTTCTTATGTGTATGTTTTACTTATGTTTTGACAGCATTTTTTGTCTGGTCATTGTCTAACACAAGAGTTCAGGGGGTTTGTTGCCCTCCAGAGTTCCCAACAACATTGTTAGAAGCATATAGATAAATACACCAAAATATATTGGGGAGGGAATTTGAAAATAAGAAGAACTAACATAAATCAAAACACCTAAATAATAATGACCTGACACAATCATTTAGTACATGCTGAGCTCTGCTTTCCAGATAAAAGATGATTGTTAATTGTTCAGTGCATGATTCCATTTTTCAGTCAAAATATTCAACTGTGGAAAAGAACTTTTGACTTACTGTTACACAAGAATACATGGTTTCTGTTGAGAGTCAGATGATTTGAATCATATTACTGCCTCATGAGTAAATCCACAGAATCAACAATTCATCTTACATTGAAATTTCATGGAGAGGTCAAACATTTTGACTTGATGGTGTCATGGCAGCATCTCAAAATGCAGCTGTTGGGGCTCTGTCTCCCTGTAATCTCCTTGTGGATTTACTTGTTAGATGTGGAAAGCAACTTTGAGCCAAAATTCATGCTTGCCAGATCTTTTTGAGGAGCAAATGTGTTTAGAACTCTCCCTAAAATTTTGGATGACTTGCTTCTTTAGTATAGGCAGAAGGAAAACTTATTCTCCGTGGGGTTTGATCCATTTAGAACTCGGTTCATTTTGTAGCTTAATTTTGCTTTATGTTCTTAGTCCCTAACTTGCAGGGTAATCTTGAGGCAAAGGCTTTAAACTGAAAGAAGGCAGATTTAGATATTAGGACTAAATTATTATTGTGAGGGTGGTGAGGCAGTGGAACAGGTTGCTGAGAGAAGTGGCCTTGAACACTTCCATGCTTGGAAGTGTTCAAGGCCAGGTTGGATAGAGCTTTGAGCAACCTGATCTGGCAGGGAAGTTGGAACAAGATGATCTTTAAGATCCCTTCAACCCAAACCATTCTGTGATTCTATGAAAATGATCCAGAAATGTGCTGTTACATCTTTAGAAATCATTTGAATGAAAATCTCTTTTTAATTAAAGAGATACAGGCAGCTGGAAATCTTCGTTTAAAAAGAAGGTTAGAGATCATTCCAGGAGGTGCAGCTGAGTCACTCTTGACAATATTTGCGGTTCTGTAATCTTATTTTCTTTATTCTTTAATGTCTTCTCTGTTCCTTGCTGTAGTGGAAAAGACCTGACGCATCAATGCTGAAATTGACCCCTACACAAGCGAGTTTGCACAAGGCACTGCATCAGCTCCACTTAAGCTCTGGAAATAATGCTGAAATGGGATTTGAGTGGTGCTTACACCAAATACTGACACAGGAATGAAATTCATCTCAAATGACTTCAGGGGAGGGAGTGAAGCTGGTTATACACAGTCAGGGCTGCCTGTAGAAAGTACACGCACTGGTACAGTTTCTTCTCTGGTGCTGGAGCCTGGGTGCCACACGTCACAGGAACAACACGAACACGATGTCCAAATTGTCAGTAATCCTTTCACATACACCCACTGCAGCTCAGCACACAGACAAAAAACTCCTGGCCAAACTGTTTGGCTTTCAGAGGAGCTGTCACAAAGTCCTCGTTTTATTTCATAAACTGAATGAAATTAATCTCAATGAATAGACTGACCAATTAGTTGGTGCTGTAGTGGAGCCACCTAAAGCACAGCAGAGCAAGCTGTGGAAAAAGAGGTCTATGGAAAAGCAAGGCAAGAGGTGAAACTTCCAGCTGATATAAAGCTGGGTCTCTTGTCCAGTGAAATCATCAAAGGGAGCTGTGCTCAAAGACGCATAACAGAGGTGGTAGCTGAGACTCTGCCCATATTTGTGGGAGTTAATGAAGGATTTCCTGGAGGATTCCCGCTGTCCATGCTCTTTTCCTAAGTATCCCATGCTAGATCTTGTCCCTCAGCATCCACGGGTGGCTGCTGGCAGAGGCAGAGTGCCAGGCTGGGTAAGAAATTTTGACTGACCACCATATACTGTGTTCTTTCAGAAGAGGCTTCCTAAAAAATCTGGGTCAGGAGTCTTTCTGCTTTTATTTTCCAAGTTTCACTCAGGGAAGATGTCTCTCCGTCCCTGTCCTCAGGTGTTCTGCAGCTCTGAGCACTGTTAAGTGATAATGAGTGCAAAGCCAGGTTACACATCGTTGAAGCCTGAACTTAGGAAAGCACTTAAGTAATTGTTCTATTCCGTCCTTCTTCAAAAAAGCACTTATGACTAATTTTGGACTTGTACCAAAATCATGTTATTTTCAACAGGTCATCTGTGAGCATAAATAAGCCCCTGTGTAAAGTGAAACATCCTGCTAAAGCAGGACCTGGCTGACAGTATTTGTATCTATAAACTGTGAACTGCCTTGGGAGTTCGAGGTGCTTTATAAACATTAAGTCCCCCCTGATGTATATTTGTAACATGTATGAAGGCCTTAATTCTGCATACCTGCATGCCCATGCATATTTTTGCTTACATGAGTGTCTCCACTGAAATTCCTCACAGGATAAAATTAAACCTCCAGATTTGCAGTTTTGGACATGATTGATCCCATCCTGAGCGTTGTGTGAGTTCTCGGTCCTGCTGCCTGCTAAGCTTGGGCATTAAATATGTGGAATTCAGATACCCAGGACACAGCACTGGCTATTCAGAAGGGAAACCAGCCTTTAGCTTGCAGCCAGGAAAAAACAAAATCCTCTGGTGCCCTCTGACAAACAAGTGCTCACGGATATAATTCTGCAGGGCTGGCACCATGGCTGGGCAGGGGGGCACCTCCTGCACAGGGCCAGTGGCCAGGGGGACCATGTGGCTCTCAGGGAAAGGCACTCTTGTCATTAAGCTGATCCAGTGTCCCAGAAATTCCTGTCTTGTCATCTGAGGCTCTTTTCTCTTCTTTTCCATGAGCAAGTGGCGGGTGGGAGAAGCATTTGCCTTAGTGAGGCTCATTGTCACTCAGTCTGGGTTGCAGGATAAAACTTGGGCAGATAGAGACTGGCATAAAGTATCCTTGAATTTTCTTGGGTTGTGCTAAGCTGCCTTCCCAGAGGTCTGTTCAATAGATAGGATGCATAAAAAGTTATATGGGCAGAATTTTGCACTCATAAATGACCCAATGTGTGCACGTAGATGTGCAAGGCACCAGGTCTGCATCCCCTCCCCACAGCTGACCAGTTCTGGTGGGGATACACCAGGTCTGACACTTGATAAGGGTTTGGGGTTGTATTTTCTGACTGCTTTAGAGCCTCAAAACCAGGATCAGGACAATCATAGCACTGCAGTTAATTTTTTAAGCACTCTATAGAATTAAATTGCAATATATGCTTATAAAAGTGCATTGATATAAGTATGGAACCTGTATTGTAGTGAAAACAGAAGCATCTGTCCTTTTCAGACCTTTTATTTGAGGGAAATTATGGCACTATAGAAAAAGGCTTTATAGAGGCTATTTGGGAAAATAAATTATTGAAATCATTGTGATTTAGTGGCCCCCGGGACCTCACTAATGACCCCTGGATCAAATCCCGAGGAAGTCACTGCAAGAAGGGCATTACTGTTGGGGTGCAACCATTTCATGGGACTGAAATGGCAGAGAAATCCATCCAGTTCCTTCCCAGCCTCTCTCACAAGCACTTGCCCCAGTGTGAGCCTTTGTTGCAGGGATTGAGGGATCAAACGAGTGCAGTGCTGCTTCCTCTGTTGTGTTTTGTGCTGCCAATATCTCTTGCAGAACCTCAGATGAGGGAAAGGAACTAGCCCAACTTCAGCTCCAGGGCTTAATGACAGGCAGGCCATGGGACTTGGGCAGGTTCAAGACAGCCAAGCTTCTTCATGGCCAGTGCTGACCATGATCACGACTTCCTTGAGGAACACCGAGCCCATATGGATTCGTTAGCTTTAGAGATGCAAAACGTGTGAATGTATATGCGTGACAGCAATGAATCAGCTTGGTTAGCACAAGCAGTGAAACACAGTGTCAGGAAATATTTTAGGGGTGAGGGAAAATGAGGTTGGAGGTGTTGTTTTCATGGTTTTTAAATAGGGACAATTGATCCAAAACAAGCACTTCTTTTAATTTCCCAGGCTGTTACCTGAACTAATTGATAGTTTCAAAGAAAGAGGAATGCCAGATGGACTTTTTAGTGGAGATTTGTTTGTGTAGCAGATGGCAGCTGCAGGCTGGGGCAGCAAGGGAGGGTGAAGGCAAAGGCTGCCCCTGTGCTGCGCCGCTCCCCCCGCTGGGCTGGACACCCTCTTGGTCCCTTTATCTTTCCATTTCTTTTTCAAGAGAAAAAGCCTTCTGAGCAGGAGCTGTATTTCAAAGGCAGAAATAGAGAAGAAAAATGAATGAAAGATGTTGTGGATTTTGAATGAAAAGCCAATGGATGAATTTTCCATCTGAAATCAATCTTGTTTCCCTCAAGTATTTTAATTGTGAATTGGTGGAAGTTCTTTCTTTCTGTAAGGAATGGAAGAAAAAATAAGGACAGAAAAAAAATAAAGACAGGAAAAAATAAAGGAGAAATAGCATTTTCCTTTTCTTATTTATTTCTTGATTCTTTGGTCCTGTGTAGCATTAAAAACAGTAGCCAGTTCAAGATGCTTGTTTGCTCTGAATGTATACAGTAATTTCAGATGTCAAATGCCTAAATGTTTTGTATGTGTACGTAATGCCATCCTCATTCTTGTTTCATGTTAGGAACCTGAAATGACTGTACCATTTTATAATTAGAAATGTAGAGAGGGGACAGTGGGTGGGAGGGTCTGTTATTTTTATACCAAGATGTTCCTTGTATTTAGTGAACATTTAAATGGTTTTGTACTTGTCAAAATATACATTCCATCCATTTCCAGAAGAGCATTATTTCTATTTAGAGTAGTTTATAAGCAAACCAAAAAAATATGGCATCCCACTTGTATGCAGTTAAGAACAGAGCAGCGATATTCTGGTTTTCAGTGATGGCTACAAAGCTTTTTCCAGCAATGTCTTTTCTCACACGCAGCAGAGCCATACCAGCAAACGCTGATGTTATAAAGGGAAAAAAAATCCCAAATGAAATAAACACCATATGGATCAGTGCACAGCTTACTAAAATAATTTCCAGTTCAGAGGCAGTGGTCTGTTCCAGTGAGATTCTCCAAGGTAATCAGTCCTGCTCTGGACAGCAGGAGCTGATTTACTGGGAGGCTTCTACCCCCTGCCCCTGCCTGGTGGGGCCACCAGCCCCAGCAAGCCAGAGGCATACAGGGCTGTCACATTACAGGGTTGTCACGCTCCTGCTCTGTGGCTCCCTCGGGAGGGGAGCCTGTGACTGGAGTTGTGCTGGTGAGGCAGCCACTTTCTGTGGGCTGACTCCATTGGGTTTCTTTGGACTGTGGAAATGACCCTTCATCTCCACGTTAAAAAAAAAAAAAAAAAAGCTTCCTTTGTCCAGACAGCTGCACTTTGGTTTGGGAAACACTTACCAAAAGGCCATGGCAAAGTCATGCAGTGACATTTACATGGGCCGTTCTTTTTCTTGTAGTTGGCTTCTTTTTTCCACCCCTCTCCCCCTGGTACCTGTGACTTGCTGCCAAAACTGTGCAGTAGCAGTTTGTGAAGCATTTTTTTGCCTTTTTTTCCTAGCACTACTTTCTGTACAGTCTCGCAAATATACTTTTAACTCTTTGCTGACATAACATGCATCTTCCTCTCCAATGCACTTTATCTCTCTTGAAAAATGTGGGAGTCAGAGAACTACCATCTTAAAGGGATTTGCCTGAAATCATGAGACACACTATTATTTTGTTTCCTTCTTGCTTTGTTAGATACTGTAAATGCTAAAGAGCATGGACAGTGACTCAGCTGGGGGAAGTACCGAAATGTTGAGGTTAATACTTGGAACATTATTCGGTAGTACAACATGGCTATTTTTGTTATATAGAGGATTATAAGGTAAATATGTGAGACTGTGTTATTATGTACTAGTAAAATATTGCAACTCTCAAAGTTAAGATGGTGAATTCCAAGGAATTTTATTGCAAGTTTTTTAATAAAATGATTCTGATTACTGTGTCGTATGTATTTTCTAACAAACTGTGTAAGCTTGGGATTTCCCAATGTGTGAAACTTGTGGATTGCTTCTCCCTGAATTTCCCCATTGCAGACTGTAGTATTCACAGGAGCCACAAGGTACAGTGGGAAGGGACCTGAGTGACAGCCTGGCCTTCATGCCACTTCTCCAGCTCTTGTCCTGTCTGTCCTTCAGCTCTTCTAATCAGAAAGCAGTGGCTGTGTGAGAGGTAAATGCCTCTGCTACCCCAAGGGAGAGCTGCAGCCTTAGCCCAGACACTGGGCATGATGTGTTAAAATAGCTTTAAAAGGTGACTGCTCTGCAATACCTCAGTGGGAATTGCACCACTGTTGTGAGGGGTCATCCAGCTGCTCTTTTCTTGCTTGGTCAGCTGTCACTACGCATCCCGAGGGCCAGAGCCCCAGGGGCTGTCATGTCATCCAGCATAGGTATGCTGCTTGCAAGAGCTTTGAGGCACAGTAAAAGTCCTGCCTAAAAGTAATTGAAGAGACTTACAGAAAGGTTTTCCAGGAGATTCAAAAGAAGGTGCACAAATCTCTGAAGGAGCCAAATCCTGCCTCAGGCTACAGCCCATCTATGAGTCCCAGCTTACCTCCGTCCTGACCCACATTTTGTGCTTTCTGGCTGGTGCCACCAGTGCAGATACCTCTCTTTTCCAGCCACAGTGGTGCATTCGTGGTGACAACACGCCAAATCACCTGAGGCCGTAAGTTGGATTTCACCCGGGCAGCAGCTATGGGCCAGTTCACACCCAGCTTCCCAGATGCTGCTGCCTCCTTGTTCCTATGCACCCACCCCACTCCTGTTCATCTTTGCTGCTGCTGTCCCCAACGGAGGGGCAACAGCTGGCTCAGAGCAGGAAAACCGCATGCATTTAATGTGGCTTCATCAGCAACTCTGGGAATTATTTTTCTCCTCCCAACCCATGTCAGCCACTCAGCAGCACAGCCTGGAGCTCCCATTCCAGCAGCCCTGCCCCGACGGCAGGAGCCCTCCACACCAAAGCAAGCCCCGGACTGCCTTTGGAAGGAGGTTTTAGGTACTGCTAGCCAAGGAATCCGGTCTCGCTTTTCCCCACGCATCTCCCTGCCTGCCAGCTGCTTTGTTCTCTGCCTTCACGTACTAAGTGGCGAGGGGAGCGAGCGGGCGGTTTGCCTTGGCAGGCAGCTGTGCGCCGTTGCTATGTGATCTGCACACACAACACAGCTGCGCCGCTGCCACGGAGCTGGCAGGAGGCGAAGGCAGCGCGCTCGGGTAGCGCGGCAGAAGGAGCGCCGTGCGGAGCCGCTGGGAACGCCATCGGGGCTATAAATAACGAGGGGCGTAAGACAATTAATTCCAGGATGCAAGCACATACTTGGGGCTTGTGTTACATCACTCTCTGCTCTATATGGAATTCATTTCTGGTCAAAATATTGAAATGAAGCTGTGCTGCTCTCTGTTCTGTTGGGGGTCGGGGGGTGGGGTGGGGGGGTGTTTCTCCAGAAGGAATAAGGCAAATTTTACTCTCTCCTCTGATTCAAGGAGGTAACAGTCAGACCCATCACAGTCAATGGAGAGGACTTGGGATTCAAAAGGAATTTATCCAAGTTTGCACTGCACAGCATCCCTGCTGTCCCAGGATACCCAAACTGTGCTAAGAAAGAACATGCACCTTGAGGGTGCCTGAAGGGGAGATGCAGTCACCTGTGCTGGGTCTGGAGAAGCCACTCTGGAAAAAACACTCTGAGACTTCAGTTCTCTCACACAGTGAGATCAGGTTTTGGGGACATCTGTAAAGGAATAAAAGACTTAATGGCCCAAAACAAATCTATTGGACTGGTGATTTATCAGGAATCAGCTGTAGGAAATCAGTGCTCAGTAAGTGAGGGTGTAATTTTGCAAAACAGTCAATCCTCATCTTTGATCCCCGTGCAAAGAAGCTGTTGGCAACTCCTAGCAGCAGTGGGAGTGGGCAAAGTGTCACCACCCTAGTGCCTAGGCCGCTCTCTGCTGCAGGCTGTCACATTGCTACTGTGGACATGTGCATCTCTACAGCTTGGCTTTATGGTCCATCCTCTCACCTGAGAGCAAAAGCAAGCTTGCACAAGCAGGCTGGCAGCAACTTGTGGTGGCTGAAACCTGGACAGATGTCTCTCCTCCTCGTGCTCCAGCTAGGAAGTATTTCCCTGCTGGCAGAGGGACAGAGTGGCCATCTGGGAGCGATAACGCCTTAGATGTGTTGGCAGAGTCCCAGAGTTCATGTGTCAGAGCCCTTAGCTCAGATAAATTGTCCCTCTGTCCCTGCTAAGGGCAGCCGCGCTGGTTCTGACCAGCATCGCACCTAGTCTGTGGCTGATTCAGCCAGGAGGGGGAGCAAACTCCTGCAAAGGAGTGGTACCAGGGCAATCGCCTCCTTCCACGCCCGAGAAAGGCAATGAAGCTGGTGAAGAGTCTGAAGGACAAATGAGATGAGGAGCAGCTGAGAGCGCTGGGGTTGCTTAGCTCAGAGAAGAGGAAGCTCGGGTGGGACCTTATTGCTCTCTGTAACTGCCTAAAAGGAAATTGTAGCCAGGTAGGGTTGTCTTCTCCCAGGGCACTGGTGTTAGGACAAGAGGAAACGGCCTCAAGTTGCACCAGGGGGCGTTTAGGTTAATTATTAGGAGAAATTTCTTTGCTGAAAGGGTGGTCGGACACTGGAATAGGCTGGAATTATCATCCCTGTATGTGTTAAAAATAAAATAAAAAAATTAGATGTGGCACATGGTGATATGGTTTAGGGGTGAACTTGGCAGTGTTGTGTTAGTGGTGGGTCTCAATGATCTTAGAGATCTTTTCCAGCCTTGACAATTCTATAATTCTGTGATTCTGTGTCCTTGCTGCCTTTCTGCAGATGCCATTGCCCTTCCCTTAACAGCACGGCATGGGGGTCCCAGCCGGAGCACAGCGTCAGGAAGGGAAGATACAGACAAGCCCCGTGGCAGTAACACAGGCAAGGCATTGCCCAGCACTATGACGGAAACACTCCCCACTCCCGTGGGGTTTGGATGGTACCTGCAGGTGCCGACCCCACCCCAGCTGGGCATCCCCCTAGAGGTGCCCGGGAGTGCCAGCCCACCTTTGCGCTGTTCCGATGTGTGATGTTTCGTGCCTTCTGCCAAGCCTGAAGCGACTGCTGGAGGAGATGAACGGGAGGCAGGGGGCTGAGGAAAAAGTGATTCCAAAAAATGCACGGTAAAGGGTATTTATCGCTGCGGGGGAACGGCAGACAGAGGCAGCTACCCGCATCCCTCATCCCGCATCCTCATCCCGCGCCGTGTCTTTCCAGCAGGAGGCTCCCCGGCCTCGCGAATGCATCGCCAGCCTCGGGCGGGCACCCGTGGGCGTGCGGCGGCTTCTCCCGCCCCCCGGTGCCTCTGGCACTCACCCGGGACTGGCTTTATTTATTGAGTCAAATTAGTGTTGAACAAGTGAAAGGTCCCACTGGGGAGTTTTTATCCGCTCGCCCTGGAGTGTTCTCCCTTGTGCACAGCCCGAGGTACCCCCTCCGTGAGCATCGTTATCGCTCGGGAAAAGCCGCCTGTGACCGTCTCAGCAGGGTGAGGAAGCACAGCGGGTGTCCCCAGACCAGCCCCTCCAGGCCTGGAGCGTGACTCGGTACATATTCTGGAGCAGCACAACCCGCTGCGGGATGGGGACCGAGGGCTGCAGATCGCTAAATTAAAAGGCTGCAATCAGCCCTTGTCAGCCACTTGGAAAGATCCCTGCCGGTCACCCAGAGTGTATTTTAAAGGAAGCCTGGGAAATCCCTTAAGTACCACTGGGGCTGTGCTTGCTGTCGTGTGCGTCTTGCCCAGTAGCCAGCAGATTTTGTGGAGGGGAGCAGGACTGGTATCCCGGATTATGGCCATGGAAAACGAAGCAAAATCCATCCAGGACACCTGATCGCAGTGGCCTGAGCAGCAGGACAAAGACAAGAGCAGGGCTGGAGACCAGCACTGCAGCCCCAACCACAGCCCGACCCTCTAGGGGAAGGAAATGGCACATTTTAGCTACGCTGTTTTTTAAAGAAGATTGGTTATTGTTTGTTCACACATTTAAACAATTCAAAAGCAGGTTATTTTGTCATGTCTCTGGCTACGGATCAGTCTGTGCAGAAACAGACCCAGGCAAAGTCGTCCTGCATCGGGAACTGCACTCAAATGGGAGTGGAATTTTGAGGAGGGTAAAATCTCAGATTAGAGCACGATGGCCATTGTAGAGTGCCGGACCTCACGTCCTACTCCAGCCCAACCATGTACACAAACACCTTTAACTGGACACAATTCAATTAGATCTGTTTCAGTACCATTCATCAGCTCAGCCAGCATTCTCACCTCTCTAGGCTGTTTCGTGCCCGCCAGGTACAACATAGGCTGGCGGTACAGCTTGAGGGTGTGAATTACTTCATCCCCTCCAGCCCTGGTGTGCATTCATTCACCTGCAAAGTGGTGCTTAGCACCGGCCCTCTGCTCCCAGTAGCGCTGTCCGGGAGCAGCACAGGTTGTTCACAGCGGGCAGCTCCGGAGGGTGCTTGGGAAGGCAGGAGATTTTGGTTTTCAGCCTGGCTTGGGTGTGACAGTCAGAGCAACAGCCTGTGAAAGGAGAGTGCCACTTGCTTACCTTTTACTTGCTGTGCCTTGGGAGGTTGCTTTGCCTTCCATTTTATGGGAAAAAAGTACACAGAGTGGCACTGGGAAACCGTTCTTCAGGGTGTTAAGGGCATGCCTGTGCTTTGACTGGTAGGAAAATGTATATTTTCCCTGAAGATGGTTGTCCCTTGCTGGAGTGGTCTGCCCAGCTGTCCTGGTTGCAGCTGGGATAGAATCAATTTTCCTCTTAGTAGCTGGTATGATGCTGTGGTTTGGTTTAGTATGAGAATAATGTTGATAACACACTGATGTTTTGGCTGTTGCTCCATAGTGCTTACCCGAAGTTAAGGACTTTTCAGTGTCCTGTGCTCTGCTAGTGAGGAAGTACACAAAAATCTTGGCGGGACAATGGCCTGAACAGCTGTCCCGAACTGGTCAAAGGGATATTCCATACCATAGAAAACATCATGCACAGTGTATAAACTGAGGGGAGTTACCCAGAAAGGTGCCAGTCACTCTTTGGGGATGGGCTGGGTATTGGTCAGTGGGTGATGAGCAATTATATCATGCATCACTTGTTTTTCTTGAATATTTTTTTACTATTACTATTTTAATTTGTTTCAGTTCTTATCTCAACCCACAAGGGGGGGTTTTACCTTTTTTTTTTTTCTGATTCACCTTCCTCTGCAGGTGTGGGGCAGTGAGCCAGCAGCTCTGTGGTACTTAGTTGCCAGCTGGGGTTAAACCATGTACCATCTTATGGTCTAAAATGGTGCTGAATGCACCTCTTGTATTGCTGCCATGGGGACCCTTCACTACTGTACATATGTTTTGTTGGCCACCAGATGCCATCAATGGCACAGCAGCTTCACTCTGACCACACGAGTTTCTCTCTCCTGTGCAGTGGTGAGATCATGTCCCTTGGGATAAGCCCTTGCCAGTGAAGGAGCAATGCAAACCCATGGTACTGAGTCTCGCTCCTCAGGCACTGGAGACATTAAACAGAGCAATTCAGAAATGCATTTGACCGTCTCAGTGATATAAAGTCTGACTCCGCACAAGTGACACATTAAATATAAACTGCATGTGGAGCATAAATATGATTCTGACTTTCTAGTGGAAGAATGTCAGCTTGTTTTGGTTTGCCCTTGGTTGTAATGCCAGAAACCTTCCTAAATACTGCTATTCTCACTGATTTTAAGAAATATTATCTGTCTTGTTCATTCTCTAATTAGGATGGACACAGAGATTGCTCTGCCTTTTGGGTTGTAATGTTTGCAGATAGCCAGGGGGTCAAAAGCTTTTCCTGTTTGGTTTTTTTTTGTCTTTTGTTTTACTTTAAGTACTTTACTATAAATGTTGTCACCCTTGTTACTCCTTTCTCACTACCTTTGTTACCCCCTTTCAAAGGACTGTGTTCTCAGACACTGAACAGAGGATGTAGAAACTGCAAGGATCTGATTGAGAGCTTGTACTAGTGTTTAAATTTGAAACAGAATCCATGTTTCCATTTTTACCATTCAGAAGGAGGTGACACTGCTGACCTCTATAAAAGCATAAAAAGGAAAGAAAGGGGGAAAAACCTTTTGAAAGCGACATGTTAAAATACTTCCTTTTTTATAATGAAGATTTCAGGGGGTCAGCTGGCTGGAGGGAGGATCCAGTGTTGTGAGCATGTTACAGAAAAGGTGTTTGAAGAGTCTGTTTTATGAAAACCACTGGAACTGGGAATCAATTGCCTTGGACCATGGTTGTGAGCTGCAAGAGCACAAGGTGAGCAGAGCTGTGTGGGAGGTGCTGTTTGGGACCTTCTTTCTGGAGGGATGCTGGTGGCCAAAGGAGACCGCTAGCTCAGGATGGAGCAGCACCTCAGCAGGAGAAACCCACAGGGCAGAGTATTTCAAGACTGATGGAGGATGAGGAGCAGGCAGCAGGAGCCAGACCTGTGAGCAACTTGCTGGGTACTTTTGTTTCCTACACATGTAAGACATGATAATAGATGAAGTCCCCTAAATTTCCAATCCTTTGTATGATTTTTCAGCCTTCAGCCTCTTGGGCAGACCCAGTTTGCTGTTACAGCCCCACAGACATTATTCCTGACTCCCTTGCAGTGAGGTTGCAATCAGGTTATCTTTATATTTCCTTTATCACTGACTTCTGCAGAAGTCATGATACTCAGAAGCATTTCCCCTTTTCCCTGCCTTTTCTCCATTACTGCTGTAATTTGCTGTGTTTACCTGACTTTAGTTTGTCACGTGGCAGCAAATGAAAACATGGAAATAGCTGCAAGCAAGACATGCCTTAAAGAAATGCCCCTTAAAACAGCTACAAGGGAGCTGGATATTTGGAAATACCTGATAGATGTATGATATCTGATATGATGTAGTTCAACTTGCAAAGCAGAAGCAGTGAGGAAAGAAGGGGACAGGACATGCACATGGCAGAGAGGTGATGATTTTGCACGTGAACTGACTGGGGAGGGAGAAAAGGCTGTTGAGTTTTGTGTCAGGAACAGTGGCTTGGATAAGGAGTGTGTTCATGAAGCCCAGGCAATGGTGGGTCAGCCTGCAGTAGTAGGAGACCATGTGCTCATCTCAACAATCATTCACCTTTGTGTATGCCAGAGACTCCAGAGTGATTCTGGGTGTGTGTGTTCATGGCAGTCATGAAAAGAAACTTAGGAAAGGAGCTTAGAAAGTGTACCTGAATGGCTGTAGCTCTATGGTGCCTGTGCTAGCAAGGGATGTATCACAAGAAATTGCCCAGCTTCTTCCTTGTCCTGCAGAGTGACGCCTCTGGGCCCAGAGCTGGTGCTGCCGGTGCACCCACTGAAGCTGGAAGGGAAGTGCCAACTCCTCGACACAGATCCTGGGACTGCCATGTGGAAGGGTTCATCTTTCCCCCAATATCCCAGCATGAAGTGAAAAAAAAATGCCCCCCCACCAGTCAGGCCTCCTGCTGCTGATGCACATGTCTGGGAAACCAGATAAATATGAACATCATCCAAACCAATCCACCAGGGAGTGTCAGGCACTGTATGGGCCTGCCAGTGCCTTTCCCAGTCTCTTTTCCTTTTGCAGGGGTCAATCCCTTGAAAGTATTTTAGGCAACCCATGAAGGATAAGGGCAGGAGTCCTCCCTGCAGTGTCCCTCTGAGGCACTCTGGCCTTGAGGTGGCAACACTTTGCTGGTCAAAGGCAGCCTGGCTGCTTTGCTGTACTTCTTAGTGCATTTTTCTTCTCTCCATTTAGAGCAAGTTCTGAGCTGTTCATGTTCTGATTACACAGGATGAGCTATTTTCTGCACCAACACCTTTCCATGCTGGCTGTGTCCAGGCAACTCTGGCCTGGTTTTATTTTATCACAAAGCAGGCAATAAAAAAGGTAGTTCTCTCTTTGGGGTGCATATGAATGAGTTTGAAGTATGGTGAGGTTTTCTTGGTTTGGGATTCTTTTTCCCCCCTACAGAAAAGCTTTGCTCTTTGGCTGTGGGGAGTCTATAATCTCTCTATAGCTTGAGTGTACAGAAATTCAAGTCCAGCAGCCACCCACCTCTCATGGTGGTTGTTAGCATTCACCTTCGTGTATCACCTGCTTGTCTGCATGTTCAGAGCATCCACAAACCCAGGTTCCTGGGAAACATGATGATGGTGAAGTTTGCCATGCAAGGATGCGATACAAGCCCACACTGGTGATGGATGTTAGCAAGGGAAATCATTCACTGTATCAAGGGCTGTGCCTCTTGCAGTCTGTCTTGAGGAGCTGAGGTGGGCAGAGGAGCCATGGCTGCCTTCAGAGCTGGCTGCTGGGATGGGGCTGGAAATCACACCAGGGCTTGTGTTAGCTGGTCTTCTATGTCTGCAGTGCTTTGGGCACTTCTAGTCAGTTCTCAGAAAAGTGGTATCTGCTATAAGAAGTACCCAGAGAGTCATAAATATTGTAAGATACAAAGCACTTTCTAACCCCATTAAAGATGGATATGAAAATGTGTGTTACTTTGTTTGTAGAGGAAGCTTAAGGGATGTGTAAAATACCATTGCAGAAAACAGTCATGTAGTTATTTACTTCTGTCTGAGATAAAGGCATGGAACATGTGAAACCTAAAAGCAATGAAAGGAAGTAACATAATGCAATACCCTATTGATCTGTGGGATTTGCTGCTGCTTAAGATGGTGGCGCCACAAGTAATATATGTAGTTGTACTCACTAGAATTAAAATAACTGTAGGGTAGAAACAAACCAAAACATGAACTCCTAAGGCTTAAAGATTTCTGCTACTCATTTGTTGGCTGGTGGGGCCCAGGGGGTTCTGCTATCCCTGCATATTACTGCAGTGCCCAGTTCCACATGGTATGAATGTTTTGTGTCTTTCTGTGGAGTCATTGGTATCATCTCCCCAGGCAGGCTGAGTGTCAGGCCCTCAGCTTATAGAAATCATTGTGGTGCTTCTAATTTTGTAGGCAGCCTGTTCCTACCAGGGGCTCAGCCAGCTCCCTCCCAGCCCAGCAGCTGTAGGGAGCTCACACATGAAATAAAATCAGAATGTGCCCAAGCAACAGGGTAAGAAATGAAGGAAAACCTTGCTTCTGCTAGGGGCACAAACAGCCTGGTATCCCAAAGCAAGCAAGGGAGCAACTGAGACTTGGATGGCACAAGGTAGCAGGGAAGGTGTGGCACAGTTGTATTCAATCAGTAGCACCATGGCAATAAGTCAATGATTCATTTTAATTATGGTGTGTCACAGAGCTGTAGTAGAAAGCTGAGCAAGCATGAGAGCTGGGGGACAGATGATAACAAGGACACAACTTGACCTTTCCCTAAGTACCATTCCTGTGTGCACTTTAACAGCTTAGTGTTGTGGATGCCGCTACAATAGCTTTAATTTCTTCCTTTTTCAGAGCGAAAAGAGGGTTCAGTTCTTCAGGAGGTGGGGGGTGGGCTCCTGGCCTCACCACTTCCACGGAGCTTCCAGGGAACCCACACCCAGCCTGGGTACAGAGATGCTTTGTTGCCTGCTTGCTCTCAAGTCAAATCTGTACTTGAAGGCATTCATGCCAAGCAGTAACTAACTGCTTAGATCATTTCTTTCCAGTAGGTAGCAGAGTTTCCATTACACTTCAGGTCAAACGTACTTTCTGCTATTACCAAAAAAAAAAAAAAAAAAGGCAGTGACTGCAGAAACCATGGGATTTTTTTTTTCATGGGAAGATTTGGCTACTTTTGGCTTGCATTAAAGCTGATCAGTGGGGACTCATGTTGCATCATCCTTCATAAGAGAAACCCAGCTCACAGGAATATCTTCTCCAGTGATGTGCTGCTTCAACAGACAGATTTTGGAGACTACACAGGGATGTAAATACCTGGAAAAACTAGCCTCAGGGTTACCCTTGTCTGCCCTCTGTGAAGTGATGCATAACATTTATTCATGAGAACAAAGCAGTCCACAAAATACTGATGCCTTTCCTCCTGTCCCCTGACCTCACTTCCAACCCCAATATCCTCCTGTATCCTTGGACCCTATCAAACAATCACTGATCAGGGCTGTGTGTTTTCTCTTCACACTAACAACTTGTAGGGAGACGAGGTCAGAGCTGAGGCTTGTGTCATGGACTTCCATACAGGCAGGAACACAGGGGCTTCAGTTAATTACCCATAAGATTGATTATGGGAAAAAAGCCTCAAAATTTGTTTTCTGGGTTTTCAGCTGCATGTATGGTAGCAGGCACTCCCCAAGGCTCTTGGGTTTTTTCCACCAGCCCAGTGTGTGATGGAAATGTTCCTGTGAGAGCCAGGTACAACTATTTCCCTTGCAATTCCTAATAATCCCACTATGTTGTCCTAACACCTTGTTTTCCGTGTTTACTTGTTTTCCTAAAGAGACCCCCAAAGGCAGGTGAACAAAATTCTTTGCCCGCTTTGACTCTCTTTGCCTCTCGTGTGATGCTTCAGCACAGCTTTGAATGAGGCTTTGGTATCAGCCCACAGGGATTTTGCAGGCTCTGTTAGCGCAGTGCCTGAGTCATACTCTAAAAATAGCCAGGAAAATGTCAGCCCAGCCAAAGTCACTGGCTGATTAACAATGAAGTTTCATGATTCTAGCTACCTCCAGGTACACTCCTGATCTTAACTATGTATCTGAGCTTTTAAAAAATAAATATATATATAACAAATTACGAGCAGGGATCTTTAAGGAAAAAAAATCCCTGTTAGAGGTAATGCAGAAACAGCTTTCCTTATCCTCCCCAGGATGGTGTGTGATTAGAGAAGGGCTAGAGGGACTGTCTGGCTGGAAATGCAGCATGTACCTTCTAGCAAGAAGAATGAGAAAGGAATTAAAAGCTGGATGGGAATGAAGATGAAGCAAATCTTTGGTCCTTGAGGGCAATGTGGTACTGTGACTGTGGTCTCTGTGGAAGTGCCTGAGGACAGCCATGAGCCAGGGTCTGGGATGTAGTGGAGGATCAGTCACAGTGCCTGTCCCCAGCTGTGGGAACTTGCCAGGCAGAGGTGGGTGGAAAGTCCCTTGCTAGGGTTGCTATCCTTGGCCAAGGAGGGAGATCTGCTTAACCAAAGCTGGTGCAGTTAAATGTCCCTCCAGCATCTGTGTTTAGTGCCATCCAGTGCTTGTGGATGAGCTGTGGTTAGGCATGGGAGCTTGGCCAGAGATGCTGATGGAGGCAGAAGAGAATAACCCACTGCCAGAAACATCTGTCTGCTGCAAGGGCTGAGGGTGTACCTGAAAAAGCACCTGGCAACAGTCCACCAAGAGCCTCAGAAAATAAAGAAGATGAAACTACTTCTCTAAAAGCTGATGTGGAGCCAAGTGCAGGAGTTGTAATGCTGCAGCAGCACCTTGGGCCAGACACACTGAAAGGCTTGTAGTGTGGTACTGGCAGACTCTGGGAAAAGGAGCTGAAAAACCTCATCTGGAGAAACAAGGGAATGAATTGACAGTGAGCAAATTGCATACTGGTGCCTGACAGCTGCTGCCAGATAGCGAATGCTTGCTGACTGAGTTACCTGTTCCTGTTAACGAAATCTGGAGAAGTGTTTGCTCCTTATTGCTGATTTCTTACGTTGCACTCAGCCAAAGGCTGCTGCCCACATGGGCAAGGGAGTCAGAAGGGATGCTCAGACATGACCAGCTGTTGGAAACAGCTGTCAGAAAGAGCAAGGACAAGGATGGTGATGGTAAACACCCTCTCCAGTATCCGGTCTGCTTTGTGTGCCAGGGAGGGAGTGTTGTTTTGCTGCAGCTTTGGCAGTCCCTTCATATCCCCTTGTGAGCTCATCACTAGTACAGTGCCCAGGATGGTTATACTGGGAGTCAGGACCAAAACAACATAAGTATGAATGAGCACACACAGGTAGCTCCTGCACACGGTCCTTAAGTCATCCATTCAAGTAAATGAGCTTTTCTACCAAGTTTTTTCTGTCACAGAGGATGTTAAGTTACATAAAAAGATGTCTTTCTAGGGTGAGTAGTTAAACAAAATGGCCATTAATGGTAAGAAAGGGAGAGAAAAAGCTTTTAACCCGATATTTCAGAGGTGCTTTCCTTCAAAAGGGGAAGGAGATGTGATCCCCTGCCAGACCTCATCATGCTTAATGCAGCACAGCAGGATGCTCTCTGCAGGTACATGCTGTAAATAGCTTTTCCACCCTGGAAGTCATCAGATTCTCCCTGCACATCACAGCTCTGGTGGGCCCATGAGAGTGAAATCACATAAAAGAAACAGTGGTGGAGTGAGGTCCAGGTGCCTTCACAGTGTGGATGTGCCACTGCATCCAGACAAGCAGATGCTGGTGGGGGAGCTGCTGACACCCCTGGCATCACTTCCTCTGCTCACCCTTTAAAGATTGACCCATAGCATTGCCTGTATGAGTCAGTGGGAGAGTTGAGGTGCACCCATCAGGAAAGGGGGGGTCACATTTGGCATCCCAGAGTGACAGCAGTGTCCCAGCTGATGGCTGGTATCTCTGTAGGAACATTCTCTGCCCCCACCAGGGGACCTTCGGGTTCCTTCTGAGCTCACTGCCTCCCTCCTTTTAAATTTAAGGTCACTGACCCATGGAGGAGCTCCCTTCTTGTCAGCTTGCTGCGCCTCATGGATGAGTGAGCACTGGACTCCAAGGCTACTACTCAGCTGCTGGACATGCAAAACACTCAGGATGTGCAACGTGTCCTCCTGGATCTCTCCTTTGCCAGGTAAAGGTTTCCATTTCTTGCAGAGGAAAACTCTCCAAAAGCACCTCCCTCATGTTGCACCACAAAAACTTTTATGTACTTCAGTGAGGGAAACGGGAAGAGCTTGGTTGACCCTGTTTTGGGATTTAAATCTGTATCCCTTGTTCATAGTCCATAAAAATATATATTTTCATGATAAGTGGAGTGCCCCCCCCCTTTTCCAGCTGCTACCCTGGCCTAGCTTCTATTAGTAATTCAAGAGAGGTGAGAGAACAGCTATGGGCTTCACAAAGAGGGGGCACAGGGGAAGGTGGGTACATTTCTTGGTGCACTCTAAAATCCAGATCCACTGGAGCAAGGACAAGGCTGTGGATCTGCACTGAGAAGCACAGGAAAGACCATGAAAGGGATTTGGTGGTTGGTTGAATGTAATTACTAAAAAGAGTAATTCAAAGGGATGAAATGTTTAAATCTTTCACCAATGCTGCTTCTCACTGAAATATATGCCATGAAGAAGAAAATATTTCTGCCAAGTGACTGGTAAATAAGTATTCTTTTATGATCTTTGAGCTTTAGTAGATGCATTTTTATAAGCTGAATAAATGCAAATTAGCAATAATGTTTCCCTGGTTTGGCAGTCCTTCCTCTTGCTCTGAGGACAACAGAGGTGCAGTAGATAATGGGATATTACTTATCTATGCTAGGAGAGGCCTCTTCCTTCTCAATAATCAAGGAATAATTTTTCATGCCATCCTAGTGTCATAATATGCTCTCACCATCCATCACTGTTACCCTGCACTATAACTCCATCTGTCAACCCTCATAAATGAGTTTGAAAGATGCAATTGGTTAAACTTTACTAAATAAATATTTCGGGGGCACAGATAATAAAGCAGAGTGAGGCTTGAATGAAAAACTTGTCCATGATAGGCCTTGCTATTCTGGCCATTACCAGACCATCTTCCATCTGGACATGTGGGTGAAAATGTGGAATCTGGAAACAAGATTCCCACACACACCCCTGGCTACCAAGGCCATCAGCAGAAAGGGAAACAGACTATGTTGGCATGTATGGACACAAAATACCACGTTAAATATAGATCATGACAGTCCAGAGACACCTCTGAAACAGATGAGCATAAATCTGTAGATGTGTGGATTTGCACCAAGTGGAAGCCACTGTTATCTTCCCAGTGGTGTCACTACAGTTTCACCCTGATCTGAGTCTGCTGACCCAAGTGATGACTAGTAATTGAAGGAAAATCCCCCAAACTCCAATTTATCCCTGCTCTCATGTTCATGAAAGAAGATGCAGCTTCTAAAGTATCATTTGAAAATAGTTATAATAGCAATAATTTTTAATAGCAAAGCACAAGTCTACACACAACAATTAAGGTAGGTTAGGAGAGGTGTAATATTTGTATCTGGTGCATAATCTTATTCTGGGAGGAAAAAACAGTGGCTGCTTAATCCAGATCAATACAATTCACCTTTAGATTTAAGCTTGATGAAAGTAAATTTGTTCTTAAATGCATCTGTGGAGTTATTTTGGACTGATTACACGGGTTATTAATTACACTGGAGTTTTGTTCCTTGAACAGATTACCCAGATTCCACTGATTTATTCCACCCCCTCCCCCCCAATTTTTTTTCTCTTCCTTCTTCTTCAATTACTTTGATACTCAAGTACAAAAGAGCACACAGAAAATGCTGAGAGACTGACCTAGAGCTGGCAGCCAGCCCATGAAAACTTCACCAGGTCACAACACTGTTTCTTTAGCACTGTTTTTTCCTGATTTCTGAAACTAGTACTGGCACTTTGTTATCAGCAGGGTAAATGCCTCTCTACAAATCAGCTGAGTTTGGAGTATTTTGTTTGGTGCATTGGTGGATTTTTTAACAGGAAATGTGAAAGGTACTGTGTAACTCTTGCACATTATCCAGTTGTGATTGGACCTCCTGTTTCTTGTATGTGTTAAATGTCATAGCCTGACTATATCATCCTCTCAATATCCTGGTCTGCACAGAAGTGCTCTCTTGAGGTCCTTCTGCATTAGGAACACACTTTTCTCCATCTTTTGACCCAGGTGAGAGACAGCTCTAAGTTTAACAGAATTTATGTTACTGATGGACATCCATTACAGAAAATTACCAGTGAAGGTGGTTGTGATTCATGGGTCCTTTCAGTGTTGTTCTTACCCCAGGTTGTGTTTGATGTCTGAAGATGGCAGAGGTCTCCTTCATATTTTTGGGGAGGGTAAAGACTAACAGATTTGAAGCAAGGGTGTTAGATATTTTTCCAGGCACAGTCAGAGGGTTGGGATCTAAAGCAAGTGGCAAAATAATTTTCAACAGATTAGTGTTACAACTAACTGTTGAAACTTGCAGGGTTCACTCCAAAAGGGATTTTCGGCAACATGATCCATTTTGACAAAAACAATCACAGAATCACAGAGTTGTTAGAGTTGGAAGGGACCTCTGGAGATCAGCCAGTCCAACCCCCCTGCCAAGGCAGGGTCACCTGGAGCAGGTTGCACAGGAATGCATCTTAGTGGGGTTGGAACGTCTGCAGAGAGGGAGACTCCACGACCTCCCTGGACAGCTGTTCCAATGCTCTGCCACCCTCAGTGTAAAGAAGTTCCTCCTCATGTTGAGGTGAAAATTCTCATGTTTCAGTTTATGGCCATCGCTCCTCATCCTGTCACTGGGCACCACTGAAAAGAGTCTGGCACCATCCCCTTGGCACCTGCCTTTGAGGTATTTATATGCATCACAAATCAATCACAATGAGAAGAAAACACTATAAAAATGTAGACAGGCATGAAGGCCTGTGCTTTGCTGAAAGATGCATGCAACAGCAGGGCCTTCTGTTAGCCAAAATTCATAGAATCCTAGAATGGTTTCTGTTGGAAGGGACCTCAGAGATCATCTAGTTCTAATTTCTGTCTGTGTATGTGTTTGTGTGAGACTGTCTTCATCTCTATAGCAATTTCCTTCTGGATCAAGAGCTTGCTTCCTTCCCCCCACTTGTTTTTTTAGGAAAAAAAAATGCAGTCTGATACAGACACACATGACTTTCCAGTCTCTGAAAAGCTCTGTGCCTGTTCTTGTCTTGAGAGCATTTACACTTCATCTTTTCAGAGCCAACCACAAATTAAAGAAGTCAGGAAGCTGTGCAGAGAATGAAAAGTATTCCTGACTGCTTCTCTCTGATACCAACAAATTGATTTCTGAGGGGTTTTTTCATTCTATATATATATGTGTGTGTACATGCATTTTGAAATATGTTGGGACTGTAACTTCTTTAATGATTATTTTATGTAAAATTGAACCAATCTTTTCTGAAGTTGTTGTACTAGGTTGCCTTCAATACTTTTCAAACTAAAGTTGTCAGAATAACTTCCTTGAATTTCCACAACTCATTTTCATGACTGCAGAAATAGAAAAGCTTACAGAAAAAAAAAGCGTTCTGAGATATAAAATAGTTTTTTCTCCTATGTCACCTGTAGTCAAATTTTAGAGATTGAATGCTCGAGTACACCACAAAACTGATATGGCACAGACTTTGGTCTTTATGTGAAAGCCATCCATGCCTCTATAAAAGGGGAGGGAACCCCAAAGTATATTATTTTATTGTCATTGTTTTCAACTCTAATTTGCTCTTGTCTTTGTAAGGAGCTGTGAGCTGTGGGCGTTTGGGATGGTTGCTGTGCACCAATGTTTCTGAGGGAGGAAGAAAAAATCCACAGATCATCAGGTATTTCTTTGGCATTTGACAGCTTCTGGATGGGGACAAACCAAAGTCATTAGCACAGGTTTACAAAGCTATTAATAATGCATATGCATACAATATACATAATAATAAATCATGAATTAATTCTATGGAGAAACTAATGAAGTCTGTCAGTGGGGGACCCTTAGAAAGGTACAGACAGTCATTTCAGAGCTTCCAACTGGCAAAAACCTTCACTTGTTGAAAGGCTCTGCGGTGTTGCTAATGGAAAATTTTAATGTCCTGTACCTAAACTTGTTTCAACCTTGGAATCAGTTTAAGACAGAATATGAGTTACTTAGAAAGGAGGGGGTTTTTTCTTATGTTGCTGTGTTCATGGACTGCTCTGTATAATTTACAGCTGACAGTTTAGGGGATAGTGTTATATTTTCAAAAATACACTTAACTACTCAGTCCAGATGAAGACTAAGTAATGCTTCGGTTGTGAAACAATTTCATACTAATCATATCTAGAAAAATTAATGAAACTGCTGAAAGTCATTTTCTGTTGTGGTTCTGTGCCACTACCAACTCTGCTTCTGGATGCTGCATAGGAAAAAAACCCAGAGAAACAACTTTTTGGTATTTTAATGAAGCAAATACTACAACTTGAAATATGCATTTCTTGACAAATTATTTTGAAAGATTCATTCAATACATCTTACTTTTTTTCTTTATAGGACAAGATAGAGATTTCAAGAATAATTAATTTCGCTAAACCAGCCATGGTGTGCACATTGATATACTTACTAGCTGTGAGATAATGACTTTTCTCCATGAATCTATTAAGTGAATTCTTCCACTATCAATCTTAGGCTGGCATATTTTATTTCTTTTTTTTTTCATCATTATTGTCATATTTCCTTTATTCTGACATCCTTGGTTTCTTAACTGTTCTTCTCTTTTCCTTCCAATATTTTTGATCCTTCTGATATGAAATCCTTTCTGAAATTATTCCCTTAATTCTTTCTTCTTCTGGTGTCTCATTGCCACGTTCAGTCATACTTAAACTCTCACCCAATCTATTTTCTTTTCCCACTATAATCGAATGATGACTCCTTCACCTTCTAAATTATTTATGTTCTCCAAGTCACATTGGTTTTACTGTTCTTGGTGAGTTGATTTCTTTTCCCCTTAGCCGGTAGCATGTCTTTTATCCTTTTTTCTCTAATGGGCCGATGATTATGCCACTTAAACTGGGCTGATGCTAAGCAGCAGGATTAATGGGGATAAGGCTTTCTTTGGGTGAAGTGATCTCTCTTTAGAAGCTGTTTGTGGTTTTTTGGCGGTTTGTAATTTGGAGGGTTTTTACCTTGGAATTGTGCACTGAAAGGAGGCGGTTTCTTTCTGCTGTGGTGGAGCAAACCTGACCCTGCTCACATCCCATCCTGGTGTAGAAAAGGAATATAATGCCTTGCCTGAGACGACAGTGGCAATTCTATGATGCTGTGGGCCTAGGGAATACCAAGCCAAACCACTGAGATTTGCTTTCAACTGAGTTTGAGAGTGACAGCCAGAAAGAAACCAATCCTGACAAAAAGGACTTGCCCTGAGGCGCTAAAAAAGATGAGCAGAAAGCAAGGCTCTAGCACAGGGCACATTGCCTCAGAAGCACTTGCCAGGAGCTGGCAGTGTTGGGTTTGCACGTGCCTTGGCATGAATTGCCAGGATGTTTTTGTTGACTGAATTCTCCTGTGATACAAGAAAGCAGGTAGAAAAATACTGAAACAATCTGCCAATGTTAAAACACTGTGATAACTTGGAGTGTGGTCTCAGTCCTTAAATTTCTTCCTTTTTGTCCTTCTGTTCTCCATCCATTTTTCCATAGATGTCTATTAGTTGGTTTTCTCTTTCTCTGCCTCTTTCTACATTTAAATATCCTTTTCTTTTTCTTTCAACCTTTCCTTCTGCATTCTCCTACTTCCATTTCTCTCAACTCTTTCACTTTTGTTTTACATTTGCCAAGAATGGGTCGAAGAATGAAGCATCTTTCCCTCCCAGCCCTGGCACAGATTACCAGAAGGGCTCCAAGACAATTTGGCCCTGAGCTCTGATGATAACAAGTAATGACATCACCAGCAATAGCAAATATTTTGCATATTTGCATATAGACAGGGTACGATCCTCCATCAAGCTCACTTTTGTTGGATTTAGCAGTGCTTTTGCTGTTTCTGCAGATGTGTATGAGAGCAGGTACCCTGGAGCTTTATACTAATATGTTTTGATCTAGTGCCAGAAACAAGGGAAAGCCTCAGAGGGGAACTGTAGGAAGACATTAGGACCTCTTTGGATGCCTGGAAAGCAGGCAGCTACTGAGCTGAATTATCCTGGAGTCTGTGCAGCTTACAGCCACTTAGGCTAGGCTAGCTCTAGCTCCAGCTCCAATTCCAAACACCCCTTGTACCAGAGGCCTGGCTAAGAGGGTGAGGAGATGGGTGAAGCAGCTGAGCACTCAGGCTAACACTGCTGCCAGGAAAAGCAGGCATTTTGTGTGGAGACAGAAACTCTGAGCCCAGATTCTCAGCAGCTGCTTGGTGGGCAGCCAGGAGGAGTAGGATAGATGGAGAGCTGCATCCTGGAGCTGCTTTTGTTTGCACTGCAAAAATTGTGTGTGATTTACTCTGACCTTAATTAACAAGGAAACCCAAATGAAGACAAGCTCCCTGTAGCTATGGCTGTGCAGCCACTGGGCTGCATCAGCAGGACTTCTCCATTTTCAGAAACAACAGTGTGATCTGGTTTTTCCTGAGGTGGCAGGGCAATGTAGCAAAGACTGTGCTGGTTATAAGCAGAACAGCATGACAGATGTCAACCTTTTAATTGGATATTACTTTAAAATGAGAGCTTTACCTTTGCCTTGGATGTACCTCAGTTACATCAGTAGCATGCATGGCTAGGAAATTCCCCAATTTCTTCCTTACATCTGAAATTTGACCTTCCTGTTTGTTGCAGTTTTCAGAGACCTCTGAAACTGCAGGTTTCTCCGAAGTGTTGCAATTCAAGGCTGTTGGTAATTCTGTCATGGCAATGTGACCACAGTATGTATACTGATAAAATAGCCTGAAAATAAAATTGGCAAATGATTCACTGGATACTGACTGTCACTCTTTATTATTGGCAAATGCATGCATATAGCTAAAAAAAAATCTACATATGTACATTTACAAAAGTCCACATTATTTCAGTGTTATTTTTTCATTTACGTAAGTTACTAAACATTCCGTGAGGTCAAATTTCTTACCACAAAGGGTTGTTTGTGGGTGTACACACACGCCACCACCCCATGTCCCCCCATGTCCATCCCCTGCAAAGCATAATATGTAAAATTATAGTTTAAATCAATAGGTGAGGTTCTACAGATACAGCTTAATGTGCAGTGACAAACAGGATAGGAGTTCAGCTGGGAGTATATCTATCATGTATGCCAAATTTCTGGAAGGCTGAGGAACAGATTTGGTCGTGTGGTATAAAGCACAGGCATGATCCTCTCTGATACAGCACATTTAATTTCTGTAATGTTCCAAAGGCCTTCTCTAACACTAATTTCCACCCTAAAATGTCAAAATAAAGCTGTCCATGCAGACATACTTCTTCATAACTATTGCTTTCTAAGCTATTTCTAAACTATTGTTCTCTATAAAAAACATAGCAGATTTTTAGAACAAAAACAATTTTAAAACATCTGATATGTTTTACAGAAGTTTCATTTCTGATACAAATCAACTTTTAGGCATCTTTTCTTCTACATTAGGGTACGTGAGCAAAGAAGAGTAAAAAGAAAACAGTATTCTATAGGATATACAACAAAATGACATAAATTCCTAGAAATGCTGCTATTAAGACTGACTGTGTGGCAGGATAGACTCAGCCTGATAAGATCTAAAATCCAATCAGAGAATGCATACTATGCAAGCCATCTTGCAGTCTATCATGCAAGCTCAACTGCTGGTGCCAGGGTGCTGTCTTGCTGTTAAATTGTACTAAAACCATCCTGGGGCACCAGACTTCAAATACACATCCTGCCTTTGAAACAGGATTTGACAGATAAACTGGTCTGCCAGCCTGTAGATCTGTGACTACCACTCAATCAATTGGTACTGAAAAATTCCAGTCCCATTCCATAGGTCAGGTTCTCCTGACATAACCCTTCATGGATGTATGTGTGGAGATTCCTTCCTTGGTTGGGGATGCCCTCCAAGCATACTTCTAGAGGCTGAAAAAAAGAGTTCTCCCCACGAGCATTGGTGTGGGAGAGTTATATCAAATCTCTACATAATAATTATTTTCTTTTTGCTAGCTTTAATGTAATTGCTTTAATACTTGCTTCAACATAGTGCACTATCCTATCTTATAATATCCTATTACATTACTTTGTTATATACTAGTAGATTTTTTCCTTTTTATATTGTGTAGTAAATAATCCTGATTAAGGTATTTGATCCTTTGTAATAATAAATTATTATTTTTATATAAATAATCTCATTTTGCCAATCATTGAAACCCATGGGACAAAGATGGTTCAATCTTATCTTTCTAATTCCTTGGATTCAAACTGTTGACATAATCTGAGGCTAAGATTGGATTCAGCTGCCCCTTGACTCGTCTCTGAGAAGGGGTTAAGAAAGAGAGTCCTTTCTTGAGTCACCTTGTGACTCAATGCTTCTTTAAAAAATTTTGTCTGACTTCCACTCCCACACAGGACAATCTTGGATGTAACAGACTGTATGAATTCCAAATCAAATGAAGGGCAAAATAAAATATTAATTGTATTGGAAGCATAACCCTTGTTGTAGTTAAAGGTTTAATCCAATTGCCATCACTCTGCATGTTTATGACTTGTTGGTCATGTGACTTTCATGTGATATTTTCCATGACTGCTCTCAGTGGCTGTTTTCAAGTAAAAAGGAAAATTTGATGAAATTCCACTTCTTGGTTTTTGTGCTCTGCACAACTGAGAATATCCACCTGAAAATGATACAAACCCCAACTTTCTGCAGAAAGTTACTGCCCATATATGTAGTCAGCTGAAACATTTGATTTATTGTAGATAAATTCTCCTAGGCAGTAGAATGGAAGGTAAATTGTTATAAATTACTAATGAATCATTTTTAAGTATTCCTGAGGGGCAGCTCGTTCTTACCAACATCTGCTGGTCCCTTTTTCCCTCACTCCAAATTCTTCCCATAGAGCTCCCTCAGGACAGGGAGCACAGAGCAGCTCCTTCCATGGGAACCACGAGCAGAAGACACAATCACAAGCCAACATGAAACAATTGCCCAGCCCACAGCAGCTATTTCTTCCAAGGGGAGGAGGCTAGGAGTTGTTGCATTCTGCAATTTACCACTAGTTTTCCTTTTTTATGTTCAAACGGTCAACTTCTGTATTTTTCCCAAACTTACACAATGGTACAAACACACTGGTAATGTGTTCCTCATCTGGGAGCTGTGCAGAAATTGCATTCACTGTGTTGGTTTCTAAATTCATCACTTATTTGATCTGTTCACTATGGATATATTGTAATACCAAAATAAACTGCCTTTCCTACTGCAAGAAGAGGGGGCTGGAAGAAAGTAAAGAGGATCCTAATGAAGAAATACCAAATTTTACAGGCTGGGACTAGAGATGTGAGAATGACCAGATTTAACAAAAAGGCTGAGGGATGAGTTGTGACTAAATCCCTTCCCTAACATCCACCAGATCATGGCAACAGCCCCATGTAGTGACCTCTGCAACTTCAAATAGCTCAGGAGTCACCACCAGTGCTCACCTGATGAAGCAACATGTCTGTGATCAGGCATTTTTTGACTCTTTTTCCCTCAGCTACTTCCTTGGAAGGAGTAGGTTAATTAGAGGCATTGAATGGAGATGGAGTAGGTCTGAACTTCAAGCAAGTGAAGGGGGGCAGTTGCAACAAATTGCAACCAAAGAGGTGAGTGATAATATGTGAGTGAAACGAGCCTGTGGGCACCAAGGTCAGGGAAGCAGAGGAAAGAGCAGAGTGCCAGGTCAGTGTTTCTTTACAAGGTTCATTCAGAAATCTGCAGAAATCCAACTCATGTACTTGATTTTTGAGAGGCTGTGTGAATCTACTGCAATGGCAAATCTGTCCTCCTGGGTTGCACCAAGTACAATGCAATTATTTATGGGGGATTTTATTGTATTCAACTGCAAATGATGTGATCGTTTCAAAGGAAGTCAGCTCTTTAAATTTCAGTATCTATGTTATTTTCAATAAAGAGGCAAGTAAGCAGTACACAGTTTATTTCCCATCATTTAGATGTCAAATCAAGTATATTTTATCAGTATTTCAGGAGGCATCTAGTTCCTTTAAGAACATGCAACAGAAATCTTTAAGCATCAATTCAGATACCAGCTGACACACAATAATTTTTTAAGCATTTAGTCACACAAAGCAAGATTCCTCCTTGATATATCTTCACTGATTGCACTGGGCTGTATTAGATGTTTCTTGGGTGTGTGCCACATATTCTTATTTTATAAGCATGTAAAGGAACATCTTAGAGACACTTGAAAAGAAAGATAAGATAAAATAAAATAGGTAAAATGAGAGAAAAACATACAGCACAATAATTTGAGAAATAAAGTCATGATTATTCAACAGAATCCTATTTGTTCCAATTGGGTGGGTTTGGTTGGTTGGTTGGTTGGTTGGTTGGTTTTGTTGGGTTTTTTTTAAGGGCCTTGGTACAATCATCAAGGAGTTTAACCTGAAAATGAAGCTTCTAGTTTAACCCAAGTTCTAAGTGTCAGGAATGAGTATCAAAGATAATTGGTTCTCTGAAGAGCCTGTTCAAAGGAAGAGGCATAAGTAGAACCTAGAAGACAAATTTATATTGACTACTATTTTATTTTAAAAAACCCCAAATGAATCAAAAATAAATAAAACCTCCATTTACACAGTCTCTGAACAGACCCATCCACACCCACAAATTATGTTACCATCTCTATGCCAGCACTTGCTAAATTGACTTCTTTGTTGATTCCCTCCATAATCACATTGTATTATTTGGTAAAAGATAAAGGTTATCACAATTAAACAGAAGAATTGCAATTATTATAACACACTACCGTGACTTTCATTACTGACTTTGTAAGCCAAACCAGAGGGAAAATTCTGTATTCTGCTTCATGATGTGTCCCTGCCCATTTCTGCTTTGAAGATCTCTGAGGCAGTTTTCAAGTTTCTGCTTTCAGCCATCAGAAACATTCCTGGAGACCCCAGGCTACAGTAAGAAAAACACTGGAGTAAACTATCTGCAAATTAAATTAACTCTGTAAATGGTTCAGTATGCAAATAAGACAATGGACAGACCAGCCCCCTGACTTTTACCATAGATCTAATGTAGGTTTGTTCCTCATTTTCGATGGAATGTTGCTACTCTAAATAATTTGGCATCACTCTCTTTTGGGATAACACAGATAACAAAAGCAATGTATAGGAAAGCAAGAAACACCATCAGAGCGTAAATAAAATTTATTCTGAATTGAAGGATAAACAAACCTAACCAGTTTATGAATGGGCAAAGCCAATTAAGTCTTATGACACATATAAAAGTATTTAAATTCAGGTACTTAGCATAAGTAATTAATGAAGAGATTCTGAGGTTAGTAGTTACTATTAACACTCTTAAAGCCAAATTAAGTCCAGCATTTCTCTCTTGTCCAACATAACTTTTGTTGGTCCTCAAGAAATCTGTCATTTCCAACTGGTTCAAATTATTAATTACGAGAGCATGTAATGAAACCATCAAATCTTTAAAAGAAACCTCATTCCTTACCAGTGTTTTTCTTCAAACTTTTGCACTCCTGTCATGCTGAAGAAGCAGTGCCAGTGGAGCTGCTTGCTGAACTTGTTTGATGACTTCTCATCTGCCTGCCTGCTTGTGCCTCCAGAAGGTGCTGACGGGAAGGTGCAAGATGGAGTTGGATCACTGAATCTGGGAGAAAGGGGCCAATTCTGCTGTATACCAAGATGCTTACCTCCCTTTTTTTCTAGCATCTCACTGAAACATGCCTTTTTCAGGGCATCGTTGCATTAAAATATCATCTGCTATCAAATGATTCTTGGCTTTCTGCTTATGTTACTAACATTGGCTCAGCTATGTGTAGTCTCCTAAGGCATATTCAAAGAGCTGTTTTTCTTGACAGCTTTATGGTTATGTCAGCTTTGTTGTCTTAGGAAATTTTAATGATCTCCTTGAAGTTTTCATTCTTTAGTTTTCTCTATTTTCATTCCCCTGGAAGATAGCAGATGTTGAAATTCTTACACATTCATCCATATACTGATGTAGTTCCCACATTTAGAAACAAGCAGCTCTGTTAATTAGTTAGTTAGACCAAACAAAGTATGGACCAGACAGTCTATCACTGAACTTTGTTACAATAGCAGAATAACTGATTTGTTACATTGTTAACTAATAGATCCAGAATGAGAATACCATTTAAATTTTTTTCTTGAACAGTCAATATGGGGACTTGTGGACCTACGACCTGTCCAACGAAGCTTGTTTCTGTTTTGGCAAGGTGAAGGTTTTGGTCAATAGAAATAGTAGAGTTGGTATTATATGTATGGATTTTGCTGAAACAGTTTTAATTGTAAAGATGGATCATGTATGAAATAAACTTAGTCATAAGATCTGGGTGTAAAACAAACCCACAGAGATATTTTTGCAGAACAACAGGATAATAGTGATTGGGAGAGCTTGTAGCAGTCCATTATAATTTTAATGATCTACGTGATCAATACTCTGCTAAAGAATCTTTCTGTCACTGTTTCTAAATGACATAGGGATTGACAAGATAATAACTAGTGATGTAAGGTCACTGCTATATCAGGACTCAGATCACTCTACTACAATCCAGTGCTTATATCCATAAACCAGACTTAAGGCAAAGGGTGCCAGTTATAGCACCTGGATTGCTGCTTTGAAAAGCTTTTGCTGCATGAAGATTTTAGATAAAGTGCTCCATGTGTTCCTAGTGCAGTGCTGTGTCAAAAAAAAAAAAAAATCAGACAGAATGTGTCCAAACTAGAAAAGAAATCACAGAATTAGAGATCACAGAATATTCTGATTTGGAGGGGACCTACAAGGATTGAGCCCAGCTCTTAAGTGACTGGCCCATAAGGGATCAAACCCACAAGCTTCCTGTTATTAGCACCAGGATCTAATCAACTGAGCTAATTCTTCTGTTGAAACAGAACAAAAATTGGTAATGCTCTGTTAACATACATAATCCAATTCTGATGCCTACAATTCAGAACTTATCAGAGTTCAAAGGATCTTACAGATATGACAGGAGAGCTGGAAATTTTGAGTCTTATCCAACACATCTCACAAAACAAGGCAGCCCACAAACAGATGTATGGGCTGTGGACAGGCACCTGCCTTACCCATGGAGAGCCTGGTACACCAAAAAGGCTTTCTAAAGAATAAAGTACTCAATATGACACTTAAGGGTAGCTAAATATAATAGGATGCTGGAAAACAGGGAGCTGCTTTTTATCAATCTGGACCAAGTTGTCCCTTTGTCATGACAGAAGAGTAGAATCTCAGGAAAAAAAAAAGCTGTTGTTCACAGTCAGAGAAAAAGTAGTAAATGATGTACTAAAGAAGAGCTGTGATAATTATAAGGAACTGAAAAAAAACCCCTGTTTTATTTAACCTTCCTTGGAAAGATAGGCTTCTCATCCAGACTGAAAGCTTTCAGTCACTTTGCTTCCCCTGGATATATATGTCTGCTGTTCCAACCTGAGCAAGGTGTGCATTTCTCAAAGATTATATTTCAACATTTGGATATTTTATCTTTGCTCCTAGTCAACTGAATGGCTGTCCTGAATCACCAGAAAATGATAGTTGGCTGCATCTAAAGAGGAGGTCTGTTGTAAGAAGGTCTTCTGGGGAATAAATGGTAAAATGTCTGCTCTATTTCATCTTTTTGCCTGCTGGAGTAGTGTTATTGTCCATTAGTCTGATGATATTACACAGAATGTTGTCCTTCTAGAATCATGTTTAATTTCTTCCCTGAGAGGCTTATCATTGCATGAAATAACTCCTTAGTTTTTATTGATAGCTGCACCTGATATCTTTAATTCATTTTTCAAAACTGAGTGTATGTTGAAGTTTCAAATCTAGTGGCATAGAGAACTTTTAACAGCCCACATACACAAACAAACACATAGACAAGCACTTTGCATGAGGGATAAAAAGTATGTGATGAGTATGCGGGAGGGGGTGGTGGTGGTGGTGAAATTACTTCAACAAAAAGGACAGCCATGAAAGCACAACACCTATTTTACATTACAGTGAAAGCAGGTAATGTTTCCATTTAAATGCCTTGACACTGTCTACAACACAGCAGCAAAAAGACACAATACAATCTCATTTTAAATGCCATTTACTTGAGTGATGATAATTTTTTTCTTTCCAGTTTTATTCTGATGTTCTATAATGCTTAAAGGAAAATAAATAGGAAATGTGTTAGGAGTTATGCTTTTTTTTATACCAGTAATATATGTCACCCTACTGGCATGTAAAACCAACTCATTGGCACTAATAAGGTGTTTTCAGTGCTTACAGTTTTCCATTCATAACTGTCTGTGCCCACTGCGGAAAAGCAGTTTAAGAATGGGATGCAGGAGAAGTGTCCAGCTTCTGATAAAGCTTTTTTTCCTTCTTGAGGGAAAGTGTACTGTTCACAAAAAAATGACCTTCCTCACTGCCTCCCACCACAGCAGAGTATCACATGCTTATTCTTTCCTAAAATGTTGGTGTGGCTTTAGTAGTTCTACTGCAGGTTGTTGCCAGTGCTGACATCACTAGTAGAGCCATCAGCACCCCAGGAGAACATGGGAGCATTGACAAGCCTTCTCTGTGTGGCATCCTGCCCTTACTAAAGGAATTTACCTGGAACTTTTGCCACTAATTTCAGCCAGGATAGAATTTGACTTTCAAGCTAATAGGCATAGAGTTTTTAAGTAGACTTCATTTAAACAAACAAACAGATGAAAAACACCCACAAAACCAAAAATCTGGAATTTTTTCTCAAAGCCATAAGAAACTTGCTTCAAAATTTTTCTTTAAAAATACTACCCCTAAAAAGGCGTTTAAGAGCAAGGTCATTTCAACAATGCAAAAATTCAACATAATCTCATTCTGTTTTAAATGCAGAAAGGGTGAAGAAGCTCTTCTGCATTCCCATTCAAAGACCAGCTGCCCACTAGCAATGATGATGGATATTCCCCATGGTGCAATGGAACTGAAAGAAATACTGGCAATTTTAAAGTGTCTATCAGAGATGATCACTTCCTTCCCCTGAACTTTTTACCTACACAATAACAGCCACATGACTGCTACCTCAGACAAAGAGTCATTTCTCCCATGATCACGTGTCCATCTCCACAGGATGAGCACTGGGCACCAGCTCCATGCCAGCACCAGTTGATGAAGGGCTAAGCATAGTGAAGCTACAGCCTGCTGATAAGTAGTACTTGGAATATGGTTTTGTTTCCTGTGGGGCTCAATTTACTCTTCTCCACATCTCTAACAAACCAAAGATAAGTATCTGACTGGATAGCAACAGTTTTCTAATTAAAGGGAGGCCAGTGAATCCAGTCCTTTCCTGACAACTTGGAAGTCAAACAGTGTTCAGAGTTGCAAGGGTAGAAGACATACGTTACCTATACTTATTACTGTTCCCTTTGACTGTGCCTGGCATACCTGCCAACTATACTGGTTTATTTTAGGGCTTTTCAGGCCCTCAGAAATTACCGCCATCTTAAGCAGTAGGCACAATGTGGTCTTCGGCAGCAGAGGTGAGTTTCAAATGTGGTTATGGGGCATAGCAGAGATGGGGCACTTCAAAGGGACTGCAGAAAGAGGACGATCTCACTGCCTCTGGTGGATGGTTTCCTTCAAAGCTGAGGCCAGAGCCCTCATTTCCTTTTAACACACTTCTCTGAGTCACAGGATGAGAAGGCCAAATCTTTCAAGGCAGGCAATTAAGAGAGGGAATCACAGAATGGTTTGGGTTGGAAGGGACCTTAAAGATTATCTAGTTCCAAGTCCCTGCCATGAGCAGGGACACCTTTCACTAGACTAGCATCGTCCAACCTGGCCTTGAACACTTGCAGGGATGAGGCATCTCCAGCTTCACTGGGCAACCTGTTCCAGTGCCCCACTACCCTCCTACTGAAGAATTTCATCCTAGTATCTAATCTACACCTGCCTTCTGTCAGTTTGAAGCCGTCACTCCCTGTGATACCACTACATGACATTGCAAAATGTCCCTCTCCTGCTCTCTGGTAGAATCATAGAATCATAGAATCGATTGGGTTGGAAAAGACCTCCAAGATCATCAAGTCCAACCCTTGGTCCAACTCCAGTCCCTTTACTAGTTCACGGCAACCAGTGCCACGGCCAATCTCAGTTTAAAAACCTCCAGGGATGGGGAATCCACCACCTCTGTGGGCAGCCCATTCCAATGCCTGATTACTCTCTCTGGAAAGAATTTTTTTCTGATCTCCAACTTAAATTTCCCCTGTCAGAGCTTGAGCCTGTGCCCCCTTGTCCTATTGCTGAGTGCCTGGGAGAAGAGAGCACCCCAGGTACTGGAAAGTGCTCTAAGGTCTCCCTGAGCCTTCTGTTCTCCAGGCTGAGCAACCACAACTCTCAGGCTGTCTCCACAGGAGGCTGGATGCAGCACCCCAGGTGGGGTCTCACCCGAGCAGAGGGGCAGAATCCCCTCCCTCGACTTGGCCGCGCTGCTTGGGATGCAGCGCGGGATACACTTGTCTTTCTGGACTGCGAGCCGACACATGGGCAGCTTTTCGCCCAGCGGCGCCTCGAGTACCCCTCGGCCGAGCTGCTCCCGCTCGCACCTCCCTCCCCGCGGTGTCCCCGCGTATCCGTGTCTGTGCCCGGCCCCTCCGCCCCGCCCCCGCCGCAGGTGGGACCGTGCCCGTGCCCGCGGCGCGCAGGTGCGGGAGCGCGGGGCGCGTTCCCCGCGCGGCGGGCGGGGCGAGCGGCGGCGCGCACGGCGCGGGAGCGCGGCAGTCCCGCGGGCTTTGTGCGGGAGGGAGCGCGGAGCTGATGTCACCGCTGCCCGCGGCGCTGCGGCGGGAGCTGCCGCCGCCCCGGGCCGCTGCAGCCGCCCCTCCGCGCCCGGCGGAGCGCGGGTAGGCGGCGGGGGTCGCGGGGCGGTGCGGATGCTGCCGCCGCCCCTCCGCCCGGTGCCCGCCGGTGCCCGCAGGGCTGCGCCCACGGCCGCGACGGCCGGGCATGGTGGCGGCTGATGCGGGCGGTGCGAGCGTGAGCCGCCCCCGCAGCCCGCCGGGCCCTCCTTTGTCCTCGCCGGGAGCATGTGGGTGAACCCCGAGGAGGTGCTGCTGGCGAACGCGCTGTGGGTGACGGAGCGGGCCAACCCCTACTTCATCCTGCAGAGGAGGAAGGGGCACGGCGGCGATGGCGGCGGCGGTGGACTGGCGGGTAAGGGCGGCGGCGGCGGGCCGGGGTCGGGCAGGGCGGGGTGCGAGACCCTCGGGGGCTGCAGGGGCGCTCCCCGCTCCGTGCGGGACCCTCGGGGGCTGCAGGGGCGCTCCCCGCTCCGTGCGGGACCCTCGGGGGCTGCAGGGGCGCTCCCCGCTCCGTGCGGGACCCTCGGGGACCTAGGCGGGGCTGCAGGGGCGCTCCCCGCTCGGTGCCCTCCCGGGAGGGGGCTCCCCGGGGTCCGGGCTGAGGCCGCTCCGCCGGTGCTCAGGTGCATGGGATACGCCGACATTCCCCTGAGGATTTACGCGCCGGAGCTTTGTGCGGGCGACTCCCCGGCGTTCGATGGCTCCGTACGTCGGGCTGTGACTTGCCCAGGTTCTGGGAGCGCTTTGTTGTTGGACCTCTAACACCTTTTCTTTAGGATATTTTAAACATCGTGCTGTAATTCACAAATTGGAAGATGTTTGCTTCGGCTTCTCCGTTTTCTCCACGATGTCCTTGTGAAGTATGTTCCCTGAATGCTTTGTTTCCGGCTGCTGGCAACTGGAGACGCTTTTGTAGATGTTTGGGTCAAATCACACACAAGTCTCAATAAAACTGTGTATATAGATTTGTCGAGACATTCCACCCTTTTTTAGGTAATGTATATGCATTTATATGTAATTGGAGATACAGAACCCAATGGTCTTTCCACTGGTTCTTCTTGAACTGGTACAGAATAGTCAAATTCATTCTCTGAAAACCTGTTCTTTTCTTCTTTACCCGCTTCCATGACAATGAGTACTTCAGGCTAAGCAAAATAAACATATGGACTACATCTGTATTTTGTTCAAGGTTCTGTACATATTTACCAGGAGTTTAAGTGTTTCTTCAGCCTTTGAATGCTCTGTGGACTTGTAAACAATTTATAATCTAAACTAAGGCATTACTGTGAAGTGTGTTTTCATGTAGACTGCCAAGGTCTTCAGTTACTTCAGTTCTGTGTGTTGATAAACCACCTCATTCTTGCGTGGGAAGTGACCAACAGCCACTCCACACTGGCTATAGATTTTTAAATCTTTTGAGTTATGGACAGGGTTATCAAATACATAAAAACATGTTGTGCCTTGAAAGTTCAACCCTGCTCTGTTTATTGAGAAATTCTTTTCAGGCTCTCCTTTCATGTATGAGATACTCATCAATTTTCCAGTCATTCCTGTTATTAGGGAAACATTTTGAGAATTTAGGGTGTTTTCTTCAACCTGTTTGCACAGTGCATATATACCTAAGTCTTCTAGCTGTGGTATGTAAAACAGTCTGATTGGTGATACCACTGTACAGATGGAGAGATCACTTTTGAAGATTTTGTCCTTGAGTGGGAGTAGGATTCATAAAATGTGCACTGCTTTTTTTGTGAAGGCCAGAAAAACCAGCAGCATTTGGTAAAAGTTCAGAATACAGAAACAGTTCTTTGTTTCTGCGTTTCCTCCCTCCCACTTGGAATGTAAATATTTGTGCACTGTATCCATTATTGTAGTATGTGAATGAAGTCTGTATAGTGAATACTATTTAGAAGACCAAATTTTTACACCTATTTTGGAAACTCCTTTCCATGTGGCTTTTATTAGTTCCTGTGCTTTGCCTGGAATTGCAACAGCTGTGGCATTAAGGTAGTAACCAAAGCCAGTTTCCAGGGGGTTGGTAGAGAAGGGCCATAAAAAAGTTGTAGCTTTTTTCAATATGTTGCCAAAACCATAACTAATCAGCCCCCCATTATTAAGTTATTGTGCTGTCAGTATTTAAAGGGCTGTGTGGGAACTGTTAGACCATGTGCTAAAATGGCAAGGTTTTTTGTCACAGTGGTCAGTAAAAGGTGGGAGAAGAAGAAAGAAGGATAGATGGATGGATGGAGAGTGTCCAGGCCAATCCCAGCTTGATGGGCACAGTAATAAGTGGAATTTAAGATTATTTGTTTTTCATGGAAATACTGGAATTTTACACTGGCTGTTCTAACAGCTGTGGTGTGCCCATTGAAGGCCAAGGCAGGTAGGGAAAGCCAGTGGATTGTTCTCAGTTGGAAAGACTGGTTAAAAGCAAGGTATTGAGGGTCCTAGCTGATGGTGAGGGTTCAGAATTAATTAAAATATCTGCTGAAACAGTAACCAGGATACATAATTTGCAGTAATGATAACATTTAGGGTGACCCTCTGCAGGTTCTGTAGATGATCATGATACTGTTACTGTCTCAGAGGTGCAGGTTATCTGGTCAAAAGTAAAGAAACGGGGGAAAAAAAAGAACCTTTTGTGGTTGGTGAGCTGGGGGGTTTTTTCTTCGTAAGTTTCTTTTCTGTAGTGACAAAATGCTAAAATTTGGTCCAATATAATCTAAAAAGTTATCCACCCACGAATGTGGTAGAAAACTTGTCCTGGTTGCACTGTGGGAAAACCAACTTATGTCCTTGAAAAAGGCTAGAAATACTGTATGAAGGACTTTTTACTGTGGTGGGGATGGTCTGAATTCATATATGCAAGAGAGGATGTAAATACAGCTGGGTTTTTTTTTGTGCTCTAACTTTTGCTGACTTGTACTTCTTCGTTATTGACTCGTGAAGTCATTTGTCCTGAACAGTAGAATGACAATTGACTTTAAAATGGATGAGATTATGGGGCTGATGATATTACATGGCTTTGCTGTGTAACTTAAGCAGTGGGTAGACAAGGAGAAGCATTGATTTACTGGCAGTGCCCTCAAATCTAGGTTTGCTTTGAAACCATCCCATCAGAAAACTCATCAGGGTTAAGTGTAATGCCCTTCTCTTCATCTGTGATTGTGTCAAGCTTCAAAGAACTTTAGTTGGGGCTGCTCTGTAGCACAGCTGAAGGAAGAGATTGAGTGCTTTCCTGTGGGTGAGGGGGAAGGAGAGGCCAGGACTGGGAACAAACCTCTCCATGGGTGGATGGAGTGTTGTGACTGTGAAAATGAGGCTGAAAGTGTTTGCCAGGGTCTCTGTGTTACCTGTTTTCAGGTCTTTTGACATGTCTCAGTGTAAAAGCAAGTATTTTATGTAGCCTTGGGGCTGGGTGACAGTAATTCCTGTTGGGTTTGTGTTGGAGCAGAAGAGCAGGACCGGTGTTATCTGTTCTCCTGGGTCCACTCTGAGTGCCGCAATCCTTTGCAGAAAAAGGATTATCCTTTGCTTTGGGGGAAGGGGTGAACAGTGAGCCCCTTCTACACTGGTTCTCTCCTCTTGGCCTTGGTTTGTGTAACAGTTGAACAGAGAAACACTCTTATTTAAATACTTGTTTGGGCATTGGAGACATTTTCCCCAATTATTTTAATATTGTATTGCAACAAGTTAAAAGAATTATGAAAATCTTTTTATGTGTTAGGGCAGTGCTGATTAGTGAGTGTTTAGGAGTCATCTCTGCTAACAAAATATGTTTGATAAACGGTTTATTCATAGATTAGACTATAAAAATCTTACTGAAGTAAGGTCTGGTCTCATTTAAATTATTGTGTCTTATGTCAGTACTGCTCACATCAATGTGACCTTTATTTGTAAGCATACCTTAATTGAAGGGTTGCTTGGTTTTTATTTTTCTTTTTAGCAAAAGGAAAATAGGAAAGACTTGTTAATTGGATTTTAAATTGGATTTTCATAGCTTTTCTGCAAACTTACATTGTCTTGTATCATTGCATTAATCTTCCAGGAAAAGACCAAAAAGTGTGCTTTTCTACTTTGAAAGTATTTGATGGTTGATGAACTTTCTCCTAAATTAAATTGTTTCATGCCTTGCACATAATGCCATGCCTGTATTTTGCTTCTCTGTGACCCTTGCTTGAGTGTTTCCCCTTTTATTCACCAACAGGGGAAAAGTATTTTCTTTCTTCTTATTAGTTTTCTCAAAGGTTCTCAATGTTTTTAACCTTCTCTCCTTGGTACATCCTCTGCTTGCTTCCCTGGGCAGCCTGGTAGTTTGGCCTCTATGAAAGAATTCCTTCTCCAGAGGAATCTGGTGTATTTATTTACACAGCAACCCGCATCAGCTGAAGCAGAGGTGTTGGGAGAGGATATGCACCCAGATCTCTGCCATCATTTGGGCACTATGGCCTGTGTGACAGAATTATTTCCATGGATGTAAGGATCTAGAACATAAAGTTTATAAACAAGTAAAAGACTCATGTTATTAAAGTATCTTGCATTCAGATGCAACAAATAGGTTTAAAAATGCCTCTAACTGCTTTCTGCTGTACTGTCATAATGTTTGCCAAACTCTTCTACCTGGAACAGTATTCCAAGGAATTGGTGAGACAGTGAATGGCAGTGTTATGAATTCACTTAGAGCTTCAAGGAAGAGAGACTGAGGGTGTGGTACAATTAACTTGTGGCTACTGTGCTCCCTTTGCGTGACAAGGCAAATAAATTGTTCTTAGCTTGCAAGAACTGTTTTTAGGAGTGAATTATTTTGCAGACAGGGTATATTTAATGCTTACAGCTGGGACAGTGCATGTGTGAGAGATGCAGTAGGAGTTTTTAAGTTTGAAATGTTGCCAAAGATGATTTCAAATGTTTAAGCAGAAGAGAGCAGATGGAAATTTGCTGGCTTCTGGTGATAAAAGAATCTGATGAAATACTGTCTTTCTCCCCAGATATTTTTGCAAAAGGAGTTATCGTTTAATTTCCACATTGGAATGGCAGAAAGGAGAGGTTCTGAGCTCTGCTGGCTTCTGTGAGCTTTCAATGTCAGATCTAATAGGATTTTTAATACTGTGACTGTTCTAAGTTGAAAGACTTTTCTGGAGCCTTGCTGGACAACACAATTAGTAGCTCAAAATTTGGAGATGGATTATGTCTTGCTCTCAACCTGTCAGTTCAGGGTTGAGGAAGAGGTTGCTTGAAAACCTGTTCATACTTAAAGTTTAGAAAAGCTTTTGGCCAGCATATCATCTGTCTGAACAAAGGATGGTACATGCTCTGACGGACTTGGCACTTTCTGCCCCTGTTGACTCAAGTAGTGAGGATTTTGCTTGGTACACTTGAGTAGAAAGCATGTGCCTTCTGATACTTGAAATGTAGCCTTTATCCAAAAGGATGCAATTAGCATAACAAATAGGGGTGATCGGCCTGTCTGTCAGCTCTCCCTGTTCATTTCGGCTCAGGGAGTGGAAGGGAGTCTCTTTGGTTCCACTCTGTCGGCTGGCAGCACACCAAATCTGCTCTGATGCTTCTGAGCTTTTCCTTAGGATCTGCTGTGGGTGTGTTTTCTTCTTCACACTAGTGGATTTCCACTTCAAGAGAACATGCAGATGTCTGGGGTTGAACTGCTGTTTGATTCACCAGTCTCTCTGTTGAATTCACAGATGCTTTCCCGGTTCCTCAGCTGGAACGTGTCTCACTTCCCGTGTTAATGTTTCTCCTGATCTCCAGTTCTTGCAGCAAGGCTTTGTTTGCACAGATACAGAGCCTGAGATGTTGCTTTGCTTTCTCTACTGTAATGCCTCTTGGTCAAAGGCTTCTCTTGAATGATACTTCACCTTCTACGCTGCAAGTAGTGTCACCTCTCAAGGCTTCTGAGCTGAGCTGTCATTTGCCACTTTTGCCTTCTGAAATGATGTTACTGCTTGACACATGGAATTCCAGGATGGAATCCTGCTGTTTCTCCTGAGATCTGTTTGTGGGAAACCCTGCTGGAAATGTCACACAGGATCAGAATAAAGCAATAAATGTCTAGGCCTCTTAGTGATTTCCAGCATTATACCAGGGTTTGTATTGCTTACATGGTTTTTGTTGTTGTCCTTTGGTCACACGCTGAAAGGTGTAGAAGTAGCACTTCTTCACATCAGTTTCCACATTTCCATCACTCCACTGTCCAGTTCTGCATCCTTGTAAGAATATATCATATTTCACAGAGGTTTAGGCCCTTGATAGTTTCAGTTAGAGTTCTGCAGAATTCAGAAAGGTTTCACAAGGTATGCTAGTATAGACTCAAATGCTTTTGGAACTCCATTAAAACACGTGTTCCTATACGAAATTTCTTGTAAATACTTGGTACAGGCAGAATCCCTTCATCTTTCTCTGGTTTTGCCTAGGATTTGTGAACTCTACTTGGTTTTTTTTCCTTCATAGTATCACAGTACATAAGCTTTTTCTTGTAACAGACAGGAGTTGTCACTGATTTTACTGAAGTATGAGGATAAAAAGTGTATAAGGAGCTGTAAGCATTTGGCTGAAATCATGCTTTTCTCTCTCTCTTTGATCACTAATCCTACTCCTGTTGCTTTATCAATGTTGATATTCAGAAATTACATCTGCATTTTGCCTTTAAATCTGGTGCTGAGATAGGTTCACATTCTGGAAGACTTTTTAGAAATCTTTCATTTGTTTTCTTTTCAAAGGATTCATTATAAGCATTTTCTAGGCCTGATTTCTGATTTTTTTTTTAGCCTGAAGTTTCCTAGTAAGGTTGTATGAATGTCTTCTACAGCAGCAATTTTAGTTTCAGCTGGTAAATTTTTATTTTTTAAATGTTCTTTCTTCACAGTCATGTCTTACGCTTCTCCTTTGTGTTTTCCAGTATTTTGTTAACCAAACTTAGTGCCATTTTTTAGTTCATCATCGCTCATTTCCCTGGTAAATTGCCTCCTCTAATAGCTTTTTGAAATCTCATCTATCTGCAGGTATTGAGCCAGAAGAGCTAGAATTTAAAGTTCTCTTTTTCTGGTGCTATGACTTCTTTTCAGGTTTAGCTTGTATTTGACCAAGCTGTGCTTCAGAACTGTTCATTTTTAGTCAAAGCTGAGTTTACTGTACACACTTCAGTTCTCAATTTATACCATTGATTTTGCTGACTACATTCAGTTTACAGTAATTTTTCTTAAGTTAGCATTGGTGATGTTTGTTTTGGGTTTTTTCTGTTTTGTTGGGGGGTGTGTGTTTGTTGTTGTTTTTGTTAAATGGCTCATCCTTAACTTGATTTGTTCTTTATTCTTATGTAGTTTCTCTGAATAGTGTATAGGTGGAGATGGAGTCGGTTTAGAGTTTGCTCTTGGATGAAATCTGTTTCTTTGCTTCTGCTACTCTGAGAGAATGGGGATGCTTAAAAGAAGTAATTTTGAGTGAAGTTCAGTGACTTCACTGCTGCTGTTTTGGTTACTGATATTTGATCCTGCTGTTTCTAATTGTTTGTTGTTTTTTTAACAAGCTTATGAGTAATTGTTTATATTGGACCTAAAAGGCATTTGTTAACTCCATTTGTATTTTTCTCACTATTTCTCCCTAATTTCATACAGTCTGGTGTTATTGATATGTAGCATGAAATTTATTTTCAAGAGTGTGGTTATTTGTTTGGTGTTCTGTCCAAATATCAGTTTCCTCTGTGTTGTAATCCTTCACATACTTGGAACTTCCAGAATGTCTTGTCAGTGCTCCTCTCTCTGTGTTCTACTTATGCTGGGTTTTTGTTTCAGTTCAAGTCTGGTAGGTTTGTTTCTGGGAACTTACTATTTGGATATATTATTGTGGGAGTTCTGCACGTGGACTTTTCATCTGCAAAACTGAGCCTCAGTGGAAATTCATTTTGCTTTTTTTGAAATTATTTTGCTTTGTGGGTATGTAGTGATAGACACAGACTGTAATGCACCTTCTGATTTCTTCTCTGTTGCAGAGAAAACCAGCAGATGTTTACAGCCTGGAATACTTTTGCTATTGCTTAGTAGATAACACGGACAAATATGGTTATACTTAGACTGCTTAGGGCCCTTTAGCTTGGCATAAGTTACAAAAAGTTCTAAAAGTGGGAAATCAACCCCATGAAATTTAGTTTCGAGTTAAGATACAGGTTTTTTACAGGGATGGTGACGAGTTGTTTGGAGACCTTGATAAGTACTGTGGTAGTCATTCAATTGCTGATCACTTTTAAATTAATATATTTGGAAGATAATCTGGTTCAATCACAATTGTTAAACTTGTAGGCTGGCTGAAACCTTTATTGTTTGTTTCTGCTTTTATCCCTCAGTAGTCAAGCCAGATTATCACATTGAAGAGCTTTTTTTTTTTCTATTAAAGATTAGTGGTTAGGTTTTCAGTCTTCCCTCATCTGTGTTTATCAGCCTGAAGAGAGAAAAAGCAAGTACTTGTTTTGCTGCTTTTCTTGGTAAATATCAATAGAGGGAAAGTTCCTCCTCAGTCAGTTGTGCTGAACATGTTTGAAAAGTTGTATGCAAGGGAAATGGTGGCTGAACAAATCAGTGCCCTATAGAACTGCATTAGTAGAAAGAGAGAGCAGCAAAGGCAGACATTGGAAAAACTTGACAAATCTTAATCTGAACACCTTAAGTTCAGAGGAAAAAATTCTTTTTCGTGATACCACATTACATGCCCAGATAAGCCAGTGCTGTATAACCCACATAGGGAGACAGTTTTGAAATAAGTCTTTAATTTTACCTTTGTTTATGTGAATGAACATCTGTTAAAAACCCCTAACCTGTATAACCCTTCATAAAGTTTTGAGGGCAGTGTTCACAATGGAGAGGTTATAGTCATACTTTTGTGGGTATTATTAACAGTACTGAAGGTTTAACACTGTAATTATTTTTGAGTGGTGTATAATATTTACTATTCTTATAGACTTTCCCATGAAATCAAATCAAATAGAATTGACCTCCGTTTGGAAAGGATTTGTCCATAGTGTTATCCACAGAGTTCAGATTGTTGCTGTAGGTTGAGTTTTGACAGACAAATAATTGGATGATTTCATCCTGTAATAACAAATGAGAGCTAATCACATGAGCTGCCTTGAGAAAGAATGGAAGAGTAATGATTCATTATAGCTACTAGGAAAAACAATAGCTTGTACTGTATGTTTTAGCTGTGTATTCTTAGGAGTTACTGTTTTTAGAGTCCAGGAAGTAATGATTAAACTTTAGGAAGAGTTTATTCATTGTCCAATAGATCGACATAAAACTGAATGCTCAGGGTGCAAATATGACTTAAATCAACCCTATTGATTGAGGCTTTCTTGGAAATCAGCTGACATCTACAGTCGAAATAGTTCCCTTGGGTGTTTCAGATTTATGACCACAGCTCATTATGTGTCTGTCTTACTTCAATGGAACAAGTAGGAGGTCATCATCAGCATACTTTAAATACTGAGACCCTTTACAGCAGTATGTTTTTGGTTCAGTGTTGGAATGTCACGATGCCTGTTTTGAAAACTTCTTACTGATGACACATGTGATGTTGCAAGTTTTCCCAGCTGTGGTGTTGAGCTCCTACACAAACAGGCTGCTGACATCCACAGGATTACTTGAGTGGCAGCTCATGAGCATGACTCCAAGAGTCACAGACTGACCTGTACTGTAGCTCAGGTCTTTTGCAGGATATACTTTTGTATTTCCTCTATAAAAAACATGTATGCTCTTTGTTTAGGCATTTTCTAAATAAAAATCTCCTATCAGAAGGTGTCTTGAGGGACTGTCAGGCTGTAGATTGTGTTCATGTAGATCTGGGAGAAGGATATGGGAGGGCAGGGCTCTGCTCCCAGGAGCCAGGTGAATAACACATCTGTGATCTGCCAAACTGGGTGGCAGCCTTGGGCACAGCAGTGGCACGAGCTGCAGAGTGACCTCCTCCCAGCTCTGGGCAAGGTGTGACCCAGGTTGCCATGTCACTGAGGAATGGATGGATCAAGGTCACTGCTGAAAGCGGCCCTGCTCCGAGGTTAAAGCTGAATGGGAAGCATCCCTGTCTGATACCGTCCCAAGCTTTTTGATGGTGCTTGCTGTGCAACAAAGCCCTGGCTCTTAAGCTTTGAAGTGTCATTGTTTATTATAATTCATTGGCTTCAGTGTTTTAATAAGGTGTGCCAGAGGTAATACATAACCCAGGTCCTCACTGTTGAATATGTAATCCAATTTACTTTGAGAACCTGGTGCATTTTAGCAGGTAAAACATGGAAAGCTCACAAATATAATTGTAACATTGCTGTCAGGGAGACTGTAGAAGGGTGATAAAGACTACTTAGTCTTTGTCTGTGTTTTATTTAAATGAAAATGTGACTTTCTGTGAGAAGAGGGTTAGTGTTTGTCATAAGAAAATCCTTTGGAAAAAAAAAAGATTGTTCCTGTGTACAGTGCATAAACTTCCTTTAAAAGGACCAGTAATTGATGTTTTCCAAAGAAACTTCCCTGTGAAAGATAAAAGAATAATCACTAGTTATATTGTAAAAGAAAGAAAGAGGAAGAAATATTCCTGCAGCAGAGATCTATGCCATGGATATCCAAAGAATCACAGATATTGTGACTTACTACAGGTATTTAAGCCCATGTGCTCTAAAGTATGTGTGTTTTCAGTGGGAACTTAAAATGTACCAGGCTGATCCTGCAGCAAGTCATCCCTTGATTTCACTGCTGTTTGTGGGCAGTTTGTAAGCAGACTGTAAGCCACGTGGAATGCTGATCTCCAAAGACCAGGGAGTGCAGTGGTGCTTGGAAAAAATCTGAACTGGCTGAAGCAATTGGCTTAGTTTTCAAACCAAGGTGACCTACCTTTCTGGAAAATATCCTTTAGTGAGATTGAAATAATTTGGCTTAAAAGAGGTCTGTGTTATGCAGGAGGTCAAGGCTTCATGTGATCATAATCCCTTCTGCAGAAAAAGAGGTTGAAAATTGGTTGCTAGTGTAAGGATATGAGTAGAGTACATCATAATTTAATGTGTAAATGCAGAATACTAATCTGTGCACTTTCTACAGAGGTTACAGTTAATGACTAAATGGGAGCCACCACTGAATGTGGTTAGATAAGTAAAATGTAGTGTGATTTCTTCCTTCAGCACAAATTGCATCAGGTAACTGAACCCCTTTCCAGTAATTCCCTCTAGTGCATTGTATGTCCTTCCAGTAACACAATTCAAGAGCAATTGTCCAGGCCCCCAGCCAGTTGTGGCTTTGTATTCCCTGGTTCCAGGTATTGCATATCACTGTTTTTCCTCTGCTAATGTCTATGTTTTACAGAAAAGAAAGAGAATATTAAGCAATTTTCTGGACCTTTACTTTAAAATTCAAGTTTGCAGAAGAGGAACCCAACTTTACTAAAAAAGTTGTGTCAAGCAAAATGAAGGTGTTATCCCTTCCTTTTCCCCTCCTGCCTCCATTATTGGTATGGTTTGGTTTCTCCAGAAATTTGGCAGGTGTCTGATGGGACCGTTCCTCAATACTTGGCTCCTTGGGCTTGAGTGCCTTCAGGAGTGGGGCTGTCTTCAGTCAGCCAGATGCCAATCCTACAAATTATACTGTTTGCTTTAAAACCTTTGCTCATGAGAACATCACGGTACTGAAAGGGCTTGCAGATCTACTATTGTTACACTGGGAATTTCTTCCCTTATTTCACTATGTAGTCAGAAACCTGATGAAATTATGGGAAAAACTTTGCAATCAGTATAGTCACATGATTTGATTGCCTGGGTAATTTACTGGCACTTGCCCAAGGACCTGTCTAATCTAAGGAATATGATTCTTTGTTGCCTGTTCTGTTTCTATAGAAACTCTCAGTTACTTAATTGCATCTGAAAAGGTACTTGCTGTATGAAGCATTAGTGAACTAATGAACAGCATTAAAATGCTGTTAATAGTTTTATTTTTTTTTATTTTCATTTCTAGTTCATGTAGAAATTCCTCAAAAAGATTATCAGCATGAACTGCTGTGATTTCGTTCTGGTTGCATCACATGTCTGCGTAGGAAAAAACCCATCATCATCATCATGGCTAGGCTCCACGAAGATTTCAGAAGGGCACTACCCACGCTTGCTGCAAGCATGCTGGTGGCTAAAAAGACCGATACGGGATAGGCAGGTCCGGTCACAAAAGGCACAGCAGAACGTCTCCCTAGGTGATATTGGCAAGGAACGGTTCTTTCTGCGTTGTCTTTTCTCCTCAAGACTGACTCTCCGTGCATTCTCAAAGAATGCAGCAGCATCGTGAATGGTGTGTCTCCAAGAATCCCAGTTGGAGGCCAGAGTGGACCATTGGTGGCAGTCAATATGGCCAAGGCTGAGGTGTTGTTTCAGGGAGTCCTTGTATCTCTTCTTTGGGGCTCCTCTCTTGCGGCAGCCGGTGGCGAGTTCACCATAGAGCACAATCTTCAGAAGGCAGTGATCCTCCATCCTGGAGATGTGCCCTGCCCAGCGCAGCTGCGTTCTCATCAGCATGGCCTTGATACAGCTGACCCCTCCCTGTTCAAGAACAGACATATTGGTCACGTAATCAGACCAGTGGATGTTTAGGATTGAACGGAGGCAGCGCTGATGGAAGCGTTCGAGAAGCCGCAGGTGGTGGCGGTAGATGACCCAGGATTCAGACCCATATAAAAGAGTAGACAATACAGTGGCTCTGTAGACACTAATCTTTGTACTTTTCTTCAGGTATTTATTGGACCAGACTATTTTATGGAGTATTCCGAAGGCTCTGTATGCCTTTGCTAGTCTGTTGTCTATCTCTTTGTCAATCTTACCATCTGAGGAAATGATACTTCCCAGATAGGTGAACTGCTGGACTGACTTAAGCTCTGAATTGCCTATGGTGATGTGAGGATGATGGAAGACTTCTTGAGGTGCAGGTTGGTAGAGAACTTCCGTCTTCTTCAGGCTGACTTCCAGCCCAAAAAGCTCAGCAGCCTCTGCAAAGCAGGATGTTAAGCACTGCAGAGCTGCTTCTGTGTGAGCGACGAGGGCGGCATCATCAGCAAAAAGCAGCTCATGGACAAGGTGATTCAGGGTCTTGGTGTGGGCCTTCAGTCACCTTAGGTTGAATAGGCTGAATAGGCTTCCATCAGTACGATATGGAATGTAGATGCCATTTTCTTCATCGAGGTCTGCTGTGGCTCTTTGGAGCATCATGCTGAAGAAAATTGTGAATAGAGTTGGTGCAAGAACGCAACCTTGTTTCACACCATTGGTTATTGGAAAGGGCTCAGAGAGTGCATCGCCATATCTGACTTGTCCACGCTGATCCTCATGTAGCAGGATGATCATTTTGAGGAACTTGGGGGGACATCCTAAACGTTCCAAGATCTGCCACAGGCCTTTTCTGCTCACAGTGTCGAAAGCTTTGGTGAGGTCAACGAAGGTTACATAGAGACCTTTGTTCTGTTCCCTACACTTCTCTTGAAGTTGTCTGAGAACAAACACCATGTCTGTGGTGCTCCTATTGGCTCTGAAACCACACTGGCTTTCAGGTAGAAGATCTTCTGCAATAGTGGGTACTAATCTGTTCAGAAGTATTCTTGCAAGGATTTTACCAGCAATGGAGAGCAAAGTAATACCTGGGTAATTTGAGCAGTCTGATTTTTCTCCTTTCTTCTTGTACAGGGTGATGATGACTGCATCACGGAGATCTGGTGGTAGTTTGCCTTGTTCCCAGCAACACACAACCCAATCAAAAAAACCCAATCAAACAACAAATACCCAAACTCAAAAAACTAATGCTGACCTAACAATACAAAACAGAACAGTTTCTGAGGGCAACAGACAGGTGTAACTGCATGATTCCTCAAGTAAATATTAACTTTTGTAATATTTAATGTTGTAAAACCACATAATTTATTTTTTAAAATCTCACATGTATCATCTATCATAGAATCATAGAATCGATTGGGTTGGAAAAGACCTCCGAGATCATCAAGTCCAACCCTTGGTCCAACTCCAGTCCCTTTATCAGATCATAGCACTCAGTGCCACGTCCAATCTCAGTTAAAAAACCTCCAGGGATGGGAAATCCACCCCCTCTCTGGGCAGGCCATTCCAATGCCTGATTACTCTCTCTGGAAAGAATTTTTTTCTGATACCAACTTAAATTTCCCCTGGCAGAGCTTGAGCCCGTGCCCCCTTGTCCTATTGCTGAGTGCCTGGGAGAAGAGACCAGCCCCCACCTGGCTATAACTTCCCTTCAGGTAGTTCTAGACAATAATGAGGTCACCTCTGAGCCTCCTCCAGGCTAAACAAAATAGCTATTATCAAAATAGCTATTTCATGATATAAGTAAAATTTTACTGAAAAACTGTCTGTTGCATTTATATTAGTAAGTTAGACTTTGAATTTCCATGGGATCTTCTGGAGTTCTGTGAATTTTCTTCTTTAACCTCACTACGTGGTTATTTCTATGACCTGTTTCCATTGCTGAAAAGCCTCTGGGCAATACCTACTTACTGCACCATTAGAAAGTATTGTTTGTTTTCTTTTCCTTTCCTACTTCCCATCTGTTGTTTCAGTGCTGACTTGTCTCTTTTGTTGTTGGGATTTTTTTGGGGGTGCAGGAGAGGGATTGTTTGGGGTTTTTTAAATAGTGCACTCCATGTTTCTTGAATACACTGCTCTGTCTTACAGTATTTGGTGGTACAGGGGACTGTTCCTCTCCTGTCTCCCATATCCAGGGTAGAAGGAGGTAGGATGGGAAACTCTTCTGATCTTGATGTTGCTGCATAAGTCAGTAGGTTTGTTCTGACTCCCTGACCTCACCTGCATATCCCAGTTTTCACAGCTGCTCAGCCCTCCTCTAACTAGGGTCAGAATTTGTTGGCAGGACCACCTACATGCCACCAAATTTGGAAATACAGCAGGAGGAGAAAAACAAGCATATTTTTAAAGAATGCAGGGAATGAACAGTGTTTCTCTACTTCAGAGAAGATTGCATTAGGCCAGCATACAACTTTATTTAGGTATTACATCATGCCTATTGCATATTTAGTACTGTCAGTAGTCATGTGAAGCTGAAAAGCCTCAAGAATCTTCGGCATAAGCCCTGCTGTGTTTGCAGCAAACCCAGATGATGAACACAGTGCAGTGCCTGCTTGGTCTGCACTCCTGAGTTCACTGCCAGCTTTGAGTGTTTGAGGGTCTTTGCCCTTGGCTGAAGTAGACATGAAGCTTCCTGGACCTGGGCCATACTGGGGCTGTGAAGCTCAAATGGAGAGTATATTGAACTGGAAAAAAAAATTAAAGTACCATTATAACCTACTTCATTCTCCTGAGTTTGGAGCGAGTCAGGGTGTGTCTAGAAGGGCTGGTGGAATTGTTCACTGGCAGCTTGTCAGTCTGCACCAGTAACCAAAATGTGTGAGGCATGAGGGTTTAGGTTGGCAATAGGAGCAACTAAAGCTAGTTAAACTAAAGAACATTGGGATATTTTGTATAAATATTAATTGGCAGATATTTTGTTAACACACCTTACTAATGACCTGATGCTGCATACAGACTTGTTTTTTGTGTATTTTAGAATTCTTGTATTAAAAAGTGGTAGATATTAATGCATTGGGCAGAAAAAGGTTACAATTGATCTGGTCTGTGAAGATTTGTATAAACAAAATAAAAATAGAAAACATAGAATGGAGAAATACAAAATCACTGACAGGTGATATAAGTATCAGTTTCATTTCAGGTTTAAGGGATCTACTGAGATGGAAAATGGGTAGTGCTTTGATATCTTTGTGATACATAATGCAAATCTGAAAAGAAAAACAGTGAGGGAAACAGTTTTCTATACCAGTTATGACAGCGCAGAATGAGGACCTAATAGTACTATGACAGTAAAAAATGAAAACAGCCACTTGAAAGGAGAAGAAAACTTTAAGAGGAGTGTTTTGATATGTTTTTTGGTGCATGCAATTTATTTCAGCTGTTTTTAAAAAATCCTCAATTTCTACCCCAATATGCATTGCAGAAAAAAATATTTTGAAATTCATCTATCTGTTTTCAATGTGTTTGAAATTTTTTTCCAATCAATTGAAACAATTTGCTGAGATTTTAAACATGAGATTTAAAATCTAATATCTGCAGGGGAGGTGAAAATTCTTTGTGGAGATGAAAAGGGGGAAAACTATTTCTTAAAAAAAAAACAACCACCTCTTTCTTGTGGGAGAAGGTTTTGGGGGGTTAGAGTTTTGTTTTGTGTGTAGTTTGTTACAAAAACAGAATCTAGACTTTGTGGAAATATAGTTAGGAATTATTGGTAGCTTTTGGTATGCAATTGTCGGTGGCCCCCTCAGTAGCAAAGAATTTTTAAAGCTACTTCTGGAAAACAGTATGGCTTTGTCCTTCCCTAGTATCCTTTCATGTGAAAAACAGCTTGACTCTAAGGCATTTGGATCCTTTCAACTCTGAAGAATCAGACTGTTAAGTAGCAAAATTATTTTTGCGGGAAGTGTTAGTTTTTCCTAGCTGACATTCCACTTCTGAACCCTTTTAGGATGTGTTGTCTGGGGTTTTTTGTTGGTGTTGGAGGAGAGGATTGTAGTTGGTGGGTTTTTTTCCCCCGAGGGTTTCAACAGTGTATGAAATACAGGAAAGAACTAAATAATTTAAAAACATTATTTATAACACAACTACATTCTGCTTTGCTTCACTTTGTCTGTGGTTTTGCTAGAATGGAGGTACATTTCAGAGTTGAAGTCCTGTTGAAACGGAGCCTTTTTCCCTCTTGAATCACTTTTCCTCTTTACAACATAGAATCACAGAATCGTTTGGAGTGGAAAAGACCTCTGAGATCATCAAGTCCAACCCTTGGTCGAACTTCAGTCCCTTTACCAGATCATGGCACTCAGCGCCATGTCCAATCTCAGTTTAAAAACCTCCAGGGATGGTGAATCCACCACCTCTCTGGGCAGCCCATTCCAATGTCTGATTACTCTCTCTGGAAAGAATTTTTTTCTGATCTCCAACTTAAATTTCCCCTGGCAGAGCTTGAGCTCGTGCCCCCTTGTCCTATTGCTGAGTGCCTGGGAGAAGAGACCAACCCCCACCTGGCTAGAACTTCCCTTCAGGGAGTTCATGAGACAGCAAGCATGGGGATGAATATATAGGTCTGTATTTTGCCATGGAGGGTGAAATGGAATGGGGAGGAACTGCAGAGGCCCTTCCTGTGGGATCTTGTGTGGTCCATCTCTGTGTATTCACCAGAATTTTCTGTTCCATAGGTCTCCTTGTGGGTACTCTGGATGTTGTGTTGGACTCCAGTGCCAGAGTGGCACCATATCGAATCCTCTACCAAGCACCAGACTCCCTGGTCTATTGGACTATTGCCTGTGGTAAGGACAAATACACTGACATGTGGATTTCTATTCTTCCTGGATACTGTGTCACACAACTAAGAGAGCATCCTTCCTGCTGAGCACAGTCATTTCAGGACAAATAAATGGGTCAGGATGAAAACCTGCTGTAGTGGTAAAACTGAGTAGCTCCCGAGCTTCTGATAGTCAAACCTGAATGCCAGTGTGTTGTGTACAGTGATAGAATAAAAGTAGAAATGGCCATGGAGTAGGGACAGAAGCCTCTGTTATTTCCCACTCTTCATCTCCCAAAGGTGTTCCTGGACAAGCAGTATCCATTCCTCCTTCTTGCATGCTCTTCTCCATGGCCATGACTCGCTCCTGCCACACTTCTAAAGTGCAGCATTCCTGGGTGATGGGGTGTGTCTAAAGAGGATGGTGGGAGGGGTACCTGGGTTATAGGCCCCAAATTACCCAGACAGGGCACCTGACTTCCCTTGTAGTGGTAACCAGGAAAAAAGTGCAGCCTCAGTGCTCACCTGAACACTGACTAGCAAGCTGTATGGCATTTCCTGGATAGTGAGCTCAGTCTCCTCCAGGATAAACACCATCTTGATCCCAGGTGTCTACCTCTTGGATGTTTATTTCAGACAATGTGTGGTCCTTCTAAATATGATATACTTAGAAATTCAGCAAGGTGGTAGCTAGGTTAGAGTTAAATACAGAAGTGTTATATTTTGGTCATTAACTCTCTAGTTTGGACAGATCTAACAGTAAGACTGTTTCTTCTGTCATTATAGTAGTTAGTGAAAACAATTGAGTTGGTATTGTCATACATTATATAGGATTTTTGCGTGCATCAGATCCAGTACTAAGTGCTTATTTCTGTGGCCAGGTACCTATTGCAAGTAGCATAAAAGAGAATGTAGTTAGTCTCATGTTTTGTGTGCTGGTTTTGTGTCTGGAGTTGAATGCAGAAGGTCAAGGTCTTTTGGCTTTGATTGGCCAAGCTTGTAAGGTCAGATCCTCAGTTTGTTAGTATTTGCTTTTCAGTCTTAGCAATACTTGAAAATTGAAAAGGAAACATTTCAGTGCAACACCTCTAGCTCAAAAGTTTCAGATGCTGTTTTAGGCAACAGCTAAAACTGTTCATTTGAAGGAAAGTTGAGAAAAAGGACAAATGAGGGGTGCACACATACCTGTCTTGTCTTTAATGGCCTGGTAACCTCTAGCACCCCCAGTGCTGCCTGGCATTCAGAAATACTGGTTAATGAAGCTGTAGGTTTCTTCTGGCCTAGCAGTGCTGTCTCTTCAGTGCACATTCTCTCAAGAAAAATTTTGGCATTTAGATAATTTCGATGACTTTTCTTCCAAACAAATCCCTTTTTGGGAAGGGAAGAAGAATGAATGAGGGTTTGCTATAGATGTAATCATTTTAGCAGTTCTGAGCAGGCTCTGTTCTTAGAAGCATATGATTTGTGTGTCTGACAAAGGTCATATCAAACCTGTGTCATGTTCTGAATCCAACAGGAAGCTTTTTAATAGCTTGTATTAGCACAGGTATTACTTGCTATTTTTGATAGTACCAGACCTAAAAGAAGGCATCAATTTGAACAACTTTTTCCCCCCTCTATATCTATTAGTACCAACTCCCTGAGGATTTTAAAATTCATATGACATAATTTGCCTTTAGTAAAACCAGATGTTAATGGAATTGTCAGTATTATGAAGGATTTTTCCAAATCTTGATTTGGCTGCTTGCTTTGTACTGTCATCTACTTTACTGTGACCATAAGTAATGCAGGTCAGCTTTCCATGGATCTCAGTCATGGGAAAGAAGTTTAAAGCACTTGCCTATGTGTTTATTTCCACTATTGGTGCACAAGTAGCAGTAGTTGCAAGTGCACATACAATCCCTTTTTCCCATCATCCAGATGTCAGTGTGCAGCAATTAGTAAGCACTTCCATCTCATCAGCTTGAAAGGGGGAGTGGAGGACACAAGTTTTCTTGCTGTTTGCAGACTTCCTTTCAAAGAAAATAACTTCGGAAATTGATCATGTGAATTTTCTTCAGGTGTTTTTGCAGGTTGTTTTCCCTATAGACAATGACTATAATTTTATACCTACAGTGTGTGCCCTCAGGTAACCAGGGGCATAAAATGGAAGGCAGATGAGTTATGGCCCCAGAATAAATGAATGTACCATTCATGTAGAAATTTGTGATGTTGCTTAACTGTGAGAGTTTTTGTTTTCTTCTGTGACAGATATTGCAGATTTTATGTAGAATTATGGTACTGTGTTTAAATTTAAGCTAGTGTTAAAAAACATGCTCTTCATCTGAAATTAGCTGAAATTGCTAATGTAGTTAATGTATATATGTGGGATTCCCTTTTGTGGAGTGTTTCTTGAATTTTTAGTCTCCTAATATCTGGCTGATGGCTTAGTTATTTTTGTTAAATTATAAGACTGCACAGCTTAGTCTTGTCACCTGAGGGGAATAGTGTGGGTTTAACAGGGAGGTAAGATTTTATAGAAAGCAAACAACTTATCTACATAACCTTGAAGCTGAGGAGCCCAGGGTCCCCTAAGGCTCTGCACTGTGGTTATTTTATGAATTTGCAACTAAAGCAATTCTGTCTGAACTGATCAAGGGTTCGTAAAATTATAGAGGTTACTAAGGAGTTTGGTTGCATTTAGCTATGCAGCTTGGATTTGTCCTGCATTGTCCCTCCCTGTTCCCTAAGGGTAGTACTGGTTACTTGGTACTTGTAATCTCTTACTCTTGTAGAAATTTATGTTTTTCATTGCCAGCAAGTCAAGGGACGTGTGTCCTTCTCTGCTCTGCACTGCTGCACATTGAATATTGTGTGCAGTTTTGGCCACCACAATATAAAAATATATTAAGCTCTTAGAGAGCATCCAAAGGAGGGCAATGAAGATGGTGAAGGGTCTGGAGGGAAAGCCATGTGAGAAGTGGCTGAGGGCACTTGGTCTGTTCAACCTGGGGTAGAGGAGACTGAGGGGAGACATCACTGCAGTTACAACTTGCTCAGGGTCAGCCAGATCTCTTCTCTGTGACCAGTGACAGGACCTGAGGGAAAGGCCTGAAGTTGTGTCAGGGCAGGTTTAGGTTGGATATTAGGAAGAGATTCTTTATGCAGAAGGTGATCAGGCACTGGAACAGGCTCTGCAGGGCAGTGGTCACAGCACCAAACCTGACAGTTCAAGAAGCATTGGAATGATACTCTTGAGCATGTGGTGTGACTCAGGGATGGCCCTGGGCAGGGCCAGGAGTTGGACTTGATGATCGTTGTGGGTCCCTTCCAGCTCAGCAGATTCTGTGAGTCCATCCTCTGGGCAACATATTTCCACAAACTGCTGCAGTGTGGGTCACTCTTCCACAGGGTACAGTCCTTCAAGAAGAGGCTGCTCCAGTGTGGATCCCCCCCAGGGTCAAACATCCCACCAGGGAACCTGCTCTAGCATGGGCTCCTCTCCCCACAGGTCTGTGCCAGCAGCCTACTACAGCATGGCCCTTCCAAGGGATCACAACTTCCTCTTGGACACCCACCTGCTCCAGCATGGGCTCCTCCACAGGCTGCAGGTGGATCTCTGTATCCCAGTGATCCTCCATGGGCTGCAGGGGCACAGCTGTTTCACATCATCTGCATCACAGACTCCAGAGGAACCTCAGCTTTGGTGCCTGGAGCACCTCCTGCCCCTTCTTCTGCACTGACCTTGGTGTCTGCAGAGTTATTCCTCTCATATTCTCCTCTCTTCTCTGGCTACAATTAGATCTGTGCTAAACCCCATTGTTTTCCTCTTCTTAAATATTATCACAGAGGCATTACCCATATTTGTGATGGACCCAGCCTTGGCCAGCGCCACGTTCATCTGGAAGCCACCTGGTGTTGGCTCTGCCAAACATGGAGGAAGCAGCTCCTCTCAGAAGCCACCCCTATAGCCTCCCAGCTACCAAAACCTGGCCATACAAACCCAAGACTCTGTTCAATTATTTTTGCCCTGCCTTGAGAGTTAGAGGTATTGCTTAATTTACCTAAAAGGCCAATAATGTCTAAGTGATGAATATTTTAATATGCTAAGATAGGCAGTAGCAGAGATAAAATAACCAGTAGCTTAGAATGTTGTAGCAAAAGTGTTTTTTAATACTGAGTGAGCAAAGCAAAGAGAAAGACCTAGCCTGTGATGATGAATTTTGATGAGGACTGGGGTGTAGGTTTGGGGCTGATTTCATGATCTGCTGTGAGTGAGACGTGGAAGAGTAAATAGTAATATAGTGGAGACAAAAAGCAGTGAGAAAAAAAGGGATGGATTGTTACAAGTTGAAAATAATCAGCCAAAGCACACCCATAAGAAGTGATGAAAAATAATTGATGAACCACAAACCAGAAACAGACAGCTTTAATAAATAGTTCATCATGATGTTGTGTCTGCATTGCTTGTCACTGCTCTTCAAGAGATAAGCGATTTTTCTGATGACAGCCTAGTTTTTATATACATAGTTCATGAATTTCATCATTGATTTTTACAGCAGTGTAAAAGCCAAGAGGAAATCAAATAGCCTTCAGACCACCTCCTGAGTTCCAGAAAGGTCTAGTTATATCCAGTAGTTTTAAGGAGAAGCAGCAGTGGTTCTGAAATATTGATTACATGTGTAGGCTGTTCTGCAGCTTCATTTATGTCTCTGTACTATGACTAGAATTGTGAAATTCCCCTGGAAGTTGCACAGAATATTGCATTCTGTTGCCTTCACTGGAGCTGTGTTAAAGCTCTGACTCAATATTGCTCCCCATCATTTGTTCTTTAAGTAAGCTGAAAAGGTTATTAGAAGCAGCTTGCTGCGCTTTGACCTCTTTCAGTTGTTTCACATGAGCTCTTCAGTTTGTTGAGTTCTGTAGGCATTAGCAGGCAGGTGCATCTACTTGCTAGTTCTGAGATAAACAAGTCAAATCTGTGATTTGAATAAAGAGATGGCATAGTGTTGATGCTATTTTCTACCTGTACTGGGATACTTTTAGCAAAGCTTTGGATGTTCCTGTGTGATCATGTAGTGTTTGTTTTCTGAAACTACTTAGAAGTCCCAGTTTTGACATAATTCCCTCAACATACTTCTTTTGGGGAACAATTATTTAATGAATACTTGAATTTATTCTTCACAGTGGGCACAGAGAGATACTGAACACCAACAACTTCATTCTACGATGCTGAGAATGGGATCAAAATGGAAGTTCTATTTATTACAATCCATCTGAAGTAAAACACAAACAAAACTTTGCATATATAAACTCTAGTTCATACATGAAACTTTTTCATCCCTGTTCCATAAGACTTTACAGACTATATGTATGCTGATTCCTCAGTGTCAGTTATTTCACTTGACCCCTGGTGGTCTCCTAAGGAAAAAAGGGTCATCAAAATTTAGTTTTATTATTTCATCTTTAAAAATAAACCATCTCTGACAACCCTCTTCGCCTAAAAGGTGCAGCTTTCTTATAGGTCTTTCAGCACTCTTCTTTCAAGGAAGGGACATTATAATAGAATTGGCAGGAAATTATCCTTTTTAGCTATTATTCTTGAAATGTTATCATTGTTTCATAATTTCTAGATGTATTTAATGGTGAAGATTTTATGAACCAATGGTAGAATATACAACTGTAGGGCTTGTATTGTCAGTTCCTAGAAGATACAGGTAATACCTTTGCTAACTTTCAATGTGACATTGGGCAGCTCAGTGTCGTTATTGCAGTTAGAATTCTACATTGTAGGGGGCTTTTGCTCATGATACTGACATAAGTAGTTTGTGCTTCTCACAGAATAGTCTTGAACGTTGCTGCCTTTCTATTATGCAATTAAATACAATGGGAGAAAAGTTTGGAATTTCCAGAGGGACAGCTTTTAGTGAAATCCTGCATCTCCAGTTACTGGCAAATGTTCTCAGAGTCTTCTGTTTGTGATTAAGAGAACACTGACACTGGTGAATTATTGCTTTTGTGACTTTTGGTTGGGTGTTTTTTTTTCTTTACAGGTTGCTCAAGGAAGGAAATCACTGAACACTGGGAATGGCTTGAACAGCATTTGTTGCAAACTCTTTCAATCTTTGAAAATGAGAATGACATAAATACATTTGTCAGAGGAAAAATACAGGTAGTGTATATACTGCTGTAAATCTTGTTAATGATAAGTGTAACTGTGGAAGGAAAACTGATGGGAATTCTAAGCAAATTTTACCTGGTAGTCCCTAGGCTGCTCTGTGTTTTTGAAGGAAAACCAGATGCTAATTACAACTTATGTGTAAAAGTTAGGGAAAATGGGATTAGTGCACATAACTATAGCAGTGTAATTTTTAAAAAAACATATAAATGTATAGGAAGGGCTTCAGACATTGTAAGTTCTAATATTAATTGCACTGTTTCCTGTCTTAAACTTTGACAGTTTTCTATGTAACTACTTTTTCCAGTGCAAAGCTTAATTTTTTTTTCATGTACTCATAATGTCTCCTTCCCCTCTTTTGTGTAGTTAAATCCTGTAGTTTTGGCATTTACATTTCATGTATTAGGGGTTGCTGGTTCATTGGTTCGGTTGGTTGGTTGAGGGGGGAATGGGAATGTTGGTTTCCTCAAGGATTTCATTTCTGTTTATAGGAGAGATAGTAGCTGTACTGGTGAGAAGTATTTTGTCTGTACAAAGAATTATCTAAAAATAAATACTGGGTAAAAGATTGATTGTAAGCAAAATAACTTTATTTACTGGGTGATTCTAAGCACTGTCTTTGTCTCGTTCCTCTCTTAACATTTTATGTAGTAAGTCAGTTGTCTTAAGAATCCCCCAGTTGCTTGTGTTTTACTAGTGAATGAGGTGTGAGGGCTATGGATGCTCACGGAAACATATGAAAAGACATCTGTCTTGTGAAATATAATCCTGGAAGGAAATTGTTACTTCTCAGGATTGGACAGAAATGTGAATTTAGTCTTATACTACTAAATGTTACCTATAAGTAGTATGACACTACTTCTTTTACTAAATGTGAATTGTCTGTCTTATGCTCTGCATTCCATGTAAATATGGAGCCCGTTGAGGGCAGAAAGTGTTTCCATTTTATAATCTTAATATAAAAGGGAGTAGAGATTATTATAAAAGTCATTGTGAAAATAAGTGAATAGACCAGAGCTTCAGTGTAGAACACAAGGAACTGCAGTCTTTGAGATACCAAAACGCAGCTTTTCATCAGACAGTTGCCACTTCAAATTTTATGAAGATCATCTGCACCTGAAAGTGGGAATAATTTTTCCATGGTGACAGTTAATCTAATAGATTTTTTTTTTTCATTTTGCTCAAGGTCCAGTAAGATGGGTCACAGAACTTGTTTGGTATTTTCCCTAATGAATGACAGATCCTTTTTTCCTTTTACTTTTGCTACCCTCTTCGATTAAATATTCTGGTGAAATCCTATCCCTGTCTCCCCAGGGAGCATATTTATGTGGAGGAGGAAAATATTACAAATCAGAATGGTAATTAGGTTATCTGGTACCCCATGGCAACTAACGTGATGTGTACTTCTTTCACTCCCTACTAGGGCATCATCGCTGAGTACAACAAAATCAATGGCATCAAAGAGGATGACGACACAGAAAAATTCAAGGAAGCCATAGTGAAGTTTCACAAGCTCTTTGGGATGCCAGAAGAAGAGAAATTAGTGAACTACTACTCCTGCAGCTACTGGAAGGGGAAAGTGCCCCGTCAGGGCTGGGTGTATCTCAGCATTAATCACCTTTGCTTTTACTCTTTCCTTATGGGCAGGGAAGGTATGTTTTTGGTGAAATGGTGATCTGTGTATCTAAGAACTGTTAGGAAATCTGTAGTTTGTTACTGTTCACTCCCTGAGCACTGGGAGTACAAAGACAGTGCTGAGGAAAAGAGGAGTAGGGAGCTGATTGTCATGCTGCTTGACTGTGTGCTTTAGTTCCCTTGTTTGGTTTGTATTTCTCAAAGTAGTTCTCTGTAAAACAATACCTGTGCATTGTTTAGAGACATGGTTCACCTCAGGGACTATGCCCAAAAGGGAATAGGGACAAGATCACACCACTTTGACTTTTTCTGCTCTTATACAATCCTCCAGTACTTCTCTGGAAGACTTTGTAACCTGAAATGCCACATGTACTCTTGTACAACACCAGAACATCATAAAAGTCTCAGAGGAGACTCAGAATGATCTACACAGAGCGGATGCAACTAGTCTGCTCTAGAGGGAGTTAATTCAAAGCAGTGTGGAGGTGAACGAATCTACAGTACCTGGTGATAGGCAGTGGATCAGTTGCAGGTCATAAATGGCTGGATTTTACTTTTTTTTTTAACAAAAATAAATGTCAATTTAGCCTCTGTTTTAAGGAGACAACCTATACTGGTGTCAGAAGAAAAGTGAAGGGTATGTCATTGCTGTAATAGTTGAAATTTCTAATTGTATAAAAATAACACAAGCCTGTCTGATGTGTTTAGACTGTGTTTCCTTGCTTCCATAGGAAAAGAGGACATCAGAGTCTCAGCAAATACTGTGGCAATAAGTTAATTAGATCACCCAAATTGTGGTGTTTTGTAAATGATTAAATTTCAGTTCAGAAAGGATATTGAGGTGCTGGAGTGAGTCCAGAGAAGAGCAACAAGGCTGGTGAAGGGACTGGAGCACAAGCCCTATGGGGAGAGGCTGAGGGAGCTGGGGTTGTTTAGCCTGGAGAAGAGAAGGCTCAGAGGTGACCTCATCACTGTCTAGAACTACCTGAAGGGAAGTTCTAGCCAGGTGGGGGTTGGTCCCTTCTCCCAGGCACTCAGCAACAGAACAAGGGGACACGGGCTTAAGCTCTGACAGGGGAAATTTTGGATATCAAAAAAATTCTTTCCAGAGACAGTAATCAGGCATTGGAATGGGCTGCCCAGAGAGGTGGTGGATTCACCATCCCTAGAGATTTTTAAACGCAGATTGGACGTGGCACTGAGTGCCATGATCTGGTAAATGGACTGGAGTTGGACCAAGGGTTGGACTCTGTCTCAGAGGTCTTTTCCAACCCAATTGATTCTATGATTCTATGAAATGATATTTAAACTCTGCTGATTGCCAAGTGATAGTATTTGTTTGTACAAGCTGTGTCTATTAATTGCTGAGCTCCCACCTTTTCAAGATACAAGAAAAATTCATCTGAATGCATTTTATAAGAAAAGGAAGAGAAATGTTCTTGAACATGCTCGTTTCTGTACTAAATCTGTTTGTTTGTTTGTTTGTTTGCTCCTGCTCAGCAAAGCTAGTTATCCGCTGGGTTGATATCACTCAGCTCGAGAAGAATGCTACACTGCTCTTCCCTGACATGATCAAAGTGAGCACAAGGTCAAGTGAACATTTCTTCTCGGTATTCCTTAACATCAGTGAGACGTTTAAGCTGATGGAGCAGCTCGCCAATATAGCCATGCGCCAGCTTTTGGACAATGAAGGGTTTGAACAAGACAGGTCATTACCCAAACTGAAAAAGAAATCCCCCAAAAAAGTGTCTGCACTAAAACGGTAGGTAGCACAGGCTCCTAGTCATTTGATCCTCCTCAATCCTTTTACTTCCCAGGATTTTGTCCAAAAGTTTTCTAATGTTGCTACCATTTACTGTTACTCCAAAAGGAATGGGTGATTCCAGCAGTGGCAAAATGTGAATATTGGTGACCTATTGGAATAGGAAAGGGAAGACATTTGAATATGAACATACTGGAAAAATAAAAGAAACCTAAATCAAGCTCTCATTTGTTCAGAAGCTCTCCAGAATATCTCTTAACACTGGCTGCATTAGGGAGGTATCTGTTGTAAGGCCATTTTATGTCACCAGCGGAAGGCAATAAAGTGATTTAAGTGTTATAAAGAAATGTGCCCAAGGTTCATACTCGGCCATATAACTGGGTTTGAAAAATTATTCTAGATGATGAGAACTTATTTTAGGTAAGAGAGATACAAAAATTGACATAAAAATCTAACAGATGGAGAACTATTTGGAAAATATTTCTGCTTCTTTTATATCACACTGCAATTTGTTAGTTTCTTTTTAGTTTTTTTCATTATACATTGGTCATGTTAGTGAATCATACAGAACTGTAACCTTTGCTTGTTTATATTTCTCATTACTTGGTGATATCTAACATGCAATATATCACTTAGGTTTGTCTTTCTTAATAGTGTTTTGCACTGAATGTGTTACCAAGACTGTGTTGAAATTGTTAACAAACTCTAACCCTAAAGATTCCATCAAGTTAATAGATAAATCTCAAGGAAGCATTTTTTTATTGGTATTTAATAATAAAATGGGTTCACTGTATATATTCTCAGAAATATGAATGGCTGAATATGAGAAGATCACCTGGTCCTTCCCCTCTGAGAAGTCAGGATCAATGTTTGTCATTCACGACAGAATTCTTTTTCATGTAGTTTTAGAACCTTCCAACAGAAGACTGTAACACCCCTTATATGCCAACTATTTCCACTGTTTTGCTGTGCACTCCATACTTAGCCGAGTTATGTGTTGCAATTAACTTGCAATGATTTGCCTAAGAGATGTCTTAAAATGCATTATTTATTTCTTAAAACAAGAGAATCCGTCTGTGGGTTTTTCAGGGATCTTGATGCCAGAGCAAAGAGTGAGAGATACCGAGCATTGTTCCGACTTCCCAAGGATGAAAAATTAGATGGACACACAGACTGTACCCTTTGGACTCCATTCAACAAAATGCATATTTTGGGTCAGATGTTTGTTTCTACAAACTACATTTGCTTTACTAGTAAAGAAGAGAACTTGTGCAGCCTTATTATCCCTCTTCGAGAGGTAAATATTTGCATTTGTAAATTTATAGGGCAAATAATGCAGCAGTATCCTCTGGGATATTGCATCCTAGCTTTGATTTTTTTAAATTGTTTTGGAGAACAACCTTTCATCCTTTAAATCTCTTGTGAGCATACTATTTTGATGTGTTCCAAGTAATATTTAATGATTGTGTATCTTAATCCATGGTTTCTACCACAAAAATTCACGTGGAATTCCTTCTGTCAGATTTCACAACCCTGGTGAGTCATTCCTATCTCTGTATTCTGATTTACAGCCCAACTGTACATGTTTGGTGCCTCATAGGGATGGACTGAAATTTCCTACATCAATGAGTGAAAATTCTGTTAAAAAGTCTGTCAGGAAAGATTTGCTTTTGTCAGGTGTAAAAAGATTAATAGTCCTAAAGTTTTGAACTGTCTCTTCATGCTGACTTGCAAGTGCTTATTCCTGTATATGGAAAATATTTGTCCGCATTTTTCAGATTGGTGTGTTTCATTTTTAAAGCTGGTCACTTAAAGAGGATGTTCAGTAAAGAATTTGTTTGATGAAATAAAAAATAATTATGTTGAGGAGGTTTTTCATGGTTGACTTGATTTGTGGGTTAATGGAAAATTGTGTAAAGTTTTGGAAGTAGTAGCAAAGCTGATGTAACCAAGGACAGTTTGGCTTAACTGAAGAACCATTGAATATTTCAAGGCACTGTTTTTCCCCACAAATAATTAAAACAGTATTTTTTTTGAAATTCTGAAGTACAGCTTCTTCACGGCATGTTGCAATGCCTTTGGTTATTTGAGATAAGACATTCAATTATGGTTGCACTGTCTGGGAAGCAAATCGAACAACAGTCCTTTAGGTAAAAGTGGTGGAGAAGGAGAGCAAAGCTTTCATTTTACAGGACCTCTTTTCCTGGATGTAGATCCAGCAACTGTTTTTGATAACCACAGCTACAGAAACACAGGATTCAAAGCAGCTCTAGACCTTTAAGAAATAGCTAAAGTGTTTTTGTGTGAACAGGTTTAAGCCTCAGCAGCAGCAAGGGGAGTAGTAACCCACTGGGTAATGTCAGACCTCAGAACAACTGATCAGTACCCTTAATAATTAAAGGAAAGCTTTCTATTTAATTACAGCTTTAGATTAGACCCTAACCTAATTCCAGTATTCTGTGGCATCCTAGAGATGTTTTGACAGTTGAGACAAGACACATCGATTCAGAAATTATGATCAGAAAAATCACTGCACCTACAGTAGGTGCACTCTCCATGAGCAGCACTTCAGGTATATGTGTGAATAGAAAATAAGTGGAGCAGAGCATGTTTGGTGTGATGTCTGTCCTGTGCCTTTAGAACTTACCTGTCTTTTGTGCTGATTGCACTGAAACAATTTTCAAGTGGAACAGAAAAACAGCATGGGAACACCTTTTAGCTAATTTCAATATGCTGTTACTGAAGATCCTTTAAGGTAGCAAGTAACTAATAGATTTCTATTTAACAGAAAAATAAAAGGAAGTGGGTAGAGGAGTGATTTGGCACCTGAGCTGTGCACTGCAGTCTTTAAATTCATCTTCAAAGAAAATGTGAGAGAAATGGTTACTCTCCATTTAGCTAGAGAGATATTTATTGTAGCACTAATGTCTTACCATTGATTTTTGTTTTTAAAAGGAGCAAATCTAAAGGTCCTAGCAAACTGAAACGTGCCCCTTTCTGGTTTGAAGGCAGTAGGTCAATTTTCATCACCTAAGAAATTGTTTAAAGTTGCAAAAGCAGTGGTTAAAAGTATTTACAGTTGTGATTTGTGTTTTGTTCAATGTATCAACTGCAATAAACTTGATAGATTGATTTGTTTTTAAGGCTAATAATTGATACTGTTTAGAGCACACAGCTGTTACATAACCCATCAACAGTGTATGACTTAGCCCTGAGATTTCTTTGTGTTAACGTGCTTTTCCGAAAGCTGAGGGAACCAGTTCCCTGGACTCAGTAGATTGTGGTATTAGTTCTGTTTACCACTTTACTAACAACCGAAAGCCAAACAGAAGCCTCCACCAATGTCAGATGTTTTCCTTTATAAGGGAAAACACAGGGTTAGTTTTATTTTGTTGAAAGTTTTCAGAAGCCTCCACCAGGGTTAGATGTTTTCCTTTATAAGGGAAGGTATGGGGTTAGTTTTAATTTGTTGCAAGTTTCTGTGTACTGTGAAAATACAGTTGAAATAACAGTTGTTATCACAGTATGATGTAGTAGTGCAGGAGTGTCCTCTCAAAAATGGCTTGTGCACATGTACTGGCAATAAAAGGTAAGCAAAAGACTTTGCTGATTCAGCCTGTGCTGGTGCTGAGAACCAGTAGAGGGATTTGGGAGTCCTACAAAGAGCCCATAAATCTGCATCCCACAGGTGAAATGCTGTTTTACTGATTTTTTTTTAAATAAAGCCTGAGGAAAATAAACTAAGTAGTTCAGAGATGTTTTGATGGAGAATGTACTGAAGCCAATTGATTGAGGGATGAGAGCCTTCATCTTTAAGTCCTTGTATGCAAATCATGTTTTCTGCAGAGGAATGTCCATAGTGACTTGATGTAAGGGCAGAAGAAGCATGGGTTTATTGTCTTAAGATGGTTTCTAAGACCAAGAAACTTGATTAATTAAAGCTCTTAAGCTCTAGCTACTGTTTCTCCCTAGGTGACAATAGTGGAAAAGGCAGACAGCTCCAGTGTGCTGCCCAGCCCATTGTCAATCAGCACGAAAAATAGAATGACATTCCTCTTTGCCAACTTGAAGGACAGAGACTTTCTTGTACAGAGGATCTCAGACTTTCTGCAACAAACCACTTCAAAAATCTACTTGGAAAAAAATATTTCTGGAAGCTACATCAGCTCAGATGATGAGGTATGTGGAGAAACATGCGTATTTTACAAGAAGGGGATTTTAACTGGTGTGAGGAGAGAGAAGCCAGGTGAAAAGCTAAACCTTTGTACACAGAGATGTTACCTATTTTGCATTAATGCCTTTTAGTTTCCTTAAGCTGCAGTGTTTAAATTTTGTGATTAAGATATTTATTTTTTATGTTAGACCTAAGGGAAATCATTGTTGCTGATGAAAAGCTGCTCTAACTCCTGCTGCCACATTCTGAAGTTACAGTATATCTTCTTGGAAAGTGTCATTTTTAGTTAACTGGTTAATTGGATGTCATTTTTAATATCTATTAACTTGTCCAAGTCAAATGCTATTGTGGAATTTTAATAATTTGAAGAAAGCAGTTGATATGAAACTCCTTTTATTTAAGACTTTAGCTGCTAAATCCTGTCCTTTGATTCTTCTGAAAACAATGTCTGAGCTGAGCAAGTTTGCATGTGATGGCTAATGAACTTTGGAACATTTGAAATAACAAAAAAACCCCTGCCCTGTAGGGGACATCAAATAACCATATTCTGAACCACTTCCTTATGTACATGTGCAAAGTAAATGGTTTTTAAAAGACACAATAAGGTACACTTAGGCACTTTGAATGCTAAACCATCTGCTGAATTCCAGATTTTATGTATGAAATGCAGGTGCTTCATACTATAACCTCATCAGATTTGTTAAATCCAGCAGAGTTTAGTAATTCATATCTCAAAGCAGAAAAGGTTCTTGTGGTGTATCATTTTGGTCTTATGTAGGAAGGTCTCACATTCTGGGTCTGCACTAAGCCATACCTTAGTGTTGCACTGGACATCCCTGCCCTGTTTCCATGTATATCTTAATGGAATTTGTTTTTACTTGCTTTGTTGACGGTGAGGTTTAATTACTGTGTTGTTGTATGCCAGAGCACATAGGCCTCTGTAGTGCTGAAAGTAGCTTCTGCTCTTGACTTTTGCCCTAAATGGATCTAAGTAGTCTACCTACTGAATTATAAACACAAATTAATAATTGTAATACATTAATAATATGACAACATAGACATGCATGACTACTGTTTGCAATTTCAGGCATTTGGTATGAAGTGCTCTATGATATTTTGCTGTACTAGAGTTTCAAAGATGTTTGAGATGTCAGAAAATCTTTTTCCTGTGAAATATTTTTCTTCCAAATCACAATCTGACAATGTTGACTTTTCTGTAGAACATTTTTTTAATCAAGAGGAAAAATAATTTATTTTGTATATATCTGTGTAAACATACATATAGATGTAAATGTGTGTGTATATGTGTACACACACATATAAAAATATATATTATATATAAATCTTATTTTCTGGACAGTCATGGAGCCACCCATGGAGTTAACAGTCAGAGATGTTGACAGGAGACCAAGAGAGCTGGTTCAGTTGCCCACGGCTACTTAATGTTACCCTAGTAATTGTAATCATTGAATTTGATAGTGTTTCAGGGGAGCTATTGAGAAACTGGCAGTCATTTCATTGTTCTCTCCTGGTTTAATTTCTGCTGCCATATGTTCAGCCTGTACATGGGTGACTTTTTGTTAACTGTTAGTGTATATAACTCTTTAGAGTAAAATAAACCATTATGTCCAGACTCTGGCTCATCCCCATGTCTGTGTTGCTTGTGACTGCTTTCTACAGGTGTTTACAAGATCAAGTAGTATCATTTCTGGCAGCCCTCTCAAAAGCCTCAGCTCTGAGTCGGAGGGAGAGCGACAGTTCAACCTCAATGACAATGGCATCCCGACAGCAACTCAGGCTCTAATGACCATGTATCGGCGCAGGTCACCTGAGGAGTTCAACCCTAAGCTGGTAAAATACACTCCCAAGTGCTGTACCTGACTGAAAAAGGTGTTAAATTATGTTTTCTTTAAAACCCACATTTCTGACTCAGGAGAGTTTCATCCTGCCAGAGTTAATAAGTGGTAATTTTCACAGAAATAAAACATTGGACATGATGTTGCTTTACAAGTAGAAATAACTTCACTACAGAAAAGAAAGCAAAGCTGGATATAAATCAAGGAGAGGTTGTATTCCTGTTCTTTAGTACAACTGCTTCAATAATTTTCTCTTAACAGCAAGGTCTACTGGAATAGAAACTGGGAAGCCCACTAAGAAGAAAAATTGGACTGTAGCCAAGTTACTTCTTCTTACCTTGGAAAGTTAGGACAGTCTAGGCTTTTTAGCACTTCAGTTTTCAGTGAGGCAGAGAGCTAGAAAGAGAAGTTGCATCTTTATGCCTGCCTTTTTCTCCTTTTAGGCTAAAGAGTTCCTGAAGGAACAGGCCTGGAAGATTCACTTTGCTGAATATGGCCAAGGAGTCTGTATGTATCGTACAGAGAAAACCAGAGACCTCGTGCTGAAGGGCATTCCAGAAAGCATGAGAGGAGAACTTTGGCTACTCTTTTCAGGTAGGTATTCGTTTGAATGTAAGTGTGGGATTTAAGCAGAAGCATGAGGGGAAAAAGGGATTTCAAAGATGATTAAAGGTGCAGATATTAAGTGAAAATATTTAGAGTGAATAAGGCTCTGATTGTTAGCAGATACCAGGCAGGTTTGGACAAGAGTTCTGGTTCGACCAGTAAATACCCTTTCTTCAAACAGGCTCCCAAAGTTAGGGAAGAATATAAAAAAGCAGAATGCACACTCTGTTACCAGAAGCCAGCAGCCTAGGGGCCTCCTAGTTGTTTAACAACCACCAGCAAGCCTAATTCCCATTTATTTACTGATTTCTGAATCCAATTAAGCTTTTGGCCTTCACAGCAAGTTGTTGCAAGGAATTTCAGAGTTCAAGCATGTTGCGTGGAACCGCTTTTTTTGTTAATAATACAAAAAAAAGGTACTTTATCACTTTATTAGGTGCTCCCATTATGTGAAAAATAGTGAGCAAATACTTCTGTCCATCTTCTGTGCCATGAGGGATTCTCTGTGTCACCTCATGCATTTTTCAAAGTTGAAGAATTTTATTAGTTTTACTATTAGTTACGTGGAAATCAATCCTATCTCAGTCTTTCTTCTTAACCTTTCAATTACCATATGCCTTCTCTAGCTCTGCCCCACTCCAAGATAGTTACCACAGCTACCCCCACCATTTAGGACATGAGCTCACCAGAGACTTTATTTGATGCTTTCTGGTTTGTTTTCTATTTCTTCCCTTACAATACTCAATCATATACATCTCTTTGCTGCTGGGCATTAAACAAATGTTTTCAGAAAATATATACAGGAATGCACAGCTCTGTTTTGTGTCTGATTAACAGCTAGTTTGGACCAATTTTCACAGTCTAATTGATATTTTCCGTTTGTGCTACTGATGCTTGATTTTCATTTCCAAAGAAGGTTTAAAGTCTGTAATGAAATCTCATAGCAACTCTGCGAGCATGCAGTGATATCCCTAAGACAGACCAAGTGCTCTGCCCAAGATGAGAGAGTCATTTTCAGAAGCAGGAATGTGAGTTCCTGTCCCCTGCTGATGTATCATGCTTTCTGCAACCAAACTTCCTCCTCAGGGCAAGTAGCTTTCTTAGAGACATGTTTTGGGTTATTTAGGATAGCCAAACCCACAGCCAGTTGCAGAGGGAGCTCATGATACCATGTGACTGCATAGCTGGTTTGTTCTCCATGCCTCATTTGTTGTTCTGGCTGAGAGACAGGCTTTAGCTTCTTTTTAACCTCAATATAAAATTGTCTCTAGAGGAAAAGACAAGAAGGGCTGATAATCACCTAAGCACATCCTTTTTATTACCTTTACAGAAATAGCATTTCATATTTGCTTTCGAAGTGCTTGGTGACATTCAAGATGAAAGGGCAGCAGATCATCAAGTTGGAATACTGTACCTGGTAACCCTTCCTTTTTAATTCTGGTTTTAATACTGTTCTCCCACTCTCAGGAGCCATTAATGAAATGGCCACTCATCCTGGCTATTATGAGGACCTAGTGGAGAAATCAATGGGAAAATATAATCTTGCTACAGAAGAGATAGAGAGGGATCTGCACCGCTCCCTTCCGGAACACCCTGCATTCCAGAACGAGATGGGTATTGCTGCTCTGAGGAGAGTCTTGACAGCTTATGCTTTTAGAAACCCAAACATAGGATATTGTCAGGTAATTAAAACACCCTGCACTCCTTCAGTTTCTGGAATTCCACTTCTTTCCTTGTACTCCTGTTCCTTCAGCCCTGCACATGAGTTTTGGGCTGTGTGAAGTGCACTGGTACGTGGGTAATGCTGTGAGCTGACAACTCAGAATGGCAGCGATGCTGAGCTCAGAGGGACTTGACAAAAGGAGCTACTCTAACAGCAGCATTAGCAGCACATGTTGAGAGATGTGCAGTTTTGTGTAAGTGTATTTTCTGCCCATAAATCCAGAAACTGAACAGAGGATAACAGAGCTGTCCTGAAGTGCATCTACAGAAAACAACAAATGGACCCTGAAGAAAGTTTCTTTTTAACATAAGAACCAAAACACTTTGTGTTCAGCCTTAAATTTTTACCTAGTTATTCAATGTATGAGTTGTAATAACCCTCCACTTGACAAAAAACAAAGCATTCTAGAAGATATTTTATCACTGTGAGCCACAACCATGTATCCACAGAATTAATGCTGACCCCCTTGTGTGGTTTTGAAGTTCTCATGCCTGTAATTCAGGTCACTGTAGCTTCTGGTCCTAAATCATTCTTTCTTGGTATATAAATTTGGCTTAGCACCTGGGCATTTTTTTGCCTTCCTACGTATTTTTGCAAAAAGGAAACTTAAATTCATGAGTATTAAAAAGCCTGATTAATGTTTGACTATTAAGACTTCTAGATACAATATGAGGAAGTGCAAGCAGATCTAAGAGATACCATCATAAATTATTTAATAACTAATGTAATACTAAGTAATAGCTAGAGCAACTTTTGTAAAGGTTGTTTAACAGAGGAACAGTAGAAAGACATTTTAGTTCTGGTCCTTAAAGCTGTCACAGTAATTAGTAGCCTTGAGATTTGGTCCATGGCATTCAGAATGCTACAATGAGAGTTCAGGCACTGAAGTATTTTATATATGGTAGACAAGACAAAAAACACACTTTGACAGAGTTGTAACATTGTTTGGAGTTTCAGCTGAAACCATAGTTGTTGTTTCAAACAGGTAATGATCAAGCTGGAGTCTTAATGCTATAGGATTTGAAATGAGTAGCTAATTCCTTGGGAGACAAACTGAGAAGAAAATAATACTGAAATACTTCATTTCTTCAGACTAACAGCAGTCTGGTCAAAGGCTGTAAGCAAGCAATTCAGAGGTCATTGGACAGTGCTGTGATGTTTGAAGTAGAGTCAGACAGGTCATGGAAGACTATCATGTCCACAGTCAAATATGGACAATGAGCAACAGGAAGACAATTGTATTTCACTGTGCTCTGGTTGTTTGTGACTGACACCATTGCAGGCATTTCCCTGAGCTCACAGGTGCTGTGTCCTGACCTTTTCTTGGGAGCAGAGAGCATGGGGAGTGCAGGCTGCCTCAGCAAGGGGTGCTGGGGCGTCCTTAGTGTTGCAGAATGTGCTTTGGCTGCACCACACCCAGATCTCCTGCGAGCACTTATGGCAGAATATCAGAATCACTGTAATGGGGTGCTTGCAGACCTGATTTGGGTCTTGGTTACGAAAAGATTTAAGACCCCAATTTTTTTTGTGTTTATTTGAGGCTTTCTTAAGCCTTCCTTTGAGCACTGGGAAAACATTGCCTGCTCTTTTTACAGGGAAATACTTGAGCAGTTTGGGGTCTATAAGGGGGAGATGTAGCTAATTTCCTAACCACTTACCTTCCAGGAACCATGCTAGGCATTGAATCATTGTATTTCTCTTTCTTTTAGGCTATGAATATTGTCACTTCAGTGCTCCTCCTTTATGCAAAAGAGGAGGAAGCTTTCTGGCTGCTGGTGGCTCTGTGTGAGCGTATGCTACCTGACTACTACAACACAAGAGTTGTTGGTATGTTATGGGGACATTTTCTAAAATGACTGTACAAAAAATAACCAAATTAGTTGGTGGTTTGTACTGAATCAAATGTATTTGTGGCATAAATAGAACTGTGAGTGCCAGTGACAAGACAGCTTCCTCAGGAGCTCAGAAGCAATTCCCTAAACATAGGCTGTAATAGTTAATAGTTCTTTCAGTTAGTATTTGATGGCATTCTAAAGTGGGATTAAACAAAGTAAATTAAAAAGAGATGTGAGGATGAAATTTGAATTCTAGATGATGCAGTTATCTCATTAAGGTAAGGTGGAAACAGGAGCTTTAGCATTCTGCAGTAGAAGCCTTTGTGCCTGTTTACCTGTAATTTGAAAGGGCCCAAGTATCTGAAAGCTGTTGTCAGAAGTTTCCTTGTGTATGTGGAAGTGGCTTTTCAATTTATCATGGAAACTATTTTATTGAGGCTCACAAAACCTTGAGATACTCATTCAGCCCTAGAAATGATTTTTTCCTGGCCTGCTTAAGACACTGATATCATGGCATGAAAATGTATAACCTAAGGTTCTCTTGAAATAATTCCAAACCCTTACAGTTACTCTGGCCCCGTTCAACAGGTGATGCTGAGGTCTTATCCCAATTAGTAATGGTAACTCCCAAGCCACCATTTAATTTCTGCAGGTGCTAGACCGAACTGACCCCTTGTTAGCTATTATGAAGTGTATCATTAAAACAGAAAAACTGTATTGCAGTTAAATTTCTATGTATCTGAAAGTGAGAAGATGTGTGTAGGAATCATGTAAAATATTCATAGGCTTTGTACTTATAGAATATATGTATATATAGTTTTTTTCCCCTAAATGGCAATGTGTCAGTTGCTCCCAAATTAATGGACATTCAAACTTCTTTTCAACAGGAGCATTGGTGGATCAGGGTGTCTTTGAAGAGCTGGCTCGTGACTACATTCCACAGCTTTATGACTGCATGCAGGACCTGGGTGTAATCTCCACCATTTCTCTGTCCTGGTTCCTCACTCTTTTCCTCAGTGTAATGCCTTTTGAAAGTGCAGTGGTGGTTGTGGATTGTTTCTTCTGTGAAGGAATAAAGGTGATATTTCAATTAGCACTCGCTGTCCTCGAAGCTAATGTAGACAAGCTGCTTAACTGTAAAGATGATGGAGAAGCCATGACAGTCTTGGGAAGGTATTTATTGCAGAAAATAAAGTATCTTAATTTTGTTCTTCTTTTTGCTTACTTTTCTTATTTGTCTTCTATGTTGAATACTAAACTTAAAGCAGAACAATCAATATGTAAACCTTTTACATCCTTATAGTCCCCATTCATCCATATAAGATAAGTCTTTATATTATCTTAAAATAATGTTGTTACCAAGAAGATATAAATTCTTCAAGACAATAAAGTAAACTTCCCAAACCTGGTTATAGAAACTTAATTTATTTGATTATTTTATTTGCTTACAAAGGCTTTGTTATTTCATCTTTTGCTTCCTACCTTTTAAATGTTACTAAGATAAAGACTTGATGTCACGGGAATGTACCAAATAGAACTCAGAAGGTATGATCTTGAACGAATCTTCACCTTTCAGTGAAACAGATGGCTGATAAATAGAGTGGCTTGAGTCATTTAATAGAAACCTTTATTGCTCAGTGTAATCTCTGATTTCTTCATGTTTGATAGTGGTGCTTAGTTTTCAAGATGCTGTTGCAACTTTGGATTTTTTTCATAATAAATTTCATTAGTATAGCCTTACTCTTACTAGAGAGTGGCCTGGTATTTTTTACATTTAATACTCTGTATGTGACCCTTATTCTGTTAACCCTCAGAAGGGAAGGGTTACAATTGTGTCTTGAATTTCTCATTTTTTTCTCCCCCACCAGATATTTGGACAGTGTGACTAATAAGGACAGCACTCTTCCTCCCATTCCTCATCTTCACTCACTGCTCAGTGATGATGTAGAGCCTTATCCTGAGGTGGATATCTTCAGACTAATCAGGTCTTCCTATGAGGTAGGAGATTTCTTAACAGGCACTTGCCACTGCACACACCTTCTGCTTCAGAGACGAATTTGATGCTCTGTAGTTTGGCTTTGCTTGAAACTGAAAGAACATAAAAGAAATACAGACTCATCTCAGAAGGCTGAAGTGGGGCAAGGGAGAGGGGTTAGATTATCTTTTAACAAAAACCTTTAATTGGAGCTGTTTTATATAGAAGCCTGAGGCCTCAAAGGAGAACATCCTACAGCCAAAAACAGATTTATAAACAAAAGGCTGGACTTGTAATTTGAAAAAAGTTAATTCTCATCTCAATTTTTTTTGTGCTTTTCCAAACTTAAATATTAGAAATATTAGTGAAATCTGTATGATTTCTGAATACCTTTCTGGTTTTTTTTTCTCAGCAAGTGCTGATTATGACCATGGGCGACTATATTCTCTACTATCACCACAACTAGAAAAAAATTTCAAGTAAAAGGCGTTTCTAATAACTCACAACTATACAGTCTCAGCCATTAGAGATTCAGTTAGTTTAAATATCCTCTCTGTTATGATTCTGAGACACTCCAGGACAAATTGAAATAAAACCCTGCAAGTGGAGTAATGAAACAGTCTATTCATAGAGATTTGCCAGGCAAGAAGCTTCTAACTACCGAGATGACAGTATGAAATGTGAGAATTTGAAATTTAATAAAGACCTCTTCAAATGAAAGTAAGTTATTGGGAAAAATAAAATCTAGGGATATATTCCTAAAGTCTTCATAACTTTGTAATGTGTTAGAAAAATGCCTTAACAGCAGTTTCATTTGTGGCATATCATATAATTAAATTAATTTCTCAAATGCATTAAAGGCAAGCTAAATATTCTGAATATTAATACAGAGATTATCCTGTACTATTTTCTCTCTTTTAAGAAATTTGGAAGTATCCGAGCAGATTTAATTGAACAGATGAGATTCAAACAAAGACTAAAAGTTATCCAAACCCTCGAAGATACTACAAAGCGTAATGTGGTAAGTACTGCAATAATGCAAATATTAAGATCAATTAGATTCTGAAATTCACACTAGTTTTGCAGTGAGATGTGGATTTCAAGTCTGTAACTGTTAATGTTGTGTTTCAAAAGGTACGAACTATTGTGACAGAGACTTCTTTTACTATTGATGAACTGGAGGAACTGTATGCTCTTTTCAAGGTAAAGCTAAGTGAAGATCAGATCCTGTGCCTGCAGGAAGTGTAAACATTTGGTTTTGATATGGGACAGTGTCTTTTCTAAAGACCAGGTCAAGCCTGTGAGTTACTGTTGGGCATTTTGATACAAATTTGAATTAACTGCTGTATTATTGATATACAAAACCCAAAAAAACCCAAAAAAAGAAAAACACAAAGACAAGAAACGAGCAGTTATTAAAACATCAAGAAATGAGTAATACATTGCATGATTTGTTCATGGAAAGAATGCATATACTGATGAAAACCATTAAACAAAAAAGTGAATAGATAGAGGCTTTTGATCAGTCTTTAGAAGCCTGATATATGTCTCTCTCTACCTGACCCCAGTTTTGGAATTTAGTACAGAAATACCTTTATTATCTCAAAGATTTAATACTTTTGTAATCACAATAGCTGATTTTTGCCATTGTTAATGCTTTAATGCATTACATGGGAATTTAGTGTCACAAAGTGGTATGTCTTTGTAAGTTGATTGTACAGCAATGCCATTAGATCCAAACATTTAAAACTGAGCAGTTAAATGCTTTAACTTCACTTTTATGCACAGTGTCTTAAAATAAGATACTTTCTTCCTCTCTTTTGTTATAACAAGGATTGTTTTATATACTGTGAAGAATTTATTTCCTTTTGATTTCCCATCTTAAATGACAAGTCTTGCAATTGTCCAAATCCCTCAGTATCTTCTCTCAGTTTTTCATGGAATCAGAGAGACCAGGTCAGACAGTGCTGGTTTGATCACTGGGTAGTGCTTGGATCTTTTTTCCTAAGCTTCTGAATTGTTTTTAATTAGATGCTGTCAAAATCAGCTCCAGAACCTTCACTGCCTTCAGTACATTATTCAATATTTTTTAGAATCTGTAGTTCAACAAAAAATATTTTAAATAAACAGTGATTTTTATATGATCAGAGATTAAATAAAGATTTCATGAGACTCCCCTTTCTGACCTGACTGTGTGATGAGAGTGAAGAAGGTGACTAAGCACAACAAGCCTGTGTATATATGGAAGTTACAGCTGCTTACTGCTCTGTTCAAAACAGGAGTGTCATGTTTTGTCTGCCTGGGAGGCAGAAGAAGTTCTGCTTTATCTTCTTTCTTTTAATAGAGGGTTGTCTTTTTATACTAGTTAGAGGAGAAACCTCTTCCAGAAGTAGAAGGGCCAGGAAAATTGAAATACATTTGCTATCTTGCATTGTTTTAAGAATGCATGTGTATGAGTTTTGATTATTTTTTTAATCATTGATAGTGATGACTTGTTCACAGAGGTGCTGACAATCTCTTGGTACTTACTGTTTCTGTTCAGGCAGAACATCTGACTAGCTGCTACTGGGGAGGAAACAGCAATGCCATTGAGAGGCACGACCCCAGCCTGCCCTACCTGGAGCAGTACCGCATTGACTTCGAGCAGTTCAAGGGCATGTTCGCTCTCCTCTTCCCCTGGGCATGTGGAACTCACTCAGATATCTTGGCTGCTCGCTTGTTCAGGCTGCTGGACGAAAATGGAGACTTGCTCATCAACTTCCGCGAATTTGTCTCTGGGCTGAGTAAGGAGGATTCACTTCCAAAATAACGGGACCAGTTTCTTTCTAAAAGGGATCCCATCCTTCAGAAACACTATCGGATAATGAGTTTGATATATGTCAATTTGCCTAAGTTACCTTTGTTTTGAGAGCTGTTCATGCTACTGTTCAGTTCATTTTATCGTGCCTGTGAGAGTGGCTCCCACTGGGGTTCAGGGTGGTCTCAGCTGGTACATCTACATTAGCCAGTGGTGTATCACTCTGGGGTACATGGACAACAAAGACCTACACATCCATTAGGATCTGAAGATTTCCTTCACTACTAACTCAACACAAAAATGAATTGCAACTTGTGTGCTTAATGGTGTTATTTCTCTTAGTCAGAGTATCCCCATTGGAAAAGCCTTTTGTATGTTCTTGTGTAGTGTTCTTTTCTCAGTGACACTGCATTTCATTACATGTTCCTTAAGCTTTTCCTGGAAGATGGGAATTTTATATCATTTGTTAATGCTTCTGGAAAGGTGAGAGAGGCAGCATTTACTCCCTTAGTGGTTCATGAAGATTTTTGAGAAGTTTGTGTGCATACATAAGGGACAGAGAAAGAATAGAGTAAGGATGCTGGTTTTGCCCCTGTATAAAAGTCCTTTTCTTTAGAAGTTTGCTGATGTGCCACATGTGTGTTCCTGCGTGAGGGGAAGATAAGGCACCCCACAGTCTTTGCTGTGGGAGGTATCACCTATATTACTTCTGAAATCAGTAACCAAGAGTGCAGGCTCAGAGCAGGATGGAAGTCACCTGAAAAGGAGAAAGTGGAGTTGCAGGTCCAAGAATGAGTTTGAATGTTGGTGGTGAAGGTTGTGGCCTACACAAGTCCTGAAGAAGCAAGATTTCAGGACATGGAACTCAGTGTTGCCACAAAGGGAATGGTGTGAGCCCCAGGACTAACATGAAGAAGCAAAGATGATGTGGGAGCTGGCCACTCCTTTTTTGAATAAAGCAGGAATTGTTTTCTGTAAAAGTGATCAGCATCTCACCATCTATCATATATTGATTCATAGCAACCTTGCATTTTTTCCAGCTTTAAATTTTGATCGTTTTTAAAAGAGAAAAAGTTTCCCAATATCTGGCTTTCAGCAAGTCTTTGTAGCAGTATATTTTTAAGTGTTAGGGCTCCAAATGCAGCCTTGCCTTAAAACCTCTGTACAGTAGTGGTAACACGTCCCTTTCACACCACCCAAAAACCCCAGTGATGCAGTGATATGTATTTGAGGAACCGCTTCCCAGGTAACACTCAATGGCCTTTTGGTGACCCATGAATTAAATGCTCCTGCTGTTTACAGGATGCTCTTAATAACCATCAACCAGTTACTGACAGAGACACAGTTTTTTGGAACGAATAATGAGTAATAAGAACAAGGGCCAGTGTTGACCTCTGTCAGCAGAAATGAATATAAAATGCACAAATGTGGCTATAAGCCAACATGACAGAACTAAAATCTTCAATGGGCAAAACAATCAAAACTGTTCATTCTGCAAACCCACTTTTTTTCAGAAACTAAACCCAGTGTGGGCTTGAAACTTCTTTTTTTCCTAGAAAAAAAAGTCAACCCTGCCATCCCCTTTTGTTTAAGAAGCATGTGTATGGTAGAAAGGGCAAGACAGTCAACAGAAACAACATTAGATCTGTTTGAGCATATTTCATCACGCCCCAGGACTTGGAACAATTCCACAAACATCAGCTGCTTCAGTCTGCCACACCAAGCTAATATGCCTTTGCTAGGAAAGTATCCTAAATGAGGAGTATCTTTTGTTGGAGCAAGATGCATGTGCTCCTGTCACATTTTCCTTGGCTGTCCTGAAAAGCATGGTCAGAGGATGGGCATTCTGGAGGCACTGCCCTCGCTTTCCTTACTGAGTCCAAGCAGCAGAACTGAACTCTGGCCCTAATTACTCAAATCTGTCCTTTCTAAAGGAAGTGTCTATCCAAGTACTTCCTAGGCATGGCCCACTTTGGCAGATGCTTGCCGTGGCACCAGAAGCATTTCTGTTTCACAGCTTTCTCTTTCAATAGACTTATTCTATGTAACCTTAATGATTTGTTCCCTCAAAACCTCTCTTTGATGCCACTGAGTTCTTCTGGTAGCTTCATGAGGAGGAGGTGAAAAGGGGTGGTGCTGTGTGTCCCAGCATGAGCTCATGGCCCTTTCTTCCATGTCAGCCTGAAGTCCTTTTGGATATGAGAGTGCTATAATTGCAGCTGTGAATCTGTTTCCTTTTCACTGTTCCTGGAGCAAGTAGCTCAAGAACCTCTTAGTTCACATGTCTCTAAGGCCTCAGCTGAGCAAAGATGAAACAACCTGGCATATTCTTCTGTACCTTTACCCTGCATTGTGTTACTGCAAGTTCATCTACTTCCTGTGCATCAGTTTCTGCCCGTTGCCCCTTGTCTATTGCATGGCACCACTGAGAAGAGCCTGGCTTGATCTTCTTGGCACCCTCCCTTCAGATACTTACGGACATTGTTGCGGTGTTCTCTATTGTCTCTTCTCAAGGCTGAACACTCCCAGCTCCCTCAGCCTTTCTCTGTAAGCGAGATGCTCCAGTCCCTTAATCATCTTTGTTGTCCTCTGCTGAACCTGCTCAATGAGCTCCATATCTCTTGATGAGCCCAGAAATGGACACAGCACTCCAGATGTGGCCTCAGTGGAGCTGAGGGGCAGGATCACTTCCCTTGATCTGCTGGCAATGCTTTTCATAATTCTGAGCAGGAAAAGGACCTGACATTAGGATGCATGCACAGGTTCATCTCTGGTGAAAAGCAGGAGCAATTGAGCTCTTTCAGTTCTCTTCACACCTCAGGGCAGAGAGAGGAACAAGCCTATGTGTCTCACCCTGTGCCCTGGTGACCACTTCCTTAGCTGTTGCTGGAGGATGCAGAACTGCAGCCCATTCTGTGCTTGTTTCAAGTTGCCTTTAGCAGTGGGGCACTTCATGTGGTACCTGGGTGCATAAGCTAAGACGTAGTTTCAGAGAGATGGGCTGATTCCAATGGAATGAAGTTCAATAAGGCCAAGTGCCGGGTCCTGCACTTTGGCCACAACAAACCCCTGCAGTGCTACAGGCTGGGCACAGAGTGGCTGGAGAGCAGCCAGGCAGAAAGGGACCTTGGAGTACTAATTGACAGGAAGCTCAACATGAGACAACAGTGTGCCCAGGTGGCCAAGAAGGCCAATGGGATCCTGTCCTGTATCAAAAATAGCGTGGCCAGCAGGACCAGGGAAGTGATCCTTCCCCTGTACTCTGCATTGGTGAGGCCACACCTTGAGTGTTGTGTTCAGTTCTGGGCCCCTCAGTTCAGAAAGGATATTGAGGTGCTGGAGCGAGTCCAGAGAAGAGCAACAAGGCTGGTGAAGGGACTGGACCACAAGTCCTGTGGGGAGAGGCTGAGGGAGCTGGGGTTGGTTTAGCCTGGAGAAGAGGAGGCTCAGAGGTGACCTCATCACTGTCTAGAACTACCTGAAGGGAAGTTCTAGCCAGGTGGGGGTTGGTCTCTTCTCCCAGGCACTCAGCAATAGGACAAGGGGGCACGGGCTTAAGCTCTGCCAGGGGAAATTTAAGTTGAATATCAGAAAAAAATTCTTTCCAGAGAGAGTAATCAGGCATTGGAATGGCCTCCCCAGAGAGGGGGTGGATTCACCATCCCTAGAGATTTTTAAATGCAGATTGGCCGTGGCACTGAGTGCCATGATCTGGTAAATGGACTAGAGTTGGACCAAGGGTTGGACTCGATGATCTTGGAGGTCTTTTCCAACCCAATCGATTATATTATTCTAAGGTTTTGTGCTTAAAAAGGGCCAAGCTGAAAGCTGGCTAACGTAGATGTGCTTAATCCTTTGGCCTAACATCTGTATTTATTGTAGTGTTACAAGAGACTGTGATTGTTAGTATTTGCCAAACCACACACTGTGGTTTGCATAGCAAAGGTAAGTTGACCTGGTCACCTCGAAGGTAAAATAAATGTCTGCATAACCTAATTGTTGTAGGTGAATGAATTTGTTCATGAATGGTATGTCACAACAAGTTAGAGTTATGAAGAAATCTGATTATTGGTTATTTAATTATTTTAAAATGAACTACTATCCATTTAATTAATTGGAATGAGGGGCTACAGTAGACTGCTTGAGTTTCATACAGCTAACTGTAGTGTAGACAAGAAAGGAATAGGGGTTGATGTGGGTAAATCAGTAGAAAGTATTGCCTGAACATCAGTTTAGTTCATGGCTAAGCTGTGATCGATGCTGTTTACTTGAATTTCTTTTTGTTTTTGTTTTTTTTTGTAAATATCTTATTGCTTTGAGTCATGTGATGTTTGTATTGGATCCTCAGATCAGAAAGTTTGAAGTCCACACAAAAAAGTCTTGTTGACTTTCAGCTGGAGGCCTTTCTGAGTGGTTTTGCCATGACCATAGGTTATTTTTGAACATTAGAAAATAGGCATTTAATGAAGGACCCAAGGTCAAAGTACAAAATTCAGGGTAAATTGGTCAGTGTTCTTTTGCTATTTCTACTGCAGACTTACAGGACACTTACATGTCAAGTGACTGCCTTATGATTTCAGGCTGTGAAGGGAGTACAGTGCTCCCCAGAGTGAATGTAGCAGCTTCTAAACCAAAATACTGCAGCAATAATAAATAAAATGGCATTGAATGCTGAGTATTAATGTATTGTATGTAATGCTGTTTAGGTGCAGCGTGCCATGGAGATCTTACAGAGAAGCTGAAGCTACTGTATAAAATGCATGTTTTGCCAGGTAAGTAAATGATTTAAAATAGCTGTTGTCTTGTTGAGAACAGGTATTTGGAGCACAGTTGTTTATGATTAGCTTTCCCAATTAAAAATTTATTTGTGGGAAACTATTGTAGCTGTTTATTGTAGCTTCTACCGTACCTATACACAGATTTGAAAAGTCTGAAAGCACCCACACAGCTCTCTATTGCTCTGGTGACAAACAGGTGATTTATATGTGTCTTTTGCCTGTTAAGCTGGGGTTGGTGATATGCCCCATGCATAAATACAATATTCTTCAACCTTTGTTACCATAATGCACTTTATTTAATAGCAAAGCTAGTTTGTAATGTTTCTGCCTGCTCTGGTTCCTCATTTCTGTTGCCAGGCTTTCTTCTTTGTCCCCTCTGGGCTGACACAACTGTTTGCAGAGGGAAGCTCCAGATGGTTTCATAGATGTGTTTTCCAGGGAGCTGTACAAACTTGGACTCAGCTAAGTGAGAGAGGCAGTTTAGGGTGGAGAGGCGATGAAAACCTCTCAGGACAGTTTTGCCTTTGAAGAAAATGACATCCTGCAACTGTATCCTCTCTCTTGTCACGCAAGTGCCATAAAGAACCCATTGCTGTCCTCACTGAACCTGCAATTTTAAGTATGTTGCAAGTGCTTGGGTAATTTAAATCTTGTGCACATTTACATGCTCTGGTTAAGATGTCTAAAAGCTTTAGGAGGATATTCACCTTCATGTGCTTTGAGCATAAGACCCTGATTGCTCCCAGCTAGCCTTGCTTGGAGGTAGGCTTGAGTGATTTATTAATTAAACAGGGAAAAGAAAATCTTAAAATATTTTTAAATACTTAAAATTTTTAAAAAATACTGAATTGTAACAGAATAGATCTGTTTTTAAAAATGCAGCTTCTGGTATTTGGGGACTGATAAGCTCATAATTAATCATGACAGACTGTTTCCAGCTAGGGAAGAGTTCACACCGTGCTTAGAACACACTGAGCTGCACAGAAGAAAGTAATGGAAGTAGACAGGGGAGGATGGGTAAGCCAGCCTCTTAAGGCAAGCAGCTCCTTTTCAGACAGTATTGGATTCTGGGGAGAAGAATTCAGGTCCAGCTGTTCCTTTCCTGTGATCTGAAAAGAGATGATTCCTAGCCCATCACATCCTGATACTTTTTAATTCTAGAAACTGGCATTCTAAAAGTATCAATGGAAATATCTTTTTGGTTTTACTTAAAGGATGGAATTTTTAATGAAAGAATTTTACCACATTCCTTAGATCCATCCCCTGAGCAAGAAGAGCCAGACTCTGCTTTTGAAGCTACTCAGTACTTTTTTGAAGACATCACACCAGACTGTACACACGGTAGGCATCTTTTGTCTCGGGCATGAAAAGATGAGGTAATGCATTTCAAACAACATATGCTACTTTTTAATTAGACTAAACTTTGTATGAAGTATTCTTCATAAAAGGGAGCATGAAGTATTTGTATATATTTTTATAACCTTAGAGGTGCAGGCATGAGTACACCCAGAACCACCCTGTACTTTGCATTGCAGAAGTACTTGCAGAATCATGTCATCGAGGGTGTTGTAGTATAGTTTTGTGATAATTCCAGCATATATGTCTTGATGGAGAATAAGAATATATTGGCTTTCAAGATGTATTTGGATCAGAACTTAAAATATTCTATAAAACTGAGACCAAAAGTTACATCAAAATGTAGTTCAGCAGTTTGAAATCTTTTTGTGCCCTAATGAGAGCCAGTGTCTCATTGCTGTTGCCTTAAATGGCATTCTCTTTCTTAAGATATTTGATGTAAAGTTTCTCTGATTCAAGAAAAATTCAGGTCACAAGGGGGAGGAATGTTGTTTGAAAATACAGGGAGGAGTGAATAGACTAGAAATGGCAATTTTATGTCCTGAGAGACAAGAGAAGATGCATTAATATAATCACCAAACAATCATCATGCCATAAGTTTTTTGTGTCGTGGTAACACAGGCTAATCACTGTACTACACAAATAAAATTTAAGATGGTCCAAGCCTTATTAGTGATGATATAAATTATATGGAATATGTCAGCAGGTTTAAGAATAGGTAAAAATCATCTTTTATTCCTATAATTTTTACTCTACATTTTCTGCAGTGTAAATATTTTCTTGTTTTGCACTGTACACATGAAATGTATCTCTCTAAATGCACACTGATCTCTCTCCCCTGCCCCTCCACTTCCTAGTTGTTGGCCTAGACAGCAGGAACAAACAAGGAGTAGATGATGGGTTTGTCACAGTGAGTCTGAAAACAGACAAAGGTATGCATGGTGTCTCCATGTGAGTTACATCTTTTGTTTCTTACAAAGATGCTCTTTTTGAAAATGGAAAAAAAGGTATTAATTTAAGGTTTCTTCATGGACTTTTCCTGCATCTGTGGGAAATTTGTTGACAATAGGCAAGAAGAGCTCACAAGACAATCGAAATTATCTGAGAATATGGAGCCAAGAGAATAAATCCAAAGCAAAAAACACAAAGGACTTGCCCAAACTGAATCAGGTACTTCTGCTGGCACTTATTTTTCATTAACATTAAACTTTCTTCATATATGTATAAATATTCAATATGTAACACTGAACAAAGGTTTTATTTTGAGGCAGATACTTTTTTACCACAGAGCAGCAGTGAGCTGATTACAGAAGTTAGTTGTTTTCAAAATACCATAACTGGCATCCAGCTCCCAGAACATCCCAAAAGTGAGACACACACATATAGGAATGGTAACGTATTAATTTGATCTGCAGACAAAGGGTGATGAGACATTGAATATCACCAGCTAGCTCGTAATGTCTGATACACATAACCTGAAAGAAGCATTTTATGTTTTATAACTTACACTGCTGGTCTCATTCCCCTTAGATCCACAGCTGCTCAGGAGGAGGAGACCCACTGGGATAGCTGTTTCCTCCAGAGCACATAGGGAAGGTTTATTCCCTGTAGAACAATGATTCTTACTTAAGGTAGCCCTGAGCAAATGTCCTTCCTATTTAATTCATGAGTTTTGAATTTATAAAGACTGGCATCCAACTAAGTTAACCCTGTCAGAGTGCTGCAAGTCTTATTTAATTTTTCATTACTTCTCATTAGTTTTAGCAGACCCCTAGTCATACTGAGCATCATTCCTACAACAAAAACCCACCAAAACGAATGTTAAGTATCTCACTGCTCACCCTCTGATGCCCTCCTGTGGCTGCAGGGAATTATATTTGTCATGTGTTGGATGAAACATCCAACAGTTTATTCTAAATAGCTTTGAGAGAGGCAACACATCTGACTGCCAAGTCATGGAAAACGCTTTCTAGACTGCACCTGGGCTATTTCCAGTTTCAGTTTAATCACATAAACTGTTGTGTCATGCCTCGATTCCAGGCTCTTAAAACTGATTTAGTAGATGTCAGTCTGATTCATTCCCTGCTCTCATTAACATTTCCCCCCTCTGTGTTTAGGGGCAGTTCATTGAGCTGTGCAAGACGATGTATAATATGTTCAGTGAAGACCCCAACGAGCAGGACCTGTACCACGCCACGGCTGCTGTGACCAGCCTGCTTTTGGAGATAGGTGAGGTTGGCAAGCTCTTCAGTGTGCAGCCCACCAGCGAGGCAGATGGCAGCAGTAGCAGCTGTGGCAAAACTATCCAGAGCGAGCTGTTTCAGAAGAAGGAGCTTCAGCAGTACCCCCTGGAGCAGCACAAGCCACTCCAAAGCAGCCTGGCTGCCAGCGAGGAGGAGGCTGTTTGCCCCGACAGCGCCCTGGGCATGCAGATGGAAGACATTAAGCTTGACGACTCTTCTCCCAGGGACAACGGAGCCTGTTCTTCCATGCTCATTTCTGACGATGACACAAAAGACGACAGTTCGATGTCCTCCTACTCGGTGCTGAGTGCAGGGTCGCACGAGGAGGAGAAGCTGCACTGCGAGGACATCGGTGAGGACACGGTGCTGGTGCGGAGCAGCCACACCGCTGCCCTTCGCAGGAGCACCAGCATCGACAGGGACTGGGCTATCACCTTCGAACAATTTTTAGCCTCCCTCTTGACTGAGCCAGCGCTGGTTAGGTACTTTGACAAACCCGTGTCCATGATGGCTAGGATTACTAATGCTAAAAACATAAGGATGAGGGGCAGACCAATAACCTCGGCCAGCGACTATGAAATCTCTACTATGTCGGGATAAAAGGCAGTCGGGTTTTTTATTTCTTTTTTTTTCCTTATTCTGTATTTATTAGTACCTGGCACAGGCCCTGGTATTTTCAGAACATGATTGTTTTCACTAATGTGAAAATGTTGGGGTGCAAACTTAACTATCTTGAAGTATAATCACTCTTTCTGTGGGAAATGTTACACAAATGCAAATTTTATTCAAAATACAGAAAACGGTTGTCAGTGAAGTGTGTGTATAATTAACCTTGCTGTCAATATATAATGGTAAAGTTAAGTTCTTAATTTCTAAATGTAAACTTTATGCCAATATTTATGTGCATTTTTAAAATAGACATATATAGAGATCTGATTCTTGGGAAAAAAAGAAATTAACAAAATGGGAACAAACTAAAATTCAAAGGGATGCCATCAACCTGAAAAGGACCTCAGGTGAAATTAAGTTCCAGGCAACATCCCTGAAGGATAATTTTATTTCATTTTTTTTTCAAAGAGGTTTTTTATGTATGCTTTGATTTTATTTTTTTGAATATACAAAAGACCACTTCAGTGACACCTGCCTGGCTCATAACTTCCTCTGCCTGAGGCTGGTATGCTCAAGTAAAAGAGAGAAGTCCATCCCAAGCCTAACTGGCACATCAGGCAAATGTTGATAAATGTGATGGTTTCTGCTCTGATGGAAGGCAGAGCCCTTTTGCCTTTCCCTGGGTTCAGCCTAGTAGAGAGAGCTTTTTCCCAGCTGCAGCCACCAAAGAAAGATTTCCAGCATGACCCTGCCCAGAGCTGTATTCCTAACCAGTGGACTTGGAAGCTTTGCTGGTGTGCTCCAAAGACAGTGTATGCAGGTCCCAGAACAGATTGGTAGAGTCTCTTTTTAAAATTTGAAATCTGTTTTTTTTAAAGTTAAAAAATATATATATACTTCTAAGGCTGGATCTACAGCAAATATAGCTTAGCTCTTAAAACTAACCTTTACCACCAACCTATTATATCCTTGTTAGAGTAAGAAAATGAAAGCCTGTATTGCATACGTCTTTATTTACTACAGTGTAAAGTAGCAGTAATGAAAAAAAAATCTGCAAGATAATGTAACTGAATGTTTAAGTCTTACTGAGAACACTGTCACTTTATATATAAAGATGAATAGTATCCTGTATTGACTTACTGAATAATATGGTAAAATGAAAACTGGAGCACCTGCACTTTGAATCCTTGCTTTTTTTATACAGAAATTTGGGATTTTTTTTTTAAATTTTGTTAGCTGTTTTTTAATTGATATTTGTTTGGTTCAGGATCATGCCTACATGCCTAATCTTTATTTGCTGTTTTGAGAATATTTTCTGTAGAATACTGTTGATTTTTTTATACTCCTTGTATAATATTGCATCCGTGTAATTTACAGATTTTTTTAGCACAAGCTATGTTTAATTCCTTTGTTTTAAAAGAATGCTTTTAAACTGTCAGTTGAAGTGGTTTTTAACCACAAATAGGTAATGTGAACAAATAAAGTACACTCTGCACAGATTTGATTTTTAACTATTAAAGTCATGCTAGAGGGAAAAAGATGGTTGTTCTTTATTACAGATAAATTCAAGTATGTATACATGTAACATTATATAAAAAAGCACTATAGTCTTTCGGTGTAGGAGACTGTGGATTAGCTTACATGTGTATCAGATAATGATATTAATTTGAAGCCATAAGTACCATTCTGAAGACTGACTTTCTTTTAACTTAAGATGCCAAGTGGGGTGCTTTGTTGTTATGCCTGGCAGCTGAATAAGCTACAGTGGAAGTCTTCACCACTAAGAGTTAACATCCTCAAGTGAACTACTGACCTTTTTAAGTTTGCAGATCCCTGAAGTATTTCTCTTTTAGGTGTGTTATGGTAAAGTGAATTTAAGCCTATCAGCAAGCTTCCACACAGCCCTAGAGATGCACAGGCTGCAGCTCAAAAACCTTTCTTATCTCAGAAGAGCTTGTCAGTTTGTTCCACACCCCACCTGCAGGGCAGGGGATGCAACGTACCATAATTATTTTGCTGTTACAACTCCTGTAACAAGAAGATGCATCCACGAGTGGATCTCTGGTGTAACAAGAGCCATTTTATAAGGCAGTTTCTTTCTGTTTCGCTCTAGTAGCCTTCCTTACCTTTGTGATCATGTCAGCAAAGCTCCTAAGTGTGAGCCAGGTCATCTTTAAGACTGGCTTTGCTATAGGTAGCAGCCAGGTGAGCTGATTTGCTCCAGGTTTTTTTGGATGAGGTTGCTCACCTGATAGGACCACAGCAAAGAGCCACTTGGCAGTTGCCTATTTGATGACAAGATCTGCTGTGACCTGTTCTTTAGTAGCTGGCTGAGAGCTGGTGAACAGAAAGGTACAAGAGTTCAACTGACCAGCACACAGGGACGTGGAACCTGTGAGAAAATGTGAGTATTTTTAAAGAGTAATCTGTATGTGCAGGTGTCCTACACAGAGAGTATGGTTTTAGAAGTACCTATGCCTTGTGCTTCCTATGCTTGGAAATAGCCTCTAATGTGTGAACAGTAGAGTTCAGTTGGGGCTGGTATTTTGTAGAGCTTTTTTAGTAAGTTATTTTATAGAGGTTTCTCTTATTTTAGAAAAAATTCAAAAAACAAAAGGGAAAAAAAACCCCTACCAAATTTTCTTCCTGTCTATCTTTCACCTTAGATGCTGATAACACATGGAAGTTCTGTGGCACTTATTTCCTTCATTGTAGCATCTTAAAGCTCCTGAATTCTGGGTGTTAGAGCCTAGGGCTGTGTTTGAGACTTGTAGAGGTTTGTTGTTACAAGGAGTTGTGTTACAGACAGGAAGCTCCATATGTGATGTATTAGACTTACCAAAAAATTAACATCAAATCTGTTGTAAAGAGAAAAGCACCTTATGAGTTCTTACACAGTGATTATGGAGCTTCCTTTAGGATAGATGTCGGGTGTTGTGTCATAAATTTAGGCGGCAGATGATGTGGTATATATGGTATGACATGTAAGAGACTGTAGGAGAGAAAGGGAATAGCCTTAAAGCAGTTGGACAAGCAGAGGCAGTGCTTTTGCTTGGAAGGTTTTGTAGCCAGGTCTGGTTCCTCGGCTGGGCACCCTGCAAGCCTCTGGATTCCTCCTGTCAGAGGGCCTTTGATACTAATCTTTAATCTTGGAGCATCGTATTGAAACACTGGCAATTGGGTGTCAACAGTAGGTGCAACACAGTAACCAACAAGAAACTGTCAGGAAGAGTTCTAATTTCATCAGAATGCTCAGAGCAACAACATGAAGCTTGTGCATGAACACTGTAAACCTCCAGCCTGCCTAAATGGAAAAGCAGTAGGTCAGAGGAGGCACCTGTTGCTGTCCCAGCGTATTGGAGGTAGGGAGAACAGCTCGCAAAGTCCCTGCCGGTCTCGGTTGTACGTGCCTCCGTGAGTTCCAGCACTGTTACTCTGCAAACTTCTGGCACTCCTGCGAGTGACAACCATGATGCCACCTCTGTTCCAGTTCATGAAAATTCAGTAATAACAAGGTATGCTATAGCTAGAAGATACGTTTTATCAGAAATTAACAGTAAAAGACAGTTGATGCAGTTGTATCCATTTTTGTAAGAAACATGGACTAATTGGGCTTAGAGTAAAACATTTGGAAAAAAATTGGAAAATACTGAGGAATTGTGTGCGAGTTGGTAGATTAGCTCAGACCCGGCCTTTTGCTTAGCTAGAGTTCCAGTGTCTGGGGTCTTCCTTCAAATCCTGATGTCGACACCTGCTGCTATGGAAGAAGGCCAGTGTGTGACTAAACCTTAACAGTTTAGGTACAAGCAGACGTAATTTGGTGAGAATGAAAGTGAAGCAGTTGTGTCTGTTACTGAGCTTTATCCTCTGGTTGGAAAAAAACGTTCCTTCTATGCTATTTCTGTTTCTTTCCACTAGGAGACAGTCTTGAGTCAAGTGTTGCTTAGTTCAAGTGACAACTGAGACTTGTAAGGTTGTGGTTTAACCCTGGCACAGCCACTCATTCAGTCCCCACCAGTGGCATCAGGGAGAGAATCAGAAGGGTAAAAGCCAGAAAGGTCATAGGTGGACATAAAGACAGGTTAATAGGGAAAGCAAAAAGCCACACACACAAGCAAAGCAAAACAAGGAATTCACTGCTTCCCATGGGCAGGCACATGCTCAGCCACCTCCAGGAAGACTGGGTCCCATCATGTGCAAAGGTTGGGAAGACAAACACCTTAATTCCAAATGTCTCCACCTTCCTCCTCCTTCCCTCCACTTTACATACTGAGCATGTTTATGGTCTGGAAGATCCCTTTGGTCACTTGGGGTCACCTATCCTGGCTGTGTCTCCTCCCGGCCTCCCATGCACCCCAACTTCCTCACCAGCGTGGCAGTGCGAAAAGCAGAAAAGCCCCTGGCTCTGTGTGAGCCCTGCTCAGCAATAACAAAACCATCTCTATATTATCAATCCTGTGTCCAGTACACTTCCAGAACCCAGTCCCACACCAGTCACTGTGAAGAAAATTAACTACCCCAGCCAAAACCAGCACAATTTAAAATGCTGATTTATTCAATAGCAAAGCCAGAAATTAACCTCAGAGCAAACAGTAAGAACAAGACTGGCAGTGACCGTTACACTGGAAAATAGCTAATAATAGAAAATTGTGGTGTGCTGGTACTGGCAGCATGGCCGTGCAAGAGTGGTTGAGACCTGGGAATACAAGGGATGAAATACAGGAAGTGAGTCTTAACTGCAGTGCAAGATGTTCCTGATAAATGATGGCAGATAACATCTCTGGGCACATCACTTCAGAAGATAGTTTAATTCTGGTTCTTCTCGTTTCTGCAGTACGGAATCTCTAGGTTTGAATTTCCTGAATAATAATAAATTTCTAAAATAATGCATTTGCATAACTGACCAACCTGACATTTGGGGTTTGTAGGACTGGGATGTTTCTGTAATGCAGGACTTGTTCTATGCTTCTGTAGAAATAAAAGGTGACATCTTTTAGTTCTCATGTAATGGCACTTTGGTACATTATTAGAAGTGTTTGGTCTCCAAAATTCAGGAATAGAAACAAACATTCAGAGACAAAAATGAACTGAAAAAAGTAAGAAAATTATTTAACTTAGCTTGTATGGAAATGAAGGCATGCCAGCACATATAGAGGTTTAAAAAAACCCAAAAAATCAACATTTGAGGGTTTCTCCTTCTTGCTCCAAAAGTGTTCTCCAGAGTTGTTTTCCAGCACTCAAATTTTGTTCTTGGAGTTTTGCTCTCCTCAACAAAAACAGATTTCAAGTTGCCTTTGAGAGTTAACATCCAACAAAATCGTTCTTGTGGGATGTTTTGGGGATGGTTGGGGTTGGTTTTCTGTTTGTTTCTTGTGTGTGGTTCTGGTTTTTTTTTCATAGAAGCCTAACCCAGAGCTTTACAAGTGAGGATTTAAAAAGCAACTGCAAAAAAAGCAGCAATAAACCTCTACCACTTGTAGCGGCCGATCTGTGTAATACTCTCTTATATTCTGAAATCAAAACTCTGCTGGAAAGCAATGTAGCACTCCAGCTAAAGGAACTCAGCAAAGCCCCTCTGGCCTCTTCCACCCTGCTATGCAAGGAAGTGAGCTCTGCTTTCTGTGGCATGGACCAAAAGAATGTGCCAAAGGGATGCTGCTGCCTTTCTGATCGAGTGTAGAACAAAGGGAGGTGAGGGCTGGGAAGCCCCTCTGCAAAGCCAAGCAGGAATTGTCTCCTCTGGCCTCACAGGAATGCTGTTGGTCTGTGCAGCAAGGCACTGTACCTGAGGCTTCATTCAGGGGGTAACGGGGAGTGAGGGAGTGTTCCAGGCCATGATACTTGCAAATTCCTGATGTATCAGACTTGGACTTTCCCACTGCACAATTTCCTGTTAGACGTAAGATACCAAGTGGACTTGGTGCAAGCATGTTTGTCTGTGGTATCAGACTAATCCTGAGAGGTAAAAACAAACACCTTTTTTGTGGATCTCACAGTCAGATTTAAATCTTACTCCTTTCTCCTTGTGTTTGATTTAAGGTACACACCTTGGGATGCAGATCTCAAACCTAGGAGTTGTGTGTGAGCCAGCTGTTGTTGCACTTTCTGGTTCAGCTCCCGTGCACACAGATTTTCTGCTGCCCACCACTGGTGCTGTAGTATTATTTCCTAACAATTTTCCTAGACACAAATGCAAGCCTAGTACAAGAACCAGAGACCTCTAAAGTCTTGGAGCTGGAGGGGAGTGGAAAGTGAGGGGAGGAAGAAAGGGAAAAAAAAAGGCTACGAAAAAGCTTTCTCATACCACAGTGCAGGTGCCTAAACAGACAGCACAGCTAAGTGAAAACTGTTACATTTTCTAGCAGACCAAACACAGTAATGTCGACGATATTTTGTAATAACCCGTTCTTTATTTGCTACCATTGTAAATGTCTCTATTACACAGACATCACAGTTTACGTTATTGCTTTTACATTGTGGTAAACAGGAATTCCTATTAGTACGCAGCTATCTAAGCACAGTGTGATAAGAAGAAACTGCCCACAAGCTGTCTGGGCTGGTTTGTTTTTAATTCCCTAGAGAAAGACAGTATCTAGACTGGCACAAGAAACATCAGTTCAAAGATTGGTCACCATTGTACTACAGCAACACAAACAAGTATGACAGAAAGAAATCACAGGTTACATCTTTACCATGCATTCACTAGCAGTATGTTCAAGAATACTGACTGCTCAACTTCCACCTAACTAAATACATTTTTTTCAATCATGGTAATTCCTAAAACAAGGCTAAGTCATTTTTTCATGAATTTTATTTAAACTGGGATGGAAAATCTGGAAAACCACTGTTTGGGGCTTTGTGTGGGTCTGTGTAATTGCTGTTTGCATTTGTTTCTTTTTTGTTTTGTTTTTCAAAGAGTGAAAATCCAAAACTATTTATCTGAGGTGTTTAAATTGCCCCCTTTTGCCATTGTCCCTTAGGACAAAATGCCCTATCCTTTCCTGGGCTGTATCAGATGACAGAAGCACAACCAGTTTAAAAACATTTTCTTTCTTCCTAAGTAGCACGGCCTTCAGATCACTTTGCAATCAAGTTGGTTACTTATGAAGCAAAGTGTTTACTTAGTGAAAGACCAGATTTTACTTTTGCTTGTGGTAAATTTCTACTTATCTTCAGATTAATTTGTTCATAGAGTGGCACCATGTTTCAAGTATACACGAAACAACAAAGTGGAGGTAGTTTGTTAAACAGTTGCTACAAGAACAACAACAAAAAATACAGAGAACCACCTTGTTTTTCAGTGTCTGAATGTTTTTCTTACATTGCTGTTGCATACAAGCTGTCACAGAGTGAATGCTTTAAAGAGGCAGCAAGTTAGAAAACTAACAGCACTTGCAAATTGTAAAAAGATAGTATGTACTTTAAAGCATGACAGTTAATAAATAAGAGAATTTACCAAGTTTTTAAGACTCTTAGAATAACCTGTGAGCAAAAAATTCTCATGTTGAACAAATTGATTATATCAACCTTGCAGAGAGGTGGCCGACCTCCATTTCCAATCTTCCACAACCTCAGGATTGTCACCCTACTACAGAGTTAGCATAAATTAGCACTGACTAGTAAAGAATCGTTCTTCCCTTCCCTAAACACAATTTTACCTTTTTCCATATATTTTCTATCTACCACCATAATACAATTAGCCTACCACTGGTGCAAACAGGGACACCCAGTACTAGTCTACATACAGTAAGTGACTCCTAGACAGAACTTCTGGGCTTGTTGATCATACAAAACTACATGCAAACTCTAACTCTTTACTGGGAAGGGGTACTGGAGCCCAACATAAACATTCACATTAATGACTACATGCAAACTAATGTATTCCCATATGTCTCACTCACATGATGGTTGGGTTTGCTTCTTCCCCTTGTAAGCTGCCACAGTTTAGTCCCAGATCACCCACTGATTTAAAAAGAAAAAAGCTAACAAAGATGCATCTCATACAAAGTTTCATCTACATTCTACACTGAAACATCTCAGTTATGTGATAAGAAATTGATGGCTGGGCTTTAGAAGCCTCAGCAATAGTTAAACATCAGTCTCCCAGGGAACAAGGAGCACAGTTAAAGTTTCAGTGCTGGAAAGACAAAGGTGTACATTATTTTTGCAACTATTGCCAAAAAAAAATAGAGCTTGCACACATAGCTCAGGGGAGTGTTTAGAAAGATGGCGCAAGCAATTTCGTTACTAGCTGGTAGATGAAAATAAAGAATAGGATCTCCTTTCTTACTGCTGCTGCCAAATATATTGGGGTCACTTCTGAAATTCAAAGTCAGTCTTGTGTTCCTCGCAAAGGAGTAGCAAAAGTTATTAATGAAGAAAAACTCAACAGGAACTGGGACTAGAAAAGTACACAGGGAAGAACTCTGTTTTCCACTTGCTTCCTCAGATTTTATGCAGGTCCAGTGTCTGCAAGGGTCAGAGAAACAGTTTCACTGCAGGACCTGAATCTCAGAACGGATCTCACAGGATCTCAGTTTTTCAGTGGTGAGAATGACAGGATCCAAGTACCTGGAAGTAGCAAAAGAACTGGGCTTCCCATGGCCAGTTTTGTATCTAATCCAATCAGTTTAACTGTTCAGTTTACAATCCAGGGCATAACCATTAATAGTCTCCATGGGAGCATCTTCACAGTGCTTTTTATATTTTATTTCTTTCCAGTGGAACAGCATCCAACCCAACAGAGGTGAGATGAGCCCTTCTACACCCTGCACACGTTAAACTTGTTTGATTCTCATCTATACCTACAGTACCATAAAAAGAAAACAGAACTGTGTTACCTCCTACACATGTACTGTCTACCCTGAACAGGAGCTTTCCCACAAGCAAGAGATGACCAACATTTAAGGGATCAAGAGCATATGAGTGGATGCAGCACATCAAGTCACTAGTTACACAACAGACTCACAGAACTGCTGAGGTGGGAAGGGACCTCTGGAGATCACCAAGTCCTGCCCAAAGCAGGGTCCCTCCAAGCAGGCTGCTTAGGCCCATGTCCAGTTGGGTTTTGATGATCTCCAAGAGATGAAATATTACATATTATAAAAACGTTCATACTTATGTAGTGTAACAATACTCATTAAAAAGGGATTTGTCTATTTTGCCTGCATTCTTCAGGAATCTCTTCATGACCAGTCATTGACTAGAACTAATTTACCTGAGATGATTAAAAAAAAGTCATGAAAGCTTGTATTAGCATACAAATTTTGTGCCACTGTGAGCTCCTTAGGTACATGCTGAAAGAATCTTTCTCAAATAATTGAAGTTTCTAAGGCTGTGATCTAGTTACAGAATCAAAATAAAAAACAGATTGAAAAAAGCAGAAGGCACTTATTTAATAGTAGTTCTTAGAAAATTAAGTGATGGTCATGCCAAATCCATATAATGTTGCTCTAAGCAATAATTAGTCACAATATAGACATGAAGTCCTATTGACTAGATTGTCTGAGGATGGCAAGATTTAAGGAACACATCAAAGTTGCATCCCTTCCATGGAAAACACATCTTTGTTAGAGACTTTTACTCAGATGTGAATTTAATTTCAAAAAATAAGGATTGCAGCTGCAATAAACACTTTTCTTTAAACTTTATAAAAGGGCTAAACTAGATCTCTTGTACTTCCCACTAACCACACCCCATTAGCTGCTAGAAGAAAGGGCTGACAACAGATTCAAAGTCAACCATCCTGAGCATCTGAAGTCAGATTATTAAGGATTGAAAATTTTACAGCAGGAGTACGTTTAGAAGTAGTAGCTTTAGCCTGAGAATCTTACCCTCATGCTGATGACTTGTGGTTCTTTTGCTTTGTTTTGCAAACTAAACTTCTTCCAAGCATAGGAAGTGGCTGGTACAAATCCATAGATGAAAAACTTCCTTAGCCAGAAGAAACTTCTAGTAAGTACATCAATATGGTGATGGACTAAGCCTCTGCTCCAAAATTCTAAATGGTTATACATCCTCTTTGTGGACCTCTTAATTGCAAAGAAATTTAACACTGGTGAGTGAATGATGCATTGCATGTAATGGAAGAGGAACACAAGAAGTGTCCAACTAGAGTAATTTCGACTAAAAATTGAGCATAACTTCAATTACTAAGTTAAGAAGTTGGAATTTAAGTTCAAAATTGAAAAGTTGATCTTAAAGTCTTTTAAAAGACAATTCAAATCTATTCACAGAAAACATGATGCAGCATAAATACCTGCTTCATGTTCCTGCACAGAGAAGTATAAAAGAAAATGTGAAAGCAAGTGATCCAGAGGCTCTTGAGATTTGTGGGTTGTTTTTAGTGTTGGTTTGTTGGCTGGTTTAACTTTCTTCATAAAAAGCTGCCCTTTGGAGAATAGCATATAAATACCTGTAAACAGAGGTTGATTGTACAAGCTTTCTTAACTGAATTTTGCTAATTTTTTTCTTTTATGTAAAAAAAAAGTTCTATTGTTAAACAGTTTTTGGTGAAACTCAAGACTTCAGTCCAAATGCATCATGCAATTTTTGATGCAGAATCTCTTATTCTGGAGAGGAGTCAAGGTTTCTTTATATCTTGTAAGGTCAGTACCACACTGCAATCCAGCAGAAGTCCCTTAATTTTTTCATGGAATTTCTCTCTGTACTGGTTGAAGTGCATAATGCTTTCTGGTTCTTCTTCAAACCAGAACTTGTCAAACTCGTAAACTAGATAACCTGTGAAGAAAATAAAATACAGATCTACAAGAATTACCTCCACAATTTCCTGCCTTGATCTAGCTAGTCCTAGAATGATGCCTTAGACATTCTTCAATCCCTTAAAACAAGGACTGTCTCATCCTGAGCTACAGCAAACTTTTGGATGCTGTAATAATGAATTAAAAAAATAAATGTGCAAATATTGAGTTTTCAGACTGCAGTCTCTAATATATAGAAAGCCACATAAATTTAAGTGTACATTTCTGTAGTACAATGTTTAAGCATCAGGGGCATTTTCAATACCTGACCAAGAGGACAAACAGCCTGCTCTGGCAAATGAGAAAAGAGTGGAGCACACCCCAAACCCCTGAACTCCATGTTGTAGCCCCCCTTGGTAGCCTGTACTAAAGAAGCTACTTACAGTAAAACTGATGGAAGTGCTCCATCTGCGGCAATCCAGAGACTGTGTTGTACAGCAGAGACTTCAAAGCACCATTCTTGAGCAAGCTGTATGCCATTTCTGTCAGATTGATCCCAACTATTGCATAAGAGTATCTGCAACACAAACCGCAGGGCTCATTTTACCTTATGGATTGAAAGTCTTAAAAGCTCCCCTGAAAGAATCTGCTTTAGGATCGCTGGAAGACTCAATTTGCCTTGTGATCCTTGACAAGCTGACTCCAGCCTACAAACCATTCCCTGGTGCATCCAACTATGTAAAAGCTATTTAAAAACAACAGGCCTCTATACAATACTAGGCAAATGCTTCCACTGGGCAACATTGTCATGACAAGGCCATCAGCATTTACCTCAACTTGCTCATTAGAAATCCTCAGATCTGCTGGAATATTAAAAATTGGATGTTAAAACCCTCTTATGGTATAAACAGGATGGCTGCTGCAACCTGCTCTTCAAGCTGAAAAAATCTGGGTTTCTGTTGCTTGGTATAAAAAGCACAAGAGAAATTCTTAAAGAACAGTAAAGTGTTTGTGGAGGAAAGAAAAATAAAAATGAGCTTATTTGTGTCAGTCATATCATTATTTATTGAGCAAAAAGTCTCAGATATCTTATTCAGGACCTACTTGCATAGGGTAATATTATTTACAATTGAGGTCATGAAAGACTCTTGTTCTTGGTATGTCACTGAGTTAACTGGGGACTAGATGGATCAGATTATTTTATCTGACTGGTCTTAGAGTATATTTCACTGTAAAATTCACTAAATTTAAATATGCAAAGTTTTCAAAAACAAAGTTAAACAAGAACAAAACATCTGTTTGCATACATTTACTACCGTAGAGAAACTTAGCAAAAAAAATGACCTTTAGAGATAATCTATACCATCCCAACATAGGTTCAGTAAAAAGGCAAAGAAGTATTAATTTCTAAGTCTAATCTAAGCCTATTAAAAATAAAGAGAACTATGATGTTAAAGGCATTCACTGTATTGACCAAAGACAGTATCTTGCAATATTTCTGTCCCAACAAATCCATTCTGGAAAAAAAAAAGCTGCACATAGGTTTCAGCCCAAAGTTGGTTTTTATGTTCAGTTTCTCACACCTTTCTCTTTTGGCTCTTTTTTCATTCTTTAATGGAAAAAAACCCAGAAATATTTTCCTCTTAATTTTCTGGACACGTACTTGGCAGTCTTCATGTGAGCTCTTACACAGAACAAGCCAAAAAAAATCATATAGTGACTTACCCCAGCTTTGGGTGATTTGAACGAGAAAGGATCTGCCGAGCTTCGCTGGTGTAATGCTTGCTAAAATACCTGTCAGTGCAACACAGGATCTTCTGTTGCTTTCAGTTCATATTAAAAATATTGTGTTCAACATTAAAATATGTAGCTCTAAAGTAAAGCTGAATACTACTCTGTACTGAAAAATGGCACACAATGAAAACCAAGGGAAAGGCAGCAAATTAAATGTTTGGCATGAACTAAAACTAAAAAACTAAAAATCATCATGATCTGAACATCAAATATGAAGTTCTTCCTAGCCCACTAATTAACTAGCAAAGGTATGTAAACTTATATATTTTTCTTGACAAACAATAATTAATTTGGGAATTTTTAAAGCTTCTGACAAGTTAGTTACAACCTTCCATCACATGACAGCAAAAAAATAAGGTGTCTTGGGCAAATTTGGGTCCTTTCCCTCACTTGTTGTCTTTACCCCAACCACATGTTTAGAGATGTGCAGTCGGTAGAAATGTTGGCTTGTTTAGAACATACTGGTTTCTATTTGCCTCTGTTCAGTTTTTATTAGAAATAGCACTAATGAGAGAAAATACATAGATACTGAAAATCAGTTACCAAAGAAATGAAATACTTCTTTTCACTTACACCAGATTCACTAATCCCAGCAGACCCATTCCCCTGAAGTCTGTTTTGGGATCATCGCCTTGGAAGCCGATGTCACACCACTGCTTGCTGATTCTGGCCTTCAGATTCTCATGAGGCATCAGCAAATTCCAGAGCTGCACAAATATGCTCCATGTTACACACAGCTGCCAGAGCATTCCAAGTCACAGAATTCAGAACACTTGCTGCTGCATGTGAGAAACCCTTCAGCAAGGAACAGGATACAATCTGCATGATGTTCTTCTCTGTTAGTGCCACAATGGCTTACTTCAGAAACTATGAAAATTATTGTATTTAACATTAAATGTGATAATTTCCCTTCACAAGGACACCGTAACAATAGTAAAGGAACAAGACTTGTTACACCTCAGAAATTAATTTGTGCATCACTTTGTGATAGGACAGCTATAAACTGAAATACAAATTCTCAGTGAGTACTTGCTTAACATGTCAATGGTGGGACTTGCAGAGCAAGTTGAGATAATTATGAAATGCTACAAAAATGACACATTAATATATTTGCACAGTAGAAGCTATTTAAAAAAGCTCCAGCAGTATTATATTATTTGGTTGATATTATTTATTGTTACCTGAAATACAATACTGGTAGTTTTTATCTTCCAGCATTAAACTATCACCTTTGATGTTGACTGGGATGCAGTAACAAGAAAACATCAGTGTCTTTTTTTTTTAATTTGTAATTAATGGTTTACAAAGTTACACATGTGCATAAGGCTAAATATCTTTTTAGTGGCAATCCTTCAGTGACCCACTACAAACCTGTTTTGCTACTTATATGTTGCTGTTGTCTGATTTCACAGAAAATAAATCCAGTGCAAGGAACTCTAGTTTATTAATTTGTTTTGCTTTGAAGTTGTATTTTAATATGTCACTTCTATAATAGCTTAGTAGTTTATAAGGAGAAAAGAGCTTTAAATAGCTGCTAAGAATACTACCAACAAGTTAATTCAAGGTGTTGGAGATGGAGGGGGGAAAACCCCACAACAAACAGCTCTTGTATTTAAAAAACATTTCACCTTAATTAACTGTTCTTCATGTTCTTCATTTTCTGAATCATATGGGACCTTCCGTAGGTTTTCCACATTCAAATACAGTTTTTTATAACCTGATATCTGCAGTAAGGACAGATGCAGATTTTCCTTAAACCTGAAATAATAACAAAACACCACACAGAAGCTATTAAACAGGTTTAATTGGCCATAAATTCCAGCTCGAACTACTAGGTAAGACCTTTCTTATGTTAATGCAAAGTAAACACTAGAATTAGGAAGTGCTTTATGTTCACCTTACAAACTACAGCATATTCCTTACATACACTGCCACATGGATCTCACATACTTAAAAAATCTCTAGTCAAACCCTGTGCTGCAGTCTATGAGCTAAAATTATGGAAATGAAAAAAGAATAACTTAGCTAAAATCTGCTATGACACAGAACTACATATATCATCCTGACCACTGTACCTTCACCTACCCCTAAACTTCTTGTAAGTCTTAAAGTCAGACTTTCAAAGAATCATTTCATTAAACTTTAAAATTTTGACTATTCACTATTTTCCCTCTCTTTTGCTAATTACTTATGCAAATATTAACCAGGCATCACGATCAAATATATCTATGCAATTACAGGGCTCTTGTAATCCATCTATGCAATGATCATATTAGTTAAAAAACATGAAGTAACCAAAGGGACTTGCAAAATCCAAAATAATCCTAAATCCATGTCAGTTAAAATTTTGCAATGTATTTTCTAGAACTGAGAAAGATATAACCACACCTTATTTTCTAATGTCATTCTAAATAGTTGTGTTGAATGGCCTAAATATTGCATAAGATTAAGTAACTGCAAGAACATGATAAAAAGTGAGAGTTATCTGCCATGCAGAATCCATATTTGGTTTCCAAGCATACCCTGTATCCTGCTGTTCGATTCTCTTTTCTTTCATTATATCTCTGACACACTTCTCCACTTCAGCTTCTTCAACATGTACAGCATTTCTTAAAACCTAGGAGTTTAACACAGTAAACAACTTCACAAGGAATGCAGAAATCATCTACTTTGTTATTATTTCTCAGCTTCTGTATACCTGCCATGTATGTACAATTTACTGTAAAAGGAGTCAATTGTTTAGAATAAATTGGCTCAAATTGCATATAAAAGATCTGCAATAATTACATAAAAGCATAATTTGTAACTTTGCCAGACTGTAAACAACAATATTTATCCAGGAATTCCATAAAGAATAAATAAAAAGCTGGAGAATTGTTTACTCTAGGATCTTGTTTGCTTTCAACTGCTGAACTGAAACAGGTTCTTCCTATTCCAACTGAAACAAACACAGCCAAGGAAATAATGCTTCAGAATTAGGAGCCACAGAGCTAACAAAGCTGAGGTTTCAATGGAAACAAACATTTCAAGGGACATGGGGCAATTTTTGAGAAACGCCAACTAATTCTAGCATACAGAATCCAAAATGCTGTTTCTCTCCTCTCTGCCTTTCATTCATTTACAGTTCTCCACTCTCAAAGAGTAAATGCACATGTTCTTCTTCTGGGATCTGTCTCTGAAAGAGAAGAAACTATGGCTTCATCCCTAGTATCTCCTACCTTATTCTTTGATGACTCCAGTGAATGTTCTGCAATACAAAAAAAAAAGGACATGTCACAGTCAAATTGAACTGCTTTAAACAATTGACAGTAGGTGGTCTTGCAGCATGCAAGTATTACAAAATTTTGCATCCCTTTGATACAGGTAATAAAAAATTCCTCTTAAAATGAACAGCTATCAGGTAAGTGAAGGTCTTAAATCACATAATTTTTTTTATAACCCTTGAGCACAATGTTGAAAACAGACTTGGATTTTTAAAACATCAAGTACATGTACAAAACAAAGAAAAATCTGAAAGGGTGTCAAGACAAAAATATATCTCCTGATCTTTTTCTATTTCCAGAAACTTTTTTGTATTTATTACCGAAGAATAAGGAAGTGAAAGGTCACTTCCACAAGCTACTGTGGAAAGCACAAAAATGTTAACTAGTTTTCTAAAATGCCATTGCTATTTCAGACCAAAATTTTGCATCAAGCAGAACTGTAAGGTAAATCGTTCTTCCTCTCTCAGCCCAAAGATATGCATTTACATCTGTGTGATTTTTTTTTTAAAGGAAGGTTAAAAACATACAAAAAGCGATGGGAAGACTCTGGGGGAAAAGGTATCATTTCTGATTCACTTTTTGAAGAGACTGGAATTCCCTCAGTGAGCAGACAGGGAAACCAGCGCTGGCGATGTCATTTAAAATTCCCATAGGATGCCTGGGATGAAGGGAGAAAACACAATGCAGGGATGCACAGATTGCTGGGCACGGGCACGACTTTCCAGAGGGCTGGGAGGGGAGGAGCTCTGCACGGCCCTGGAAGGATCTGACCAAGGTCGCTCTCTTCTCCCAGGGAACAAGTGACAAGACGAGAGGAAATGGCCTCAGGGAGGTTTGGGTTGGCTATAAAGAAAAATGCCTTCACTGAGAAGGTTGTCAGGCACTGGAAGAGAGAAATGGTTCAGTCACCACCCTGGAGGTGTTTGAAGGACGTGTAGGTGTGGCACTTAAGAACACGGTTTAGTGGTGGGCTTGACAGTGCTGGGTTAATGGTGGCACTCGGTGATCCTGAAGGTCTCATCCACCCCAGAGGGCTCCGTGGCTGCCGCTCCGCAGGGCGCTCCCCCCGGCCCCTCATTACCTACGCTCAGCGTGCGCCGCGCCCCGCCGGCGGCGCCGCCCAGGACGCGCTGCAGCTCGCACTTCCCGGTCAGCAGCCGCAGCACCCACTTCAGCCAGAACCGAAAGTACTTGCTGTACAGGAACCCCCAGATGCGCCCCCACATCTTCGGCGGGGCCCGAGCGCGCCGTACCCGGCCCGGCCCTCTCTGCCCCGACCCGGCCCCCTCTGCCCCGGCCCGCCCGGCGCCCCCTCCCGGCCGGGGCCGCCGCAGGGCGCGGGCGCTCAGGGCCCTCACGGCGCGGAGGGGACCCGGCGGTGCCCGGCCGGCCCCGGCATTCCTGCCGGAAGCGCCCGCCCGACCTGGAAGCGATCGCGGGGCGGGACGGGGCGGAAGTGCCGCCTGCGAGGTGCTTCCCTTTCCCGGTGGCCTTTCCCGGTCCCGGGGCGCTCCCGCTCCCTGCCCCTCCCGCTGCCCGCCCGCTCCCTGCCTGTGCTGCCCTGCCCGCTCTGCCTGTGCTGCCCTGTCCACTCCCTGCCTGTGCTGCCCTGCCCGCTCCCTGCCCCTCCTCCTGCCCTGTCCACTCCCTGTCTGTGCCTCCCTGCTCCTCCCGCTGCCCTGCCCGCTCCCTGCCTGTGCTGCCCTTCCCGCTGCCCTGCCCCTCCTGCTACCCTTCCCGCTCCCTGCCTGTGCTGCCTGCCTGCTCCCTGCCTGCCCTGCCTGCTCCCTGACCCTCCCGCTGCCCTGCCTGCTCCCTGCCTGTGCTTCCCTGCCCCTCGCCCTGCCCGCTCCCTGCCGCTCCCGCTGCCATGCCCACTCCCTGCCCTGCCTGTGCTGCCCACCTGCTCCCTGTCCCTCCTGCTGCCCGCTCCCTGGCCGTGCCGGCGCTGCCCCTGCCTGTGCTGCCCCTGTTGTCCACCAGAACAAGCCAATAGTTGCACACTCCAGAACGACACTGATTATTTCCAATTTACGCCAGCCTTGGGTGCCCGGTGGAATTCCACAAATCAAGCACCCCAACTCTCAAAACTTTTTACTGTTTATACATTTTAGCGAACAAAGGAATGAGTGTTCATTGACTACAAGTTGCATAGTTCTCCCACTAATTAGTATTCTGTCTTCTGGTTGATGAGTTGTTCCTCGTGCTAATTAGTCCGCATACTTGGTCTTTCTCTTCCCTTGGGTCGGTGGGTTTCCTGGTTCAGTGGTCCATGAGTCAGTGGTTCCATCTCCCCCTGCCAGAATTACCTTTTACCCAGTCAGAGCTGATTCAGCAGAGCTGCTGAGTTGGGTTTATTAGTTTCTTCCTGATCTTGGGAGTTCTGCCAAATGTCCTAGAATCATAGAATCGATTGGGTTGGAAAAGACCTCCGAGATCATCAAGCCCAACCCTTGGTCCAACTTCAGTCTGTTTACCAGATCATGGCACTCAGTGCCATGTCCAATCTCGGTTTAAAAACCTCCAGGGATGGGGAATCCACCCCCTCTCTGGGCAGGCCATTCCAATGCCTGATTACTCTCTCTGGAAAGAATTGTTTTTTTGTCCTTGGGGCCCATAGATCTGCGTTGTCTGTGTCCACTACCAGTGGTACATCCTTCTTCTCAAGCTTTGTCAACCACCTCCTAGGTCTGAGATCACTGAAGCATGTCCAGCCCTAAACTTCCTCAACACAATTCTACCAACAAGTAATTTGTCTTTTTATCACCCAGATACCACTTAGAGCTTGCTCGTTATCTGCTCTCTGTTTCATGGGTTAAATCCCCCTTCTTGTTGATTAGACTTGAAAGTATACAAAAATCAAACATCAAAGAACAACCTTTCTTAAGAAAATTTTTACATATTCCACGTTTTGCAACGCTTGGCCTAGATGACTTTAAGGGGAGGTGTGTTGCCAAGGGTCCTGCCTTGCCTTTGCTGAATGGAGGTTCAGCTTAAGTGTTCCACTTAGTTCTGGTCACTACTTCCATTGTATTAATGATTATTTCAGTAAACAAGGGTTGAACACAGCAGAATTGTATGCAAAATGTGGCGTGTTGAAAGGGAGCTGACAGACTTGCCTGACCACATTCTGATATATTTTTTGATGTGTGGAAATTGAAGTACCTTTTACACAAAATCAAAAGCCACAGAGCAGGTCTGGTGGCCTGTGTCCCACAGAGGATTTCAGAGGGTGAACCAACATGTTTGGCATTCTCTCTTTGGATTTTTACACTTGTAGGGGTGCAGAGTGGGGGAGTTATTGATGTATGAACTTCAATTATCTGCAGATCCTTTTTTCTATCTTTAAAAATAATTAGGGGAGGTGATGCACGTTGCATGTTAAGAGGCAATGTGACTTGTTAGGTGAACAATATGACATTCAGAGTGTTGGAGCATTGGGTGAAAATAAGCTTAAAAGTATTTATTGAAAAGTATTCTTACTTGGTGATGGGATGATATGATGGTTCTGTCATATTACCTGCATATAAGTTGGTCCAAGATACCCAAAACCCAAAAAATATCTTGAAAAAAAATGAAAAAAAAAGAAATCTGTGTTGCAGGACCTGGGTAAGCTACAGCTCCCATCTGGCTTGTATGTGAAACAACTCTAAGCCAATAATCCTGGAAAAAAGATTGTGATATACCTCCTCATCTGACAATGTGGCAGAGTGCTGCTGCTGTATTCAAACATGAAAGTTTGTTGTCAGGGGAACCCTGGTGTCAGCAGCAGCAGAGTGTTACAGTTGGATGTTGGGAAGGCAGAAGATTTGTAAAGACGTGAAGAAATGTGAGGGTGGTCTTGGTCTTCCTGCCAGACCTTACGGCCACGCATGGATTGTGTGGAGATAGATCATCATGAGCTACTGGAATTGTAGAAAGGCCAGCAGGTGCATCCTTACAGTGTGGGTCTGCACAAACAACACCGGGAAATTTCTAGCTGAGGAGACTTTTGCTGGTGCATGCCAAAATAAAACTGTTCTACTGTGTCAAGGGTTTCACTTTCCATTACATCTTTTAATGGATAAAATAGCTTCATATCAATATGAATATTTGTTTCATTTATATTTAAACAGAAATTCCTTTTTTTGTGTGGATTATTTAGAACCCAAATATCTTCAATTACAGGTTTTGGAATTTGTTCCACATCCTGTTTTGGTTTACTGTAACAATACATACACACAGTAGAGGATTCTTGTTTTCTCAGTCAGTTCTCTTTTCTTCCAGTCTCCAGGACTGATGTGTAGAGTATGTGGTGTTGACAATACATTGCACTGTACTTCTCTGTGACACAATTAGATTTCTTGAGGTAAGCTTGAGAACTTTTAGGCTCTCGCTTTAAATTAAGAAAGTTTTGAAGATGCAAGTTTTAGTCTAGTTTATACTGGTTGTTTTGATCTAGTTCTTTTTGGCTAGTTTACACTGGTTCTTTTGCGCATATGATGTTTTCTTCACTTCAAATCTATTTTAAAGTAAAATCTGCAACCGATTAAATTTATTTCTTTTAAAATACTAAAGTATACTTTTTCAACAGGTTTTTTCACAGCTTTTTATAACTTTCAAAACAGCAAGCCTATTTGATTGTACACAAATGTTAGTACTTGAATCATGCAAGATGCTTCTGTATCATCATGTTCAGTCAGTTCATAGATTATATTAAGATAGTCAAAATCATAATGCAGTAGCTTGAAAAAAATAAATTCTACCTTCCTCTTTTTGTGTTCAGTAGTTGCCTTCCAGTATTACCTTCACAGAGTCTTTGGTTGAAGTAAAGATCATGACCTACAGTTTACCTTTTAACATCACATTTCTTATGTGATAGCAGGGCAAATAAAAAGAGATTTAAACCAGCACTATCAGTTGTATCTCTATGCAGTCACAAACCTTTCCATGCCAGCAACTACTATGTATTGTTACTGGTACTTATTCTTTGTTCATGTACCCTTGTAGATGAAGGACAGCAGCAACCCACATTCAAAATAACTCATTGCTTGGTTGTCAAATATTGATTTTAATGTTTCATATCTCTACTCTTGCTCACACACAGATGTGTGAAAACAGTATCAGAAATGTGAAACAATCATCTGAGCTAGAAAAGACATTCAATTACAAAGTACAAGGACAAGCCTAGAAACTCTCTTGCAGGTAAAGCACCTCAGTGGAACTAGTCTATTGAATCACTTGCTTAGTGTTAAGTATCAGAGGTTACTCAGCCACGTGCTCTTCTATAGAGTATTTTTAAAGATGATCAGTCTGCCAAAAATATAGACAGTCTGCTGATGGGAGCTAAAATTGCTCTGAAACATTTAACACTCCCCCAAGACCCCAGTGCATCTTATTCCAGTTGTAAATAGTTCTTGAGCATGTGAAATAACAGATGCAGAGAGCACCAAGAGAGAGAGCTTAGGAAAGCATGAATGAAGCAATTAAGGGAGCCTGTTTGCAAGTAGGTCCCCATGCAGTGGAAGCTCATGACAGTTCCAGTCATTAAGTTTTTGGATTTTTTTTCTGAGGAACACTTAATGCACTACCTCATTGTAAGTTAATGAGCTAGTCTATGAAGTCAGCATTAAGTAAATGATCACCACAGCTCAGCATGGCTGAGTAACTGGGTCTGCTCTGGAGTCAGCCTTAATAAATTACATCTCATGCAGTCAGTGGCAGCCTCCACAGACATTCCCTGACATTCCCTGTACAGCATGTATGTTTATTAGTTTCTGGAAATATGGTTTTAGCTCTTTCTTCTTAGTGGCTCTGCAAACAAGCTAAATTTAAGTGTGTTTTAGATTTCTGTTATTCTTATCTTCAGCAGCCCTCCTGCTCCTGCTACATCATTCACCTGTTCATTTTGGCTTTGTAACAAAACACCAACCAGTCAATTAAAAGGCATTTTATTCATTACTTTTGATATATTTCATGTTCATTTGTTCCTCTTAGTTCTAAACTTCTATTTGACTGTAAATGTCTCAAAATCTACAGTGATCCTCCATCAAAAGTAGTGCCTTGAGGGTTTAGTTTGTTAACTAGAAAAGAGGGAAATTATGATAGGGAGACAATAGAAGAAGAGGTTTGAGTTGTGACTGCATTGGTTAATAGGAACAATCACAAATGCATATTCAAAGTGTAGCTGAAAGAAGATTCAGCTACACTTTAAAACATACAGCCAGAAACAGAAAGTAGAGGGGAGTTTAGAACAAATGAGTACAGGTCAGGAATAGTGAGGTCTAACTCGAGACTTCATGGTGATTTATGGAGCAATACTCAGATTTTTAGTTCACCATTTGTATACTGATGCAGACTACTAGCACTCTCCTGCATTATTAATGAATAATAACATTTATAATTCAAAGTAATTAGTAAACAGAGAAGTAAACTCATCCATATCATAATTCAAACCCAGGAAGGTCACATTAACCTTGCCAGAGCAGCAATATACAATTTGTGGGGTCTAAGATTAAGTTTTCAAAAATGACATAGTTATACTGTTTATAGTGTAAAGAGTGGCATATAAAGGCAGCATTGACATTGGGACTCCAGACTGTCAGGACACCAGTGTTGTAAGGTTTGGAATTGCTTTACACAGCACTATTCCAAATTGTTTTGGGGTGTAGTATAAAATAAGATGAAGTTGTTAAGTAAGCAAATAGAGAAAATGAAGAGATACTGTATTAATAGAATATTTTTAAAAAATAAATCATATAAAATACTATATCCTGTAGGTAGATAAGGTAATGAATTATATATTATAATAATACATTAAGGAAGTAAGTAACTGATGAGATAGCAAACAGCTTTACTGCTTTTGTCAGCTAGCTAAGTCTAGTCTGATTTCTGAAATTGTCCTTTAGATGTTTGGATCACAGAATGGGAAATCGTATTTTTTCATCACAGGTGTGGAATAGAGAATAGATTTGTGACCAGGGAGAGAACATGTCAAAGCAAGAGCCACCAAATACCTGCTAATCATGCATAAGAAGGAGGAACTTTTTTTTCTTATAAAACATGGGTGGTTCTATTAGAAGTGTGACTGTAAATCTTGGTAAATAAGGTATCCCTTCCCTTTATAAACTATATTATAGAGGGTGTATTCCAAAGAGTGACTATTTTTTTTCTTTGCTTATGGACTGCTGAAGATCTAAAGAGGAAAAGAGGTGTGCCTGCCATTATGAAAGACAGGTCCGAAGCAAAATACGATGGCTGAAGTAAATACCTTTACCGGTGAACTTTAGACCATCATCAGGTTGTATTTTGCAGCTGCTTACAAAAGGTGAACTGAAAAGCTGAAAACTGATTCTGACACTGTGCAAAGTACACGCATTGATTCTACTTTACAGCTTGGCTTTCTGATAAAATCTTATAAGCAATATGCAAACAAATGGCCCATTGGCTTTAAATGAGCAAAGTACTGATTAACCACTATGATGCTGTGACAGGCTAGACAGCACCCGCCAAAGGGCTGGTCCGAGGCGTTTCTGCGGTGAAAATACAGCCGCAGTCCAGAAGTTTTTCATTGTGGGTCCGAGTATCGGAAGGGCCGATGTCAGCGGGGGGCGTTTGGAGCGGGAATTGCCGCTCACAAGGTCGGTGTCTCCAGCGGGAATGCCCGGCGGAGGGAGGAGCGAGTGCCGTCGGTCGGGACGCGAGGTGCGACGAGCACACCTGCTCTCCGGGGCCGCCGCAGTGCAGCGGGGAGGGCACGACGGCCCCGCCCGGCGGGTCAGTGGGGCAGGGCGTGCCCGGGCCCCCCGCGCAGGGGGCGGGCAGGGCAGGGCAGGGCAGGGCAGGGCAGCGCGGACACGCCCGCCTCGCGTTGCCCGGACGGAGGCGGCGGGTCGGGCGGTGTGCGGGGCAGCGCCCGCCGGGAGATGCGGCTGCGGTACGGGCAGCTCTTCACGGCGCTGTGCCTCGGCGCCGCCTTCCCCCTGCTGTGGTTCGCGGCGTGGCAGGGCAGCCGAGGTGAGAGGAAGCCCTGGAGCGGAGGGCGGGCGGTGCAGTGGCACCTGTTGCTGCCCCGCTCTCGACGGGCCGTTGCGGGCAGCGCGGCGCTGGATCCCGCCCGTGGTTCGCCCCACGGCGGGGTCTGCCCGCCCGCAGAGGCGGCACCGGGGGCAGCGGGTCGGGGCAGCGCCGGTGCCGCGACGCGGGAGGTGTCGAGTCGCCCCGTCCACTCTCGTTGCTGAGGGAAGGAGGGGATCCTCATCGTCGGGAGCGGCGGCGTCAGAGGCTGCTCCGCTCGGGTCTCCGAACAGCGGCCGGGCTGAGCACGGGAGGAGCCGGCGTGGCCCCGGGGAGTCGGCTCAAGGGTGCGGGTCTCGCCTGTTCCCCGCGGTCACGGCTTACCCGCGCCTCGGTGCAAACTTGCGGAACAGCTTACAAGGTTGAATCCTTGGGTCATACGTGCCCTATTAAAAATAAACGCCTAAATTTAGGAAACAATAGAAGCTTTCTTTTAACTTTTTAAACTTTTTTTCTACCTGTTTTTCTGACAAGCACCTTGCGATAAGATGGCAAGAAAAGTCTTAAAGGTGATTGCTGTTGCTGTCGGTTTTTAAGTGGTTTTGATTTTATTTGGGGAGGACAAAGTAGCATTATCCTTTCTGCAGTGGCATTTTTGCCTCGTGTACAGTCACGTTTCCATGTGTATGTTTCCAGCATTCTAGAATGCAGTGTACCAGAGAAAAAACCCCTGAATTTTTATATTTTATTTATCATTTTAAAAATGACACAGTGTCTCTTTAATAGGTTATGTAGGTGGCACATGCCAGATAGATCTACCAAAAGCCTTGTCTAAGATTCTCTGAGCTAACCCTAACCTAAAGTGATGGTATTTTCCAAAAATAAATGAGAAGGTCTCTTCAAAAAGGCTTTGCAGATATGGCTTTGTTATGAGTGTGGGAGTGGTTGGTTTGGGGTTGGGGAAATAGAGTGGATCTTTAAATGCTTTCTATATATGCAACTCTACAATAGGTCTGGTTTTATAGATGCAGAAGAATTAGAATAAACCAATTCATAATTTCTGAGATGAACACAGAACTCCACCTAGATGTTAATTTGTTTATAGTAATTGTTCTTGTAACAAATAGAAAAGGCAGTAGAGATCTTGGCCCGACAACGGCACATTGAATCTAGTCAAGGCAGTGCCGGTCCCTCCTGCCATTTAGCATTTCATATCAACTATATGGTTGTTTCTCTTACAACACTTCATGCTTTTCTTAGTAGGAGCAGGGAAGGAGAAATGAAGTAAAAGCAGGAGGGTGTGTCTAACAAATTCAGATCCAAGAGACATCAGAAAGGAAGTGTTTGTCCAATCTGCAGTTACCATCCTGTTGTCTTGTGGCTTGTGTTCTGTGACTCCTCATAACTGACATTATATTTTCATTTTACTTCTCTTTTTGGTCTTTCTCTGACGGTATTCCATGCTGGGTTGTTGAGCTTTGTTTGTTTGGAGGAAGAGTGATAATGCGTGTTATGGTGTATATGTGTTAACTTTTCTCTTTCTACATTTGCCTCCTCCTCCACAGTAAACTGAGTAACTAGTTCCTCTCCGATGGTATAATTTTCCTAATTACTATTATTATTATTAGCTCCTGTTTTCTTAGCAGAGTTTTAACCCTTGCAAAGATAAATCTGTAGTGTGCAGAATCCAGTTCTCTCTTAAGCTTGGTAAATCTCACAAATGTGTAAATAAAACAGTTAATAACTAAAGGAGGAGGTAACACCACGTGGTGAATGACTTTGTATTACATTTATTCCACTGAAAATAATAGTCTTTGTTCCCAAGGACTGTTAAAAGACTGAAGCCATCTAGACATTCAGAAACCCCGAAGAACAGCCAGCCATAAGTTGTTACCTTTTTCCACAGAGAGAGAAGCATTGGGAGCAAACCAACTAATGTGCCATTGTTGTCACAGGGTATTTGCTTAAGAAGGTAGTTTGCAATTAATCTTTTGCTCTGAAAACAGGCAGATGCTTAGATGTTGTTAAACCTCTGTTCTTCCCTTCTGCATTGCTGAACTTGCTTTCCATTGCCATGCTTAGAGCACTACAGGAGTTCCCACTTTTGGTGCATCTCAAACTGTGATGTGTGTTATCTCTTCAAGACCCTTTTCACTCAGCCCACCTGTTACTGACAGGTCAAGTACTGTTGCAGCTTGTCAGCTCCCATCTCTTTCATTCATTTGTCAAACGTTGTTTTCTGGCTCATTTTCTTCCACCTATTTGTTAAATCTCCTCCTACTTCAGTTTCCTTCTCTACTTTGCCCATTGAAATGTTTAGGCTGCTCTTGATTTTTTATTACAGTCTACCACACTGCAGCAGTAGTCTGTAGTATTCTCTCAAGTTTTTGTCTAGTTGGTTATTTCTTGGACTGTAGTGACGTTGGGACAGCAAATAATATTTGTTGTACAACTAGGACAGGGCAGCTTAGCTCAAGGCTAGTGGTTTTGAATACTTACATAGTATAAAAAGTACATAATAGCCCTGTAAAATGTTCAGTTCTTCTGCAGTCTCAGAGCCTTTCAGCCCTGAAATATTAACTTGAAGTATAAATTTGATATTGGCTCTGTCCTGAATTCTGTGCAAATAAAAAAATCAATAGCTTATGCCAAAGACCTTTAAACACCTTATACCAAAGGTAGTTGGAGAGATTTGGGTTGAATGTCTTTGTTGTCAATTACAGCAGTAAATAATTGGCTGTTTGGTGCTGCTTCTGACTGTTGTGTGCCACCTGAGTGTTGGCTTGAAGTTGTGAGACTGAACTCGAGTGTGGGTAACTCAAACTGGCATAGCAGGGAAGATGCTCTGCCTCACTCATTCTCTTAAAAATGAAAAATCAGAATCTGCCAAAGTCACTAGATTTCAGCTATTGTAGATAATATTGTACGTATTTTAACTATCCTTACAAAGATGTTTTTATAGTCACCTTTTCCATTGCTTTATAAATAGAATCAGAGATTTCATATTAAACATGCTGATGTTTTTGTGGCCAGGAAGAAAGAGAAGGAAATAAAAGTAATTATGGAGGCAATGACCAAATCTTCAGCAAAACCTAATACTGTGTCTGAAGTTGTGTGGTGATTCCTTCAGCACCCTCTAGAGTGCTTGCGAACACAGGCTGCTGTTAGCGAGTAATCAGCTGCACTGCTGCAGCAATACCTGTTCCACCTCCTGCATGGTTTTGCCGTGAGCTTTTTGGTCCCTCCCCAGGCCCCAGGCAAAACCTGTCTGAGGCAAACAGTTTGTATCTGAGGACAGAAAAGGCTGTTGTTAGGATGATGCAGCTGTTACTACTAGTTGTGAAACTGAGTTACAATCCACTTGTTAATTCACCTGACCACAATTATTTGCTCTCATATAGATTTGTAGTGATGAGAAGTAGTATACAATTTACAATATATGTAGTGTCTTCCATGTAAATATTAATCCCCATTAAAAATGTAAGTGTAACAAGGAAGCAATTTTTTCACCCACTTGAAAAACAGTAAAGGAGAAGGCAAAACCATTATAAACTCATTATGAACTTACATGAAGTTTCTTCAGAGGAAACAGTGTTCCTGAATAAAAGAACCTTTGGTGTCTTTGCTGAATGACAGTGCATTTTTTAAAGTCATGGGAATGAGGTAAATCCTCTCACATGGCAGTGGGTCTTCATATTGCTTTCGAGGGTTACAAGATAGGTCTCTTTGAATTGATTTGTAACATGTTGCTGTCCTCTTCACATGAATTTGTGGGATACTTTAAGTAAATTAAATTTGGCTGGAATTTACGAGAAAGTGTAGCTGAAATACGTCATAAGGACCTGTTAACACATACATGTTGAGTGAAACACTTTGAAACCTTAATTTCTTCCTCCTTTGAGGTGGGATGAACAAGAGAGAAACTGTTCATACGTGATTGCGTTCACACAAGTATATTTAAGGACGATAAAATTGTTCAATGTATACATTTTTTCTTTGTTTCACAAAACTTTTCATCAGGTAAAGGTGTACAAAAGGCTAAATAGGTATTTCTGATGAAAGGTGTTCTTTTTTAAGTTGAAATACAGCAATGTATGTGCTAGCCCAAACAGCTGATTACACATTTCTTTCCAATACTCTGCTGCCCATGGTGTGGTGTTTTGCTTCAGCTGACCAACCCCTGCTCCTGCTTTGCAGCCAAGTGCAGGTCATTTGTGATGCAGTTCTTTGTAGCTTTGCTGTCAAGATCCAACTGGCACACTGGCTCAAATCTTCAGTTAAATAGGGACACACTGGCAGAGTTGATATGGAGTCTTGAGGTACACCATTCTCATTTCAGCCAATACAACTTATCCAGATTTCTGAACCTGCAGAAGCTGATTTTTCTGCCTTCTCAAGGACTGCTAGTCTGTATTTAACCACCATTTTTTCTCAGTTGTCCCAGGTGACTGGTAGGCTCCATGTTCCCTTTACGTGTGCATTTCCTTCCAGTGGCACTGAGAGCATTCAGAGGTGATTGCACATGCAGGTTTTGCCCCAACATGCAGTCAGGATGTGGCTGAAATGCATGGTGTGATAAGGGAAGAGTTTTTCCAGTCCATCAATTGCTTACTCAGTTTCTTTGCATAGTTCTGTATTTAGATGTTAAAAAACCCCCAACATACAGAAACCTCAAATGGGAATTAAAACTTAGTATTTGCTGATTCAAATTTTTTTATCAAAATTCACATCCAAGACTTAGAAAAGCTGTGTAGTTTTAGTGGCTTCTAAGTGTATAATTTGCTGAATGAAGGTGTGCTGCTTTTTGCAGTTACTTCAGGCTGGACAGTGCCTAAAGAGTAGAGGAGCTGAGTCATAAACGCTGTGATACAAAGAGGACAGGTATTCTTGGTTTTCATACAGGAAGGGATAAGGGAGCATTTCAGACCTCTATTTGCTCTACAATGTCTCATCACAACCTGTATTTGAACAAGTTTAAACATGCAATCTTCATTTCATTCCCCGTATTGTACACTGGGTCTTGAGGGAACACAGTTTTATCAATAAATACTTTAGTTAGTGGCTAGGCATTTAATTAAAAGTGTGTAGAATTGAATAATTGTTGGTACATCAGACAGAGAAGTAAAAATATTTGAAATATCCACTCAGTTTATTTTTCCCCCTTTTTAAAAATATTACTGCTTTCCTATATGGTGATGTTCTGACTGAATTTTTTCAGATCACCTTTCACTACATTCTAATATAGTAAAAGACCTGGATCTCAAATGATAATTGTTTGCCAACACCTAGGAAAGTATTACTAGAGCTTAAGTTGTCTTTTCTTTGAAAGAAGTTTGCTTGTTGCTAAGCTACTTTCAGTTACAGTATGTAAATGGTTCAGTAAAAGGTATGTATGCCAAACCGAGTAATGAGTCTATGTTCATTAGATAATTGTATGTGGCTGAAATTAATCCTCCTCCTACTACTTGTGACCTCTGCCACAGCAATAGGCCCTGCAGCCCAGTTGCCATCAGAGCATGGACAGGAACATAGAGTGGAAACAATTAGAAGCTCTTAACCTTCTCACTTGACCTTCCCTTTTCAGCTGCGTGAAATAAACCAACCTGAGCACTGACTGACTTCAGAGGCTCCTGAAAACTTAGGGTGTGCATTCAGACATACTCTGTCCTGTGCCTAAAGCTCAACCATGGAAGGTTCCCTGGTTCTGATGGGCATTAAATGTAATTGGGCGCATGTTCCAGGTGCAGGTGAAGCAGCTTCTGAATTTATGATAGTTTTTCTTGGCAGTCTCTGAGGTCTTGGAAGACACAAATAATACTGTGCTGTAAGGCTATAAAGAAAATATTTAAGGATAATGCACATTGTTGAATTTACGTGTTTGCATAAGAACTGGCCATTCTGACCTAAGACAGAGGCATTGTTTGGGGAAATCTTTTTCCTTCTTTACTCTAAAAGAGGTAAACCTGAGCTTGCAAAGCATGTAATAAGATTCAGAAAGGTCTCTCCATTTTAGATCAGTTAAAGGGAGAGAATAAATTGGCAGTTATTAGTGGAATTAAACCTCAATGGTTTCATATGCTTCATTAGCCTGAACAGCAAGCAGTGGGTCCAAGTGTAGGGTATGACAAAACCTTTCACAGTTAGTGTGCTTATATAATTTTCTTTTAAGGAGGCCATTAGCCAAAATTCAGTTTCTAAATAAGAGTCTTTAGGTATGATAAGTAGCATAGTGTGTAATCAAGAAATAGAGACAAGATTCTCTGCTAGGCTTTGAAGTGTTTATTTCCCTCCTTTCTGCCACTCTCAATTTTCTTTTTGTTTTCTTTTCTCTTTGAATGCTAGGAGGAGACAGTTATGAATTGTTTCACAGATCTTAGATATTGCCAGAAATCATTAATGAAACTGGAAGTATTTATGATAATAGAGGAAATGTGTGTACATGGAGCAAAGAGAAATAACCGTAGGCTTTTTGAATTAATATTTGCTTTAGAAGTTAGTAATGTTTCTAAACAGTTTCAATTTCCAGTGCAGAAAATATATATATGTATCTATTAGGAGATGACACAAGATTGTATTTAAAACCACTTTAAGTGTTGCTATCTGAGCATTACAGTAGCTGTAAGTATATATATGATAATGTGTAGTTAACAGTCAGAGAAAATGCTATAGTAGAGCTGAAAATCCATTGCAAAGCTCTGAGTGTCTGCTTGGTGGCTGGGCCTCTTTTTTCTTCCCGTGGCTTGTAGCCAGTGTGACCCAGTTGACATTTCCTAGTAGGGAAATGTAGTGAATCACTCTTAGCCCAGCAGAGTAATTAATCTTCAGTTCACCATGGGGAAAAGAAGCCTTTACCTTCATTTTCTTCATGTATTTTTGCCATAGGTCCTTATCTTGCTATTTTCTGCTTTTATTCTGACATTCCTCATTTCTGGTAGACAAGGCATTGACTTGGTTCATGGACTGAACAGAAGTGTCAATTCTGAAAGACTTAAAAATGTAGTTTTCTGGCCTGATTATAAGTACCAGCTTCTTTGAGTGCACTCAGTGATAATTGAGTATTGACCTTCTATTTGCTAGATGCATCTAGGATGTTTTGGTAGGCTCACCTGTAAGTAAGCAACTAAAACTACAATGACTTGGTGCTTGCCAGAGTGTCAGCACAGTAGTGATATCTGTGGTTTTGAGTCACACTGACACTGCATAGCTAAAGAACTGGGGAAATGGACTATGCTGTTATAATTCATCTACAATTTCTTTACTGATTCATTCTATAATGTGGTTGTGATGAGGGGAATTTTAATTTGATTAAGCAAAATCTTATGCTGCTACAGCACTGGAAATGTCAATGGAACAACACTTTCCAGCACTTAATTATAGGACACCTCCATTAACAAAATAATAAATTCCATTTTCTGAAGCAATAATTTGCATGTTATTTATCCTAAGATTACTCTTTGCTGTTTGCATCTTCCTAGAAATACATGGAACTTTACTGCAAGTTAATCCACTTGTTAAGTCACAAGTTGTTAACTAATATTTTCATTAATATCTTAATATTTCCATGTTCATCTTTGTTCATATAACAATGAATGAATGCTCTGACAAGTATGAGTCTTGTATACCATTTCTAATAACTGAGAAGTTCTGACATCACCTTTCTCTTAGGAAAGTGGATCTTCTTCAAACATAACATTGACATTATCTTACAATACACCTCAGAACAGCAGATGTTGTCTGATAACCGTGACTGAGTACAGTGTTCTTAATACTGATGTAAGCATAGAGTATTTAATCAAGGGTGAGTTCTGTATTGTGAAAGCATCCCTCATGCCTGAGCACAATTTCAGCTGTTATCTAATTAAATATGTGCAGGAGTTCAAATAACCATCTTTACTAATAGTTGTTAATATACACCAGACACTTCTTAATTTGTAGATGATGACTAAATACCTCTATTTTAGTCTTAATAGTGTTTTATACAAAAGACAAGCCTTTACATAATTATATTTTTCAGTGTGAAAAGGGTCATCAAGACTTGTGCCTTGGTGAAAAACATTGTTTGTTTTCCTGGATAGCACCTTCCCCTGCAATTCACAGACTTTCACTGACTTTTTCCTTATTGTGAGTTTCATATTCTTAGATTTGTCTTTAACTGAAAACCTTTACCCAGCTGTGTTCCCTAAATTCTATCTTCTTAGCACTCTTCCAGACTCCTCAGGAATAAATTTTATTATTATTTATACCCTTCTGGTCATGTTATCTTCTGGACTGTCTCCTATTCTTTGGCTTTATTCCATCATAGAAATCACCTCTTTCAAAAGAAATTATGTTCTTACTGCAGGAAATGACTTAGACACGTATGAAAGCCAGTTTGGGGAACTTCGGCAAAGACTCTTGTATGCTGAAAAGGAAAATAAAAAAATATCACAAGAACTGAGCAGTGCCCTAGATGAAATTAAACATATAATTGCAAGAAGAGTGAACTTGACAACAAATCATACAGGTTTGTATGTTTAAAAATGTACCATGTTAACAGTTCAGTTTTGTGTGCTCATGTTTGTAACTGGTGTGGGGAGAAAAATCATTGATTTGATTATATTAGCATTAGGTAGAAGTTGCTACTTAAAAAAAAGGTGGATAAGTACTCTGTACCCCCTCTCCCCCCTTTAAATAGGACTCTGTGACAGGTTAGTAACTGAGCAAGTAAGGAGATAAATAAAAGGGGGCACACTGGACTGCAGTGGTGTCCTAGTGGCAAAGCTGTTTGTATTGCTGATCGAGATCTTGCAGTGCTTATCCTTCTCTTGCTGCCAGCTGCAGAGCACTGAATAAGCTATTCTTACCAGCTTTTACTATGCCAATACACTCTGATAAAAAAGGTGGTCCCATGGCGTAAAGGAGAGCACTCTGGACTCTGAATCCCAAGGTCCTGAGTTCGAGTCTCAGTAGGGACCATCCCCTGGCAGTTCAATGCCTCCCTGCCATCCCCTCCCGTCACATCTCGGATGCTCAGCAGTCAGCCCCGGTTAGTGCCGGGTGCTGTGACAGTCCCGAGGACTTCACTGTCACTTTCCAAGCTCGCTCGGCTGTGGCAGACGGACCTCCGAACTTAAACGGTGGGGCCAGTTCTGCGGACGCTGTGCCTCACCTAAAAAATCCACTGCGCAGGCTGGAAGGGCACACCCACGTGGGGAGAGCCCTTCCCAAATCCGCGTTCATGAAGTTTGGCCATACATACATACATACACACTCTGATAATACAGAGCAGTGCCTGACCTGGAAGGCAGGTACACCTCCTCAGATGCTCCACACTACTGGTCCCCCTCCTTCCACATGGAGTGACTCTTTGTGGGACTGGGCACCGAGGTCCATGTGGGGGTGTGGAGGCTCATGGCAGCAGGCAGGTCACCTACATCTGGGTGCCTGCCTGAATCCAGGAGCTGGGAAGCTCCATGAGGTCTTTCTGAATAGATACAGCCCAAGAGTGTTCCTGCTGGAATTCATCTTGCAAGTAGTTAGTTAATAATCTGAAGAAAAATGTGAATGCTTGTATGTAATGCCAGTTAAAACTTTATTTTTTGCAGGAGGGCATGTCTCTGCCCCTTTTCTTTTTTTCTTTTTTTCTTTTTTTTTGAGGGACACCAACATGCAGTTAAGTGATCCAGATTTTTCCCAACCTTTAACTGAACTTCTTAATTACTTTGCCTCCCAAACTGTTGTACATCTCCATCTATCTGCACAAGTAGTTGCATAAAACATATTGACAGTTTGATTCTGTGCCCTAAAATAAGTGATGTAGTTGTGCAGGATCTGCCTTCCTCCCATGTTCATTTTGGAAGAGCTACTGGAACAGCTACTTACCTGGGGAGAGAAGGAAAACTGGAAGGAGCATGTCTGTGCTGGAGGCATTTCACAGTAAACCCCAACTTCAGAAAGAGTCTGGGTGCCACTGAAAACTGCCATCTAAAAATCCTTATTTGCATTGAGTACAGCGGGCTGGAACTCGGATTAAAATAGGGAATTAACCAGGACTGTTACAGGGGAAGAAGGAACAAGGTTGATTTCTTCCTTGTGTGGTTAGATCTGTTTCTTATGCTGTTCTTCCCTGCCAGCTTTAGTCTGTTTATTCAATGTTAGTTCAGTGGAACTGTTCAGATGTGCATAAACAAACAGCTGAGTGTTGGCAGGATTGTGGCCTTACAAGCTGTAGAATAGAGCCACGTTGTCAGCCCCCAGTAGCCCCACATACTGCAGGCAAAGAGTTCTTGCCTAAAGCACAGAAGGCCAAGTAGAGGAGAGAGCAAGTTCCCCTTCCTTGCGTTCTTCGTTCTGACTGGAGCCAGCTGAATATCAGAAACTATTAAAGCTGTCAGTTCACAGGATTTAAAGCAGAAATTTCTTAAAATCACTGAATAATTTTATTTTTATTTTTACTTACCCTTCTGCTTCCCATTCCAGCCAAGTTTTATTGTACAACAAAAATGAAAAAGTTTCTATGCAGCAAAATTCCAGTATATTCAATGGCAAAACAGAGTAGGAAGACTTGTGGGTCTCTTCCATACACAAATGTCTGGACATGTATGCATATGTATAGTTGTTTGGTATTTTTTAAACTTTTCTGTAGGGTCAAGAATCTCTATTGAGACCTAATTTTCAGTGGGGATATCTTTTGAAAGTCGAAAAACTTAAAACATTGCCCATTCAGCAAGCCACTGACTTCATTGATCTGAGCTGAGTGAATAAAGCTGGTGAGGGCTTTTTGGGACTTGTATGTAACTTTGAAGGGTGGTAAAATTTAGGAATTATCTTAGACACATTTTTTAGGAAAACTAACTTTCCATCCACGTCTATAAACCTTCTGTTGCTTTCATCTTAAACTTGTAAAGAAAAAAAAATTCCTACTTTTCTGTTACATACTACATATGTATATGGATATGGTTGCCCTTTTTGCCATAGGGCCTTTAATAACCCGAGAACGTCTGTTTGAGCCTTGAGAACCACCATGTGTTATGTTTGGGGAAAAGCATTTAGGTTTATTAAATAATTAAGAAAGTTATTAATCAGGATCTCTGTTTCTTTTAATTTAAAAAATTGCTTGCTGACTATGTAAAAAACCCAAACAAACAGTTTTTATGCTGCTGCTTTTAAAGTAACTACTTATTGTGTTGTAAGATGAATGAATCCTGCAAGTGTTAAGGCATAGGGAAGTGTGGACTGTATTCCCAGGATGTTAATGCTTCTTCTGCAGGATCACCTGGGTGGGAGGGGTTGTACTGGGCAATTGCAAGTTTAATGTAGTGTAAAATGTATGACATATAATCACTTCTGAGAAATAATTGTGATTGTATAACCTTGTGTGTGGTAATCTGCCAATGTTCAGTTGAGCAAAACAGTTGAAAAAAAAAAGGCTTCACTGGTGGCTTTTTATTTTATTGTATATCTGTGGGTTTGTTTCTTGAAGATGATACGAAGTGGAAAGTGTTAAACCTCACGAGAAAACTCCCTGTGCATCTTACAAACATGCACTACTATCTACCTCACCTTCGGGAATATGAAGATGGAATTTTCCCAAATGTCATTTTTGGGCAACAGAGAACTAGAGGTAGGAAATAAAGTTCGGATTATATTTTCTATGTGTTTATATTTTATGTTAAATTCTAGCAATGAAACATTCTTAAAAGTTTGGAGTGGGTTTTGTCCCTTAACTTTATAATGTCACCAACCTGAATTAATTTTAATGGAGATGGCAAAAATACTTTTACCATGCTCATTCCTATTTAAAGTCTTTACCTTGGGGTATTTTAATAACATTTTCAAATATCAACAAAAATATTCATAATTGGAAAACAATATTATTTTGGGGTTTTATCATATGTTCATGTGGCTAAGATGCATTAGCTGACATTTTTCCCCCACAAAATTAGGATAAATGAGGAAGCCAAGGAGAATTTATAAGGCACTCAATTTGCCAACGTAAGAAGAAAATGGGAAGGTGATGTGATATAAAGGATATTAACATATCTTCAATGTAACGTTTTTGTCCACATGCAAAATCAGCTGACACCTGCAGAAATCATAATGAATCCCAAAGTTACATCTTCTCCTGTCATGTGACAGGTAAAAGGAACACTCAAAAGTAGTAGGCAAAGAAGGAACTAAACCATTTTGTTCAGTTTTGTATTTTGTTGACATTCTGGCTTTTCTCTAGGGCGATTTTCTGTAAAAGAACACTGACAGCACTTTTGATTTAACTAAACAAAACCCAAACCCTTGGCCATGCTCATGACTTTCTATAGACTTCTCATTAGCAGGTGTAGTTGTATGAATGTGTTCTAGTGTTGTAGCTCTCACTGGAGTGCACAAAGATCAGTGTCACTAATAAAAGAATGCTCTGTGTTTATTTTTTTTTAAATTGTACATGAAAATCACAACAGCAAGGCTGCAGTTTACTAAGGAGAGGTTGACCTTCAGTGTGTAAAACCAAACTAAACCCCAGTGGTTTAGCAGGATATGTGCTGGGAAGAACCACTGGAACTTTGGCATTTTTGAGCTGACACTGGCATGGATGTTAAAGTCAGGATCAAGTCACTAATTGCACCTACACCTTTTTCTCAAAATCTGATGCTTCCTTACCAGCCTCCTCAGATTTTGGTGAATAGAAATCATCTTCAAGGACTAAGATTCCACAGTTTTACTGAGCTATGTTTGGTCACTGATTTAGATCGTGCCCATACTAATGAGAAAAGACATGTCCTGCTTACAGTCTAACAGTGTAATACAGTGTAGGTTTGCTACTAGTGGAGCCTTTGCCAGACACAATTTCAGCTCCTTTGTTTTTAATAGCAACAATATCTAAGTTCCTTTCTTCCTATTACTGATTCTATGAAAGCCATTGATGCATATCAATTAAACTGCTCAGAACATTGTTTGAATTTGATTCCTTCAGAGATAGACAGCAATCACTTCCCACAAGAGCCTGCTCACTACAGCAGTTTTGGTTTAACCCTTAAGACTTAGATCTCCAAATCCCAAAGCAAGAGTTACCATTTATTTTTACAATGCTCCCTTTTGAAACTCAGTAGCAGACACCTGTGTGTTTTCCAGAGGTGGAAGTATTTCCAAGTCTAAAATGTTGATAGTCTACACAATGTAGACCTGGTGCTCATAACACAGACATGGGGTGTCTAACCTAAACTTAGCTGGAGGTATCTCTCCTTCCAGGTAGTAAAGGAGATGCTGTCACAGTGCCAAGGGAATACTAACTGCCACCAAGTTTTATGGTCACATCAAATCATAAAATGTAATTTCCCTTTCCTTTTACTTCACTTAAAATTGCATGGTTTGAGGCCTTCTCTCTTTGCAGTCTCACTGGTGATGGGTATTCCTACTGTGAAAAGGAAAAAGCACAATTACCTGATTAGTACACTGCATTCCTTACTGTATGGACTTTCTGAAGAGCAAAAGAAAGACTGCCTAATAATCATCTTTGTAGCAGAGGTGAGTTTGCAAGGAATGGTGCAGTATTCTGATAGAAAGACAATATGGAGATTTATGTCTTAGTCTAATAATGTAGGAGAGGCTGAAAAATACTGTTAAATAGGCCCTTGTGAGGGATTTCTTCAGGGCTGGAGGAGCAGTTGGTGCCTTAGTGTTCATATGTGATAAAAATCCTGCAATTCAGGTGATTGAAGGGTCAAAAGTCATAGTACATTTACAAAAACAGTTGTTGAGTCAGATTTTCTGATAAAACTATACAAACTTATTATTTGTGTCTGACAGTAAAGTATTCTGCTTTCAGAGTGAAATGTAAACCCTCCACAGGAAAGTTCCATAGAACTTGAGGAAAATAAACTTACTCAGTCTAACAAACATTCAGATTATTTATATGCTGATTTGATATCATATATCTTGCAAAGTACATGTTGGAGCTTTCTGCATGTGTTTTGACACTTTGCGTGCAAAAGAAAACTGTTCAGAGACCTGAATGGTTCTGTGTTTGGGAAAGGAAAGAGGGCTCAAGGTAAAATGTTAGGGGTAGGTGCATTTTTTTCTCATTCCAACATGTCTTGATCACATTAGAAAAAAGCTACAGAAAGGAATTAATTAGTGATAGCTTCTTGCAGGTGAAATGACTGTGCAATTATTCAGACTTCATATTTACTCTTATTTCTTTGTCCTTCCACGAACAGCATTAAATTTGTACATGTATTCATTAACAGTTACAGTTTGCTTTTTTTTTTGTTCAGTCATCACTTTTGCACTGTAATACAGTCAAACAGAAGAGAGTTCACTTTAATAAGTTAAGTCATGACTCCCAATTTTCTGTTCAGGAGCTGAACTTGTTTTACAATTAGTATTTCCCAATGAAGAGCCCTGGCAATGATGAGCTTTGCTGAGCTGCCATTCAGATAAACATTTTACTACAGAGCCTAAGAGGGTTCTTGCGGGTTTTTAAGGGTTACCTTCTGAATAGTTTCCTGCTGTGGAGAATACTAATATGACACTTCAAAAAAACAGCAGCTGTGGTTGTAATAATATAGTCCATATCAGCCAATTTAGGATTAAACTGCCATTGTAAGAATTATTCTCCCCTTTCTCCCATCCTCCAAGTCACATTCTCACAGCTTCCATTTTTCAGCCATGCAGTAAATTGGAGCAGGTTGTTCATGCTCATGTGAGAGATGATAAGAACATTTTATTATGAGAGGAGGGTAGGTGAATCTACATCTTCCTGTTTCCCAAAATGTTTCAAAAGATCAAGTTGGATGCTCACACCATGGGTTAAATCAGAGTAACTTACTGACTGAAAGTGAGTTGTATTTTTTTCTTAGCACAGTTCTTTACTTACCACTTCACCCAATTTTTACTTATTACAAATTTAATATATAACTGGTAACAATTATTTGTGTATTTAAAAAAGAAGTCTGAACTGCTAAGACACATATTGTGTTGCTTTGGAAATCACATCCACAAACCTTTACACTCTTTAATGTAGTTAACAGATGTGGTTTGTGCACCAAAACTGTTACTTTTATGAAACAACAGTAATGAATAAATATGTCCTTAAAATTTCCAGCAAAGACTCATGTTTGTTATGTTGAGAAGAAACTAAATAAAAGTTTTAGGTACAGCTAGCTTTAGAATATTTTGCTTAGGTGATTTTTCTCAAGTGTCAGGCCTCTTTTGTGATTTTTGGATGATTAACTTGAAGCAGCTCTTTTTATTGACATTTATATGACTGCACTTTCCTGGCATAACTGAGAGCTGTAGAATAGAATTTGATGCAGAAAATGGCTTGGCCTCCTGCAAAAGCAGTGAAAACCAGAATGCAGAAACCACAGTTGGAGATAGTTCAATTTTGTGTTCAACTACAATCAAAGTTCAGTTGGCTTGAAAAGCCCATATTGTCCTTTAGTAGAAATGCTACTGGAACATACCATGTTTTTTTGAAAGGAAACTAATTAGACAATAAAAATGAAGGGTTTATGTATAAATATTCCCTACAAAATGTTCTTTGATACAAAAATGGGTGACTTGGATCCCACCCTTCTTTTCTTTAGGTGAATGCAGAATATGTTAACAGTGTTGCAGAAAGTGTTAAAACCAGGTAAGTCCTATAGAATGTAATACCCAACAGCCAGTGAACACATCTTGAGCTTTTATTGGAAGAATTAGAGTGTTTCAGCTGAAATGGAACTGCTGAGTAGTGAGGCAAAGGTGTGCTCTTTGTATGTGTGCCATAACAGACTGTGAGACACGGAAACTTCAGAACACAACGATATATATCAGTTTATTTCCCATTTATTGTTTCATAAATATGATATGCTTTAACTAACCGGTCAAGGTCTCAGCTTAAACCTCTGACAAATATTTACTTGAACCTAAGCCTTTTCTCCATGAAATTAATGATGCAATTCATGCACCTGAGACTACATATTAGGTCCCCACTGACCACACAACTGCAGTGTATTCTGATGTCTGTCATAGAATTATTTAAGTTGGAAAAGACCCATAAGATTATTGAGCTCTGCCACTGCTAAACTAAGTCCACAAATGCCACATCTACATGGTTTCCAGGTGTCTTTGTTTCCTTGTTTCACTACTTTCCTTTGGACAGCAAATGGTTTATGATTATAGTGTTAAATACTATTATATGATGGGTAACATGAGATGGGTATTCTTTGTTGTGTCGAATTAATATCAGAGCTATTGAATGGAAGCTTTGTTCCCCCTGCAGTTTTGCTTGCTTTTTTCTTTCTTCCCCATAAGTGCTTATGGTATCACATGCATGTTAAAAACCTTAGAGTGACTTGAGGGGAAATAGTACATTAAAGTGATTGGGCAAAACCCAGCCCACTCATTAGTAGATGATTGTCTTAAAAATGCTGCTTTCTAAGAAATAGCATAGTGCAGCCAACGGTCACAAAGCTGATAAGGCTAAAGGCCCTGAAGTGCAGTGGACTGAAGGAAGCAAAGGTTGAAATCTCACTGTGTTGCAGTACTGGTGTTGCTGGTGCCTTTGGTGCACAAATTTATTGGTAAATTGGTTACTCTGACAGAACTCTGCTTTGGCCAGTATTTGATGTGAAACAGCCTTGCCCCTCCCCTCCCTCCTTTGGAATGATTGCAGGAGAGCTCTCAGTCTTTGTATTCATGTTTTATTAGAATTATGGAATCATTTAGGTTGGAAAAGACTGTTTAAATCATTAAGTTCAGCCATTAACCCAGGACCACCAAATCCACCTCTAAACCATGTCCCCAAGTGCCACATCTACATGGCTTTAAAATACCTCCAGGGAGGATGACTCAACCACTTCCATGGGCAGCCTGTTCCAATGCTTGATAACCCTTTTGGTGAAGAAATTTTTCCAAAACCCCCATCTAAACCTCCCCTTGTGCAACTTCAGGCCCTTTCTTATTGTCCTGTTGCTTGTGAAAAGAGATGGACACCTACTCAAGCCAATTAAAAAAAAAAAAAAAGAAGAACCCTGGAGGAGTTGCCCCTTCCCTTCACTTCTGTGGCCTTTCTGTACATCCTGCTGCACTCCAGGGTTTCCCAGATGACTGTGTTTAGGGTGTAGGTTTCCCCCAGAAGGCCTCTCACACTGAGCCTGTTGGCTAAGTAATAGCCATTGCTTCCTGCCTGCAGAGGGTTTATCTCAGCTGGGAATACTGCAGAGAGGATACAGGGAAAAGGCTCTCCTCCTTGGCACTGTTTAACCCTGCTAAGGTACAATACCTACAGCAATTTAAGCGCTTAGGTAAATTTTATTATTTCTCATGTCTTTTGAGAAAAATCCCGCAGAGTCGATGCTTTGTCAGTGTTACACAGTAAGATTAACATTTTTTTTTCATAACGCTTGTACTCTGATGGACTTAATTTTTAGTGTTGTATTTTTTCATTAATCATAGGGATTTGGAAACTCAGTTCTGAAAACTCTTTATTTTAGTGATTTTGTTGGATTGGTGTTTGTTTTGTTGGGTTTTTTTTGTTTTGTTTGTTTGGTTTTTGTTGTTGTTGTGGTGGTTTTTCTTTTTTTTTTTTTTCTTATTTCTGGAGGAGGGGAAAGATTTGACTTCCAGGTTTGGCTCCCATTTTTTCACAATTTTCACACATTTTTTCAATGACTTTTTAAAGGGAAAATTTAATCATTGGAGCAGAGACTAGACCCAGACTCCTCATTCCCAACTGCTGCTCCAGGATAGTATAATTTAGGCTAGAGTGTGAAATAAGAGTTGGAACAAGGGTAAGAAAACTAGGATCTCTCACACCAGGGGGAACAGTTGCGTGTTGTTCTAGATTGTGGGTTTGGTTGTGAATTACTGCTGCATTTTGGCAACCATCTCAGGATTGTTAGTAAGTATTTACAGATGCTGGAGGGGCGGGATTTTTGAGACAAGCTTCTATCTAATGCTTTCTGAGGCTGATGGGTTACTGATCTGTCTGTTCAGATGGTTGCCAAAGACCCCTTCTTGGTTCCAAATTTGCACAGTATGTGACTTAGTTTCTTTGCTAGATTTGTGAATGCCACTTGTGGGGGAGCAGACCTAATTGTGAGGAGCTGCTGTCTGTGGTTGCCCTCAAAAGGAATAGTGGCTTACTAAGATTCTTCTCACAGCTTCCCCAGAGAAATCCAGTCTGGAGTCCTAGAGGTTATTTCTCCTCCTGCTTCTTATTATCCAGATCTTTCCAACCTGAAAAAAACACTTGGGGATTCTGAGGACAGAGTAAGGTAAGATGGCTATGTAAAACCCAAGATCATTTGCTAAGAGTAAAAAATGGAAAATTCTGCACAAGTCAGCATTGTTTGAGCTGATAATGTTGTTTTGTTTCAAATTAATGGATTTCAATTGTAGTTTTAAAAAAATTCTTACACAAGGGGATCTTGAGGAAAGAAAGCTATGCTGCACTTCAGGTTGAAAGCCAAGGGTTCTCCTTTGGGTCTTGACTCTGGCCATTGCCAAGTTTTAAACCAGGTGGATAATGCCAAAAGGCAGTAGGCTATATGATCTGGTCATAAAGGAAAAAAAAGAAAACCTTTAATGTGACATAAGGGAGTGACTCTGTGAACACACAAAGGAAACCCCATGTGGCTCCTTAACGAACTACTGACAATTACTGTGGGTTTAATTAATGACCTAACTTTTGGTGGTCATTGACACTTGATCTATTGTTAATGCATCCTAACTGGTGATTTCATTCACTCATGGCCCCAAATTCACTGACACAGAGATTATAACCTAAAAAAAAAGATTTATTGGAGGAATGTAATTTTCTTTCAATCAACAATAACTGGTTTTTTAGAAGCCACTGCAACAAAGCAGCAAGAGATGTGTAGTACTGAGAGTTTAGGTTGGAGGAGATCAACAAGTGATGTATGTTTGTGTCTTGGCTTTATAGATAAACCTTATGTGTTTCAGAGTATAAACAAGTTTACATAGTTAAATTTCAGATATGAGTGGATCTGAATCAGTTACACTTTTATATTAATTAAGTACTGATAAATTACTCTGTAGTCTTTCAGCATTGAGTATCAAACATCAACTTCATCCTCTGGTACAATGAGAAACTGCCCAAAATGCCTGTTTATACTTAAACCTGAAAATTAAGTTTATCAACCTGATTTTTTGCTGCTCAGAAGTAAAGGCACTTACTTTTTTCATCTTTAAATAACCCATGTGTGTTTATCTCTACTGTTCATAATATAAGGAGTAGAATCTTTTAAGTCAATTGACATGAATAAACTTGTTAGACATTTTGTTTCAGGCCCCATTGATAGAGATAATTTTTTTTGCTTAGTTAATGTTAACTTTTATAGGAAAGTCAAATTATTTACAAATGTTTACATTGTAGAGGAATGTTTTTGCACTTAACTATGGGTTAAAATATTCAACCTTACAATTTCACTGCAGAGAAAAAAATTGCAGAACATTAGAAATGCTTTTATTATAGAAATAACTCTTGCAACCCCCCAAAAAAGCTTATCAGAATTTGCTGCTTATGTCTAGGTGGAGAACTAAACAGAATTTGGATTATAGCCTTTTAATGCTATATGCCCAACCTAAGGGAACATTGTATTTACAGGTATGTCTATGTAATCATTAAGTAGCTGCAATACATCTGTACTGATTATTAGCTTTGGCAATTTTAATTTGTTTCAAAGGCCTCAATAAAACCAGAAGTATTTTGTAATTTCCTATGTATTTTGCTTGTGCTCTTTACAAGCATCTCTGTATTCCTGTGTTTATATTTGTCTTGCCTCCAGGTAGTGTTTGAATAAATCCATCTGTACCTTCCTCTCATTTGTGAGGTTGAATAGCAAGGTAACTGAAGCATGAAGCCCTTATTTGATTAGGTTAAGAAGTCAGAGTTTAACGTCTCTTTACTTAGTTCAACAAGGCAAAATTGTGGTGATAGGTCCAGGTTGTAGCCCAGATCCCAATGAACTGAAATCTTTGAGACAGGGAAACACCAGTAGCGTGATACTTGAGTCAAGGTTAAACTACAAGTTGGTACAGACCCTAATTTCTCCAGAAGATTTAAACTTTAAGCATTTATGCATTCAGGCTTAGCTTTAGCTGTCATTCTAAGTTGTGTTAATTTGCATTCCATAAAGATCATGATTGCCATCAGAGACTCCAAAATTTATCAGAGCTGTTCAATGACGGAACAGATCCATAAAATTTTCTCATAGCTCATTAATGTCAACAGTTTTTTAAGAAAGATCAGAAGAGCATTTTGCTGAGTTCTTAGTTTTCCTGGGTCTTATCCTGTTCCAGACTCTGTGGCACATAAGGACATCACAGGATTCCTGGAAGCAGAGGAGAAGACTGCAGGAGCAGGCATCTTGTACACTTCTTGTCAGGATTTAACACAAACACATCTGAGCTGGGCTACTTAAGAGTCCATGCTCTGTTCTGAAATGTGACATGGGTGCTCAGAAGGCAGGTGGATGAAGAAAAATGTTGTCTTTTGAACAGTTAAGGTTTAATGGAAAATGAAGTATTTTCCTGTGACCTTTGTGTATTTTTAGGAACATTACCCAAGTTTACTAAGTGTACTAGAGCATTATGTTATATGAAACCCAGCAAAATGCAATATTAAGATGCTGCCAGACACACAATATCCTTTTCTGTTACAAAGTTCTCCAAGCATTCAAGTTTGCATGGCAATGACTTACTGATCTATTTGTATTTTTAAAGAAATTTGAGAATATGTCTTTCTTATCTGACACATTATATAAGGACTGAGTTGTGTTATTTGGAGCAAAGCCTGGATTGTGATGGTCTGGTGGGAGTTATGCCTGCATTCTGAATTTTCTTAAAAAGAAACTATACTTTCCTCATGCTGTTCCTACTATATCCACTTGTTCATTTGTATGTCCAGCCTGCAGCTGCTTCTGTAGCATAGATGCTGGTCTGCCCAAAAATTACTTTGTAGAATACACCTGAAAAGAATGAACATTTGCTGTTATAAAATTATTTACAATCTCCCTCTATTTGGAAGTTTTGTATTAAAGGAAAGTAAATAACTTAAAAATACTTTTCCTTAGCCTGCTACGAAGATTTACTTAAATAATTTTAAGCAAACCTTGAACCAGCTTAGATTCTATTTACTGCTTTGTCAGAAATAGTATTGAGTGAATGATACAAACTCCCAAACTTTGAAAGGAGATGAGCATACATAATTAGTCTTGATGTCTACAGAACAGTTGTTGTCATGAGTCAGGCAAGATCTTTGCTGAATAAACATTCATTCTAGGGTACCATTGAACCAAGATTTAAGCAAGTAGCTTTGTGAAGAGCATTGAAGCTGACAGGTTTATGTGATGCATGAACCTTACCTTCTGATCAAACATAGTAGTTGCAAAAAGAGAATAAATCTCATTTCTTTTACTTGTAGCATCTTTTTTTTTTTTACCTGAAGAATAACTCAGTGAATTCATTAGGAGTCTTTGTATGGATTATCTTTTTCCCCTCACTAGACTCTAGGTCAAGCCTGTTACTTGGCAGAGCTCCTAAAAGGAGCTTCACAGTCTCCATGTATTTGTTATCAATGTTTCAAACTATAAAAATATCTCAATATAATTTAGAAAGAAAGTCACTTTCCTATCTGTTCCCTACACTACCATGCTTCGACTTTTTTTTAATACTTCAGTTTTTCTTTGCTTAGACAGCATAAGGAAAACAAATGGAAACCCATTTATTCTCTATTAGATTGGAAGTTTTCATAGCCTTCCTATAGTTCATGTGTCTCTTTTCATCCAAAAGTACTGATGAGTGAAGGGAAATGAGCTGCGATCAAGTGTTTCACTGGCCTTCTCATGGCAGTGGGGCACATGGACCAGACAGTTCATAGCCTAAACTTTCTGATCCAGCTGTGTGCTTTGGCAGATAAGAGTGTATGAAAAACAAGTGGCTGTAAGCTGAAGGCAGAAAAATTGACATAAAAATTTGGGTGCAAAGTATTAAACATTCAGCATAATTACATGTGTAACATACTGAAAAAGAACTGATATTGAAATATCTAAGCAATGGCAGATGTTCTCCAAGAAAATGTGCTTTAGTTGCTCAGATGATGACAGAGTTAAATAAATAACTTTTAACTTTTAGTTGCCTGTCCAATGTAAGATATCAAAGGGCATTCTCTAATACTCACTGTCAGTTTTAGGGAGGACCATTACAGACTTACCACTATGCAAAACTACTTCAGTTCATAACCACATTCATACTCTCTTTGCATCACAGCCTCTGTATTTTTAATCTTTACTGCTTTTGTACACTTTCTTATGGTGTTTCTTGATATGGTGGTCTCTAAGTTTTTGAGATACTCCTCTCTGTTTTTTCGCCCTCTCTAAGGATTCTCTAAAACCTTCTTTGATTGCGTGCTTTTCTCCCTTTACATATTGCTCCTGGCTAATCCTCTAAGCTTATTTGATTTTATGCACAATTTCTTGTAAGTTGATATTTGGGTTTTTTGTTGTTGTTGTTGTTCTCGTCTGCATAGCTGTCAACTCAGTCCCCATATCTCGGAATCTGTTAAGAAGCATTCATCTTGAGTCTATTTTTAGGTATCTTACCATCAGCAAAAGCTGACAGGGTCAAATCTTGTCTTTCTAACTTCATTCTACTTCCCCTTGGCATCACTGATGACAACACATTTCTCCCCAGCCAGCCCTGCACTTGCAGTGATGGCTAAATTCAACCAGAAGCTGTGGGCCTGCTCTCTTGAGCCCTTGATGACTCTCTGCTGAGTCAGCTGAAGACACAAGACCAGCAGGAAACTGTGCCTTTTAAAAAAATTCCTAAGCATTCATTTTCTAGCTATTTAGCTTTCTGAGGCAGATTCTAGTGCCACCAGGCATGCAGCAGGGCCAGTGAAGTACAGCAGTTTGATCAAAGTACTGTATGATTACCCTACACCCCAGCAATATTTTCCTGAAGACTCAGCCTCGTCTTCCTGTGTTTTCACACCCATACCAAATTCAAACTGTGAATTACTTGCTCCTTAATTATTTCTGGAGCACATTTATTTCCTTTGTGTCATTGTTTCCAACCTCCTTGTTTGGATTCATTATCCTCAGCTTTAATATCAAGAACAGTTTCTGTTTTTTCAGCTCTGTTCTTCTCTGAAAGTGAGGCAAAAATGCAGCCAAGGCCTTTCCCATTTCCTTCATGGATGTCAGTCTCCTTTTCCAAGTACCCTTTAGCTGGGTCCACTGCTGTATTCTGTGTCAGCCTTTACAATACCCTGAAAGCTCTGTGTATTCCTGTCCTTCAGTGTGATGCATGCAGCACATCCCTTCTTTTATTACCCATTTTCCTGGGATCAACTTGCTTTCTAGTGGCATCTCAGTAAAGATCCACAGTTCTTCTCAGTCACCTTTTATGAATGGCAGAGTCTGCCAAGGCTGCCAGAGCTCTTAACCATCTGCTTTAGACTCCTCTCTTTTCAGAGGGTTTGCTCCTGTTGCTTATCAATGCTTATATAACTTAAGTACAACCTGTTTATTGTCATGGTCCTTAACTTCATCTTTTTGCTTCATATTTTAAGTGAAATCTCTTTAAGTTAGGGAGTCCTGTTTTCTCAAAAAAGGGAGAAGCACCCATGGTGTTATGGTCACTCCTGTAGATAAACACTTCATAAATGATATTAAAACAGAGATATATATATAGAAGTTAAATAGCAATACACTGTAGTCTGGGAAAGTTTCAGTACATGAAGTAGAGCAGTTAATACGTGCATGTGACAACATCACCACCCCCTCTGCAAGCAATAAAATCACCACTTGCCTTCTCTTTTTCTCTTTTGTTTCTGTTTTCTTTTTTTTTTTTCCTCAGCTGGAAGATGATATTATAGCCAAACCTGATTATATTGAAAGTATAAAAAGCTTTGTTGCTCAACAGTCCCAAGACTGGATGGTTCTCGAGTTCTCACAGCTTGGATTTATTGGTAAGTATTAAGAGCTCAGCAGGGTCAATTGGGTTTGGAGCTGTGTAGGTCAGACAGGTCTCACTTACAATTACATGTATCAAAACTTCCTTGGTTCTTCAAGGAAGGTCCCACTGAAAGTCTTTTACTTTTTAGTTCTTTAGAACTGTCTTTTTACTACAGAGTCTGCTGAGCATAGGATCTAGAGCTGCGGTCCTGTAAGAAGGAAATTGTTCCATGTCAGGGCGCTTTGTGCCCATTGTCATGTGTAATCTTCAAGAATCAAGCAGTGTTTTTCATATCTATGTCTTAATTTGAAGATATTCAGTATAATATAGCCATTGAAATTGCCTGTCTAGTATTTTTAGGAATTATTCAGACTCTGTTTCATCTGACACACTGCTACAGGTGACTGGCAGGTTTGTGTTTGGATATAGGATATAATTACACACATTATTAGTCAACTGGTTGACTGTGTAAGAATATCTCCAGGTATGGGATGGACATCTTTGCAAAATCCCAAAGAGCTGGAGGATCAGCAGCTCTCCAAAGCTGGAATCTATGTGAAATTGTCACTAAATATCAGAATTACGTTCATGTGTTTAAGGCTGGTGATACTTAAATATTTATTTAAATAAATTATATTTAAACATAAAGCTGGTGATTTTTGCATAGCAATAAAAATATCTGAACATGGAACTTTTTGTCTTGTTTCCAGGAAAATTGTTTAAATCGGAAGACTTGCCACTTATAGTGGAATTTTTTCTCATGTTCTATAAAGATAAGCCCATAGACTGGCTTATAGATCACCTGCTCTGGGTTAAAGTGTGCAATCCAGAAAAGGACACAGTAAGTATATCTATGAATTCATGAACATAAGTAATAAAGAGTCTCAGTGACAAAGTAATTTATTTTCAAAAAGCAGAATATAACAAATCTGACCTACTTTGGAATTTGTGGGGAAAGATGTGCTGTGGATCTGCACAGAGTGGCACAGTGTTTGAGCCCACTGGGCCACATAGAGAGGCCTGACTATCACAAGTTCACATTTCCACTCCAGAAATGTTATGCTGCCTCTATCAGCTCAGAACACAGACAGCACAAGTTCACATCTGCCTGCAACTGGTCACGTAGGCAACCTGCAGCATGAAAGAAAAATATTAATATGTAAACCTACGAGGACCATCACTTCTCATAAGCTTCTGCTGACCTTCTGATATGAAAGTCGGTAAAACAGATAATGTTGCCATCACAGTTGTTCTGAAATTTGCCTGATAATTCCTTTCTTTCAGGAAGCAGAACTTAAGTGTTGTTCTTGAAATCTTTTACTACCTAGGGAAAAAACCTGACTGTTTTCCTGAGGGGAGGAAAAAAAAAAGGCAGGAAAACATGTAGATTGAATGAACTAAATTATGTCTTTTACTGAAAATGAAAGAAACGGTTGTGTTAACTTGCAAAAGGTGTTATTTCTGGCACTACCAGTAAGCTTGATGACAAGTATTTCTTTATGTAATTTTGCATTCTTTGTCTCACTGGTCTTTGGTGCTGGTCACTATTCAAAGTCTTCTGGTATAGCAGACTGTGTCAGGGAGGACTGACCAGAGTTTCTGCTCCTTCTTGGATTTTAAGGTTCAGGAGTTTTAATTCGTGTAACCAGTCCCTACTCCAGGCATTCACATGTGGTGTTACTTTTGTGTTGATAAAGAAACAAGAGGAGACAGATGGAGTTGTGCAGAGCAGGAGATTAAGGGGAGTGGAACAAACAAGCTTCAAGTTGTACTGTGTAGCACAAGTGAATCCTGGGGATAGCAGAAGGTCCCTGGTTTTACATGTAGTAATGCCCCTGAGGATTCTCCATACCCACTTTGTACAGGCAAGAGTTAGAATTCAAATCCTACTGCATGGGTTAGGCCAGGTCATTGGAATTAGAGTGAGCCTTGAATAACTCTGATTTAAGTTCTTGCCTGCCTGTGACAACAAATTAAAAAACAGATACTATTATGTTAACATCACCCATTCCAGATCTGTTTAACACGTGCCAGCTTCCATCTGATAGATGAAATATTTTACTTTTATTTTTTAAATGACTGTTCCAGCTTCTAAGTCCTGATTCATACCTAAAATGAAAGCTGTGTTTCTGAAAGGCAGGAGTTAGCTCATGGGAGCCTGCTCTGGCCAAGCCAAAGCAGAGTGGTATCAGCAAGTTTCTACTCAGTTTCATTTCTGCTGTTGCAATTTAAATTGCTGTGGGCAGTGAAAATTTTCTGAAACAAGTCAGTTTCACATGGCCCTTGGGTGGGAATGACCAGTGGCATGACCAACTGGGACTATTCATGAGAATGCAGAAAATGGAGGCTTTGAAATCCTGCTCTGTGGGTTAGGCCAGCTCATAGGATTTAGAGTGAGCTTCGAGTAACTCTAATTTTCTTGCCTGCCTGTGATAACAGATTAAAAACCAGATGTTAACATCGTCCACTGAAGATGTAACATATGCCAGCTTCCATCTGATAGATGGAATCTGTTGGACCCAGCTGCTGTTCCACCTCTGACAGGTTGAAGCAGTGGACTTTCCTACAGGCACCAGAGAAGGCAAGCTGACAGAAATCCTCACACTTCCTCCTCTCCAAGAAACTGAGTGTCACTAAGTGATCACACACAATGTAGACAGGAGGGACTGCAGGGTACTTGTTTGGGGCTTTTATGTGCCATTCTGTGGTGATGGCTGTTTGGCACATGGTTGCATAGAATCATAAAAGGGGTTGGGTTGGAAGGGACCTTAAAGACCATCTAGTTCCAACCCCGCTGCTGTGGACTGGGACACCTTTCATTAGACCAAGTTGCTCAGAGTTCCATCCAGCCTGGCCTTGAACATCTCCAGGGATGGAGCATCCACATCTTCTCTGGACAATCTGCTCTAGTGCCTCACCACTCCCACAGCAAAGAACTTCTTCCTAATATCTAATCTGAATCTACTCTCTTTCAGTTGGAATCCATTCCCCCTTCTAATGTCACTGCATGCTCTTGTAAAAAGTCCCTCTCTGTCTTTCTTGTCAGCTCCCTTCAGGTACTGGAAAGCTGCAGCTAGGTCACCCCAAAGCCCTCTTTTTCCCAGACCGAACAAACCCAGGAGAGGTGCTCCATCCCTCTGATCATCATGGTGTCCCTCCTTTGGACTCTCTCCAACAGGTTCAGTCCTTCCTGTGCTGAGGGCCCCCGAGCTGGATGCAGCACTGCAGGTGGGGTCTCACCAGAGTGAAGCAGAGGGGCAGAATCATCTCCCTCGACCTGCTGGCTACATTTCATTTGCTGCAGCACAGGATACGCTTGGCTTTCTGGGCTGCAAGTACATTGTCAGCTCATATCCAGCCTCTCATCCACCAGCATCCCCAAGTCCTTGGTAGGGCTGCTCTTGATCTGTACATCCCCCAGCCTGTATCAATATTGGGGTTGCCCTAACCCAGATGCAGCATCTTGGCCTTTGTCTTACTAAACCCCAGGGAATTCCTAGTTGCCCACTTGTCCAGGTTTTCAGCCTGGACTGACTATTAACATATCAAGGTTCAGCTACATCTGCTCACCAAATTGGAAAAGGCAGGTTGTTATGATCAGAGCCATCAGATCTCTGCATAGTTCAGAAATTTCATGATGTTTACTTCCTATGAATCATCATCCACCCTGAGGTCACCAGTGCCAAAAAAGCCATGGCTCTGCTAGAGCAGGTGCAGAGGAGGCCACAAAAATGATCAGAGGGCTGCAGCACCTTTCTTATGAAGACAGGCTGAGAGACTCAGGGTTGCTCCACCTGGAGAAGAGAAGGCTCTGGGGTAGACCTTACAGAACCTTCCAGTATCTAAAGGGGGCTTCTAAGAAAGAGGGAGAAAGTCTTTTTACCAGGGCCTATTGTGACAGGATAAGGGGCAATGGTCTTAAACTGAAGAGAGTGTGTTTAGATTGGATAGAAGGATAACATTTTTTGTGAAGGTTGGTGAATCACTGGCACAGGCTGCCCAGAGAAGCAGTGGATGCCAGATCCAGTGTTCCTGGCCAGGCTGGATGGGGCTCTGAGCACCCTGGTCTAGTGGAAGGTGTCCCTGCCCATGGCAGGATGGTCCAAACTAGATGATTTTTAATGGTCCCTTTGAACCCAAATCATTCTGTGGTTCTGTGATCATACGCAGTGGTGAGTGTCACCATGTGCAGTGGGGACTAACAGGCTGCAAGAGTGGAAGCTGTGACTCAGCCAGGAGTCTTGTCTCAGCTTCTGCAGAAATGACCACGCCTGTGGAAATGATCAGCCCTGTGCTACTGATTATTCTCTGCTGTTGCTCTTTCCATAGTGCTGCCTTGGCATAAAAGCAGACATGCTGAAGACTGCATTACTACAAGAGATGAACTGAAAGCCCTGTCAGTAGAAAGATCACTTTTTTTCTTACAATGATTTTTTTCTTTAGCAAAAGCATAGCATGCTTTTCAAAGAAACAGCTGCTAGTAAAACAGTTTGTGTGTGTTGTGTTTTTACATTATTTTGCTGAACATCTGCTGTGGGCTAACATAAAAATACTTAGTTCTTGCTTTCCAGGTGGTTTTGAACTTTCAGTTAGTACTTTTGTGGAAATCATAAATGCCCCATGAGTTTTGATATTTAAGCCAGCTGAGTGAAGACTTTATCACTTCTAGTTTTAGAAGGCATTGATATAGTTTATGTAATGTTTTTCCCTTATAGAACTGAAAGCACTCTCAAATTCTAAGATATGAGACCTGGAATACAGAGAAATTGCATGGTCTTCCAAGCTCATATAATAATTCTGTGGCAGAACTGAGAATAAAAGCCAGGGAGTCTCATTGTAGCTATTTGCTCTGTTCCATGCTATTATGCTTCATGGTCTCATTAATTATTGTGGCATGTTTGCTTTATTGTATCAAACTATGATGCTCTGTAGATACTGAGAGAAAAAATTACATTTAAAGAAGTAGTTTGCTATCATTTAAAAATCAAGAAACTCAGACATTAGTAGCAATTACAGTTATTTAATTCCTTTGTGTATGTCATGTCACAAGTGTGGTTGAAATACAGTATTTAAGGGCTTTATCTAATTATATGATAAAACATCCATAACTTCCAGTACATTATAAGACTCTCAGACACAGCAGAAAGAGCCAAAATGATAAAGATTGAAGTGTAGCCAGAATATATCTCAAGAAAATCGGTTTTGGTCAAAATAGTTTTAATTAGAATGATATGGCAAGGCTAAGAGTTAAAATAAAATTTGCCAGAAACAGTTTAAAAAATCAATCACTTTCAGTCTTGAGGTCTGTTTTAGGCACTCTGGGATGTGATTTGTGGTATACAGTGAAGAAGTCTCTGAAATACTGGTGGTTGAGCCTTCAGTTCTACATAAACCACAAGTGGAATTATGAGTTTTGTTCTAGAAACAGCATATCTGATACAAGTGAACTGTTAATATAAGGGTTATTCATTTAAATATGGATAAAAAGCCTGGACCCATACCCTCAACTGCATTGTGAAATTGCCTTATGGAACTTAGTTTGTCTCTCCTTGGCTTAAATAAGGCTTTACTCCTCTTTACTTTCTTTCCAGACACACTGTGAACAGGAAAAGGCAAAGTTACGTATCCGTGCTAAACCATCTCTCTTTCAGCATATGGGAACTTATTCATCATTGGCTGGGAAGATACAGAATTTGAAAGTAAGAGTAAGAAATTAATGCCACATTTCTAAACTATATGCTTGTGTTCTGACTTGTTTCTTAAATCAGTTTCAAGGATCCCATCTTTGGCATTGGATGACATTTCCATATCCAAGTACGTTGGTTTACAGATTTGATGGAGAATATTGATCTGGCATCTAAGCTGCTGCTGGGGCACACTGCTTCTCCACAAACATTTTTGCATCTCTAATCTGAACAATTGCACCACTCACAGGAGCATTCCATGGCATGTAGGAACCCTCTTCCCAACACAAGATTTCATGTGCTCTGCTCCATACAGACAGAAGCAGCTGTGATAGTTTGTTTTAGCTGAGAAGTTCACACTCTCAATATGAGGGACTATTAAGAAGGTGTTCTGGTAGAACAAGGGTGTGCCTAACGTGATGGCCATAGATTTTTAGGGACAGTTTGGAGGGCAAACCACATACCCGATAAGGACAAGAGCAATGATGCACCAGACTTCAGGGATCTCCTGATGGTGCCATCAGGACTAGTCACAAGGTCATTGGAATTTCTGTATTGGTTTAGACTACAGATTCATGTCCCCTTTAGCAGAGACTGGTATCACATGTTCTGGCAGTAGACAACTATGAAATAGGCTGCTGTGAAGAAGTTTACTTTTAAAGTTTGGCAACTAAGACATAATCAGTACAGCTCTCTCTACGAGTCCCGGTGATTGCACTGAAATGAGTATATCTATTAAAAATGTATTGCATATTTTTTTGACACTGAGGTAATTATTTTCTGGAATAGCTTCCTGAAGTAATTCCACATATGAGTGCACTTTCTTTCATTGTATGAGTGAAATTACTTTTCCTTATATCCAACAGGATACAGATTTTGGTAAAACAGTGCTGCATAAATCACATAATAATCCACCTGCAAAAGTGGATACAAGCCTAAAAATATACCAGCAATATACCTTGGAAAAAGTTTATAAAGGAGAAGACTGTTTTTGGGCTTCAGCTCCAGTGGCAGGTGACTACATCAGGTTCACCTTTTTAAATCCACTAAAAGTTGAAAAGTAAGTATTGCATGATATGGAGTATGGAAACCTACATATATCCAGTTTGGAAATTATTCAGTCTGTTCAAAATCATCAGTGCTCAGCTGTTTGCATAAAAAGTCCATAATTTTCTACTTATCTGCTTCTCTTCTTGAACTCCCCTCCTGAAATGCATTTCTTCATTGGTAATTAGAAAGCTTCTTATTTTTTTTCTTTTTATTTCTTCAGGTAAATATTTACACTCTCTCATGATAATTCACAAAGGATTCATCAGCAGAGCTAGTGAAAGCTTTATTTCTATAGTTGCCAGCAGAAAGGCTGTTTGCATGGTGTCACTAGTGGTGTTCCCCAGGGGTCAGTGTTGGGTCCAGTCCTGTTTAACATCTTTATTGATGATTTAGATGAGGGGATTGAGACCATCATCAGCAAATTTGCTGATGACACCAAGTTGGGAGGGAGTGTCGACCTGCTGGAAGGCAAAAGGGCTCTGCAGAGGGATGTGGATAGACTTGAGAGATGGGCTGATTCCAATGGGATGAAGTTCAATAAGGCCAAGTGTCGGGTCCCGCACTTTGGCCACAACAACCCCCTGCAGCGCTACAGGCTGGGCACAGAGTGGCTGGAGAGCAGCCAGGCAGAAAGGGACCTGGGGGGACTGAGGGACAGGAAGCTCAACATGAGCCAACAGTGTGCCCAGGTGGCCAAGAAGGCCAATGGGATCCTGGCCTGTATCAAAAATAGCGTGGCCAGCAGGACCAGGGCAGTGATCCTTCCCCTGTACTCTGCCTTGGTGAGGCCACACCTTGAGTATTGTGTTCAGTTCTGGGCCCCTCAGTTCAGGAAAGATATTGAGGGGCTGGAGTGAGTCCAGAGAAGAGCAACAAGGCTGGTGAAGGGACTGGAGCACAAGTCCTGTGGGGAGAGGCTGAGGGAGATGGGGGTGTTTAGCCTGGAGAAGAGGAGGCTCAGAGGTGACCTCATCACTGTCTAGAACTACCTGAAGGGAAGTTATAGCCAGGTGGGGGTTGGTCTCTTCTCCCAGGCACTCAGCAATAGGACAAGGGGGCATTGGCTTAAGCTCTGCCAGGGGAAATTGAAGTTGGAGATCAGAAAAAAATTCTTTCCAGAGAGAGTAATCAGGCACTTGAATGGCCTGGCCAGAGAGGTGGTGGATTCCCCATCCCTGGAGGTTTTTAAACTGAGATTGGCCGTGGCACTGAGTGCCATGATCTGGTAAAGGGACAGGAGTTGGACCAAGGGTTGGACTTGATGATCTTGGAGGTCTTTTCCAACCCAATTGACTCTATGATTCTAAGTCTGCATCTCCACCTAGTGAGCTGGACTAAATGACAGTTGTTACAATAAACACTGGTGTTCTGTGATCAATGGTTAGTTAACTGATTTATGCTTTAGGAAACTTGGGTAGCCTGTATTTTTGCTTTTTTCTGTTACTGGGAACCTGTACTGGATGAAGGTGACTTACATATGGTATTGTCTAATGGCTGGTGATAACCTGTGAAAATGTATTATTAATCCTATAATATTTGGTGGCCTTAGGCCTTGAATGTTTGGTACCAGAAAAGAGAGGTTGATGTTTTAAATTTTGTTACTTTTTCAGGATCTAAACTGCTAGGAATTCTAATGCCAGAAATTTAACAGGGAATTTTATTTTTAAATCTTATATAGATGTTTTTACTTGGATTTTTGTTTTGTCAGTGCTCTTGCTCATTGCTTTGAAAGGAAACTATTGGATTGTTCAGTAGTGATAAAAAGGGGGATTCTCCTCACACATAGTGTATGGTTTAGTAGAAACAGGAGCTTTTGTTGCCATTTGCCTTCCAGAAGCCCATCTCACCTTGGTCATACCATAATAGGAATAGATCAGAGGGCAGATCTGCCTTAGCCACTTAAAGCTGGGAATACATTTGGAACTTGAGCACTGAAAAAGGGGAACACTTGCTTTCATGATTCCAGAGAAAGATGGCTTAAATGTTTGTTCTGTTTAAAATAAAAAGCCACTATTATGGTTTGGTCACAAATCATAAATTTTCAATGCCTGTTTCTGATCTCTATAGCCCACAACTGTTTAAAGAAAAGGTATCTGAAACTTTCCTTCAAAACAAAAAGAATTACTTCCCTAGAAATTTTCTAGAGTATAAAATACCTGGAAATAATATACCTTTATCATCAGGTACTTCTTTAGAAGTGGAAACATGGAGCACCCTGGTGATAAACTGTTTAACACTACTGTGGAAGTGTTGCCAGCTGATGTAAGTCTCTAATTTCCAACTGTATTTCGTTTTAAGAATGATGTTCAGCATCAAATGTCACACCCTAGAAAATATTTCTGAAAATTTTATTTTCGTGGGGGTTTGTTTGTTGGTTTGTTTTGTTTTTTTTACAGGAAATGCAAAGAAAACAACCGGTAGATAATGGAAATAAATTTAACTACCCAGCAACCAAAGATGGATATTTAAAAATAGGTAAATTTTTTATTGTCACTTCAAAACCAGAAATTCTGTTCTTAAATATAAAATGTTTCTGCTTGTGAGAATTTCATCAACTCTTTAATAAACTCAACATTCCAAGGTGAATTAGTAAGGAAAAGAAACTCTTTGCACTGCTATATCATACAGTGTATGATGTTTCACTAATGACTATCCTGTTTTGGTTTAACTAATAAGAACCCTACCAGCAGTGGGAAAAGCTAAGACATCTAATTAGAAGAAACAAACTAATTACAGTGCCTGAAAAGTCTTAACAGGTTGGATTGGGTTTGTGTGGCAAGGTTTGGTAGTGGGGGGGCCTCCACTGGTGGCTTCTGTGAGAAGCTTCCCCTGTGCCCAATGGAGCCAGGGCCAGCCAGCTCCAGGATGGACCCACTGCTGCCCAGGGCCAAGCCCAATGGGGGTCACAGCTCTGGGTTAACATTTTTAAGAGGGGGAAAACTCCCCTGTGTGACAGCAGTGGGAGCTGAGGAGGGGAGTGGGAATATGTGAGGGAAACAGCTCTGAAGACACCAAGATCAGTGGAGAAGGAGGGGAAGGATACCATGCTGAGTCCTCTGAAGAGGAAGGAGGGGCAGAGACATTTATTTAAATTGATTTTTTAAACTGATTATTTAAAATTATTATTAAAAATAATGTGCCACATGTATATGGTTACTACTAGCATGTTTAAATTCATTTATCATTCTTAGCTTTAGTTTTCAGTTGTTACTGTTTGACCTTTTCCAAAAGATTTTTTCCCAAATGTTTCTTTTAATAATATCTAGATTTAATTTCTAGTTTGTAATTTAGAGTTTTTGCATAAGTTTGCTTGGAAGGGTATTTCATTCTAACATATATCTGTATGGATCTTGTTTTATTTTTTTATTTAGGGGCTTTTGAAAATGGAATTGCAGAAGGCAGCATCAGTCAGTCGATAGGAAGAATACAGGCTATTCGTTTATCCATCAATTCTGATTCCTCTGTCTGGGCAGTGCTTAGTGAGGTATGCATGTTAATAAAAGCATTTTTATTATTAAGTGAGTTTTGGTTCTTCCAATCATATAGCATTGATAAGCATGAATTTTATTTAATTTTGAAAGTAATATTTTGTGGAAAAACTCACAGAAGTGGAGAATTATATTAATTATTTAGGGGAGAAGTTAAATTTATGTCATAGACAGTGCTGGAATTGCTCAAATGGGATTATTCTCCAGTTTTGCAGTGCTGTAAGTGTAGTCAGTAGGATTTAGGTCTTGATTAAAAAAGCTTTTTTCAGTCACCATCTTGTGTATTAATTATATTACGTCAACATTTTCAGATGAACATGTGATTTTTAATTCTTCAAGTGTTTCCAAGTGTTTGAATATCAGTGAGCCTCTAAGTAGAAAATACTCATCTGAGGTCACTGTAGAGAATGACTGCAGCCTTAAACTGTAGCCATAGCTGCAAGAAGGGAAAAGCTAATGTCTTAGGCAATGTTTCTGTAGATTTTAGGAAATAATAAGATTTTTTTTTCAGGTACTTATCAAGACATCTGAAAACTGAAAACAAACCATTTTTGATGTGTCGCCTCTTATGGATTGTTTGAAAACAAGGCTGACAGCAGCAAAATAAGAACTGGGTAAAAAGACCAATTCCAAACCCATGTAATTCTTAATACTGTGTATTATGAAAGAGTTGAGGTAACTCTTAGAACTTTATAGGAAAAAAGTATAAAGACCCCAATTATGTTTTTAATTTCTATAAAATGTTCTCGAATAATGTGTCATATATAAAAATCTCACCTTATTTTGGTGAGACAACAATGTTTATTACAAACAATTGATAAGGCATTACAGGCTGTCTCAGGGACTAAAGCATAAATGTATAAAAAATTTCATCAGAAGTAAAAATAAGGATGTTGTTGAAAAATATTTAGAGCACAGTGTTCAACTCCACTAAAAACACTGGTAAATTTTTTAGGGAAACTATAACTGAAGGAAAGTTGTCAATATTCATTGCAAGTAGTTAAAGAAGTCCATAGGAACTACTTAATATTATGAAAACTTAATATAAGTGTGTTCAGCCTTAATGTAGCATAACTTATGTTTAATATTTTTTTCAATGAGAAGTGCCTACAAGTTACCATTTGAATAACTTGAAATTTAAACAGGCATTGTTTGGAAGATTGTAAAACTTTTCAGCGAATTGTGTATTGAATTAACTACAGGAAATAGTAAGAGTATTATGTGTAACTATATTTTTGTAGAAAGAAAATCTATTTAAATAAAATTTTGGATCTTATAATTTGATAATCAATGTGTACTCATGTTTGAATCCTGGTCACAAGTCAAAATTCAACATAACTTTGAAAATAAAAAGTAAACCACAGTAATCTCATTTGAAAGATTTCTGGGAAATGACAGTCCACCTTGGGCATCTACCTGTTAAGGCATAGAATTCCAGTGTCACATCCTTAGCACTGGAAGCAAGACAGCGCCCTCAGCATTCCCCTGCACAGGCATTGCATGCGACTGGCAGGAAATTCACTGCAATGTACAGCTGGGGGCAGGGTGGTCCCGTGGTGTAAAGGAGAGCACTCCGTGATCTGAATCCCAAGGCCCTGAGTTCCAGTCTCAGTGGGCACTGTCCCCTGGCAGTTCTATGCCTCCCTGCCATCCCATCCCATCAGATCTTGGATGCTCAGCAGGGTCAGCCCCGGTTAGTACCGGGGGCTGTGACAGTCCCGAGGACTTCCCTGTCACTGTCCAAGCTCGCTCGGCCGTGGCAGATGGACCTCAGGACTTAAACGGTGGGGCCAGTTCTGCGCACGCTGTGCCTCACCTAAAACATCCACTGCACAGGCTGGAAGGGCACACCCACATGGGGAGAGCCCTTCCCAAATCTTTGTTCTAGAAGTTTGGCCATACAACTGGGTGTCGATTTATACTGAATGGGTTACATTAATGTGGAATTGTATTCTGAATGCAAGAGTGCTTTTCATTTAGAATGAGTTGAAATGAATTGTCTTACATTAAAAGAGTTCAGAAGAGTAGCTTTTTAAAGACTACCTCTAATAATATCTCGATAATGATGCCATGAGAGACCCCAACAAAGCAGGACTCTGAGCCAGGTTAATGTGGGATAAGATAAAAAGTAAAGTACTTTAATATCAGGCCAAGTGCCTACAGGAATACATGGTGACATGCACGTGCCAAACACTGGTTTCTATGGGTTTTGTAATATGATCTATCCAATCACCTCTCAGTCCAGCCCCATCCTGCCCCTGGTCCCACCCTTGTTCCACGCCCCGGGATTTGAGTCTGAGGTTGGTGAGACCCTCCTCTTCACCATTCTCTTCTTCCTCAGGCTCCTGGAGTTTTTCCAGTGTTCTGATTTCTGGGTCACTCTGCCCCGTGTTTACATCTCATTCTGCAGGCCTTCTGATATCCTTCAGTTCTTTACCTTGGAAACAAGACCAAATAACTAAAAGAATTTGAGCTACTGATAAATGGCAGGGATTAGGATACATAAACACTGAACTTAAGCTGTTAGAAATATTAGCACACCAAATCTACATTTTACTACAGTTACAAGTACTTCTAAAATTTATAAAAATGAAAAATCAAAAATTCAAAAACCCCTTCAGCATCAATAACATTACTTAAAGGTTGATTATTTATTTTACATTATTTATGTTGACTATTATTGACAGGATTGTTTATATACTCTGGTGTTGCATAAATGTGTGTGTATACATTTATACATAGCTATGTGTGCTTGTATTTCTTGGACTACGTACTGCAGCCTTCATTATGTTTGGAGTTTAATGCCAGTTAAGAAGCAATGCAGCAATCCAAGCATGCTTAGAGATACACCAAGGGACACTTTTATCCATCAGCACTTGCAGTGAAAACGTAAAATCTTTATTTTGCCATTGCTTTCACTGCAACAGACTCACAGTGTCTGCTTTCAGGGTGCCTCACACTTGCTCATTTACAGTGCGATGTGTGCTGGTTTAAAGGTAAACTGGCAGGAGAAATGAATCCAACACGAAAGAGATTATAAGTCAGAGTTACAATTTAATAACAATATTACAATAAATGCAATGGCACAAAGAGAAATTGGTTTTAACCCACAAACCCCAGAAGTATAACCCAGCACCCCGGGGCACAAACACAAAGGGATTTGTGCTGAGACCCACGTGGTTTCCTCCAAGTCCAAAGCAAAAGGAGGTAGAAAACCTGTTGGTGCAGCTGATGGTTGCAGTCCAGTGAAGAGGGGTGTTTGCAGTCTGATTGAGAGTGGTGGTCTCCTCCTGTTGAGGTTCTGCTCCTCCTCTGGATCCAACAAGTGGTTCCCCAAGTCCCAAACCCCCCAAGATTATATCCCCTCAGGTCCAAGTGGGACTACCCAGTACCTCCCTCAGAGCGGGGAGTACACCATGGGTGATCTCACTCTGCGAGTCAGGGGGTATTTGGAATCATTGGTGGCCCATTAGCAGACATGACACCTCAGGCTGGGTGTGGAGGTGCCAACGACTTCCCGGAGGGGAGTTATCACAGCTCTTATCTCACAGGTGTCTGTCACACCCAGTTCACATCCCTGAGGAGTCAGGTGTGCCCTGGGCAGCTGCTGCAAATGGTCCATTGTTAACAGTTCTTGGGAAATGAATAGAGGGTGTGGAATACACAGCTTTGGTCACACACACACAGTGATAAACTGGTGCCACCTGCTGAACTAGGACACAGTGTCACTGTAAGGAAGAAATTTTAGAGTGAGTATTAAATCAGTGAAAACACCGAAAATATTAAGGGAATAGATTTTGCTCCCAAACTCTCTTATTTTCACAGCGAAATGAGATTTCACTCTATGTAATGAGGCATAATTTCAAAAACCTATTCAGAATACCTGAAATTCTATTAGGAAGTGACTGGACTTCTAAAACCCCTTTTTAAATCTAATTTTTCATCCTGTGCTGCCAGCTTCGTGCTTCATTCATTGCTTCTGTTTTTTACATATGTTACACAGCCTTTGAAATCACAGAATACGCTTCTCACTCTGATGTAAATGAGGTTTTAGTTGACATCCTAAATAGTGAATGCTTGCATGTGAACCTTTAAAGTGAAATTTTGCCTAGTCCTGGTTCTTTGCTGTGCTTTAGGGAGTGCAGAGGTTTCTTTCATGGTGAGCCACATTAAAGGCTGCCGAGACTCAGAAGCTTCAGCTCAGGAATCCAGGGAATAAGGATCTTCCTCCAACCTTACAGCTGGCAGGGTTTGAACTCCAGGTGTTGTGCTTGCAACCTATAAAACCAAAGTGGGAAAAGTGAAAAAAAACCAACTGTGAAAGCAGTTTCAGATTCTATACTTGATCACCAGGCTTCTTCGAATGGAAATTTTAATTCAATACTTCCATGTTGTTTAAAACAGTCTCAAAAACATTGACCACCTCAGGCTCATTGTACCTGGACCTAATGAGGTTAAATGCCTGTGTGGAGAGAAAGCAGGTTTTCCAAGCTTATTCGATATTATCAATGGATTATTCAACCCATTTTGATTTTCACTGGAGCAGTTATTTCTCTGGATGGCGTGCCTCCATTCTTGCCTTAGATCTTTTGAGGGACTTTTGAAAGGGGGCACGCGAATATTTGTATCCTTTACAGAGGGGAGCGAGGGACGGGGCTTTGCTGCTTTGGTTAGCACTCTGCTCAGCGATGCCGTATGTTGGCTCGTCAAACCGAGTCTCCACCTGTAATAAGGAGTCTTGTTACTGTGCGGTTGTTGGTAGCAGAGGAGCGCTGTCTGTGCTGAGGGGGTTCCCGCTCCGGCCCGCGGGCCGCGGCCATGGCAGCCCCGCCACTGTCAGGGGCACCCATTGCCAGGGGCGGGGCCGGGCCGCTGCTGCGCGCGATTGGCTGGGGCACGGCGTGGGGGGCGGGCCGGTAGCGGCGGACCGAGCCGCCATTGGATCTCCGCTCTTGGTGAGGCGCCTCTGATTGGTGTATCTCCCTGACCGTCTCCCGCGCCCCCGCACGCGCTCCACGGAGTCTCGGCCGCGCCTCCGCGCGCGGGGTGGGCGGGGCGGGGCGGGGCGCGCTGCGCCGCGATTGGCCGGCTCGGGGCGGCGCGGCGCGAGCGGCGGCACCTGCTCCGCTCCCGCATCCCCGGGACGAGCGGCCCGGCCCCGATCCTCATCCCCATCCCGATCCTCATCCCCATCCCGATCCTCATCCCCATCCCGCCGCCCGTAGCCGACCTCTGCGGGCCGGGCAGCGCCGGGAGCGCCTGCAGCCGCTCGCCGCGGGCAGAGGAGCGGCGTCGTGTCGTGACGGTGCTTGGTAACGAGGGCGCGGGGAGCGGCGGCGCCCAGGCCCGCAGCGGCGGCGGGAGGTGCGTGCGGGCCCCGTGCGGAGATGGGAGGGGACGGCCGCCGTTCCCTGGCCTGCTCCCCGGCGGCTCCCCTCGGCTCCCGCACCGGGGGCTCCCCTCGGCCCCAGGGGAGGCGGCGGGTCCCCAGGGCGGAGCGGGGGCAGCGCGGACATCCCGCCGCGGGGGCCGTTTGCGGGCCTGGCCCCGGGCCCGAGCAGGGGCAGCGCGGCCTCTCCGCGGCTCTGCCTGCGGCCCTGGTTCTCCCTGCGAGGTATCCCGAAAAGCGGGTTCGTGTTGGGCGCTGTCCGAACCCAAACTTCTATTTTTATTTAAATAACGTCTTCCTGGAGGTTTTAGGCTGTAGCAACAAAATACCTCGAGCAGGCACCTTCTGGAGTGCAGCATTGCAGATGGACTGGCTGCTGAGCTACACATTCGGCATCCAGTGCAGTCCAGTGTGTTTTAACTCTTCAGCAAATGAGGGGAAAGTGCGGCTTTCACACCAAATAAAGGAAAAATAAAAAGTTGTGTAAGAATTCTTGAGTGCTTTTCACGGAGCAGTTTCAGCTGGATGTTGTCTTTGGTCAGGTTGGTGCCCATGCAGCAGTTCGGGGGAGGGATAAGGCAGCACATGGTTATAGGTGGAAGAAGGAGTGGGGAAAAAAAACCCCTCCACTTTTTGTAGCCATAGATGGAATTGATATTTGGCGCTACAAAAAGTCCATGTGTTGATACTGCATGGAGGAGCTTTAGACATCTGAGTGAGAGAGGCTGTTAATTGCTGACCTATTCCCTTTCTACTGGAGAATGCAGAACACTGAGAGATGCATGAAAAAGGCATAAACCCTCTTCAAAGTCCAAAGAAAAGTTGCCAATAATCTAAAAGATCCTGGTCAGTGTTTAGTTCTGTGTCAAATGAAAAAATGGTACTGCTACCTTAATGGTGTGTGCAGAATATGCAGCAGAGTAGTGGTCTGAAGATTGACTGACTTGCACCATCCAACCATCTGCAGAAAACAAATCATTCAGGTGGGAAGGAACCCCAGGAGGACTCTACTGTGTCAGCTTGCTCAGAGCTTTATCTGCAGTGTGTGGATGATCCCAAGCACTGAGCCTAGGCAGCCTGTAATACAGCTTGTCTGTCCTCATGGGGGAAAAAATTCCAATATCCAGTCAGAATATGCATTCAGTTTATGTCTGTTGCCTTTCCTAAATATTGGTGTGTGTCTCAGAAACACCAGCACTTGTTACTTCAGGTGCATGTTCTGCTGATGTTGCAGGACTGTTGCTGGTCCAGGAGTGCTTTGCAATGGTGCTGCTGGTTCAAATGTCCCTTCTGATGGGTAGCACTGTAGGGACATAGCACTGCTGTCATTGCCCATGGGAAAAAGTGACCAAGCTGTGCAAAAATGAAGGTTAAAATTACAGGTATGAACTTACATATACTGATAGAATTGTCAATGTGTTTATTTAGAGACAGCTAGAGATTGGAGACTGGGAATCCTTATTTGGGGTGCAGTTATTACAGGATAGATTCCTGTGTCTCAGTTTCTATGAATATAGATTTTCAGAATGAAGACAGCTATCCAGAGCTCTCCTGGGTCATGCAGAGCTATTGGCATTCCTTAATGAACTAACCCTGAGATCAGCTCACCTGGTTGGAGCATGGACCTGATAATGCCAAGGGTATTGTTTGATTCCTGTAGAGGCCATTCACTTAAGACTTGGAACTCAATGATCCTTGTGGGTCTGTTCCAACTCAGAATATTCTGTGATTCTGACAAATGCTGCCGAGATGTGTGGTTTTGCAATTACCTATTTGCAGTAGCTGCCTGAAGGACAGTTTGGAAGTCATTGATCTTTGGTGTTTAGGCAGAAGTGCCAGTAAACATGTTTGGAGTTTGTGTGAGAGCCACAGGCTGGGAGAACTTGCCTTGTTCTACTGAGGAACTTTGAACAGTGAGGGTCCTTTGGCTTGGTTTTATCATCACCTTGAAGAAAGAGTAAGAAAAGCTTTTCATAGGTCTTTGTGTGTTAACTCCATGGGCTACCCAGAGAGGGGGTGGATTCCCCATCCCTGGAGGTTTTTAAACTGAGATTGGCCGTGGCACTGAGTGCCATGATCTGGTAAAGGGACTGGAGTTGGACCAAGGGTTGGACTTGATGATCTTGGAGGTCTTTTCCAACCCAATTGATTCTATGATTCTATGAACTAGGAAAGTTCAATAGGTTTTAAAGAAGATTAAATGTGTAGTGTGAAGTTCTGTTTTGAGACCAAAACCTCTTGCTTTTTTTTACATTTTAAGACTGTAGTGCTGGCAGAATTCATAAAAGATTTAATACCATCTTTGCCTGGCAATCGAGTGAGGACTGCAGTTGGTCTTGGTAATGTATTTTGGTGTCTCTGGGATTATTCTAAGAGTTTATCAAAAGATCAAGAGTTAAAATGGACCTTCTCTTGTTGAACGAAGAACTGAGAGATCTTATTGCAGATTGAATGAAATTAGGGTAAAGTTCTAGACCAGGACCAGGAAATAGTGGTGGGACTCAGTGTGAAGGAAGTGAAAGCATCAGGAGTTTTGAAAGGGAGCTGTGTAGAAAGATGAGTTCTGGTCTGATTTCTTGGATGCCCTTGTTAGTTTGTGTATGGAACAAAAGTGGAGGGAGCTGATTACAATAAAATTCCAGCTACATGAGTGAAAAGCATTTTAGATCATACACAAAATACACCTGAAATGTATTGACAAAAAGAGATGTGTCTCTTCATCTGCTTTAGGAGAAGAGGAGGAGACCACCTGCATGACAAACTAGTTAATGTAAGGTAGGCAAGCTTTATGCTAGAAATGCAAGTCTGATATCTGCTTAATCTATGGGAGCTAAGAAGCCCCAGAAGGTGCTGATTTGAAATTCTGAGACTGTTTCTTCTAATACAGTGATTAAGAAACCAGAAAGTGGAGGAGTTAAAGCTAAGTGTGATACCCTTCAGGCAGAGTTGTTCAAAAATATACCATAAAACTGAATATTCGTCATGATAAACTGAATGACTTCAAATCATCAGGGCAAGATTGTTTCAAGTTTTAGAATTGGTCAAGAAAATCTGTGAGTTAACAATATCTGTAGTCTTTAATTTTTTTTTAAAAAACACAGTAAAATTTGCAGATGGCTGTTGATATGTATCACTCTGTTAATAACTGAGAACAGAAGGAACCACAGGCCTGGCATCCTGAAGCAAGGTTGTAAAGTCACCACAGAGAATGGCAGGGATTGAGGATAATAGTGTGGGAATAAAAAAAAGAACAGTAGTGTGGGAATAAAAAAAGAACAGTAGTGTGATTAATGCAGTTTTGTGGAAAACAGGTGTTAGCCCCCAAAAGAAAGGCTTTTGATTCTTTGACTATTTCCTAATATTGACGTAGGACTGATGTGTGAAACATTTCCTTATGATATTGCTGGGGTTTGGCTCTAAATATCAGTGCAGTCAATATTAAGCTAATAGATCTTATTTTTTTTCCTTATTCCTTTTTTCTTTTCATATATTGAAGCATGATCATGCTGGGATGAGAGGTTTTTTTTAGCCCTGATACTGTTTGAACTTCATATGTGTTGCTTGATAGAATTTTCATATGTTAAAATTGAGTGATGAATAACTATTGGTGCAATTCTAATATTTGAATTGCTTGGCAAATCTAATAAATCCAGGAAGAAAGAAAGAGACTCACCCTTCCAGTTTAAAATAGTATCTAGAATTGCTGGGATATTTAGAGTTGCAGAGGTAAACAGTGTAATCTCTAGAGTGGTGATTTAACTGAGAGGGTGGCTGCTTTCTCAGGTGCAGAAAGCACCTCAGCAGCAGAGTGTTTAGTATGACCAGTACTGGCTAAAAGTAATGCACAGTTTGAGAATGTTATATAATAGCAAAGTAAAAATCAGTATTTGTCGTTATTTTTAAGCTTACTGTGAATAGAAGTTAATAAGACCCAAAGAATAAACACCTGTGCAGAAGTATCTGGAATCTGTCCTTGTTCTCTTCCCAAATTCAGACAAAAAACAATTTCAGAAGGAAGCATTTTTGCAAGACACTTGAGGAAACTGGCATAGGTGTGTGCTTGACACTGCACTCTCCAAACGACTGGATAATCCAACATAAAACTGAATTTGTGTGTCTTACAGATGTGCAGCAAAAAATGCTGGGCAACAATCTTTTCTTTTTCACAGCAGGTTACACTGAGAGCCTGGGGCAGTTGTCTGCTATTGACATTCCTACTTACAGAGATTAAGGATTTCCAGGTTTCCCTGAAATTAGACATGTATTTGTATTTAAGCTTGAACTTTTGCTTTAACTGACTTAAGCTTTAAAATCATTGGAAAATTTTGAAACAGAAAATATTTTCTGAAATGATCTTATACTTTCTTTTGACACAGCTGGGCTGGAGTTGATCTAAGGCCTGCACTCAACACAGTCATTGGAAGGGGAGGCAAAAACAAATGCAGAATTCTGGCAGTACATCCTAAATCTATAAATTTTATTTTCCATAATGAACAGGATGTTACTTAACTGCTACACTGTGGAGACTGATTCAATGTGATTACCTGTTTAAATTGTTAAAGAATGAGAAAAATAAAAGCAGTCTTCTCTACTTCTTAAAGCTTATATACTGCAGTCAAATTCTTGCTAGATTTGGCAAGGTAAGGGAACAGGCTACAAGCACTTCCACAGGGACATCAAGAAGGAAAAAAAAGTCTGAGTCAGGGCTCTGTAGTAAAATTAAGGTGTAGCACTTTGCTAAAATATTATAGTGACAACAATTTCTGATAGTTATTTCTTATTATTTTAATGTGGTTTTTTCTCTTGTAGGTAAAGTCTGGGGTAAAATTGAAATAGTATTGATAATATCTTTGCAACAATATTTAAAATTCAAAACTTTCAGTTCTTCAGATAACCAAGATGCGTTTCCAGTGGGACTGGCTGTGCTTGGGTGTCCTGATAATCAGCTCAGTGACTGCAGAAACTGAAAATGAAGACAGTCTGGATGCAGATGTGGAAGGGGAGGATTTTGACATGCAGTCCCAAGAAGCTGAGGTTGAAAAAGATAAACCTTCCATAGAGGTAAGATTACAAAAGTCTTTAGTTAAGCCTGAATAATACAAGATACATAGTTATAACTGTGAGAAATTGGTGGACAAATCCATTTTAGAAAGAGTGAGTTAACTGGCAGTTGACAACTGAGTGGGTGTCAAACCCTGTGGGGTCTGAGTTTTTCATACAGGGCAAACTTCAAGAGTGATTCTCTTATGCCAAAGTAAAATCTCCTGCCTGCAGTGGATAGTCATAAAAAGGGGTTTATTTCAATCCAGATACAGAACCTTTTGCAGAAAGGCCTAACACAGTTTTTCTAGACAAGAAAGCTGAAAGCATCTTGATCTTACTGATTTTGACTTCAGGGCAGTTTCTGGATTCCATCAGTCACAGCTGCCTTTTGACATTGTCTTTGCTCTCAGAAAATCTTTCTTCTTTTGTTGTGCTGTACTTCAAAATAGATGCAAATAGATGTAAGCAATATTAATAAATTAATTTTTCAGCTTTCTGTTGTGTAGCCCAATTGTAATGTGCTGAGTAGAGAGTAAAAAGAGAAGCACAGAAAACATGTCAAGAAAGAAATAGGGAGGAAGGAGAGAATTGGTGCAAGTTCAGTAGATTTTATGGGGTTTTGTTATACAGAAGATGTAACAAAGGTTTAGTTAAGAGCTTTGAACAACTTATAAAATGCACAGATGTGAAATGGGGGTGGTGAGGAAGGGATTTTATGCTGTTAGATATTTCTAATGAACAAAATCTGTTGGTCTGCCTGGATGGATCACTTCTGTAGGTATGGTGGTGCATTTCAAATGAAAAATTTTAACTTATATATCTGTACATGTCCCTTAGGTTGTGTACCAGACTCCAAAGCCAACTGGGGAAGTCTATTTTACAGAAACCTTTGATGGAGGATTGTCTGGGTAAGCTTATGCCTTAAAATCACAAACTTTTACATTGTCCCGTTTAACTTACAGTGGCAGGACTTATTTTGTATTCATTTTTCTCTTAGTATCCTTATATAAATCAATTTTTACAGGGCTTAGAATTGGGAAAGCTGTTACTGCTTGCCCCAGATACATCATAATGTTAAGCAGGATATTTAACAAACATTTGAGATAAGTGGCCTTTTTTTGTGTGTGTTTTAAGGAAGCTTTTAATAAACTCTGATTTGATGGATGTAAAGGAAAATAATATAAAGATTTAGCAGTTGAGTTTAACTAGTACTTCAGTAGCAAACCCTTTCCTCCTTTTCACATGATCTTAGTATGTGTAAGAAGGCAGCACCTTCACCATTATAGATGAAATCTTGATTGGGAAAGACTTTTTAGCAGATTTTTATTAATTTATTTTATTGTTTCCCATACTCAAGAGGAATTAGGTATTTATGAGACTACTGAAGTGTGCCTAGGTAGTCCTTACTGTATTGAAATTTTAGAAAAATGTTCAGATTTACCTCAACAATTCTTAAGCCAGAAATTTTTGTCTTGTTTGTATCTTGGAAGTGTCCTTATGACAGTGTGGCAATCTCAGGTGCAGCTGCTACAGAGTGTGACTTGTGATGTTCAGTGAAATTCCGTGTATTGTGAGCTGCAGTTGCCACCAATGCACTGTCAGTAAGAAAGAATGTAATTGTTACTTTCTATTTCTGGAATAGACTTACTACTTTTAGTTAGAAAACAAGCTGACATTCAGTCCTCTTTCCAGCTCAGGTGTACAGGGTTTAGAACCTCAAGGACAAACCAAATGCATACCATGTAAATGTGGTCTGCATGATCACAGAGTTTTGGTTTTTTTGAAAAGCAAAAAGAATCAAGCCAGGTTAGCATGGTGTCAGTGGCTCAGGGTAAGTGAATGTGCATCCAGGTAGAATCTGAATATGGTAAAAATCTCTTTAGTAAGAGCTGGTGTGATGTTGGAGTATTTTATTGCTATGAGAACAGCTTTTAAAATGTGAATTTAAGCCTCTGTTTTTAATGGAAAATCAGATCTTTGTATTAGTTTATTTCTCCTGTACATTTGGATGCTTTTGAGCAAAAGACCCATCTCTTTATTTGTGAAGAATCATGACAAAAAGTGTTTTCATATGTTAATAAAATTGATGGAACAAAATGGGAAGAGCCAGACAGAGAGGTGAAAGGAAATGCCATGTGATACTTTCATTTAGTAGAACTTAAAGCTGCCCACTTTTTAATTCCTGTGTGAAAACTGAGATCAAACTACAGCAGGAGTGGGATTATACCATCATAAGACACTTGTCTGTTGAGGGTGCATGATTTGAACTTAGACAAAATCACATGGTAGCAGATGCAGTAACTTTTGTAGGATTGAGTCCTAGTCCTGTTTCCCAGTTGTTTCTAAACTGTTCTCTTCTGTAGAGTTACCAGCCACTGAACATTAGTCTGTTACTACTCACATTGTGCTCTTTTCTATTTTCTTGTTTTGTTGAATATTTAGACCAAATATAGAAGGAAAATAAGTTGGCAAGCTCTAGTCTTCAGTGTGTCACTTGTCTTGATGATGTGATCACTCCTAAATGTTAAGTGCAAAAGCAGTACCCGAGATGAGAGGAAAAATTATTAAATAGCAGAGGTGATAATGGTTGTTAAAAAAAGTGAAACAAACCACTGAGAACCTTGATTAACAGATGCAAAGACTTAACTGAGGTACTTGAGTGATACTTGAGAGACATTCATCCCAATTTCTGGCTTTTTGAGATCTGGTCAAAGATTAGTTGTCTTCCCACTAAATCTAATATTCTAAGCTTTAGCTACATTGCTTGGCATTTTTTGGTCTATCTGTACTTAATTTACATAAGAGTAATGAGTGTGAAAGAAAGATTTATGAGAAAGTAAGCAGCATGTTGCCTTTCTTCCCTAAAACTGTGGAAAAGAGTACCTATAAATTGACAAGGTAAATCACCAGAATAGAGGAGCTTTTTTGAGAATGCACCTTGAATATGTTTTGTGTGACTTGTAGAGATGTTTTGTTTCCTCATTGGTCTCTGTCCTGATGGTCCAAGAATAGTTTGCTATCCATACTGTGAAGCTTTTCCAGCATCTCTGTTAACCCTGAACAAATGTGACTGAAATTCAAGCTGCAGAGATACAGTGTTCATCCCTGAAATACTCCCTGCAGAGGATAGTTCAGAATGAATGAAAATAGTTCTTTACAGAATTCCTGATGAGAATGTATTATTGTAGTTGATACAATGAAGAGTTCAGCAACACTGTTGGCTTAATATATTCCTGTGCATGGCTCAGGATAGAACCACTGTCTGTTCTGATGAGGGTGGGCTGCCCTTTTCCTTTTTTTTCCTTTCCAAATGAACACTTTGTGTGTAGACTGTGCATATCTTTTTGGTAACATCCATTTGATAAGCTGAGTTTGCCTTGCCCATAGTATTGAGGAGATGAGGAGTGTTTGCCCTGTTGGATCCTCTGTGTGCAGAACACTTGGAATCTGTTCAGTCTATAATTGCATTTGTCATTTGGACACTCACTATTCCTTTTGTCCTCTGCTGTGCACGTGTAGTGTCACTGTCAGATAAAGTTACGGTTCTTTTGGGGGACTTTTTTGTCTTTCCTTATCATATTGAAGGTTTTATATATGAAACTTGCTATTTTCTGTGTACATTATGTATTTACATAATATTCTTATATTCTGCCAAACTCAGCTTCTATATAAAACTGAAGTTTATTCAGAATCAAATAATTCAGGAATTGAACTACTTTAGAGTTACAATTATATATTTACTTGCATTTTTAGAAAATATTTCGAAATGCCATATTGGACTAATCTACTTTAATTTTTCTTTTCATGTTCCATGATGCTGACTGTCAAAATCATTATTACAGGTTCACAGCCTAGAAACAAAAGCTGGTTAAACAACACAGCTTTGCACAGATAGTTCAATGACCAGTACACTCTTTGTTTTAGGTGGGTGTTGTCTAAAACCAAGAAAGAAGAAATGGATGGTAATATTGCTAAATATGATGGTGAGCAGTTTTAATGTTTACCACCTTTATATAGTTTGTGATGTTCTGTTGCTCTTTGAGAAATAACTACCCTTTACACAGAACTTAAGAAAATCTAGATGGATGGCACAGGTCAAAAATGTTAGTTTGTATAAGGGCTGTTACCCTGAAACTGAGATGCAAAATGTTGCTCATTGGGCTACTTAGTGTGAAGACAACTTTGTTAAGTCATCCCAACAATCTATTGTAATGGCTAATACTAGAATACTCTCTGGCATCTGAGTATTCAGTATTGTTTGTCTATGAATGTTGCTTCTTGAGAACCATTCTCTTTGAAATCCTGTCAGAGAGATTTACCACTTCAATTTCAGTTGTTAAACAGGTTTCTAAAGCAGCGTGTTCCATCTTGCTCTGTATGTCCTGCTGGTTCATGGGTTGGTCTCCTGGTGTTTCCTTTGAAACAGGAAAGTTAAAGTGAATGATCTTTTTCTTTAAAGTACTTCTTCATATTGTCTGTACTTAAATTTGGGGCTCTCCAGTGGTCCTTGTACAGTTTAGTCTTTCAGCAGTCTAAAACAAATTTGGAAGGCAATAATGAAAAAGATGTTTTGATGGTTTAACCATCGGAATTTGCACTTGACTTGTGAATTCCTAGTCTAAAATTGGCTGCTTAAATGAAATTTTAAACTGTTTGACAGATGTGGGAATCTGTGGCAATAATTTTGGAACCTGAATTTACTTCAAGGGGAGTAGGGAGAAAAGTTTCTGTTGGAAAAGGAAACTATTTGCTACTGCTCTTGTGTCGAATGAAATCAATTAATGTCAGTAGAAAGTGGTAACCATTATTGCTTGGCCTTAGTTTGCAGGAAGGAATACTACTTAAAAGAGAGAGAATTTTCCTCTCTTCTATTTAGCAGACTAGAGGAAATGAAGAATTTCTTTCTGACATACATACCTGCCCTTCCTTAAGAACTTTTCACATATCATACTTCAGTTGAATAACAGTAAACAGCCGTTTCATTGGCACTTCACAATTAACGAGCCTTCTCTAAAATATCTGCTTGAGAACTCGTGACTTTTTTTTCTGCTTTGACATTGACCCAGGCATTTTTCAAGACTACAGTGAATTGCAAAAGTAGGGGGTTTGTGCTGTGTTCCTTCCTGGAACAAACCCCAGTGAATCTTGTGCCGTCAATCTCTGAGAAAATAAAACTGCCCTTTTAGAAATCTTGTCCTTTAAATATTGGCCACATGTGTATTCAACTGTATTCCTCCCAAACTTGAAGAATATATAAATATATAATCTTCTCTTTTTTAAGCTGTAGGCTTGTTTGTTTGACTTTAAGATCAAATCTGATAATTCTTGGAAAGATCCTTGGGAGGGGGGAGGGGGAAGTTCATCTGTCCTATGATTAGATTTGACCCAAAGATTTTAATGTTGTATAAGCAGAAGAGAAGGAGCGTTGCAGGTCTCTGGCTTACACAGTGCCTTGTGACTAATGCTTTTTATGTGATGATGGTAGGAGTAAATCTAAAATCTGGAGAAATATTTTATGTTCCTCCAGCCATTGTAAGAAACTACAGTCTGAACATACAGATCTACATCACCAAAGTTTTCTTGTAGACTTCTGTAAATTTGAGAAGAGCGAGAAATAGTATCTTTGACATCAGATGTCAAGATTTTTTCCCTGCTTGGGCAACTAGTCTTTATTAGTTGTTAACTCTGCTTTCAACAAGGCTGTGATTTCTTCAGCCTGCATTTTTTTTTCAAAGACTCTCTGTGTCTGTGTTTTAGGAAGATGGGAAGTAGAAGAGCTGAAAGAAAACACAGTGCCTGGAGACAGAGGATTAGTATTAAAATCGGTGGCAAAGCATCATGCAATATCAGCAATGCTAACAAAACCATTTGTTTTTGATAACCAACCTTTGATTGTTCAGTGAGTAATCCCTCTGACTTTTTACTTAATGTTTATTATTAAAATCTTTAAGTCAAGAAAATAATGTGAACCCCTGTAAAAAAAATACTGACTTCCATATGTCATTGACCTATTGTATCCAGAGCTATCAGAACTGTAAGTATGAGTGATTGAATAATAAATTAAGATTGTAGTACAAGTGTTTAAAAGTGATATTTAAACTATTTTGAAATACTTTTGGACAGAAATCTAATATTTTACAAGATTTGCTGAAAAAGCTAATTGATTTTTGGCCTTGCTCTGAAAGACCTAAATCATGTAGTTTGACTATGGTGTTTTTCCACAAAATACTTCTGTGCAGCTCTGTAAAAACAACTTGAGCCCTGAATATCTTATAGCATATTAGTGATGATGTGCTAATCACCATGGCAACAGGACTACTTTTTTGTTATATTCGGGCTTCCTTTGTTGTACTTACAGACATATCCAGATAATTTCTCTGGCTAAATTCAGTGTGTCATGTGGACAGTTTCAGGATGGCCAAACTTTATAGAACTCTTGTCCACTTCCACTTCATTTTGACACTTGCATGTTGGTTGATACTACCTTGAAACTCTTCTTACTGGTGATACCAACTGGTGTTCTTTGACAAACATCCCTGCTGTATTAGCTTGTGTGGCAATTAAAACCTTTTGACAGTAGTGACTAATACAGTCTTAATGTATTCATAATTAGAACTCTAGAGTAGAAGTTAATTCGTATTTTTCTCATACTTGGAATGGTTTCTTTCTCACTTTCTCATTGCCCAGATATGAAGTGAATTTTCAGAAAGGCATTGACTGTGGTGGTGCATATATTAAACTTCTCTCCAGCAGCGATGACTTGAATCTGGTATGTCCTCTTTGTTACCATTTGCGTTGAGTTGTTCATTTGAGGAATAACTTGATTCTCCATGCCTTAGGTCCAGGATAAAGGACTTCTATATCTGTTTAGTCTGACTTTGTATTAATAGAAGCCACAGGGTCTTAACTCATAACTCGTGAAACAGATTTTTAACTACACAGCACATGCAGGTTATTCCAAATACGGAAAATATTTAAATAGTTGAAAGGTACTGACGTAGCTGAACAGCTTAATGCAACATACTCTTGGAGGAGAATAACTATATCTGATATTTGCAGGGTTATTTGTTGCTGTTGCTTAATGTGAAGAGAAAAAAGTGCTGATAAAACACTGGGTATTAAACTCCTGTCTTTTATCTTTATTGGAAAATACAGTTATTATGAAGGACAGCAACTTGTTCCCTTCTATCTTTTAGTATAATTTTTGTAGAGCTATAAACACACTTGGGTGTTTTGATTTGTGACAGGCGTTTCTACTTAACGTAAAGATAAAGTCTAAACAAATTCATCTTCCTTGAAGAGACTAAAAGAGTTAGTCTGTTCCCTGAGAACAGAGAGCACCCAGCAGGTGGACTGAGGACTGTTCTGTTCCTTTCATGACTTTTCCTACTACTTTTCATTTGCCTTTTAGAAAAAGATAACTGTGCTGTATGCCAAGGAAAAGAGCTACTGAAAGTGACTTTGTAAAATGTCCAGTATAACACATGCTCAGCTTTCTTGCTTCTACAGGAATACTTTTTTGACAAAACACCTTACACTATTATGTTTGGACCAGATAAATGTGGAGAAGATTACAAACTACACTTTATCTTCAGACATAAGAATCCTAAAACTGGAGAATATGATGAAAAACACGCGGAGCGACCTGACGTAGACCTAAAAAAGTTCTATTTGGACAAGAAAACACATCTGTATACTCTTGGTATTGCTTAATTCTTACAAGTTTGGAAAGGATAAATTTAAAATGTGTTTCTGTCTGCTGAAGTTTTGTAATTGAGTCTGCATTTTTGTTTGTAATAGTCTCAATTCTGAAGGGTGGTTGCTTAATGACTTGGCTTTAAATGATTTAATAACTGGGCTTAAGTGGTTTAATGACTGAGCTTAACTGCAGGACAAAAGTGGCTTTCAAATGCTGCTTTTTAATATTCAGTTACTGTAAAAAGAACATACCAGCCCTGGCCAGCCATTAGCATAAAGAAATGATTAATGCCTTCAGTATTTATTATGGTAAAAATATTTTTAATGAGAAAGTTAGTAAGACATGCAACTGTCCAGTATTCTAGGAAGGTGTCAGGAGTTCACGGGAATTCAGTTAAATCTGCAGGATGTCACACACCACTGTCCCCCACCTGTGAAGGGTTTTCACAGACACCTGCATGTGCAGAGTGTGCATGAATAGAGAGGTCAGCATGTCCTCTTAAGGTGAGTGAATGGGGGCTCGTTTTAATTCATGTGATAACTCTCCCAGCACCAGTGAACAGCATATCAGAGATGAAAGTTCAGTTCATTTCCTCCCTTTTTTCATTCTTGCTCAGAAGGTAAAAAATCAGAGAAGAATGGGGTAATCTGTGGCATGTTGCAAATCCAGCCAAATTAACTGTACTTATGAACTTCCATTTAATAATAAAAATAATAGAAGGCACGTTCAAATGCTGTGCCATGGGAAAATTTAGTGGATTTTAAAATAGACTGCTGTAGTGTGCCATAACAAACTTGCACTTTTAGATAATAGGAAACTCATAATAAAGGAATTCATGCATTCCTGTACTTGGGCTGGTTTTAGAAATTCAGGATTCTAAACTGAGATTGCATTAATTCTGTTATAATTTTTAAAATAGACTCCACAGAGCTTTGTAATTCTAATGAGACTGATAACAGAAGTTTAAAAATTAGTTCCTTGTATTTTAACTAAGGGTGATATGGGGGTTTCATTTTTGCATTTATGAATATTTTAATACTTTTGAAAACTTTAAGGCTGCAAGATCTTCGTTAGATATTATCAAACTGTTCCAAGACTGTTACTCTGGTTTTCATACCCATCTTCAGAGAACTGTCATAGAAGTGGAATAGTATTTACTTTTACTTAATAATCTTTGTTGTGTTGAATAGACAGTTGAATATACTAGTTAACCAGTGTGTAGATTTGTAAGTGCTTATTAGAATTGGATCTGGATGCATCTGAGTGTGACACTGCTCAGTTCTGTGACCTTGGCTTCTCAGATACTCAGTTACTCACACTTGGTAACTTAAACATTTGAAGAGAATTTTTTGTATTTGGCATTTGAGGGAAATGGCTGTTAGAGGTTTGAATCTGAGAGAAGATACTTCTTTCATCCTTCAGCTGTGTTGCTGGCACAATTCTTGTGTTTCCATGTTTGCAACTGTGAGATAGTAATTTAGTAGCAAGATCCCTTTTAGGGCAGAGATTTGTCTTTCATTGTCTGTGCTTTTTAAATAAAAAGCAGAATTTTGGCCAAGTGGTATGTTTTTTAAAAGTCTCTTAGAAAGTCTTTGGATGTGTTTCAGCAGTTGAATTTTCTAGAAGTTTCCTTCTGGGGAGTCTGGTTCTGGTCATACATCCCTCGAGGGCAACTTTTTGTGTCCAGATCCAGTATCTGAGTGAAGAGTTTTTCTCCTGCTCTGCTAGCAAGGATCTTGTTTGCTGTTATTTGACTGAGTCTGTGCTTCTTATATAGCTTTGGTTAAAGATATTTATAAAATGAATGGCTCCCTCTTTTCTTTAATACAAATTTCTTCACTATAGTGCTAAAACCAGATGATACATTTGAAATGCTGATTGACCAAACGGTTGTCAGTAAAGGAAGTCTTCTTGAGAATATGGTTCCTCCAGTAAACCCTTCCAAGGAAATAGAGGATCCTAGTGATAAGAAGCCTGATGATTGGGATGAGAGACCAAAAATACCTGATCCAAATGCTGTCAAACCAGATGACTGGTAAGAAGAATATTTTTATCTTTACAATGCCTTTTACATACAGGCTATTTACTTGAAAGATTTGACTGGTTTTATTTGGGGGTTTTATTTGCCAATGACAACTGGAATATGTTTCACTAAAAGCACTGAAGTTTGAAAACATAATTAAGGTGAATATAAGGATCTGGTCATCTTCTAAGGAGAGAAAAAAAAATTGATTTTTGCTGATTTTGTACCCTCTGTGGTTGCAATTGATAACTAAGATTGCTACACCTGAATAAGAAGCAAGTGTTTTTTCCACCATGTAGTCTTAATTTACATTCAGTGATTTCTACTTCATTATTTATGTACCACTGTTCATGCAGCAGCTCAGGAAGGGTAGGGAAAAACTCAGTGGAAAGACTTGACTGACACCTGCCAGTTGATGTCAGCAGTTTCTGGACTAAATAGTACTTTGAAACAATGTAAATGTTATTCAGATATTTATAAATAGATAATTGGATGTCTAGTGCTCATGATCAGTGAGCCTAGTTCTGTTGTGTCTTTGAAAATCATCCCTTTCATGCCAGTTACAGTCCTCTGAGGAGAATTCAAAGTCAGGCTGCTGTATTTTCTAACATAAGTCTGTAATTGAAGGGATGAAGACGAACCTTCCAAAATAGAAGATCCTGATGCTGTTAAGCCTGAGGGATGGCTTGATGATGAACCACAATATATTCCAGACCCTAATGCAAAAAAACCAAAGGATTGGTAAGTGTAGGTTGTTCATGTGTCTTGTAGGTAAGACCTGTTCTCTGTGGCAGATTATTGGTTGTGGAGCTCAATCCAAATCTCATCGTTTTTTGAGGCAATAAGTTGGAATGTTTAAGGTATGGCCAAATATTTGTTGGTTTGTGGGACTGCTTCTATAAAACCATGAACATGTACATTGCTTTTTGTTTTCTGAAGATATATAAGCAAAAACAGAATGTGAAGAACCTTTGAAAGAATTTTCTACAGTTAAAGGTGATGTCTGGAAGTCATAATATAGTAGTCTCAAAGCAATCTGTAAGCACCCTAGAGAGAGGTGTTTAAAGCTGCTGCAGATGCAGGAATGTAACTGGGGTCAGTCATGGTGTGGTAGTTATGAACATGTAACCTTTAAAAAAAAAAGGTAGCACTCCTTAAAAAAAGTGTTCCTACTGTTGGGTAAAGTTCTGTGAGCTGGTCAGAGTTCAGAGATTGTTACAGCAAAATGTGTTTGGATCCTAACTTCAGACTACCAGTGTTTCAGACCTTGTCCCATCTTAAATCAGTTGTTTGTAATTTCTTTTTTTCTCTCTAGGGACGAAGAAATGGATGGGGAGTGGGAAGCCCCACAGATCCCTAATCCAAAATGTGAGACTGCACCTGGTTGTGGGCAGTGGGTGCGTCCCATGAAGAATAACCCCAAGTATAAAGGAAAATGGAGAGCTCCTATGATAGATAATCCCAACTTTCAGGTAATAGCCAAAGTGTAGGTCATTGTGAAGAGGTACAGAGTTCAACACAGCAAGCAAGTCAAAGTAGTATATTTATTTAGACTTTTTTACAGTGTATTTATATTGTAGAATGAGTTGATATCCTCACTAAACATTTTGAGTTTTTTGCATTTTAATTTGCTTTTTTTTTTCTTTAGAGTATGCTGGAAAATAGTAATGCTTCATGTATTAAAACAATTTGTCTGTTTAAAGTTGCTTTTTGTATGATTTGCACCCCTACCATTTATTTAATATGCTCTGTAGAATTGTATTCTGAGTTACACTGAGCTTTAACTATGAGTCTTTTGAATAAACTGTCTTTTTATAGTAAAAAAAATTCAGCCTTTCAGTAAGCAGATTGACTTACTAGTTCAATTTTAGAGGATGCATTCATTGAGATAATTACTTTCCCTTCCTCCCCTTCAGATCTAAGAGGTAATCAGTTGCATATTAAAGAGAGTTACTTTGTATTAGTTATGGCTGGGGAATACTTGAGTGATTTCTTTGAGCTTAAGATCCCAAGCAGGTTTGCAAACAAAATTTGTCTCCAATTTGCACAGATGTCGTAAGGCTGAGTTTTCCTTTTCTAAATTTTTCCCTAACAAATTTTCCCTAACATTTCTCTGAACAGTCAGTTATTGCTGTAACCACAGTGTAATCTGTATGGACAGACAAGATCTGCCCTAAATCATGAAATTGAGACCCATCTACCAAAATCCTTAGGCCATTTCCAGTTCTGGTTTTAGGCAGGTTAAACTTTACTGCTTGTCTTTTTAAATAATGCATTTAACATAGTTGTGAAGTTCTAAATATTTTAAAATTTCTTTCACAGCTGGTTTTTTTGGTGAGCTATAGGTTTACATTTTTTTCCATTAACAGGGAATCTGGAGCCCTCGGAAAATACCAAACCCAGACTATTTTGAAGATCTTCACCCATTCAAGATGACCACTGTCAGTGCTATTGGTTTAGAACTGTGGTCTATGACATCTGATATCTACTTTGATAACTTCATCATCTGTTCAGATAAAGAAGTAGCAGATCGTTGGGCAGCAGATGGCTGGGGCTTGAAGAAATTAGTAGCAAGTGCTAATGAGGTATAAACTTTACTTCGTTCTTGACAGCAGAAAGTAATGAGAAAGCTGTGCTGTTGGAAGAGTTCTCTAGCAATTAATGCTGACAGAATAATAATTTGTCTGCAATTAATAATCTTGCTGAGTAACTCTGATAGTTTGGCTTTTTACTTTTCCCAGATCAATATCTTCTTGAAATTAAAACTGTACTACATTTTACTTAAACACCTAGTGAGAAATTGGCTTCATGTTAAGTCTTCTGCTATTCATAATGATACTTGAAATTCAGTACCTGACTGCAAATGAAAGCTGAGTTCCTTACACTCAAAGACCATTTTTTTTTCTTCTCCCTCTTGCCCCCATCTTAGCTTGTGGCTGTATCCATGATGTATGTTCTTGAGATGCTTCCCTCCCATGAGGACTGTATAAATAGTCTAGTCTTTGTTTCTGTTTAATAATTTTAGAGCTTTGGCTGCTTAGATGTGTATTATGCAGCTCTGAAAATATTGCATGTATGTTTATGGAGCTGCATCTGTTCTGTTTGTTCTTCACTTTGTTCCTGTGCATCCACATTTTGTTTGTGTGCTGTGCTTAGCCAGCCTCTGGTTTTCCCTATCTCTTCCCTGTGCTGTGAGAAGGACCTGCCCTGCCACACGGGATCATGAGCCCCTCTAGTGGCTGTCTGCACTCTTGTTTCTAACAGTCCTTTGTTTTCTTTGAGTGGCAAGAGCAGGCTGCAGTTTTGGGAGAGAATTGATGGGTTGGTGGCAAATATGGCCGATTCCTGACAGCTGCTTTTGTCACAGCATGAGCAAGTAGCAACAGCACAACTGGCCATGCAATCAGGAATGCCATCTCCTCCCACAACCCTGCCCATTTCCAAAACCTTTGGGTTTATGTCTGAACCTTTATCTATACCTGTACACACAATGGCAAAAAATTTCCTTAGACTCTCCTCGCTCCACTGTGTGTCTTGAAATTCCTTAGTTGCTTAGTGCAGGTGGAGCCAGCATTGCTCCTCAGGAGACTGGCTGCTGCCCTGAGGTTTTTGATGCTTTGGGAGTTTTCAGCTGAGTTAGCACAGCATGCAGGAAAAATAGAGTAGCTGTGAAGAGTGTAAAGTGTGAGGTTGCCAAGCCTCTAAATGTCACTTTACAAAGCTGAGTCATGGCCAGTCTAGTATGTTTGTAGTACATCTGTTCCTTCTTACTTAGCACCTGCTATTTATTTGCAATCTGTGGAGTTGTTACTTTACTAGCATTGAAATGCAATATTGTGTTAGTCATTAAAAAGCAAAGGTAAAGAAAGGCTTTCTTTGGGCAATATAAATTTATAGAGTACACTTCATAGACTTACTATTTTTTTTAATACAGCCTGGTATGTTTAGTCAACTGGTGACTGCTGCAGAAGACCACCCATGGCTCTGGGTTCTTTACGTCTTGACTTTAGCTCTCCCTGTTGGTCTAGGTGTGTTGTTCTGCTGGCCAGCAAAGGTTAGAGAAATTTATTCTATTTTTATTTGGTTTTATTCTTAATACTTTATTTGAAAACTCTGCACAACACCTGCACAACAATACGTATTTTTAATGTGCCATTGGTGTTACTTGACTTGCAGTGGCTGTTGTGTTTAACTCTTGAGTTGAAATGTAAATCGATTTTTGTTGTAGAAAACAGATGAATATGACTTCAAAAAAACTGATGTATGTAAGCAAATTAGAAAAGGAGAATTTAAACAAGAGGGAGAGGAGTTTGAAGATGATGAAATAGAAGAAGAAAAAGAAAATGAAGATCCTGCTGAAGATGGTAAGATGACTGTGTCAGCTTGCAGTTTGGTTAAATACAAAGACATGAATAGAACTCATACATGGATTGTATTGCCAATAATTACAGCCAGTTATGTTAGAATATATGAAATCTGCCTTGCTCTGAGTCTTTTTTCCTCTTTGACAACCTCCAGCAAGTGGAATCCCATGGCTAATAGCACTTTGATAAATACAAGCAGAAAGTCAGGCTCTACTCAGTGTCTTTTCACTTTAGAGACGTGAATGTGCTTCCAGCAGTCTTTTTAATGTTTGTAGACAGTGATGTATATTTTATCCCTTCTAAATATTTCATATATTGAACAAATTTTAGTTGTTCAGATATAAATACCTGAAGTAGTGAAAGTCACATTGTTGTTACCTTTAATCTTTAACATAAGCCTTTCTGCTTACTTCTCCATGGGAGTTGTACCTTGAACTATTCTGCTGATCACTAATTGTAGTCACTCTTGTTAAAGCCTGAAAACACTTGAAATACTGATGTTTGCTGCGTCCTTTGTGTTGCTTTTTGGCAACACATTGCACATCTGCACAGGCCTGTCCTGCTGCCCAAGTGAGAAATCAATGATTCAGTAGGTTGAGCTGCACTTTGGCATTCAAGGATAAAATCTTGTATTACTGTATCAAAGATTACTAGTTCTTTTCAGCTATGGCTTTGATGTGCTGTTAGCACTTCCCTCAGTCTATATATTGAATAAAAGCAAATCACCTGACTTAGAGTGCATTTATCTTGACTTTCATGAGGAAATTTTTAGCTTCAGAACTCTGCAAGAGTTTGCCTCTTGCTTCTCTCTTCCTTGATAAGAACAAAGAAAATGACAAGAGACTGGCATGGATAATTAGAAACCAAGCAGACATTCTTGGTTTATTTTTTTCCTTGGTACTGACATCACTTTGTATTACTGACTAAAACTTGGCGGTGTTTGTCTGTCTCTGCACCACATTCTATGAGTGTTGATGGCTTCTGTCTGGATGACTTGAAAGTTTTCTGAGCATCAGCTATTCCCATGCCAGTACTGACAGAATTAAGTACATTGTTGTCACAGTGCTTGCCACACCAGAGTTAGTCCCTACTGTCTGCCTTGCTATTCCAGAGCCTCACCCAGGCAGTTAATTATTTTGTTATGCTATTGTTTACATTAGCATAAAGTGTAGGTACATCATTTCATCCTTGTATCTTCCTGCATTTTCCTTTTGATCTTACTCTACTCTGCCTGTTCTTTACTCCTGAATTACAGACTGTTTTATTCTACCCAGTCTTGATGCAGATCATAGATATGGTTTGTACCTAATATGCTGCTATTGCAAGGCTGAGATACCTCAATTCCATTATTCTTCTTTAAGGCAGTCAATTTAATTAATTACAACACATCAGTTAATAAATGCTATGTTAAAGTGTATGTTTCAATGTTAGAAATAAGGTCTAGGCAGGAACACTGTTTAGCTCCCATAACTTCTTAAAATTCTACTTGGAACAACTGTTCATGGTGTTGCAAAGGTAGGTTCTATTTTAGACCCTTACTTTTAGTTACTAAACTGAACACTGAGTAAAACTAACCTAGCTAGCTTTGGTATGACTATTCCAAGGTTTTCAAGTAATTTCTGTGCTTCAGAGGGAAGGATTACACTTTGCTGTCATACAACTTCACAGTTTCTTTCTCTAAGAAGAATGCTTAGCTTCTGCACCATTTACATTTGCAGGTTGAAAGCTTCCCTTTTTTTCTATCACTGTCTTTCTATCTGTTGCCTCCTCTTATCTGAAAGCATTAGAGGATTTTTCTTCTGTCTCCTTTTCCTGGTTCTTTTTGCTACAGAGAGAAGAGAAATGGAAGAGACAAAAAGAGAGCTTATAAAGAAGATGGGAAGGGAGGCTTCTTTTTCAGGTACTGGGAAAGGGGAGTAATTTGTGCCAGGACCTGCAAATGATCTTTCCTATCTGGTTTCTTCCCTCTGCTTCCTTGTTGATGGTAGAACTTCAAGTTGGTGGGTGCCAGCTTCCATCACATGCAGATGCGAGTTTCCTCTCCCATTCTCCCTGTGGTATCTGTAGTCATAAATATTTTCTGCTAGTCTCTTTTGGCTCCTTATAATTTTTACAGTTCCTTAATACTCATTATCTTCTCTGTTTTTTTGGAATTGAAAGTAATGGGGTTTGAGCTGTGTAATACTGAGTGACTTGAGATCCACATTTTATCTTGGGACCACTAAAAAAAGAAAGAAAAAGAAAGTGTGGCACAATAGCAAAGTTTAGAAACACTTGGAGATTTCTTTGACTCCAGTGAGAATGAGTTGCTGGCAGAGTACTTCTTGAAGGGCATTGTCCATGGGATTTACTTTGTTCTATGTTAATTTTTGTGACACTGCTAAAAAATGGTGTGTTTTTGACTTATCTACTTGTCTGCTTTGTCTCCTTGAGTTCCTTGCCCTCTAGAAAACTATTTCAGGAAGTAAAAGTGTGTTGCCACAAAATGAAATTTCAGGGGCACAGTCTGAACCTTATTTGTCAAGTTATAAATTTATTTCTATGAAATACTGTTTAAATTACTATTAAAATTAATAATTTTACATAGTATAGTTGTCCAGTTCTGGCTTTTACAACTTATGATGTATAAAGTTTTTTTGTTTGTTTTGGTTTTTTTTCCCCCTTTATTGAAATTAGTACTTATGGGAAGAGCTGGATTTGCATCATTTACCATTTTTAATCTCTTCCTTAGAATATGAGCAAAGGCTTTGTGAATTTCTGCTGAGCTCTTCTGTTAAGAACATATTTTAGAACAGAAATCTTTGTCTGCATCTTTCTTAAACCACGATCTCCACTTTTTAGTCATATTTCTCCTTTTGATAACAAAAGTAGAAAGATACTATTGTTGACATGTACCAGGTATTTTGACAGCTGGGAAAATGAATTTTATTTCATAATTATAAGGGAAGCTCTGTTTGGCTCAATTTATAGCTATACTGCAGGTGAAGTTTTTTGGTACTTCTACAAAAGTCTCAAATATTTTAATAAAATAGGTATTTCTAGATTTTCAGCTCCAAGAATCAAGAGTCACATCTTGCCTTATGAATTTATATGGATACTTTTGTTTCAGTTTTACTGCGATGCAACAGTAAGAACTGAGAGATGGAAGTGGGCTTTGTGAGGGTTGTGGAGTTTTTTGTTGTTGTTTTGCACACTGAAGTAGTGCTTATGAGATGTAGGCATGACCTGAAAAGGATAGAATTGAGCACTCCTTCATTACTGTTTTTAGTTGAGGCACTGGCAGACTGTCAAGTTGTAGAATGCCATTGTGTATCCTTTCGAGCAGATTTAGGTAAGATTTCTTGTTTACTCATGATAGAGAGTATTGCAAAGTGTCCTAGTGCACTAGTAGTGCAAGCTGGACATATCTTGAGAGAGCTGAGGGGAGTACAGTGCTTTTCTGACTAGCTACTGCATTGCAATAATGCATAAGAAAGGGGAAGTACTGGGCTGCTTATCCCCCAACCAAAACAGTATGCCAGAAGAATTCCCTGCTGGAAACAGGAGTTCTCTTAAGATGTGGGTGTCCTCCTTGCTGGATAACTGGTAACTGCAATATTTTACTTTCCTATCCAAGTCAGAACTTAAGTTAGATTTGGGATGCCTGAGTTGTCCTGTTTTGGGCTCTGGTCTCAAAACCATCCAATACAATACTTGGACTTAAAGTGAATCAAGTCCTTTCAGTCAGTAACAGGGGCTACTGTGAAAAGAGGTGAAGTTCGAGCCATTAAAATTGGTTATTAAATCTCAAAATGATCCCTTTCTACTAATTTGTGAGAATTCTACTCACTGTATCAGAGATGCTTTTATGGTTTATTTTAAACAAGCAGTTCATTCTAAGACTGAAACTGGATTATTTTCCTTACTAGTGTGTCTGGATATAGTGCATTTTTAATACCGTTCTGCTTACAAAGTAAAATTAACTTCTTCTGCAGAAGATGAGGGTGAAGGTGGTGAAGATATTGATGATGAAGAAGAAGTTGCAGATGAAGAAGAAAATGACGTTGCAGATGCAAGTCAAGAAGAAGGTGATATGTCAAACAAATCTGATTCAGAAGATGAGGTGAGTTTGTGGTTTGTTCCCTATTTTCTCCTAGCCCTTACCTGACATACTTCTAACTAAGCCTAGTTACCTGCAACAAATGTATGTTTTTCTTCTCTTGATCCATAAAAAAAATCTTGAGGTGGAAATGTGTTTTCATTTGAGTTTGACATCTCAAATGCTCTGTATAAATGCAGGTATAGTGTAGGAGTGGTCATGCATGTCTCTATACATGAAATGTTTTTACAGGAGTATAGTTTTTAACAAGCTATTAAATGAATTGCAAGTCTTGAAAATTTGGATACTGCAGTAGATGTCAGTCTTCATTGTGCTACTTAATTGATGGAACATGTTCTTCTAAGAGAATAGCATTTTTGTGAGACTTAGAAAAACCTTAAAGTTTCAGTTATCTTTAGGGGTTTTTTAATCCTATATCTGGTTTTAGGCAAAATGATGTTACTGTGTTTCAATTCAGCACCTTCAGTTTAATTTTCCTTCTGCAGGATTAATCCCATCACCCAGATAATCTACAAATGTTTTTAATAACATAACACTGTAGAATGGAATTTGCATGCATTTTTCTTTGTCATCAACTACTCATTATCCCTTATTTAGAATTCAGTGTATCTGAAATGCCTTAGATCCATCTTGTGCTTGTCATTCCCTCAATGAGTCCCTTCCCAGATTAGGGGAGTTGTTACTGTAATGTTAACTGATTTTAATGTAAAACTGTAGGAAACTGGACTGCATGTTGCAGTACTAAAATTTTCATTAATTACCCCTTATTTAGTACTTCTTGTTCCTATTGAAGTTTTTTTCCTTGTACATTTACTTAGGAATACAGTATCAGGTGAACCCTATTGGGTTTCATGGGACTCTTGGTGAAAGTATTAAGATGTGACTGTGTCTGTGCCAATTACCCAGTATCACAGCGAGGCCACAGCTTGCTTTCCTCCCAGTCTTGTCAGCACCTACGAGTTTCTGTCATGAGTGAGCTGGTGACCTAGTTGGGAGATGTCATGTACACCATGTCCTCACTCAGGCTGGGCCACATTCTGTGAGCTGTTCCTTCTGAATGAGGTGTTTGCCATTAGGTGATGCAGAGAAGTGAGGAAGCAATGCATTGTCTGCACTCCTGAGAAGGGAGTTCACATTAGAGAAGCTTTTTATATGCCTCTGTAAGCTTATTGCTCTTACACTGGGAACACCACATCCCATTTAAGAACATCTTGCTTTATCTGTAGCTCTCCAAAGGGGACAATTAGATTAGAATGTTTTAAATTCTTCTTGCTTCAGAAGTGGAAATTAAAATTAGCATAAGATGCACTTGAAGTTGCTAAATTAATTTAAAAGTCACTGCTTTTAAACCAGTGAATACGTGGGCAAAACGAAATTTCTGACATCGGTTTAGAGGTACTGTTCTCTTCTTTCTGAATAAGAAAGGAAAAGTCTTCTACCCACTTTATTTATCATTAGGTTAGTATTGTTGAAAAAAATGCCCTATCAATTCAGTGTTGCATTTAGTGATAACATGACTGGGGGTTCAGGTAGAGGAATAAAGTAGCATGCCAGCTTCAATAATTAAATTAAAATAGGTTTAAAACTCTAATGCTGAAATTTTTTTTTGTTCAGAGGAAGGAAGCTGATGAAGGTACAGGAGATCATCCACTGCAATCAGTGCGCAAAAGAAGAGTACGAAAGGACTGAGTGATTTCTGGCTGGTATTTGCAGCTCTAGATGGTAACCTTTGGTGGGCCACTTCAGTGGGCCTGACAGCATGCAAGTTCCTGAGCTTTGAAGGAAAAAGGGGGACTCATTGCTACTTAACCTCCTGTTTCAATTCTCTGACCTCTTTAACCATCCTGAAGTTCCTTGATTCCGTTTTTTTTTTAAGGAGAAATCCTATCTGTGAGGAGTTAGCTGGTGTTTCCAATTGAAAATAAAAGTGAAATTACAAGTTGGCCAACTGATTTTCAGGTGAAGATCCTTAAGATTTGAAGTTTCTTAGAAATTAGTATTAGTTGGCGATAAACTTACTCTAAATATTTTTTTAAATGAATTATAGTACTTTTGCAGCTCTAGCACAAAATCAGCTGTTTACATTTTTCAGCTAAAAGAGGATGATAGTGTAGATGTAGCATCTATAGCAGTTCATGTTGCTATGAGAAAAGGTATTTTTTTCTGTGCAGAGCTAAATGCAATAATTGTTTTTGTATGATGATTTTGTGCTAGCAACAATTTTTATTGTAAATTATTTATTTTAGTTGATCTTGTTACATGGATGGTCACCTGTTCACTTTAGGCATTGGTTACAGTAATTTATTTTTAAGAGACATTTTAAAATAGAATACTCATAGAACAAGTGGTAATTGATGTGACTTGTTTTACTTTTGAATGCAGGTATCAAATCTGCAGAATGATATACAGATGATTTTTGCAAACTTTTATAGTTCTCATGTTCCAAGCCAGAGTGGTATAACCTCTGTTTATAGAATATTTGCTAAGTGTATATTGCCACCTAAAAATATTTAATAATTCTTCCTTAATATGAAATTTATTAATATAGATAAGAATTTTTGATGGATTAAGTTTTTTAAAGATGTGAGTAACTTGGGCATTCTCATAATGTAGTTGAAATAAACTGCATAATGTAAAAGAAACTTTGTTTTGTTAAAGTTCAGCTGTATATTAAAACAAACAATAAAATTTCAGTCACCAGCTCATGGTGCCCATGGTAGTAGCAGAATGTAAGGTACTAGCAAAAGCAGTCATACATTATAAACCAGCAGAAATACATTAATTCATAAGGATTCTAACAGATCTTCTTGTGCCTGGCAAGAAGTTAGTTCACACACAAAGGTAGTATTTTCCCATCAGAGTTTCCATGGAAGTCTGTAAGAAATGATGTTTAGTTAACCCTAATGAGGAAGGAAGGCAGTGTCCTCAAGTGCTTGTTTTGAAGTGTTCAGAAATTAATTATATTGGATTCTTATTTGGTGTGAACTACATGGAAAGATCTCAGGGGTTTTTTGTTTGGTTTGGGGCTTTTTGTGTCATTAAATGCAAGCTCCCACCTCTTTATTTAGGGTCTACATGCAAAGGGTTAGAAGCGAAGACTCCGGATTACTCCTCAGCAATACTTAGGAGTTGTTAGCAGTGTAGTATCCTGCTAGTAACAGCTACTGTGGGCTGCCAGGGACCATTTTGGCTCTCATTTTGAATAGATTATGGCTGAGCCTGATAAAAGCCCTTTGGAATTGTTAGAGCATTTGGATGTGGTTCTGGGGTTGGGGTTGGTTTGTTTTGGGGGTTTGGAGGGGTTTTTGTCTTGATATGATAAAGTTACTATAATTAGTAGTTACTATAGTTCCTTTGACCTGATTTAGTTCCTCCAGGGATTGGTCACTCCAAAGGGGATGCTGTTCTTCCCTTAGGGTTATGAACTTAAAGTTCCCATAAAGTCTTGATTAATGCCTCATCAACATCTTTGCTTGTACCTCACTTCAATAAATAAGGAGCCATTTATGATGGGTAAAATGCTTACCCACAGCTCAGTGGATACCCATGGCCCAAGGGTGTTTGCAGTAATACTGACTTTGATCACCCAGAACCTGGAGACAGAAGATACCCTTCTACACATCAGCTTACTTGGTCTAGTCTTCTGCTTTGGGGATTTGAGGCTCTAGATGTAGAAAACCAGGCAAAAGGGGAGTCCTGTCCACTGATCCTTGTAACATTGAGATCTCACCCACAGTTCCTGTGCATCATCCATTTCTGTCTGAGGTTTTTCAGGGAAAATACTTGATCTTGCTATCATGGCTGCTTGAAAGAGCTTTAAAATTAATGAGGCAATGATATTCAGTTCCAGGATGTCTTGCCATTAAAGCTGTCAATCATCTTTGAAACTCCACAGGATCAGACCCCCACAGCCTACATTCCCACCAGCTACATTGTGGCTTCATAAAAGAGGTCTTACTGAGGATGCAGGTAACCAGACTGAAGGTTTTCTACATGCAGGGAAGGCCGAGCAGGACTGAGGCCCTTCTATTTACTTAGAGCTGAAGCTACTTAGTTGGCATCCACATTCATGAAGGTATGATGAAGTAATAATTCTGGTTTCTAAGACAGAGCTCACTGTGTAAGAACAGGTAACATTTCCTGCGTTCTAACTTAGCTTGACGGTCTCCCACATGGAGAGGTTCCAGTTCTAGCTTTTTGACAACACTGGATGCAAGCTACCAATCCCTTTCCTGTAGCCAGAACAGAAAAGTATACAGAAATGTAAGATTCATGGCTAAGAGTAGCAAGTGAGTCAGAAACTGAAACCTTACTAAATAAAACTAGATTCATTAACTCAGGTTTAATCTCAATACTTGATGATTTCATCTAGTCTTTCACACAGTTCAGCTATGTAGAAACCATTAAGATGATGGGAAACCCTACTATTTTTCCACCTATTGGCTACAGATAGCTGTGAGAAGTTTTAGGGTTTACAAATGTTAAACCAAACTAATCAAGACAAATCAAAAGTTTTTATTTAGTGTAAAGTCAGAAATACAACATTTTTAAAATGTTCATAAGTTAAATGAAGGCCACAGTAGTGGGATGTAAAATCGCATAGAGATGAAATAACTACTATATACACACTCATTGATAAAATATCACTATCCAATCTACAATACAAACCCGTGATTTTAAGATTACTTTATACTGGGAAGTTGCTCAAGTCTAACAAGCGCATGCTCTGTTACCAGGTGAGCTCCTACAGTGCACATGGAGATGGGCAGTGATGTGGCTTTAAAGCTACAATGGCTGTAATGAGATGCAACCTTTAGAAGTCAAGTGCTTGGTGTGACTGTTCTTTGTTTAATGCTCCAACTCTGGACTAACCATGTGATCTACTCTACCTGTTAGCATTAGAGTTCCAGTACTGTGAGAGAGTAGTCCACAGAAGATTAAAAACGATTTTAGATGTTTACAAGGACCCCATGACACAAACAGGTATCATCCATTTGCGTCTGGGTGGGTACAACATTTTTCATCATTTGGTTTCTTGACCTAGAGTTGTAAACAGCCCTGGAGACTAAACTATTAGTGCTTTATTTGTAGTCTTCTGACTTTGCTGACACTCCAGTGAGTGCTGTAGAGCCATTTAAAAAGGGGAAAAATAGGAAACCTCACAAAGTCAGCTTACACTTGGGACACAGCTGTGCTTAGCTGCCAAGAAACTTGGGGTTTGAGAGGGATTTACTCTACTTTTCCATTGACTCATTCACAACTAGGTTGAAAGAGATCCTTGAACTAGTGGTTTCCTTTTAAAATGTCAAGTAAAATGGCTTCATTACTGAAGAGATACTCAGTTTTAGATAACATCCACAAATAAATCTGCACTGCTGCTGTATGTCAAGATGAAACATGCAACTAAGTACGGATAAAACTCACATCATTGTTTGTATTTCAGCTTCTTAATACTGATTATGCTGGACATGCTGCCTCCATGGGAAGTGCTCAGACCCACAATGTAGGCTGAGCTCCCTTGCAAAACCTGTTAACAGCCAAGCCAGTAAAAACAGCACCTTGACACCAGGCAGTGCTCAGAGCAGCACGGTTTTGAGAGGCAAAAGCCACCTTTGTTCCACTGCAGCCTTCTGCCTTATGTGGTTTTATGCAGTGCCTCAAGAGGCACTTCACAAGCTCAGGCTCTGGGGCAGGAAAACAGCTGCTCTGAGGCCTGAAGAAAGGACAAGTTTGGCACTTGGGGAGGAAAATAAAAGGTGGGAAGGAAAGAAGACTTCTCAGTTCTTCACTGCATGAGGAACACTGCTGACCTTCTGTTTCTGAAAACCTTATCACTCAGGTTTTTGCATAACTCTTCATCACACAACTGAAAAACTTCAGGAAAATCATACATTATGATGCTGTGCCTGATGATTCTTCAAAGAAATGGGAAAGTGGAAATGGTTTCAAGTGTACATATTACAACACTCCAATACTGCATCAGTTTGGTATTTCCCTGATTAAGTTGCTAACCCCTTGCTCCTCTTCCCCATACACTTCCCAAAAACCTTAAGTGTTTTTTCTGTATGCAAGCCTTGCAAACAATGTCATACTGTTACTACTTCACAGAAATGCTTGACTAGTTTATGGGTTCTTGTTTCAAGCTATGAACAGTGCTACACAGTAAGTAAATATATTTCAGGTGAAAAAAGTGATGCAATTAGTCTGCATATTTTTATCCAATAGGGCTCCCACACAATATTGTAACTTATTTGGCTAGTCAAGAACTCTACCCAAGACCTCAAAGAGTGCCAACAGACCTTTGTTTAACCTGACACAAACTGAACCCAATTTTTAACAAGATATGCTCATTTTTAAAACAAATATCAAAATTTAGTAATTAGCTACACTACATTTGCACATTGCTTAATCTTAATACACAAACTTATGTCTCCTGTCCATGATAATGCTCTTTAATTCTGTTTATCACCAAAGTTTATAATCTTTAAGTATCCAGTAAGCCACAAACTAAGGTATTTTAGCTCATGTAGCCTATGCCAGTTAAAACAAAAACAGACAGCAGCAATACAATGGCATCATCTGTGAGTCAACCCTTACTTCCTTTTGCTTTTTGTGTCAGTTGTTTGGAAAACACTAGACGCTGACATCAGATTTTCTATATACTGTCCAAGAACTTGGTTTTCTGATTTCAGTTTCAAGTTTTCTTCCTTAACAGCATCTACTCGTGCTGAGAGATCTGCGAAGTTGATATTATAAGAAAAATATTAGACACCATTGCATACAATAATGAGTATGTTCTACGGGCCTGTATCAGACTATTCACACCTTTAATGCAGGAAACTACCATAAGGTATTCTGTTAACATAATATAATAACATTCTGCTACTAAAGTTTTACCTAAACCCCATTTTTCCTGTATTATTTTGATAAACTTGTTAAACTTAGTCTGTTTCTATATTATTTTCTGGAATTTTTGAATTAAGCTATTGCTATGTGGAAACAGACTCAAAGCTGTGTATCAGCTAATAAGCAACAAATTAACTGTATCGCTCCTCCTACTTGATGTGTATAAAGAGAGTCGAGCAAACACAATCTCGCACAGAGGAAATAAAAAAATCAGTTCCAAGACCTTGCCTATGTACCTTCAGCTGCTTTAAGGGACATACTTCAGGACACTGTGCCTAAGGTAGGGCAGAGCAGTAAGCTTCTCTTCTTTTGCTTATTATTCTGTGCTTGTAAAAAATCTGACGTGTCGAGCTGCTAACCTTCAAGTGTGTGCTGCAGTTCCAAAACTTGATTAATAAGCCGTGTTTTCTCTTCTAGTTCCACCTGATTCTCAGCCTCAACAGCTGCAATAAATCATGAGAGTTTTAGCGCAAACTCTGTTAACAGTTAGAAATTATACTAAGCAGAACGAATAACAATGAAGAACATTAAGAACTTATACCATCCATGTCGGCATTCATCATTGTAGAATGGGCTCTTTCGGCTTTTGAAGAGCGTTTCCTTGAGAGATGCTCTGCTTGAAGGAAAAAAAAAAGAATGTGAAGGCAACTGTTAATGGAACTGCCTTTATATTTGGATTTTAGATGCATTTTTGTAATTAGCAGTGAAAGGCCTGCACTTAAGCCTCAGGCAGACGAACACTCTTTCCTTCTTTAATTATTTTTCCTAGGGCGTTATGTGGTACGTAACTATGGTTCTTCAAGTAACTATGCTCCTGTTTACAAAAATAACCGATCCGAATGACTCTATCGCATAAAATATCGCCATCCCAGTGATGTAATTGCTGCCTTCTCGGCACTGATGGTTTTGCAATTGGCTATTCCCGAACGCAGGAGCGACGGGCCCAGCTTTGTCCGCATCCTTCGCTGGTGCCCAGGCCCGCGGGACGGCCGTGCCAGCCCCACCATCCCCATGTTCCCCATGTTCCCCATGTCCCGGCCCCATCCCACCCCATCCCATCCCACCACTCCCGGCGCCGCGGGAGCCACTCGGGGCCCGGGGAGAGGCGGCATCGAAAGAGGCTGCCCCGAACGGCCACTCGCTCGCCCGCCCGCCCACCCCTCCATCCACCCTTCCATCCATCCATCCCTCCATCCCCCCTCCGCGCTCCCTCCCGGCCTCCCGCCGTTCCCGACCTGCCGCCGCCTCCCCGCGGGCTGCGCCCCAACCGGCCCCGCTCCGCGATCACACCGCGCCTGCGCCGCGTGGGGGCGGGCACGGGGCGGGGCGGGGCGGGATGCGGGAGGGGCGGGGCGGGCACGGGGCGGGACGCGGGTGAGGCGGGGCGGGATGCGGGAGGGGCGGGGCGGGATGCGGGTGAGGCGGAGCGGGATGCGGGTGAGGCGGAGCGGGATGCGGGAGGGGCGGGGCGGGCACGGGGCGGGATGCGGGAGGGGCGGGGTGGGATGCGGGAGGGGCGGGGCGGGCACGGGGCGGGATGCGGGTGAGGCGGGGCGGGATGCGGGAGGGGCCGCCTTCCCGGTAACGCCGGTGCCTGCTTTACGGATTGCCCGCGTCGTACCCAGCCCTTTCTCATTAGATCCCGCCAAGTTGCCGATAAGATAATGGAAGTAACTAGTAAGACCGCGCTTAAATTAAATTAAAGAAAGAATGTTTTCCGCTGCGGACACTGGAACAGGGTCCTGAAGCTGCGGATGCCTCGTCCCTGGTTGTGTTCAAAGACCAGGTGTATGGGGCTTTGAGCCGCGGGGTCTAGTGGAAGGTGTCCCTGCCCATGGCATGGAGGTTGGAATAAGATGCTCTTTAAGGCCCCTTCTGACACGAACCGCTCTGTGATTCTAAATTAATGTCAGCGGTTTTCTGATTAATTCGTACTGTGCTCACACACTGCCAGTGTTCAGAGCAGAGCGGCCAGTTGCTCTGCCTACTGTTCAGAAGAAATTAAGGAAAGGCCACTGTTCCCTGGGTTGTAACCCCTTAAGTTCCAGCTGAGGAAGGCAAAGCCTGAGAAAGGTCAGAGAAAACCGAGCATGTGTGTGGCTGCTGGTGACTCCTCAGTATGCGGAGCTCTGGGAGAGAGGAGCATCCCAGATGGAGTCCAGCAAGGTTTACCTGCACCAGTTCAGCGCCGTGTTCGCCTGGCCTGGCTGCTTCCAGCCTGGCAGATCAGCAAGCCTTTCACACAGCAGGGTCCAGATTAATTATGATTTCATAGAATCATAGAATCAATTGGGTTGGAAAAGACCTCCAAGATCATCAAGTCCAACCGTTGATCCAACTCCAGTCCATTTACCAAACCATGGCACTCAGTGCCATGTCCAATCTCAGTATAAAAACCTCCGGGGATGGGGAATCCACCACCTCTCTGGGCAGGCCATTCCAATGCCTGATTACTCTCTCTGGAAAGAATTTTTTTCTGATCTCCAACTTAAATTTCCCCTGTCAGAGTTTGAGCCCATGCCCCCTTGTCCTATTGCTGAGTGCCTGGGAGAAGAGACCAACTCCCACCTGGCTAGAACTTCCCTTCAGGGAGTTCTAGACAGTGCTGAGGTCACCTCTGAGCCTCCTCTTCTCCAGGCTAAACAACTCCAGCTCCCTCAGCCTCTCCCCACAGGACTTGTGCTCCAGTCCCTTCACCAGCCTTGTTGCTCTTCTCTGGACCCGCTCCAGCCCCTCAATATCTTTCCTGAACTGAGGGGCCCAGAACTGAACACAATAGTCAAGGTGTGGCCTCACCAATGCAGAGTACAGGGGAAGGATCACTTCCCTTGTCCTGCTGGCCATGCTATTCTTGATACAGGCCAGGATCCCACTGGTCTTCTTGGATCTCACAGCATTAGAGATCACATCACACAGGAGTAACCACAATGTTACTGTCATCTAATAGCTCAGTAGCTCCAAACCAACATTCCTGTGTCTTTGTTCTTTCCCTTGTTCCCTGCAGAAAATAACGTGCTGCAAAGGGTCCTCACAGCTGTCTGTGAGCCACAGTAAAGGAATGAAAAACATTCAGCACCCAAGCTAATTTTAGTGGCTTCACTGAAGCAATTGCACTCCATAACCTGTAGTATCTTTATAGATACTTTGTATTTTGAACTAAATGTTACATGAAATACATCCATATTGTGTCTGTAAATTGCAAGGATATATCTAGTTATAAATAAATAATTTGGTGCTGTGCAGATACTCGGGAAGAAAAAGGCATTTGGAAGTGAGCCCTCTACTGTATTTTTAAGTATACTTCAGAAAGTGTATTTCTAATATCCCCATCTTCTGGCTGCCTCCACAGTGTTAATAACTTTTTTTAACCTTACAATCAAATAGATTCAGATTAGATTGAATGCTATTCAGGTTATGAAAATGTATTGTAAGTAGTGTTCTTTGTCTATCTGTACTGGAAAATGAGTGGTTTCGGTTCCATTAGCTTGTATACTGAAAAGTATATCACCCTTATAAAGGGTGTTTTCAACACAGCAATCCTCCTTATTCCTTGCAAGCAGTCTTCTCTGGTGGTGACTGGGCTTTAAGAGCTTGCTAGTAACTCTTCTTAATTGCTGTTTTTAAAATGACAGGTGCTTCTCCCACTGTTTTGATCCTGCTTGCTGCACTGACTATGTGGCAAGCCTGACAATCAACAGGGTCTCATAATTCTTTCTAATGAGACAATCTCCAGCACTTTGATTAATGGGGGTAAAAATATGGCCAGAGTCTGCAGCTTTATACAGATGGATAAAGAGCTTGCTTATCTGGGGAGGAACTTGCTGTCTTTTATACTGTAAGAGTGGTAACAAAAGTACTGTGGGCTTATCTTGGGGAAATGCACCTCTCTGCTGTAGAAACTCTGCATTTCTTGCTGCATTATATTTGGAGATTATTGTCTAAACTGTTCCAAAATGAGTAAAGTAGGAAGATCCTTGATATTAAATTATGGGACTGAAAGGGCTCCTATGCTGTTGTAGCCAAAACAGAAGTAGTTTCAAAAGCTGTTTCCTTTTGGTATGTGTACTGTTGAGGGTTCATTCTGCTTTGAGTGCTTGTGGTTTCCGACTGTAGTGTTTTCTTTTGATTCTTAACTCTGGTTTTTGAGAATGAGCACCAGAATGAAACTGCTTTTCAGAAGTTAAGCTATGTGAGAAGTTTTTTGATTTTCTTTTGGAGAAAATTGTCTTTTTCTGAGCCTGCACTGTTAGCATTGCAAAGGGGCTATCAGCAGACAGATAGTGTTTTTAGACTGCAAAGGTCTATGTGTTACTGGGTTAGTGTTAAACACTTGCACAGAGGCTTCCTTTGGTTTGTACTGCAGTAAACTCTGATGTGCTGGGTCTCACCAACACATCTTCCTACTGTGAGTGCTTATCATGAATCCCTTTTCCCTGATATCTGAGCTTGTGCAGCTGGCATGTGCTCCTTGGCCCCAACACATAGAAACTGTTTTCTTTGTGACCTGGCTGTGTCCAAAATCCTTATCCTGGAAAGATTAATGTGCATTGCTCTTTTTCTTTCCCTGTCCTTCATCCCCTGCTTTCTGAGGGAAGTATATTTAAGTGCTGGGGCAGCAAGGAGCAACCTTATTGTGCACAGTCTGCACAGTCCAGTGACCATAACTGTTTGATTGATACTGCTGGGTGCAAATTCCACAGAGAGAATGCCTAGATCATCCTGTGTTCCCTTAAAAAGGTTTGCATTCCTAACCCTCCCTCTGCCTCTGATGCAAAGAAACTCTAGAATTCTAAATATCCAATGCATTACCAGTTTTAAACAAACACCAAACCTCACATACACAAAAAAGCCTCAAAACACAAACCAAAAAATACTCTAACCTAACAGAGCAGAGAAAAAAAAAGCCCACAGCTCAAAGTGTTCTTTTATGAAAAATCAGCCAAAACAACAGAAGCTTAATGTATCCTTACCTCACCTTACTTGCATTTAGTAATATATTATCAATTAAAATTTTTGTGCTCTTTAAATGTCAAGCTTTAGGCATTTAGAGTATATCCAAACCAATCAGATTCCTGTTATAATGCAGGATGTGTCCCAGGGAAGACACAGCTATACATATTACAACACCAAGTTGTGTGGTAGTGTTGATCTGCTGAAGGGCAAGAAGGCTCTTCAGGGGACCCTGGACAGCCTGGATAGATGGGCTGTGACCAAGAGTTCAACAAGGCCAAGTGTCAACTCCTACACTTCAGCCACAAAAACAACCCCATGCAGCACTCCAGGCTCAGGGAAGAGTGGCTAAACAGTGACACAGTGGAAAAGGACCTTGGGGTGCTGTTTGACAGCTGGCTGAACATGAGCCAACAGTGTGTGCCCAGGTGGCCAAGAAGGCCAATGGCATCCTGGTCTGTATCAGAAATAGTGTGACCAATGGGACCAGGGAAGTGGTTCTTCCCCTGTACTCAGCACTGGTGAAGCCACTCCTCAAGTACTGTGATCAGTTCTGGGCCCCTCACTTCAAGAAGGACATTATGATGCTGGAACATGTCCAGAGAAGGGCAATGAAGTGGTGAAGGATCTGGAATGCATGTCCTATGAGAAGGGGTTGAAGGAGCTGGGGTTGTTTTGCTAGGAGAAAAGGAGGCTCAGGGAAGATCTTATCACTCTCTACAACTACCTGAAAGGAAGTTGTAGCCAGGTGGGGGTTGGCCTCTTCTCCCAGGCAACTGGGGACAGAATGAAAGGACATAGGCTCAAGATGCACCACAGGAGGTTCAGGTTGGACATAAGGATGAATTTCTTCACAGAAAGGGTGATTACATACATATTGGAAGGGACTGCCCAGGGAGGGGATGGTGTCATCACCCCTGGGGGTGCTCAAGAAACAACTGGACGTGGCACTCAGTGCCATGGTCTGGTTGATGAGGTGGTGATCAGTAAAAGGCTGGACTTGATGGTCTCAGAGGTCTTTTCCAACCTGACTGATTCTGTGATATCTGCACAGTAACCGAATAGTACCTTGCATGTTTGGGATGTGCTTGGTGTCCCCTTTGGCCAATTCAAGCCCTCCTTTAACAGTCCTTGCTTTTACCAGCTTATAGTATTCTGTTCACTCTTCTGTTAGAAAGCATCATGTCTTTGTTCTGTAAGTTGTTAACATGGCAAGCCTTGTCTAGGGACCATTCCCAGGAGAACCTGAAACAATCCTTCTAAAGCCTGGCATGTGTTTGACAGGGATCTGGCAGCAGGTGCTTCACTATGGTTTCCCCACTGACTGGGAGGGGCAAAATTAATGAGGTAAATACTGATAACTGTGAGCAAACTGGTCATCTTTGCTGTGTGGCTGTTCATTTTGAGTCTTTGGAACATGCAGCATAAGGCTGAGAGATGGGGCTGAGAGACAATGTTCACAGAGCTTTTTTTTCCATTTTGTTTGCAAACTTACTGCTCTCTACTTTAGAAAGCATATACATTACTAAGAAAATTAAATAATATTCACAAATGCTAGAAATTGTTTTCTTCTGTGGAGCAGCATAACAATGGTCCAATAGCCACTGTGCAGTTTAAAAGAAGAAATAAGAGTGTTTTCTTTCTTACTGGAAAGATTTGAACTCTGCCCTAAGTTATATTCCACTGTTTGGTTTATTTTGAACTGTTTTTACATGTCACACTAGATTAGTTGCTTCAGGTGAGTGGATTTTCTCACTGAAGAACTATAAAGAGATCTTGTAACTTGTAGCACTGTGTCAGAGCTCCTGAAGCCAAAACTGACTTGAATGTAACTAAGATCAGGTGCTAATCCCTTTCTTTATTACAAATTTGTTTTATATTTTCTAAGACATTTGGTTAAAGCAGAGGAGGCATTCATAATATTGTCATTATATTAATTTTATAGGAACAACAAGTTTCACTTCACAAATGCAACTATCTGTACTTATGGCTACCCTGAGTTCCAGTTAGATTTTTCTAAAACTAGCTGATGTCACTGGAAAAAGGAATTATTATATTCAGTTACACATTTTTTGCTTAAAATGAAACTTTCTCTCTAGGATATAAAGCATCGTTAATAGTTTACCTGAATACATATATGGGTACAGTAACAAACAGGGGGAGAGGATTTTATTGCTCTGGATTCAAACTCTAAGTCACTGCTGCTAATGACAAACATTTTCTGACTTTTTATTTCTAAAACTCTGGTGTACATCTTGTCCTTTCCAAGGCACACAGTGCAAACCAGTAAGCTTTTGACTTCCTTTTTGGCAAAGTTACAGGCACCAGAGGTGCCTACATAAGCTGACTGATTACAGAGGTTTCACTGTTCCCCACTACAATAGAAACATATTCTTTTCTCTAACAGAGGAAGGCATTGTACATATTTCTGAGATGAGTTTGCTATTTCAACTGCACTGTTCAATCCTTTGGTTATTACCACAAAGAAAAAGACAAAAAGGAACACAAATGTCTTAATTCTTTTTCCCTGCAGTGCTAACTTGCAGGACCCTTTACATCAAATCTTAATAATTTTGTTTCTCTGCAGAAATAAGACTCTGAGATGGTGGAGTTTTTTCCATGTAATGTTGCTTTACACAAAAATTCTCTGCAATCTTGTTACTCTTTCCAAGTAACATCAAAGGGCCTTTCTAGTAGCCTTGTGCACATCCCTGTGCAAATTTACAGTTAGGGACTTGTGTCAAATGCAGAATTTGAGTGTTTCTTAGCTGGTGCTTTTTCCAACCAGATCAAATCACACAAAATAAGCAATGACTTTGGCTTACATAGTTCTAACTCTTGTCTGTGTCCTTAGTTACTGTGTGTGTTTGAGTTTTGCCTTGGGTCCTGAGTGATAATGGAACCTCATCAGATGACATAACCTGTGAGCACACAGCTGGGATAAAAAAAGTGCAGTTTCTTTAGGAAGTCTACAAAAACCCAAGATTTAGGAAGTGATATTTCTCCTTTATCCCTGGAGAGGCCTGCCTTCATAGAGCCACATATAGCTGTATAGTCTGCATATAGCTGCATCCCATCCTTTGCAAGATTGAGGCATGAGTGCAAATGTTCTCATCTCTACTGTGACTCCACAAAAATGCATTTTTAAATGGATTGAGGAACTGAACTCTTTGCAGCTTTAGGCTGTGAAGACCAACATATGTGACATAACAGTGTCCTGTTACGAATTCGATCCTCCTTGTAATCATCAGGTATAGGTTTGCCACCAGAATTTGTAGAAGGATATTTAGCAAGATTCCATAAGGCTTTGCTGGTAACTTAACAAGATGAAAAATTGTTTTGTCCTTCTATAAGTTAGGCCCAAACATTTTGGGGTTTGAATCTGCTTTTAAAAGGATGGGTTTACATGAGAATGTGGTCATTAGTGTTGGCTTTCAGTAAAGCATATTTTTAAAATGGGTGAGATAATTTCTAGGTACTTTACAATGAGGAAAGAGTGCCTTGATTCACTTATTCAATTGATCAGAAGTACAATAAAGAAATTTTTGCAGCTGTTAGACATCATCTCACAGTTTTGTTTTATGTTTGGTTTTAATTTCCTCTGTGCTTTTGTTTGGGTAGGTCACATTTTGAGGGAACTTTATCTAGTGCTATGAGTTTCTAAATTAAAAGGTATTTCTTTCATTAAAGGTGAAAATATTTTCACAAATGCTGTTAGCAAATGCTTTCCTTGATTTCCTGTACTGTTGATACTGCTATTAAAATACTTACTGAGAAGCTTTTGTCTTACTACAATTTTGTCTTTGTCCTGATTTACATGGAAGCATTTTATTTTCAATACCTGCACATTTAAAAAAATAGAGAAACATTGCTGTTTTGAAAGAGCAATACCTCTTAAATATTCATGCATTGCTCTTGGTTAATCAGACTTAGTAACCCCTGTTGCTTTGACACAATGGCCCTTCACTGTAGTAAGGAAACTTTGATAAGAAGGCTGTATTCTGATTGTGCTTCAGATTGTACATACATAGCATGTTGTTCTGCTTGTCTGTTTAGTATCTTTTCCAGTATGTTTTAAGAAATGAAGGGAAAACCTTATACAATAGCAAATGTCCTCAAGTTCATTAAAACCAGTGCAGCATCGTGAACTTTTAAATATTTGCTTATGGAACATTTGCATGTAAAACATTGTCATTCTCAGACGAAGTCCACTTATTATCTACATACTACAAGTTTAGTTTCTTATTCCTTGCTTGAACTTGCTGTTGTCCATGCTAAGGAATCTTGCTGTCTCTCTCACTATGTAGACTTCACCACTCTTCTGGAATTGAAGGTCTTCTCCAGCCTTACAGTTACAGCTAGAAGGTCCACTCTGCTTGTTAGCTTCAATGCCCTAGAGTTACTGTAATTAGTCTTAACTTCTGCTGGGAGAGATAAGGAAGACTGTTTCCGTCTCTTCCTGTTACAGGTTAGGAATTTCCTTATACCTTTCTAACCTCGAGGTGTTCCTGTTTGGCAGAAGAAATGGACCAGGGTTATAATGTTCACCATGAAACTTCCTATATTTACCCTCTGTGCCTTCAAGCTATAAGCTTGCCTGAAAATGTCACGTATTTTCAGTCATTCTGATTTTACTTCTACTTTCTGAGTGATTGGCCCCAACTCTTAACTACTACAGGAAAAGCTGTGATATCAGTAGCAGATCTTTAATAAAGAAGCCTTGTTTATGGTCCTTTGTGTTGTGAACATGAGCTTTCTCTGACCTTGGGTGTGTGACTGCAATCAAGAGCGTGGTACATTTGAAGGCTTCAGTTGCTGAGGTGCAGTAGAGTCCTATTTGCCCTGTTGCTGAGCAGCCACCTTTTATAGCAGTGACATCTTTCAGGGGCTGACTTAGGTACCCACTGTCAGCTGGTGCTTGAGTGAGAGAGTTTGTAACCTTGTGCCTCTGTTTCTCATGGGCATTAACATTTTCCAAGCTGCAGGGGTGCTGAGGTTAGAGCAGTAAAGGAGGCTAGTCGGTGTTTACCTTCTAAAGGAAGCAACCTGACTTCAGAAAGACTAAGCCAGCCATATGGCAAAAACACCCATCTCTGAGACAGGGCAGATTCAAACCCATCCAGTACTATGGAGTCATCCCTAACTCATCTACTTCTGGATGCTTTGCAAGGACTAGATTATTTCACCACTGAATGCTGCCCCTCATCTCTTGGTGATGCGTTACCAGCTGTGCAGCAAGTCAGGAAACAGTGTTTCATAGGATCCATTTCCTTCACTTTACTACACCCTGTTAGAGGAAAAGAGTAAGCTTCACTGTCAGGGGAAACCTTCATTATTGCACAGCTTGGACCAAGGTCTGCCAGATTGTCTCCTTGTGAATAGTTTGGGTCAAACCACATCTTGGTGTCGTTAGGCTGTATGTTGTACAAATGAAGTGCATTCAGACATCCAGCTCAGCACCATCGCACTAATATTGAATTGCTAGAAAATTATGTTCTAAAAGTAAGATCAATTTAATACTTTTTGTTTTTGTTTTTGTTTTGTTTTGTTTTTTTTTTAATGTAGGAGATAAATATAGCATGCACAATAACATTCCTTATGGAAAAAAAAGGGGGGGGGGGGAGGGAATAGGACTTGTATTATTCATAAATAAGCCCTCCTAGGTAGTGTAAATTAGCACAGCTCCATGTCAGCCATGCTGACATGATCAAGTTGATACTCTGGCCACACCTTTTTAAATAATTTATTATCAATTCATATTAACTTACTTCATTTTTCCAGTATGTAGAACTATCCTACTTCCCCTTCCAAGTAATTTTTATTCTGTAAGTTGAGGAGGAGAGTGGGGGAGGGGAAGGTAATCTTTGCTTTTGTAGTTTCTTTTAAAACAATTACATGCTTAATAACTGGAATTTAAATTATCATCTTATTTCCATTACCAATTAATTTGCATCACTTCTTGTGAGTTCTTACTAGAGTATGTCAAAGAGATAATTGTTCTGTATTCAGGAGGAAACACCAGCATTATCTGTATTTTATTTGATAGTAGTAACTACTGAGTTACTTTCCTGTGACGCTGTCCCTCTAAACAGTGAAAAGCTCCATGTCCTCAGGTGATGAATTTATATTACTATATGCTAATACATGAAAACCCTGAAAATCTCAATTCTTAACTAACTGCAAGGCTTATTCAACCACACAACTAAAAACGTTTACTTAAGGGCATTTGCTGATAATCAAGATCTACAAATTTGTGTGCTCAGAGTACTGTTATCAAGCCCATGGATTTTTGCATTTTATCAGTAAAGTATTGCAGTTTCTTACCTGAATCATCTGCCAAAGAAATGTTGGTGAAAGTACCATCCTCCTCATCAGAAGGTAACTCCATTTTGCTGCCTTTTTCCAAAGTTTTTGAGCTGTGTGTTAAGCATGGCAGTTGTCAGCCATTTCTGAGTGCACATGTGACTTCTCTGGTTAAATCTTTAATGAGTCCAACAGGCAGGTGTTACCGTGGACTGTTGGCAGCTGCACACGTCTTACTCTGTGTGGCGTCTCCTCTGAACCTTGAGCTCTTTTCCGGAAACTGTTAAGCTGGAAGGCTTCTGAATTCTAACCGCTTCGTCAGACATGCTGAGCAAACATTGTTATGTCAGGTTTCTTCTGTAAAAGAACTGTGTGTTCATCCTGACTGGCTTGCTGTTGTTCTTCTTTGTTTTCTGTATGACTCCGTATGGAGTTTTGTTGGAGAGGGTTTTGATAGAGAAAAGAGGGAAAGTTAAGTTAGTGTTCAAAAGATTTTGCTTAAAGTTCAAGACAATGCAATGGACAGATTTAGGAGCAATAAATTTAAAATACAATCTTCAAATGCTTAAGAATGTGAGTGATTTTATTTACTTGTATACTTACATCAAACCCCATCAGGTAAGGTGAACAACTGAAGCTATATAAGTGAGTATCTGACACTCTGATAGCAGACAGGAGCAAGAAAGAGAAATCAAGTTCAAAGAAAACCCCACTTTAGTCATCTTGGTTTGCTTCTGAAAGAGTGTTGGATGTAGTTTGAACACATTAACTAGAAGTTTTGTGAATGTACAGTTTGCCTTTCACACTTTTGGGCATAATCTTGATTTGTACAAAGAAAATGCATGAAACTTTGCAGGACAAAGGACATAAGATAGGGAATCACAGAATAATTTAAACTGAGGAAGACCTCTGAGATCATCAAGTCCAGACTTTGACCAATCAACACCTTGTCAAGTAGACCATGGCACTAACTCCAGTCTTTTCTTGAATACCTCCAAGGATGGCGATTCTACCACCTCCCTGGGCAGTCCACTCCAATGTTCAACAATCCTTTCTGTGAAGAAATTCCTCCTGATTCTACATCATCTGTAACATGCACAAATGTACACCCTTCAACTATATATGTATGTATGTATGTATGTACATACACATACAACTACATAAACAAAAATATTATTTCAGTAGTTACTGACTGATGCCAAAAGGGTTTTTTTTAATTTTTCAATTTTCATATTTTGTAGATTTTAGGAACACAGTAGATGTAATGCTGTAGATTTTAGTGAATTAATATTTAGCAGCTTGTAGCATAAAGTCCTTCTATCTCTACCCCTGCTCCAGAACAGGCAGCTAAGATCTGCCAGCTATTTAGTCTCTTCCTCAAGGTACCTGATTAAAGCATATCAGAAGAGAACATAAACATGGAGCAGTGTGACCCGAAGCCCTGGAGAGCGTCCAAGAGACCTTTGTGTGCTGAAGAAGAGCAGGTGGATGAAGACAGAGGGTCCCAACGACCCCAGCCCCAATTCAACAGGGGTGGGAACTGGGAGGGGACAGAGGTGGAACTGGACATGTGGACAGTAGTGATTGGATAGGTTATATTATAAAAGCTATAGAACTTAGAGCTTGCTTGCGCGTGCCTCGATGTATTCCTGGATGAGCGGGATTGCTCATTAAAGTGCCTGCCCATTATCTTCTCTCCTACAAAACTTGGCTCGGAGTCTTTTTTACAGACTTTTATGGCAACAGACCATCCCCCTAAGATGCTTGTTAAGTTCCTTTAGTCCATGACAGGTGTAACTGGAGTGGTCCATACTTATTTCTCCATGGTGTATACATCTTTCTGAATTATCCACCAAGAAGCTTGAACAAAAACAATCCCACAGATGGCTTTGCCTTTTCTTGAGGTGGGACTAATCCAGACTCTCTTCCCTAACATATTTCTCATGTGGATCACGAGGACTTTTTCTCCCTCTGCAGTCCCTGAAAGTTTCGATTTGACGGGGCCATCTCACTTGGTAGAGCCTTGGGTGTTAACTAACTAGGTGGCCTTCAGATCCCAATGCTTGAAGGTCTCACTGCCCACTGCCTTTGTTGTGGCTTTTAGCAGGCCATTGTACTATTCAATTTTCCCAGAGGTTGATGCATGACAGGGAATACGATATAGCCACTAAATGTCATGCTCTCTGGCCAAGGTGTTTATGAAGCTATTTTTGAAATGAGTCCCGTTATCTGACTGATTTCTCTCTGGAGTGCCATGTCACCACAGGACTTGCTTTTCAAGGCCCAGGATGGCTTTCAGCTCTGCCACCTGACTTGATCCACTTTGTCCCTCAATGGCTTCTGTGACTCACCAAATGGGACTCCATAGGTCAGCTTTCCATTTTTGATTTGTCCCTGTGATAGGGTAGGAGCCATCAACAAAGAGACCTTATCACCTTTCATTTTCTGGTAGCTGATTTTATGGTGAGGCTTCCTCAGCATGTGTCACCTGCTCCTCTTGCTCTTTGGATGATAGTCCAAATTTTCACTTTTAGGCCACTTCATGATAATCTCCAAGAGGCTCCAGGAAGGACCATTCTCCCTGGCTGTGGTGTAGAGATCTTTTTTTACTTCATGAGCAATCTCTTGTTGATGTTCAGGGCCCAACTTGAAATCATTCTTCTTCCAGGTCACATGAGAAAGAGGGCTTACAATCTGGGATATGCATCCTACAAAAACCCACAGAGCCTAGAAAAGCCTGCATTTCTTTCTTGCTGGTCAATGAAGATGTAGTTGCTGCTTTGTTAACCACATCCATTGGGATCCAGGGTCATCCATCTTGCCACTTAGGAACTGAATTTCCTGGGGAGGTCCCTTGACCTTACTTTGCTTAACATCCAGGTCCTTTTCTGCCGGGCAGCTTTCCAGCTGCACTTCCCCCCAGCCTGTAGCACTGCATCGCATTGTTGTGCCATGTCTAGGATCCAGCACTTGGCCTTGTTGAACCTCATACAATTGCCCTCAACACATCTATCCATCCTGCCCAGATCTCCCTGCAGAAACTTCCTACCTTCCAGCAGACCCATTCCCCCACTCACCTTGGTGTCGTGCACAAACTTACTGAGACTACATGCAATCCCCTTGTCCAGATCATCAACAAATATGTGAAATGTGACTGGGCTCAATATTGAGCCCCAGGGAGCACCACTAGTGAATGGCCACCAGCTGGATGTGGCATGATTCACCACCACTCAAATGACACTATGCATTGGAACTGGTGCAGCTTATGAGAATTACAAATTCAGTGCTGCTACTTAGGGTTTTTTCTTCTGATCTTTTAAATGTATAGTTTCATTTTAGCTTTTCTGTTGCTGTCAGTGATGTTACTGACAGCTGCCCTTAGAGATAATTGAGAAACCAGCACATCTTGCATTTTCAGAACTCTGCTGAGTTTCTCATTTTTGCTTCATACTGATCAGAGGCAGTTCAAAATTTACCTTGTTGGTCTTGAGGGGCCCTGCACAAGGCCAAGAGTTGGGCTTGATGATCCTGATGGCTCCTTTTCAACTCAGTATATTCTGTGATTCTTGAAAAGTCATTGTAAAGAGACCTACTGGATTAATTCCAGATCCTTGAGTATCACAAGAGGGTTCTTAATCAGTTGAGCTTTGTTTTCTTTTTTTCAGTGATGCAGCAGTATGTTTCAAAGCTTTCACGATGAAGGTAAAGCTAGAAAACATTCTGATCTTTTGTCTTTATTATGTTTTTTATTGTTTTCAGACATGTTATATACAGTAGAAGCCTTTCAGCAACTCAGGTTGGGAGGGCAGATTCTAAAAACATATGCAATTACATAATCTGTTACCTCCAAATTTTGTAAAATCATATGCTTGTGAAACCCAAGTGTTCTATCTTGCCTGAACTGTGTAGCCCTCATCTAAATGGTTTAATTAATTTCTTGAGCCTGTGTCAATATTGTTCTACTGTGTTGACTGTATGGGTACCCTCTGATAGATACAATTTCCATGTAAATTATTAGCTGGTTTTAGATAGCCTGCCACAGTAGCCTTGTGAATATGGATGTTGTGCAGTTGTTCTTCATGTCTAGATGAAAGGCATTAGCAAAAGTGTTGCAGAGAGTAAAAGCTGTATTTGAATAAGAGCCAGTAAGAAAGACTCCTCAGAGTGAAGGAGAAGATGATTCAGGGAGGAGTTTGGCTGCCTCCTGTGAGACATACCAATCCCTGCTATTTATGCAGTCAGGCTCTTGGGTTTGTGCCAAGTGCATTCCACTCCATGTGGCACTGAAGAGCAGGTTACCTGGGGAATTATTTGTCCTGCCCTACAGAGTCAAGACCCCAGAGCTTGTTAACGCTCCCTTTGAAAGAAAGGCCTTTGGACAGATTGCTTGGTTGCCTCATTTCCTCAGTCAATGCTCTGCCTTTGAAGAAGGAGAGAGCAGAAGGTACAGATATGTGTGTTTGGATGCATGTATGTAGCTGTGTGCACACGTATGTGAACAAACAGCAATGTGGAACTCGAGCTGCAGTTTTTTTACAGAAGCCCTTTGCTTTCCATTAGAATCAGGGAATCAGGTTTGTGGGAGACCTGCACAGCTTGCTTGTGGAAGTGGAGACTCATTTACCAGAAGAGAGAGGCCAGGAGTTTAAAAGGAGTCTATAGATGTCATCTTATTTCTTTCTTGCCCCCCAAATTCTCCATGTTTAAACATACACTTGTGTTCTGTAATTTTAAAGATACTGTGGAATTATATCTGTGGTTTGTTTGTTTTTTATGAGTGCTATGGTGGCAACCATTTTCTTTAGAGGTGGCTTTATATTTCATTAGTGAATTAATGGCTTTGGACAGGAGATGCCATGTTAATGTGCAGTAGAAGTACCCATTTCTTGCTGTCACCATGTTTGTTTTATATAGGAGAACATAAAGGAGCAGTAGCAGACAGAGGAACTCTGACCAGCTTAAAAGAAAGCTATGTAATGGCATTAACTGTCAGAGCATAAGGAGTTTAGTTATTTCCATATGTGAATTATTTTCACTGGGGCAACAGACATTAATGTAAAAGTTAATTTGGTTGCAATGTATCAGTTCATCTTTCTGAGGGCTTCATTACCAAGTTGAACAGAGGTTGTGGAGTGCTGAGCAGCAGTTTGCCGTTTAAAATAGGTGGCATGAACTATCAGAGGAGGCTGAGGGTAAGGGAAGTGTGGGCACAGCATCTTCTGCAGCTGCTCCTGAGCCTTTTGTTTGACTTTACAGCAATAACATCAGTGGATGTAGCCGTGTGCCAGCCCAGTTTTGATGAGTACTCATAACAAACACAACAGCAGATCACTGTCTGGATATGATGGTCATGAAAGTAGTAGATAAATGCCTAAGAATGTCTTGAGGCCTGGTACTCAGGATTTAGTAGTTGGTCTGTGTCAAAGACACAATTGCAGGAGTGTTCAGATCCCTAGATTTAAAACAACATCGCTAAGCCTGCCTGGTAGTAGGTTCACATTTTTATTATAGTAAGTACTGTGTAACTGTTTTCTAATTGAAGTGATTTAATAGTGACCTGTAAAGGAAGTTGGCTCAGATTTACCTACAGATTTATGGAGTATTTTAGCTAAACCACAGCATGTGCTGTGACTCCTATTTATACCAGCAGTGTAACAGTGCTTATAACATGGTTGAGGCAGACTTTGACACCACTCCTTTTTTTAGAGTTCAGCCTTGCACTTACAAACTGAGCCACAGCACCAAAACATCCAACAGCCACATTCACCTGCTTCTCTTGTTTCCTACCACAGTGCTAATTTGTTATCTCTGGAGTTCCACAGCTGTGCAGTGCCTTTTGGAAACACTTTCCAGTGGCTCTACTTCAAATATTTTTCTAACTTGGAAATGCAAGAGGGAAGAGTGGGAGTTCAGTCAGTTGAGAGACATTTTTGGTATCTGCACCTCTCAGCAAAATCTCATTGACTCCTCATTCCAAAGGTGTGATTGTGTAGAGGTCCCTGCTGTTGCTCCGATATGTCCTGAGTATCAATAATAGAAAAGTTGTGGGGATTTTTTAAAGTCTGACAAACACTCAAGTGAAAGAAGGTTACTGCTGCTTTCAGAGAATACGGAGTCTGAGGTCTGTAGGTAGGTTAGATCCTTGTTGCAACGTGGGTGTAGTGTCTGATCTTTCATCAGGTTGCACTGTGCAATCTTAATGTTTTCTTCTGCTGTGGCTCTACAGTGGTTTGATCAAGAGTCTAACTTGAAGACAACTTTTGCAAATGTGGATGTGTATGATGTCAGCAATGCAGTACATTAAGCAAGCTACTAAAAGATTCTGAACTGAGAGAACAATGCTTTGCATTCATAGGAGATGTTGTACTGTTCTTCTTTTAGTCAACACATTTAAAAACAAATGCAAAAATATTCCTTTCAATTCTATTTTTTTTTCCAAGAAAGACAGTAAGCTCTCAGTAAAGAGTAGCATTTGGAATTATTTTTCTTACACAAAACATTCTAAAGATGCATCCAGTGTATCAGTTTCCCACTGTATGTAGACCAAAACATTTTAAAACTATGTGCCTTCTTAGGAAATGACAGCTGCCAGTGCACTTCTGTTTTAATGAACTTTGACAGGAAGGAACTGTGGAATGTGTTTAGTGCATGCTAATAAAGCAGTAATCGTACTAGTGAATCCACAGAGTATTCAGTGCTGGGCTGACTGACTCTGCAGGACAGTAACCTACTTGCAAAACAACAGTTTACTAAGATGGTGACAGAAGTGTATTAAATGTGTTATTCACAGATTTAACCTGTAAAGTGAGGTATATTTATACATCCCAGTGTCTCCTAAGTGTGTATTTTCATCCCTTGTTTCCCTTCTCACTCACCACTTACCTGTTTAAAGTACTTACAAACCATGTTGTGGCTGAGAGAGTGTTCCAAATTTTGAGATAGACTTCAAGACAAATGAGCATCATTATCTGCAAATGCTACTTCTGAAGCTACTTCCAAAGTCAGCCACCTGGAAACCACCAACAACCACTGCCCACTTGTACTCATATCCACCAATTTACTACATTTAATTTTCATGTTCTTTATTGCATGAGTAATTTTTTTAAAAATTTGGATCTGCTCTCTCAAAATGACTGACTTGTTCATAATGTCTGATAGGTATGTCTTAAAATAGTCCCACTTTCCTTTACACTTGTCCATTCTACTCTCAGATTTCCTGCCATGTGTCTGTCTAGACTTGGAGAACATTTGCCTACTAAATTAAAATAATAAAAAATTCTCCTGCTTCAAGTACTCCTTAAAGTTTAATTCTATTATGATTTCTGTAAAACCAGACAGTGACTGGGCAGTGGGTGAGCCTATCTGTATTTTACTAGTGTGTGCTTTTCCATTTCCCGTTACTTTCTCTTTCATCTGATATGTCATAATTCTTAACTAGGTGCATGTGCAGCCTCCAGCAGAACAGGACTCTTCATGAGACTTTGGAATGATCAATCTGCTTTTCTCCTTGAATGAAAGCCCATTCTGCTTCAGTCCATTGATCTATAATTCTAGACATGGCTGTAATTCAGGAACAGCATTGGCTCAAATAATTTCTACATCTCTAATAATATTTCAGTGTTCATTAAAGGTATTAGGAAATGAGTGATTGGGTCACTGGGGAGTACCAGTGTAGAAACTGATGAGACACTGTTTTTTCTTTCATCTCTCTATAGTCATACTAAATATTTCCTCCACATCTTTGTAATACAGTGATGCAGAAAGTTCAGCAGTGCACACCCTGTCCCAGGGTATGTGGTTCTTCTGCTTTTGACAATGTTCTCTCATGTCTGGCTACTAATATCTTTCTAAGGTAGTGTGACCAGTCAAAACAAAGGAACTTTCCTTCTTGGGCCTTCCTAGAGCCCTCTAGGTCTGTAACCAGCTGACCTGTTTTTTAATTCTGTTCAACAGTGCACATAAATGCAAAACATTTCAGATTTTAAATGTGTTGTTATTAAAATTTTCATTGTTAAATGGAGGGGAAGAGTTTAATCCAAAGGAGTTTGTTGCTTAACCAACAACTAAATGCATATAATACTAATGGATTTTACTTGTTAAGAGGACTGCAAAACTGAATGGATCTCAATGCAGCCACAAAAACTTCCTCCATGACAATTCAGGTGTTGAGATTGCTAGTTTGAGTACTTAAACAGTGTGGTTTAAGTACAGATTTCAGGGCTAGCTTCAGAAGCAGAGTAGGTTGCCTCTCAAGGGCTCTGTGCTGCAGCAGCAAGGCAGATACTGGTACATAGTTCAGCAGTGTGTCAGCCCACCAGCTCTTCTGAATCTTCTCCCTGAACCTGATTATTTGACAGAGGAAAAAAAAAGGAGAGACATTTTAAAGTATTTTGCATTTAAAACCTTTTTTTTTGCAAAATTGAATGTGATCTGTCCATAGCTTGACTCCTGCCTACTTTGGGCCTGATCAGCCTCATTGCAGGTACTCAGACTGGGCTGTCTGCTTTTGGTACAGGCTTTGGAAGAGAAAGTCATGAGGAACTGCACATGCTGGTCTTGCATATTTTGTGTGTGTGTGTGCCAGAGGAGGTTTTCTCTACAAGGTGTTTTGGCTTGTTCATAGTTCTGTAATGTGCAACTGGGGCAGTCCTGTGATGTAAAGGAGAGCACTCCGGACTCTGGATCACAGGGTCATGAGTTCGAGTCTCAGTGGGGACCGTCCCCTGGCAGTTCAATGCCTCCCTACCATCTGATCCCATCAGATCTTGGATGCTCAGCAGGGTCAGCCCTGGTTAGTACCGGGTGCTGTGACAGTCCCGAGGACTTCCCTGTCACTGTCCAAGCTCACTCGGCCGTGGCAGATGGACCTTAGGACTTAAACGGTGAGGCCAGTTCTGCACACGCTGTGCCTCACCTAAAAAATCCACTGCACAGGCTGGAAGGGCACACCCACGTGGGGACAGCCCTGCCCAAATCTGCATTCACGAAGTTTGGCCATACTTACTAATGTGCATCTGGTGAAGAGAACTGGGTCTGGGGTGCCAGGCAGACCCCCAAAACCACAGTGATTTATTAGCTAAGATAAATGTGGCATTTGTCACTTGCTGTGCTGCTGCTGCCTTATGGCCTGTCACATCCCTGAAACAGCGACCAAACCACATAAAGAGGCTGCTACTCCTCACTGCTGAGCAGCCAGTGGAGCGCTCTGAGAGTGAGTGTGTCAGCCAGCAATCAGATGCTAAAAGGCTGACAATAAGAAGGAAAAACTCTGTGCATGTGTGTATATTTTTTAAAGTCCCATACTTTAATAAATGTTGTTGCCATTTGCATGCAGATGCCCCATTTGAAGATGTCGAGTTTCCCGTCATCACAAACCTGGTTTCTAGAGGAATCCCCAGTGGAATGTAATCATGTGACACATTTGCTCAGTCATTTGTTTCCTGCTTGTTCTTGGATATTGTCTGTTTGGGCTGCAGATATTCTTTAGTACAAATCTCCTGGAAGGTTATTGCTGATGGCATCTATGACCAAAGCTAGTCTGGAGAGATGAATTATTTAAGGTGACTAATGCATTTAATGGACTTGATGATCAATAGTGCTTATAACAATACAATAGCAGGGAAATCTCAGTTGAGAGAGAGGTCATGTATTAAAAAAACTAATTTCTGGAGAAGGAAGGGATCTTTGGACACATTTTTGTCCCCTATAAAATGGGCTATTTCCCAATGACTGTAACAGAATTGTGAATAGATCTTAGTTTTATCCCAAGTGTTACAATACTAGTTGTTGGTGTTTCCTTAAAAAAAAAATCTAAATTTATGTGAGAATTTTCATTTTTTTTAGTTTTAAAATGCAAGATTTTTGATAAGGAATGAAAGTTTAAAATAACTATACCTGTGAACTCTGGCAGAAGCTGAGCACAAATGTGAACTACCTGAATGTATTAACGAAAAATTATGTTACTTTAATTCTGTGAGTCACAGCACTTAAATGGTGGAGCACTTACTTTGTTCCCATGTTTCACTTTAAAAACTGTTTTATCAAGACAAGATTTTGTTTGTTTGTTTGTTTATTTTTTATTTAGAAGTTTGAAATTGGGGGGGGTGTTTGACACTATGGAAGTTGTTGCAAGGTATTATCTCTTATGTTTGTGTTTGAGTGGCTTCCCTTGCCAACTTTCCTGCATTGTCCCGAAGAAGAGGTTTTCAGTTTTGATTTTGGAAAGCTGAAAGCAGAAGGGAAAAAGAGAAAACAGTGAGAGTGTAATGAAGAAACTCCATTTCCAAGCCAAGTGAACTATTTAAGAAGGAAAGAATGAAGCTATGTCAGTAAGACCAAACCCAAAGATTCAAAAATGCTGCTCTGTAAATGGTCCAGCCTCAAAAAATAATAAATATTGGGAGTGTTTTATTAGCCTTTGTATTCTTTAGCCATGAGCATTAATGCCTCTAATACCTCTTTGGGCCCAAGAAGATCTGATTTTTTTTTCTAGTGCATTAAAGCTAGAACATTATGAAAGTATATAAGTTCAAAATACAGGAGGACATACAACATTATGTTAACACAATCAAGGATAAAATTGCAAGAATTGTATTGTTACTTCATATAATAAGAACAAGCTGCAAGGCCCATATAGCAGGAACAGTATATATTGTATGTGAATGTCTATTACCAAAAAAATCCCCAAAAGCCAAGAAACAGCAAAGTTGCTTCAGATGTTGCAAGTCTAAGGATGGAATTACCTGGCATGGGCCAGATACCTACCTAAATATCTGAACACCCCTGGTCTGATGTGTCTTAGAGAAGCATATTTCTGTAGACTAGAACAAAGCTGTGATACTTCTTTTTCTTCCCTCCTAGCCTCACTCTGCTTTATTCCTCAATATCCCAACTTCACACTTCCTCCTCACCCCTGCTCCTTCTCCATCCTTTTACATGTGTACCTTTAGCTTTTCTTCCTTCTCAGCCCTCTTTACCTGACCCTATTTCCGTCATAAGTCATTTGGTACAAGTCCTGACTCCATCTGTGTTCTGGCAGGCCCAGTGTAGTAGCCTCCATCCCACAGGGGCAAATTACTGTTATCGGATGGGCAGTTATCTCACCTCTGTGCTGTGGTTCACTCCTTCCTGGTCTTTGATCATAAATATAAGGCAAGAGTCTAGTACCTTATCTGGGGAGAAGGATGGGTGGGAAATCTGGCCTTATTATTAGGAAAATTATGCTGAATGACTGAACATGATATAATACCTTCATAGGGGAAGATGATTAATTTCGTTATAATTATATTATGAGTTTTGTCCTTTGGGAGTGAAATGCAGTAACTTTGTAGGTGTTCCAGTGGAGCATTTTCTGGCAGAAAGTGAAAATTGAGTCTGCATGTACAAGAAATTAATGGATGAAGAGCTTTCCTGAACTCCATGGATTCTGAATCTGTATGTACAAAAAATTAATGGGTAAAGAGCTTTCCTAGGCTTCATGGATTCTGTGTAAAAAAGAAAAAGGAAGGCTTATTAGTTCTTTACACCTACAGTTAGTGTATGAAAGGCCAGATCCTAAGATACCTACCTAAGTTTTCCTTTGAGAAAGTCTGAGGAAGAATTGTGGTTAGAAAAACAAGCAAACCAACCAACCCTCTCAGGATGTTACTCTTTACAGTACTTTTCTCATTAGTCATATCAAACTGTCAGAGGATGAATTTGCCTTACAGAGGGAAAAGGAAACATCATTTTTCTAATAATCTCTTTCACAGAAGGTCCCCTTCATCTTTGACTTCCCAAATAGACCTTAGTCCCTTTCCTTGTATTACTTCCCAGTAGAGCAGTAGTTCCACACTCCAGCAGTGTTGTAAATCAACAGCCAGGCTTCAGTGATGAGTTTAACATTCATTAATGCTAATTATTCATGCTCTGTGAGTTGTATGCTTTGCATGTGTATGGACCCCAGATCTCTCCAGCTATTTTGTTTGATTATCTGAGAGTTTTCTAAAATCCATTGCTTTGTATGCAAATTACCCTCTGTAGTGAAAGTAGGGAAGACAATGCCAAGTCATTCTGTAATGTCCCTAAATAAGTGTCTGGAATTGTGCTCCCTATCAGTCAGATTGGGGCTGGTTTGAAGGACTGCTGCATAAGGTGTAAATTTATTAAATATAATAAATATTCCCATCTCCAGATCCATTGCAAACATGGCATGAGATATGTGGGGTGGTACCTTTTAGATAGGATTTGAAATCATGATCCTTTGGGTTAAATTCTAAGGTTGACCTTACATGCTATCAGCTAAAGGATGCAATACCAGACTTGACTCCTCCAGAAGAGATTTTCCTGATGTATTCTAAACTGAAGAGCATTGATGTCTGATCCAATGGAGGGCAGCATTTTCTTCTTTTTTTTAAAAGGAAGAATTTCTTTCAATTTGCTTGAAAAAGAAGTCTGATTGAGACACTTTTCAACGGTTTTTTTTAATTGAAGTTGCTGTGACAGTTGTTGCTTGGGTCAGCAGAGAGCATGGTCAGCTTCCAATTACCAGCAGCTAATGGAGAAATGCATTTTACTAAATCATTGCCTTGATATAGTGTCATTGATTTTAAATTATGGATGAAGCAATGAGTATTCTCATATGCTCACAGAGCAGTTCACAAAGGTGAGTTAAGCTAACACATGGTGGTTGTGGTGTACTAGGGATGCACCTGTCAACAGTTACTACAAACTAGCTTGGAAGGTCCAGGGGTAGTTCTGTGGCATTTCATTCAGCTAAATATACCTAATATTTATGTACATTTTTTAGGTTGTTTTTTTTTTTTTGTTTGTTTTGTTGAGGATAGTTTACAGATCTTATTTCTGGAAAAGCTAGAAAGTGGAGCTAAGCAAATCCATGAACACTACTCCTGTTTTGGTGGGAATGTTTGCTTGACTCTAGGAGTGCCCAAGTAATAAAAGTCCTCAATGAATTCTTACCCACACAAACCAAGGAAGTCAAACCTCAGCATTTCTAGTTCTGCTTTTTGTTGCAGTTCACCCTAATTTTAACACTCTGATGCTGTGAATTTAATACCCACAGCACCCATCCCTAATTTAAATCAGTTTTGTGTGATGAGGCTCAAGTAAGTGATGCTGTTGTCTCCTGTGCACAAAGATTTGAAAAGTTAGACCTTGAGATAGATGAATAAATATTAGAAATTCAAGGTCTTCTGGTGGCTAAGCAATAAGCATAGTAAGTAAGAAGTCATTACTTTAGTGCTGGTAAGACACGAAAAGCTGAGTTTCTGTGTAAAGCCATGATCATTTACTTGCTGTAGTGAATTGCTGTTGTTGAGTCACATGAGGAGCATGGATTACTCAAAAGAGGTAGTTTAACAGAGGTGCACACACTTGCTTTCTCCCTCTTTCTGTCTCAGTGTGTATACTGAAGCAAAACATTCACCATCCAACAACTCATTGTCTCTATATCCACAGTCACTGTAAGATTGTCACAGCTGCTCCTGGGACATCACTGTTTGATCACATCAGATCACTGCAGACAGAAATCATAGAATCATAGAATTGATTGGGCTGGAAAAGACCCCGAGATCATCAAGTCCAACCCTTGGTCCAACTCCAGTCCCTTTACCAGATCATGGCACTCAGTGCCACGTCCAATCTCAGTTTAAAACCCTCCAGGGATGGGGAATCCACCACCTCTCTGGGCAGGCCATTCCAATGCCTGATTACTCTCTCTGTAAAATTTTTTTTCTGATCTCCAACTTAAAAAGAGCTTAAGCCAATGCCCCCTTGTCCCCTTGCTGAGTGCCTGGGAGAAGAGAACAACCCCCACCTGGCTAGAACTTCCCTTCAGGTAGTTCTAGACAGTGATGAGGTCACCTCTGAACCTCCTCTTCTCCAGGCTAAACAACCCCAGCTCCCTCAGCCTCTCACCATAGGACTTGTGCTCCAGTCCCTTCACCAGCCTTATTGCTCTTCTCTGGACCTGCTCCAGCCCCTCAATCTCTTTCCTGAACTGAGGGGCCCAGAACTGAACACAATACTCAAGGTGTGGCCTCACCAAGGCAGAGTCCAGGGGAAGGATCACTGCCCTGGGCCTGCTGGCCACGCTATTTTTGATACAGGACAGGATCCCATTGGCCTTCTTGGCCACCTGGGCACACTGTTGGCTGATGTTGAGCTTCCTGTCACCATGGTGCATCTGCATCTCTGAACATGGACAGGGGAGATGCTTCTGCACCAAATACTTGATTTCATAGTAAAACTTACCTCTGGATTTCATCTAGAGTGCAGCAATTTGTGAGGTTTTTGCTTACAACCATGGCAACAGTCCTGAAAAAATTGCTTGTTCTTAGCTTTTTAACTCTGAAATTCTCTTGATTTCTGATAAAATGTGGTTTTATATAACATTTTGCCAGAAATGCTACATAGAAATATTACAATTTCCTGTAGAAATGAAAAGGTGTGCCAGCGTAATTTGCATAGGTGTAGTTCTCCTTAACAAATACAACTTGAGCTTACTGGCAGCTCCTCAGGCTCTGCCCTGCAGTATTTTCTCAAAGAAACTGTAAAACCTCTTTAGTCTCACTATTGTTTATATTTATGTTGTGTACTTTATCCTCAGCTGCACATGGAAATTTTACTCTGTTTGATGCTGTACAAATACAGGACAAGAGGATCACTGCTTCAAAGAGCCTGCAATTAAGAGAAACTAAAAAGAGGTGGAAATGTGAGGAAACAGTGGGATAATGGCCCTGTGCCAGGCAGTATTTTCAGCACGCTGACATTCTGAATGTTGTCAAAGTTTCTGTAGAGAGTCAAGGGGGAACTGTGGAGGAAGATAGTTGGGCAGTATTGCTGATAGGTTGCATCTTTAGGCTGTCACCAATCCCCATGGGAAACATGGCAGAAAGCTCAGAAATACAAGGATTAGACACATAAGCTGGCATGGAAGTGTGATCAGAATGGAGCATCTCAGTAAGGCGCAGGAAGGTGAGGGAGGAATTGAACTGGGAAGCTTGAGCAATCAAAGTGAGTGAGTTGAGTTTGTAGTAGAGAAGCAGCTACTACTTGAAAACTACAAGGATGTCAAAAAAGAGCAAGAGAAATTATCTTTGCAGTAGTATTTTGAATGAACTAAGACAGACAAGATTGCACCTGTCAAGGCCGAGGAGAAAGATGCTGTGGTAATCAAGATGAGAATCGGATTTTCAGCTGTATGGATGGATAAGACAAGTCATGGCTTAGATATGTTATACAGCAAGAATGTACCAGACACACAGGTAGTCTGTTTGTGCTGAACAGTTTAACTTCTAATGGAAAGTACAGGTCATTTGTCTCAAGCAGGTGTTTATTAAAACAGTGGCCAAACTGTTCATATGAGAGGAAGTGGGAGGAAGGGTGAAAAGACAGATGAAAAAGGTAAAGAATAAACTGTAAGAAGGTTTTTCAAAGCACTGCTTTCCTATGGCAGCACACTGCAGCCAGAGGCTGACTGCATATACCTGATTATAAAGTCAAAGTTGATCTTTTTCTTCATTGTTTCAGTGCTTCTCAAATCAGCAGCCTTGGTACTGTGACCTTGCATGAGCGTTGTGCATCCAGCCATACAGGTGATTATTCTCATAAGCTCAACTGAAACATAAGGGCCTGCAGGACTCAGTAAATACACCTCTGCCTCAAACTCCAGCTGACTGGGGTTAAATTATTAACCAAGCACTGTTTACTGATTTATGAGTTTTCACCAGCCCTGTGTTGTGCTGACAGTAATCGCTTTCCTAGTCAAGTTTGACTTGATAACATTTGAGTCTTTTAACTGTTATTGACTAAAAAATGCTATTGGCTAGAATAACAAGTTCATTGTTTTCTCCTGGTTCCTGTACAAGTGAACCAGTTTGTTTGTTGGAGTTAATTCTACAGATAGGATCTGATAAGCAAGTCATGGCAGAATTTGCTGTTCTCTGGAATACCTAATAGGACCTTTTCTTCTTCTGATATTCAATCCCTGGAATAAAGCTTTAATGTAAATTAATTTCTGTAGTTAAAAAGATACATAATTCTGGTTTTGTACTACATTTCACAAAGAAAAAACATTAAATCCTAGTCAAGTCATGACTATGTTCTGTTACCAGGAATCTTGTATTTTCCACAAACAATCTTTCCTATGTAATAAATGTGACTTTCTGTGAAATCTAGCTTGTAGCTCAGACAACTTCCTTGGAATATTTCCCCATGAAATCTCTTTGAGACATAACATGAAAGGATGCTGGCTGCTCTAAACAAGATAATGTTTCGGTAGCTACTCCTTTTACTCAGCTTGGTGCTAAAAATAAACCCTGAATTCACAAAAGCTGCAGTTGTGAGGTTTAAGAAATACAAGAAAACAATGCTGAGACCTGTGAATCTTTTCAGTAGGGTGACTAAGCTACTTAGAAAGCAACATATTTATTACACAGGAAAGGAAGAGTTTTACATTTGTAAATAAATGTGAGGCTCTTTCTGTTCCTGAAGAGCAGTAGATGACGTGAGAAGAGGAAGGATACAAAGAGAGCTGCATGGTGAGGCATGAGATAGTTTGGGGTAGAAAACTGCGATGTCAGTTCTGTTCTGCTGTGGATTGTTTCTGTCTGCGTCAGTCAGCACAGTCACTCAGCTACGGTGTTTTCCTAACAATGAAATATCTGCTGTTGCTTCTAACTGCTGTGGTACTGTGGCATCTTACAGGCCATTTTTCCAGGAAACAGTTTGACAAACTGAACCTCTCACTGAGACCAGCAGACCCGTGTCCTTCGAAAATTTCCAATTTTGCCAGAACACTGCTCCCCAAAAGGAGATGGATAATTTTCAAAGGACATAGATGGGAGTCATCTAGGGTGACTAAATACAGTGAAATAATGGTGTTTGGTTCTCTTCTTCCCACAGTTGCAGGGTCAAACAGCCTTTTGCAATATGTTAGCTTTTCTCTTGTTCATGGCAGCCAGGGAAAGCCACAACCCATATGATTTCATGTGAGGAAAGATTTCTCACTGTCTGCACAATGCTTCTTGGCTTTCAAAATTCATATGTGCTGCAATAACACGGTGTCCTAGTTAAGGGTTTATAACTTTTTCTTTCTCTAGGATGCTGAAAAATCATCTAACTTGCCATGCAAAGCTGTAGATGATGTGATGCCTCTTTTCTGTTAGCACTGTCTTGTTAAGATTTTATGATCCAAGGAGTCAGACAAGGTCCTCTGCAATCATTAGAGAAATTAAAATTCTTTTCCTGTCAAACGTGCTACAGCAGAAGAACGCGCTGTTCTGAATTATCTTGAAGAATCTCAGGACCCTACACTTTGCTTAAGTAGCTTATGGAAGAAAAAAATTTAAACATTTATAAGGTGAAATAATGTTTGTTTGGTTAATATAATCCATTACATCTTGAGTTGCACCTTAATTCCACCCATAGTTACAATGCTACTTGAGAGACTTGAGTAACATTTAATGTGTATGTTATCTTGGGGTCATTTTTACCAGGGTCTCCTATTTCAATAAAATTTTCAATAGAAATAGCAATGAAAAATGTGCTTGAGGTACAGCTTCCCTTTTGTGAAATTACCTGAACAGACATCTACATCAGGGACAAGAATTTGCCTTTTGTTGTTCGTTACTGGAGAGTTGTTCCTCTTTTACTTAAAGTTCAAAACTTTCCCAACCATATAGTGTAAATATGTCTTGGCTTATTGCCAGTTAAAATAATTGGTGTGTATTGATATAGCCCAATTATGTGCCAACAGAAATATAGCACCAAAATGTGATTGTTCTTACTGACTGTGTAGTAAGGTCTGTGTGTCAAAACATAGGTTGGACCATTGCTGAACACTTTTGAAAAACGGGACTGAACGATGATGAGGTTCTTTCTCATGTCTATAGCATTTGTTTCTTTTGCCAGGAAGTGTCAAAGCAGGGTCAGGAGTCTCGCTTTCACTGCCTGGTATATACTCTAAAAATACAGTTTGATTATAAAATAGGTCCTTTCGCCTCTTTGACGTGACAGGCCAGCTCAAAGTCTACTTCCAGACTTTTTGACACTGAAAGATTTAACTCATTGAAAAATTACTTTTTAAATGGTCGATATTGAGTAGTGATTAAAAAAAAACAAAAGGGAAAAGAAGTATTTAAAAGGATCCATCAGCTGTTGTTCTGTTTTGTTTTTTCCAGTACTGACCAGAGGACAGAGTAACAGTGATACTCACAAATGGATGATTTGGGTGCAGCTTTTCAGTAGATAACACACCACATGGATCTCTGCATTTGTTACACCCATCTTCTTTTGGTGTCATGGCTAGAAATGTGAAACATTTTACAGGTACTGCAAAGTGTATGTCCCAATTCGTAAGAGCTAGTACATATAAACCCCCCAAAATCAGTGTGCTTGTTTGTTGAAATGTTCCCTAAGTTTTTAAGTGTTCCTGTGTTCAGGGAAACATTGTCACAGCTGATAACCTTCTACAAATATCAGTATGCCAAGTGAATTATTTTATTTATGTCTTTCTTTGTTTGACATTACAGCGATAAGGCCAATTATGTAATAATACAATCATTTGCTTTAAGACCTGTTTCAGGCAGCAGGGAACACTTAGGACATACTATACTTCCCCTTAGAAGTCTGTGTATTTAAGCCTGCCTTGAAGTCAGCCAATTCCAGTTAGTTCTGCTGGTTTCAGAAGGACCTGGTGAGGTCACCCAGTCTCTTCCATCTTCAGCAGCAGAGAAGTTTAGGGAGAGGAGCATCACCATTTCTCCTCTCAGGTGCTGAAAGTTCATTTGTGAAGAGTAGATCTGGTTCACATAGCAGTATGTGGACTTATTTCTTTCTCTTCAGTTTTCAAGCTTTAATTTATGTAGGCAACAGAATAACAGGGACTTGAAGACCATGCTGTTGAGTGGAAAAGAAATATCTTCTTGAGGAGTCAGTTCTTCTCCCCTTTCCTTTCAATTGTAGTTTACTTGACCTAAGGGCAGTACTTGTGCCAGAAAACAGAGCACAACCTGAAACCTGGGCATTATCTCCTCTGCTGTCAAGCTGTTCAAAGCAAGAGCAGCAGTTCTTTAGTCTGATTGTGATTCAGCATCAAATGAGATAAGTAGTTTCTGCTTCCCACATCCATCCTGGCAGGTAACGAATAGCCCAAGATTTTTACCCCTCAGTCCATGGTCTGCCACCCCCTTAGGTGCTCTTTTGAGCCCACCCCAAATCACGATCTAGTTTAGACTGTTTATTCTTCTCTGGAGAGCTGTCATTTTATACTTGAACAATGCTAATATTAGTTGGCGTTAATTTATCCCATTGCTCATCTCTGTTCTCATTTGATGTTCAGTTGCTTTTCCTGTTTCAGTACTTATCAAATACTCACTTGCAAAGTGAGAGAGAAGATCTAAATTTTGATCTAGAGAAAAACTAAATTTTGATTATCATATATTAGCAAAATCTGAGTACAATTTTCTTCAGTACCTCACTTCCTTGATAACAGAAACTAGACTTTGTTTCAAAAAGAGAGGTGTCTACTATAATTTGGAGGGCTATAGCACAATACTATAAATGAGATTTTATCTGAAAAGGATCTAGCCATTGTTTTCTGTCTGTCAGAGTTTTTAGAATTTCAAGAAATGTAGAAAAATTCACCTACTTCTCCATATTTTCCATTTTCTTTAGATTATGACCTCTCTTTGTGCTTTAAAATTAAATTGAACTGTGTGGTTATTCTTTTGGGGAATAGATTGCAAATTTTCAGCCCCTGATATTTTGATTTAATATTTCAATGTACAAAATGTAAACCCATATAGCTGCTTTTCCAAACACACAGGCCAGCTGCCTGCATCCTGAATCTAATGTTGCCAATGACTTTCCTAATTATCTTCTGCATTCCCTACTGAGTAAGACATAATGCTTATCAGCATGTTTTCATCAATTTTTATTCTTCCTCATTGTGTTACACGGTCTTTTTTGTTTTCTCAGTATGATCTCTTTTGGAATGGATCTTTCTCTCTCTTACAAGATCCTAATCTTGCAATCACATAACCCAATTAGCTGCATTGTTCAGGATATGTTCAAGACTTTAACTTGATTTTAACCTACCTCCAGAGACTAGTTTGGAAGGTAATTAATGGTATCTCAATTTCTTTTCATTAATCATATTCTAAGCAGAATTATTTAGGAATTTACCTCAAGATGAAATTACACAAAACTGAAAAGTTTACAGATCAACATAAGTGGATGTTTGTGTGCACTGATCTAACAGAATATTTAAAGTAATTATGTTGAAGTTGATCTTATTATGGCTTGGTATTGCAAAGAACAGGAGGAGAATGTGTCTCTTGTCAGCTGATGGCTTTAGTAGGTTATGATGATTTCTGCTTTTTGTTGAACTACATAAATTAAGTCTTCATCACGGGGGAGCATCCAGAAAGTTTTTAAGTATAACTGTTGACCTTTAAAAGAAGAAAAAAAATCTACATGCTTGTAAATGAGCAAGGAGTATAGAGGTTCCTGCTGAAGTGTCTATTTGAGTGCCTGCTGAGGAGAAAAGCTGTTTAAACTACAGGATTTTGTTGATGCAGAAGAAATGGGTTAAAATTGGGAACAGAGAAGTTATCATTAGTTTGAGCAGAGTATCTAGGTTTGACAGCATTTTTTTGCTCACATGCCTGAAGAGAAACCTGCTGTAGAGGGTACAAGGAAGAGGCAAAGCATCTGAGTAAAAAATACTTGCTTTCTAGAAAATTTGTCTTAGGTCCTGTGGCTCTTTTCCTGCCTCTTCTTCTTCCAGATACAAATGCATATGCCTTTTGATCTAGATTTGTTTATTTGCCAGTTATTAATTCTTCAGTATTCCATAGTCTTGCTACCGGTTGTTGATCAGGACACCTTTGGCCACTGGAGACATAACAGCTAAAATGAAAGGAGTCCATTCTGGTCACTGTTTGCTAGGACACTGAAATACTGAGGCTGATTTTCTCTGAATGATATTCGCCCTCCTTCCTTGGAAATAGCAACAGGTAGGGTACATAATTTGCTCTCCACTCTCTGGTTAAACAATTAATTTTCTTTTTCAAACAAATGATACCTACAGGAATGGTTTAAAATGTACAGAATATGCATTACTTGAATTTCAGTTATTAGCCTTAACATTTACTCAAAAATGTTCTGCTCCGACTGAATTTATTTACACTTTTCTAAGTAACAAAAAAAGATTTGCACATTTACAAATGAAATGTGATCAGTTGGTAACTTTGCAATTTGCTTTTGTTATTTTATTTGCCTGGCTGTGACTTTCACACAAGCAGCATGCTTTTAATCTGCTTTTGCAGATGTCACTTTAAATATTATTTTTCAAGAGTTTATTTTTCTTAGAAAACAGATGTCTGTAATTATTTTCTTTGACCTTGAGACTTATCAAAGTCAAATAGGTAATCAACCAATCAGACAGGCTATCATTATCAGAAGAAAAGTAATTACAATCTGAATATGTTTGAACATGATTATTACAAGGCTTAAACAGTTACACTTCTGATTGGGGCAGAACTAAAGACATTATCACTTCATAATTCACATGATGTAACTTCTCTTATCCTTGTAATTTAGGAATATGAAGAGCTAAATTTATTGAACAGTGTAGTTCTTAAAACTTAAAAAAAAATTATGTAATATCTTCTGTAAAACCAGTAGGAGGATTCTCAAAATCTCTATACTGAAATTAAGGAATTTAAAAACATGAGAAGTAAAACACAACACCAGAGCAAGCTCTAAAGGGGCAGAGTAGTACAGAATGTATTTGGGTATGAAAATACACTTGGAATGAAATGTTTACCACTCTGGATCCAATCTAACAAAGCACTGAGAGTCTCCTTGGGTCTGAGCACTTAGATGTCCTGGGATCAGGCCCAAAGCTTGTGTGTCTCCTTCATAGCATTTCTTCTCAAATTTGGGGGAGTGGGAGGCAAAGAATCCTCTGCTGAACACATCTTGAAAGGCACTGCACTGGGGCTGTCCTTGGCTGAGGTCAGGGATGAGATGGCCATGCCACTCCTCAAGGGCTGCCAAGTGCAGAGAGCTGCTGCCCTGGGAGATGGAATTACACTGGTTTAGTTCTTCTAAGTACAGTTGTAGGGAAATAGAGAAGCAGATTTTAACCTCATCCATGGCAGTTTGGAATATCTGCATGCAGATAGGGAAATGTGTTTTTTAAAATGGGAAATTGTGAGAGCATGAATAAATGCAGTGAAGCAGAAAAACACTGTTTATAATTGGAGGATGGTGAACAGAAGGGGAGAAGGAGAATTCTTTAAAACACCGGGTTGCCCATGGTAGATGTTTTGAATGCTAGGGTGGGTTGCTTTTACCTGATCTGACAGGTAAAACCTGAGCTCAAAGCTCAGAAGTTACTTTAAATCAGAAATTTATTTTAAAAGAAAATTCCTGGAGAGATTGTAGCTACTGAAGTTTGTGTGGATCTGAAGAACAATGCAATCATATTCAGCTGCTGAATATTCCTGCCCTGAAAGAAATAACCGTGATGGTTGATTTCCCCAAGTGTGAGCCAGCAGAGCCAGTACCAGCTGACAGAAAAGTGCTCATCAGGGGATAGCCAAGATTCTGTTTAGAGTATTTTAGCACTATGCTCTATGTTCAAATGAAGTGGAACAGGGTGGTCTGAGACTTTCTGCTTAAGAATTTGTGTGTTTTTCCCCAATATGGCAAAGACACAGGTTCTATTATATTGGTCCTGTGCAAAATGAGTGTGAGAGTAGGGCCTGGCTAATTAAGCAGTTTCAAAGAGGGCAGAAGCTTGCCAGATCCCTGGGGAAATGTCTCAGAATAATCTAACTGCACTCTTGGCCATTTCTTTGGTCTTGCACATACTTGGGAAAAAATTATCAGCGTTAGATTCTCTGTGGACCATTTGAAAATCAAATAATTCTAAAACATGAGGAAATAGATTCTTTCACAGCAGCATATGGCCTGTGGCAATATGAATGGGTTTGGAATTTTTGCTTGGGACATGTTTCAGAACTTCAGAGATTGGTAAGGAGTCTTTTCACACCTAGATGTCTTGGTGCTTACCACACCTCTGAAGAGGAATCAATACCCTCACACATAATTTAGAATAACCTGAAGGCTACCAATCCTAATTAAAGCAAAAGAAATTGAAGTTGTTCTGTAAAGAGAGAAAATACTTTAGTCATAACCAGTGAGACAAGACTTTGCTTGGAGAAGGAAGGAGTAGAGAGGCTGGAAATTCTGCAGAAGTACCTAAATCCCCTCCAAACTCACTGGTCTGCAGACTTTTAAAGGGCTCCATTTCCCTTACAGAAGGTTTGTCTGTACTTACCCATATTTCAAAAGCACTGCACAAGATGGATGAAAAAGTGAAACCATTCCAGGAGTCAACTGCATGATTTAACATTTTTCAGCACTGAAATGGGAGTTTGTGGCTCTTTCAGCTCAGCCATGTTTCAGAGTATTGCTGATGCTGGACTCCACTATTAGAACTTACTGACACATGCAATGATGTTGCCAGTTTGCTACATGAGAGATCTAAGCTCTCCATGGAGAAATTACTTCCACTATTTGAAATTTACAGCAGTGATTCAGCCCACAGGGTTTTTCCACCAGTAGCTGTAGGCAAGCAAGTTTACAGGCAGGAGATGAAGTGCATCACTGTGATGGTACTTTGGATTCAGGGTTTCTCAGGACATGCTGTCAATGTGAATGGAAATACTAGTATTGTGATGTTGCTGCTGCATTTAAGTTCAGGCATTAACAAAATCATGCTGCTGGAGTCTGTGGACAGTGTTGCAAGTGGTTTGCTGTCTTTCCATGCTGGAGAGCAGGGAAGTGGCTGTTCAGTGAAAAATGTGGCTGCTGACAAAGAAAGCACAGTGGTAATTTTTCCTCCTTGCTTGTCAGGAGTAGAAATATCCTAGTTCCTTGGAAGGAGGAAAACAGAGACCAGAATTATCCTGTACTGCAGCTAAAAGCTTCCATGATACTAGAATAATGTAGGACTTGCAATTTTGATTTCTACTAATGAGCTAGAACAAAATGTTCATATTCTAGATCTGCCATTCCATACCAGGGATGAACTAGAAACATCCTTTCCAGATTTGCTAAAAGAAATTTGAGAGAGAAGGAATAAAAGCTCTACAATGTCATGGACAAGATGGAAATGGATTTGGGATTTTGTCATGAAAATGCTCTGATGAAAACTAGGTCAATCATTCCTTCAAGTCGGTTGTTGAATCGCTTAATTCTTGCTGGACTGTGTTACTCTCAGAAGTGACATTTGGGACCCAGAGAGGGAGTGTGTCTGATACCTCAGCCAGTCATAGATGAAATTATTAGGTTTTCCTTGGGCTTTCTGGAATTAGTTCCTTTTATCAGTAAGGAAAGTGAAACACTAGAAGCTATTACCTGTGGTAGCATGGAGAAGAGCTGTGCAAAAGTCTCTTCAGGAGATGAGAGATTTCCCTGCTGCTGTTGGCTAATGTAGGGTCTGAGGCATTGAACTAGACATGATATGAAGGACTGTATTTCAGATGCAGAAAGTTAGGAAACCAATGAAGTGTAGGTTATTTGAGAGGCAGGAGAGACAGTTCGTTAAAGCGTAGGATTGATTAAAAGGCAGGCTGAGGGTTCTGAACGACTGCTCTTTGTTCCTTGTACATTCAGCGAATCACAATTTTATATATATTTGTAGCAAAGAAATCTTATCTTGCTAAAGAAATATTCAAGGAATATCATGTTGTTCTTGCAGTGGCCTTTTGAATATACTGCAGTTTGGCCCAGGGTAAAGAAGCAACAGTGCGTTTTGAATATATTATACTAGAGGCAGATGTTGAAATTCCTCATATGGTCCATTCTCTAAAATAGTTACATTACAGGTGTAATGATTTAAGCCCAGAAATTAAACACCACACAGCTGCTCACTCAATCTCTACCCCCCCTTTGTCCCCCCTCACCTTGGTGGAAAAGGGAGAATCTAAGGAGAACTTGTATGTTGAGATAAGAACAGCTTCATCATTGAAAATAAAGTAAAATACAATAATAATGGTAAATAATGGTAACCTGTCCCAGCTATGCGCCCTCCCACTGGCAGAGCATGAGACAAGGAGAATAAATCCTTGGCTTAGCATAAACACAACTTAGCAAAACCCAACACATCAGTGTGTTATCAACTCCATTCTCATTCTGAATCAAAATACTGTATAGTTATTGAGAAGAAATTAACTCTACCCTAGCTAAAACCAGGACAACAGGTTATGCAAATGAAATAAAGTTTTTTATTTACATGGGATGCCTTTAGCTTCTCAGAAGTGAGAGAGCTGATTTAGCAATTTTTTAAATCTGCTTTCTAACCAAAGTTACTGACCTGTCTGTCATTTGCTGAAATTAATCATAATTTACTAAGTCTGCATGGAATTTATGAGAGAGAAAAAAAGCTGCTTTTTCACCTTTCCTGATAATTCTAGCATTGACTTGCACTGTGCATGTCTGCTTCTACTATTGAAGAATTCTTTAGTCTGTCTTAAACGACCCCAGTATCTTTCCTAAGGAATCTGAACTCAATTAAGCAGCTTATCTACACCTTCTTCGGAAATTCATCTGTTCTGCATCACAGCTAATCCTGAAACTTGGCATGAAATTATGCACAATTTATTTTTCATTATCATGCTGTATTATTCAGAAGGTGTGACAGGAAGGAAAATGTTCACATAAAAGTGAACATATTTTCAAAGCACAAAATATTTAAACCTATGGAGCTTCTACCTTTTGCTCAAGGAAGTCCCTGAGCTACAAACAGTTTATGGACATGGCAAGTATATAGTGATACCCTTCCTGTGAGTACTGGTTGCTGTTGGAGATGCATCATACTGGGCTGGATGGACTGTTGGGCAGCTTCTCTGTATCTGCTCTAATGTATTTCATAAAAACCCCAAAACCTGTATCCAAATTTGAACAGAAACTATTTAACTTCATTGGGTCTGAATGCTTGTAGCATCACAAGCACAGAGAGCATCTCTACATGAGGATTTCAGTTGAGTCAGAATTGATGCATCTGTATCTCGGATGCAAACCCACAGTCTCACTTAAAATGTGGGCCCTGCTTTTTAAGTGTGCTTGTGTCATTACAGCCTCGTGCTTCTGGACATCTTCATCTTTCACTAATTGGACAGAATATCTTCTCTTGTGACCAAGTTTGGGACAACAGGATTTGAACCTCTGTTTCATATTCTAATATCAATAGCCATATGTTTTGCATGATATTTACTGACAGCTCTTCAACTTAATGCAGATTAGGAGCCTGTTTGAAGGAGGTTCTTGTTGTCCTAATATGTGTAGCTGACAAATAAAACAATCTATTGCTTTGGAATAATTTTCAGCTTTGAGAATGATGAATAATTAGTAAATAGTTAGCATTAATTAATACAACATTCCATTGTTCAGAGTAATAGTATTTTAATAATAAAATATTAAAATGTATGACTAATTTATTGTTTAAATATTTTTAAATCACTACACTGAGCATAGTGTTTCTATAGACACTCATTCATGAGAGCAGTTTTATCCATCTGTCTACAGTCTGTCCACATACAACTGGTTTTAGAATAACACTATTATGACTGCAAAGTCAAGTATTCAAAATTACAGTGTCACAGTTAACACTTTGTATTAATTTAATTGGTTTGTATTTAACCAATTTAATTTTCTCCTTTTTGTATTTTGCATTGTGGCATATAATTTGAATATCATTATTCTGTTGGTTTGGGTTTGGTTTTTGCCTATTCACCTGTCTCAGTGTCTAGCATGGGTGGTGTTAAATGGAAATAAGTCTGTCCATCAGAAGAGGAGTCTGTAACTTGAAAGGTATACAGGTAGAAGTGACAACGGTGTAAGGGTAACAGTGAAAATGGTATAAAGGTTACAGTGACAGTCACTCAGACTTTGCCCACTTCATAATGCCATCTCCTTTCTCTAGGCATTTTGTAAAATTTTGGTTCCTCCTTCCCTTGAATCACGTCTTGGTCTGAGTACATCAGACTATCTCTCACATATATTCTAGTATCTTATCATGCCTAAACTCAACTGCTCTCTGATTTGCAGTTCAACCTTCTTCATCTGCTGCAGTTACCTCAATGAATCAGTTCCTTCTTCATCTTTAACTTCTCTCCTGGATTCATACTCCCACACTACTTGTGAGGAGAGTTCATATCTGCTTCCTTCCCTACTCCAGTTTTCGGACTGACTCTATCCCCAAACAAGGTCCTTTTTCAAAACTACAGTGGCTCTTGCCTTATTTCTGACTTTTGTAGCTGATTCTACAAACTGTGTTACCTGACTGAGAACTGACTCTCACAATTTTTCCCACTGAAAGGTTTTGAAGAAGGTTGAAACATTTGCCCATTGTTTTGATGATGTTTTAGTCAGAGAGCCAGCCCTCGCTAATATGCGGTGTCCCGTCTTGCCGCACCAGTGTCAGTGGGTTCGCTGCAGCCGCTCCTGCCGCTCCTGGCCTTTTCCCTGATCTCTCCTCCCGCTCGCTTTCCCTCCGCTGGCCCGGGCCGGGCGCGGTGCCGCCGCCGGCCCCTGGGTGGCGCCTCTGCAGCTCCATGGCTGAGCCCGGGCTTTGGGAAGCGGCTTTGGGAAGCGTCAGGAGCGGCCCTGGGAGACGGCGGGGCCGGCCCCGGCGCGGCGCTCGGTCTCTGGTGCCGGAGTAGCGCGCCCCGCTCCGGCACGATCCACTCCGCAGCTTCTGTGTGGCTGCCGGCGGGTGTTCCCCGTGGTCGTTTCCCTGGATGCCGGGGCTCGGCGTTGTGCCGGCTGCTTAAAGGGCATTCCGGGCTGGGCACGGGCGGGGGTGGCTCTGTCAGCGGCGGGGCGAGGTTCCCGCTGCGGGCACCCGGCCGACCTGGGACAGCCTTTCCAGGGAGAGCCTTTGCAGCGGAAGCACCGCAGCTCGAAGCGCAGGGCTCGTCCCGTCCCGCCCCCACCGTGCGCTCCCTACTGCCGCTCCGAGCGCAGCCGGGCCCGCGGGAGCGGAGTGAGTGGAAGCCTCGCTGTGGGAGCAGCGGGGCTGGGAAGGCTGGAGCGCCAGTGCTTGGAATTCCGTGCATGGAATGGCGTGCTGGAGGCACACCCGCCCCGCAGGATTTACCCTTCACTTGGTGCAAGTGCTGAAATAACCTAAAGACCCAGACTTAGGGAGGGAGTCGGAAATAAGAAGTCACCGCTGAGCCCGAGTTGTGGTGTCCGCGGTGGTGCTTCAGGTTCTGTGTTCATTTCCCAACAGTCTTGTTAGTCAGACCATCAGTTTTGGGAAGGGGCTGTCGGAGGAATTCTACATTAGGAAGTAGTGGCATACGGTGGGAGGGGACCTGTGCAGTGAGTCTCGCTGGTGCCGATGCCCACGCTTTGCAGGATGCTTTGTGCTAACTCTGGTCTGGAGTAGTCCAGTAATGGCTGGAACACATCATCCAGTTTAGCTTTATTGGAAACTAATCCAGCTTCAGACTGCTTCACGCTATGAACCAGCCAAGGCGAAACAATCACGAGAAATCTCTTCTAAAGCACACTCCTCATAGAAACTGAAACGGCAGTGCCGATGCATTCTGTGCATGCTTTGGTTATCCAGTCCTACAATGCTTACTCGCTTTTAGTACCATTTATGTAATTCAGCTGTTCCGGGAAGTTTAGAGGGACTGCTGGCCCAATCCTTGCTAATCACCTGTCATCAGCTGTGATAGAAGAAGAGCTTTCGAAGAACAGCATGTGTATGTCTTTGTGGATTTCAGAATGGCAGAGCTTGCAGCTCTTTCCAAACGTGAGATCAAGACCAGGTGGTGGTTATTTTAAGTGAAAAGAGTAAAATTTTCAAAGAACTCTATGTAAAATATACCCCCCTCCTCTTTTTTCCCCTCTTATTCCTTCAACAACAGCTTTAAAAAAAAAAGTGAGAAAGGTGTAAGCCTGCCTTTGAAAGTTCACAGCATCTCAGATCTATCACTCTTCCTCGTGCTGAGCAACATTATAACAGTACCTACTGAATCCACTTCAATTAATCAGTATCTGTATAATTTCCATTCAAAATTTGGAAATTTCAGTGCTAGAGCCCAAGTTGAACATATCTGATCCCTGTTCTAAGTACAAACACAATGCCTGTTCACATTTTTATGTGTTTTCTTCTCATCATAATGTAGGCATATTCAAATAAAAGTAACTTAAAACCTGGGATCTGTTTTGATTTATAAAGAGCATTTGCATTCTGTGCTGAGGTGAAGAGGTAAGTTCTTCTACGACGTTTGCTTTCAACAGGGGGTGCCTACAGTTGATGTTGGGGTTTTGTATTTGAAACTAGAACTGGCCTTTGGAATTACCACTGAATCACAGAAAACAGAGATGGAAAAGCCCAGTTATATCATCTGGCCTTTCTCCTTCCTGTTGAAGGATTATTGTGTACCAAATACTTTAGTGCTTTTTCCAGTGTAGTTTTAAAAGTCTCCAGGGATGTGCCATGTGTCTCTTCCTTCAGGCAAATATTCCGTAACTTTCTGTACTTTACCGTTAGAAATCTTTTCCTGAGATTTGACCTAAATTTCTCCTTTCTTGAGTACATTCCATTTGCTGAAGATTTACCACCTTGAACCATTCTAAGTAATTCCAGTCACTCTTTAGTATTGACATTTCTAACATGCTTGTTATTTCCTAATGCTTTGTGCCTTAATCAGAACAGCAATCTATGCCTCGCCTGTGTCTTTAGTCTTATACCACTTCTACGTCAGGCTGTAGGCTCAGAAGGATTTTTGCAATATTTGTTGCACTTACACCTTAAGTTAATTTTCTTGAGAGTGACTTTTATGTGAGTGATTTCTTCATGTTAACATGCCTGAAATTGCATCTTTTCTCTGGAGGAAAGTTGTAAAAATGCTGTCATTATGGTTATTATTTTTCAAAGATGTACAGATGAAAAGAAAAAAATGTCTCTAATTACCAAGCACTGGCTCAGGTTGCCCAGAAAGGTTGTGGAATCTTCATCCTTGGAGACTGAAAAGTCAATGCACCTGTGAGCCACCTGCTTGGAGCAGGGGGTTCGGAGTCAATAATCTCCAGACATAACTCCTAACCTCAACTATTCTGTGATTCAATTGGAAAAGGCCAGATCTGGCACTTAAGTGGTAGTTACATGACAATGCCATTTGAGTTTGCACACCCAATTCTTAGTGTTTTATAATATTTGATATATTAAGCCTAAGTATTTTGATTGATTTATTAAGGTTTTTGCTAGTTAGAAGCCTAAGAAACTTCCTTTAGGAAATCCTATAGCTAAATCACTGGGAGATGCAAATTGCCTAAAATGAAAAAGTCAACTGAGCTTGCCCTTGCTCAGTGTTTACAATGAGCAGTCAAGGTTAGAATTTTGAGGTATATGTCCATTCTTGAAGGTGGACAAATGGAAATTTGCATTATTCTTAAGGAATACTAATAAGGAATTAAGTTTCAGAAGGTTATCAGAAACTGAAAAGGCAGAACAAAGAAGTACCCACTCCAGCTGTGTGTATGTGTGCCTAAATGGCCAATATGGCCTCTTCTGCTACCTCACCACTTTGCTTTTGTCCCTGAGTCTTAAACATCTCAGAACACTGTTTAGGTTTAACATAAACTTTGACGACTGACAGCAAGACTTTTGTATTTTAAAAGATAAGAACCCTGCAGTGCTGGTGAAGCCCACAGGAGCCAGCACATCCTACTCAAAGAGAGTCTTAATCTCTGTTTGCTGTCCCTGTGGGATGCAGAACTGCACTGTGGGGTGTGCATATGGGCTGTCAGTCAGGGAGAGAGCCACAGCTTCACAGTGATGGGTCACTCAGAGCAGCAGCAGGGGCCAGGGAGTGAGGCTTTCTTCCCTTTAAACAGGTGGATTTAAGTGAAATAGAGAGCGAGGAGAGAGGCTGAAATACCCAGTCCTTTTAGTATCTCTGAGGATAGAGCATTGTTCTCCCTTTACTTTTACTTCCACAATGGCTGAACCTCTTTGTGGGTGTCCACAATGCAGATGCTGAGGGCTCCCAAAGCCTGGGCATTGGTGCTGCTGACCCTGATCTCAGCAGCCCATGGCAGCTGGTTGTAATTACACACTGCAGTTTCAGAGGAAGCTGCTGGTTCTGGGGAGTGTGCAATGCTTGGCTGCAGAGCCGCTGCTTTTAAGGGTACAATGGAGATGGGAGAGAGTTAAAAACAGTGGCACAGGGTGAAGGGGAGGGTGAAAGCCTAATTATCCCCCACTTGAACTAGCTGCCTTGTTAAATCATTACATATTTCTGGAAGTCCCTTGATAGGTGTAGATCCTAAATGATTTCAGATGAGGGAAAGACCATAATCAGATGCCAAGAACTCTTGCCACAAAAGACTAAAACTTCAAAAACAAAAAACCTCTAAAACTATCTGGAAAACTATTTGTTATTTATTTTACTACTCTACAAAAAAATAGGCTGATTTATGTCTTTTGGGAAGAAAAATTACATTGAGATGACATATTGCAATGACTATTTTTGGTCTTACCACTTAAAATTATAGAGTTATAATTAGAGCAGTGCAAAATGCAGCTATTTTGATTGTCACTGGGATTCACACAAACATTTGCTTTGGTTTCAATCATTGGATTCAACTCTCCACTTAATGCTGATTCTGCTTTGAATGCAGAGGCTTCCTTATTTTTTGATTTTTAAACAGCCAAACCAATTTGTACTTGAGAGTTTTTGCTGACTCTTGACCTTAAGCTATTTATTGTTTTAACATCACCTAGTAATTGCCTCAAAACTGCCAAAAGAATTGCAAACTTTTCTGTGAAGGTGGCTTATAATGCCAGTTTCGCAATGAAACCCAAATTGAGGCAATTTTGTCTGGCACTGGACATTGTAACAAAAGTTCTGATTATAAATCTCAGGAAAAGAACATTTGTAATGGAAGTGACCAGTGAATCCTAAATAGCAACAGAACATTTTTCTATGAAATGTGTATACCTAGAGGGGGAAAAAATGATCCCACTCTTGATAGAAAAGCAGCAGCTTACTCAGAGCTATTCTCAGATGTCAGAGTCAGTCACCAACTCCCTACTCAGTGGTTGCATTCTTCTAAGTTTTGGCCCCTTCAGGCAACTTTTTAACAGATGAAGCAGCCAAGGTGCATAGAGAAAATGTGGTCAAGGTTGTCTGCTGTGCCAGATTATATTTGGGGGTACAGCAGAAAAGTGACTTGGGTAGGGTTTGGGGATTTTTTTAATTGTTTTTACTCTTCTTCTTAGAGGCCCTCCAGATGACTTACCTTACATCACAAAGTGTCTAGTGACAGCAGCAGTTCTTGCAAGCAAGGTCGGTATGTGGATCCTACATGTAGCTGGGCAGATACAACTAGCTTGAATCTGGGAGACAACTCAAGGTTTTATGGCTGCTCTACCACCAGAGGATATTAAAACTCGGGTGCTTTGGGCAGGTTTCTCAGATGCACTTTCCTTTTGAAAGCCTTACAAGTCTCTTGTTGAGAAAGTGTCATAGGCTGAGCATTTAGAAGTCTGTGATGGAGAGGTGGATTTAACCACACTAATGCCTAACTTATGCTATTGCTTCTTTCTTTCTCTCACTCATACAATAGATTTGTAAGAAAGAGTATTATGTATCAATGTCTACTTTGATTTACTCAGTTTAAATATACATATTTTTACATGCATTAAAAAGACAAGTAAGAACAACTTCACAACTTTCAGTAGAATTACCCCAGGGAATCCTAACTTCAAAGCCAGTTGTGTCTCCAGATGTTTTTTAATGTTGTCCTAGATCCTGTCTCCTACTTACCCAGACCAAAAACTTTTTTGGTATTCCCACCTTATCATGCTCTAGGTTTCTGTGGAAATCAGGCTGGAGAGAGAGATGGCTGATATCAATATTAAGACAAGATTTGATCAAGACCTAGATAAACTCTTGCAGTTTATATATTGTCAGGTTACTTGCACAAATGGGGGGAAATAGAGATCTGTAGCTCATAAATCTGTGTTTACTTAGGTGAATAAATAGCCTTGTTGTTGGAGACAGAGAACTTCATGTTCACATCAGAGCAACAGAGTTTATTTTATGGCAGGAGCATAAGTGTGACTTAGGTACTTATCTCAGGCAAGGAATATTATAGACAATTTGACCCAGAGACATCACCTGTGGTGGGTTTTTTGCCATAAAAAAATATTATGTTTAATAACATTTTCCAGACAGTCCAAAATGCAAAGGTACATTTATTAGCTGATACATTGCTCAGAAAAATACCTGACACTACAAAACATTTTTGGCACCCAAGAGTTTAAACAGCAGATGGAATTTTTTTTTCCCAACCTAGAAATAAAATGGTCATGAGTTGAAACTTCTAACAGAATACATTCTTAAGACCAACTTTTAAACCTGTAGAAATAGGGAGTTACTGTAAATGGAAGCGGTGACAGTTTTTTAAATATAGGAATAGTATGGATCCTGACAGAGGTTTATAGTATCTGGAGATGAGTTATTGCTTCTTTGCATTAGGCATTAATGTAATAATTTGAAGATACAGGAGAAATTCTACTCTTAATGGTGGGAGTAAGTAATACTGAGGAAACAGTCTGAATTTATTTTATGTAATACTTCTTTTAATACCAATGTCTGTTAAAGACATCTGTTGAAAGTCTGTTATACTGATTTAACAGGGAGAAAAATTAACAAAGTTCTTTGGCAATTCTGTTTTCCATTTAATATTATGGACTGTTAAAAGAGGGTTTATGTGTGCCACATTATTAACTGAAATTCTGCTCAAGTTGAAATCAGGCCCAGAAAACTTGCTTTTCTTCAGCTCATGCTAGGTTTTTAAAACAAGTATTTAAAATTATACACGAGAATGAATATATTTTTACCTCTTTAGGATTTTTAAAGGAAACCAGGGCAGGCAGAGCAATATTTCTAAACACCTATTCTCTCGCTTACAGTGTGCAACCTCTCTAGCAATGTTAAAGTGCAACAAAAATTACCAGCTTCCTACAGTAAGTCATTACTACAGAAAGAAAATCCACCTCCAAAGTGACTGAATTACAGTTTGTAATAAAACAGCCAATACTTTGCACTGGCTTTTTCAGGGCTGAAAGATATGTCTTTAGTTATGAGAGAGACTGGGGTCAGACAGAGGTGGGAATGGAGGCCCAAAGATCATGGTCTGGAAGAAAGCTTCCTTACAGGAATGAAATATTGAGTTTAAAGTAATCCCATTTTTGCCTAAATGTGGTTGACATTGTGGGTTTTTTCAAAATGTAAATTATAAAAATTTAAACAAAGTAATAAAACACGTTATATTTTTATCACTTAAATTTGGAGAGGCCTCATGCTTTCTGTGACTGTAGCCTTGATGATTCTTTAGGCAGTTCTGCCAGTGATAAAAGGAACAACTCACCACTGTCAGGGAGTTGAGCTGTTTCATGACTGACATGAGAGGCCAGCATAACTCCATGGTGATTGCTGTCTAAATTACTTATGTAGTTTCTTCATATACTTTTTGATTGAAGAGTGATAACTCAGGCAATGAGTTATTTGGCATCAGCCTCTGAGACAATCTGTTTCTTTTTATAAATCCCACGGCACCTTTCAGCCACCCATTTTAAAGTGAGACTATGCTGGATTAGGTTGTAATATGTCTGGTGGATTGAGCCAAAGGATGGTCGAATTGGATTTTGCTGCCATTATTTTTCTTTTTGGTTTTGTTTCATGTTTTGTTTGTTTGTTTTTGGAAAATTGTGCTTTCTGAAGTGGTATTGACAAAATGAGAGGTGGGCTAAAAGGCTGTCTTCATTTTACGTCATAGGAGTGTGACAGAGCATTTCCTTTCTGGTGGTCATGGCACTGCCTCTTCCCAAAAGCAGACCACATTGTCAAAGAACCCAGAGAGGAAAAAATACACTAACACCAGCCTAACTCTAAACTCATGGACACACCCAAGAGAAAGGAAAATGGTAGTGAAAAATTTTCTACAATATGTCACAACTTGAAATATCTTTATTAGAGATTTAAACGTACACCATCATTGTACAAGGAGGAAGGTTGTAGAGTAAATGTGGAATACAACAGGTAGAATTATGCTGTGAAACTAAGAGGATTTCCTGCAATGTTTTGAATGGAAACAGAAGCAATTTTCTTGCTCAGTAACAAAGATTGTTAGATTTACTAGAGTTTTCTTTGGAGGATTCCCCACACAACAGGATAATGTAGGAATATTAAATATCATCTCAAGAGTTGCAGAGGTGATGATTGCTTTGATCAACCCCTTTCTTAATGTCTGTTATTCTACTTATTAAAGTAAACCAGTTAAATCTTACAAAAAGAGTTGCAGCTTATATTTCTGTTAAACAAATTAAACTGTTTCTCTCTTTTTTTTCACCTTGGCTCTTTATTTTTAGACAGAGCAGTGAGTGAAAGGTATAGGTGAGTTTTGCAGCATGTACACCCCAGTAATGCACAGGACTCCAGTCAGAATCCATACACTTTTGAGGCAGATGTTTTTTAAACAAATGTAAGGTTATGGTTCCTTGCTGAAAGTGTGTCTATGAACCATCTGCATCAGGCATATGCCTCGATTTGTGTCACAAGATGAAAGGTATCACCTTTTGTCAGTTCTGTTTAAACCTTGAAATAACAGTGCATCATTGTATGGTTACTTCCAAAGAATTCTAACAACCCAAAGTTTAGTATTTGTCAAAGAAAAAATATACATAAGGAGAAAAAGCTAATCACGGAGCAGTTGTGTATATAGCCTGTGTTAAGACTGTCCACTGTCCTTATGAGGTAGTTCAGTGATTGTCACCTGGGTTCATTTTGTATGGGAGGCTCATGTTAATCACCCAAGGCAACTGAGAACAGGATTATGACAGACGAGGGATTGCCATTCTTTGTTCCTCTCTATTTTTTCTCTTTCTTGTATATTTTTAGGTTTCCATTTGTGTTTCTTTATCATTCAGGGTGTGTTGCCTTGTGAAAGAGGACTCACAATCTTCCTCTCTGTCCTAGAAACAGACTGTTAATTTTTTGATTCTAAGCAGCACCTGGAATTGCTGGCAACAGGTGAGGCAGGGCTGCTGGCCTTTGCAAAATGCAGGATGTGTTTGAGACACAGAACTGCCTGCTGTACTCCAGTGGACTGTACTGAGAGCTCAGCTGGTGCACAAGAATCCATGTGTCTTGAGGTGTAGAGTTCAGGTGTGCAACCATCCTACTCCCAGCCCCGTTTCCGTGACTGCTCCATTGATGCTGTGCTAAATGCTGCTTTGTGCTTACAGTAGATCCTGCCTTCTATTCTATTTTTCATTCTGTCCATGCAAGGGTTCCTCGAAGGCCCAGTCTTTCAGATCTGAATTTGCTTTTTGTGATTCTGACAGTCAAATTCATTGATGTTTGATTTTTCAACCTGACAAAACCTCACTTTTGTTTTCTAATTCATATTCACCCTTTCTCTACAGCAAAATCTGTCAGTCATTGGAAATTGCATGAATGATTCTGTGGAGGCTAAACTGAGATTGCTGAACTCATTTCCATGCATGGCTAACTGCAGAATTGAACCTCATGCTCCAGAAGTGAAAGGTTAGTGATTTCAGATAATTCTGAAACGATCATATAGGAGTTGATACAGCTACTGTCAGTCTACCCTAATCCTGTTCTTTGTTGACTCTGCCCTTGCGAAGGCACTGCTTTCTGTCAGTGATTAAGGGAAGAGATTGGTTTCAGTGATGCTGATTCAGCACAGCAAAGAATCTGTACATTAGCAAGGACTGTGAGAGAATTTTAAATATTGGTAGAGTACCACATTTCTATTGTTACTGTGTCTTGAAGGTGAAATTCTAGTGTAGTTACTGGACCAGAAAACGTGGGAGAGGTGACAGCTCTCTTTTTGAGTCATAAAACAGAAAAATAGGGGAACTGTGTATCCAGTTTTTGACTTCTCAGCATCACTACTGTAAAATTGTGACGAGCAAATAAATAGGTATATTTAGCTAGTACACATTCTGCTGGACTCTTCATTTAGTAACAAAATTACATGGACAGCTAAATAATAATTAACCCTGCCAAGTCAGTCTCTTTGCTCTTTATGGAATGATACTCTATAATCTTGAGCTCTCTTGTTTTTTCCTGTCTGCACAGTTAGATGGTTTCATAAACACAATATGCAACTTGATTAATTTTGGTGGACCATAAGATGCCCTTATGAACATAAAGGTACCTAATGTGCACAGCAGCTGAATGGTGTGACACTGACATGCAAACTGAAGAACTAGTATGTTATTAAACACCAAGAAAACCCCCACCAAAGAAAGCTTTCTTTTTTTTTTTTTAATCTTTCAGCTGGCAACATGCAGAGCTGCACTTGCTATGTAAAACTGGACAAAACTGGTAAGATGGGGTTAAAGGGAGTAGCTACAGGGTATTCCAGTTTGAGGTGATATTCAAAACAGAACTTGCCTTGGTATCAAAATATTGCTAAATAAAGCTACATTTAGTGTGTGAGAATACTGCAAGGGATGATAAATATTACCAACTGGGTAGTGTACAATTCAGCTTTGTTGTCTTTATGGAACTGGTCTATGATCCTGCTTTAACACATAATTAACAATGGCTTATAGCAGTCAATTCAGAGAAAAAAGGCATCAAGCTTCTACTGCCATTCTAACTGAGGCAGCTTTCCTTGGAAATGTAGATTCAAAAAAACTCCACCAAACCTGTAATGGAATGGTACTACCTTCCTATAGTCTATCATTTGCTGGCCCTGGCAAGATAAACTGGTTGGCTTGTGAAGCAAGTAACTCTACCCCCAAAATTAAACTGTGATCAGTGCACTGACCTAGGACTTAAAATACCAATATGCAAGTTAGTGTGAAAAAAATCTATGGAGACCCTAGATCAGTATAGACCAAAATGCAAAATTATTATGCTGACACATTATCTCCCTCTGAGTGAGACTTGCAAAACTAAGACAATTTTTCTTGAGTTTTGGAAGAGTAACCTACATTATTAGGAGAAATGGGAGTCAGACAGGTGAAGTGGAAAAGGAGAGATTGTACATCTAATAGGAAAAGAATTTGGCAAAAAAAAAATCTATACAAACAGGTATCAATCCTATACCATGGAAAAGTTAAAAATGCTGTTTTTTCCTGTTTTATGGGGTATTGTTTATGGAATATGTACCTCTGCAATTATCATGCTTTATTCTTCTTGGTCTGTAGTGCTGGATTTCTCTAGAATATGTCCCGGTGAACCAGGGGAATGTCAATGAGCTCAAACCCCCAGCAACATGGGCATTGTGTTTGCATCACCTTATTCAATCAGAATGCCTAGTTGAGCTCTCAGATGCAAAACATTCTTAAGAGACTAGCAGTTACCTTAAAATATCTGATGCATGAAAATCATGCTATGTTATGTTGATAAAACGTAAATATTTGATATATGCAGACAAAAGAGGGACTGAAAGTAAGGATGTGAACACCTTGTCTGGGCACATTTGCCACATAAAATCAACTGTAATTATAATAACAGTTTAAAGAGAAGCAATTTGAAATGCTCCCAATTGTTTACGAAGTTATTGGGTCCTAGTAAATAAAGGAAATGACAATATACGTAGTGGAGTGAAATGAGGAATCACAGGTACCACCTTTTGTCAGTTCATGTTCTGTGGCTTATAATTGCTCTGCAAAGAGGAATAATGATGCTCAGAAAGGTCTGAGAGCCACAAGCAATAAATGCTAATTATTATCAGTGTATATTTCAGGCAAACTCAGAAATGAGAGCAGATACAAATGAACCCTCAATTATGTCTGGCTATATACAGGAAAACCAGAAGTCCTTTCACAATTTTTTTCTGTTTGCCAGCCACATCTGCCCTATATTGTAATTTGCACAATTATATATACTGAATACAGAGATACATACATATATATACACTTGTACACACATATGTATATATTCATATATGCATGTTTATCTTGCTGAACATTAAGACTGCTCTTTAAGAATGTCATAACACCCTTGGATTCCATATCTTTGGGGAGCAATAGAAGTCAAAATGCCCACCACTGTTGTGTTCATTTCATTATGGGCAACTATATAAAAATGAGAAAGTCTACAAAGAACAGACTAAGAATGGCACCCAGGACAATTAAATCCATAAAGGTAGTATGGAATCTGCAGAAGGACACCAAACAGGAAGTCTGGAGTGCCAGTGCACACAATTTACTGAATGTGCCTGGGAAAGTACAACTAAGTGGTCATGACCAAACAGCAAAGAGAATTAAAGAAGAAGGTGTTTTCCAAAAGCTAAAGACCTATCCAAATAAAAAAAAATCAAAAGTATCATAAACAGTGATGGATATATTATTACAATTATTAGGAGTCTGAGACCTAACTAATGAGAATCAAAAATTATTCAGTATTCTTCTTCCAACTTAACAGGAGGGAGAGAAAAAAAGTTGTCACTGAGTCTTAATATGACAAGAGTATAAAATTAACTCTTAGGGATGACAACATCACTGGAGAGAAGCTGAACCATTTGCATACTATGTTCACTGTGGAAGGTGGGGTTTGACACCCTTAGCTGAGCCATAGGTGCCCATCAATGCCACCCTATGATATCCCTCCTCATCTGGACAGGGGAGAGAAAATATAATGAAAGGCTCATGAGTTGGGATAAGGACAGGGAAAGATCACAAACCTATTACCATCATGAGCAAAACAGACTTGACTTGGGGAAAAATTAGGTTATTGCCAATGAAATCAGAGTAATGAGAAATAAAAAATAAATCTTATAAACACTTTCTCCCCACCCATCCCTTCTTTCAGGGCTTAATTTAGCTTGTGAATTCTCTGCCTCCTCCCCCCTCCAGAAGCAAAGGGAAATGGGGAACAGGGTTGGTGGTCAGTTTATCACACACTGTCTTTGCTGCTGCTTCCTTCTCAGGGAGAGGACTCCTCACACACAGTCTATCCCTGCTCCACCGTGGGATACCTCCTGTGGGAGACAGCTCTCCATTAACTTCTCCAGTGTTAGTCCTTCAGCTGCAGTTCTTCATGAACTGCTCCAGACTGGGTCCCTTTCCACAGGGTGCAGTCCTTCAGGAACAGTCTGGTCCAGCTTGGGTCCCCCACAGGGTCACAAGTCCTGCCAGCAAACTTGCTCTAGCGTGGGGTCCTCCCTCCTTGGGGTCACAGGTCGTGCCAGGAACCTGCTCCAGCATGGGCTTGTCATGGAGTCACAGCATCCTTCAGTCATCCACCTGCACTGGTGTGGGGTCCTCCACAGGTGGCAAGTGGACCTCTGCTCCCCCATGGAGCTCCATAGGCTGCAGGGGCACAGATGCCTCACCACGGGCTGAAAGGGAACCTCAGCTCTGGCCTCCAGAGCACCTCCTCCCCCTCCTTCTCCACTGACCTTGGTGTGTAGAGTTGTTTCTCTCACATATTTTCACTACTCTCTGTGGCTGCTGTTGTGCAGGGGGTTTTTGTTTCCCCTTCTTAAATATATGACCCCAAAGGCACTACCAGCACTGCTTATGAGCTCAGCCTTGGCCAGGGGTGGTTCCATCCTGGAGCTGGCTGGCACTGGCTCCATTGGACATAAGGGAAACTTCTGACAATTTCTCACAGAAGCCACCCCTGTAGCCCTTCTTTTCTACCAAAACCTTGTCACACAGATCCAACACAGAAGAGATCAGGGAAATTGTCCTTCCACAGCCCTTTTTAGGTATTCAAGGAACTTGGCAGAGAATGTCTCTGAAATTGAAATATCTGGAAGGGGTAATGGTACAAAAGGTAGATGATTGCAGATGAATCTTCAGGTTCTGAAGGATTTGCCTAGGAATTCTAAGGGAACTCAGGAATGAAATAGCAGCACGTAACCTGACTCTTCACTGTTCCTCAGCACGTGAAGATCAGAAGGTGTCAAACGTGATGTCAGTCATTAAGAAAGTTTCAAGGACATCCAGCAACTTAAAATTGGCATCTGTTCTAGGTGAATGACTAGATATTGTAAGAATTAGTATCATCTCCCTCAATAAATATTATCTAATCAGTGAGAGTTAATAAAGCTCTCAGAGTTCTTCGAAGGGGTCAGTGATGTATAAATGAGGATCATCTGACTGATACAGTCAATGTGGATTTTCAAAAGACTCCTGACAAAACTTTAAATCGAAGGTGTTTTAGGAAAACCAAGGAACACAAGAGTGCCACTGCCATAAGAAGGAAAGTTCTGAAATGGATGAGGATATGATTTAAAAGACAGGAACATAAGGCAGACCATCACTGGATGGAAGAAAATGGCCTATTCTTGCATGGGAGGGAGAACATAAGCAAAATTCCATATGGAATTTGGACCTATACTATTCATTATATGCTTAAATGACCAGGATAAGGGAAGTTATCAGTGAGGTTACTAAGCTTTGTTAGGTTATGCAAAGCAGTAAGGATGAGGGAGACTGCATAGCTTGCAGAAAGACTGACTGTACAAAAAAACAACTGGTGCAGTTCAGTGTAGATAATTGTAGAGGGGTACATTTGGGGAAAAATTATCCTGTTGTCACATCTTGGATAATTTCTAAGCTGGCCCAAAGGTCTTCAGGAACAAGACCTTTGAGTTATGGTACACAGTTCCATGAAAATATCACTTAGTTCAAGAAAAAAAAAGGCTAGGAATGACTAAGAAGAAAATAGAGGAGAAAAAAAAGGATCATTACACATACTGTTCAAGGCCATATGCTACTGTAAAAATCCAGGGTTCTGGTCCATTTATCTAGGACAGGATATACCAGAAATGAAATTATTCAGAGATGACAAGGATGATCAGAGGTATACTGTGACTTCCATTACAACTTGCAAGATACTCCATCCATTAAATAGCCAAAATGTTATTTGAAGAAAAAGAAAACATAGGGGGAAGGTAAGGACAGTTCTGCAGAACTGAGAGGTCTGGAGAAAAGTGGAGTGGGATTGACTTCTCCCTGTTTCTTCTAATACAAGCAGAAAGGATATAGGAAGAAGACATTCATTCAGAGCAAACCAGAGGAACTAGTTCTTCAGACAACCTACCTGTGGTGTTACCCCTCAAATGACTTTCTGGATCATGGAGTTTATAAAGCAGCAAGAAAAAACCTTGGAAGAGATGCTGTAGAGTTCACTAACTAGACAAATCACATAACCTGACCTGGAAATGCTTGAAGGCTGGGAGGCACTATGTGCTTACCCTGTTCTGATGGTTCCTGAGTGTCCACTCCCATGGCTAATGTGGCTGATGGACCTGTGGTCTGAACCGACGCATGAGTTCGTATGTCACCTTGTCATTGCACACCAAAGTCAGAACTAAATAAATTAAGCTATTTACAGCTTAAATATATTTATAGCTTTCAAGCTCCCTAAATAAGTGTAATGTTATGAAAATTTAGGCCTAGAAGGAACTTTAAGAAGTCATCTAATCCATTGCTTTGTTCTGTGGCAAAATCAATTACAGTCCTTAGTGACAAATTTGTCTAACCTGTTTCTAAAGCTTTCAGTGATGGAGATTCAATGAATTTCATAAGTAATTTATTTAAAGTCTCGCTATTCATACTATGAGAAGGATTTTTTCCCCTGTCCAATTGGAATCTAATCAGCTGTTGTTTGCTGTAAACCATTAGTTGGTTGCAAGCTAAGATGGGAGGCATCCTAAATTTCTGATGAATGTTGTCCAGTAACTTTAGTGACTCTTGAAGTAGCCTGAACATAAGTTTATAATGTAGCTAGTAATTACTGCATTTTGTATTTTGGTTAATATGGCCAAGCATGATCAGAGATATTTTCTGTATCCTTTTAGGGTTTTTAATATTATTCTGGTGTCTTATCTCTTTAGCATTTTCTAACTTCAGATAGTTCACTGGTGAGCACTGACTTTACAATTCTTTGTACAGAATGATGCAAACATCCTGTGGAAAAATAGTGTGTAAGGGTGTATTTGAAGACTTCATCATACTGTGGATTGCACAAGGAAACCAACTAAAGATTGCACAAGTGCTTTGATTTTGGTGGTTTTAAACTCATTGCAAGACTCCAACCTCAGTGATGTACTTTTGATAAAGGTTTGTAAACGTATGTGATATACATGTATATTTGTAGGTTGTAAACTCTGGCAATAGGGGCAGTTAAATGCCACCCTGATGCCCCATCCTGTCAGATCTCGGAAGCTAAGCAGGGTCAGCCCCAGTTAGTATTGGATGGGAGACCTCCTGGGAATACTGGGTGCTGTAGGCTCTCTCTCGACAGCTGAATTTATACAATCTTATCAAAAATCACCACTATGGAAAATTACCCTTTGTTTCTGTTGCCCTGTAGTTTCAGAACTTTTAAAAAAATATTCCCATTTGAATATTGATTTTGGTTGGTTATGCCAAGGATCACAGAACAGTCATCAGTTTCCCACGTGAAGAAAGACGAATGATAAGTGATCATGTTCACTCTGAAATTCTGATAAATGATTGACATCTAAACAGGAATTGTCTTGGAGAAAAATTCTAAAAAATCCCCTGCCTGCTTCCTCACCAGCAAAACTGGGCATTTGATTTTATTGATGGGGGATTTCTTGTGAATTCAGGCTAAATTGAAATGGGGCTTTCATTACTGAGAAGCACTGGGCTACTCAGTATAAGAATGGCTAAAGAAATTTAAGTTCCTTCATATACATTTCCAGTGGAAGCTGCAAAGAACCTCTGGAATCATCACTCTGGGATTTTAACTCATGCCTTTCTTCTTGTTCTATCCTCTGCATTCCCCTGCCTCCTCCATTACAACCCAGTTATTCTCTTGAGATCAGTGTGACACATCAAAGGCTGAGATGGGGCCTGTGCCTAAGTGATGATTTTCCTTTCCCCCTTCAAGCTCTCTGCTAGATCTCTCCGCAGATATCTCCTATAGCTGTGAGCTTCAAAACTAGATGTTGAAATTACCAGAAGGATATACTGTGGCATATCAGGATTAATTATCTGAATTCTTCCTAAACTGGGATGTATTTCATTAACACTAACATGACAGGATAGCATGTGGTAACAATGCTCATTTATAGGGTTCACTTATTTTTTATGTTCATGTTGTGAGCTGTCTGTAGTCAGAACATTTTGCATTCCTTCCCCATATTTTTCCAGCCCTGGTTCAGCAAAGTACTTAGGGGTGTGTGTATCTCAGCCCCTGTGACTGTCTTGCTCGAATACCTGCTGAACTGGAGCTTTCAGTGTTCTTCACAAGTGGGAAGATTTTGTAAAAATTCTGGTTTGGATTCCCTGTGTTCTATAGCTTAAAATGTACAAGTTGGACAGTGTGTTTTGAGAGTGTTTTAGTTTTGGCTGTATTTACATGAAGTGCTCGTTCCTTTTCCTGCAATGCCTTAAATCTTCACCTTTTGCAATTTGAACTTGCTTTCTGATTTTCTTTGTTGCTTCCCCTTCCTCCCATAATTGTTTTTTTTTCCTTGGATTCCCCTGCAGCCTTTATGACTTTTTCCTTAACTATTTAGAACAATATCTTTTACCCCAGACGCTGGTCATCCCTTGAAGAATTCCTTCAGCTCTGGATATTCTGACAGCCGTAGTTTGTGGCCACCACAGCTGTCATGAGAATTTTTGCCATGCTGTAGTTAGACTTCACAGATACATTCATTCCTGGAACTTGTTTTTTGTTTTCATTCGACCCTTGACTGTGGGGCTTTGCTTTAACTACTCTCCAAATGACATTCTTTTTCTTTTTTTTTTTTTTTTTACTACGGATGTATTAGGCAACATGCACTTAAATAGCTTGTGGTAGTAACTGAAGCACATCTGATTTGCTCAGTCCAAGGCAACCTTCTGAAATACTTTAATGTGTAAGAAAGCTGCTTCTTGCAGAGCCAAAAAGTGTGTTAGCTGGGTTTCAAAGTTATTCAGTGAACACCTTGCATGGTTGCCTCTAGGTTCACCTTCCAGCAGATGCCTGTGACACCATATCATCCATAGCTTTAGACATAAAACATTTAATTAGAGTAGGTGCTTTCAGAAAGGTTTCTACACAGGTGGCCAGTCTGAAGGTTAATCTGTTGCTCAGGATGATTTGAAACTTGCCGCCACAATGATTGCAGTTTCCAACCTGACTTGCAGTCCCAGGACTCAAAGTGTGGTTTCTAATTGACTGAGATTCCTATTTATCCTCATAGTGATAATATTCATGTTTGACCAAAGGAAAGTGCTATGCTGTCTGCAAAGGCATATTTTCTGTAGTATTTATGGAGCTCCTCCCACTAATATGACTAGCTAGGTTATCTGTAAGGCTCTACTTGTTCTGAAACCACTATTGATTAAATGCTGAGATGAATTTTTTTTAGAAGCTGTCATTGGAACATGCTTAGGCTGCACTTGCTGTCAGCTTAACAGTCATGTTTCTCTGTCTTCCTCTAAATTCCTCTCCCAGCTGGGCTCTTTCATATCTTAGCATTAAAATAGTTTCTTCCTAATTAGACAGATCTCTGTCATGATAATCATCTTGAGAACGTATGCTGTATTTTCATACTGCGTATCTTTTCACAGATCAGGCCTGTGCTTTATAATTTTTCAAAATCATAACTCACTGAATAGATCTTTTGCCAAGCAATCATCTCCAGTAACTAGTAATTAGTGTCCTGTCAGCTGATATCAGTAGGCATTAGTGTTCAACTGCTGGCATCAGCAAGTTCATCTTACATCATTTAGAATTCTGATATATTTGATTCTTTTCAAATTCCAGTTGTGAAGAGAGTCTTTTTAAGCTGATATGCAGGCAGGGGGGGGAAAAGGTATAGAGCAAACATACACATTTGTGTATGCGAAGTAAATTACTACAGGAGAGGTGAGTGTTCTAAGTCCATGGTTATAAGTGTAAGTGCACACCGATCATGAGTGAGTCTGTGCTTCTGACTACAGAACAGAATTGTTTGGTCAAGGCTGTGAAGAATATCTGCTTGAATGACAACAATCAGTAGTTAGAATGAAACTGAGATCTAGTTCTTGCACTGCCTAGGCTATAACCTGAGGGATTTTTTCCTGTTTTTATTTATTTTGACTCACAGGCTTAGCAGAAGTGTTGTCCTTCACAGAAATTGAATTTAAATAGTTCTCTAAATAGTTCATTTTACTTTAGGTTTTCAGAAGCTGGTAATTGTTTATGTAAGTGTCCTTAAAATAAATGATGCATAAAGGAACTATGAAATCTTATCTCTATTGTCCTGGTTTACAATTGCCACTCAATACTTGGCTTTTAAAAAAAATCTCCTGTCAGAAAAGTTGTACTGTAGAATAATGCAAGAATTACCACAGTGCTGCTAAAACGAGTGGGAAAACATAAATATTTGCTGAGCTTTGTTTAAACCTTAGCCAAAGAAAAATATCTTTTAATTAGAATCAAATGTTTTTTGAATGTATTCAGATGGAGAGGGTTGGGTGGGTTCTTTCTTTTTCTTCTTTCTTTCTTTTTCTTTCTTTCTTTCTTTCTTTCTTTCTTTCTTTCTTTCTTTCTTTCTTTCTTTCTTTCTTTCTTTCTTTCTTTCTTTCTTTCTTTCTTTCTTTCTTTCTTTCTTTCTTTCTTTCTTTCTTTCTTTCTTTCTTTCTTTCTTTCTTTCTTTCTTTCTTTCTCTTTCTTTCTCTTTCTTTCTCCTTTCCAAACCTTTCTTCTCATTATTTATTTCTCTCTCTTTCTTTCTTCTCGTTATTTATTTTTTTCTCTCTCTCTTTCTTTCTCTCTTTCTTGGTTGGTTGGGGGGTTTATTCCCATAAAACTGGTGATTGATCTGTTTGCAAATCTTCTAACATTAAGCACCAGTTCCTCGAAAACTTTTTTACTCAAATCATCACCCCTGGGCTGTACAGCCTGGCAGAACCAAGGTATGTAGCTGAAAGGTGAAAAATTCCTCATTTTTACACAAGATGGAATTAAATTATATGGCAACACAGCATACACTTTAAAATTACCACAGCATCAGCTGCTGAAGTGCTATACTGAAAGTTAAGGTGTGTTTGTGTAACTCCATATAGATTGAAAAATGGTATTTATCGTAGTCGCAGGAAAAGAAGACAAGTTCTGTAAAATGCACCGGAAAGCAGTCTGTAAGAAAACTGCTTTTACATGTATTTTTTACCCTATCGGTATAAGAAACGTTTCTTTTTTTGGATTTGAGTGCTCTGCCTGCCCATCCTTTGGAGTCAGGCTGCAGCACACAAGCTGACGGGCTGCAGGGGGCACTGCGGAGGAATCTAAAAAGTACTTGTTCGAACTTAAACCTAGTTCACAACCGTGTCCCTCTCTGGCCTGACGACACTTTCTATTTCAATTAAAAACCAATCAATCAATAATAATAATAACTGTAATTAAAAAATCCGAACACACTGCCTCCTCCTTTTCCCCCCTGTCTCGGTTCTTATGTTCAATCAACTGTTCAATTTAGTAGTTACTGGAGAGTTTCCATCCCCCTCCGCCCCCCCCGCTCAAAAGAAAAAAAAAAAAGAGGCACGAATCTCTGTAATTGACGCAGGATTTGCGGTTTCCCCGTGCTCTTACTCTCCTTCTGAGCAGAGCTACATTTTTCCTTTTCTTTTTTGTTTGCTTTTTTTTTGTGTGTGTGTGTGTGAGTGTGTGTGATAAAGTAGTTATCCATGATGATGAAGAACATAAGTAGCTTCACTACGATTCTCAAAGTGATCCTCCAGAAAGTTTTTTTCTGGGGGGAAGACATGTTTGTTAGTCGAAATGCGGGGAAGGTACTAATTGCTAATTTTATTTGGCCGCTATTATGTTCCACCTCAACATAGTCAGGAATTGTGGCAATAGGCATGAAATCAACCCCAAATTTCATACTGCTGAGCACTCAAAGAAGACAAAGACAGCTTTTTACCACTGTGAGTAGCTTAGAAATAGTATCCTATGCTAATCTGCAATAGCAGAAATGAAGATGGTTTAAATCAGATCTCATGACTAATGCATGAGTTCCCAATTTTCTTTATTTCCAGCTGCATGTTAGAGAACAAGGGTGTCTCTGAGCTAATTCTGTTCTACATAGGTGTATTTAAAAAAATGAAAGTGCATCTCTCATAGAAAATAACAATCAATGACAACTGTGCGTGCAATAGCTTTGTCTGCAAAACGGTTTAAAACTAGGTTTCCGGGATGTTATTCTTGATCCATTAATCACCCGCCGCTCTATATGGAGGCAGCCACCACTCGCTTGGAAAAATGTTCCTGCCCCAACGTGTCATGTTTCTTCTGTTGTCTAAAATAGAAAGTTCAGCCCCGTGCCGGGGAGGCGCAGGGCTCCGCGCTCCACTCCCATTCATTATGCAACAGTTGACACCGAAGGGAAACGCGGCACACGCCGCTCGGGGCGCGGGGTTCAGCCCTGCGAGCCCGCCGGGCCCCCCGCGCTGCGCCCGCCCGGGCATCGCCACCGGCGCTGCCGCCGCACCGAGCGCGGAGTCGCCACCGCCGCCGGGCCCCGTGTGCGGCCGTTCCGCTGTCGGGGCCGGGCCGGGGTGGGCAGCCGCCCGCCCCCGCGGTGCGGGGAGGCCGCGGGGCGCCCCGGGGCCGGCAGGTGTTGTCGGCCCCGCTCCCGCCCGCCCCGCGCTGCCGCCGCCGCCGCCGGGCGTGAGCGCTGCGGGGGAAGCGCCATGTCCGCTCCTGCTGGGCGACGTCCGTGCCGGGTTTTGCACCTTGTCCCCGGGTCTGCCTCACGGCCCGGAGGAGCTGCCGCCGCCGCCGCCGCCGCTGCGGTGTTTACTGAGCGCTCCTGTCCTGGTATCACTCCGCTCGCATGGAGGAGGAGGAGGTGGAGGAGGAGAGCATTTGATCATTGTGATGGTGGCAGGAGGAGCAGCAGCCAGCACGGCAGAGCAAAGCGCTAGGCTGTATCAGCTCGGCGTTTGGCAAAGACTTCAGAGCTCTACTTTTTTTTTTTCCCTTTTTTTCTTTTTTTTTTTTTTCCTCTCCAGCTCGGCCCGGATTGTTCATGTGCTTACTTCCCCCAACCCGAGGATTTGCTATTTAGGTTCCTGTTGAAATGCAACTGAGCAGCCAAAGTACTTTGCGAACACGGTGCGGCATAAACACCAAAACTTTTTTCTAGAAGGAAAATACAATAAGCAAGCGGCTGTGCCTGTCTTTTGATGCCGGGGAGTGCGAGTGAGTGTGCTGTGTGTGTCCAGCGTGTGCCTCTGCTTGGATGTGTGTGTGCGAACGTGCGTGTGAACGTATGTGTATGTGTGTGCATGTGGAGGGGCGCGTGTGTTTCTCCTTATCCATGGGGAGAGAAGGCTTTTGGCAAAATCTCCGGAAATCTCATGGAATCTGTTTTGAAATAATGGATTATAAAAAAGAAAGAGGAGGAAAGGAACTGGTCTGATATCTCCTGGAGTTTGTTAACCCGAATTGCTGCTGCTTAGTTTGTGCTTTTTATTTGTGTGGTGTGTGTTTGTTGGTTGTGTTGGCTGTGATAACCTTTTAGCACCTTCTCTCTTTATTTCCCTCCCCCCTTCCCTCTCTCTTTTTAATGTTTTGGAGCCTCTCGAGAGGGATTGGCTGGGGGGAAAGAGAAACATTTGCTTGGGATCGCTGTTTCCCTGATACATGATGGTGCCCCCTTCCCCCCCCTCCCCGGTTCTCTAAAAAGTATCCCATCAGGACCCCAGAGGAGACTGTGTGTGTGTGAAGTGTAGGATAAAAAGTTCTTCCAAAATAGTGTGCACGGGGAAGAGGATGGGGGATTTTGCAGCCCCCGCTGCCGCCGCGAATGGCAGCAGTATCTGCATCAACAATAACCTGAACAGCAGCCTCAGCGGGGCCGGCGGGGCCGGTATCGGGGTTAACAGCACTCCCCACGGCCCTCCTGCCGCCGCTCCCGGTAACAATAACGCTAATAGCGGCGGCATTCCCAAGCACAGCACGGTGGTGGAGCGGCTGAGGCAGCGCATCGAGGGCTGCCGGCGGCACCATGTCAACTGCGAGAGCAGGTACCAGCAAGCCCAGGCGGAGCAGCTGGAGCTGGAGCGCAGGGACACGGTGAGCCTCTACCAGCGGACCCTGGAGCAGAGGGCCAAGAAAACGGGCACCGGTGGCGGCAGCAAGCAGCAGCACCAGAGCAAACAGCAGCAAGATGCCGAGTCCGCCACGGCGGAGCAGAGGAACCACACGCTGATCATGGTAAGGGGATGCGGGGCGGAGGGGTGGCTGTTCGCTCTGCGCCGCTCGCCGGGATAAGCTGGAGGTCGCCTCCGTGGCTTTTCAGAGGGGAACGGGTCTCGGCTCAGCTTTGGCGGTGGCAGGGTCGCTGGTGGGACGGGCAGGCGGGGGGCTGCCTGAGCGCTTCGCAACTTCTCACGGGCTGAGGCGGGGAAAGCGGACAAACTTTTTTCCCCCGTCCCTTTCGGAACGGTGGAGCTGCCCTGGAGTAAGGGGGGAGGAGCAGTGCCGGGCGTGCGCCGCGGGCTGCCCAGAGCCGGGGGAGGGTTTTGTGTATGTGTGCGTGCGTGTTTCGCCACAGCTTTTCCGTGCGTGGGGCTGGTCGCCTTTTAAATCCCACCGCGGAGAAAGGCGCAAAGTGGCTCCGCAGGCTGGGCTGGCGGCAGGAGAAAAAGTTGAACAGGTTTCTCGCCTGGGCTGCCCCGGAGTGCAGCAACCCGGCTCCCCACGCGAGCCGAATCGCCTTCCAAAGTTTCCTTGTGTTTTAAGGAGCTTAGCGAGTAGCTGAGGGCGGGGGGAGGTGGAGGGAAGGGGGCGGGGGCTGAGCCGGTAGGAGCGTAGCGGCAAGTAGGAAGCGGAGTTTCCCACTCCCAGGCTGTGCTAATGATGAATAATAAGAGGAGGTGCGGGGGGAGCCGAGCCCCGCGCTCCGGCAGAGCCTTATTTATAGCAGGTCGCGGCCGCCAGTCGTTCTGGTTGGGGTGGGTGGAGGCGGGGGGTGGCTGGTGGTGTTCATCCCGGCCGGCGGGGGCAGGGGGGCGGCTCTGCCGCGGGGGACACGCGTGTATGTCCTGACGTGTCCCCGCGCCGGGGCGGGGGTGCCCGGCGCTCGGGGGCGGGCACGGGGCAGCTGGGTCCTCGCCGTCTGCCGGGCTCACAATGGGTGGCGGAGACCGGCAGGGAGGGAGGGAGGAGGGGAGGTGCGATGGCAGCGTGTGGTTTACAAGCCTCGCACGTCCCTCCCTCTCCTCTTTCCCCGCTACGCGGGGAGGCGCGGCCGTGCGGGAGGGTCCGGCAGGGCGGCAGCTGCTGCCGGCCTCCGCTGGGGGGTCTCTGTGACAAAGCGGCGGGGAGGCGGCCGTCCCTGCGGCGGCCCTTCTTCTCGCCCCCGCCGTACGGGAGAGGAGGGAGCGGTGTGTTTCTCTGGGGCCGCGCCGATCCCGCCCAGCCCCGGCTGCAGTGCATCTCCTCCCCTGCGGGATGCAGCGCAGCCCCGGTGGGCAGCTCCCTTCCCGCTGCCCTGGGCTGTCCTGCTGGGCGCTTTGCCTGCCCCCGGCCCGACTTCCTCACGGAGGCGGGGGGAACGGGAGGTGGAGATCGCTTCACCAGCGGCAAACAAAAGCTCGTCGCCGAGCTCTGCCCCCGCCTCTCGGCCTCCTCGGGAGCGCAGCCCTCGGCGCCCGGCAGCGCGGCGCATCTCCCGGCGAGGCCAGCCGGGAGGCAGGAGCGGGACAGCGAGGGAGAGGGAGCGGGGCAGGGGCGCGGGGGGAGCGCGGGCAGGAACCGCACAAAGCGGCGGGGGTGGCGGAATGTATGTGTGTGTGTGCGCTTCGCAAACAGGAAGCAGAACAACCTCACTGACATCTTGTTGCTTTCCTGATGTTAGCCAGTCAGGCACAACCATGTTTCTCTTCCTTTTGGCGCCTTTCCACAGGACCGAGGGTTTTAAATACACACCGAATGCGGTGCTCCCGCACCACGGTACTTTGCCTTGGCGTACGCCGACTCCCGGGGCAGTAACCGAGTCACTCACCAAAATCCACGAAGTGGGACTATCTTTTCGTCTGCCAAACTGTCCTCAAATGCCTTTTTACATCCCATTTCCACAAGATACAGGAAAGGGCTGGAGGTTCGGGAGGCATGCTCAGAATGACTTCTCTCCAGGGCAGCGTTGTGGTGCGCTGTGTCCCCATCCAGCTCCAGAGCAGCTTCTGGGCCCTAGCTAGTGGTGGGTTGGCCTTTCCCCTTCTTCCCAAACCCCAGTACTGAAGCACTAGAGCCAGGATTTTTAGTTAAGCTGCTCATTCGCTGGCCTTCCCTTGACGTTGTGGAACAGACACACAAAGCCAGGCTACAGTGTGAAAGTTGTGGAAACAAAGTAACAAAAGGAGGAAATGCAGTTTCAGCTCTCACTGTTACCAAGTTGCTTGAGGTTGGGAAACTTGAAGAACTAAGAGTAGCCTGATTAACAGAGAGTTTGTCATGAAATTCAAGAAAACTGAATTCCTTCATGTTACTTAATTGTACTTGGTATAAACTATGCATTTAATCTTAAAAAGATAAATTTTGTTGTCTTATTAAACAAAAGGATCCATTTCCATTTGTTTTAAAGAAGGTACACAGATGTTGCCAAGAAAATTAGAAACTACTTTGTTTTACTTGTAAATTACTAATTACGACTTTTGACTAATGTCTAAGAACATTAGGGAATAATACTTTAAACAGGAGAAATTGGTCCTTTTAAAGAAGTTGAAAAGTAGTTTCTTTGAGACATTTATGCTTTTTATAGTAAAACCAAAAGAAAACCTCCAAACTTTTTAATTTCCAGCTATCATAATAGTGCGGTACATTTCACTTATGATGTGTATCATAATTTTAATTTAACAAAACAGTTCAACTTTATTTAACTACCCCCCCACCCCCACCTTGAGAAAACATTAAATTAGACATTTGGGTTTTCTCCCTTTATTCTCTAGTAAATTCCAGTTGAGAGGTTTACAGTGATACCTGTAAGCTGGAACAATCATATGGTTTACTCTTCACAAAAAATCATTATTCAATTCTTCCCTCACTATTCGGAAATGAAGCTGTCAGGATTAAATGACTAAAAATGCAATGAGAACAGCAAGGAATACCTTTGCTAATTCTTTTTTTAATCCAGGCAAATCAAAGGAAAGTATTATGTGTGTGTCCTTTCCCCTCCAAATGGAGAGATGCTGGCTGAGAAGGGAGGGGAAATGTGTGCTGGATCCAGGCAGCCAGTCACCCAACAAACCCTTCCAGAAGCTGGTGCTCACATACGTGCTGAGTGCCCTTCAGCAAGCTGGGTAAAAAAACCCATCTTTAGAAGATCACTATTTAAAGACATGCACTCTGATTTCCTTCACTGGATGGAGTACAAGGAATCCAGTTTGTACAATGCTCCTTGTCACCACCCCCCAGTTTGTCCCCTCACTCCCTGAGTTCATGAAAGGGATTATGCAGTTTCTACTGTTTAGGACTCTATGTCAACTAACAAGCAGTTATCAATGGGAGCCTTTTTAAAAAATGGGTGTAGGAGCATAGGCTTGGCTGTTTTTCGTGAATTGCTGATCTACTCTGAATTTGTGTCTTGTTATAGACCAAGTTTTCACTTGCTGAATTTTTAAATATCTGGATTTATAGCTGCTTCAGCCTCTTCTACTTGAGGAGAACAGTGAGTTGCAGACCTAGTTTGCTCCCATACATTGATTCAGGCATGCACAAAAATTAAAATTGTTTATAAATGTTTGCAAGGACCTTTCCCCCCCACCCCAGTTCAGCCTGGCAAAAAACAAAGTTAGCTTCTGTGCTTTGGAGTTGGATATTGAAATGCTATTACGCATGGTTTTCAAAGGAAGTATTGGGAAAATTTGTAGTCCATCCAAAACTCTGCTGCTCATCTTCAGACTGGTTCCAGGAAATATCAACACAATATTTCAGTTCTTTGGTTCTTTGTGAGCTAATCTGTTTTCTTGTTTGCTCCTTTCAGTGCAAGAGTTCTGATTTTGCATCTATGTTATTGTGTGGAGTTCAGAGATTGTGTGTTTATACACATACATTATACATAGAATAAATAATAAATAATGTATATTTAGTATATAATAGCCAAATATATAATAAATACTGCAAGTTATATCACCTCTGTTTCTTATCCCCTTGACTGTTTTTACTGTGCGTTTTTTGTCCAATGAAACGCTACATGTGTAATTACCACTTTGACCTTCTAATGCATATGTGTTTGCATCTGAGCTTTCTTGTGCAATATAAAGGGGCTGGAGCTACTCTTTCCTATTTTAAGGCCCTTCAAGACTTTTTTTATTTAGCATCATTATGAGTTTGAGAGCTACTGTCATGCTGACCATTTCTAACCCTAAACCCCATCTTTGGAATATTCAGTTTTAATTACTGTAAACATTAAATATTATTTAGATCAGAGAAATTAGTGACACAAGTCAAATGACCTATTAGATCATCTTTTCTGTTCCCCTGCCAAAGCATACTATGACAATTCAGAATTAGTTTAAAGTTACAGAAAACATGGCTGGGAAATACGGTATTTTCCAGTACTGCTGTGTACCCATTCTGGGCTAATACACTGCTTCCTGGAAGTTAATGATCACTTTGCCCTTCTACCTGAAGGGAGGGAGATGGGCAGGCCACTCCTTTCAGCTTTCTCTGTGTAGGGACAGAATGACACATCCAGAATTATAGAAATCTGGTTATATATCTTCCTTTGTTGGCAGATATTCCACCACAGAAAAGTAGTTCCTTCCTTCCCCTCAGTCTTTCCTTTTTATCCTTTTTGTTGGAAAAGGTATCCCGAGTGAAAAGTGTAACATCCTCATTTGTCTTGGTGATTCATGAATAATGTTGGTAATGAATCTGAGTGCTAAAGAATGCCGTCAGGCTTGTGAGGAGTTTTTGAAAGTTTACACCTGCCATATTTAATATGTACTTGTGTGTATGTTCATAAACCTGTACACATTTCTTGTGTCCTTTCTCATAAAATATTGTTATTTAACTTACTTTACAGGTGCTTAGGAGTTCATCAGTTATGCTATAGGAGAAGCCCGTTTCTCTGGCATTGCAAAGATGAAAAATAAAGATGATTTTTTGGATGTTTTATTTTCCACAAGATGTGAAACACTGTAGCCCTTACTCGTGCCTGATGACTAAGTAGGATTAAGCATCGCTTTAGTTAATAAGCTATGTCTGATCTTGCTCACACTTGGGTAGTCAGTAGTAAATGCAAAACTGGGATGATACCAGAATTAAATCCCAGGCCAGCAATGCTCCTTCTCTTTCATAAGCATCATAGAAGGAGTCATTGTGTAACCCTTTTTATTTTTCTCTTCCTATAAGGGTGGATCTCTATGTCTTCTTACTCCACAGCCTCTCCCATTTTTCTTCTCCTTTTCATAGCAACTCACGCTTGATGCTCCTGTGTGATTACTGTCGTTTAGGACAAGGAGTTTTTGTGCTGACCTCCTTTTGCAGCTAGTCAGCACAATAGGTTTCAGTTTAGCAAACTGAAAGGAATGAAGAGAGTCTTCACTTCAAGCACTGCAAGCCTCTGATGACCTTTATGTGCTCTAATGGAAAGTGTGTCCCTTTGAAAGATAGTGGGTTGGGTTATTATGAACTGTAGCTGGAGCAGGGCAAGTTGTATTTTGACATAGGGTAGCCAGTCATAGTGAAACCAAAGCTTCAAACTGACCAAACAGCATGCACTGAAAGTCCTGCAGTGAAGTTCTAGGCAGTGTCTAGTTCAGGATGAACAACTTTGACTGGAACACAACTAAAAATCATTCTGCTAATGCACAGCTAAAAATATTAACATGTGCTTGTGTTAGGACAATTGGTTGCATTTAAATTAACCTCAATTTACAGTAACTTGACCTAAAGCTTAAGGCTTCACAAGTGGCTCCAGCTGGTGTAAACCTGAGCTGCACCACTGAGGAAGTCTCGTCTTTCATGCTTTTGTCGGGGGCCAGGTTTGGTGCCTGCCTTTGCTAAGGGTGGCCCTTGCTCATGTGCCCTCTCTGTCAGCTGCTTCTCCAAGCAGGTAGGAAAGGCAGATGTTTCTTCCTTTTCTTCTGGATTAGTTTTTAGCTGGATCAGATTCATCGTTTGTTTGACTGTCCCTCCCCAGGGCAGCACAGACTTACCACATCTTAATGCTCTTGTGAAACTTCACCCTTATCCCAGGATAAACATCTGGGACCTATGAGTTCAAACATGCTCACCGGGTAGCCTGCATTGAACCTCAGCTAAGTTACACCTGGTGTACATGATTCTGTTCCTGAGCACAGACACTGAAACAGGGAAGGCTTGTATGTAGTGAAGGATTCAGAGTTCATTTTTACTTAAACACTTGCATGTATATGACATTTGGTTGCATATGTATAATTCATGTGAGATGTACTTGGATTAGCAGAGGTTTAAGGACAGGTCTGACAGCTACTAACTGCTGGCTGGAATCCTTCAAGTGTGCTGTTTTGTGAATTGAAATGTGAGGTATAATGTCTGACTGAAGTTATGAACCTGCAATCAGTTTTCCAGTCTGGGATCTCACAGGCTGTTCAGATAAGCAACATACTTGTACATTCAGTGGGATTTTGGGAGCCTTAACAGTTTGAAATATTTATTTTCCTAGTTTGTCTAAGATGGTGAATCACAAAATCATATAACTTTGATTGCTCTTTTGCTTCCCCCTCGCACACTTCAGTTTCACAATGTTTGTAGCTCAAAAGTCACCACAAAATGCTCCTGTTTGCTTTTTGAATACTTGAAACCTAGTTTCATAGGGATTGAGAGAAAAAGTCTTTTTAAACTTGCAGTAGTTAATGTGATTGCAGCTGCTGAAATTCTGTGCTTACAGGAAGGGTTTGAATTGCCTTCTTTCAAGATTTCCCCCTTTCATATTGATTTTGTTTGCCATCACATACCGTTAAAATTGGTGAGGAGATAAGAATGCTTCAGTCTTTAGGTGACCTGAGAGAAGAGAGAAGTGTGTCCACCTGTGGAAACTTTGCATTTTCTATACATTTTGAAGCTGCTAAAGCTAATACTGCAGTGCTGTTGGTAGCACTGTTTGCTTGCTGTTTGCTTGCTGTCAGTTCTGCACAACCACAGCATACACAGAGTAGGAAAGGGGTTGGAATTTATGACTTTCAGAATAGCTAAACCAATAAACAGAAGAATCACAAGCTCATGGATTTTCTTTTTTCTTTTCTATCACTTTCTGCAGGGTTTTCATATAGGGCTCTATAGCATTCTGTAAGTTCTCAGCTCTCATCAACTGAAGCTTGATGGAGTTGGGTTTTCACTGATGGAAGGTGTGGCTGCTGGGCTTTGCCTCTTCCCCTCCTCCCTTCCTCACACTTCAGTTTCTTCCCCACATGACTTTCACTATGTGCCATACAGGAACATTTCAGCTTTAATAAAACAATTCAACTCCATTTTCCTCCAGCCTTCAGATTCAGAGGAACAGCTGTTCAGTGCTCTAGTGAGGGTATAGCTTTTCTGCATCATCTTTATGATGCTTGTGAAAGTTTCAAGCTAATTCAGAAAGTCCTTGGATATTGTGTACAGAGGAAGAGCAGAGAATTGCTCCTTAACCTTACTCTGACCTTGAACAGTGTCACAACAAGAAGCCAATATGCTTATGTAGGCGTGTCTGTGTAAACCAGTACATGTACTTATACACTGTTTCTTTAACTACACTCCAAGACAAAGTGAAAGGGTTTATGATCAACTTTGACGGTGAAAGGGGATGTAATAGTCCAGTCAGTTTCAGAATCACTGTTATACACCCATTTTCTGTACTTTCCTCCTCTTTCTCTTTCCTTTAACTCATATCTAATCTCCTGTGATGTTTTGTCACTTCTGCATTATGTTTAATCTAAAGGAGGAAGGGAGGTGGCCATGGCAAATGAGGTCCAAGAAGAGTTCTGGAAAGTATTTGAATTTGTTAATAATTTAAAATAATTCCTTTCATTAAGGAGAATAGACCAGCACTTTTCCAAAAGAGAAATTCTTGCATTTCCAACTGCTTCTGTTTGTGCCTAATATTAATTTCAGACTCTCTAGTGTGTGCAAAAATTACTTTAAATATGACTGCCTTAGCCGGCACTAGTTACCTTTAGACTGCTAAAAAGATTGTTACATTTCAGCTATGATCTTTGCTGGTGTTCCTTTTTGTCTCTGGAGCTGGTGGCTGTTCTGATTTCTCTGGATTGCATTCCAGTTTGTAATTGAGGCAGCATCGGGAAAACTACTGCTGGCAATCAATAACTAATTTTTAATGATGTTTTTGGTAAGCAGTATTGCTATTCATTGTGCATATTTTTAGTTGTCATTGAAGCAGGTAATGTAGCTTTGAAGGCTTTAGTGGACTCACACAGAAGACTGTAAGCTTCTGTAACCGAATGGTGGCCATGTTGTTTGAGCTCCAAATTGGCTGAGGCATTCTGGAGTTTAATCCATGTCTGGATATGAAGTAATGGTTCAAAATAATCGGTAGGTCCTTCTATTACTATACATTTCTGGGCTGAGCTTGCAGTCTTTGCATTCCAGTAAAAGCAGAGATACCATGCTGAGGTTGCAGTGCTATCTTTTTTTTTTTCTGATTTGTCCTAGGCAGTTTGTAGATCAAAAGATTTAAAGGTTGTACTGCTATAGTTTTGGAAATTCAATTGAGAGAATTTGGCTTTACATTTTTTTTTCACCCCATGGGATTTGCCTGGGGCCTATTTTTTCTAACCCATTTTAATATGTGTTTTACATAATGAAAAACAATTTTCAACCCCTCATTTATTTTCTCTCTTCCATTTACAACAAAACAAACCAAAAATCTTTTTGTCACACCGAGGCTTATTGCCCTTCTCAGTAGCACTTTTGTTGTGGAAAATGCTGGCAGTGAGTAGGGATAGTGGAGAATTGTGACCAAGATTGATTTTGACTAGTGGCATTGAATGTTTCAAATCTCTCTCACCTATCACTGTGGTAAAGTGTATGGTGGTCTAGTTATAGCCAGAGAGGGGTTCTAGGAAGTTGGCAAAGACTGTATTTCTTTATAGTTTCTATAGATATTTGAATACAGGCAAAACAGTATTTTGTGGTTTTAATGTTCAGGATATGTTTTCAGGAATGGCAAATTTGTCTCATTCTCTTTTTATTAATTTCATGCTACTTAAAGCCATTGGCAAGAACATGTTATGTTTACCTGTCTTAATTTTATCCAAAAAAACCACATGCATTTTCATGGCACACTGCATATAGTACAAAACCTTTATTTTGCTGTCTCTCTAAACCCTACCTAGTTAACCACTTTATGGTCTCTTCACCTGTTACCACTGAGGGTTCATTAGATGAGGCAGCTGAGGCAAGTTAAGGGTTTGCTGCCTTTAAATGGAGTGGTCCCTATGCTGCAGTCCTGTACCTACTTGTGCTGGTGAGTCTGTCCATGGTACTAAGGTGGGAGGAAAATTAGTTATATAGGAGGAAAAACAGTGTTTATTTCCTGGTGTAAGGTGCAGGTACATGGTGTGGTACTGGGGAAGAGGGATTAGAGGAAAGGGGAGAAAGAAGGTCCCATGTAGTTTGTTTTAAACTGCAGCAGCTCTCATAATCAAGGTGATCAACAATTCAAAATATCTCCTGTAATTTTGCATGTGCTATCCTTTACCATTCTGCAAAGACAGCAGTTTTATTCATGGGATTTATATGTTCAGATACAGCTGTGTATTTTCATGCACAAAGCAATTCTGGATATTAGGAAAAGTTTCTTTGCTGTAGGGGTGGTCAGGCATTGGATTGCACTGCCCAGGGAAGTGTTGGAGTCACCATCCCTTGAAGTATTTAAAAGAAGTGCAAGGACGTGGTTTAGAGGTGGATTCGGCAGTGCTGGATCAACAGTTGGCCCTAGTGACCTTAAGGGTCTTTTCCAACTAAATTATTCTATATCAGCAAAGCTGTGAAATAGGTTCTGCCCTCTCCTGTGCCCTTTTCCTCTGGTGGTTCTCTGCTCAGGCGCCAGCTGAAAGCCCTGTAGTTATGGTACATTGCTGTAGTGAATTTGGGAGTGAAACACTTCAGCAGTTTACGGAACACCAGATAGAGCACCACTGGAAGTGCTGGGGAGTGCTGATACAGTTACTCTTAAGGGTGAGGTGATGATCCAAAGTGTGAAGAATGCTGAGGAGAATATTTTTTCACCCCAATATAGTCCAAAGAAAATGTCATACTGGCCACAGTGTGGACTTGCATCAGGAAGGTAGGTGACCATTGTCCTTCCTGTGAGGAAAGAAAAAAATAGGCAATACTTTTTTTGTTAATTTCCTTCTGAAAATTGATAAACTTTTTTATGTCTTTTGTGATAAAAGAAGGAAAAGTGGATGTGATTGATCTTTACAGTATGGTAATTGCAGGGTTTTTTTTCAGGCTACTGATTGTTTTTATGCTCATTTTAATTCCACACAGAACAATAAACTAGGTGAAATAATGATGAAAGACCCATGTAAATAATCATCACCATTCATGGTTTGTGATGCCTTGACTTGCATATGGGACTTGAGGCAACACTCAGATGTGGGGCTTTGTCCAAGACAGACACTCACACATATTTTTATTTTCCTTCTATCCGAATCCATGTCTGGGCAATATAGTGATAATTGTTATTCAAATAGGCCAGGGGGAAAAATCATGGATGGAGCAGCTTCTGCTGACTTTGCTTTGTCATAAGAGAATTAGTGAAGATTGATTTTTCATTAAATTGTCCTTTGAATTCTAATTAGCATAGGTGATCAATTAGTTTTAAAATATGTTAGTGATGGGGAGGTTCAGTGGGTTGTTTTGCTTGGTTGGTTGTTTGGGTTTTTTTGGGTGGTGAGGAAGGTGGGATTTTTTCGGTGAGTTTTTTTTTCTCCTTTCTCAGATGCTTTATTTCAGATTTAGCTCACTTGTTAGACCCCAACCTGTTAGCAAAACAAGCAGATAACAGTATTAGCAATATCAGTATTTCTATTGCAGTGAGTTCTGTATGTTGAGTCTCACTAGTGGAGAAGACATTGTTTCTGGTTTTAAAATTATTTATTTCCCAAATCTGTACTTATTTCTTGCAGATAGTGAACACATGGCGAACATCTGTCATAAAATCACATAAAGAGGTTATCAGAACAGATTTGGACTGTCTAGCTTGTCCATAAATGTACAGGAGAAAACTGTTGTCATTGTCTCAAAAAGCAGTAGAATATAGAACAAATTCTAACAAAAGTACTTCACCTCTTACCTTTTCCCCACTTCTACATTAAGTTTTTTTTAAGTAGGGTAAGAGAAGCTTTTCTGAGCTCTTAATCTATAAATTCTGACATTTGCAAATATAGGAAGGTAACTGAGGCCAGTAAGTGAAAAACAATGATTGAATCCTATACATAGGGGTCTATAAGAAGCATAGCATAAACAGATTAATAAAATATTTCTATAATTCAGACATGCTTTTTATTTACAAATACATAGTTCTTACATGTTTTAAGATTTGGAATTTAACCTGAGGATCAAATGTCTTTCCTGTTGTGAAGAAAGAAACTAAATGCCTACAGTTGTATAAACCTTCTGTTTATGTGATAACAAATATTTTAACTGGCAAGATCCACATTTAATTTTGTAATACTTATTGACAGATTTTTTTGCAAGAACTCAGTTTGGGTAGGATATTTTTCTTGCCTTTTCCCCTTGGTTTGATTGGTTGGGAGGGGCTTGTGGGATGAGTTGGGTTTTTTTTACTATTGGAGGTTTTTTGGTTGGCTGTTTTTGTGGTTTGGAAGGAGAAACAAGAGGTGGTGCTGCATCAGAAAGGCAGAGACTTGAGGAAGCAGATGGGAGGACAGGAAGAAAGTGTGGGTCAGGAGATGGCTGGAACCCAGACTGGGGTACACAGGATGGAGCAAACCAGAAACTGGCTGTAATGGAAGGACAGAAATACATAGGAGGGTGTAGGATTTGTTGAATCAGGCTGGAGAGTAGAACTTTGCCTCTGGCTGTGTACTTGGGCTTCATGAAGTACTGTCCAGAGCTGGTCAGTGAGAGCACAGGTACCTGTCATGAACTCAGTTTTTGCTGCCCTGGGATGTTTAACAGAGCTATACTCAGGGTTAGATGTGAATATCAGGCAAGCAAGTTAGTTCTGAGTGTTGGTTTCCAGATCTTTTGTCCATCAAAGCATTACAGAGTGTTAAGTTAGCTGATTTTCTGCACTGTTAAGCTAGGTAGTGACTTTTGTTTGCTTGTTTTATTCAGATCTGAGGAATTCTAAACACTTGCTGGTGACACAGATAATGAATATATATGGCAATCATTCAGCAAATGTAAGCCTCTGCTTTTCTTATTTGCCTGTTGAATATTCCTTGGAAGTCACCAACAGACTGCAGCAGTTCATGTGAAAACCATTTCCCAGGTGACCCTCTTACACATTGGTGATAGCCACATGTATGTGTTTTAAGTCCTTTATGTCCAAATCCTATTTACATGTTTCTAAAGCTGGTTAAGTAAGTGGTGTGGATTAGCTTTGTTTTGCTAAAATAACTTATATTTCAATACTATTTCCCCCCTGTATCTATATGTTCATTGCTAATACAAATAAGTTTACAAAAAGTGATTGCTGTTGCAGGTAGAAATCAATGCATGTTTCTCAAGCCAGTGGAACAAGTAGAAAGTATTTTCGGTGGTTTAGGCACAGTGGTTTTTTGGCTGGTTGTGTTCTTGTTTTCTGATGGATATAGAGAGAAATGCTGAGGAGTGCACTGCAGGCTGTGTATTGCTACACATCTCTGAGAGATTTCCTTTCCCTTGGGTGTTAGTGTCTCATAGTTTTGGGAGGGAGGGAATAAGCTTCTGTCCTTGAGGTCAAACAGCCAGCGTTTTTGGAAGATTTAGAGGTTTGATAATGCAATAAGCCATAGTTATGTCCTCTTGTTGGCCGAGCAACCCTGTTTGTGCCTTAGTGTGTGAAGAGGGTAGTTGGCACTTTTGATTGTTGGGGTGATTTGCATACTCTTGAACAGGTGAGCTTGAATATCAATGCAGAGTTTTAACAGATCTACTTGGGCCATTACTGTCTCAGGCAAAAAAAAATTAGTTTTCCCATAAGAATGTCTTAACTCTTCAGAGTGCTTTGTAATAGGGTTTGTATGATCCAAAAGTCTGCCTTTTGCAGGCTTAAATGTTTTGTGACACAGGACTAAGTTTTATCTGCAGTACTTCATGTTTCAGTCATAATACTGCAATGACAGCATTCCTCAGTTAGTAATCATTCATAATATTGAAATTTCAGTAAGGGTTTTTGTCACAGAGTTGCTCTCTGATTTGAGAGGAGTGGCAGAAGAACATACGTAGCTGACTATATTTTCAGCACAATATTTTACCTGTCCAAGAAGTATCTGTAGTCAGATAATTTGACTTGCCTTCATCACAAGAACTTTGGCCTTGAGGTAAAGACAAGAACTGATACAGACAATTACTGCTGCAAGAGCAGAAGGAAAATCCAACCAGCCTCACACTGAGTATGTAGGCTGCACCATGAGAGACACCCTTTCATTTCTTCCTGGACTCTAGTACTGAATGGAAGCTCTCATGTATTTTGGTAATATTATGTAATAGTGTGCTTATTTCCCTCTCTTGTTTTTCATAGCTATGTTTTTGTGTTGCTTCTGTTACTTTTGTTGTTCTGTAAATATCAATATACATCAATCTCTTATTTTTTATAATGCTGTGAAGAGATCGTTTGTATAATGAGGTATTAAAGGCTCATTTAACTCCATAGAGTTCATCTTTGAGACAGAACATGTAAAAAAAGAAACAAAATTGAAGATATCTGTGGATGCAAAAGTTGAAACTTACTGGTAATATTTAGAGGAAATTTTGGGGGTTATACCTTGGAAAGTTACTGCTGACAGACATAACGTAATACTTGCATAAAGAACCATGCTAATTCTTGTAGTAAACTGAATTTTGGCAAACTGCATGGGGGGGAAAAAAGGAAACCCTAGAAATCCCCTATTTATTGCTTACATTTGAGCCATTTATATAGATGATTTTATCCACAACTTTTTTCTGTCAGCACTTCCTGATCTGTTTTCCAATACTTCTTATATATAGGTTTATTTCTAAACTCTTGAATTTAGAAATCCAGAACTGTCATGTCTCACAGTTGAGAAAAGCAATTTGTGTATGGGAAGTTTCCGGACATTTGCTGCATCTCTGCTGGGAACAGCCCTCATCACCACACCCCCTCATCCTGGAAAGCTACGAGTTGTAAGCTATTAAAAACTAAAACAGCCCTTAAGAGCTACAAGTCAAATGCAATATATTTTTGCAAATTTAAGAGATAGTAGGTTCAAATGATGGTTGGGGTGTGCTGTCTGGGCTCTGACTGAAAGAAGATAAAGCATTTATGAGTGCAAAACAGATGGGTTTTTTTCAGCAGGAGGGGCCAGTGTCAGTCTTTCAAGGGGAAGAGACAGAAATCTTCATAATTCTCAGTGTTTGGGACTGTTAGTTGTCTGAATAATTGATGTACAAGCATGTAAATGTTGTATTTCTAATTCCTCACAGTAACCCTGTGCTACATTGCATATATGGGTGTATCTTTAAGTGCAGTCACTTTATGATTGGTTTTGCTTGGCATAGATGATGTCCACTGATGGTCCAGGTTTTATTAAGAAAATGGACTTTCCCAATATAATAACAAATATGTCATGTTACTCTAAGACTATAATTCTTTGTAGCAGAGGGTGTTGCATTAGTTTTTTAAGTATTGGGGAAGAGCCATAGAGTCACCCTTAGCAGTTCAGTAGCCTCATGTTGAAATTGCTCATAAGACAGTATAATTCATATAGAGAGAACCTTGCAGTGAGTAATGGATTTATTTATGGTGAATGTGTGTTTTGACAACTGGGACCATACTTTTAATTTCCGTTTGTAAGGTGGAAGTTTGAAGAATTGGAGGGCTCTGACACTTCAAGAAAATTATGTGATTGGAAAAAGTCTTCATTTCCTCCAAAATCATTTTTTCTGCAAAGGCCTTTCATCCTGGAACTGCTAAGTTAGTTTAATTCCTCCAAGGGAAGCGTGTGTGGGTAAAAATCCACAACAAAACTCTCCCTGTTTTGGCAGCAGGGTTTTGCTGGCTGCTTCAATTCCTTGCCCTCTGTTACTGCCATGTGGATTTATCTCAATAATGGCTCAGTCTTGTATAGTAGATGGAGTTTCAGAACTAGACCATATTTAAAATTTGTTTAGTGTTGGTTTTATTCTTTCTGAGTGAAACTTCCATGAAGTGTAGACCATTGTTTTTGTGAAAATTGGATTGTAATCCAGACATCTCATTGAGCAGAATGTATGGGAATGGAGAAGTACCAATATTTTTCACTGCGGTGGTATATGAAGCTATTTTCATCTGGTGTGATGTTAGGAGAAATATATTCTGACCCACACAGTAATGAAGGCTGCAGATTTTCTTCAGGACAACAAAAAAACACCCTCATGCATCTTGAATTTTAGTAGTAAATAGCCAAAGACTTGGAAGGGCTAATTCCACACAGCCCAGAGACCCTGATGGGCAAAAGTAGCAGACACTTTCATTTCAGTGCACGTTCTCAAGGCAATCCTAGCTCTGTGTTTTTGGAGTAGTAACACCTGTCTCTGCTAGTCCAGCAAGTGAGGAGGCACTGGGAAAAGGGCATTCCTCTGCCTCTTTATGCCACCAGCAGCATGAGATAAAAAAGGAATAAGGCCATACTGCTGGCTGGTTATTCCCTGTGGTCCTGTTGGATCCATCTGAGCACTCTGTGTTGCTGGTCAAGCTAGAGAAAGATATTGTGGAGAGGCAGAATCCCCCTGGTCACTGCGTGCTGAGCTCCAGGTTCATCTATTCACTTGTGTGATTTTGGTTTTTTTGTTTTGTTTTTTTTTTTCTGGAGGACAAACAAGGCCATCAAAAAGTTGATTTCTTCTACATTTAATATTAAAAGCACTTTCTGGTTTAAAACAGTCACATGACCAAGTGCACTAGGTACCTTAAAGAATTAAGCAAAATAATTATAAATTCTGAAAGTCTATTCTTAAAATACAAGTTAAGGGAAGTATATAAATTAAATCTCTCACAAAGTGCAAAGCATTATAAGTTGTGCAATATCTGGAGCCCATTCGCACAACTGTAAAAGGAAAAATAATCCTTGGCATTGCTCCTGTGTGCAGGGGGAAACCCCTGGTAATAAGCTCTGAGCTCACATGCTATTCTGGACACAAAAATAGCCAGCTGTCCAGGCTGTGCCGGGGTCAGGAGGAGGCTTAGGAGGGAGGAGATGTGTAGTCTCTGTTATTCATTGTGTGACGTGCCCCAGGAGCTGGGGCTTATGTTAAGGCAAGTAACCATAATTTGAAGAAAGGTTTTGTATTGCTCCTTTTTGTTCTATAGCTTGGATATTTGTTTAATCTCTACTCCTGGAAATTGAGTTGGACAAGAGAAAGAGTATGAACTTCCCTTAAAGCTGAAGGATATGATGTGTAGCTGAGAAATCATTCTGGCAGGGAGTCCCTTGAAGCTGCAGGAGAGATCACAGCCGTGAAAGTGCCAATTCTGGTGGCCACTGGGTGGATCTGCTTGATTTTAGCCTGGACCTCTTCCCTTCATGCCCAGTCAGTGCCATTGATGCAGCTGTGTGAGGGGAAGCACAGCAAGGGAAGTTCAGCTGCTGCTCAGTGTGCTGTGTGGTAGAAGAGGGGCTCTGTCCCACAGCAGGTGTGTGGAGTGGAGCTCCAAAGGGCCCCACAAAGCCTGCAGGCACTCTGACCTAAGCATCTTCTGACTTTACCTTTGTGCTGAGAGTGTGATGGTTTTAATTTGAATGGCCTTACTTTTGTGTGTTTCTGTAAAGCCTTGCTAAGATGATTGGTAATGTGTAACTCTCCTGACTTGGGGTTAATTGTTGAAACATCTCCTTTTTTTAAATTATCATTTTATAAAATTATATGTGCTGTCAGTGACCAGCCAACTGAGATCTGTTCCAGGTGTTAAATGTAATATATTAGATCAAAGCAATGACCAAAGTAATAGTGCTTCCTTTTGAGGCTGAAGTTCAACTGTTGGGTGAGCGGGTTTGTGGTAGATAAGCAAAAAATCCTTTAAAAATGTACTATACAAAAAATGTGTCCCTTTCATATTCCACTTCACCTATTCTGATTTTTATTTTAGTTTTTCATTTAATAAATTTCTGTGGCCCTTTCTTCCAATGGGCTTTGTGCAGTCTCCCTTGCTCACTTTATGCAGTGGAAGATTTAAAAATAACTTTAAAATAAACATGGTATTTCTGCCTTAGTTTTTCCCATTTTGGCCCAGTGAGTGAAAAAAGCCTCATAGATTCACTATAGCCTTTGAGCATTTACATGGGTGTGTTACTGACCACCCCATACTATGCCCTCTTCAATCAGTTTCTGCACCAGAAAGTTGACAGGGCAGGAAGTAAAAAAATTCAATAAAACAGAAGGAAGAAACCCAAGGTGGATTATGCTGATAATAATAGCAATTGGTGTCTTTCTCTGAAGAACTGCTACCATACTTATTAAAATAGATTACACCATGTAAAGGAAAAATCTCCCACCTTTGTTTCCTGCAAATGTGAGTGATGCACTTCTTTGCAAACTGAGGAAGGATACAGGGAGCCAAAAATTAAGCCATATCCCTTGCTCACTACAGAGCAGTCTGAAAGGTTTCTTTCCCATTTCCCATAGCATAGTCCCTGTCATAGTGAGGAAACACTAATAGCAGCATCGCTACCCCTTGTGTGCAATTTCTGTCTGGATTTTCATGTAAATCTCCTACTTAGAAGGAATTAGAATAGTAAGACAAGAAATTGTGAAACAAGATCTAGAGATTTAGAATATCTTATCCTAATGCTCCTTTTCCTCAGGTCCATAAAGCACTCTTCCAGTTTTTGTGGTGACTATAGAGTGGTTTGGAAGGAACCTTAAAGATCAAAGCTTATCTACTTTCAACCCCTCTGCCATGGACAGGGAAAGCTTCCACTAGATTGAGTTGCTCAAAGCCCCATCCAACCTTATGCTGTTGTTCCACTGGTTACTTGCAGTCTGTGTTCCAAAAAGATAATTCAAAATTGACCAGATTAAATTGATGGATGAGGATTTTTTTTCTTTCATATGTCAGCCGCACTTATTCTTTCATGAGTAATTTGTCAGAGATATTCATTTCCATTTCTCTGCTCAGGCCCTTCTTTGGAGTGTGATTTGATTTTTTTTTAATTGAATTTTTTTTAAAGCATGTACACACACACTCCCCACCAAATGTGAGTAGGTAAAAAATACCTGAAACACAGAATTTTACTCAGTTCTTAATAATTCAGATTTATAAGGTCTATTAGTACACTTTAAATTTATTTTCAAAAGACAAATCAGATGTGAAAATAGGATAGCTTATGTCTAAACTTGCTGTCCCCTGTTAAAGTAATCCAACCATTAAAAAAAAAAAGAGCAACTGAGCATCATATTTATACTGAAGTTTTAAAGGAAAATGAACCAGCAAAGGTTGACATTTAGAAAGTTTTCTGGAATGAGGACATCCTAAAATTCTAAATAAGATAATAGAAGCTTTCTGTGCTGATACTGACATGGTGTCTTCATCTGTTTACTTCATTCAATTAGTTCCTTTACGGCTGAAAACTGAGTGTGAAGAAAGCCAGAGATTTCTGCTTCCCATAGGGTGAAAGGCAAAGTATCTACTAATCTTTAAAAATTTTTAAATACAGAGAAAGGCCAATTTGATAAACTTTTATTCTTACATCACTGGTGCACAAAAGGTATTTTTAAAACTACTTAAACCCCAGTGTTTTGCTGTCTTAATACAGAGTAGTTTGTCTATTCCCACAAAGGGCACGTGGAGTTGCCAAATAACACATTTTAATAGGTACCAACCAATAAGAATTGACCCTTCCTTAGAAAACTCAAATATTCTCCCAATCTGTTTTCTTCATATCAGGGTTTCCTGTCTGATAATTTAAATATTGTTTAAATTCAGGAATTTATATCACTTGGATTTATATCATTCTGCCTTCAAATGAAGAGGGAATAGGTTGGAACTTGAGGCCCTTTACCGTTTAGCACTACACTTATCCCATCCTCCTGTTGTAAGTCACTTACACAGTTTTTCTGATATCTATCTGCACTTCCTTTGCTGTGCTCATCAGCTCAAACATCTTCCTTTGTGTGTGTTTTTAACACTTATCTTGTATTAGAATAAGGAAGACATTCTCTTATCAGAATAAGAAAGGAGTTGAGTAGTTTAACAGTGTAATTTAGATGATAATGCAGCACAAATGTGTAACTTCCACAGATGTTCATGACCAGTAAATATCTTGTATCATAATGAAACTTGTTTATATACACTTAGTTTCTTTTATGTTTTTACCATTTTAAGTTCTGTTTGTTTTTTACTGGGCTAAAATTCAGTGAGTTGGGTTTTTTCCTTTCTTAATTAAGCACATTGAACTCCAGCCCTTTCTGTCTCTTTTCCTTTAAATTGAAATCATAGGAGAAAATGGTACTTTTTCCATTCCTGTTTCCAGATCAAATGGGTTTTGTTTATGTTCACTGCCAGGTGGTGAAGGTGTGTTTGTGGTCTTCAGAGCAAGCAGACCCCATACATGCACTCACTGTTCTGCTCACTGGGGTAAACTGATTACTATTAAGTTAATTGTAGTTTATGACATACAATAATGGGAAGGTTTTTTTACTCACCAACTGGCATTTCAGAATAATTTGTCATTTTGAGTGTCAAAAACAATGAAGAAGGACAAAGAGTTGTAGTAAATCACAGAAATTTTGGAGAAATTTAGCTGTAAACTCAGGAGTGGGAGGATGATTTCTTATTTTAGTAGGTGTTAAAAGTGCAAAGTTGCTTTGGTGGAGGATTTTGAAAAGCAACCCCCCACCCCTTCTCCCTGTTGAATAACTAGTGAACAGATATTTGTGACAAAAGAAATATTTGTGTTTAAATTCAAGAGTAATGCACCACATTTCATACAACAATGTTATAGTTAATTAAGGGGTGGGATTGAGGGTTGTGAAATGCTGGTATCACCTCCAGTCTTAATTTCAGTGCCTAGACTGTTAAATGGCTTGTTTTCCTGTTCTTCAAGGGCAAAGAATCAAATGTAATCAAGAAAGTTTGAAGTACTAGTAGAGGTGAGGTCAGATGTCTAGGCTATGTTGTTCAGCTGCTGTTAAGCATCAGTTAGCCTGGCTTGTTGGAATGCACCTTTTTATCTACTCTCCTTCTCAGCATTATTTAGTGTATAGATTGCAATAAAATCAGTGCAGACTGGGACATGTTTCTATCACCAGAGAGTTTTAAGTCTGTGTTGGATTTGCTGGAGACCTGACTCTGATAGCTCTTTATCCTTAGAAGAACATGGGTGAGAAATATGAGGATGCCTGATAGTAAAATTCCTTGAGGAAATGGGTTTATGTGAGGATTAAAAGAACTTCTGATTGTACTGATCTTGCTTGCAGCAGAAAGCAAAGGGGAGGTTATGAGATTTTAACCTTCCCTGGTAATTCCTGGAACAAGAAGGCTATGCTTGTGTTTGGGAAGTACTGGCGCAATTGGAAAGTACTGGCACAACTGGGGTGCAACCTTCAGAGTGAATAGTTGGTTTGCTGTGGTTTTGGTCAGTAACTTTCCTTTGTTGCAGCTCATGGAGACACCCAAAGCCAAGAAACAAATTTTGAGATTGTTTTTATTATAAGTGACTGAAATGAAAGCTGGTTTGGTGTAATAATGTATCACATGATATGCAGTTTTGTCAAAAATGCTACTGCAAGTCTATGTTTACCTAATGAAAATGTAATTGATTCTGTTACCAATTCAGAAGTCCATAAAGAATCTTCCAGCAAATCCACTAAGTGTTGCTCTCTGTAGAAAAGGAGAATCTTTGTATCTTGGGAATAATATGAGTGTAGTTTGTCAACTGTAACCCTGTGGACTGTATTGGAGGTTGCTTAGCTGGAGATTCCTTGAATATCGTGACCTTTTTTTAATTTGTAGATACACATATAAAAGAGAACTCTCTTTTCTTTTGCTCTCTGGAGTTAGATATTGAGTGTAGAGTAATAATACATATTTGCATGCTTTTCTTCCTCACCAGATTCTGTGATTGGGAAAACATTAGCAAATCTCAGCTGTGACCAGCTTTTCCTGTCTGATCATGGAAAAAGATCAAGTCCTGGTAGACTGAAAATAGGATTTTAAAAATTGGACTGTAGAAAAAATGGGAAAATTGACATGGAGTAGATTAATGTAGAAACATTTATGTGACTTGATCTCCTTTTCCTAGTTATATTTGTGCTAGAAAGTAGACAGATACATCTAGGCCATTTCTTTGCAGACACACTTGGCACTCAAGCTCTGTATATAATGAAGTCTTGAAAAATGAGTCATCATTGTGGTTTTTTTGTAGGAATAAAAAAATGGATACCTAATGAAGTAGCACAAGAGTAGAAATGTCTGCCATGCACCACAGTTGTTAATCAATAAATACCTGCAGAGTTTATTTCTGTAATTAATGGTATCTGGAATGCTCAGCCCAAATCCAATTGGTGTTCTCAATTGGTTCAAAGATTTTAGCTTTCTGTGAAATTCAGACCAGGTTCCCCCAGGCCTTCAGTTTTACTGGCACAAATAAGCTATACTCTAATATTAATTATTTTTTCTTAGTTACTGTAATGGAGAAATAGTAATGAAGCCACCACTCTCCCCACCTGAGCTTCCCCTTGGTGAGACATTATTGCAATATTTGCTAGAAAACACTTCTCCTGAGGATGGAAGCCTCAGTTAAATGTAACTTTTTTTCTTTCTCGATACTGGTAGGCTGAGTAACTCACATATAATCTGGTGTGAGGACTGCAAGGGGCTGGAACAGGCTGCATGGATAGCTACAGTGCATTCCAGACAGAGATTAGATTCAGTGCTCACACCTGTAGGCAGGCATAGGGTTTAATATAATGAATGTTAATGAGAAATATGAAAACTTGGTAAGAGGGCAATCTATCATGAGAAGGGGAGACAGTGGTAATGGCTCCAATGTCAATAGTGTCTAACTGTTCATTAAATATGGTCTTAGTTCTGCAAATTGTGGCTCACTAAGTAAGAATAAAAATACAGTGCTTATTTCAGGATGAGTTTGGAGTATTACTGAGTTAGGGAGAGGGTTCTTTGGTTTCTCCATAGTTAGTTGCTTGTTGCATAAGTCTCCACCTTTCCTAAAAGCTGGGCTTTTTCTGGGGAACTGCCTGTGGCAGCCTGTAATTTAATACCTCTCATTACTCATTAGCAAAGGCATCCAGGTTCATGTTGTAGGTGTTTCCATTTAGTCAGGCTTCACTCAGTTGATTGTGATTTGTGGCTTTCTTTACAACTAATATTAGTTTACTTGTTGACATAGGGGAATGGTCACCGCTGGGAATTTTTGGTCATAGCGTATTTTCTGTTTTCACCTGGAAAATCTGTTAATTGTATCTTAGAAAAGCAAATGTTTTTTATTAATCCTTCTCTGCTGCACATATTCTTTAGGTTTAGTTTCTGTCTGCTGTAGGGAGATAGCATTCCTTCCCTAGCATTATTTCCCTGTGGCTTGTTTGTGGCATAGAGTTTTCCTTTCAGGAAGAGAAAGGGGATTTCTTGTGTTTAGTCTTGAGGAAAGACTGAATACTGATTCAAAGTTACATGGGCTGGATGCTTACCAGGCTCTGTACAAGTAGTTTAATGAATATACTTTTTCCTCCCCCTCTTGCTATTAGCAAAACCATCCTTCTTACACATTTCAGTAGTGGAAGGGGATTTCAATCCTGAGAGTCCATATCTACTAGCCAGCTACAAAAGAAACCGTCTTACAACCTCGTTGAAGCAGCTGAGCTTCTTTGTTCCAGCAGGAGGTCAGTGTTGTGAAAAGCATTTGCTTGTTGTGAAATAAACTAGGAAAGTATCAGTGGGATTAGTTACATTCTTCATGTTGCATCCAGCTGGCAAACCTGCACCATCCTTGATTTTCATGTGATATTTTGAAACTCAAAGAACCAGCAGGGTAGACTTTAAACAAAGTTAGGATTTACACCGTGCCCCCACCCAGCAATAGATCTTAGGTATGTCTTTGGGTTGTTGTAAACCCTGGTAGGCAACTGTACAAGCTCAGGATCCTGCATCAGCTGCATCTGTGTGAAAATTAAATCTGAATAAATTAAAACAAGTACCAGAACAAAAATGCAGTTAGATACTAACACCTGCAGTGACAGTGAAGCTGGAGATGTCTGACATGTCGAGTTGAACATAATGTCCAGTTAAACATATGACTTGCTGTTTGTGAATGTGGTGGCTCATTAGTGTAGAAGCAATCACCGCGTGTAAGTGCTTAAGGTGCAGAAACACCCATATCTGGTCTGTCTGTCCAAAAACACCTCAGCTGGCAAAACAGGTATTGAGTACTTTACCTCTCCTCTTCAACACACTGCCAGCTGCTCAAGACATCTATGTTTGTGGGGGAGATGCATGATAGGTGTAGGAGCATGTGGTGCAGAGATACACAGGTCTCTCTGGTCACTGTTTTTGGTGTTTGGTGCTTCCCCCCACTTTTAGGTGTGATTCACATTTCTGTTTGTAGTTTCATTTTTTTGGTTTTTTTTTCTTCTTGCTGTCTACTGTTCTCATCTTGTTTTGTCTTCTGGTGTTCTTAAATTTTATATAAATAGCTATAAATAAAAATACATGCTATCTATAAATATGTATAAATTCAGATAGATGAGACTGTGTCTAAGATTTTCTGACCCATGTCACTTTCAGTGGTAGGATTTTGCCCTTCTGAATGCTGAAGACTCATTGGGTCATAGTGGTTTCCACGGAAGTTCAAAGTCTTTGATGGCTCTTAGCCATAGGAGTAAGAGTATTAGCAGACTAAATGCCTCAGAACAATGTGAGAGGGGCAGGACAGCAGAGTTCTGATCCTGGACATTTGCGTTTTGCCCCTTCATGTTTCTGCACTGGGATTCTGTTGTCAGGCTACCAGGCTTGCTTCTCCATCTGGCCCTTTCCAGCTGGCTCATTGCCAATAAACCGCACTGTAAAGTCTTCAGTGGTCCTGCACATGTACTACAAGATCCCAGCAAAACCAGTGTGTCCTTCTATCCTGCTCCCCATGACCCTGTGCCACATGGGATAAGAAGTGAAGTCCTTGCAGCAAGTGTAAATGTGAGTGAGGCTTGGGGGGTAAAAGATGCATCACTACATGGAAGACACAGAAACTGGTGAAGGACCTTCCCAGAGGCTATTCCTCTGGTAGCTGAACTGTACCAGAGGCACAGAGCACCAAAAATGGCTGGATTAGTGCAAGGGTAGACTTGTGACATTTTTCTGGCCTGGTTCCTGTATGATTTTTTTCACTCCAGACTAGTTGTACACAGGACTGACACAAATCCTATGTGGTGGTGGTCTTTGGCTGTCCCCTGCAGCTGCTTCCAACCTGTTCCCAGCCACAGGGCTCTAGGCATGGATATGCACTGACTACCACATTGGCAGTGGATTTCATCTCATGATCTTTTTTTTTTTTTTTTTTTTTTTTTTTTTTTGCTAGACAAGATTCTGCATCAAGCTTCAGTGAAGAATGCTGTTGTGGCCTTTGGCTCACTGGGGTCATTCCTGAAGGCACCTCAAGCAGGGAGAACACTCAGGCAGTTATGAATGGAATGGTTATTAATTCTGATATTTCCTGTTTCCTGACTTTGTAGATTCTCAACACTGTGACCAGAGCTTGCTCTTCATTGCAAATTTGTAATAATTAGAAAGATTCTTGCATAATAAAAACCAGAGCATGAAGAAAGGAGAATGTTATCCTCATATTTAGCTAAACTGTTATTCTGGTTTACAGGATTAGGTTTTTTAGGTCTTGCAGGGGCTATGGATACCTATTCATTTACTGACTGTTTCATCAACAGTGGCAGGTGTGTTCTGTCAGACTAATTCAGCTTCTTTGTCTTCCTTCTGGACACTGTATGTGTCATGTATTCTGCACAGGGACATTTATCTCAGATTAGCATTGACGAATAGAGCAAGCATGTTTCCATAAAAGTGAGAATTGGCTTTCAGACTCTACCTATTGGTTATGCATCTCCTGTATGAATTAATAGTGGTTTAGTAAGATTAAAAACAGGAAGGGGCACCTCACTTCTAATACCTTTCCAGAGGTTGGATGTCACATACAGAGGAACTCCAAACTATGTGGCTCATACAAGACTGAAAATATGTTATTTGAATTGATCTTTCCTATGGAAAGGAGAGAAAAAGGAATTAAGGACATAAATGTGAGGGGCAGGGACCAAATCTTCTTTGAAGAAGTTCTAAAGTAAAACATGTTTGACACTGTAAGATAACTCCTATTTATTTTTTTAAGATAGTACAGTGGTTTTGATAGTACTGACATGCAGGTATAATAGAAGAGGAAAAGCTCACACTGCAACAGTAAGACACAATGGAAATAAAGGCAAGGAATCTCTTTGAGAGAGACTACCTCTGCATTCTTAAAATAAACAACCAGTTTGAGGAGGTTGTCTACCTCTGTTGTGGAAGAAACGCCAAGATTCCATTTAAGGTGGCTGGCCCTGATTAATTCTTCACTGGGAGACATCCAAGGCAAGCCATGGTGCTGGAGGAAGCGCTGTGCGCAGTGCTGTAGGTGGCACCCTTCCCTTTGCGATGGTGCTGAACCAGTGCCAGAAGGAAGGAAGGGGTTGGGGGCACTCTGCGCAGGGGAGCCCTGGACCAGATGCTTGGCTGGTGTAAATCCACCCAGATCTGCTGGGGTGCCTGATGTGCTCCAGCTGAAAAATCTGTCCTCTGTCTAAAAAAATCCAGGTGAAAGCAGGACTTTGCCTATTTGTCATCAGTAGAGATTGCACGACTCATGCTCTATGGAATCTGCTGTATAGGCAGAGCCCATGGCAGGCCACGCCTTCTGCCCCTCCAAAGGCACCCCTGCAGCCCCCTTGAGCAGTCTTGTCCATCTCTGGTGCTCAGCCACAGCAGCATCTGTGTCTCTGTGGTGGGCAGTGTCATGTGTGCAGGCACTACATTTGTACTGGCCTTTGGGAGGGAGATGCAGCTCTACACAAACTTTAAAATGTTTTTACCTTCATTGGTTATAGCATTTGATTTGGCTAACGTGCTAAAAGATGCTCATTAAATCACAGCATTGCTTCTCTTTAAAGTAATTCTGCCATGAATGCTGAAGGTATTTCAAATGCGTGCTTGGGCTACATCAGGACTGAGGGTCCTCAGACCTGTTTGTGTTCCTGTAAGTACAGACCAAAAAAGACTGACATTTTATTTACCTTGTGGTTTGGGAGTTGAGAGTCAGGACTCTGGGGCCCAAGCGTACAGTCGGGTTACTGTGTGTCAGCTGACCCACGGTAACTGTGGATGGCAAAGGCAAGTAATCTGCTGTGAATGAAGCATTCAGTTCCTGGTGCCAACACTGTGGCCTAAAGCACCCAGCTAAAAATGTGTCTCTAAAATGGGCAGTCATCTGACATTTTTATTTACTAGTGTGGTTTGGACATGGATAGATGAAACATTCTAATAAATTACTGTCTTTTTGTCTGTCAGTTCCCAATTTATCACATTTTACTAATTCAAGATGTATTTATTACATGCCTAATAAACTGGAGCGTGCTGACTGATTTGCATTGAGGTGCTTGGAGGAGAAAAGGGTTGGGACAGAGAGTATCAAGCAGCAAGCAAACCTTCTCTCATTGGTTATGGCTGTGACCTGATCCTCCAGCACTAAATTCTGTGCTAGAAGGTGTTGTATTTATATGTACTGCAGGATGATGGTCTAGGGCACTCGCTGTCCAAAATTTGCCATAGTTCCAAAGAAGTGCTGCTCGCTGGCTTTTATCATTGTTGTACTCTGCTCTGCAGCCTGGCTTTATCCTCTCAGTGCACTGTAAGGCAGGTAAGTCAAGTCCCTGCTTTACAGGCGCAAACTGAGTCATATTTTCCCCTGATCTGTGCTGGAGTGAAGTACTCAGCCCATTCTAATTATGTGGCCATAGACCAAGGAGTAACATTTTGGCATTTTCTGCCAGAGATGGAGGGAATGCAGTGATCCTTCAGGAGTGGTGATCAGAGAGGATACAATTTTGAAGCTGTTCCACGCTCCTTTGTTTTAAAAATTAAGGGATAGTCTGTTAAAGAGGCTGAAATAGAGAGAAGGAGCTACTGATCTGCTGTCTCAGGGTTTCTTCTCTCTTTAGAGTGACATGATCATCTGAAGAGCCATGCTGCTCGACGAGGCTGCTGCACAATGCAGTATGGTGCTTGTTCATTTTGATAGGAAGAAGTTTTCCAGGAAGGGGAGGGGAAAAGAGAGCAGCTAATATCCTCTCTTCACCTTCAGTGTGAAACCAAAAGGATCTTAAGTGATGCTCTACGAATAGAAGAGAAATTTTCCTTTATCTCTCTTAGCAGTTGGTACATTCCCCTGCTTCTGATTAGTCCTTTAACTCTGCAAGAGCCAGTTTGCTCACACTGCTGCATTTTTGCATCAGGCACAGTCTTGCTTTTTGCTTTTTCTCTCCCTCCCAAACACACTTAAGGTTTCTTTTGGGTTTTGTTTTCCTTTTCTTTTTTTTTCTTTCTTTTTTTCCCCCCCTCTTTTTTTCCAAAAGCAGCCACATGAGAGGAATAAAATAATTTTGAAGAGCATTATATGGTGAGAATTTTGACAATGAGTAGAAGATTGTAATTACTCTCTTCCATTAGACTCAGTGGCTTTGGACAGATAAGCTGTATTGAAACGTGTGACCAGGGCATGGGATCATGGATTGTCTTTCACTGTTGTCATGGCGACAGTGATGCAGGTGGCCTATAACTGCCTGGCTGTCAGATCTTATACATCAAACTGGTGCTAAGTGAAAATATGTTAGAGGCATGGGGGAAAAATTGCCAGCAGTGTTTATAGGATCAGGTGGAAGAGAGCTAGACAGCTTTAAAAGCAGATTTTTGTGAAAGCTGTGGATGGCTTGGGTATGGTTCTTTAGAGTGTTTATGCCTTCATTTGAGCAAAATCACTTTTAAAGGGAGAAAATACATACAAATATCTTTATTATTGTATTTGGTTGAGCTGGCAAAATGCCAACTGCTCAACACAGAGTGTCAGAGCCTCCTTCCCTCCATTGAGAAAAGGAAAGGGAAAAAACCTCCAAGACTTAAACTTGAACTTAACTATTTATATATTTACACAAAAAAGAGGAAATTAAAAGTAGACTACACTCTAACACACACCTACACAAGTTAGAAAAACCAAACAACAAATCTTTGCTCCCCATGGAACTCAAATTCCACCATTCTAGCTACAAATCACTCAAGAGAACTCAAGTCCCCAAGGGACAGACCCAAGCAGAGAGAAGACTAAGACTAAACATTTTACTCTTCTGAGATACCATAAAAGCAAGTGGCAATGAGGCCTGGTCCAGGAAAACAACACAGCACATCCTTTCCAGATGAGAAGCCATGAGAAACTGAGAGAACTCCTTCTACTTTACTGTATTTATATCTCAGTTTGTGTCACCTGCTATGAAATATTTCTTTGGTTGTTTAAGCCAGATGACACCTGTCTGTCCTAATCTACATAAGACCATCTGCTAAACTGAGGCTCACTAAACTGAGGCCTACCAAAAGGCCTAACTAAAGCTACCACAATTATGTCTTTGCCACTTTCTCAAAGTCAAAATGATGATGGTGTTAGGTTGAGATGGGAGAAAGGAAAAAAACCCTGAGAGTTGGAGCAGACCTTATAACCTAAATAACTGAGGAAAAGATGATAATTCACTACTCTATCTTGGGGTTGCTAATAGAAAGTTAACCAGATGTGGAGATGTTAAACAAAAAAATTGTTGTGCAATAGCATTCAAATTCAAGGTTTCTTATCAAAAATGTTCATCAGACTTCCTGTGAGTTAATTTCTTTTCCAGAAAAGTTACCTCTCATAGATTTGAGGTCTATATTCCATGAAGTTCCAAATAGATTCTATCATCCCCTCCCCTTTCCAACTGATGGCACCTTTCAAAGTGTTGAGATTTACAGTAGTTCCTGACACTAAAATTAATCTGTGTCATTTTGCTAAGTCTCACTGCCTTGTAGCAGCTATTGAACCACCTTTCCTCTCTAATGGAGACAAAATCTTTGCAAAGAGAAAAATGAAATTTATGGTGAAAAAATTAAATTTAATTCTTGTCGAATGTGAAGTATTTGTTTTCTGTGGTACTTCATCCATGGGAATTTAGTTGTTTTTTGTAGTTTACTCTGATCAGAAGTGGAAATACTACTTTTTCTAGTTCTGGGAGGTCCTGTGGGGGGGGTTTGCTTACCTCTTTCCATTGTTATTTGCACCTTTTGCAAGATCATAAACAGAAAAACACTAAAACCAAAACTTAGTTAAGAACAGGCTTGTTGTTTGGGTTTTTTAGCATAAGTCTAGTGATCTGCAATGATCCTGCAATTGTTGATTGCATGGAATTGTGAATTGTAAAACATCAGCCAAGCTGTGTAAATGTCTTGTCAGTTAAAAAGTATGATCAATCTGATGTGCCTACAGTTTTCAAATAGAAAAAAATTAAGTATATAAAATTATTAGTTAACTTTCTTATTAAGTGCTCTCCAACTTAATATCCAGCTTCTCTGCACTCTAGAACTCAGCATTACGTATTTTGGTCTGATGTTTCTCTGGGATTTTAGATGACACAAATGTTTTTTATTGTTAGGGGAAAATAAAAGCTACTCCTACTAAAGGTCCCTACAGAGAATTTAAATAGAATCAAAGACTGACTTATGAATCTATCAAGGATACTGTTGATGTAGGAAGTTATTTAATATTTATAATGAATTAGCAAAATTAAAACCAAGATCTGGTAGAGACACACTGTATAAAGGGAAGTCTTGATCTGACAGGGAGTGAAGGATTTTCTGAATTCTTTCTCTTTTTTTTGTGTGTGTTTGTTTGTATCTGGGGGTTTTCCACCATTTTTTGGCCAACTTAGGTCTTTGGCCCAGTTCTAAACATTTCAGTGTTCTAGACAGATGCGAAGCATGGGGTAGAAAAGGGAAGTCCTGCAGTTTAACATTTGGTCCTGGCTGAGCAATCTGTTCTTTCTTCTCTTTAATGGCCAGTATGTTTGCAAGAGTTCCAGGGGGTTTGCCCATTTTTTTCACTCTATTGATGGGACATATTAGATGGATTAAACGTTATGCACAAATGCAATATCAGAGTAAAAAAGTTGGATATAGTATTGAGGGAGTAGTATTGCATGGCTAACGCACATGAACAGAAATTGAGCACTGGGATCTCTGTTTCATGGTTTACTCTTGGTAAACAGTGCAACGTGGAGAGGGAAATCAGCCTTTCCTATACCTTAAACTTAGAGAGGAAACAAAACTGTAAAGATGAATTAGTGTTACTAAAACTTTGAGATCCTTGTCTCAAAAGTGTTGTGAAAGTGCATCCTTGCCACTGCTTAAGTACATTAAGGACCAAAAGTTTGTGTAGTGATATTCTCTACCAAGTACTGGATGTCAGGTAATGGTGCTTGAGTAACATAATAGGCATCCCAGTAATCCATGAAAGTTTTCTCCAGTGCGGGTTTATTAATAGAAGTTAATCTTAACTGAGATTTTGGCTTCACAAGTACTTTCTCTTCAAAAGTACTGTGGTGTCTTTAGATTTCATTCAGACCCAAAATGCATTAGATGAGTTTACATAAAAACTTGCATCTTTAATACAGCTTTGAGATCATTGAGAGCAAAAAAAGGCCCAGATGTGTGTATATGTAAGGGTTTTCTAACTTAAGATGAAAAGAGCACGTTTAAGTTGATGCCTTAATTCATGTGCTTGAGGTGCTTTATTGTTTTTTTAATCATAGGTTGCTGGTACCAAATTAGCATTTTGTAATAGTTTTAACATTAGTATTCAGAAAAAGTCTGGGTAGGAGTGGGTTATTTTTTTTTCAGTGTTTTTTGTTGTTGCTCTTTTTTGTCTTGAATCTGGAACATAGAGATGGTTTGATGTGCATATTTACGGTAGCCATGCACAACTTTAAAGAGCTAAAATAGGTGCAGAAACCTAGCTGCTCTAACCATTTCCTGACTAACAAGCTGGTCTGGCTGGTGAATTAAACTCTTGTTTCTGGTGGTGTGAATCAGATAATGCAGTTTGGATGTTAATTTGGAAGTAACCACAGAGGCTGGAGACTGGGAAGCGTTATTACCTCATTATCCATTGCTGAGGGTTAGCTGTAAGATTTTGACCATCTGTATGCACACAGAGAGGAGGAGGAAAATGGACAATACAGATCACGTATTTCAAGCCTGGATTCTGATTTAAGTTTGCAATTCATCGTAGCAGGAAGGAGCTCTCTGGTTCTGTCTCATCCTTTCAGCTCAGAATAGTGGCTGCAGTTATTGCTTGGTATAAGCCTGTGCCTTTTAACAGGTATTTTTTTTAGGTTGCTGACATCATTCTTCGTTTTGAAATTGGTAAAACTGGGACTCCTGACTTTCAAACAGAAGTCCCCCCCCACCACCCTGAAAAAAAACTAAAAAAAAAAACCAAACAAACGAAAATTACTAAAAATAACTAAAATAACTTAAAGAACCAAAAAAAAAAAAAACCAACAAACCAACAAAAAAACCAAAAACCAAAAAACCAACAAACCACAAAAAAACCCCCAAAACCTAAATAAAAATTCTATTGTTCCATCCTCAGTTTTGGTTTTTGTTTTTAATGCAACACTAGCTATACCTAAATAATTAGTAAGAAACCACTTTAATCCCAGAAGAAAAAGGCTGTACTGGCATTGTGGTTGTTGCAGTTACCACAGTACATGTTGTTTTACATGATTAGTAAAAATAATATGGCAGAAGCCATATGGTGGCATATCGTGAGTTTTGTACTATGCTGTTTGCTGTGCTAGCCCACAGGAAACATGTTTTTGTACTATCTTGTTCACTGTCAGCCCTTTGAATAAAAGCAGATTATTTGTTGGGTGAGCTGAAAGATGCTGCGCCTCTGAGATGTTTCTCGTTTCAGTTGCTGCGCAGCGTGTTCCAGCAGCTCCTACCGCTGTCTCCTGCACAAAAGGGAGCAGCAAAAGGCAAGTGGCGGTGGGTGCCTCTGAGAATCCAGCGCTGCAGAGCGGGGCGGGGGAGTTTCCTGTTGTAACAACAAAGCCAACAATCATCAGGATGCTTGTCTGCCATGGAGGAGTGTCTCTGTTTGGGTGTGAGCCGTTTCCTGCCTCCCTGTGAATCGCGAATCATTTATTTTGGATCTCTGAGGGTTTCTTTTCCCCCTTCAGTTTAAAGCCTCCCTCCCCCTCCTCCCTGTCCTCCCTCCCAACATATCTCTCAGTGGGCAGGCTTTATGTAATGAAATCCTACGTCTAAGAACAATGGCATTTGCAAAATTGCACAGCTTCAATGCTGCTGCTGAGGATGTCTCTTGCTGTACTAACAAATAAAGCAGCGATGTACTTCTTTTAATTGGTAAGTACAGGAAGTTTTGGCTCTGATGCTGTGCAGAGTGGGAGAGATTGAAGTTGCTCAGCAGTCCTCTCTGCTTAGTTTGTGAGCTGCTTCGGATGGAGACACTGCCTTTTGTCTCCCTGGAAGTGCCCCTTGCATGTTAGGTAGTCCTGGAATTAAGTGCAGATCAGGGTATGTTTGAAGGTGAGGCTATACAAAGGCCATTCTGGGCCCTTTTGAGTTGGAGATGGGAGAGAAGAAGAGCAGAGACTTAAGTCCCCAGTAAGCATTTTTAGCTCTGAGATTCTGTGTGTTACTGTGTTGGAGCACACACAATTTCCTGCACTAAACTCGGTGCTGAGTGTAGCATGCCTGCCACATCCAGTTGCAACTGCATAGCATGAGACTTAATAGTAAGACACGTGCCACTTAAACCAAGTGGCTCTGTCTAGTGCCAAGTGCCTTAAATCCACTCGTGGTTAGTGTACTTTCCTATGCACTTAGCCCAGCCTAGTTTAGCTTGTTTACAAAGAGATAAGGCAGTGCGTGCATTGCTAGGGCTTTAGTAGCACAGGAAATAACCCCCTGGATCTCTGTTCACCAAATCCATGCTGTCTTGCACAAAACTATAAGGAAAAGCTGGGTTTTATGAGTGGTGAGCCCTCTGCTTCACACATACCAGATGGCCAGATCCTCCTCCTTTAAAAATTGCTCTTGGTCCAGGTGCATCCTTTCTTAGAGTTTGCTTTTTATTTAAAATATTTTATTTACATTTTTTTAACATTGGTGCTTTAGGAGCCTGACAAAGTCTCCCTCTCCTGTGTCAGCCTTTGTCTCCTTTGTTCTGCCAGTGATACCAACACTGACACACTGTCAGTTCGAGTGCAGCTGTGCCGCAAAACAAAAGGGGATCAGAGCATGTGCTTTTGCATGTGCATGATCCGACAGATCAACATGTGCCCTGGACCAGACAAAGGAAAGCAAAAACTATTCAATGTTACCAAGAAGATGTAGTTATAGTATAGGCTACTGTGGTTTATCCTGGTTTTACGGTAGCCAGCAGAGTTAAAAACTGCAGTGAAGTTGGAGTAGTTTCATAGTCCATTCCCAGGACATACACATATCCTGTCTCTCTGAGAGTTTTGGTTCTCTTTGAAAGCACATACCAAAGCTTGGCCTATATTAGGCCACCACTCTCATGCTGACTTGGTGGGTACTCCATATGCCTTTAGATTATCGTGTGATAGTGAGAGCAGCTCTTCCTTTCTGTTTGCTTGGAAATGCCCTTGCACAGTAGAGGAAATAATAAACATGCTGAAGAAGAACTCATGCCTGCCCTCAGGGACTGGGATAAAAAACTCCAGCAGCAGAGACTTTTTCTATTCATTCTAGCAGTAATGGAAGAATCACAGAACTATCTAGGCTGGAAAAGACCTCTGAAATAATTGAGTCCAATTTATGACCTAATACCACTATGTCAGATACACTATGCCACCAACTTCCATGTCCAGTCTTTCCTTAAACACCTTCAGGGACAGTGACTTCACCACCTCCATGCGCGATCCATTCCAATGTCTGGTCATACTTTCTGTGAAGAAATTTCTCTGCATGTCCAAACTAAACCTCCCGTGGTGCAGCTTAGGACTATATCCTGTCACTAAATAAAAGAAAGGTAAAAAAGCCACTTCTCAAGTATCAGAGGAGATGATGATGACAGTGGTGATTTCTGAAGGTTTTGTGCAACTATTTTTTACAAAGGTCAGCACAGGTAAGGGGATTGGTATTTGCTTCCACAAGTTACTGCTGTAAGTGGTCCAATCTATTAAACCTTTTTGCAGTTTCCCTGTTGCTGCTGCTCTTAACTTTCTCATATTACCAGAGTATCAAGAGCTTAGCTAAAGCCCAAGGCTCCCTTCTGTTAGATGCTGTACTGAAAACCAGTTGTGTTCCAGGTATAAAAAGAGACCCCAGATGGACAGAAGCAGACACAAGGTAAAGTGGCTGTGACAAGGTATTGAACAACATAATAGCAATTGTCTTGGCACTTTCTCCGTCCCAACACTGGAGGAATTTCAACAATTATGAGAGTTTATGGGGAGACTGACAGGCACAAAGGAGAGCCTGAAGAGATTTGTTTGACAGTTTAACAAGTGAAGGGGAGGGTCAGTGTCTGCCATGGGCTGATCAGAGGTTAAGGTCTAAATATCATTTGGAAGAGATGAAGAGATATGCTGTGAAGCACTTTGAATATGAAGAGAGTATCTTCTTAGAGAAGTAAACATGATATGTAATGCTATAAAAAAAAATCAACTGACAACTGAAGGAAAAAAAAATCCTTTGAAGTACATCTGGGATGGAAGGGGTGTAGTGAGGCTAGATTTTGTTGTTTGTTAAGGCAGGAAGAAGGAATGCTGTACATAGTTGCCTCTCCTCACTTAAAAAGCAGAGAATACTTTTCCTAGCCAAATAGGGGGTGTTTTAAGTGCATAAGTACACTTTTGGGAACTTCTGGAAGCCCAACTTCATGGATCAGGGTTTGAAAAGTGCTAAATGAAACACTTTATAGTAGAAAATCAGTGCTGGAATTGTTCTTTAATAAAAGAAGTTGGTGTAGCATATATAGTTGATTTGGAAGTTCTTACAGACTTCTGTTTGCTAGGAAAAAATAATTTTCCTGAGTACCTTTGAGAAAGAGAAGAAAGGATGAGAAGCAGGACCATTCTCTGATGAATTGTACATTTGGGAGAAAGAAAACCTAAACAAATAAACAAAAACAAAAAAGGAGAAGCGTTAAGAAGGTGTACTTGGTGCATTTACTACTTCACAGATTTGGTACCCAAGTGTTGTATATGCTGGCAAAAAATGACATTTTCCATTCTTTCCCATGGTTTGACTTTACATCCTTAATTTTCTTTTATTAGAATTTACAGTGTACAGTGGAGTACTTCTTTGCTTATGGGATTTGGAGTTATTAAGGCATCTCTCATTCATTTATGAGTGTGCATTAACTATTGAGATTGAAGAAATGTTTCATCTGCTCATTGTAATAAGTGCCACTTGAACTGAACATGTCAATGAGGAACCAGAAGCCACCTGGACTTGGTAGGGGGTACTTTTTTATTGGTAGGTTTTCCCACCCTAAAGATAAGTTTAATGATTTCTATGCAAATTAGTTATTTTGTGCAGTCTATTCATCTAGACCTTTCTGGGAATGGGTCAGAGGGCTTTGATGGTCTTTGGTGGTCTTGTTCCCTCCTACAGTCCACACCCACTTTATAGCTTCATTCCTGTGCTTGTGCCACTACTGTCTTATGCTTCTCTTCAGAAACTAGAACATGGTTGTTTGTCCCAAGAGAGTGCTGCGCTACCTCTGCATGGTCCCCTTCTTCAGCTGCATCTTCTTCTTTGTCACAGCACGTTTTTACTGACAATCCTTGGTTATTACCAGCAATTCTTGTCTATCATTACCAATGATCCTTGGTTGGCTCACAGCTATCCCCCTGGAGATGTTTGAGACGTGCACATTGGCCCCTTATCTTCTGGGGTTCTACAACACCTTCTGTGTGCTCCATAAGCATCAATATCTTCCACCTCAATCTAATCTTATTTCCCCAGAACTAGAATGACATGTAGAAGAAGGGCTTAATGACGGAGGTCAATGTTCAAAATGTGTCATCACTGCAGTAGAGAGATCATGATACCTACATTCTGTGTTGCTGACTCCAAGGGTAGCCTCATTCTTGTCAGTGCTGGACTGTAAAGTTGGAGTGTTTAGAGTAATAGCACTGAGTAGCTGGCTCTTCATAGCATGTTCAGTCAGTGTTTGTAATACACATGCTTCAGCCTGTGACTTTGGTCCAGATAGTTTAGCTAAAGACAACACTTAGCTCAAGCCAGAGTCCTACATTAGTCATATACAACCATATATAACCATTGGTTAGAGTTGGAGCTACACTGCTCTGAAGATAAGATGTAAGGGTTTCTACCATAGATGTAGGAGGGGAGAAATAAACTGTAGCTATAGAATAACATAACATGGCAAGGGAAAACTTCAAGCAAAAGAAGAAACTGATGAACCATGAAATAAGAGACTGATGGGGGTTTGGAGCAGGAAGTTCTGGAAAAAAGGCCAAATCTGAAACTGAAATATAACACAGTAGGTGCTGAGCATCCAAACTTCTCTTTAGTTCCAAGTGCTCTCTGCTTCTAGAAATCTGGGTGATGACTTAGTGTCAAGATGTAAGTTATAGTCAGTTTACTTCTGTCTGCTGTAGCAATTAATGATTTCTGTTAACTAAATTGTTCTCCGCAGTTTTGGATGATATATACATATGTATACACGAGAGAGCTCTGCCTCTGATGCAACACTGTATCTCAGTCCCAAAAGAGAAGTGTTTTGTCCTATATGGGTTAAAAAAATATGTACTTATTTGTTGCAATGCTGCCTGTGCTTTTTTTTATTGAGGATTTCTGGAAGATTTCATGCACCATTAATCTTGGATCTGGGTTTTTCATACTATTTGACTCGTATTTGTTTAGGGATGTGGGGCAGGCAGAAAAGCAGCTGGCTGTTCTGTGCATCCTACTTCAAAGTAGTTCAGGATTTCAGTGCTGTCTTGCTTTTTATAGTTTTACATTCAAGTAATTACTGCCAAGGCCCCAGTCTATCTCAGCTGGGAGGTCCCAATGTACAGCTCTCATAACCTAACCAGTCAAACTATTGTTTTGTCTCTTGCTGATGCTCTCTGGTGCTCAAAAAGTGAATTCTCAGAGTACTATGATATGAAAGGGTATTGTACATGTAAAGATGGTGTTGATGGTCACTGAAACAATGACTTAGACTGATTTGGAGAAGATATAAGATCCTCCTAGAAAACTACATGTGGAGAGTATTTCATACCTGCTGGTACACAGAGGGTAGATACTGTGTGTTCTTAGGAAGCAGCATCTCTGTGTAGGATGAGAGCATGTATATCCCCCAGTTTGTGTGATCTGAACACCAAAATGGGGAACAGCAGCACGTTTTATTCAAAGCTCCATAAGGAGTGACAGAGGCCTCCACAAACGTGCAGCTAATTCAGCTGCTCTGCTGATGGGTAGCTGAGCCCTTCATGGTCAAGGTCCTTTATCTAAATGAGAGTTGGCTGGACCAGCCTCTAAAAGCAGGGTTAACAGGATAAACTTGAAGTGGAGCATTTGGACAGCCATCTCTCCTTGGGCCCAACGGTAAGGAGCCATCCTCAGTCTTTAGCTACTGTCAAGACTGTCTTGCTGTGTCACTTTGAGAAGCAGTGGCAGTCAGTGACTTCATCCCAGGTGATTCCAGCAGACCCTTCTTCCCCAGCTGTCATTCAACTTGTCTTAAGGAATTCCCTCTGTGGAACTTCTTTTCCACCTAACATATTCAATGCCTGGATCAGATCACTGTTTCACTTCTAAAAATTCAGAAAAAACTCCTACTTGGTAAATGGAGCTTTTGAGTTTGGCAGGCCCAGATTGGTAAATCAAGTAACAAAAGGCTGTGCTGCATTTTGTAGCAGGAAAAAAAATATTTAAATTATATAGAATTACAGGACAACATGAGGTTAGTCAAGCCAGTATGAAGTGACACAGAAAGATAGCCCTGTCTGTGCCATGGTGGTGCTCAGAGGCGGAATGCCTGAGTCAGGAGTTGTGTGGACTGTGGTGGTGGGAGTTTTTGTTCTAGAGACTCTGTTTCAAACTCTTTTTTGGTCTCTGGCTTAGCAGTTTTGTTCCTGGTGATAAATGGAAGGTTTTCAAATCACCATTGTGTTGTGACTCAGTGAAGGGGGAGGGAGAGAACTTATTCTCCATAAAAATTTCTTTTGGCTTGGAGACAAAAGAGAAAAGAGCAGTTTTTCTGGCTCAGGTTAACAGATAAAAAGCCAGTAACTGATCAGCTTATTAATAGGGAGGATTTCAAACACACAGTCAGCTAAAAATCCGGTTTAAAAACAATTAAAAAGAAACAAAAGAAGAGCAAATTACTTTTGTGTTAGCCTTGAATTAACCATAGTCCATGCTCTGGCTGTTTCTTAGAAAGTGCTTTAGCTTATTTATTTAAATATCTTTTACTTTTTCTCCAAGAAGAGATGACTTGAAAATAAGCTCTCTGTGTGTGAGCTTTACATGCAGGTGCTTTTCTTAATTTGAAGTGGCAATGTAGGTATTACAGCAAATCTTAATCTTCCATCACTTTTCTGGTGGCCAGTTAAAAAGAAAAGGAATGCCATGTGTTTTTGTTTTGGTTTGATTTTATCTCTAATTTTCTTTGGTTATCATGGAGCAAAACACTTCTCAGTTATGCCAAGGGTAGTTTATAGCCCTATGATTGCAGCTTGTCAGTGACAAACAACCTTTCCTTAACATGCTCCCAAGTAGGAGGTAGCATTTGTTCTGCACTTGCTGGCTATTTGTATCCCACTCCATTTGGGCAGTGGGTGGACAGTCTGAGTTGCCCACAGAATTTTTTTCATGCTCTCTCTCATGGGAAAACCCATGGAAATGCATCTTGTCAGCAAATAAAACCAATGGTCCTGTACCTCTCATTCTCTTTGGCTGCAGAAATCAGGAGAAATACTATTTTCAGTGACAGAGGCCATGTTGAATTAGGTCTAACTGAAGTGTTTCTTCCCTCTTCTCAGTGGTCTTTGCTGCACCTCAAGGGATGATGAGATGTCACAGAGCCTGCTGACAAATGGAGGCAGCACAGGCTTTTCTGTCAGCTAGGAAGAGTGATCCCTGAGCATCAAATACTATTAAGTACATGGCCTGTTTAAAGACCTGAAAAGTCTCTAAAACTTGTGGTAAATTTCAGTTGTGATACTTAGTAAATAGCCAGGCTTCAACCTTGAGCAGAGGGAATCCATTAAGTATTGATGAACTTCTGTGCTATTGTCTTCACTGCACTAATTAGGAAGAAAAGCAACAGGTATGTGTAGCTGGAGATGCTGTGTTTTCATCTTCCCTCCAACCAGTGTGCAGTCAGCAGTTGCCCTCTGGGTTTTCAGTCCCCCCAGTCTCATCCTAGACCTCCTTGCATCCACTCCCAGCTCTGTGCAGTCAAGTAATAGCACACTACCAATATGTGCCATGACTGTTCCCTAGATAAAAACCCATGTTTCATCCTTGTTCTTCCTGGATGAATTAAGTACCTTCAACCAGCTCAAGCATGCTTTCCATCTCTAGGTAGGGCATCTTTCATGGGAATGGTTTAGCCACAGCCTGTAGATTCCCCCTCTGAGACAACTGGGCAGATACATTTCCTGTTGCTGAAGATCGTAGTTTTGTATCTGGACATCTCAACAAGCGCTTGTTGAGGTTCTCATCCCATCACTTCTAAATTTTTGTGGCATACTTTTCTCTGCCTTTTCCTCTTCTCAAGCTAAATGCAGAGCAGTGATATATATAAATACACATTTAGTGTCATAATGTTTCTATGAACATGACCCATGGTGTTTGAATAATGTCACTGGGTGCTCTTTGCTGCTATGGGGAAGGTTGTTCCCAGCCTTGTCTGTCTTTTCATTTTCCTTAAAGATCATCTCCTACATCTACTCAACCCATATACCAGGCTCCATTTCTCACTTGTTACCTTTTCCAGAAAGGATTTTCCTTGCCATCCTCTGAGATGGATGTCTTTCACAGCAGTTAAGCCAACCTGTACCTCTCCGTTCTGGAGAGCACTTTCTGACTCTCACCTGTATATCTCCTCTGATACAGTGGGTGTGCAACACAGGCTGCTCCTGTTCTGCTTCTGTATAGCACCCAGTATTGTGGCCCTTCAAGTGCAGCCTATGTGTCTAGATGAAGAGACATGGAGCTCCTGGAGGGTTATGAAGAAGATTAGGAGGCTGGAGCATTTCTCTTATGGAGGAAAGGCTGAGGGAACTGGGCCCTTTTAGCCTGGAGAAGACTGAGAGGGAATCTTACTGATGTATATAAGTACCTGAATAGAGGTGTCAAGAGGATGGAGCCAGGCTCTTCTTCGTGTTGCTGAGGAATAGGATGAGAAGAAACATACTAAAACACAAGAAGTTCCACCTGAATATGAGGAAGAACTTCTTTACTATGAAGGTGACCGAGCCCTGGAACAGGCTTACCAGATTGTTTATGGGTTCTCTATCCCTGGAGATATTCAAAATTCACCTGGACAAAATCCTGAATTAATGTACTGTAGGGGACCCTCCTCGAGCATAGGTTGGACTATATCTCCATTGGTCCCCTCCAACCTTCCCCATTCTGTGATTCTGTGTGAAGTACTAAAGAACAGAAGTACTGAAGTACACCAACCCTGCCTGTCATGCAGCTCTGCAGTGCAAATGGATTTTTAGTAGAAAATGTAAACCCCGTTATCAAGAGACGTATCAGAAACAAGACTTACACTATGGGCATCTGGCATGCATCTTTCATGCACTATCTCTTCTAGAAGACTTCCCCTGTGGCCTCTTGCAGGCTCTCACTTGGCCTTGGGGTGTCTTTCCCAGTCCCAGCCGCCAGCCTGGATTGGGCACAGTCATGGCAGTTCCCTGAGCCGCCCTTGGAACAAAGCATGGTGCTGAAGGGTCCTGGACCCCAAGGCCGTGGCATGGCATCAGCCTGTCTTAAGAACCAGTTGGCTTTACTGTGTGTTGCCCTGGCTGGTGCCTCTGCCCTGGCTCCCGATGGCACACGCTGAAATGCAAATGACAGCAGTAATTGGGGAGAGATAAACTCAGCTGGGAGGGAGCCGGGCGGCGGGGAGTGAAGTGCCTAAGTGACAATTACTGCTCTGCATCCCCCAGCAGCCCCAGCAGCCGCCCCCTTTGGTCTCTGCTTTAGAGGAGCTGTAACACGTTAATTGGAGTGCTTCTCTGTTAACATGTCTCACTTAGTTTCTTGTCTGATGCTGCTTTAGTGGGGAGGTGGGGGAAGGCTTCTCTTTGTTGAGGTGGCTGTTTATTGTTAAATCCTATTGAAATGTGTGTCATTTGTCATGTCGTCTCCTAAGATTGACTAGCTGCCTTTTTTTACTTAAAGGTAGAAGCTGCTAGGAAAGAAATAATACAAGCTCGATGAAGTATTAGTATTAGAAATAGGGTTTAGTATTCCTAATAAGCCTATAAATGAAAAAAATGTACATTTCACACTGATCAGCTTAGGGGATGACAGATTTCCTTTGCGTCTGAACAAAAACTCTGGCAGCAGTAATTTCAATGGATAGAAAATATATACATTTATTTTACAGAAGTGTTATTGTTCCGTGTATGTATAATTTATCCTTAATTTGAAAATTACCCTCTACAGCTTGAGATTCAACACTAGCCACAGAGTGGAAGACACTGACTGGGCTTCCTCAGTGTCTTTCCATTCTGCTTTGCTGTAGTAACAGGTGAAAATAGTTAATTCAGTAATGTTCATGACAACCAAAACTTCTTTCTTTACTAGATTTAAGGACTGAGTAGGGAAGAGAGTCTGGGAGTAAGATGATGCCATCACAAACCAGAGTGACCTGGCATGTGAGAAACACAGTATGGTAATTCTGACACATAACAAACTCTATAGAAAACCCAGGTTGGTTTCACCCAGGGAAAAGTAATGCATTACATAAAATGCCTTGCAGGAGTGTTTCAGCTTGAAGGTCTATAAAGCAGAGAAACGGCAGGGATAAAAATTCCAAAATAGACAGTAAAGCCACAGCAGTTAGTAGTGTGTGGTCAGTCTCTGGATCAAACCAGTGACAGCAAGTGCAGCAAGCTGGGGAAGAGTTTAAAGACCCACAAAATGGGCCAGAAGGGCAATAATGGCTCCATCTGCCCACTAATGTAAACAGGTTGTAAATGGTAGAGGACATAGCTTGTAGGAGTGGATAAGGACCCCAAGCCATAATGCTTTGAAATGGGGTTGGTTTTAGTTTTTTGAAATGTTCAAGAGAGAGGTTGTTTTGAGTTTTAGGGGGTTTTTTCATTCTAGGAGTAAATATGTCTGGCGCCTTTCAATGGCTTTACATCTTTTAGTAGCTATCCTCAAAAAGGGCTGTGGTTACACTGTACTGTGAAATGCTGTACCACCTCATCTTCAAAGTACTAGACTGGGCAGTTCACTATTTGGTGGGAGACACTAATATGACTAAGAGTATAGGGAGAGGGAGAAGTGATGGTTTTACTGAAAACCCTGACACACAAAGCATGAAACTACAGTTGAAATGCCTTGATTCCATGCCCAGGTATTGTTAACTGCATGATGAAGAGTAAAGGAAAAGGGTATCTTATGTGAAATGTCTGTTTTTAAGAAAGGTACAGGATGGAGCAGGATAAAATTGCTCTTGTGTGCTCCTGATCTTGGGCTGATCTGAAGCTTGAAGCAACTTCAACATTATTTACACAGCTTAGTGGTCTGATATGTAAGTAGAGATGACTTACAGTAGGATAGCTGGCTGAGATATCACCCTGAGCTATTGCTGACTTCTGCTGTGTGGGTGGCACAATTGCTCATGGTAGCTTTTGAATCAAGGATTTGCAGCCTGATGCTTTAGGTATACTGGTGTTTGCTGCCCTAAGGATGGAGGGGTTGTTTAAGTCAGGATTGGCTGTCCATGTAGCAAGTAACTTAATCATCTGTCCCAAGTAAGCCACCACATACTCATTCAGCAGTGAGCATGTGCCCTGGGATCCTGTGCACTGACCACAACACTATCAGCAGGCCTGCAGTCCTGTGTAGTGGGGGGCAACTGAAGTGTATTTCTTGGAATGCTTGTTTCACACTACAGTCTGAACAAGAGCCAGCAGTGTGGCCCAGAAGGCCAGTGGCATTGTAGTTTACATCAGACACAGTGTGGCCAGCAGGATGAGGGAAGTGGTCATGCCCTGGGCTCAGCACTAGCGAGGCCACACCTCCAGTGTCCAGTTTTGGGCTCCTCACTACAAGAAAGACATTGTGGTGCTGGAACATGTCCAGAGGAGTCAGTGAAGCTTGTGAAGGGTCTGGAGCACAAGTCTTATGTGGAGTGGCTGAGGAAACTGGGGTTGTTTAGTCTGGAGAAAAGCAAGCTGAGAGGGGAGAACCTTAGCACACTGTAGAATTACCTTGAAGGAGGTTGTAGTGAGATGGGGGCCAGTCTCTTCTGTTAGGTAACAAGGGACAGGATGAGAGGATATGACCTCAAGTTGTGCCAGGAGAGGTTTAGGTTGGCTATTAGGAAAAATTTCTTCATGGAAAGGGTTGTAATGTATTGGAACAGGCTGCTCAGGAAAGTGATGGAGTCATCATCTATGGAAGTGTTCAAAAAATGTGTAGATATGGCAGTTGAGGACTTGGTCTAATGGTGGATGTGGTGGTGATGCTACATTGACAGCTGGACTTGATGGCGATGGTCTTAAAGGTCTTTTCCAACCTTATCAATGCTATGATTCTATATTGCTGCTTGGAAACACTTCCAAGGAAGACCTTGAAATAAACTGTAGAACTGGCTTTTATTTTTGCCCACCACGGGAGCTCTCCTGTTGAGCTTCTCTTCCCTTTTCCTCTTCAGCACAGAAGTACTGAAGCAACAGCTGAACTTTTGCCTTGTGTATTTTGGATGAAATACTTAAGAATTTGAAAAAATGTTGTTACCAGCTATTCCATGGCACTTTTCCTAGCAAAAGCGTTTAAAATGTGATGTCCAACCCAATTCCAGGTGCAAGAATTGTATTTTTTTTCACCTAATTTCTTACTACGTCATCAATTTGCAACTCCCATCCTACTGTGCTCCATGTTTCCATGTGGTGATAAATAGGTACTGTATATCCTCCTTCTGTTCATGGATGAGTTGTTTCAGTCAATGAAAGTGTGTAGGGTTTCCAAAACTATTTGGGATCCTTCTAGATAAAGGACACTGAAGTTATTAATGTTAATGTGATACCTAGCATTGAGGAGGGGTTTTTCAGGAAAGAGAAATGAAAGAATTATCAGGTTGTCATTACCAGAATAGAAGACGGAGGGAACTAATTAAAAAGAGCCTGAAACAAGGTGGAGTAATCCATTGACTTAATATGAGGAAGACCAATTTCTCTCCTAATCCTTGGCTGCACTGAACAGTTCTATTTCAGCCCATTTTGAGGATCAGGCCCTGAAAAAAAAAATTAAGAACCTAATTGCTTACTGCGTGGAACTGATGACTGCAGGGTATCACTGCATCCATCAGTTTGGTATCACTGAGTGTGATTAGATGTTTATATGAATAAAAGAGTCACACAACACTTATTTTTATAGTGAAATGGGAAAGAAAGGAGTAGAAGGAGGGAAAATGGGAAAAACTGCACTCAAATGAAAAGGGACAAATATTTATGCTGGGTGGAGCAGTAGCTTGGGGAGGGGGAAAATAAGCTCAACATGAGTCATTCAGGTATAGTGAAGTATATGCTTTTGTAGGAAAACTAGAGACCAAGATGGATGAAAGGAAGTTAAAAGGACAAATATATTAAAAAAAAAAGTCATTCTTTTCCAGAATAATATTAGAAATCCACTAGAGAGCTGATGAGCCTGAATAGCTCTGGAGGCTCCTGGGGCAATTAAGAAGAGAAAATTAGAATGTAAAATACTTTTTACACTGATCTTTTTATACAGAGGAATACCTCATGCTTAACATTACCTTTTGGTAAAGGTAAAGAGTTGGCAGGAGTAGAGATACTTTTATAGTTAATAAGCCCTCATTGAATCTCATTATTTAGCAGACAGTGATACAAGTAAGGGACTTGGACTCTGCCTGTAGCTTTGCCCCATAATGTCCTTGTCTATGGTTCATTTTCCTTGTCTTCAAAATGGAGGTTAAGATATTGGTTTTGTTGTTAAAGCAGCTTAAGACTGACTGATACGTGTATATAAATGTAGAGAGTATTAATATTATTAATATTTGGACTACATTAATCTATTAAGTCAGCTGTTAATTTCTTTAATATTAGCTGAATTACCTCCTAGGAAAAAACAACCCCAAAATAAATGTGATTTAATTTATCATTATAGCTATAATAAGAATCTGGAATATTGCCAGTGCTCTTTTTATTGAGGTGGGAGAGATGATAAGGGTGATCCAGGGAATTATAAACTCATGACCCTCATTTAAGTGCCTAAGAAAACTGTTAAGAAAGTCATTATAGATGTCATTATAAAGTACCTGAGGCACAAACCAGCATAACTTTCTCTAGGTGTAAACTTTCTCTAATATATTAGAATTCTTTGAAAAAGTTAAAATAGTGCATAATGGGAGAAATGTTAGTTATAGTGTAACTTATTTTACACTTCTAAAAGGCTTTTGTTGAAGTTTCTCAGAAGAGGCTGTTGAGGAAAGCTGGTAATCATGGGATGAGTCTTATAATCAAACTGCAGGTTTAATAATTGTCTTAAATAGGAAGCAAAGACATTGCAAATTTGTACCAAGGGAAAAAGCTGGTTTGTCATCCTGGGAAAATGTTAACCGCAGAGCACGTTGGGGTCGTACTCCTGTATGGAATGATGACAATACTAATGATGTGGAAGAAAGGCTAAGCAGCCTGATTATCAATGCTTAGAAGGGATACAATGTTGGTTTTGTCAATCAAACCTATATACATGAACTGGGAAACCTTCCAAGATGAGTTTTCGAAGCGCTTAGTCCAGCTGAACCCTCAGTCTGACGAAACATTCACTGGAGTGTAAGGGACTTTGATGATGGTGCCCAAAGATAATGGCAAACCAGGCATCCAATAAATATTTGACAATATGTTCAAGTATTTGTGGCATAGTCATGTGAAAGCCTCCTCAAGAGGCTCAAGGGTGAAATAGTCACCTCTGCACAAAGTCAGCAGTGTTATGTCCAGCTCTGATCCAGGCTGGAAACAGCTTCAGCTGGCTAATGCAGGTCTGGCCTTTCTGGGTGGGACAGAATAAGTTAAAAGCAGAGTCTTCTGGGATGCTTTTGTGCCAAGTTGTATTTAGCCTTCGGATTTTCAGTAGTAGCCATTAGCAGATCCCAAGGGAGCAAGGAGTGATTCTCCTTATATCCTGCCTTTAAGCCTTCCTTTCCTTCAGTGGCCAAGGAAATTCCTCAACTAAACACCTTCATGTTATGAAACAATTGATGGATCTACAGTATATGAATTTGTTTTAATCCCAGATTGAGCCCATTCCCAGTTTTGGTCTGCACCCACAACTGCCCAGTTTTCTGCAGTTGCACGTCAAGCAGTTTTTTCCTGTTGGCTTCAAACCTTTTCCGAAAGGCTCGGAGTGGTTTCCTGAAAAACCTGGAAAGAGAAGAAATGCTTTTCTGTGTGCAGCTTTCACTACCCACAATTTCCAACTCCTCCTGTTCTCTGCTTCCTTACTGTTTTGTCAATTGTTAGGCCATCTCAGGAGATTTGTTTGTTTGTTTTGTTTATTTGAACTCCCTAACACACAGGAAATCTGTGTAGCTTTCCTGCTGCCCAACCCCTATGCTTTTGACCCTTTTAGCATATTAAAATGGCTCACTGGCAGATATGATGTGAATCAGTGCAACACAGAGTAGTCTTTATAGCTCGGAGGAGTGAGAGACAGGAGGTGGAAAGAGAATATAGGAGCTCCTCTTTTCAGTACCTGTGAGCTGGTAAGGGGTTTTGTGTCCTAAGCATGACTTTAAATCTCTTAAATATTCATCCACACTTCTCTGTGGTTGCACATTCTCACATTCAAAAGAGTTGTTCCAAAAAGTAGAAGATTTTTACAGCTTGTGAGTAGTTCGCAAGAAGAAAATGCAAGATGCTGAAAACTTGTAGCAAGATTTTATCTGTTTGGAAGTTAAGGTGCATTATTTTCCATGTTATTGTGGGATTCCTCTGGATATGTGCTTGCCTATGGATAGATTTTTTCTTTAGGGAAGAAATAGGAGACATGTAGGCTAATGCACGGTTGAACCCATGTCTCCAGATGTGAAAAGCTAATGCATTCAGAAACTGTTTTCGTGCACACTCTTGAATATAAAGAAGACACATTGGGGGAAACACAGCAGGAATTCTTTTTATTCTGCAGCTTCCCAGCCTGTTCCTTATGTTCATGCAACAAACTTCATTGGACAGCTACTCTCAGGCTATTTTTTTTTCCTATGGGAGCAGTCACTTCAGTTTAGCCCTTTGTTGCCATGGCTTCTGCTGTAACTTTACCACCCCCCTAAATTTCCTAGAGCGGCCCTTCAAAGCCAAACTTCCCATTTCACAGAAAGGCACCTGGCAGTAAACTAGGGGAAGGTTAGTGTGGGAAATGTAAATCTGATTGAATGAGGAGTGATAGTTTAAACAACTCCAGCCCCATTCCAGAAGGTCTTTGATGCCCTGTTTATTAAGGGGGGAAGGCCACATGCTGCCCATCTCTGGGACTGTGGAATATACTTGCTGTATTTCAGGCTTCTGTCTAGGTGAAATGGCAAATGTAGGCCCTGTTTACTCAAGCAGTGATGAAATCTGATCTGCCAGAGTTTGATGTGTATTTCTGCCAAGCAGAAACATTATGAACTTAATCCCCTTCCTGCTCTCTGCTCCCTGGGGCTTTGCCCTCCTGGGGTACTGTGCACTGAAGTGGAGCTGGTTCCTCCCTGTCACAGCTGTCTGTTTTAACACCAGCTGAAGTTTGTGTAGACATGTGGCTTTATCCACTTCAGTCCAAATAGTCTAACGTGGTTCTGTAGCAGAGGACAATCATTACCTGAAGTGCTTTTCTCTGCTGTGCTTTCTGTGTCACTGTTCACCTCAGGGAGATCTTAGTTTTCATTGTGATTCCTACTGTGATAATTTTTGAGGTGTGAGTTTTGTACGTGTGTATTTTCTTTTTTATAGTAGAAGGGGAAAATGTTATATAGCACTGGGGAAAAAAAGTTTTCAGAAGTGATTTTTATTTCACTATCATTTCTTATAAACTTAGTAGCTCTCTTGTATTTCAAGTTTGTTCATTACCTGGTTGTACATCAGCCAGAATTAAAAAAAAAAAAAAAGAAAAGTGGTGGGGCACCTTTCTATTCTTAATTGTACAGTTCTTTTGAAGTCTGTAAAAATTTTTAATGAGTAGTTTTGGGATTTTGTGTTTTTGCTTTTGATTATTTTTTTCTTTTTTTTTAAAAATATATCCCTGTCAGTAGGGTAGCTTCATACAACTGGGAAGATAATTCAGTTCCAATATTTGAAGTCTTTATAGGGTTTTGCAATTCTGGTAACTCAGTAAATTACAGCCATGTAAGATGATCTTAAAGGTCTTTTCTGACCTATATGATTATAGGAAAAAGGAAGCCAGAGTATGTAAAATAAATAAGACCAAAGGAGAAGATAAGCTGACAACCATAGTCCTTAAGGAGGACATAATTAACATGAAAACTTGTGAATTATATTATGAAAAAACCCATATTAAGTAGTAGTATAAGTTGTTTTGCAGACAGCACCTGCCCAAACTTGCCTGCCAATTACTGTTTTCTAACCAGAGTGTCACTACATTGTCGCTGGATGTTTCTGTGCAGCGTCTCTGCAGTTACAGTAGAAGCTGTGAATTACCAGCTTCTCTGTGTCAAACAGCCGGAAATATTTTTTTTCCCCTAATGTGTTTCCCTTACAGAGCTTATGAATGTTAATTGTAGGAATAGCAAGTGTGAAACAGAAAAAAACCCACAACATTCAATGTGGGCCCTAGAAAAGGGGAAAAACTCATTACATCTGGGTACAAGTCATGTTGGAGTTTTGCTTGATGAAAGCCAGAAAGATGGGATGCTTTGTTTTCCAAGTTACTCAGCTCTGTTCAATTGCATTCTTCAGTTTCATGGTATATATTCTGCTTTGCCTGAGAAAGAAATAGTGATTTTTTTGAAACATTAGCCTAAATTCATCCTGATCAATCCAAGTGGAACTACTCTGAGGAAGAATTTGGCCCAGGTTTTCTGAACTTACTGAGAGAGAAATTTAAATCTGACCTGCAAGAAAAGCATGGAAAAACCTTTATCTGAAAGACCACACTGTTACCAACAGCCTTTCTAAAGTACTGCCATTTGTCTTCCCATCATTTTATGCTGATTGCATTTGTGCTAGTTACACATATCCCTTTCTTCTTTCCTGCAGATTGACCATTGTAGGAGAAATTATATGTTTGCACACAAATATACTTACAATAGAAAAACTTTACCATGTTTAAAGAAATATCTGTGTATTGCTTATAACCACAAATATATACTGTTTGATCAGATCTTTTACACTTGTAAATTGAAAGAAAAAAATTTAATTACTAGATGTGCTTTCAGATTAGGAAGAACTAAAGTAATCTAAATATCCTGTGTTTGACTCTTCCATGCATATTCCTTTTTTAAAAAATAGTGTAGAGAGTTCAAATAATGTCTTCTGGAAGAGTCTCAGTATCTTTACCTTCTCTTTACTGGCTTTTATAGAATTGAGCATGTCATTTAGCTTCTTGGTGCATCAGGTTGTATCATCAATGGGATCTGGAGAATGAATATAAATTTATCTTCCAAGGGGGTGTTTTAAACATCTGGATCTAGTTGAAAGTCATTAGTACCAGTGTAAGTCCATATTTGCAGGGATGCTCCAAAGTCTCTCTAGTGTGACAGAGAGGAAAAACCACTCCACTGGGCTCCATGTAAGAACTGCTGGATTTGATTCACCTTGCACTTCTGATTTGTTATCTCTGTGGAAGTTAGTCAGGTAATGACAGTATAAATCTAATGTTGTAGAAGGAGCTCCATGCTACAAAGCGCTGCTCTTTGGCAGTGGATACATTCATTTTGGCCCTGCCTACAACCCCTGAGGTTTGCTACCCCAGAACAGAGTCGTCGATGTCAGCTGCTGTCCTTGCATTATGGTCCTAGCCCTGACCAAACTCAGCAGCAACTACATCCTCTTAGCACATTAAATTGCACTCTCAAGTTCTTGAGCCAAAAAAAGACCCCAACAAAATAAATCTGAACTGCTACAGCAGATTCTGGGGGTTTTTTTGGTGTTTTTTTTTTTTTTTTAGATTACTGCTTCAAAAGGAAAAAAAAGATCTGGCTTCATTAACTGTGTGTAACAGAAATTACATTGTTTAATAGGAATTTATCAAACTAGTGGTTTTGGGGACCTCTCAGAAGTGTGACATGCTGCTGTCCAATTTAGCTAAGCTAAACCAAACTGGATCAAGATATTCTTGTTCCACAGGGGGATATGCACAGTTGCAGTTCTTCAGGATCAACAGTTGTGCTTTAGTTTCACATCCTGTCTGAATCTGAATTAACATTCAAATCCAGGCAAGTACTTTCATTGGAGGAAACAGGCCCTGTCAAAGTAGACAGAAAACCAACTATTTGCTGTATGTGATTAAACAGAAGCTAATTTCAACATAAATTCACCCACACACTGATCTTGCTGTTAAACAGAGTTCATAAGACTTATCATTAGAAAGTGGAAACGTTGCTATCCCAGCCCTGCTTATTGAGGGACACAGCTTCATGTCTGAGCCTGATCCCAGCCCTACCCAAACTTCTTCATGACCACAGCCAAGCCTTGGCAGCAATCACCACTGCAGCGCCCAGATTCGAGATGCAGCAGCTACCAAAGCAAACCCTGCCGCTCTGCTTTCTGCAATTGTCCCCTTCCTGCTGCAACCCCTCCCCCCCAGCATTAGCCCTGTGCCTCAGTTTGTGGAGGGTATAGGACAGCAGTCCCACAGCAGCTCCCTTCCTCTGTAGCTGGAACTCTCCCTCCCTCTCCTCTCCCCCTTCGACATGGCGTCAGAGCAAGCTGCAGCACTGCTCTGGACTTGTTCTATCCAGTTTCAGCAGCCAGCCTCTTCCTAGAGATGCATTCCTGTGGCTGCCTGAAGCTTCATAGGAGGAAAAACCTTCTTGAGCTCCCCCCGCCCCTCTCAAGCTGCTCTATAGGCAAAGGTCAGATCATCATTTCTTCTGCTGCCTGTTCCCCAGACTCACACAATCTCTTGTGGCATGACTTGGAGGAGAAAAAAACCCCCACCTTTTGTTGAAGTGTGTGTTTATAAGGGAAGCTGTGGAATGAGAAAGGGCAGAATTCATCTTCCTAATTTTTAAAAATATTTTCTTTCCCTCTTTCCCCAATTAAACATTTTTACGTGACAAAAGCAAACAGTCACAGGAATAAGAGACGAGTTAAAGATTTTTCAGCTGCATCTGTGACTTTCTTTAAGAATGCAGAATTTCTTTGGAGTTCCCCACTGTGTAGAACTTTGTTAGCTTAGGTTGCTGACGAAAGCGAAAGTGTATTTATAGCACCCGATCCAGGATAAGCAGATGACAGCTCCATTAACTAGCAGCACAAATGGTCTGGGACACAACTAACCAACAGGGGATCATGCTCCCCATTAGCCCTCCCAGAGGACAGGTGGTGGAGGCAGTAAGGCTGATCAGATCAGTCAGTGCACATGTGGCAGGGTTGGGGAAAGGTGGTTTTGTCCTCAATTCCTCCTTGTTTTTAAGCATTCAGGTCATGATGATAAAGCACCCCTCCTTCCTTCATATTAAAGTTATTCCTTTGGTTTACACTGCTGTGGAACTGCTTACACTGTGCTCATGGTGGGCTGTGAAAATTTATGCCTACAGAAAAATGAAGGAGTGACTCAGCAGGCCTTACTCTGTGCAGATTATTGGAAAGATTATGTATTGTGTTCACAGCTCCATGTGAATAAATGGCTAGAGAGGTATCTGTATCCCAGAATTAGGCTGCTGGGTATTTCAAGGCAACCACAGACAGGTAGCTGGAAATACTTGATCAGGGAGATTGTGGATGAAGGTCAGTCAGGGTTGATGAAAGAATATAGTTAAGTGTTGACAGCCATGTTCTCTGGAAAGAAAGCTGCTGTGAATTGTAATTGTGGAAATGATATACAGATGCTCAACACTAGGGCATAATGCTCTTCTGAAGCCTGCAAAATTCAGGCTCTGCTTCTAGGCATGCTCGTGCTGGTGGCTCATTTTCTCTGTAACAAGTACCTCACTGAGCGACCAAACCCCGCCCCCCCCTTGCCCACTGACCTGGCAGAATCATCACAACAAAGAAAGGTGGAGGGAAGGCTCTCAAGTCACTGCACTGTAGTGAGGAGAGTTGGAAGTGAGGGAGTCAGACATGATACAGTTCAGCTGGCAGCTCACTCTCCTAGGCATGGAAGAATTGGGGCTCCAGGACATTGTTATCAGGGCCAAAAAGGGCTCTGCTCTATGGCATGGGGAGAGGAGCTGTGCTGAGCACTCTTGCACCTCCTTGCCCAGCTGTACAGAGCTGTGCTCTGGTCTCTGCTGCTAGGCAGTACAGGGAGATGTCAAGATGAGATCCTGTTTGAGACTGTTCCAGCAGTGTGTATGTTCCCAGGTACCTTATCTCTTTCCAAATCATCCATGGCAGCTCTGGCACCCCAAGAGGGGTTATTTGTTAATTAACAAATTAATAATTTAAGACATAAGCTTCACAGCATCTGCTTCAGATACCTTCATCTTAGAGTCTAATGTTTTGGCTGAAAGATCATAAATCTGGGATTGTAAGAGACCTTCTCTTTTTGGGTGATCACCATCTTGCTATCTGGGTGTGGATGACCTTTCTACAATAGACAGATCCCTCCACTGGGTGGAAGAGGCACCATAAGGTGCATTGGCCACTTGCTCCTATCTCAACAAAATTTCAGTCCACAGTTTGCTCAACAGCTTTCCCAAAATGCCTGCACCCCTGAGTAACAGAAAGAAGGGTCCTGAAAATCAAACTGATGCCCTGCTATTCAAAAACAAAGAGTGCTTAAAACCCAGCTCCTCTCTGCAAGGGAAGACATGTCCTGCCAGCATGTGGTCCAGATGTCAAAGGTAGTTACCCTTCCAGTACCAACCACATACCGAGTCTCTGCTTTATGGAAACTCCATGGTCAGCAAAGCAGCGCAACCACTGCTCAGTTGTACCTTTGCCCTTTTGGAGTGTGAGTTCCATCCTTCTCAATGCAGCCACAATATAAAACCAGGTCAAGTAGTTCTGTCCTGAGGCAAAGGCATACTGGTCCTGGATGCAACACAAGCCCAGTGAGTAAGTTTCCCCAGGAAATAGATTGGATCCTTAACAAGCAGGTGTTTTATGAGCTGATAAAAATGATCTCAAAGGCCAAGAATCAACCTCACAAGTGGAGAGGGCAGAAATGATCAGTGTCTGCTTTTCCCACTGCTGCGAGTCAGAAATCAATCTGAGGGTTTAGTGCAAAGAGGGTTAAAACACTAGTAATTCAGTGCCTGCCAGTTGGGAAGAATAATAAAGCCTGCATTTCTGTGTTGGTACGGGGCAAACGCTGCAGAAACAGGAATTTTATTACATAATTATGCCTCCTACATAAAGCTTTAGAAGGGGGAAAGGCAACAGGGCAAAGCATCATTAAAATGACACAAAACATGCCACCACAATCAGAGTCTTGTGTGTGCTTAAGACTGTACAATATGCACATATTCCTTGTGGCCTTGCTGAAATTCATGAATTTCAGTTCACTTGGTTCACAGCTGGGAGGGAGGCTGCCTAAGCAAAACATATGAAGTGCTTTCTGCCATGAAAATGGAAGATGGGAGCGTGGGGGTGGTTTCTTGTTTGTTATTGTTTTACTGAAGATTTAATTAAATGATTGAAAGGAAAGGGAGGGAAAATGCAATTGCTTACTCCAAAATATGCTGAGTGGAGCACACTCCCCTTTAAGTGCAGGGAGGCTCAGTGGTACTGCAGGGTCTATGAAGCCCTTCTGGACCATCTGTGGTTGTTTTGTGGTGGCCTCTTCATCTCTGTAGGAGTGTTGCTCACAGGCACTGGTGGAAGTTGCATTCAGCTGTTGTCAGGATGAGGTGGTCCACTCACAGTAAGAGACCACGAGTGACACTTGGAGGCTTGAAGGAGGAAAAGAGCTCCTGGTAATTTTAATATTGATATAAAGAGGAATTTTTATTTCAAAGCACGGGGTAAGGAACAAATCATATTAATGTCTTTTGGGATTTTGGATTGAGCAGCATTTTTCCTGTTGTACAAGGAAAGACTCTGACGTTGAATGATTGTAATTCTATTCCAGAAATGGCAGTTCCATGGATTTTCTCTGAGCATATGCCTAGTGGTCTGTCTGATTAGATTTGTCAGTGTTTTCTGTTGTCTGCTCCTCCTTTAAGATCCAAAGCACAAAGTTAAGAGGAAGTGAGAAGATATTTCTGGTTTTGTGTGTGCTGTCAGCAAGCCACCGATGCAGCCATGAAAAGAATTCTTCTATGTGATTTATCTATTCTGTGTAAGCCAAAACTAAAGCATTGTGTCCTGAAGAGCTGACAGGCAAAGGGTTTAATTCAAAAAAGTATTTAAACTATCTGTATTTAAGTAGGCATTTAAGTACTTGTTTGGATTGTATCCTAATAAGAATGCTCAGTTGAAAGGGGCTGAAATAGAAAAACTAAAGGCAAGGTCTGGAGTCTATTAGTGCAACACTGGGTGATACCTGGCAAGCATTTTGCTGCTTTCATTTCAGTTTTGCTTTGTTTTGATTCCATTTTTGTGTAGTGGGATGGACAGTGTTGAAGGGAGACATGCAGACATAAGCACCAGTGAAATAGGGAAGAGAGAAGAAATAAAAGTCTGATGTAAGTGATATACCAAAGGTTATTCCACAGGGGAATGGCAGAGGAGATAGATGTGAGGAATGAAGGGCTGAGTCATTAATATAGGTCATTAACATTGCGTTCTTTTAGGTGTTTACTTGGCTGTTGATACCCTGTGGGATAATCACGCATGACTTCTATCAGCACTGGGGGGAAAAAAAGCCATCTCAGAAACAGTGGGTTCAATTCTGACCCTTACCAGTCCAAACAAAGTTAACGGGTTTGCATTACCCTAATGAGGAATGCAAGGTTTAGAGGTTGCTTAGTTACTGGGCCTGCAGAGATTTCAGACAGCGTGACATAACTCATATATCCCCCAGATATATTTTTATCACCACAATCACAATACCATGGTATGTCATGCCACTGTAGGTGAAACATTTCATGCAGTTAGTGGTCTTCAGGCTGTGCTAGACCCATACCATGCTTCTGCATGGCCTGCCTCTTTTTCCAGAGGATCATAGGATGGTTTGGGATGAGAGGAACCATTAAAGATCATCTCATTCCAACCCCTCTCCCATAAGCAGGGACACTGCCCGCCAGACCAGGTTGCTCAAAGCCCTATCCAACCTGGCCTTGAACACTTCCAGGGATGGGGCATCCACAACTTCACTGGGTAGCCTGCGCCAGTGCCTTACTGCCCTCACAGCTGTGTTGAAAGCCAGCTTTTGTTTTGCGATCTGTGTCTAAGGATCTCCTGTCCTGTGTGTCCGCAAGGCCCCACAGATGAGGATACCAAAGCATCAATAGAACATGCAAGGTGCCCAGACTGCAATACAGCTGCTCCCAAGGTGAAAACACCTAGCTGATCCCGATTCCCTCTGTTTCAGTAGGTCTTTTCCCAGCACATCCAGCAAGTTGTAACTATTCATTTCAATGACATAACCAACACTTTATTCCTACTGGCATTGCTATGTCAGTGGAGCAGCACTGTGGGTGTCTTTTGCCTGAGCACAATAGTCAGGTGGTTCTAGCACCGCAGAGTCCTTGGTGGTGGCTGTAATGCAAGATGCAGAGAAAAGAAAACTTCACAGTGGATCTGATCTGCTCTGAGCTGACAATAACAGAGGTTGGAATCGATCGAAAAATCACTGAAAGAGAACAGAAAGGCTGACTTAGTTTTAACCCCATTCTTCAAGAGCTCTCTCAACCTGTCTCAACATGCAAAATCCCAACAGCCCAACTAAGGTCACAGAATGGGAGTGAATACAACTGTTTTTTCTGCCTTATCTACAGAAGACATTTTATGCCTGACCGATTTATGTGAGCCATGAACAAGTTACTTGATTATAAACTGAACATATTAAAAGTAGCGATGTTTTACAAATCTCCCCATAAGCCTGCAGTTAACTTAAAGAAGAGGTCAAGCACAAGTTTTTAGCAGCTGAACAGTTTGCACAGCCTATCCAAGTATAAGCTGCCTTTATAGAGTCTCTGCCTACACAAGGCAGGCACAGGAGGCCTTTTTCATGTTCACAATGTTCACTCACTGGACCATTGTAATGCAGTGTTAAATATTGAAATTAGTTTGCAGTATTTTTAAGTTGTAGTTAAAAAACTAGCACGACTGGTATGATGTAAGTGCCTGGATAAGGCCAAGACAAACATGCTCAGAGGTGAAAATCTGGTGCTACTGAAGAAAGTAGCAGGCCTTTTGCTGACTGAAGTGAAAGGCAATTTAACCTGCAATGTTTAGCAAGCTGAGAGTCAGACCTGGACCTTTCAGTGTTTCCCATTTCCTGTCACCTTCACTGTGAGGAGACAGATGCAGCTTTATCTGTCTTGCAGTTACTGTGAGCTGAGAGGAACAAGAGATGTTAAGGGTACATGAAAATAACCTCTAAATAGTCTGTGTGGTTACACATGGAAATATAACATGCAAAATATCCGTTATATGATTTACACATTTAAACACAACCTATGGTGTGTTACAAGCTACTAGAAACTATATAACTATATATAATACACACCTCAAAATAATCTTTACTAAAGCTTGTATTGCAGAACCCATGAATTTTCCCTGAATACCCTGACAGATGAAAGGCTAGAAGAAAATAGGCATGAAGATGTAACTGAATAAGTCACAAACTGCAGTGCATTTGCCATCAAACTTTACACAATTCTAGTCAAGCGTATCTGTACTGTGAACAGACCATGTTCTGTTCTTTATCTGACACTGCTGTGCTGGTACACACAATGCAGCACTCCCGGGGATGGCCCAGCAGCATATGACCTTGTCTCAGTGATTAATGAATTTTGAGTGACTAGTCTTCACTCAGTGTGGAGTAAGGTAACTCAGAACTTATTGCCATGCACAGGACTGTGTGCTTTCTATTGCTCTTTTGCTTGCATGAGAATACAGAGTGTGAAGAAGTCCATTTCTGTTCTTTCTTCTGCCGTTTTCTGGTGGCCAAAATGCAGCCAAACTCCTCAAGGGTGATGGAGGGTATAGGGTAGAGAAGAAATCTCACAGGTCGAGTTATGGTAGATGATTCAAAGAATCCTACTGGGCAGAAAAAGGAGATTCAAGTTCACAGCTTTCATAGACCAGAGATGCCAGTAAAGTCGAAAAGCGGATTCTGTTTTGCATTATCACCACCCACTTTTTCCAAAGATGTTCTACTTTTCTCAGCAACCTCCCTATTGCTGTAGCTATAAATAAGTATATGTCTTTATGCATGTGAGAGATTCAGGTTTAAGCTTCTATTTAATCTGCAAGGTTATATATATAACAGGACTGTGTTAAAGATGACAAAAGCCTCATTGTTCTGTTCATGTTTTATCTTGGTATAGCATGACTGTTCATAGGTATCTGTACATGTAGACAGATATTAACATATTTAGACAGGCACAGAGCAAAAAAACCACTCCAAATTCTGTACTTTATTTCTGTAGTTGTGTGTTGGCGTAATTAACTTTCACGATGCAAAGGGAGTAATTCTGTTATAAGGCTGGAGCAACAGGCAAAGCCCTGTCTGTTTGCACACAAAGACTAAAATTTAGATATGTACTTTATGTGGTAAAATGTGTAGTTGCTAAGTTTGGCCATTTCAGATTCAGCTTAAGACTCTCATTTTCTAGACCTTGCCAAAGGATTTCTGGAGCTGGTTTCTTCTTGGTGTTTGGAAAGTAACCATATTTTGTCATTCCAGCAAGCTTCTCAGTGCTTTTTTTATAAATTAGAAAGCTTTGCTTTGATCATTTTAGAGAGTGACTGTGCTCTTTTGGACATGGAAAAGTTGGTCAAGTTTATACAGGACTAGAAAATTAGCTAGTCTTGAGGAGGAAGAGGGAGTTATTGGCATGAATTTAGGATGCTTGTCCTTTGCTTAGAGGAGGTTCTTTGACACCTTGCCAGGGATGTTCCGAATATGCTGATAGTGGAGCAGGTTAATGATATAAGCCCACGGAAGGCTGTAGTACCTGTAGTCCATTTTGCTGGTTATAAGGAGCTCAGCACAGAGGATTTGGAGTGTAGATTATTCCTTGTTCTTGCACTCTGTAGGTTGTTAAGGGAGCAAACTAAACTGGCTAGAAACTGGACACCTCTGCCTAATTGCTGGTGCACATATCCCCCCACTTTGTTGAAGGCTGCTCTAACTAGGTTGGTTGCCAAAGGTTCAGAGGGTTCCTGTCAGGTAGAATAGAGGGATTCAAATGCCCATAATAAAGTTGGCTGGCATAGAGCCCTGTGGGCAGCCTTTGCTGCTCTGCCACATCGCACAGAGATGCCTACTGGGACAGGGTTTTCCACATGGAGGGTGGTTTTGCCTATCAAAATGGGGTTAGTTATTAGCACTCAGCTTAGGGGTCCTGTGCCTGAGGGAAATCCGTGGTTTGGAAGCTTCCTGGCCTCAACTGAAGAGTTAAATGACTATGTGAGAGCCCTTAGGAAATACCAGGTACAGTGTGTTAGTTCATAGCTCCGTGGGAAGGTTGTAAGTTAATGAGCCTTTACCTCATATTTGCTATGATCTGGGAATGCACAAACAATTACTTGCTGTGGCTCATCTGAGTCCTGTTAATTTGTTATGCTTGTAAACTTGGCTACTTCTGTGAACTCATAGACACTGGTGAAATCCATAGCCTGCCTTGTTCTCTGTATCTCCTTTTTAAAAAACTTTTATTTTGACTGATTTGGCATCTGTCTGTTAATCAAACATATATCATTTTTAGGTTAGTAAGACTTTACAGTAGGGTCAGCTATTTTCAGGGAAAATTACTGTTTTTCTTAGGTATTCACTGAACCCAGGGAAGGAGTCTTTTATTTTTGCTTTCCCTAAAGTTATAGGTAGAAAATGCTTTTTCTGCTGGGCATAAATAATAACTGGTTTCACTACTGCTTACACAAAGGAGCCACGTTTTGGGGAATATTGATGTTTCTGGAGCCTGAATGGCAAAGGGAGCAGTCTTAGTCCCTGTGTGTTTGCACAACACTGGATTTCCAAGGGCGTTTCTTTTTGTTAGTGCTGTTTGCTTGCTCTTTCAAATGAACAAGAATTGAGGTATTAGCAAATGGAATCCAGCACAGAATTCACCACCAGCCACTCCACAGCATGAGGCAGAGGAGCAGGGGTGAGGGGTTTCCTCCCAAGCATGCCAGGAGGGATCAGCTGAAGGATGACAGGCTTTCAGTATTCTGCCTGAGTGTCAAGTCTGCAAATGGGATTACAAACCAGTGACAACTGTGATGGCTGCTATTATGTGGACACCTGTTCACCCAGTGCTGGACACAGACTAACATCCATATAGGATGTTGAACAGTCACCAGATGGTGATGGCTTTCAGTCGTTATGCATTTTTTCTAGATTTGATCCTGCAATTTAGATGAGATGCTCTTTGCTAGCAAAACAGCACTAGAAAGGACATGGAGCTCTCAAAGGGGTTCCAATAAAAAGGTTTGTTAATGAACCACAAAATCACTGAGTGGAATGTGTTTAGATTATTGTCACTGGAGTTTAACTATGTGCCAAGGTCTAAAGAAGATACTAAATAAATGGTTCCATCATCCACTCATTGATAAGAGCTGCTGCATAACATAGAATCTTCTGTCAGTAATAGTAGGACTAAAGTGTTGCTAAAGCCTGGACAACTTGCAATGGGTTGGTATGTCTGTTTCTAGTTAAAAATATCAGTGTGCATATGAAGATATGCTGGGGGGGAACAGCCAGTGTGTTGTGGAACGTTTTGTCCTCCCTACTTTGGGTTAAATTGGCTATGAACATATGTCACTGTGTTACTGCGGCATTTGTTGTTCTATTTGACAAGTTGTTTCTTTCAAGTCTAATAGGAATAGTTTTTCTTGCCAAAAGCCCGTGTTTATTTCACTGGACAAAATTTGGACCCTGATGTGGACTCACCCAGGCAAGGTGGGTGGAGATGAATTTGAACATGAAAAGAGGAATCTGTTGACTTTCTTATTCCAGTGGTTACTCTGTCTGTCTGTATGCCTCCTGTTGGACACTGAGCTGGGTAGTGTCCAGTGAAGTCCCAGGGTCCAAACCTGCAACTGAAGTGGGGAGAGTGGAGAGGAGAGGGACTCCCTGAGGGAGACTTAACAGAGCTTCTCCAAAGTCTCTAGAGCATGCCCTTTGCTGGCAGAAAGTACTCTAGCTTCCTCAGCATCATACACTCTTATCCTCAGAGTTGTAAATCAGCATAGCTCGCTCTGGCCCTTAGAGTGTTTCAGATCACTGTGAAATCCACAATGCTTTTTAAATGGTGAAGAGGTGGTTTATAATAGCCAAAACATACTCCCACTGATGTCTGTGCTGCCCACAAATCTCTGCTGCTAAGGTATGATGGTAATACTCCTGTTGTGTCTCTCTGTTCTTTAAATTGTTCCATTTGGTTCTCTGTTCATGATAATTCTCTTGAACATGTTACTGTTTCTCATGGCATCATAAATCCTCATTTAATTTTGTCCATGTATTGCCATCTCAGTCCCATTTCAGGTTTTATTTTGGGTTTCTTATGGTTTTATCATAGATTTGCTATTGTGATATCTGTTTCTTGGTGTGATGTAATTAGCACATTTATGTGCTTATCTCTCGTGATTCACTTCAAAACCATACTAAGGATTTGTTATACAAGGGAACTTTTTATATTCCTTCTTTCGAATGTTTTCTAAGCTTTCTTCTGTTTATTTTGTGGATTTTTTTTCTCTTAATTATTGCATTCTATTCTTCACTTGGATTTCCTCACATATAGATGACTTCCTAATCTCCTACACTACCATCAGTTGCTTGATAACAGGATATGTCAAACTTGAGAAGAAAATGAAGAAAATGTTGAGCTGTTGGAATGTCACACACAAGATCTGATCTATTCTTATACTTATCCTTTATCTCAGTGTTTTATCCCTGTTTTAGAGAAAGGGTTAACAGCTGTACTTCTATGGCTAAAGAGAATTACTGGCCTGGCTGCTAATTATCTTCTCTAGAGGGTCAGAATTTCCAAGAATCAGGTTATTACTATAAGAACTAACTGTGTCTCTCATCTCTGTCTTCAATCTCTGTCTCTCTTTTGGTTTTTCCCCTTTAGAAAAAAAATTCACAGGGCATGAAAAACCTTCTGTATTGTTTGAAGAAGAGGAATAGTTTTTGAATTATAGGTGAAAAAACAGTCTGTGAATTTCTCTTTGGGGGTTATTAATGGAAATTTTTGCTTGTATAGCTAAAATGGATGTATGAGTGTTTTCTGGATGGTTGTTCCTCTTCCTCACTTGTATTTTTGCAGGAAAGTGAAGTCTTGCCCCTTGATACCTGGGATAGTTTTCAGCTAGTGATATGTACACAAGGTTTTTGAGCCCATTGCTAGTTCCTGTAACCCTGTTCTCTGTGGGTTTCTTGTTTGTGCCTCTCTGTTATTTCCACTTGATAATAAATGGTAAAGAGGAAGTTTTCTTCTTCAGTGACTATGATATTGTTAGGTGTGGAATGATTAAAGTTCAGTTCATTTTTCTGTACTGTAAATGTGGCTGTATCTGCATGCTTTGCCATTTATCAGTAGTTTTAGGTTTTCCAGTTTCAATTACTGCTCAGAAATGTTAGACTAGTGAAATGTGTAATTGTAAATTATGTTTGGGTGCCCTTGTTGATTCTTTCTTTCCAAACTTGAAAGGTTGACTGTTGAATTGTCGTAGTTGTCACTGGTATCACATTTTGGATTTTCAGGAAGATATTGTGCTTGTCTCCTTGTAGGACTTAATTTTTTTGGCCGTTCTTTGCAGGTGTCATTTTGCTGCACATGACGTTGATTTGAGGAGCTCTCCATGACACAGTGTGGTTGTCAGAACCCCAGGCAGGGCTACCTGAGATACCTCCATCTGTGGGCAGATCTCCCTGCTTGGTTTCTCACAAGGGTGTAGGACCTTGGCAGTGAAGTCCACCCTCGGGTGTGCAAAACTGTCTGTCAGGTACTAGAGGACATCACAGTTGGCCAGCACCCTGATTTATTGTTTTAGTTCCCCTGCAGCACTTGGGCTGTTTCACATCCTGACTTTTATTATCTGAGGAATATTATTAGCGACAGATAATTTCTCTCAGTCATGAAGACAGTTTTAATTCATGCTTTCTTGAGTCTGAGACTGAGTTATTTGATTCTATCTGCTTCCAGCCTTTAACTCTTGTAAGCAAAATCTAAAAGCTGCAGGAAGTCTGCTGCCGAAAATCAGCTTTTCAGAACAGGAGAAGTCTTTAGTGTTCTCTCTTCAATGGTGTGTCAGTTGTAAACTCTTCATGCTGATTTATAAAGCTTTGCATGGCCTTCAACTGTCTGATGAATCTGTCTTGATAACCACCTACCAGTGCTGCCTTCCTGACTTGTCTGTGGGACTGGATTTCATTCTGCCAGTCACAAAGCATTTCACCATTATTCTTCTGCCTTGTGAAATTCTCTTTCCATGATAAGAGCCATCATTCCACTGAGGCTTTGAAAAAGAAGTCTGGTTTTTGGTTGAACCACTTGACACCAGCAGCAGGATTCTCAGCTGGCATTCTGTTACTAGTGATGCAAGTGACATAAAGCAGCAGCTCTACCAAACGGGTCACAATCGTTTATAAATGTATTTTTATTATAATTTTCTAAGACTTTTAAAGAGGTAATTAATGATGCAATCAGAGTAAGTTAAAGGCCAGCAGCTGACTAATTGAGCTTTTCATTGTAATGCTGCTATTTATATATTGTTGTCTGGTTTAGTAGTTATATCAGCTGTCTTAGTTCTTATCTGTAGGAGGAAAGGGAGTATGTAACCTTCTACTTTCTCTGCCCTAGTTGTGCTGTAAATGTGCTGTGAGAGTGGGTCAAACAGTACAATGTTGGACTGCATATGGTCTGCTGACCCTCCCTGGGAAAGAAAGGTGTGACTCCACTGAAATGTCTCAAGTTGCTCTGATGAAATGAGGAAGAGGAAAGTCGTCCCCCACCCCACCCCAAGAAGAAAATCCATCACAAAAGCAAAAAGGCAATGGTTTAGTGCCAGGTCATGTTTACTGAGGAGTCCTCAGAGACATTGGGTAGGGTGTGCCAGTTAGCAAGATCACATCATAGTGTTCTGCTTTCCAGCTGTCTGTCTGTCAGCAAAACACTGTCGTTCTCTGTATTGCCTTAATTTCTCTTCTCCAAACCAACACGGACCCTTTAAAAGCAGGTTGTTGCTTAAAGAGGATCTATACAAAATATAACTAACCCACTGTTATAGAAGCAGAGGGAAACTCCTTTGGCTGCTAGGAATTCCAGATTATTTGCACCTAGAAAACCTTTCCATTCAGGCTGTGAAAACTGTTATGCTAAAATAAGTGGCATGGAGAGTTGGGAGCTTAGAGCTTGTCACTGTGTTTGTCACAGGCAGGAAACTGTATTGGCAACATGGTAGGGTCATGAACAGAGTTAGGGATGGAGTGAAGAGTGATACTCTCTCTCCACCCCTCCAAAAAACCCTCCCAAAACACAACCAAAACTGAATCACATGCAGAGAGTGAGGATGTGTACTTTGGTTGGTTGTTTATCCTGTTGACCTGAACTGTTCCTCCATGGCTGCTCAGGAAGGACAGAAGATACTTGGAGTTTGAAAGCAAAATCCAGACCATTTCCAAAATATTTTTCTCCTTTAGGCTTTTTCATGTTCTTCACAAATATTTCTGCTTTTCCTTCAATGTGTTGGAAGGAGCAAGTTTGTTCATGAAAATCTTGAAATTCTGACTGTACAGAAAAATTCTTCCCTCTAAGTGTGCTTAGTTTTTATTTAAAAAACAGAAACTAGACAAAGGAAAGGGTTGGTTTGTGTTTTTTTTTTCTTTAAGGAATTATGTATTGTTTTTGTTGAGGTAAATCCCCTATTTTCTCTTAGCATATAAGAATCTTTAATTCCAAAGAGAAGAGTATTGATTTGTCTCCTACAGTGAAATTACTGAAGCATATAGGAAATGTCATGTTTGTGGTGTTTTAAAAACAAAAAATATCACTTAATGATTCCTTTTGCCCCTGCTTATTCCAGTAACTTACAGCACAAATTAAAAGATGGGCTGTTAGCAGATAATTCCTCCTCCCATCATGCCAGTTCAGGGGTGGTGGGCATGAGACCTTTTAAGTTGTGCGTGTGTAATCTGGAAATTGTGGGACAGCCCTGAGCCTGTGCAGGCACTGTGGAGCACAGCTGGTGCCTCTGCAGCTTTGCTTGGCTGTGGCCAAGAGCCTGCCTGTTGCACCGCTGCTCAGAGCCATGCTGGCTGTGTTAGTGCTGCTCTAAGGACCAGCAAATGGGCTCTGCCCCTCCTCAGGACTTGGTGAGTCTCTGAGCACAGCTGCAGGACTTTAGTCAGTTCAGAGAGGAGCCAAAATCTGCAGGTTGTTCAGCCAGACATCTTGATGTGATCAAGGTTGTTGGAATACAGGGTGGATTTGGGTCATGCTGCTCATGAGAGGTACCGAATAGAGACCAATTCTCATGCTGTTAGCAATGTGGGCCCTGTAGTCTGGTCCTTCTGTCGTCTCTTCACCCGTAAGCACAAGGTTCTGTGCTGGAAAAAGCAGCTTGAGGAGTAAAACTGTAGAGATTACTTCAGTACATGGTGATATAAGTTTGAAATTAATTCAAGGACAAGTTGGACAGGGCTTTGAGCAACCTGGTCTAGTGGAAGCTGTCCCTGCTTCTGGCAGGGGGATTTGGAATAAGGCAATCTTCAAGGTCCCTTCCAATCCAAACCATTCTGTGTTTATATATATTCAGTACTATAAAACCAGCAAACATGGAACAGACTGCCTTGAGAGATGCCTGTCTTTCAAGGCAGGATACTACTCTTTTCCTAAGCTCTGAGTTCAGCAATAAATAGGAAATGATGTCCTCAGCAGAACTAAGCCTGTGCCAGTCTCTGGGAACTCAGTACTCTACATGAGGTGGACATTGGTTCTCTTCAGCTCCTGCTGCTGCAGAGAGGAGAGAAGAGGAAAAGGCCTTAGAGATACCCACAGGCAGAGGGTTCCACTGCTACTGAGCTTGGAGCCCCAGTATCACAGGTTTTTGTTTTCTTTTCTACTTAAAATGCCACTTGCAGACAGATGAAAATGGGATGTCAAAAGACTAAATGTATTATTGGGTCTGGGCTTTCAACTCAGCTAACTGTATAGATATTGCAAACAGATTTCACATTCATCAGATAATAACAATGACCACCACTTCATTTAAAGTTGTGAATATATCCCAGTGGGAATCCTCAAAGCCATCTAATACCTAAGCTTACATTTTCAGTCAGTTCCTTAGGCACTTGTAGATGACTGTGAATTCAAATGCCTCAAAAACCTCCCTGCAAAAAAATGTCGAAAGGCACCTTCTAAAAAGTCCATCTAACTCTCAGATGGACTTTCTGCAGTCCCCAAGTTGCTATTTCTTTCCCTGGAGGTTGGGACCACCACACATTTGGGCATTGCCAAAGCAGTTCTGCAGAGGGCAAGCCAGGCAAACCTCTGGGGAAATCACCAGGTCTGTGGTGGCTGGCGAGATGATGGCAGGTTGCAGCCTGAGTTATAGGTGAGGATGTAAATTTGAGGCCCTGGCAGAGGCCTCAAATGAAATTAAATGAAAGATGCCTATTGGTGTCCCTTGAATGAAGGGTCACCACGTTCACCAACAGAATGCAGATTTTAGATGCATACACCATCACAAACCATCAATGTGACTTACTTCTGTGTCATGCCTTTCATATTATTGGTGAAAATAATCAGTATTTATTTTCTTTAAATTACAAAATCTGAAGAATTAAGTAATTTTTTTGTAAGGAAGCATCCACATTCCCAGTGGGTTTGGTAAGTTTGACTGAAGCACAGGAAAGGTGACCATACCAAGGCCTCGCTTCTGGTAGGCTCTTTCAGTCTTAGAGAGCTGTGAAAAGAAGGATTGGTGGAGTATATGCGAATGCATGAATTTTAGGAACAGAAAAAAAAACATTTTGCTGTTCACTTGCATTTACAGGAGGTGCAGAAAGAAAAGAGGCTGTTTCCCAGCCCCTTTGCTGGAGTGGGGAGCAACAGCCATGCACTGCATGGAGTGATCTGTCTGGGGCCTCTGCTTGCCTTGGACATACCATGTGTGCCTTCCACTTCCCAGTCATTGAGGTGGAGGTTTGGGGTGATATTTTTCAGGTCACATTCATAGACACTCATTTTCAATAGAAAAAGAGCTCTAATACTTAATTTTTTTGTTTCCATCTCTTGAATGTTAAAATATGACAGCAAACTTCATTTTTGACACTGCATGGTATAGCTGTGGTTCTTATTTCTTGTTTGGATTCTTTTTAGTCTTTGAGTAGTTTGCTTTTTGCAGTGCTCTTTGGCTCTATTCAGGCAGGTAAATCTCTTCAGGTCTTTTACCTTCCCTTCTTTTTTTTCCTTTGCACCAAAGTGCTTCTCATAGTACCAGTGGCTGACTCTCAACAGTCAACTTCATCCACCTCTGCCCAGTTCCCATAATCTATAGATTTTTGCTGGCAAGATGAAGTCCTTCTATGGAGGAAATAACAGGAGAACTAGACCTGCAACCCATGCTGCAGTTCTGTTCATTGAAAAATATAGGTTCTTCTTGAACAATTACACATACTTTTTGGACATATTGAATCTAGGGAAGTACCATTTCCTTTCCTTTAATACAAATCCATTGTATTGTTGAATATAAGGAAAATGGAATAGAATTGTCACACAAAAGAGGTGAAAAGGATAAAACAACACTCTTAGTTGCTTTTAAGCTCCTGATTCTGAATAGCAAGAGGGTCCTGGTAGGGTGGAGAACTTTAATGCTGTGGAGAACTGGAGTAGCTGTTCAGCTGCTACATTCCAGCAGGCCTGATTTGCAAAATTAGGTATTCGAAGTTGGAAAGACTAGAAGTTATAAACTCCACATGTAGAGGAACTTACTTTTAGTTTTGAAATTAAAAATTTAAATGCACAGAAATGCAGAGCAATTGGGAGAAAAAATAGGGTCAGTTACATTGGCTCTACTATCAATTTATTTAGGGATGGGGTGGAGAGGAGGGAGTCATTCCTTAACATTTAAGAAAATTGTGCTTTCCCTTGTGGGTACTCAGAGCTCTTCCATAACAGTGGCAGGAAGGAAAATATCTGATGCCAGTCACATGGGAGAGTTGCAGGCTGCATGTTCTCTGTGGAATGATCTGACTGAAATCTCTTATGTTGCTCTGAATGCCAGCATGAAATAATCAGTCATCTCTCAGCATAAGTCTCTTGTGTTTCATAAAGGAACTAAGATCTGCAAAAATATGTATTTCTCCTGTCTTAACACCTTCCTCTGCTCTTTTTTTTCCTTTCTCAGTAAGAAACTGTTGTTCAGAAGTAGTTGGGATACAAGTTCATACTTCTGGAGGTTAAGTAATGTTGCAGACAATGTCTTACTACAGTTGGTTAAGTCTTGATTTTTTTGCTTTAATAGCTAGTGGGACAAAAGGCAGATGAAAGTAAACTCATTTGTCCTTTCTGCATAACCTCATCTCTGTCTCTCTTCCTTTCCCATCTTTTTCCTTCTAACACATCACATTTTATGTCTGTATTGTTTCAGGCACAGAACCCGTGCTTTATGACTTGCATTAAATACAGGCTTTATTGAGATTGTCTGTCGTTGTTCTTAGTAGGCTCTAATTAAGCTCCTATATTAAAAATGCTGCTTTCAGTGGGGTGCAGAGCACCAGCACCTGTTGCTGCCATTCCTGGAGTTGTGCAGCACTTTTGTAAAGCAGACCCTCCGCATGCAGCAGCAGAGAACATCTTCTAAGCCATTCTTTCTGTCTCTTTTTCTCCTCTCTCACACAGGCGCACACACACACATAGCCAGAGAGTCTTGCTGTCTGCCGCTTCTGCTTTCTGTTGCTAAGTGAACAGCTCCAGCTCACACACAGAGCAGAGCCAATAGCATCCTGACCTCCGAAGGCTGGTAAAAGCTGAAGAAAGGGAATCTAACGGTGCCATCTTTTCTTTGCTCTCCTCTCACCCCCCTTTCACAGTGACGTGGGGAGGGGAGAGGGAGAACACAGGATGGTGGAGATAATTCATAATAGCCACTCATGTTCTGGAGATAAATGCAGTAATACCTGGGGAAAGAAATGGAATATTATGCAGCTTTGTATTTGTATACACACATAGGCAAAAATATTTTTCCTTGTGCTGTGAGCTTCAAGCTGTGATGAGGAAAAGAGTTAATGCTGTGAAGTTATTTTGCGGTGCTCTTCACAGCTGTTAATCTTCTAGTCACTGACACTGGAATATATTGTGAGAGTCATCTTTCCCTCAAACTGAGGAACACTGAGTATGGCTTCAGCCTTCCTATCACTAATTCAGACACATCTATCACCTTACAGCTATTGTTTTCTTGCTCTCCTTGAGGAGCATTTGGGAAGGGGGAGTTGCTCAGCACACTGCAGATGCTTGTGTGATGGTTGTAGTCCCAAGGAACAAACAGGCACATCGACAGTAGCTACAGGAATTGGCCATCTTGCAGTCATATTTTATTAAAAAGAAATGGATTATGCCTCCCTTCTCACAAATACAGCACAAGATTTTTGTGATTCAAAAGCATATGCTTGGTAGCTTAATGTTTATTGTGAATCTGGTGTGAAGTCTTCTTGTAGGTTATTTGTATATGAAGTTTTTCCTGTTTAAAAACGTTTGTGTCTTGAGCAGAGTTTTCTAGGCACTGCAAAAAAATGAGTGAATTTTATCTGTAAACCATTTGCTGCCAGTGACAAAGAGTACCTGTATTTGCCCTATGACTGGCTTGACTCAGTGTCTGTGAGGAATATGGCACACCTTACCTCTAAGTAGCAGTGTGGATGACTGCAGTTAGTTCTGGATCTGGAAGGAAAAGACATAACCTTCTAGCTAAGTGTAAGTGATAGGAGCATATTCAGTAATTACTGGGTTTGTGTCACAGCCACCAAGTTTTCCCAGCTGCAAATTTCAAGGCAAATGGTGGGAAGATAAATGGTATCTACAGAGAGACAGTGGTTGGGTGGGGTGAAATGCCCCTCAGAACTCGTGGTTGGACCTGGTCAGCAGAGTAAGCTTGTGAAATTCAGATACACCATTAAAGAAATGAGATTTTTACAAAGATTGTACTTATAAATGGCAATTGATCCACTTAAGCCACATCATGATTGTTAACAGATGGTTTATTGATGGCTCTGAGCAATAGCAGTGAAGTTTCCTATGATAATCTAAAAACACAGACCTCTGTCTTCTCCAGGTATCACCAGAATGCAATAAGCAAACAGTGAAGTCCATAGTATATCACAGTACTTGATGTAATCTACAGGTTGTAGATAATGTAATAAAACATGTAGGTTCAACCAAAGGAGAGCTGAGCTTTCCCTGTGGTGCTGGAGTGGTTCTCCTTCAGCTTCTCTGCCTGCACTGGGGAACTGAAGGCAGGGCGGTGTTTGGTGAGAATATCCAGGCAAAGATTTCAGCATAAAGACTGTTCTTTTGTCTGCTAGGGAAGCCTGAATTTGAATGAATTTGTGTGATGCAATAGTTTAACACAGGATCAGCAGTATTCGCTGAGTGTTCCTTGAAACCAGAGGTTGCTCTGCTTACAGTCAGGTACCAGGTGAATCACTCACATCATTTGCCTTGACATGTGACAGCTCCTGCTGTCCCACCAAGCACAGACATGATGCCTGTCCTTTCAAGCCAACAGGACCCATCTGTTTGTGAGTATCTGGCAAACTTTTACAGTGCTTTTTAGAGCTAACACTCTGCTTGCCTCTTTAGCCCCGGTGATGACTTGTGAAAGAGTGATAAAACTCCTAAGAATTTGCCACAGTCAATAATTTTGCATTGTACAATGAAATATAATGTTACAGCTGTCACCTTTAATTAACAGATGACACATTGTCAATCTTCAATCAATCGAATTTAATTTCCAGTTTTGAACAAGTCCCTTTGCAATATTACCAGATTAACTGTCCTTACATTAAAAAATAATTTGCATAAAAGCATGGAAGTGTGCTCGATAAAAACCTGTTCTGATCCATAGGCTTCAAGAAAACAAAACAGCTCAGGGTAAAGTCTTATTTGTGTCTCTGCTGAGAGACCCTGTTCTCAGAATCATCTTCCTTCCTGCATGCAAAACCTCAGCAGATTGTGAAGTGTATAACAGGTAGTCGAGGTTGGAGAAGCCTTGTACTGTAGAGTGGGTCTCTCCCTCATGCAGCTTGACAGCAAGGCCACTGGTGCTGAGCCTGCCTGGGCTACGTGCAGCTGTGTCCCTCCTCTGGCTGCTCCTGCCTGTTCCTTACTGCCCCTGCCAGGATGGTGCTGGGTGAGCTGGCACAGAGTGATACCTGGTACTTACTGCCCTTCTGGGTGAAATTCAGTCTTTGTTCTGTGCTGGGCACCTTCCCTATTTCCCTGGCCCAAGAGCCCTACTGTCTATGTAGGGCTCACACAGCAAAGTCTATGTGCTTCTGTAAGGCTGTTTCTGCCTACTTTAAGTTGTCGAGATCTCTGTATAATGCTGCATGAGAGTGTTTTGTACTACTTTGGCTTCTTCACTCAGCAAAGGTGTGAGTTTGCATCATATAGCCTTTGTAAAATTCCTGTGAAGGCAGTTGTGTCCCTACCCCTCCACTCCCCACTTTTGCATTTATTTTAATTCTCTTGTACAAAATTCACTGTGTTCAAATCCATTTGTCTGTCTTAGCTGTTGTGTGGTGCTCCCAAAGTGCCCATTGCCATGGTATCTAAGCACTGTTTAATACATTCCATCTGAAATTTGCTGTGTGTTTCAAGCTTAACAAAGCTCCAATAAGAGGAAGGACTGGACTGAGGAAGAAATGATGCTTTGAAAGACTAGTCAGAGAAGAAGAATACGTTGTTAGGTTACTCTGTTATTCTTCACAGAGGATTTATAGAAGTGAAATTTTGGTATGCAAACTAAGGCTGACTTTTATCAGTTCAATTTATCCTCTGAACCTGGAGTTTATTGATTGCTCTGTCACTTCCCATAACTGCACCATTTGCTAATCTACTCTGCCTTTCCCCTCTTTTTCTGCCCCAATGCAGTTCACTCAGGCTTTGTGTTAGGCAAGCCTGCAGTGAAAATGAATTCATGTATCAATAGTTGCCCCATTGAAGACTTCTCTTACAAGCACTGTTCTGGCACAACAGAAAACTCATACTGTTTATTTTGTTTGGCAATTAACTCCAATTAAACTAATCTGGACTATAGCCTTGCAGTGTGCTCATTTAAAGATTTTTTCACTGGTGTAGCTGAATCAATTCATGTGTCAGTGTAGCTTTTCCTTTCTATGTCGCACAATTCAGTAATTGAGACGTGGGGTTTGAAGCTCCCCATCGGATTGTTGGTCCATCAGCTCAGAGTGCTGCCATGTGGCAGTGCACTTATGGTGTTTGAAAGACAGCTCACAGGTGCCTGTGACTGCTGGTGCAGTTCTCTGTGCAGTGGTCTTCAAATGCCCTCCTTGCTGGTGCCACGGTCCTGCTTTATGTTGGTATGAAGGGCCTTGGGGTGTGATCCCACTGAGATCAAAGAACATGAGCGTGCCTTTGACTATGTGCATATGTGTTCACACACAAGGTACTCTCTGTCCCAAAAGTCTCTTTGGGAAGAACAAATATTGACTTCCCCTTGCCTTGCACGTTACACAGGTGTTTATTTCTGACCTGCCAGGTTGGAAGTTAAGCCACTTTCTATAGAGTCAGAAGAATATACTTAAGGTGAAAGTGGAGAAACAGGCTGACTTAGTTTTGCTCTCTTGGTGTTCAAACCTGCCTTGTACAAGGGAGAATCTTATAATTCTGTAACTGCTGCTTGATTTTATGCAATCCCTCTTGCCTGGAGAACTCCAAATGCTTGGAAAACTATTCTTGGTGCAGGAGAGTTAATTTCAAGACACAAAATAAGTGTATGTATTAGAATGTAATATAAAATCATCTGTGGCTCTTAAAATATTTAACAGCATAAAGTGGATCATTCCTCCCCGATTTTACACAACTATGTAGAATTCCTATAGTGTCATAGACTTGCTATTAATCATACAGATAGAACTGTCATCTTTGTGGGCTTCGCTGGAATTGCTAAGGTGCCCTCTGCAGAAGATACTGTGGCTAATGTTCTCATTACCAACTAATTGGCTAAAGAGAATTCTCTCACATTGCATTTAGTCTGATGGATATTTTCTATCACCTGATGGGTGGAATGGACAGCCAAACCAATTATCACAGCAAAGAGTGCTATATACCAGAAGATTTTGGGCAGAGACAAAAGACCTTTGTAAGATTATGTCTAGTCAGTGCCAGCTGATATTTTGTTAAACTATAAATTGGGTCTGGGTTTGGGTTTTGGGTGTTTTGGCGAAAGCACAATTCAAAACACCTTGAAGCTTCTGTAAGTCAGGCAACCCCTGAGCTGATTTTGGGTTTTGGTGTTAGTGCCTTGACATTAAGTGACCCTAAGTGGGTGTGGAGATTAAAAACAAATGGAGGCATCATGAGGTGTTAAGAGAGAGTATTCTGGAGAGATTTATAGCTGAATGAGCCTTGTGATTCGTAAGTGCTGGAGTATGTGGTATTTAGATAGTAACCCTTAGACACAGGCATTATTCAAATTCTTTTTGTGCTTATTTTCCTTTCATGTAGCTCCAACAGTTTTGAAGGAATGCTTGTGCAGCAATTGAAATGGAAAGTTGTTTGGCTCTATTCTTTGTAGTTAGCCTTTAATTTTTGAGATCTTTGGTTGAAATGCAAAGGCACTTTTCTGAAGTAAGGGTACAATTCTTTTGCAGGCTTAGCTTCCAGTGCTTTGGGAACATTCCCTATTTTCCCAGCATCAGTGGCAAAGCTAAAGTTCCTTCTCTCTTAGCCAGTGTGGACTCTGGAGCGTGGCGTGTCTGCCCTGTGGCCAGCCCATGCTTCTCAGCACACAGAGCCTGTGACGCTGCTGTGCTTGTCTGGGAATCCTTGTGTTAGTGACCACTCACCGAACTGATAAGGGGAAGAAGAGGGATGCCGTGCAATTGAATTTCAATGAAGAAGGCCGAGGAGAGCATGAGAACTGGCAAGAATCAAGGACCAGGACAGAAGATGGCAGGAAGTCCAGTGCCCCTGTGCGGGACTGGGAGTAGCAGCTGTGCGGGTTTACTCTCTTATCCCATTCCCATCCTCTCCTGCCCTAGCACTGTTCCCCCAGCCCTGCAGTCCTTGGGCTGGCACCGTGCAGAGCTGCCCCCTTCCTCCAGTGCAGCAGAAAAGTGGTAGTCCTGTCAGCCCCTCTTTGGTGTTCAGGGGTCTTCTGGAACCAGAGTTTTGCCTCCTCGATACTTTGCTCCCCAAGGACTCTGAAAACACAGAGAGTTGGCAAGAAACCTCACCTCTAGTAATACATTCCTTTTTTTTTATTTTTAAAGTCAGGTCATTTGTAGTAGTCATTTTAAATAAGCTTTCCTTGCTTCATTAAAACCATAATGAGAACCAGGAGAAAAGAAATTTCTCAAATAAGGCCAGGTGACACAGGAAAATGTGGATTCCTTTTCATATACAAAATGAGAAGTTTATGCATGCTGTGCCCCCTTTTTCTTTCTTACCTTTACTGTATATTCTTCCACCTTACTAAAGGCGACAACAGAGCATGTCAGGGAGAGAGTTTGGGCTCTGTCCCATGGAGGCTGTAATCTCAGTGGATGAGGAGAAAAGGGCAATTGGAAACAGGGTGGAGAAAAAGGAGAGGGTAACCGTGAGAAAATCACGTGACTGTGTTCATGCAAGTGCATGGATTGCGGCTTCTCTAAGTGTTTTGTTATTAAGGGTGTATAAACCAATGCTCTTAAAGAGCACTCCAAGAGGGTCGAGTGGAGCTAAGGGAAAATGTGTTGGAGCATTGAATTGTCTTTAAATCTCATCATGTACTTTAGCTCTGCATGGCTGGCCCACAAATTATATCTTTGGGCCACTGCAGTAGTGAAGTAAAAGAAGGACTGAGTGCTGCTGATCTACAGCTATTTTGAGAACGACAAGTTTTTAAGCTAAGCATTTCTTTCGTCCTCGCCTCTTATTGACTGACAAGGAGGATGGAAGCTGGAAGCATTCTCGCCCAGTTTTTTGGGTAGCAGTAGCTTTCTAGAGAGTCTGCACCCTCCCACACACTGGGAAAAGCCAGAGAACATGTAACTCAACGTGACACAAGGGCTTGTTTGTATTGCAGAATATGTCCTCTTGCATTAGTATGTAGATGAATTGAGAGTCGGCCTAGGAAACATCATGATTGTGCATGCTAAGTGTTGATGCTTTGTTATTTAACAAATACACCAAATAAAGTGGACCAAAGGGGTAAGTGCAGTTGTAGCCCTAAGAACAACAAAGTACTGGTATATTACAGTGACAAACCATTTAGAAATGCAGCAAGTCTCATCTCTTAATTCCTTATGCAGTTTGCTCCCTTGCATAGATGGACTTTGTTTCGTGCTTCAAAGTTCATTTCAGTTCATTCTTGAATATAATGCAGCTCCTCATAGGCTCCTCAATAATGAATACATCAGAATAAAACTTTAATGAAAAAATAGGCAGTGTTCTGATCAGAATTAGACCAAAGCATTTACTTTCAAGCTCAAGTGGGGGAAATTTCACGTTAAACTTTATGGTTCTATTAGCATTTTAATGAAAAGACTTCCCAGGCATTCCCTAAAGGTAAAGAAATGAGCTGTCTCTTAAAAGCTATATTTTATTGAGAGATGCAACCCAAGATGCAATAAGTGCACTTCTGGTTAAGAAAAAGGACAGTTTGGGCCAAGGCTGAAATTGCAGTCAGCAAAGAAGTATTCATTTGTTTCTTTCACCTGCTAACAATGTGTGATTTTCCACATGCTGGCCATAACCAGCTGAAGTGGGGTTTTATTCAGCATGAACATCTGCTGTTCATTGTACTGGGTGAGCCACCCCAACTTTTTTCTAAAAAAGTAGAATTTTACTTTTAAAATTTGGTTGTAAGTTTCTGCCCACCCTGCCTGGATTCTACTGTATGCAGGCCTTCATTGTAGATAGGATTATGCTGCTTGTGAAGAATTATTCAAGATTTCTTGACTTAAACCTTCTGGGAGTGTCAACTGCCCAAATGTCATGATGATGCTTCCTTCAGATAAAACAAGTGAATCTGAGTTACTTTTCACTACACGCTCTCTGCTTGCCCTAATGCAAATATAGTAGTTTTCACTTCATGTTTGTGTGTCTTGTAATTGTTAGTTACATGTATTTTCTGTCACCATTAATTAAAAAATTGTAATTAATGGAACATGTAATGGTGTCCTCTCTGAGACATTGGAGTTCTGATTCAGTCCTTGAACTCTGACATTTATTCCCTGCTTGTATAAGCTGTACTTTTCGTTTTACAATAAGTGTGTTGATGATTGATTTTTTTATATCATTACGTAGACTGAATGTCTGTAGGACATGCCAGTGCCATACCATGAGGTTCTGTCCTCTCAGCACCTGTGCCATGTACTAAACATTTCTGAAATAATGTGAAAATGCCTGTCCTTGGGATGGCCAGCTCACATCTTTAGTAATCTTAGAATGAGCAAATATCCTCCTTGATTATTTAGTCAAATCAGGTGAAAAAAAGACCCAGCAGAAGAATGCATGCAGAGAACATATTAGCCCTGTAGATTGCTTTAAAATAATTATCTCTTTCAGAATATTCATGTAAGAATTATCCTCCCTTTACATTTGCAGCCAGACTTTGCTGTCCTCTTCTCCAGCACAAATTCACAACAGTGTTCTTAACTACAAGGCAAGTTCCTTAGGCTTTTAACTGCAGTTGCTGTTTCACTTTCCTTTAGTATGAATCCCCTGTTGGTAGTGGAGGTCCCTTTGGACACATGTTCCTGCTGCCTGCTTGTGTCAGCACCGTGTTTCCTACAGCCACGTAATAAATTGGCACATAGGGCTCATCTAGCAGAAAATAAAGATAGGCTCCTGCTGTACTTGTAACTACATAGTGTTATGATGGGTTAAAGTGGTTGTATGATGGCACCTGAACACTGTGAAAACATAGAGCTGTATCTGGATCCCAGCCTCTGCTTCGGAAAACTTTATAGTAATTAAGGATTGGCATCACATTCTCAAAGTAACTCCCAGATGGCAAATTACCTTCCCAGAAATCTGGCCATTGGAATTACAGTCAGTAAAAAAGTGTGGATATTTGGATATAGTCAAAGACTAAGCAAATATGTAAATAACACCTGTGTAAACACAACATTCTTATTTTTCTTTCTCTTCACTTTTAGTAATACCTTGTTTTGAGTTGTAGCCAAGGTCATGTTGGATGGGGCTTCAGCAACATGGTCTAGTGAAAGGTGTCCCTGCCCATGGCAGGGGTTTGGAACAATATGATCTTTAAGGTCCCTTTCACCCCAAGCCATTCTGTGATTCTATGTATTTACTGGTAGGCAAGAGGTGAGAAGTGAATGGATAGCTGTGGAAGACTGAAACTGAAAAAGCAGTGCACTAGCATGGCTTCAAGGGCAGGGCAAGGGTGACCAGGTGTCTTTACTTGCACAGACTTTTGCAGTCATAAGACACCAAGTGAAATGTGCTGCTATGAACTGAAAGAAGGATGCTTTATTGAACAGGCAGAACTGTCAGTGGGTAAATACAAAATGAGGACAGAGTTGTAGGACAAGCACCCCTCTAGCAATACAGCCCGTTAGCTCAATAGACTCAAAGCAGCATACACAGCTCAAAGTGGATACAAAGAGGATATTAAAAGTGTTTGTGGTTACAATGAAACAAACCTTAAAATCCAGACAAAGTCCTGAAATCCAGGTCAGAGTCAAGATTTGTTCATGATCTTGGCAGTAGAGCAAAAATCACAGGTAGATCTCACAAGCTGTTTTTGAAGCAGAAGGCCAAGGGATGAAGGTAGAAAGGAAGGGAGGACTTATGCTGAAACCATCAATTTTTATAATTAGTTTTAATATCTTTTTTTGGTAAAAAGTCATCATCTGATATAAGGATTTACTGTTCATTGTGCGAGTGATAGAAAGTAAGTGTTCGATAGCAGGCAGTGTCTATGGGGGCTTCTGCCCAACCATTTCAAACAACCTCTGTTGTAACAGATTAATTTTTTAAAAGTTTCTCCTAGAATAGATTTTATTTTGTGTGTGGCTTAAACCTTTGTCTGCACAGGCAGGGAAATTATATGCCTTGAGAGAGAATATTTAGACCAGTTACCTCTCTTGCAGACTGAAATATACAGTAGCATATCAGCAGCTCTAAGGATCTGTGCTCAGCCCTGCTCAGTTAGGCCTGCTTGAATTTGGAAAATGTATCTCACCTCTTCAAGAGTCACAGAATCATTAAGGTTGGAAAAGACCTCTAAGATCATTGAGTCCAACCATCAACCCTGCACTGCCAAGTTCACCCCTAAACCATATTCCCAAGTGGCACATCGACACATCTTTTAAATGCCTTCAGGGATGGTGATTCCACCACTTTCCTGGACAGCCTGTTCCAATGCCTGGCCACCCTTTCAGGGAAGAAATTTTTCCTAATACCCAATCGAAACTTGCCCTGATTCAACGTGAGGCCATTTTTCCTTGTCCTGTTCTTTGTTAACTGGGAGAAGAGGCTGACCTGACTCCAACATGGCTACAACCTCCTTTCAGGTAGTGCTAAAGAATTATAAGGTTTCCCCTGAGCCTTCTTTTCTCCAGGCTAAACACACCCAGCTCCCTCAGCCTCTCCTCATAAGACTTGTGCTCCAGACCCTTTCTCTGTTGCCCTTCTCTGGACATGCTCCAGCTCCCCAGTGTCTTTCTTGCAGTGAGGGGCCCAAACTGAACACAGAATTTAGGGTGCAGCCTCACCAGTGCTGTGTCCAGGGGAATGATCCCTTCCCTAGTACTGCTGGCCACACTATTTCTGATATAGGCCAGGATGCCATTGACTTTCTTGACCACCTGGGCACACTACTGGCTCATGTTCAGCCAGCTGTCAACCAGCAATCCCAGGTCCTTTTCTGCCAGGCCCCTTTCTAGCCACTCTTCCTTAAGCCTGAGCACTGCATGGGGTGGTTGTGACCCAAGGGCAGGACCCATCACTTGGTCCTGTGGAACCTCGTACAATTGACCCCAGCCCATTGACCCACATCCCTCTGCGGAGCCTTCCTACACTCCATCACATCAACACTCCTATCCAACTTGGTGTTGTCTGTAGAATGACTGAGAGTGCTTTTGATTCCTTCCTCTAATTGTTGGTAAAGATATTAAACTGGCCCAAAAACTGAGCCCAGGTGAACCCCACTAGTTATAGGCTGCCAGCTGCATTTAAACCCATTCACCACCATTTTTTGGATGGAGAATGCACCTCTCCAAGCCATGAGCAGCCAGTTTCTTCAGGAGAATACTGTGGGAAACAGTCAAAGGCTTTACTAAAGTCCAGGTAAACAACATCCACAGCCTCTCCTTCAGCCAACTCATGCTTTGATTTCCTTCTCCGTGAAGTCTGAAGACAAAGTCTGTGGTTTATAATACTCCCTTGTGCAGCAATGAAAACATATTTCCAGCAGTGATGAGAGAGAAAAGGAAGCCTGGAAATAAAGCTGGTCATGCTAGCAAGGGAGAGAAAGAATGAGCAGGATAACAAATTCCTGGACAGAAGGGATGTGCGCATGGAAGAATGAAGGCACAAAAGAGCTCAATATGGTGGTCTCCAGACCTTATGCTGACGTGGGATGAGACTACAGACATGTAGGATGACCAGGTTCAGCTCTGGGACTGGGGAGGTGCAGAGGTTTGGGAGTCTCTGCATCTGTTTTCTCCAAATGAAGGATGTCCATCCTTGAGCTGCAAGCATCACCCCCAGCGTTCCTTAGCACTACAAAAGCAAGGGGCAAGGTGACAGAAAAGAGGAAAGTGGAGCAGATAGCATTGGGAGCTGTGAAAAAGAACTTCACAAAAGGACAAATGGAAGAAAAGGAGGGAAGAGGTGTAAGAAATAACAGTCTTGCCAAGCAAATTAAACAAACTTTTTTAATGTCACTTCTTCCTCTGAGCATCCATAGACTAAACAGAATGGGCGAGGAAAAAGCTCCCTAAAAGAGGAGATAGAAAGTAGGAATTCTGGGTTAAAAACCAAATCTATTGCAAAAGAGGTATTTAGATTAATTTATCTGTAGTTTACAGGGAAAAAATAAATTGGTGGCTTGCTTATTGCATTTTGTTAGGAACACGCACAACTGTTGGGCTAATGTAAAAATGGCATTTCAGTAATAATTATGGATATCTTGCTTCAGCCTCATTTAGAAATGTGTAATTGAAGTGATAGATAGATGTAATGCTTATAAATAGTTTAGGTTTGCTAATGTAATAATGAGCAGTTCTCTCATTCTCTCTAGTTTTCTTCATTCCTACATGGTTTTGCTTCTGAAGGTTGACTTTTTAATTTTTTTTTTAACTTATTTAGCCTTCCCTACTGCTGACCAAGAGCATTCCCAGGGACACGTGTTGCCACACTTTTATGGTTTTATGCCCTGGGAGCCCAGTCCCTTGTTGCTGGGTGGGTGTCACAAGTACTTGGAGACTGAATGGAACAGGTGTACACACACAATAGGAGTTGTAACAGGCTGGGAGGGACTTGCACTGCCTGCCTGCTGAGAGGGTGGTGGGTGGGTGGAAGTGCAGCTGGGTGAGGGGCTCCTTCCTGATGATGAACAGCAGGAGGGGATGAAGACCAGAGAGAGAAATGGGGTGAGGGAGACAATACAGTGTGTCACGGATTAGTAAAATCAGTGTAGCAAATCTCAGTAGTGAAGAGACTGGTGATAAATGGCACAAGAAATGAGGAATAAAAGGATAATTGCATCATGTACACTTAAGTACTAATGAAGTCCAGGGAAGGAGGAGGAACTAGGAATGAGAAACTATGGGTACAGCAGTTCTGTACATCCTTGTCAATGAACCTCTTCAGACAGATGACTTCCTATTTGTAAGTTCTGCCACTCAGTTCTCCCTAGACATTAGAAAACTCTGAATTCTTTGCAAGGATAAATGAATACTGGCCTGAGAGTTTTGTGTACCAAAGCAATGTGAGACCAGCTGAAGGAAGAAGGCATGATGCAGGCTGAGGAACTGCTGGAAAAGACTACATTGTGTGCAGTCATCAGCATTCCTTAAAGGGCCATCTGGGCCTATGATATCTGAAGATTTTGTCAGTGTTTTCCTGCTGGTTTAGTGGTAGCTGATGTGTCTTTTCATTGGCTTTAAGATCTACCAAGGAAGCTCTTTTAATATCTCTTGGACAATGGTTAACCTGTAGTATCAATACTGCATAAGCATTCATAAAATTTTCTAGGGACTTCTGCCCCCCCTCTCAACAAATTCTGATGGAGGACTGTGTTGCCACTTAGTGGTCTTTTATCTTATAAAATCTTCAGCCCCCAGCATCTTTCATTTTGTGTTCTTGTGCATCAGCAAGGTAAGATGTGTGTGGTTACTTTAGGGTTTTTTTGTTATATCTGAACAAATCTAAACAGCATCCAAATGTTAAACTAAAGGACAGAACGGAACAAGCTCATAATGGCTGGAAAAGAACATTTGTCTTTGTTCATAATGAAATGGTTGCAGGTGGAATCTGAGTATGACAATGCATCCTTCATGGCAATGTCTTCCCCCTTTATGTCTGTAAGGAGGAGGAAAAGTCTTCTTCAGAAGTAGGGACAAAGTACATGCAGCATAACAGCAATGCATTTTCATTTTTTGATGTTGAAAGCATTTGTTGATGTGACTTTTGCTCTTCCCTGTCATTGGTGGGGAATGTTTCCAAATATTGGCAGTGTCTTAGATTCTTTGCTTTGAACAGCAGAGCTAGTAACCTCTTGGAGCTGCCAACAGCAAGCACTAACTTAGAGGTCTCTGAGTGAAATATTGAATATGTACACAGAGAATGAGGCAGGCTTAAGGCAGTCAGTAAAAGCAGTGTTTTATGTATAGTAGATCTTATAAAGGGGAAAAAAAGTTCTAAAATATTTGTTCTTCTTAATTAAAAAATGCAAAGAACAATTTAGAGTAAATGGGATTTGAGTTATTTTCTGTATTATCTTTTTTGGGATTGGCTTCATCTGCAGGCTTATTGCTTAGTAACTCTGTGTATGGACAAGCCAGGATCAGGCCTCTGGTGCAACCTCTTTTTGCTCCCATAGAAGTAAATGGAAAAGAAAATTTCCACTGGCATCACTGAAACTGTGATTGAAACTGAATTACCTTTTGAAAGCAAGGGCAAAAAAAGGTGGGGAGAGCGAGGTCGGTGTAGGTTTTCTTAATGGGGTAGATACCTCATTTATGTGGGATGGAACAAATAAAGTTGGGAGACAGGTCAGCATTTGAGATCCAACTACAGATGCACTTACCTGAGTACAGTAAATGTGGAAAGTATTACTTTGTTTCCTCAAGATGTGAAGAGTATTCTCTTCTCTCTGCTTCAGAGCAAACTGAATTGTTTTCCTAATGCATCAATTCCCCAGACCAAAACTGTTGAAGAGAAATTATAGGTGGGGAAAGGAGGGTAGAATAGAGAGTTTTAAATAGGAGGAAAAATGTAAATTCAAGAGGCAGATGTCTGCCCATAAGGATATTGTGTTGCAGGGTGGGAAGCTACCTTAGTGCTGCTGTCTGACTTGCCAGCTTCTGACTATGGCACCTTTGTTTAACCCTGATGAAGGACATACATATGCAAGTGATAGATCCATGGATCCATGACATGTGTGTCTTGGGGGTTTTTTTAGGTTGGTTTTTTTTTAGGTTTTTTAGGTTTGTTTTTTTTTGTTTGTTTGTTTGTTTTTTAGTTTTGGGGGTTTTGTTGTTTTTAAACACACAAGATGGAAGATACTTCCATGTGATGGCCATTGCATCCCTCCTGCCTGGGTTATGTGCAAGGGCCTCTGTAAAATAATGACAGACCTTTTATGTGTACTGTTATAGTTCCTTTCATTCCACGAGCAGAGCTGGTTATTCAATTTCAGTGTCCACTAAAGCAGTCTCCAAAAGCAGTTAAAATAAAACTCATTACACTGTGTATGTGATATGGTATGTTTAGAATCCTGAGAATGTGCTGCAATAAAACTTTTGCTGGCTTTCCCTCTCCTCGACAGCAGATAACAACATTTACATTTCCACGGTGTATAAGAAACTGAAAAGATGAATCCCTACAGACTGGAGTCTGAGAACTATTGTTTCTTTGTCTGCTGAGCAGTAGTTATTTATTAGTTAGAGAAATCCAGAAGTCACCTCCAAAGGTGAAATCTGTATTTCTTGAAGATGAAAATAAGCATTTTGCCACTGATGAACACCTGAATTTTCTACAAGCACAGATTTATATTTTGCTCCCACCTTTTATTTTTCAGCTTGGTTCTTCTAAGCAACATGAAAATACCTTTGGCTCTTTTTCCCTATTCCTGGGATGCACTGTCCTTCCTGAAGGTTCGGCTGGTGTTTGTATAAAGCTGCTTATGCTGGCAAATCTTGCCTAGTGCAATGTGGCCATGGCTGAGATAGCACAGGCCTTGTTAATACTTAACATTGAGTAAACAAGGCAGGTCATATCCATTGTTACTACTTATGTCCAAATGTAGTGCAGCATCCTCAGTTGACAAAGGTCAGGTGAAAATCACATCTGCTCTCTGTAAGAGGGCCTTTCTTTATTTGTAAAAGATGCAGAAACACTGGATTTCCCAGTTCTGGAGGGTTGTTCTGTGTAATCAGATGCTGTATGTACTAAATACCAGTTAAAGTGAGAACTCCCCATGCCACAGTTCTTCCTGGATGCTAGCAACCAGCAGTATTTGGAAGGGACAGAAGAGGTAAGGGATGAGCTGGTTTGATTTGGTTGGAATCTCATTTGGTTTATTTTTACAGTGCAGTTTTTTCTTTAAGGGTTATTCATTTTCCCAGTGAATGATAATCTTCCTTGTTTTGTTGCCTCATGGATAAGATTGCTGCACTTTGGCATCACTTGCCTCCTAGAAATGTCAGCTTTTGTTGCTACACTTGGGGAGTTTGTGACAGCTGTTTGAAAGAGAACTTTGATGAATAAATTGACAACCACCAGAACATAAAGTATCTGCAGTGGAGCACCTTGGATTGTTTTTTTTAATTACTCATTTCAGTACGTTAAAAAATATACCTCTCTGATGCTGTACATATCTTGGCTTTCCACTAAAAATCCAGTCTTGCTCAGTAGAACCCATTAAAAACACAAAGCAGCTGTTCCCTCTTCTCTGCCTAACCATCCCAAAAGAAACCAAGTGCCAAACTCACAACTAGAGACATTGTCCTAGCTATGGAGCAGACCGGGAAGAGGAAAAACAAGAGTCCCATCCCCAAGGCCCTTTATAGAAATTATTCCTCTCTTGCAAACCTCTGCCTTCATGAAGTAGAAGTTTGATGCAAGCAAAAGGACAATGGTTGGGTTAGGGTTGCACTCAGACAAGCTGGAGTTTATGATTAAAACCTAACTGTAGTAACCTGAGGTCTGCTCTAAGGACCATGGATCAGAAATATCAGAGACTGCCTGTGCATCCTTTCTGTGCTGTAACACCTCACAGCACCTGCAGCCTTGACAGTAGTGCAGGACGCATCTTGCTAAGTGTGTTTTATTAATCTCAAAATAGCCTGGAGATGGATTGTATCCATGAAGTCATATCCAAATGAAAGCTATGTAGCCACTAGACATAAGTGGCAAAGTGCTCTTGTTGCTTATGTGTCAAAGTGAGCCTCCAAAACAACTTGGCACCTTACTAGATTTTCAAGTTGTGGACTTCACTAACAATTGAAGTGATGACCAGGCTCCAGCTGGTCAGCTAACACAGGTGTCATATACCTAGTCCTCCCAGTGGCCTCCCTCCATCTAGTGCAGAGTGGCTGTTAGCCAAGGTGCATTGACCAGAGCTGAAGTTTTGCCCACTGCTGAAACACTGCTGTGTGTTGTTAGCTGCTGACTAGGTATCAGAGATGGGGAGAAACCTCTCAATTCAAGTGTTTAGGACCTACTTTTGCAGATCCCTGGCTTCTTTCAACCTGTGGGCCTACCAAGGCAGGGAGGGTGCCTGGTAATAAACATGCAAGGTCCAGTCTCAGTCTAGCAGAACTTCAGGATCCTTTGAGATAAAGGATGCTATGTATGATTGCTATAAATGATTTGTTTGCATTCTGCATAAAGACAGCTGAATTAACAGCACAGACAGCTAAATAATCAGGTGGTGATCCAGACTGGCTTGCAGGTTTTCAGAGCACTGTTTTCTGTGCTTTCTAGCATCACTTAAAAAGTATTCTCTAGCTTGTGGTTATGAACATAATTTTCCAAATGTGAAAGGAATCTAAATTGGCACAGAGCAACTTGTCAGAATCAGCACCCAGTCTGCAGCAGGAGCTTGGGAGGGATGTGAACCGCCTTTGTTCTTTGCAGTGGGGGTGTTAACGCTGAAGTTTATGATAATGCACTTGCCAGCATTGTTAATTATTCCACTGGAAGGAAAGAGCTTGAGAGTCTGCACAATTTGCTGTCAGTAAGGGGCTTGTTTTGGCATTCCAGTTTGGCATCTCAAATAGGGGGTGTCTGGGAGAGTCCTGTTCTCTTGAGGGATATGTGGGGCTGTGGGAGGGGCTCTTTTCACTCCCTGATTTGTGTCTTCATTCCTCTTCGATACAAATAGGATTCTTCTGGAAACCTGGATGAGCAAGCTCTCAATGCTTACGGTGTTAATGAAATTACTTTTTTTTCCAGTTGATCCTCACAATTGTGAAGCTCATTAACCTGAATGGCTCAATTAGCCAAATGTTAACATGCTGCCAGCACTGCTGCTACTGTCACTGGTGCCACTTCAAAAATGTTGTACTTCATACATATGCTTTAAATATACCACTTCTGTATATCTCTGGAGAAGATCAAGCATATACATTTAAAAAGATAGATATATACTTGCAGTAGAACTGAGATAATACTTGCCATAATATGAACTTGGTTAATAGCTTGAATAATGGTGTGTTTCTGAGGTGTTTGGAATAAGGAACTTTGACTGTAAAGTGAGAGGGTTACTGCATTTAGCAGAATGAAATTAATGTTCTTTATCATGGTGTTGGTGAACATTTTAATTTTACTTCAATATTTTAGAGCACATTTTGAAATAGCTGTATAGAGGTCTGGATTAAAACTTGTTGGTTTCACTCATTTTCTCTCTGTTGTGTGTTCCCATTCAGATCCTCAGCTGAGATGTTATATCTTGTTTACATAATGGTGCCCATGCTCAGGACCATGGAATCCTGTCAGTTCAGAACAGTGACTGTGTAGGCTGATTGTGAGCATTACATTGATGTGGGGTCTGATCAAAACAGGGCTTGCTTTTATTCAGTTTCACAACATGATTTTAATGATGGGGGTCTTGGCAATTATTATGGTTGGGTAACTGCCCAAAGCATTAATTTCTTTAGTTTATCCAGTGAAGCTGTAAAATGAACATAATCAAACAAACTAGTTTGTGTTTCAGCTTTCCAAAGATATGCTGTATAATTTGGGCATTTGACATGATTTCTCCATACCTGACCAACAAGACAGAATGTATATAGTTTGTTTGGATTAGCTTTTACTCTCCTTTTCTTCGAAGAATAAATAAAGCTGCCCCCTTTTTTGTACCTCAGGGCTATTCTGTGTTGCCAGCTTCTTTCCCAAGTGTTCCAGAATCTCTCTCAATGCAAGCTTTTGTTTTAGAAAGTAAAATAAAAATGTGAAAGAAAGTTTCTATTTCTTAGGTTACGAAAATAAGAATCCAAATGTCATTTGGTACACTCACTGATTCTTCCAAATATTCAGCCTGTGCCTTCCCAAGTAGTAGGATCACATTGTATGAAATAGCATTCTGTGTAAAATGAAGCTTTAGATGACAGAAAGATGGCTTACCATAAAAATTGTTGTCTAGAAATGGGGGTGCTAGATGAGTCTCTGCTTTTGCTTACCTCTGCTTTGTTGAAGTTTTGCCAACTTTTCTGAAGCCTGACTCTGCTCCCATTGTTTCCTGTGAGGAAAGACAAAGCATGAAGGTATGTGATGTAGCCAACAAGCTTGGTTTCATTTTTTTTCAGATAGGCAAAGCTAAGGATCGGAGAGACTTACCTAAGGGGTGTAGTTTCAGAAGTAGTCAGGTCTCTGTGTGTTAAACCTCCTGTAGTTTGTGCTGTAGTGATGCCCATGTGCAGTCAGCCAGACCAAATCATTAAGTAGTACCAGCCACAAATGGAAGGACCTGAGTCTGCAAGATAAAGCTAAGTAGTGAGGGAAGGACAAAGCTATCTTTGTGCTCTGGATTTTCACATCTGCAGTATCAGTTGTAAGAAATATTTTTACCTTTGACATGTTCCCCTTTCTCTTGACCTTTCTCTGCTGATGTGCACTCTTGCTAGTAGTTAGTTGGCAAGGGGACTGAGGAAGCATCCACATGTTAGGGCTTAAGGCTTTCCATGCATTTTACGCTCCAGCCATGCCAGTATGCAGAGCAGTGCATGTGGAACAGCCTGTTGGCCTCTTTGGCAAGGCATGCCATTTAAATTTACCTCCCTCCCACACAAACCAGGTTCTAGTATTTCCACACTGCATTATTATTGAACATTATTTGCATTAGCAACACTTTCTCTTAAACAAAGGGTAAAAAGTACTTCTATGATCTGTCAAAGCATGACATGCATCAGCCTTCCTCATTTACTTCTGTTACAGGGAATCTTTACCTGGGTTCTTTATGGCATGTATATAAGGCAGAAGCAGTGGGATGGACTCCCATGTGCTCAGCAGTGACTCAGACCTTGTGCAGAGTGCTGCATTCGCAGTGGCAAATATGCATGTAGTGAAACTTTGTTTCTGACTTGACTTGGTCCTGTGTTTTGTGTTCCAGTCTCAAGTAATCTGTTTTGTGGGGCAGGATGGAATGTAACAGTTTAATTATGATGAAACTATTAATATCACACCACCTTGCCTTCCTCTGCTCGTAGTTGGTACAGGATATGGGCCTCATTTATTTTTTCCACATTGGTAAGTTTAAAGAAGTGAGATGGGGATTTCTTGTTATGTACTTACCTTGAAGTTTGTTGGTTTGAAGCGCAGAGGACACACTGGTATCTGAAACACTCATTGTGTATTGTGTGTCCAGAGAATGCAGGGACAAGGACGGCACTGCTCTCTGCACAGGGGTGTAGCTCTTGGTACTTGCTGGAGCTGCTGGGACCAAGGAGCTGCTCAGGGCAGGTAGTGCTCCACCGTGTGAGCCAACTCACGGCTCCATGAAGACTTGCATTAGCCGAAATCTTGAAGAAGGTTGTCCATGGTGTTTTGTGCAGATTCCTGCCCTGCACAAATTCCTTTTGTGATGTGCTCCTTCTGAAATGATCCCATTCGGAGCCAGCCCTTGAAAGGGTGCCCTCAGCACTGGGCACAGCTCAGGTCTTGCAGTGGGTTGCAGTGAAGAGAGCTGGGTGTTGGTCACCTGCAGGATCCCAGGCTGGCTGGGTCAAACATAGCTCGTTGCTGTGTGTTTTCCAGTATATCTCCTCTCACTCACACCCCTCCTTTCCTTGTGCTTTATCTCTCCTCACCCCAATAGAGTGACTTATCTAACCAGTTTAGAAATGAGTAGGGCAGATACAGTGTTTTGTATTTTCTCAGCAAAGATGGAGAGAGATGTCTAGGCTGAGTTCTGAACATTGCATACAAGTAAAACAAAGGAAGGCCACTCGCCTCAAACTTTAGCTTATGAATTGAGCTAAAGAAAATGAGTTAATTCTTTGCCTGGTGGCCAGCTCTGATTTGTTGTAAGTCTGTGCACAGAAACATTGCAGCTAAGAGCATGCCAGGCTTTGTTTGCTGGTTGGTTGGATATTTATGTCATGTTGCCAGGCAAATTCATATACTGCTATGCTGCAGGCAAGGTCTTGGGGGTGGGAGAGATGGGTAAACATCTTAGAAAGATCTAAAGGTGTAGGAAGAGGTTTGGAGGAAAAGAATGAGGAGCTGGGTTTGCAAGTTGTAAAACTTGCATCTATTTTTGTCTTCTGTTGCTGAAGTAGAAACATATACAGGATTGAGCTGTTCTGCAGCAATGCCAGCGTAGCATCTGTGCTGTTCTGCACCCTTCTGCCATGAGCAGGCAACATCTAATGGAAAACTTTGCAAACTGAAACATCCCTGCAATGTGATTTGAACTTGTGTCACTGCCTGGACCAAGTGCATGTTTATGGAGTCCTGCATGCTCCAAACCTATAATAATTTCAGTTAAAGTCTTTTCTGCCAGTGCAAACCACAAAAAAGACAATAAATCTCTGTATTCCATGTAACAGTTCCCTTTCTCACCCTCAGCTGCCTTTCTTTCTCCAGCCTCTGTGTCACTTGTCAGGTTCAGACCTGCAGTTTATGATACAGGATGATTTTTCTAATTGCCATTTGAGTGCCTGGGAAAAGCTGGAGACTCCCTCTGTTTGCAAGTGCGTGCTGTGATTTACTGGAAGACAACGTGTGCAAGCCAAGGGAGTGATGTTCTGAAACAAAAGTTAAATCAGGAAACAGAAACAAAGGCCAATATCAATCTTTTATATATTTAGTTACCAAACAGCATCTCCTTTGTCAGCATCACATGTAGCAATCACTAAACAGAGCTGTCCCTTGCTTTTCATTACTGTGTATGCCCAGGCATTCTGCTCTTCTATTCACTCTCAGAAACAGCTGAAATGGTTATAAATATTTTTGAGCAAATAACAGCCTTTTTTTTCCTTGTAGCAAATATAATTGCTAGATAAACTGGGGGGGGTTGCAAAATGCTGAGGTTTAGCACTTTGCTGGACAAGCTGTGTGTGGTTTTGAGACAACCAGCATATGGGGGACTGTCAGCAAACCACTATCAAAGATATTTGTGACTCACAGAAGTGGAGCGTTTTGAAAGGGAAATCATGTTAGGTAATCACAGCCTTAGCACATCAGTATGTTTTTCAGTTATTGCTCTTTTGTCCTTTCTCAGACTTGGCTGGAAATCAGTTTGGTTTCATTCTCTTTTGATATGAAAATTAGAAATTTGTGTTTTCAATCTATCATTATTTTTATTTCTCTTTTGGAGAAAGGCAGAGGAAGTTTATTTGAAAAGTGGGTTACAAAAGATTCACATTTATCTAAGTATGCAAGAAACATTCTTTACACTTTGTTTAAAAATGTGAAATGCAAAAAAATGGGATCCTTATAGTTACTGCCTGATTCTCGCAGGCAGGTAGGGCAGGTACAAAGAGTTGGTTTGCTTTCAGGAGAAATAAAGCAGTTTCTTGTGTGGGAAGATTAAAAGAGCAGGAATTCTTACGGAAACAAATTCTGGAAATAGCCAGCCCAGGAGAGAGGTAGCTCCCAGTTTATTTATGAAAGCTCATAATGAAATGGTAGATAACAAGCTAGCATGATGTACAATCTGGAGGGATGAACCTGTACTTGAGATCTGACAACACTACTCTTAAAAATATTTATTGCTGCAATTTAAGTAGAGAGTACCAAGAGAAGTAATGTTTTATTTCTGTCACTTGGCCTTCACTATAACATAAAAACAAGCAATTTAAATAGTAAAGGTTCCAGTAACCATCTTGCACATTAATATTCAACTTAGTGCACACCCAAGCAGTGCTTAAGTGTTCTTCCTTAGCCTTGACTGGGAGCCTGGGCATATGTAGCCCCTGTGGTGCCACGTATTTTCCTTTCCTGCAATTCCAAGCAGCACCCACAGTGTACCCTTTGGTATCTGTGGGTGGTGTCACTGCTTATGTTCATTGACAAACCAGGTAGGTAGAAGCAGAATTGTTCTGTATCTGAACAAGATGATTTCTGTTATCTTCAGTCTGAAATACATGCAAATTCCCAGATGTATTTCTGCAAAGGGGCAGGCCTGTCCTGGGGCAGTAATTGGATTGCAATTATTCAAATAACTGCAACATGCCTTTCTTCATATGGAAGATAAGGCTTATATGCATGAAAGACAGTATGAACAGCATCTCCTACTAAGGGTTCAGTACCTGAGGCATTCATCAAGACCTGAAGCTCCTCATGCCCTTTGTAACCAGATCTTGACAAATCAGAGATCTGGGCAGTCACCAACCATGTGAAGTTCAGCAAGGGAAAATGCCAGATTCTGTCCCGTTCTGCTGGATGGGACAATCCTGGATGTATAGACAGACTGGGGAATGAGGTGCTGGAAAGCAGTCCTAGATGATGGCAGGTTGAATATGAGTTGCAGTGCCCTGGCAGCCAGGAGGGTCAACTATGTCCTGGGGGTATCAGGCACAGCATCGCCAGCCAGGCAAGGGAGGGGATTGTCCCGCTCTGCTCTGCACTGGGGTGGTTTTGCCTGGAATATTATGGCAGTTGTGGGGATCACAATATAAGAAAAACATTAGGCTTTAGAGAGTGTCCAAAGGAGGGCAATGAAGATGGTGAAAGATCTGGAGGGGAAGCCGTATGAGGATTGGCTGAGGTCACTTGGTCCGTTCAGCCTGGAGAAGAAGAGACTGAGGGGAGACTTCACAGAGGTCTTCAACATCCTCATTAGGGGAAGCAACATCCTTATGAGGGGTGGCTACTGATCTCTGTAGTGACCAGCGACAGGACTTGAGGAAAGAGCATGACTTTGAGTCAGGGGAGGTTTAGGCTGGATATGAGGAAAAGCTTTTTGATCCAGAGGATGGTTAAGGCACAGAAACAGCCTCCCCAGGGAAGTGGTCGCAGCATCAAGCCTTCTGAGTCCAAGAAGCATTTGGATGATACCCTCAGGCACATGGTGTTGTTCTTGGGGGTGTCCTGCGCAGGGCCAGGAGTTGGACTCGATCCTTGTGGATGCTTTTCAAGTCAACGTAATCTGTGATTCTGTGATGAAAATTCTATCAATGCAGTAACACGTCTGCATGTTCAAGGACAAAATTTGTCTTTTTTTTTATTTTTGTTTTTTTATTATTATTTTTATTTCCCTCCTGTTGAAGATAGTGGTAAAATTCTTCACTGGAAAATGTCTCCTTCATTTGAATTTGCTGATAAAATAAAACAGTATTTTTCATGTGACCTAGAAGTGGGCACTGACAAAGTTGTACATATTAGTTGCTTTTAATGACTCAATACTTTCTAGCATTCCTTCTTTGCTTTTCTTTGTACTTCCTCATTACTAAAGACTAAACAAAATATTTTGCTTTACTGACAGTGCTTCTGATCCTGCAGTTTTACTTTTACAAGGAGACTTGTTTTGTAGTTGTTCTGCGTAGTGTTGCATTGGTCAATCACAAATAAATTTGCTTACCGTAGTTCCACCTGAGCCCAGAGCAGAACAAGAAGTGAGCAGTCAGTGTAGGCCAAGATCAAGAGGTGGAGAAATCAAAAGGTGTGCCATTATCCAGATCCAGATGAAAGCATTGTCAGAGAACAAGATGAGGTATTTATCTGATGGTACATCCAAGTGTCAGAAAGACAGAGAATCCACATGGGGAGGAGACAGAGTCAGGGACAGGTAATAAAGAGGGCACCTGGAGTGCAGTGCAGCAGGAACAGGCAGTCCCTTCCCTTAGACACCCAGCTGAGCAGGCACTCGGGCACAAGAACTGCCAGGATGGTTTGTGAACAGAAAGCTGCCAGCAGTGCTGTGGTTTGAGCACAGCCTGTTTGAGGCTAAAAGGCTGAAAGTGAGCTTTTGGTGTTAACCTACAATTTGAAATGACTGTGTCTATGGCAAAAAGTGAAGTATTCTGTAGCATTACATCCCATAGTTCTGAATACAGAGTTTGGGATCACTTTCTATAATTAGCTGAGATTTTTATTATTTTATTTACTATAATTTTTTAAAAAATGCTTTCCAGGAAAAGACATTAGAAACCAAAAGCTGACTACTTAAATTTTAAAATACAAAGCTATGTCCTTCAATGTGGTTTCCCAGCAGTAGTCCAGTGACAAACCAGGTCTAATTTCTAAGCTCCTGGCTCAGTTTTACATGCTGAGATCAGTGTCCTCTCACTCTCCCACTTCCTAGATCAGCAAAGGATTTATTAAAACTGTAGCTACCTCCTCAGCTGCTTTGAATCTCTTCTTGTCACAGTTCTGCTTAATATGTTGGCATTATTAAAAATCTAATCAAGGTTGTTACTCAGCATGACTGTGAGCACTTCTGTCTGGTTTAGAGCTTTTGCTATCTGTCCTCTCTCACGAATGTGAGCTTAGAAATCATAAAGAACAAAACTCTCACAGGAAAGCATACTGGAAAAAAAGCCATCAGATGTAGATGCCTTAGAGTTTCAGCAAGGAAGTGACTGCAACTTCAGAAAAAAGGACAAAGTGAACCACTCTTAATTTAACTTTTGGGGGAGAAGATAAATCTTTTTGGATACTGTTTTTTCAGGTCAGTAAGATATTTTGTCAGGCTGCATCCCTTTGTTTCTGCATACATAACAAAGAAATTCCTAGGAGTCTCCCTGAATGAAACACTGCATCATCTTCTGAAAGCACTGATCTTGGACAAGGGTGTCTGGCAATGAAAGCAGATTCTATCATGTGTGAAGGAGGCAATCTAGCAAAACCTTCCAAAATAAATAACCTTCCAGTCACACTTAGGTATGTGCCTCATTTTGGATCTTCTCTTTTAGTCCCTTCTAGCACAGCTTTCCAAGAGACAAAGAAGGATGTTTCTGCCACTGTACTGAACGGACTGCTAGGCAGCTGTGCTGGGCAGCTGCATGAAGATATTTAAAATCCATTGCAGAAACAACTTTAGATTAAAAAAAAAAAGGCATGTATCTCATGTAATTTTACAGCTCAGGTATCAGGAGGTGCAGGTTTATGTTCAGAGATCAGTGCAGGACAAGTGGAGTCTGTCTGGAGAGCAAAGCCATCTTTTAGGCAGACATATCTGGGGAGCCGTGTAAAAGGCCCTAGTTAAGCCTGGAGTTCAAAATGTTCTTTGCAGATATTTTAAGCAACAAATGAAGGTTAGGTGTGAATTCTTAACCCCTCGTCTCATTAAGTCAGGGAGATTTACTGTGCTTTGAATTGTGTCCATCCCAATAGGTAAATTTTTATTGGATTTTGAATTTGTCTCTATCCCAGGACTCATGTGATACCTATTCCCTCCTTCTCATCCTTTCTGGTGTCAAAGAGGTTAAGGAAAACTCATAGAATCACAGAATAGTTTGGGTTGGAAGAGACCTTGAAGATCACCTGGGTCCAACCCCTCCCTGGAGAGGGACAGCTTGCACTAGATCAGGTTTTTCAAAGCCCCATCTAAACCTGGCCTTGAATATGTCCAGGGATGAGGCATCCACAGCTGCTCTGAGCAACTTGTCCAATGCCTCACCATCCTCACAGTAAAGAATTTCTTCCTAATATCTAATGTAAATGTGCCCTCTGTCAGTTTGAAGCCATTTCCTCTTGTCCTATCTCTGCATGCCTTTGTAAAAGGTTCCTCTCCAGCTTTCTTCTACTCATTACTTTATCATTCATGCTGCTGTGGAGTAAAGCTCAAAGGAAACTTTGTGTTTGGCATTTGTTGATGGCAAGCTTCTCGATACTGCTCCTTGTGCTATCTGGCATATGGTGGGAAAAGTTCTTGCAGGATGGAAAAGTGATTTTAAGGTGAGCTGTTAGGAGTCAATTCCTCAAGAAAAGCTTTGTTATAGAAGATGAGTGGAAAAATCCAGGTTAGCTGTGGGTTGCTGGTTTTCCCCCCTCTGTAGCTATCAGAGAGGGGACAAGTTAATGTTCTTTTTGGTTTGGCAGTCTTGAAGTTTACAGACACCAGGTGAGCTGGGCAGTGTCATGAAGCAGGGACTGAGGAAGGAGAGTGGCAGAGGATGATCCTGGGAGCCTTGCATGGCACTCGGCAGGTAGCGACTCTGTGTGTGACAGCAATGCCACCAGTGCCCGGCGCTTCCCTTGAAGTTTAAAGCACGTTTAATGGCGACCTTCTGCCACCCAGAGAAAGCAAAGTGATAGATCTGTCTGATTTGCCTTAGTTATTGTTAGTAATTGAATTTAGTTAGAGCAGCACTGCATCTCTGCTGCAAAGTTAAGCAACAGCTTCTGTTTTGATCCCATGGTACCAGCATTTGTGTCTCAGCCTTCATTGTTCCCTTGTGAGTACCGGGTGTTCTTTGTCTGCAGTGGCTTTCTTGTCTCACAGGTCTACTATTTTAATTCACTTTCTAATTTCTGTCTCTCCCTTTCTTCTGTCTGTCTCTTCCTCCAAATCTGTGTTAGGTGATGCATATGTGCAGAAGGGGCTGTTTCTAATGAGCTTCTAGGCAGGGAGAAGGCAAAACAGATCACTTTCAAAATTGAAAGAGAAGGGTGGGGGTGGGAGTTTACACTGACACTGTATTTTTTAATAGATTCTTATTTAATTAAGAACACTTCTGGAAGGATGAAGAATGGTGGTGTCTTCAGTAACACATTAGAGAACAGCAGAATATTTGTTTGGATATTTTCCCCCCACCCCTTCCAAGCATTTGGGGATATTTCTTTTTAAGGACTGCCTTTGTGTTTTTACTTTACGTGCTGTGGTTAATAAAGAAAAGAACACAACCATAAACCCATTGTGAAGTACCTGTGTTGTCTGAAATGCATTGAAATGAGCTCTTTTTGACGCACATGTGAAGCCTGATGCCTGTCTGATTAGGCACTAAAAATGGGGAGAAGGTTCCAGGCTTATACTGACGTTGATTGGATCAGATAGACTCCCTTTAATAAAGAAAAAGTATTTTTAATTAAAACTTCAGAAATAGAAAAGAAATATCTTCTGAAATTAAGAAGAATTGTCACTATAATGGATGCAACCAAAATACCAGTTTGACATAAGTATTTTAGTACATCTTTATCCAAAATATTTCTTTCTCAAAGCAATTTCCAATCCAAGTGATAGCAGAATAACTTCTCCCTCTAATCTTTGTAAATGCAGGAATTTCTGAGCCATATTTGAAGCCAGCATATGCAAGCTCAGGATAGAAGTAGGATCTTCAGAGATCAGTAATGAGTTATAAACAGCTGAACCACAGCTCTCACTATTCCTTACAAGAAATGAGTGCTCCTGCAAAACTCTGTTGGCACTGCTCAAGTGAGCACTCCTCTGTCATAAAATCATAGAATGTTAAGGGGTTGGAATGGACTTTAAAGATCACCCAGTCCCAACTCCCTTGGGCCATGGGCAGGGACACCTCCCACTAGACCATGTTTCTTGAGGCCTTTTCCAAACCAGCTTTGAACACTGCCAGGGTTGGGACATCCACAGCCTCCCTGGACAACGTGTTCCAGTGTCTCACCACCCTCACAGTAAAGAATTTCTTCCATACATCTAACCTAAATATCTGCTTTTTCAATTTGTACCCATTACTCTTTGTCCTGTCATTACTACTGTTCCTCATGAAGAGTCCCTCTCCAGCTTGCCTGTAGGCCCCCTTCACATACTTTTATTCTGCTTTGCCAGATGGACACCATCAGCCCCCAGTAAACTAGGCTTGGAAAAAACAGTCCTGTGGTCTGAGTAACCAAAACTCTGACTATGGCACCATTGGTCTAACCATTTGTTGACCTGCAGATTTGTCTGGCTGTTTCAAGCCCCTCTCTTTTGACCTGTAGAACTGATGAAAAACCTACTTGAGCTCTGCTACCACCTCTCCCAGGACTATATAATCTCTCTCCATGCTTCCCAGACTGCCGCCAGCTATATCCCCAGCTCTCCCATGGAACACCACTAGTGGGTAATAACCAGTGGGTTTGGCTAGGCTCGGTGGCTTCTCGGTTATGCCCCTGATCCAGGCTCCTGGAAGGCAGCACACCTCCCCTGAGTGCAGGTCAGGCCAACAGGTGGGTGACTGTGCTTCTCAAAGTAGACTCACCCACCATCATCACCCACTGCTTTTTCTTGGTTGAATTAGTTGTTAATTTATTTGTGGAGCAGGTTGGGCTGCTCCACTTAGCTCTGGCTGTTCTTCCAGTCTGTCGGGTGTTGCCTCGTTAGCCTGAAGAGCTAAAAAGTGGTTCTGAGTGGGGATATCCAGCTGAGCAGGAATGTCTGACTGCAAAGGAAGCCCTTTCTTTTTGTTAGTTCCTTTCCTCTTGTTTTGTTGGGGTTTTTTGTTTGGTTGATTGGCTTTTTCTTCCCACTCCCATCCCCCACTTCCCAAGCCCCTGTGTTAATGCCCTTCCTCCCTTGCATGTGTGCCAGGGTGTGAATTTTTGGTGACTCTTCAGTTGGTGATCAAGTGTCCCTGAGCTCAGGAATCACCACATCAGTCAAAAATCATCTGCCTTCAGTCTGACTTAGTTAAGTGTTCGATATTTACTAAGGACAAGTGTTTTGAACTGCAAAAAGGTTAGCGAGCTCTCAAACAAGGGGTAGATTGTGAATGTGGTGGTGCCAGGGGTGATGCCATCCAGCTGGTAACTTGCTGAGCTCAGCCATGCTGTGATGCAGTGTTTTCCAGCACTGAGTGATGAAGTTTGGGGGTTGAGACTTTCTGTGGCATCACAGCAGTTTGGAATCTAGGCATAGTGTTTAAATCTACTTCTTTTTATCTGCCCCGAGTCCTCACTATCCGCTGTGATTTTGCTATCTACACTGTCTTGTTTTCTCTTGTTAAAAATAAGAACAAAATCCTCCTGCTCTCTGTTGCTTCTGTGTTAAATGTCAGTGTAAACCAAGAGAACATTTGAGAGCAGCAGTGAGAATACCTATTGCAAAGCACTGTCTGATCCCTTCCCACCACAATGACACAGAACAGACTGGTTACTTGTGATCTTACCTCAGAACAGGATGGTTAAGCAGATGCAGTTCATGTAAAATATATGGGAGTTCCTTATAATCACTTTGAGAAAACAGGAGTTTGTTTATTTTTGAAGCAATGTTATTAGCTACAGGCCCCATTGTATCCTAGCAATTTAGCTGTGTCAAAGATATGATTAGGCTACAGCAGTGGGACTCAAGTAAGACTGCCAGTTCATATTAGTAATATAATTTGTGTCTGTACAGCAGCCATTTCCAGCTTTTTTTCTATGCAAGGCTCTGGTGTAGATTTGGTTTTCATTCTTCACTCCTGTTTGTTGAAGGGACACATGAGATTATAAATTGGTTGTTAAAATCCCCATTAGTTGGAATTTAGGAATTAAGATGTAATTTTGACTCTTTGCATTAATGTTTGGATTATGGTTGATGGCAAAGCTGAGTTGGGGCCAGATGTGTCTGATTTCCTATGAGTCTTCAGTTCAGGTCTTTGGCTTTGGCATATATAGTGTCTTTGCTCCGTATAATCCCCATGCATGAAAAGCTGACTTTTAAAGATGTGATCTTCACTGAATGTACTTATATGTAGTTCAAGGGAAGGGTTTTTTTCAGAATCACATAAGGCAGGAAGGGCCTTCTTCCCTTTTTCTTTTTTTTTTGTTTTCAGTGGAAATGAGGTATGAGCCACTGTGTATTCGCAGATCTCTCAAAAGAATCCTAGTCCTCTCTAGGAACAAAATGTTCTGTCTGATATTTAAGTAGCTTTTTAATTTTTACTATTTTTGTAAAAATTCTTCTGTGGATTCTGGCTTGCTTAAATCCACCAGTCCAGATCCATTAAGCATGGCAGACACTAGATTCAAGGACGAGATCAGTCCATTCAGATAATTTTTCTAGAACAATATTTTCTGTTTAGCCATATCCCTCTAAGCTTCCCAGTTTTATGCTTGCTGCCTTATCAAGAAGCTGGTTTTGTGATTTGCATTCTTCATCATGGAGAATTGTGTGATTTTCATTTAGCAAATTGAGAAATCGCATAAAGAAAAAGTGTGAGCAGGCATTATTTAGCTCCACGTTTCTTTTCCTTCAGTCCCACTAGTGCTAAATTCTGGTTTTAATTTCATTATTGAAGTTACAGGACCTTGTAAAGATCTGGCTGCATCCCAAAACAGCCTCTTGAAAAATACCTCTAAAGTTGCAGCCATGCCAAATAACCTGCTGCAAGCAAAGGTCTCAAGGTATCACTACTAGCAAGCAGTAATTGCTCGTTTGCAAGGACAGCTTAGTATCTCTTCCTGACAGATCCCTTGGGAATTGCAGACAGGGATATATGTGTGCTCTCTGCTCTCTCTTAGCTACATCCACTGCACTGTGGTGGACAAAGCATCCAGTCAGATCTGTGGGCAGCACTTCAGAGGAACTAAGCCTGGAACTGGCTTGGATCTTGGCTGGTTCCACCTTAATGATGACACCTGCAGACAATGTTTGATGAACTGGCTGTTTCAACCACCAATAAACATCCATGAAGCACAGAACTGCCCCAGCGTGTGCCATAGCTGCTGTGGGGCACCTGAGTCTTGGAGTAGCTAGAGACCAGCCTGAGCAGGGCAACCTGTGTTTCAGGAATGCTGGCCTCATCTAAAACACACTTCAAAAAGCACTCCTGGCCATGTGAGAAGAGAAATAGCTTCTCAGTTTCTGTTTTGATTGCTTTTGTGTTTATGTTTGTTGGGAATGAGGGGAGGCTATGTATTCTGGCTGGGTGTACATCACCACAGGTGACATGCTACTCCATTTCAGATGAACCTCAGCAAAGGCTATGAATTTTAAATGTAGGAAGTTGTCATCTTCAGTTCAAATGTGCTGTTATGTCAAAACCGCAGGCACACTGGAAGCACTAGCTCTCAAGTGTGCACATGAACACTTCTCCTTTTTGTACCAAGACATGGTAAAATCACAGTTAAGATATAAGATGGGAGCCTTGGAGGTGCAAATGCTGCTGTCTGAAGATTTCTATTGATGCAATGCTGCAAATAGCCAAGCCCTGGTTAGCCTGGGTAAGAGAGAGCTGAAGAAGTGTGAGTTGTGCTAAAATCACAAATGGGTGCAAAAGCAAAGGTAGAGGATGAAGGAATTGGAGGCAGTTGGTGCAAATGAGAAGCAGCAGGGCAGGTAATGCAACTGTGAAACTTCAGCATAGGCTTCAAGAATGAGTGAAAGCCTAAACTGGATCAAGAGAGAAGTTGGGCAAATTCCTGGAAGGGAGATCCATGTATAATGGGGAAATTTTTTGTAAAAAGCCTAAGAGAAGGCATTTGGAATAATTTTGTTTAATTCTTTTTTTAAAAAACATTGGTGAGGCACTATCTGTGTGAGAACACAGAAGCTTAAGGTATTGCTGTCAATCAGTATGATGCCTTGGATGATTTTCAAGTGCCCCAGCCACTTGATCCTCTCACTCATGAAGACAGTGTGGTAGGAAGGCTTAGCTACACTGGAGTGTGTGTGTGTACTTGAGCCTACACACAGAGTCTGGTGGCTGCTAAGAGCTGAACATCTTGTACTCATCTGTATAAACTCTAACCCTAAGTGCCATCCTCCTTTTATGGATGTAAAAAATTCAAATGAATTGACTTAGGTTTTTTGGTGATGGTGCTCACCTGGGCAGCACAACTTAGCACTGCCACTTCAGTCCTTGACCACCACCAGCTCATGCCACTCAGCTGCAAGCCTGACACTTAACCATGATGATCAATATGTTTCAGGTCTGGAGCATCTGGAACAGCATCCCCCACTAATGGAGACAAGAGGGTTAGTCTGGGACTGGGGCTGCTGAAGGCAATCATTACTTCTCCACAGGGCTGAGTGGAGAGAAGAGGAGAGGAATGAATCAGCCTTCTCCTGCCCGTGCCCTCACTGGCTCGACAGGTGCGTTACCTGTTGGCACTTGTAGGGTCAATTAAATAATTTTTGCTAATCTTTCTCAGCTTGTACCCCCTTGCATTTGGTTTTGGAAGATGAACATTCTACAGTCAGATTTTGATGTAAGCTGAAGCAGTCTTTATAGAAGCCCTAAACCATTACAGGTTTCTGGTTTAAGTTTAAAGTAATTTCCTTTAGTTTGTTTCCCTTATGCTTCAAAAGATTTCTAGACATGAATACCTGCAAAATGTGGAGAGAAAAAGCAATCTCATTTTCAGAAATACTGACATGATTTCACTGTTTCTTGCCAGTTCATTTTTCAAATGAATAATTCCCATAGTGACCGGGAGAAATAAAAAGGCAGTAAGGGATTGGGTGCTGGTTGTGAAGTGGACCTACCTAAAGCTACTGTGTATCAATTGTATTTTCAAAACTATCAATTGTAATTTTCAAATCCTCCAGACCATGTGAGTTATTTTTGACAGATTCTGCCGACCATGTCCTTTGACATCTGAGAATGAGGGTGGTCTGGCAGTAGCTTTTGAAAGAACATTTGTACTCATCAGTAAGATAAAGCTGTCAAAGGAACCCAGAGATATCCAGGGAAATAAAGAATGATTCAATACGCAAAACTAGTTTTCTAGTCCCAGAGAAAGGTAAGAGAAGGCATGTGTTTGAGAGCAGCATTCAAGCATCCAGATGAATGAGAGAAGGGAGAATTGGAATGACAGGTTGAAGTGAATATTCTGGAGGACTTAAATGATAGGAATTTTTTTTTCCTGAAATGTTTCCCCAAAATACCAATTTATCAATTATGATCTTTGTGGCATTTTAGGCATTTACATATGCAGCTTAGGTATCTGATATCCAATACTGTGGGGAAAACACTGATGTTTCTGATATTGTGTTTTAGCTCACTACATAGAGTAGCCAGAAGAAAGAGTAGACTGAGTCTGTTACAGGAAAGTATGAGTTTATTGCATTTTTTTTGAAAGTTGAATTGTTTAATGGAATGCAATAACAAGTTACTAGTAATTGCCTCAAAGGAGCCGTGAGATGGAACAGACTGTAAGAACAAGGGTAATTTAATGCATGGTATCAGCAAGTTGCATCAAAGTAGCTACCTCTCTGATGTGTTCTCAAAAGTTTGTGGCTGACAGGCTCCCTGGGAAATCATTCCTCATTGGTTTAATGTTTTCTCACCAGGACAGGATCCACTTCCCTGTTTTTTGACTTTTAATATACTTTAATTGAGCAGAGGGTGGTTGCTTGTTTGGTGTTTTGTTTGGTTGCTTTTTTTCCTTTAATGTGTGTGACTGCATATGTTGGAGTGCATTCCATGCCAGTAAAAAGCATCTGACTAACATCCTTCAAGCTGGCAACAAGCTCATGCTTGTTGTGGAAGTGCTTGTAAGCCCTGACCACATATCAGGACCCACTGTAAGGGCTGAAGGTATCCACACCTGGGCAGCGCAGATATAGCAGAAAAAAGATACCCTTGTGCCTTAATTATCCACAACTGAATGAGTTATTTGAACATCAGTAATGAAAGTCCCTGTTTCTCTGTTCTCACCTGCCAGTACTTTTCTATTCTGCTGTATTCCAGGGCTAAAAGCAAGAAGAAATTCCCAGACCTATAAAGGTCCTTCAACTAAAACTGGCATTGTGGAATAAGGACAAAGTAGTTGAAGCTCTTGGAGGTCATCCACCTGAGCCACTGCTTAAAGCAGGACCAGCTGCTTTAGGTTGCTGAGAATTGTGCTCAGCTGGGCTCTGAGCATCACCAAGGATGAAGAACCCACAGTTTCTCTGGGCAGCCTGCATCAGTGTTCAACTCTAGTTGCAGTGAAAACTTTTTTCCTGGTGTGTAACTGCAGTTTCTGTGTTGAAATTCATGTCTTGCCCATCTATCTACCACTATGTGGTCCACTGGAGACTGGCTATACCCTCTTATTCATTGAAGACAGCAAGAAAACCTCCCTTTTGCCTGCCATTTTTAGGACAAACCCATGTTTGCTATCATTACTGCAGGCAGTAGTGGGGAGGTAGGATCTAATAGTTTGAGTTGTGGCCCTTGTGATGGACCTGATGCTGCACAAGGTCATTTTGTGCAGAACAAGTTTGATTTCCTGCATCAGCCTTGCTTTATGTCAAACTTGTCATCCTCAGCCAGTGTTTACTGGAAGGATGGAACATTTGGAGGTAGAAGCTGTTTTCCTTCTGGGGTATCTTCAGCGCTAGAACAGAGCTTTTGACAACTGGCAGTTGTGAAGAATTCCTGTGCCACTTTCTGCAGGAGGGAGGAAGAAATGGAAAGAAGAGATTAACCGTCATTGCTGGCATACTTAGCTCTTCCAATAATGAATAATTACTAACTAAGCAGGGCTCTTGCTACAAGCTTCTTTCTCAACTGTTTAATGAATCCTCACTGCATTGTGGTGAGGATTCTTCTTTTCATTCTACACAATGAGCAAATTTTAGCTAAAAATCCCAGTAGTTCCTGCATTTTGCCTGTTGAAACTTTCCCCTGCTGTTCAAGCAGGTGTGGCGTACACTGCCTTATGTCCTAGGCTGCTGCTTGCTGATGAGGTAACCAGAGAATAAATGAGCAGGAATCTTGGCACACGGTTTGTGAAAACAACCCGGTGGTAGGGATCTGCACTCTATTAATTTGCTGGTTTATTATTATTTGAAAAGTAAGACATTTTCTGCAGTTAATTTCCTGCATTCAGGGAAAGGGTTGCCAGGGAACATACAGCTATCTGCAGAACTTGCTGTTACAAATTCTTCTCAGACAGTTCTGTTCGGTAATTTCTTCAAAATTTATTTTTCTTGTGGTGATTAAATGCAGTGTACTTGTAAAGACATTTTTGAGTATGTTCCATCTTGCTAACTGATCCCTGTGGTCAGTCATTGTTGCTATGGGACTGTCTGCCCTACAGCAGGAGGAAAGGTGATTCCCTAGGGATGAAATGCTTGTGTCAGATGCTCAGAATTCCAGTTCTAGGGTCTGAGAGCAAAGAACCATCCAGAACATTAGGTCTGGTCTAAATTACTGCTTTTATTACTAATTAGAAAAGTGATTTCCTCTGTCAGCTAGAGCATTCCTTTTGTATTAGCCCCTTAAAGGGGGGGTATAGTTCCCTAAAATGAAGGGTATAATCTTAGGTATTCCCAACACTGTCCTATATTTCTGTGCAGTGAATCCTTTTTCTGTATAAGAACAGGGAATAACTCACTCTACAGTTAAAGTAGTAGAAATTGTTTTGTGCGTGAACAAGGCCTTAGCTATTTAAAAAATAAAATGCAAACCCCAAACCTTCACCCTTGCCCCAACCCTTAAAACAAAGTTGTGGTTTAGGATGCTTGAGGCAAACTAAGAAGTGTTTGCCATGATCTTACACTTTCTGAAACCAGTGGCAAAACTTTTACTTTCGCTGGTTGTAAAACTTGGAAACAGATCAGCATCTTGAGCTGATGATAATGTGTGTGTGTGTGTGTGTGGCTCAGCTTCACTGAACGAAGATTTGGGAAGGGCTCTCCCCATGTGGCTGTGCCCTTCCAGCCTGCGCAGTGGATTTTAGGTGAGGCTCTTGGGCAGGGCTCTCCCCATGTGGCTGTGCCCTTCCAGCCTGCGCAGTGGATTTTAGGTGAGGCTCTTGGGCAGGGCTCTCCCCATGTGGCTGTGCCCTTCCAGCCTGCGCAGTGGATTTTAGGTGAGGCTCAGCGTGTGCAGAACTGGCCCCACCGTTTCAGTCCTGAGGTTCATCTGCCACGGCCGAGCGAGCTTGGACTGTGACAGTGAAGTCCTCAGGACTAGAACCTACAGCATCCAGCATTTCCCAGGAGGTCTCCCATCCAAGTACTAATCCGGGGCTGACCCTGCTTAGCTTCCGAGATCTGACGGGATCGGATGTCAGGGAGGCATTTAACTGCCTACTGATGATAATGATGAGGAAGCCAAATCACCCTGGATCATAGGACAGGCCTGGGAAGTACTGTCAGGAGGCAGAGGCAGCCTGTCACACAGACCTCTGGAAGCCAATATGTACGATGGCAATACACTCTGTAACTCCTGAAGCAGTGTGGGGTCTCTCCATGCCAACTGCTATCCCCAGCCTATCACAGATCACCATAGCATTTCTAAGTTATATGGACTTATGGGAAAGAATATGCTTAGTCCCAAGCAAATATTTATTTTACAACTTTAGGCAGGGAGGCAAAGAAGGAACAAGATGTTTTTCTTGTTGACTTTGAGGATTTTGCTGCTACCAGCCTCTTACTTCCTCTTGCCCATGAGTAGCCTGTGTATTTTCCAAGTGTCAGGGTGGTAGCCCTCAAGCTGCCAAGTGCTAAGTGCATTTGATCAGTATCATTAGCAGCCCCAAGTAATTGATTATCCTCTGTAGCTGAGTATTCAGAGCAAGCACACAGCCAATGGCAGTCACTTAATCTGTCATGCCTGCATGTTCTTGTCCTCCTGAGATCTATCAGCTCTGTAGCCTCTGACCCCATCAGGAAAATCACTGATAGCTGCTTCGTATTTACTGTGTACCCATTATGTCACCTGTATTAACCAGCTGAACTGGCTGCAGCGTGCATGGGAGAAGGAGTTGTAGCAGTGATAGCAGAGTTTTTAGATCTCATTTTAGTCTCCCTTTTCATGCATATCTAAGACTGGATTTTTGTGAGAAGAGGGGATGGTCTTTGAATGTACAGTGTTCAATTATTTTTCTGGTGTTAGTATTAATTGCAAGACTCAAAATAGGTTGATTAGAATAAGACCTCACAGGGGTGTTTATAATTCAGATTTTAGAGATGTGACTAATGAATAACAACCACAGCTAATCAGTTCTCAAAACTGATGGTAATGAGCAGAAAAGGGGGAGGAAGCCAACCTGTATCTCTGCTAATGTATTTTTTCGAGCACTGCAGTGGAAGATGGCAAGGTCTCTTAAAAAGTGTTTGACTCGGATGGAGTCCTTGATTTTTCACAAGAAAAGCCATTTTTAAAGCAATCCTTGAAGATTAATTTTAAATAATCAGCTGCCAATTGCAGCTTTTAATGTTAGGGTAGTATTTAATTGTTGGAACGGTTTGGAAACTCTAGGCTTCTTATGGCTTCTTTGGGCATTTTATTTATAAGTTGGGGTTTTCTGCATTCATAACTGCTACAAAAATGACAGCACTGAACACTGGAGTCCTTTATTCACAGAACTGGCACCAGAGAGGCACTGGCAGTCCATTTTTCCTGTGTTTCCAATATTTTTGACCTTGATGAAGGTCATTTCTTAAAGATGAAATGATTTAGTAACTCTTGCTGTGCTCTGGTCAGTCCTCTGCCTTTGTGCATGTGTTTGTTTAACCATGCAGTGAATTTGCTGTCCTGAATAAGGAAGAACTTGAAGTATATCAGATGCTCCTGAACTGGAACTTCAGTCAGGAATGATCCTGATCCACCCAGAAATGAGGATAGTGTTGGCCTTGGAAAATGCTTTTCATATCATAGGCTGCATCTCATGTCAAATCTCTGGGTTTCTGCCGTGTGCCATATCCTTGTAAGGAGAGAGTTTCCTACCAGCCCTATCAGGTTGTATGCATTCTAGTTTGGGGGGAGAGGGGGGGGGTGATACTAAAGGACACATTTGTTATCAAAGTGTGTTTCCCTGCAGTTGAGCAAATAATTCCACTGGCACCAGTGAGACTGCTTGTTGAAGGAAGGCAAGAGAAGAACTGTTCCTGGCTGGTGAGGCACTTGTCCACATTTCAGTGCCCTCAGGTAGACTCTGCTGATGCCTGCTGTCCTTAAGAAAAAAAAAACCAAACCACTTTTGGGAACACAGTTTTGTTATATGATATACAGATGAGCTGCCGGTTTGTGTATTTTGTCTTTAAATAATACTATAGAACCCAACTCAGCGTGGGCATGAGGATCAGGTTCCTCTTTTGGCAGTGAGCAGTGTGGTTTCTAAATAAAGCTAATGGTAGAAATTAGTTGTGTTTAATGCTTCAAATACTTGGACCAAGAGTATGCCAAGGTCAAGGTTATTCCAGTTGCTTATGACCAGTATGAGGCTTTGATTGAGTGAGACAGGAATCTCTGCATGTCTCCTGCCCTTTGCTCCCTGTTCCCACTGTTTATCATTCACAGTCCCTTGTGCTGCTACATGGACATGACCGCCGATATGAGACTAAGACATGGAGAGCCGGGTAACCCTCAGCTGTGAAACAGGTCTTGTAGGCTGATGTATGAGTGTTTATGCTCGAGAGAGGTGGAGCAGTCAGCTTAGAAAATTTTCTATCAGCAGTGAAGTTTTCTGCTTCAGAAGCATTTTAATGAATAATTCTGTTTTCTGCAGAAAACTGAGCCTTTTGTTGATCAAATAACACTAAGCAACTTTGTGTTTTTTAAGCATTTCGCATGCATACACATACATATATTATCCGTCAATATGTAATAGAAATACAGAATATTCTGAAGTCATTAGCAGTTTTGCCAAAGCCTATAGTTTTTTTTATGGTTCCCTTAACTTAATAACAGCTCCTTTGGATGACACTAACCACTGCAACATCTCCATTTTTGCCCAGTGTCAATGACAGGATGTGGCCAATGAAACCTGCAGGAGAGTTTACAGCACCTGATGAAAGTTGTGTCAGTCTTTTAAGACTTCTGGGTAACTTCTTCACTGTTCTGTCAATCTTCTGCTTTATTAAACTTTTCTAGGGTTCAGAGGCCTTAGTACCAACTTATCCATTGGTGCCAATTGCAGTATAACTTTCTCTGGGTGGGATTGCGTGTTCATAGCTCTTCCACAGCCTCTGCTTTAGAGTTTGCAGTGGCAGCAGCAGGACTTATGCATAGATCCAGCAGCACTGGATGGTAAGGATACAGCAGTAAGGATACTGGCTGAAATTTTTCATGAGAAAAAGGCTCATTGCTCAACAGGCTGTTTGGGGTGCACATCACTTAAATCCATATCACTCCTGGGCCAGTGCTTGGTATGAAAACATGTGTGAACTTTGCTACTGGAACATTAACAGCACATCTTAGGAACTGTCAAGAAAGGAAGGTAGGTGTTGGGAGGTGAGGGGAAGAAGGGAGCCTTAAGCAGTTTTTCTTCTCTGGCTTCAGCTGCAGGCTCTGAGGAAGATAACGTTTTTCTTCATTCTTTCAACCTCTCCTTTAATTTATTTGCTGCCAGCCCAGGCAGAATAATCCTGCTGAATGGTTAAAAATCATATGTTTTATACTGCAGCTGTGATCTTCACCAGAACAGAGATCTGAGGGACAGAGCAAACTCATGCAGGAAGCACCCTTATGAATGCACAGTGCTTTCATTTCTCAGAGTGGTGTGAATGTGTGAACACTGCCTAAAAGGCAGCAGTGCAGCCAGCATTTCCCTGTATGCAAGAAGAGAGGGAGGAGAGATGAAGATGCAGGTCATTAGTCATTTATCTGCTCAACCAGCTTCTTCCTCTACTGGCAGGGGCAGGGTCCCAGAGCCCTGTCATTCACAGGATCATAGAATCACAGAATGGTTTGGATTGGAAGGGGCCTTCAAGATCATCTCATTCCAACCCCTAATCGATGGGTAGGGACACCTTTCCCTAGTCCAGGTTACTCAAAGCCCCATCCAATCTGGCCTTGAACACTTCCAGGGATGGGGCATCCACAGCGTTTCTGAGCAAACTCTTCCAGTGCCTTACGACCTTCATAGTAAAAAATTTCCCCCTAACATCTAATATAAAGCCACTGTCTTTTAGTTTAAGGCATTTGCCTCAAAATTACCCTGCAATAGTGGTCACAGTCCCATTGGGCCCATGGATGGCACTCCCTCAGCCTTGCATACACTCAGTCATGAGCCCGTCATATAAACCAGGAGTCTTCCATGAAAAAAACAGTTTAATATAGGTAGAAGAGGTACTGGTTGACTTTGTTCAAAGTAGTTACAGCTCAAACTGTAGGCAATTAAAACAATTCAGTTTTTCACATAACATCTTGGCATGAACCTCAGATTTATGTGGATATCAGCATGTGTTTGAATCCTTGCAGTTACCACCTTCTTTTAAACCAAGAGAAGATGGGACAGGAGAAGGGCATTTTTAACACGCCTGCAGTTAAGCATTGAAATCTGTGTATCTTGGCACCCAGGTAAGAGGTTGGATGTTTGTACAATACATGTAAATGAGCAATAAAGGGTGATATTAAAGGCAGTGTCCATACTAATAGCTTGGACTGGAGTCTAGTAACGAAATAGAGCTTCTTTTATCTCAGGCTCATTCACGCCTGTGTAGTAAAGCCATGTTGGCAATGGTGTATCAGTCTATAGCATTTACTTGGCCTGATAGTATTTGTGTGAGAGTGGCTAAAATGTGTCTATATTGGCAGTAAAGTGTGATAATCAATTGAATTAAGGCAGTTCACTGGAAACAGCACTTTTTCCCTAGTCTGAACAGTCCCTGGGGAGTTTTTCTAAAGTTCAGCGTCTGAGACTATGCTCTCGAAATGGAGGCAGGACAATCCTGTTGTCATTTTTTTTTTAATCTCCTTTTCCAAGCACGCAATGAAAGCAGGTTAAATTTGGGTGTGCAGGCTGGCCAAGGGAACTGGCTGCTAATAGCCAGGGTATGCAGGGCTTCCTGGTGGCTGCAGACATCTTTGCCAGGCAGCACTGGGGTGAAAGGTGGCAGAGGGGCACTGGGAGGTTCATGACCAGCCAAAATGGTGCCCTTGGAGTGACTCAGGCCACCCTCCCGCTGGCATAGCTCTTATTCCGGGACATCGCACTGGGCGATGCTGTTAAAGCCAGAGTGTAGTTGTAGATGTGCCAGCCAGAAAGTCCTTTTCTGGAGTTTTTGTCTTGGTTTGAGGAAATGCTCCATAAACTGCACTTTTAAAATAGCCTTTGGCTGGTGCCTGCATTAGCTCTGCTGGCAGATTCCTTTGTGTGAGTGCACAGATCTGGTTATAGGGAATCTATTCCATGTTGTATTTAGGTGGTGCCTTTGCTGCCTGCATTTTCTTTTCCATGCCACTAGCAACAGAGTGACTACACTTGTTTTGTGCTTAAATCCTCTTTATATTCTTTATTCTCTGAAGTAGCTGGATTGAAAAAAAAAAGTTTTGATGGTAGCTAACCAGTGAAGCAGATTTTTATTTTGTCTAATTCTGTTTAGGTAGCAGAATAGGTACTCAGATGACAGAAGCAGATAAATCCCTAAATTGAAATGATGGATTTTCATTTTCAAGTGAAAAAACCCTGTATTTTAGATTCTAAAAGCATGTAGGCCTTTGGAATTTGACTACACCTGAGTTTACAGTTGCTATTAATGTGCATAACTGGGAGCAGAAGAAAGTCACTGTCTCTGAAGCAGTAATTTACTGTGCTTCAGCTCTGAAAGAGTCTTATCTGTCTATAAACAGGAAGGCACAGAAAGCTGAAGAACCTTTCAGAAAAATATTTTGTTCTACATCATGACCAAGAAAGAATTTCCATCATTAGGACATATTTTTCTGGAAATGACAAATTCATTTATGTAAATTGTGAGCTCACCTTTTAAAGTTCTTTGTGAACAGTGTTGCACAGTGAACCCCATGAATTCCAAATGCACACAGAAAATAGAGAAGTGAGAACAGAGTCTCTTTTTTTTCTTTGGTAGTGGTTCCCTTTTTTTTGTTTGTTTTATTTCCAGCAGAAAACCAGATAAATTCAGGGTGTACTTCGAAATGTCAGTGGGCTGACTTATACCATCCCATTACATGTGTTTGGAGTAAGCTTGTTTTGCTAAATAGGAAACATCATTATATTTAGTTGGAATTTACACTAGTATGGCTGAGACAAAAACCTGGACTTTGGAATGCAAAAAGGCAATTCTATATCAATATGAACAAATGCATTTAAATATCTGTTATATATTCCTGGCATTGGGCACCAAAGCTTCTGTGGAAGATAACCCCACTGCAGGAAGATTTATTTCTTAGCCTTTTAGTAGGACAATTATAATGAAAAATCCACTTCTTTCATTTGTCCATCAAAATATGACTTACCTTGAGTGGATGAGTAAAATTTTGCAGCTCTTCATTAGGACAGAAACAGACTGATGCTAGGGTTGCCTTGGGAATTGCATTACTTTAATGTAACTTGTGCTGGGGAAGGTGTCTTGTTTATGTTTTGGTTTATTACTTTTAGCTGGCGTGAGTAGCACAAAGACACACGCAAGATGATGATTTACACAGTATTGCTGGTGTTAATCCTATTACTTTGCCGGATATTTTTCATACATCTCTTCACCTCCCACCCCTTGAACTGCAACTTTCTCTTTGCCTTTGTGAGTCACAGTGGAGCCTGGCATGATGAGCAGGTGTGGCTGGCAGTGCAGATGTGCTCCATGAACCACCCAGGATAAATGGAAAGGAGGAGGGGATGGCTGCTCTGTGTGTGCACATGCAAGTGAGAAAGGGAGGGAGGGTGGGAAAAGGGGCACATGGTTTTCCAGCATATGAATCCTGGAGAGCAAAGAGTAATATGAACTGATGTTACTTCCAGGACAAAGTGGAAGAAAATACAGTGGTCACATCACACAGGGCAGAATATAGTCACCTTAGAGGAATAGATCTTGTGCTTCATGCCACCACCTGCACCCAGAGTAACAGTCGCTTCTGTCCCTGCAGCATGGTCTCAGGCTTCAAAGAGAATTCGGGATGTGTTAGTCAGCAGCATCACCCCTCCTTCTCCTTTTACCACTTGCACAAATCCTTTCAGACTTCCTTGTGGACTATGGCTATAGTATTGCTCCTGCACACTTCTGAAATGCCCTCAGTGGGCACAGAGAGGGCTGTGCTCCGGGTGCCTTGGGCATTCCTGTTGAGGCAAATGCCACGCAAAGGGCCAGGAGATGAGTTTCCCCCTCTGAGATGTGCTCAGGCACTGAGGGCACAGAGCCCAAGTCTGCTATCCTTTTTACAGGGCTAGTTGCCTTTCTGCCCACTGGGAGGATAAGTTGGCTTCTTTCTACAGAGATTTGCATTTTGACTGCCATCTCTCTGGAATCCTTTATGAATTGAGGGGTGGACGTTGGTTGGCTGTAAAACCCAAGCCAGGAGGGCAGGCCTGCAGTGTGCTTAGCTTGACTTCCCCTGACTGCTGGGGAATGGTCACTCCAAACTCCAGATTGTAGCTGTGGAGGGCACTTTGAAGAATGAGACTCTCCTGCATGTGTTGTGATCAGCTCTGGTCTGAAAATGCTCAAGTGCATCAGAGGGGACCTGGTAAACTCTGTCAGTGAGTAATTGGTCAAAGGATAGAATGGATTTGTGGTGGAAAGCAATCAGTAGCATTAAAAGCAAGCAAACAAGCAGGCATCTCTTTGTGTTAGAAGAAATTCCTTAGACCAAGCACCTCCATTTATACATTCTTGTTGTAATTGCACAGACCATGAGACTGGTTTGTGCAATTTAAAAAACAAAAACAAAGCAAAAAAAGTGTCAGCGTCCGTTACTTCTCTGGAAAGAGGAGTCAATTCCAAACTTTTGTTCATTTGCAACAATACATAGAGGCTGTGCAGTGACTGCCTGAATGTTAAATTATAGCACTTGTTTTACTCTTTATGTCTGTGTCTCGTATGACGCAGTTTGTACCAGCAACATCTGAATGCTTTGGCTTACTTTGAAAGACTAGGAGAGTTAAGGGTCTTTCATGAAATAAAAGAAAATCCCGAAAATAGCCTTCTGTAATTTCTGAATTGTATTCTTAGCGGTATTAGCATATAGCTGGAGTTAGTTCATTTGCATTAGTGAAAAAGTCAAAGTGAGAGCAGAATTAGGCCTTTTTGAAAATCAAGGCAGAGTCAATTCTGATGCAACTCCATCTTGGCTTTGAACGGGAATCCTGTCACATTGCTTATGAACCTGGAGACGTGGATGTGTCACACTCATCCCAAACAGAAGTTGTGTGACATACCAAAAGAGAGAGTTGAACTCAGAGTTGGACTGGGGCCTGTGGCTTTTCAGCCACCCCAACAGTGGCCAGAACCAGGGCAGGGCACAGGATTTGCTGAGGTGATACGGCCAAGTCTGTTTTGTACAGTGGTTTGAAGCAGAGACCCATCCCTTCTGCCCTGCCATTCAGCATTGCTATCCACAAAGTCTATGCTAATCTGGAATCTCTAAGCTCATCTGCTCCCCACCCAGACCCTGGTGTTGCTTGTCTCTTGCCCCATGTTGGCATAGCATTAGACATTTGGAAGATGCAGGTTTGTGTTTGGGGAGAATGAGGGGATGATCAACAGCACTGTGGAATCTGGACACATAAGTGCAGGGTTTTCAGAAGAAATTAGATGCTCAGCTTGGATAGATACTTTGGAAGTCCTGAGAGATGATATAGTGAGGTCTCCAAGGAGGAATTTTGTCCTCCACCTAGTTATCACAGTTATTCTTTGGCTGAAGCGGGAGGGTTGACAACCCATGCAAACTTGTAGCAAAATTATATATCTCCCTACTGTGAATATGTATTATTTTTTAAAAATCTTTAAGACTTTGTCTCCACAAGCCATTGAGCATTATTTTTAATCATACTGCCCTTTAGATGTGTTTCCCATTAAATGTCAGGGTCCTCGTTTATTTCTGTTTAAGAAAAAAACAAGGGAAAGGGAGATAGACCTTTTTTAAAGCAGGCATTATTGGATATACTTTTTGTCATGTCAGTTCTGACCTGAGTTCTTTTTCAGCTTAATAGTTACATTCTCTAAAATCCTTCCTCAGATGGAAACTTCTCCATGGCTGTAATAACCTGTATTATTTTTGAAATGAGGTAGCAAGTACTTGAGCTTGAGTGTACATGGAGGCTTTACTTATTTCCTTGTATTAACACATTCTCCCATCCCGTTGTTTTGTTTCTTTGCCAATTCTTTCTCCTTCTGTACAGAGCAGGTGTTTTCACTCCACTGCCTATAGCAGTGCTGAAGAATTTTCCAGGGCAGCTGGAGTTAAGATAACATCCATTAGAGGTATGAGGAAACTGCTGCTCTTTGTGTGCATTACCTTGCATTTGTCTACCCTGAGTGTCAGCTGATCAGGGAATATTTCCTCAACATCTCTGGAAATTATATAGTTATTGACAGAGGGGAAGAGAGAGGATAGAAATTAAATGGTCACAACATTTGCTGAATATTTGCTAGCAGAAAGGGAGGGTTTCTTTGAAATGAGACCAGTTCTCACAATCTCATTTCTCTGTGCTGTTCTCTCTCTCTCTCTCTCTCTCTATCAAGTGACAGGATTAGGGAAGGCATGCAAGAAATTTCCTTTAGTTCTCCTCATTTTGGGAAGACAGGGCAGTGTGAAGTTGGTGTTGCAGGAGTTGTGTGCAGAGACTGTTTCAGGGTTTCCATTTCCTCAGGGAGGGGAAGGTGGATCCTCTGCTCAGGAGTGGGGTGGAGAAGGTGTAGGAAGCTGGTGGCACACACTTGCCCCAGAAGCTCTAAGACCTGTAAGGGCCGAGCTCAGAGCAGGCTTTCCAGCATGCAAGAAGGCTTCCAGGGTTAGGAGGCTGCCCTTGTGTTTCTCATGCTTACAGGTGGAATTTTCACCGAGACAGATTTGCAAAAAGCCTTGTCTTCCTTGAAAGAAAACCAGATAAAATTAATGCACAACTTTTTAGTTCCAATGCAGAACAGTTATTGTTACCTTCTGCAGACTTGTGCTTGTCCTGTGTTAGGAGAGGCACTCCTCTGTCAGGATAAAACAGGTCAGTGCAAGGGCACTCAACCAGGCAAAGACTGTGTTTCCTACTGCAGTGGACTTTTTGAATCACGTTAAATAAAGGGCACCTGTAAACCCCTTTGGGTTTGGTTGTCTTAACCTGATTTTCACAAAGCACTACTCAGAAGTCCAATTCAATTTTCAATTGTTCAAGCCAGAATTCAGATCTGTTTTACATCCCAAGCATCAGGAGCTTCACCACTGGCACTACTGTTTCATCTCTACTGGCACTACTGTTTCATCATCTGTACCATGGTACATTTTTTTTAAATATTGCCCAGGAAACTCCAGGGCATGTGAAAGTTTGTTTCTAAGCAGATTTATAGTCTTGTTGAAACTTCACTGATATTGTGAATTGATGTAAGTACATATGTATTTAGGATATGTGTCTGTAAACTTTCCAAGCAGCCTGTGGCAAACGAAAACAGAATGTTTCAAATGTGTTTCTGTCTTTAAAGACCAAACACACCAGCTGAGCCATCTACTGTTCCTGTTGCCATCCAAGCCCCGAACTCTTCACGCTACAGCAGTCAGGGTGAACCTTTCTGAGCACCACCTGTAGCTGAAGATTTGGCATATGAGCTATAATTTATGTTATTGGGATGACTTTTAAACAAAACTGATCATCCTTCAAATCAAGTTCCTCTTATTTCATGCTGGCAATTCATGTGTTCGATATGACACCAAAAGGTAGCAAGCACAGTTTTAAAAGCATCTTTCTTGAACATGCATTTTTGTTCATGCTCGAGCTTCAACCTGAGCACCCATCTGCTTTGGGCTTGTAAATGGCACACATCACTTAGCAGGGAAGTAGCAACCATGGAAAGGTGCCCGTGGCTGCCGGTGAGATCAGGATTACACATGCAGAGAGGAAGGTTGATCCTGGCCTCTATCCATGGAGAGGACCAGCTCATGAGAGACCCATAGATTTCAGCTGTGGCCTCAGCTCTGATGCTGAGCTTCTAAGGAAGGGGGAAACTCAAACACTTAATACCTTTGTGTTAGTTTGCCCAAGTACCTGTCACTGCACCACTTCACTGTGGCATATACTGGGCCGAGTGAGCTTTGGAAAGCAGAGTAGTCATGGAAATGGTGCAGTGCAATGTTTTCATTAGGCACTTGGTCTGCTTTTCCTTTTTCCTTCCTATGTTAATATTTATCATAGAACTATTAAGGTTGGAAAAAATCTCTAAGATCATTGGGTCCAATTGTTAACATAGCACCGCTGTATTCATCACTGAACCATGTCCCCAAATGCCATATCTACACATCTCTTAAATACTGCCAGGGATGGTGATTCCACCACTTCCCTGGATAGCCTGTTCCAAAGCCTGACCACACTTTTAGTGAAGCAATTTTTCCTAATATCCAATCTAAACCTCCCCTGGTGCAACTCTTGTCACTTGTTATCTGGGAGAAGAGACTGACCCCCCACCTCAGAACAGCCCTCTTTCCCCACTTTTCCTCTCAAAGGGCACTCCCCCTCTTTCATGATGTACTACTGTGCAGTCTTGTTATCTTCATAAAATGCTCTCTGAGGATATATGTCCAGAGACCTCTATACAAGGCATTAAAATAGTTTTCTGCTTATAGAGTTACACTGTCAAAGTTCCTGCCTCTTGCCTGTTGCAAAGTGGGTGTTCAGAATGCAGTGTCTCTTCATCAGGGAAAGATGAAACATTTTCACTGCTAGATTACTATTTAAAGAGAAATCACTCAGATGTTATAATTGGAATGCCCAAATCGTGGGCTGAGTTCCTCCTCCCGGGGTCCTGTTGCAACTTTGATATACAGACTTTGTCTAAAGGTTTTGAAGGCAGAAAGCCTGCCAGGAAGAATAGTAGCTGAAAGAGGTGAAGATCAAGATATCAAAGGGAATGGTACTGATGGAGGAGAAGTCTGCAGTGATAAGACTCCTATGGATCTTTTCCTTTCTCCTTCCCAGGATTCAAGAGCTCTCTCCCCCAAGCCGAAATTTAAAGGGGAAGCAGCAGGCATTAATACTTCCCGCTCATCAGCGTGCAAGTGGCCCACCAGAGCCCAGGGAGGAGGGAAGAGAGAGTGAGCTGTAATTTACTTCTTTTCTTGCTGGCTACAGTGAACTTGGCTCACCATGGGTCCCTCTCTTGCTCTTGTAAAATACATCTGAATTCGGTGGCAGTATAAATGTGATTAATTTCTGGTCTGCGTTGAAGGGCACAAAGTGGTGCTGTCTTGCTCCTGGGCTTGCTCAGATATACACTTCATGTATCACTTACCTACCATGCAGGGTGGTTATGAGGATTAATTAGTTAATGTTTGTACAGCACTTTGAAGATGTAATGCACTGTTAGGCTTTAGTCTCTGCTTGATGCATGAGTAGAACACCCATTAATGCTAATGGAGTTTGCACGCATTCCTCGAGCGGGGAATACATAAATGCTAAATATAATTCTAATTATTATTGTATTTCACAGTATTACTTGATCAGGCTTTTGTAATTCAGCTTTTTTTTTAATTTATAGCTTGCAGAAATAAAAAATACTCTTAATTTTGAATCCTGCTTTCAGATCAAAGACTTTCAGCTTGAAATAGGCAGTCATCCTTTGTTCCTTGTGTTTCATTGTTTTCTTCCCCTCTTTGTATCTTGTGTATCGTCTGACCAGAGGTAGGTTTCTATGTTCTACAATTGGCAGAGGTATCTTGTTAGCTAAGGAAGCGAACTCACAACACCTAGCACAAATAGTATTTGATTACTGCTAATTACAGTGCTGTCACATAGACAGTAGGAAAGAACGATGGCTGGCTTTGTCAAATAGCAATGAAATAACCTGCTGTCTGTCTACTGACTTAATGGCTTTAATTGCCAGCGCATAATCAAGATCTGGTGAATTTGTTTGAACATATCAGCAGGTACCAAATATTTCAATTAAGATCAAGTTGTATAACTAGCGTTGCTCTGGCTACAGCAGAATTCTGGTGAATTCAGATTTTTGAGGCTTGTGAAAGGGTACCCATTGGCAAGCACCAGCAGGCAAACTGACAGCTGGGTTGGTTTTAATTCTTTTTATCAGACCTTGAGTAACCTTCCCCTGTGATGCTACTGGACCCTTGTAAGTGGTTTCCTTTTATTTTCTTTCAGTCTGGTTTCTTTCTCAGGATGAAGTCTTATGGAAAAATTCAGGCTTTCTACTCTGAGTTCTTCTCCCCAGTCCACCCCTGAACAAGTTGTGAGTGAGGTTTGGGGTGTTACATGCCGCCAAGACAACTGCTGTGGCCCAGAGGACAGTCCATCCCAAACTCTTGTTGAAGGCTCTCTGCGGCAGCGTGGCATGCATGGAAATCAAACTGTCCTTGTAGAAAATCATAAAATCATACAATATCCTGAGCTGGAAGGGACCCACAAGGATAGAGTCCAAATCCTTGCCCTGGAGCAAAAGAATCACGCCATGTGCCTGAGAGCACTGTCCAAAAAGAAAAAACTGTGGCCTTGCACAACAAAGGTGGTCTTTTTCTTCCATGCAAATAGTAGAGGGGTTTTTTTTACCCTTTTATCCGTTATCCTCTTGCCAGAAGTCTTTTTCAAGAAATCAGTCCCTCTCCTATACCCAGTGGATCACACAAGACTTTGGGATAAATGGTTCGATTAGTTCAGCTTTGAGAGCTGAATTTGTCCCAAATTGTCAGAAGGCACTTTATTTACATCAAAGCCTCAATCAAAGATTTTTGCTCTATCTTTGAAGGATCCTTCCTTCAGGGATTCACGCCCATTCAACCAGATCATTAACAGCTTCTTAAGCACAGAAGAACAGGTCCTTGTGATAAAATCTGCAAGGCCGTGACCTGGACTTGCCTTTGCTCTTTCATTAAGGGCTGAAACAGGAATCTTGCACTTCTCTGAGATTGCTTTGAGCACTGAATCCTGTAGACTACCCTTACCTGTTCTGTTCGTATTTAATCATGACATTTGAAGATCCAACAGTACCAAGTTATGCCTATTTACATCATCAGTTTTCATTTCGTTATGTAGTTGAATTTTCTGGTTTATTTGTGTGGTTCCTATGGCTTGTTGCATGGAAGGCATCAGTCTGGATTGGTGGGTGGATTTCTTGACACAGAGAATTCTCACTTAAATTGATCTCCTAAGCTTTGGTGGTTATAATCCTTTGCCTTGACACGAGGAGAAGTGACCTTTGCTTGTCTGTATGTTATTATCTATCTATGATACTCTTTTACCTTCATTCACATACTACTCAGTGCAGCTTTGCTTGACTCCCAGACATAGCTATGGCCTGTCTTCTCCCTGCCCTCATGAGCCCTGTAATTTTAGGGATCACACTCAGCAGGCATGAGCTCAGAAGTTGGCATGCAGAAAACCGCAGGTTCGTTCTGTTTGTTCTGAAGGACCTTTAGAAAGTTGTACCCACCCCCTGCTTAGTTCTGGCAAAGCTGGAGTCATTCGTGCATGTGTTTAGTGGGAGCTGTCAGAGCTCTACAACTCTCTAGAACAGACCTGGAGTTTGAGAGCTAAAAACAACCCCAAAATGCAGAGATGATGTATGACAGACAGATTTACATTTGCAGAAAGGCAGAAAAGTAAGCCAGAGCTTTCTTCCTCCATTTTTTTTTTAAGTTGAAGAGAAGAAACCTAGACCACTGAACAGGGGCACCACTTTTGTTTCTTTTGGATGTGCATGTGTACGTGCTTCAATGAGTTTTCAATATCATAATGGGTTCTATATATGAATATTTTAAAGATGATATCATCATAATAATAGTGTAAGGTAGAGATGCTGAGCAAGGTCAGTGGGCTTGCATATTGACGAAGCTGAAGAGTGGGAGGAATAAGGAGAGCTCATGAAAGTACATCCTTTGTGCTTGCTACCCCTGAATCTAAATTTAGTTGAGTTTGGGAAACTTGAACCACAAAGAAACCTGTACTTTTTTAAAAATCAGATTTTCTTTAAATTTCTTTTTTTTTTTCCTTTCCCAGATAGACAGTTTTATTGTCCAGCTGAAATAACTCAGGTATCAATCACACAGTTGCATTACTTTCAGTGATATCACACAGAACTAAATTACATACTGCAGTTATGGAATTTGCATCTCTACCAGTGCAGAAGATGCTGGGATAGCAGCTGCCTAACCATTGCACATAAAAGGCACCATTTTGATGGACAAGAACAGTCAATGTTTCCTATTTTTGAAGGAGAAGAATTACAAAAGAAAACACATGTTTTACGCATTGTTCTTTTGCTATTTTGCTCTCCATTTTCTGTATCTTACTAATACTGTCCCACACAGGTAGCCCAGTAACAACTTCCATGTTACAAGGTTTGTTTCCATTTTCTGCTAGATAAATATTCACCCTTTGGAGGATGCTGTTTCTGTTGGTTTTCCAGTTCTCTGCTGGTTTTCCATTTCACTGGTTGACTGTAGGCATTGGTGTTCTTAAAAGTACAAGTCAGATGCTTGGGAAGGGTAAATCAGCAAAGCAGTTGCTTCTGCTTTTGCCACTTCAGGACCCCCTTTTTATCTTTTTTTTTTATCTACCCTTAGTGCCTTTTGTAGCTCCAAACAAACTTTGCTGATATCGTTATTGGCAATTATATCTTCATTGGTTTCTGTATTGCCTATAATTTCTCCAGCATTCCTGTCATTTTGTTTGCTTCCACTCAAGTGCTATAAGCTTTGGTAATTTTTCAAGTTGTCACCTCACACTTTCAGAATCACCAGATTTCTTTAATTTGCAAAAGTACTGTCTTTGAAGTGTCTTGTACTTCCTGGCAAAGAGGTTGCATCCAGCTTTTAAAAAAACTTAGAAGTCCTATTTCCTTCTAATTATTTTCCCTAGTAAGAATTAATCTGTGCTGGTGCAAGATGTTTGTCTTTGGAAGCTCTGCTAGGAGTGGTGTAGTTAGAAGTTCTGCTCTCAGTCTGTGTCCTCTTTAATATTAATGAGGTGTAGGGATTGTGGATAGCAGATGTGTGAAATCCTGAAGGTTTTTACATTGCTTTTTAAATTCATACAAAAATAGTACTCCTTAAATGCTCCTACCATGAAGAATTGTTGGGGATGCATGTGCATGGGTGGGGAAAGAGGTAGCAGAAAGCTTGCAACAAGTGAGGTGGAACAGAGCAGGGATAGGCACTACTAAGGTGAAATTCTTCGATGTTCACTCTACTATTTTTTTTATTTTTATAATTCTCATTTTATTTTTGCTGATGAAATTTCTTGTTGGATGCCCTTCCACAGAAAACTTAGTAATTTTCCTACGTAGTTAATATTCAGATATAAAAAAACTATTACAGTTTAAATGATGAATAGATGCTAATTTATACATATATACATATACTCAGAATGCCTAATTAATGAACTTCTGTGTCAGTCACGGATATGCAAATTATTATATTTTGCGACTCTTACCATAATTGTGTTGCCCTGCTGGCTTCAGTTTGAGGGAATGTTTTTACTGCAGTTGAGAAAGGGATATGAGAGAAACTGAACAACAAAGCAGTAAAGAACGTAACTGCTATGCTGCTGATCAATCAAAACCAGATAGATCTTGGTTGTTTTCACATGTGCCAGAGGCATTTTTGCAAGCAGGAACTAAGGTATAGGGTCCAAGCAGCTCTCTGGAGAGTTCACCCATCCCTGTCTACTGTATAGGGAGTTATAGTCACTACATCTTACTGGACTAATGCCTAAAGTGAAGGGATGTTGGGAGCTCATTGTGAAGCCATCATTTCTCATTTTTCTCTCTCCTTGCCATGGATGCAGACATTTTTTAAAGTAAAAGATTCCCAGTGTATTTTATTAGGGCTTGTGGGTACATTTTGCTACATAAATAATTCTACTCTCCATAATTACAGAGGACATTAATAAAAATAATGATTTTCTGCTGTGATATGTACTTGCATTGAAGTTCGTCCAAATTTGCAATTCTTGGGTTTTGCACAAAGGAAAATGGACAATGTCAGTTTTCTTATGGCTTTCTGGTATCTTGGATTGAAAACAGCTGGGAGGGGGGAAAAAATATAAACCTGAAAAATTTCATCCAATTAGTGGCCTTAGAAAAAATATTAAAAAAAAAAAAAAAGAGTACAAGCTTGCTTTTCTAACCCTTCAGCACTTGTATCAGGGTGCTGTAGGGACTGAGGGATTCCAGGGGCTCGAGCAGCCATTTCTTTGGGTCCCAAGTACTTTTTAAAGGCCTCCCTTGGTGACCTTTATTCGCAGTGGAATTACTTTGTTTTGTTTCCCCTGAAGCTGTGTCTATGATCAGGCACTCCAGTGTCTGTAAGCAGATGGTGGTGGTTTTGCCACAGTCCAGGAAAAGACTCGGGCTGAATGTTGCTTTGGGGAAACTCAGATCTTGCCTCCAGTAAGGAGAGTTCATGGCTCTGCTCTTAGCACAGCTCTTAAATCACCACTGGGATTTGCAAGGAGTTCACAGCAGCATAACTATGAAATCATGCCTCCAAATTGATCCTCTGGGTAGGGATGTTGGCCCCTGGCTGGGGAAGCCACTGATTCTGAACACACAGCCTCACAGGACAGGAAGGCAGTGTGATCTACACTGTTGTGCTCTTTCCTCCCTCATGCAAGTTAAGACTGTCAGGACGCAGATATCCAGTTCTTTCCCATGATAGCTGGGTTACTTCGGTTGTTACTGCTGCAGGAGTGCAAAGTTTGAGTCTGTGCCTCCTGACATTTCTACTTCTGTTTCTCCTCTTTGCCTGCTTGCATTGGCTTTGTGGTCACTTTTAGCCATGTCAGCACATTGAAAATTGCTGACAGTAAACACTGAAGGCATGCATGCATGCTGCTGGGAAAAAAAACAAACCCACAAGGAAAACAGCTTTGGGTAAATGGTGGATTTGCTTACTGTTAAAATGTTCACAGCTTCCACTCACAAACCTGGAGCCTTTTACTAAATACAGGGCTTAGAATTTTGTTTTCAAAGGGAATTGATACAGGCTGTGACACTGCTCACTTTCCCATACAACCTTTGGTATGTGCAGTAGGAGAGAGGATCATTCTGCAGTATCATGCTGTACAAAACAGTAGAAGTATCAAGACTTTTGAGCAGAGCAGCAGCCTTAGGCATGAGGGATCCCAGGGTTTGTGCCTGGTAATTTGGCTGTCCATTTGTGAGACAGCCTGGGGACCAAAGACAGACACACAAGTCCAATGTTCTGTGTCACCATTGTCATGCCCACCTTCAGGAAGGTGAATGATGTAGAAACTACACAGTGTGCAGATCAGCATTAAATTATGTGTGCTGCAGCAGGCTTGCATTTTACACAGACAGTGCTGGGAAAGTGGGAGCAGAAAAAGGCACATCCTTGGGGCTCATCCAGGGCAGTGTAGACTGGGGAAAGATGCTTCTCCTGTGAGTAGCTGAGCACATCCCAGTACTTGCTAGCATCCCTATGTCCCTGCTGCTCTCCTGCAGGTTCAGCATGGCCTGGTTAGCTGGCAGGTATAGAGCTGAGGAACTGGATTCTGCTCCTGCCAAACTTGCCTGGGTGCTGCAGCAGCCCATGAAATTGGCCACGCCGCCCAGAGCCCAGCTTTGAGCTGCATGTTGCCAGCGGCTGGGCTCAGGTTACAGAGTGCAGGGAGGGGCAGGCTGGACTCAATCAAAAATGGGTTTTGCTGGGAGCATGTTGCTATTTTTGTAAGAGTTCACGCAGCTGCTTTGGAGCCCATACAGCTGTCTGAAGGAGTTGTAGTGGACACCTTGGAAATACTCATCCTGCCTGGTGTTGTCCAACCCCAGGGAAAAGTCCACGTTTTCAGAGGCTCTCACCTGGAGCCAGGCCACTTACCCATCCACAAGAAGCTCCACTGCCATGGAGGGTGATTCCAGAAATTCCTTCCTCTTTACTTTGCACCACAGAGGTGAGCAGATGAGCAGACCTGCTACCTGAACCAGAAACATACAATAAAACACAAGCCAGAATCTTATTTCTCCGGAGTTACAGGACAAATTCTTTGTGGAAATTATTAATTATTCTGACATCAATTGATGCAGTTAGGATTTGGAGCTGATCTATGTTAAGAATATCTATTTAAGAAGATCATTTCCAAACTCAGTTTAAATTTGGTGTGGTCTCATTCATGCCAGCCAGCCACACTGCATTTTAGTATGAGTTACTCCAAGTTGGCTTAAAACACTACTTTAAACTGAACTAAACAAAGGCAACCCAAAGGTGATGGAGTCCTTACTGCCATGAGAAACAGGTCCTGGAAGCTGGATAAAGAGATCAATATTAGGGGAAAAGTCAAGGCATTTGTCTACCCTTTGTCTTCTCTGGGTGCTGTTGCCTGCTTGAGTCGACAGGCCTGGCAGAGGCTGCATCTTCCTGCCTGTGTAGTGGATGCCCTACTCCAAGCACTGTGTAGGCAAGGAAAAAACAAACCAAAATTATTTGACACTAGTGACTATATTGAATCCCTGCTGTAAAGCTCCCTGCATTGAAACTTCAAATATTTCTTAAAGAATTCCTAGGAGGAGGCCAGCATATACTGACTAATTTTGTAAATCTCGCATTTAAAAAAGGGGGTTGTACATCGGAGAGCCTCCTGCTATATTTAGAGTGAAACTCCATGCTCCCACTGTCAGGATGGGAGCTTAATTACAGCATGCTGCAAACTTTGCTTTTGTGAAGGATATTTTTCTGCACTGCTTGCTTCAAAAAGCACAGTTTTGCTGCTATTTTTATGATGCTTTTGTAACAGCAGCGGGATTTGAAACGGGTTAGGTGAAACCTGAGAAGGATTCTCTGACAAAACCAGTGATAGTATCTGTGTGGTTCCCAGCATGTAACTTCTCACCAGCTGAAATGAATCAATGTCAGAAGGAAGTTGTAGCCAGTTTCTGTTACCGATTTTTTCCTTCCTTTTTATTTTTCCCTCTCCTGCATCTTACAATTCGCTTTTCTATTATACCCCAAATTTTCTGTTCAGACTCTTAATATGCATCCACTTTTGCTGCTGTGTTTATGAGTGGGTAGCTGCTAGAGGATTGCAAGAGAAAAATAGAACTGATAGGTTTGGCAAGTTTTACATCCAAAAGCAATGAAAAAGTATACATGATTCAGTCTCTCTGCCTTAAGAGATAACTGCTAGTTACTTAGACGAATGGCTAAGCTGTAAGGAGACTTTTGTCCTTATGGAATTGGGATGTGCTGTGCAGAGGCTGACAAGCTCCACTCCAGGGAGTAGTGTTGTGTGCTTGTGGGGTGTCTGTTGGACATGAACAGCAAAGGAACTTAAGGCTGCAGAGGAAAATGTCAGAAAACAGGAAACCAGGAAGATCTGGGGGAGTGGGGGCTGGATGGTATGTGTTTGTTTTTTCTTAAGGACTCTTTCTCTCATTCAGCAGAGTCATTATCTGTCTTCTTGTGTGTACATACAACGTAACTGCTGGTAGGAATGACATGCAGGGAAAGAGCTTTAGTTAAGAAGCATAAAGAACTTGACCTGTCCCCAAACAGTGCTATGTGGAGGGATACACATTTCTTCCTCCCCTCCCCTTCCTTCCCCTCCAGTTCCCTCTAATTCTTTCATTGGTTGGAGCTGTCATAAAGTGGGAAAATCCCCATTTTTCTTAATGGGAGGAGTGAAGTTTTCTAGAAAATATTTAATTTGTCAACATGTTATGCTAAAAAGTATATGTGACATAACTTGCTGGAGGAAACATTATTTTCACTTTCACAAATAATAATGTAAATGTTAAATTTGCTTTCATTTCCTCTCCTTAGTTTTTAAAAGGAAAATAAAATAATTGGCCAGATGTCTTTGAGATATGATAATAGATTACATAGCACAGAAGCTTGACACCTGGTAGAAGTCTCCTTTCTGTAAAGCTTTTATAATGTAACCATATAAATTCATCTATCTAAGGTAAATTGTTTTCCATCCCCATGAGACTCTCACAAATTTCTCCTCGTAGTATGGTGTAAGGATTCCACTGAGGCTGTTCACCTGATGAGCAGAAAAGGCTCACAAGTGGCACTTGCAAAATCCCAAGAGAGACTCTACCTGGAAATAATAATAACAATAAAAAAGATTTTAAATTTAGCCATGACCATGCCCAAAGACATTACAGCATCTTAGTAGAAAATTACTGTTACAATACTGAACAGCTCCAATGGCTTGGTGTGGGCTAGATAGTTCAGTATCATGAGGTGATATTTGGCCTGTGTGCTCTGTTTCTTGGCTTTATTTTAAGAGTATCACGGCTGCCCTCCTGTGAGAAGGGTGCTCAGTCCTTATATATAGGATGAAAAGTTCCCTCATTTTCTGAAACACTGCAGGTCCCTCCGTTTCCAGAAACTTCCCTGAGTAGTATTGCTATCTGAGAGTCAAACAAATAATCCTTTCTTGTCCCTGCTTTCCCTGGGATTTTGGACTCTTAGCTCAAGAAATTCTTTGTAAAGTGAAGGAAAGAATTTGTTGAGCTGAATTTATTAATTATGGGCCAAATTTTCACATTCCAATTCTGTGCTTATCTATTCTAAGACAATGTAAAAACAAAGTCAAGACCCTTATAGTTCTGGTTTTATATATTGACAGTGTGCCAGAACAAAAGTGGCATCATCTGGGAAAATAAAAATGAATATTTTGCCTAGAATGATTTTGTGTGTTTATGTTTCTTTAAACATAGTCTAAGACATTAAGAAAAACCTTTCTGTCAGTGATATCTAAGCATTAGCCTTTAGACAATTCTTGCTGCAGTTAAGAATTACGTAACAATCTGATTGTTATGAGTAAAAATAATAAACTAGGAAGGATTAATAGAATATTTGACTAGGAAAAAAGGAGACTGATTGTCTTGTGTTTCCGTGGTCTGCGTAGAGAAAAGCTCTTCCACTGAGGACCAACGCTTTTGGAAGAGAAAGGATTGAAATGAATGATGTAGTATAGCTTCAAAGAATAAATGTTTTGACTAATACCTTCCCCAGGACATTAAGTAAATGGTAAAGCAGAGGTTTTTTGCTATATGCTGTTCTGCTTGCATGAAGGTACTTCCATGAATTTGACTAGTTGATGCTGAGAAATACTGACTTACTGAAGCAGACTGAGCAAAGGATTTCATACACAGAACATTTTTACTTACTGTTGGTCTCTCTCCGTCCCTTCTCTGCTCTTTAAAGGTTTCTATAGCATTTTTGCATAAGAGGTACTTTTAAGTGAGGATGCTGTGATATATTTTTTTTTCCCTGAAAAAATTTAAACCTCCTTGTTCCTAATCCAGGTATCATCATGCTGCTTCAAGCAGAGTGGTATTAACAATGATCATTCTCTCTTTAATGTATTGTTATTTCATTGCAATGTTGCTGCTAGCACCTCAGAGCCTGGCCTAGCAGGGATGGCCAACTGGAAAAGATACCTTGAGACTTTCTGTTCTCTGGCTCCCTGGAGACGTGTAGCTGGGTAAAAAATGGAGGACCAGGGAAGCACTGGAGAGAATATTGCTCTGTCTGCCTCCTTCCTCCTAGAAATTGTAGTGCTGGAAACTTCAGTCTGTTTAGGGCCTAAGTCTTTCTACCAGAGACCAAAATTATGGCAAATCTGAGTTGAAAGTAGCTTCTATCACCTTGTCTTTCCAGACTCCAACGTAGTAGCAGCCAGGCTCTGGTTTCACAGCACACCCATAGTGGACCTCGGGAAGAAGAAAGGCATGAAGGGTCAAGAGCTGCCTGTTACTATAAGTTTATCAGACCCTAAGTTTGGTTGGGTAAATTAAGTGAATATTTAGCAGGCACAGGCTGTCCAACCCGTAAACATGGAGTGTGTAATATATGATGGGATAAACCGCCAATAGCTGGGCAAAGGCCCAGCAAATGCAAGGACAACCATGCAGAGCATTCACTCCCCCAAGCCAGGGCACGGCCACTTGGCAGAGCCCCAGCAGCAGAAGAGCAAGGCTGGGGAGGGGCTGGCCTTGGAAGACATTCTCCTTTCTCTCCCTTCTTTAAATCAGTGCTGGCTTATGTTCCTGTTATTACTGAGATATTTCAGGCATAAACATCAATAGGAGCTGGAGAAGCAAAGTCTTTGTGTACTTTTGCTCCATGGGGTTTCCTCTCCCCTCCTTATTCTTCTGAGGAGACTTTTCTGAATAAGGCAATATTAGGCTGCTTTGCTACTGGCTGTCCTTGTGTCAGTCCACCAGCAGGAGATGCTTTGTAAGCTGGAATGAAGATAAAGTCCCAGAAGACCAAATAATCAAAATGAGCCAGGGGAGCTACCCAAAAACTACAACTCAAGTATTCTCTAACTTTGTGGCATTCACAGCTGGGTTGTGGTCAGGCTGCCACAAGGCAACTGATTCCTAGTGGATCTGAGTCTTCACCACTGCATATTACTTGCCAAAACTGCTAACTTCCTGTCCTGAGGTTGTCCTGGCCAGCAAGGAGTGGGTAGATAGAAGCTGCTGCAGGCATTAGTTGCCAAAATCTGGCAGGCCAAGAGGCTGCCCACTTGGCCTTCCCATGATGTCCATTGTGGTTTCGGTTTGCAGGTGTTAGTCAGGTAAGGAATTTATGTGAAGTGTGGATCAGAATCTAGAATTAATCATCATAGGAATATTTCAATTCTGAGATTTCTGGTAGAGAACAATCACTTGTTCAACTTGCAAAAAAATAATCCTTCAACTTGTATTGGAAAAGCTTCCAGAGAAGGGGTTGAACAGATTTATATTGTTTCTTTCAAGCTGTACAACATTGCTGCTGACAGAGTCTCTGTGCTTGCTTCCAAGGGAGAAATGCAGGCAAAACAATGCAAAACTTGTCACTTCCATAGGCAGAACTATCAACCTGGCCACTAATACAGAAGTGCCAAGAGAAGCATTATATTTGCCTGGATTTTTTCTTTCTTTGAAGCTTTCTACAGGATTTGCTTGTATAAAGGAGATGCAAGGCAAAAGTACAGCTGAACAGAGGCAAGTTGGATAACTAGTAGAGAGGGGCAGTGTATAGTGAACTTGCTCACAGACCCACATGTTTCCCTGTGCACTGAGAGAGGGGGGAAGGAGGCTGTTACAGGCAAGGAGGTATGTGATGGAGTTTGCTATATAAGAGCACTTTGACAGCATGTCCAAGAAAGCATAAGCTGGAGTTCTCTTGGCCACCACGTGGCCAGAGTGACTTGGAGGGTGTTGGGTAACTCTCCTACAGCTGGGTAAGGTTTTCTGTGTTAGTTGTCTGTGACAGACAACTTTTTCAGAGACATGGCTCAGACTTTGAGATCTGAGTTCTAGATTATCCCCCAGGTTTTGATCCTTATGAAGTCATCCTTACCAGTTACTAGAATTTCATTACTCTGATTTATTGATTTATTTCATTTATTGATATTGTGTTCAACGTCAATAACCATTCCTCTGATCATCTAAATATGCAATAGAGAGAAGAGAAATCACGTGCTACTGGATGACTTTAAATCTACATTGCAGAATCTATAAATCATGGTGTCTCAGGCCAAAGAGGGCAGTTGTTCCATTTAGATGGTAGAAAAATAGCAGGTGCCCTGATCTACTGCAATCCTTTTCATAACTGGCAATCCTTTCAATCAACTGGCAGTGCTCAAGATACCAGGATCACACTGAAAATGGTAGTTTGTTTGCCCTGCTGATGTGGGCATAAAGAAAAGCCACCTGGCAAGCCAGATCCAGTCCTTACAGCATAGACTGGCCATCTCCAGTTCTCAACATCAATTTGGATCTGTCACACACAGTTTATTTGAGGGAGTACCAGAATCCATTTTGGAAATTATTGCAATGAGGTGTTTTAAGGTGAACTTGCATTGTTTTCACTTTGTTTTAAATGCTGTACTATGAGTTTCAGGGATCTTAGGAGGAGGTTAAGGTACAAGACCAAAAGTTCCAGCGTAGGACATGGCACATGACCAACAGTGAGAATACTTTGAGCTGTTTGAAACCCAGCCAGCATCCCTTGTGTGCCAATATCACAAAGCCCATCAACCTCTAGCCTGCTTTCCAAATTCTGTCCCCTGGGCCACTGTCAGGGTGTTCTGCAAAGTGCTTTCCAATAGCATCCAGTTTTCCTCCATTCTTCAGGATGGAGGCAACCAAAATCCACATGTAGTCAGCCGGCTTCCAGTGTAATTTTATTAATGTTTTAGCACATAGTAACATTCCCATTAGGTACCTTCAATAAAGTACAACTGATGACTTGCCTTTTTTGTGCACTATTATGTGACAGATTTTTGTGTGGTTAGTGACAGTGAATGCCGGTCTAACATTGCTGATTTCAAGGCAATAACTGTTGATGTGAAGTGGTGGGAACAGCAAACATTTCCAGAAATGTCTGTTGGTTTGGGGGTGCCGGTGCAAAGGTACTTATGTGCATAGATCTGACATTCAGAGATCTGATACTTGGAATTTTTCAAAACCTGGCTTTTTTATATGTGTAACTAAGACACCCTTAATATTGGAACTGTTCTGGAAGTGAAAACATACGTTATTTTGGGGCTTTGTGGTTTTTGTCCCCCCTCTCCTATTTCTGTAACTGACAGCCTGAAAGTCATCTACCCAGGCCAGTAACTTTGTCTTCTGTATTGGAACGTGTACTTGCCCTATGCGGTACCTAGAAACCAAGACTAGAGGTGACAACCCCCATTCCTTATTCTTCACATCCCCACTTTTTCTTCCTGCAGTTCCACTTCACAGAGGCAGAGCTAACTCACTGCTGTTTGTAACCAGGTACTTCCATGGAGGCCCAGGACTGCAAACAAAACATTTAGTTTACATGTGGTGGTTTGGAATGGTAATCAGATGAAACCTTGCTCCAGATTCTCCCTGGAGGAAATGAAGCAGGAAATAGCATTTTTTCCATTTCCTTTACCTCAACATCACCCTGTTCATCTTCTGCTGAGGTGAAACTATGGCTGAGGAACACTTTGGGAAAAAAATTTTTCCGCTAGGTTTTTCTCCTGACAAATGTAGTTCTGTTAATCCTTCCATTTATTTCCCTTGAAAGTGTGAATTATAAGAATGTTCAGGTTTTTTATCTAAGCAGACTCCAGAAACTGGGTGTATGGCAATTTATTAAACTTTTCTTCCACAATATTGATTAATAGGAAACTATTTCCATTGTGTAGACCTAGGTTCTGGAATAAGCTATTTTATTCTGAAGAATAATCAGCTTAATCTCTAAATGTATAACTATGCTGTCATGGTGCATTTTATTCAAAGGAAACAGGAAGGAGCAAATTCTTGTTGCTTCAAACCTTATTGTGTTCTCTGTTTTTCCTTGAGCCATGTCTCAAAGATGGCAACCGATCAGTCCCTTCAGACGTACCATTTCAAATCAGATGTTTTAAACAAGTATGCAATGTACCCCTTCAAGTAACTGAATCTTAAAAGAAATCAGTAGTAATTTCATCCTGAAATGGGTATCTCCATGGGGATTCATCTTTAGTTGTCCTGTCTGCACATCTGTTTGTCACTTGTGCTGGTCCATGTCAGAGAGTATATGTGGTATGGTCCAGGGCCAGCTCAGTGCCTAAGAAGATCCTAGGCTGAAGGGAACAAGCTAAAACTCGGAGTCACTGAAATGAGGGGAGACCTGGGGGAAGGCAAACCTTGAAGAAGCTGAAGGGACCATTGGGTCCCTTCCTTGAGTCCCAAAATATCTCCTTAGTGAGATGGTAGAGGGAAGACAATGGGTTGCAGATCCTCTAGCTGGAGTGCCAGAGTTGAGAGAGTGAAAATAACCTCCAGCACACCTTGTGTTATTTAACAGCCTCGTCTTGCTATCTTTCATGGTGTAGATCCTTGTGCATCTCAAAGCTGAGGGTATGGGTTGTGTCAGGAAAAGCAGCTTATCGACTCACCAGCATGGTGGTGTCAGGAGGCAGGAAAGCCTGTTGTGGAGTTCAGGGATAAGCAGAATACCAGGATGCAAAAAAAGACAGAAAAGAGCCTCTTCCCATGTTGTAGTGGGATGACACACATGTATATGTGATTGTGAGAGTGTAAAGCCCTTCTCTGACTGGATCAAATGCAGATATTCCTTGTGGGATGTTGTGGCTGGACCTTCCCACAGGACTTCCATCTGCAACTTCCTCTCACTGCCAAGTGTAAGCAAGCAGGAAATCTACCCTTCCTGTCAATCAGAGCTTCCCCAGGAACAGCAGAAGGACAAAACTGGCAGGATTCTTGGCAGTTTTGCTGCTGCCCATAGGGTACTGATTATCATTAATGAGTCTTATTGATTTCACAGTACAGCTTCTTGGGAACAACAGGAGAAGCCTGTTTGCAGACTGAGAAACGTAGCACATCAGTGGGTCACATCTGGAAGGATAGCTGTGCAATCACAAGGGCTGGATTTTTTGTTGTTGTGTTGTTTCCTTCAAATAAAAGGCTAGATTCTGCATCAGTCTGTGATTTTGAGAGCCACATCCTTCCCCAGTCTCATCAGGAAATCATTCCACTTACCACTGGTGAGTAGGTGAGTGGGGTTCTCAAGCCCACACATAAACTGTATTCTCAGCTTCAAGAGAGCGAAGGAGTCGTAATGTGACAACAGCCTCTCAGGGATCTCTGGGTCTGATGTTTTCAAGATAGCCTGGGTTTTGTTTGTTTTGGTATTGGTTAGGCTCTGGCTGCTGCATTGATCCACCCAGGAGGATGGTGCTCTTTGCCCTGTCTTAGTAGCAATCATTGTTCTAGGGTGTGGAAATTAAATCTCCAGATTCCAAGCCCTAACTGAAGGGCAGTGTGTGGAAGGATTCCCCCTTTACCTAGACATTGCGTCTCCAGCTCATCCTTCCCCCGCCCCAGCTCTAGCAAGGAATGCCAGCAAAAACAAGTGGTGTTTGTTTGTTTGTGTTTTACTGTAAAACTGAAAATAAGAAAGTTACTGTGTTTTTGGGAGGTTTGGTTTTGTTTTTTTAACAAAACAGATGTTTCCCAACACTTTTATGCTCTTGGTTTAAAGCTCCTAATTTCTGTCAAAACACTCATAAGGCAGCCACTCTATAACTGCTGTGCTCAGGCCACCAATGGCATCCTGTTGCCTGCCCTGAGTTTGGAGTCCACGGGGGGAGGGGGGGGGGGCGGGGCTGGGGTGGGGGGAGGCGGCTTGCAGCTTCCAGAGTAATTCCATAGCAGGAAAGGTGAGACTTTGGGATTAACTCCATCCTCTCCCCACAAGCTGTTCTCTTAAATTAGAAAAAAACCCAGAAGCAATCTCCCCTGTAGATAGCCCTTTAAAAAACTAGACAATGCTTCCTCTCCCTGCCCTCCTTTTTGTGGTGTGGAGAATGGCAGCGTCTCCCAGTAGGAGTGATGGTGGGTCCGGTGTATTCATCCTTCAGTAATCAGTTAATTAGCACAGCCCTCTCTCTACCTTTCAGCCTGCTCTTCTTAGCATCACACCGGATTTCTGACCTGGGAGAACTCTGCTTTGAAGGGACAGCTTGATCCTTAAGCCCATTAGCCAGATGCCAGCCCTGGCTGGGGCAATGGTCGGGAGCTCTGGGCATGTGCCAGGTGCCAGTTGTGCTCTGCCAGCCACGTCCTTCCACAGGACAGACTTGGCGCACAGTATTGAGGACTCAGCTCAGAGGAGGAGAAGTTAACCCTCGAGGATATCTCGTGATTCCCAACTGTAGACAGAATTCCTTCCCTGCAGTGTAGAGGGGAGAGGAAAGTTTTAGCCCCCTCAGCAGCTGGAGATGTGGAACACAGCTAGGGGCAGGATGCCAAGCCTGCTGGCTCGCTGGCCTGACTGGTGTGGCAAATCCCCCTTTCCCAGGTTCCTGAGGGTAGCTGTGGCCACGAAAAGCACTTGGGAAAGTTTCCACATCATTTGCAAAGCCACCCTCAGAGTGAGGCCATCTTACAGTCTGTTTAAAATGGAAGAAAAAAAAAGAAAGTATAAAATGAAAACATTCTCTCATTCTCCATCTCCTTGTCTTTCACTTAAAAGTAAAGGAAGTAGAACATTTTAAAGCAGCTTTGTTTCTATGGATTAAATGAATTGAAATGCATCTTTTTTCTCTCTTGAATTTCTGCCCTCAGCCAGGTAAAGAGCTGGTCCACTGAAATATTGACTATCATTAGTCCGAGATTTGGATTTTTTTCATCTCTCTATGAAGCACAGATCTTTTTTTTTATTACCATCAGCCCTCTATCATTGCTGTTCCTGTGTAACACTTCCCCTTTGATATGACAATGACTTTGTACAGGGGAAAGGACCTTTGCCAGAAGAATTGTTTCAAGAATTGATGGAGGTTGAAACCAAATTGGCAGCATAAAATATAAAAGGAAGGGAAAAAAAGAAAAAAGAGGTGAGGGAAGGAAAAAGAGCACACCTTGGAGTACAGATGGAGGGGGAGGGAGGCAGCTCTGTGGAGACAGGAGAGAGCATCGCTAACAGACCAGCTTAAAGCCCTCTTAACAATGTGCAGTTGCTCTCCCCAGCTCACTCGCCCATTGATTTCCTCCTGCCCTCCATCGGCCTGGCTGCAGTGAAACCATGTGTCTTCCTAGCCATGCTGAACCGAATCAGATTTTGCTTTTAGTTGTTCAATCAAATTTTCCTTCCTTGAGCTTAGAAGGCACACTTGGGACTTTATAGTAATTGCCTCCCCACGCTGAACTGCTGATACCTTTATTGGATTGGCATAGGGTTTCAGAGGACTGTGTTTAACATGCACTGAGCCGCAGCAATGCAAACAGCTCCAGTGTTTAAACAAGCATCCGTTAGGCCAGGAAACAAGACAGTGCCAGCCCATTTGGTGCTCTTTAGAGCTGGCAGCTTAAGTGGAAGGGTGCAGCAGGGTTTGCTAGGGGGAGGGGGCAGGATGGGCAAGTCACAAATGCAGTGTCAGGAAAACAAGCAAAGCATCTCTGTAGGTTTGTGAGGAATGAGCTGGGGAAGGGGGGGAACACTTGCAAGTGGGGACATGTGCAAAGCTCATTAATATCTCATTATGTTCGAATTGCAGTCTCCCAGCAGATTGGCATTAATGTGTGATGTGCTGGAGGAAGGGGTTGCAGGAGAGCAGCAGGGATATTTTAAGCAAGCTATTTTTTTTTCTTTTTTCCTTTACACTGAAGAAGTGGAAAAAACCAGTGTGTGCCAGAAAAACCACGATGTTTTGTGCATCAGCCCAATACAGTACACTTCATCAAACAAGAACAGTGCTCAGTTGGGCTTATCATGTACCCACTAGCATCTTTCAGTATTTCCAATAAACCTCTTTTATTTTTAGGAGTGCTTAACTCAGTTGTAAAATTCGGCTCTGTGTGAAACTTCCAACATTCAGCATCTCAGCCCAGGATGAATTCTCCCCACCCCCAACCAGAGGGATTGGGGACTGGGGACAAGGGGGGTGGTACTTTGACACTTTACTCCCTTCCCTAAGTTTGTAAGTAGAATGATGTCTGAAATACTTCTGCTGCTTCTGTACTGAAATAGCTTTTGTTTTATCCTGAACTGGAGCATTGCAGTCATTAGCTTATCAGTTGATAAGCTGCAGTCATTAGCTTATCAGCTGACATCAGTGCCCATACTTGCTTCTGCAGGACCACATACATTTGTCTGATAAAATCTTGGCTGCCATGTTACTGGGAAAAGATCCATTAATTTTAGGGCCAGTTATTATTCCTTGACTTTCTACACCTGAACATATAAGTCCTCTTAGAAAATAAGAGGCAATTCCCAGTGGTGGTTTATCCAAAGAAGAACAAACAATCAAGGACTTTATGTAGCAGGATCTCTACTCCCTGTGCTCCCAGTTGCTGAGTTGCATGATTTATCTCCGTAAACTTTCACTGGGAAGACTGGAATCCCAAGAGGCACTGAGAATCTATTTCTTTTGTACTCTGCAGCTCTGGGCTTTCATGCAGAAGTGTTTTACTAACATGTACCAAGGAAACCTGTGGTTTTTGCTTTCCTACAGACCTCTAGTTATTCTGCTATTGCATACAAAAATCATTTTAATAGGTGCTGTTTTGGAGGAGACATTTATAGCCAAACTGTAAGATAATCATTCTTCTTCAACTCCTTTTGTGCTACAAGAGCAAAACAATGGTTAAATTAGTCCTGACTCTTACAAAATGCTTGCAAGCCCATAGATCTTGGTTCAGACTGAGCATTATGTTTGAACTTTATTGCCCAGGCTATTTGTTATGTGTTTATCCTTCCTAGTAAACTTTCTTTTGCTTTTATGGAACAATATTGGGGCCCTCCAGTGGCCAAACTAATCATTCTGAGGAATGGAGTTCAAGTTCTGCCAAGGAGGTTGATTTTTCCCCCCTTCTCTATTAAAAAATTAATTTGGTGATCTTTTTATATTCAGAATTTATGTGACGTTAATTTGAGTCACAGCATCATATGTGAAAAGTAAGAAAAGCTAGGAAAAGAAAAAATGGTCTTTTTGCCTGTCTAGGATCTCCACATATTTATTCTTCTATATTTTTAAGAATTTAATGAGTTTATTGTTGAAATAAATTAAATTAGATTACATTTTCTGAGAGGATCCCATTTCACATACAAAACAGAGAAAATACATTTCAAGTATCATGACAATTCACATTTGCTTAAGTGACTCTTATCAGTTGTGTGGCTTTTTATCTATGACATGGCTGGTCTGTCTTCTGGCAAAACCTAATTTTTGGACATGACATTGTCATTTGTATCAGGGGCCTCAACACATTGAAGATTTTGACCTCAAGGCTCCCTTATCTGCAGCTCCTACTGGTGTCTTTCCCTTTCCATGGCTTTTTACTTTGGTACCCACCCTCTGTGTGAAAAAACAAACAAACAAAAAACAAAAAAACCCACCAACAAACTTTTATTTATATTGCATGCCCTGGATATTAGTAAGAGGAGTTCTCTTTATATAGAATGTTGAGATCCTTTAGAAAAACTAACAGATAAAATTGCTTACTTATGCCTCCTCATATTTGGTGTGATGGCTATCACAGTTCTTCCTCCTTCCCAACTGCAATAACAGTCTTTGGGAACCCAAAATCAGATAGGTAGGTCATGATTATGTTGAAACTAGAAGTCTGGGGAGAGGTAGGGTATGAACAGGGGGAGAGGAGAAAGTATGGTTGTTTGTTTATCTTTTAATAGGATGACCACAGTCTGGCATTCAGTCCGTGTCCAAAAAACAGTAAAGCAAGTAATTAAGGTTGTTATTTTGCTCCAACTCCTCTTTATTTAAGGGTTACTGGAAAAGACTGTACCACCTTGTACTGTATAGCTGTTTCTTTATAAAATCATATATTATCATTGACATACTTCATAACTACAACATTCAAACTCTGGTAGGAGAGTTGTGTTTGGTTCATATCAGTAAAAAGCTTCTAAGTAGTTTTTCTTTTGGAGGCACTGTGGGTATAGGAACAAATGCACGGGGGCATTTAGCCCAACGTCCTGTCATCAGTGAGCAGAGTGTAAGAAATAGAGCAGGCACACAGTTAGCCTTTCCTGGCACATCTTCCAGCTTTCCCAGGTCTAAGAACCTCTTGTTGAGCCCATCTATACACAGTTTGCTTTTGCAGCCCCTTTCATTTGTGAAGGTTTCTTCTTGTTCCTGAACAGGGTGGTGAAAATGAGGAAAGCCAAGAAAACAGTTGTAGTAGAAGCTTCTTGCTTGCACTGCATATGGGGGCATGTTATGCAAATTCCTTTCATCCTCAGTGGCTGGAATTCCTGGAACAACCTTAGGCATTGTCTCCTTTCATGCTTTTCATGTGAGCTGGAGAATTGCTGGAGGAGATGAGCGCCCAGCTTCAATTGACTTTTTGAGGAAACTACTAATGAGGTCAGTTGTTCTCATGATTTTATCCAAGACCTGTGAACACCAGCAAAGCAGCCGGAAAGATGAGGAGAGGCTCATCACGGCATGTCAGCATGCACTGCACAAGAGGCCCTTTGGCTGTCAGAAGGAATGCTCATGCTCTAAAGCCATTTTGCCTTCTGCAGCCACAGAACTTATATGCGAGGCTGAGAGACCTGAACCATGACATTATAGGAAATAGGGACAGCAGAGTTAAAAAATGAGACTATGCAATGGAGAGAGCAAATGTTTCCCACCTGCCTAATGCACATTTCATATGCAGCTCCCTGAAACCTCACATCACTGCATGGAGCTGCTATGACTTTGGTCGCTTGCCACTCGTTTGTCACAGCCACCTCTGATGCCTGCTGACACCCAGGTGACTGGAAAGTGGAGGAGGCAGGGACCGGTTGCAGCTCTCAGGCAGCAGCCCAAGAGCAGCTTTATGCCCGGAGGGGAACTCTTGCCTTTACTGAGAGGCTGTAGCCTAAGCCAGGAATGCCAGAGCACACAGGCTGTCTGCAGCCCTGCTGTGCCGAGCCCAAGAGGAGAATCTGTTGGGTTCTGTGGTTTAGTCTGAATCCTTGTGGTTCGAACCTCTGCTCGAGAGTGGCTGCCTGGGGAGATGGCATTCCCAAGAAGGGCGCTGCGCCCTGCTATGTTCCCCCACAGCTCCTTAGGGAGTCTTTGACCCAGTACCACTTGATAGCTCTTTGGTAACATTTACAGGCATTGTATGGAGAGAATGTCACTGGGTAGTTCATGTTGCTGTACAGAGACATAGGGAACACTCAATGGGAAATGTATCTGCTTCAGTTTCAGGCATTGCAGTGCTTTCTCACTAGCAGGGAGAGGAGAAGTCTGCCACTATTTTACTGATGAGTCAGTAAAAAACCTCTGTGTTTACAGTGTTCAGTGTTTATAATATGATTATTGCTGGTTTGAATATGGAGTTTGGCAATATCAGAAAGCTTTTGAGTTTGGGGGGGAGGGGGAGGAACCAACCAAAAAAAATAGTGACTTATGTCCCCAGATATACTGAGACCACAGTCTCCTGCAAATCCTATAGATATCAGGACTCATAATGTTTGTTCTTGGCCTCGTGTCTTCCACCTGGCATTGAAAAAAAGTCAGTCTCAGGCAGCTGTGCATTTAAAAGCTGTGCCCTTAATGTAATTCCGAAATATGCTAATTGCCAGGCTTTTGTTTTCATTTGACTGTTTTGAAAAGCTTAGAAGAAAGGAGGCAAAATAAAGGAGTATTGTAAATACCCCAAGGAAAAACCTCAACCTGCTGCCCATGTAATTTCCTTTAAAAACAAACTTTTGTACTGTAGGAAGCTTTATCACACAGCAGATTTGCACACAATCCTGTATGTCCGATATCTACATGATTTTCCATCATGTTTGCTCATTGTTAAAGTTGTTACTAAGGTTACTAAACTGCTACTAAAGAAGGAAGAAGCACTTTCTTACCCCAAAGCTTGTCCGTGTTTCCCTGATATCTGTGTGTCTAATTAAAAATACATTTGTTCTCTCTACAGACTTTGCTTAGACCATCATGGTTATAACTCCAGTATTTATCTGAGATTCAAACTCACAGCCCCTCCTGCTAGATCTTCCCTTATTTTTGCTTCTTTTCAATCACTCAGAAGTGATTGAGCATGGAAGTTAGTTACTAAGCAAAAACTTGGAGCTGCACAACCTTCTTTCCCTTGGCATTGCAAGAAAGCAAGACTCTTTCCAAGAGCAAATGTAATTTCATAATTACAGGCCAAACTATGAAGGTTTCAAGCTTATTTTCTTAGAGTTTAGTGTGACAAAACTGAAGCCTCTGGAAATGAAACTGGGGGAAAGACTCAACCCACGCAGACAAAAATCTTTATTAAACACAGATGTCAACAGCAGTAGCATGTAATTAGTGCCCTAATTGTCACTGGGCAAATAATGTTGGTGGCTTGGGGAGGGTCCAGATAAAGGCATCTAACTGTGGGTATGCCTCTTCTTCAGCTAGTTACTAAGGCTCCCTTTAAGGTCAGTGAAAAGAAAAAGACACTTCTGGAGCATAAGGGACATGAATCCCATCCTTAAGGACTCGTTCAGCAACTTTCTTATGGTGCCTACAGGAGTTTCTAGACTCTTTCTGTCCCGTTTGTAGCTCCCCCTTCTTCCCCCCTCCCCCTCCCTCTCCCCCCCCAATAAGAAAAAAAGAGATGCAAAGGCACCTATTGAGCTGAGACAATGGCAGATATTTTGTATTCCCATTGGCTGGGGACAAGATTTGGGAGATTTGAGTCCAATTCCAGGCCTGCTGCTGGCTTCATATACAGCTTTAGGCAGCTTCCTGCTCTGTTTTCTTAAGAGAAATTCAGAGATTTAATACATGTTTGCATTTGAATGACAACGTTTAAATGCTAAATGATGGAGGGTGAGGGGGGGTGGAGGGGGTTGACACACAATTAGTTTTATGTTTCTTTTTAAATTCAGCCCACCTATGTTTTCCTCTGAGACCAAAATCCACATAATCCTGGTAGTAGCCCAAGAGTATTTTCTGACTAACAATTAAAAGCCTTAGTACTAGGCGGCTCATCACTCCTACAACAGGAGAAAAAAGAGAGAAATGAGAAGTCTTTTAAAAAGGAAATTAAGATTTGTGGAAGCCCATTATATGAATTCACACTGGCTAATAATGCATTTCTATGGTTTATCTAACAGGAAACTTATGTCTGGGACTTCATACCTTCAAGGTGTTTAGGAAGGAGCTGTAGTGTTCTCAGTGACTTGGTCTTACCTACAGCATCTAACAATAGCAAATGCTTTTTTTGTATTCTTTCATTTTTCTAACGCTGTTAAACTCTCAGTGCTGAATGGGACTTGAAGTCTAAATTTAATTTTAATTAGCTGCTAATACATGCTTAGTATGCATAGGTTGCTGGGATTAAATCCCATGTGAGTATCATGGACGGTTACTGACTCTGCGTGTGTGCACTTATTTGGAAAAAGCGGGGAAATTGTTTTGACAACAAAAGGAAAAAACTAAAAATCCCTGTATTGTGTTCACTGGACATGTATAGACATCTACAGCATTATGAGTTGCAGTTCCTTCCCTTGGAGAGCAGTTTACAAAATACACAAATAGATAAAAATGCCTGATAGTAATCTGACACACAGCCACAACTGGCAATTTGAGCAGTTTGGCTACTCGAGATGTTTGGCAGAACACTGCCCACCTTTCTTCTCATCATCTTTTTGATTTACGTGGAGAGATCTCAAAGCTTTACACACCTTTGGCATTTTGGCAAACTTCCTGCCATTGCTACAATGAATTGAACCCCCCAAACCCAGCAGCTTGGGGAATTTGCCTGCAGACAGGCTGCTGCTGCTGTTGCACTGTGGGACACTGTTAACTTAGTTGAGCTCTGGGTAGAACAGAGCACCTTTGTGAGTAGATGGCTCCAGAAGGTAGGGATGTGATTTCCCCCAAATAGTAGCTGACACTTCCAAAAGCAATCAATGATAATTCACTCAATTAAGAGCATTCAATGATATTCTGGTGATAAAGTAGCTACAAACTTCATGTAACAGCTTTAGGAGGGCAGAGAAGGCAGTGGGACACCTACTCACCAGACTGGTCACTGCTGAGGTGGACCCTTCCCTGCCTCGATGTAGTTCACTTAGACCAAGCATGGGCACCTGCAGCTGTGCATTCACACTGTTGCGGAAGGTACTGGGGACACAGAGAAATGGTCCAGACAGTCCACCAGAAGGGCATGAAAGCCAGGAATAAACAGTGTGATTGCTTGGGCAGGTTTCTCACAGCTGCTGTCTCTCCCAGGTGCTCCTCATAAGTGCGGGGGGGGGTGAAGGGGTTCGCCAGATTGCAAAAAAGTGCATTCCTTTTAGGATCTGCTCTTGGGGGAAGCTGAAGCCAAGTGCACACACGCAAATCAACTGCAATGTGTATGCATATTCAGACTAACGAGGTGAGAGAGGAAGAGGTTTATCCCGGGTTGGAGTCAGCTTGTGTAGATGAAATAAGGAAGGGAAGACCTGAGCAAAGTCTTGATCTGAGAGTGTTGTTCATTGCGCAAACCATCCTTTGTATTTTAGGTTGCTTAAGGCACTCAAGGTGAAGCATGTGCTAAATATTGTGCTGAATCAAGGCCTTCATTTGCTTAAAATCTAATTTTTTCTTTACACTTCATCAGTAAACTTAAATAGTATATTTGAAATTCACCCCACACAGCAAGTCTAGCCTTGGAACTCTGACTCTAATAGTTGCTGGGATCTGGGAGACCAGACATATGCTTTTCCATTAGTTGTGCTGTGTGCCTTTGTTGGGCCTGATGTCAACTTGAGGGGAAGGTACTAAGGCCGCAAAGAACTGAAGTTTGTGCTGTTTACTTGGCCATATTTAGGGCAAATCTGTTATTGAGTGCAGTCTGGCCTTTAGCCCGTGGCAAATAGCTCTCAAACTGTGCTCAGAATAATTTATAACACATCTGGGGCACCCTGTACTGTCCTTTGATTCCTTGAGTCTTCACAGATCTTCAGTGATTCTGCATTTTCTTTTCCAGTGTTGGCAATAACTTGTATTGAAGCCAAAAAATTAAGGTAAGGAAGAGTTGTTCCATCGTGTTCCACCAAGAAATTTTGAAGCAGAAGAAATTATCATATCAATGGGTCCCATCCCTGGAAGTGTTCAAAGCAAGGCTGGATGAGGCTCTCTGAACAACCTGGTCTAGTGGGTGGCGTCCTGCCCATGCCAGGGAGTTGGAACGGGATGATATTTAAGGTCCCTTCCAACTGAGACCATTCTGTGGTTCTGTGACCTGAGGGCTTTGGTGCTGCTCATGACTGGGCCATGGGTTTTGTCCAGGAGTCTTTCACAACTGCTACTGCCTGCATTCTTTGAAAGAGATATGCAAAGTCAAGGCAAGCAAGCAGTTCCTGCACTGTTCTTCTTTCTGAGAGATGGATCAAGCTGATTTTGTCGATTAAGGAATTGTTTGGCTGAAGGAAAAAGCCTCCTTTGGATTTTTCTGACATAATTCCTATTTTAGAATTTTCAGTTATTGGATTTTATTATTTATACCTTGGCACAAATTTACTTCCAAACTCATCTGTCCCATGTCTGTTTTCTTCCTTTCCCCATAAGGAAGGAAGGTGTCTCAGTAGCATATTGAGAATTAGAACTTATTAAAAATACAAGTGCTTTCATTTACTGCTATGCATAGAATCATAGAATCGATTGGGTTGGAAAAGACCTCCAAGATCATTGAGTCCAACCCTTGGTCCAACTCTAGTCCATTTACTAAATCATGGCACCCAGCGCCATGTCCAATCTGTGTTTAAAAATCTCTAGGGATGGTGAATCCACCACCTCTCTGGGCAGCCCATTCCAATGCCTGATTACTCTCTCTGGAAAGAATTTTTTTCTGATATCCAACTTAAATTTCCCCTGGCAGAGCTTAAGCCTGTGCCCCCTTGTCCTATTGCTGAGTGCCTGGGAGAAGAGACCAACCCCCACCTGGCTAGAACTTCCCTTCAGGTAGTTATAGACAGTGATGAGGTCACCTCTGAGCCTCCTCTTCTCCAGGCTAAACAACCCCAGCTCCCTCAGCCTCTCCCCATAGGACTTGTGCTCCAGTCCCTTCACCAGCCTTGTTGCTCTTCTCTGGACCCGCTCCAGCACCTCAATAACCTTTCTGAATTGAGGGGCCCAGAACTGAACACAATAGTCAAGGTGTGGCCTCACCAATGCAGAGTACAGGGGAAGGATCACTTCCCTGGTCCTGCTGGTCATGCTATTTCTGATACAGGACAGGATCCCATTGGCCTTCTTGGCCACCTGGGCACACTGTTGTCTCATGTTGAGCTTCCTGTCAATTAGTACTCCAAGGTCCCTTTCTGCCTGGCTGCTCTCCAGCCACTCTGTGCCCAGCCTGTAGCGCTGCAGGGGGTTGTTGTGGCCAAAGTGCAGGACCCGGCACTTGGCCTTGTTGAACTTCATCCCATTGGAATCAGCCCATCTCTCAAGTCTATCCAGATCCCTCTGCAGAGCCCTCCTGCCTTCCAGCAGGTCGACACTCCCTCCCAACTTGGTGTCATCAGCAAATTTGCTGATGATGGACTCAATCCCCTCATCTAAATCATCAATAAAGATGTTAAACAGGACTGGACCCAATACAGACCCCTGGGGAACACCACTGGTGACTGGCCGCCAGCTGGATGCAGCTCTGTTCACCAGCACTCTCTGGGCCCGACCCTCCAGCCAGCTCTTAATCCAGGAGAGGGAACACTTGTCCAGGCCATGGGCTACCAGCTTTTCCAGGAGTATATTATGGGAGACAGTGTCAAAGACCTTGCTGAAGTCCAGATAGACCACATCCACAGCCTTCCCCTCATCCACCAGGTGGGTCACCTGATCGTAGAAAGAATTAATTTCCCTCCCCTTCTCCCCATGCTTGGGTTTCCTTTGCAGTGCTTATTATACTGTTAATTGTTTAACCTGTACTTGGATAACCTACACTCCTTTAAAAGTATTTGTCCTAGCAAAGAACTCTTCAGGTCACTTATGTCTTCACACAAGGTGCCCAGTCAGGCACAGGGGACAGCTGGGGAAGAGTAGGCTAAATTCACCATTTTGTTTGTAGCACAGTATAAGTTGATTCACAAGACTTTTGTGTGTTTGTTTACTGTCTTGGTTGTGGAAATCATTAATCTGATATTTAAATTATTTACAAGTGAAAGTTTCATTTATGATGTTTTCTCAAGGGGCAACTAAAATGCGTGGACTTGAACAGGGACAGTGTATAGACTATCTGGCTCTCGTTTCCTTCCTTTTGTATCAAATACTTTGCTTCAAAAAGCATGACCTTGCAATTAGTTGTGTGGAAGAATTCCTGAAATTACTCACCCCACGTTGATTTGAGGAACTGGAAGATGCTGCTTCGTGCAACTGTGGAATGAGTAGCCGTGTTGCCACGAGGTGTTGAGAGCTGGCAGGTAACACCAGTGAAATGAATGGGAGGCAACTGTGCCATCTCTGGGTTCAGCCTTCCGTCAGCTTACGATCAGTCTTGTAGAGATCATACAGGCTTTGGCAGTAAAAGAGATTGAACAGAACCTCACAGTCCATGGAAACTAATGTTGTCTTTGGGGAAGTTCTGTCACACTTTCACCACCTTTCTTCAGAGTTTCTCCAAGAACATTCTGGAATATTATTTTATGCACATAGACTGTGCCATGGCAGTATTTTGTGAGCAACTGGAAAGTAATTTGAATGCTCTAAGCATAGGAAGGGCTTTTCCCTTCCAGATTAGATTAGACAAGATTTTAGTCTGTTGGTTCTGAAATCAAAAACAGAGTTCTTATTCTATCAGTGCCTTAATGATGAGGAAAGCAGAGGCTGTATCAGAGAGCTGCTTTTCCTTTGTAGAGCACAAAAACTCTTTCCTGTCCTAAATGCCCCCTTGCCAGGCAGGCAGGGTGACACTAGCACTCTTCACTAGTCTGCTGTGGCCTCTGCCCATCCAAGGATGAACTGGGACAAGATTTGCCCCAGGAAACCATTTTTAGTGTCACATATTCAGTTTAAAGAGCTAGTGAGTAGTGAATGAGTAACCATGGTGCATGTGCAACGAAACTTGGTATTGCTTGGCTGCTTCTTAGTTTAAAACTCAAAAGGTCCCTCCATTTCTTTTCTACTCTAATTAGAAGTTCTTTGGGAGGTACAGCTTTAATAATCTGCAGTGCCTGCTTTTTATCATTATCCTCCCTCCTGTCCAGATACAAAGCAGATGGGGAATGTTTCAAAGGGTGAAGACTTATCAGCACAACTCCCAGGCAAGTCAATTAGAGGTTGCCTGACTAAATCCTCAGAACATGCTTTGAAAATGTAGCTCCTGCCGTCTGTGAGGACAGAGAGCGCGGAGCTCAGCTGTTGGGCATGAGAGGCAGGACTAGGCACTGCCAGCTCAGTGGTTCAGCTCTCAGGCTCTTAGCACCTTCATTAAGACTTTTGCACAAACAGAGGAGTTCTGGCACTCCCAAAGTGTTGAGGTTACTACTTTGCCACTGTTTGCTTCATTGGGCTGAAGTGGGATTGAATGGGATGGATCTGAAGAGGAGGAAGTTGTGTAGATCATACACTTGGGCACGAATGCTGTTTCACAGTGATGACAGCATTTCATCCATGAAATAATTTATGCTCTAAAGTTCAGTTAAACTTGCTATGCAATGTCTTTGCATTCAGCTTTTCTTGAGCTGTTTTGGCACACATCAGCATCCCTGCCTGGCTGACTGAGGGCAGGTGTAGTCACTGCATTTACCTGCTTTGACTTCACTACTGCTGTTGCTATTTTGCTCTCATCCAGGGCCTTTGTTGTTACCCTTCTTGCTGGTTTTTTGCTTGATCTCCCTGTGTGATCCAGCTTCCACTGGTGGCTGGGAGCCTGACAGCTGGCTGGGGCAGGCAGCTCTGGTGAGGATTTTGCACTGCTGCCTTTGCATTGAAGCACCTGGGACTCTTCACTGTCAGTGCTTGTGAGAGCAACTCTTCCCATCTGACCAGCCCAGCTAAAATGCAAGGAAGTGGATTGTTTTCCTCTCTGTTAGCTCTTTCAGGTTTAACTGGTGCCTTGATCATCATCATTATTATCAGGGGTCATTTTGTTCTTCCGGTGACCTGACAACAAAAACAAGGATGATGACAAGAGTCCCAGCAGCCCTTCATAGCTTATGTAAAAGGTGAAGGTTTCACCCCCTTTCTGAGGCAGAGGTTACTGTGTGAGCCTGCAGAGTTGAACAGGTTACTGGCTAAGTTGACAGGATGAGATTTTACCTACTTCAAACAGGCTTCACAATGTGAATTTCCTGCATATTTGAAACATTGCCCTGGCCAGCAAGAGCTGGGCAGGCAGGCCCAGCATGGAAAAGCACAGCATGTGCTTTAAATGAGCAATAGTCCTCCAAAATCGATTTGCTACATCAGGCTTCATCCTGTGAGTTAGCAGGCATTGGTGCTGTGCTTTCAGCAGCGTGAGGAAACTCAGGTGGTAGGGGAGTGGTTTGATGCATGAAATACTTTCATTTGTTAGAAGTGGTGATATGTAGCCCACCTCCACTTCACTTGGCCACTTGTCTGAGTTCAGCTCCAACAGGGTTTTTGAAAGGCTGTCCTGCGCTTCCCACCATCTCTGTGGGACACCTGCAGCAAGTGTCATTAGGAGGCCACTGTGGACCTGATGGACCTCAAATACTGGTGACAAGACGTGGCTGTACCTCAGGCAGAGGCACTCTTTGGCATTGACTTCTGAATGACAGTCTCAGAGGTGACACAGTAAGGAAGAATGTGCAAAAAAGGAGGAATCCTTTCAAATGTTAAAGTTGAACTGCTGGCATGCAAATGGCAATGCTGATTATTCCTTACTGATCTCAGATGCCGTGGTTATGGTCATTATGTCTTTGCTTAGATGAACTGTCACGTCAAATCCACTTGCTTAGTGTCACTTCACAGCCACCCCTGGATGCTTCCTAAGTTGTTGATAGGATTTGAGTGCAGCACAAGAAGTTAAGGATCAAACTTCATTCAGTCTTCAGGGTGCAGGCTGAAGACTGCTGAATTGGAGTGGTGTTTGGCAGAGCCTGTGGTAAGCACTCCTGTTGGAGGTGGAGGGTGTCAAGATCTGTCTGGAGAAGCTCTGAGAGAAGGGAGAAGAAAGGTGAGGCAAGCTTAGGCACATCTGGAAGAAGAGGTGCTAAGCCAAACACTGATGGAAGGGAGAATCAAAGCCCTGGAGAAAGGGCCAAGACCGAGTTATTGCCATGGAAGGGAACTGAAGGGCATGTGAGCAAGGATGGATGACTGGTGAAGAGTGGACAAGATCAGTTTTTAACAGAAGGAAATATAGAAGAGCATGAAGAGAAGATGATAACCCTTTTTTTGTAAACATTCATATTCTCTGAGAAAGATGGATTTGAGCTTTGACTAGTTTTTCTGCTTTTCCACAGGGAGCAAAGATAGCTACAGAGCCTTCCATCAGAGCTGGGCAACAAGTTTGCCAGACCTCTTCCAGTTGCTCTTGCCTCATATTGAAGTGACTGGAGCTGCCTCAGTTAGAGGAAAGTCAGAGGCAATGTGTCCACTAGCTCTGGTACACAAAAGCATCCATAAAAGTGACCCTAAGTCTCCTTGTCTGTGGCTTACTGAGTAGAAGTGGGCCTGTGTTAGACCCTGTGAATAGTGCTCAGCCTGTACTGGCAAAGAGAGAGTTTAGCCTCTTGGCTTCCCCACCTCCTGCTCTTTTTTTTTTTTCCCTTTTTTTCTCTTCTTTTAGGAGCAATGAAAGGACTAGTCTGCTGCCACAGCCCTAGTCACTCCCCATGGATGACTGGAACAGCCGCCCACCAAAGGCAGCTCAACAGTGGAGGATGGGCCGGCAAGTGGCTCGGCTGTTGCTATAACAACAGTACCTCTGTCTCATTTCTTCTGAAAAATGAATTGCTGCTGGTGAGATGAAGCGGAGCAGATTCTTCTCACAGATGAAAGCCCTGCCGACAGCCTCAACACACTCTTGTTTATCTATTGGGTCTGTCACGGCATGTCCGAGCAGCTCTGCTGAGAATTTCAGGATGGGTTGGATTAGACAATCTGGGTCTGCTTGTGTCTGTGTGGTTGCATGGACTGCCTCTGTCCCCATGCCTCTCCTCCAATCAGGAGTCATTTAAAAGTCAACCTCCCAAAGTTTGACCTTTTCTTGTTCTGCAACTGGAGTTTCTCCAAAGGCATATAAAGAATAGCAAGTCCTGCTTCACCGTCTTCTGCTTTGGGGTAGAAAAGTGCTGTGAAATGCAGATCCATCAGCCAAATATTTTGCATGAATAAAGCTAAAGGCTTATGAAGCTGCAAGGAGGTTATTTTATTTTAATATTTTCCTTTTGTTTTGACATTTCCCTTTTACTTTGTGCATCAGCAGTATTCTGCTCCTTGACATAAAGCTCTAAGCTCCTGCTAGTATCCTCATGATGCGTACTGTAAAATGTACACAAACTAAATACTAGTAATAAGAAGGAGAGGGAGGGTACTGTAAAGGAGAATATCTTACTTCAGAGATTGTTTTTGTAGAGAGAAGTGGTGGGGTTTTAGTCTAAGACAATGTGGGGTCTTGGTGGTGGCAAACTATTTGCCAGTATAGAGTCCGTGTATGATATTCAACCAATCAAGGGTTAACATGGTGATTGGGAATGAAATCAAGATACAAAAATGAATGTTTGCATTGAAATAATGTGATATTTCTGTGTTGTACTGCAAAAGAGGAGTACAACATTTGAGTTTCCCAACTCCCTCAAAATGCTGGAGCCAAGGTGCTTCACCACCTGCAAAAGCTGTACTCAGCATGCTGCCTTCAAATAAACCTTTCATGCTAAGATTCTGTCTACCTACAGTTTTCCAGTGAGCAAACAAACAAACAAACAAATTAGTGCCTGTTAATCTCCTAAATCCTAAAACCTCTGAAGGAAAATAATGTGGAGCTACAAACTTAGAATAAGTTTAATTTAATTGATTTTGTTTTGCAACAAGGCACAGCTTCTGTGTGTTTCATATCTGTTGGAAAATAGTTGTCCTGTCAAGCTGTTAACGTGATCCTGCCTTTACTTTCACTGAAGCTGCTGTATATTTGTACAGGGGGACATCCAAATTCCAGCACATCATGGAACTTTAGGAACTGATACTTTTAGGGCTGGTTATTTGCCACTAGATAGTTTTACATCTTTTGGTAAACATTCATGTACAAATAAGGTGATGGATTCAGGATAAATTAATAAATTATGTGAAACCTAAAAGTGTGAAACCATGTGAAAGTGTATTTTCTTTCCAATATTTTGTAAAGGATTTCTTCAAACTGTTGCAAAAGGTATGGAGTAAGTTCACATGTATTCATCAGGAGATTCTCACTAATGCCTGCCTTGTCATTAGGGCAAATTTTTTTCACATCTTTTCCTTATATGAACTTTGCTTCATGACTAGAAGCCTGCCTCCAGCTCCTGTTCTTACTTTAGCTCAGCATTTGGTCAATATGGACTTGGTGCAAAAGGCCATGACAAATTTAGAACATTTCTACAAATCCTGTTTTTGTGTGTGCATGCCCATTGAACTTGGTCTTGAGTCACTTGCCATTTGGTCACTGTTTTTCTGATGTGGAAGGCAAAGAATGATAGCAGCTTTGTGGTGAGATGGCTTAGGAGCTCAGATGGGTGGTTTCAGCTGTAAATTGTATGAATAGCCTATTAGGGGCAACATTTAAATATGCTATTTTAACCCATTATATCAACTGTGTTACTGCCCACCTGCACTTGAGGCCACTTGTGCTCTTTTTCTTTCATGCCCTGGAGTTGTGCTGCCGTTCTTGTGAAGTGGTGCCATTCTGCATTGTCCATTCCTCGTCTCCAGAGTCTGAGCCAGGGTTGTATAAAGATCAGGGCAACAAACTCAGCTGCAGCGTTCTGTGGCATGCCAGTTACACTGGTCAAAAAGCAGCAGGGAGCTGTGATGCCATACATTGGTGTTCAGCTTAACATGGGGTTTTAGGGGAGGGAAGCTGCAGAGGTGAGAGCTGTATCATAAGTCCTCTTGTGAGATCTGATTTTGATCCTTCACACTAGCCCTGGGTGTTGGCTTACTTTCCACATAGCTGCTAAATGGCACAGATTCAGACAACTGCCACCCCTGCACAAGAACCTCTTGCTAGTAGATCTCTCTGCTGCCATGGCACTGGGGGATGAGCCCTGCTGTGAGGCTTTGTGCTCTGCAGCCTGGTGCATTCCTGCAGACCATGGCTGATAAACTTGACTATGCCAGGCCTTAATCAAGAGAGTACTGGTGCAATGTGCATTCCTGCCTGCATCTGCTGCCATGTGCATGATCCCATTCCAGGGCATCTGTGGAGCTCCTGGGGGCAAGAGTTGGGAAAGAAGTGGGACTCAACGATGGGGACTCCACACAGGTGATGGGGAGGCCCAAAATGAGCTCATAGTCTTCCTGTCCCCCACACTGCTGCAGGCTGGTTCTCTATCACAGCCTGGAGCTCAGGGAAGAAGAACTCCTTGATGCAAACCACTGGCTCCAGAAACCCAGGGTATGGAGAGACTGTCAGGGTATGAGCAGCTCCTGTGGAGCTGCACAGGCATAAAATCACAGGATGATTTGTGTTGGAAGGAAGGGACATTAAAGATTATCTCATTCCAGACTGGCCCTTCCATGGACAGGGACAACTTCCAGTAGTCCAGCTTGCTCAAAGCCCCATCCAGACTGGCCTTGAACACTTCCACGGGTAGGACATCCACAGCTTTTCTGGGCAACATGTTCCTGTGCCTCACCATCCTCACAGGGAAGAATTTCTTCCTCGTACTTAATCTAAACCTGCCCTCTTTCAGTTTAAAGCCATTCCTCCGTGTCCTATCACTGCATGCCCTTGTAGAAAGCCCTTCTTCACCTTTCTTGTAGCCCCTTAGGTACTGGAAGGGGCTCTAAGGTCTCCCCTGGACTCTCTCTTCTTCAGGATGAATACCCCCAACTCTCCATATTTGGAGTTTTAAGACCAGCCATCTTACACCAGAGGAGGAGCCCAGCTGTAGGGCAGAGGCTGTGGTCAAGAGTAGCTGGTCTGTGTGGCACCACAGAAGCCAAGAGGTAAAGGAATTTGAGCCTGCGGGAGACTTGCTGGCTTTGTGCAAGGCGGAACAGGCAGCAAAGTCTCGGTCACATGTGCCAACAGGGGAACCACTGGGGACTCTTAGTCACATGTTAATTATTTTCCCATGTAAAAAAGCCCTTCTGCTCCAGTACCAATCAAGGAATTTATGATCTGCTTAGACCCACAGACTTGCTTTTCTGCTTTGTTGTAAAGATCATACATCTGCAGAGGACCAGCTACATCAGTAGCTTGGTGTCCCATGGCGGTTCAGCTGTAGCTGCAGCAATGTGTGTGTCAATCATGTCCCTGTGCACTGTGTGCTGAAAGGGGCCACACAGGCCTGAAAGGGCACAGAAGGGCACAGCCCTCTCAGAACCACTCCCTCCAAACCCAGGACGAGATACAGATTTGCTTGCCTGACTTACACATAGGATGAAAAGGGAACCAGCCCTCTTGAGATGGGAGAAATAAATGGGATATGGATTGTGAGAAGAAAGAAGGTTGAGGACCTCTAGGTTAGGGAAGGGGTGGGAGCTACATGTCTGGGACTTTCATACTAGTAAAAATACCTCAAAAATTGATAAAATCTTTCAGTATTTTGTATTCTATTGTTCTGGGATCAAGGATGCGAGTGTGTCCTGAAGGCGTTTGCTAGAGCTGTGACCTCTTTGCTTCCTCCCCTACCCACTATTGTTTTTTGCCTTAGCTGAAGAGGGATGCTTTTTTTAGCCTGGTACATAAGTGAAGGACTTCACTTGGGTGTGATAGGGGAGGACTGTAGCTTGTTACAGTTCTTTGCTATGCTTATTTTAACCTGAATTAAAGCTTATGTTAAGACACTAATTTTTTTATAAAATTGTATTTTAATTTATTTGCTTTCCTGGAGACTTGTCTTGCTGTCATTTCTGTTAGCTATTTATGTTTTATGTTAGCTCCTAACACAGAGCTAATTTCCTTTTTTTTGTTATTTGATGGAGTTAACATCATGCAAAATGCTTTCTATTTTCTAGGGTGGATATATTTTTTTCCTCCTTTAAAACTCATTCTCAGTATGTTTTGTAGCCAAGAACAGAGGGCTAATCAAATGAAACTATGATAATGAATTTTTTAAAAGAAATTTAGTATCAACAACACATGTTTTCAATATAAGTAGTCAATCAATTGTATTGCAGGTATTTTTCAAGAAGCTTCTAGAAACTTCCAATAAAAAAAATTCAAAGCAAATAGCAAAGTTTAGTGATTTTTTTTTCGGTCTAGTTTAAGACTTCTCACTGTGTTAGGCACTGGGTAAATCTCATCACTGTGTGTCACTTGCTCCCTAAAATTCTGGTAGCTTAGAAAGCACAGATTATTTTACAGTTCTGCTCTCCTATTCAGGAGAATTTTGGGGATTTGGGGGTCAGGAGGTGTTTGGCTGTTTCTTTTTTTTCTGTCTTTTCAAATTGATTAAGGCATAATAATGAAATCAAAGAAACTTCCCAATCAGAGTTTTTAAAACTTATTTTCACTGGTAGGCTTGATGAGGAGTATCTGTCACGGCACTCATGAGAACTTTTTTTGCATCTGCAAATGCTTATTTTTTTCTTTCCTCTTGTTTTTATTTCAGCTTCAAGAGACAGTCAAAAGGAAGTTAGAAGGCGCACGTTCACCACTCAATGGAGAACAGCAAAATGGAGTTTGTGATGGGAGTTTTTCTCCAACCAGCAAGCGGACACGGAAGGATGTGCCAGGCATCGAGGCAATCAACAGCTTGCCCAATAATTTGCCTTTGCCTGCTGTTTCTCCTCTTCACCAGATTGACATGAAAGCCCCCCTGCCCCTGCAGAACAGTGGAAGTCACAATAGTGGACTAGAAGACTTGGGTGAGAATGGTGGACTTTCTGAGATAAAGCTCCCTGTTAATGGCTGCAATGAGCTAGATGATAGTTTTAACATCCTGCAGAACAAGGAACTAAAGCAAGAGCCTTTGGATGACTCCAACTGCATAGATACTTCTGAAACATCTCTTTCAAATCAGAACAAGCTCTTCTCAGACATTAACCTGAACGATCAGGAGTGGCAGGAGCTAATAGATGAACTGGCGAACACCGTTCCAGAAGACGATATACAAGATCTGTTCAATGAAGACTTTGAAGAGAAGAAGGAGCCAGAATTTCCCAGACCTGCCACAGAGACTCAAGAGAGCGCAAGTGTGAAAAGTGACCCATCTCATTCTCCATTTGCTCATGTCCCATTAGGGTCTCCTCAGGTGAGGCCATCTTCTTCCGGCCCTCCCTTTTCAAACGTCTCCACAGCCTCCAGCATCGCTTCTGTGTCCAGTGCCCCGCCAGCCCCGGTCCCTGCCGGGTCACCAGCAAACTGTGTTGTCCAGTCACCCCAGACTCCCAGCCAAGCCCACACTCCAGGCCAGACGCAGACACGCTCTGGAAATGGCTATATTATGAACCCAGCGGCAGCGACCGTGGCAGGATCAGGGCCTGGGCCGGTGAATATGCCGAGTGCTGACTTGTCTCCAGCTGAGCAGCTTAAGCAGATGGCAGCCCAGCAGCAGCAAAGAGCCAAGCTCATGCAGCAGAAGCAGCAGCAGCAGCAGCATCCAAATCAGCCCTCAAGCTGGTCACCTGTGGGGCCTCCATCTAGTCCCTACGGAGGACCCTTCAGTGCAGACAAACCAAATAGTCCAATGATGTATCCTCAAGCCTTTAACAACCAAAACACAATAGTGCCTCCTATGGCAAACAATCCCCAGAAGACCACAATTAATAACTACCTCCCTCAAAATCACGTGAATATGATCAGTCAGCAGCCAAATAACTTGGTCACAAACTCCTTGAGCAAACAGCCCAATATGCTTTCTTATGGCAACACCAAACCTCTGACCCATTTCAATGCTGAGCTGAGTCAGAGGATGACCCCACCGATGGCGACTCCCAGCAAGAACCCTATGATGCCATACATCCAGCAGCAGCAGTCCCAGCAGCCACAGATGCAGGCTCAGATGGCGCACCTGAGCGAGGAACAGAAACGCATGCTCATCATGAAGCAGAAAGGGATGATGAATCAGCCCATGGCATATGCAGCACTTCCTGCCCTTGGTCAGGTAAGCGTGAGTGCACAATGCGTGGGCAACCAAAAAGAGGCTGACACAAAAGCTTAATATCTCTTTGTACAGTCTCCTCCACCCTCCTCCTCTTTCTTCTGGGAAATATGGAACGTCATTGCAGATGCTTTCTGGGCTTTTCATGTGGTATCGGAGCTTGATGATTTTGAGAAATGACTTAAACGATGTTGCATTATGCTTTAGACCTGTTGTTAATTCACTGTATTTTTCTGAACTAGTGCTCTTTCCCTATGCTTCTACTGATGAGTGCTTAGGGCCACTCTGGGAAATTTTGGGTTAGAAGTTGTTCCTCCTTGGAGGTTTTGTTTCACTTCTTTTCATTACCTAAGTCTTGATGGTTGTGAATCTCAAACCACTGCATGGCTTACTTTCCACAGTGCAGTTAGCATTGTAACAAAAAAGTGGCTGGTTCCTTCTTCTTGGGGGAGAGATAAAGCCAGCTTTAAATAGCATATATGGCATTTTGGCTTCAGGAACAAAGGAAGAACATTTTGGCTGCTGAGTGCCTTTGGTTTCCACTGGAAGAAGTAAGGACAACTGAATGCTTTTAGTGGTGCTGGAACCATGATGATGATATGAGATGGTTTGTTCTGGGACTTCCAAGCAGTCTTTAGCAACATCCAGTACTTTATTGTTGTGAATCTGTAGAGTCCTTCAGCAAGAGGCTAAAGCCATGTTGACTTGAGTGGCTTGGCATCCCTATCTCACATGTGTTCCATGCTAACCTCTGGAGCAGCTGTTGCCAGGCTTGGGGAATGCTTTGTAATCAGTTAATAACCAACTTGAATAATGCTTACAGTAATTTCCTATTGCCTCCTGGGTCAGCAGGGTATTCTTAGTTGTACAGCCCCTGCAAAGATCTGCCCATCATGGAAAGGATCAAGAATAAAATTTTTTAAAGTTGTTTTGAGAGTTTTAAAGTGAATTAAACTTAATAATCAATTCCTAAAGTAGGTGATGTCTTCACAGAAGTTATGTGCCACCTAAACATGTCAGGAATTCTGATATAATAGTACATGAATAAAATTATTGGTTGATGGTGTCAGCATAACAGCTTTTCACCAAATTAGCTGTTTCACCTACAAGGAATATTTCTTTCTGAGCATGGTCTAACTGTGAGTCACACTGTAATGCATTTAGAAATATGGCAAAATCTGTCATTGCTTCATCTTGTGGAGTTTGGGGATCTACCAGTAAGGAGAAATAAGAGCTTTACGTGGTCAGAGCCCATCACATAGTATTTTAAATTAATTGCAAAACAAAAAAAAATGTTCATCTGCCTCCTATTTTTGATTCAGGATGTACGGTGAAAGCTCAAAGGTTTGTATTTTTATATTAATTCTGCTTGCCTCTTGCATTAGACATAGCTAGTCTAAAGCCTCTTCTTTTGGGAAGGTTTATCTAGAGAAATACTGTAATAATGACATGGAACTCAGATTGTAATTGGAGCTACAGGTTTGTCAGGTTGCAACAGAGAGGCAGGGAATGTCTGGTCATGCTGCCTAATGTTTTATCTTTTTCTTTTGTTGTTGTTAAGTTTGTTGAACTCAAAGACCCAGCAAACATGTGAGAAGATGAGCTGTCTGTGTGAAAGAGTTAATGGCATCTCTTCCATTTCATAGGTTGAGAAATTCATGTTAATATCTCACTGCAATTCCTCAGTATGAACGGGAAGCTGAGGTTTCATATATCTAATCTCACTCAGTTCCTTTTTTTTAATGTAGGAAAAACCAGATATTTGAATACAACTAGACATTCTTCCATAAACAAGTCGAGATACTACATAATTTCTGTATCATATAAAGAAGAAACTTAAGAGAGAGCCATACTTTGTTATATCTTATGAGCAATTCACATATATTGATCCAGTTGGGATAAGGGACTTCTTGCTTTTGTGTAGGCGTAGAAAGGTCTCTTTAGTACTTGTGGAACCCACTTGCCTACCCTGAAGGGATTTTGTTTGGTGACGAAAGTTGAAATAATAGATTTCTAACTGTGATGTATTTCTTCCTTCTTTCTCTCCCTGATTCCCTGAAAAGCATTTTTCTCTGGAAAATTGGAAAGCTTATTATTGTAAGATGTGCTTGATGGAACAGATTGTTTTTGCAAAATTGGTAAAAATGATATGTTGATATTGTTAAATCCAGACTATTGCATATTATCTGATTCTACTACTTACTGCAGGATGCTGATGGTCACATATGGAAAATAAGGAGATTGCACTTTTAGTTTAAAATACATTTCTGAATGTCAAATGAATGTATCTACCAGTTTATAGTTTCTACTTTCTTTGTAGTTTTGGGATGTGATACAGAATTGTAAAATGTGTGTTTGTGTTAAATTATCATGATGTTTTAACAAATGACATTCAAGAGGAAAAATAATCTACCTATTGTATCTCATGGTTAGCAGGGACCATATATTTCTGTCAAGTTACTCTTACAAGGGCATATTTGAGAACCAAAAGCTGATTTAGGGAACATCAGATGTGTACATAAACACCTTGTCTTATTTTCTGTGTACTGCTGTAAAATTTAGATATGGCTTAGTTTTGTGCATAGTGCACACACTAATTAAACCCATTCCCATTTGTGCCTGAGGTTGTAATAAGCAGCATTTTTACATGAACTCATTGCTTCAGTTGTTGAGCTTATTTTAGTGAGACACACCACTTTTTCAGTTCTGCTGGGACCTTGCAAATGCTCTGTGGAGGTCAGCTGTCCGTGACTGTCCTATTAACGTGTCAGTGCTGGTACTCTGGACTTGTGTCTTGGGCTTGCTGAGCATCACTGTGTACTCCTATAAAGAGAGGTGAGCAGCCAGAGAGGAAGCCTTTCAGTGCAATATATGTGTGAGTAGTTGGACAGGCAGAGTGGTAAATTAGCAGCTTAGCTAGCAGAACCAGTATCCAACAGAAGTAGGATTTCTCTAAAGGCTCTCAGCACTGTCGGTGTTGAAACTCTTCCTGTCAGCTGTGTTAGTCCTTCACTTTTCTGTGTAGATCCAGGGCTGGTACTGGCACTGGAGTTGTAGCCCTCAAGACATTATTGCTGAACAACCCATATGCCCTGGACCATTATGTCCTATATCTTATTCTGTAGCTTGTTTCTCTTCAAAGGAACATTGGATGTGGTGTTTTTTCACAAAGCAGATACTGGTTTGGATTTTTGAGTCAGGAATTGTCCAGGAGTGGCAGTTCAAGGTAATTCTGATGGGTTTTTTTGTAGAACTGAGTGTTAAAAGCATGGTCAGATCCTGACCCATCCATATCCAGCAAAACCCTCTGTGGATCCTGATCCAACTACCTTCAGCAAGGGTCTGTCTTCCTGTGAGTGTTCCCTCATGCTTCACTCTTCTCCACTTGGTCAGGCTTGTATTTAGAAATCCCTTTTTGCCTTCTCCCACGTCCCCTGATCTGCCCTAAACCCAGTTGTTAGTTTGTGAGTATGTGGCAGGTGTTGCCCTTTAGCCTCTTTCTTTTTCTGGATGTTTTTCATTCTTGCTTAGCTGTGGCTTAAAGGCTCAACCAGCAAGTAGATTTTCACAGGGCTCGTAACTTGTTAGATATTTGAAGGGTAGAAGTCTTCTGCTCTTCTGGTTCTCAGGTCATAATAAAAGAAATCAGTTTCACACCAAGATGCAACAGGGACTTTGTTATGTGATTTAAGAAATAAAAACAAGCAAGCCTCAACCAATCTCCTCTCAAAAATTAGAGTGTTGTTTAACCTAAAATGTTTCATTAAATTTTTGAGGTGTATATAAGGTTTTATAGGATACATTTATTTCTTTTTTTCTTTAAACCAAAACATAATTTCAAATTGAGGAAAAGCGAAAACATTTTTTGGGGGAAATTTCAGAATAATTAATTGTGCCTTTTCTAGATTCCAGATGTTCAATATGCATGCATAATGGTAAGAGAAAAATGCAGCCCAATGAAATAGATGTTGAATGGCTGAGACAGAATTTGATGTTTGGAGCCAAGTGTGTGAGAGAGAGTAATGAGAGGTTGAAACAAACAAAATTCTCAGTGGGTGTAAGAAAAATAAAACTAGACTACAGCTCTTTGCCTGCACGGGACTGTGAGAATGCTGCAATTATAGTTCCTATTGAAACCACTAGTTATGTTGTTTGAAATTGGAGGGATGTGAGTGAAGGGGAGAAATGGCACCATCCTGTAAGAATATCCTCACATTTTCTTTTCTGTCTTTTGTTTTAATCTTACAAATTCAAGATGTGTCATCTGCTCAGCTTCGTTTTCCACGCCAAAGATAAAGGGAGATGTATGTCCAGAGAACATTTCCAAAACGTAATTGTTGTTGTCCTTTCAAAGCGAAAAGGTGTGTTTCTCTTTGTAATTGTAAAAGAGATTTTACAATTTTTTGAAGTTTATCTTTGGGATAGTGAGAAAAAGAGGTTGTTTGTGTTCTGGAATTTGGCCTTTTTAAAAAGTCTACCTGCAAGTAAAGAAGAAAGGCTACTGATTTGTATTCACTGCATGAAAATGTGGCAGAATCACAACTGTCTTGCCAGATTTTAGGGGAGACAGGTTGAAATGGAAATAGTGACAGAGACAATGAGAATCACTTGGTGAACAACCTGTAGAGTCAGAGTGAACGCCTGTCTATGCTGTGTTTGACTTGTAGACACTGTTTTCCACAAGATGCAGTGCCTGCCTTTTTGAAAAATGTCAAAATTTGCTCTGTGGAAGATTTTTAAGGACTGGCAGGTTTGGATGGTTTCTGACCATCTCATCAGGCAATTTGTAAACAGTAGCCTGTCCTTACCATTTTTGCTCTCATCTGCCCATTGTGCTGGCAAGGAGGCCAGGAGGTCTTAGCATAAAGCACTAGAAACACATGTTGGACGGTACTTGGCTGAGGTTGGATCTCCATGGCATAATCCTAAAACCCAAATCTGTGGCATAATCTTAAAATCAATTTTGTTGGTATTTCCTCATTTTGTGACCTGTGGTTCTGTACTTATTAATCTAATACAAAGTTGTTCATTTCATATGGTAATGGTTTTATTCAATACCAAGTTTTTTCTCTAGTCTAAACCTTGCAAAATTGGAGTATAACAACACTGTTCTCATGCCCCAACCAAACCAATCGTCCTGTCATAAGGGAACAGGAACAGTGGTTGATTCACTATCCCTGGAGATATTCAAAAGACACGTAGATGTGGCACTTAGGGACATAGTTTAGTGGTGGACTCAGCAGTGTTGGGTTAAAGGCTGAACAAGATGTTCTTAGAGATCTTTTCCAGTCTAAATGACTCTGTGATTATATGGAAACCTACTTCACTGAAAGCATGCTGACCAGTATGCCTTGTTACATCCCTGGAGTCATCAGAGGTGAAACTGTTGTCCCATTGTTTTTCTGAAGCATGAGTCAGAATAACGGGTCTTTTCCTCTTTGAATAACACAGTTGTGGTAAATCTTTGGTTCACAGAAACTTCTCCACTTGTTCAAGATTCATTAAAATACATTGTAGTGCAATTTTCTTCTTGTCTAGTTTCTCAAAGACTCATAATGTAAGTTATTCCCATCTGTAAAAACTATGTCCCACATTACTTTTAGAAGCAGATAATTTATATTACTGACTGCATAAAGTGTATACAAAATGTTCCCTATTTTACTTTTTTTCCAACTCTTTTCCTTCCTACATCATCTAGATTGCTGTATAAAGAGCAGTTTGTCCTGTTATTTAGTAAGGCCTAATAGTTTTATGATTCAACACATGCCAATCAACTCTCCAGTTTTGTTCATTATGACTCCAGTTGCAAACCCCTGTGATTCTGAAATATCTACAACCAGTAGCAGCATATTTTCATATAAAGTGCTACCCTTTCCTGGTGTGGGGTTTTGGTTTATTTGGTTGGTTGGGGTTTTTTTGCCATTTTCTCCTGAAAGTGCAAGTTATCATCATCAGTTTTATCTTTCCAGTCTCATGACCTGTTCTACCTGCTTTCATCAATACCAGCCATAGCCCACTTCTTGTTTTCCAAGAGCCTTTCTAACTCTTCCTGTTTGTTGTATATGCTCATAATGTCAATATACAGATGGTGTAAAGCTGTGTTGTTTCTACCCTCTTCAATGGCTGCATAAGGCAATGACAGCAAAGCTGAACATGCTGGGATGCTCATACCATGCTCTCTCTAATGCTGTGATCTGTGGGCTAGTGTGCTGCCCTCTGAGCATCAGCATAAATAATTTAGCACAAAAAGGATGATGTTTTCAGTGCTAGACAGAGAAAGATCCACACAGGTTTTTTTCTTTTAACACCGTTCTAGTGTTCTCTGGAGAATCAAAAGCCCTCCTTCCTGTCCTATCTCCTCCACCCAGGTGGTCACCTCCTGGATCAGCCTATTCACTGTGGGAGAGATGACACCTCTACTCTTTGTGGATCTGGGAAAGTGTTTATTGCAAACTAGTAGCTGTTGTGGTTTGATGTAGACAGTGAGTTCAGCTCATGAGTTATACTCCATTTTTATTTTGAGAGAAGGCTTAATTCAAAGACCAAGGGTACTGTACCCATCCTCTGGAGCACTTGGTCTGTTTACCCTTTAGTGCCTCAGCACTGACTGACAGAGCTCGCAGAGCACTTGTCTGAGAATTCTGGTGTGACTTAGTCCGATCTCTTTCTCTCCAGTCTGTGATCTTTCATGGCCCAACCATGATGCAGATTGAATCATAGCTTGCACTTAGATAATATTTAAGAGTTTTAAATTTGTCCCTGTGTAAATTCCTGAGTGTCCTTAATGTTACGTTTTTCTGGAGTGTAGACTTCTTTCCCCTATATTCATTTCTCTTCTGTATTTCCCAAGTTTGCCAGTTTGCTTCTCAACATATCAAAAATATTAATCTGACCTTAACTTTGCAGGAATCTATATTCCTATGTTTAAATTCATGAATATATGTCTGAATATCTTAAATGTCAACTCATGCCCCAGAACACTCGTGGTCGGAAACACTAAGAAATTCTATAATCACTTTAAAATCACAAGCTCATAAAATTAATATGTCTTGGTGATGATGGTGGTAGTTATCTTCCTGTTTTCTCAACTGCTGGGATTCTTGATTTCCAGCTGTTCTTTATCCATGTGGACAGGAGTTGGCTTTTTAAAGTAAAGCTTTGGTTCTCCCTTACCCCTTCAACACTAGAATATGAAAGGGAAAACATGTCAAATTATAAATCTTACAATGTCATTATAAATTAATGTAATACTAGGATTATTTTAACCCCCATTTCAGTCCCATTCTGTTCATGTGGTACCCAGCTGCATCATTAAGGTTATGATGCAACTCCAGACCTCTTACTTGGAAGCTCCTCTTTGGTTGTGCTTGTATTTCTAAGGTGTCACGTAGTCCTTTTAGAAAAGACACATCACAAAAACAAATCACACTTTTTTCCAAGTTACTGTCTGTACTGAATACACAGGTGAAGTAATTGCTCAGTGCATACCAAAATTCCTTCATTTGCCACCACCAAGGAGGCTGAGTGTGCAGTGGATTTTACACCTTGTAGTTCACAGCAGTGATAAAATCAGCAGCAGCTCCTGACCAGATTTGACAGTACAGATCCTGGGCTAAGGAAGTCTCTATTTCATCTCTCCTTCAGAGGCACAAGGAAGATCTTGTCTTCCTTCTCTGCCCAATCTTCCAGGTCTCATGTGGATCACACGAAGGTTGGTAGCCTGCTTTCCCTTGCTGCTAATGGGAGTCCAGCAAGCCTTGAAACTAATTTTGGAAGAAAAGAGGCTTTGCTGGAAAGCTGAGGAAGGCTTTGCAGCAATCCTCCCAGTTTCTTTGGTATGGGTAGCTCTGCAGAGGACACCACCTGAGGCGGCTGACTGTAAGAAACAGCCAGATATGTGTTGTGTACATCTGCTGTGAGGAAGGAGGGGGCATTTCACAGCAGCCTTCTATGCTGTGCAGTTTGGATCCGAACACACTCAGATCTACTACATTCCCACAGAATTTAAAGTGGGGGGTTTTCTCTATAATTTCTGAAGCTCTGAATATAAATAAATAAATTATTAGGCTTCATCAGGCATATAACAATGTACTTTTGATTATTGAGAGCTGGACCCTTATTTCTCACTGTACTGATTTTAAGAGATGAACCAAACTGCCTCCTTTCAGGCTGCATTTCCATCCTCAGCAGCATTTCTAAGCCTCAGTGTCATTTCATGTATCTGCGCTGACATTAAATTTAAAGTTGCCTTTTGACTATTCTGTTCTGCAGGGAACAAACTGTTAGCAAATCCCTTTGCTAGGAAAGCCTCTTCTGAGTAGTCAGGGAGTTTATTCTCCAATTTAAGAGTAGTCTCATTGTCTTTCCCACCCTTTGTAAAGAGAACAGGAGATGGATTAAAAATTAACCCTTTCCATCTCTTTTTCCATCTCCCTTCCATAACCTGGGTTTATACAAGCTGAGATTCAATTTCAAGCAAACCTGTAAGGGTTTTTTTTCAGTACTATTTTGGGAAGTGTTTCACTTTACATACAGAAATATTCTTGCAACAAAAATTATTCTTGAATAAACAGTACCCTCCCCCACGCTCTCTTTACTGCTGCAAGGATGGAATATCTTTGTTGCTTAACTCCCTGTGGGGAGAGACTGAGGGAGCTGGGGTTGTTTAGCCCGGAGAAGGGGAGGCTCCGAGGTGACCTCAGCACTGTCTAGAACTACCTGAAGGGAAGTTCTAGCCAGGTAGGGGCTGGTCTCTTCTCCCAGGCACTCAGCAATAAGACAAGGGGGCACGGGCTTAAGCTCTGCCAGGGGAAATTTTAAGTTGGAGATCAGAAAAAAATTCTTTACAGAGAGAGTAATCAGGCATTGGAATGGGCTGCCCAGAGAGGTGGTGGATTCACCATCCCTAGAGATTTTTAAACGCAGATTGGATGTGGCACTGAGTGCCATGATCTGGTAAATGGACTAGAACTGGGCCAAGGGTTGGACTCGATGATCTTGGAGGTCTTTTCCAACCCAATCAATTCTATGATTCTATGATTCTAAGTAGCTTTCATGCAGTTTCTGCTCCACTATGATCACCCAGCCGGCTCAGCCATGGACCTCCTTTCCTTTGCCTGCACTCTCCCTCTGCTCTTATTTCCCTCTATTAAGGAGCTTACAGCAATGAAAACTGCCTATCAAATAATCAGTCAATAAGGGTAAAGTTTATAGGGAATCCTTTAATTAAAGCTACTATTTTGAACTATTAATAGATTGTGATTATCGTAAAAGTAAACTCCATCCTGTTCGTTCCTTTATTTTTTCTCAACTTTCTTTTTCCATGACATATGGGTGACTCCTTCCCTGCCCATACTCACGTAAACAGAAGGGACACTATCAAGGGTAAATTATGAAAAGTCAGAATGGCATCCTCCTTCCCACAGAGGACTGTTTGCTGACTCCCCATATTGTACACATTCTACTTTGCTGTCTCCTGCACCATCTCCTCTTTCCTGGGAATGGCATGCCAGAAGGGCTGCCACGTGTCCAAGGCTGAGCTTCAGTGCATGGAAGGAGCCAGGGCAAACTGCTGGGTTTCCACCTCAGTGTACCCATCTCCAGTGTAATGCAGAAATGAGATCTTTGCAAGTGGAGGAGGAATACATGGCAGTCCTTTCCAACTGTTTCTGAAGGCCAGTCCCATTCATCTGATCAAGCTGATAAATAAAACAACATTGCAAGGGAAGAAAATCTTAGGATTTCTGCTGTGGTGGAGCTTTGTGCGGGCTGTCAGAGCCACGTACCAGAAGAGGTAGTGCCCACCTCAGAGGTCTTGCAGCTAATTAAACATTACACATGGCAACAGCTTCATTTTGGGTAGCACTGTGAAGAGCTTATTAAAATCAGAAATGCCACAGCTGAAGATGTCCACAGCTGTGCTACTCTGCGAGGTGCAAGAAATTGCAGAAGGGGAGGAAGGACCACGAGAGAAGCTGAATCACACAAACATCTTGTGGGAGACTGAGCACTGCCAGAAGGAGAAAATCCCCTACTCCGTTGTAATCCCTGTGTTTTTTAAATGTCTTCCCTCCACCCTCCTCCAGCAGCATTTCGGTGGCACTGAAAGAGGCTGTTTATCTTGAGAGCATGAATACAGCTCAGCTCTTTTGCTTCAGGAGAACATCATTAATCCCGACTGATATTCCAGCCAGGAACTTAAGACAAAGTAAGGCTCATATTTTCAGAGGAAAAGTAATAGTCCCCTTTTTAAGGGCTCATTTTCACTCACCTTTGTTTACTGCAGTTCATGGCTGTAGCTCAGGAGTGTTCTGAACTTGTGAGCAGGCAACATCACTGTGTTTTGTGAAGTTATGTGTGGAGCCCAACAGCCCTTCTTAAACTTGTGAGTTCCTTTGTGGCTAATATAGCTTTTTGGGCATATATTACCAGGAGTTTTCTGTCCCTTCTCTAAAGCAGTGTGACTTACAGCCTGCTTCTGAGCCCTCAGTGAAGGGCTTGGCTCCCTGATCCAAGAGCAGCACTGCAATGCCAGGACCAGTGTCAGGGTGTGTTCTAAGCCTTGAGCTCAGCCTCTGCTTTCTCTGTCTCTGCCTAACTTCTGTCTGCAAGAAGGAATGCTCTCTGATGATCAGTCTATGCTCCCTGGATGGCTAGGGTGTTCCAGCTCAACATGGAGGGGTACCTTCCACTTCTGAATTCCTATTTTGTGTCTTATTTTATCTACGTAGATCCTAATTCTGGTGCTTTCCAAGGCATTTCTTAATATTCAAGCCTAGTGCAACCTAGAAGCATTATGTTACTGGCATGTATGTTTGTTCCACCAGAAGGATTTCCTAGTGTCTGTGAGGTGCACGTGTCCACAGTAGGAACACTTAATACCTCTTGAAAGACTGTCCCAGTAAGTGGTTAAATGCAGATTTGGAGTCCTGCATTCAGGAGGTTCTGCCAAATCCCAGCTGATGCATCTAATTTGCTAAAGAATGTGGCTTCTGCTCTCTCAGCAAAGATTTCATTCCTCATGGGCAGTGGGAAACTTGCCCTCTTTGTATTAATGTTCACCAGCTTACTGTTGTCTGAGACAGCCAAGTTTGTTACTGAGGAAAGAAACCACTCTGTTGGTCCCTGTGTTCTTTGTTCTCACATCTCTGTGTGTGTGTGTACACTTATTCTGGAGTCCTCCCACCCCCTATTTAGCCCCTTTTTCATGTGTGTGAGGGACATTTTGCATGCATTAGCCTGCAAGAGTATCTTACACATCGGGAGGAAAACACCCATTCTGTGTCAACACATCTTCCAAACAGGTGGCTTCCTCATTTACACCCAGTGGGAGCTTGTTATCGGCTCTTCCTCTATACTAAGAGTGGGAGCTGCCTAGAGAGGGTCAAGTGTCTCATCAGAAAACAAGCCCAAGTTCAGCAGCACTGTCACGAAATCATATTTTAGTGTTTTCTCTGTCTCCTTTTGACTTCTGTTTCACACTTGTGCAATATTAAAGTCAATTCCTTGCTCCAGAAGCTCTGTCTTTGGCTGCTCATGCTAGCACCCTTCTATAGAATCTGTTCTGCGAGGTCCCTCACTGCTAGCTAAAATCTCCTGTTTTGAAAAACAGATAAACCTTTGAGATGTCTTTTGTTTCCTTGTGGTATTTGGAGAAACTTAGGGAAAGACACTGTCTTTAAAAAACAGAAAGAAAAATAATTTTGAAAGTCTACCTAGACAGTTTAAGGTCTGTCCTGAGAAGATGATGACTCCTTTTTTGACATGATACTCCCTGTAGGCTTAAGACTTAACACTCTCAAAAGAATCTGAATTTTAAATTCATTTTTATACATGGTATTGCCTAGAAAAAGCAAGATTCCTGAGATTGCCCAACACACACTTTCCAGGGAAATTTTTTTCCAGGATGTACTTCTTTCCCTCTGAATCCAGCATCTGAGAGTGGAGGGGATTTTTTTTGTGGGGTTTTGGTTTGGCTTTTTTTTTAATTTGTTGGGGGTTTTCTTTGTTGTTATTGTTGTCATTTTTAATCTGTCTTATATTATTTGTATGTTCCTTTTCTCCCAACCTCTACTCCAGGAGTGGTTTTTCTTTCTCTCCTTGTGGGTTTTCTGCTCAAGTTTACCCTCTGTTTTCCCTCATCCAGTTTTTGTCTGCCTTCCCTTCTTATCAATTTAAAAGCACAGAACCTTGGGTTTGGTGTTGTTGCAGTGCACAGGAAATCACTGTAGACACCACAGATTTCTGTGGTTTTATACCTCCGGCAGATGGAAATAGTATGAAACATTTGTCATCATAATAAATGGGGGTTTGACCAGTCATGGGACTGATGAAGGACTGGAGGATCTTAGCTATAATCTCACTAATGTGGTGGCATCATCCATGTGATAAATTTGGCCTCTCCACCTGCAAGTCTGCCCACTAATTCATCTCAACCAGGACTTGAATGTTGTGAAGTATGGAACAACATCACTGGACCAAGATTGTATGTAGTGTGCCCTTACCACAGATGGCTAAAACAAAACTAAAACCGTAGAATTTTCTACTGTTAAGTGGCCAGTGACATGTAGTTTCATATACCTTGAGGATTTGCCTCTGGCAGGAGAAGGCAGTAAATTAAGATTACAAACCCTTGCAGTCTTACAGATGGAAAAGCAATTTTAAGTCATTTTTGGGAGAGACTTTAAGTTTCTGTTGCCCTTCATGTCATGTGAAACTGGTCTCATCACTTGACTGCTTCACTGTTGCCACAGAGACATGCATAGAACAGAAATACTTAAAGCTTTTAGAAAATTTTCTCATATAGTTACTATGTACATCACAAACTACACAATACACATGGATTAATAGTAAAACTTAATGTGTGTGGTCACTCTGAGGCAATGTTTACTTCATTGGTCTCACTACATGGGGTTGCTAGTCCAGTATCAAGGAGAAACTTTTCTGTGGTTTTGAGAGGTACCAGTGGGTCATCACACACTTGCTCACATCCCCCAGCCTTACTCACACAGTAAAAGACAACATAGTGAGGAAACTGTATGGGACAGTACAAAAACGTTTGGGTGTCTGGGGCAGGTGAAGCTCTGGGTGTCAGCTGGAGACATCAGACATTTCACACTATGACACAAGAGAAGTCACCCACTCTGCCACTGTAGAAATTTCCCTTTGCATTTGACCAGTTCCTGTACCTGCTTTGCAAAAAGAGCAGGGGTTCCATCCTCAGTCCTTTCCAAGACACAGATAGGAGCAAAAACCACCAGCAAAAAAATAATCCTTGACTCTGGTTACATAAAGGGTGGGCTCTTTTCCAAGGGCTCTGCTGAAAGGCACAGCTGTCACCTGTAGGCACACTTGCAGGGAGCTTGCTTTGGCTGGGGAAGGCCAGAGTGTCAGAGACACTGCATGCCTAGGATTTTTGTGCTAATGGAGCAATGGAAAAGGCTCTAGTTTGGCAACTGGGAGGGGGGAAAACACAGGTACCAGTGTAGCCCTTTAGGAGAAAGCAGTTTGTGGAAAGAGCAGGGCCCCTAAACTCTCCCGCCTTGGAGTAAAAGCTGCACTGCTCACAACATGCATGTGTTTGTGCATTGCTCTCAGCTGGATGTTTCCCACTGCAGAGGGGCAGGGAAAGCTGAATAAAGACAAGCAGAACCCAAACCTCTTATGGCTTATTATCCACTCACCTGTCTGGAGCAGGGTGCTTGCGTGCTCTGCTTCCCAGCCACTTCACAAGCCTTGTGTCAGAGAGGGTGTGTGCACTTTGGCTTCTGGGCAATGCAGGTCAGAGTAGAGTGGAAATGTCAGGGCTGTAACCTAAGCAGAGCTCCCAGCATTGTGATTCCTGTAGCAAACAGCAGCTGTGGAGTTGCCAGCATAGACTCCATCAATGCAATGACTCCATCATTTCATTTTCCCCAAAGGCTTATGTGTCTGCTTTCCTCTGCTTCTGCTCAGGTACTCTCTTCTAGGTACAGTGCACTGGGTCAAACCCCCCCAAACATTAATGTCAGTTAAAAAGTTGGTTTAAGGCTCATGAGAAACACATTCCTCTGAAAAAGCATAGACTTTTGAAAAATTCTCATGGTAAGTCTGAAATCCACAGACTGCAGGGGACATGGCAGGGCACTGTTTTGTTTTTAAGGTGGTCTTTTATCACCTCTTGGATTTCTCAAAGAAAAGAATGGGGGTTATTGTGATTGATTTTCAATTAATTGAGAATTACGTGGTCTCTGTCCTCCATTTTTCTTACCTATTCCACCACTTTTATTTTCCTATTAATAGACTGTGCTTTGCCTTTTCAACTTAGTGAGAGCTTTCTCACCTACACAGCCCTAGTCAATGGGAGCACTTACGTAAGGACTGCACAGTCTGCCTGTGTGTCTTAATGAAATTGGAGAAATGATGGGGGGTTTTTTCCTAGTTCTTTGAAATTACATTCTTCTTTCTCAAAGACTTTTTTTTGGCCTCACAAAATTAGATCACCACTACGCAAAAAAGAACCCACTGTGATCACAGCTTTGTTGCACAATGCCTGTACTTTCTTGAATGTTGTTCCCATCTCTTCAAGATTAAGTAAGATCCAGTGGGTTGGACCTTCGATCTGCATAATAAAGGGCAAGGAGGCAGTTTGTAAATCCTGCCTTTCCATCTTTATTCTTTGCAGTTTGGGACCTGAAGGCTTGAAATAATTTTTGCTTGCTAAGAAGAAACTTTATGTAATACATGTGGAGATACTATTATGGTAATTAGTGTTGTTAGGAAAAATCAATGTGTGTAAGTCATCCAACAGCAAGAAATGATCTTCTCACAATCAGCAATTTATCATGCATTGCCAATGCAGGAGGGCTAGGACTATTTTATTCGGATAAATTTCTCATTCATTGAGTCAGTAAATCATGGTGCACTTCATGATGGTAATTTTTAATGTGACTGCATTTTGTTAAGTTTTAATCACGCATAATGGATTTTATCTGACAATGAGGTCAACCTGTAGTCTCTTCCTCTGTCATTTGTATCTTACCATCCCACCATGGGCAAGATCACAGTCATACCCAGATGCCCCAGATGGGAGGGGGATAGTGAAATACAGGAGGCCCAGGAAGATGAGCTGTTATGACTGATTTCAAGAAGTTTAGGCTTAGGTGAAGATTTACCCTGGGTGGAACAACACCAGATTATACTTGCTGTGTTTTTGCATCTGAGTGTAACTGAACTTGTTTGAAAACTGTTTTCCCAAGCTCTCAAATTACACTTTTGAGCTGACCAGTTTGAGTCAGGGCTGTGGAGGCACCTTTAATCCACTGAATACTCTGGTAGGGATGCAGCTGATGCTGTTCTTTTCTCTGCATTCCATGGTGAACTTTTCATTGGAAAAGCAGTGGAAGATGAACTGTGGAAGTGAGGCAAGAGACCTCTCTGGTTTTCAATGAGAGACAAGGTCAACTCTTCAGTGTCTTCATCTTGAGTTCACCTCTGCTGTGACTTGCCCATTCTTAAGCTAGTAGAAAAATCCCTGTTGTCTTCATCTACAACAGGAACGTGCCCTGGATCTGCCTTGCAGCTTCAATACAATCCTGCTGTTCTTGCTGATGTTTCCAAATGGCTGTGGAGTGTTTCCATTTGCTTTTTATATAAGTGGTTTGATTTGATGTTCTTCCCCCCTGAAGCAAGATATAGCTGTGTTTCCTTTCTCTTTTTCTGGTGGCTTCCCTATGTTTTTGTTGTTTCCTTTCTCCATACTTCCCCTTACGATTTTGTTTATTTTCTTTTCACTCTTGCCTTCACTCTTTTTTTCTTTTTTCCTTTTTATCAACCAAAAAGACTCTCACTCTTCATTCACCTCTATAAACATAGCAAGCTCTTGTCCACTGAAAGGGGAAATTGGAATACAGGGAGAAGTGTAACAGTACCAGAGATGCTGTTCTGTTTCAGGTTCTAGTACTGTGCCGTTCATGTGGGGGTTGAGCAGTCTCTGATGAGCTGCTTGGGCTGGATTTCTTGTTCTAGGCAACAGGAGGAATGCTGTCAGTCCCCACTGACTGCTACAGCAGTCCCACTGCGGCAGAGTTGCATCTCTCTCCTCCTGAGATTTGCAAGTCTGTGGTTACAGTCTAACCCAGGCTTATTACCATCTCCTGTAGATACTCCTGTGCTCTTCTGACACTGGGGCTGCCTCTCGCTGTCACACAGTCACCTGCATGGGCATGGCTTTCCCTGCTTCCTTTCAATGGATGTAGCCTTCATGTGAGATCAGTGTATCCTTTAGAAAGGTGCTTGAGTTCCTTTGGGATGAAAGGTACTATATGAGTATGAAATCCTCTTAATGTCCCAGAAGGCTGGCCATCAATCTTGGAAGAGCCATTTCAATTCTTCCTCCAGATCCTCTGTTTTCTTTCTTTTGCTGTTCCTTTGAGACAGTGACAATCTGGAGACTGATGACCCTTTCTTTTACCACAGTACTGGATGAGGGAGAGGGAGAATTAATTGTCCATGACTTTTGTGGGAGGATTTTCCTCCTGTATCAAATGATTAGGATACCTTGTGTGTTCTGAAGCTGTGACTCACCACCCCGTGATGGCTTCCGTGTGGAGCCTGACCTGCTCTTTCTAGGTCAGACTCTCTAGTTACACTGGTGCAAGTCAGGAATATTCATTGAAGATAATGAATTTATGCAGAAACCATTTTAGAAAAAATCTGGGTTGTTTGGTAAATGGAAATGAAGTAAACCTCCTTTGTTTGGGATTTTTTATTTGTTTGTTTGGGTTTTTTTTGTTAATATGGAAGAGAAGAGCAACCTGAAAGCATTTACTGTCTTTGCAGGTTTTTAGTATCTCTCTGTGTCTTTGTCTCTCTAATGCAACTTTGCCTACAGCCTCATGCATTAGCAATGCAAAGCAGATTTTGAAAGCCAAGGGAATCCAGGCTCTTCCAGATGAACACTGATTTTAAAAAAAAGATAAAAATCTAGAAAGAATAAAGGTTGTCCAAGTGGCATATGGTATGACAGTGACCCTACTGTAAGGACAGATGTACAGAGCTAATGGTAATCCTATACTGGAGCCAGATAACATTCTGAGGTTAGGAAATCAAAGCCCCATGCTTTGGCTTAGCAGAGAATTAGCATGTGGAGCCTGCATTAGTTCTGGAAACAGGGCAATTCAGTTCTTAGTCATGTTGCATTTGGGGCTTTAAGCTTCAGTAGCAGCAAGATCCTACCTCATCCTGTGTAGAAAAATCAGTCCCATGCAGTTTGACCAGGGAACAGAGTGTGTTTAGCAAAGCTTCAGTGTTTAGATGGATTTGTGGAGAAAGTGTATACTGTTTATGATAATTATTTCAGAGAAGTTCATGTCTGTTGCTGCAGAAACAGATCATATGCTGCTAAAGAGCTTGTGAAGTTGGGGAGTAAGTGCTGATATTCAGAGCAGAGACTGCAGCAGTTGGTATTCAAGGGATGTTTGGGGGCTTTTGCACATGGGGACCCCAGAAAATATCTTATAGCAAAGTAAGCCTCAGGCTTGTACAAGAGCCACCTCTGCACATGGAAGGTTAATATCCTTTAATGACACAACCAAGTCTCAGGGTTTGTTATTGCAGATGTAGTTCCCTGGAGTCCCAGCACAGGCAATTTGTTGGCCAGTAGATTTTTGGAGCAGCTTCAGGTGGTCAAGCACTGTGCAAGGGCATGTTCTTCTTCCAGACAAAGAGAGGAGTACAAGTGATGTTATTATTTCATTTCCCAGTAGTACCTGGCGTGGTGTTAAGTGAAAGAATTACATAAATTCTGTGTCCTTGTTAAAAAAAAGTCATGGTCAGTAATGAAAACCAAGAATTTTTTGCATTCTCTAGCAAACTACCTCTGTCTCACCCAAGCCCACCTCTTTCTGCCTTACTCCTTGTGGTGTCCCTCTCTTTCTTCTTGTTTTTAAATCTATTTAACAATGAGAGCTTCCTTATGTATATTTTCTGATAGAAAGTAGGTCATGTCTTCCAATACATGATACCAGTAGCAACCCCTGGAGAACAGAAATTATAGGGGTAGGACCATCATTTGTGGTGCAGTTTTGCATATCTACATTCATTTAGGCTCAATTTTTAAAATGGCAAAATGATCATAGTGTCAACTAAAAAGTTGATCATCACTGAGACGTTTTGACCATTCTCATTACATTTCCTTTTATATTTACTTCTATTTTCCCACAAAGGGAGAATTTGGGTACAGGAGAAAAACACAAATCTAAAATGTCTAAAGGCAACATATGATTAAAAGGAAAAACCAGTGTTTTCAGGCTTCTTTTGGAAGGAAATGTCCTGGCTCAGTTGCAGAAGGTAGAAAAGGATTTAAAGATTTTGGTTTTGTTCTTAAAAGACTATGTACATGTTTTGTATTGGATCATTATTGGTCAGGAATTGGGACCTGTTGTATTTTTTTTTCTATTTTCTATCAAAGGTTTTCTAATGAGCTTGTCATAGGATATGGATCCAAGTACAAAAGTAATGTCATGGCAAAGTTGTATCTTAGTCATTCCAAAGTTGAACTGCTTTATCTCTTTAAAAGACACATCAGATTTTTTTAATACAATCTTTTTGAAGGATTTTTGGGCTTATTCATTCCTTCAGAAGCAAGCTTGGGTGTTTATTGTCATTTCTGTTTGCATTCTGCATTCAAATGGTGCTGTTATTAAAAAAATATATTTTTTTAATTGGCCTCTTTGCGTATCTGTCTCTGCTTTCCTGTCGCATCATCTGCTGCTTGTTTCCCCCCCTGCAAGCAGAGTTACATTCTCTTGCTTAGAATAATGTATGATGGGGGAAAAGAGGAAACTCATTAAAATACTTAAACCAGGAAATAGTCCACTTACACAATCCCCTCTTGTTTTTGATGGTGTCCCTGGAAGCCTGAGCACAGTTAGTCATTTCTGCACACATGGGCAAACAACCACAGTGAATATTTAAAATCCAGTCTGTTAACACAGTATCTCTGGTTGGGGTTTGTTGCAAGTGATGGATCACTAATAGTTTAAAACTCAGAGGCTGGGAAATTCTTTTGTAAATTGAAGAGGATTATTTCATGCCGTTGGGCGTCCCTGTCAGAATATAAAAGTCTATTAACAGAGATGGTATTGAGCACCCAGGGGTTGCTTGCAATATGTAATTTACTAAAAACATACATGCATAGCAAAAATCATACCCAACAGCCAAGATTTCAGCTCTGTGCTGCTACTCTCAGATCAAGCACATGTACAGAAATCACTACATAATATTCACCTTGCAACTGTGGTCTGATCAGGTTCTTGCCTTGTGAAATACTGTTTGGCTTCCTTAGGACTTGGTGCAGTGAAAATTCTTTTTATTATTATACATAGTTGTTACTGAAGTTTATGGCAATTCTGTTTGGAGTGCTAAAAATTAATTTAATAGAATAATAAGAATTGAGCCGGTCCATCTGTTCTTGTTCCATTCTCTTGACAGCAAGTACAGTATTTCAGTTCACATAATGGTGTTCTTCACATGCAGAGGAGAGTTTTCAAAACAGAAAGTGAGATGGTTTCAGGCTGGTTCTCGAATCCTCATTTCTTCTTTCAGAATTTCTCTCTGCATCTTTATTATTTAGATTTGACTAGACAAGAATACCCAAACATCTTCCAGAGTTGGTAAATTTGATCAGAAACACTGACAGATAAATATAATCCCTGCTACCATTCTATATTCCTTGGTTTCATAGGCATTGGGTATTAGCCTTTAAGATTGTCAGACCCAAATCAGAATATGAAAAGAAATGTAGTAAATATTTAGTTTCTCCTGTTTATGACCCTGTTTCTATCTCCATAGATGAGTAAGGGCTTTATGTAGCACTGGCATTTTGGAAAATCCCTGTAGTTCTGTGCTTAGGAATCCTAGCCCCTTTACTTAAGTCAGTGATCTTAGCAGAGAAACCTAGATACTCTTGGAAACAAGGGTGAAATTTTTTAGAGAAAGAGGGGCAGCCGCTGCAGGACATTTTTCCCTAGAACAGAGGAGCATTTATTGGTCATCAGAGTAGAGCAAGGAGGCTCCAGAGTGGCAGAGCTGTCTTGGCAAGAGCTGAACTGCTCAGGGTGGCTCCAAAACAGATCAAGTGCTGGTCAGCATCTCAGTTTTTGACATACTCAGATCTTATCCTACTTCTGTGTAGATACACTCCTCCTCCTTTGAACATCCCAGTGTTTCTTTGAAACCTTGAAAGGGTGAAGGAATCTAGTGCTCGTTGTTTCTTTCTGCTGAATGATGCCCCAAAGCATCTTATTAGAAAGACAGAGGGAGACAACTTTTCTCAGGGTTATCATCACCTTTTTTGTTTGGAAAATATGCTTTTGTTTCCCACTAAGTTTGTCAGGGAGATATAAAAGTTCCTGGGTGTCTTGCCTGGCAGCCCAGGATAAGCCTTTGCTCTCTTCCTCTGACAAAAGCATATGAATAGAGGGAGAGTGGGGCATTCACAGCTGGCGTAGTAATCTTATGAAATATTGAAGCTTCCTTGAATATGGAATAACTGGGATCTCCAGAGTTCTCACATGGATGTAGAGGGGAGGTCATTTCCCCTCTTGTTCAGCAGATAGATTATTACTGAGAAGTGTGCCTTGCTACAGCTCTCCGTGGGTTACTCAGTCCCAATACAACTGCTAAGGACCATTCTTAAATTGAAGAGAGATTTCTTCCCCTCTGTACACTAAGGTCAGTTTTGCAAAGAATTAAACAAAGGTGAGATAGATAAAGGCACTGAGGACCAGACATTGTGTTCCAAGGTGGAAAATACTGGAGGACTCTTCAAACCCCAGGAGAGAAAAGGTGCTTTTCCTGCGTCATCTCTGAATGTGCAAATCCTGATACTTCAATCTCCTTGACCTAACCTATGATGAGTGCACATCTTTCTAGTTCCCAGAATTGTCTAGGAAAGGAAGATTTGATCCTGACTAGCTGAGTGACTGGAAAACAGCAGAGAGCATATAAGGGGTACACAGGCAACTACTTAGTTTTCTTACTTGTGAGCTAGGATAGCATGTAGCAATACCAACAACCTCATATCAAAATGTTTTAAATTACAGAACTTCCTATTGGGCTTCTATTGAGCCACATCTCCCCAAAATTCAGCCAACCACAAATGAGGCCTCAACACCTTCAGCTGAACATTTTTAAATTTAATGAAAAGATTTTAGTAAACTTCCAGGAGAGTGTATATTTTTTGGGACTTGTGGATTCTTTTTTCTCTGTAAGGAAAGGCTGTTCTGTGCACCATGAACAGAAGAGTGAAGCAGCAAAAGGAATTAGACTGAATTTTCCCCCATCAGTGGAGAGATCACTTTAGAGTTTCCACCTTGTTAAATGGCCGGCTGAAACTGTGCATGATTAATGAACAAAATGAAAATTAGATTATGTATCTTTACTCTTCCTGTGACCTCTACTTTCTCCTATATCAATTGAAAGCAGCCAGGGAGAGCAGGAAGGAGGAAAAAAAAAATTAAAATCCTGCACAAATATCCAGAAAACATGGGGGAGAGGAGAGGAAAGGTGCAGAGCCCCTCTGTAAACTGTGTGCTGTCCCCAGAAATCGTGGCTTCCAAAGTATGAATCCTACATCCTAGTACTGAAACCTGGGGAATTAAAATGTGGAACAAATGCCCAAGTTTCAGGCTGCCTGTCAGTAATCACCACGTATGTCAATCACCCATGTGGAACTGCATCTTATGGGGAATTTGGTTTCCCTGCTAAAGCTGCACACAGGAGGTGACCTGTGGTTCAGACACAGTCAAACTATTGGAATAAATGCTTTCTGCCTCCCAGAAGGAAGTTTCAGTGTGTTGCCCATCTTTGGACTCCTATTTGGGCTGTAGATTTGAAGATATGAGTCTTAGAGGCAGAGGGAAATCACTTCTTGCCTGCAGGCATGGGGTTCTTTGGCAGTTTTGACATCCTTCAGTGCTGCCTTGTGATCAGAGCATGGATCTCTGCACCCACTCAGGGGCACCTGCGTGTGTGGAGGCACCAGGAGCCTGTCCTCCTTTCATGCCTCCGCCTGTAATATCAGAAAGCAAAGGTTTTCCGTTCCAGTTACAGACTGCTTTGACAGAACAAAATGTCTCTTGCTGTGCCCTCTACAACTTCATTCTTTGAGGGAAAAACACACATATAAATCCTATGTTCACTTCAAATAACTAAAAATCAATGTGTTACATGAATTGCTATCCCAATAACCTCAACAGGAAAGGTTAATACAGTGAAATTAAGAGCAGGAGTATAACACCAGACTGCAAGAAATTGCTAATTCCCCCATTTTTTATCATGTGTGGCCACTGGCTTTGGGAATTCAGGGAATGTGGTTTCATTTGAATATACCAAAATCCACATGTAACTTCTGCCTATTCCTGACTCTCAGAAGGGTTGGTGAGTGAGAAATGTGCTTTCAGTTACAAGGGACAATCCATGTTTTCCAGCTTACATTTTAACATGGAGTTGTTATCTCCTGTCTTTTTTGGAAGACATCAGACCCCACAAGAGTCTTAGTTTTTGTGTTTTGAAAAGGCACCATCTAGGAAAGGAAAGCTTGAACATGGTACCCGCATAAATGGGCAAGTGGAGAAAAACACAAAACTTGATAAACTAGGAAGGAATATTAAAGCTTGATCTTCTCTCCGGTGACCTGTGGCAGGACCCAAGAGAATGGCATGAAATTGTGTCAGGAGAGGTTTAGGTTGGATATCAGCAAAAGGTTCTTCACCCAGAGGGTGGTTGGGCACTGGAAGAAGCACCACAGGGATGTGGTCACAGCATTAAACCTGTCTGAGTTTGAACAATCCTCTCAGGCATGCAGTATGATTCTTGGGCTGTCCTCTGCAGAGCCATGAGTTGAACTTCGATGACTTGCAGAGATGACTCATTCCACCTTAGGATATTCTATGATTCTGTGATTTTAGAGATTTCCTTTCTGATTTTTAAAAATTCAGGGTTGGCTGCTCTGCAATGAATGATCTTTTAGTCTTTCTAGCATATGAGTAACAAAAATACTATATGAGACCTCAGGGTTTCCCTTGGGAATCAGTAACTAGGTCATGGGTATTGTTGCTGTGAAGGTACATGTATTTTCCTTTAAACTGATCTGAAAATCAGAGACTTAAAGAAAGAAGAGATGGTTCTTAGCAGAAACTCTTTTTCAAGATCGGTGTGTTTTGCATCCTTTAATCAACTTGTCCAGAATCCATTTTGTTGTTACTTGAGTTATCCAAGTTGGGTAGTACAAAATCAAGGTGGGTAATGACACATGTAATGAGGGCCTCACATGACTCACTTGTGCCTAACATTACATGATTCTCAACAGGTTGGTTTGGTCACTTTCTGCCTAAAGGCTTCTGCTGCACTGCTGTGCTTCAGCAGAAGATCCTGTCTCCATGACATCATGCTGCAGGGGCATGTTGAGGACATGATGCACCTTTGTTCTTTGTCTCATTCATGCCATTTTTTTCTTTTGATTTTCATGTCAGTTTTCTGGGCATATCTTACCATCTTCTAATGGTTCCTTTTGTAAAGAGGGAACCTTCTGAGAGTATGTCTCTGCTAGGGCTGTCTGTTGCTACAGGGAGAGACATAACTTAAAGTGACTCACTTCTGAAAATCATAGTGGGAGACCAAGCACTGTTGAGTCCAAGCAACTTTATTTTGAAGTTACTCCTCATGGTCAGTCTGGTCCCTGAGAAATTTGTCTCGAATTGTGCTACAGTTCTACAGTGAGTGTGTGATCTGTAGTTCCGCTTGCTCCCTGTTAAAAACATCCTCTTGTTTGAGAGGGAAGTTTAGAGACTTAGAGAACTGCAGGAAACAGTGGCCCATATCTTAAATGAGACTTGGAAAGGCTACCCCTTTCTTATGAAGCCCATTCCTTCAAATGCCTTAAACAGCAAGCTGAGGACCATATTCTTTGCAGAGGTGTAGGTAGTCCTGATATGTGGCTGAAAGTTGAAGACATGTATAATTTAACATACATTTCCACACAGGTATTTTGACCAGACAGTCAGCTAATAGCTCTGAATAAGATACTGTGCCCTCTTACATGAGTTCACCTGCCACTCAGAGTTGCTTAGTAAGATATATGCTCCTTTTTATGCATATAACTCTTGTTAATGCTAAGGATCATTATGAGTGTGGCTTGAGAGGTGTCCTTGCTTCATCCTTTCAAGATATAGTCTCTGAGGAGGAGTTAATGTTTGTATGACATGGCTGTCCAGAAATGCTTGTGAATCAAATGCTTTCATTTGCTGTTTATGCAGGGAGGGGGGAAGATGGAGGCTGCATACCTTAAAAAAATTCCCTCACCCAGCAACCTGCTTTAAAGAACAAAGACTTTCAAGGTTTGCAGAAGCTCAAAAAGCCACTCACATCCACTTTGAATAATGTGATACAAACCTGTCATGTCAGTTGGATATCTGTCTGCAAAGTCTATTTTTAAAAAATTAGTTTTGTTTTGGTGCTATCTCCTGTCTAAACAGGGAAGGGGTGTCAGGAAACCCTAAGTTTGTTTTCAGCATCTAACACAGCTGGCCAGATGACATACAGTGAGTCATTTAACTTCTCTTTTTCTTCTTCTCTTACTGGTAGAACAGTTTCCCAATGTATCTTTTCTTTCATGTTGCCCATCTGTTCAGTTCTGTGCTTTATTGTTTTTTTTTTGGACCAGGATTGGCATTATTCCTCCAGCAAGGCATGTACTTGGGGCATAAGGCATAGCAAGTGGTGATTGCCTGTTCAACATATAGCAAATGGGAGTGAAGAAAAGCAGAGCTTTATTTACACAACAGTTCCAGTCTGTGCCATGGCACTACAGTAAGTGCGCAGGAGGCTCGCGGCGACACGGCTACACATGTTCTGGAATATGGGGACTCCATGTGTTGTTTTTCAGCCTCCTGGGAGAGCTTGCCTGCTAAAGTTCTCCAATCTGGATCTGCTGTGTATTCAGTGTTATTTTTGTACCAGCTGATCGAATAAAGGCTGAATAAATTTGCTTCATGTTAGACGTAGCCTTCTGCAAATAAACATATATGCTAAGAAACCCCTCCATGACATAATTAGTTGTCTGTAAGCCAGAGTATCATTGTGTGGAGTAATTAGTTCTGTTTATTTAAAGGAGCCCTGGAAAGCTATTAGCAGTTGCCTGTAGACCGAAAAGGAGAAAAAGAAAAGATAAAAACTCATGTGTGGTGGTTATTAGTCTCTTCATCATACTAATGGACAGCTTGCAGGAAATCGGACTTGCTGTCGGTGGCCCCAAGTACCAGCAATCATGCAGGGGCATTGTTTCTCCTCACTGATGATAAGGGCGACTCGTGGCAGCTTTGATAGGATGCTCATTTTTATCTGCTAAGTGCATGATACTTGTAAAAACAGCAGTGGCCTTGTTACCACTTGACATGACACTAGTTTTAGCTGTTTACGCTGACACACCACTATACTCTTTTAGAGCTTCAGCCTGGGGTCTGGTTCATTAGAGAACTTCAGAAATGATACTGTTACAGCATCTGGGCTGATTTCTTTATGCTCACTGCTGCACTAAGCTAGAGGGAGAGAGTAAGTGTAGCCCAGTGGATGGTCTTCTCTTGTTTGTCAGATTTACTTTCTGTGGTGAAGTAGCAGCTTTTGGAAAATCAAATGAGGTACTTCATTTATCTGTAGGTTGACTTACATAACGGATAGGGAAGAGAACTCTGTCTATAACCCCTGAAGGCTGGAAGGGAAACAGGCTCCGGCATGGATTGTGTGCAGTTGGCTGGTGGTCCCAGCTTCCAGCACAGATGTTTCTGAGAGATGCTGTGGTGACTAGGCTCAAATGGATCTTGTGTAGATCTAGGCTTTCTGAACTCAGTAGGCTTAAAAAGACTAGCAACTACAGCATTTACTTCTGAAACCTGTGGCATTTAATATATTGGAGTTTTTTCCTACAAGATTTCTAAACGGCCTGCTATGGGCTATTAGTGAATTATTTCCCTGTTCTGTAATTGGCTTATAAATTTTACAGAGGGGTTATTAGCTCTAAAGGGTTGTGACAAATGACCTGGGAGAAGGAGGAAAACTTAGTTAAACTTTTCTTCCCTGCCTCCACTCCTAGATTTAGCAGCTGTGCTAAGTCTAGGCATGCTCTCGTTCTTCGTAAAAATGGGTACCTTTGAGGAGATCACTTAGTTATACCAGGCTCCAAGGAAAGGGCATCTTCTGCAAAGGGCAGAAAACTTTCTGGAGTTCCCCACCAAGTCTACAGTAGCTATTAGTGATGAGCTGCCCCAGCCAGCTAAATAGACACTGTAGGTGATAGTAGGAGCCCTGATCTGAGCCTCTGTGCCCATTTGCCACCCCAAGTCCACATGCAAGTTGGAAAGGTTCTGGTGGAAGAAAAGCTTCATCTCCCTGATTCTGCTATCTCAAGAAAGAGGATGTTACTGCCTTCAAAAAGAGACAGCCTTTTGAAAGTGCTAGGAAATCTCTGGCAGTGGTGTGTGACTATAATCCATCTAATATCTGTCAGGGATCCTTTGTCTGAGCTTCAGCAGAAGCTCATTTTCAGATCTCTGCTTTTCAAGGTGTCCTGGGTAATTTCTGTGTATAAACCAAACCATTAAATAAATAAGTAAATCCTATCTTCCCAGTACCCTCAGGTCACATTTTACATTAGGGGCTGCTCCTTGGATTTCTTTTACTTCTGAATGCTCTCACTTCTGCATACCATGTGATATAAATCATATTGCTGGGAATCTGAAAGCTGAAGCTTTTTATGGCCACATTGCAATATTATGCTCTGAATTCACACTGCTGTTTTGCTGCTTGTGGCTCGCATCCTGCCCACCTTTATATACGGCCACCCTGTCCTGTTCCACCATCAGCTGCTCTGGGATTGCTGCATGTGTAATGCACCTGTAATCATTCAACCTGAAAGTGTGGGGGAAGGTAGCCAGCAAAACATATGAGTAAGATTTTTACAAGCATATTTGAGTCATTTGTCAGGAGTTGCTTGTTTCCATGGGAATTAGTGAGTGAGAAAAGCCATAGGTGAATCATATTCCTTGCTTTAACTTCAAGTCTGGCTGCATCAACCTGCAGGACCTATAATTTAGACCCAGGGGTGACTGGAAGAGCTCATTTTCCTTTTTAATTATTATTGCAGTGAGTAGATGGTGACCTATCATGGGAGGAGAGGAATTGCATGCCTACTGGTTAGAATAGCCCAACACTGCAGCCCAGACTTCCTTGCATGGCTGTAAATATGCCAGGCCTGCCTTTGTGGCAAACTACAAATGCTTTCAGACTTTTGAGAAGCCTGGGGAGAAAATTCCAGATCCTAAGGAAGAACAATTCATCTTGTTTCCCATCCCCCTGTACACACATACACCATCCCCTTGTCTCTTTTTAGGTCATTTATAATCAGCAGTCATGGAGCACTGGCCTCATTAGTGATATAGCCATTCCTTCAGTGCTTCAGAAATAATCATTTAGAAAAAATGCACGGTTTTCTTCCCTTGAGAGCCCGTGAGTGATGAATTTATTTCAGTCTGGCTGCCTTGGCTGTCTTGCTCAGCCTTATCTCCATATTTATTTCAACAAATAGTGTACTATGGAAACAACAAAACAGAGTCTGCAACACAGACAGGACAGCCTGGGCAGGGAGGGGTTAACCAGGGAAATGGCATTGAAAAGCTGGGGCTCAGAGGGAGAGGGTTTTATTCCGAACCATATTTTAATGTATATACTTTCTGAGTGTTTGTGTTTGTAGAGGTTTAGAAGCCCTGGGATTTGGACATTGATCTATTCATAGGACAGCATTTAAAGAACAGACATTGTTCCCTGAGTGGTCCCAGCCACCGACCTTGCTCCTGAAAGGACCATCCCTTTTGTAACTGAGGCAGGTGATTAACTTTCCATGCCAGCTAATGACTCGGGTCTCTCACTAAGCAAGCACCAGTAACTGTGACTGGCCTGGAGGGCCGGTGTACTGGGACCCGTGTCCTCACCCAACAGGCAGCAGCCCCGTAGCACTGAGTGTCTAGCTGCATATTCCTCCATCTCCAGGAATCAGCACTTGCAGCTACTGTAAACCAGGGTTACAAAGGGCTTAAACTCATGATTTTTATTCTGCCGGTGACCATTTCAGTAATTGAGTGTTCCGCTCTGGAAGCCGAAGCTCCAAGGTCAGTGGCGAAGCACTGGAAGGCACAACTCCCGTGTCTTCCTCCCAGTGCTTCTTCAGACACCCTGGGCAGCCCAGCTGTGCTGCCACTTCCCAGCGTTCACATCACAATTAAACACAGCTCTTTCCTCCAAGCTACCACAGTCACACTGGGTTTATTTGAATAACATTGGACACCCTGAATTCCTTGAAATTATGCTTTCTAAGGACTGACTTTTCTAATGGGTAAGCTCTACTCATTAGACCACTTAGCACCCCTCCTCTGCCCTGCCTGTTGGGCAAATAAATCTAAGTACATGGCATCTCTTCACAAGTCAGCTCTGCAGGCCGTGTGTTATATTTGAAGTTTGGCTTTATGGGGTTTTATGAAAAGGAACACTAAGCCTATCTTCTGCCAAAATACAGCCTCTCTCCTTCTTCCCTTCTCCCCCTGCTTGGGACATGCAAGCTTACATAAGAAGTGTTTTTTTCTGCACAGGCTTGTGACTGTGTTTCATTTGGGATGGCTTTTCTGAAGCATCTGGAACTTGTCACTTTTGAATACAGCTGTAAAGTACTTGTAATTTCCCTTGCTTTGTTTTCAAAAGCAGTTCCTGTTCAGATGTACTTACAGGTAGCATTTGTGCATGGAAGACCCAGCATTTGATTGCCAAGATCCAAGAAGTTATGCAGCAGCAACCTTATTGTATAGTTTGTGTATGTGCACACATATACTTAGTGCCTCTTCCAGGTTTTGTTTTCCTTACCGAGTATGGCATTCATTTGTCTAAATCTCATCTCTTCTTGGCTTGTTAATAGATATTCCCAAAGTTTTCTTTCCTTCTCTATCCCTTTTATACTGAACTTTCAAAGACCCAAGCTAACCAGTTCTCTACCACTGTAACGATGAGAGGTGAGGGACTAATATTTTAAAGCCAGTTCAAATGCTGCTTGTGTCAACGTTTAAAATTTAGAGACAAATAACCCCCTACAGCTTTTTCCATTACGGCAGAATGACTGTTTAGTTATTTTCAGCTGGTTTCTCTATGCATTGCTGTCTAATCACCTTGGTAGCAGGACCATAACCAGGTAATGGGGGAATAAGTAGCAGTGGGCTTGCTGTCTTCTTCTCAAAGAAAAATCAGTGCATACATCTGCCCTACTTTAGGGATAAGCATCAACAGCTCAGGAAATCTGGGGGGTGGTGGTATAACCAGGAAGGCTCGTAACAGTGCCATTTCTCTGTGAACAGGGAGAGTTCTCAGGGGAGGAATTTAGCACTTTGTTCTTTCCAGCTGCTGGTTGGGAACGCTTTCAGCTTTTGCAAAGTCATGCCTCCCTTGCCTTAGAAGAATTTACCTAAGAGGAAGCATAGAGCCGTATCTTTGAAATGCTGTGCTGGTCACCTTCGGTTTACAGGTGGGGAAAATGTCTTAAAAAGACTGTCACATCAGGGTCACATCAGGCAGCAGTTGGGGGAGAAGAGACAGATTCTGAAAGAGAGCAGGTAGCTTTCACTTTGCTGTATAGGCCTCAAGGATATTTCTGCTTTCTGACAGAGAAACTCCTGAAAGTCTCAAAGATAGTTTTTTTCATCTTTATTGAAGAGCTGGAAGCTTAGCATTTACAGAACAGATGTCCTTTGTTACAAATTTTTCATTCCTTATTGAAATAGATATGAGGAAGAATTCATACCACACAAACTCAGGAGGAAGCAGCATTTTAAACGGAATGATTAAAAACCTTGCCTTATCCCGTTGCTTCATTTTTCACTTGTGACTTTTGTGATGTCACCCATTTGCTCTACTCCAGTTGCCGTAGCTTTTACTGGAGAAGAGAAACTCACCTTGGGTGTCCACATTCAGTGTGAAAGGTAAGTGAAAAAGAAAATAGAGGGGGAATATCTATTTTAATCTTTTCAGATCAGAATGAACTCAGGATCAATCCTGGGCCTGCACCTGATAGGCTTTCTCGATGCTCATTAAGTTGAACTTGTGATAACCTACTGTAAAAGATTTAGGCTTCAGACACAAGAGCAGGCTAAGACTCTGTGCAGACCATCACTCCCAGATGAATGATCAGAAGTGATGGGTCAATACATACAACAAAACCATGGCTGAAACCAAGTTCATCATTAAGGAAGTGTGGGGAGGATGTCCCTCTGTGCAGGCAGGGAATGAAGAATGTAATTGAGATTGCTGGATCTTACACCTAACACGTTAGCCAACTAAAGCACAGTTTACACCAAAAGGCTGTAAGCATCAGTGAACTATGTGGTTGCTTGTGACATTAATTTACTTCAAATCCTTCCTGTAAGCTCTTTGTAGAGTTACACACTGTGAGCTTCTTTTTCTGTTAATCTTTTCTTTTGTGAGACTGAGTTTAGTGCTGGTGAGGAAAGGCAGCCTGATGTCCATGGAAAATGAAATCCTGTATTTATCCATAGAGTAAGAGCCAGCTGTTCCAGCAGTGGAACCCACTGCAAGATTGAATTCAGCTCACTCAGCCCTCTCCTTCCCCTTGGTTTGCCTTCTCTGATTGCCTGTTGTGCAGTGAAATTGGTAAAATGGATGTATCATCCATTCTAAATTAGACCGACAGCACTCAGTTGGCCAGATGCCTTTCAATAGCTTTTCAGGTTTTGTCAAGTACAGTGAGACTGAGCCGCTTGCTTTAAACCTGTCAGTCAAAGCAGGTGTTTTGGAAGAGCTGTGCTTTACCTCTGAGCTTCACAAACTATGGTGTATGATAACCACTAGCAGACTTCAAAGATGTAGAGATTTCTGTGCCTACCCATAGAGAAACCCTTCAAAACCCTGACCAGTCACCCTGTCCATTACAAAAAACCCACACACACATCTAAGGTGCTGCTGCCTTCACACAGAAGAGATGTGATGAACTGGAGATGCTACCCTTCCTCATGTCCCAGGATAAGGCCCCCAGCTGGAGCTGCCCACACAGAGCATGGGGCTCTCTACAAGGCTGAGTTCTAGTATCCCTGTTTGACCACAACCAGATGTTACGAGCTTCGAGCACAGGTTACTGCCACAGTCTGTGACCTGTGCATCACAAGCAAGGTGACTGTAAATGGGCATGCTGGCCTTAAGAAGTATTGAAACCTCTGTCAGAAAAGGAGGATTAAAGCAAAATCAACAGAATGTAGACCAAAAGTTGGAGGAAGTGGTGAATGTTTTAATGAAAAACCCATTAAATTTTCCAGTTACTTTTGCTCCCAGCACCAGGTCCTCATCCTTTTTTATCCTGGTTATATTGGTTTGTCAACACCTACTGAGGCCAATTTTAAAGCTGGGGCAAAAACATCCAGCTAACACCACTTTTCCTGATAATTCATCCTGGTGGGTTTGCTTTAGGCCATGAACACAAACCAGCCTCCTGCAGTGCTTCCCTTTTTTTGTATCTGTTCATGTATCACATAAGCAAACCTAGATTAATTGCATTTTTCTTCCCCTTTAGATGTGACCATCTTGAATGGCCATAACACCTGCAGGATACGATTCAGTCAAAGATTCAGATGGATTAATATCTTTCTCTGGCCCATAGTGAAATGCAAGAAGAAATCCCATCCCAAAGCATCCTAGCCTTCTTTAGTTTGGCTGTTGCAATACTGGTTTTAGACATCATCAGATTTCCACAGCTTTGGCTTGTGGATGATACAAGCAATCCTCCTCCCTTGTACACTTAGTTTTGCTGATATTTGGGGAGTGAGCAGTTCATCACACTGAGCAAATTCTGCCCAAATCCAGAAGGTGTGATTGCATTAATAGGAAAGTGATTTCCACCAGAAATCATGGAACAAAAGCAGCGTACCCCAGTTACCAAGCTGCTCAGTTGGCATTGAGCAGCCAGGTTATGGTTTTAGCCTGTGTCCCACTCTTAAAGCCATTTTAACCGCCTCTCTAGCAGTTTGACTGGCCCCTCTTACCACCCCAGCACCCTGTTTATCAGAGACACCAAAACATGAATTTTGCAGAAATCTCTGCATCAGGATTGTGGCTGGACATGGGATCAAAAGTCACCAACTGAAAGCTGCTGAGAGCTCTGCAAAGCCACTATTCCCTTAACAAAAGTTACTGTCAAATCTTTACAGCCTTTGGCTCATCTGATGTTTAACCCAGCTTTACTGAAAAGTTTGCAGGTTTCCTGACAAACTTACTAGGATCAGGATTTAACCCTTGTTAGCTGGTAGTGAAGAATTCCATACCTTGGTTTATATGCTCTAGGTATGGGATTTACGTTGTGTTACATGACTGGGGGGCTGGCAGTCCTTGAATGCAAAGTGCATTTTTGTTACACGTAGAAAAGTTGAGGTGAGATTCATTTTCCTGTAGGTGGTGGCAGATAAGTCCTTGGTTTTAATTCTAAGTCTAAAATTAAATTTATGTATAGGAGAACAGCCTCTAACAAAGCTGTGGGAGCAGCAGGTAGGGATGATGTCAATGTCTGAAATGCTGTAGAAATCCACGCAGGGATGCAGGTCTGGTGCAATTCCTGCTGCTGGCACCATCTCGCTCCCTCTACACGTGCAAAGATGGGGAGTGAGGAGCTTCGGGTTAGAGCGGGGATTGCAGCCCTGCATCAAAATGGCAGTGCTTTGTTCGGGCCTTTCTTGCACAGTGCCCTTTCCCGACTGACACCAAAGATGCAGGAGAAACGCAGTGTGTTTTATCGGTGTTTTGCCTGTGCTGTTCTCCCATTCTCCCCACTCCACGCTCCCCCCTCCCCTGCTCCCCTGCACTCCTCTTACTCCCCACTGCCCACATCGAACATGTACAGATTTTACGGTTCACTGGAGAATAAGTGGCTGTCATTTCACAGATGGGCCAGGATGTAATTAGCCACAATGCATCGAAGTAATGGAACAGATGTCTCTTTGTAAACTGAGTTTGCTGTTGCACACTCTGTGTGTGTGACCTGCCGACTGCTCCGGGCGATTCCTCCTGGCCCCCTCTGCCCCTCCCCTCTCTCTGTTGCCGAGCCAAGGGCTTAGCTCACATCAAGTGTTTGTGTGTTTGCCGGTTTGTTTTTCTCTCTTTCTCCTGCACTTGTCTCTCCTTCTGTAAGGCCACTGATTATGTGACGGATTGTTAGCAAGCAGAACCTGCATTTATCGATGGAGTCATTCAAAATAGAAAAGGTGATACCCCTCTTATGAGATAATTGGCAGTTTCAAGTTGCTCTTATTACCCGATGATAATACACCACTAAAATCATAAATTACTGTTATGATGCCCAGCCTTCTCCTTTCTTTTTTTCCCTTCTTTCTTTAAGTGAAAATAAAATAGCTGTTCTCCCTGAGCCCTCAAATTAGTATTTATATTTTAGATAAGAGAGGGGCTGTTGGACTGATTACAGTGTGATAATGCTCACAAGCTGAAAACAAACACAGCACTCTCAGAAAGGTGCCTGTCTGGCTCAGCTAGGAACTGCAATCCAACCACCAATCCAAACATAAAGGGGCAAAACCACAACCTGACTTCCCTATTCTCATTTTGTACAGCAAGCTTTTCTCTGTCAGGTACAGAAAATGGATAACTTTAATTTAATCTGGTGGAAGGTGTCACTGTCCATAGTGGGCTGGAACGAGATTATATTTAAGGTCTCTTTCAACCCAAACCAATCTATGACTCCACAACTCAGAATTTTCTCCCATGATATTCTGAGACATATTTTCAGCCAATATCTATGCAGGTTTTCCATTCCTTTAGTCCATCCTGTCCATGCAGTTCCTGAACCCTGTACATCCGAAGGCTGGAAGCTCTCCAGCAGTACTGCTTTTACCTGCTTCTGCTGAGGGTTTCCTGCCAGTGTTCCACACTATGGCAGAGGGCAAAGGGACCAACTGGAGCAGGTTGGCTCTGAGCCTCCAATGCTGAATTTGGCTCCCTTTACAGATCAGCCAGGCAGGCCACTGAGGAGCTAAACATCATGACCAGGCACCAGCTACTAGTGGCAGAAACCTAACGGTGTCACAAACAGGAAAGACATTTAAAGAAAATACATGACTGTGTTCTTGTTGCTCCAGGGTGTTTTCATTGTTTGTGTGTCAGAATGCTCACAGCCAAATCCTGTAGGCAGTCCCTCTGTGTGTGTATGTGTATGCTGGTGTGCACAAAGGGTTTATTTTCCCACAAGTTTCCTGTAGACCCACATTGTTTCCCAAGGGCAGTTTTGTGGGCAAGGTTCCCATTAGTTCCCCTGGTTTTGACCCAGCAAGCTTAGCTTCAGATTGCACATCTTCTGAGCATTAACAGTGTGGGATACATTCATTAATGATGGCAAAAAGCAGGTCTTTTGTGTAGGGAGGAGCAAGTTTTTACCTTGAGCTAAAATTACAAAGAGGCTGAGGAGCATGATGGTGGAGTGCAGAGTGTAAATATGCTGGGTAGGTTAAACCTAGGGAACAATGTCATGACCCAGAATAATCCTCTGTGACTCTGGACAAGGCATTGGCCTGCTGCCATCTTCTGCTCATTGAGTGGTTGATTGAAGATTTTAAAGGACACAAGCATTTGGATGTTGGTCTACAGCTTCATATGTACATCTCAGAAGAGCCATAGTGAACCATGAGAGAGAAATAGTAACCTAGCCAGTGCCAGCCTTCAAAAATAAATCACTCATGCAGTGGGTTTCTCTACCCTACCACGTGCTCATAAAACTATTTTCACTTGTGTGGACATGTGAATTGAGCAATTCCCATGCTGACTTGAAAATCACAGAATTACAGAATATTCTGAGTTGGAAGGGACACACAAGGATCATTGAGACCAACTCTTAAGTGAATGGCCCCTATGGGGATCAAACACACACCCATAAGTCAGGAAACAGAATCTACCAACCATTCAAACACCCATTGCCGGGGACACCAGAGTTTTTCAGTAGTTTTTCAGGTCAACAGGGTATGTCACAGAATTGACACTGTTGGAGAAGTCTTCGGAGGCATAGCAGACTGGAAGCAAATTATACAAACTCAACATTGTAGATTCCTTTGGGTCAAAGACCATATTATGATGCATGAGAAGTAGCCTCTAGTGCAAAAATATGCATTTCCGCAGGAAAAATAATAAAGAAAATTATGCTATGGAATTGAGATGGTTAAGCAGTATTTTGTGAGACAAGGAATATGGGGTTTTGACACTGTGTGTAGCCTTCATCTCTCAAAGTGGTGGTTGAAAGTGGCATCAGAAAGAGAAGTGGTAGTTGAGACTCTATTAAATATGGGTTCTCCATGGAAAAGACCTAATGATTTCTAGGACTTCCCAGCACTTACAGTGCAGCCTATTTTATAATCTGTAGCGAAACTGTAAAATTCCACAGACCTATTTAATGTTCCCATTCTTGTACACAGGATTTAGGAAAGTAAGAGACAAGGGCAGCTCTGGGCAGCTAAAATGAAAGCCACCGCTTGGTCTCCTTCTCTCCGACTCTGGGATCCCAGCAAACATGGGGGACCAGCAGGAGACACCTGTGACTGCTTTTGGTCCAGGGCCATTGGAAGGATGCCAGTCCTGATGGGGATTACTTTTGAGGTCTTTTGGACAAAACCAAAATAATGCATTTGCTTCAGTTCCACTTGTGGCACTGCCCACATTCAAGCCGGTCTCCACAGGTGACTCACTGACTGTCAAGACCTTGGTTTTGTTGTGCTGCTATTCCTGATCACGGCTTATTTCTGCATAACAATTAGACAGGCAAGAGAGGAAGGCAAGAGAGTGCAGCCCAGGCCTGCGACCTCGCTAAACTGACTGACCCAGAGCTCTGCAAACAGGATTGAGCACGTGGGTGTAGCACTTTTCAGCTGAGTTGTTCATGTCTGCAGGAACATTTCCACTAAGGGATGTCAGGGCTGCAAACCTCACGTCCACCTGAGCTATCCACTTCCAGCTTCTCCTTTTGGGTTTTGATTTATTTTTTTCCCTTTTGACACCAAAATTGACATATTTATCTCACCTGCATTGATGGAAATTACTCTTAACCCATGCTAATGGGAGAACAAAATTGTCACTTGTTATAACTTGTTAAACTTGTTTTAAAAAAGAAGGTCCTGAGGGTTCCTTGGGTTTCAACCAGCATTGTAGTCTGCATGGCTGGCCTATGATAAAGTTGATACGTGCATGGAATTTTTGACTGGGTTTATCTGGTCCCTGCATTTCAAGAGACAAAACTTAGGGTTTGTTAAGTGTTTGCAATACAGTAAAATTGCAAAGCAATTGATTGAGCTTTTCTTTTGCCTTGTGTCAGAAGAACTAAGCATAGTGCTGGAAAGGCAGGATGGTATCATGTTTAGGGAGAAAGAGGGAGTTTCTCTTTGGGTCTAAATGAAGGCAGTCTCTGGCAGCTTAAATGAGATGGCTAGTCAGTCCCTCAGCAACACTAATTGCACAACATTTGGAAAGATACTGTACAGCAGCAAAAGCTTATGACAATGAACTATCTCTTCCAAACATTTTAAAAGAATATACAGTTTATTTGATAAGAATTACTTTTTAACTGTGTAAACCATAGCTTTCTTTCTCCCAGAGCCCTTTCTCAGGCAAAGCTTCCCCTGATCCAGCAGAAGGAAGACTGAGTTGAAACCGTGACAACAGCTATCACAGAATGGTTTGCATTGGAAGGAAACTTAAAGATCATCTAATTCCAATCCCCCTGCAATGAGCAGGGACACTTTCCACCAGACCAGGTTGCTCAGGACCTGGCCTTGAACGCTTCTAGGGATGGGGCATCCACAGCTTCTCTGAGCAACCTGTTCCAGTGCCTCATCACCCTCACAGAAAAGATTTTCTTCCTAATATCTAATCTAAACTTACCCTCTGTCAGTTTGAATCTGAACTCTGGAGGCTTTATGCCAAGGCAAAGGTCCAGCTGTGCTGCAGGGAGAAGGGTGTGGATGCCAGGAGGAGGCAGCCCAGGAGCCAGCCGAGCACCCAGGTGGACATGGAAGAGGCCTGTGTCAGCAGGGCAGATGAATGCTGGGCACAGGATAATGGTCTATCAGGACAATCATTCAAGAACATGCATTTCTTTCTCTCTCTTCACATCTGACTGGTTATCTATTGCTCCTCTTTACTGCAGTCTGCTTATAGGGCTTCATAGCTTTTGAAAGTATAAGAATAGGGCTTTATTTTTCCTCCCCCTTTTTTTTTTCACTTGCCTTGAAGTAATCATCTATATTTAGGTCAGTGACATGATGAAAGATGTTTATGTGTTTTTACCTAAAGCTGGAAATTGCCTTTCCGGATATCACTGAATGGAAAAAAAGCTAATGGAGCCTTGTTGCACTTTCATTGCTTTTGCAGTGGTGTTCTTGTTTTAATACTATGGCACGCAAAGCATCCTTCCCCACCACATGGCTCTCGGCTTTCAGCTCCCTCTGCATCCTCCACTGGCTCCCCTGCACAGAGTGGACTTGGAGAAGGGCAAGGGGAAGGTCACTCCAAGTTGTTTTATTCTGCAGCTACCTGGAGCAGGCATCACCAGCTCTGCCCTATCAAGTAGAAAATGTGGCACTGATAAATCCTGTCCGCTAAGGAGCTGAGCCTTTTTAATATGCAAGTGCTCAGTCAAAGAAAGTAAACAGACATCTCCTTCTGCTGGGAATTACTAGACAAATGTCTCCCTCCCCTTACCCTCCTTCCTTCCTCCTCCCTTCCATTTAAGTGTAGGAAATTCTGCTTGCTTTATTTGATAAAGAGGAGGAGGGGAAAGAACATGTACTGAATCATGGTTAAGCTGCTGTCTTCTACCTCAAGACCTTTCAGTCTAGATGTGCTTCATTAGTTTGATAAGCAGACACCAAAAAGGGGGAGGGGTGTGGGGTTTGCATGAGGGGATCTGCCTAGGGGCTGCCCGGAGGTTTAAGAAGATGAACTGCTAATGATGTTGAAGCTGTACCTTTTTGGGACCTTGGCTCCTGGAGGAAAAATGGGCCCTTTTCACTAATTGTGTTGTGCTCAGTAGTGTGATGGAAAGGATCTCACAGGGGAGTGAAACAGAATGAATATTTGCTGGGCTCTTCCCCTGGGCAGCCCCCACTGCACTCCTCCCCCAGCCCAACTCTCCCCTCTTCAGTGAGGTATTTGGCATGAAGTAATCCCAAATATCAGGAGATAACACTAAGAAAAGAGATCATTTGCCAGGTCATTTATTTGGACAGTCTGGTGTGAGACTTGTGAACTGAACATAGATTTTTAACGAATGTTGTCCAAATTCGCAATGCAAATATTTTGATGAATAACTACCAGCAAGACTGTGAACCTTGGATCTGGCCCCATGCATGTGCAAACACAGGATCTGAGGACTTTTGAATGTTGCTTGCTCTAATCCCGTGCCAGCCCCTTTCCTCTCTGACAGACTCATGTCTTGGAAGCAGATAACTGTATCTCCCCTGTGCAGTGGGGTGTGCAGGTTTTCACCTGAGGTGCTGTTGCATGTTCCCAGGTGTACCTATTTTCCTTTCAGCAGCTGGATGCCGCCCCGGTTGAACAGGTAAGTGCAATTCCCAAGTGTGCCTGTGGAGCACCCAGGCATTTCTTTTCTCCTGCACCAGTGTTACCCTGGCTCAGCGAAATCTGGGGTTAAACTGAATTCTCTGTGAGTTTTGGGGTGGGAAGTGACTGGTGGTGGACAGGCTGTCACACAGTAGGCCTGGGAGCCTGTTTCCAGACTCCTGTCAAATGCCACCCCAATGAAGTCCATGTTAGCTGGGCACCTCCTCCCCTGGGAAAGAAGCCAAAAACAGCTGGAGATGCTACTTAGAACTTTGCTTTCTCAAGCACCAGCAGGCACAAAAAGCCAGAACCCTACAAATTAATGGGCCTCTAGGTTCAAAAGGAACCTTTTTAACCTAAGCATAGAATCATCTTAAAATTGTATATCCCTGTCACGACTAATGGTTGGCTAGTCAGTGACAGACAGATGGGAATCACTTGAAAAGGCATTCAGCAAACCAGACGTGGGTGGAACTTCAGGATGCAGGTGTGTGTGTACCCAGGGAACTGCCCCAGACATGAGATCTCCCCGCTGTCAAGGAAAATGAGCATGATAATGCAGTGTCTCTGGAGCACTTCAGCAGCACAGGAGTGGGCAGTAGGTTTAAAGCAAAAGAATGTTTTGGGAGTTTCTTGTTTGCTTGGTTTTTTGCACAACATCTACTTAATGTCTAAATTCTCTGCTGTACACTGTTACAGAGATTGTGTCTAAAAGGAATTGTGTAAAGGCACAAAGGAGAGGTTTGCAGCTGAGAATGAGAGTGCTAGATCAACGCAGTCACCAGCACAGGATGCTCTTAATCCTCTGATTGCTGGATGCCGGGAGAGATGCCAGTGACAGGCTCACTGCACATCCATCCTTCTTCCTTTTACGCTTTCTCTAAGTATTTGTGGCTGTCTGCTGTCAGAGATGGGATACTGGGCTAACAAAATCTTTAAGTTACATTGTTATGTTACGCTGACAGGACAAGGGTGGAATGAACACCTGGACTGGGACATGGTTGGATAACCAGGGCAGCCCAGGCTGCACAGCAGAGCTTTATGGAACTGCTACTGGTCATAAGCAGTTCCATACGTGACTTCCTCAGCATCCCTTTGATGGTGATGGTCAAAGGAGGAATGCTGGCAGACAGTGCAATAAATGCTGATATTATATGTGCTGTAAACCACTTCACAGAGAGAGGTGAACATTTCCCAGGGTTGGTGTGGTGAGGTCTAGAGACAGACTTTGAAGTTATGACCAACTGCATCTCTTCCTTTCTTTTCAGAGACAACTTTACGTAGCGGGCAACACAGAAAACCACAACCAAAGCTTATTTGAGAGTTTTTGCCTACCTTCCACCCTGTTGTCTCCTGTCTCAGCCTGTCCTCTGACACTGAGGGACCCAACCATGGTGCCCTCCCATGGAAACCTCTCATTTTGTAGTGCTGCTGGTCCTCCCTCTCACTTAGTATATGTTGTGTTTGCACCTCTGCCTGGACCAATATCCCTGCTTTTTCAGCTCACAGGAGCGTGGAGGGAGGGAGTAGGATCACCCCCACTCATTGAGGGGATGCAAGGCAGTCTATTTCTGTAGAGAAAACGTGCATCACACAGTGTGGCGAAGCGGGGACTGTGCCTTGGTCCCTGTAATTATACCCATCTGTTACTTCCCTGTCTCTGCCGCCACTGGTGAAACACACAAAGAATCACAAGTGTGATTTAAGCCCCTGGAGAATACAGTGGCTACATTTGAACAAGCTGAGCTGGCCTCCAGTGCCCTGCTTTTACTGCCCTGGTGCTGCATGCTGGGCTGGGCAGGGCCACTCTGATACCAAGCTATCAGCTCTCACCTCCATCATTATTAACTTGCTGCCTTTTTGTTGTTTCAGACTGGTGTGGAGGGGACAATGTCAGAGCTGTTCCTCCTTTCCCTATCACAGTGACTGTTTCAGGAGTTCAGTGCCTTCCACATTAATGGGACTGGTAAACTGGTTTTGCACTGCAGTTGCTCTTGTTTTCTGTGCCCTCTTGTCATTGCTGTTGACTCATCAGGCTGAAGTGTCTGAGCTTAATTGAAGCAGTAACAATGCAATCAACATTTCTCTCTATTTTTATCTGCATCTCCTCCTCCCCTCTGGTTTTTCTGCTCCTTGACATGCTATTTCTGGGCTGAGAGCTTGGCAGCCTTTCCAAGGGTTGCACTGGGAGGGAACTGAGCCACAAAGGGAGTAAACTCACCAAAAGTAACAGGGTTTTTTTCTTTCTCTCAGTGATGTTGGACTCCCCGCATTACACTCATCCTCACTGTGCCTGCTCACCTCCCCCTGTCATCCTTTCTTCACATTGAAGAAGGCTTGGGAAGAGGGAAGCAATTCTACAGCAGGGCTGTATGGATGCACCTAATTAGCATAAAATTAACATAACTCTCTTTGTTTAACAGAGTACCCTGCTCTCCTTTATCCAAGTGATGTGACCAGAGGCAGGGAGGAATGACTGGTCTCGGTGCAGTGTTTATAAGAGATTGGTGGTGAAGATGCTAGCTTGGTCTTTGAATGCCAAAGCATTCTCCCTGACTTCAGGAGAAGAGGGCATTCTGCCAGCTGCAAGCTTAAGTGGCAATTGTTCTGCAGCAGGTGACTGACACTCATGGTTTCAAACACAGGTCTCCAGTGTTAGATAGCTGTCTGTATATTCGTAGCCTGATTTGTCAGGGATGCAAGTCCTGGGAGCAGCAGTATCTTTATCAGTCAGAGATGCTGCTAAAACCTAGGAAAAATCCACCACTTTTCCTCAGGTGCTTAATTACAGGCTCTGAGATGTGACTTCTCCTGTGTTAGTTTTGAGGGCTGGGATTTGGGCACTGCTGCTTCGACCAGGATAACAGTGTTCCCAGCGCATCCCACAGCCAACCAAACGGCCTGGTGTGATAAGTGTATTTACTGAAAGTGCCATAAGGGACAGATCCACAGCAGCAAACTTCCACAGGCTTCTTACATTGATTTCACTCTGCTCTTCCCTCTACAAGTGCAAAGAATGTCCTGCCTGTGTCAGCCTTTATTTCTCACCAGCAACAGCCGAAGAAGATGCATCTGCGTGTCATCTGGTGTGCCACACAGCTGTGCCTGCACCGTTCCTTACTGTACCACTGGGAAGCCTAGAGAGGCCCGTGCAGCTGAGTCAGGGACCTGACAAAGGCATGTTGCCTCTTTGCAGAGAGGTTGTGTTCTCTTCTGCTTTCTCCATTCTTTTTCCATACTGCTTCTCCAGTGCTGGGGTTGCCCAGGGACAGGCAGAAAGCCTATAGCTGGGAGAAAAAAGCTAGGGTACAGGAGCTGGAAGCTATTAAGTCTCTGTAAATATGCCCACTTAGGAGAAAATTAGTGATGGGAGGCAGGAAGAAGTAAGTAAGGAAATGTGGCCATTTTGTAGTAAATGAAGTGGCATCTTTTGAATGCAGTTTTGCGTGGGCAGAGTAGCAAGAAACACATGTAGCTTAAAGGTTTTGCATTCAAAAGGATGCCAGCTGGCTTTAAAATGTTTCTTCTTGTGTAATCAGCTAGGGTTACTATTGTTGATGGCAAAACCTAAAATGTCAAGAGGAGAAAGTATGAGGCAAAACAATGGTTTTAATTTTAATCCTGTCTAATGTCTTGGTGCACGAAGGAGCACACAAGTGTTGTTGATGTCTGAGTTTTTTTCACGGAGTTTTTCATTCCCCCAAATATGTTTAGCTCTTCTGCAAACTGATGGCAGGCACAGAATCATCTAAAAGTATGAAAATGTAAATAGAAAAAAAAAGAGAAGTGAGGGCAGGCATCTGGGTGGGTGAATTTATTGAAAATACTTCATCTTGTGTCTGGGAAATGCCTGGATTTCAGGTTGACAGAGTCCTTTGCTGTGAGACACGCCTCTCCTTTGTGTGAACCATACCACCCTGCATCCTCTTTCTGTCACCTTTTTGGCGTTGTTATTGGACTGCTCATCTGTATTTTGTAATCCTGTTCCCCTTTTTTAATGCAAAATTAACATACTGTTCTCCTCCCCACTCTCACCCTGCGGTACAGAGAAAGGCTGCTGCTTTGTATAAACCCAGAACTGTTTTTGAGGCAATACATGTATATCTAGACCTCTCAGCACTGATGCTGTAATCTCTGCTGGCATCTTCAATAATTTTATGTCCTTGTGTTAGACTTTGCCGCAGAAATATATATACAAAGCCCAAACTGTGTTATCTAGAGAACAAATGCTTTCAAATCTGTTCAAAGGGTGTGTGAGAACCAGCCACTGAAGCGAGGAAGGCAAGAGGCAGCTGACTTTGTTAAACGCTTGTTAATACTTCTAGCTGTTGGCAGTGCCCGAAGTTGTAATCAGCTCTGTCTGTGTGTCTGTCTCTGCCTTCTGCTTTTGCATGTGTCTTTGTCGGCACATTTTTGGGCCGTGCGAGTTGTCTGTAGCTCATGCCTGCTGGCGTGTGTCTCGCGTGTGCGCCGCCCTTCGGCGTGTGTCCGCCTGCGTGCTCCATACGGAATGTGCTCCGGTGTGTCCCAGCATGTCTGCCTGTGTGGGGTCTCTCCGACGTGCCAGCATCCGCCCCCCTCCCCGTGCGCTCCTGAGTTTTATGTGTGGATCTCCCCGCGGGTGTGCCTGTCTGCCTGCACGCATCTTCCTCCCCGTGCATCCGTGTGCCTCGCTGTGTTTGCGCGCCTGGACATGGGATGGGATGCGGGAGGCTTGGTTTGTGGCGGGGCTGGTAAGATTTTGAGATGAATTCGGTGACTGTGCTCTTGTTGAGATGGAGGCTCTGTCGTTTCCCTCTGTCAGCCTAACAGACACTTGTACCAGGGAGGAAAAGCTGTTGCCTTGGTGGCTTCAGTGAAGTGAAATAAAATGCTGTTTCGAGTCGGTGGGAGTGGGGATGATTCGCAGATGTCAGCTCCTTAAAAACAGCCTCACTTAAAATATATATGGAAGAAAGAAATTGGATTTTTCTCTTACAGGAGGGGCTTGTATCCTTGCATGGTGTTGGATTTCATCCCCACCCCACCCCCACCCCCAGATCCAGGCAGAATGCTGTGCTCTGAAGGGAAGGTCTTTAAAAACAAAACAAAAAGCAGCTGTCAATTTAATCCAAGCTCCCTGATAAAATTCCAGCAGAGTTCCTTTTTTCAGAGATGAAATAAGAACCCTGGCAGGCCCTCTTGACTGGCCACATAAATCATTTGTGGTAATTGCTCTGAGAAGGACGAGTGCTTCTTAGGTGCAGGGAGTGGGGAAGGTCCCCACAGGCACTGCATCCACCCCGGGCACCCCAGTTTGTGGGGGCCACCTGCCTGGGGGCAGCTACCTGCAGCACGGATGGGTGCTGCGAGCCCAAGGGGAGAATGTGCTGCAGAGGATGAATAATAGTGTTTCCTGTTGCCTTCCCTTTGTTGTTGGTCCTGCTTTTAATTGTCCTAGAGGGATTAGAAGTCAGACAGTGGGGGGGAGTCTGGGGAGGGGGGCAATTTGGGAAAGCGGAGTGAGGGCTGAGAAGGAGGAGAGGGGGAGGGAAGACTGGAGGCACAGGGAAGGTGGAAGGAATGAGATAGAGGTGAGATGAAGAAGGAAGAGATTGATTTAAGTGACTAGCATTTAGTGCAGTGGCGGCACAATTTCAATTAGCTAATATCTCCTTGGGTTGGTGCATGACTCTGCATGCTCCTTGTCGCTTCGATTAGAAGTGGAATGGCCATAAAAAGCAGAGTGCTGGGCTCCTGGTGTCAGCTTGCCGGCTGCAGCAGTGCAGGAGGACAACTGCTCCGGGAAGCCGCAAAGCTGCAATTGTGTTTTCCCTGAGCAGTCATAAAAGATGGTGATAATAAAATAACAGGGATCTAAAGCAGCACTACAGGAGCAGCCACCAGCCGCAAACTCCATGAAGAGGGTATGGCTTAATTCACCCCTTCGCTTTCAGGGTAGCAGCAGTGGGGTGTAGGTGTTATTGGATTTAGATATATAAATCCATAACTGCTACTTCAAAATGAGCTTTCCTTAACCATTTGTCAAAGCCCAGTGGCCCGAGTAGTTTTGGGGGCATAGCTGCAACTAAGAATAAATATGTAAATTATATATAAAATCAAATCGGTACATATAAACAAGGGAACTAAAGGTAAGGGGCACGAGGAGCAGAGTAGGAGCCTGGAGGGCTTGCTTGTATTCCTGCTCTGCCACTGGGCCATGCTGGACCAATCTCCTCTCCCCTCAGCCTACCATCACTCTGAATGTGGCTGGAGTAGCCCCTGCAGCCTGGGTTATGTGGGGGATACACGAGCTGGGCAGCAGAGCAGCATGGTGGCATGACAGCTGCTGGTGTAGGACCAGCAACATGTTGGCTCTCAGCATCCTGTAGGTGTGCTGCTGGCTCTCTATATTTGCCTGTAACTGCTGCCTAGCTGTTCAGCAGCAATAGCTGTTAGTTTTGAAATACAACCTGTGCCCTTTGATTCTGTGGCACCCACTTATTTCACTGGTCTCCACAGTGGAAGTCCACTTCCATTTCCAGTGGAGCACCAGAGCTGATATGACCTCTTTTCCTAGCTGCAAACAAGCTGCTCTGCCAGCATATCAGACATCTCCTTCCCTTCCTTCTTTGTGGGCATGGAGCCCAGCTGCTGAGCATGTTTCAGCCTCTCTCTGAGCAGGGCCCTAAGAGAAAGACTGAGGAACAAAAGAGTGCAGTCAGCGTGGCTGACTGGCAGCTGGAGTCACTCTCCCAGACAAGTTGTTTGTACCCTTTCCACCACAGGCTCTGGGCTGAGAAGAGGGGACAAATGTGTGCCCACCATGCACTCTCCTGCTGCTGGCTCCCAGGTTCCAAAAGTGCCTGGCACTCAGAGCCAGCAGCATCCTTCCCTTTTTGTGTTGCAACTCCCATACTCTACAGGCACTCTTCTGTCTCTTTAAGACACAAGCATTTTCAACAGTGAGGAAAAACTGTGAGGTTTGTCTGTGGGTGAGAATGGGTTAAGGTGTATGAGAGAACAACTGCAAAGAGATGGCACATGGCCTTACACATGTATGTGCCACACACATGTATGTATCTGACAGGGTCTGTATTAAAACAGGCTGTTGTGACCTGTGGAGTCCCTCAGTGACCCTCCCTCCTTCTCAAGGCCCTGGCGTGTGTGTAAGTTAATGTGCAGCAGTGGAGGAGGTTGCTGTGCCTGGCTGTCATCCGTCCCTGATCCCAAAGTAGCTGCCCTTGGAGTGAGAGCCGCTTAATCATTTTTGAATCAGCTCCTGAACTGCCACAGCTCACAGCCCAGCGCATTAAGGTGAACTGGCACAGACTGCAGTTTGCCTTAATGGACTGCAGCCATGCAAGAGAGGCTTTTCCAGCAGCGAAGCTCTCCCTGCCACACAGGTAGCCCGCTGTGGAAGTGCAATGGGATGGACACAGCCCCAGCTTCATTCATCAGTGGTTGAGAGCTGACTGACAGGTGGAAGAGGAGGGAGTTTGCATGCTGCAGGGAAACTCAAGAATTTCAGTCTGCTTCCCTCACACGCTGGGCCGAGCTTGGGGAGCCCTCCTGGCTCAGTCCCCCTCTGCTATCAGCAGTAGGTGTGCCAACAGCACCAGTTAGCGACAGTTAGCGTTGTCCTCCTAATTATTAGAAAAGAAGCACTTAATTTCCTTTTTAGGAAAACCGTGACTCAAAGATGTAAAGGGCCAATGGTGAGGAAGAAGGATAAAGACCTCTGTGTCAGCAGTGGCATCCTGGTCTCTCTCTCTAGTACCACACTTCTTGCTTTCTTAAACCCTCTAATGCTGCTAATCAGCTCTGCATGAAAAGTACATAGTGTCTTGCAGATACAACATTCAGTTTCCTGTCCATTTATTCTCCCAATTGCCTACATTTTTCCCTTTCTATTCTTACCACTTTTGAAAAACATACTAAACTACATTTCCTGCTGTTTAAAAATGAACCAGAAGTAAAAAGCACCTTGCCTTTCAGGGGAAGCTGTTAAGAATCATAAAATGGTATTAAAATATCTGCATCCGCACCCTAATTCATGGCAGGTCTCAGTCCTAAGGAACCTGCTGACTTGGTGGAAAAAATGGCAGTTCCCATGTGGAGTGATATGGGAGGGATGATTTCCTGCACTGGAGCACTTATGATGGAAGTGATGAAGCCCTTGTGTCACTTAGTGAGGACTGTCATCTCGAGAGCTGCACTCCCACACTGCAGAGTGGTTCATTGATCTTGCAGGCTGGCATGGGCAAGCAGCCCCCGGACAGAAGGGGGAAGGTGAGCTGTCCCTGCTCCCTGACACAGCCCACTGGATAGCCTCCCTGAGTGCCACGCTGTGCCATTCGGTCACTGGCATCCCTCACCAGCTTTCCCCTGATTTCACTGGGGAGAAAGATGGAGGGGGAGGGACTATGGCAGTCCCCCGTTGAAGGGGAAAGAAGGATCACCTGGAGAAAGGGCTCAGCTATCTCTCCTGGCAGTTCCAAACAGCAACCCTAGGGTCAGGTGACAGGTGTTTCAGTTATTACCTCAGCTGGATGCAGGGATGCTGCTTCATAGGATGGTTGTCCAGAAAACTAGACCAGATTCCCCCATGAGACCCGAGTTGCTGAAGTTGGAGTGTTCCCGGTACATCCAGAGAGCTGAGTAGTCCTTTGTGAACATAGCTCTGGGAAGCCTTGGCTGAAAGAACAGAAGAATCTGCATGTCTTTTACAGTCGGATGTGTGGTTAGCTCCATTAACTGATTGATTGTGGCCCTCTGAAGCACTTCTGAAAAGTTTTTCTTTACTTGCTTGATTTTAAAATCATTTTGTTTTAATCTTCCTGTAGAGTTTACTAGGGCTATGGTTGCCACATGGTTCAGCTGGAGCAGTTTTGAGGAACACGTTTATTTCAACTTAGCCAGCTAAAATGTTTACCTCTCTGCCATCTTTTCAGGTGAAACATTCAGAGATGCTCTCTAAACCTGAGCCCTAAAAGAATCACAAGGGCTGGTAGGATCCCATAGATATTAATAGCAGCTGTTAACATGCAAGTCCATGTAGTGATACAAAGCTGAGCAAGCTTATGTTCCCAGGCCAAAGCTGGAAACTGCCCACAGAGAATAGAATTGGATTTTTTAACAATAAAAGCTGTCTTCTTTTGTGTCTAGAAGCTGTTCGGGTGAGTCCCAATTGCAGTGAGAGCCCTCCCTTGGTTTTCCTGGACATCATAAGAGGTGGAACCGAGGGGAGATATCACTACAGGCAACCTCCTATGTTCTGGAGGTCACAGAGTAACACTGTACTGGCATTAACACAAACCGCAGTCCTGTTTTTAACCTCTGCAGTGTAAAATGCATAATCCGAGGTTATCTTTTACTTAAATGTAAGCAACTGCTATGCTAAGTTTCCAACTGTGAATACAGCTTACCCTGTGACTGCAGCACTTGGATGCTGACAGATGTGTGTGTTACCAGCTGACACTTGGAGAGCCAGATTGATTGGTTCAAATAGAAATTCAGAGATTTATTTGAAGGGTTATGTAGGATCTTCAGAGCATCTCCTCCATTCAGGCTGTCAGTTCTGTCTTATAAGCACATTTGAAAGGTGGCTATACAGGTTCTGTTTAGATGCAACAAGGCAGAATTGCAGTTTGTTCTAATGTTTTTACAGATATAGTGAAATAAAGTGTAAGATTTGTTTCAGTTAATTGTATAAGGTTATTGTAAGCTACACATCTGAGAACTGCTGGGTTGGTTCAGGATAATATGCTAGCACATCTAGCCCCTCCTCTGAGGCTGTGTGAGGAGTTAAAGCAGAAAGCCTCAGAATCTAAATGGTATTTTAGCTTTATATATTTCATTCTGTTTTCACTGGAATGTCTTTTTAATAACAGTACAGAAATCTCTGCAAGGTGTACTTCCACCTGTATCTCCATACTCAGGTCTCATACATTTGTACTCAGGAGGTACATCCGCTTTGTTCTTCCTAACTTGGATCAAGCAGATTTTATTTGAGCACATCTCTGACTGTGTTATGCCTTATACCTGAATGATCACGAATTGAATTCCCAATTAGCTTGCCTTTTGCAACTAAAATCCTGTTGATTTCAACAGTATAGCCTGGTTTAAAATACACAGTGAAACTGTTCTCCTAGTACATCCCAGAGGAACATTGTAATCTTATTAGATGCACCTGCTGCCATTTTATTTTAACCTCTCAGTTTTTCCCTGCAGCATAATGAATTCAATATTCGTCTGCCACAGAAAGCCTTCCCAAATGTGCTTTGCCATCACTTTGAGGAGGAACAGCCCTGCCTCCAAAGAGCTGCTGGCAGCACCTCCACCCTCCACTGCCCAGCCTGGAGCATCTGGGGCTCACCTCCACCTTCTGTAGGTGCCAGCAGACCTTTCCAGATACTGTGGGTGCTCACATGAGCATCCCTGGTGTGTGCCCCAGCCCCAGAGGGGCACTGCAGGTGCTTATGCAGAGCTGCATGGCCCTCACAGTCTGCAGAAACTTGGTTCTAAATCTTTTCTTGTGGCTGTTAAATCAGTAATGAAGCAGGAAAGAAAGTGCTTTTGTAGCTTGTGGGATATCAGGCCTCTTCACTGCTGGCTTCACAGCTGTTACTTCTAATCAGCTGGGCAGGCACCATAGAAATGTCAATTCTAATAAACAGTCTTTCATTTCAAATTCGGTTTAGGTTTTACTGGTGGAGGGGGGGGACTGCTGACCTTGTGATGTCCTGTGTCAGACCTGCTCACCGAACACATGTAGCTTCCTCCCTCGCTGCCCTCCCATGTGTGTGCTGCTGCAAATGGTGCATAGGGGTCATTAAGGACCTGACAGTGACCAGCATGAGCCCATGGGAATGGCATCCCATTCTGGATGGTGGGTATGAGCCAGTGCCGTGGGAGGAATGTGAGAACGCGAGAGGGCTGTGGAGCTTTCCCCGGGAGACTCTCTGAGCTTTCAGTGGTCTGTGTCTCAGGGACTTCGAGAACCACCAGCCATGTCTCTGTGTTTAATTAGAGGTGTTTAATTAGCAGTGGCTCCATTTGGATCACACACTGCTCTGAGCCTTGGACCATGCCAAACTTGATAAGTACTGCAGAGCAGCCACTTAAAAGTCTGGGAATAAATAAATGGCAGAGTCGGCATCTTGGCTTTAATCCCTGCTGGAGTCTGACATGGTGGGACTGAGGTGGGTTGAGGCTTGGGGTCTTGCCTTCGGGACTCAGGTTTCTCTCTGCAAGCTCCTTGTCTGTGCTGGGATGAGCTCTCAAAGAAGACCTGCACCCAGCACTGCTCTCCTGCCATGAGGCTTCACTGCCCACCTCCCTCCCCCCTGCCCCTTCTTCCTGCCATCCCCTGGCAGCGACGTGCCCCACTGTCACCATCTCTAGCCAGGTCACATCTGTCCTGTCCCACCCCATCATTCTGATAGCAAGAAAACCATGGGCACCCCTGTAACATTTTTACTACTCTTTATTGGCCTTCCTAGGACTAGGAAAACTCTCAGGTGTTACCAGAGGCTTGGGGACAGCAGCTTCTTGCAGGTGCAATTTTTTCAAGACTGTGTGGGTTAATGGAAGGGTTGAAGAGGAAGATTTTTGCATTTTTCAGTCACTGCTGTGGAGCTACACGCATGGGCCTGAATCCATTCCCAGAAAGCCACCAGCAGAATTTGTTAAAGGGTATGAGATGAAGTATTTGCAGCAAGTGGAAGTAAATTACACTGGGAAGGAGACAGAAAGAGTGGGAAGGCTGCCCTGACCCCCTCTGTAGGTGCTGCCTACTCAGCTCAGCAGCAACCTGCAGCATCCCGAGGCAAACACTGATGTGGTTTGGCTTGCAGGACTCCCAGCACCATTCCAGACCCAGGAAAAGCGTGCCCCTCTCACTGTGCTGTCAGAAGCTGTTGGCAAGAGGATGTGCATGTCCATGTGCTGTTCCTGCATGTGCACTCCTCACGAAGGAAGAGCAGGCAAGGTTTCATGCTGAGCCTGGGGAATTTGGCTTCCTTTTAACTGAGGATCTCTGCTTGAACGTATCCCTCTTTGTCAGGACTTCAATATTTTCTGGAAACGTGTAATATGTCTGGCCATTTCTGTCTGTTGAGGAGAATCGACGTGTGGGTTGTAATATATATTAATTCCCCGGAGGGACATTGAACTGTTTCCTCTGCCCAGGTGGAAAGGGATAAACACAGTCACTGACATGCTGTTTAGTCTGAAAATAGCCCACTGAATGCATAATGAAGAGCCTCCTGAGGAGTTACTCTGCATGTTAAAATGGTGTTCAGCAGCCTGTGCTGTCACACAACATAATTTGACAATGAATGTGCATCTAATCAGCCTACCAATAGCTGACTGTCACTGTCTGGCCATTAGTATTACCTGTCTGTTCAATGGCAGCCACGTCTCTGGGAAACAAGAAGTTTGTCGGTCCCAAAATGTCTTATGTGTGAACGAGACAAATGAGGAACTCCGTCTTGGCTTTGTGCTCAGCGCCCATTTCATGCTGAACAGCCACTTGGCTTTAGCTGGTGAGGACAAAGGAAAATGAACATTTTTCTTCAGTGGAAGGATTTCTGAATGATCAGGGGAAAGAGCACCCCATGTCCTTTGTGAGCCTAATGAAGGTAGAGCAACTGAGAGTCCTTCAGTGAATGATGCTGCATCTTCTGGTGCATGTGGTCCCTGCCTGCACTGAAATAAAAATCATCAACCTTGATCCTTTAAAACATGAGCCAGCGTTTGAGCAAAATGGCTCAGGTTGGAGTCAATTGACAAGAGGCTTCTGCTGTTTAATTCACACCCTGGTAACAACACTTGCATGAATGATATGTAGACAACCACTTTTGTCTCTGAACATTTGACAGCAATTAGGGCTTCACTCCAGGGGCAGAACATCATACTAACACTGGAGTGCTGGAGGAGGAGGTTAGGGTAAAGAAATTAGCCATCTGTCTGGTGGAGACTGTATCCTCCAGGAGGCAGTTGGATGTCAACAACAGGCAAAATGTTTCCATTCTCATTGTCCTGCACTTCAGTTGTACACAATGGCATGAAAGGCACACAGAAGCCCCATTCACTTCCAGTTATATAGGGGTCTGCCACCAGCCACCCTGACAAACGCTCCCTGGCAGTTGTAGCGAGTGGCAGCTGAGAGCTGCTCCCCTCTGCGCTGCTTCCAGAGAAGCCTGTCAGTTTTGGATGTCCCACCGTGGAAAGCCGGGAGGCAGGGACGTAGGTGTTTAGCAGGGGGAAGTAGAGCCTGCCTGCAAATGAGGAGGCAAAGTGATTTTTACAGCCCTTCGCTTCAGGCAGGAGGAAGCCGGTGCCGGCACAGGCTTAGTCTCCGCGGCATATTTCTGCGCTGGGAAGCGGGAAGGCGACACTGCTGCCCCCGCGGAGGGAGCGGAGCAGGCAGATCTAATCAGCACTGGGTGGCTGTTTATCAGCTTGCCCAGCGTGGCCATGCTCCACACCGCTTAGAGCGGCGCATCCATCACGTTGCTGCCTGGATCTTTGATTTAAGAAACTCTTCCTCGTCTCTGAGGACAGTTCCCGCTAGATTAGTCTGGTTGAGGGTTTAGGGAGCATGTGTTGACATTTGGTCGTGTTAGTCACACTGAGCTACACAGCCAGAGAGAACTGCCAGGTCTCTTGCTGTCTGCTCTGAAGGACGGTCTTTATAATTTCTACTGCACAGGCATGTTACTTGTTTCTTTCTTTTTTTTCCCTTTTTTTTTCTTTCTTCTTCTTCTTTTTTTTTTTTTTTAATAGCAACCAGGCAGCTACAGCATTTTGCTGTCAGGAATCTAGATCTGATAAACACAGTGCCCTTGGATAAGTCTCCTAGCTCAACCATTAAAAAATTCAAATTTAGAAGCAATTTTGTTGCTTTATTTTTGCATGGTTTTTGTAGAAAAGCGTTTGTAGGAGAGCAAGGGGCAGCATAACATGTATTTTCATTGTCTTCTGGTTGGCTTCAAAAGGTAAATTATCAATACCATAACCTGATTCCAGACTACTGTCATGGTAAAAAATGCAGCTCACGGGTATGTAGAAAAGGAACCTCCTCTATCAACCTTCCTAATGTGCCCAGAAAGCTACAGGTGATGGCCAACGTAGGGCTCTGGTCCCCTGATGTGCCCCAGATGGCAGCTGGTATCTCCCTTCCTCCAGGTTCTTCAAACTAATTCTATTAATTACTATTAATTTCTATTAATTATTAATATTAATAATTGTATTAAGTAGAAGATTGTCATGAAATTTAACTCTGTGAATCTTCCAAATCTCAAGTGAGACTTGCAACTGTGACAGAGCTAGAAACTCCTCTGTTCCCTTCCTGACTCCCAAGTATGCCTTCCAAGGCTTGAGCATTAAGCTGTTATCTTTCCCAAGACTCATGTCTGACACCTTCCTGCTCTTACAATTGGGGTATAGGCTGCATTGCACTAACTTGTGCTCAACTGGACTGAGTTAGGACAAACCTGTTTGACTTCCTTGTAGGAGCACCTGTCCAGTGGCAAACAAAGTTTTCTTTATTAACAGTAGAGACAGTGCCTGTGGATAAAATATATTTTAAATCAGTAGTCCCCGTGCACACCTGCCTGCCCAGTAGATGATACGATAGGTAGACTTTTCAGGACAACTCAGTCCTTCCCAGTCCTCTTCCTTCATCAGTTCCTTTTCTCTTTCATAGAGTCCCTTTCTGAACTTCCCAAATTTTTGTTCTTGTTTTCATGTGCTTTGTAGGGAGTCCTTCCCAAACCACTTGTTAGCTGGTTAGAGGCTGGCTGTCAGACCTTCAGTGCTAATAAGGCACATTTTATCTCTTAGCATAACTGTGGTCACTAACAGGTGGTTTGTCAGGACTACTTGTTTCCTTCTTAATAGCCTTTACTGAAATTAAATCATTACATTTATAAAATAAGCTTTACACTAATAGTCAACTGATAGTACTGATAAATTTTTACAGAACAGATGCACTTCTGTCACCAAATGAATCAGATTTTGCTGTATCTTCTAGAAGTGGTCAGCAATTGCTTGACCACATGCTTGTTTATGCAAGGGTATTTTGTTTGTTTGGGTCTGTATATAGGAATCTATCAGGATAAATGCTGAGCCATAAACAAAGTTATCCATCTGACTCCAGTTAGGCAGCATCACTAGACAAAAATTGGCATCAAGTACTGCTGGATAGAATGCAAGTTTTTTACTTTTGTATAAACTAGTGACCTCTTGAAAAATGCAGAAGTGTTTTGCTGAAAATCAGAAAATTTATCTGAAGTGTTCTGTTTTTTCCGCCCAGTATTTTGTAAAACTTATATATTTCCCCCCCTCCTGAAAACAGGGACCTGTTGTAATGCAGTTGAAATGGTAATTTTCCACAGAAAAGAAGTCTCAATAAAAACTTTTTATACAGTCCCAGTGTCTAAGTAAATCTCTGTTCAAGTTCTGCCCATCTGTGAAAGAGGACTTTATGAAGCCAAAGTTTGCAAATAATGTCACTGTTTCCTCAGCCCACAAGATTGCACATTGCCTTTTTAGTGCCACAAATGGTGTCCATTCAGTGGACAGAGGAGGTCAGAGTGAATCACCTATTTTCCTCCAGAGGTGAACTTTGTAGTGCTCCTTACCATGGCTGTTTTAGGGAACAAATATCCAGTAATCAGCCTGGCACACAGATTGTGCAGGACTGTTCCTGCCTGTTGTATGAAAGTCACGGATTTAGTATTTCAGTGACTAAAAGCCCCCACTGAGTCATTCTCTTGAAACTTACTTTTTAAGTTGAATTTGGAGAGGGGGAAACAGATAGATGGCTGTTTTCCAGGGCTGGAGCAGCCTCTGGTCACAGACAGATTCATCTTCCTTGCACTTTACTTTGCCTTTTCACCAGCATTTTCAGACCTGTTAAGTATTTTGTCTTGCCTCCACAAGCTGTAATTCTCTCTTGGAGCTCTAACATGCATGTACATGGGGTTTTATGGGCTTAGTAGGAGCCATTGGGTCCTGTCATGGTGTGAGGGATGTCAGCCAGAAAGACCACAATGCAACCTTGGGGGTTTTCTGTGTGACTAGCCAAGGAAAAGCATCTCATCAGCAGACCAGGAGTTTTAGAGAGCAGGTCCAGCACTCGTGGGAGGAGGAATACGATGGCGTTGCGTGTGTTCATCCTTCAGGCACTGTTTAACTTGTGCTTTCCAGTTCAGCAGCATCTGAGGTGACAGAGGGAAGAATAATAAACTGAAGGAGTGTCCAGTGGGGTAGGTATGCTGACTAACATTTCCCTGAATAGACATTTATTACCCCTATGCAGGATAGACCCAAAAGGCATGAGATCTATGGAAAAGTAAGAGCAAAGATTGGTAGGGACACTTTCTTCTTATCCAGTTGTTTGGATTTAATTACCTATTCCAGTAACAGCCAGTACCTAAAATAAGCTGAGGGCTGATGTGAAATCCTCTGGCCTCTTACAGACCTCCACACTCCTTGGTAGAAAGAAATAGGGGAAGCAAAAGATAAAGTGGACAATAATGACAGCAGGATCCATGGTAAAAAATGGGAAAAGAAAGTAAAGGAGAAAGAGAGAAATTATATGACTTGTTCCCTTTTTTAGTATGGATTGGGTTTGGATGTCTCCCTGCAGCTGTTGGTATTGCTGCCACTGCCACCAGTATTTATTATTCATTATTTTAGCACAGTTAAGGAACAATAGTTGAAATAAACTCAAGAGCATGACATTTTGTAACAAATTATTTTGAATTCTGTCCCCCAACAAAAAGTTTCAGATTCATATTTCAAAGGCTATATAGATGGAAGATCACACTGCAAATGAAAATAAAATCAAACTGGTGGGTATGTGGATCTGTAAATAGATGCAGATGTTTGCTTTTCATAACCAGTCTGGCTGATGAACCTTTCAGTAGCCTTGGCCTGACCACAAATCTGTCTTCGGACACAGGTACTTATTCTAAGGCTTAACACTGTACCCAATGATTAAGGATGTTTGCAAGCATGAATTATGAGTGAGACTACTATTTCAAAACAGGCGGGTCACAGATGAGCCCAGTACTGCAATAGGGCTTCAAACTGTCCTGCCCCTTCTAGCATCCCAAATTCTGAAATGGCCTCATTTGGGAAACCCCATTTTCTGCAGAAAAAGGTGTTAGTCAGTGGTATAGAAGATATAAAAATGCTGAGTGTCAGAAACCTATTTAAGCAGTATACACAGTGCATGGAAATGACATGGATAGAGATTCTCTGAGTGGCGTTTTTGGTGAAAGTGAGGGCTTTTTGGTGACAGCAGTAGTTGGATGTTATTGGATCACTTACCATTTTCATTCTGGTTGTGATCTCAGGTACCTAAATTGTTGACTTTTGTCTGAACTGGTTTGTTCAGTACAAATTTCATTCAGCCAAGTTGCTGGTGTGAAGGAGAGGGCCATGTGAGTGCCTTCATGTTAACTCCCTGAAAACAGATATCTCAGTTGAAAAGAGAAACACATTGAGATTAAAAATCCTGGAGTGCTTTATGTGCTGCTACAGGCTAATATCAGAAGGTACGAGAGGGCAAGGATGGACCATGCACTAAAACAGGGACCTGTTGAGAGTGAGTGGAAAGTAGTTAGCATAAAGATGCACCATGTAGAAGTTTTGAACAGAAGGTTACTCTGGCTTTGCTGCTGTAAAAGGTAAAAATTTATTCTTCTCCCTTCCCTCAGCCAGCTGACCCTTCCCTTTCCTTGCATTGAAAGTGGACACAGCAGTAAAATTCCTCACAAGCGTTATTTCTTCATGATAGGTTACTGCTTGCTGCCACATCTCCTGTGCTAAGTCTGGGATTTGCTTCATGAAATGAAGTAATCATGTGAACCTCACAAGCAGAGGTACATGTGGACAGCAATTTAAGCTAAAGCTATAGGATGTGTGTCGTGGCCTGGAGGAGAGACAGATCATTTAAAAATGAGAAAAAGAAACAAACCCTTCCTCCCCGACCTTGGTGCACTCCCTCCCTGCTTTCCCAGATGAATCCTCTTAACTTTCCAAAGAGTGTATTTGTGGTTGAGGGAAACACTTGTAATTTGTTATTTTGCAGAAGGGTGGTTCCCTGTGCCCTTGGAAAGAGGCTTCTGCTGGAAACCAAACAACAACAAAAATTTTCCCTTTAGGAAGCCAAAGCCTGGTGTTTGAAAGTATACTAGCACATCTATTGTTTTTGGCATGGTCTTTGTGAAAGCGTCCAAGAACAAATTTTGCTCTGAAAGCAGTGAAACACATATTGAAGAAGCAATAATACTATGCACATGTGTGTCAACATGCTGGAAATGTCATCCCCATTGTATAGGTATGTTCAGGATCTCATAGTGGATTCTGGGCTAGTGAAGGGCTGCATCTTGGATTTCATGTAATGCTCTGGATTAACACTTAAACACTGGGGGGAAAAAGTCTTAAGAAACAATATTAAACAAGAAGTAAAGCATATCTTCCATTTCTAAACATAACTAAATGACATCATAACATTTAGTTATGTTGGCAATGTTAGAAATTAATTTAATAACTTTCCACCTGATTTTGCTTTAAGTTTCTGCCTTCTCAGACTTCTTAATGGAAAATGGTGTCTCTTCTGTTTATCCCTTTTGGAATCTGGCCAAGTATAAGCAGAGTGGAAACGATGTCACACCTTGGGATTTTATGTTTTGGTTTTTGTCCCAAGACTTGGGTTCCTGGAGTCAGGTGACTGTCTCACTGCAGCTCTTGTATTTTTTTAAGGAAGCTTCTGTATCTACAGATATGAAGTTTTACATCTGGAGCAGAACCAACTGCAGGTGTATTTTCTGTCCTTAACTGCCTGGTGGAGGAAGGAGAGACCAGCTCCTGATTTTGAAACACAAGAGAACTGCAGCTCTGAGATTTGCCGCATTCCAGAAACCAGGAGCATTCTGTCCTTTTGAGACTTTCTTGCAGAAGCAGTGATTTCTGGGAAGCCATATCTTCCAGTGGTACTTAGAGCTTGGTGTTGGTCAGTATATTGCAAGTCAATGGAAGCCTGACCATCTTCTTAGGCCCTTCAGTAGTATAAGAAGGGCATTTCTCTCCTAGTCTGCAGAAGCTTGCAGAACACTTGAGAGGTGATTGTCAAGCCTCAAAAGGACTTTAGAGCTGAATAAAACTCAGAGGCAAGGTGCCTCTGAGTAGGCACTTTTGGTTAAAGGTAAGCTCCCAGGTCCCCTCTCTCAGTCCCAACTGGCAGCTTCAGGGAGTGCATCCAGGAAGGGTGGTCAAGCAGCACCTCACGGCATGTGCAGGGATGTGATTTCAAGTGTCATCTGTACCCACAGGCATGTGTGGTCCTTGGTCAGGGAGCTGGCAGGCTTGTGAGTGGCATGGGGATGGCTCTGATGGAAACTCCTTGGGAAGTTTCCGATGAAGCTAATCAGATGGGGGCTTGTAGGGAAGGCACCATTCCCCTTTTGTGAAATGGCGAGGCAGTTTTACCCTAGAGAGCCTCTGAGTAGGCTGCTCTTCTAGCAGCCATGTGAATCAAAGACCACAGGTAAAGACTACCATGAAAAACACCCACCACATTTTTCCTTTGTACTGTCTTTGACTTAGCTCTTTCAGATGTGAAAGAAAGAGCTGGCAGAGAATGTCTTCCCTTCTTGCAAATGAGATTTCAATACTCGAACAAGTTGACAGTGTCCCTCTCTATCTTACATTCTGACACCATGGAAGGCTTCAAGTTAACCCTGTTAGTTAAGCCATAATTGTCTGAACTGAGCCAGGGGGAAGCTGTGCAAAAGTGACACACGTATCCTTTTTTTTTTTCAAATGTCACTCATCCAATTGGCTTTTAACAAGAGCTCTCTCCAGGTCGTCTCAAGAAGGACCTGTCTGCTAAGGGGCATATATCACAAAGTTCTTGATCACCTCCTCTTCCCAGGCTGTTCATTGTTTGTTAAAGCGCATTGATGTGCTGCAAGTTTCTCTCATTACAGTAATTCCTGTATGTTGGGCTAAAAGGTCCTCATGGGAGACAAGAGATGGGCTAGGTGATCTTCTCCATCAGTGCCTTCTGTGATTTTGCCGTTTGTACATGACACTTCTCTAAACAGTGCCCTCAGAGAGCACTCCTGGCAATAAAGCTCTAAAACGCTGGGATTATCCAAGGAGAGCCTTTTTAGCTCAAGGTACATCATATAATAGAAAGCGTAGACAGCTTAACCAAGGCAGAGGTTTTGCAGTCAAAGTATCTGGTGTGTGCCCGAGGGACTGTGGCTTGAGTCCCATTGTCTACCAATCAGGTCATGACTGGACACTGCTAGTTTTTGGGAACACAGCACATTGCTCTTCGGAGCTGTCACCATCCTGAAGAGCTGCCCCAGGAGAGGCGGCTGCTGAGGAGCCGTGTACCCTGGTGTGCTCCAGCAACTGGACCAGAGCCTTGGTGCAGAAAGGCTCCACACCTTGCTCAGTTCTTCCAGTCGTGGGAAATCTGCAGGATTGCTCCCTGCTGGCGGGGACGGGGGGGTGGGGGGCGGTCTCCTGTTTACTGCTGAACTTTTCCTTCCTGTAGTGGATCCAGCAATAAGCTGGTACGGGTGATGTAACACGGCCAAGAGGCACCACACCTCCTCCAGCCGGGGGAGCCGCTGAAAGCAGACAGCCACGGCCAGCCTCGGCCCCCGGTCCGCAGCATCCCTTAAATCTGCCAACAGCGAGCGAGCCCTGCGCCAGCACCGCAGAGAGGCCTGCAAAGGAGGGGCCGAGTGTGGCTGGTGGTGTGTGGCACTCAAATGACACCTGACAAAGGGGAAGCAGTTTGCTGAAGGGGGAACACATAGCTGTCAGCTCCCAACAGCCGTGATAGATTCATGGGGCTCTGCCACTCCATCTCACCCAGGCAGAAATAAGAACTGTGTCTCAGCATCCAGAAAAGCTGGCATTGCCTGGGCCACAGCAAATCCATCATTTTTAGCCAAGAATCCTGCCATCTTCTCTCCTTCCTGCTCCTTAACCTATGTTTTCAGTGACATTGCTCAAAGGAAGTGGGAGTCAAATAAGAGAGAGAAATTTATTTTCTTTCTTCTGTTTTGAGGAGGATTTTTTTTGCCTGTTCACTTGCTTAGGTGCATGCAGAGAAGAAATACAACTCTGGGCTTTTTTTTGAGAAAATATTTTATCTGAGGATAACTAGATAACTAGGTAACCAGAGCATGCTGGCACTGTAACTCCCTGGATCCTGTTGCCTTGCTGGGGTTGGGGCGGTTTGGTGGAATCAGAGCAACTGTCACTGTTCTGGCAGGGGACACATTGGTCCAAAATTTAGATTGTGAATGCATCAGGCTGTCAAACCCAGCCTTACAACTAGTCTTCCCCTGTGTAGGGTTAATAAAAACAAATTCTGCACACTTCCTAAGGCTACATACACCTACCTCCCACCTCTCCACTAGTTAATGACCTGTCTGGAGGCAAAGAAATTTGTCTGTTCTTGTGAGACCAGTCAGCTGTAGGCAGGGTGACACCCCAGGCTTTTTGCCTGAAAGAAAACAGGTTGATATAAATAAGACTCTGAAATAAGTTCCTTTTTTTGGTATCAACAGCATGCAGGACCCTAAGGCTGCAGTACTTCCTTACATTGCTATTGACAGAACACTCTGTATCCGGAGGAACTCTTCAAAAGAGGGACGGCTTGTTTACATTGGCTCCTTTTTGATTTTGCTTCATAAACATACAGGGCTGTTCTGTCACTGAGCAAAGAGGTGAGCTCTGGCTGACTTGAATTACTTGGATGGTACAAAGCATTCCCAAAGTTGAGATGAAATGCAAACAGTCACATAGCCATCACTTGAGAGAAAATTATAAGATAGAGTAAGAAAGCACTTATTAACAGAAAACAGAAGCTGTTTTTGCATCCTGTGTTTTCATTATCTCAGTAGAGAAAGGTCCTGGGTCATGTTCCTGCCTTAACTGTGGTGAAGTGGAGGGATCTGATCCTTCAGTATGCCGTGGAGCTTTGCTGAATTAATACACTCCAACGCGTTACTAAACACTGTACAAAGCACACAAATGAGACACTGCAGAAAATCTCCCCACTAGTCATGGTTTGCTCCAAGGCCCTGTCTTCCCTGGTATTCCATGGCAGTGGCTGAACTAAACAAGGTGGTATGACTTGTTTGGGCACACGGCTGACACCAACTTACAGTACCACTCGCTCTTCAAGCTGCTCACCTGGTGTGCTGGTACTGTGGGACATCCACCAGGACATTGCCACTGATTTTGTGAGAGACCTCAGAAAGGAGTGAATTTCCACACTTGGGTTCATTTTTAACCATTTCAACTTTTAGCATTAAATCAGTATCAGTTCAGTATTATCATCAGTAAATTCCTCCCTTGAGTAATGTAATTCTCCAAGACTGAGGCTCTAGGTGGGGCTGTGGCTGAAGTGCCCCATGCTTGCTCAGCACTGGAGAGGCTTTTCAGGAGGCATGGGAGCACTGGGCAAAAATATCAAGGACAGGAAAGATAGGATTCTCTGTCTATTCACTTGCCCTGGAATTGGTGCTACAACCCATGTGTAGATTTTTTTAATGGAAAAGAAAGTCTGTGTTAGATGTGTGATCTTTTTCGTGATTTATCTCTCTTGAAATGGCTCTGACAACTGTTAAAATTTCTAAAAGCTTCAGAGGAGGAGGAGGAGGAGATCCCTGTGTGCTCCTTCAGCACTAGTCCCCAGTTCCCCCTCCTCAGACTTCCCCCCCCCCCCATCTACTCGTGAGCACAAGCTTGGGAATGGGAATGGGATGTATCAATTCAGTATTATCCCAGCAAGAGAAGAGCCTCCTCTATTGCTATTTTTAGCTCCATGGGTGCACCCTGCCTGCCATGAACTCGGTACAGTGAAGTGTTTAATTCAGCCTCCTGGCTCATTTAAAAGAAGGCTGTTGAGCACTCTGACCACCACAGCCCCACTTTTACAGCTGGCTGTAAATTTCTGAGTGTGCAGTGATATCTTTAGCTCTGACTCCAGAGATTTCCTGTTGAGCTGTGAGATGCAATCCTGCAAGCGCGCTAAAGCTAAATATACCTCCTCGGGCTGACACACAGCCAAACAAACAGGGGCAGTGTCAACACCAGCCTTTTCCAGTGCTGAACAGGTCGGGTTATTCTGGAGGAGGTGAGGCCTAGTTCAATTAATTAGGCAATTAAGCTTGTTTTGGTATTTAAATAATCTTTGGACCTCTCTGTGCTAATCTTGTTTGTATTCCCCTAGAAAAGGCCGTGTGACCCACATTGCAGCACTGTGCTTTGCTTTGGCTACAGAGGTCTTGGAGTATGAAGGTTTTCATCCTGTAGGCAATGACTTTGGCTGCAGAAAAACGTTGTAGGTTTTCACTTGTACTAGTCAGCATGGCCACAGCCTTTAAGAAAGATGAGAAAATAGATTTTGAAGCAGTCCAAGATTAGAGGGGGATAATAACAGTAAAAACATGTAAATGAGAATGTAAATGAGACACACAGCATTGGTTTGTTTCACATACCTTCACTAGTGCCAAACTGGTGTCACACAGTCAGAGTGATCCTTCCAAGCACAAACTTGGGAATGGGAATACTTTTGCTGCTTGAATTTTTAGAGGTGATACTATATGATGGGGCTGTTAACAGTCAGTGTACTCCTCTTCCATCTCGCACAAGATATAGGATGTATTTTTAGGCCATAGGAAAATATTTTGAAGGGACAGGAAACAGCTAATTAGTCCTTCAGTTGTGCACCTTGATTTTGCCATTGTAAATCTTCAGTCATTTCCTCTTGTAAGCAGCATATTCATGCCCAGCACCCACTGAAAATGCAGCAGCTTTTCTCATCTTCAGGCTGTTGATCTGTGTGAGCATGGAGCTGTTTGGTTTTCCAAAGGAAGGGTACTTTCAGGTGAGCTTCAACTAAGATTGTTGCTGTACTTATGGTCACTGTGGAGAGCTACAGGACAGAGGTTCCCAGTCAGCTGCAAGGAGGAACAGCAGGAAGACAGGGGCACTCCAGGAGCTCCCTGTACTACTTTTCCCAGCAGCTTTTGAAGGCTTGTGGCTCTGCCTTGGCTCATATCTTTGCTGATTTTAGTGGCTAGCCAATGGAACTGGAGTTTGCTGCAGGATTGTTTCTGAAACGTTAGGGAGGGGAAGAATAGGGTTTATTTATGGTTGTCCTTTTTTCCTGTCTGTTGTCTCTGTGCCATTTTTGGGTGATGGTGTGTTTATGTCTTTTAGGAGAAAATGTCTCATCGTAAGCAGTGCAAACACATACTACTACCTCAGCTCAGAGTAACAGATGAGATTGGAAGGAAGCCAGCAAAGAAAACATGCCACTTACAGTTAAATAAAAATAATAATGCTAGTTGATGAATATAGGGCAACAATGCACGTTGCTAATGTGTTGTACTTGTTAAGGAGCTGATGTTTTTACAGTGAAAAACTGAGTGCTGAAGTCTGATGACTCTGTTAAAATTTGGAGTTGTCTGACACAGTTAGATCCATGTCATCGTGCTAGCTACAAATCCCAAACCTTTTTGTACAGCCGAACTGCCTTACTAGGGTGCACAGTTACCCTGAGAGCAGGACATGGAAGTGTGAGTGCTGTGGTTAAGTGGCTAGAGATGTCCAGAGGTGTAAACAGCACAGCACTTGAGAATCACGATGTTTCTGCCAGTGGTATGGCCTTCCTGCCTGTCTGCTGGGTTTCTCATAGAGGAAATGTCCCAAATCACAACCTGATCATTGGTCATCTCTGGCAGTCCCTAAGATGTTTTGGAGATGAAGCCTGAAAGCTTTGGGAAGAACTGGAGTCAGCCCACTGAAAGCACAGTAACTCAGTGATATGAGCTTGGCATTTATCTAAAGGCAACCCCCCCACTGCATTTCATTCACAGCCAAATGGGTGAAGTCTTTCTGTCTTTGTGCCTATCTGTGGTAACATTTCCTTAACAGTATCTTCAGCTACTTGTTTCCCAAAACTTGTTGGTAGCTAGTCCCTTTTGGCGAGGCCCAGGAAGATGCCAGCACCGGGAGGGACAGAGATTCTGGTGGATACCACAGCTGCCAGTCTGTGTGTCAGGGATATCTCAGTGTTATGGGTATGTTTTCATGCATAGTGTCTAGAAAATCAGGTTTGGGGTCATTAGGTTGAAATCCAGTGAAAATTCAACAAAATGTTTCCATCCAAAGGACACAGCTCACATTTTCAGTGGACTACCATGGAGGTGCCTGAATGCTTTGATTTTTGGGCACTGAGAAGCAGATGTGAGTCTGCAGATACAAAAATTGTGACAGTCCTGGTAGCTATGAATGCATCTTTTATTTGAAACATTATGGACCATCTTACCCAGCTGGGATATGGCACAGGAATTTCACCTCACATGGTTTTTAGGGAATATTTGATTGCCGAGTTTGCTAATGAAGCAACTGTGTTGCTGAAGAGTGACCCAGACCTGTTAAACCTGTCTGAAGTAAGAATTATGATTCATTTATGTGCTTCTTACTATGTTCCCCACCTATTGCAGTGTTGTAGGTAGTTTTGGAGGAAAAGATTTTTAAGATGCTAATGACAGAGTTACAGCTACAACCTTAGGTGGGGAGGGGGAGCTAAACAAAAGAAGGATTCATTAGAGAACAAAAGAAACACTGGAGGCTTTGAACCTAGGAGTCTCCCACACATTAACTAGGTGTACTGCCAATGTGCTACAGATGTGCCTTACATGAACACATAAGGTAATGATATGTCTACAAAGGGCTGAATGCATGTGTTTGATGTTTTGTAGTTAATTATATTTAAGCAGGTGGGAAACTGCAAACTCCCCAGTCCCTCCATATATCAGAAATAAGATATTAAGAGGTCCAAAGCTACCTTCTGCAGTTTTTGTAGAACCACAGCTGACGGCTGCACCATGTGTTGGTAAATTGGAGCTCTGCTCTGTTATTGGGAGGTATAGCCTGTGGTTTCACAGAGCCACTGTTTGCTTTTCTTTGTGAAGGGTTCAAGGTATCAGCAATCCAGACAAAGCCTTTTGAATACAGACAAAAGATAAAAGAGCTGGAAGGAAGAAGGCAACCCATATTCCCCATAGTGGGGATTTCAGGGGCTCCCTTTTCTCATGGCTGACCTGGTGGGATGCTCAAAGATTCACTTCTGGGACAGGGCACACATGGAGCTCCCACACAGTCCCTGCTTCTCCAAATACCAACTGGTTAGCCTGGGAAGCAGAGGGTGTGCATAGAACCAAATCCCAAGAAGAAGACTGTATAGTCATACTCAAAATAATTGGGCCTGCAAATCAGGATTTAGTCACTGGGAAGTGACATCTGTACCTGTAACCCAGGGTGTGGCAGAAGGAAACCCAAGCAGAGCCACACCAGAAAGATGTGCTACAGGGCTTTGCCCAACAGCCTGCTTTGTGCTTCACTGCACAAAATAAAATTGCATCCATGTCCAGGACTCAGACCCCTCATGCTCAGGACTGGGAGTTGTACCAGCCTCGCTGTAGCTTCTCTTATTTTTTCTGAGGAGGGCGCAGCTGGGAGACATGGATAAGATGTGGCTTTTGCTAGTGACTTCTGCAATAGTGAGGCTGGACCCTTAGTAGGATGGGGCCAAGAAGGAGATCTCAAGGGAAGATCAGGGTCAGAATGAAAGTACATTACAGACACTTATTCGTCTGTAGAGATGCAACTCAAATACCCCATTAACATCAAGTTCTTCAGTATTAGATTTATTTAGCTCTAGGTGCATCTGTATAGTTTTTCTTGTGCTGTTCAATTTTTTGCTAGTGCACATGGGTTTCTTATTGAGCATTTGAATATAAAAGGCATTGAGGCTGGTTTGGAAGATCTTTAATTGTAGGTTGTTCCCTTTTTCACATTATGAAAAAAAATGTAGTAAGGAAATGTGAATGCTCAGCTAGAGGAGGTCACTGATAATCTATGCACCTGCCAATCCCATTAGCTCCTTTGGATTTTGCACTGTGGGGGCCTAAAGGAAATGTTGCCTAAAAATAGCCATCTAACTTACAAAAAGGAGTCAGCCAAACCTTCCTTCAGCTGAGACGCAGCTGCCTGAGCATTCTGAGCAGCGGTAACAGAAAACTGCAGTATGGATGCTCTTTCCTTTTCACAGGAGACGCGACTTTACAAAGGATAAAGAATGATGGATGGGAGATCTGCCCTGTTTTCAGTTAAATAAGTTCTAATACCACCTAACAGGGAGCCGAGAGATTCTGTCATGCCATCCGCATTTTAGATTCATGCAGAGCACAGCCTTGGTTTGGTGGTTGGGATTGTCAGTCACCAGTGCTCTGCCACTTACTGTTATTTTTTCAGATCCACATGTAGCTTTGCATTGGCACTCTTGAGACAAGGTCAAATTCACAATGATGGCAGGGCTAACAGGTGTATTAATGAAGGGCATCATTCTTTGCAAACAGTCGTGGTTTTTTTAATTAAGAATTTCAACAGGATATTTCTGAGGTTTGCATTTTTTCTATTCCATGTTCTTTTTAAGTTATTGAGATAATGAAATTACAAGGATGAAAGTGGGGGCAGGGGGAATCCAACTCAAAGCCTGCAAAATAATTGCTGCATTTTTTTCAAAAAAAGCCTGTAGTCTTCATTCACTTTAGTGATAGCTCAAACAAGGCACTGCAGTTGAGTGGCAACTGCACCAATTAGCAGTGCTGCTGTTGGTTTGTGAATTGCATGTGAAATGTAGAATTTGTCCAGAAGTGCTAATGCAAATTGCTCAACAAAAATGTGCCCTGTGTGTCAAGTCTTTTCACTTGTTCTGACACACTGATGTCTTCCCAGATTTCTCTGATCGGCAGATCCCTCTCTCAGTTGACAGCTACCAGAGCTCATGAAGTAATGGAAATATTTCTTGTTGCCATTAGCTGTGTCTCTGCAAAGAAGGCTACAAGCTACTGCTGGCACCAGTTACTCACTATACAGTGCAATTCTGACTTTTATTTATAGGGAGTTGTACTTCACATTTCTAGAATTAAATGCTGAAAGCCCAGTAAATGCCTAAGATTTTTACCTGCACAGAAGTTCAAAGACTTGGTTATCTGCCATGACAGTAATTTGGTCACTTTGCATGTGTTCAGCATCCTCTGTTATTGTACATGGTGATAACCTTTGTGCTGCGCTGTCTGGGGCTGAGTTACCATTGCCGTGGGAACCATAACTTAGCATTTCCTGACTTTTTCAGCATACGGTATCTCAACCTTCTGTTACACCCTTTAAAAGGAGAAAAAGTGGAGCAAGGGCACAGTGAAGTGCTGGTGTTTTTGCACCTATAGAGTATAAACAAGCATATTTAGCTGTATGCAAGTGGAGTTTGTGTTTGTAACTGCTTGCACTATGGTGGATGGCAGCTCTGAGCAGTAGTCCCAGTTTAGGAGTCTCAATGTGCTGGGCTCCCTGCAGATGCAGGATGTAAATATGTTTCCTTTCCCCCAGATATTTCCAACCTAAGTGTAAGATGAGAGATAATGCAGGGAGACAAACACACCAGGGAGTACAAGGAAACAGAAGACTGCGGAACATCATGGAGACAGAAACTTCTGCACACTTCTACAAATGTAACTATATTGGGGACAGAGTTCACAGTCAGGTTTGTATGATTTGAAGAATCTCCTCCCAGGAATGAGATCCAGCAGGGAGAAAAGTTTGAAGGCACTTTTAGCTAAAATGTAACATGTGGAAAGGAGTAGGTTGTGATGGGGTGATGGAAAGTCTCAGTAGTGAAAGAGAGATGATGTGTGAGGTGGCATATGCTGCAGCTGAATTTGAGAGCAAAGGAGGATGTGGAAATCCAGAGGAAGGGGAATCCAAGAGAGGGCTGCAAAGACAGGAATTGCATAGGCAAGATGACAGGCAAAGAAAATGACCTGGACAGCAACTCGAGCTGTCTACAAGCAGGGTAAGATTGCAGCTATCAGGGTGTGAGGCAATGAGAGCCTGGCTGTGGGACTGCACAGAGTGTGGAGGCAGAGATAACAACCAGGTTATGGGCTGAGTGACAGCAATGGTGCTGCCCATGGGGACTGAGGAAACCACAAAGAGGGGAGACCTAGGGAGCTGGATGAGAGCCTGCTTTGAGCTTCAACTGACAGATATCCATAAGATGATCCCAGAGGCAGGGCATGAATTTTGTCAGAACAGACGGGAAGTGGCTGGGGACAGAGAGGTAGGTTGGTGAGTCGCCGGTGCAGAGAAGGTCCTTGAAAGTGTGCAGAGTGTAAGATATGAGTGAGAGGGAAAGGAGATGAGGGACTGAGACACAGAGCCCTAGAATGGCAGCAGGTGGGAGGGTGAGTAGTGATGAACAAGACTAACACTGAGCAAGCAAATGAAGGTGTTGGAGTCAAGTAAGAGCACTGAGAAAGGAGGACCAGATTTCTGGAAGGAGCTGGCAGGCTGTAAGACTCACACAGGCTATGACAGCAAACCTGGCATTGTAGTGCAGAGCTGCCGCCAGACAAAGGATATTAGAAACTCTGCAGTCCTGGTTCTGCGACAGGCAAGAAATAAAAGCCTGTTTGGAAAAGAATCTATGTTGGAGATGGAGACTAAATTCAGTCTGAATCATATAAATCAGCAGCAGCACATGCAATAAGCTTAGAGATGACAGTGAGAAGAGAGAGAGGGTGAGAACTGGAGAGTCACTAGGAGTCAAGGGTTGTTTGATTTTATTTTTTTAAAAGCATGAAGATAAAGCATGCTTGTGCTGCAAGGGGAAGAAGAGAGAGGAGAGTGAGATACAAAGAAGGAAAAGGCAGATGGGTGCAATATAGATGAGAAGAGAGGACACAGTAAGGCTGCAGGGACAAGCAGGAGGTCTGGGGACTACTGATGAGGCCACCACCTCTGTGACCAGGAGCAGAGAGCCAGGCAGGATGTGGAGGAAAGCAAGTGGGGGTAGAGTAAGATCATGTCTTGCTTTAAGCCTCTCATGAGAGATATCAACACAATCCTGAGCACAGACCTGTCTCCAGTGAATGCATGAGAAGGCAGGGTTTGGGAAGTGAGCCAAAGGCTGCAAAAGGTCAGCTGGGATTGCAGCTGGGAGGACTAGTTAAGCTGGCAAATGTGAGCATGCACTAGGACGATGGCAGGGCAGAAGGAGGCAAAAAAGCATTCATGGTGTGGAGAAGAAAAAAAAAAGAAAAAAAGAAAGAGGAGATTTAAAGCTTAAGAGATAAGTCATTGTCTCAGAAGAGGTATCAAGGCTATCCAGAAAGCCTCAGATGGCATAATAAAGGCTTGATCAGCAAAGGAAGCTAGGCCTTATAGACCTGGAAGTTTAGGAATAAAGTCAGTTCTACCAAAAGCTGAACTGAGTTAGGCCTTGCAAAAGAAATTAATGCCATTATGGGTTTTCCTTAGTCATATAAATAAAGGGGGAACCATACAGCAAGGGGCATTTTGATGTTGAAGATGTTAATGACAACCTGCACATAGCCCAAATCAAAATACCTTGTCTCACTTTTCAGTAGGACTAAGATGATTGTCAAAGTAAAGGCCAGGTGGCTAATGGGAACACAAAGACCCCATCCAAGGTGGAAAAAAATTCAAAAGAGTTCCTAGGGCTGGAACTAGGTGATTGGTGTTGCTTGGATTCAAGGATGTTAAAAGAACTAGCGATGAAATCATACACCTGTGCTGCCATCCCAACCAACTTAATTTATCAGCAGCGATGTGAAACCACAAAAAAATAATGTGGCTTTACCAGGCAGCTGCAGTAGAGGACCACTTCCCTTGGCCCTGCCAGCTACCTTATGGAAATATTTGGCTCTTGATTTGAGCAGGAAATCCCACCTGCAGAGAGGCTGCACAGACAAGCACCTGCGAACAAAGACAAGGGAGTTATTCCAGCTCTTTGAAGTTGCTGTCAGACAGAGGAAGATCATGGAATTTATGCATGAATATGTACAGATGACCATTCCTCATAAGCACCAAAGCTTTTATCAGCCGCACCTATTAACTGCTGGAGCCTGCCAGAAAACTGAGGTACTGCATACACGTCACACTCTCAATCCGTGTCTCGTATGGGCACGGAGCAGTGAGAAGTCCTCACTTCACCTGATCCTTCTGCTGCGTGATCTTCCTCTCATGAGGTCACAGTGTGAATGAGTGAGAATAGAGCAGCATTAAAGGAGTAGTTGTGTGCCGCACATCGCCCCCTCGCACAGCAAGCTGTGCCAGGACATACCCTTAGGGACAATGCAGCTCTACTGTGAGTACCAGGGATGTGGTGTGTACACTCCCTGACCCCTCACCGTATTTCTGCCAGGCCAGAGGCCAGCTACAAGGTCAGGGACGGTGCAGGGGAGGTCCCCAGAGCCGTGCAGAAAGACGGCTACTTTACCAGAGCCAAGAACCTTTGCTGTAAATTTTCCCCTGTACTTTTTTTATTTGCCTTGGCAAAAGCAACACCACGAGGGCGATTGCAGCCTCTTCCCAATTTTTGAGCTAAGGTACCTTCTGCATACGGGAAGGAGAGCATATGGCCCACTGTGTTTATTTCTCAGCCAGGATTCTTTCAGGCTTGGCAAATTACATGCTGCTTGCTGAGGAGCAACACAAGTGCCAAGTTGGAACTTCTAAAAGTGAAGGCGATTTCATTTATCACAGCACAGAGAAACGGATCTGAAAAACGCCCTTAAGTGTGAAACAAATACCTTTTGTTTATTCTCAAACAAAACAACTGAGAGGAAATTTAACAAAATTTCACCTAGAGTTAAAAAATATCTCTGCAGTCATCCACAGGAGACTTCAGGCAGCCTCTGCCAGGAGTGAGCTAGAGCCAGGCTCTGCGAAATACCTCCACAACCAGCGAACTCCATGGGGTACAAGGTGATAATGTGGTACAGGCTCGGGCCATTAGAAGGGAAAGGGCTGCCTGGTAATGGTGAGATTTAGCTGCTAGAGAGCTCCATTAGAGCATCTATTTCTTATACTTTTGCTTTTTCCAAGCCCCACATTTTTCCCTGTGTGTGCTTAGAAGCTTTTCTTTCTCTTATAGCATTTATTTTTATTGTGTCATTTTCTCTCTGTTCCCCCTTTTCATTGGCCCTGTGTGACTGTTTGTTTAAACCATTTGCCTGCTTTCATCTTCCATTTTTCTTCTCTCCCGCTTCCTGGGGGCTCTCTAGCCGTGATTATCCTTACGCTTCCCATTAGCTTTCCTTGCTCCTGCTCCAGGATGGGCTTGAAGAGGGTATTGATTAAAGCTAAAACCTTTAGCAGGACAATTTCTGTCTGGCTTCAGGGTCCAGCAGGCTCCATGAGCTCAGGTCTCGCTCCTCTTTGCTCCAGGACCAGCTTTCAAAGCCTCAGAAAATTTGCCAAGGCAGAGTCAAGCTGGCACCGAGAGGGCAAGTTGCAGCTCCTCTGCAGTGGCTGATTTGTACCTTTGAAAGCCCTCAGCTATGGTAGAAGGCAGCAGGGAGGTAGTATGGAAAAGCTGTGGCGTGGGCTGTTTTTTCAGCTCCCTCCTCCTGTCTTTTGCTCCCCAAAGGTTGCGCTTTCTTTCAGAGTGGTAGGGCATGCTGTGGAATGCCATGATGGCACAGCTTCATGCAGCAGTCTTTGAGGGGAGGGAATTACAGCCTTCATAATATGCCTCAAATACAAACTTGGGCACTTTAGTGTTTCTTTGAATCCTCAACCTCCTTCTTCCCTGCCATCAGCCATGCCTGAGGGCCTGTGCCATGGCTGCAGGCTGGCGTGGGAGAGCTTGGCTGCAGAGACGGTGCCAAGAGGCCAGCTGGGGGCTGGCTTTGCTGCCCATCGACAGCCCCTCAGACCTCTTGCCCCGAAACGCAAATGCCACATCGCTGTTCCAGTCTCCTGAGGGAGGGGAGCTGCTCGTGGGAGTAATCTCTGAGTAACTGATGCGCTGTGAAACCACACCTGGGTTTGCCTCACAGGAACTTGTCTGTGCAGCCATTCCCTCTGCAGGTCAAACTAATGGCTTGATTAACCCCATCAGTTCACTCCTGCAAGAAAAGGATGTAAATTACTGCTTTGTTTTCACCATGAACATTGGTGCAAAGGGCTCAAGAGCAGGTGAGAGTGCAGAGAGGTAGGATTCATTCCTGTTGCAGGGACTGGATGGGAGCACCAAAAGCTGGCTCACAGACCTGCCAAAGTCACAGAGCCTCTATGCTTGCTCAGGTCTCAGCTCCTCTAGGCTGGCTGATAGCCCAGTCACTAGTCACCTCCATACACAACATGTACAGGGGTCATTCATGGGGTCTTGCCAAGGAGCATAAGCTTCACATCCCATAGGCAATGGAGCAGATACTGGGTGATAACCACAGCCTTGCAAGAGGCTCTGCTTGAGCCGTGACTTGTAACCCATTAAAGCGAATGAGAATAGCTCACCTTCATTTTACACTTCACAAATATTTTTATATTTGTATACTTATTTCCCCCCATCCTTTTTTTTTTTTAAAACATGCATGTAAAGAGGCTATTTTGGTTTGAATTTGGGCTGATGCACTTTTGTTTTCTCCTAAAAATAATTAGACCAATAAAAATTGCAATTACAAGGAAACTAGTTATTTGAGATAAATGAACACTTCTCCCTCAGTGCACAAACCAAAATACTATATTGTTATGCTCCATACCATGGACCTAGCTGGTGAAACTGAGGATAAACAAAACTGAAAAGCAGGAGTGATTTGCCCTGCAAAGGTTTCTTTCTTGGGTGAAGGGAGAAAATGCTGGAGCTGTTCTTTGTAAAAGCGGAAATGAATCTGGTTTAATTAGGCGGGTTGAAGTTCAGTGGCGTTCTGTTGAAACGCTGCGTTCAGAATCCCATCGGCAGCACTCAGGGTTTGTGGAGTTAAAACCCTGTGCTGGAGCAAAAGTGGGTCTGTGGGGAGCTGGTAAAATGACAGTCCCTTCTGCCTCACAGGCTTTGAAATGAACTTCTGCCAGTCTTTAGCTCTTAAACGGTTTGGGCTAAACCATTGCCCATTTTAGAGCCCTTTGTTACCTACTTTGTCACCAGACATGAAGACATTAGAAAATTTCTAAAAGAAAACAAAAATTCATGGATGTAACACTCTGACAGATCCTGTTTGTTCTGTGGACAGAATAAACTGTATCGAAAACACAGGGAGGGGAGATGCAGGCGAAGGGAGGTGAATAGAAAACAAATTGGCTGCATGCAGAGGTCTGGTGTCAAACATCAGAGGGATCTTGTTTGCTCAGATACTGTATGAAAGACCATGGCAACCAGGGCTTGGGGAGAGAGGAGAGGTCTGCAGCCCCTCCCTGAGGCTGGATGACAGAGGAAATAGGTGAAGCAATCTGCTTTGCAGAACCTGCTGCTGGAGCTGGAGTTATGAACCAGCATATTCTGTCCCTTCATCGTGTACACTGGCTCTTTCGAGGTAAAAAGCCCAAACAATCCCGAAGTCTGAAATGAATGGATTTGTAATTCCCTTAGTCTGTTGGATGGTACCATTCTGTGAAAGGTGGCTTTGCTGTGGGCAGTCTGATTTAGAGAGAGGATTAAGATCCCTGCCAGACACAATAAGAAATAACATTACAAGGAATTTAATAGAAATATTTCTGGAGTAAGGAATGTGCTTTTGGACTGCCATGAAAACACGGGGTAGAGATGATGTTTTACTGTGCCATAGTGTATGGAAATGGAGCAATATTTTTGATCCCACTAATAAGTTGGAGACCCCCTCCTTCTTAACACACAGACTTACACACACAGACACACATGCAGTGCCTAAGAGCAGAAGTAGTGTCTGTCTGCACAGCAGCAGCGTGGTGCAAGCAGGAGAGTAGCCTTTGCAGCAGCTCAGAGCTGTGCAGAGGTGAGGGCAGACAGTGCTGTTCTATCTTGTATGTCACAGGCCATTCCATTGCACCGCTGTGTTGTCTTTATCCGGAAAGGCTGTCATCCTTGAAGGCATCAGAATGTGGACATCTGCCATTTCTGATGGGTAATGGAATCATAATGTAAAAATTCAGTTCTTCTCTCTGATTTGAATCTCTTTTCAGCTTCCAGCCCTTCTATCTGGTTTTGCCTTCTTCACTGGATAAAAGAGCTCTTTAAGGGATTTCTTCCCTCATGAAGGTATTTTTATACACCATGGTCAAAGCATCTCTCAGTTCTCTTTGTGGTAAGCTAAATAGATTGAGCTCTTTAAGTCACTCACTGGCAGACACTTTCTGCCTCAAATAATTTCTGTGTCTTCTTTTCTGCTCTGACTCTGAAATGTAGATGTCTGATTGTATACATTTTTCCAGTATCATTCTTCTAATGCAGTGTGCAGGATAAGCCACCTCCCGGCTTCTATTTGCTCCTCTGCTCTTTGTATATTTGAGGATCCCATTCATTCATACACCACAAAATGGTACAGGGAATTATGTCTGTTTGTGTGTCTTGCAGATTTAGACCTTGCTTTCCAGTCTGTGCTTCCCTCAGCTTTTTGGGAAACGCTTTGTTCCCAGATGTGGAATATCCATTCTCTGTTGATCTCTGCCAGTCGTTGCCTGGAACAGCCCCCCTCTTCCCTGGGGTGCAACTTTGCCTCCCAGGCCTTCAGAAGGAGCAGAGCCATCTCCTCCAGATTCAAGAGCTCTGCTCAGGAGACACAGAGGGCTGATGAGTAGGCTTGGCTGTTCCTGCCTGCACTTACCCACACCCAGCTGCCCGACTCCTGGAGCATCAGCTGGTGGTCATTTTGCTTGTTCTGAAAAAAAATTGTGTTATTCCTTTAGCTGTAGTTGGGAGACTGAATGACACGCTGAAGGAATAAATTGCTGTATGATAAGGAAGAGGCATGTAAGATTTGAGACAAAGAGGAAAAGATCTTTTCCGCTCCCCTTTGTTCTCTTTTTAAAGTCACTTGTGTTTACTGTGCATAACTGTACATATATATGCACACATATCACTCTGATCTCCTGTGGAGTATCCTGTCACTCCACAGAGCCCTGGAAATGCACTGTGAGGACACAGGATTTATCCTCCTGTTTCTTAACTAAGCATCGGATTATCCACAGGGGCAACTCCTGTGCAGGTGTTAAGTAAGCAGCCAGATCCCTACAAAAGTTCATCTTACTGGATGCTCTGTAGCTATACAAACCAAATGTGTTATGCTGACCATTTGGAAACTGGCCTTTTTTTGGCCCTGCAAACAGCAGCTTGGCTCTTTCAATACATCATTTTGATCCCAGGGACCGAGCACTCAATTCTGTCACTGGGCTGCCTTAAAAGTGTGTGGCTGAGGCTGCAGGGGCAGGAGGGCTCCTCAGGAGTCTTACCCAGGGCCAGCCTGTGTGCTTGAACTTCCTGTGGCTCAGCTGAGGGGCCTTGGCACCGTCCCCCCCTCTTGGCTTGGCTTTGCTTGCCCCTTGGTGAGGACCTGGCAGCGGAGCTGCAGCATCACTGTGCCTGACTGGAGTGCCTGTAACTCTGTGTGAGCCTCTGTTATCAGGAGGGAGCTGTTTCCAGCCTGTGAGTAGCATGCAGTGGCTTTGGGTGGTGTTAAAAAAAAGAATGAAAAATCAGAAGTCACATTATACCATCTTTCCAGAGGTCACAGGCTGAGAATACAGCCTGTATTTCCCATTCCAGGACATGGGAATGTCACTCTCTTCAGGGACGACCTGCCTATGCCCCCACAGGACACCCATGTACACATGTGCCCACACACACTCAAGCACAGGGCATTGGGGGAATGAGCTGGGCTCCTGCTGCTGTGGATCCCCCTTGAGTCACAGAGTGAGTCAGTCTGTGGGCATGGGCCACTGGGGACCAAGTGCAGGAGTGATGTGCAGCCAGAGGCTGAGTAGCCGGAGTGCTGGTGGGGGCGTCTGGAGAGGGAAGGAAGAAGCAGCTGTGCCAGCTGGGGGAGAAAGGAAAATGCAGAGGCTGGATAGAGGGTGTAGGAAAGAGAAAGGAATGGCAGGGAATGAGGAGGAGGAGCAGGAAGTCTAGGGGCCAGAAGGCTCGGGGTGCAGTAGGAGGATGAGAGAGCTGGCTGGCAGAGCAGGAGCAAAGAGTGTTGGATTAGTTTGGGTTTGAAGCTCTGTAACTGTGTAAGTGCTGCACTTAGGCTGAGTTGCTTGACTCGGTGCTCGGCTCCTGTGGTGAGGCGGAATCTCAGCCATGGCTTATAAGAGGCAGCTGTGTAGATCGCCAGTTTCCCATCACACTGCCAGGCTTCGTCTCTGTTCACTCCCCTCGGCAGTTAACAGCAGCGGTGCCAGGCTGCAGAGATAGAGCTCTCGGGAAAGAGCTCTCCTCCCAGGTGCTAGGAGAGTTTTCCTGGCTGGGGAGACCTTTTGCCTGGGCTGTGCTCTTATTTTCAGGTCGCCCAACCCAGGGCTGCTTCCAGTGATGTCATCAGGGCCTTTCATCATCAGTTGAGAAGAGCTTTAGCCAAAAAAAAAAAGGAAAGGAGAAAAAATATTTCATGCAGGAGGGTGATCTAGATGAAAAATTCCTGGCTTTAAACCTATTATTAAAACCATAAATGGGAAGTTTTCATAATGAGTAGATAAACTCATGTACCCTGAAATGACTAAACATACAATACTGGAAGTAACACCTTCGTGCTAGTCTTCGTATTTCCTTCAGCTGCTGCACAGCACACGGGGCTCACATCAGCTGGCAGGGCTCCCTTCAAAGCTTTCTTCCTTTTAAACTCCAGAATTAATTTATAACATAATCCAGTAGAAAATGGAGTGCTTTCTGTGGCAGTACCGTGGGGTGAGTGTGTCCTCAGTCATGCATTAAGAGCCAGGACAGTAGTTCTGTAAGATGTTTTTGAAGGCAATTCAAAGAGGACTTGGGCTTCAGCCCCAAAGGCAGCTGTTCACTGAGGCTCGAAGAGGATGCTCTGAGGGATGTCACTTCACAGCATGCCCTTTGGCTCCCAGGTTTTTTTACTCTCCTTTTTTCCCCCTCATAGTGGCTGCAGCAAAGGCTCCATTATTTGGCAGCGTGGCATTGCTTTTGTCTATAAATGGAAGCGGTTGGCCCGTCTCCCAGTATAACACAAGATAGTCCTGTGTATCAGTTATGCAATCGGTAGCTTGATGACTTCATCAGAAGTCGGGGGAGGGCCAGGGGGTGGTAGGAAAAAGCCTTTGCCATCGGCTCTACTGGAGACAGCTGATGTCTGTGTGTCCCCCCCAAGGCAAAGAAAGCAGGAGCTCAGTGACAGGGGTGGATGAAAGGGCTCAGTGCAGGAGGAGCTGAGGGATCCTTGGCAGCTGCGATTCCCTGACTCCAGCTTGGGGGAGCCTCAGCAGCTGGCGCAGCCCTCGCCCTTAGGATGCTGCATGGACCGGGTTTGACCAGGTTGTAAAGTGCAAAGTGCAGTGCGAGGTGGGACTGGAGGAGAAGTGAAAAGACGAGCAGGGAGGGAATTTTCAAACCAGGACAGATGTTAAAAAGGGAAAGAACCTAAATATTGGAGAGCTGCCTTTCTTCAGAGAGCCCTTCAGGGAATATCTGTGCAAAGCAGAGATGTGGACAAATTGTATTTTGTTATTTCCTCAGAAGGGTCCTTGAAAACCTGACCTTCATGCAGAAAGCCCGCTCCTAATTTCCCAAGCAACCATTGATTTTAACCCTTTTCACTGACTGGGAGCCGCAGGATCACCTTTCTGTACGTTCCAAACCACACAATAATTGACATCACTCGAACCCGCCCAGGTAGCAGGTGAATCTATACCTGACTCAGGCAGGCTTTGCAGAAAGGATGCTAAAGCGATACAGGTCAAGTTGGTGTTTTTAAATTAGTCCCCATCTCTGTTCATCAATTAAAGAGGTTCTAAGGGCTCCTAACACCCAGGAGCACCCGAGACATGGCCACCGGCTGCTTAGTTATCAAACCCGCACCCCAGATGGCCGGTTATTAACTATGGGGTGGGTTACAGACCGCAGTCTCCGGGCACCGCAGCGATCCCCGGGAGCGCTCCCGCTTGTCCCGGGCTCGGGCCCCGCGGGCGGGCAGCGACACCTGCCGGCGGGCGCGGGGCTCGCTGATCCACCGGGATGCGGACTAGGATTCCCACCGGCAGCCGCCGATGCCTAAAAGGCAGCAATGGGATTAGGAACGCGAAGAGAAAGCCGGATGGGTGTAGGAAGGGAGCCAGTCCTGTGTCCTGCCAGTCACGCACGTTGGTCCCGTGCTGCGGGATGGAGATGTCGAATAAACACATGATGTGGTTAAACTCTGAGGTTCTGGGGCAATGCAAGGAGAAATAATGCTGCCAGTTCCCACGGTTCATTGTGAGCACCTAACACCTTGGCTCCGTAGTCCAGAACACTGTTTTAAATTGTTGTTATGTTGTTATGAAGAGAGAGACGGGATAAGAAGAGAGATAAAGTTTATAAAACCATGACTTGGATGCTACATACTCTGTGTGAAAAGAAAACCTAGTGCACAACTTCATTATTTCATTATTAATGAGTAGTAAAATGCTCTTGCTTTATCTGAGGGGGTTTAAACTCAAGGAGCATGGAGGAACCTGCTCTCTGTGGGAAGCGGCGCATGGTCACAAGCCATGACCATCTTTCCAAGGACTCACTTTCTCCAAGCTCCACATTTCACCTGCAGACTCAGTGCTTCCTCATCATAATGAGCTGTCACTTCCCTTGCCTCTGGAGCCCCCCCGTGTAACAAGGCCTTCTCTCTCTCTTTGCACAGGAGCACCAAGTGGGATTGTCACGGAGCACAGGGCCCATGCAGCCCTCTGTGCCACCAGGCTCCAGCAGCGTGGGCACAGGCACGAGCTCTGGGGGTGCCTTTCTAGGGAACCAGCCGCAGGCGGCCATCATGAAGCAGATGCTGATAGAGCAGAGAGCCCAGCTCCACGTAATAGAGCAGCAGAAACAGCAGTTCCTCAGAGAGCAAAGGCAGCAGCAGCAGCAGATCCTAGCGGAGCAGGTACAGTATCCATCTGTCTCAAACACTGCAGTGCACACCAGTATGAGGGCATGAGTGCTGCAGACAACACCAGTCCTTCCTTCTAGATTTGGTAGTTCTCCCTCTGTGGCTCTCTCTGCCACAAAGCACTCTCTGTGCAGTATTCCAGCAATAGTTGTCAGAGAAGAGGCATCTGTCTCAGTCTTACCATGAGCTAAGCAAATATTACCCATGTGCCCAGTGGTGCACTTGACAGTCAAATGGGATTTTAGGCACTGGAGAAGTTATCTCTTAACCTGGCATCTCATGATGAGTTACCTTTGTTACATATCCTTGGTTTTGGACACAGTACTTGTACAGCTACAGATGATGCTCCAAGACATGTCCTTTTGATAAGTGCTTAGTTGAGCATACCTTAGCATCTGAAAGCTCTGGTAAACACTCTCTGCTTTTATAATCTGCCCTTGATTCTGTTTTACAGTATTGATGATTATTCATAGAAAACAACCACAGAAGAGCAATGTGGTCTGAATCAAGTGAGAAATGCAATTTACAGTCACCTGCCCCCCAAATATCACTTATTGAAGCACAAGAGGAAATGTGCTTTAGTAGCTGTTTCTTTTTTGGCTCAGGAACTGTTTTTGGATCAGGATGCAGTACTCCTTGCAGCTGACTGTTTTGAGTGCAGAGGTGGAGGAAAGGCTTGTGTGTGTGTGGCTCATCTTCGCGAACGAAGATTTGGGAAGGGCTCTCCCCACGTGGGTGTGCCCTTCCAGCCTGCTCAGTGGATTTTTAGTTGAGGCTCAGCGTGCGCAGAACTGGCCCCACCGTTTAAGTCCTGAGGTCCATCTGCCACGGCCAAGCGAGCTTGGACAGTGCCAGTGAAGTCCTCAGGACTAGAACCTACAGCACCCGGCATTTTCCAGGAGGTCTCCCATCCAAGTACTAATCCGGGGCTGACCCTGCTTAGCTTCTGAGATCTGGCGGGATGGGATGTCAGGGAGGCATTTAACTGCCTAGGAAAGGAAAGGCTTGTACAAGGAACACAAACCTCTAGACCTTGGCAGGACTGAGGGAAGGAAAGTGTGTGTGGCTACAGCTGCCCTTAGACCTAGGCGAGCAAAGTTAGTTTGTATCCCTCCCTCCGCTTTCTGCCTGGTGACAGCGAAGTTCATGCTGTAGAGGTCAGGATGAAGTGGCTGTAAGGAGAGATGATGTTAGCCTCAGTTCTTGTTCCCTTTTGAACCAAAAGGGGTTCACATGCCAAGTAGCCCAAGTGGTCTCAGGAGGACTCTTCAGATGACTCTTCTTGTTCTCTCCAGAACAGCTTACCAGATAAGAACCACTGCAGTTCTGCTGCAGTACTTTTACCACCAGTTCTCAGCTCACTAATTAATTAATCATCTCTTTCTCTTGTGCTTTCTTTCCCTCCTTTTCTTTCAGCAGTTGCAGCAGCAGTCACATTTGCCTCGGCAGCATCTGCAGCAACAGCGAAATCCGTATCCAGTGCAACAGGTCAATCAGTTCCAAGGTAAAAGTCAAATTATTTTTCCTGTTTTAGAGTCAACGTGTGTCCCTGGAGCAGGGGTGTGAAAGTATGTGTGTTTTGTCAAAACCAGGGTTTAAGCAGTGTGCCAGAAGAGTAAGATGGGCTGTTGCACACACTACATATTTTACCAAAGGGGAATGCCCAGGTTTGTGTATTCAGTTACGTTTATAATTTCCTCTCTTCTCCCTTCAGTGAAAGCTGAATTTTTTTAGTTGACATTTGTTTTGCCTCTTTGACATCTGGATATCATGGATTCATTCATGGATTTATCTTGTTTGCCTCCACTCTTAAGATGTTGTGGGGCTTTTTTCAGCTAGCATTTCTTACTATATCTTGTTTTTAACTCCCTTCATTCCCCACTTTATCTAATTTGATGAGCAGAGAATTTCAGAGATGTCATCCTTATCTGGAGCAGTGACTGATCCATGTCAGGTGTGGGAAACACAGTGAAATATCTGAGCTGTAAATAGCAATTTTTTAATTATCTCGAAAAAACCCAAGGATTAATTTTATGCTCTCCCAGGTAACTGAAGAATGTAAGTACAATAATTTTGGCTTAGAAAAATAAGTTAATTCTGAGCTTTCTAGGTACAAAGTATCATCTGAATTTCTCCACTAACCATGATTTCTAAATAGACATGAACACACACTTGCACTATATATTCAGGATAGTGTCATATAACTGCAGCACTTCTGGTTCCCAGGACATGAATAGACAACCACATCTTCCATTGGTATCTATCAGGGTGGCTTCTAATTGCCTTCTCATTTTTATCTTCAGCAGCATAAGTTCTGTATGAAATAATTTTTTCCCCCAGTAATTCATTTGCAAAATGAGAAAGTCTGTGTGTGCTGCCATACACTGAGATGCACACGTACAAGCTTTCTGCATTAATGCTTCCTTGAAACGTTTCCTTCATATGTATTATTTAAAGAAAAAGAGAAGGGCGTTTAGGCTAATCTGACAGAGCAAGGACTTAATTTTCATAAATTAGCTAATTTGAATAATTCACCATTTTTTCCTATATAGTCAGATGAATGTAATCCAGTGCAGTAGGTTATGTGTAAATGAGACCTGAAGGTGGCCCAAAATCTTAAAATCTGTTGCATCTCTCTTTTAACTACTCCTTGTCTGATCTCCTGTCTCTAACATCAGGCACAGTAGTTAACAAAAGTAATATGTGAACCACTTGCTGTTAGTGACTCCTTTGGAGCTTTCAACTGCCATTTTCAATTAAAAACTAGCTAAAGATCCATTAAGATTTTAACATGATCTGTATCTTAAGCACTTGCTGGAGTCGTCATAAAAAGAGACTATTTCTAATCATCGAAGGAGATGATCTAAATTAAGAAAATCGAGACCCCAGTGCCAATCATTAAAAAAGTGCCTTGATAGCAAGGATAAAGTAAAAGCTGCTGGTGCTACATATGCCCTGCTCAAGTGAGATCCAGATGGTCTCTCTTCATGTTACAAATGTTTCATTTATCTATATGCTGGAGCTAAAAGCATCCTCCAGAAGCTTATTGTGCTCAGCAAAAAGGAGAGGTAGCCATCCTCAGTCAGCATTATGTGCAAAGCTATAGAAATGGCACTTCCTTTATACAAGCCCATTTCTCATGGAAACCAAGCCAACATAAATAACAGGGACCAGTATTCTCCACTCTCCATGGATGTTCACACAGGTAGTCTGCCACTGAGGGACAACAATTAGGGGCTGATATAAGAACATTCACATTCTGTTGTACAGTTCTGAACTCCTAAAACAACCACTTTATATTTACACCTTGCATTTAATAACATTTGAGCTGGGAGCAATGGTGTGCCTCATACACTCCGAGCTTCACCTGCAGAGTATTGTATTTAGTTCAGTGTGGTAGTGACTCAAAACTACAATGAACCCATAGCATAATCTGAGCTCCAGGTAACTGTTTTTAAATAAAGATAGTAAATACAGAAGCATATTGGCTTCCCAGAAATCAATATCTCCCCCCTACCCATGAAAGGAAGAGGCAGGCATGGTTCAGTTACCTGTGATGGTGTGGAATTTAACAAGGTTAGGATTTTCTGGTTTCCCATCCCTGGCCTAAGGTGAAGTAAAATGTGCTTATAGTATTGATTCACTAATACACTCTGCCTGCCTTAAACGTCCACAAAACCCCAATTTTTCTTCTTTCCATAGACTTAATCAGTAGCAATGCTATAGAAAATCCATTCATTTATGCCTCCTGAGCTATTAAAAAATTGATTGGCCTTCTGAGCCTGACATTTCCATTTTCAAGGCTTACTTTTGAGAGACAATGGAGATATTTAAAAGAGAGCTTTAAATGATAAACTAAAGTTCAGCTGCTTTGCTGTCACTGAAGAAGACCAGTGGAAGATTTCTCATTTGCTTGCTAGAAGCTGAATTAGGTGTAGCTGAAGAGGATAAGTGCTACTGAACTACAGGGCATATGCAACTTTGAAGTCTTAGGGACTGTTTTTTCTTTTTCATGGAGGAGGGTGCACATTGTAGCTAGTCCTGGGGAGATAAAATACATACAGAAAAGAAAGGATCACATTTACACTTCACAGGCGACTTTGACTTCCAAGTCCCTTTTAAAAAATTTAATCTCTGGTCCTAACAAAGTAAGAGAAAAGCCTATTTTAGCCCTGCAGCTCCTGTGGCCATCAAACTTAGGTACTTGATTAGGTTACTAGCAGGGAGGTAACCCTGCCTATAATCATGCATTACACATGCAATCGTGTTGCCTCCATTCCTCAAGAATCTCAAGTCAAGAATTCCTTTGGGTACACATCCCAAAATCATCCTAATTGAGAATTACTTAGTGAGTAAATCATTGGCCTTTTAACCTTGCCAGTCTCATTTTAGTCCTTAAGGGAAATTAGGTTTCTTGCCTGCATCAATGGAATCCTCTGCTGAGCAGTGTCCCGCTTCACCAGTTGAATACACAACACAATCAGCTCTTCCTGTTTAGGAACAACACTGGAGCTGTGTTGGCTCACACCTTCCAGGAGAGGGAATTTGGCAGGTCAGGACAGAGGCTGCTGCCAAGGTGAGGTGGAGAACATGTAGTCTCTGAAAGACAGCAAACATTTGGCAGCAAGCACATGGGTAACCTTCTGGCTTTCTGCTAACCTTCATATGAAAGGTTGCATTATTCACTCGGAAAGCACAATAATCTGAAATCCTACCACAATGCCAAAGGGTCCTACAGATTCTCTCTTAGGCAAAGATGTGTTAATTAAGATTTACAGGGTTGTGGCTTTTTCTTACCTTCCTCCCTTTTTGGTGTAGGTTCACCACAGGATATAGCAGCTGTGAGGAACCAAGCAGCACTGCAGAACATGAGGACTTCCCGGCTGATGGCCCAGAACGCGAGCATGATGGCAATGGCTTCCTCCCAGAACCCGAGCACGCTGCCCACGACTGCGGGCCAGTCGGATATGGGCATGGCTCCTTACAGCAACACCCCTTCCAGCCAGCCGGGAATGTACAGTATGAGCACAGGGATGAGCCAAATGTTGCAGCACCCAAACCAAAGTGGCATAAACATGGCACATAATGCAGGCCAGGGAACAAGGCAGCCTGCCTCCGGACAAGCAGTGGGAATGGTTGGCAATTTTGGTCAGAACATGCTGGTAAACTCAGCTCTTCCCCAGCATCAGCAGCAGATGAAAGGAGCTGTGGGCCAGGTCTTACCAAGGCCACAAGCACCACGGCTTCAAAACCTGATGGGGACTGTCCCTCAAGGACCACAAAACTGGCAACAGCGAGGATTACAAGGCATACCTGGAAGGACTAACAGTGAAGTGGGGCCCTTCAATAATGGCACCACGTATGCGATGCAGTCTGGGCAGCCACGGCTGTCCAAGCAGCATTTCCCACAGGGGCTTAATCAGACAGTTGTGGACACAAGTGGAACAGTAAGAGCCCTAAACCCAGCGCTGGGAAGACAGTTGCTGCAACCACTACCTGGGCAACAGGCAGCCAGCCAGGCCAGGCCGATGGTGATGCCAGCAATAAGCCAAGGGGTCCCCACAATGTCAGGCTTCAGCCAGCCCCCGACGCAGCAAATGCCAGGTGGTAACTTTGCTCAGAGTGGCCAAGGCCAAGCATACGAGAGGAATCCCACTCAGGACATATCTTACAACTACAGTAATGAAGGAGCAGGGGGGTCATTCTCCAGTTTAGCAGAGGGTGCAGACCTTGTGGACTCCATCATTAAGAGTGGACCAGGGGACGAGTGGATACAAGAACTTGATGAGTTGTTTGGAAACCCCCAGTGAATGGGCTTGTATAGTCTGGAGCTTTGGTTGTTATATTTGAAAAAGAAAAGAGAGAGTTGGATGTTCTCCTCATCCCTGAATGGTTGGGGTTTTTGTTTGAATTGGTTTAGTTTGGGCTTACTTTGTTTTCTTCTGTTTTTAATCATGCAAACTGAGCTGATCTGTAGCCAATTTTGGAAGATTCAGGGGACAGTGAAAACATTGGCATCTCTAGGCATTCGACCAGGCAATCTTTGTTGCGTGGCAGTGCCCACTCTGTCTGAGTGAGGCAGAATGGAGAAACTGGAAAAGTCAGCTGATGCCTCTGGTTGGGAAAATTTGTTCTTTTCCCTCTTAAAACAAGGCTTCATTGCACAGTGGTATGCGGTGGTCCCGATGTCTCCCACCTCATGTAACTGTGAACACTGCAGCTTTCAGGAGAGCAGATGAAACAGCTGGAATCAAAGCCCACAGATGTCCATGGGCGATTGCGCAAGCCCTGGTTGGAAACAGGCTTAACCCCAGGGGTAGGCAGGTCTCGGTGAGCCATGGCCAGGCCCATGGGGCCAGCTCTGAGCTGTTATAAGGGAACATGCAGCACTCACATGAAAAACCTAAACAAATCACAGGGAGGTCACCATTTTCACTGCAGAGTGATAAAACTCCAATACAAGTGTAGGAGAACATAAATTTAGCAGTGTTGTGAGGACAGTTTGATTATGGGACTGCTGCTGGAGACAGCTGAGATGGGTGGGTTAACTTAATGAGCTGCTTAGTCCCCTTGGAACTCTGACAATTCTTCCCTGTCAGAAGACTTTGGCTGCCTGGAGGTGTTGAAGGGCTAAGAGGTACCAAGAGACATCAGCACAGGTCCTAAGCAGGTCGCTCCCTCTCCTTCCTCCCCAGTACTTTCTCAGTTCACTTCCCTCCCCTGCTGTCCTTCACTGTAAAGCAAGGTGAGCTGCCTGCAATTTTTTTCAGGTGAGTCACAAAGGGGCAGTCAGGGAAGGAGAAAACAGGCATTAGAAAAGATACAGTGGGGGTTTGGCACACAGAATGAGTTTCTTCTCCCCTCTTGAAAAGTGCAAGTTTGGTAGGTAGTTTTACCCTGGGATCTGGGCCGTCAATGGGATATATTCAGTTTTAAACAGATGTTTGGTCTAATCTCTCTGGTTTGCTGGAAAAAAATCACTGCAGTATTTGAAGAACAGGAGCCAGTGAAGGAGTGCAGTAAAGACTGTTCATGGATGGGTAAAATAATTGATATTACAAACATGGGGTCTGCCCAACTAAGGTTTAACGTAATGGCAATGTATCACTATCTCCACTGTGTGGACCAGTGCTGACCAGCACTGTAATGAAGTTGTGATGTATCTCGCACAATATTGAGTCCCCAGCCATTCTGAATGTGTAAAGCAGCAGTTCCCAAGCTGCAGCCAGAGGCTGAGGTAAGCTGTTCTCCCAAACCTCTAATCCTTTTAATGTTTTCAGCTAAGAGCTGCTTATCAGGTTATATAGTGGTGCATAAAAAATGTTAACATAATCCATAGTCCAGAACTCTGGGCACCCTCTGACCTAGTGCTGGCCTCTGTGAGCCACAAGTTGTGCTCTGCAGTAAAAGTGTGCAACTACCAGTACCACCTCTCCAGCTACTGATTACCTCCTTGTGTGCTGCTCTCCTTGGGCCTGGTGATGTGAAGAGCTGAGCCCCTGAATTCCACGGAGGCTGAGGGCCTCAGCACTTTGCAGTTTCCCATCCTGCCTTTCCTTGTGGAGCACAGATATGCATCACATTAAAGAGTGGGAGCAAATGGGCCTGGAACCATCTCAGCGCACCATTGCGGTTCCCTTTTGCACAATAACCCCTAGCAAGTCTTACCTAGAAGAGGGGAATTACCTGTTTTAAATGCTATGATTTAGGCAGGACAAGCTGCATTTTTAATGTGCCCAAGGTGAGCTGCCAATCCAGTTTGTCCTGGCTGCTAAATTTTTAAAAAACAGCTGTAGTTGCATCTCTTTTAGCTAACCCCTTTTAAAATACATGGACCAATTCCAGTTCCCATTGAAGAAGATCCAGGATTCCCTGTGTGCTACTTCCACAAGGCGCCAAGTTGGGCCCTAATTCAGTGGAAGGGGGCACCAGCCAAAGCTTTTGGTCTGTCTTGTGAGTAAGCACCTCTTAGTTGGAATGGAAGAGATCGGCAACCACTGAGAGAAACAGCACCCTGATAGCACTGGGGTGCTGTGCTGCCATGTGTGTTGGGCACACATCTGTGCAGCCCTGTACGATGGAGGTGTGGCAGGATGGGGAGGGAGCCAGCCTGCTGGGTGGGGAACAACACTGGGAATAGCATAGCATCCCTTCCTGGGGTGCTGGGAAAGGAGGGGTTAGAAACACACAACCACCATGCAGCAGTGAAATGCAAGTCCTTGTGCATCAGGGAGATACAAGCTTTGGTGAATAAATGGTCATAAAGATGAGTCTCTGTTGTCTTTGTAAAGCTTCCTCCAAATACTCCATACTGGGATCAAGAACTAGAGAGTAGATTTTATTCAATTTGGGGTTGTTTTTTTTTCTTTCTTCCTATGGTGCTGATGTATATGTAATGTTAAAAAAAAGTTATTTGTAAATATGTTTTTACAATTCTACAGATATCACTGGGTCTACTATCTGTAAAATATATACATATAAATATATATATATATACTGTTTGTTTAAAATAGAATATTTTTATTTCATTCCTTAACTCATCCTTACTGCAGTGGTATTGCACTTCAGATGATGTCTAATTACTAATTTGTACTGTATTCCTGACAGCAACTTGCTCCATTTTATTCAGATTTTTCTAGTTTTCTGGTTTTACTTTGTACATTAAGCATTGCTTATTTCCTTTTAAGACCTGTACAGAGCTCTGAAAATGTAGAGAAAGACCTGATGTTAACATACCACTTTTAAAGAAAAAGAAACAAAACAAAAAAAACAGACAAAAAAAAAAGAAACCCAAATAAAAGATGGTTATCTGACTCATATACCTGGTGTGTGTGGATCATCTCTTGCCCTACTCCTGGGCCTCGATGAGTGATCTTCTGAGGAGGGGAGGGAAGCTGGATGCTCAGGCAGATGCTATGGAGGAGTTGGTCCATAACTGGGCCCCTTAGATGTGGCAGATCCAAACTTTTGTGTTTTTTCTGTGTATGGAACAAAAGTAGGGAGTAGGCAAGTGCTTTCACGGGAGAAGACAAGATGGAGACTCCAGGATTTAGGAGTCCAGTGGCCGAAATATGAGGACACAAGGTAACGTGAAAGAAGGAAGATGCTGGGTTGGAGTTAGAAGTTGGAGAAAAGAGATGTGGAAAGTGGGGAAGCACGAAGACACAAAGTAGTTCTGTATCACCTACTGCTACTACAGTATGAGAAATGTGTTGTCAGAAGCCTTTTGGGACGTGAATGTAGAGTTGTTGAATGTACATGGCCTATTCAAGGTAAGCATGCCATGCAAGCCTTCAAGGCTTGGCACCACTCTCCACATGTTCCCAGCCTACCAGGGAGTTGTGAGGGACCAGACATCGGACCTCTGTTCACACAGCTTGCTGTTCAGGATGTCACTGTGGCTTGGCTCCATTTACAACCTTTAAGGTGAGGTTCCCCTTCTCTCCTTAACATCAGTCTAAGACATTTATCATTCTAAATATGGATAAGGAAGGACAAAGAAGGAGATTGGCCTAGATCAGAGCCAGTTGGAGTTACCCCTCAGCATGTGCTGGCAGAGAAAGTGCTTGTTGAGGAATGATGCTGCAGCAAGAGGCCCTTGGGTAAAGACTGGCTTTGAGGCTGCAGTGGGGACCATCATCATTTCTGATTGTGACCGACAGATGAACATTTGCAACAGGAACATTTGCATCGACTCATAGTGCATGCTGAATGTGCACTCTGATACTGACTCCTTGATCAGCAGGCAGGAAATGGTGTGCTTCTCACTGGAGCCATACTGAATACTGATATTGCCAGCATCCATCTGTTAGAGGTGTGCTTTGTTTTTAATTATAGATGAGTCAGTCTTTAACACTTTTCCATCATACACATTCTGCCCTGGCGTACTGGAGACAAAGCTGTGACTCAGAAGACAGGTGGTATCCTCAACCCCAGGCCTAATTCTGCCCTCTTGTTAGCTGGTGGAGCTCCTAAAATGTTAGGTTCATGTTTATCCCCTTGCACTCTGGCCTTGTGTTGCTGAATGATGCATTGCAATCCCACACCTGCCTTTTTTGACATGTGAAATTGTCCTCGTGTGTGACAGCAGTTTCTCTCTTTCTATGGAAGAGAGAAGAGGAGAGGATGGAATATAGGAAGCTATCTATTAAACACAACAAAGCACCACAACAGGTAAGTTTGGAATGGAATAATTTCAAAGGCAAAGTAAAACCCATTTGAATACAGTCACCTTTGGGCTTCCTCTAATCCGTATTTCAAGTCTGTCACACGATTTGGACCTTTGTCTTGGTTTTGGTTCTGCAGGCCGCACTTCTTGCTGCCTGTGACTGACTGAAGGCATCACTGGCAGGTGGGTAGGTGGATTTTCCATATTTCAGCCCATAAGAGAAAAGTTCATGGAAAAATTCCTGATGATTTCTGTCATTGTTAAATCTGGCCCTGTTGTACTTTCTCCCTGGAGCTAAGTGATGAAGAGCTGCTCTTTCCACAGCTGTGTCAGCTCCAGTCTGTTCACCATCACTATCTGTGCTTTTTCCCTTTGCAGCCATTGTTGGACCCAAGCCTTGCACCTTTGTACTTTTTAATTTTATTGTTCCAAATATCATTTCAGACTTTGCTACCCGCAGGCACTAAGCTGTGTCTTTTTATCATGAGGTAACTTTGTAGAATCACAGAATGGTTTGGGTTGGAAGGGACCTTAAGATCATCTCATTCCAAAACCTCCCTCCAATGTACCCATATGTGTCCACCTTTTTCATATGAAAGGTTGTTATGGACTTGATCCACCTCTCAATTATTTTGTGGTTATGTTATCAACCTCAGTACTATTAGAAAGCTTCTGTGCCTTCTTTTTGTCTGGGCTGGCTCTCCCCTTTACAAGTGTCATATTGTGGGTACAGCCTGTCTTCAGGAGGCTTCTGTGAGGACAGGGAGGGACCCACTTCTACAAAAAGAGTGTTTGAGTATATGTTTAATTGTAAACATGTGTACAAAATCAAAAGTCTTTTGCAGAAACACAGGGCCAAGTGCAGTTTTAAGTGTTTTCCTGAGAAAGCAGTGTTTCCATACATGCTTATACAGCAGTGGGATTGGATATACTTGGAAAACAGGGACCTCGCAGCAGAATTTTGCATGGAAGTGGGTTTTTACATTTGGCAGTGCTAGAGGAGGGAGACTACAGAGGCAATGGCAAAGCTGAAGGACATTGAGTAAGATGGACTGATGCTCGTAGTGCCAGTTGCAACTAAATTACTTAGGGAATTAATGGGTTTAGTTTTATGTAATTTGTTTAGTGGTTGCAGTATCGTACTGGGGAAAGACAATGTTTAATTGCAAATGTAGATGTGACATGACATTCTGTCTTGCTGACTTTTTCAAGAGTGTAGGGAAAGTGTAAACAGCTCAGGAAAAGCATACATTTTACATTGCAACGGGCTGTTAGTAAAGGGCTCTGATGCTTTATTCACATGAAGCTCATCATGTTTTTGGTATTCAGGGAAGGCATCCATGTTATTTATTTATTTGGGTTTTTTTTTAAAAAAATACAGTCTTCACAGCAATTTACGGACTTTCTTCATAATGCTGAAGTGCAGGTATTCATCCAGAAAGCTGTTAACAATCCCAGCTGTACCCAGGGTTATCAGGCAAACTAGAATTATCAAATTCAAATAAAAACCTGTTAACCTAGAAGTAGAAAGCAGAAAAACACTGTTACAATCTGTACATGGTATGTTACAGTGAAACTGTGTGTCCACAAGAGTTAGGAAGAGGTGTGTGGAATCAGAAAGGACCACTGCTGCAACACTACCTTGGGATGTTTCAGAATAAATTGTGACTTTTCACATGACATACATGACTTTTGCTAGGGAGAAGAGAGATTCCTAATATCCTCTCTATCAGAAAACTTTCCCCCAGTGTTTCTAAATATTCGTGAGGCTGCCTCATCCCATGACTTGAAGACCTGAAAGTAAAGTGGCAGAAAGGCTTGAGCAACTCACTGCAATTCCAGGTGCAGGAGTGTGGGAGAGAAGAGAAGTCTTAGGGACTGAGGAAGAGGTATGAATGTCTCTTATATCCACTTCTGTTGGGCAGGTACCCTCTGCTGAGCTGAGAAATCTGCTACTGGTTATCACTCTGACTGGGAGATGGATTTTTGGACCAGAAAGGAAGACCCTGAGAATCTCACTGGTGCCTAAAGACTTGATATAAGCAGCCTTTCTGGGCATGCCGTGTCTAGATGCAGATTTGAAAATGGTGAAGTATGGAATTTTCTCAGTTTCAAGACAGCATGAAAGACATCTTTAGCTTAGCCCTAGCTGTAATCAGTTTTTTGAATATGCAGACTAGGTTTGTCTTTATAACTAGGAAGCCTGTAGTCACTGATTAGGATTGAGATTCAGTGTGAAAGCTAATTACTTTCTTGCTACTAAGCCTGCTGTAGGCTTGTTGTATGTTCTGGGGCTGGGTTCTGCATGCCTGACTTGTGCTGACCTGTTGTTAGTTGAAGATTCTGGTGGAGGTTAGCACCAGGGAGGCCTTGGGAACAAAGCCATTTCCCAGGGCTATCAGGCTGGCTCTTGGCACCCTCTGTTTGATGCAAAGAAATCAGAGTCTCACCAGTGTGTGAACCTCAGTCTAATAGTGAAGTCAGCCACTGTTCTAAGGCTTCCCTGAGAGGCTGAATCTATCGTTTTAAGAGTACTGAAGTAAAACATTGGAAAGATTTTTTTGAACAAAGTACCTTTATGTTTGTTGATTCAAAAAAATCCATTATGATCTCCTTCTTTACTTATTTACATTTCTGCTCCCCAAATTTCCTTTACAGTTGTAACTCTTCTGGCTGGTGTTCATTGCACCATTTAAATTATTGCATCTCTTACTGGAAATATAAAACTATCTCCAGGTATTTGCTCTGGAAAACATAGCCTCTCCCTTCTCTCAAGCAACAGCTCTTCCAAAGTGAGTAAAGGACTGGAGGAGCTGTAGTGAAGGAGAATGGTAACTTTGGTACACAAGCCATGGAAAATAGCCCTGTAGGACAATATTTTGCTGCTGAAGGATTATTCACTCCAAAATAGTCCAATTGTTTTCTGTCTTTCTCTAGAAGACATTTCAAGTATCTTAATTTTATGACAAGCATATATCTTGCTGCTTTCTTCTTATGACTGATAATGAGTGGTGGAAGAGTCTTAGGTCAGGTCACAGAAGATAGTGCAGTGGCTTCAGTGAAACAAGAAATAAACCATGTGTTTCAGTGTTTACAGTGGAAAGTGTTTGGCCAGTGTGCATGTTTGCTGAAGCAGAATTCGTGTCAGGAGATGCCGTGCACTTAGCAATCATTAACGCATTCTTATCTGAAGCCATGTTCTCTTATCTGTTTGGTGAAGGTTCACCAACCTCCAAGACCAGATTGTTTGTTTCCTGCAATTTGTATGGATAAAGAAAATGTCTTAATGTGACAAAGAGAGGAAAATTCCAAAAAGCAGATGGGCAGGCATGGTGCAAACCCTAAGAGCACAAGCAATCTCCCACCCAGGGGAGATGCAATACTGTGCTTCTGTTTTCAGAGCTCTTTGAATCTGGTTGCCAATTACGGCCAGTACAAAGCAGGTGCCTACAAGGTGAGCATCAAACTTTTTCTCTCTCCTGACCTGTAGTACGTGCTCATCCTAACCTAGGCTTCTGCCATAACACCCACACCTCTTCCCTGAGGGTTTCTGCTTCAGACCTATTGCTGACACTTTACACATGTTGCATTCAATTATAATCACGTTTCACTGCCAGTTCTTGGCTCTCAGCCCAGCTTCAGGCCACTGCCTGGAGCTGTTAACCTGCATTCAGCAGGTAATTCCTTACCTTCCTTTCACAGACTGGACATAACCATGGAAGTACTTGTAGCGGGCAAACATGTACAACACACCCAGAAAGGAAGATAATTCTGAGAAAGAAAAGATTCATAGGGTCACAAAAGGAGTTTGAAAACTAAAAAAATGAGGATTTCAGAGCATTAACTACTTTAGTTACATTTTCTAGTCATATTGTTCTGAGCATTTTCTTAGCTACTCATACTCTGGGAAGTTATCTTGGGAAAGAATCATTCCAAAGAGAGAGATATATATATTCTTAAATGCTCACTGCAGGAGGCTCTTGATATGGGTTTACAGATGGGGTGGATATAGGACTGTCCAAAAAAATCTTAAGAATTCCCTGAAAAGGAAAACTCAGGAACTAACAGGAATCTGTACCCCCTCCTTGGTTTTTTGGTTATCCCAGTGAGAAGACAGTGGGTTGGAGCACTGTGGCTTGACCCAGCACTATTTCATACTGTTATTGCAGTTCACACTAAAGGGGAGTGTTTGTTTTGGAAAGAGAATCTTATTTATGTTGTTAATAACCTGCTTTGCATTTATATAGCAACTTTTATCGGAGAATGGGAGAGAAAGCTGTAGTGAAGTTAGCTTTCTGATCTCCCTGAGGGAAGAGTACAAAGTCACCTCCATTTGAGAGATGGAGCAGGTTATGGAGGTCAGTTGTATTATCCACAACTAAGCAGTGCCTGTTAATTTTGAGTTTTCGAACTGTGCATGTGGGTATTCCAGAGCCTTCACTGTGTTCTGGACTAACTCATGTAAACACACCTTTGGGATATAGCTGAAAAATTATTTGAAGGGGAGTTTATAATCATCCTTCATTTCTTACATGTGACAGCACCTGTGTTGCTGGTTAGCAACTGTGATCTCCCTTGATTCAAGTGCCTGTCTATGAACACATGTATTATTTCATATACAATTTGTTGACTTAAGTGGTGCTACTTTGGATTTACAGTGGATTTATAACAGAGACAGGACTTCTGCCTTTTAGGTAGCCCCAAACCAAAATGACTGTTTTGGAGCAAATACAGAAAATGGAGTAGTTCAGGAAGGAGAGGAGTGATGGGTATGAGCTAGTTATCTTTTCACCAGCCCACAGACTTCATGCTTCTAAAGTTTTAGTTGGGAAAGGATTAAAAAGGAAGAATGCAAAAGTTAGGCTCTATCACAAGTTCTAGCTGTATGAGAGAACACCCCATCACTGTCAGGAGATATCATGGACCAACCTTGCAAAGTCCAACAGAGTGAGAGGTATGAAAGCTCTGTGGTGTCTGAGTTCGGAACATTTGATAAAAAATGTCCCTGTGCCAGATGTCTGAGAAAACATAACAGGTTTTCATGAGTCCCCATTGCAAACCTGAAGATGCAGCTGCTATGACTGTGCTTCAGTGCTCAGTGCTATGTCCCATAGCAAGTAAATGAGTCACAGCCCAGTGGTGGTGTCTCATTGGGAATATAAAACCACAAAGGTTTTTTGGTTTGAGCTCCATCTCCATCAGACAAGTACAAGTACTCTGACCTGAGTCTTTTCAGGCTGCCTCCTCCCAAGGAATGGCAGCTCTGCCTGATCTGTGAGAACTGCCCCATATTGTGCCAGAAATTGTTGGTGGGAAGCATCTGGAAGCTGCTTTTCTGAATGATGCACACTGAAAATCCCCTGAGTGTATGATAAATGTGTCATGCCTCTTGGTTTGCAGAGGGAAGTGAAAGCTGGTGGGGCTATACAAAATGCCATGACTAAGTGGGGATTTCAGTGGCACTGAGCATTTCTCTAGCAAGGCTATGCTACAGTAATGCAAAGAAACCAGGGGGAAAAGATACCTACTTCCTGATAAAACTAAAGTGTTTTTTAAAGTCACATAAAACTTCTCAGATCAAGATAAAAGCAGGAAGTGTTTACCTTGATTAAAAAACCATCCTGCAGTCCAGAGGCCAATCAGAAATATTGGGTAAAACTCCACACAGTTTTGTCTGCAGAATAAATTTGAAAGAACGTTAGTTTGGAAAGCAAAAGGACTACAGGTGGGATTTTCAAGGAGAATCAGCTTTGGCCTCATTTTGTTGCCCCTGAAGTTAATGCAACAGAATCCAATGGAAGCACAGTCAAGGCAGCATTAGGCACTCCTAAAGTTCTCTGTAATCTCTAATACAAATTATTTAAAATATTTTCTTGGCATTTAAACTTAGGCAAAAATCTGGATCCCAAGTACATGGAAATAAATAGGACAAACAATCCTAAATCAAATGCCTGTGCAGCAGAGAGAGGCAGGAATTCCAGCACATGGGTGTGATGTTAATTACTTACTCTATACTTGGTATGCAAGTTTTGTGTGTCAGCATTCCCAGGACTGCCAGAGGAAGCATGGAACTGTGCAGGGGCAGCTTGGATTGCTCTGCTGAGGTCAGCTGCCCTTATAAAGTGCTATCAGGCACAGGCAGCACACAGTAGATCTTCTTATGGCAAGGACCTTTATTTCTGGGCATAAGCATCACTAATATTTTGTTGGGATATCTTTTCTTGGTTGTTCTGAATTAATTTCTTTTTAAGGATTTAAGCTAACTTCTATATCTAAGTTATCATGTTATCTAATAAGTTGTCTAATGTATTCTATGTCTCCTTATTGTTATCCACTACAGTAACTCTAGTTACAGCAGAGGGGATTGGTTGAAATAAATATAAATAATTTTGCACAGGATCACTAATTAATCACAAACTGAAGCCCTTTAGGAAAACTGTCTTCTGAGATTGGCTATTCCACCATTATCCACTGTGAAGACAAAGTTTTTCTTTGCTCTTCTTCCACATGGTTGATGTTAGCCACAGTCCAAGAACTGAGAGCACAGCTTGCTAGATCCAGAACATCTGACCAAGTTACAGTGTTAGCTCTCAGATCCTACCTAAGTTTGGGTGATCTAATTGCCTGGTTTGACCAGAATTTGAGCAGGGATTGTGAGATGAGCTGAACTTACCCCATTGTTATTAAAACAATAGCTGAACCATTTGAAAAGCCATCAGTTCATTTTCTTTTTTTTTTCCACTTTTGAGCAAAAGATGACTTTTTAAGATAAAGTTTTTGCTTTTTTTCTGGACTGAATTGTTATTCATTGCCACCATCTTTATGATCTCTAGACTTACTGTGCACGAAATGTTCTGTCAAATTCTGGAGCTCCAGTGACAGCTGGGGGCATGACCTTGTGCTTCATTCTTGACTTCCCCACCAGCCAAGCAAAATGACCTGCAAGCCAGAATAAGAGCTCACAAATGACACAGTTCCTCAGTTCAGTTGCATCTCTAACAAGCAAATTTTTATTTTTTTTAGTAGAGATCATTGTTTTTCAACTTTTGCCATTTCATTTGACACAGAGACCAGTATTAGATAAACTAGTTTTTCCTTACAAAAGTTGAGATCTTATCTTCAAGAGCAATATTCATGAGAAAGGGGAAAAAATGTTATTTCAGAAATATATTCACTCTCTTTTCATATTTGCTACACTAGCTAGGACTTAAATATCCTTCACCTCATCTGAATCCTAGAACTACACAGCCCGGGAGCAGCCCAGTCACACTTCAGGGGCAATGTTACAATCTTGGAAACAAAAATCTGGTAGCTACCTTTTTAAAGGTATTTGTCCATATCTTAGAGCACATGCTTTTCCATCTGTCTTGGACACTCAAAAATTCAGTCTATTGGAAAGAGCAGAGAGAGTTGCAACTGGTGAGGCTGCAGCCTGTTCCCTGCTCTCCATGTGATCTACTGGAGAGGTCTGAGAGCTACCCATTGGAGGAACTTCTGCTGTTTCTCCTCCACTGACTGGAGTTGATAGTACTTGCCTGTCTTGTAACAAGGATTTTTTAGAACTGATGCCATGCCATGAAAAGGATAGATTACTTACTGTACAGTGACTAAATATCAGTTATTTACCAAAAAGCCCAAACAGATCAAACACTATCTCTCCACTTCTGACCACTATTCTAGGATCACAGCCCACATGTAAATGCATACCTCATTTTACTGATGTCCTCATTGCAGAAGTCTCCCCCTGAAAGTTGAACAGAGGCTGACTCAGGGACAAAAGGCAACTCACAGAGGGCAATTCCCCACACGCAGCAGAACTACTGGGCAACAGCCTGTTTGCCTCTAAACTCTTTGTGTACATGGAGGTAATATTATTATTATCTCCAACTTACTTTCCTGGCCATGTCATAGCCACCCTGAGAGGCTCACTGCCTACCTTGCACCTAAACCATCTGGATCCAGAAACCAGGCACCCACCTGAGTTCACTGAAAAGACCTGTCTAAGGTGGGAGACTAGAACATACCTTCTATCCTCCCTTCTGGGAGCAGTGGCACTAAAACACAGCCAGAGATATGGTGCTGCCCCGTGCATCTCCTGTATCTTAGCCTTGTGGCCAAAGCCTTCATCAACCCAAAAAAGCATTTTCCCATCTGTCTTCTCCCCATAGAAGTAATTACAGGCTATGCTCAAGTGACCTCTTAACCTTTCTCTCCAGAAACCAGTCAGAGCAGCTCAGCTATCTCTCTATAAGGCATGTTTACAGGACCTTTCATTGTATTTTCATCCAGCAAGGTCTGCTCTGCCCCTGCAGAGCCTGGTGATTATACCTGATGTTTCATCTGTTATTAGCCACCTTGCAGCACTTACAGAAGGGAAGAATAGCAGTGGAGAGGGTTTAGGGAACATACTTCATGGAGACTGAAACTTAGGGAAGCACAAGAATTGCCTCTGAGAAATGTTGTCCCTGAACAACTGAAAAGTTCTTTCCAACTTCTGTCACCCTTAAAATGATCTGTTTTTTTGACAAATGCTACATGCTGGCAAATCCTGCCTGGCTTATTGGTCAAAGGAGTAGGTGAGCTGTAGTGTTTTGTGCAATAGCATTTTTAGCCAGCATCCTCCTCATTTTTGCTTCCAATGAGCCATTCAAGGCATACAATCAGTCTAGGACCAGGTTTTCTCTACTGAGGGACTAAGGCAAGCCAAGATAGCTCATTGCATCCAAATCAGTTTTGTTTTGTTTTGTTTTGTTTTTAAAGGCCTTGAATGGATGCTGTACAAAATAAACTTACTGGGGAAAATAAGATTAAGGCACTGTAGGGGCCAAATCATCCTTGTTTGTTCAGTACAAGTGACCAAAGCAAATCATCAGGGCTGTGGTACAACCCTGGCCTCAGCTGTAATGTGATCTGCCCATAGTATCGCTCAGTCAACAAGGCTCTGGTTTGAGGGGCAGAGACTGGGAAATGAGAGTCTGTGGTTAACTGCAAGAAGTAGGTTGTGCTAGTGTGATAGTACAGCCACCCATCATAAACTCCACTTATTTAGTGGCTTCCGCTGTGATCGGTGGGAACTTGACTTCAAAGGGGCACTAGTGGGCTTTTATACACCAGTGAAAGCCAAGCTGTGGCAACAGGAGAACAAAAGTCATGCCTGTCATCCTGTAAGAAAAGGTGAGCCTGGTGTGCAGAAGAAGACAGATGCTGACCAGGGAGGTAAAAAGAGCTCAGGAGAGGAATAATTACTGTGGGTTTTGTTAACTGCCTAGGACTTGCATTTTAGTTCCCCCTGGTGAACGGAAAGTAGCAATGTAACTCCAATTTACATTTTGTGATGATGGTTTAACAAAGGCTAGAGTAAATAACAAAGCAATGGGTGAGCTCGTCTGCCCTTCTCACAGGAGGTGCTGTCGGGAGGACTCCAGAAAGTAGTGCAGCAGGAGTAACTAAAGATTTCATAGCCTTTTCTTCCCATTGAATCAAGTTGTTAATTCTGACAGACTAAATTACATGACTGAGGTAGTTACAAAGTATGCTTGACTTGCTTTTGTTTGCCTTTTTTTTTTCCTTTCATCTTCAGGTGGCATTTATGGTTACTGAATCAATACCTTCACTCTGAAAACACGGGACAAAGCAGACTTCTGAGGAATGTCACTCTCAAACATTTTATATATGTAAAAATCCTGCAGAGAAGCTGCTACTTGTATTAGAGTGTATGATAGTGCATATTAATTTGCATAGCCTGGCCTAAGACTCTGTAAAAAAAACAAATCAAATACTTTTTAATAATGTCTTGCTAGGCCCTGGAATTATTAAAAGTGATTTTAAAAGTTGGTACTTCAGAGAGATGATGCAAAACAGAGAAGCAGTGGGACTCCTGTGTCCCTGCTCTTTTCTGTATCAATGACTGGGATTCGTTCTGCCTTTTCATCGAATTCCCTTGTATTCCCATCAGTCTAAAAAACACTGATCTCTCAGGCAAATCTCGACTGCTTAAAACTAGATTCATGACTGGAAACCAGTTCCTGCACTGTTTCTGCTCCTTTCTACCCTGGGGCATTTTTTGCACCACTTAATCTTCGACTGGCCTGATTCCTTGAATAACTCATGGTTCTGATGTACCTCTGATGGCTGCTAAGTGAAACCTGACTTCCATCACTGCTTCAGGGAGGGGGTATCTCCCATTAGCACCTTCCCAACTAAGGACTGGAGGCTCAGCAAAACAAACAGAGCACCAAGTGCTGTGTATGTTGTATTTAGTTCACAGCAAACAGTCACACACAGGGCTGCTACCTCTCCATGAACTGGCTATAACACATGCTGGTTTCACAACATTCATTTCAACTTCCATAAATTAGTTAGTGTTGGGTTACCCATGCTAGAAAGCATGCTGAAAGTACAACAAGATGTCATAGTTTAAATCAGGTCAGCGGATCAGTTCTTACACAAATTTCTCTTTGGGCTTGATGTCAGACTGCCAGTGTAAATTAAACTCCAGGTTATATCATCTTTTCTGTGATTTTTAACTAAGATTTACCAATATATATGCTTGTAGCCTCGTTATGCTGTGTGCTGAAGGAATCTCCTGGTCCTGGATTATCAGTCCATTAACCTAGGAGAAGTGTGTGCTCTATGCTCACCCCGACCATGTGGCCTCTGAGAGCCCCCCAGAAAGGACACACAGGGACCACCGGCAAAGGCAGGAACAAACAGGAAGTTTAATCAGGGCTACAGGTTTATATGGACTTTGGAGGGATAAAAATTCACCAATAAGGGACAAGGGGGGGGGTAGTCTGAATTTGTGCCAATAGAAGTAAGGGGATTTACATTCAGTGGGAGAGGGTTTCAGACATGAGGTCACTGTCCTCCCAGCCCCCTGGCCTGGCAGGGGGTTATGGGAAGAAGAAGCAATGACAATGCAGTTTTTACATTCAGTACATTCAAACCACATTAAAAACATCAGTTGTTAAAGCATTCTCAGTGGCTGGTGTGTTTTCTTCATCAGTCCATTTCTGACACGACATTCTCCAAGCCATGTATTGAGAATGCATTGCTACAATGGATTATCCATCATGAGGAAGAATACAGGTATTTTCCAACTCATCTCACAGTTTCTGTATCTATACAACTTCTTGAGTTTTCAAGCCGAACAATGACTGGGTTTTTTGTTTGGTTGGTTTTAATCCTTCACACTTTTATGTTAAAAATCAAGGCAGTCAAGCTAAACTTTCCTGAAAGTCAATGATGAATATTGCCAACCAACAAATACAGGGGTATAGAGAGAGAAACAGATCACAGTGTATATTGTAGCTGCTCTGATGACAGAGAAAGAGAATGTCAATTTTCAGTCCTTTTTATTTGCCTGCTGTTGTGTTGTAGTTTTTTCAACTGGAAGGGTCAGATTCTGAAGCTTTTTCTTTCTGCTGTATTATTTCAGCAGCTGAGGCTTTGAAAACAAATAAATAATCAAGCCACACTGACAAGTTGCTAGGTAAGGTGGCAGTGCTATAGATATTTTGAAAAAAAGGTAATTATTTTTAACTTGCTTTAAATCTCATTGCACAAATGCCTTCAAAATGTATCTTGTTCCCTGGTGTAAACACAACTATATGAATCAACGTATTTCAAAGAAAATAATGACAAGCATTAAAAATCATACTGCAGTTTTAGATGGATATACAGCAAAAGCTGCTGTATATTCTAATCATGGAATAGAGTCATTAAGGTAGGAAAACACCTACAAGATCATCAAGTCCAACTGTTAACACAGCACTGCCTTGCTCACAACTAAGCCATGTCCCAAGAGCCACATCCACATGCCTTCTTAACACCTCCAGGGATGGTGATTCCACTACTTCCCTGGGCAGTCTATTCCTTGATTCTCAGAGACATATCTGCAGGGCATAACATAAATCCGCTTAGATCTTAAAGAAATGAAGTGATGAGAACATAATATGGAATATCTCATATTTTTGTTGCCCCATGCAAAGGTTTGCTTTCTTATTTCATTTCAGACACTAAGTATTTATCTGTATTTCAGGAAATTTTTTTCCTTGCAGTGCTTTCAGTCCAGCATTGGGGTATTCAATTTCACAAATTTACTCTCCCTTTTGAGGTTTCCAGTTATACAGGTGCCTAAATAAGAATCAAAACCAAGACACAATGTGGCTTTGAGGTAACTTTACAGCTAGTTATATGCTCTGATAATAACACAATTCCAAAAAGTCAACAAGCAAAAGAGAATTGAAAACAAAGTAGTTTCTTCCCACAGAGAAAAGTAACCTGTCCCACTCAGGTATGGAGAGGGCAAACAATGCTCCTGTGAGAAAAATCTTAGGAGTTCTCAGAAATTAAAGTTACAGAGCAACCGATCTATCATAAAATTGTACTTCACAACCGGTGGAAACCTCCCCAAGCCCCAGCCATGCAACTCACAGCTCTTTCTTACATTGCTGGAAGGCGGAAAGAAGAGAGACAGCCGCAAGCAAAATGAAATCACCAGCCATGATCCCAGCAGTGTCCGTGTGCAAACAGGATGTGTGTATTGGAGAGCTTGAGTGAGCAATGCGGAAAAACAACAGGTGGGAGAATTATAGTTCTTTTCAGGATTGCAACAAAGGTCTGCCCTGGAAACAAAACAGACTAGTTTTTAAAACAAGAGTGCAAAATTACGGACATTTTTTTGTTCCTGGAAAAGTTCAGCCCTGCCTGCTTCTTGCCTGTGTGAAAGCGCAGTGAGAACAAAACCAGACTTTCCTGCCTCTGTGGATTCAGCTGTTCCTTTATGTCTTGGATTCCAGTTGCAATCTCTCTGGGGGCGAAGCCTTTTTGTTCTGTGTTTGTCGAGGCTCTGGTACGGCGTCCAGCGCTAGCAGTGCCGCTTGAAAGCAGCAGGTGCGGGAGACGCGAGGGAGGAGCGGAGATTTGTGCGATCCCTGCGCTTGATTTGCGGGTTTCGCCGAGCGTGGACGGCACAGGCTCCGACGGCTGGCACGGCAACAATTTCCAAGTAGTCAGCATGCAGAAAGGAATTGTTCAGGATAGTTGAAAGGGTAAAACAACTGAGAAAGAGAGAAAGCAATATCTCCCCTGGTTTTATTGCTTAGAGCACCCTTCCTATAGCTTATGCCTAGTCTTAAAACTGGGAGAGATTCTTTCAAGGAACATTTTTTCATCACCAAGTGCTAACGAACAGGAAGCTTAATGTCATTAGACCTTGGGGTCCCATGAGACCACTGGAACAAAACTAGTGTAATGTTTGTAGTGACTCCCAGTATTATCTATCCACTTTGCCTCCAGCTGATGGTAAAGTGGGATATTTCATTGCCTTTTGTCAAACTTTCTAATTTTAAGAGTAACACACACACATACACACACACAAAATACTTTAATCAGATATTTTGCCTTCCCAAATTTTACAAGGTTATTTCTTGGGTATTAATTCAGTATATGGTTATTTCTAAAGATTGGAAGAGCAGACACTGTAATAACAGTGGTTGGATGTTTGCACTTAATAACTCTTTAATTGCTGATTTATGTCCCTGTCTTGCAGTTCTTGGTGTAGCATGGGTTTGACTTTTTCACCGCACATTCTTTCTATGTTTTTTAGCAGTTGGCTCAGAAATATTCAAAGTATTGTCACCCTGCTAATCAATGGATGTGAAGGAAAACCAATAGGAAGTTAAAACAACAAGAGTTTAAAACCAAAACTTTTTAAGACCAGGTAACTTTGAAGTGATTGGGGTTTTCCCAACTTTATTCAAAAGATGCGAATTTCAAAATGGAAATGGATATGCAAAATCCAGCAAAGTAGGCAGGAATACAGTTTAGGGCACAGTGTTACATCCACAGAAATATTTTAAGATACACATCCATTACGGCTGATCTTGAGTCTGCTTAACACTGCTCACTTTCCACAGGTGGCAGGGACTTTGTAGTTGCCTATAGATTTATAATGCTTTTAGTCTTATGCAGTCCACACCCAGTGTTATGCTTCTTCTTGGTGTAACCTAGATAGGAGGTAGGATCCCATGCAAACCAAGGCTGTGTTTATTTATGATTCTGGAAACACAGATAGTGCTTCAGATGCCCAAAATTTTATGATGTGTATATAAATAGATGCCAGGATTGACCAAGCCATTTATCCGGTTACATTCAAGACATTTTGACAACTTTCAGTCCGATTTTGCATTTCTGTCACTTGCATGTATTTCATATGTGCTTTGCTTAGCTCTGCTGCTGTAAATGCATGTCTTTTCTGCAGCTGTCCAAAACTCTCCAAAGCAAGAAGAGAGGTTTAGAGCAGTGAAAAGTCAGTGACTCTGCTGGCATCTTACCAGATGTAGGTCTTTCCTATTTTGAAAGAGAGGCATTTTGTTGCACCGTACTTTGTATGTGTGCTCCACAGGGAAAGCAAGCTCCTCTAGCCGTGTTTCACTGCAGTGGAAACCAAGGCATTGGAAAGGACTTGCTAGTTTCTCACAGCAGCTGCGTGTCAGAGCTGGGCATCTGCGCAGTCCTGCGATTTAAGGCAAATTATTGGTCCCGCGTCTTGCTGATAAGCGAAAACATTGCAAAAATAACTGCTAAGAGAAGATTTTTATTCTAATAGCAGCAAAGGTATTTATTGACAACGTTGGAGGCAAGCCAGTTCATACTGGGCAAAAACTTGCCTAACTTGTTTGTGGAAAATAAGCTATTTTATAGTCTTAAGTCCATCGTTAACACCTTCTAATTTCCATATTAATGACTAGGCGGAATCTTGGGTGGAGCTTTCTTTTTGGCTTCGAATTTGGGTAGTGGTCTCCTGACTTCATCCCTCGGGATGGTCTTGAAGCATCTTCATCACTGCTGGACTTTTGCCTTTTCTTTGTTTGATGACACGACCTGTAGAACTTGCAAAACTTTGGCTCTAACTCTACAAAATCTTGGCTCTCTACCATTTCATTCTATTGAAATGTCTAGCTTACTTTAACGTATGACTTCTAACCATGGTACACTAGTCTCTATCACTACTAGACAGTTTGTACCTGAACAAAGTGGTTCTAACACTTCATGCTGTGCAAACAACATTTTGCAGAGCAGAAATAGAAATGTCACAAAACTAGGGGGTTTTTGGTCTCTTTTCTCTTTCACTTGCTGACCTGTGAGTCCCTGGCAGACCTCCCCAAAGGGGCTGGCTCTTCTCTCTGCAGAGAAGCTACTGCTGACCAGCAGATAAGGCAGATCCCTGCAGGGTGGCAGAACTGCTGTCACGGGAGAGCAGATGGTTGGGGCAGAGGGACCAAAAGCACTTTAAGCGTGAAACCTGAGTGATCAAATAACCACTTTTAATGGAGTCACTCTGTCAAAGTTGCTCAGTTTTTGTCTCTGGAAGAGCTGAAAAGAGCTTTGCTGCAAAGGGCAATGTTCAGTCTGTGATGGGGTGTGTCTTCTTAAAGACCAGTCATAAGTAGCAGTGCAGTATCTTTTATTCCTGAATACCTCCTAGAAGACAGGCTCTGAAGAACAGAGAGGGTCCTCTGGTTGGAGGGAAAAACATATCTGTACTCTGATATATTTCACTAGAAACATATATAGGGTAAATCCATGCTATTACAATGTATGAGGCTTGCTCGTATCAAAAGCAGTTTAGCTACAGCAGTAACAGTAGTGGGTTCTGCAGTTTATGAATTTACTCTGCTTTTCAACAATATATTACAAAGAACATGGGCCTGTGTGGCACTAGGTCATACTAAAGCTTTAGATTTATCAGAAATATGAGACAGGTGAAAAAGGAAGAAAATACACTTATTCCTTTAATTGTTCTCCTTTCTCCCTCCTAAATATCAGTTGCAACCCATGTGTGGGGTTGTTTCAGACATGCCCGGTGTGAGGTCTCAGAGGAAGGAGGAATAGTGCATTTTATTCAGTTAAGTTTAAGGTCTGGTTGTTCAGAGTCCCTGGTTTGTGACAGTGTTACCACAACAGATCCTCATTTTTCCATCCCCATTCTCTGGACACTGGTGGCATGAGATCAGACTATTTTGATGGTGGTGGCAGAGCAGAGTTAAAAAGATTAAATAGAGTAGTAGTAGCCAGAGGTTCGGATTCTTCCCTGAACTGCACCTTCTACAGCCTTATGTCAGCTCCATCAATATTGGATATAAGACAGGAAAGAACTGGTTCATGGTGTTCTTATCTGGGTGTACAAAAGATTGATGTGCTTTAAGCACATAATTCCTACGTGCCCACAAGCCTCTTGGATCTCCTTATGGCCTTTGGGGACCACTACATTTTTTCACTTTGGTCATTGCAAGAACACTATCTAGTATGCAATTCTGGACTGCAGTAGAGAATACTGCATTTTTGCATATGTATATAAAACATAAACTGTACCAATCTTGCATAATATCTCACTGTAATCACAGCAGGCTTTCAAAGGAACAGCAAAACCAGAAGTGTAGATTATTATAAAAAGTACTTTATGTAATTACAGTGTGGGAATGTCTTTTGTTAAAACAGTGTTAAAACATGGTTACTTTTTAAAAAAGCCCTCATCTGTTCTCAGCTCTGAGGAGCTCAGAAGTGCAATGGCTTGGGAGAACCTGTTCAGGAAAATGGTGCACACACAGGCACATCTGCACGGCTGTGAGAAAGCTGTGTGTTTGTGTGGTGATCAGGGAATACCTGGGGCATGCAACAGGGCAGAGACCAGATATTCCTCACCTCCCATGTCTCAGACCTTCTCCTCGTCCTAATCTGAATGCTTCTGGAACAAGCAGTAAATCTACAGAGAAGAGGCACATCCTAACACAAGAAGTGAATTCTGGAAACCCTGCCTCTTCCATTTAGCAGCTGAGGAGGAAATGCAGAATACAAAGCCACTCTTTCCTTTGACTTTCCTCATGAGAGATTTAATGTGTGCTGCAAAACTTACCAGCCTGGAGACAGGATGTGGTGGGCCTTGCAGTTACATGTCTGAGGAGAGAGTTAGGCAAAATCATGTTTCGGCTGTGTGTGGGATTATGCCTGGATTAGAAGCCACTCTTCCAGATCCTTCACCCTGTGGAAATCAGTGTAGCTTATGCTCCACACCTCACAGGCTAAAGATGCTGAGGACCAATATGGTCATCTTGCCTCACTATAGCTATAACACAAGTTTCAGCAATGAGTAACTACTCGTTAATCAGTGATGGGAGCTGGGAGGCAGTGGTGCTTCCAGATGTCAGAACACTTCCTGCATGACACAGTCCCACTGGCTCTGCATACAGTCTCTCAAGTTTGCAGCAGGTAGTCTTGGGAGAACCAAGGGCTGGACTGTGAGATTTGAGTCTGCACAACTTATCTCTGTATCAAAAGGAGGTTTAAAGATTTTCCTGTTGGTATTGACCAACTGGAAGCAGATCCCCAGGCCAACGTAACTGCTCTGATATCTGGAATGCAGGGGATTAGTGGAGATTCAGCAAGAGATTTGAAGACATGTTGGCTGCACATCTCTTTCCTCCTTTCACAGCGTCTGCAGATTTGTGCTAACAACACTTTCAGTTTTTTGACTTCCTCACCTTGGACAAACAGCTATTTTAATTAGTAAACCACTTCCACTCAAAGGCACGCTTTTCATCCATACACAAGTTTTATTTCATCTTTGTGGAAATCAGCTGTGCTTAGGAAGAAGGAGGTAAACTGTGCTCATGTTTAACCTTATCTAATGCCTTAGGCAATGAGGCAGATCTGAGCATTTGCTCAGGAAGCTGGTGAGCCAGACACTCCAGTCTGGTCAACTCTTCAGTGTGGCTTTGTTAGAGACAGTCACCACTGTGCCATGATTTATTGCCTGCATCTTCAACTTTTCTGAAACACTATTGGTAGATCACGGCTTTTGGGGTCGGTGTGATGCTTGTTGGACCCCAGTTAGTGGAGGAATGTAGCAGCTGCAGTCATGGTCATAACTGAAATACTGACAGTCTTCCAAGGTGCCTGTTGTAGTTACACATTCAGCTGCTCCCAGATTTCTGTTAAGGGGACAGCCCAGTTCCCTGAGATCCACGAGAAAGTCTTGTGTGACTTGGCTGTGCTAACAGAGTAATCAGCCCAGGTGCCTGGCTGCCACCCTTGAGCTTTGAATTCCAGACTCATCTGGCAGGTTCTGGAGCATGCAAGGCCTATATGTCAGCTCCCTTGAGAGAAATATAATGTAAATGGCTGATGTTGTGAGTGCCATATTTACACAGGCATGTTTTAAAAGGGAAAAAAACTCCCCAAGCATTTTTCTTCTATGCTCCTCCATCTCTCTCCCCAGCTGGGGCAGTCCCACTCAGGTTCAGCCCTTCCTGGACCTGGGTATTGGATCTGCCACACTCCCAGGTCAGCCTGTCCATCCTGTCTTGGCTTCTGTCTGTCCCCTCAGCTCCTTTCTGCATCCCTCAGTGGCATGATTGCCATTTCTTCTCCTGGTCTTTGCAGCCTCTCCTCACCAGTTAGAGGTGATCTCCTCTCCTGCTTTGCTCACTCCACAACATGTCCACTCTCCCCTGATGGATGCCAGCTTAGCTTTCAGAGCAGTTGTACTGGGAAGCTTTGTCTGCTCCCGAGCAGGGGAGGGGGTCCCCTGGCCGGGGTCTTGTGTTGCTTGGCAACATACTTCTCTCTCCTCTGACAGTCATTCTCCCTCCCAGTGCCTGCTGATGCAGGCACAACAAATGACAGCAATATTACAGCAGCAGTTGCTCCTGTCTCTGTTTACTGGTTATTTATGATTATTGTCTTGAACGGATTTGTAAACATTTCTTCACATCCTTCCTTGGTCAAAATAGATATTATTTTATGCTTTTGTGGCACGCCTGCATAATTAATGAAGGGTCACTGCATTTCAGTGCATGTGACATGCGACATTATTGGTGTTTTTTAAAGTGGTTGCTCATTCTGGATGTTTCTGTTTTTCATCCCCAAACTGAGACATCCAAGGTTTTATACTTGGAAGTTCAAAAATCCAATACAAGACAGTCCATCTCTGACAGCCTCAAATTGCGGCTCTTGTGTTTAGGTACATATATATCTACCAAGGTCTGCTCCGAATCACTTTCTGTCCCTTTCAGGAGGACCTTAAAGCTAACACTGAGATTTCAAAATGAAAATGCTTCCATGAACAGAGAGAAAACAGCCAGAGTTTTTCCTGATGTCTGAGCCTCCACCTTATCTGTTTGCCATTTCCTCCTCCACACTAACCACTTCCAGCTCTGTCTTTCTAGTTTACATGTGTGTATGTGCCAAAGAAGGCGTACAGCTTCCTTTATCTGTCTTCTCTAAAAGACCACAGTGAGAAAGCCAGAGCACATGCGGGTTTTGATCTAACAACAAAAATCCTGCTGAAGCCTTTCTTTATTTAACAAACTGTTGTCACTCAGGACAGATCTAGAAAGCTTTATTCCTGCTGCTGGCTAGTTACATGCTGCCATATCTTCTACTGGGCCTTGATTCAACTCTAGATAGGATTTATTCCATTTGTTACACCACCTGATTCCCAAGCTTCTGACAAGGTCTCATAGGCAGAGGAGAACTTAGTTTTCTATTGTAGGTGTGCTTTGCAGTGCCAGATTCATATGTACATCTGCCATTGCCCTCTGCTGGGGTATGCCAGAACTACTGGTGTGAGCCTTTGCTAGCTCAGCCACAGAAACCATTAGAATTTCCTGAGTAGAAGCCTCTCCTTTCCTTTAAGAAATTACCTCTTGGGAGCTAAGGCTGCCTGCATGTATCTGGCTGGCAAGAGAGATCTGTGGTTTTGTTCAGCAGGTGATTGTCACACAGAGTGAATTTGTTATTATACTGTTTAGACTATCTAGTTATTGTTTGTATATTTGTGATCAGCAGGAATTGAATGCAGAGGTGGTTTCTCACCACAGCTCTAAGGCATATTGTCTGCTGAGCATCTGCTCACTTATCTTCCTGCTGAGACAGATGAAAATCTCAGTCTAAAAACAGTTAGGTGGATATTCAGAATCCATTGTAAAATCCAGTTTTCCCACAGCAGGGATTGTTAAGGAGAGCCTTTCTAAAATGGTTTTTTAGAATGAAGACCTTTGAAAGGCCTTGAAATGAAGACCTTTATAGAAATAAAGGCCCAGTTCTGAGGCACTACACTAGAGAGGTACTCTTGCAAGCAGGGGACAGCTTGCATTTTTGTGGGATTGCACCAGTAGAGAAGGACCAAGTGACTATGGCCCAGCTGTTCCTCAGAGAAAGAAAACAAGTTCCAAATCCGGCTCACTTAGCTTAGGCAGGCTGGTTGATTAGGAAATCAAACCAGGACAGAAGGGATCTGAAGTAATGACCCACCATCAGCAATTTCTGTCCTGAATCTACAGCAACTTGGAACAAAAATATATTGTCTATGGGGTTTGGTTTGTTTCTTTTACTCTGCACTCCTTCTACAAACAGACTGTTCTGTAGCCAAACAGAGATGTGAGAGAGTTTCCCAGCTCCACCTACTCAGCTGTGGCTCTGGGGATCCCAGTTGGGTTCAATAGCTTACAAATCAGGAGTTTTGTGAAACTCTGTAAAGTTGTATCCAGAGTGCTTTGAAATTCTTAAACGAGATAGTGTGGTCAGGGATAGTTTTCAGCCTTATTCAGCTTGAAAATCCCTCTGTGTTTTCTGCTGCAAACAGAATTGGAGGAGTGTCAGCTCAACATATAACCTAGTAATGCTCACAAGGAGGCTCAAAGGAGTTAAACTAACATGGGAGCGCAATTACCATGTGCCTTCCTCAGTCACCTTACCCCGTCACTGGATCATCTAACATCCTTGTGCTGACTGATTCGTCTTTCTCAACTCAGAGAGATGAACTTGCAGAGTACAGAAAACAGCTGATAAATTAGCAGATTTTAGAAGAAAAGCCATTCCAATTCCAGAAAGGCCTTATCCCTCTTTTAACAATCCAAATGTTCCTTGATATAGTCCATTTAGCGAGTTCTGAAACAGGGAATGTAGAAATAGGTGGCATTGACTTGGGACATTTATTTTTAGTTAATGCTTTTGGTTCCCTTTCTCAGCATAAGAACTACTTTCATCTTCTTCAGAGACAGAGTTATAAATATCTTCCATTGTGATCCCAGGCCTCTGAGATGAGTGTGTAGCACTTCTCCCTGATGCCCATGGCAATCGTATTTCCTTCCATTCCACAGCACTCTCACTCCTCTGACAGAAAAAGCCCTCATCTCCTAAAATAAGTTAGTTGCTTTCCTGAGGAAGAGGATGCTTATGGAAAACTGTACATTATATGTTGTATCAATACAAAATACAATATTTCCCATTTTTGCCTATTCCTACCCAGTCTTACACACTTTCCTTCCTTGGATTTCAGTGATCTGGTTCTTCTTTGTGCAATCAGTAGCATGTGCAAACTGCTCCTGTCCTTGCTCTCCTCTGCTTACTGGTGCTTACACTTTGTAATCCTTGCCCATGACACAGGCACTGTGACATCTTCAGACATCACAACACTTTGTCAACATGTGCTATAGAAAGGACCAAGCAAGAAAGAATCTAAAATTTGTCAACGGAAAATTTACTTCCTGCTCTCAAAATTTGTGACAAACCCCATATAGATCCCCTGTTGCCCTAGAGGAGGTCCAAGACTTGCCTTTTAGTCCATTTTCTCTGACTGGTAGTGCTCCTTTAGGAAGCCTTGCTCGGGTAATCTAAAAGAAAAATGACTGGAGAAAATAAATAGAGCAATAAATAAACTGGAGGGGGAATGCCTACCTGACAAACCCTGGAGTTGCAGGTAGGGAAGTAGCATTTCAACTATCTTAACTTTCAAGTGCATCAACATATAAATTGTACTTAGTTTCCCTGGTGGATAGAACTATGGGTGCATTACCATATGTGGGCATGATTGTATAAGCAGCATTATAAAATCCTCATAACCTGAAATAAGCATAGCATGGCCATGGACAGAGAATATTGGAATGTACTTCAAGTTGTGTATAGTTTCAGCATCATTCATGATTTATGCTAGCTCAAAAGGAAACAAAAGCATTTCAGATAATTTTGGAAATGCATCTGGCTTTAATTTCCTATGGGTATTATCGTGTTATTTCTGAACAAAAATTTCATTTTTGGCTTTTGCTAGCTTAGTATTATTTGACAATTTTTACCTGTCACTTAAAATCCCACATTTCCCTGAAGGAGAGCAGAAAGAGGTTAACTCTTTCATGGGGAAAAAAATATTCTGAACATTTATCTATTTTGAAAATAGAACACTAATTCTATTTGGAGAAAAAAAAATTTAATGTGCTTTAAAATACAAAAATTTAGTTAAAAAGTAAATTCAAATTTGGCCTTTCTTCAAATAGTTTTCCTGCTAAAAGCACTCTAGTCAAACTATTAATATTAGTGCAAAAAACAGGTATCCCAACACATATGTTACATGCCTGCTTTTTGTATTTTTTGAGTCCATTCTCTTGATTATATAAAAATATTAAGGGTGTAGTATTTATGGAAAAATGTCTTTTCAGATTATAAACTTTGAATAAGGTAACTTACATAGAAGAGAGAATGGGATGCATTTTGTTTTGCAGCCTGTCCTGGTATCAACACAAGTCATGAATTCATGTCAGATCCCCTCTATTTTAAATCTCATGAAGCATTCTCTGTAAAGGCTTAAGGCAGTTCCTTTTCTTTCCCATGATCCAAAACAATGTCAATGTGACAACTTTCAGTACTCATTTTTTTTTTGGACTCTACCTGGCTTTTAAAGAGAAATGAAAGAGGCAGCATTTATGGCACTGCAGATATGCAGTTGAATACATGATGTACTGAAAAGATCCATACATTGATTATTGTATTTTGTACAGTTGACAAGGCATTGCATTTAAAGCAGCAAATAAATATATCCCACTGTTCTGTCTCTTTCCCTTGAGTGTGGTAGATGACTAGCATATTGCCGGAATTCCAAAAATTGGAATTAAAAAAATACATTTCTAAAAGAAAAACACGGTAGTCAAATATAATCCAAATTAAGCCATCGCCTGGTATAATCTGGAACATTATTATTAGGGTGTTGAGCTGACCCTGCTTGAAAAGCACGAGAACCCCTGCCTTTGACTGAAAGGCCTCTGACTGTCACACAGCAGTGTTCACTCTCTAATTGAAATCAATGATCTCATACCCTCGGGGATCTGACATGGAGCATAAATTTGCCACAGTCATAGTTTATAAATTAGCATCGCTCTTTTAAGGTGATAAGAGACCAGGGCCACTTGGCCAGCTCCCTCCCATTTAAAAGTGTCCATAATGCATAGAAAAGCTCACTGTTTAACGCTAATGCAGGGTATCTCTTTCTTCTGACTGAAATACCTCTGCCATTTTGGCACCAGACAAAGTAAGTACTTTCCATTGGTCTTTCCAGGCTCAGATTGGCTTTATTCCTTTGCTAATCTGAAGAGGTACCCTTGGCTCGAGTGGGACAGTCTAAGCAAATCCTCTCCAGCTGTAAAACTCTGAGCCTGTATTTAACATAGAAATGAATTTAATGAATCGGCCTAGGACCTAGAGGGAAACTGCTGGAGCCTAAAAGACACTTACAGCCTCCATGTATGCTGTAGGTGTGTTACAAGGCAGCTGGCCTGGGGAGCCACGGAATGATAGTTCAAATTTGCCCCCAGCCCCTTGCTTCTAGGAGGAATGTCACCAGATTGTTTGCCTGTCTTGCACTCCGACTTTCAAAATAGTCCATCTTGGGGACCCCAAGAGGCTGATTGCCAAGTGTTGGCATTGTTTTGGTGGTGAGTGATTGGTATCGCAAGAGCCATCCCAACACACTTGTGACTTGGCTGCACAGCAATCTCAGAAGCACCATTGAGTCACATTCCTGATTTGTACTCAAACTTGTCCTGAGATGCATGTGTAGCTGCAGAGGAAAAAGTGAGGAGGTGCTCCTTAGCCTGCAGCTCTGCACGGGGCTAACCCACGGCCCCACTTCTCTTTGCTTCTGCCAGAGTTGCTCATTTTGTATCAAGAAGACGGAGGTTTCAGGCTCATTGGTATCATTAATATTCACTGTTTAACTGAAGAGATAGAGCTTGTGCTTTCTAAAAATCAGCTTGTCCTCCAATGCCCCCTGGTGACGGGAACTAATTAGATGCTACTGCTATTACTGAATCCAGTGGCAAAATATTAATGTTATTTTATTCCTTTTTATTCCTCCTGTTCACTGATTTGAATACAAACAAACCTCTGTAATTGCTACAGCACTTCCTAGGAGTTGAAAAATAAGCACACTCTAGACACACCATAACTTAGGGAATCTCCAAAGCTTATTAGGTTGATCCTTTAAATACTTTAGTTCTGATCCTTACTGCAGGGAAATACATTTGTGTGCGTGTGTGTGCCTGCGTGGCTGCAGAAATGCATTGTGTCACTTTCCACGCGCAACCTCTCAGGATGGAAAAGTGGTGGCCCCAAAGGACTGTTAGGAAAACAGGTTGCTGAAATTATCACAACTATTTGCATGTGGTGATGTGCAACTTCTGCCCTGTGCCTGCCAGGGCTAATGTGAGTGAAGGCAAAAAGCATCCAGGAAGAAGAGGGTGAACAAGGGGCGAGTTGGGACACCTTACTTGGTATTTGAAAGTCTGTCTGCCTAATAAATGGTGTGGACACTTTTCAAAACCAGACAGTAGAAATGGTAACATGTGACAGCTTAGCCAGTAGCTCTTTTTTTTCTTAGCCTGACTTTACTGTTGCACCATCACGATAAAATAGAAGCAGGTAATAACACTGAAATACACAGTGACTGGTTGGTGAAAAAATACTGAAATAACTTTTATAAAGCAGGTCAGATTTTCATTTTATAAGCCTAGTGACCTTCTGACTGTATCTATTTTTAATTGTTTCTCCTACTATTTGCAATCTCTGTTCTTCAAAAACAAACTCCATAGAAATAGCACATTCTTTAAGAAAAAAAGGCTCCAAGACTTTGCTGCCACAGTGTGCTGCTGTAGTCTGAGAGCTTACAGCTTAGTTACTAACCTGTGATAAAGAGAGTTTGTAATTAGAACAGCCAGTGGAGCCTTGATTACTGAGGGGGATGTAGGTCCAAGTAGAATTTGATAAGCAACTTGGGCATGCAGACCTGTAGCCCTGGGTAGCTGCCTCCAGCAGCACAGAACCTCCATGCAGTACAACTCCAGCCTCTCTGTGCCTGTAGCCAGCACTGGTTGCTACTCAATCCTGCCCTTTCCACAGCAGCAAACAAGCTGTGACTGCCATGTAGGATTGCAAAAGCATGCCGAGGGTTGTGCTCCAGCCTCCACTCTGTGGGATGCTGCAGGAGAGGCAATGAGTGGTTGAGAGACAATGTGTGGTAGCTGCTGGCTTTCTGCACCCTAATAAGGACATCAGGAGCTTCAGAAGTGATGGCAGCCTTCCTCGTTTATGTTAGAAGAAGGTACTGCCCAAAACATGTGCACCAAAGAACATTTTCCATCCTGTGTATCAGGGTAATGCTCAGAGGAATGGTGGCCAGAACAAGCCGGCCATCAAGGGTGTGTGTTAATTTATTCCTCCTGCAGAGTCAGAGTATACAATCTCAAATGCTGCACAGAACTCTTACCTTCACCCCTAGAACATGCCAACAGAGCCCTCTCCCTGCTCCAGGGGCTGTCAAACCAGTTGCTTTGCATTTTGTATATGAAATAACCTTTTGCTCTAGCCATGCATCTATCTAACAAATCCACTGGGGCTTTAGAAATAAAGACAAGGGATAGGCATTTTATGAGCTTTCTGAGGAAAGAGGTCCATCTTAAAATTGAGCTGGGCATAAGCAAGGAGGATGATATAAACCTGTGCGGATTACCTCACCCCTGTGCAATGGAAGTTAATCTTTTGGAAAAGATGGGTGCCTGTTCATTACAAACAATTACCCTCGGTCATAATCCTTTTAGGATATACATGGACAATGACTCAGTTCATCTGATGAGTTATACTGCCAGTTTTCCCTGAAGCACTGGCCCAGCAGAATTACCAAGGCTGCCTCTAAGCTTTCAGAATAAGAGGGTATTAGGGAGCATTTGGGCTGGCTCACGGTAGCGTGCAACTAATGGGATGGGACAGACCAAGATAAAAGAGGCAGCATGTAAAAACTCAGCAGAGGTATGGATCTCCCTTAATGTGCATCTGCCCTTTGCACAGGGTTTTCAGAATTACCTAGAAGTAGTTTATTCCTGCACAAGAAGAAGTCAATGGCATTAAGTAGGCCCAAACCAGGGCAAAATGTTATGGAAAGCATTGCCTGAAATGCCTTGTAGCAGGCTCTCTAGGGGGTCTGTCACACAGCCTAGAATAGATCCTTCATCAAAGGAGCATTTTGTCTGCCCCCAGGTCCAGTGATACTGCCAACCTGGCAGTTCATAGGAAGAAAGGATTGCCATCTACATTTTTAATTGAGAGTTAACCCAAATTCTGAGTTATTTTGAGCACTGTCTCTGGGCAGGTGCATATGTGGGTGTCCTTGCTAAGAAGATATGGGTACTCTGAACACAGGCCTTATTTTAATGGCTTTACTTTGCATGCCTCTCTGTGCAAACTGCTCAAAATGCAGCCCTTCTGTCAGCACTAGATGGGTGCATAAAACATTTACCATTACATTGGCAGCAACATTGGGAAGCACCACTATTAAGAACAAAGTAAGGAGTGCTCTCAGGAAATACTGTGCACAAGCTGTTTCACAGCAGTGGCTTTAATTTTCTGCCATGGCAGGACATAGCTGACCTAACATTAACTGTGGGTTTGCACAGTGTCAGAAAAGCCCTGACAATTTCAAAACAAGTCATGCATATTGAAAGAAAACACTGGCAGGGAAAACTCTGCCCAAGATGGATTGGTGTGAAGTACTTGGCTCAAAGACCATGGCTGCCTCAAAGCGGGAGCAATAGAAGGGCAATACCAGTCCCCACTTCCATATGATACCAAGTAAACTGTTTGTTGTTGAGACATGTTTTCAACATCAGCATGGAGAGTTTAAGTTAGGACAAAGAGGCATTCCACATGACTGGCTTGCTGGTGACTAGAACAAACCCAGCTTTCCACATGAGCTCTGTGTACACAGCTGCAGCTGAGCACTGTGAGGATTCACAGTTGCAGTTAGAGTCCCCCTATGGCAGTGCTTGTGTATACATTAGACTTTCTTGCTCATTTTAACACAAATTTGTAGACCAAATATTAAATTAAAGCATACAGGTTCTTAGCTTCTTCTTGCAACATCATTCTAAATGCTAACTGTGCCTCTACAAATATCTGGAATAAATTGTTTTTGTTCTGTTGGCATCTGAATAAGCCTGTGCATCAATGAATTGAAAGGATGTGATTACAGAGTGAGTTTTGCACTAAGCTGAACCTTGCCTTTCTTTTTCTTTTGTTAGCAATCCAGACTACTTTCTGTAAATGGTGGTCCTTTTGAAAATCTATGAAAAGTCAGGGAGGTATAAAATCTATGAAAAGTCAGGGACATATGTAGAGATAAAAAGCTTAAGACTGCACACTTGCATTCTGTGAAACTTCAAATTAAATAATGACACAACTGATTATAAAACTTTTATCATTAGCTGTCTTCGAAAAGATGGGATTATAAAAATCTGATTTTCTGTAGGAATAGATGTTTGGGATGTTTCATGCACACACTTACGGCATATTACTTCCATCAATAGAAAATGCAAGTGCTAAAAGCATCCCCATCTGCTTCTCAACTGAGGCAGGTTATCAAAAATCCCTGTGGTGGAGATAAGATCTTAAAAGAGTAGTACCCAGATGCATAAGCACGTGTACATGTTCACCACATCACTTATTCATCCTGTGTGACATCAGATTGCCATTCTGTTGCTTACTGCAGTATCTGTTGACAGATATGATTCCTTACATCCCAGAGCCTGAAGTCCCACTCCATGGCCATGCGCATGAACAGCAGTTGTTTCTATACTGTGGTCTTCCTGTGCAGCTGCAAACTGTCAGCTGGGTCTCAAGAGAGCAAGCACTAGTTGGTGAAGGTGCAAACACAATGTAGTCAGACAAGATGTTGTCCTACCCCATCAGATCTTGCCTGAGTTTGCCTTTATGTATTATACATACATCCTCAGGAAGGAGGAATCTGATTTCTCTCTCCTCTCTCCTTTCCTCCAGTGCCTTCTGAAACACATGTGCATCACCTTCTTTATTTTTACAACTGGTCCATGCAGAGACCAACCAAGGACCATCCAATTACCTGCACCTACAGCCTCATAGTCTCTGCATCCTGAGTCAGAGCTTACCAGAAACAGCAGGGCATTCAGTGCAAGGAGAGAGTTTGTTGGCGCTGTGAGCTGAAGACTCAGCAGCTGGAGTCATATGTGCTGGCACCTTCCAAGGACCATCAGTCTCCATTCTCACTGGCTGGTCCCAGAAGTACATGTGGTTCCCAGAAATGATGGTTGGTACCAGTTAGTGAATCATGTTTTAATGGAAAGCTACAATTAACTCTGCACATCCTGCAGAGACCATATTGCAAAATTGGAAGCAGACAGGAACCCATCTTGTTGTTAATAAGTGTCAGAGAGTTTCTGACTCAAGTTTAGTCATGTTTTTTACAGTACACAAGTCCAGAATTATTTGTGTGGATCAGCTTGGCTTCCTTTCAGGCTGACACAGATGCTTACACAACTGAAATCAAAGCCTCTGCTTACACAACTGAAATCAAAGCCTCTGAATAGCACAGGGAGGTCACAGCTTAATGAGGTGATACAAAAACACACAGCTCTGCGCAGCACACATGTACTAACAAAGGTTTTACAGTGAAATGTCTAAAACATTTTATTCATCACAACTCCTGAAATGAGATCCTTCTAGCAGACCTGTCATAGATTTAAAAGTCCTCAGTCAGTGCTGAAAATTATCACTCACTTTCAGATGGACAAATAAATATTGGCAAGGGCTTTGTAGAAACAAGCAAACGAACAGGAAGGTCCAAGAGTCCCTTTGGCCCTTTTCCTTTGCCAGAGGATTCTTGAGAAACTCCAGTATTGAACTTTAGCAAACTGTATCTGGAACTACTCTGCAGTCCTGTCAGTAACTCTGGCTTTGGCTGAGCAGCAAGCAGGTGCTGTGCAGGAAAAGGGGTCACCTGCAAACCTGGAAGCTAGAAGTAAAAAGGGGCATATGTCTTTTTCTTCTTTTAGTCTTCTGCTTTAAAAATGGCTCATGATGAGTTGAATGAGGGGATAGGTAGGGTGGCTTCTGAAAGATGTTTCACATGAGTATCTTTGGCATTGTAGCACCCTAAAAGTGCAGGTCAATGGCTACAGCCCATCAGCATGTATGTTCTCTGACATATACAGAAACACCCAAGATAATCAATCCTATTTGTAGGACTGAAGGAGCATGAGGGATAAGTGTCTCCAGTCACTGCTAAATAGCTGAGAGTTGAGGAAAATAAGACAGTTGCAGCAGAAAGGAGTTTTTAAAACTTTTGTGAGATTTTTTCTACCTGGAAGAAGGCTCCAGGCAGGAAAATGAAGTAAGATTTCTGACTGTCAGAATACTTTTCCATAACTATATGCAAATCTGATCTGTCATGTGACCTCTAAGCCAAGGCTGTGGAATGTGCATTGTTATTTCTTATGTGCCAGACACTGACTTGGACTGGTATATTTCCATACATTTAGCACTTCACTATTTCATTTTTTTTAATAGAAAATCTCAGTGGACCCTTAAGGTAATAGAGGTCAAACTCACTCACTGATACGCTATCCCTGTCTCTGCAGACACCTGATATCACGCTCAGTGATGTACACAAAAACACAGCCATCTTTCTAATCCCTAATCTCTCCATCTTCAAGAGGGACAGGCAGTGGCCTGATGGACTCCAGCCAGCTTTCGCTGCTCTACTGTCCAGACACTTGCAAAGGCAAAGGCTTTGAGATTGTTCAGGCTTGCAAATGGAACCTCACTGGAAAACTAATGCAATGCTGTTTTGAGAGAGAAAATACCAAATACCAAACCCCTACTCAGTGGAATTACATGAGAAACCACTGTGTGGAGCCAGCCACTAATTATTTGGTGGATAAGAAAATTGGATTCAAACGTGCCATTACCTAAATTTCAGGTGCATGTGCACAATAGGCTTTTGCTTTACCTCTCTCAAAAGTCTAGACGTGAGACAACTTGCTGCAATGTAAATCAGATGCATAAAGCTATCTTAGTAAAGTGATGCTGTGAAGACAAAGACACATCTCTTCCCTGTCTTTGGGAGAGAGGTCTCCACCAGGCTTGCTGTGCTTCCACCTACATTATTCCTTGTTTTACTCCCATCTAAAGTCTTGCAGCCTGTGAAGGAGTACCACGGGTTTCCCAGACTAAACAAGAGAACAGAGTATAGCTTGAATATCATTATTGACAACGTGCTGTGTTTTGTGTTGTTCATCTGGCGGATGCAGAGCCTCTTCAGCCATTAGATTAGGATGGAATTTGATTTAGAAAACAGAATACCTTCCAGATAATGTGTATATTCAAAAGGCTAGGAAATATGATAAACTTCTTCAATCTCAGGCATGGCAGACGATTTCAAATGTTAGGGAAGGGGACAGTAAGAAATGCACACACCAAGCAAACGCTATCTGTTAAACAAGACTGACCAGCCTTGAGAATTCATGGACTAAAAGTTCCAACTCAGCTTTGCATTGGAAACTTTTCTCACCATTCTTTAATGTGAAAGCTTCTCTGTGTTTCCAATATTGAGTTAAGAGGTTTTGTCATACACAGGCAAATGACTGGGATATAGAAGATGCAGGCATTTTTTGTTGGAAAAAAAAGTCAAGGAAAGAAGAATCTCAAGAATAACTCAGGTTTCTGTTGTAAGCTGAAGTCTACCTTTTTTATTCCTCCACTCTCTCTGAGGAAAGAGAGAACTGATATATAGAAGAGAAAAATTCTGATATCCTCAGCGACCATTAAGGAAAATTTATTATTTGATGCAGGCATCAAGAAACCATAGAGAAAACCTGCATGTTGTTGACAGTAGGAACCACAGGCCATCTGCTCAGGAGTGCCACTTAAGCACTTAATCTTTTATGGAGCTCTCAGCTGCAGAGAGAGATCTTCCATCCATACCAATGAGCAGCTAGGAAGAATGACATGTGGCTCTCTAAGCAGTGTGAGGCACACGGTCTCTGCCCTGCAGTATATTCATCTGTATAGCCCAAGCCTTAGGCACAGCTAGTGCATGGTATGATATTATGATGAAAGAATTTGAGAACGTGTATATATTTCTTCCTGTGGCACACATTCTCTGGATTTCTCCTCCTAAACCTATTGACAGGCAATCTTCCACATAAATTCTTCAAGTTAGTGAGCTCAGGCTGCCCATACAATTCACACCTGCAAACGGCATTCAATGCACCTGGTAAACTACCTCAAGTAGTCAGTAAGGCATAGGGGAGGCAAGAGTTGTAAATTATCCCCAGAGAGTCTCAGGTTCCATGAATAAACAGCCCAATCTCCACTAACCTAGCTGTAAAGAAGTGTCTTGAAAATTGGGCTTTCAGGTTGAAGATTTGCCAGTCTATCAAGTCTATCGAGTGAAACATTCTCAAGGAAATAATTCAGTGTTCATTCCATATAAGCAACTGGGACACAAACTTGTCTCTTCCATTATCAGACTATGTCTCAAATTTTGCTAGGCTGCAGAGCTACCCCTCTGCTTTTCCTTACGCTTGGCGATTTGTTGCCCCCCTTCAAGGCAAAAGAGAAGTCTTGGGAGTATACATTGAAATAAATCCATCTGAAAGTCCCCTGTCAATTGGTAATGAGGCTGGGCACACCACCAACCTATACACATGCTTTTTTAACCCAGCTTCTCAGTCAATGTCCTGTGGGCAGAGTTCACAGCTTGCAGTTTGGCTATCATAAGATACTTCTTGACTTATCCAGGCTCTAGGATTTTAAAACCCCATCTTTTTGGCAATATTTGGGGTTGTTCTGATCCTCCTACAGCAGAAAGACAAAAGGAAACTTCTCTCCAGCCATTCAGTAAAACCCACTCTCCAAGATGTTCATACCCAGACAACTCCAAAGGACCTGACCATCCACAGAAGCCCTGAATTTTGGAACCTCCTACAAAAATTGGACAAAAATGGCTGCCTCTACATGTGCTGATGTTGCAACTTTAACACATCCATACCCTAGAGCCCCTCAGCAGATACCTGAGGTGATGTTACAACCCTGGCCAGAATTATCAACCACAGCTACTCTGACTTGTTTGACAAAAGAATAGTGATAACCAATTTCAGCAATAAGAACAAGAGTGTTTTGAATGTAAATTTCATTAATAAATTTGATTAATAAATTATGTTACTGCTTTGTTAAAGGAAAGAAAAGGTTTTCATGTGTTAGAGGATCCTTTTCTGTGCTACAAATGTCTGAAGGAACATTGTTCACAGCTCAGGAATCACAAAAGAACAGTCCACTGTGCCTTCATTTAAGTCTTCAAGTACTGTCCTTCAAAAAACAAAGTGTCTTGTAAACACATTGCAGATTAAATAAACAACAGTCTGGAGCATTGAAAGGGTTATTTCTTATTTTAGCATTTCAAGTAGTTTTAGGAAGTGGTCATTCCCTTTCTGTCTTAAAAAAGCTTGCCCTACTTAGAGATGACAAGAGCCATTTGCTATGACGTGGCAGGCTGTACCTGAGGTCTGTCAGAAAGGGCAGCTGAGCAGGACATATAGGGAGCCTGTCAGGGCTCAGTGCTGAGGGGAGGGAAAAGAACCAGAAGAGTATGATGGGGGAGAGCTGTAAGGAAGGGGCAGAACAGCAGACTGTGAGGGATGAGTAGAGATTTAAAATCACAAAAATCTTTCATAATCTCAAAGACACCAAATCTCTAGATCCTCTAATTGCTCTCTGTAAGCAGCTCCAACAGCCCTTTGGAAAACAGTCACTTCTCCTTGCTCAACCATCTTCTCCCCATGAGTGACAATGTCCTGGTGCTACCAGCTCCTGCATTAATTCCGTGACCTTAGGAGCACAGCTGGGATTCACTGGGATGCTGTCTGTTGTTCTAATTAGGAATCCTACAAACTTAGGTTAAAAGAGAATGTTACTGCTCTTGCAAACCAAAATACAAAGGAAGTAAAGCAACAGAAATTTCATTCCAACCTCACCACATTGTTTTGTGTGTTTTGCTGCTCTCTTTCACTGTGAGCTTGTTTCCAAAGGATCCTTACCACTGTCAGAGTAGTGCAGGGAGATTTAGGGTGTTTTTTCACTTCTAGAGTCTGGCATTAAATAATAGGTAAGGCAAGGGATTGTATAAACAATAATACGATTAGACTGTTGAAGGCAGAGTTAACATTTAAGGAGGGCAAGCCAGCAACAAGCCCCTGCTTAGAAGAAAATAAATGAGGCAACCAGTCCCAGCAGCTGGAAGAAGCTTGAACAATGCTTAATGATGTGAAGACATACTGTGAGCCCAAACACAGATGCTTGTCTGTTTATGCAGTCAAGAAAGCTGAACACCAGCCTGGAGGTGCCTTTGCAGTCTGTCAAAACAAGTCCAAACTGATGAGAACCCTGCACACTGCAGTGTACTAAGCATTTGTTAGGGATTGCTCCTGAGGTGGGCACATGGACTGAACCAAACTGCTGGCAGCTGATCACCACTTGTTTTCCGCTCCACAAGGGGCTCTGGGAAATAGCTCAGCAGATGGCCAAGCTCTCCTGCAGCAGCCTGGCTGTGGTAATGGGTGCGAGCTGGGTTTTTTCTAGTTTGATGTTAAGTTTGCCCCCACTTCTTAATACCCAGCATAAAATGCTAAAACATTGTGTTTACCGTCATTTTCGTTTAGTGTTGCTGTGCAGTTCTTACAGCTGTATTTGAAGTTAATGGAAATTACTCTTTGAACATGTGAAACGCTGTGTAATGCTAAGAACTCTTGACAACAATCCGGTAGTTGATATTTGCCAGATGCTTTAATAGTTTCAGCCCCAGTCTCTTAGTTCTCCTGCTGTAGACATGATAATATGCCCAGTGCCACCACTGTGCTGTGAAAATAATTTAAAAGCTGGGTGCCACGGAGAGAAAAGCACAGAAACTCTCACAGCTGTCACCCTTGTATGCACTCAAGGGTAGTAAACAGAATAAAGCAAGGCCTGAGGCTGTGTGTGGGATGATCAGGGCAAAGAGGCAGCACTATAATCATAGAGCAAAGCATGGGCCCTCTGAAAAAGTGTATGTGGTTATATAGCTAAAGACAGGGGAAGAGCTTGTACTCAGAGCCTGGCACATTGCAGCTGGAGGCATATCTCTAATATTTGGAGAACTCAGCATTTTTACAGTGTGATTTTGGCGAAAAGGTGTCCTTTTAGTCTGAATGCTGCTGTCTCATATCCTGATGAGCTTCTGTAGCTGAGCACTCACCACACTATCATGTTTAAAGGTCCTGTTGATCTGCACTTTTTTTTCTGTGTAGGTCACAGCAGTGCCCTTTTCCTTGCTTTCTGTTGTATTCCCTGGACTCTTGTTATCTCTTAGTGAAAAGGGTACCTAGCACATGTTCCAGCTCCAACACCAAAACCTCATCTCCCTTCTACTCACCAGATATGTTCATAGCTTAAGCACATCACCTTTCATAACTCCAGCACTATGTATGTGCTGATTATGATTTAATCTTTTCAGAGACACACACAAAAATAGTGAAACAAAACACATACTTTGCATAGGGAGTCCTGTTGTGCTCAATACTTACTGTTTTCTTTCTGGAGGGTTGATACCAGAATTGTTTTAAATATATGGGCTTGAAATCACAAATCTTTCCTAAACAGCAAAATTGACTTGTCCTTTGGTTAAATTAACCACCAGTGATACAGAAGCAAGCCCTTCTGTCCTGCTCAAGCTTTCTGTACATACCAAATCCTCCCCAAAGCTCTAAAGATTAATATTTTATAAGTTCTTATGTCAATTAGGTCAAATACTAACCTCCTTATTCTCCTGTTTAAGGAGTTCTGAACTCTCTTTCTGCAGACATATCTAATTATTTTATTTTGCTAAGCTGTAGCTGTTGTGTTTTCCTGGTGGGATGTTGTCCCAGACTTCAGGAGCACTGCCTGGCAGCACGATGAGTTTACATCTGATTTGGTGTAACCTTACTAAGACATTTAGGGGGGAAGGGACCTCAGGAGGGCCCTACTACAGTCTGCTGCTCACAGCAGGGGCAGTTCTGGGGTCAGATCAGGCTGCTTGGTGCTTTACTAGGGCAGTGTTTAAATGTGCCCAAGGATGGAAACTGCAGAACCTCTTTGGACAGTGTGCTACACTGCTCAGCTGTCCTCAGAGGAAGCAAATTTCTCTGTATGTCATGTCTTACGTTACATTTTTAGTCATGTCCATTGTCTGTTGTCCTCCCACCACTGTGAAGAGCTTGTTTTCATGGTAGCACTGCTGTAAATGTTGGTGGGCTGCCACTGGGTCCCCCTGAAGTTGTCTCTTCTCTGAGCTGAAGAAACCTCGTTGCATCAGTCTGAACTTAGAGAGCCCCAACTCTCTGGGTCACCTCCAGTAGCATGGAGACACCTCCTGTGCTCCCAAGACAGCCAGCCGGAAGACCTAGAAACACTGTGACTTTCTTTTAAGGCAATCCCTGCATACTGTTGAGCTGTGGCAGAGGCTGAGGTCCCTGCAGTACACTGCATGTGGTGACAGAACACCATCCTCACAGCCCCTGGGTAAGAGCTCCCAAACTGCACCTTCTGCTTAGGGCCGTCACCCCTCCTGCAACACTGAGATCCAGGAGTGTGATCCTGTGTGTTTTGTCAAGTAAATCCCTCAGCATCATGAGGGTGAAGTCCTGCTTAGAATAATAGAATCATGGAATCAATTGGGTTGGAAAAGACCTCCGAGATCATCAGTCCAACCCTTGGTCCAACTCCAGTCCCTTTACCAGATCATGGCACTCAGTGCCACGGCCAATCTCAGTTTAAAAACCTCCAGGGATGAGGAATCCACCACCTCTCTGGGCAGCCCATTCCAATGCCTGATTACCCTCTCTGGAAAGAATTTTTTTCTGATCTCCAACTTAAATTTCCCCTGTCAGAGCTTGAGCCCGTGCCCCCTTGTCCTATTGCTGAGTGCCTGGGAGAAGAGACCAACCCCCACCTGACTAGAACTTCCCCTCAGGGAGTTCTAGACAGTGATGAGGTCACCTCTGAGCCTCCTCTTCTCCAGGCTAAACAACCCCAGCTCCCTCAGCCTCTCCCCATAGCACTTGTGCTCCAGTTCCTTCACCAGCCTTGTTGTTCTTCTCTGGACTTGCTCCAGCCCCTCAATATCTTTCCTGAACTGAGGGGCCCAGAACTGAACACAACACTCAAGGTGTGACCTCACCAACGCAGAGTACAGGGGAAGGATCACTGCCCTGGGCCTGCTGGCCACAGTATTTTTGATACAGGACAGTCCAACAGCTTGTCCAGCCTGATTTCCTTTCTACAATCACCTAGCTGACCTAGGAAAGCAAGTAGGTAAAATATTTTTGGACTTCAGCAAAGCTTTGGATAGTGTCTCTTAAAGTATCCTTCTGTATAAAATGTCCAGCATACAGCTGGATAAACATGTTATGTGATGGATGAGCAACCGGCTCACAGCTTGGGCACAGATAGTTATAGGGAATGGAGTAGCATTAGAGTGGTGACCGGGCAGTTAAATGCCTCCCTGACATCCGATCCCGTCAGATCTCGGAAGCTAAGCAGGGTCAGCCCCGGATTAGTACTTGGATGGGAGACCTCCTGGGAAATGCCGGGTGCTGTAGGTTCTAGTCCTGAGGACTTCACTGTCACTGTCCAAGCTCGCTCAGCCGTGGCAGATGGACCTCAGGACTTAGCGGTGGGGCCAGTTCTGCGCACGCTGAGCCTCACCTAAAATCCATGGCGCAGGCTGGAAGGGCACAGCCACATGGGGGACAGCCCTTCCCAAATCTTCATTCGCGAAGTTTGGCCATACATACAGAGTGGTGACCTGTCACTAATGGGGTTTCACAGGGCTCCATCCTCGGCCCAATTCCCTTCACACATCCATTAAAAATCTGAAGACAGGACTAAAAGGAATATGTTGTAAACAACAGTAAATCGGGAGGAGTTGAAGATTCCCTTGAGAGCAGAGAGGCCCTGCAGAGAGATCTTGACAAATCAGAGATGGGCAATCACCAGCCATATGAATTCTAACACAGGCAAGTGCCGGATTCTGCACCTGGAATGGGGCAACCCTGGATGTGTATATACACTGGGGAACAAAAGTCTGGAGAGCAGTACCATGGAAAGGGACCTGGGGGTCCTGCCTGGCAAGTTGAATATGAGCAGCAGTGCCCTGGCAGCCAGGAGGGCCAACCATGTCCTAGAGGCATCAGGCACAGCATTAGCAGCCGGGCAATGGAGGGGATTGTCCTGCTCTGCTCTGCACTGGGGCAGCCTCAGCTGGAATATTGTGTGTAGTTTTGGACATCACAATATAAGAAAGATATTAGAGAGTGTCCAAAGTAGGGCTGTGAGGATGGTGAAGGGTCTGGAGGGGAAGCCATATGAGGAGTGGCTGAGGTCAGTCTGTTTGACCTGAAGGAGACAGAGAGACCTCACTGTGGTCTTCAGCACCCTCGTGAGGGGAAGAGGAGGGGCAGGCACCGATCTCTTCTCTGTGGTGACCAGTGACAGGACCCAAGGAAGCAGCATGAAGCTCAGTAGTGTGAGGTTTAGGCTGGATGTCTGGAAAAGGTTCTTCACTCAGAGGATGGCTGGGCACTGGAACAGCTACCTAGGGCAGTGGTCACAGCATCAAACCTGCCAGAGCTCAAGAAGCATTTGGATAGCACTATCAGCACATGGTGTGATTCTCGGGGCTGTCCTCTGCACGGCCAGGAGCACGACTCGAAGTTCCTTGTGGGTCCCTTCCAGCATCACAGGACTAGGTGTTCCTTGTGGGTCCCTTCCGGCATCGCATATTCTGTGATCCTATGAATGTATGACTACTGTTACCGCAGCAGGTCAGTGCTCCTTGCTGTGGCGAGGGCGCAGGAGTGTCACGGCACTGCCAGGGACCCACAGGCTCTGTGGGGCAAACTGCAGCAATAGCAACCAGGACCAGCGGGCCGGGCGGGACCATCCCTGCCCTCCGGGAGCTGAGCTGAGCTTCTCCAGCCCTCCGGGGTCTGGGCCGTGGCTCCCGTACCCGCCGTGCTGTTCGGGGCGGGGTGGGGCGTGACGGGAGCACCTCCCCCGGGCCGTGTCCCCGCGTCCCCCGCGCCAGGCCCGGCCCCGCCGCTGAGCGGAGGGCGCGGCTCCTCCCCCGGGTGGGCGGGGCTTAGCGCGCGCGCCCGCCGGTGTTACCGCGGCTGCGCCTCGCCCGCCGCCGCCGCCGCCGCCGCCGCCATGGACAGCGACGAGGAGACGCTGGAGGAGGTCGTGGAAGGTGCGTGTGCCGAGGGCGTGGGGAGACGCCCAGCCTGTCGTGGCGGGGGCACCGGTGACGGCGGGCGGTGCTGGAGGAGACTGAGGGGGACGTGGGGCGGTGGCGGCGGTGGCGGCCGGAGCAGGGCGCCGGGGCCGGCGGTAGCGCATGACATCAGCGGGCTTATGCAACGGGCGGGCCGGGGCCGCCGCCGCGCACGTGGTGGGGTCTGACCGAGCCGAGCCGTGTCCGTGAGGCCGGGTGGGCGCCGTGTCCGTGGGGCCGGGTGGGCGCCGTGTCCGTGGCACTGAGTGGGAGCCGTGTCCGTGGTACCGTGGGGGCCGTGTCCGTGGCACTGAGTGGGAGCCGTGTCCGTGGTACCGTGGGGGCCATGTCCGTGGCACCGGGTGGGAGCCAGGCCCATGGGGCCGGAGGGAGCCGTGCCCGTGAGGCCGTGTCCGTGGGGCCGGGTGGGCGCTCCGGGAGCCTCCTCCGGCGCTGAGCGCCCCGTCGGTGGCGGGAGGCTCCGGACCCCGCACACGGCGGTGGCGTCCGCCCGGCTCTCGGTGTCAGAGAGACTGCCCTGGGTTTCTTGACTGCCCCCGCCGTGCCCCGTGCGGGCGGTGGCCCCGCAGTCCGCACTATCCATCCCGGTGCTTTCCCCGCGACGGCGGAGGGACCGGAGGATGCCTGTCCATGGGGAGAGAGCAGGGAGCCCGGCGCTGCAGCTGCGAACCTGCAGATGGGGAAGGGAGGGTGGCTGCGAGAAGTAACCGTGGCCAAATCCACGGGCGGCGGGGCTGGAGCCGTCCTCATGGGAGCGGGGCGGGCCACCTTGTATCCACAATATACAGACTGTTTGTGTTCACCTTTTCTGAGTGGAGAACTAACCCTTGGAGAGTTTTAAAGCAGAGGCACGTGCCTCGGGAAGAGGATTACGGCCGGGAACCTTGGCACGAAGGAATGCGTCTCTCCAGCGCGCTGTGTCGTCCCGTCAGCCATCCGGGAGCAGGGTACGGCTCTGGAACAAAGCAGAGCATCTCTGTGTGAAAGCACCTGCGCCCCAAAGGTTCCTTTCAGGGAACCGTGGCCCTGCCGGGAAGAGCGATCCGGGGTGTTCGGATACGGGGATTAAGCACAAGGAGCAAGGAGCTGCTTGTGATAAGATGCCGGTGTAATGCCCATTGTTCCCCCACGGGCTGCTCCGCATCCTGTGGCAGCAGGATTAGGCCTCGAAAGCGTGTTGCTCCAGAGAAGGCATTTTGCACGGCGTCTTAGTCTGACAACAGATGCGAGCGAAGCAGCTGCTGCTCGGATCTGGGTTTGTCGTCTAGGGATGTGGTATCTGAGCCGAAGAGAAGCTTAGTTGTGTAAAACATCGGTGTGAAGGGACTGAGGCTCTTCAAGACCAGGGAGCTACAAATGAGGTGTGCCCTGTGCCCTAAGAGATGTGGTTTCTCCCTCCTTTCCCTCCCCACTCCTCGAATCTCTGGATTGCAATAGTGTCTGGGACAAAGAGTCATAATTTTGATCCCTATATCACAGACAAAGTGTTCTGCCATATCTGGGATTTGCTTAGCATTCAGCTAAGGAAATGAATTTTTAAGCGTATTTTATTCAGTAGCGTATGTGAATGTCTTTGTTTCTCTGAGTGAGACAGAAGCAGGGTGCTCTTTGGAGTTAGGATGACTGGGTGGATTTGCACTTACCCAAAGGAAGTTAGAAATATGTCAGCAATCAGCTTTTTCTTTTTTTTCTTTGTAGAGAGGAGGTTGGTTTATTGTTGTTATCCCAAAACCAGCCATCTGGCATCTTTGTGGCCAGAATCTCATATTGATGATGCACATTTTATGTCATCTGTTAAGTAATACAGACAGTCAAAGGCTTTTGTCTTTGATTTTGTCCATCAGTGGTTCCGGTAAGTGACCCCATTGTGAACCAGCCCCTATCAGTGTAATTCCTTTTCTTGAAAAATTCATGGTCTGAGCTTAAGAGGAAATCTTGAGAGATCCTTAATGAAGTAACCAAAGTGAGATTTGTAATAATTTAAAAATATGTTTAGAAATTTAGTGTTTGTTTTTGCAAGTGGAGGAGAGGGGTGAGGGGGGAAAGGAACACGCTGCTCCCACTGAAATAATGAGGATTTTTCCCATTGACTTGACCTGAAACAGAATTAGGGCCTAAAACCTCGGCCACACAGGCCAAATTACATCTCTGCTCTGAAACTTCCTGCCTTTCTCCTCCCTCCCATTGATTAAAAGAGACTGTATGTTTCTTGTTTTGTTGAAGTCGGCGGGATAATTTTTTTTAATAGGTGGAAATCTCTGCCATATTAGAATAATTGGATTCTTTGTATTGTGGCTGAGATTAAGACCCTGTATGGAGGCCATTGGATCAAAGCTGACCATTTAAGTCTCTGAGATAGTCTGTATCCTACTGTGCAAAAGTCCTGCCATGCACTCTGTATGTAAGCATGGCAGCTTTTGTGTTGGGCTTTGCATTCCAGAAAAATCTTGACAAAACTGAATAGTCACAAAGAACAAAGTTGCAAGGGAGTTTTTTTGTTGCTGTTGGTCTGTGTGGTTTTTTAAAACAGTATAATGTATCAGTATTGTCAGTGTATTTTTTAAATCAAGTGTTTTATAAAAGTTTTGCTACTGTAGTGAGGGGGAAACCGGTGCTGTATTGTTTAGGGTTTGTTAACTTACACCAGTGTACCCTTCCCATATTGATAAAACTGAGGCTTTTAATTAAAACTATAAATGTTGATATAGATTTTTTTATTCTAAAAAAGGTGTCCACATTCGAAATTTCTCTGACCTTTTAGGAGATTTGATGTAACTTCTAAAATTTCTTCTTTCTGCAAAAAAGGGTGTCCCTTGGTGAATGGGAGGAAAAAAAGCCTTTCTTCTGTTTGGAAAGAGCAGCCTCTGTTTAAAGGGTTCCCCTTCAAAGTCATTAAAAGCTTTTAGTGATGGAGCTTTTTTCCTTCTGCCTTTTGCCCTCTCTTTTTACTCTATTATTTCTCTCACTTTGGACTGTAAGCAGTCCCTGATGGTTTTTTTTACTTAAACTTTTAACTGTTTTCAGTCTAGTTTGGACTGAAGGCTTAAATTGAGAGCTCAGTGATGTGCAGGTACTGGAGAAACTTCCTGGAGCATGCATGAAAAGGGTGAAGGAGGGAATCCTGGCTCTTGGGTGAGTTCAAATACCTCACTGTTACTTTCTCCTGTACACCTTTCTAGGTGCATTTCCATACTTAATGTAACAAGTGCAGGAGATGGGTAATGAAGCAGCACAGCCTAACTTGGTTACTTTGAGAAACACTCACGGGGTTTTTTTTTCTCCCCTTCAGTGTTTCTCGAACTCTCTCACTCGCTCGCCTTTTTTTTTTTTTAAGGTAATTTTACTTGGCAGTAGAGCAGAGTTTGCCTGTGTGTTTGATGTTCTGCTGTCAAACCTTCTGGTAATTGCAAGGCTCAGACAGGCCATGTGCCTCATAGGAGGGGACTTCTCCACTAGATGTTTACGAGCCTTATCATGCCCTGGCTGTGGAGCATCCCAAGGAAGCTTATGGTGATGTGAGGACACATGGACGTGCCTGTGCTCTCTGGATACACCTGTCCCTCCAGAACCTTCAGGACTTGATTAGCTGGACATCTGAAGCCATATAGGGTGGCTGCACAGCTTGTTTCATCCCTAGGCACAAGACTCAAGGTCTGGTGGTACTGAAGTTCCTCTGCTTGCCTGCATCAGCCTGGGCTGTAATTACTACACCTCACAACTGAAGTTTGGTTCTACCTTTCCATACGTGTGTTGAACCTTTTCAGTTTAGGGTGTATTTGATCAGGGAAGAGCTTGACCCAAAGCCTGTAGGAGTGGAGGCATGTGCTGTCTCTCATCTCTAACAGGCTGTGTATGCATCACCAGAAAACTTGGGGAATCTGAGGTAATCTTTTATATAGAAGCATGAAAGAACATAAATATAGGCTAGCTTTATTTATTTGACAGTTTTCATGCAGAATTTCCACCTGCTAAAATGTCTGAATGGGAGTTTGTTACACCCGCCAGGTGTATCCCTGTGCTGAGAACAGCCCTGCTGAGCTCTGCAGCCACACCAGTGCTAAGGGCTCCAAGTTCACACGGGTAATCCAGGCAATAGCCATCGTTTAAAACACTTTTCTACCGTTTTGTTTGGGCTCTGTAGAGGCAGTTAGAGGTGTAATAGGAGCTTATTATGCTTTAACTTTGTTATATTGAGTAAAATACAGATTATGCCAGTGAGGATCCAAGTATGTTGCCCCTCTGCTTTCATCATACGCAAGAGCTGTAGTGGGGAAAACTGATATGGCTAGGAAAGGGAACAAGATGTAAAGTGAACACATCAGGAAGGCATTGGAGAACAGCATTTAAAGTATTAAATACCATGTTGAGTGACATATTGCATTATAGATACTACATGCTTTTATTTTTTTAAATTCCTCTGGATATGGCTGCAAGGTGGCACACCCACATTATCATAAGGCATGTATTTTTCAAAAGAAAAAATTAAAGCTTTTCTTACTCTGTGAATTAAAGTCTAAATATATTCTGTTCTCACCAGGAAATACATGTTTTAGACAAAGAACTATTATATTTTTGAAGATGTCTATTAATACAAGTTAGAATAATATAAACCTTGTTTCTTTTAGAAATAGTTTTTGCGAATTGTTCTCTTATCTCTCCAGTCTCTCATTTCTTTTCTTTTATTCTGACCTTTTTTTTAAGTGATGTGTTACAGAAGTGCAAACTTCACTTGTACTGAATCTGATCACTGTTCATAACAGCAATGATTTGAATTACTGTTTTGTACTAGGGACCTACTGCATTTCAAACATCCACATAATCTGAGCAGGTTTGAAATTTTATATAATAATTAATGTGTTCTATTCTTTGTCTGCATTCTGTTTCAGGACATCTAGATGATGACGGGCTGCCACATGGATTCTGCACAGTGACCTATTCATCGACTGACAGATTTGAGGGAAACTTTGTGCATGGAGAAAAGAATGGCCGCGGCAAATTCTTCTTTTTTGATGGAAGGTAGAATCTGACTCTTCAGTTTTTCTTCTGTGTTCTTCCTTGTGCTTGCAGTGATACAAACCCAATTTTCATTCATTGTATGCTGCTGACTTTCTGGATAAGATTTCTTGTTTGAAACTGTGGCTGGAAAGTTTGTTGCTGCTGTGTCCATTCCTTTGTGGGCCTGGGGACTTGGTGTGTAATGTGGTGTCTGTAGTTGTTTCCAGTGGCAGAATGAAGTGATGTGAGCTCCTTTAGCACTGTAAAGTTATGAACTAATTAGAAACTGTCAGAGCTCTTGGAAGCCATGCTGACAATTATTGGACATCCAAGTTCAAGTCCATAAGTGCAGGTGGAATTCTTTGTCTTATATAGTGCTGTACAGAGGGGGCAACTGGACTGGGAGCTGCCTGTGCCAGCCCTTGTGCACAGACATAGGACCTCGACAGAGGCTCTGCTTGGTCTTGGAAATTGTTTAGTGGTTCAAGGACTGAGTCAAATACAGGTTTGTTATCAACTCTAGTTAATCCTCTGCAAATTGCTTGTGGCCTGATTTACTTTCAGAAAGCCCCTATAATTTCCCTTTTTCACTGGGAATTGTGATAGTGAAGTTGGGCCAGTTTGTACCTGTGCTTGTATTTTCTTCTGAGGTCTTCGTTATGAACACCTTGTAAGTCCTCCTCCCCCCCACTGCAGCATTGCTCTCTGCAGTTGCTCAGAACTTCCTCCAAAGGAGCAGCAGATGTATAAAATGACACGATTCTTCATGGTTTTGCAGCTGTCGGTGGCACTATGAATAGCAGCTGTTAAACTGACAGTCGTGCTGGGTCTACTCCGCCTGCTCAGCAGAGTTCTGAGCAGGAGTGGAGGTATTGTGCTGTCTCAGTGAGTCAGCTCCTTGTCTGTATTGGCCTTTGCAGTTGCTCATACTGGGGATTGTGGATTTTTTTCATGAGAAAGATAATGTATTCATTCAGTTATGCAGAAACTGATCGGGCCTCCAAGCCTGGATGAAGAAAAATTCCCACTGTTGTTGGTAATGGGCTTATTAAACCTTCTCTGAGTAACTGCAAACCAGTACTGCCCAGCAGCTGACTTTTCCAAAATAGCTTTTTTTTTTTTAAGTTGGCAGACAGCATCTCTATGGACACATGCACATAATGCTTCTGTGCTTGTGGATGATCTCAGCAGAGCAGTTGCTGACTGTACAGTCAGAGGAACTGACCTGCTATTTTGTTTGTAGGACTGCTTCTCCACGTAATCCAAGGTACAGGCAGTGCTCTGTGGGAAAAGTCAGGTTGCTGCTGAGCCTTTTCCCTACTGTTGCCAGCTCTTCTCTCTCTCTCTCTTTTTTTTTTTCGGTTGTGTAATTTTCATAACTCTTAAAAAAATGGAACAGTTGGCTACTGATGGCTTCAGGAACTAGCAGAATGAAAATATGCAAAAATAGTCTGTAATGTGTTTTCGGAAGAAGAGTTATTTTTATAAACTATTATGTATTTTAATTTAGCTAAAGCAGCCTTTACTGAGCAGTGACTAATTACTGAAGATGTAATTTACCTACCTCTGTCCGTGTAGCAAGACTAAGGTGCTTTCTGAAATAGATGGTTCAGGAATCACAGTGTGTTGCAGGAAGAATGACCTGGCATAAAACAGGACATGCTGTTTCCATTAACTGTGCCATAGGCAAGGCCGAGTGCTCATGAAGAAGAGAAACAAATCTCCATATCTTCTCAAAACACCTCTCCCTTTGCAGAATCCTGTGCCTCCATGCAGGAAGTTACCTAGTTTCTGCACTCCTGGCTGCTGGTAAAGGCTGGAAGTTGAGCTGCTCTAGGTCTGTTGTTGCGGAGTAGCTGAGTCCTATCAGATATTGGACTGGCTGCAGTGTAGGCAATCTCATTTTTTGTGTTGAGGAATAGGACTGGTTGCCTTGTTTGGTCACTGAAGACTTTCCCCCTTCCTGGAATAGCTGCCCCCTTCCTGTTGATTATTTAAGGGAGTAGAAACCTGGAATGAAATATCAGTTGGTTCTTTCCCCCCCCCCTCCAAAAAAAGCAACAAAATCGAATATATTTCAGAGAGAGAAGCTTCACCTCTGGCATACTCCCTGTTTTGCATTGTATACTTCAGCTTCTCTTGGTGCCAGCACCTCTGGAGTGTCCTTTGCAGAGCACTTTGGCGCAGTAAGGGCGAGCACGAGAGCCATGCCTGGCACAGCTGCAGCTGCCTTTCTCCCTGAGCTGGAAGCTCCTATAAACTGACATCTCCCAGAACACAGTACAAAACTATTATTTTTAGGAAATAAAAATAATTTCTGTCAATGTGAACTTAATACCTGCAGCTGGGAAGGATATTGCAGTAAGTATTCCCCCAACCCCAGCTCTTACCACTGATTTGTTTATTAGGTAATTAGTATCTTTGGTCTCTTCTAGGCGTAATGAATAATTGGGAGACAGTACATCTGACAAATCTTGACTTTAGTAAAACTAAGTTATCAGAAATATGATCATCTGAGAAGCAAACTAGAGAAATACAGGTTAGCTCAGGCTTTGTATTAACAGGATTTTGTTTATGGAAGACACAGAAACTATTTATTCCTCCTCATACTGATCAGGTCTTAGTTGCAATTATCATATCTGATTGCAGACGCTGTACTTTGAGCACTAAGACAGAAGGGGGAACAGGGTGGAAGTGAATCACAACTGTGAAAAGTATGAAAGTTTTAAAGAACCTGAGGCTGAAGAACATTTTTCTTTAGATATCTTTCTTTTGATTTCCTTAGATGAGGTGGATCTTTTAGACACCGTTTGGAGCATAACACAAAGAGAGAAAACATGGAAATTTGAGTTACAATAAAAGAAAATACATTTCTCTGGTGCTGGAGCATTGTTGTAATTTAGAAACTTGTTAACTTCAATTAATATAATTAAAGGTAACAAGAAGAGGGTTTTTGGTGGTTTTCATTACTTAAACTGGGAGTGGCTGATTCTTTTAAAGGGTGATCCTATGTGTAGACTCTATGTGGGTTGTCAGCTACAATGAAATTCAAATCTAGTCATCTGTGTTAAACTAGAGGGGAAAATGGCATTGTTTATAGTCAAGTAAGGGCACTGATTTCTGGTAGTTCCCTCCTGTGCCCTCCTCCTTCCCTGTGCTGTGATGCTGTAGCTGTCTGTGCAGTTCTGTAGCAACCTGGTTCAAGAAATTAACCTGACTGAAAAATAAAATAGTTTTCCCGTCCCTTCGCGTTTTGCATCTGGTTTACATTGAGCCTTTTACTGTAACGTATTTTCCCATGGAAACCTCAGCCAGCTTGCCAAAGTTATGTAAAAACAGAGCATGAAGCTTTTGAAACAAGAAAGTGAATTCTGAAAAAGCATTCCTTCCACCCCTCTTGAAAATCTGTTTTGTAAAATATTGTAAAACTTGTGGAGTCATGTCCTCGCAGATGCTGTTTGGGATTATACCTTCGATGGCTGCATCTGAAAAAAAACCTGTGCAGTACACATAGTACTGCAGCTGGCTAAAAGCTAAACAGTTTGTATTCCCTTATGTTAGTTCCAACATGAGAAAGAAGCGACTGAGTAGACCTTCTTTTATGATTGTCTTCTTTATTCTTGGTGATGCAGATTGCAGGGTGTTACTGTGCCCTTCCAAAGGGTTTGCAAGTGTTTCTTTGTTCAGATCCAAGTGCAGCACGAGTTCTGTTTGACAGGCTGTGTTCCATTTTAATAGAAATACTTGAAAAATGACAGTGCTTTTAGCAGGGCCTGTACAAATGGCTGCTAAGTGCATTGCTGGGGAGCTGGCACTGAACTGTAGCAGGTTGCAGTTCGTGCTCTGTTGTGGTTCATCTGTGTGGCAGCTCAATTTCATTTCACCAGAGAGATGTCAGAAGGTCCTAATGTGAGAGTAGCCTCCCTGAGCAGTAATTCCTTCTCTGACCAGGAGTGTCCATTCGCTGCTGTAATTTGCTATTCCAACCTGCAGAAAAATGCTGTGCACTCTGATTTAGATAAGTGATGCTGTGCCCATGCAGCACACCCTGATAAAAGGACACTGTAAGTTGTTTTCTACCTTTGGAGCTCCACAGAAACAAGTTTCTGGTTTTCTTCTTGGCTTTCCAGTGTGTTGAGGCACTGGGTTCACCTCTGAGGGGGGTGAACAGTCTTCCACTGCTGTTTTCTTTCTTTCTTTACCAGCACACTGGAAGGGTACTATGTTGATGATGCCCTGCAAGGCCAGGGAATCTACACATACGAGGATGGAGTGGTCCTTCATGGCACATATGTGGATGGAGAGCTGAATGGACCAGCCCAGGAGTACGACAGTGATGGGCGGCTGATATTCAAAGGGCAGTATAAGGATAACATTCGACATGGAGTCTGTTGGATTTATTACCCGGTAAGCCTGACTGCCTGCTCTCTTTATTGCAGAATATGTACCTTTCTTTTCTCTCCATCTGAAGGGAAGTTCCAGCCAGGTGGGGGTTGGTCTCTTCTCCCAGGCACTCAGCAATAGGACAAGGGGGCACGGGCTCAAGCTCTGCCAGGGGAAATTTAGGTTGGAGATCAGAAAAAATTCTTTGCAGAGAGAGTAATCAAGCATTGGAATGGACTGCCCAGAGAGGTGGTGGATTCCCCATCCCTGGAGGTTTTTAAACTGAGATAGGCCGTGGCACTGAGTGCCATGATCTGGTAAATGGACTGGAGTTGGACCAAGGGTTGGACTTGATGATCTCGGAGGTCTTTTCCAACCCAATTGATTCTATGATTCTGTGATTCTGAAATAAACACCTACGATGACCCAGTTATGCAAAAGTCAACACACAAAAATCTGGGTAAAAGTCTGTGCTTTCTGATTTTGAATAAACCAACATACAGTTAAAACTTTTCAGCATTGAACGCTTGCCCAGTGGACAAGATTCAGCAAAGCTACAAGATGCCTCCACTATTTTCATGTTCCAGGGATGCCGGCCCCTTGGAAGTCCATTTATATGTAGTTTGTCAGTAATGAAAAAATAGCATGTATAATAGTTTATGCATTATCTCTTTGAGAAGGTGGACCAATAGTTTTGCCACTTTGTAGTGCTGGCTGCAAGTGAGGAACGTGGAAACCGTACAAGTTACAGTTATACTTTGTCTCCATTTCTTCAGGGTATGTTGTGGAGTTTGGCTTTGCCCAACAAATCAAATGTAACAGTATGAGAGCTGTGCATCTGAGTGGAGTGTGGACAAGTGCTGTGCTAATTAAACAAGCTAGAATTCTATCTTTCTGATTTTTCTTAAAACTTCAGATGTTCCTCTGTAAAACTTTTGGAAAAATTTTTGATGTTCTTTCACAGCCATACTAGTTAAGGCAATAATGGTGGTACTAGTTTTTAGAGGAGTTTTAATGCAAATATTTTGAAGTTTTAATGACTGTTCAACCTTACCTTTCGGTCTTTATCTTGTGCCAAGAAGGGGGAAACATCTGCATGTAATTAAGCTGCTGGTCAAAACACAGTCTATTTCTGTGCTACATAGGGCACAAACTTCAGTTTCAAATTCTTTTTAAATTGTTTACCACTGGCTGTTAATTTTATTTATTGGTTTTCACTATTGCCATTAAGAATATGATAGGATCAACAAATGCTTTGGTTTACACTGCCAAGAGTTTTTCAGTCCTAGTATATAATAAACAGCTGACCCTTCAGTTTGTGTATCTCCTGCTTCATCTTCCAGCTGACAAAGTGCTGTTGTACCTTCTGGAAATGTGGGTAATTAGAGGTTGTTTATCATCTTGCCAGACTAAAGTATGCAAAATGTTCCAAAAAAAACCCCTTTGCCATGGAAGGAATTCTTTCTTCATGATTCTGTGCATGATGCTCTGTGCACCAGTTTTTTCCAAGACTTAAGGTTCTCTGTTCCCTGCTACAGCCTGCTTGAAACTCTTCCATCCTTGCGGTTGAACAAAATGATGTCGCTCTGAAATAGAGTCGGCGCAGTGGTCTTGATCTAAATCAGTCTGCTGCCACATCACACCTGCTGGTTTTGCTGCAGGGTGTTATTTGGAGATGCTTCCTTGTCCTTTTTGAAATAAACACCTCAAGTGGTTAGACCTGTGCTAATCTGTGCATCTCATTCTGAGTTCTGTAAATAGACCTAACCTGAGTTGCCGGCAAATCACAGATGGCAAAGCCCAGGGCTAAAATGGGTAAACCTTAGAGAGAAAAAGTGTTGCTGCTGATGGCGTTCAGCAAACAGTTGTTCTCATTGAGCACCCCCTGACATTGCTGGGGGGATGCTGGGTCAGAGAAACACTCCAATCAACCAGCTAAATTTTTTTTCTTATTAGTCTCAGGTCTTTTGAGGTACCATGAATTACCAGCGAGCAAAGCAGGGTTTAAATTTGTCTTTTCTCCAGCACAGTATCACACTAACCAAACTTGGACACCTGTGTGGCTTTGGGCCTTGGTTTGCAGACTCTTCACATAAAAGTTTTGCCAGTTTAAGCTCAGCATTTGTATCACATGGAAGGAAAGACCTTGGGTTTTACCAATTCCAAGCAACATAGAAAACACAATTCATTTCTATTACCAGTTTTATCCTAACTGGAATGACTTCATCCAGCTTCTGCCTGTGTCTTTTTTTCCTCTCTCATGTGCATAGTTTCACATCTGAACTTACTGTAGCTGAGTGTGCTTTGTAAAAAAGTTGAGGAAAATTCATTTACTGAAGACAGTATAGTATAGCTAAATGATTTTTGCCTTTTCTTTCCTGCCTGTGCTTTCAGGATGGAGGCAGCCTTGTGGGAGAAGTGAATGAAGAAGGGGAGATGACTGGAGAGAAAATAGCCTATGTGTATCCAGATGGAAAGACTGCATATTCTGGAAGGTTCATAGATGGAGAAATGATAGAAGCAAAACTGGCAACTCTGACAGCTGTCGAGGATGGGAAACCTCAATTTGAAGTAGCACCAGGCAGTAAGTTCAGCTAGCACAGAAACTTGTGTTCTCCCTACCAACTCTGCTACAGACAGCTTGGTTTCTGTCATGTTCCCCACCAGAGATTCTGGCTGTGATAAGTGTTAAGTGAGAGACCCTTTCTCTTAATTGTAAAGTTGGGTAGAGGGGCAGGTGGAGTGATCCCTTTGCTTTTGGAGCAGGCAGGAAGTGACCCCTTCATGATCCTGCCCTTCTCTCAGTCATGTGCTGATGGGCACAGTCCTGTTTGTCACACACACCACTGTCCTCTGTGCCAGCAGGAAAACCTGCTTCACCATGTTGCTGCTGGCACAGTTACAGGCTTTTTGTTAGTAAAATAACTACAAGTGGAGAGGGAGGCCCTGGTTTGGTTGTAGCTTTGACATCTGGCTCTGTGCAAGTCAATGTTAGCACTGTGAATGTTCTGGCACCTGTGTCACTGGGCTGGAAGGACACAGGGATTGGAGTTAGTGAACTAGATTCTGTCATTGTATAACAGTGATTCACCAGCACTTCAGTCTGTCTAGTCCTGCTGATAACAAGTGGCTGTGAAGTGCATGGGGGCAGGGTGGTGCCTCTGTCCCGAGCAGCCAGTGCTCCTTCTCCAGGGAGACCTACAGTTCTGGAGTGAGTTTGTTGCTCTAAGGTGTGTGTGATGTTTTGGAGGTGTGTGGGTTAAGCTGCGGGCAGGGCCATGAGTAACAAGCAGGGACCATGATAATGCATTTTGCCAGCAAAGGGTGTCTCACTTGATACGAAGCAGGCACATCAAATGCATGTGAGTTTATTTTTCAAGTCTCTCCGTTGTGATTGCAAGTCAAATTTTAACTTAAAACTTCTATGAGGGTGCAGTTGTGCTTTGTAAATAAGATTAAGTTACACTCTGGAGGAAGCGCCTTTTCAGCCAGAACAGGTCTTGGACATCAGGGGCAATGACCTTTTATCAAACTTTGTAATACTCTGTTTTGTGGGGGTTTTTCCCCATCTTATTTGCACCTTCATCTTAAACTATCTCCCAGATAGTCCTCTGGCTGCTGGGAAAGGGACATAAGAATATAATTAGAGCTGTACCCCACTGAGTTGCTTGTTAATGACAAGAAATAAATGACTAGCAAGTGTGCTTTTTGATTACTAAACATTATCTTCTGGCTGAAGTCTCTTCAGGATTTGGACTAGAAAATAATTCATGTTTGAAATAGTCTAAGTTTTTTATAATTAATGTATTATTGAACAAATATATCCCTTTAAGTTTTGCTATACTTTTAAATTACATCTAGACACTCTGGGAGAGTCAGTTTTGAAAGAGTGTCCAGTCCTCCTTTGCAAGTTGGTAGTTTGAAGAACATAAGTATCACCTCTTAGTGTTAATACTGCTGCTCTAGTATGTTGAGGGGAAAAAGTAATCAAGAAGCAGTGTCTCACTGAAGGCTTTTTATAGGCACAGTTCTGTTTAGTACCTTTTTTTGGAAGCGTAATATTTTTTGCAGCCATTAAAATTTTATTTTTGAATGTCTTAATTAAGTTAAAAGGTTGCATGCTTTCAGTACTGCCAATTAGTTTATTTCCTTTGTTGATTTTTGGGTTTTTTTAGGCCCAGTATACAGTTTTGACAAGTCTACTTCATCCTGCATTTCCACAAATGCCCTTCTTCCTGATCCTTATGAATCAGAAAGGTAGGCTTTTTTCTTTCTCCTCATATTTGTTTGCTACTAGATACATATTTAGGACCTAATTTCTCAAACCTTTTCTTGTCTTAAGATTTTTAAAAAATGGTGTGTAAGGGCTTGTGAAATGGAGGCTGTTACTGTACATCAGTCAGCATTTGACTTGATTGACTTTCTTCCTGATTCACATAATAAAATTGTACTCTGGTGGATGAAACACTATTTTAAGAGATTAAACTAGAATAATTTCTTAGCGTTTCAAAGAAGTGATCAGTCAAGCCCTGGACTCCAGTAAAGCTCACACATACAACGTTCTGACCAAAAAAATGTGTAGTTCCCTGTTTCCTAGATGTGTAACTACAGGGTGCTGCATTCAGTGTGTCTTGCTGGGATGGCATGTGTTGTACAAAATTTTCTGCCCTCCCTGCAGATGTAGGAAAGCAGCAAGAGTAAATCATCAGCCCCCACTTCCCACCAAATGTCAGTTTTGCCAAAATAGAGAGAATGTATGGAAGAGTGGAAGAGAAGGAGTTCCATTTAGAGGGTTTTAATTATTATTCTTTTTATTATTAGCTTTATTGTTATATTGAAATATTATTCTTTATCCCAGTAGTGTTGTGATAATAGTCTTTGAAAATTAAAACTGTAGCAAATCACTAATTCCATGCCCTCTTTCTCCTGTAGGGTATATGTGGATGTCTCTCTCATTTCCAGTGCTGGAGAAGGATTGTTTTCAAAAATAGCAGCAGAAGCCAGTACAGTGATGTCCTTTTACAACGGAGTGCGAATTACACACCAGGAGGTAAAGAAGAGAAAAAAGTCAGTCTGAATTTTCATTGCTCCTTCTGAAATTTTGTTCTCTTAGGGTTTTATACCCATCACCTTCCCACCCTTAAGATTTAATCTGATGGAGTTGAATTGGAAGAAAGTGCATGTTCATCTATGTGTAGATTAAAAAAGAAGTGGTGGTTGGTGTTTTTTATTGACATGCACACATGGAAAGCTTTAGTTGCCTATATTTTGAATGTTGGCTGACAAAGTTGACCCCTCCACACAGACACTGGATTTTTGCCTTGTAAACTAGGTAGACAGCAGAGACTGGGCCCTCAATGGAAATACAATATCCCTGGATGATGAAACAGTCATAGACGTGCCAGAGCCCTACAACCACGCTGCCAAGTACTGTGCCTCGCTGGGGCATAAGGCCAACCATTCTTTCACTCCCAACTGCATCTACGATCCGTGAGTAGAGTCCTGTGTTTTGGGGCAGAAGCTGCAGCCCAGCTGTCCAGGCTCACAGGGTGTCTCTGGGCAGCTGGATGAGGAGCAGTGGTGGGGTGGGAGTAATGAGTTCTGGCATTGAAGGAGTTTCTGCTCAACTGGGCTGAGTTGGAAATGAGTTGGCATTGCGGGCTCTTGATGTCTGTTGTGACTTACACCATACAGCATCCTGAATTTTGCAGCTGTGTTAGTTTTGTCATGAAATTTATGAGCTGCTTCTTGATTCTAAAAAAGCATAATCAGGGCTCTCTAAATCCTAGCTTGGCTGGGCCTGCACTGTCCTTAGCTGAACTACGATGCTTGACCAACACCATCCAATTTGCTGTTGTTTCTGAAACTCAAAAAAATAAGCATCTTGCTGCTCTGCACCTGGTACAGAGCACTAGGAAACGTTTCATGTAACCATCTGCTCATACCAAGATGTAAACAAACACACCTGTGGATTTATCTATGTAGAAAATAGTTTTCCTTCATTAAATAAGCCAGGTTTCTTTACCGTGGGACCCTGAGAGAAGATGTACAGAAGTATGTTACGATTGCTAAGTGGTTAACCTGTACTAAGATGAGCAGTTTTCCAAGCTCTCCAGACTGTTTTCCTCTGCAAACCCGAGGCATGTGGCAGTGATTAACTGTTTTATTTTTATTACAAACAAGAAATGTTGCAGGACTGTTGAAAAACTTCAAATAACAAGAGCTACACAAAACTACTTTGATACATCATTATTTTTGCTCTTAAACTTTACAAGGTTGACTCAAAGCAGTCTGTTCACCTGATTTTAGATTATGGAGTATGACTGAACTGTGAGGGACTTCTCAAACTGTGGAAGGGGCTAGCAGAGTCTAAACTGACAGCTGAGCCTAGTAAAACTTTTTTATTTGGTTGGTTGGTTTTTTTGCTAGGTTTGTTCATCCTCGCTTTGGGCCCATCAAGTGTATCCGTACCATCAGGGCTGTGGAGAAGGATGAAGAATTAACAGTGGCTTATGGATATGATCACAACCCCATTGGGCAAAACGGGCCCGAAGCACCAGAGTGGTACCAGCTGGAACTGAAAGCTTTCCAGGCTGCCCAGCAGAAGTGAAACGGGAGCGTCTTCTCCGTTCAGCAAACTGAAACAGAAACTTGGATCTATGCACTACCTTTATACTGAAAACTGGACAACCAGGGATTGTTCATGCTGTTGCATCATAACTTTGCATTCTGTGTTAAGAGATAAGTTTCTTGCATACTAACTAGGTTTGACTGTGTTACTCATAGCAGATTTAAAATTAGCTAGTGTTGCACCAGTCTTATCTGGAGAAATTATTTAATATTCTATACAAGATGTGGTATTCTTTGGTAGCTTCTGCTTTTGCACCATATGCAAGGATGCCAAAAGACTAGACAAAAACTAAAATGGGTATATTGTTCACTTTTAGTCGGCAGACTTAGTGTTGCTCTCTATCTGCCTAGGCATTATTGTGCAACTGCATTTTGCATACATGCCACTTGTGATGATAACAGTAATATTTTGATATTCTCTAATAGTAGCATAATTTTGCCTTTTTAAACCTTTGATCTGAATCTTGCAATAGAGCAGTTTATTTATTAGCATATAGGAGGCTGGGTTTTAACTCCCCTTTCCTCTTGTCTGAACATTGTTCTTTCTACAAATCCTCTTTTGCAGGAGAAAATCCTTTCTAACTAGTGGAAAGGCTTGTGTGTGTACGTGAGAGTGCTGTGTGTTGGTCTTTGTGGCTCTCTAAATAGTATAGCAACATGTCCAAACATAATATTTATCTAGCCTTTCTGGCTGGCTTATTTTATTTAATTTATTACTATGATGTGCAAATGAAACTGTTCTTTGCATGAAGATTTTCTGAAAGGATAGAACAGATCCGCTTGCTGGAGGACTTTCAGAAATTTGCATTCTGGAAGGCAAGTGCATTTACTTGCATCAGTGTCCATGAGTTTCACCTGCTAGAGCGGCCAGTTCTCAAGGCAAAAGTTCTGGCAATGAGATGCTTGCATCTCATAAATTCTCTGAAAGGAGGTGTATGTATCTGGGGACAGGCAGTAGTACTAGGTAAAGGAATGCTGTATCTTTTGTACGTGTTCAGTTGACAAAGAATATAGCCTTGTAGCCATCTTTTAGTAGTACTGGCTTAAGACACAGTGAATTAATATAGCATGAGGCATCAAAAGAAGATTTTTTTTTTTAAAGAAAAGATACGAAAAGATTGTTTTTGAACGACAAACAATGAATGTAAAAACATAACTCACTGCTCATATTTAGAAACAGTGGTCAATCCATAGCTTTGTTGTAGCCAACAGTGGGGGCTTGTGAATATTCATCTGTAGGGCTGTTCTGGGGTTTTTCAAGGGTAGGGAAATTCTGCATTTTTCAGATACTGTACTGGTCTTGCCTAATGCTGTATAAGAGAGAAATAATGTATTGTCTCGGTCTGGATACTGGAGCCTTTCTGAGACTCTGATGCTCTCTTTTGGGTTTAGCAGCTTAGGAAAAACTCAAATGCATTTGCAACACTTTCTTTAAATGTTTGTAGTTTAAAGAAGTTTGTATATATGTAACATAAATGATTTGGGAATCAGACCTACCTTTCTATTGCAACACATTTTGGTTGTTTGCTTGAATGGTTGGAAGTGTCTGGGGAGCTATTGGCTGTCTGGGGAGCTATGCAGGGAGGGTGCATCAGGGACCTGCAAGTGGAAGAATGAGGTTGCTGTTCTGTGCAGTCTTGAGAATCCTAAGCAAAGGCAGGAATTATTCCTAAGAACCTCTCTAAACTGGGGCTCTGTTTAGTCCCTGTGACTGGTCACAAACCTTTTCCAGCACCTCACCATTTAAGCTTGCACTGTGCATGTGCTGGTGCAGAGAACAGGTAGGCTCAGGGCATTTTTACAGTTTCAGTGGTGATCTGAATGTGAGCTGTGGCACCTCACGTCTTCTTGTGCTGGAGACTCATGTGCAGCTCCAGCGCATTTTGCCCTAGGCAGGCAGCTGGCAGAGGTGACAGCTCAGGGACTGAGTTGAGTGGCAGATAGAACCGAACCTCACAGGTGAGGGGGAGTTCTCAAAGGTCAGTCAGGAGCACAGTTTCTGCAAATGATCCTCAAAAAGAAATGTGCATGACTTGATCTTTCCCTGCCTGCTCACAGGTCATTACTTTAGATCATCAGCGAATTGCAGAAAAGCATTCCTTTCTGGTAGGGAGCTGTCATGTGCCTCTAGAGCATTATTCTGCCAGGACCATGAAGTTTGCTATTGATAAAAGTTGAGGCTTAAGTGCAGGGAAGAGGAGAGGGAAGATAAGTGACTGAACCCTGCTGGGAATGAATGTTAACTCCTTCCACAGTCTTGATAACCTGCTTTGGACTGCTGGCCTCTCTGTGCTCACTGAAGAATTGTGCTTAAAATGTTCCAATCTCTAGAGCTCCTTTGGCTTCATTCCTGATCAGTCTCTGATTCCTCTGCTATCTCCTCTATGTTTTAATAGATTTGTCAGTCTTCATATTGCCTGATTTTTGAGATCAATAGAAGATAGGTGCTCTTTATGTGTCAGGCTTTGAAGATTGTATCCTAAAATAGGGAAATTCAAGGAAAAAAAGCGGTACCAAGGTATCCTGTGTGTTCTCATAAAGCTTGGTGACAGTCAAGCAGATTCTTTTGCACAGGTGTGTAGCCTGGTAGCATGCCACAGCTGTGGCTCTTGTCTCTGTTAGCTCTGCTGTCCTTCTCTCTGCTCTGTAAAATGTTGGTCCTTCTATAGTTCCCTTCTTCAGTGACCAACCTTCTATAACAGTCATGATTATGAAGCTGCTTTGGCTTGATTCAGGACCAAGCCTTTTAATTCTTCTTTGTTTTCTTTCTCTTTCTGGTCTGTTAGAGTGGAGATGGGTGGGGTGGTTTTTCCCACTGGGTAGCAAAAGGGCTCAGTGTGTCCTTCAGAGGTGTGCATTGGCAGCCACTGGTTCAAACACAGGTTAGCTACAGAACTCCAAATAATGCCTTAACTCGGTCAGCATATTGCAGCTCTGCTCCTGGGGCTCAGGCGATAGCACGACCAGCTTTGCAAAACTATTTATCAGTAGTATGATGACATATCCATAGACATGAGACCCACACCAAACCACGGTTTTATTTTGGGGCAGAGGAAGCATTTTGCAAAGAAATCCATTTGAGTCTGTGGGATGCAGCTGACTTTGGGTGAATATGCAATAAATAAAGAAGCTCCACTTCTCAAGTGTCTGGCCAAAGACCTGTCCTGTTGGCACAGAAACTGAGGGGAGAGCTGATGCCTGTCAGCTGAGCCCGGGTGAGCAGCTGGCTCTCAGAATACCTGTTGTGACTAAAGAACAGCATAGGAGAACCTGGAATTGTTGCTGTTTTCAGGTAGGGATCAGTTCCCAACATCTGCCTTTAGTCTGTAGTGCTGCACATTGCTCCTGTGTGATGGGATGGTTGTTGCCTGAGTTCCTTTATGAGAAGGAGCCTGTATTAGAGGCTGCTGATTGTCTCTTATAAAAAAGAAAATTTGAAGTGGATCTTCCTGCAGTGGCAGCACAGCATTTTGTCACCAGGAATACAGAAGCCTAGTTTTCTGGAGAAATGATTTCATTGGAGACAAGAGAGTATGAGAAATTAGAGCTGAGAGCTACCTGCTGCTGGTCACTCCTCTGGATAAGAAGGAAAAGGGCTTAAGCCGTGGAAGGGGTGTCTCAAGTTGAGTCTCGAGCTATAATTTTACTTTTGGGGATCTATTAAAATATCTGATTTTCCTTCACAAATCTGAAAAGGGTTTTTTCTTTTTTGTTTTGTTTTTTTTCTGTAGTAGTTATAAAACCTTAACATTCATAAAGTCTTACTGTTGAAGAAGTCAAAGGAAATCCGTGGATATGGCTCTTCAGCAGTTGGAGTGAGAGCTATGAGAGCTTCTTGACTTTTTCCACAGTTGCAACAGTTGGATGGCCCATGCTGTTAATGCAGTGCAGGTCCTGGGTGACTCCCTGTGTGGGTTTGGGACCTTTGGGAGGCCACTGCTCAGCTGTGAAAGGCTCCATGTTTTGGGAGTCACAGGGCAGCCTTCTCAGCGCAGCTTCAGCGTTGCACACTGTTGGCAGTGGCTGTGGTTTCTTTCCCAGGGTTGTAGCCTCTTGCTGGTGTGTAAGCAAGAGCTGCATCAGCGATTTCTCACCCCTCTGTCAGGCACTGGAGGAGCAGAGTAGCCAATATATCCTGTCTGGCAAGAGAAACTGAGAAATAGTGGAAATCGCCACTTTTCTGTTTCCTTCCCAGCTGGCTGCCCTTGTCCTTCAGCCAAAACCAGTGCTCACTGCTTGGGTTGCACCAGGGGCTGTACAGTGTCACTTCTGTCGCAGGGACCTTTGTGATTTTTGTCCTTTCACTCAATTTGATAGTCTCTAGGAAAATGCTGCCATTGTGGTGAGGTAACATGTTATACAGAGCCAGTTACCTGCTGCTTTGTTTTCCTGTGGCACAGCAGAATCGCTGGAGCTGTGGGTGCCTGAGGAATTCACCTCCATGCACTTAAAAAAAAAACAAAAACAAAACCAAATTGTTTTGGAAACAATGTTACTGAAGTGTCTCCTTACATGCTGGGGTGCTGCATTAGACGCCTCTTCCTCACTTTCGCTGCGCTGTCGTGTGCTGAGAGCATCTGGGCGAGGAGAGCAGGCGTGGGAGCAGCTTTGCCTGTGGGTGTCCGTGGGCTTCACGCTCACCCGTGCCCCGGGCTGAACTTGCTCCTTTTGCTTTGTGTACTGGAAACATGAGAACTCTATTTTTTGGACAACGAATTTCTAAGCAGTCTTATAAGGGATTTTTAAATAAAAAATTTAAAAATAAAAAAAAAGGTGCAAGATTGAGTGCATGTTTACTTGCCCCAGATCAAAGGTTTTGAACACTAAGGTCACTATCTGTTGAATGGACCCTCCTCTTGGCGCTCTTCTGTCTCCGGGCAATGGAAGCTCCTGCTCTTTTCCTCTACCAGTTTTACTGTAACTGTATTTTTTCCCCCTAGGAGAAATATACATACAAAAATAGTAAGCAATTAAATGTTCAAGCCATAAAATCATGAGTGTGGGAAGACGCTCTTCACGAGTTTTAACGTTTGTATGTAAAATGATGTTTGTATGAAATATTTTCATGGTAGAATGAATATTTAAACAAAAAAGTTCCAGTAAGACCTAAATCAAATTTAAAGGGATGTCTTTTTGTAAGATGCAAGTGTAATTGAATACCAGTAAGTAGAAAATTATTTTTTTAAGGGGAGATGCAACAAATGATCCTTAGAATTACAAATGGTCATTTCTGCTATTTGGGAAAGTATTTATGCAGCATTACAAGCAGCTGCCATAAATAATTGCAATAGCAAGGCTAGTCACATTTTCAAGACATACCTCTCAGCTTGTCCCTTCATAATACTGTACAAACAACCCATCCCTCCTTTCTGCAGACTCCCTCCTAGAAAACTTTTCCTACTCTAACTGTAATGAATTTAACTCTGAGCTAAGATCCAGACTAAAATTGTGTATTATTTAACAGTTTCTGCTGGGCCTTCTGCTGTTTTAATACTCTTTAGCCCATAATTACTGGGTGTCTCTGTTCTGAAGAACTAAGTGCTAAAGAATAATCTTTGGGGTAAGCTTATACACGTGTTAGCAGTTAACCCCGGAGTATTTAACTTGTATACAGTACTTGATAGGTGTTTTATGACATTTGTACTCGAACTATGAGCCTTACTGAACATCTGTAGGTTTATTCATGACTTTTAAAAATGGATAACTCTAAGAAAGATGTTTACATGAATGATGATTGCCCTTCCTTTGATGTTATGATTGAGGTTTTTATAGTGTGTTTGGGCGTATGTGCAAGAAAGCAAGAAAAGTGTTTCTGGTGAAAAACAGACTTGACAAACATTTGTAATAAGTTTTAAAGATTGCTTTAATTGCGCTATGAAGGCAATGCAGATATTAAAATATTCAACAGAAAACTGTTGTCTCTTCTTGTTACTTGTGTGTCACATTTTTGGGCATCCTCTGACCTCTACCCCCTTGCTTGTGTGGCCATGGTTGCCCCTGATGCAGGGGAGCAGGATTTCACACAGCACACACCTAGACCGTGTTATATAAATAGTGAATGAAAAGAACACTCCTGATACCACTGCCTTATTTTTTTCTGGCACCTCTGCTGCTTATTCACTTCTCTCTTTTCAATGCACGTAACATGGGCTTCAGTTGTGTTGTGGTTTGGCAGAACATCCTCCTTGTATATGCCAAAGTGCCTTTGACACTTGCAGTTTAGAACATGTGAATGTGCCCTGGTATATTTTTTTCTGAGGCAGTAGGATGTGCAGCAGTGGTGCCTTCCAGAAAGGTTAATCTACTCCTCTGTCTCCTAATTCCATGTGCACATCCTGCTGGGTGAGTGGCAAGGAAAGGGAAAGTACTTTCAGTGTCTGCCCTGCCTTCCTCAATGCTTCCGTACCTGCCTGTCTTAGTTTGAGGGAAAACCCAAAATGTTTACCAAAAAAGCAGTGAAGAGGATTCCTCCACAATAATCACATCACTCTTTATTAAATTTAAGAAAAGGAACTTTAATTAGAAAATGGATATAAGAAGGATAACTGTTCTTAACTATTATATATATCCACATATATATGTGGATATATAGATATAACTGTAAACAGACCAGAGCAAACTACTCCCCCAGCACCAAAGGTAAAAAAGCAAAGAGACCACCCCCAGAACGGTAGATTCCTCCTGGAGCAGTGTCCCACCTCGGCTGGCTGCAAGATGAATTCTCAGTCTTTGTCCCAGCGAGGCAGACGAGCAGGGAGCACTCAATAAACTCTCTCTCTCTCTCTCTCTCTCTCTCTCTCTCTCTCTCTCTCTCTCTCTCTCTCTCTCTCTCTCTCTCTCTCTCTCTCTCTCTCTCTCTCTCTCTCTCTCTCTCTCTCTCTCTCTCTCTCTCTCTGTCCTTTGTCCCAAATGAAGAAGGAATAAAGCTGGGAGTGGAGGAAATGGCGATAGTTCCCAGGAATCTCCTGCAGTCCAAAACGATCCCCAGGAAGAGGGAAAAGGAGGTCTGCAGTGTCCTGAAGCAGCTGTGTCTCTCCTCTTTTCTCTTTCTCTCCGAAGCTCAGGATGCCCAGAGATGGAGGGGGAAAAGCAAAGAGCAGACCCAGAAAACGAGAGCTCACCAGCAAACCGTGGCTCTTTTTCTGCTGCCCAAAGAAAAAAAAAAAACCACTAAAAAGTCAAAGCAACACAGAGGGAACAAAGAAAGAAAAAACCTTTCCCCACCCCCAGGTGCTGGGGTTCTGTTTTCTCTCCACCTACCATTAAGCTTGAATGTGAAAGCCATCAGCTATCTTTTGTCCTCACTCCTGGGACTCCAAGCCTAAACCTTTTGTGTTGGTACGGTGAGAAAAATTCTCTGAGGGGGCTTCTCCCAACACCACCTTCCTGTGTTCGAACCTTTAACACTGCCTTACTCCTATGTGATTGCATTGCTGTGGTAACTCATGCCTGTGTGCTGGGTGTAGGTGTGCAAAGATTGTGCTCGGCCCTCTCTACAAGGGGGGAATGTTTGGCCCTCCTTTAGGGTCAAGGATGCAGATAGGACTTGACATTGCCCCTTGAACCTTCACGATCCTCAGGCTGGAAGGATGGGTGCTTGATGTTATTTGCAAACTGTGTGGGACACGACACTGGGATTGTGGATGCTGCCGTGGGCTGGCTTCACCCAGCCTGGCTGTGTTCCGGTCCTGCACTGGGGTAATAACCCAGTACACTATGGAGGTGCTGTGGGTTTATTTAAAGAAATGATACCTAACCTGTAATTGATTTCTTTAAAATGTTTAAGGGGTAGGCAGGCTTTGGTGCTTGTTAGGATTTGGCTAGAGGAGCTTGTGTGGGATAGAATCAGGATCATCAACGCTGGAGGACCATCCAGTCCAACCATCCACCCAGCATTACCACTGTGCCCCTCAAACCACTAAACATCATCCAGTGCCAGATCCAGATGCCTCTTGGGCACCTCCAGGGATGGTGACTCCCCACCTCCCTGGGCAATCTATTCCAGTGCCTGGCCACCCTAACAGTGGAAAAAAAATAATATGAATCTCCCCTGTCTCATCTTAAGGCCATTTCCTCCTTTCCTCTCGCTGCAGGAACAGTAGAAGAGAACTGCCCCCACCTCACTACAATCTCCTTTCAGGCAGTTGAGGAGAGCAGTGAGGTCCCCCCAAGCTTCCTCGAGACTAAACAACCCCAGCCCCCTCAGTCCTTCCTCATAAGACATGTTTTCTAGACCCTTCAAAAGCCTTGTCACCCTTCTCTGAACACACTCCAGCACCTGTGTCTTTTTTTGAAGTGAGTGGCTCAAAACTGAATACAGTACTTGAGGTGTGGCCTCACCCGTGCTTGGTGACCCTTGTCCTGCTGGCCACACTACTGATACAGGCCAGGATGCCACTGGCCACCTGGGCACACTGTTGGCTCGTGTTCTATCAACCAGAACTCCCAGCTGTTGAACAGCACAGGTTCTTGTGCTCTTTCCAATGGAGAGTGGGCACTGGATGTGCCAGGGGAGCCTTTGCCTGTCAGTCTAGACAAACTGATCCCATTGTCATTAACAGTACATAGAGAGAGGGTTTTATGGACTCTTTACAACCACAAAATGGTTTTGATTGGAAGAGACCTTAAAGATCATCTACCGCTCTCTCGTGGGCAGGGATACCTTTCACTGTAGCAGGTTACTCAAAGCCCCATGCAACCTGGCCTTAAACACTTCCAGGGATGGGGCATCCAGTAAATCCTCTGGGTAACCTGTACCAGTTTACCCAACACATAGTGTTGTGTCATGCGAAGCAGCACTTAAGGCTGCAGCTGGGAAAAAAAAAAAAAAAAAAAAAAAGAAAGAAAGAAACTTGCTGTAGCGACGGGATGGGTGGAGTGCCCGGTCCCGTCCCAGCAGCGCGGAGTGCCCGGGGCGGGGGTGGCCGCTCCCCACGGAGGGCGAGGCGAGGCGGGCGGAGCAGCGCCGGCCCCTGCGCCGCTCCCGGCCGGCACTGGGGAGGCTCTCCCGCCCTCGCCGGGCTCCTTTCGCCCGGGACACACTCGAGATTCTTTTCCCCCGGAAGCGGAGCCGGAGCTTTCCCCGTCCCCGCCCGGTGAGTCCCCGCCACAGGTGTGCGAGCAGGGAGCGCCTCCCGGCCGGCGGGACCGAAACGGGACATAGGAGGACGCGGGGCTGGAGCTGCCTCCGGAGAGGGCGATGTGGGACCGGCACCAGCAATGGGGAGAGTCGGGGCTCTGCACCGAGCGGGGCCATGGCGCTTTCCCAGGGAGGTGTGGAGCTTGACTTCCAAGTGCAACAGAACGCAGGCACCCCCCGCGCCTCCCCGGGCTGCGAAAGCCCCGAAGGGAAAAGGCCAGCGGAGGGCTCTGAGGTGGCGATCGCACATTCCTCTCCAAAAGCGTCAGGCACCGTGTCCCAGGCAGCACGGCCAGGGGTTTCCCGAAGGACCGTCTCACCTTTGGTCGCCGTCGCTGCTGGCTCAGAGAGGCGAACTCTGTACTCCTGGTCCAGGTCCTGTGCACCAGCCGGTGCCCACCAGGTGCTGATGCTCCTGTTCCCTCTGTCTCTTCTGCCTAGGAAAAGTTGTTCTGCCTACCCTGGAAGGCCACAGCGCAGCTTGCCAGTCTCCGTGATTTGTGCGTGAATCGGAGGAGCAGAATGGATCGCTATCGATACTTCATCTTTAACCAGAGGAACATGGTGGTGCTGGGGATGTTCCAGATTGCCCTCAGCACCGTGTGCGTCGTCAGCGGGTTCATAGATGGCATTTTCAGAACAGAGTCTCAGCTGGGCAAAACCAGAGCTCCAGTTTGGGCTGGGATGGTAAAGTTGTGCTGTTTTCTATGCTTGTACTGGGTTTTTTTCCCCCACTGCTGTCTACTGGCACTCATACTGAGTTTGGGAGGGAAGCCAGGATTTCTTGCCAGCGCTTCCCTGGTTTTCTGCTTTGAACCCAGTTAGTAGAAATTTTCTTATCATGATAGAGCCAGAAGAGTACAAGCAGACCTCCCTCTGAAGGAGCTAAATTTCTACTCAATAATGTAGGAAATGGAGCACTGTGACAAGTGACAGGGGTTTTTTGCAGAACCATAAGTGACCAGAGAAGCCACCAAAGATTAGGAGAACACTTCTCCATGAATCAGGTAGATGAATATCTAGGTGATGATCTGTGCCCCATAGCACAGTGCCCCTAATTCTCTGTACTGCAGCAGGCAGCAGACACCCCTGCTCTCTGGCATTCAGTATCCTGATGTTACCCTGCTGAGCCACACCACGAGGAAATTGTGCAGAGCTCTCCTTGGTCCAGAGGCTGCTCAGCTCCTTTCAGTAATATCTCTGGAAGATGCACATGGACTTGGGAAAGCAGTGAATATTTTTAGCACTTTAAATTGGACTTATTCAGTCAGTTTCATCATTTGGCCAGAACCATAAAGCTCTGGTCAGAGATAGTAAAGCCATGGGCAAGATGCAGGTCATACATGTCCTGCCCTCAGGAGGTGCTGCAGAGGAAAACAGAAGAAATGAGCAATTCTCTTCCCATTTATGACCCAACAGTTACTATGTGATCCAAGCCTTGAAAACAAGGGCTTTTCATCTATGCTGTAGTCGTTTATCTTCAAAATCTGATACTGGTTTCCCAGTTGCCAACTCCTTTTGTGTTCCGCAGGTGATGGGAGTCCCAGGCGTCCTGGCTTTGTTCTCCTCTCAGAGGAAGAATCCAATTCTTGTAAGCTGGAGGGGTGGGTGGGTGGTTGTGTGTGTAGGGGATGGGGCAAAACGTTGGGGCAATTAAAAACTTTTTGAGTAGGGAATGAGCTGCAGGTCCTTCTGCAGGATTAAGAGCTTATTCCTTTGAGTTATCTGCGGAAAAGTTGCTATGTTCAATGTTACCTCACTTTCTGCTGCAGCACAGACAGGCACTTGGTCTAACAAGCAAAAAGCTGTAATAACACTTGGTTTTGAATGCTTTTCTTTTGGTTGTCCTTCATGTTGTTAAGAACTGCGTACACTAAAATAGGAAATAAGTCAATATATTTCCTAGGTGGGTCTCTCCAGCCCTGCAAACTCCAAGTGGGGGATACTGTATGTAAACATAGGACCTCTAAGGACAAAGTCTTGGGGTAGCACCTGTGATTAAAATTCAGGAGTCAGTTGTAGCTCAGAAATTTGCTGTCCTGGAAACGTTTACTGCTCTGTGTTTGGCCTCCAAGTGACTGTTGCTACCAAGTACATTATAGTGTCTTAAGAGGTCAAAGGTTAGTACCCATAATGCTTGTTAGTACATTTGCCAGAGGATAGCTTTAATTCCTGGTCCCCTTCTTTTTCTCTCTAAAATTCTGTCTAGGTGAATGTACTGATAGTTGCTTCCATAATCTCTTGTGTTGCCATCCTCATCGTAATAGGTTACAGCTCCTTCACACTGAACTATGGTGAAGAGGAGGAGCTGAGTTCTTCTCCAGTCCATGTTTTCCATACTGTAAGTATTGATATCATGATTATTCCTGGGGAACATGACACACTTAGTCTGCAAATAGTACCAAGCATAACTTAGAAACAGAACCAGGCGTCCAGGAGGTGTGCACACGGGTCAGGTTAGCTGCTTCTGCTTCTGAGTGCCAAAGTACGTGGGTTGAGCCATGAAATGTGGGTGCTGCTCATGAAAAGGTGCTGACTGTATCCCTGGCCTGGTTTGGGATGGCGATTGCAAGGCTCAAATCCTTTCCAGCATGCACCTTAGGTGATAAAGTTACAGCAGTTACAGGTCAGCTGGTTAAACCTGGGTATTATTTCAAGTGTGTCTTCCGCAGTAAAGCTGAAGAGAAGGAATGAGATAGCCATTTTATACCTCAAACCTGGTACAAGCGATGGCTCCCTTTGGGGTTGGAGGCATTCCAGGTAGATGAAGCTGACCATTAGTTTATTGCAGGACAAATCAAAATGTCAGGCTGCTAAGGTGCAAGACATTTCTCATGCACAGTTTGAAGAACAGCAGCCATTCCTTGGGTTTCTACTCATCATTAAAGCCATTTCCAAACCTGATGCCATTGCATAGCACCTCACATTTGATCAGAGGCCTTATTTTTCTGCTTCACCTGTTTGAGGTTCACACTTGGCTTGTTTTTCAGAACACAGAAAGAAAAGCCTTAAATAACACTGGCTACGAATCAATCTCCTACAATGCAATCTTTGCATTCTTGCAGTCATTAGATTATTTCTGGTGGAGAGTTTCACTTTTTGAATATGGCTTTAACATCTCCTTTTCTGTTTGCAGAGGTTCATACTCAATAAAGTAGTCAAGGGTGCTAACATAGCCATGCTGGCTGCATCTATCTGTAGTGCCTTTTTTGTGTTGGCCATGGCTTACTTGGGATGCCGGAGCCTTCCACGCTGCTCCTGCTACGACAGTGTAACAGGGATGGTGAGTGAGTGAGTGGGGCAGGGCACAAGGTTATTTCTACTGAGTGTGGGTGGGAGGGGAAGAAACTGGGGACATGTGTTTTTCTTCTATAAACTGTCTCAGCTCTCAGCCATCCAGGGCTAATTCTAATAAATAAGGTGGATGTTAGAAGAGTTTTATGTTTCTTAATATTTTTTCCTTTTACTACCTCCCTCTTACTGTCTCATGTAAGACCTAATGTAAGTTATCTCTATTTTCCAAACCATTTTTTCTGAAGCTACTGTGGTCCCATTTCCTATGAACTCCTGCTGTCCTCAAAAACTGCTCCTCTCGCCCTTAAACCAACAATTGCTGCTCGTACAGCATTTCAAAGACTTACTGGTACTTACATACTAGAACTTCAAATTCAATAATAAAAATATCTCCTATGCTGTGTGTGAAGTGTAAGAGTGATGATACAACACATTTTCTGCTAGTTTATAAGGACTCTACCTCAAGTGATGGGGCAAATGCTGTAGGTCTGTGCTAAGTGAGCTCAGTGAATACCAGCTACTTCTCTAGTAGAGTAATTCTGATGCTTTGTTATTAAACATGTATCTCTGATTATATTTGGTAAGGAAATATTGGGTGCAGGCCACAAGGCAGCTGTTCTTAACTAAAGACACTGAGTGGGTAATGTGAGACTGCTCTAAACTTTCAAACTATAACTTGTTGGGAGGACTGGACTGCACAGACTTTTAAAAGGAATTCAGGTGTATCCTGAACAGATCCACAGTTGAGGTATTTGATGGTGCTGTTTATTTCATAGGAATGGTTGCAACCCAGTGAGGACCAAAATCAGGCTGTGGAAATGGTCTGTGCTGTACAAAGTGAGTACCCCAGGGATGTGGAAGGAACATTCTGAAAAGGCTTTACATCCCAGGCCAAAATCCTGATAACCAAAATGGAGCCAAAAGGAGCTCAGGATTTTGTGCAAGTGTCTACATCAGGTTTAATGGTTTCCTCTTTCTTTCCCCACACAGGCCCTGGGGGCAAAATTTTTAACTTCCCAGATCAGTTTCCAGCCCAGGATGTAGATGCAGAGGAAGACACATCCAAACCTCCACCATATATCAGACTGACTTGAAAACGCGATCAAACATTTTGTTCAAACATGACAAGAGATGTAACAAGATCGTAATCTTTAAAGATGGTTATGCACTTTTCCTTGGCCTGTTGAAAAACATATACAGAAAGAGAGAACTATTGAATGCCCAACATTCAGCAGAGACCACAGTGCAGAGGGGAAGATCTTCAGGTGGTTTTGGACATTCAGACTTTGTATAGTTAAAATACCTCATTGCCTCTGGAAAGCGTGAGCATTTTTTATTCCAGCTTTTGTACTTAAATCATGTTTTATTTCACTTGAGTTCATCATCCAATTTGTGTAGCAGTGCTAGCCTTAGGTATTTAAATATTAAATACAATTGAATTTTTTTCAACTGTTGTCTTGATTTCTCCCTCTTACCAAATGAATTATTTGGATGATGTGGTAGCTGCCAGAGGATAATTAAGGACCCACTTCATCACTGAGCTTCAGAGTGTTTTCCTTTTCTTCTTGGTAGGAATGGGTGCAGGTAAAGTTTTTGATATGAAGCCTTGACAGTGCTGTTCAGGCACCTCTATCAAAATGTGTATTCTGTGAGGTGCACATGTCAGTACAATTAGTTTTAGTGCTGAAATGTAATGCTAGAGTGTGGTAGGAACTGGAGCTGCAGTAGCTCTTCTTTCAGTGTCACTTACAAATACTCTGAATTCAGTTCAGGTTTTTGTATTTTGACTTCTTGGGGTCTGAAAGTTTAAAAGAAATGCTTCTTTTGGAGCTCATTCTGCTAAAATTTGCTACAGATCCAGACCAAGGTTTTCTGTTGTAGTTTCTCTAAGGGACCTCTTGGTCCTCTAGACCAAGGAATTAGAGCTCCCAGTCAGCTTCTGTCATCTCCCAAAGTACATGAGATTCCCACATGTACTTTATGATTCACTTCTAGGTGAACTGTCAAGCATTTATATTGCCTGCCAGGCCCTGGGCATGAAGTGGGAGATGACTCATCCCATGATGCAGATCTACACAGCATTTGAACAGGACTTGGAAAGTAGGTTCCCATCTGGAAAAAGTGCTGTGAGTAGTAAGATAAGTCATGCCCACTATGAGGCATGTAATTCCAGGAACAATCTCAGATAGGATTTATCTTATTGCAGGGTATAAAGTGCTTTCAGCGTCCCAAGAACAGAGTTGTTCTTGATTTTTTTTCTAGAGATTGAAGTCTTTTTCATAACACTAGTAAAGGGACTGCAACACCTAAGTGGCTTTGAAATAAAGATGTCAGGTTTAGATGATATATTAGGAAGAAATTCTTCACTGTAGGGGTAATGAGGCACTGGCACAGGTTGCCCAGGGAAGCTGTGGATGCCTCATCCCTGGAAGTTTCAAGGATGGGGCTTTGAGCAGCTTTATCTAGTGGAAGGTGTCCCTGCCCATGGCACTTCTAAACCATTCTATGATTCTATGATGATTCTGGGAAGATGTTTTACACCTTTTGTTGTAATCTTGATGAGAAAAATACTTTAACCTGCATATTGAGGGAGTCCCAGTGGGCTGTGGCACCCCTTTGTATGTAAGGTGCTAACCAGGTGTCTGTGTTGCTGACTTTAACCATTAAGATTATTAATGGTTGGGAATAATATAAAGAAAGGTACTCAGATCAAGAGAGCAGCCCCAACCAGCAGCCTCCTTCCTCAGCCCTCCTCAGGTCACATATTGCTTCCTCTGCTGCCCACCTTCAGCCAGGAGAGCTGTCCCCCTCTCTGGGTGCTTGAGTCAGCAGCTTATCTTGGGGCTCCAGGTCCTGTTCTGGCAACTGGAGGCTTGACTATGTGCCACAGTAGCCAAAATTTTTCTGGCTTTGGCTCTAGATACCTTCATAGCTACAGAACCACAGAATGCTTAGGGTTCAAAGGGACCTCTGGAGATCATCTAGTCCAACACCCCATGACACAGCTGGTGTCATGTTCATTTGAAGGTGTCAGTGTTTGAATTCCTTTAATATAATAAACATTGTGATTCAAAACGGATGCTGTGCCTTTTTCCTCTGGTATAGTGCCTGTCAGCAAGCATCAAAGCACTGAGCGTGACTGCTTTCCCCATCCTCAGATGCTTCTGGCATAACTCCAAACCATCTGCAAGGAAATGCTGGGGGTTTTCTGCTTGATTAGCACAAACCGCTGTTCTTGTGCATTAAAAGAAAGTAAGACTCCCTGAGACGTTATTCTCATCGCTAATTGCTAAAGTGACTCTGTTAGTCTAAAACAGATTTTACGTTGCTAAAATGCACTGCTCAGCCTCTGCATCGTTTCTGGGGGGAAGTTATGGTCCCATCCAGAAGTGCTGGTCACTGCAGTATGAAATGGCACGTTCTGAACACAATTCAGCAGGATTTGACTGCTGATGGAACAGAGCAATTAGCTCTTATTGCGAGCTTGCAGAGCACTCACACCACTAGTCCTGGCTCAAATGCAGCACTATTTGCTTGGGCTCAGATAACTCCTGAGATGAGAGTGGCCCCTGCCACCACAGCTGGTGCAGGTCAGGTCCTCCTGGCACAGCTCTGGGGCACAAGCCAAGTACTCTGTCCAGCTTTGAAAGCCTTTGATCAGTGGCATTTACTGACAGGCAGAGTTCTGTCAGTGTGGCAGATGCTCCTGTGGCTGTGTAATAACCTTAGCAACAGACATTGAAGTATTAGTGTGTAAAAGAGAGATGTGCTCTATGCCACTTCTAAATAAAAATGCATGTAATTCATTCATCAGGGTCTATAAGCCCTTGATGGCCCTTGCTTCTTTTACAGTCCTTCAAGTGGTGCAACCACAGCATCACTATTGCAACACCAGCACCTCAGACCACTTACACACACCCAGTTTCAACAGTTCTTTCTATGAAGGGGGGCTTTACAGAGAAGTGACAGCTGCAGTATGGAAATTGGTGAAACTCATTACTGATTTAATGTCAGTCCCTCTAATTGGTTAACATTGCAGAAAATATATTCCCGATTGCAGTTTCCAGTGCTATATTTAGTAGCCCATTCCACATGCTAGTTATGATGCCTTCCCAGAGCCTGTCCATATCTCCTGGGACATTTCATGGCTTGTGTCAACACCAGCTTTCACTTGTGGAATTCAGGTGCATTTGTATTTATTATGCAGACACACAGCCATAGCACCTCAAGTTGAAAGGGCCTTGTCACTTGTTCGTTCCCAGACTTTTCCTCATTGGCAAGATTCCAGCAGACAAGCTGACTTCCCCATTCCCTCCCAGCATGACAAGGTCTCCTTTTTTGGGGTGGACAAGGGTCACTGGCTGCTGGGGGAAGGTATAGTCTCCCATGATAGGGTGGCCCTCTGTGTCAAGGGGTGGGTGTCTCAGCAAGTACACCTCAGCATGGTGCCTGCAGAACAATGAAAGAAAAGTCCAGAGGGAAAAAATTGAAATTCCAAATTTCACCTGAGCCCAGAGCTTGCTCTTCACCACCACAACATCCTGCACCTTAGTCACACCTTACTTCACTGCTAAGAAGTTGGAATAACTTGGTATTTTGAAGAGGAATGATATGCAAACGTGACTCAGATCTCCTTGAAGCCAAACATCCATCTCTTGCTTGGTGTGTTGGAAACTGCTGGTCGAACTGGAGCAGCCAGCAGCAGGACACCAGCACCAGCTTTGGACACAACTTAGGGACCCTGGTTACAGACACCAAGCACTTTGTGCTCCCCTTGTGTCAGCATTACTTGTGTTAAGTTAAAGACAAGGCATTTACTTCAAAAAACTTTTTTATCTTGAGCAGGCTGAGATTAATGTTACCCTATCCCCTGATGCACAGAACAAGGCACACAAAACCCCCAGCCAAAGTTAATCACACATGGTGCAATCAGAAAGTTAATCAGGGAAGCTGATTCTGTAAGTTAATGTTCAACTAAGGGCAAAGAATTTTCTGAAGTCATTTCCCCAACACAAGGGGCAGGAGGTGCTGGGAAGGAGGGAAAGAGGAGAGGTCTTTGTCATAGTAAGAGTCAGGGAACTGTTTCAGGTACTTGTTTGGCAACTAGCATGTTTGGGATTTATGTACATATATATATATATATATAAAATATGTTTATATTTACTTATATCTATATTTTTATTTTTCATAGATGTATGGTTGGTGCACTTCCTCCCCTGTGATCCTGGGCTGCTGGTGCTCAGTGTCAGGGCAACCTTTGCTGGGAATGAATCTCTTTCCCCTTTGCTGGCAAAAGGCAGCGAGAAGCCAGAGGATAAAAAAGTCACACCTCTGCACTGCCATAGCCCAGCCTGTTCTGGCATGAAGTACTTAAAAACTGAAGTCAAGGTTCACTATAGGTCGAAGAACTGGCCTACAGAAGAGAGCCTGGCTACAGAAAAAAGCCTTGAAAGAGCTAGGAAAGGACAGGAGTAGCAGTAATCAAGCAAAGAAATAGAGATATGTTCTGAAAACAGGAAGTGGTATTTGCCTGCAGCCGAGAGGAGGAATATTCTCTTTCCTATTTTTTTTCCATCAGTAGAAATGGCACCTAATAAAACTGAAGCACAGCATGCTTTTTTTTTTGAGTCAGTCTGTGTGATTTCTGGATTCTTAGAATCATAGAATCACAGAATTGTTTAGGTTGGGAAAGACCTTTAAGTCCAGCCATTGATCCTTATGGGTCCCCTCCAACCCATCCATAGATATAATTCTATGATTTTCCAGCACTAACAGTGTGTAAGTATGGGGAAAAGTCCTTGGATTTAACTCTAGCTTGAGGAGGGAAAGCTCATCAAACAGCATTTCCCAGCCCTCTGCAGTAGCTTCTCTGTAAAGACAGGAGCTGCTTGTCCTGCAGCTCCTCAGGTCAGTCTAAAACATACTATCAAACTCCACAGTTTCACTTGTTCTTTCTGTGCTGCTGCAGTAATGCCTTTTTTCTTATATTAATGTCTCTTTTTTTGCAGTTACAGCTTCAATAGTACCAGAAACATGTGCATTCTCTTTCATTGACATTTATATGTTATCTTAATTTAAAAGAAAATTACTTTGGTTTATAGTTCATCTTCTGGCATCTGTCCACTGCATGTTTCTAAATACACTCATTGTCAACATTACTCGCTGTGTATAGAGTGTTTATACAGAAACAGTATATGCAAATATTGCTAAACTCTTTTCCCCTACCCAATAACTCTGAGACTGATTTAGGATGACTGCTGGTGTTTTCAGCTTCCAAATTCTTTTCCCTAAGCACATCTCATAGCAGTTGCTTCTGCGTTTCTTATTTTGTCTGATGCAGACAGCATCCCAGCCCTGACTGACCCAAGGTTTTGCTACATCCAGAAGCCACAAAGCCTGAGAGCTGGAGCTTTGAAGCAGATGCTAGTGCTGAACTCCCACCAGCGTCATGTACCACACAGGCACCTCACTGCCATCACAAAAAGTTGCAATTCTGTCCAACACTCCCCCAAGTGCTGCATTATGATACCAACTTATGCAAGAATATACATTTTCTGGTCATCGTTTTACAAATACAGGGAGAGTATATCTTATATATCTTTATTATCTACTACCACCATGCATAAAAATGAAATCAACCTATTTAATGACAGCCAAAACTATAGAAATTAATTATTTAATTTCTGATGCAATTTGACAAAAGCACAACCACTGTAAACCTTGGAAGCCAAAGGCAAGGGCTGCCAACGTTGTGCTTTTCACAGCAGCACCACAGCGACTCAGATATTAGCTCAGCATGGAAGTCAGTACTTCAAGGTAGTAATGAGGAACTTGGAAACCCTCTCTGACTAGCATATGCTTTTGCTTTTTAATCTGCAGCTGAATTTTTAGTTGCTGAATCCAGGAGCCCTTCACTGCCTCTGATCTATAAGCACATTAAAAATATCTTGAAGTCAATGGAAAAACTGTTGCATTATTTTAGAGTCAGTTTAATCTTTTTCTCTTAACTAGAGAAAGCACCAAGGGACAGAGGATTATGAAGGACAAGGAGCACCACAAGCCCACTGAGCATTTCAAGTGCTTTCCTGTGCAGAGTGGGTGTGAAGGGTGAGGGGATGACCAGGCTTTTATGTAACAGCAGCCAAGAACAACAACCTGTACCTTCACCTTTCTGCAACAGCCCCAAAGTGTGCTTAGGAGAAGTCTAAGTGCAGGGTCAGCCTATAACACACAATCAATCCCATATTCCACCAACTATTTACAACCTGGAGTCTCCATCCCACCCACTTAGCCATATGCAAAAAGAAATTCTCTTCCATTTATGTATTTTTTTTTCTTAAGCCTTCAGAAAATCCTGGCAGTCGCACCATCCCATGGCCAGGACTTCCAGTTTAACTGCAGTGTTAAAAGACAACATTTTGCTTGAACTTCTCCTCTGACAGCTTCACTTGGTAGCACTAAGCCAAGACTCAGATAGGCCACTGGCCATGGGAAAGCATAAATGTTTTGCAAATGCAGCCTCTGCTTTATGACCTGTGATTTTGATGACCTGAATGTTGTTTTTGAAAGTAAATAACTAAAGATTTTCATTAAGAGGGAGTTTTAGTATATTGCCTCACACCAGAGTCCTTTCTGCCTGTGACCTTTCCAAAGGGGCAGTGCAAACAGTGAAAAATAATAAAAGAAAGGAAGTACTGAGCTAAGATCAGGGTCTTATGACTCTTACTTTTCATATGCTCACATTCACACTCATTGTTTCTTCCTGTTTATTAATTACCTCTTTGTGTGTGTTAGTGCAGGCACATGTGTATATGAAAAATACAGGCTGTAATCACACGGGCTCCACGTTATTGTGATTTTGCCACTGGGGTTTTGCATTCTTACAGCTCTATCTATGCAACACTCCACTGGTTTTGGGGGGCATTGATGGCATCTGAAACAGAAAATCTATTTTAAAAGGAGCTTAAAAACTGTTAGAATGATAGTGCTCATCCTTTTATTAAATTTGTCACCTTTAAACTTTCTATTGAAGAATATTAGTAGAAAGAAAAAAGCTGCCCCAATGTTTACCAAAATGAAGATGTGATTCCATGTTGTACTGTTCTTGCTCTCAAACACAGAGGCTGGGTTGCTGCTGTCAGCTTGCACTGCAAGCTCTTTGCTGTGCTATAAAGAGAGTTACTTGTTCTAAACCAGGACCTGACGTGAGCTGACTGTACAGAAAGATGGATTATGATGGGCAGATAAAAGGAGAGGGACCTTGAGCTCTTTGGTGTGCTCAAATATAGTAGCTTTTCCTTGATTCTCTGGAAGCAAGTAACTACCTGAAGATTCTGGTGGGGTTGTTGTTGTTTTCAAATGTGTGAGCAAAGTCTGTTTGCAAACTCCATCTCTTAATGCAAACACAGACTGCAAAATTCAAGTGCATGGTGCAGGTTTCAAAATAGGATGTAAGCAGACAGGAATGTAAAATATGTGTTCCCTCACCTTTTGGGTTTTTTAACATGGCCCATTTATTTCAAAGCCAATCTTTTTCAAATTAATTTTGGGAAAGAAAGAATAGGCTGCTCCTTTTGAATGGTTTATACTGCCAATACTGACTCCCACATGATGAGTTGCAAGTTCTACTATCCCAAAACAAGAAGGAGGGAGAGGTGGGGAGTCATAAATCACAGAATGGTTTGGGTTATAAAGGACCTTAAAGATCATCTTGTTCCAGACCCCTGCTGTGCACAGGGGCACCTTTCCCTAGACCTGGTTGCTCAGAGCCCCATCCAACCTGGCTTTGAAGACTTCCAGGGATGGGGCATCCACAGCTGCTCTGGGCAACCTGTGCCAGTGCCTCACTGCCCTCACAGGGAAGAATTTCTTCCCAATAGGCAGAGCACATTTGTTAAATGCAGGCTGGGAAGAGGATTACATTTTGGTTGTTGGGGTTTTTTTTAATGATCATTGGTATTGCTGTGAAATTTGCTTTCCAATAATTTTGAATGATTAGCTAAGGATTCTATCATTCCTGAATCACAGTGGTGATTCAGCAAAGGCAGAAAACAATACATGTCAGTAACACCCACAAGGAACAGGACTGAGCACCGCATGGACTGCCCCTGGATGAGTAGCAGCTCTCACATGCCCTCCTCTGGGATCTGGAAATAGCTTCCTGAACTACAGGGAGCTGCCTCCAGCAAGTGCTTTAATACATGGCAGCCTCTGCATCACTGGTTTTGCAGCCGGGAGGTTGGGCATCACCCAGGGAGACCCGGGAAACGAGCAGCCATTCCTCCTCTCCTGCTGTCTCTTCACAGGCCTCACTGACAAACAAAAATATTCACCAGATGAAAGAGAGGCCTCCTTTGGGCACGCAGGGGCAACAGATGAAGAAAAAAAATCCCTCACCCTAAAAGCAACAGGGATTTTTGTGAGTCATAGGATAATGAGTTTCTAAGGTTATTTACAATTTCAGATTACATGTTGGTGTTGTTGATTTGCATAGAAAACCAGACTGTCATTTTAAAAGTAACATTGCTATTACTGTAAAATGACACACGGCTCTGCTTTTTATCTGGGAATTGCAACGTCACTAAATGTCAGTCAATGACCCTGAAAGTCACACTCTGGAGAAGGAAGACCATTAGAACTGTACATTCTGGTGACAGTGAAAATTCTCACCGAGGGCACCAGGATATGACTTCCAATGAATTTATAAAAGCAGGAAGTCAGCAGATGATCACTTGGGGGAAGTGTTAATGCAGGGCTACAGTTTAAAGACAAAGATGACACTTCGACTGCATCATCCAGGATGAATCAAGCAGCAAGAGTATGACGAGATGCAAAAAGAGAGGACCTGCCCTCCCAGCACATGATCAAATGTTATGGGAGACAAAGACAAAACCAGACACTTTGGCTGCAAGGTGATCAAAGCTATAAACAGGCATCACACTGATCAGTTTTGCCTTCATGCAAAGCTGCTGTATTTGAGGGGAAAGTTACTGATGTTCTTTTCTGCTTTTCCATTTTCCTGATTCCAGGTGGAAAAGCCCCCATGAAGCACAGATTAATCTGGTAAGGGTCACAGGGAGTAGAAGCCAGAGCTACCTCTGCCTTAAGTCTTGTATGGACTCCCATACTATGCCCTTCCACCAAAATCAGAGCTTAACTGTTTTTTTAGATCACTAAGCTCTATTTTAGAGCTGAAATTAAAGTGAAAAATACCACTTTCATTAGGGGTCCTCACCTATTTTCACTACATCTGGAAAGCTGGTTTTCAAAACTATTTACTTACAAAGCTGTAGAAAAATGGCAAGCATCGAACTGTTTCATCTTTAATGGCATTTTGCTTCAGGGACATTACAGTACACATAAAACCCTCATGTATTTATTTTGATGCTTCTTAGCATCTCCATATGAGGAAGACATGAAACATAAAAGCCTCACAAAACCCCAATGCACAGCAAGTGCATGTATGAGTACTAGGACACATCTCAAGTCTGTATCTCGACCTCTTGCCCTCCCCAAGCTGCAACTGTTTCCTCCCTGAGCAGTGTAATACAATGCCGAGTGTCAGTCCAGGAGAAGGGCTCACAAACCGCTCCATTGTGAGTTTACCAAGGCCCCTTCTGATCACTCCCAAGGTACACAATCAAAAGGCAAACCACAAAGATAGATAACAAAGAGATACTAAGGAAGTTGAGAGCTTTTATTTCTGAACAAGATGAGACCAGAAGAATAATGAAGAAGACTCTTTTGGGGTCTTGACACATATTCAAGGGTTAGTAATTCTTAATTTGATAATTGTTGTATCACTTCCCATTCTTCTGGGCTCTGAAATAAATCCCAAACACGTTTCTGAATCATCAGGTGGGTGCTTCGGATACCTCAGAACCGCCCAGTGCCATCACAAGGAAGCGCTGACAGTAGTCCAAGTATGGTGACAGTCTTTTACAAAACTGTCACCCACACATACAGAAACTAGAAACACTTTTTCCTCCCTCATATTTTTTTTCAACCATAAGAAATTATATCATTGTTCCTTGTACAATTATTGAAAACAAGGGATAACAGTTTGTGGCAAAGACAGTTTATTACGATTCTGGAACTGTGTCTTGCCCTCCCCCAACACATAGGAAATAACCCAACTTTACAATTTGGTAAAGTGAAAATACATATACAAAGTATTCAGTATTTTTGACATCCATTTGGTGGGCAGAACGTTACCACTGAAAGCCAGGAAGCAATACTGAGTCCTGCATTACTGACCACATTACCTTTAGGGCAGAACCACTAAAACATGCTTTGTGCTAAACATGAAAGTACATACTTGGTTGCCACTTCCACACAATTTTCATGACATGAAGGCCCTTATTTACAGGTTGTGATAACTCAAATAAAGCTTAACAGGTGTGCAAATTTAACAGTAACACTGTAGCTACATAATTTCCTTCCCTCAACCCCCAGCCTGACTGACATTAAAGTTCTGGGGGTTTTTATTAAAAAAGGAAAAAAACAAACACAAACAAACAAGTTAAAAAAACCCCACTCCTGTTGACCCATTTAGTAAACAAATAATTAAAATGGATTTTTCTGACAAAAAGGATTAAGGACATGAGTGAAAAACAAACTGTCCAAAAGGACTGTAAACCATATTTATTACAATAGTACACACATAAATTTAAGATCAATCTATTTCTTAAAAAATCATTAAGGACACTATTGTTAAAAATGTGATTGTTTCTGAAAGGACTGTAAATTCTAGTCATGTAAGGTTCAGAGTGAATACAAAAGCTCCCTTTTACAAGTGCTTTCTAAAAACACTGTCATAGCTGAAGCAGCTTTATTGTATAACGTTTTGTTTAGATTATTTTTAAACATCTTAATCATATTAGACCAAATTGAATGCTCTTTCTAAACCTAGAAAAAAGACAATGCATTTTTGTCAGTCTAAACTGACATGGAATTACATCTTAACAATTGTAACAGTTTACACAATATTAGATATCTTGTTTCAATGATTTGTTTCTAATGCAATCACTGAAGGGCGGCAGCTTCTGAACTGGCCCTTCCATTTAGTTTCCTGTCAGCAGCACGGGCTACACACTGCCAATAAAAAAAAAATTAAAGATCTTCATTTATACTTCAATTCCTTCAAAAACTAAGCCACGTAACATTGTTTGACATGGCCTGTGAATGAAGTCATAGATTGCATCCTATGGCTCACATTTTGTTTTATGCAATTACGTGCAACTTAGCACCATTTTTTCATCTTTTTATCATCTTTATTTATCACCTTATTATGAAACTTGACCTTCAGACAGAACTGAAAAAAAGCAGATGAAACTACCAGAACACAGAAAAAGATGGTTCTAGAGCAGTAATTTCCCTCATCTGACCTCTCCTAACTCACACTACCAACGCCAAGGAGGTCCCACATACAGGCATGACATTACACAGCAGGTTTTAGCTCAAAAATCTGTAAAATATTTTAATGAAGTCACACATTCTTAACATTTTGTCCCAGGCATTCCATCCTTGAAACATGTTATCAGGTTGGTTTCTCAAGGTATTTGAGCAGCACTCATTGTCACTAAAATCCTCCCAAACCCCATCTTTGAAAATCAGCCTGCTTTGGCCACCTTCACTCAACCTTTTATTTACTTGGGTGTTTTTACTTACCCTGGGACACTCAACTCAAATACAGCACCTTTAGAAGTCAGTCCCCATTGAAGTTTCAGTAAGGTCAGAGAAATTATGGACAATTAGAATCCCAAATTTACCCCAAATCCTGTGCTACAGTACTTTCCACAAGAGGCAATGCATAGTTTAGTACCACATGCTACTTATGAAAAATTAATGAAGTTTTAAGTATCAAATAATAATCCAGAGGTAGGGACAAGTTTGCCAATTCCCTCACCACTGCCACAAAGAAACAGAGTTCACAGTGGCATGACAGGCCAAAAGATGGCAGTTTGCACCTACACTGGCAGCCCAAAGTTTGGGAGTCCTGGTTTTGGTTTCTATAATAAAAAGGTACCTGCTACTAATGTGGTAGCAGTCACCAAACGTTCCTTCATATGGCAAAGATCTCCCCACTTGCTGACCCAAACTCCAAGCTCCCTGGCTGTCAAAAAATGCTCTTTCTCCTACATTATTCCAATGCAAGTAGCAACCAAAAATGTTAGTAAACTGGCTTACTATTTATAACCTTACCACAAGTGACAAAAACAACCTCAGACAGCAACAGCTCAAGTAGAATTACTTTGTCAAAACTTCACTTGAAAGTCTATGTTCCTATGTATTTATAGTGAAATTTCAGTAATTCAGGAAGTACAATTACAAAGTGCAAGAGCATGAGATGGGCACATCTACACCAGAAAAAAAAACCAAATCAAACCAAAAAACCACATTAAAGTGCTAAAGAGGTTTGCTGTAATTGCTACCAAAACCTGGAACTTTGCCAAGATTGTAATTCTGAAGCACTTGCAAGCAAGACAAGGTGACAGGCAGTGACAGTGCGGTCTAACACCAGCAGGACATGGCAGGTTTTGGTTCAGGCTTCATATGTATCTCATCATGATCTGGGGGTTGACTAAGCATTAATGGCTTGTGGCTTTTAAGCTTGTGAGCCAGTGTCATAAATATGGCCTCCACGTGGTCATTGTCATTGGGGTTCTTGGCAGAGGTCTCAAACAAGGGCATGCTGTGGGTATCCGCAAACTTCTGGGCCAGGTCCGTGGGCACCTGAATGGCACTTCTCAGGTCACATTTATTCCCAACCAGGATCCGTGGGATATCGTTGGCCAGGAGGTGTTGTTTGCACTCCTCTATCCACAGTGGCAGGCTGTGGAAACTGGCAATGTTTGTCATGTCATACACAAACACCACGGCGTGTACGTTCCTGTAGTAGTGCTGCACCATGCTCTTCCTGAAGCGCTCCTGGCCCGCAGTGTCCCACAGCTGGATCTGAAGGGGAAGACAACGAGAAAACAAAATGTTTTATTACTCAGGTTGGAAAATAAAACAAATCTACTGTAGTGAGCGGAGTTACAAGAACAGAGAAATCTACTCTTATGAATTAATCTTACTGAAACATTTGTGTGGAAGAAAACTGTTGCATTTACACAATTTCAGAAACTTTGGCTTGCAAAGGTGCTCCCGAGTGAGGCCAGGAGCAATGATGGCACAACTTGATAAAAAACAGAAATTTCTCAAAGTTTACTGGAGAATGTACTATTTAAGATTTTTATCAAAACAAATGCTGAAGTCTTGGCAACAGCACCTTCCCTTGAAAATAACACAAAATACGTGTGTTGCAGGTTTGGCTTAGCTGTTACCAATCTTGGACTGGCTCTCCTTCCCTCTTCCAGAACTTCCCAGCAAAGGAAAGGGAAAAAAAAACTTGAAAAGAAAAACGCACTCTAAAGAAACTGAATTGAATAAAAAGAATAAATTGTATTTTCTAACATTCACAAACTACACTGTATGCACAGTACATAGGATCCCACCCCCAGGGGAGAGGGAAAAGGGAAAAAAGGGGACTGATTAACCAGAAAATAGGGAAGACACAAACCCAACCTAAGGAAACTAAATTAATCAAAACAAACACAATTGAAAACCTCAAGGAAGGGGAACAAACATGAAACAATCTCACCCAGGACAGGAGAACCACCAACAACCGGAGGGATCAGGACTCCAACCACTTTCCACCAGCTCCCCGGCCAAGCAGGAAGAGCAGAGTAAAACTACTCCTCCCCTGCTACTTGGAAGACACGTGTGGAATACTTGTAACTTCCTTAGATACAATGGTTACTGAGGAAGCCATGGGTCAAACCATTATAAGGTGCTACTTCACAGTGCAACTCTCAGCTGACATGATTTTTGTAACTGCCAAAAATAATGTCACCTTCTCCAAAGTTCTGCTCTCAGTGTGATGCTCACTGCCTACTGTGGTACTACATGAAAGTAGGAAGAAAGCAAACCACACTTGATAGCACCACCACCACCAAAAACAGGACAAAGAAATCTTCCTCTGGAGTGTATCTATTGGAATCAAACCCTTCTGTGATGAACATCTTAAATTCAGCTTATATAATGCCTAATCTGGGACCACACTGTGGTTTGTAGTATCAAAGCACACATAAAAGGAAAAAATAAAAAGAAATAATCCATAAAGCTCAGCACGTTAGCTTAACATGTGACTATTGTTTCCAGGTGCTCATCATTCTGTCCAAAACAGACTGCAGTTTGAAACTGAAGTTAGAACAAAAACAATTCAGAAGAATTGAAATGCTTCCAAACCTCTAAGGTCCACATTAAAACAAAACAAAAAAAGCCCTGAAGAACAAGCAGATATAAGCAACAACACACAGAAATTGTAAATGCCTTGATCATCCCGAGAAGAGCAACAAGGCTGGTGAAGGGACTGGAGCACAAGTCCTGTGGGGAGAGGCTGAGGGAGCTGGGGTTGTTTAGCCTGGAGAAGAGGAGGCTCAGAGGTGACCTCAGCACTGTCTAGAACTACCTGAAGGGAAGTTCTAGCCAGGTGGGGGCTGGTCTCTTCTCCCAGGCACTCAGCAATAGGACAAGGGGACACGGGCTCAAGCTCTGACAGGGGAAATTGAAGTTGGAGATCAGAAAAAAATTCTTTGCAGAGAGAGTAATCAGGCATTGGAATGGGCTGCCCAGAGAGGTGATGGATTCCCCATCCCTGGAGGTTTTTAAAGTGAGATTGGCCGTGGCACCGAGTGCCATGATCTGGTAAAGGGACTGGAGTTGGACCAAGGGTTGGACTTGATGATCTCTGAGGTTTTTTCCAACCCAATCGATTCTATGATTCCATGATCCTGGTGTACTGAAAGCCTGGAGTCCTCAGCTGTGTAGTCTGCAATGGAGTTGTGTGCAGGGGTATTTAACAAACTGGCACTGCAGGAGACAAGGACTGCAGAGCAGCCAGAGCTGCAGCACCGACACCACCACATTACCTGTGCACTGCCACAAACACCCCAGGGTGTGATTCAGTCACACACATCTGAAAGGCAACATGTGATTTCTTGGGAAAAAGCTGAGTCCTTGCTTCCTGTCTGTCCTGTACAGCTGATCCCTGATGGCTGCGGCACTTTGGTTACTTCAGTTCGAGTAGTGCAGCTTTTGAACAGAACATGTTTCCTCCTTGAGAATGAAAGCAGAGTTTTTCCTGAGACTCAGAATTCAAGGAATATTAAATGTTCTGTAGGCAATGAAGGTAAATTTAAAATTCAGTCTGTTCTCATGGAAGTTACAGGTGCTATGTAATTGTTGAAATTGTTCCTCCATTACCACAGTTTGGTAACCTCTGATCCAAATGTTTCAGTAAAACTTACTTAGAAATTGCAAGTGTCTTGAAAGTTGTCTTGTTTACCACTTTTACCAGTGACTTTTTATATTAAAAAACAGGAAGTCCAAGTGCCAGGGAAATGTGCTGACAGCAAGAAGATAAGATGCATCACTGATAGAGAGAAGGATTACAGTATCACACAGAATTGTTTTGAAACAGCAGAAATACAGTGAAACTGCATAGAACAATTGCAAAGTCCTGATAACAGTGACTACCAGTAAAGACTCTTCCTTCAAGCACAGGGTCCATCAGGTTGGAAATTATTAAAACAGATGATGATGCAGATACACGAGTCAATCACAGGATGTCATGAATCACTCATGTGACAGACTGAAGGAAGAAAAGGGATGTTTCAGATGGTGTGACTTTTTCTGCAGCATTATGTTCAGCCCTGGTCACCCATCCTGGAGAAAAACTCAAGACTAGAGCAGGTGGAAAGGGCAATTAGTGGTTGTACCCAGGCACTGATAATCTACATGAAAACATCAGAACTGCTGGGGCTTCTTAGTCCCGTCCAGTTCTCTGCAGCTTCTTAAAAGGACCCATGGGCAGCTTCTAAAAGGGCCAGTAAGATTATTACGAAAAGCAAGTGAGGTTGCCCTGCCTCTGATGACAGGAAACAACAGTCACTTGCAATCTGCCCCATTTTTAGAGTACAAACCTCCTTTCTGCCAATGGTATTACACTCTACACACAACTGGTGCATCTCTGTGGTCTGCTGGGGGTGTCCTGACCATCAGATTAAACACAGACTGCAAAGTTTGGGTAAGATTCAGTAACACACCCAGGGGAGAGATACTTCTAGTTCTGTGCACTTAACAAATTCAAGAGAGAAGAAAGAAGCACAGACTGAGGAAATCCCATGTTAAGGGATATAACAACATAATGTTAAGGAATGACTACAGATAAATCTTGGAAAATGCTGTATCAAATTAGTTTAAAGAGGGAGCTCATTTTCACAGCTTACTTTTCTCTCCTTAGCTCATTCACAGAGCAGAAATCAGTCAGGCTTCAGTCAAGCAAGTTCCACAAGGGTATTGCCTGCCTTGGGTAAAGAAGGGGAAATTAAAGCTTTACATATCTTCCAAGTAAAGCTTAGAGTTCCTCCTAAATTTTATTTACATACAGCTTTCAAGCTTGAAAATTATAATCTCAAATTAAAAATGTACGTATTTTTGGCATGGAGTTGTTGGTACTGAGAGGCAAATCCCTTCCCAGTACTGAAAATTTCACGCTTTAGAAGTCTCTTTTTCCCTCTTTTCAGGTGAACTTGAGGGGAGTGTTCCATTTCTGCCCCTTCTCCAAGTATTTTCTCCACTGAAAAAAACAAAACTGAAAATGTTCACAGTAATAGATATGCATTGATGTAGTAACATTAGGATTCATTATTAGTCCAGTACCATCCACCTTCAAGGGAACACATTTTTTTGTAACAGCCCTTTAAAATGTGTATTTTGAAGATTTGGTTTAACAGCACCATTCAGCTCATAAAACTGTGCACAGAATCACTTTGCCACACTCCCTAGGAAAGACAAATGGCATAATATATATTAAATATATTGACTCAGCTATCACCTCCCACCTTCTGACTCCTTCTTGTGGATCCAGAAAGGCTGTTTTCTAAACAAGGACTCACTTAGTATGCCTGGTTTATAACACACTGCTAAAAACATAACTGGCCTTTGATAAAGATAAAATGGTAAACTATGTCTCCTTTTAAAAGATCTGGGGAAAAAACCCCTTGGAATAGCTCAAAGGTACAGAACACGATGTTCAGACTTTCTTCTTTGAATTTCATTTGCATCATTTGCTCTTTTAATGTAGGTCAGTGAAGAGTGACATCATTGTTTTCATCCATTTTCAATGCTTAGATCATTTGAGGAAAAGGGAAGTTTAGAATTCAAAAAAATTAATTTGTTGAAACTGTTAATTTACTCCTCATCAGCATTTCCTATGAGGCTCTCAGCCTCCTGTGCAAGTTACAAAGGAATACACTTGTACCCATGTCCTGGAATTCCAGACAATTGCTGTGTGGGAGACCCCCAGCAAGAAGAGCTGTGCCTGTTCCTGCCAGTGACACAGCATTTCTCCAGCTGTGAGGGAAACACTCAGTGCTGTAGCAGCACAAGAAAGACCATCCAGCTGGCTGGGGGAAGGGAGAAGAGAGAAGAGAAAGCACTACTTTATAACCTCCTTCAATGCAAGAGGGAAAATTCCCTTCAGGCCACAGTAACTCAGTTCATCTGAGCTTCTCCTGGTTCAACAGGGACTGCTACATGTGAGGAGGGTGAACATAGGAGAAGGTACCAAAAACCCAAAATTGGCCGAAGCTTGACAACACTCAACATTCCACTACGAGCTAAACTCCTGGCCATGATGATGGAGTTTATTCCTTCAAAGCTCAAACAGAACTTCCACCAAACAATGTGTCTCAGAAGAGCCCCCACCAGGTCCACCCACCTCGACCAGAACTGGTGTACTCTACAGGTAATGCTCTCAAGAATGCTGAAAAACCACCTACCACAACATATATAACAAAATGGTACAATAACCTGTGTGAGGCACGTCACAGCTGGGCATTGGCTGTGCTCCTTTTCACTTCTGTCCAACAAAGGCCAGGCACAATTCAGAGGTGATGAAAAGGCCAGTCAGTAAGATGGTTTTGACAAGACAATATCCTTTGGGAGGTTCTCTCCTCTGCCATGGAGAGCAACAGACAAGGGAGTACAGAATTTCAGCTGTCAAAGAAGTTCAAGTCAGTGGTTTTGTAAAGGAAAACAGAGACTCCTATTCATCTTTCTTTTTTAGTTAAAAAAAGATATGAGGTGAAAAAACCACACAAGAGTAGGAAAGCCAGTCTTCTTTCCCACTCTTGTATGCCCTCCACAATTTATTTAGTCAGTAAGTAAGCAAGGAAAAACTACAGCTTCCAGCTACATGAGTGTGAGCTGTAATTATAGAGCAGAATGATTATAAACACCAAGGCTACCGTTACTTCCCTTTTCTACACAACTGAACTTTGCTCACAAAAACAAACCCTTTACAGAAGCAGAATTGTGCAGGGGAGTCTGTTTAAAACCCTGATCTGTTACTGCAGGTAAACAAACACAAACAGCATTTTAAGCTGCCAGCAGACTGATCTGCAAATGACTGTAAGGATCAGCACCAGCATTTCTCTATCCACCAGGCAGACTGTGTGCATTTCATATGCTTTTATAAATTGCTTTCCATGAGTTCGAGTCTCAGTGGGACCATCCCCTGGCAGTTCAATGCCTCCCTGCCATCCCATCCCGTCAGATCTCAGATGCTCAGCAGGGTCAGCCCCAGTTAGTACCGGGGGCTGTGACAGTCCCGAGGACTTCCCTGTCACTGTCCAAGCTCGCTTGGCCATGGCAGATGGACCTCAGGACTTAAACGGTGGGGCCAGTTCTGTGCATGCTGAGCCTCACCTAAAAAATCCACTGTGCAGGCTGGAAGGGCACACCCACATGGGGAGAGCCCTGCCCAAATCTGCGTTCATGAAATTTGGCCATACATACATAAATTGCTTTCCAAAAGAGCATTTTTTCCCTCCCATCCAATTTTTCACTAAATTTAGTTCTGCAAGATTTAAGCTTTAGCTAACCTATAATCAGAGTAAAAGCACAGTCAAATGTAAGCCAGGTATCCAACCTGTCACTGTCCATCCAGTTCTCCACCACACCTGCCCAAACATACAGCAACACTTAACAGAACCCTAAAAATTACAAGTTGAGACACACTGCTCAATCCTGAACAATATTCAGTTTCCTACTATTTTTACAGCAAAACGATCACAATGGTGGCATCTACATTGAGCTTTGTGGACTTGAAGGTGAAGGCAATTGTTATCCTTGCGAAAGACACACAGAATTTCTGTGATGCAACAAGCTGTTGGTATCAGACACAAATAGTGGTAAGAGAGCTACCTAAAGGCCCATTTTAAGTAGAAATCACTGATTAACACCTGACAAAAGACAGGCTTGGCCTATGGCAGGAGCTGTTCATCATCACAGGAACCTACACTGTGACTGTATTTCCAACAGGACCCAACTGCCCTGAACTCCTGGGGTGTGGCAGAGTCCCAGGAGGCCTGGAGACCCCTGCGAGGGGCAGTGCTGGGGCAGTCCGGGATGCCCAGAGCCCACAGAATGACAGAATCAAACAGGTTGGAAAAGACATCTGAGATCATGGAGTCCAACTTTTGACCCAATACCACCTTGTCAATCAGACCATGGCACTGAGTGCCATATCCAATCTCTTCTTAAACACCTCCAGGGACAGTGACTCCACCACCTCCCTGGGCAGTCCATTCCAATGCACAATCATTCTGTCTGTAAAGAACTTCTTCTCAATGTCCTACCTAAACCTTCCCTGTTGCAGCTTAAGGCTGTGCCCTCTCGGCCTGTTGCTTGTTGCCTGGAAGAAAACGCCGCCCCCCACCTGGCCACATCCTCCATTCAGGTGAAGGTATTTGTAGAGAGCGACAAGGTCTGCCCAGAGCCTCCTGCCCTCCAGGCTGAACAAGCCCAGCTGCCTCAGCCCCTGCTCTGAGGGTTTGTGCTGCAATCCCTTCACCAGCCTCGCTGCCCTTCTATGAACACGCTCCAGCCCCTCAACATCCTCCCTATCCCGCCAGGGCGCCCTGACAGCTGCGCGGAGCTCTGGGGGTGCCCGAGCCCACCAGCCCCGCACTGTCCACCCCGCATCGCCATCCCCGCACCGCCAGCCCCCCAGCCCCACACTGCCAGCCCAGCTCCGCCAGCCCCGCACAGCCAGCCCAGCCTGCCAGTCCCGCACCGCCATGCCCCAGCCCGCCAGCCCAGCCCCAGCCCCACACTGCCAGCCCCACCAGCCCCGCACCGCCAGCACAGCCTGCCAGCCCCAGCCCGCCAGCCCAGCCCAGCACTGCCAGCCCAGCCCCGCACTGCCAGCCCTGCCCGCCAGCCCAGCCCAGCCCCGCACCTCCAGCTCCGCACCGCCAGCCGCGCACTGCCAGCCCCGCACCGCCAGCACAGTCCCGCCAGCCCAGCCCCGCACTGCCAGCCCTTACCGCCAGCCCAGCCCCGCCCCGCCAGCCCCGGAGCGCCGAGCCCGGTGCGGGCCGCGGGCAGGGCCCGGGCCCGTCGGTACCTTGATGCGCTCGCCGTCGATGGTGACGGCGCGCTCTCGGAAGTCCACGCCGATGGTGGCCTCGGTGCGCTGCGGGAAGCGGCCGGCGCAGAAGCGGAACGTGAGGCACGTCTTGCCCACGTTGGAGTCGCCGATCACGATGATCTTGAAGATGCGCGAGCGGGCGGGGGGCAGCGCCCCGCCGGGCAGCGCCCCGGAGCCCGTCAGGCTCAGCTCCAGGGACGATTCCACGTCTCCCGCCGCCGCCATCGCGGGCCCCGGGAGGGTCGGGACGGGACGGGACGGGCGCGCGCCCGGGAAGCGCCGCCACGCGCCCGCCCTCAGCTCCCGCCCTCAGCGCGCGGCGCGTCACGGCACGGCACGGGAGCGCGCGGGCAGCTCTCGCGAGAGCGCCGCAGTCCTGCCCCAGCGGGAGAGACCTGCGCGCACCGCCCCCACCGCCACCGCCACCAGGGGGCGCCACGTGCCCGGCGCGAGGAACCGGGAACGGGGAATTGGGATAAGGGATAAGGGAACAGGGAATGGGAAATCGGGATAAGGGAACTGGGAATGGGGAATTGGGATAAGGGATAAGGGAACAGGGAAAAGGGAACTGGGAACGGGGATAAGGGAAAAGGGAACAGGGAACTGGGAACGAGGAACTGGAATAAGGGAAAAGGGAACAGGGAAAAGGGAACTGGGAACGAGGAACTGGAATAAGGGAAAAGGGAACAGGGAAAAGGGAACTGGGAACGAGGAACTGGAATAAGGGAAAAGGGAACAGGGAAAAGGGAACTGGGAACAGGGAAAAGGGAACTGGGAACAGGGAACTGGGATAAGGGATAAGGGATAAGGGAACAGGGAAAATGGAACTGGGAACAGGGAATTGGGATAAGGAAACAGGGAAAACAGAATGGGAACGGGGAACTGGGATAAGGGAACAGGGAACTGGGAATGGGGAATCGGGATAAGGGAACAGGGATAAGGGAACAGGGAAATGGGAATGGGGAATCGGGATAAGGGAACAGGGAAAAGGGAACTGGGAATGGGGAATCAGGATAAGGGAAAAGGGAACTGGGAACAGGGAATTGGGATAAGGGATAAGGGAACAGGGAACCGAAAGGTAACCAGAAAAAGAGAGTTGGAAACCAGGAATTGGGAATCAGGAACTGGGAACCAGGAAAAGAGAATCGGGAACAGGGAACTTGGAACAGGGAACTGAGAAAGAGTAACTGAGAGTCATGAACAGGGAACAAAGAACTGGGAATCAGGAATTGGAAACCAGGAAAAGGGAACCAGGATTTGGGAATCAGAAACTGGGAACAGGGAAAAGGGACCAGGAATTGGGAAAAGGGAACTGGGAATTGGGATTCTTGAATCAGGAACTGGGAAAAGGGAACTGGGAATTGGGAACTAACAATTGGGAATCAGGAACAGGGAACTGGAAAAAGGGAAATGGGAACTGTGATTCAAGAATTGGGAAAAGGAAACCAGGAAAAGGAATCATAACCAGGAATCAGGAACCAGGATAAGGAAACTGGGAGTCAGGAACTGGGAAAAGGGAACTGGGAATTGGGAACTAACAATTGGGAATCAGGAACAGGGAACTGGAAAAAGGGAAATGGGAACTGTGATTCAAGAATTGGGAAAAGGAAACCAGGAAAAGGAATCATAACCAGGAATCAGGAACCAGGATAAGGAAACTGGGAGTCAGGAACTGGGAAAAGGGAACCAGGAGTTGGGAACAGGGACTGGGGAACTGGGAACGAGGAACTGGGAACAAGGGGTAGGCAGGAATTCCGGAAACCCTACACCCATCCTGGCATCCTGTGTGTTGGCAAAACATGGAATATGTAAAAAAATGTCTTAAGAAAGGATGTTCCTCCAAGTCTGCTCTTTGTACAGTTTTTCAGGCCTGACCAAGGAGAAGGAGGATTTAATCCATGGAACAGAGAGCAGCTCATGGGCCCTGAGCCATGTCCATGTGTCAGACAAATAAATTACGTGTCGGTGCCATTGTCTCGGTAAGGTTTTAGGGCTGGACTGCTCCAGTGAGCTCAGCGGTGGGAAGGTGACTGAGGGGTGAAAATCAGAGGAAACTGAGAAGCTGAATTCACCTCCCAGCAAAGGTTAGAAGGGTGCAGAAATTCCAGGGTAACCTCTGGGTGCTGCTTCCTGGATGGAACGCGGTCGCCGTGCTCCACAGACACACCCCACACACCGGTAAGGGAACGGACAGCCGGGCTCTGAAAATCCCTGCGGGCAGAGGGGCTGGATGGTACTTGGCAGCTGATAAGCCAAGGGAGATGGGAGATGTCCTGCTGCTGAGCCAACAGCTGCGGTGAAATCTGTCTCCTCAGATGAACTTGGTTCATTAAAGCCTAACTAATATTAAGGCACACCTCTATCCCAAAATTACCCACCTCCAAGGTACCATCCCACACGCTGGGCACATGCTCTGCTTTTTTTGACTGTATCTTCCAAAGTGAAGTGAGAAAATTTTAGACCAATTGGCAACAAAGGTATTTATGACTGAAGTCACTCAAGCTGCACCTAAACAGTAAGTTGAGAATAGGGGAAAAGCGAGGCAAGACTCCATCGTAACTGCTGGGATCAATCAATGGGCTGAACCTGTTTTCTCCCCCTACAGGGACTCCCACTGGGTGAAATCCATACTCGATGCAGGCTTGAATGCTTTTATTGGGATTACAGCTGTATATTGCTTTAAATATGGTTTTGCAGTCAGATACTGCCTCCGGCAATCCTTGAACTTTAACCTGTCACAGACTTCTGTTAATAAAGAGTGTTACTCTGTTGATGCCAAAGGGATTTTGTTCTGATTTTCACATTTTGTAGATTTTAGGAACACAGTAGTTGTAGAATTTTAGAAGGTTAATATTTCTAACAGTTTAAGTTTAATGCCTTTCTATCACTACCCCTGTCCCAGAACAGGGAGCTCAAATTCCTTTAGTTAATTAATCTTGTTTAGACTCCTTTCCAAGGTAGAGCTGAAGGATATCAGAAAGCCTACAGAACAAAACATAAACACAGGTCAGAGTGATCCAAAAGCCAGAACTGGATGAACTCCAAGGGACCTTTGTGTGCCCGAGGAAGGAGAGCTGATGAAGACAGAGGGTCTTGACGACCCCAGACCCAATTCCAGGGGGTTGTACCAGGGGTGGGACTGGGGCTGGACTGAGAAATGTGTAAAGCAATGATTGGAGGGATCTTATTATAAAAGCCAGGGAAACAAGAACTGGGACACATGCATGTCATCCTGTATTCCTGTGGGCTGTAGGCCCTGTGTTATTAAAGGACCTTTACTTTTTATCTTACCCTACACTAACGTGGCTCAGAGTCCTGTTTTTGGGAGGGGTCACTCACGGCATCACTGTAAACTGCTAGACTGAGTCCTTCAGAGGCACAAGCAATTCCTGACAGTGCAAAATAAAGTGGGAAGACCTTCTGAAGGGTCTCCCTTATGCTGTAGGCTCAGCTCCCTGGAAAGGGCAGTCAAATCGCCCTCCAATGCAGTGGGACTGCTTGGTGATGGGTCCCCATAACAGGATGCTGACAGACTTGGTTGGGTGCAGGAGGCTCAGCTTTCCTGGGACGCTGACAGGCAAAACATTGAGGGTCAAGGAAATCTCCCCTTTTCACGTGCCATCAGACCTGGGGGGAGGTTAACAAAGATTGGGAAGAAGGATACCACTGATAGTGGGCACAATGTATGGAGAATTTATCGACCACAAGGACGTTCAGCAGAACTCCCAAGATAAGGAAGAAACTAGTAAATCCAACTCAACAGTTGTACTGAATCAGATCTGACTGGGTAAAAGGTAATTCCGGCGGGGGCAGATGGAACCAGTGATTCATGGATCACCAATTCAAGAAGCTGACAGATCCAAGGGAAGAGAAAGACCAAATGTGTGGACTAATTAGCACAAGGAGGGAGAGAATCATTAACCAACAGAAGAGAGGATACTAATTAATAAGTGAACTATGTAACTTGTAGCCAATGAACACAAATTCCTTTGTTTGCTAAAATGTATAAATAGCAAAAAGTTTTGATAGCAGGGGTGCTCAATTTGTTGAATTTCACCGGGCACCCAAGGCTTGCTCAGCTCTGAAATAAATAATCATTGTCTCTCCAGAGTGTGTAACTATTGGCTTGTTGCACGCTGGGTGATGAATCAGATTTTTGCAGACAACACAGGAGCCTCTGTCAGGAGTTGTGATTGTGAAGTGTTTGCATTGATGGTGAATAAACAAAGACAAGAAGCCTGACAAGAGTGCCTGGAGTCAGAAAGGGAAGGCCAAGAGCGTGAGGGTTTGTTCATAACCACAGGGAAAGTCCACTATAATAATGTGAATCAGCCTGCAGTGCATGGTGTGGTGCCGCAGACCAGGCTTGGCACTACCAGCCTTCACCTTCTCCAGCCCTGTGGCACTGCAGGGCAGGAGCTGGTGCAGCTTGGCAGGAACGTGGTTGGGACTGCCCCTTGTGGGGCAGAAAAGGGGAATCAAAGAGTTGCTTAAGGTTGGAAGGGACCACAGTGGGTCGTCTGGTCCCACCTTCCTTCTCAGTGAGAGAGACTGAAATGTGAAAGGTTAGTGACTCAAGCAATTGGGCATTTGCAAAAGCAGTGGGTGCTTTTCCAAGGCCAGGTCTGCACCCCACAAGTGAAAGGGAGGAGAGGTTTGGAGTTGTGGTGGCAAAACCTCTGGTCTACATAAGACAGAGGGGATGATCCCCCAGCTCTGGAGGGTGACCGCAACAAGCCCACCTTAGATTAGCAACAAGGATTTTGAGCCAGATAAGGGAAAAGGTCAATAAAAAACAGATCCTGTGAGGTGGGATAATGCTTTTCATCATGCCCATGTCCTCTCTTATACAATTGGCTCAGGTGTAAAACTCCCCCTGCTCCAGGGGAGGTATTGGAACATTCACAGGGAGGCCTCAAGGTGTTCATCCCTTCTGATGGGGCACAACTGGCTCAGCTACGCTGGCGTGAAAACAGCAGCCATGTCTTAGAAAGGCTCATAACCCACCAAATATCACAGAAGAAGCCCCAGGCTCATTTCTGGGGTCTTCCACCAGAGGACTGCTTGTGATCCACAGTGTTACATCAGACAGTGTAAACCGTGCCCTGCCACCCCCAGGGGAGGTGGCTGGGTGTTCCCACCTGAACCTGGGCATGTTTTAACCCATTGAACTCTGTGGGCTTCCCCCACCCCCGACAGATGAAGACTGCAACCATCACTTCAACCAATGGACACTGAAACTGCAACAATCCAGTCTTATCAGTGGACCCACAGGTGGTGATACCTTTCCTCTCCCCTCCCTCTTTCTTTCTTTTCCTTATATATTTTCTTAAGTGGTATCTTTATACTTTTACATTGTTGCAGTTCTATAGATAATAACAAAAAAGGCTACAAACCTCCTTTTCATTTCAACCAAATTTTTCTAAGATAAATCTTACATAACTTTTATTTATATATATATATGTATACACACACACACACACACACACACACACACACACACATCTGTTTAAACACCAGTCATTCAGTCTTGTTTCACTCTAATTCCTCCCAAGGGATCTATTAACAAGAACTTCAGTTACCCCACCTCCAGGGACAGGTCATAACACTCAAGCAGGGTCGTCGTAGAGCACATTATACAGGATTGCATTGTTGAGTATCTCCAGTGAGAGAGACTCCACAAACTCTCTGGGCAATCTGTTCCAGTGCATACTCACCTGCAGGTGAAAGAAGTTCTTCCTCATATTTAGGTAGAACTTCCGTTGCCCCTTGTCCTATTGCTTAGCACCACTGAGAAGAGCCTGGCTTGATCCTCTTGGCAACCTCCCTGCAGATACTATGAACATTGATGAGGTGCCCTCTGTTGTCTCTTCTCAAGACTGAACAGGACCAGCTCCCTCAGCCTTCCTCTATAAGGGAGATGCTCCAGTCCCTTAATCATCTTTGTTGTCCTCTGCTGGACCTGCTCCAGGAGCTCCATGTCTCTTGTACTGAAGAGCCCAGAATAGGACACAGCACTCCAGATGTGCCTCCCCAGGGCTGAGTAGAGGAGCAGGATCACCTCCTGTGAGCTGCTGCCAATGCTCTGGGAAGCAGATGATTGCCAGCCCCTCAGCCTGTGCTATGATCAAGCCTGACTGCTGCTGCCATTTACAGTAAATAAGCAAGTTCATCCCTGACAGAGAGGACACTTGGATCAAAAGTGATTGATGTATCTCACAATAAGAAGGGAAGTATGGCATTGCTTTAACAATCTGTTAACTCACCAAGGACACCAGCCTAGGTGAGAGGTGAGATGTAGACATCAAGTTTAAGCAATGTCCACCAGCAACATTTTTTTAAAGAGTTTAATTCCTACACTGAAAAGCAAATGTAGATTTCAGCAGCTGAGAGAACTGTTGCCCATTGGTGTTCTCTGGCCTGCAAACTGATAGCTGAGCCAGGATTCCTCAGGTTTGGATCAGATACCTAATAATAGCCCTTGAGAGTCCTCCTCTTTGCACTGTCACACATGCCTCTGGCCACTTGGGGCTCCTACCTGCACAAATTAAAAATGATCCTGGGATCCTACAGAGTAACTGTCATGTGGTTGAAGGATAGTGCTTTGAGCAGCCTGTTATTACTAATATAAAAACAATAGGCTAAATTAAATTTAAAAAATATTAATATATCCTGAGTTCAGAGCAACTTCAGTTACAGTCCCCATCTTAGTTTTTATCACTCCCTTTTCCCCCTACCTTGGACCAATCACTAGGATTGTAGAGATGTTCCTCCAGTCTTTAGTCCTCTTCTGAGACAAGATGTCTTTGTTTATGCTGTCAAATAATTCATTCTGCCAAAGAAGAGGAATAATTTTGTTCCAGTGTGAAAGTAAAATTAAAGGGAGGTGAGGAGGTTGTGCCACCCTTGAGTTGCTACTGTCCCTTGTACTGAATTGCTCCTTTTTGCTGCCAGAATGTAAAGCATGTTTGTCTGAGGAGAATGAGCCTAAGCAAGCATATCTCTATAGCCCAGTGATCAAAGATGTAGAGAAATGCTAATCCTAGTGAGAGAGGCTCTGATTTGGGCTCTGGCTAGTGTGCTAACAGGTGAGTTTAAACAGCTGTTCAGCAGGATCTGCCAACAGCTCATTTAACTGATTTTGATCTGGGTTATGCCAAGAGGGCCAAAGTGGATTATAATTAGATCTGAGCTCTTCAACAGCTTTTAACTTCTTTCAACGGCCAAGACTTTAAATGGCAGAATTGACACACCATCTAGTGGCTGTGGGAATTTCTAGTCAGTAGATTATTGTATTCTGCTCATTTTAAGCTGACATTCCCAACACTTTGCTACTGAATTTGCCTCACAATACTGCCAACAGCCACTGTGGTTCCTGTTTTGCTGGCCATGAGACAGGCAGAACCTCTTTCATGGGGATGCTCCATGCTGGATTGCAGCTGGCCCCTGAAACAATGGACTTACAATAAATAACCTTCTGAGAGTTTAAATTTTGTTCCAGATGTGGTCAACACCTGGGTACAGATAGTAAGTTCTGTTTACTGAAAGAGTAAGGTATTGTTTACTTAAAAGAATGCAAAGTTCTTCTGAGGGTGAAAATAAAATCCTAAATGCAGTTAGTGAAGCTCCTCATTCACTTAAGGTTTCTTGGTGGTACTCAGTATTTGCCCACTCTTCTTGCAGCAGCTTGTCTTAGCTTGAGCTAGTAAAGGTACATGTGGGAGTTTGGTCTATTTTGAACATTCTTCTTACTCCAGTCATAAGACTTTGGCATCAGGATTAACAAATCAGTAAGATTTGATACAAGGTGACTTCACCCACTGCAGACATTCCTCCATCCTTCAGTAAAGCTGTCCCTCTAGAGCAGAACTTTTGGAAGAAGGTGGCTTCCCATCAAGAGGAGAGCAGTCACTGCCTCTTTTCTGTGCTTCATTTCCAATTTGATCTTTGGAAGAGTTGATCTCAAGAGAACTCTGGAGAGTCTTGGCTTAAGTCACTTCATGTGAGCTATTTCAGTGTGATACTCAGAATTTCATCACTTCTGTTATACTTGTAGGGATAAAGATGTTGATTAAATCCTTACATCTCATCCAGCATAGACTATTTCTGGATGTTCCTTTTCCTTTCTAATATATTTTGAGACCAGCAAATATAATTAAATTTATTTATAGTAACAGAATAAGCTAAAAATGAAATGCTTCTTGCTACGGAAGCATTTGAAAAAGCTTTTGCTTTTCTTGTTTTGCAAGGATAAGTACTTTTAATGTGCTCTTCAGATGTGCTCAGTATATGAACACACAAGAGCCCAAGTTCACAGAAATGTTTATTTAGCAGATGTAGAAGATTCTGAAAATAGTTGCAAGTCTCTGGACTTGCTTAGCATTTCAAGAATAGCTATTTCTGTCTTCCTTTTGAAGTCATATTTTAACATGTTAGTCCCATGAAAATGCAGGCTGTTCAATATCTAAAAATTATGTCTACTATGTTTTAAGTTAAGGAACAAATTAGGGAGGAAAGTGGGAATCTAAGGTTGTGTTGTGTTGCCTGTTATTTTCTAAAGAGATCAAAATGTTTCCAGGTGTGTCCTAGTAATTTAATGACAGGTAGTTAAAAAATGCCTTTAAAGTTTCTGCAGAGATACTGTACCTCTGACTGCTGGGGGGGCTTTGTCCTTTGGTGTGAGGCCCCACGTTCTCCATTTTTGCAGGAAAAAGTCCTGTGGGTTTGGAAGAAAAAGTTCTACTCTTGCAAGGCTTGATTCTGCCAGGCTAAGAGACTTTGACCTCCCACTAACATATTTATTTATGATACAATAAAGATAGTAGAAATGTTGGAGGCATCAAGGTGAGCTTTGTAGGGGATAGGATTCAAGGACACTGTATGTCAGACTGAATAAGCAAGTTGAAATCATGAAGGCAGATGTTCCATCTATCTTTGCATTGAAGCCTTGACACAGCTGCTTTTACAGCCAGTTAGCAGAATGTGACTTTCTTGTTTGCTTCCGTGCCCTTGTTCTTGTCAAATATAAAAACTAAAAAGCTTTAAGAAAATTAAAAGAAGTAAAAGCTTTCCCATTTCTATCTTGTGATTGGATTTAATCCTCATTATGTGCCTGATGAGAGACTGGGGCTCTAATGTGAGGATCAGTGTGTGTTTTAGGTTGTCTGGGTGATAACTGGGCCTCATCCACTGAACATATCACAGTATTTGTCTGACACAAATGCAAATCCTTTGCATGAGAACCCTCTGCCAAACATGGGGAAAGAAACTCTGGACCCTTAATGCCAAAGGCAGCACCCTCAGCTTCATGAGTGGTAGTTTAATAGGAGCATCCACTCAACAGGAGCAGCTGTGGGACTGAATGCAGTGCTTGAAATGCTGCTTAGCCCTTGGATGGCAGTGACTGGAACAACGAGCCTTTGGCCTGTCTGGGTAGCAGAGGTGATAACTGAGCGAATTCTGTGTCAAGAGCTTGTCACAGAAACCTGGGCTCTCCACACATCCCAAACCTGTAGCAACACTGCCTGCACGTCCTTGCTTCAGTGCTGGGCATGAACTCTGCCTTTGGCTTATCCAAGGAGGGGGTTAGGAGAAACAGGGAGCATCTTGACAGCAGGGCTGCAGAAGCACCAGTGAGCAGCAAAACTGCTCTGAAATATTTTGATCTGCCAAGTGTGTGTTAAACCAAAGCCCCTGTCCCTGCTTTCTCTCTCCCTGCAGTTGTACATGCTGTGCTTAAAGGCTTCTGCACATCCCAGAGCAGCACTGCAGAAAGGTTCACTAAATGTCACCAAGCTTCTATATTTACCTGTCTGCACCAAGGCCCCCAATAAATCATTCCAGGCAGCAAATAAATCCGGTTGTGATGTCCCAGTGATTTGCCTGCCTGTTGAGACCTTGACTCCCAGGACTGCTTAATGTGAGAATATATTGTGCATTTTATATTCCGGCAACAGGTTTTTCATCCAATAGTATGATCTCAGGGTGTGGTTTTGTTACTTGCTTCTGCAAGTATAAGTTTTCCTTTTCCCAGGCTCTTACTTATCATAGTCCTACAGTAACTTCAATTAAAACACTGAATAAAAAACCCCTGTCATGGTTTAACCTCAGCCAGCAATCAAGTACAAGAGTATTTTACTGCATTCAGAGGATATCAAATAAATAAATACAACTACTGCTTGCATTTATTCCAGTGGTTTCCATCTTTCTTCTGCCTCTTCTTAACACTTGGCAACAGCTGGTGCCTCAGCCTGGCTCTGAGATGAGTTTGCTCCCTCAGTTTCAACCCAGTTGCTGCACAAGACTTTTCCTCCATTTAAGTATTTAAGTAAATTTAGGTCATGATACATTGTTCATAGTATGCGTGCAATTTGTGTACCTGTCTAATTTATAAAAGGCAGGAAGGCAATCAAGCCAGACTTGGTATGCTCCAAGTTGTTCATTCATGACTTTATCTGAAAACCAGTGTCTCACAGCCTTTTGTGCTCTCTGCTGGTGGAGATTTTCCCTTACTGGCACACACTGTCTTGGGCAGTTATTTCAGCTCCCCTCTGTCAAGGGCATCACCCTCGGGAGGCAGAAATCCAGCAACCTCAGCAGCAGAGGGAGTTGTGGGGATAAGAGATCAGCTGCCTCGTGACCCCTGTCACCTAAACTCTTCTCTGGTCTGTGGGGCATTTCCAACTCCCTCTCCACAGTTTTGACTGCAGTGCAGAACATGCAATAAAACTATGAGAAAAGACAGTGGCAATGAGAGACCTGAACAAGCCTTGCACTCCCCCACCTCCCCCATTCCTTGGGGCCAGAAGGATACACAGTGGGTTTACCCGGTTTGAAAGTGCTCAGGAGTCAGTCACCTGAGCCAGACTATGTAAAAAAAAAAAAAAAAAGGGTGTTGTTTCCCTAAGAGAGGAGGTAAAAATTGAGTCTTCTCTATCCCCATTTGCTTTCTGTATTTTAGTTTGGAGCATGAGGGAATTTGGGAAGGAGGCAATAGGCACTGTCCCCTACCCTGTGCGGCGTGGAGAGGATTCAGATGGGTGAGGTGTCTCTCAGGACAGCGTGTGCTGCTCCTGTATAGTGACATCTTAGCCAGCTTTGCCAAAAAGCATAAAAATCTACTTGAAAGGGGGTAATCATTCTCCACCATCAGGGACCTGCAACATTAAACAGAATGTAAAGCACATGGTGAAAAGATGCTCACCAGATGACATTCAAAAGCACAAAAAAGTTCACTCTTCAATAAAGCAAAGACTGTTTTTTTGCAGCTCAAACAGTTACATTTCATTAAGTCATTTATTGATACTCCAAGGGAAGTGAGATGTAGAGTTATGAACATTGGTGACTCCTGTGAAGAAGAGGGGTGTGAAATGTGTGATATAAACAGCCAGAAGCCAACATTTTCATAAAACTTTAAAAAAATGCTAGAAGATTATAAAGATAACTGCAAGAAAAAATAGCAGATAATTAATAAAAGTAGTTTAATATATAATGAGTGTCTGGTTTAAAGTTTCTTATTTTTGCAATAAAATCACAGAAAATATATGCAGTGGAACAGAGCTGTTCCTGCTCTCAGGGGCGGGTAGACATTACTATAGTGCTCTTAGAGACTGGAGCCATGGCTGTTGGGTTTGAGAAGTTCAGGAGAAAATACCATGCACTGAAAAAGCCCTGAGAAACCCACAATTTGCACTTGTCATGGAAATGCATGATCCACTCAACAGCCACATCATTGCTCACCATTTACTTTCCCCTTAATAAAGAGCATTTACACATCCCTTGGGTTCACTGCACTAAGGCAAGATGGGAATAAAGAGCAGAGTCCAGTTTTGGAGTACTGCAATGGCTTCATCTGTAGCACAGGTGAGGCAGAGACCAAGGGTGATTCCTTCTTGCCTGCTGAACAACAGCCTAGGCACTGCAGAAGTCATGCAATCCAAAATGAGAACATTACTTTTGTACATATTCTTACTAAAAAAAAAGACTCAGAACTCTGATATTGCTTTATTGCTTTTACAACTGTGCAATGAGTTGAACAGTTGGTTTTTGTTTTTACAGCAGTATTTATTCACCTCCAGTAGGACCTAGAAGGGTTTGATAGCTGCAGGAAGGCACCCCTGCAGCATTTTGAGGGACAGAGGACTGCAGAGAGATGTTGTCTTTCTGTTACTGCACATGGGACCTTCAGAACAGTTTCCAGAAGCATAAGGAATGACAAGGCAGGAAAATCCTTAATACCTGATGGAGTGGAGAGATACTGATGAAAAGTCAGAACTGATTTATGCAGATAAAATAATGTATGAACTGCCAGGTGACCTTTGCTCCTCATAAATCTTCTGCACTTCAAGTCCTCTTGTAGACAATGACGAGGTGCTGTTTCCAGAAATGGAAGGGTGAAGTTTCCAAGTATTAAAAATTCAAGGCAGGTGGTTTCCCAGCAGGAATGCCCCTTCCCTCCCTCAGAAGAACAATGAAGTTACTGAGGACATGGATAAGGAAGTGATGTTATTTTTTAGGGCATGCTGTTTTTCAGAAGGAATCCTTACTGCAACAAGCCTTCCCTTTCCCATCCAAAAAGGTGCGTGTGAAGATATCACTGTAAACACTTCCCCACAGGTATCCCACAACCAAATACAGACCCTGCAAGGGTTGGAGCCCTTGTTCTCACTGAAAACAGTGTTAATCAGAGCTGTTGTTTATTACACACAGTTGTTAACCAACATTTTTTTCCAGGTAACCCTGTCACGTCCACAACACACTATGGTTCCAATACTGCTGTGTCAGCAATCTGCTGGCTACTTTTGCTCCAATTTGTCAGCATTACCATATTATTTTGCCTGATAAATGACTAAATCACAAGACATAAAGGGACACTGAGTGAGGAAAACTTTGGCATCAGAAGAGTTTATGGGTGGGGAAGAAAAGGCTGTGTTTTAATATTTCATTGCCAAAAACTGTACCTGAGGAAAACAGGAAATGCTTCTTCATTCAGATTGCTTCTGAACAACCTTTTATTCAAAGCCCCAGGCTCTTTGTAGCCTGAAAGAGCAAAGAATCCTTTTCTTTGTACCTACAAATACTTTCTTCTAGGCTAGGACAGACAGCTCCCTGCCAAGGTGAGTTTTTAACAGCCTGACTCCAAACAACCCATTGGCATGGAAGGAGACAGTGAGGAATTAAGGGAAAGGCCCAAGGGGTCATTTATTACATAGCTGGTGGGCATGTAAGGGGATATTGAACCCTACAAGGAAACACTAGTACTCATTTACAAACAAAACTCAGCATTTTTATTCTTTGATTGACTTCCTGCCAGTTTTGATATTTGCTACCATCAGAGAAGAGCGTAAAAACACAGTACAACATTGTCAACCAGTTAGGAAGGCTGGAAGGGAAAGCAAATCCCAGTACAATAGCAAGTGACTTGGTGGAGTTTATAATTAAGATTTGTTTTGAACAGATCAGAAATGAAGCAATAAATAGGCTGCTGCACTGGACTAACAACAGGACTTTCACTAAGTTCATGGTTTATTGCATTACAGTTTAAAACTAAATGTTATCCATCATCATACATTCACCCACCAGGTAAATGACACTTTTTCATTTATTATATGCTAAATGGCTAAAATTATGCAGTAGCTGAACTAGACTAGGACTAGTAGAGGTAGATATTGAATGGGCAGTGCCAGGCAGAAATATTTTGTAAAAGTACTTTTGTGTCTTTTGTTACAAACAGTTAACAGGTGAAACACTTTCAATTAAAACAAACACCTTAGAGAAGCTGTTCTAAGATGCTTTGGGGTTTTAAGTAATATTTCTCTTGCAATATTCTTATAAACCCTTTGATATGATCCCTCAAACTGGACAATCTTTGTCCTCCAAATTTTCTGCAACAATTTATGTGAAGACTAACATATAAAGCTAGAATCTTTGTGAACATAGTACTGTTTGCTTGTATCACTCTAAAAGTAATACACATTTACAGCTTCCTTGGCATGGGAAGACTGCATTAATAGTATTTACAGATTCAGTTCTCTTTCTAGTAATAAAAAAGCTATTTTATATTTAATCTAAAATGGAATTTCTATTATGCCACCTCCTTATAACTTAATTCAGTCTCCTTTTGCCGAGCTGCTCTATCAGTTGCTCCTTGCCATTCTCACTGCCGGCTGGCTGTATGTTCCTGGGAAGAAGAGCCTCTGCCTGACACAGCCATTTAAAACTGGTGTTTACATATAGACTGTAGCCTTAATTTCCAGGAAATATAATAACAGCATGACTACAAGTTTTGTAAAAGCGTATGTCCTTTGCTCCTCACATCCCAGAACAGTTCACAACTGGAATGTTCCTGGTAGCAAGTCTTTCCCCAAGCTCAGCAACCATTTTTCTCCATCTGGAATTTCAGTTTTCATTAATGAGTTTACAGACTGCTCAATTCCATTACTGATAGACTGACTACTTATACTACATTTGCACACTTTTCCTTCACAGAATCCCAAAGCAGTATGTTTATCACGTAAGCATAACTCTTACTTTCACATAGTTCAAGCTATATTACATTACCACTTAGATCCAAATGGCATTTTTTAAAGCAAAATTCCTTAGGGAAAAAAGAAAAAAATCAAAGCCAGCTAGCTACCCTGTACAGAAACTTAGAAACTAACAGCCAAAGCAATCAAAAAAAGGGAAAATAAAATTTTAGTTCAGGTATATTGAGCTGGATTATGGTATGGAGTGGTTTTGTTGGCATGAGTAGCACACGTTCAAAGCCTGTTCACATGTTCAAAGTACAACTGTGGTGACAGGATGTGAGCACTGCAGGAATGATGGCACCGTTGCTCCAACCCTCAAAGGCATCACAATAGACAAAGATATTAAGTTTTCTTAATTGGACTTGCTCGTGTGCTGGTGAAATTCCATTCACACCTCTGGCTTCTCAGGCCTGGTCTTGCCCAACTCTCATCTGTATTTTCTTCCAGGAAGACACTGACAACTCAAACTGGCTGAAGGAAGGTGCTGCACCAGCTTCCAGGGTCTGCTGTTAGGCTGCAGCACCTCCAGACCTGGCAAAACCAAATGCTGAAGGAAGATTTAACAGGCTAATTATACACACCTCATCTAGCCCTAGAGAGCTCCCTGGGAAACCTGGAATTTTTTCCCCATGCTAAAGGGAAAAACTGAGTGACAAACTTCCTTCTGTGCCCTGGCTGACACAGCACACACAGGGATGTGACTCCTCCCCTATGAATATGGAAGTACTAATACCTCTCCTGAAAAAAAAGCCCATAAATACAGAAGAATATAGAAGCTTTTAAGGCATTTAAGATGCAAAGAAATGAATTACTGAAGAGATAACTTTGAGACAATTTTACCTGTTTGTTCACATGTATGTCTGTATGCTCTGGTCTCCACACGGAAGAAGTGAGTACCTCACCCACCATCGTGGGGAAAACAACCACTTTCAGTTACTTATAATGTAGGCCCACTTCTGACTCTGGCATTGCTTCGTGCAACATACCTTCGCACCACCTGCACTCTCTTAGCTAGGGCAAATTTTTTGCTTGACCTTTCCCCACCCTCAGGAGATACCCAGGCATGTGTCATCACCAGTGGCTCCACTGATGCCAAAAGCATCCTTCTCCAGTGAAAATCATGAAGAACCAAACCAAATCGTGCCAGGAGCAAGCCAAGGCTCTGACCATCACTGCAATCCCTGCTCACCTGCTCTGTCACAGCCAAGCACCAATGGTTACAATTTCGGATCTCAGCATGCAAAGGAAATGGCTCCCAGTGCAGCACAACACTCTGTGCTAACACTTCACATGACTCATTGCATTGGCTTGTAACTTCATTTCCAGTTCTTAAAAACTCTTTCTCAGAAGTTAGCCTTGATCTAACAAGAGAGACATGAGGGAATAACAATTTCTTTGCCAAATAAAGAACCTTTGTCTTTAGGTGAACTTTAGGCTTAGTTTCCTTTCATGGGATTGCAGTCTTCTGCAAGGGGATGAGGAACCTCATTAATCCAAATGCATCATCTCTGAAGCACTAATGGATGGCTTTCAGGAAGATTATGAAGAAGTATCTTTGGGGAAATCACAACAGATGTGTAGATGGAGGCTTCTGGAAGGCCCACTGAAACATCTTTTTTCACATTTGCATAATGACAGATAACATGTAACTTCTTGATTTTAGTTCATCCATGTCAATGCTAAAACAGGCAGTAAAAAGGTAAAAGAAATAATCTCATTTATAGACAGCACCCGAAAAACAGTATTTGGAAAAACAGAATTTGCTTGATGCAATTCGCAATCTGTTAGAGTGAACACTCATCTGCCTCCAGCTAAGCTTTAGAAGCCAAGAAAACGGCAGCAATACTCAGAGGGAAGGCCAAAAGCTCATAGCTTGTGTAGGCAAGACTGGACCATCTTCAGTAGTTGCAGAAGACATGCAGTCCAAGTATCTCAGGCTGCAGAAACAACTGAGAGTAAGACATACATACCAGAGTCAAGTAAAGGCTCTGTAGGTATTCTAGTCCCTAAAAGCCCAGCGGGTTAAATATACAAATACAGCAACACAACTTACATTTCTGACAGAAACTACACTGCAAACATACACAAGGATAGGCTAACCATGAAAAGAAAGCAGAGATGAATATTCCACAAAAATCTGCTTCTGACAGTTAAAAAACTACAAACCCCAGTAAGTCTTTCAGGATTTCTGAACTGTACATGTCAATCACTGACTTCCATGACGTGGAAGAGGAAGGCTGTGTATCCACATGACAGATACTCTGTAACTCAACTCCTGCAGCAAAAAGGCACTCACTTTGTAAGCTGTAGTTTATTTCTGCTCTGTTTTATATGAAGAACCTACAAAAGAAAACATTTGAGCACTTATCTATATTATTAACACGGTAGACTCAGACTGAAGCTTGACTTGGAAAACAAAATTTCATCTAGCACTGGTGGAACTTAAAAGCCAAGTAGCAAAGCATTCTGTTATAGGACTTCCCAGACATTCAGTATTTACATGTAAAGTATTTGCACTTTATACTTGATGACCACCCATCAGCAGTGACATTGCTAGCGTGACTGGACAGCACAGTAAGCCAACCCTGAGCTGCACTCCAGCAAACCCATTCATTTTCAAAGTACAACACATATTGGTTTAAATATTCACACAATTGTTTTTCAAAACGTTTTATTGCATTATATTTGGTACCTTATGTCTGACAAAGGAAATTACATCTGTAACTGCAGGAATAAGAAGCTGGTCTGTTATTGAAAAAAAATTTTGGGCCCCTTAAAAGTTACAAAGTCTTGGGCTTGCCTGAAACAACTGAGCAAGAAATATATTCTTAGAAATGTAGGGCTTCAAGTATTACAAACCTGTGACACTGTGGAAAAGTTCCAGAGGTATCTAAACTGCAGCACTTTTTTATTTTTTTTTCTGCATAACATGAACAAGGCCTGCTGAGGTTTTAATCTATTAGTCTCTTGATCAGTCAAAATGGTATTCAGGAGTTTTCCTCTTTGCAACTTCAAGCCATAGTATGTTCTCATTTTGTTTTCACTCTACGTGAAAAATGCATGCGATCTTTCTAATTAGTTGGTGCCACATCACAGTGCATAATTTTATTTGGTTCTTGCATTACAGTTTTAAAGTTTGGCCAACCCACACTGACAGGTTCATCTCCAGAACAGCAACCTTGATTCTCCCCTCCCCTCCCCAACCCACAAGTTTAATTCCAAGAGAGACCGTTTTAACTGGTTCCTTCTGTTAAAAACTGTGGTGCAAGAACACCAAACTGATCGTGTACAGTGAGTTTCAGAGACACAACAAGCTTGTTGAACACACTATGTTTCTTAATTCTGCTTGATATCCAATGTCCAAGCACCCTCAACATAACAAGTATGTTGTAGGTTTCTCTGTATATTCTGATTCACATTGCATACTTCCTATGGACACAATCATCCCCCGTATCAAATCAGTCAGATGCTAAAGCCCCATCAACTCTTTGTGCTCAGTGAAAGAATCCAGTGCTAAAACAGCAGTTTTGCTGTCTGAGATAACAGTAATCTCACAAGACAAATTTAAAGTTAATATTTCTGCCACACACCTGCTCTGAGGGCCACATCCCTCCAGGTCTCATATAAATTAGTTTAAAAACATGAGTGGGTGGGTAGGAAAGGAGAAGGCTTGTGTTTTTTTCTTTTTTTTTTTCAATTTTAGCAGCTTTTAATTTTTAAGAAACCGAACAACCTATAACCAGTAATATGTTAGATATTTTATATATATACTTTGTCAGCAGGATAAAAAAAAAAAGTAAAACTATTTGAAGGCAACGGGGTTTTTTTTTCCTTCTGTTCTTTGTGTAAGTTAGAACAATTCAGCAGGTGCGTGACAAAAATATTATACACCAGATATGGTCCAACGTCATTTTTTTCCAATAAAGTTGTTCATATTTCATTGGCCAGTTCTTCAGGTTCTGCAGAGCTATCTCCATTTACTGTGATCTTCATATCCTCTTCATATCCAGGGGGCATGAAAGCCAAAGCATAAGGGAAAAGCTTATGACAATTTGCTCTGTAAGTTTCAGATGCTTCTTTACAGTCTCCAAGGCTACCGTCACATAAAGCTTCTAATACCTCCATACAAGTCTAATTAAAGAGAGAAATAAAGAAGTGTTATGTTTTTTTAAACATTCAGCTGAACACTCACAAACCAGAAACACAGTATTACAAAGAAAACAAACTCCAAGTATTGTTTACAGGTTTCAAACAGAGGTTTTGCTGTCTGAGATAACAGCAGTCTCACAAGACAAAGTTAATATTTCAGCCACACACCTGCTCTGAGGGCTACACACCTCTGTTCAACAAGTGACATTTTAGACACAACATGAGATGCCAGTGTAGTCTAATTTAAAATAATGCAGTTGACATAAGGAGTTGAAAATCAGCTATAAATTTTGACTGAAAAATTAAAGTACTCATTTGTCACCTGTTCCTTATTTTCCTAAAAAAATTTGTTCTCACTAGATGGCAACCACAAACTCCATCAGTCTTGGGATACACTGACCATTTCAGCAATACATAACATACCTTTGAATTTTAGCGTTTTCAAATAAAACACTGAATACAGAACATATACTATTATTTCCTAGTAATGATTTTTGTGAACTGTGAAATGTAACTTAGATATTAAAACAGCATTAGCTGAATAACCATAATTAGATGTGAAAACAATTCTGGTTGGGAACCCCCCCTCATTTTTACATGTTAGGATATGTGACTTACTGAAGTGTGTCTGTAACTAGTGAATTAAACCAAATTACTCTGATATTATCACATCCTTCACATATATGCAGTTTTCTATCCATTTTTGTTCATAATTTAGAAGAGAAAAAGGAAATTTCCTGTGGGTTTTTTTTCAACCTGCATTCCAAACTTGAGAAAGCAACAACCTACTGAGCCTCACTAAAGCCTGGTAGCATTTAATCTCTGCCTGTGCTGTGTGTGCAAGCTTTAGTACAGCAAGTCAAGTCTTTTCCCACTCCTCTGACATTTGGCATAGCTTTTATTTCTTCTGTGTGTTGAGATTAACTGCTCTGTCCTTCTGCTGTGGGGTTATAAAGTTCTCTTCAACAACCCCTTTTCCTCACATTTGCTCTTTGCTGGTCTTTAACTAAAATGAAATGTAATAAATTTGATCTCTTTGCACACAGAAATGCCTTTCAACAAATGCTTAGACTCCTTTAGAGTATCAATTTTTAGGGCACTTTCAATCTGCCATCTAAAAGTTCAGAACTCCAACTCTCACTTTATGTTAGCACTCAGAATTCAACAGTTTCAGCTTTATCACAAAGCAGCAAATAGTATGTTTATACACTGCTGAGTTGGCAAATGCTTCCAGTCCTACCAAGTTAACACCTCCACAACGACCAGGCATTTTTAATTACATTTTAATCCTTCCCCAGATTCCCAGAATCCCAATCCCAGACAAAAATCAGCAAAAATAAGACTCTTGAAGGCAAATTAAATTTTATTCTCTAAACCTACTGAGAGCTTAAGCTCTTTGAGACCACTCAAACAGTCAGAAAAAAAATCCTAACCCAAAAAATAACACAACACAAATTTAAGAAAACTGCTAAGTATGTATTTAGGATATAAAAGACATGAGTTTCTGTCCCATACCACACCAGCTAGAGTAGAGAAAGAATCTGAACTCTTTAACATCCTAAAAAAGTATATAAATCACGGGAATTTGTCTGCTACTGTCTCTTTTTCCCTCCCTCTGTCTAGTCCAAAAATTCTACTACGAACTTAAAATCCTTCACCACTAAAGTTCTATTGAACCCAGTGTATTTCCAAAGAGAGTTTTTCTTTTAGAAAATGCTGATTTTTGCTCAGAGGAGAACAATTTTACAGTAAAGTTCACCAATTTTACTTGCAATAGATCTAAAAGATTCTTGAGTGCAGAGACACAGAGAAGAAAATAAAGAAATATTTTCATAGCCTGCTAAGGAGTCTCTCTAATGAAATGGGCTGGATTCTCTTAAAGTGATGTCAAAGGAAACTGTTTGTCTGAGATACAGGAACAGTTTATAAAAAAAGAGAAAGGACATTTTATTCCTTCTCTGTCAGGTATGGTTCTTTGTCAGGTAAGTATGCAGTCATAGGAAGAAAAAAAGACCATGTTTAGTAATTCTTTATAAGCAGCATTAAAATTACCTTTTTAAAATACTATAAACAGCAAGTCAGAACCAAGAGTCTTCCCAGATGAAGGTGGGGCAGTGGTACAGGTAGATTATCCCGTGACCACCAGAATGGAGCAAAGATGCAGAATTTGGTAAGCTTTTCATTTAACTACATAATAAGGCAAAAATGTGCACATGCACCTTTTATTAAGCTTAAGGTACTTCCCACAGCTTGCAGGAAGTTGACTATGGAAAGCCTTCCCAGTCTGGGCCACTCCTAAGTCAGTCTTTCTCTTGTGAACAGTTGTCTGTGTGATGGCCAGAGCTCACACAGAATACTGTCTTTTCATACTGGGGAGCTTTAGCATCTTTTGCCATGTGAATTATCTCGTATGTAGTAAGTGTTCCCATTACCTGTGGCAATAACATGGTTTCTGCTGCTGCTATTTTCATGTTATCTCAAAACTAAATTAATTTAAACATGCAAAAAGGATAATAAACATTTAAATTCAGATGAACCTGACAGCCCTCTCTCTCGCAACTCCACCTCCTTACCACAAAGCATTTCCAGCTTCCTCTTACCTCCAAAATTTGCATAAAGCTCTCACAGACACACCAGAAATTGTTTAGAACTTATAAATATGTTACCTGAAGATTTCTGTTAATAAGGGATTCATCCAGAGTCATTGCCAGCTCCACTGCCCTTTTCTGACTGGAAGGATCTAAATAGTACATCATTTTGGCAGCTACAGGAGGAAAAATAAGACTCATCACCCAGTGGATGACCAAAAATGTCTTATATACAAACATAAAGTAGATCTAATATGACCAAGCATAGGACTGAACTCTCCAGCAGTAGTTAGAAATGGAATCCCTTGGAACATAAAGCTTGACACCTAGTCAGGCAGATAAAGCACTAAAACAAACATTAAGCAGACATCAGGAATTGTAAGACAGGGCAGAGAGATCCAAACATTTGTATTTCAGCAGCACTAAGAAAATTAAAGGAAACCACAGACAAGCTGGCAGTCATGTTGTCAGAAAAACACAAACCCAGTGAAGAAAAACCTCCTGAGGAAAGAATGATTGTTACATCACTGGGGCTGACACTGAGATAGCACTGCCAGGTAACCACAGAAAATAGAGAAGCAGGGCAGAAGAAGGATAAAGACAAAATACCTGATAACCTATGTGGCAGTGAGTCATAGTTCTTTTTAAGGAAAGCTTCATTGAAGTTCTTTGGATTAGTTGCTCCAAAAAGCCGATTCATTTCTTGGTTTAACACTGTTCTAACAGCATCAGGCAGATCCTTACTTTCAGACACTGCTCAATTGGAAAAGAGACGTTAATTAAGGTAGGCACAGGTAATCACAGTAAAATATACTTCACGTGTTTATTTTAGTATTTTTCATGTTTACATTATTAATGAAATTGGAAAGTGTCTCAGAGGAAGATGAATGAAATTTGAAAAGGTAAATAAAGGTAAATAAGGTAAATTGTGGTTGGAAAAAGCTTAACTGTGACAGTTTTCTGATGCTTAGAAAAAGCCAAAGCTTGTTTACACTAATACAGTCTCTCCCTTACCAATTAAAATTTATTAGGCTCAAAGATTCTTGTCATACAAGCCTGTTCTGTATCATGTTTATAGCCCCCATCAGAAAGGGTGACATTTGGAGCAAGGAGAGAGAATCCTTCCATCCAGCCTTTTACTAACAAAGGATAGAATTCAAAGCCTTCTCCTTGCATGCTGACACAGGCTGCCAGCAGACCAGCCAGGTTCCTCACTCTGCAGTTTCCATTTCTTCACTTTTTCCACTCTTTCAGGCTTCACCATACAATTCACAGTACTGACAAGTCTTACTAATACTTGAGTAACTCCTAAATCCAGCTGCAATCATAATCAACATGCTTAATTTTAGCATGAATCAGTTGCATAAAAAGCTTTCTAATACGTTTATTAAATATTTTGAATTAATTGTGATAACAGTCTCTAAACAAAAAATCCATGACTGCATGTGGGTTCAGCATCACCTGGAAGTGTGTACAGATGAAGTCCTACCAAACAGAAACATACCACTGCTGAAGAGATGAATCATACACTCGTGAAGCCAAGGATGACTAGAATCGATAGCAAAGGCTCTTTTCACAGACTGAAGCATCAGAAGGAACTTCTCTGGAAAAGAAAAACCAAAAAGTATTGGCAAATTAAAAACCTGTGGTGGAAACTCACTAAACTGTGCTGCAGCTGTATTCATGTAATGGTTTGACCCATGGCTTCCTCAGTAACCACTGCATCTAAGGAAGTTACAAGTATTCCACACATGTCTTCCACATAGCAGGTGGGGAATGGTTTAGGTTTTTTTTTTTTGCTTCCTTGGTCGGAGAGCTCGTGGGAGGTGGTTGGAGTCCTGATCCCTCCAGTTGTTGGTGGTTCTCCTGTCCTGGGTGAGATTGTTTCATTCTTGTTCCCCTTCCCTGAGGTTTTTTAATTGTGTTTGTTTTGATTTATTTGGTTTTGTTAGGTTGGGTTTGGGTCTTCCCTATTTTCTGGTTAATCAGTCCCCTTTTTCCCTTCCCCTTTCCCCTGGGGGTGGGATCCTATGTACTGTGTATACAGTGTGGTTTGTGAATGTTAGAAAATATAATTTATTCTTTTTATTCAGTTCAGTTTCTTTAGAGTGCGTTTCTTTTCAGTGGTTTTTTCTTTCCTTTGCTGGAAACGTTCTGGGAGAGGGAAGGGGGGGCCAGTCCAGGGTTGGCAACAGCTACGCCAAACCTGCGACAATTCAGAATCTGAAGTTACAGTAATCACAAGAAATTAAAGCTGAGTGTACTGCAACAGCTACTTTTAGTAACACGTGTGTATTTAACTAGTGAAGTAAATGGATAATTGCCAAGTGTTCAAACTGTGGTTTATCACAGACTGCTCCTGGCTCGGGTGTCAGCCCAGTAAAAATCTGTGTGTCTTCACAGTGACTGGGTCTTTGCATCTCATAAACATTTTTTTAAAGTTTAATACACACCTCTATGAAATCTCTTGCTTTCATCAGTTTTCTCACCTACCTTTTCGAAAATAAATCTCGAAGGCAAAAAGATGCGTCTCTATTTTGTTCTTCACTAAATTTTTCAGGGGTGTTAAAAATTTAATGGCTTCTTCCAAAGGTGCTTCAACCTACAGATTGAAGAAGTGACACACAACTAAGTCAAAGCTTAAACCTAGTGACTCTACAGCAACAAAAATTAGCTACTGCTGTGTCACATCAGAGAGTTACTCTCCTAAGGCAGTGCATAAGATGCTTAGAACCAATTCTGTTACAAATTTTGCATATTTCACTCAGTATTACTGTCTAAACACAGAATACAAAGTCTAACATGAAATTTGCTTTGTGATGGTTACAAATCACATTTTCCTACTGAGATACAAGTCTTTGCCTTCTATCACACATCAGTAGTGAACACAGCTGGAGCCAAATCTGCTCTGAAATGGACAGTAGGACTGCCTATGACAACCTACACACATGGGCCCGAGGTGATGGCAAATGACTAATAAATGACCATGACATTCTGCTGATTCTTCAGACAGGCTCCTGAGAGCTGCCAGGTCATGGAGACATTCTCAGCCAAGATACCAACAACCTTGAAGCAACCAAATATTGACCAAGGTCACCCGGTCTTAGTTAGTGCAAACAAGCAAATGGGCAGCTCTAACACAAATTAATTCTGTGCAAGGATTCTTTATAGACTCGGGATTACTCAATGTCTGTTGTCCTTCACGTTTTTGGTTTTATGAACATAAGCTACTCTCTAACATACAAAACTGCTATATGCTAATAACAGTTTAGTAAAAGTTGAAGCAATACAATTAATTGCAATTAACTGAGTTGAAGACAAGAATGGACACCTTACTGCTAAACATACACTGCAGCACATTCCATAAAAACAACTGCATCTTTTCTGTGTGCACATAAACTATTTGGAACCTACAATAAGCCAGATTTCAAAGCTATGCCTTTAATGCCAAAGCTACACCCCCAAAAAAGTCCAGGGGCAACTGTTTCAGGAAACCTGTTTGCAAGTGACCAACTATATCAGAAATGGTCTTCTGGCACCAGGTACCACCTGCATTTGGAAGTGTCTATATCATGATTCTGATACTGATTTTTGAATATATTATATAGATATCTATATTTTAAACACATAACTAGATTTGCCAAAGGAATGCATTATACAGCTACAACTATTCCCTATAATCTTAGGGACTGCTTAGATTTTTCTGGGCTATCCCATGACATCCCTTTATTCCAGAACTCAATTTCAATACACACCACTGAGACCATTTCAATCTTAACTAGCACTGCAATTAGTTCTGCTTCTTGCAACCAGTGAGCTAAAATATAGAACACCACCAATATTCTTAAATAACTAGTCAAATTTAAGTCACTTCCTTCCTGGCTAGAGTGAAGTTCACTGACTCAACTTCAAGTATCATCTCAAGTGCAAATAATACTCACTGCATGTGTAATGTGAAAATAATGAATACTGTATCAATCAGAACATGGATTCTATACCTAGTCTCTGGATTTTCCTTACCTTTGTCCCACATTTTTCCAGTGTCTTCCTGCTCCTTACAGGTATAATTTCTAGCAAAAGAACAGTGTTCTGGGTCACCTCCCCTTTACATAACTCTACAGTTCTTAATCCAGATCTCAGAATCCTTCTCAGTCTAGTCTACTACTACGTACTACTACAGCTTCTTTATTCCTTTCCCCCTCCCCCATTCAAAACAAATACAGACAAATCCAGCTAAAGCATTCAGTGCTTCAATGGTTCCTCATTCACAGGCTGACTATGCTTAATAAACAAAAAATATTAGGGGACATAAGAGCAAATGATAATCACCTTACATACAGAATAGAAAGACTTCCATCCGAACAACTAGAAATAGGGTACAATCAACAAGTTAGTGCAATATACATGTGAAAATAGTTCCACCTGTAGAATATTTTTGACTTCAATCACTGTCTCGAAATAAAAGCTGTGATTCCCACAATACTGATAGTGTATCTAACAAATTGTCCCTACAAAAGAATGTTTTTCAACATGCTGTCTTGTGAAGATAAACTATACCAAAAAATAAACCGGTTATCTGAATGGCTTTCAGTTTTTATCTGGGCTCACTGCAACTTCTGTAGCAATTTCTATGACATTATTATTACATTAGTAAGCACCTTTGCCAGTTTCTCAGGGATAAGTTCTTCTTTCGGTCCTCCAATTTCTTCATCATCATCATCTTTCTTCTTTTTCTGATTCCTCTGTTGCTTCTCCTTCTCAGCATTCTTCTTCTCCTCCTCCAGCTGTGCTTTCTTCTGCGCTCTTCTCTGCTTATTTCGTAGCTTCTTTAGCTCCTTGTCAGACATATTTGCTGTACACATGCAAAGGGCAAAACCAGATGTTTATGTCTAATATTAACAGTCTCCATCAGCTGTCGGACACCATCATCTTCTTTAAACTATACCTACTAACAAGCAGTGCTGCCATTAGCTTTGTAAATGGTGATTTACCACCAATAATTATTTTACAGTCTATGCTGCTGCTGCTTCACAACTCAAAAATTCCTTAGTGGAATCAGGGAATAGGAAAGAGAACAACAGCATAACATGCTGAAGTGAGATAAGTAATTACTGTGTGACTTCACACATCCGGTGCCAGGAGTAAAAGTGCACACCAATATCCATGGATTTATTCCTGAGGCATTACACCTGTTTAATGCAGTAATTAAATGGCCTAACAAAACCAAGGTGAAATAGCCACACTTTGGCACAGACAGTTACAGCTTCACTTCTGATGCCCTACAGACATCTCGTATTTGATTTATGATCCCCTCTTCCCTCCAATTAGAACACAGAGAATTAATTTCAAACACATCAGAAGTGGCTGCAATGAATTCTATTACACATCCACTTGTCTTAATTTGAACTGGAAGGCCCACAAAATAACTGAGATAAAAAAATATTAAAACTTGACAAATTCTGCTAGAAGGATTCATGAGCCTCTATTTGTACCAGTTGAGGTGCCCCAACCCACTTGAGCTGCTCTCAGAATCAGAGATGAGGGGAAAAAATAAATTGATGGATTTAAAAGTAATTTTTCCATCAGAAACCAGATGGTAAAATTGAAGTTGCTACCTCGTGAATTTTTGCATACTGATAAAATGCTTAGAAAGAGCCACCACCAAGCACATCTGCTTCAATCTGTTATTTCACTGACCAACCACCAGAAGAATTTCATGTTTTCACAGCCACTCCATAACACAAGCACATTTGTACTGAAGAGTTACAACTTGCAATACAAATGCATCGTTGGTTCCCAATAACCAAAATAAAAATATGTATTAGTTTAACTTTCAACAGAACATATACCAGTACATGCATTCAAAGTTACAATTCGCCTACTTTGAGTTGTGTAAAACTGATTTTTGGTGACAACAGCTGACAACCATAAGAATGCTAGATCTTCATAAAATACCCACTTAATGTGAAATTAATAAATCCTGAGTGTTGAATACCTGTATCAGCCTCGTGTTCTTTATTTTCATCTGTTAAGGGATTATCATGAAGTTTCAAATATATCTCTATGGCAATTCGTGCTGCTTTGAAGTAGAAGGGATGCTGTCGAAGCACATCTTCTAGTTTTAACAAGTCCACATAAGACCTAAGGGTGATCTTCCTCATACAGTAAGTGTGAAAGTCAAACTGGTCGTCCGTGATTTCTACAAAATGCTAACACAACGTAACACAACATTATTTAGCCACTATTAACAATCAGGTACTAACCTGGACTTTTTAAATAAGCTTTCCCCAAAGGACTAATTTAGTAAACCCCTGCTGTTTGACAAACCCACCCTAACTAACATTAGAAATGTTAACAAAACCCTCCGAAAACAAAGTCGTGGTGAAAAGAACTGAAGGCATCTCAGGTCAGAATCAAAATTCACCCATTTCACAGTCTCTGAACAGTAACCAACCTCTGAAAATTTGAGGTTTAAGGGGCAAAGGTCCTACATTCATTGTATTTAAATAGCACTTGAAGAGTTTTTCTTCTGTGATCTTTGCTAATTTTTTTCAGTCAAAAGTATAATTTTGACTTCTACTAAATACATGGCAATGAATTCCATGCTTAAATCACTTGTGGCGTGAGAAAGCACTTTCTTTTGTTCAAGCTCTGCTTTCCTGATCATCACCTAGTAATCTCTTTTCATTTCAGAAGTAGTGAAAAGTCATTCCCCTCTAACTTCTCCACATACTTACATCGCACAACTTCATCCTCAACTCAGCTGTTACTTGTCAAAGCGGATGAGGAAACAATAAGCCTGACAATCTAATTAGTCTCCTTGTTTTGAAATTACTCCATGGCCTGTATTTTACCAGCATGTTTTTAAGGAGGTGTGACACTTAGATGTACACAGAATGACAGATTTACGTGACTGCAGAAGTGTCTCTAGTCCCTTAATTCCCCCCACATGTCCTTTAGTCTGCTGCTCCACACCAATAGACAAGTTTTTGCTGCACTGTTTATAGTGGTTTCGGGATTTCCTTCCTGAGCAGGATAATTAATGCAAGACCTTTTAGTACTTATTCATAGGCACAGAATTCTTCTTGCCCCTCACTCACTATGTTGTTGAACATCACATTTCATGGGCCCTTTTTAGTACTAAGACAGTGCAGGTTTTGCCCTTGCTGTGGTAATTTATTGATACATGAAACAATGGAGATTCTACAGAGATGACTTAGTAATCTCTATGATAAATTCCTTCTCTTGCAAAAGTTGATTATTTATTTCTACTTTGTTTTCCAAGCCATTACTCAGCTTGAATTGCACGAGATCAACTTCCCTACTTTCTGAGACAGTTTGGATCCTTTATGGAGCATTGGATGACGTCTAAAGTGTTTCTGAAATCCAGAACACATTTTATGCTACACCTTCAATCAATTAATCAAATAAATAAATTAAACACAGTGACTTAATTCCTTAGAAATTTTTTTTCAGGATGGTCTAGATTAGCACTTCATTTGCTGACCTCTTCTGGTAACCAAGGCAATTTACAAGACTAGTAGTTTCTTACACAAATTCTTTTACAAGAATCTTGTACTAATTTATTTAAAGGGTTTATGTGAACAAAATATGGTCCTGCAAATCACAGAATGGTTTAGGTTGAAAGGGACCTAGAAGTCACACATTTCCAACCCTCTGCCACAGGCAGGGACACCTTTCACTAGGCCAGGTTACTTTGATAATTTGTTCTAACCTGAGAACATTGCACAGGCAAGTCTCTGCAGAAAAGCAGCAGTGCTGCAACCTCCTAAAGTCTGTTTGCAGAGGCACAGTTCCTGTTAAATTCTGCTCTTTCAGTACTTCATTTACACTCTCTGCTGTCTGGTCTTCTTTCTATTCCCTAATGTGCTTTAAAAAACTCAAACCCATTCTTTTTTTTAAAGCTGTGAATCCAAATTTTCTTGTTTGCCTTACTATGGACCTACAACTAATACTGCAAGTATTCCCCATTTTGTAATACAATTTCTACTTCAAGAAGTCTTTATATCTTCAACACCTTCTTTTGAACTGAAGTTTAGTGTTTAGTATAAGAAGATAGCTAAATTTTTGATAGTTTTTTTATGGTTATTGTCTACCACTAAAACAGTTCTTCAACAGTTTTTAAAACGACATCTTTCCTTTAAGGATGGTTTTGACTCCCAGGCACTCAGCAATAGGACAAGGGGGCACAGTCTCAAGCTCTGACAGGGGAAATTTAAGTTGGAGACCAGAAAAAAGTTCTTCAGAGAGAGTAATCAGGCATTGGAATGGTCTGCCCAGAGAGGGGGTGGATTCACCATCCCTGGAGAATTTTAAACTGAGATTGAACATGGCACTGAGTGCCATGATCTGGTAAAGGGACTGGAGTTGGTCCAAGGGTTGGACTTGATGATCTTGGAGGTCTCTTCCAACCCAATCGATTCTATGATTCTCTGACAGCTCAGCCATGTTATTTTTGGACTTAAAATGCACTTGTACCCAAATACCTATTTTTTATGCACACTGGCAAAACTAGATTATTTTTGAAAGTTTTCTTCTCTCTTCAGACTCTTCTAATAACTTCACAATACACAGTTAACAACGGCATTTTTAGGAGGAAATGTAACTTTATCAACTTGCCAGTAACCAACATGAAGCAAAACCTCTCCTGGAGCTACATGAAGTATACTCTTACTGCCCAGTAAAAGAAACATATCAGCACAGTGAAGTCAAGTGTTTCCCAAGGCAGGCAGCTTAACTGGATACGTACTCTCTCGATTTCATGGCATTTTTTAAGTGCTTCTCCGAATTTGTTCATCGCTTTGTACGCTTGGGCACATTCTGTCTGAAACCACATGCACTGCATTTCATTCAAGTTCTCTACTGCAGAGGTTCCTTCCTGAAAGCAAAAACAGCATTATACAAAACAAGTAAGTCTCATTTGATTTGTTGACTGCTATTTCTCTTTATCTTGTCCTTAAGTACAAGTAAAGATGCTATCAAAAGAATGCTAAATCTCAGAGATGGAGTCCTGAAAAATCAGAAATGCCACAGTTAAGATGGACTTTCTTTGTTCATTAATTTAAGAAAAAAATAAAAACCTTTGTTACATTTGTTGGAAGAGTCAGAAAGACATGATGAAAGACAGGCAGTGACCATTTAACTGTGACAGTTGCTCAGCTTTAGGATAGATGAGACCTTCATTCAGCATTTTTAATGCCGTGTGCACACGGATAACACACTGCAGCATGAAAAATATGGCAGGGAAGTCCTACTACAGGCAAGAAACTGACAGCAGCAGGAAATCCTGCAGGAGAATTTTTTGTTTCTTAACTAAAGTTGCCATCTATATCTTCCAGAGAACTGCTGATTCAGCTAAGCATATTAACTGACAGCAGTGGGAGATTATTCCTTATGCCATCAGCACTAGAGAGCAGTGGCAAGGCAAAAGGAACACTGCTAACTCTGACACCTCCTGGTTCAAAAAAGGAGATTACAGTTGCCTTTCAAATCTGTTATCTAGATATACTTGCACAGATCATCCACAGAACTTAGCAATGAAAAAGAGAAAGGCAGTGTTCAAACTAGTCTGATCTAGGCAGCTAAAAATGAGAAAAAAATGTCAGTTCCATTTTCATTATGCTTAATTTAGTGTCCTTTTTTTTAAACTAAGAAGCATGTATTTGAGGACTAGACAAAGTCAAAAGGAGATGAAAAATATCACTTGATGATGGTTTCTCTGTTGTAATACTTTTTTAAGTCCAGTTTTGGCTATCTGGTATACTTGCTCTTTTGACATCACCTTAAAGCTGCTTAAGGCATTGTGGGAGGTCAAATAACCTGAGTTTGTATCAGGTTTGCATTAAAAAACCCTACATAAAATTGTTGTTTTTATAGAACAGGACTTTCCCTCCTCTTATGTTTGCCCACACACATTTGACAGAGATCCTCCAGATTTCCCCTTACAAATTACTGCTCCTCCTCCTCCTCTCAACCTATCCTACTTCAGGTTTCTTCCTCTCTTAAGAAAGAGGAGAAAAATGAGACACAAATAGAAAAGACTTGCAGGTAGATCCCAACACACAGAAAGCCTCTCATCTGGTAGTCACATAAAAATTATGTTCCAAAGTAAGTCTGAATTCTCTAACTTACTACCATTAGACAACAAACTTGTAAGAGACATGGGCAACTTTACCAGATCTTTCAAGCATTCTACAGAATCAACGTCAAACACCCCAAAAATTATTTTCTGAGAAGTTCTCTCTGAAACAGGCATGTTGGATTTTTCCTACCTGGCAAAAATAATTAAATCCAAGCTTTACAGAGTTTTCACCTGATACTATGGAATTATGCTTATCCAAGATTAATTCAAATCTTGCCATGGACTACAAATGAAGCAAGCACTAATAGTTGCTTTGAAACAGAACTTAAATACTACTGTAAAGGTGAGTGCTAAATTAAAACACCAAGTTATTCCACAAGGGATTAGGCCCACATTATCCAAAAGAGCTGAACTTAAATGCAACAAACCCGTGTAAACTTAGAACACATTTCTTCTGCTTCTTTAATGGAGTTTGCTTTCAACATGTATTTTGCACATTTGGAGTTGATAAATCTGTCTGCTGTGTCCAAAGCCTGAGCCTCATCCATCCACCTTGCAGCTTCTTTAATATTTCCAGCATGCTAAAGAGATAGAAATTCAAGTAATATTCAGTGATTATAAAACACACATGTTCTGTGTACTCACAGTTTAATAAAATTGGTTAACTTTTTAGACATTTTTAAATAAATAGCTTTCTTCAAAAGCAACAGATCTTTAAAGAAAAAAAAAGCAGTAGAAATACTTTTCCTCATAGAAATTACTGGTCTTTTATCACTAAATGCTTTTCCTGAAAATGCTTAAAAGATCACTTTGGATAACCCCATTCTGATATAGCATCATAGTGTAGTTGAGAAATTGTATTCAAGCAGTTAAAAAATCCAGTGTAAGAAGAAAGACTTAATCAAATTTATCAGTGTGATTTTTTAACCGAGAATTCCATTTTTCTGTACATTTGTCCTTTATTGACTTAAAAACCTTCAGAGGGGCTTATTCATATACAGCAATAAATCACCAAGTAGCTAAACAATATCCTTATCTAGAAACCCACTAAAATTCACATTCATAACAAATAACCTCTGGTCTCCAAGAATAAACCAAACTTACCTTATAGATTTTTGCCTTCACAAGGAAGAGTTCTATCAAAGTGGGAGTACTTTCTATAGCAGCATTTATATATTCTAGAGCCAGGGATGGCTGTCCAATTTTATCATAATGTTGAGCCAAATAATACTGGACCCAGAGTAAAGTGGTTGGAGGTTCTTCTTTACCATCATCTGGAGGAAGTAGAATGGAGAGAGGGGTTTTTGTTCCGTTTATTAAAACAACGTGCCAGAAGCAGAGTGGTATAACTGCAGCCACTGAAGTCAATTCTGCCTCTGCATCAGACTGCCACACAAGACCTGATTTCAGGTAAGTAAATTAGCTTCTAGGTCTAGGCAAGACCTGAGCAAATACTGTCCCCTTCTCATTCTGTGGTTTTAAAGAAAAGGGAGTTAGTGGGTCAGAGGGGAGCTGCATTTTAATCCAAGCAGTCCCTTACTCAGGGAAGACAGATGTGCAAAACTTTGAAGAACACAAAACCCAGTCTTCACCAAAAGCTTCAAAACTACTTTTCCATGGTGCTACCAGTACATAATCTTTTTTGACAGTCCTGTAATTAAAGATTTGACACAGCTTTCAAATCTCAGTGTCCTGAACAGTGATAAATTCAAGTTCAAAATAGAATAATTGAACTTGAAACTGCAAAGAGATGACCAAGTTCATAGAGCCATCAAAAAAGTTCAGAACAAGTGACTTTACATCTGACAACTACGGTTCAGTTCTGTGTTAGGGGAACAAAGAGAAAAACCCCCACGTAATTTTTATTTCTTCACTCCCTACTATTTTCCCACCTCTGCATGGACACATAATGCTTACACCTGGCATTACTTTCATGAAACAACAGTCTTGACACTCACCATTTGGGTTAAATAACCTGCAGCTTCTTAGAGAGGTTTCATACCCTATCACGAGCTCTTCTATGATTGCCACCTACACACACAAGACAAGACACAAAAAATGGGCCAGATGGTATTTTATTTCAACCTGAGCTACTTGGTGTTACCCAAACTAATTATTTTTGGTAAGAGAATTCTGCAATGTCCTGAATTTCATTACATATGGGAACATACTCAATCTCACCTCTATTTTCAACAGATTAAGACCAAGCCTCCTTTGGTGCATACTTACATAGCTTAAAATTAGTAAATCTTAGTTTTCTACATCTACAAACTAGGTACAAAATTACATATACTTGAGGCATTTATGTACTTAAGTTTTTTACTAGCTATCCCAGGCCATAATATACAGCAGTGCTGATGGAGTGAACACTGAAGAAAAGTTTCCTCCATCTCTGCAATGCACCTCAGCTGTGAGGCAGACCATGCAAGAAGTGGTTAAAACTCTTACCTTCTCCTTGTCTTTATACAATGACCTCAAAGTATTGAAGACTGGTGGGCAACCTTTGCTGAAATTCATCCTTAGAAACTTGTCCAGACATTCCTTAAACTTTTCACCTTGAGAGGAAAAAGACCTGTTGATTTTGTTTTACCAGACATTACTCATCAATTGCAGACTATTCATGCTGTTAAAACAGCATCTCAGAAACACAAGTGTTGATCACTACCTGCTCAGCAAAAATGCACTTACCAGACAAAAAGTTTAATGGTAATCTTCTTGGAACTAGTCCCCTTGGATATTTAGTCCAGGCCTCTTCATAGATCTTTAGCCTCTCCATCATATTAGCTGCAACAGAATTTTACAGTTTACCTTTCCCTTCCTTTTTGGCAAGAAGGGAAAGGGGAGCAAGGAAAGTGATTGGTATCTGGCTAAAAATAGGATCAGAATACAAATATCAGCTAAAGGCTTTATGCTTCCTAAAGAACAACAATTTCCTCCTTAATGTTCTTTAAACTGATTTACTGAATGACTCCAACGTAATCAGTATCTGTAAATTCCTCTTCCTCAGACTAACTGCTTATCTCTCATCTTTCAGGTCCTGCCTCATCACTGTGCTAAAATCTTCAAAGAAAGTTACCCAGTTGTATTAGCTACAGCATAAGATTATGGTAACAGCAAAACAAAAACTCTAAATTAAAACTGTCTTCTAAGAAATAATTCTATTCTTTCAAACACATACACAGACTACTGCAGTTTCTTGATTCTATGATTTTAGATGGGACAAGGTAACAATCCCAGAAATATTTACAGTCTGTCTTTAAAAGAAACCAACATTATCACAGTATGTACACACTACAAGTCGTTACCAAAGTTTTACCTTTTAAAGTAAGTTTCAGCATTTAAAGCAATACAAGTTTTACATAGGTATATGAATTTCAAACATGCAGAAAAAGCTTATTTACTTGAAGATATCAAATCATTACCTGGCTTAAGTGCCTTTTCTAGGCCTTTGTAGTAAGCCCAGTTTTCAGGATTTCTTTCTTGCAGTCCTTTGTACACTTCAACTGCTTCTTCAAGTCTGCCAAGCTGAAGCAGAAGTTCTCCTGTGTGAAATTCAGTAAGTGTTACATTAAGGTAACAAAATACTGAAGCAGCATAAAATTAATCACTCTATGGTAAAAGACCAGATAATCCTTAACTCATGTAGATTCCAATTTCTTAGAAAAAATAACCACAATGGCATTACAAAATAGCTGACAAATATGTTTTGACAACAGGTGCAATTACAGTAAGATTTTACAACCCAGCCCGTAACTCCTGAAATGTACTTGAAAATTTAATGTTAAAGACAAGATGCACATGGGTGTTTTTCTCACTTCCTGAAGTGACTGGTTACTTTAAGAACGGATTTTGCTACAGAAGGCAATTAAAGGCAGTACACTGTATTTAACATCTGAAAACCAACTTGAAATTGCAGAGCTGCAAATAAAAGAATGGTTATTCAGTCTGCTGTTTCATAAAACTAACTTCAGTGGTTTTAATCAAGACACTGATTTGATGAATGAATTCTCAAGACTTTGCAAACAAGTTTCCTTTTAATGATACTTCATTATAAGATAAAACTGTTAAAAGTAAAGTCTAGCTCTAACAACTCTATAAAGCATCTTTGCTATGCTGGAATTGCAGGAGTCAATTTCCCATTTCACAGTGGAAAAAACCCATATTTTACAACATTATGAGACTGGCAAATGTTCGGCACAAACAGATCACACCCAGAGGTGAACAGTATCATTCTAGATTAAGGTTAAGATTTTCTCAAAATGTTTCAAGAGGAAAACTCAAGTCAGCATTACCCCTTTTTGTCCTACATCAGACAACTGACATGCAATTTTGCAAAGAGATTCTTTCCCACAGTTAGGATAACTTGAGGACTACTTGCCCAGGAAAACATCAGTAGTTCACCCACTGAGAAGACAGAATTGGGAAAATAAACCTTAACACTTTCTCCAAGGTAAAAGTTCATTTTTTAATATGCAACAGTAGCAAATGCCAACACAGTGTTTCTCAGCTGTACTTAATCCACAAGGGGTTTTTTTATGTGCACTTACAATTTGCACATAGCACTTATTTACCAGCAGTGGCACACACAGCAGGTAGGCTGGGCCAAAGAATACAGCAGGAGCTGTGCCCCAAAAATTAATCTGTTGCACTCAGTTTAAAGCACACACACTGCAAAGAGTATTTACACTCTGTTTTTATGGTAACTTGCTTGGAGATTTTGTGTTTTGGTTTGGTTTTTCGTGTGGGGTTTTATTTTTTATGAAGTTCTATCTGAAAATCCTGTTTCAGTACCAGCCTTGGACCTTCAAGCACTTAAGAACACAGATTACATGAAAAGATCTTTCAGACAGAAGTCATAAAAAACCACTCCCACCCCCAAAAGTCCTGCTACTGTGTTTCAAAACTGGTCTGTGATAGTGTAATCTCTACATTCATTTCCTATTATTTGCAAACCAATATATTTAGCACCCATGGAGTCACGTGCAAACATTTATCTTGAGGAATTACCACACACCTCCCATAATACCATCACTCCCAGGTTCATTTTGCAGGACAGTGAGATTACCATGAGCAGAAATACATCTATAAGAACAATATTACAGAGCAAAAAGATTTCTTCTGTTTGCTTCAAGCAATCACCCAACTAGAAGTTTCACAGAAAGACTGTACAAGCATGAAGCAGAAGAGGAAGAAAGCATTTTTTAAGAAAGCGCACCTGTTAATAGAGTTCTGAGAATGAAGTTCTATCACTCTGCAATCCAGCTATGGAATATAAGATACACTATCATATTGATCTGCTATAGTATTATACACTAGGTGCATAACAACACAACAGAAGGCTATAGATGGCATCCCAACAAAGAGCCTGTTTCTGTCCTCTGCAAGGGTGACTGAGTACAACTAAAAGCCTCCTACTGTGCCAAAGATGATTCTTCCCCTTCAGCAAGTGCTACATGCCTGTCAGGACCACTATCAAAGCTGTAACAGAATGGGTCTGGGTACCTCAAGACATGAATTCAGGATCATCCACCAGAAATGCTTGTTAGTTTACACGTTTCAGAACAGCATGTCTGTACTCTGCTGATGTCTTACCAGCCTGGGAGAAGAGCATGACAGGGACTAACAGCTGCAAGACAAGCATCCTTTATAAGGGCAAAATGAAATAAATAATCTAAAACCAAATCAAAGCTGAAGTTACAAAAGACAGGAAAAGCTGAGACTACAGACATCCCACTGTATGGCAAGTCTTTAACATTATTTCAAAAAGTAATTACCTTTAGTTTCCTCGACAGCCAGTTTATCACAAATCTGCTTTTCATAGGTACAAAGATGCTCCAAGGCTTCTTTATATAGTCCTGCCTCCCGGAGGACTTGATTTTGATAGAGCAGCAGCTCACTGTACTCATAGTCCACTTTATCAGGTGATGTCTACACGGGTAAGCAAGACACATGACACAGTTCAGCCTTCTCATTCTAGAATTTGGGGTCAAGTTCATTTGACTGAAGAAATTGCATGCAGTTTTCACATCATGAAAGGAAGCAGAGTTTTACATTTAGCTTAAGCAGCAATCAACACAGGAATGTAATGTTCTCCTCTTACCTGCTGTGTCTTCCTGAATTCCTCTAAAATTTTTGCTGCCATTTCATAGTCTTCCAGCAGATGGTAAGCAATAGCATAACCAATCCATGATGCTCGTTGTGCAGGTCGGAGCTGAAGCAACTGGTATCTTGTTTCCTGCAAAAAAGTAGGTACTAATTTTCCTGACTTTATTCTGATACTCTGTACAATCCATATAGGCAATAACCTGTCTTCAGTATTCTAGTATTTAAGGAAGTCACTAAAAGTTAGTTTTCTACATGCATTTTTTTAACCAAAAGAAAGAATCAACTTTCAACTATGATGGTCTTCACTGAACAAAAAAATAAAACAGCACACAAAATAACACATCATGTCTGACCTAATCCAGATGAGTCAGACTGACTTTGTTAATGCATGACACACGTGCTTTTCCTGTCCTGCTGCTTATGAACAGAAGGTAATTAAGGATACTTTGGGTTGTTGAGTTGCAGGAACATTTATTTACTGGTGCTTCAAATTCACCTTGAAAGTATGTATATATTAAATCATTACAAGTTAGGCAACACAGGTCATGCAAACACATCCCTGTTCTTTGGCAAGAAGTTAATTACAGACAGAAAATGCATCAGATTTTCTTGGCATCCGGCAGCTTTAATCTGAGGAAAAAGTTATTACTTCTTTTGTTACAGACTCCTGAAAGGCATCTTCAAGTAATTAAAAACAAAGGAAAGAAGTTACTATCTACAGAAAAAACCAAACTGCCAGAAGTAGGTATTAGAAAAAAGCTAAAACTAGTTACAGCTGTTTGACTAGAATGATGATCAGTCTAAAGTAGGAGAGTGTAGAAGTGAAAGCAAAGAAAAAAACCCAACCTAAACCACAACATTATTCCCAGTTTTGAGAGTAAATTCACATTCTTCAGAAACCAGCATACGATCAGTCATGAATTACTGATTTCTAAGCATCTTAACACTTAATCCTTAATGCATTCTATAACCACGTGTTACTTGTATGTTTAGAGATGATGAAATTTGTATTTACATTTATCCAGAGGCCAAGAGAATGTGCATTTGCAAATGCATTTTGGCACCTATGCTAAGTTTTATCTTGTCTCAACGAGAGAGGAATCCCATTTCCACACTACTAATAAGAAAAAAAAAAATCAGTGACTAAGAATTGTCCTGACTCAGGAGTAAGTTCACTGAGGACCTGTGTTTGCTGATGATTTCACACAGCTCTGAGAACAGAATTTGCTCTTGGGATACCTGTGATATAAATACTAATGTTACCCTAATCTGAATAGGAAATAACCTATGAAGAGACCAACTAATGTTTTAACAACCAGTTTTAGAGGAGCAAATGACACTTGAAAAGATGCAAACTTGAACAAAACAAAAAGATTCAAGGGCTCTCAGATAAAAATCTCAATTTCTTTTTCCCTTTTCAGAGAAAAGGGGATACTACATTACACCAGTCTACCAGACAACTTTTCAGGCACAAAAGTGTAATTTAGGAGGAACTACAGAGGGTTTTTTTCCTGTTTTTTTTAATGCTCGAGTGATCATTGTCATCTTTCCCTGGATGGCACAGTAAGAAACAAACACGTCTTCTACAGTTGCTGTTCTAACCACGTGAGCCACACACTGAGCATGGGCTGGAACCAGAACTCAGCCTGAACCACATCGACATCTCTGCAAAATGCATAACTAAACAGCAGCTGCTAATTTTTTAAGAGTAAGGGTATTGGCACACATCAACTCACAATTCAAGGTGACAGAAAAAAACCACTTGCAACCACATCAGGAATAGCATTTGCATAGGAGAGAAAAGAAAAGTCTGTGTTCTTTACAGAAGTATCACTGCCATGTAAAGGTTGGGTAGCATGAAACAACATCTCACATGGCAAACAAACAACTGACACGAGGCAGCAGATAACTGGGTGCTGCAGTAAAGGCAGGAAAAGGGTTCCAGTCTAAGCTACCAATCTGCATTCAGCTTTACTAGAAAGCAAATAGGATAAAACAAGACAGTAATCTAAGCACTTTGAGAATGAATTGAGAAAGAGGAGGAATTCTCAAGAGTTCTGATCCACAATCTTACAGCTCACAGGAAGCATTCAGACCCAAAGGAGCTGTCAGTAGTACCCAAGCCACCTGGCAAGCAAAGGATGATGTTTCATGCAGCACACTGCTTGCCTTGCATTATCACCCACTGCCAAGAAAAAACTGATGGTCGCTGATTTAAAGGTGGAGTGATATAACTATTAAAAAACACAAACTCCTTTGCCTGAGTAACAGTCATCTTCCGAACACACTGACTTTTACCTGCAGAAATCCTTTCAAGAAAATACTAAAAAGACTGGAGAATGTCTACACTTGGATTATACAGCATCAAAGAAAAAAAACCAAACAATTTTGCACTGAGCTGAAAATACATAATTTAACATGCCATTAAATCCGTATATTTTACAGAAATTGCATTGAGTGGCACATGGTTTCCCCACTCTGGATCTAAAGTATGTATTTTTTAAGTGTCATTAAGGAATCAGACACCTTTGCTGCAGTTCTGTAGATGATGATTAAATGCAGTATGTATACTTACCCTGTAACCTTCAAGATCCCTCATTTGAATCTGCAGCAGAGAAAGATCTCTCAAGATTTGAAGATTGTCTTTGTCCCATTTCAGTGCATTTCTATAGCATTTGATAGCTTCATCATACTTCTTGTCTGACCTCTGAAGAAGGCCATAGACATGCCAACCTAGAAAACTCTGTTAAGGCTTCCACTGAATTTGAGCAGGGAGAAAACAGATCCAACACAGTAGTGACAGAACAGTAGAACAAGCTCTCAAGCTGTTTTATAAATGGACAGGAACATTACAATTCTTTTCATCAGAGAACTTTGACAGCTATATGTATAAGGTTCATACAATGTGCTGTAAAGTTTACTTTTCACATACTGGGAGAGGAAATAAACTAAGAGGATCTCTGAAAATACTGCTAGTTTTACTTGAACTTATTTTCACACAACTGAAATGTCTGCACTTCTTGCACTCTGAGTATGTGTGTGTATGGGCCAGACTTCGTGAACGCAGATTTGGGCAGGGCTCTCCCCATGTGGGTGTGCCCTTCCAGCCTGTGCAGTGGATGTTTTAGGTGAGGCACAGCGTGCGCAGAACTGGCCCCACCGTTTAAGTCCTGAGGTCCATCTGCCACGGCCGAGCGAGCTTGGACAGGGAAGTCCTTGGGACTGTCACAGCACCTGGTACTAACCGGGGCTGACCCTGCTGACGGGATGGGATGGCAGGGAGGCATTGAACTGCCAGGGGACATTCCCCACTGAGACTCGAACTCAGGATCTTGGGATTCAGAGTCCAGAGTGCTCTCCTTTACACCATGGGACTTCCCTGCACTCTGAGTACACGACAAGTCTTTAACAATGTAATGGCAACCACTAAGGTTTTTAGAGCAAATCACATGCTTAAATGACCGGCACAAGTTTAGAGTTGCAGCTTCATGATAAAAAACCACGAAACACAAGCCAGAGTAATATTTGAGCTAACTGTGACTGTAAGGCTGCAAAGCCCTTTGCATAGCTTAAACAAAATATTCACTGGAAACCAATTTGAAAATTCTACACTTCCAGTTTGAAGCTCAGTGGTTCTGGTTACTCTATGAATCAAGTAGTTGTAGAAATAAACCTTTTAAATTCATAAGCCCTATTTTAAAAAGGATACAGACATGGCTCTTCAAGTCATTCCTTAGGCCTCTACGCACAAGTTCATAAGCTTCCTCTTTCTTCCCTAGGCAGTTTAAGGTTAGTCCTTTCATTGCCAAGGTTTCTAAAAAGAAAAAAAAAACAGATGAAATAAGTATCAGTTATTAATTTTCACAGGTTCTAAGCTTAGCAAAGCAACTCTAAATATATTATTGCATTCAGTTATCAGCACCAAGATTTCACAATCTTTTTCTTGTGGAAAACTACACTGTTGGATTATTCATTTAAGTATATCATACTTGATAACCAACTTTATATATAACTTTCCCCAAAACATAACATTTTATTTTAAAAGCACTAAAAACTCTCTGCTCTACAAACATTTGGAGAACTTTTTTTTTACGTAAAGGCATCTTATAGTACTCTAGTATTTATTCACAACCCTGAGACTTCCACACATTCAGCCAAAACAATTCTGAACAGTGAAAACGAAGTTTCAACTCTGTATTAAAAACTAACTAAAAATACACCAAAGGACAAAACCCTTTTTCTTCTTTTAGAATAAGACTATTCCTTCAGAAAAACAGGAGACCACTGAGCTGACAGACATCCCATGCTGAACAATATTCAGCCTCTTCCTTTTGTCCTTCACTTCTTTTTGAGTGAATACCAATTTCTCCTGAAAAGTCATTTAAGCCATATATACTTGTTTTAAGACACTTGCACCATGCTGTAACAACTTCTAGACTTCAGGGTAAAGAATGGCAAGCTATGACTGCTGTTAAGATCAGACTTTAAACATATCTTTCCAATGGTGACTGCTTAATATGCAGGTTTCTGGACCCTTTTAAAGTTTTGTGGGGAAAAGGTTAGCAGCAAGTGCTATAAAAATTTGAAATTATTACTGTACAGTACAGGGCAAAAAGAGAGCACATACCATTTGAAAACTTACCTCCATGTTCTGCAAACTTTGGGTTGGAAAGGATCTGTTTACAGAACTTCAGCCCATTTCTATACTGCTTATGTTCGTAACACCTCTGTTGAAAAAGAAGAAAACATTTATTAAAAAAATTTAGAGTGAAAGCATTTCTGTACCTCTGAGATTAAGCATCAGTGCAGTTAGGGATTTTAGTAAATGTACTAACATTCTAATGAACCCTGTTTAATCATAGAATCATAGAATTGATTGGGTTGGAAAAGACCTCCGAGATCATCAAGTCCAACCCTTGGTCCAACTCCAGTCCCTTTACCAGATCATGGCACTCAGTGCCACGGCCAATCTCACTTTAAAACCCTCCAGAGATGGGGAATCCACCACCTCTCTGGGCAGCCCATTCCAATGCCTGATTACCCTCTCTGGAAAGAATTTTTTTCTGCTCTCCAACTTAAATTTCCCCTGGCAGAGCTTGAGCCCATGCCCCCTTGTCCTATTGCCGAGTGCCTGGGAGAAGAGACCAGCCCCCACCTGGCTAGAACTTCCCTTCAGGTAGTTACAGAGCTCCCTGTGTTTAAAAAGTCTTCCCATTGCCAGAAAAAAAAAAAGAAGAGCATATGTCAGTGAACACCACAAGTTTAAATGTATAACTGAAGACACATCATACAGCAAACTCTCTGGTTAAGACATCACAGGAACCACAAGAGCCTCCAGGGATTCAACCTTTCTTTAACATAAAAGCAACCCTTATGTCGTAAGCATTCAACTCATTTTGACTCAATTATCTCTCATAGTAACCCCACCAGACAACCTCCAACAACCATCCAAGCAGGAAAGAAAGAAACACCATTGCAACTTGGGTTAAACTATCTCTGAAGGCAACACAATCAGCTTGAATATCACGTATATCCCACATACACCCAAACTTTCAGAACTACTATATACCAACATCATCCTGCTGTACTGGAAATTTAAACATTCCTCTACAGTTTTATTAATCCCACTCTAATGACTTGCTTTTCTGTGAGTCTCATTCATCGTGCAAAGTGACTGCAATGCACAATGAATGACTTGCAGCAAGAACTTTCACAACCAGTTTTGGTATTTTACTTTTCTCAATCCGCTTCCTGCACTCATCCTTAAATATAAGCCAAAGAAGGAAGAAATAATGCTACAAACACCAATTCATCCACTTTAAGTCACTTCAACAAAAGCTAGGAATTTCTTACATTTCATTTACTGTAATGAAGTAAACATTTTTAAGTACAGGAGCAAAGGAACACACACTGCTTGAGCAACTGTGGCAATTACAAAGTCATTCATAACAGGACCTCACTGACTCTGATCTGTTCTGGTGGCAGGATGGCTGACAGGGCTGTAAAAATTTGGTACAGCTGACAGCTTCCAAGTCCTCCTAAATAAGTTACTGCTCAGGATTCCACACTTCCTCACACTGCTCCAAAGTAATTATCCAAGAGCATTCATAAGCACATATGGGCACCATTTGTCCTTTAAGAACTCCCATAAAAATTTAGGAGGGGCAGACCCAACAGGCCTTCCCTTCAAGCACAAAGTTCTAAAAATAAAATTTTAGATGCAGGTTAGGGAAATGCTTAAAAAAGAAAATGGCATATTTATAACTTCTCTGTTTTAGGTTGCTTTTCATAATCAAAGGTGCTGTTTAGTGTCCAGTTTTCTCGTTCAAAGCACAGATGGAAACACCAATGATAAACTTCAAAGGAAAACATTAAGTGGATGTATTATTTTCTAAGTACTGAAGTCACATAGCTGAAATAACATGGTTGAAGACCAAGATGCACCACAAACCAAGGATCTTTATTCCCCCTACACTGTCACCACCCTTCGGAGAAAGGCAGTCATGGAAATGGAAAAGGGGGAAGAGAACAAGGAAGATGCTCAAGACAGCAGGCAGGATGTACTCAAAGTGGAACAAAAGAATGGTAGAATGGCTTGGATTGGAGAGGACCTTCAAAGATCATCCAGTTCCAACCCTTTCCACCATGGACATCTTTCACTACATCACATTGTTCAATGCCCCTCCAACCCTGACTTCGAGCACTTCCAAGAGACAACTCCCTCTATTACCACAGACAGGAAAAGGCAGCAGTGCAACCACACAGCAAAGGAACATGAAGGTAGGAGAATATCTGTATAGGCAGCCATTTTTTTTATTAGTATTATTACTAAACTTGACTGGGTATTATACCTTTCAGTCATTACCTGCTTTCACGTAGCTGGCTGAGTCACTGTAATGGGCCGCTGGCCAGAGCTAACAGAGCTCACAGGTGGCAACACCACAGGATCCAGCCCCCCCCTCCCCCCCCTTTTTTTTTAATTGAAACCATCAGTCATAAAAGTTACACCCAAGCCTCCTCCCTGAAAAGTAGAGCTGCCATTTGCCCCCACCCAGGTAGTTGTGAAAGCAGCAAAACCTGTCACAGATGTGGTGCAGCCACAGGAACTGAGGAAAGTGTCTCCAGTGCAACTGAGGCACTGCCACCAGCACAAGGGGCACTGTGGGGTTGGCAGTTTGGTTTTAAGAACAACTGTTCAGATGCTGGCTATGAATACAAAATCTTAATCTGTGAGTGATTTCATTTAACATACTCCAACAACCAGCCTTTCAAGTTTAAGCAAAGTCATCCAAGAGGAGATATATGCTAGAGACAGGAAATATTTAGACCTAAAATTTTCTCGGGGTGATACAGAACTTAGGACAGAAAGTAGCTTATAACAGAGCCAACTCACTGGGAAGTCCAACAAATTCTTTCCTTAGGCTTCACTATGCAAAAATTCACAAGTTTATATCCATTACATCTTCAGAAAGGTTCCCATTAGCCCAGAGAACACATGGATAGGACCAAGAAATTACCAGGAACTGATCATACACTTGCATCTCCTGAATCACAGACTATTCTGAGTTGGAAGGGACCTACAAGGACCATTGAGTCCAACTCTTAAGTCAATGGCCCACACAGGGGATTGAACCCAGGACCTTGGCATTATTGCAACCAAGTTTTAACCAACTGAGGTAATCTCAGGGTCACAAGTACCAAATGAAAAACTAGCCACAGGTGTGTATATTCCTCAGTGAAGCATCACAGGTCTCCATTTTCAGGTATTTCTAGATCAAGACAAGTTGGAGTGATTTCCTGGATACAATTTCTCCAACCTTTCAAGTTCATACTTCAAGGCTATTCCACTGGAAATGTTTCAATGGAAATATTTCTAATTGTGTCATTTTATGACTTGCTTTATTCTATGCATGTATTCCATGTACACACTGTATGTTTTGACAGTGGAAAGAGGACAACAAATGAAACTGAGGTCATATTCCATCGTTCTTTAGAAGAGACAGGTTGCTCAAAGTGGGCCCAACAGCATCACTGAGACTCCACTACTTGAAGCCACACATATAAACTCATTCTCTGAAGAGATTACAGTCTAAGAAGCTTAAACGAAGCTGTGAATGAGAAGGAAGCCAGGAAAGCAGCATATCCAACCATGGCTGGTACAAGCCTCGCTGAACCTGTGGTTTCAAGGAATAAAAATCTTTCAAGAAAAAGGAGACAGAAAATATTGAAAGGCAGAACAGAAGAACAGAAAGAATAACACAAGGAAAAATGAGTGTGAGTAATACACAGCCTGGGAGAGAAAATCTTTAAAGTCAGTAGTCTTTAAATAAGAGGAGAAAAAAGAACCAGCAGTTTAAACTGATGAAAAAAATCACAAAAGAGGGAATGGTGACATCTTAAGTATTCTTGGGACATAAAAAGACACAGGCTGCAGGAAACATACTCATCTGGGTAGTTTGTTTCCTCACACATGAATAGTTTGTAGCAGTCATTCCCATGCCTTCAACCCTTACTTTGGGACAGCTGTTCTGCAGAAGCCACATATTTCTCTGTTCCAGAGATGACTAAAAGAGCACAGTTGCCTCCAGTAAGCTGAATTCTGGCACAGATAAACTACCAAAGCCAGCAGTCAGAGCCTGCTTATGATGCTGAACAGACAAGTGCTGCAGCCACAGATTGTGACATCATGCAATGAGAAAACATAAAAGCTAAACTTCTAAAAAAGTGAGGTTAAGGATAATGTGTTAGAAAACAGAATCTGACTCACTGTCAGTACTGAATCTATTACACATTTGCTGTCCTTCTAAGTTTTTCTTTTAGTAAGTTACCAGACTTTATAAGGTATCTAACCAGCTTTTCTATGCATGCTGTGGAAAGAATTACAACCTATTCTAAACGCATCAAGATTTCTATCTACACCCCTGAACTAATTTTCTTTATAGCCAGGAAATAACATTTACTTTAATGCAATTCTACAAAGAATTAATAAGATGAGGCAGGCAAAGTATGACTCCTTCAAAATCACGCAAGAGCATAGCAGGTAGGAGAGAATTTTTATTTGCACTGCTTCCCCCACCACCAACTATTTGTTTGATGAATCTGAATGCATAGCAATTACCAGACAGACAGTGACTGCAACAAGGCTGGTGAAGGGACTGGAGCACAAGTTCTGTGGGGAGAGGCTGAGGGAGCTGGGGTTCTTTAGCCTGGAGAAGAGGAAGATCAGAGGTGACCTCAGCATTGTCTAGAACTACCTGAAGGGAAATTCTAGCCAGGTGGGGGTTGGTCTCTTCTCCCAGGCACTCAGCAATAGGACAAGGGGGCATGGGCTCAAGCTCTGACAGGGGAAATTTAAGTTGGAGATCAGAAAAAAATTCTTTGCAGAGAGAGTAATCAGGCATTGGAATGGGCTGCCCAGAGAGGGGGTGGATTCCCCATCCCTGGAGGTTTTTAAACTGAAATTGGATGTGGCGCTGAGTGCCATGATCTGGTAAAGGGACTGGAGTTGGACCAAGGGTTGGACTCGATGATCTTGGAGGTCTTTTCCAACCCAATTGATTCTGTGATTCTATAATTACAAGGAACAGAGGAAGCCCATATTCTCCAGAATCCCAAGTCTGAGGTGTAAGGAGGCATTTCAGATCTCTAAGTTGTATTAAGGCATCTGGCAGAGTCAGTCTCTGGCCAGCAGATGCCTTGGACACACACACAGCTCACTGTGCCATGTGTGAATGAATCCCTCCCCATTTCTTCCTTGATGGCTGCCATGAAGAAAGGTGAAAAGACTCCATTACTTACGGCTTACCTACACCCAGACAGCTAACTGTTGTATGGAGTTTGTCATCCCCCTTGAACTAGTTTTCCAGTTTTGAATCTTCCTCCCATCTACTCTCTAAATCTTGTCACCAATTCTACAGTTGGTGAGTAAGACTGACATGGATTCTTGGAACTACTCCAGGCACCCATAAGGTTATGAACAAGGGCCATGCTACTGATTATAGTAGCACTAAGAGCTGCTGATAATGACAGAGTTAAACTTAATTCAACACTGTTTTCTTTATATACCAACCAACACAGTGTCACAAGTGCACTTGAGAAATTTTACATTTTTGCAATATACACAACTAAGCTCTTTACTTGTTTGCTACCTGTAAGCAGTCAGCACATTTTACCTCTCAAATAATTCTTCCCTCTCAAAATAGAGATTTTAATGGTCAAATATATGTTTTCAACTAAAAACCATGGATAAAAGTCAAGTGCATGACTTTGACATACAGGTAGGTACCTCAGCATCAAATACACAGCACATGGCAGACCAGACTGTCATTACACATGAAATGCTTTGCTCATATTCACATCCAGGGGTGCAAATCCCCTTTATCACAAAGCATTCTTCACATCCTGCAAGCATTTAATAACTAAGCAAAATAATTTAATAGCCATCCCAACTTAAATGTGTTATTTGTAAGACATTTTTAATAAGTACTCTGCAGATTAAAGTGTCTTGTATGGTCAGTAACATCAACAGTTAACAACAGCTCTTACTCAGAACAATGCCAGGAGTTACCAGAGGTCTTATTAGAAGCTTCATAGTGAATTTACACTCCCACCAAGTATAACTCAAGCTATGCAAAGAATCACCTGAACCACAACACTGAAAGCAGAGAATTGCCTTTCATTGCCTTTCCAGCAGGGACACTTCAGAAAACACGTATGTTCCATCTGACTGATTCAAGGGTTTTAAAACCTGTTCTGCAACAATAAAACGAAGAAGGCTCATAATAATCCATCCAGGCTGGATTTTGCAGCTGATTAAGCAGATGAGAAGCAGACCCAGAAGCGTTTCATGAGTAAGGTGAAGATAGTCAAAGGAAACCAACATAAATGAGAAGCTGCTTTTTGGCTTGTCAGCTGGAAGCACACAAAACTGAAGGGTTTCCCTCCAGAATAAAAAACAAAGCAAAGAGGGTACTGTATTCTCCTCAAGCTCACAAGTGGGAACACTGGGGTGTTATTGACTGCTTTCTTTTTACTCTTACTTGGACGAGCAGAGCTGGTTGTAAGAGCAGGGTGAGCCTTAAAAGGATATAGCAGACCCAGGTGGGTGGGATGGGATCACATTCCAAATAGTTATGCCCTTTGGAAACTGAACAGGAATAAACCAATAGTGTATAATTTCTATTAAAAAGACAGAATTTTACAAAAAACCAGATAGAAGAACTTCTAACTGTTTTCTCTTCTAAGACTCTGTATTTTCCCAGGTCAGACTTTTAATTCCAACTTAACACCATTATTTTTAAATTCCCGTATCTGCAAATTAACTGCAGTAACATGAATGCAAAACACCTAATGCCCTAATACTTAAAAAAACAACCAATCCAAACCAACCAACCAAAACCCCCACAGGAAATCACTTATCACTCACAAAAGGCTGCAAAAGCAAGTACCCTAATTTAGGCAATGCTATAATAGACTACCTAAATAATATTATTTTTTTTCACTGATAAGTGCCAAAATTGGATTCAGATCCAAAACACAGCAGAACTGCAAACTTAACTTCTTGTTACGGGTCCACTGTACTCTCTCCCTCAGCAGTGCCATTGTAAGAGGCAACACAGTGCAGACTATTCCCCATCATAAACAAGAGATACCAGGACAGCTGATCTACACATGGGCACAGGTGAATGTATTTCACTTGCATCTGAAAGCCCCCAGGAGGAAGTACAATGGGGAATGGGCTCCTAAGCCAGAACAATTCATGGATTTGACACTGTTACTCTCTTCCCTAAGGGTCTGTAAGGTTAGGGCAGAACCAACATGGACAAGGAGTTGGACTAGATGACCTTTAAAGGTCCCTTCCAACCCAAAGTATTAAATGACTCTACGACAGATCCTTTCAACTACAGCAGGGTGCTCCTTAGGGGACTCCAGTCTCTCCCAGTAGCAGTCACGGACACACTTGTGGCATCACACAGCAATGCTGGCAACTACAATGCCAGAAAACCTTCGGCAGCAGAAAGTGTCGGCATCCTTGGCCTTCACATAAGCCAAGGCTGCACTTCCAGCACGACATGCACGTCTGCCACTCACAGCCCATTTATTTCTTCCAGTGCAGTTCAGATCCAGCACTTAAAAGACAGCAAGTCCAGGTGCTGTGCAGCTCAAGGCTGTTTTCTAGCACAATTACTCTCTCTACAGCTGGACTAGATCAGGTCAAGTCACTAAGGTGCACTAATTCAAGCTAAATGTAGTAAAGAAGATTCTGAAAGCTGGAAGCATTAGGAGCTACTACTCACCATGAATTTTAGTGGGTCTTCTGAGCACTAACCATATCAAAGAGCTCAGCAGCTCCAGGCAAAAGCTTCCACCACACTGATTTCAGTTTCATGACAAATGTAAGATGTATAAACCCACAGACTGGCAAAATCCACATAAACCTTACAGACACTTTAATGATGAAAAACTCTGGAGCAAACTTGCACAATTTTTTTGCTGTCAAACTGAAATCAACTATCCTCTTCACTGCTCTGTGGTGTTAATTAACTGAACTGTTCTGTGTAAGAAGCAGCTTCAGCAATTGCCTAGTTCAAAGGACTAAGAAATGCTCCTCAATACAGGATGGCTTACTTTTTTGCAAATGACTGATACCTTCCTAACTAGCAGTGCTTGGTAGAACAGAACCAGAGGAATAGAACAAGTTTTAACTCAAAATGGTTAGGAAGGAGGCAAGAAACATGTGCACCTTTTAATCCAACACTGAGTCAGAAAAAAACCCCCAAACCTATGCTATGTCTACACTTCTGATTGATCTCATTCCTTTATTTAACAAATCCAATTGGAAATGGGGGCAGACAGATAGTTACAGCTCTTCTAGAAGACCAGAAATTCCCACTTACTGAAGATAAACTTGCTTGAAAACCCATTACTCAACATCAGTTCTGGAGGCCAGTACTTGGCTTACTTTAATCTCTTCTTTTTGGGGAGAATTACCATGAATCTGGCCATATGAATTAAAATCAGCTGATTTCTGTGCATGACCCTGGAACCCCTATGTTAAGGCTTCACTAGAACTCATCAAGACTGTACCTCAGAAGAGATCCAGCATGCACAGGATATGTTTTGTTTTTAAAGATCACCTGAAACAACAAGTATATAAATTCAAATTCCAGGATACAGCATGAAACAGACTGAAGGAGCTCAGGTTGTTCTGGAGTCAGAGCTGAGTTGAAATGTGTGTGTATCTCATGAAACAGTTCAAGGTACATGGTGAGGCTACAGACATTTTCTGCCCCTGTAATGTGTTCAGAGCACTCTCTACCCTCAGCACTGAGGGATGGGACATGTAGTCTGAGCCATTGCGAAATAGTTAAATGTGTCTATTAAGATAAGAAAGGTTGTTCTTCAGCATTACAAGGTTTGCTGACTTGACTGTGTGGGATCACAGAAGGAAACTGAAATCCTTGTAACACATCTCACTGACCTCAGTTTTAAGGGTGGCAACGAATAATTGTTGATTTCCTCTAAATTCCCCATCAGCAAAAGCAGAAAATACGCAATTCCTTATCTTATCCCCCCTCCTGCTGCATTGACACAGGGCTGCTGTGGACAAGATTTAAACTTGGGATGCCCAGAAAGGGCCATCAGCAAAAGTTTATCAAGAAAACCTTTCCAGAACAGGAATAAACATGACTTGATCAAATTTTAAGCAAAATAAAGGTAGTACCATATAAACAGAATTAACTCCACTGCTCTAATTAAGATGAGTTTCAAACCATTATAAAAACCATTTTGGGTTAAGAGTATCTACAGCCGTAACAATGCAAGACTGGCTATAATCTTAAAACTGTGAAGAAATTAGGACGTGTTTCTGTTAATAAGTCTTATTTTCACCACTGAAACAGGAAAAATTATGCTGCTTCTCATGAATTTACAGCTGGGAATCATGTTCTTATGATTTCTGACAGTCCTGATGACAACAAATAGCCTAGTTTGGTGAACAGCAGTATTGCCCAAGTGAATCCTTAATGGCATCCTAAAGTCTCAAGCAGTAATTAATTTCTTTAGCAAGTTTGAGAAATAGTTCTGAAAAACAAGATCCGTGATTCTGCTTAAAGGAGAAGGTCTCTTCTTTACTTCCATTCCAGTGTTTCAACCAAGACAGAATTTTTACTTTTACTACTGGCCAAGCAGGGTATTCCTCTTGGCAATGAAAAACCAAGGGACTGACATCCCAATAGCCAAGATATTGGACAAGTCTTGTTAGGAATTCCATATTTCAACTGAGAGGCAGGACATGGCAAAATTCCAGTGGTGAGCACACTTCATTACTGTACTGTCAAGCAAATGCAACAATGATTGCAAACAAAATGTACTAATTTAAGTGATTACTGGTAAAAGTGAAATTCTGGATATTAAGTATTTAATCTTGAATGAAGATCACTTATGAGATTTCCAAGTCAGCACCTGAACTTCTACAGACAGAACATTATTTTTAAAGGACTGGTGCTGGTGAAAGTGTTAGTAAGGGAGAAGCACTGGTCTGTCTAGTTTGAAAGTGGAGGGACAGGGAGCAGATTCTGGGATGAAGAAAGAGGAAGATGTCCCAACAGGAGGGACTTGGCATATTTACAGTTGAGACATGGAAGAAATGCTGTTCAACAGACTTTTTTTATCATTAGGAAGTTCCTGTATCTTCTAGTAGGACACTTGTCAAAGCCAAAATGGAAAGGAAGACCACCAGCTCAAGGGCAATACCCTCAAGCACAGCAGTGTAAAGGTAAAAATGATCATCTAAAGGTGCAATTCAAATGCTCCTCCACTGCACAGACACCCTGGATATTCTAATGCCCACTGGAGAACACAGGCTCTGGCCATGCCAAATCAAGCCTGTCTAGCACATAAGGTAACCAGTACAGACATGAACGATGCACAGCTCTCCATGCACATTGTGAGGACCACTGATATTCCCCAGTCCTGAACAGAAACTGTGATCTCCATACAGTGCAATATAGAATCATAGAATCGACTGGGTTGGAAAAGACCTCCGAGATCATCAAGTCCAACCCTTGGTCCAACTCCAGTCCCTTTACCAGACCATGGCACTCAGAGCCACGTCCAGTCTCAGTTTAAAAACCTCCAGGGATGGGGAATCCACCCCCTCTCTGGGCAGCCCATTCCAATGCCTGATTACTCTCTCTGCAAAGAATTTTTTTCTGCTCTCCAACTTAAATTTCCCCTGCCAGAGCTTGAGCCCATGCCCCCTTGTCCTATTGCTGAGTGCCTGGGAGAAGAGACCAGCCCCCACCTGGCTAGAACTTCCCTTCAGGTAGTTCTAGGCAGTGATGAGGTCACCTCTGAGCCTCCTCTTCTCACAAGCTCAGACCAGCAAGGCATCTTGCTTCCTCAGCAGGCTACTTCTAGAGCATGTACTAGAGCTATAAATCAGTAACATTGTTTAAACAAGGTCTGAACACACTTAGTTCCACTCTTGAATTGCTTGTTTCCAACAGAAATATTTCTCTTCTTAAATACCTGGACTTTTTTCTCTTTGCTCCAATCATATTCAATTAGGGGTTAAACCCATCAGCTCTGGTGAGAGGTATTTGCATCACCTTACTTTGCTAGAAAATCATGACTCCAAGAACTTTATCCTCTGTTGCTTAAAGGGACTGAAAAACTCTTCCACACAATATATGTGGCATCTCTAATAGCTTGGTATTTGGTATTCCTTCAATACATTTTCAACATATGTAAATAAAAGTTAATTGAATATGATCTTTGGGATTTGTGAAATAAAACTGAACACCATAAAACTTGGTTGCAATAATACCAAGGTCATGGGTTCAATCCCCTGTGTGGGCCATTGACTTAAGAGTTGGACTCAATGATCCTTGTGGGTCCCTTCCAACTCAGAACAGTCTGTGACTCTGTTATAACTTGAATCATTGATGAATTGTACCTGAATGATTTGGCAAAATGCCAGGAATATTCACCTGTTTATACTTAACAACAAAAAAAGAAAAATCAGTCAATTTTACTTCCTACAGCTACTAGTCCTGGACGTGACAGCAAGGAGGGTTGAAATGGAGCAAACTACTTTTCCCATTACTCCATAGTGCATTCAGCCTTCTGTGTACCAAAAAGCCAACTTCTTCATTACTTTGCTGTGTTTACTACTCTGCCCCTTCTTCTGTCTCCACTAGAATTCTGCTCCAGTAATTTCTGGACTGTCTGGAAATTATGTGTTTTCAAAAGAATCATATGGACTCAATTATTTCGAAAGTTCAAATGTTGAGATCCACTTTTCTTCTGAGTTCCTCAGAACCTCTGAGCAGAAGAACCGGAACATCTACCTGTAGATTTAACAGCAAACAGTTAAAATTAGAAAAACTACATAAGCAAGACACTTTCTTCAAATGGAAGTGCAAGTTTAAGTAGAACAGTGATTCCTAATCCTGTGGGTGGTTTTTTTATTCAAACTCATCACACAGATCCCCTTCCCGTTGTACTACAGGAGCTCTACATTGTAAAATGCCTTTCAAATGGAAAAATGTTTCTATCAGAAACTCCACATACCTGTAAAGTGACTAGAAGAGGTTAGTCTAGTTACAGTGTGTTGGAACATGCAAAGGCAAAGTGCACACGCTCCTGAACTCAGAATTTGTCAGTTAAGTGGAAATGCTGCCTTGTGAGCAAATCCATGGGCATAAGAAATGTCCTGATCATGCAGGATGTTTACTACTAAACAAAAAGAAAGCCAAACTCTGAAAGTCAATGACTGCCCTTTGCTATGGGAAGCTGGGCAGCAGTTTGGTGAAGAACTTAACCTGAAATGTTTGTGTTACAGGTATATTTCTTAAAAACACCACAGAAATAAGGCTTCAGGAACTGAAAACACAATCAAAAATCAGGTTGCTTTTTTCAATTTTATGCTTGTTGCAAAAATGTAAGGCTGCTACCTGCTTAACTCATGTTCATGAAAATCAGAATGTGAATGGTTTTATACTTCTTATTAACAACTTGTGTACCAGTACCTATCCATCTGAAGGGTAATGCACCCTTTCAGTAACACCTGGACTGATTCCCAAAGCATCTGGTGAACAAAACCCTCATCCAGGCGTGCTCAACAGAACATGTGTCAGCCCGGGACAGGAGGCAGCACGTGCTGAGCCAGACACAGGAGGCAGCAGCACCAAGCCAGGGACAGGCAGTCAGACCCCCTCAGGAGCTTGCAGGGATGGCTCAGAGATGCCCAGGCAGAATTCAGCTCCTCCTGCTGCTGTTCAGCCGGCCATGGGAAGAGGGGAGAGAGGATGAAGCGTTACAGTGTCCAGAGAACAAGGTGCAGAGCAAGGAGAGGCTGCAGGAAGAGAGAGGTGGAGAGCAGCACAGGAGTAGGGAAGTAATTTTTCCTAGGGCCTGAACTGATAAGTGGGACTTCCTGGAAGACCCACTTACTAATTAAAGTCAAACATGTAAACCAAAGTTCACAAAGAAGGGTCATTATCCATAACAAGGCAGGCAAGCAGCTCATTAGCCAAATTTTCAGTGTGATGAACCCCAGCTAGAAGCATTTTCTATTCACCACGTGTTATGAAGGCATCTCATCATAGAACAGTCTTAAATACCAGACTAAACATGACAGGCTCATTCCTGCAAGATACAAGTAAATATCAGAACAACAGAACAGCTTTTAGCCTGTTCAGTACCTTAAACCCTTGTATTAAAGATTTTCAGTTAAAAGAAATAGAGAGAGTATAAAGAAATCTGCTTGTACTGGGACACACCTTTCTCTTTTCTAATCTGAACCAAATGAGGAAGCTCCATCTCACTCACCGGTGCTGAGCCAGCACTCTTTCCAAAGACACTCTGCCTGTTCCTGCCCTCCACACAAACACCCAGACACGCACCAAGCCCAGGGAAAATCGAGGAGAAAAAAAAGGAAAGAATAAACACCAAAACCAGTCAGATTTAAACACAGACAAGCTTCTTGATTCAGTCTGTCCTGTAACCACTCAAGCCATCACCAATGCAAAGGAAGATGGGCCAATCAGCAACAAGGCTACTTAATTTCCCAGCCTGTATACTTAAAAAACCCTACATATTTAGTACGTCACACCAACACTCAGGGCTGAATCTTTCGAAACAGAAATAAACTTTATAGGTCGTTGTATTTACTTTTTAACCCTAAATGTCTAATGATGAGATGCCTATGCATAGGAATTTCTAGTGCTGCACATGTCATTTTCCCAAAATATTTTGAAAAGAGAGGTGACAAAAGATTGTGCACAAGTTACCACTTCAGTGGGAGATACTTACAGAGCCCTAAGAGTCCAAAAGGACAGCAGTACTCAAAATAATAGTGTAAGTCTCTTTGAAAGAGAACATAAGATTTTCGACAAAATTGCCTTTTTCTGAGAGAAAACAATGTATGCTTGACCTAGATAACAGAATCTTCTAAGCAAATCTACAGAAGTTGCTCATTAAACAAAATCCTGACATTTCCAATTCACCCCAAGTCCTTAGAAACAGAATCTTCCTGCGGTGCCACATCAAATCTGAAACAGGTTCCTTAAGATGCACCTGAACTGGATTTCCCTGGTATTTAGACTGAATCCTGCCTTAAATTCATTCTAAAAATCGGATTTATTCCCTAAATCCCGCTGAATTTCCTTTCACCCACACGCCAGTGGACACCCAGAAGAAAAAGAATCCGACTGTCAAACTTTTCCACAGAAGTTGTCCACAAGTTAGAACTTGGGCAAGACTTCCAAAAAAACCCCAAAACCTTCATCCTTCCTCCGCTTCCTTCCCCGAAAACCATCTTTTCCCACCGACCAAAATCGCACTTACAAGAGAAAGCAAACACAAAAAAAACAAAACGAAAAAAAGGGAGAGAGAGCAGCAGAGCACAGCCCAGGCAGGGCGGCGGCTGCGGGCGATGAATGAGGCGGCCCGGGGGTGTTCGGGGTGCGGGGCTCGGTGCGGGGCAGCCGCGGCTTCCCCAGCCCGGGCGGGTCGGGCCAGGAGCGGCCCCGGGCAGGAGGAGCCGCCAGGCCCAACACGGCGGTGTGACCGGATCCCGCTCCCCGCGGGCCGGGGCACGGCCCGGGGCCTCCCCGCGGCCTCCCGCCCCGCCACTCACCAGGATGCGCTTGAAGAGCGCGTTCTCCTTGGGCGGCAAGCTCACGGACGGCATCCTCCCCGCCGCTCCCGCCGCGGGCTCCGGCGCCGCCGAGGCGCTCCGGGGAGAGGGGGGTGGGCGGGCAGGCCGCGTCCCGTCCCCGCTCGCCGCTCGGCCGCCGCAGTCGGGAGCCTCCTCGCCGAAGCACGGCTGCTGCTGCTGCTACCGCCGCGCCGCCTCGCCTGGCCTGGCCTGCCCGCCCCCCGGGCGCTGCCGCGGGCGCGGCCCCTCCCGGCCCGTCCCGGCCGCCGAGCAGCGCCGGGCCCGCCGCGCCAGCCCCGCTCACGTGGTCCCGACCGGGCCGCGGAGCCGCCGCCAAAATGGCTCCGCTGCGCTTCCCCAGCCGGGTCACGGCGCACCCGCGCATGCGCCGCGGCCCCGCGGCAGCCCCGCCCCGGCAGGTGTGTCGGTGCGGCCCCCCCGCCCCGGCCTGGGCCCGGTGTGGGCCCGGGAGGCTCCGCCCGAGACTGGCAGCGGGAGGGGAAAGGCGAAGGGGCTGCCGCAACTCGCCGGGACTCGCACGGCGGAGAGCATCGCCCGCGGCCCCCGGGCACGGGAGGGGCGGGGCGGGGCCGCCCCCGCGGGCGGAGCCGGGCCCGACCGACAAGATGGCGGCGGCGCTGAGGGCGGGCACGGCCTGGGGGCTGCGGGCGGCGGTGCCCGAGCTCGGTGAGGGGCACGGCGGGACTCGGGCGGGGCAGGCGAAGGGCTCTGTGCCCCGGGACTGGCCCAGCGCCCGCGGGAGATCCGCTGCCTGCGCGGGGAGCGGCGGCGGCCCCGAGAGGTGGAGCTGGAGGCGGTTAGAGCAATCCCCGTGGTGGCAGCTTCTCTCGTTATTTTTAATGAAAGCCAATTTCTGCCTTAAGAAAATTGATTAAGAAATTGGTGCTTCTTCCGTGTGGGGGGCAGGGCCCACCGTGCCCCGGCGCTGCTGTGGCAGCGGTGCCCAGAGCGCCCTCGGCGAGGGGCGAGGCCCGGCACGGGGGGTCGGGGAGGACACAGCGCGACCGGCTCGGTGGGCAGGGAAGGCGGGACAGGCTCGGATTTGCGGCGGAGAAAGGGCACAAGGGGCTGCTCGGCGCGGTTGTAGCGCCCTGTCGCCTCTACCGCGGGTTCGGGGTGTGTGCTGCGGTATAACCACAAAGGGATCACCTATAGCATAGAATCATAGAAACAATTGGGTTGGAAAAGACCTCCGAGATCATCAAGTCCAACCCTTGGTCCAACTCCAGTCCCTTTACCAGATCATGGCACCAGCGCCACGGCCAATCTCCGTTTAAAATCTTCCAGGGATGGGGAATCCACCATCTCTCTGGGCAGCCCATTCCAATGCCTGATTACTCTCTCTAGAAAGAATTTTTTTCTGATCTCCAGCTTAAATTTCCCCTGTCAGAGCTTAAGCCCGTGCCCCCTTGTCCTATTGCTGAGTGCCTGGGAGAAGAGACCAGCCCCCACCTGGCTAGAACTTCCCTTCAGGTAGTTCTAGACAGTGCTGAGGTCACCTCTGAGCCTCCTCTTCTCCAGGCTAAACACCCCCAGCTCCCTCAGCCTCTCCCCACAGGACTTGTGCTCCAGTCCCTTCACCAGCCTTGTTGCTCTTCTCTGGGCCCGCTCCAGCCCCTCAGTATCTTTATCTATAGCGCTGTTGGGGGCACCGCTCCATAATGGCGTTTGTGTAGGTGTTTTTTTGTTTTGTTTGTTTTATTCCTGATTGCATGAGTGTCTCTAATGAGTTGGTTTATATTTATTTATAATCCTCTGCCTTTTTTAGCTTTCACTCGTTCTGCATTTGTTGCAAGAAAACCTAATTATGCCAAACCAAACTGGCTGGGAGTTGCCTTGGCGTTTGGCACCTCTGCTGCCTTGTGGGCTCTTGTAAGTGTTTTTCATTTTGTTGTGTTTGAACTTAACTATTGCCAAAAAATCAAAATAGTGGTAAGAACGTAGTGACTACAGCCCGTGGACTTAATTGGGGTGATCTGTTGCCTAAAATGGAGGAAAAACCTTCCAAACAATATTAGGTCATAGCAGGTGTCAAGATTGAAGCATAATCATGTTGACATTTACATTTTCCCAGCTTTATGTTGTGCTTTTCTTTATAAAAATGAACAATTTACTAAGGCTCTCTTTCAAACTTAAAACAGTCATAACAGAAGAATTAATTCTTCAAGCCTGCGGGTTTAGTGATTGGACATTATTTTCCCAATAGATCTTAAAAAAATCCACAAAACAATAAACGAACAAAAAAACAACCTAGGGATTTGCCCCAATAATGTCTTTATCAGACTACTACTGCATTCTCTTCTCATTTTTCTGCTGATTAAGGTTGTTGTTAGCCAATTTCAGTAGATGAAGACCCCTTTTTTCTTGAGCAAAATGCAAGATACTCCCCATTTCAGAGAACTCAACAGGCTTGATGTTGTTAAACAAGTGGGGTGTAGTAGCTCTCAGAAGGAAATGTGCACTCCGATGATGAAAGTGTTTTCAGGGTGGAGTGGATTCCCCTTGGGGTTTTCCCCTCTTTGGGGAGTGGTGAGTTGATTGACAGTACAAGCTCCCCGCCCCCAGTTGGTCAGTTTATTCAGTGAGGCATTTTTTCTGCAGGTTTTTCAACTGATAATTTATAGATGATTTATTCTGTATTGTCCTAGTTACATACTGGTTTGCATTCCAAAATAGGAGTTTTATATTCTGTGGAAATCTTGTTGTTCTCTGGATCCAGCTGTGAGTTGTGTAGCTGTTTATTGTATATTGCTATTTTACAGCTTATCAAGCAGCACAATGAAGATGTGATGGAATACGAAAGAAGACAACAAGGGAGGCAGCACAAATGTACAGGATGTTCATAGTAAGTGTCCACATACAGATTGTTTTGACTTAAATTCTGAAGATCTTTGTCATCTGTTGGGAGTCATGATATCAGACTGACTTACATTCTTCCCTTATTATTTTCCTTAATTCTTTATGTCTTGGCCTCTGCTGTTCTAACTCATTCAAACTTTAAAATAATAAGGTGACTGATCTTTATTGTCACGTGTTTGCTGTTGGCTTTCTGTCTTGAACATCTGAATTTTTGGACAATAACATCTCTTACAGTGTCTATAATGAATAAAGGTTGTAAATTGAATACCTTACAAAGGGCTCAAGGAGATCAGAGTGACTAAAAATAGCTTTATCTTTACATCTTGTTATTTATTTTAACATGTCTACAGTGGAAAATGTTCTTCTCAGTTTCACTTCTATATTACACATAAAAATGATGGAAAGTCGATGCCCATTGATGTGCATTATAGGGCAGACTGATCATTGTCCTTTTCAGTGTGAAAAACGTAATTGTGTGTCTGCCAGCTAAGAAATCTTTTTGAGATTGTGGCCTCAGAGCAATTAACACACTAAATGAAAAAATTCCTTATCCTAGATAGAGAAAAACTTGTGGTGCTGTGGTTATTTTTCACTGTGTACGTTCCTCCTCAGAGGAAAGTACGGGATGTCATGTTTTTGTGTTCATTCCATCTGTTTTTCTTGTTGCTAAGAGTTTTTTCCCCTCTTTTTTAGGTTGATATGCTCAGTAAGAGGTAACGTGATCACTGGTTGTCCTACAAGTAAATGAGCACAGCAAGAGTACAAAGTTATGTAATTACTTGTATGTTCATACATTTCATGTGCATAAATATGGAATAAATTATAAAGTCTAGAAGACACTTTCAAGGACTTTTATTGGCATTAATATTTCATTCTGCTGGTCTTGAAGTTGTTTCATGCTGCATTTGCATTTCACAATTTCTCAATCTTATTTTAAAAGTTCTGTTATTCTGGAAGGTATATTACAAAATCGGGCATCAGTTCAGAGGAAGTTCAGCAAATATTCCAGAATTCAAGTGTATTCTTACACTGCCATCATTTGCACTGCTAAATTGATAAAATAATCAAGAATAGGATCTGTGGGAAACCTCATAAAACTACTCTGCAGAAATGCCAAAATGTGCGTTTTCCTGTGTGCATTTTGGGAATTGCTTGTGCCTGGGAGTGCCTACAGTGCTGACATTGACCGTGGCTGTGCAGAGTAACTGTCTCCGGTGTGAGCACCGCCCTCTCTTCATGCATCAAGGTCAGTCAAGGACAAAGGCTGGAAAAATGGGAGTCGGCAAAATTAGGCATTAAATAATCAGAGGGACCACCAAAGGTCTGTATAGAGACGGGATGAGAAACAGGGGCAACTGCCCAGCAATGTCGGGAGGAGAGGAGCAGCTGCACAGCTCTGCCCCCAGGACGCCCATGGCCGTGACAGTCCACATGATCCCCCATCGGCGCTTCACTTCAGTGTTTTACTGCCAGCGCTGGGCGGCTGTGTCGCCGTGTGTAACCTGAGTGACCTTGGCCGTGGATTTGGTTGATTTCACCATTTTTCTTTTTCCTCCCATGAACTGTTAGCAAAGGAGCGCTCTTGGAGTACGCCCTATTGTAGTAAAACAGTAGTTTGTTCCTCACTGCCTTCCCCCTCTTGCTAAACGCAATCTCTCCTATCCTGGGTCTGTTGAGCAGGGAGCTGTGTTTAATTTCCCAGCTCATGCTTCAGCACCGTGTCCGGCGGCGCTCGGCCAGGGCTGTCCGCCCTTGCGTTCCGGGAAGGCTCTTCCCGTTGTTCCCGGCACGGCTCCTGTCGCTGCCCGGCGCGTCCCCGCCGTGCCCGGTCACCCCCAGCCTGTCCAGGTGCGCTGGCGCGGGGCGGGGCCGCGGCCCGTTCCGCCCCCGCGGCTCGGCGGGGCGGGGACCGGTGTCTGTCGCTGCCGCCCCGCTCCGACGGGCAGCCGAGTGCCCGTTCAGCTCCGCGCCGCTCCCGGCACCGCCGCCACCATGTCCCTCTGCAGGGCCGCCTCGCAGGCGCTGGCGTTCCGCCTGGGCAGGGCTCCCGCCGCCGCCGGCCGCCTCAAGCAGCGCGGTACGAGCTCCACCCGAGGCCGGTGGAGGTCACCGGGACGGTGACAGGGACGGGACGGGGCGGGCCGGGCCGGGTAGGGCGGAGGGGACGCGCGAAAGTCGCGGGGCCGGGGCAGGGGCAGGTGCGGCGGGGGCTGTTCCGGGTCTCCGTGCTGGACACCCCCGACCGCAGGGACCGGCTGTCCCGGGTCTCCGTGCTGGGCACCCCCGGCCGCAGGGACCGGCTGTCCCGGGTCTCCGTGCTGGGCACCCCCGGCCGCAGGGACCGGCTGTCTCGGGGCTCCGTGCTGGGCACCCCCGGCCGCAGGGACCGGCTGTCCCCGGGCTCCGTGCTGGGCACCCCCGGCCGGCCGGGACCCCCTCCCTCTGCCCAGGGCAATGAAAAGAGGGGGCCGCTGCTGCCTTCCCTTCGGCCCCCAATACAAGGAACAGCAAGGTACAAATGCCTCTGTCTGCCGGCCCCGGGAGCTGCGGGGAACACCCGGCGCGCCGCAGCCAAGGCTTTTGGCGCATCAGGGTTGTGTAACCAATGGCAAAAAAAAATGTGCCAGCCGTGTTGGGCGATGGCAGCTCGCTGAGACACTCCGGCTATAGCCGGCAGCCTCGGAGATGAGGGTTGGCGAGAAACTGCTGCGGAACGAAAATGTAAATGTACGGAAATCCATTAGGATGCCTGGCTATTGAAGAGGAGTCTGAGAAGTGTGTCATGAGACAGATGATGCTAAACATAATCTGGCACACGATATGAACGTTTTGAGATTGCGACTATTTTTGCAGCTGCCAATAGCAATGCTCAGAGCCATTTTATCTTTCCTGAGCCCTCTTTCAATGAGGCGTTTCTCATCTGGGATCAAGTCAGGAAATTCGGCTGAAAGCTTTGTTAACCAAGAGAATGACGTGTGTTTTTCGTGGGTCTCTTTTTGAGATGTACAGATGGATCCCAGCCTATAGAAAGCATCAAAGCTACAGAAACAGTGAAGACAAATGAAACGTGTGGCACTGCTGTTAGAGTCAATATGTACCCAATCAGTAAAATTGTGTAATCCTACCTATATGCCCTGTTGGCCAGTGCGTGAGGTTGAGGGTATGTGTTGAAATGTCAGCAGTCTGTTTGGGAATGAAAGAACGTGAATTCAAAGGAAAAGGCTTTTTTTAAAGTTCTCTGTTATTAACTGAAGAGAATTTGTTACCTTTGCTGATCATAAGGAAAAAGGACAGATTCATTCTTTTACATACTTCAGTCAGTAATATTTTTTTTACATTCCTTGGTCCATATGGACTGTATCCAGTACTTGGCAGCTGATGGCAGACAGCACAGTTCCCAGAAAACCTTCCCGTCTTAGGAAGAGCTCAGCCATCAACCTTGTTCTGTTGAGCACCACACCCTGTCTTGCTCGTTGTAGGGAACGTCACTAAGCTGTACCTCTCTGTTACATCTTTTTGAATCAACCTATCCCAAACAGTGTTCAGATTCCATAATTCTATTTTGTGATCATATTTTAGCAGCACTTGACATCAATTTGCTTGATGGTTTTTATAGCACCTCTTCGCCAGATGTCATCTGGGAGTGTTCCTGGCTCTTCTGGAGAGAATATGATTGTCTATCTTCTTGCTGGTGTTGCTGCTTTTGGTGGTTTATTTTATGTAAGTGTTTGGGGATTGGAGCTGTGTGTGCTCTCTGAGTTGGCATGGATGGTATAGGGTGTATTTTGGGTTAAAGAATATGGTCAAGATGGACACCAGATATGGTGGCTGAATACAGCCTACCTTAAAAACCATCTCAGGAGAACTAGTGAAACAGAATGCCTGTTGTTTGCCTGTTTTACTGTTACTTTCATAACTAGTGCTGGGTCATTCTCACTGGAAAGCATATTTAAAACTATGTGAAATGAATGTGTCCAAAGATGGAGCAAGGCACCTGCCTCTAACCTTGTGCCTCTTCTTATCAACCACAAACATTAGGAATATCTCCAAACAGGCCAGACAGATGTGAAATAAGCTGTCTGAAGCTGCAGCGGGAAGATTATGAACCTTGTTAATTTGTGCACAAAAAGAAAGATAAGAATAGTAGTTAATTTGAAAAAGCATGTTAAAGTTTTGTAAACATGTGCTTTTGTTAAACTTTTTGGTAACCATTCTCTTCCCTGCTTCTAAATATGTCAGAGTCTGTGCTTCACATCCCTGAATCCTCCATTTGATAGCTTAAATCCACCCCTCTTCCCCAAGACCTGAGATAGTGATTAGCACATCCCAGAGAGGTACATATTTCCCTGCCCTTCAAAATAATCCTCTTTAATGGTAAGTATCTATTTGTTCAAAATATCAGACTTGTTTGATTACGTATCCAAAGGAGGAACAACTTCTCTTGCTGTCACGTGTTTACCACATTAGAAAAAAATAATGATCTTATTGTAATTATCTTTTAAAACACTATTTTGAGTTCCTGAAACACAGCAGCACTTCCAAAGCTGCCCAGTATATTGTATTTGCTTTCTTACAATGGAGAAGTATGAAATGCATAAATATGTTAGTATAGCAGGTTGTTGCTTTTTTTAACCTTGCTTAGCATAAATTGTATATGCCTTTTAAGATGGGCAGTAGCACTTGCTTAAAAATCCTTCTTTCTCCCTCTTCCCTCTTTGTGTTTGGTAACTTTGTAGGGATGTAGCAATAAGTTCAGGTGTAATTTCCTTTCAGGCCTACAGAGTAGTCAGTTCATCCCGCAGCAGGTACATTGACCATATGAATGTTCTTCATGAGAGAGCTGAAGGGCGGAAAGGCAATCCCTGGTCAAGGAAGGGTGAGTTGAGCTCTTCTCTCTTCTTCCCTGGGTACATGAGTATCTGGAACAGATTTCTGGATTGTCTAATCAGGCCTTAACACCGTCCAAGTCCTTGTCTGAACTGTGTGTGTGGGAGTAAAAACAAAGGTGGTTGTGCAGTGTTGATCTTTTACAAAGCTACTGCTGTGCAAATTTTGGGAATGGTGTTAAAATGTTCAGGCAGTGAATCTGGCCTGTGATCCACCTGTGAGAGTCTCTGTGGATGGAAAGAGTTGATGTGTGAACCATTAATTGTACAGTGGATATTTGATTTACTGGAAGCTTAATGAAACTTGACTAAAAGCATAATGCTGTCAATATCAGTTTTGGTTTTTTGTTTGTTGGAGAGAGAATATCTTTTCCTCAATCAACAGGTTGGGTCCAGACCACATGCCATCAGAAAACACAGTTCAATAGTTTAAAAAAAGCCCATACATTTTAAAAAATATTCTAAATTGGACCAATTTTTGTCCCAAAACTTTGATTTTGCCCTTTTTAATTTAGGGTTAAATGAAAAGCAGGAACTACATAAATATATGGCAGATCCCTACTTGGCTCTTCGTGCTTGAATAATTAGACCATGTTAGTTCAAATACTTGTAATGGAATGTTGTCTCTGTCTGCATCAATTAGTGTTACGGTGCCATTAATGTAAAAGATAAAACTTTGGCAAGCATGGCCTTGCTAGGAAAAGCAACTAGAAAAATTACTTAAGGATCTTTATATATTTTTATTTAGTTATTATTAAAAAAGCAACTATTGAAGCCAGAACACTTGAAGCTCTTCCTTATTTTTTCTGATGCTGACATCTAGGGAATTGATTTAATACATTTGCATGCACACAAAGGATAGATTTGGATAAAGTATGCTGAGTTTAAATTTTGTTTTTCAGTGTGAGAACATGATTTGAATTGTCTGCCTCTGTAATTATTTCTTTTGAAGTTGTTAGCCCTGAAGTTCCATAACACATCCTTTAGTTTTAGAACTTTAAAATTACAGATTTTAAAACCTAATTTCCTTTTCCTTAAGCAGCTGGAAGCAATACAGTTTTTCAACTCCATTCATTAAATACTGAGAATTCAGCTACAGTTTTAATGCAATTCTTCCTTGTCCCTAAAGTAAAAAATCTAACCAGGGCCAAATTGGGTAGTTTTTCCCAGTGACCTGGTCTGCTGCTGCTCAGGGCAGGAGTGAGGGTTACCCTTGTTGCATTCTGACTGCCACAGTCAGAAGAACACAGTAGATGTGGAAGCAGTAAGCAAACCTCCCACTGCACTCCCAATGGCATCAGTGTGTTCTCTCTTTTCTCTTAAGGTTCCCTTCTGCAAGGTACTGAGTTTTAGGCCTACCAAAATGTTGGAGCAGGATACCCGCAGGGTCAGTGGGGCTGTTGGGCCACTGAAGGCTAAGCCTGTGTTGCCCGAGGCTGGGGTAAGAGTACTCAGTGCTCTGCAACTTACCTGGTTGTGAATTTGGGTACTCTCGAGACACCCCACAATCTGATCCTATGTGCTGCTTAGTAACTTAATATAAATACCACAACCAGTGGCAGATGATTGCTGCCTCCCTTTCTATTGACAGGAAGAGGTCCATCAGAAGTCCAAAATGTTTCTAAGGCCATTCAGTGAACGCAGTTGAAACTTGTTTCCTGTATAATTTTCAGTACTGGACTTCTGAACAAATGCTCAGCCTGGAATTTTTAATTGGACTTCTGGGTAGCTAATTCCAATTCACAATACAAAGCTACAGTTGAATCAGCTGTTTTTAAAAATCCTTCTTCATTCCCAACTGTGGATTCCCAAAAGAGGTTTCTGTTCTAACTTTTCCTATGGAATCCTCTGTGTGCCTTCTCAAAAAAGTTAACATCCCTCTTCCTCCCCTTTTTTTCCCTGCTCCCTGCATAGTCATGTATTTGTGTGTATCTTGTCACAGAGTGTTACTTGCCATAGTTTTGCTTTTCCCAGAAGGGCCACTGCAGCTTCCTTTCCTGTGTGTTCTTTGGAGTCAGTCCTTACACTGTTTCACAGCAACCATTGCTGATAAGAGCAATTGAAAATTCCCTTCTCAAAGTAATCTGATATTTTTTTAGGGCCACGTTAAACCAAGCTTAAAATAAGCTCTAAAACAGGGCTGGTAACCATATGAAGTGGTGAGGAGAACAGCAACATGCCCAACAGAACATTCATGGCGTATTTGCTGCATGTCCTGTCATAACTGAAGAACTTTCTAGGTGGAAGAACTTAATACTGGGGAGCAGCTGATCAGAGAGAGTCTTTGGACAGGATTTTTGTGGTTTCTCCTCCAGGGGAAAATTCTCCCCTTTGTGTCTGAACCCAAAATGTCTTTTACAGAGAACTGTACATAGCAAACAAATCTCTCAAAACAAGAGAAACAACCAAATCCTTTTCTAGGTTTGTTTGTTTATTAGAGGGTTGAAATTATATTTAATAGTATTTTAATTAATGCTATCATCGGACTTAACAAAAGATCCAATAGCAAATCTCCTGTAGCTCTTTTGAATGGAAAGCTACTCTCAAATTTTGGGAGGGATATAAAAAGCCCCTGGGAGAAGCCTGACTTGAAGTAGGAGTAGGAAATCTGGGACATCATTTGAACTGTAAAATGATGTTTGGCTTGCAGGACCTTCTAGTTGCTTATTTAGCAAATACTGGGCTTTGTCTTCCATTTGTGTGTGTATCCTTTGCACTTGTTCCTGATTTCCTTCTTTTTTAGCTATGACTTTTCTTTTTTAACATGATGCAAGCTGATTCAATCTTTCTAATCTATACTCTGCTTTTACACTTTCCAGACTAAAATACAAGGGAAATCCCTTTCCAAACCTGAGGAAGTTAAATACAAACAAAGGACAGTCGTTCACCATTGCAGCCTACCTTGGGATGACTTTGTACCTTCTATTGTAAAACTCCACACTTGTGAGACTTAAAAGAACTACCTGTGTTTGCAAGGCCAAACCATATTGAGCTTATTACTGAATCTGCTTTGTAGAAGGCAGTTCTGAGATGGAGAAGCTGGCTGTTCTGAATGAATGCACTCTATACTTGACTGTCCAATAAAGTGTACTGAATGCTGAGCTTGGCTGTTAGTCTGTTCTTTGTGTAATGAATTTAGTTGTTTTTTTAAATATAGTGTTTTCTTAAAGGGACATGATCAGATTGTATAATGCAAAGCTTTGGTTTTTAGTGAGCAATGAATGGACTTGTCTTTGAACACAAAAAGGTAGGCTTGCTCTAGCATAAGAAAACCAAGAAGTAAAATCAATCTGTTTAGTTTATAAACAGATATAAAAGAATAAAACAAATTCTGACTATGTCTCTTTAAGCTCTTTTGTTTACACTGTATTACAAACTTTATTTCCAGTTCTATTTTTTCACATGGTGAGTTGGTTCTAGTGGTGAACTTGAGATGAACACTTGGTATATAACTTTCTTTTGTTAACTTATGTTAGTGCATGTTTGCATGGTGGTTGTGCATCTTTGTTGCTTTGTGCTCTTGGTTTTTCATGACTTGTCTCAGCTGAGGCTGAAGTAATGCATGACTGAGGAACACTGTCTTTTTCAGGTCCTAAAGAGCCCGACCCACAGCGTGTAGGCAAGTCTTTCAAAGGGAATTGGTACTTCTAAGAAGCAAATAGTTATAAGTGGTCATACCTCTAAGAAAGTGAATGCTGACCACTTAAAATTATATACACCTCTAAGGGTTTTATTCAGCCCTGCAGACTGCCTTGCCTTCCTTTCTTGAGCACCGTGGTTCTCACAAAGGTCACAGGGCATTCAGTACAGCTTTAGAGAAAGCAGGGGGAATAGGGATGACAGAATACCCGTGGCTAAGAGAAGGCCCAAAACCCATCTGAAAACTGCTAACTCGTTGGGTTCACCATTATTGGAGCTGTTGGCAGCCAAGTCAGCCACCTTGAAAATAGCCCTGTGCTAACTGGGGGCACACCTTGGCTTGCAGTGCCTCCAAGCATGGTAGCAAATGTCTTATTCCCAGTGTGGTAATTCCAGGGCTGGGTGCAAACAGGACAGGAGTCATGCTCGCTGTGTCACCTGTAAGTGTACCATCACTGGCCCTTTCAGCACAGTGGCTTTGAAGCAACACTTGGCAAAGTCCTTTTTATCCCTCCCTGCACTCCCACCCTTTAGAGTCACTTGCTTTAAGCCACAATTTCTTTTTTTATTCCACTGAAGCAGTTAAAAAACTCGGTAATTAAGAATATGGTTTCCTCATCTTGTAAACATCTTTTGTTTGGTGTCACATTAGACAGTGTGGGGGGATTAATAATTGATTTTTGTGTGGGTTTTTGTGAATTCTGATCCCCAGGCTTAGCTTCCCATTTTCAATTTAAATGCGGATGGTGGTAAAAAGTAGTTGATGAAATTTTTTGTTGCATGCATGCACTTTACTCTCTTTATTGTATTAAATAAATCCTTAGAAGGTGATGAAGAGACAGATGAAGTCACTGAAGCAGAGAAAGCCACAGAAGAGGCTGATGCAGCAGATGCTGCTGGACCCGCAGCACAGGAGGAGAGTGCTGGACCCGCAGCACAGGAGGAGAGTGCAGGATCGGAAGCACAGGAGGAGAGCTCTGGGGAATCCCCAGAGGCTATTGGGGAGAACATCTTACTGGCTCCAGAGGCATCCCCTGTTGTGGAGGAAGCACAGCAGGAAGCTGCTGCTAATTCAGAAGCTGCTGCTAATTTGGAAGTTGCTGCTAATTCAGAAGCTGCTGCAGTGCAAGGTTAACTTATTAATGTGGTTTTTGAGTGTGTGTGTTGTGCCTCCTACAGAACGTTAATGTTCCTAATGGAGTTTGTCCTGCAGTGAAAACTAATTTAGGTGTTAACTTGACATATATCATGGGCATAAAGTAATTAAGTTTATTAAATCAGTGTCTCTGAAAGCATCCTGCCTCTGGCACCCGAATTAGTGTCTCAAACGAGTAGAGTGAAACCTTTATTTTATTACCCCATTGTATTTCTCTTTCTTAAGATCTTATATTACGTTGACCATGTAATTAGTTAAACAGTTATTTTAGTGACCTAGTTCTTAAGAGTTTGTTAAAGAATCCAAACACTTGATTTCACTGGCCATTCCAAAGATAATCACACTAAATAATAATATGTGTTGTGTCAATGCAACTTCAATAGAATCTTGCATAGCAGCAAAAATGCTGTCATGGTCTCAGTTTTAAGGATATACTAGACTAAAATTTGAAAATGCAGTAAAATATCAAGTTGGGGTGAGACACTAATTTGATTGGTGGAAACATACTCAGTATTTTGAACTGTCAGGGTGTTTGAAATGTTTTGGCTTACCGTGCTTCTAAAAAAATCGTAATAATACAAATACAAATCTATCCATGATTTGCACAAGATACAGGATTATAATTTTGGGGTTTTATAGCACTCTTTTTTTTTTTTTGCTACTAACTTTGAGAGGATATATCTAAAACACTGGTCAAAATGGGATTAAAAGTATTATGTCTGCTAGTCCACGGTAAGTTGTCACAGTACCTTAAAAGGTGTTAGCAGAGCCTGGAATTATTCTCCCCTTTTTCCTTTGTGACTCCAGTGAGGGATGGATGCAACTTAATTGCCTTTTTACCAAATGAACTTGAGAAATGGTGCAGCACTTCCAATGCCTTTGTGAAAGGTCTAGGTATGAATGACATTTTAATTCAAGTGTGAATAGTTCCTGTGCTTGTCCATAAAACAATCCACTGCAAATAACTTTTTAAAACAATACTTGGTCGGATCTACTGTACGTGATACAGCTAGTAGAAAACAGAAGTAAGTACCTTGCTAGTGATTATCACTGCTTATATGTAAAAATATTTACAAGGTAATAGTTAAAATATCTAGAACATTAAAAATTTCCATTTCTATGAAATATTTAGACCACTTCATTTAGAAAGGAAACAGTCTGGTGTATGCTAATGTTAGTGAATTAGACCTGTTATAAAAGATATGTTTTAAAATGTCTTCCAGTGTTTGCTCTACAGAGCAATTGCAAAATTTCAGTTTGATTTCATAAGCACTTGCTTGTGTTTGGAAGTGGTTGTATATTCCTTTCCCAGTACTTATCTAGGAATAACTGTTAATTGTTGGATAGGGTGGGATCTTCTGTTGGTAAATATTTCTGCCATTTTATTGAAGAAGAAGCAGCTATGAGATTTTCCAGGAGAAACATTGTGCATAAGTTAAATAGATCTTGGGAGGAAAATCTTTCCTGTGAGGAAAGTGAGTCACTGGAACAGGTTGCCCAGAAAAGTTGTGAATGCCCCATCCTTGGAAGTGTTCAAGGCCAGGCTGGATGAGGCTTTGAGCAACCTGGTCTAGGGAAATGTGTTCCTGCCCGTGGCAGGGTGGTTGGAACAAGATGATATTTAAGGTCCTTTCCAACCCAAACTATTCTATGGTGATTTTGTGATTAAGTCTGAGGATCTCATTCTGAACATGGTGATTACATGTACTTACTGATTATTGTTTGATAAGAAGAAATGTGTTTTGTTACTTGTCTTAGTTACTTGCTGGTGTTTTCTGGAAGTGGAGAAGCTATCTAGAAATTACTGATTTCTTAAATCTATTTTCTCTGGCAACATGCTGAGGAAAACAGCACTAGAGCCACACTTTGTTATGCTAAGATTTACAGGGGAGTCTGAGGGTCATCTCAGGTGTCCTCTGTCAAACCTTGCTGCAGTGGTTATTCTGTGCTGTGTGCTGGCAGAAACGAGACCTGTGGGGTCCACAACTGTTCAGAAACTAAAGCAAGGGAGTGTTCTCCCCAGTGTAGCACTGCCTGGTGTGTTTGATGTTCCTGGGATGTTAAAACCTGCTCCTGAGCTCAGTTCCTGTGTGCCACTGGTCCCCAGGGAGGATTGCTCTGAACAGCTGCTGGTGACAGGTGTGTCCAGCCAAGGGTGAGCCCTGAGGACCTTGCCGTGGGTTCACATGAGGTCACCCCTGGGGCACCCTGTAACCAGAGTCCTGTCCCGGGAAGCTGGAGAGGCTCCTGCTGCCAGGCCACCTTAGCACTCACCGCTCCCCTCATCCCAGTCCTGTGTGCAGAACAGCATGGCCCCTGGAGCAGTTCTTCCAAGAAATTCCTGCCCACGAGAAGGAAGGTCGCAGGCAGCACATGGTCTAACACACAGGCTTAAACTGGTATCCCTCTAAGCTGTGTAAAAGCTAGTTTCCATTGGCATCATACTTTACAAGAAGGTGGGGGTTTATTTCAAAAGTTTTCTGCTTTCTCTGTTCCTCTTTGCTCAGTGTCTCCCTGCAGACAACAGATACTGTGTTTAAAAAACCCCAACATTGCGAATTAAAATCCTTCTGGATATACCTTACAGTTTTGTGTTTAACCATCTTTATAATTTGTGTTATCTCCATTTAGATGGGGGTGAAAGTGTATTTCCACTTTTACTGAGGTAGAGAAGGTATTTTTTGTTGAAAACTTTGGGTAAAAGTACTTATTTAAGTAACTTACTAATTTGTTGGAGGCTTGACGTTACTTCTGTGGATGAAGGTGCAAGGATTTTTATTGTTACCAGTAAACCTCTGCTTTTTCAAATGCAATTGTTTCTTTTAATCTGTAAGTTCTTCTGTAATGTTTGGAAGTGCAGGGTGCCAATGGACACTTGTCTCCAGCTCCAGTATAAGTACTTATGTATATACCTATGGTATGTATACAGGTAATATGAATGTGTGATTATACATGGATGTGCAGAAGAAAACCCACCCAAACCAAAACAAATATCAAACAAACAAACAGTAAAACTTCCCAACCCAGCCTTGGAGGTAGATGCTTAATACTTAATCAGGGTAATTTCCATTTCAGACAGTTAATTACAATTGTAACTTCCTGGAATTTTCTCCTCACTCAATTTAAGCAATTTACAATCCACTACCGGTATCTTGAATTCTGTGAAATATTGTAGCCAAAAAAAAGTACTGTGCTATGTTACTCTCTTCCCCAAATTTTAGTTTCCTCGAAATTCTAATTTTCTCTCCCTTTTTATTGCTTCACCTGTCACTCTTGGTTACTGCCTGATGGTGTTAAAGTTCCTACTGTTCTAATGTACTCTGTGTCTGGGGACCATAAATTAAGACGATTTTTTCTTTCTATAGAACAAATGCTATGAAGTGCACAGATTGGCACGCCGCTGTTTGGATTAGCCAGGGTTGTGACTTTTAGTTTTTGGATTACCACTGTAAACTTTTCTCCAGCTCTGGTACTGAGGCTTGAAGTTTTGGCATTATCAACTGAAATAACAGAAGCCATTAGCCCCAGTCCGTACTTGCTTGGACTCCTGACTTCTGTAGCAAGGGTCTTTCTAATTTTCAACGTACTGAAGGACAGGGTCTCTTCTCTGTTTGTTATCTCAAATGCCATTTGGGTGAGTGACTTGATTTGGGGAGGATTAGCACATGAATGTGCCAGTGTTTTCCATGTTAAGCTTCAAATGGCATTACAATGCCAGTTGTCTGCAGCCTAGAGAAACAAATAGAGGCTGCTCTGGGCAGGAGTTGCTGCTTTCAGGACAGGACTTTTGCTGACCCAATCATACAATGATGCCAAGCAGACAAAAACCCTGACATGATCAGTGCATGTTGTTTTTCTTGGTAAACTACCAAATTCTGGGTGTGCTGACACAGGAAGTACTCTGAAAATGGCCCAAGAGTCCTCAGAGTTCTGTGCAATTGCTCATACTTACTCAGAGACCTTCAGAATTATATTCCTCAGTAGGACAGACATGTCCTTCTAAGCATTTGTTTATGTGAGATGGAGAAATGAGGATCTTTTTATTTTTCATTGGTTGTGGTAGACTAATCTAGCTGAATTAGGCCCTAGAAAGTTGAATTATGTGAATATAATCCTACTGGGGAAGTATCCATATCTGTGGAACTTCTGTTGGGTATTTCTGTTTCACATTTTATCACTTCATTTATCTGTCTCTTGGACTGCTTACCTTTTATCTCTGATTGCCATACACTGGTTTTTTCTCTCTTCCTCCTGTTTTTCCTTAATGAAACTAAGCTTGTAGATGAGTCATCATAGGAAAACTGGAAAATCCCTGTGGCAAGGAAGTGAACAATATTTAGAAAAGACTTCTGTAAAAGTTGTGAGCATCTGAAGACCCACGTTGGTAAATGGGAAGACTGTTTAGTTTTGACCAGCTTAGCTGAAAAGAGAATTTTACAGCATATGCTGGGCTGAGGAAGATGATTTTGATGAAATGGAAAAACCCCTAGAGCTTCCCAGCTAAGAGTAGAAACAAATAAATGGGGGAGACTATTTGTTGTTGAACAAGGGGACAAGTAACTTCTCAAGAAAAGATTAAAGCTAGTAAAAGGACATAGAGTGAATAATGCCTAAATGATTGTAACTATTAAGGACAAAATAGACTTACTGCTTCTACTAATATTTGTAGCTCATTGTCAAGACTTAAAGGGAATCCTGAAATATGTATGTATTCAAATTGGAAAGCAAGAACTCACTCTGGACAACAAAAACTGTTAGGTTTTACTTTACCTTAAGTAGTATTACCTGTGTTTGAAAATTTCCTATAAATACATCACCCACAGGAATACTATTAGTGTCCTGCTTTAGAAGAAAAATGGCAACAGGGACTCCTTTCTGCTCTCCTGTGGTGGCAGTTCAAACCACAATGGTTTGGTGTTAATTTTTGGGCAATGTTCCTCATCGCAGAGAAAAACATCCTTTTCAAAAAACAACATGCTGAACTTCGCTCCTTTGAAAACAGAGTAAAATTTGGTGTATTACTTTGTATAGGGAATGTTAAAGGAAATGTCTACCTTAATTAGAAGTGTTTTTAGAACATACATCAAATTAATGGTGCATTTTCATATACACTCTTTATATTAACTTTTACTAGTTTTCCTCCTGATCCATTCCAATCAATGAGTAGAAATGATTCTATGTTTAAAGCAAACAAACATGAGTTGTTTCTCATTGCTACAAATCCGATGTTACAGAATATAAAACAATATACTTGAAATTATATGAGGTATTATAAACTATTCTGTATTAATGTGACATGCACTTTTATGCTTTATTCTGAACATTACAGGCTTGTCTGAAGCTTTTAAAAATCCATTTAATTTTTCATCCATTGTAGAATAAGCTCTCTTGAAGTGAGTCTTCTGGTCATTAGTATGAACTAATGAGGCTTTTTTTGGGAACTAGTGACCTACATCAGGCACAAAAAACCTGTGACATGTTTGGTTGATTGAACTTGTTTCTCTTCTTTCTGTATGGAGTGAAGAAAAGTATTAGTCTTAAAAACATGCTTCATCATGCCATGGTTTAGGCCCTCAGCTGGACCTCATGGATTTTTATCTGGATTACTTATGGATGGCTTGAAAAAAGGAAAAGCTGTCATATTTTTGTAGTTGAGGGATTGTAAGAAATCCCGGCCTTCCTCTGTTCATCAGTTTTCTGAGAACCCTGGGCTCTGAGCCTCTCATTCAGGTTTTTCGTATGGAATAGCTGAAATGCCAAAGGGAGAAAACTGCTGCCCATGGGCTCTAGTGGGGCATTGCAAGGTGGGAAGGGTGGGAACGTTGACGCTGCCTTCGTGCTGTGTCCAAACATCGGCATGGTCAGGCCAGGGCAGTCCCACCAACAGTATCTTGGCACAGTGTGGGCTTCAGCAGTGCCAGCCACTAGTTCCTATCCTGTGCATCCAGGGAACTGATCAGACTGAAAAACAGTCGTGCTTTTCTAAATAATTGTTCTTTCCCTGACTCTGTTTAGAACCTAGAACTGAGAGGTTTATTTTTCCCTGTGGGGCCCAAGTGCTGATTTCACAGTGTCATTGGTCTGTGGTTAACCACCCAGTACATTTTTTCCCCTTTAAGTCAAATGTTTAGGTGTCAAGAGTTTTTCCTTTCCAAAGAGTGAGTTGGATAACTTGGTATAGCTGCTTAGAATCCTAAATGTTCACTGAATAAAATGCCAATGAGCAGAGAACATTTCAGGTGGTCCTTAGCGATGTTCGTGGTGGGGGGGATGTTCTTGGTGGGCATCTACAAGCCCTCCATGCTGACCATCTCCCTGTATCTTCTTGGCCAAAGACACCTGAACCACTTGGTCACATTCCAGGGACAGATGCACAGTTTTGCCTATTTTATCCTAAACTGCCTTGGTGATTATTATATCCCTCTGTTCCTTTTGCTGATGTGACTGACAGTGGTTTGAGCCCCCATGAGCAGAGGGAGGAGGTGCTGAACCCAAGTCAGCTGTTCCTGAGGTAGTAGGTGGCTTCTGGTGGAAGAATGGAAGGGGACCTTGATTGTCACTACCACCTCAGGAATTGGATCAAAAGCCATTGTTGAATGAACTTCTTTCCGTTTTCCCTAAAGCTGATGATGAAACCAAAATATGTGAAGTTGGTCTTAAAGGGAATCACAGTTTCTTACTGCTATTGCTGTCTTGCTCCTTGGACTAGATCTGAGGTAGCCAAGCACCTGCATTTCCTGCACTCTATTTTGCAGCTTCTCTCAAATACATTCTCAAATTACTTTTCAAATGTGGCAGAATTTGACTTTTTAAAAGTCAATTCTACTCCACTGCCAGTTACCCAAAAGCAGGTCTTTAAACTATGAAAAGGAACTGGGAATATTTTGCTCTGCTTATCCTAACATTTCAGGGGACATCCTGAGACCCTCAATGGACCTGGCTGAGGAAACTTTACCTAAACAAAAGCACCACCTTTTAATATAAATAGGTCTCTAAAAGCTGTAAGTAAAATACGGTTTCTGTTTTCACAGTTAAATTTTACTTTCCCCACCCCCCTTTGGAATTAATGTGTGGCACTGGTTGTGTTATAGGCAGCTTGAAATATCAAAGCCTTGTTTTGTACACCGGCTTTGGTTTGTCCGCTCCAGGCGGATTCCATTTGTATTATGCTGGCTAACTTTTATTATTTTAGATTTATAAAGCCAAATTCTTCTGCAAAGAAAATTTTTTAAAGTAATTGGACCTGGTGTTCTGCATTACAAATACCAATCTCATTTTGACTGCTTAGGAAAAAAAAAAGGATGATATGCAAAATACTAATTTTAGTGAAATACTACACTCAGAAAAGCATATTTTTAAATATCTTTAAAAATTGCAGGAAACCTGTGCCTGCTCAAATCTTTTTGTTATTGTTTCTAACTGAAAATATCACATATAAATGAATTAAAACATTAGGATTAGAACCAAAATATGGTAGTTTTAAATACACTGGTAGGGAAATGCAAAACTGAGGGAAAAAATAGTCTGTACTTCTGAGAAGGCTGTGGTTATCTTGTATGGTCTTATAAAACTTCTGTCAAGCAGGAAGGAATCCCCACCTCTTTCCAAGGAAGGAAAAAATTGAATATATCTTTAATATTAAAATCAGGAGCAGGAATCTTCTCCATTTGTATTGTAAATAAGGAAAACTTACATTTACAAAGCCAAGGTAAAAGCTTAAAATTTAAAAATACAAGTTACTTCAATTAGCCCTACAGGCTATTTGTATTGGTCCTCTATAATTTGGTATCAATAGACAGTAAAAATAAGTTATTTCTATATGTAAATAAGTTTTGCTTGTTTATTTTCTTAACTGGTTGCTGACTAGCTGCTAATTCAGTCCAAGTGGAAAGTCTCGACCCTCACATTAACATGGCTGCAGTTTTTCTGAAGGGCTGCTCGAAGCTTTAGAGCAGTGGTTCAAATTGGCACTCAAGAAACCTCAGTGTTGTAGCAAAGGGAAGGAACTTTGATCCCAGAGTAGTCCAGGCTTGTTTGGACAGAGGAACATAACTCCTCCCTCTGGACTCGAGCTCACTCCTCTTGGCAATGCTGATGTAGATGTGTAGAGTAAGTAAAGAAGTCAACTCGGTTTCTTCTCCTTGATCTCATGGATCCTGTCACTTTCTTCAGGAAAATGAAAGAGGCCAGTGGAAAGCTGGTGTATGAATTAGTATGTACTGGGGCACTGGTAGTTGGCTTTGTTAGCCTTCATGTGTGGTGTGTGGGATGAAACACAGCTTGAAAAATCCAGCTTTATGGACACTGAACACACTAAAGCCTGACAATATATGCCCTGTAGAAATGCTGGCAGAAACATGTTCTACAAAAATTCTTGCAAGAACCAAGTTTGGGGTAGATTTCAGATTCCACTTCCCATCGTCAGTGCCAAGTGGATTCTCTCCATATATCCCTTCCACCTCCCTGCTTCAAGGTCATCCCATAGCATGTTGTTTACCAGGTGGTAGGATGTGTCTGCCACTGTGAGCTGGCTTAATTTTGCACTAGAGCTTTGCATCACAGACAAGAATCCAGGCTGGTTCTGCCTAAAAGTTGCAAATCTTGTTTTAAAAGCTTGAAAGCTTTGTGGGGAAGATGCTATGCAAGCAGTAGGATCTGGCTTCTAGAAGTCAGTACATGTGCATGGGGTTTTCTTTATTGACAGGGGAAAGTCAATCTGTGTGTGTTATTTTTTATTACCAGCTGGTGCAAAGATGAGTCAATCACATACGTCATGAAAGTCCCTGCTTATCTTGCCTCTCTGTTCTGCTGGGGGAATGCTGAGCTCATTGATATTCACACAATTCAGTTGACCATCATGAGGATTCAGAATCACCCTGGATTTGGCCTGTTTTCAGTTCTGCTGTGAATGCACAGAAATGTACAATCCTGTGCTCACTCTCAGGGCTGAAACTGTAGCACTTGTAATAGTAGGATTTGTCTTTAAAGACTACAGGAATAACTGCTTGACACAGGAAGCAGATTTTGGTGGGGTTTGTTTTTTCTTTTCACTGAAATGGTAGGGATAGTTTCCTAAAAATTACTTTTCTAAGTGGAGCTATATGATGGATATTGTGCTAATAAGCTACTGGAGCTTCCTAATGCTGCTGTGTTGTTTAAAAATCCCCAACGAAACACAAGCTTTCAAAACAAAAACACAATTTCCTTTTGTCTGTACAATCAATTTCCTTTTCTGTATTTACTCAACTCAAACCAGATGTATTTTCACAACAGAACTGGTTTGGTATTGCTTTTGGTGCATGTGCAATGTGCCCAGTCATGTTCTCTTCCTGCATATGCAATTTGGAAGGATGTATTTCTTCTCAGAATGGTTATCTCCTGAAGCAGAGGAGCTAAAGACCTCTTGGGAGTGTGTGTAGCTATCCTGGGCAGAAGCAGGTGGTGTTTTGGTGAGGGTTCACTGTTACATGTAAGCAATGAATATAACACAGATGGTTGCATTGTGAGTATATGTTGGGGCTCTAACTCACCTTGAGGTTGTTAGTCATCAAAGTCCTCAGTATGTTCAAATTCCTTTGAATGCTTTGGCAACAGCTGCTGATGCAATATGCAAAGCCCAGCCCCTTGCCTACAGTTAGTAAACATGATTAGTTTGATTTCTCTGAGGCTTGAAGTTCCTTTATATTGTCATTTGCTGAAATCACAAGGAAGTTGAGCTCCTAATTCAGATCTGTAAGTGCTACAGTATACATAAATGCCTAGCAAAATTGAGGAAAGCTGTAGCCAGAGATACTGGGATATAGCTACTTATCCTAGGGGAAAACTTAAAATTGAAAAATACATGAGAAAAAAAAATCCAATTTTCCGAAAAAATAGCTAGTATTATACACAGAGTCTGAGACTGAGATTTTTACTGCCAATATAATACCTTGTGTGAAACTATGAACTATACTTTCTCTATACCTTCTGTAGAGTAATACATTCTACTAAGATGGGCAGGAACATGACACACCAAACACTCTATGAAACAGGAAAATTATGAAGACATTTAACTCCAGTGCTATTGATGAATTGTTATGTGTATGTCTGGGAGTTCACTCTACAGAATTAAGAAAAAGCTCAATGAACACATTTTTTGTGAATGTAAAAGGAAAGTAAAACCCAAGAACATTCTCTTTTTTGGGAGGTTTTAAATTGTGTGGATCAGGGTGGAATCATCACTTGACTGAGACCCATTCGACAGGAATGCTGCAGGTGGGTGTGTTGGTAAAGATGTTAAAGAGCTGGAGTAGTATTGTACTACATGGATAATAAAGCAGCTGGGCATTTAGTGGAAAGCATCATATGAACAGCACTTAAATACTACGTGTCCTCATTGCAGAGAAGCAGTTACACAATGCAGATTATTTTGTTTAGTTACAGCCTGTAGAAATTGTAAAAAAAACTGGCATAAATAGACAAAATGAGTCATAGTCATCACTACACAAGGAAATAGAGGGACTTCAGATTTTCAAACTGATCATCATTCAGGAAACAAACAGAACTAGTTAAGGTGCTATAACTCCTCTACAACTATTTTGAAAAAATAAAGAAGCCTAAATTTTTAGTATTTGAACAAACCAGAGTTAGAAGTGATTTAAGTTACATCTTTTAATTGCTGCAGAGTTTCATGACAGGCAATAACTGAACAGACAGGAGAGTAAAATCCTTCATCTAAGGAGTCACCATTGTACCAGGCGTAGATTAAAATATCTTGTATGAAATAGGGCGTTACTGCAGGATTTTACATGGAACAACTGCAAGAGATTAAACTGGATTGAAAAAATGTGAAATGCATGCAGATTTAAAAGAAAATAAAAAAGAGGGGGTGGTGAAAGAGCACTGAGGTTAAATTTAATATCCAGGGACACAAAAAGGAGAAATTTCTAAACTTTGTCATGCTTTGTGCTACCAGCTGGTCAGTAGGAGAGGTTTCAAGGGACTCAGGCACTATGTCTGGCTCGTCACGTCAAAGGGCCCATATGGCAGTCCCAAATCTGAAATAAGCAGGGGACTCATTCTGAGCTTGCCAGTTCATCATTGATCTGCTGTTGCCCTGGGATCACAGCAATTCGCTTGGACAGAGAAAAGTGTTGGCTTTGTGAGTGGGATACAGAGCTTTTGTTCCAAGGCATTTACAGGCCACCAAAAAATATGCTCAGATTTGTTTTGGTGTTGATTGAATCCTCAGGATAGCCTTCGTGAGGTTATAGACTGCTACTTAATGCCATGGTGCCCAAAGCACCACGAGACACTTGGATAGCTTGCTGTAACTGCAATGGGACAAAAGAACTGATGCCAAAATGATCTATGTCAGCCAGTCTGAATCTTTGCTGGAGATAATGGGCATGGATGATGACCCAGTACAAGGTGCCCTGCCTGGTGCTGCCGTGAGCACATGCACTGGGACCACCAGCTACTGCATCTTTCTCTTCTCCAAAAGAGCCCTTCAGCTGTGGCACCAGGAAGGTGGCTCCTATGGAACTCCAGCTCAAGGAACAGAAGGGAAAGCCACTTCCATAAAAGTACCAGCTGGGGATTTCTGCACTAGCCATGGACAATTTCTTATATAAACATAGTACACTCATAATACAAACACAGATTTTCAAAATGCAATGCCTGTCACAACAAGTCCCTTTGTATTTTAGGGAGTGATGGCCACTCCACAGAAACCTGGATAGACACACTGGGAGGAATCCATATTTTGTTGCAGTAGATTGTCTCTCTGATAACCATAAAGAACAATTCAGACCAGAGACAAATTTTTCAGTACAAGTGGTATAAATGTTAATGTTAGGTATAAGTGTTAATGTTAGGTTTTCAAGGTAGGTGTCCCTATAGGTGACAAATAAGCACAATTCCCAGCCAAAGGAAATGAGGTTTTATTAAAAAGCAGGGAAGACCATGCTGCTCCCTCTACTTGCTTCCTGATCTAGTTCTTAGTGCAAGAAAAATCAAAACACAAGAGAAAAAGAAAAAAAAGTCAATACTGTCAGACAGAGCGTGAGTTTTTGGTAATAAAAGCTGACCATTGATGATACACACTCAAACCCAGCAGCTTCTTACCGCAGGAGATGTATGGAATTACATCAAGTACTGCTTGCTATAAAATGTATAGAGTTCCAAATTTCAAATGTACTATTTTCATTGCACAGCTATTCCTTGTAGAGACAAAGGTAGCAATTCCTGAATATTTCTTTCTCTATTGCTTCTTCAAAATGCAGTCACTATTCTGAAAAGTGCAACAGTTGATGTTCAGAATATGCTGCATTTAACTGGTTGCAAGATAATATTTGGAAAAAGGTGTGGGATGTAGAACTCTTATTTACTGGATTTATTGAACTTGTGATGAAGGTGTTCAGTTGCCTGTATTTAACAGACATGTAGCTTAATATGGGATGTAACAAGAAAGTTTCTGCAAACCTTATCCTGCCAAGCAGTTGAGGTGTGTGATGATGGAGACCTCTGATAGGCAGGTTAGAAGAACGTGATAAGAGAGAATTTCATCATCATCATCATGGATAGGCTTCGTGAATGAAGATTTGGGAAGGGCTCTCCCTGCGTGGGTGTGCCCTTCCAGCCTGCACTGTGGATTTTTTAGGTGAGGCACAGTGTGTGCAGAACTGGCACCACCGTTTCAGTCCTAAGGTCCATCTGCCATGGCCAAGTGAGTTTGGATGGTGACAATGAAGTCCTCAGGACTAGAACCTACAGCCCCCGGTATTCCCAGGAGGTCTCCCATCCAAGTCCTAACTGGGCCTGACCCTGCTGAGCTTCTGAGATCTGATAGGATCGGGTGTCAGAGTGGCATTTAAGGGAGAATTTACTCAAGCAAAATTTAACATGCAACTGCTGGATGATGTGTTCAGTCTCCCTGCAGAGTGCATCTCTAAACATATATTTGCTATTAGAGACTTTTTATGCAGATAGATTGCTTTATGCTTAAAGGAGTATTTAAAAATTGCTAATTGGCTTTTATGGAATTGCTACCTGAACCTTCAGCCTGATGTAAGGATATCTCTACATTAAAACTACCCATAGTTATGTGGACTATATACATAATGCCCTGTGGTGATGATCTGACTAGATGTATCTCCGTGGAAACTTTACCGTTAGCCTCTTGCATGTCATTAGTAATTTGACCGAAATCAGAAAATAAAACAACAGTATCTGCAAAAGAGGTACATGTTAGAGAATACTTGTCTATGTCTGAATACATGAAAATAGCTCAGGTTTATAGTTTTCTGCCCCAGGGTTGAAAAGAGTTAGACTTTCCTTGGAATTCCACTTTCAAAGTTTTATTTGCATGATAGAATTTAATCGTTTGGTAGATCTTGTTATCTTCAGTTACTTCAAGGATATGTGCTAGGTGGGTACTTCATGCTTTGTCAGCCTTGACTGCTCACCCTCATTTACGATGATGAATGGAAAGAGAAGACAATTATCTCTCTAATTTGATTCGTAGAATCTGTGAGTGAAGTCTTGGATGTTACAGCTTCTTCTGCCCATGAAGAAAACTTAGACAGTGGCAAGGAAGGAGTAGCCTCAGCTGCTCAAGAGCTTTCTGACACAGCCTCTGAGAGCCAGGACGCAGCTGCTGAGGAGTCGTGGCAAACTGCAGAAGGTGCAGGAGGACAGTTGGGTCTGAAATGAAGTGTTTTGTCTCTGGCTGTGTGCACTGAACTAGCTGCAAGAGCATGCAGAGCTCAAGTGCTGCAGTGTGGCTGCCTGTGATGGCTGTGTTTGGCATCGTAGTGTTGGCGGAAATCTAATTCTGAAATTATGTGCTATGCAGTAGAAATAGGTTGTTGCTGAGTTGGATCGTGGTGATGTGTTGAACTCAGTGCCCTGCTAAATAAGTGGCTAGATGTGAACTTCATTAAGAACAAGAAATTCTCCTTGTGCTGCATGTAACACATTTTTCCAACATCTGACTTAATTTGAAAGATAGAATTTTCTTAAATTACACTGGTGTAAAGAAAAATGTAGCACATGTGGTATTAATAAACCTTGCAGTGCTTTGATGAAGCAATAAACAATCTTATTGCTACTAAAGTTGAATGATGTAACTGAATGCAAAGAAAAATATGTGTTAAAGTCATCACTGCGGAGATTTTCAAAGGAGTTTAGAAGTTTGGCCTCTAAACTCCTTTAAAATTGGAATTAAAAAGCTAAAAGGAAAGATGTCTGTATACCTAACATGACTTTGTAAATTGTATCCCTTTAGTCCAAGAATACTTTGGACTAAAGGGAAACAACTTACTTGACTATTTGTTCTTGAATAAGTTGTTTCCAATGTTTCTCATTGGTGTTTTGTCTCCAATTTCAGTTTCTGAGGAGGGGAAGACACCTGAAGAACTTGCTAAAGATCCCTAAAGGTACACAGTACAGTTGCAGCATGTGGTTTCCTGCTCTTCACCTATTTTTTTTCTCAATTAGTGGCAATTGCAGCATGTGGTAAGTCTGCACATGCACTGAGATGGTGAATTTGTATTTCTGCTCCCAACAACAAAAGAACTTTCTTGAAGTATTCCTTATTTTTTGGGAACTATTGCTGACATCTTTTAGAGGCTAAGGAGCAAAACATTCTCATATCAATTGTTATGCTGGGTATTTATTTATAGCTTTATCTTAGTCCCATGAAAACAGGATAAAGACATGAGTGTTGTAGCTTTTTCTAGGCAAAAAATATTCTTTTGGCTTTTGGTTTAAATTACATAGCTACTGAACTTCTGAATTGTTGTAAAGCCATAGCCTTCTGGACTGTTTTACTTTAAATACACTTTTTCATGTTTAGCCTGTCTGCACTTCTAGTTTGTGCTAATGGAAAGAACTGAATACAATACCCATTCTGTTTTGCTAATGTCTTTGTCAGCTGGCTTTGGCTTTTTATTGTCAGAGAAGTTGTGCCTCTCAAGGTTGTTATTTTTGCTCAAAGTGAAAGCTAAGGGTACCTGAGGGTATCACATCAGAAAACCAAGTTACCAAGAAATTCTCTCCATTCTGGAACATATAAATGCAGTGATATAGAGTAAGAAATTGAGTTAGGAATATTTTTTTTCCATGTAAACATCTGGCAACCCTACAGATTGTTGCATTGCTATTCCAGATTTTCATTTAGACAACAAATACCCAATACAGCCAATTCAATTAATGAAGGCATGGACAGTAACTGGAAATGATGGGAGTGGCAGGGAAGGCAAGCTGTAGGAAGCATCTTTGATGGAACAAATTGAAAATACGTGAGAAAATAGATTAATGTGCCACCAGAATACAGGCCCACTGAATTGGACTGTTTTTGACAAAAAAAATTACTTTTTATGAGTATAGCATTACAAGCTTACAAAAGGGTCTCTTACTGAGTTCCAATTTGATCTTGTGTGGGGGCGGGGAAAGAGATTTATGAAATGTTTTACTACTTAGTGCTGGAAGATTACTGGCTGTCATTTCACAAATGTACAAGTCATAAACCATATTGCATTCACAGTCAGGAAAGACTCCTTTCTTCCTGTTTTTTTCTTGTGTGTGTGTGTTTCTTTTGTTTGTAAGCACTTTGGAGTATGGAACTTAACTTTTTCATTAAAAACATTATACTTTATGAGGAATTCAAGGCAAACAAGAACCAAAAAGAATGCTGATGTGAGAATCAAATCACTGTCCAGTGACTATCCACTATCCACTAACTTTTCAAAAAAATGGTAATTATTTGGTTAAGGGATAGAAGTAGTAGTAATGGATTAAATCCTCAGATAAAGCCTTAGGTTGATGCTGAAAGCATGCCTGAGTAGGGATATACAGTTCTACTGTGTGTGGCTGCTGGCCCCAAACTGGCACTGCTGTGAAGCTACTTAGATCAGTAATCTCAGCAAACACAATTGGTTTACTTTGTGCTTAAAGTTAAGCAAGTAGCTATTTGTAGAAGCAAGACTTAGTGGAGTGTGTCCAGCCTGCAGAGGAATTTACTTATACCTGAGCAATGCAGATGAAGGGAAGGGAACCCTTGAAACTGGGCTTTGGTGCTGATAACAGAGCTAGTTTTCACAAGCCATCAGACAAGCCTGATTTATAGACCAGTAGTGGTTATATGCTGTAATCCACTTAAACCACAGTCAAATTTACAATGTGCTTGGAATGTTTGCAAAGAAAGAGACCTGATGAATGGTGTTTGTTGCTAAACATTGTTTCCTGTTGCTTCCTCTAAACCAGATTCTCTTTTCTCTTTCTCAATAAGCAGTGCTGAAGCCTTTGGGAAGTTTAACGGAAGTATTTGTGGCAATCAACCAGCTGATTCCTGTGTGAAACCTCATACTCTTCCTTGGAGACATAAAAGAAACTGTGTGGTTTGTCATACCACACACTGCTCATTAGGACCAGTGTTCAGTGCTGCAACAGATGATTTAAGTTGCTTAGAGGGACGCTTCTGTGTTTAACATCTCTGCTGTAGGAAGTAGCATCCAGTCAAACTGTGAAAGCATCACTCAACATGTCCTAAATACATGTGCTAAGAGAAGCAGTAGACTTAACTAAACCATGCCAGCTGAACTCCTTCTAGGTCTTTGTTGTCTCGTTATGTACATTGATTTCTTACTTTTGGTGCAAACTGTTGTGCATTATCATACCATTGTAACATTCCATGCTAAAATGTAAGTAAAAGGTTTTAAAATCAAGTAAAAATATTTTAAAACTTACCTGTTAGCATTTTAAAATTGGATTACAGGGAAAATAGCAACCTGTTTGCTCCCAAGTTTGGATTTCTGTAATAATGCCAAGGTCATGGGTTCAGTCCCCTATGTGGGCCATTGACTTGATGATCCTCGTGGGTCCCTTCCAACTCAGAATACTCTGTGAAACTCTGTGACATCTGGCTGTATAAGACCTAATTTTCCCCTGCATAAACATTTCAGATGCTACCCTTCCTTGCACAATAATATCTAGGACTAAATATTTTTAAGGGTCCTGCTTTGGGAAGAAAACCTGTTTGCAAGTAGTATCAATGGGTACTTTATAGCATGACAATCAAAATAACACCAGTTGATGTTGTCATCATGGATAGAAGTGGTGGTTCCTGCCTTGGGGGTGCTGGGCTCTGCTCCTATCAAAGCTCATCCAGCTTGCTGTCATCTTTCTGTGCTGTTCTGTATTAGCAGTAGTGTGACAACATGGAGGTTTGGGAAAACACTTTTGTACAGATCACGAGCCATTTAGGCTGTGGTAAAGCTCTCCCCCAAGCACTTGCAGATGGCCAACAAAATCCCCATGGAGGGCTATGCAACAGGTGTTCAAATGCACAAGGATTCTTGGAAACTAAGAAAGAACAGAATAGCTAAATAATCTTATTTTCTTAGTATTGACTTCATAAAGAATACATCTGTTAGAATAATGGATTTGTATGACACTGTTCTCCTAACCCTCCATTGTGCTGTTTGCATGAGTGTGCATCTCAGGCAAAATACTGAGACCCATTACAGCCATCACAGAATGTCAATAATTCTAAACCAGGGCCAAATAAGGTATGTAATATACTATTTATATAGAAAGGATGCTCTCTAAGGTGTATCTTCCTCTTTTCTCTTCAAGCAGAGCTCTGGAAAATGTTGCAAGGGAAATGATAGCGTTATGACATTCCTACCCATGACACAAAGCAACAAGTGCTGATTTCCCCATCATAAAGCAAATTGTAATAGTGTCCCAACAAAAATAGAGCCTGTTGCCCCTGGACCTGCTTAGGAATAACTGGAAATGCAGAGGCAAAAGCAGGCTCCTGAGCTTCAAGAAGACATACGACAGCCTTCTGCTTAAAGGATAAAGCTGCTGTGATTAAAAGCAATTTTTGTAGACAAAGCTACTGGAATAAAAGTCTTAGACTGACATTTTGTTGGATAAGAGTCTATCTTTATCTGGTAGATTAAACATCCTGTAATGGATGCATACTCTTAAATGTTCTATTTCTTCATTTTCACTAATTCCCAGTGAAAGAAGCTGGTTTTACTGCAGCAAGCAGTAGGGTTTCTGAAATTGTAGGCCTTGCTGTCTAGCCCTTTATCTCTGAAACTGCTCTGGTACATAGCAAAATATGTTAGCCCTTTGGAACAGCTGCCTGAAGGATTGAATCACAAACTATGGGGAGCTTTCCAAAGCTTTTAATCCCTTCAATTAAAAAAAAAAAAGAGCCCCAGGATAGCTCTATGTCAGAGATCTTCTGTTTGTTTGTTTTATTTGGGCTTTTTAATAAAAAAAAAAAAAAAGAAAAAAAGACACTACTCCTGAAGGCCAGAGAAACTAGGAATATATTATGAACTTCGCTGTGATGACATGTAGCACAGCAGGGTCTGCTTCAGCATTTGATTATCCTAGATTAAACCCAGATATTTTGCAATTCACAGAGGTCTGGCCATTGTTGATTGTTTTTATCAGTCTTGCTAGTATGGAGTGTAATTATCACATTAATGAATAATTTTCTGTCCTTCACCTTCAAAACTGAATTTTTGAGCTGCTACACAAAGGTGGTGGTGAACCATAGGAAATGTTGAAAGGGTATTGTTGAAGTGGATCATTAAGGAGAGCAAGGCCACAGCAAATAGCAGAAGTAGCACAAGACTAAAGGAGATGGGAGAAAAGGTTTGTTCTTGAGAATACACATCAAACGCCAGAGTAAAACTTGAGATTCACGAATTTGTCCAAATTGCACTTTGCTCCTTTGCTGTCAGCAAGTATCTGAAAACAGCTGGCAAAGCATTTCACCTCCCTTTAGCACTAGTGTACAGCTTGTTGCTGCTGGGAGCTATTCCAATGGCTGAAAATTCTGGAGACAGATGAAGTCCCCCTAACAGTTTCAGGTTTACTCTTTGCCTGTGTTGATGTAAGTATAGAATTTCCATTCTATATTCATTTGCTTCTTCAAAACATAAGACAATTACTCAAAAATATAATTCAAGCTGCAAGTTGGAACACTTGGAAATCTGAGAGTGAGATACTTCAGTCAAGATTTGTTGTGCCTGTGCAGTAAACTTTGATGATGTGATAAGCTACTACTTTTTATCTGTTTTTCTGGGAAAAAACCCAAGCCAACCCAAACTGAAAAAACCAAAGAAAGACAAAACCCCAATGAACTCCAAACAAGCCAAGAATAGGCTGTGATTTTTTCCCTCACCTGTTGGCCTCTCTCCCTCAAAAACTTTGAACTAACTAACCAGCCCAACTTCTGTTTTGCCAACAGGGGTGAGAGACATAAGGCTCCTACCAGCTAAGTGATGAGTGAGGAGATCAGTAGCTAAAATAAGTTACTTGTGTTTTCAGCAGATAAGCAAATATAGGATGCACCTCTGTAGCACTGGCTATGATTAGCTGCTGTAGGTCCCATTTTCTCCCTGCAAGTGGTGAAAGACTGACCCTGCAGCTCTGCAGGAGAGAGCTGAGAGGCTACAGGCACATATGGGATGAGGGAAGACCAGCAGGGACAAAAGGAATTTTGTGTGAAAGGACATGGGAGCTCACTTTGTTTGCAGCACGTTGGTTAGCTCATTTCCATGGAGTGCCATCCCTGTTCCCACATAGACAATTCTGCTCTTAGGAAAGGTATTTCTTGACTGTGTGTTTTTCTTTCTTGTCCTGCTTACCTGCTGCAGAAGATGGAAGGTGTGAAGGTTGATGGAAATGAATTCCATCCCACAGTGACAGACATCAAACATCACTGTGGGTAACTGGATTCTCCTGTATTTTGGGCTTTACTCCTTTGGAATGCTGCAGAAGGTGTTGCTTCCTCCAATTTTATTGGTGGAGGGAGAAGGGCTAAAACTGGAGGTATCTATGCTGGAGTTATTTCTACTATTTGCTCGAACGACAGGTTGCAGAAACAACATGATTTGCCTGTATTTCAGCTATCTACAGATTTCCTGCACTTCCTCTTGACATTGTACCAAACTCCAACAATTGCTTTAGCAAGCTCTGAAAGGCTGTTTGCAATTAGTGCTTAAGAGCTCCTGCATAACAAACAAACGAAAAGCTTCTGAGGAATAGAAGACTGTTCTTAATGTGGTTCATTAATTATTTGTATATGCTTCATGTGCAGATCTAGTCTCTTAATTACCCAAAAATCTTGTTAGCTTAGTGATAGTTTTCCTTATTTTAAAACCTGCATGACTTTAGTGATCTTCCAAAAGATGTATGTGTAAGCTCTGCTTTTCCCTTAGGAAAAGTGTTCTACATTGCTCTAGTTTCTGTGTTTCATCTCAGAAAGTTTAGTTCCCTGTTCCTTTTCTTCTCAGTTCAGCAGTGACAGTGGTATGCAAACCAATTAAATTAAAGGGGGAAATATAGAGAATAAGTGGAAGACAAGAGACAGTAATATGTATCCAGATCAGATTTCCTCTTTCTTTTTCTATCTCTCAAATTAACTTACTGAGGTCCATGGAGATTCATTGATCAACTTTCCATAATGTGATTTTTTTTTCCTGGCGTCCTTCTTCCTGCATACTACTTCTTTCTCAGTAGTTAGTGGGAAATTTTATTCTCCAGTGAGAGCTAATTGAGAATAATTAACCATTGGACAACGTGCACTGACATTATCAAACAGAAGAGGGCAGTAAACCAAAGCCAGTATGATTACTAAAACCTGGAACAGAGAAAGAATCCTCCATCCCCATAAGCCAGACCTGAAAAATACAGGAATAAATGAGTAATGTATGCTTTTGTCCACTGCAGAAAATTGTCTTGAGTTGTTTTTAATGGTGGTTTGGAGAACATCCAAATCTTACAGATACTTTTCATTCCACTGTTTTAGTAAGTGATTAATTTCCAATGCAAAGCATTTGGTGCTGAGGCTCTTAAAATGCGAAAGGAGCCAAACCTGGAGTAAATGCTTAAGGCTTGACAGTTCTTGCCAATGGGAACACAATGAGGTGGGACGTGAATGACTTTGTTCCCATTTAAATTATTAATGAAGTTCTATAAAATCAAAATCACTGCAGTCTCACCCCTTTTCACGTACTACAAGTACTGGCAGCAGAAGGAAGTTACACAAAGTATTCAGTCCTAGTTACAAACAAAGACAGAAGGACCGAACTGTCTAAATTGTTACCTTATGAGAAAAACTCTAGTGGCTTGATTTCCACGCCCTGTTCATTCCCTTTGAGTATGTCTCTTCTGAGAATCTTGTGTTCTGTACCAGTTCTGAGATACCCTCACTCAGCGCTGCCCATATGAAGACTCTGCTAATTGCAGAGCTTGGCTGTTCCTAAATGAAAAGTAGTTTTCAGTGCTGAAATATTATGCTGTGAAAAGACAAATATGCCTTTGAACACATTTTATTTTTTATTTTTTCTTTAAAACAAATTAAAACAAACTAGTTCATCTCTGTAAGGAATTTCTTCTTGTAAAACACCACAATTTCCAAAGGGTTTCTCTGTATAAGAGTGGTCCCTTGTGAGCATTCTGTTTTCTGCTATGTCTTAACTGAGAAAACACATATGCCATGTACATTTCATATAATTTTTGAGTGAAAAATGTGGTAAAGTCCTCTTTCACACTTACTCTTTTTGTTTTCTAAATTATTGCAACTGCTGTATTTCAAAGTCTATCTAATATGCAGCAACAAACCACTTCTTCCTTTATTTCTATGTAATTCTTTATTTCTTAAAAGCAAGACAAATTTATTCAAGAATAAAGTCCTGCCTGAAACAGGCTTGTTTCAGCACTGCATCATTTCCATGCTCTAATCACAACTCCCACGTAATTACTGGTGTTACAACTCCTGCTGAGGAACAGAACCTTCTCATGCTTACCTGCTTTACCAGCAAAGTAGCATTGTAGCTTTAAGAAGAGGAGAGTCTGTGGGGTTTTTTGTTTAGTTGGTTGGGTTTGGGTTTAGGTTATATTTTAATATATTTTAATTTATTTTATTCTAACTTGTGTGCCATTAAGGGAAAATTATAAAGGCGATGGAATGAATTAAGAGAAGATTAGGCTTAGACATGTTATTTAAAGGCCTTTACTGTAAAATACAAGCTGCTTTAGTAGTCTACCATATGAATAAAATCAAGGGGGGTAGGTGGGAAGTTTAAGTAAATTTGTATTTATCTGACATCAGTCATGTGTCTTTGCAGCACAGAAACCTTGAAACAAGTCTGAAATTTTGCCTTAATTCTGTTGGATCTGGAACTCTTCACAGATGGAGCCTTTATTTATTTGGCATTTATCCTTGGCAAAAGAAATATGTGAATCAACAGAACTATAGACTCAAATTAGGTCCCATATCCCTGCAAAAATAACTCCAAAAGCTAATTGGAAGTAGACAATCTTTAATGACCCTTCCAACTCAAGCCATTGTATGATTCTATGACGTTTGTCCCTTTGTCATATTTGAAACAGATATCCAGCGGCCCATTCTGGACTCAGAGTTTGCAGTGTTGCCTGGGACTGGTATTAAAGATCTATTCCATTTATCAGTAGTGTGTCAAAACAGCCACCTCCATTTGGGATCTGTCCAACTTGTTCCATTACAAAAAAACCCCTTTCTGCACTGGGGTACAGCAACTCAAGAATAGGACCTGTCCAGATTTCTCCTGTTTCTTACCATTCTGAGTGTTATTTTTCCACCAGCAATAATCTTTGAGCTCTCAGCTCACAATGATTTTTTTTTCCCCTATGAGGTTGGTAGGGTCTTAGGCATCATCTTTTATAAAAGCAAGACCACTCAAGTGTTTCAGAGTTGTACTGCTGAAGTGATCACTTTTGTGACAAACACTTGCAACACAACATCCATCTCTAACAGCCCATCCATGACTTCCTGCTGGCAGAGACAGCTCCAGAAATATGCCAATCAGTAGCTGGTTATGTCCTTTGGCAACCAAACAGAGAGTGGAGAAAATCGAAGAGGACTGTACAGGCCAAGTGGCAGGAAGATGAACAACACCAGCTTTACAGAAGGGACCACTTACAGTGTGTTTTCAGAGCACCCCTAAGTGATGACCTTGTCAGCACAATGAGTCCATGGAGGAACTACTGAGATGTGCAAAGCAGCTTTGGTTTATATGGCTTTTGTTCAGCTGGCAGTGGGTTTTGAAAGCAGCTATCTGCTCTTCCCCATGAAAAGGATCATGGCAAAAGGTTTTCTTCTTTTTCTGCGTTTTAACTTGGACCCGTGGAAAGAAGAATATGAAGGAAAATATATTTATATTATATTTAATATATTTATATTTATATATTTATATTTAAATATATATATATTTATATTTGCCAGAACAAACCCAACAAACCCAAAAGAGTGAGCACATTAAGTCAGAACTAATTAAGCACTAAAGATGAAACTGGCAGTACTTAGGCCTGCCAGGCTGCAAGAAAATTGTTGTTGAGGGCTAAAACTCCCACCCAGCTGGACATATTTCCAGTCTATAACAAGGCAATTTTTGCCAGGAACATTTCTAATCTTTTCCTCCCAATACCTCACCATTTTCTTGACTTATTCTTTACTTCCATTTATTTTATATTATCATCTGCTATCTCAGATCTAAGCCCAAGGCCTAATAAATGTGAACTTCCATCATCCATTGTTAGTGAGATTTTAACTTTACACCTTCATTACATTTTTAATACAATTTGTATGATTAAAATAATTACAGTTTCTACTGTGCAAACACTGAACATTATTCTATAATTTCTATCAGCAACATGGATGTCAGCTACATTGTTAATACCTGAGAACTTTTTTCCCCATGTAGTTTGAGTCTTGATTTTAAAGGCAAACAAAAGATCTAAAAGTGTTACCTCTTATCTCTTACAGAGCAGACATAAAACTGAAATGTCATATTGGTTCATGTAAACTAGTAGCAAAATCTATAACTGATGACATCCAAGTGTATGCCTTATTACATGTCTGGCAGGCTTAGTGTGTAGTAAAAGCTCAATTTTGCTGTGATGTGTGCTTCACAAAGTGACAGCTAATTTAAATTTACACCTCAGTAGTGGCCACTTACATAAGAGACTTCTGGTTGCATCATCTATTATTAGTAATGCCTGACATGTTTTTGGAAAGAAAGAATCACCAATGTTTTTATGCTTCAGGACACAGGACTGATATTTTTAGTGCTACCTTTATTGTCAGGAGATGTTCAGACCATCTCTGAGGAAAATAGCTGCCCACGTTATATATCCTAGAAAACTCAAATTGAATGTAACCTGTAAAATTCAGTCAGGTTCCAGGGCCTAAAGACCCCTGAAAGATCTTATTTCCTTAGGAATGGAGCTGCATCCAGCTGGCGGCCGGTCACTAGTGGTGTTCCCCATGGGACAGTATTGGGTCCAGTCCTGTTTAACATCTTTATTGATGATTTAGATGAGGGGCTTGAGTCCATCATCAGCAAATTTGCTGATGACACCAAGTTGAGAGGGAGTGTCGACCTGCTGGAAGGCAGGAGGGCTCTGCCAAGGGATCTTGAGAGATGGGCTGATTCCAATGGGATGAAGTTCAATAAGGCCAAGTGCCGGGTCCTGCACTTTGGCCACAACAACCCCCTGCAGCGCTACAGGCTGGGCACAGAGTGGCTGGAAAGCAGCCAGGCAGAAAGGGACCTTGGAGTACTAATTGACAGGAAGCTCAACATGAGCCAACAGTGTGCCCAGGTGGCCAAGAAGACCAATGGGATCCTGGCCTGTATCAAAAATAGCATGGCCAGCAGGACCAGGGCAGTGATCCTTCCCCTGTACTCTGCGTTGGTGAGGCCACACCTTGAGTATTGTGTTCAGTTCTGGGCCCCTCAGTTCAGGAAAGATATTGAGGGGCTGGAGCGAGTCCAGAGAAGAGCAACAAGGCTGGTGAAGGGACTGGAGCACAAGTCCTATGGGGAGAGGCTGAGGGAGCTGGGGGTGTTTAGCCTGGAGAAGAGGAGGCTCAGAGGTGACCTCAGCACTGTCTAGAACTACCTGAAAGGAAGTTCCAGCCAGGTGGGGGCTGGTCTCTTCTCCCAGACACTCAGCAATAGGACAAGGGGGCACGGGCTTAAGCTCTGCCAGGGGAAATTTAAGTTGGAGATCAGAAAAAAATTCTTTGCAGAGAGAGTAATCAGGCATTGGAATGGGCTGCCCAGAGAGGTGGTGGATTCCTCATCCCTGGAGATTTTTAAACTGAGTTTGGCCGTGGCACTGAGTGCCATGATCTGGTAAAAGGACTGGAGTTGGACCAAGGGTTGGACTCGATGATCTCGGAGGTCTTTTCCAACCCAATCAATTCTATGGTTCTATGATTTAGAAGTCCTTAAGACTTTTTTGATAACAACAAATGTCTATTTTATAAGCTCACAGAATATTTCTAAAGACTGAGCATCCTGCTCAAACTCAACCCAATTGATTCTATGATTATATGGAAGGAAACTAATGCCCTGAAAATGCAGAGGAAAGAAATATTCAGGTCAGGTCAAGTCAAGTGCACAAGGAAATGGAGCCAGAGCTCTGGAGCAGTGGGTGGTAACATGCCTAAGGCAGAAACTGAAGACTGGAAATCAGAGTTGTTGGAGGAGGAGATGCACTGCAGTGTCAAGGGAGATGTTGGTGGTCAGATGGAAACTGAGATGTAGCAGAGCTTGCACACAAATGCAGGTAAGGAGCACGTGTATGGGACTGTAGTGCCTGTGTGCACTGCTCAGGGCCCAGCGCTCCTGTTAGGAGGAGTGTGTCAGACTCTTCCAACGTACGGGGGCCTGAACCAGTCTGAAGAGAAACCTTCACTCTAGAGTGCCTTTTAGCAAGTAGCTTTGCACTGCAAAGTCTCCTTGGCAATGAGTGTTTTTTATACCCGTAATGAAAATGCAATGCCTTCTCTTCAGCTAAAGCTCTTCTATTTATTTCTGTGAAATGTAGAGAAGGGCATAATGGTTAAAGACCAATATTTGCAGAGGAGACCAATTCTGCTCAAACCTTCAGACCAGGCTAAAGCAAGACAGTTTTAATAAGTACTTGCTTTGTGAGCAGAGTCTGATAGTGTGTCTCATACTGTCAAGGGGACAACAAAAGCTGCATGCTGAACTTGCTGGCTTCAAAACCCTGAGCTCCAGAAGGCAGCTGTGACAGGGTAAAACTGAGAGCCAACACTTCAGCATTGCCCTGACAGGTCACAGCCTGAAACTGGTTCTGTGCGCCTGAGGCTCCACAGCTGATCATGTTGCAAAATGTGGAATATGTAAAAAAATTTCTTAAGAAAGGATGTTCGTTGATGATCTTTGTACACTTGCAAGCCTAGTCAACAAGAAGTGAGATTTAATCTGTGAAACAGAGAGCAGCTAGCGAGCTCTGAGTGATGTCCGTGTGTTAGAAAAACAAATTACTTGTTAAGGGAATCGCTTTGTTAAAGTTTAGGGCTGGACATGCTTCAATGCTCTCACCCCGGGGGAGGGTCACAAAGCTTGGGAAAAACGATGGACCGCGGATAGTGGATACAAAGACGCAGAATTTACGGTCCATCTGTCAGAGCTTCCAAGATAAGGCAGAAACTAATAAACCCAACTCAGCAACTGTGCTGGAATCAGCTCCGACTGCGTAAAAGGTAATTCTGGCAGGGGAAGGTGGAACCACCGACTCATGGACCACCGACCCAAGAAACCCACTGACCCAAGAGAACAGAACGACCCAGCATGTGAACTAATTAGGATGAGAAGAGAGAATCATTAACCAATAGAAGACAGAATACTAATTAATAAGAGAACTATGTAACTTGTAGCCAATGAACGCTAATTCCTTTGTCTGCTAAAATGTACACACAGTAAAAGCTTTGGCTAGTTGGGGATGCTCGCTTTGTGGCACCTCCTCCTCGCACCCTGAGCAGCGCAAACGTCTCCGTCCTATACCAGACTCTGCTCAGAGAGCTCCCGAAACCGGCAGCAGCCCGACACACGGACAGCTCGTTCTGTCTGTGGGGAGACCCCCGCGGGGCTGGGACCGAGCTGTGGGCGCAGGGACAGGCACCTGCTCCGGGGCTGTGCTGAGCGGGAACCCCCGGGCTGCGGCTCTCCACGCCGCTCCGCATCGCCCTCCGCGGTCCGGGGCAGCGCAGGGGAAGGGGGCAGAGAGAAGGGGTAGGGGCAAGGGAGAAGGGGTAGGGGCAAGGGGCAGGGCAGGGGGAAAGGGCAGGGACAAGGCCACGTGGGTAGGGGTAGGGGCAGGGAGCAGGGGCAATGGGCAGGCGGAAGGGAGCAGGGACAATGCGCAGGGGGATAGGGGCAATGGGCAGGGCAGGGGGAAAGGGCAGGGGAAAGGGGCAGGTACAAGGACAGGTGCGTAGGGGCAGGGATCAGTGGCAATGGACAGGGCCAAGGGGAAGGAGCAATGGGCAGAGGCAGGGGGGAGGGGCAGGGGCAATGGGCAGGGGGCAATGGGCAGGGGGCAATGGGCAGGGGGCAATGGGCAGGGACAGGCCGGGCCCGGGGGCCGCTCCCGGACCCGCCGCTCCCGCGGAGCGCCCCGGCCGTGGAGGGCCCTGCGCAGGCGCGGAGCGTTCCCGCGTGCCCGCAGCGCCCCCGCGCGCCCGGCGGCGGGGGGGGCCGGGCCGGGCCGGGCAGGTCGCGCCGTTGCGCCCCCGCCCCTCCCGCCCCGGCCCGGCCCCGGCCCCGGCTCTGCCCGGGCGGCGCCGCCGCCTCCCGCTCCCGGCCTGCACGGCAGAACAGATGCGGCCTCCGCTCGCACGGCCACGGTAAGGGCGCGGCGCTGGCTCCTGCGCCTGCTGCCGCGGCGGGCGGGCGGGCGCTGACAGGCGGCCCTGCGCGGGGGCCGTGAGGGGCGGCCGGGCGTGTGGGGCGGCCTCGGGGCGGCGGGGCCGGGGGTCGCCCCGGCGGCTTCTCCCACCCCCCCTGCCTGCCCTGCCCTGCCCTGCCGCGCTCTCGGTTCCGCGCGGGGCCACGGCCACTCCGCTACCCTCGCCCGGTCCCCCCGCCCCGCGGGTCCGCGCCCGGCGGCAGGGCCGCCCCTCCGGCCGAGCGGGCGGTGCCCGCGGGCTGTCAGTGTAAACAGCGCCCGGGGGGGCAGCGGCCTGCCCGGCCGGGCTGCGCGCGGGTGGGCGCGCGGGAGGGAGGCGGCGGGGACAGCGGCGGGGGCAGCGCGTTGTTTACACGGGCGCCGGCGGAACATGGCAGCGCGGGCGGGCCGCTCGCTGTCAGCCGTGCGGCCCCTCCCGGCCTCGGCCGCGCCGGGCCCCCGCACCGCACCCTGCGTGACGGGCCAGAGGCTGCCGTGGTTCGCATTATACCGTGGCTGAGGAGCGCTGCGCTGGGTGAGCCCAGTGCGTGTTTATCTCTTAGCCTTTTTGGCCGTGTTCCCTCTTGTCTCTCTTTCGCCACTTACTCTTTGCCCTGCGTGCTCTGTCCCTTACGGCTGGGCACTGTCATTTTCCTTGTCACTGTCCTGTAATCATTTAACTTCTCTTGCAAAGACAGCAAAACCTTACCTTAGACACGGCCAATTTGTAAGGGGGGTTCTGAGTATGATCCAAATTCCTCTTCCTCCTAGTTTCCCTCCATCCCTGACAGTGTCACTCCATCCGTGCCAGTGGACAGGATCAGTTGCTTTAGGACAGGTTCTGGGAACAGGATGGTTGTTTTGTGTGGTACTGTCAGTGACATACTCTTTCCGTCTCTCAGGTTTTCACCTGGTTCAGAAGCTCCCTAAACTTTATACTGTTCCGCGCGTCTTTGTGTTCGACAGTCTCATAAGCCCTTCAGGAGCTTTACCTTTATAAAGCTGCTAGACTGAAATCTTACAAGTTTTTTGACCTCAAGAATATCCTATGACAGCTAATTATGCAATGTGCACGCACTGCTTCCTTTTAGTCTGTGTATTGGGGGGTTTTTTTGTTGTTTTTTAAACCCACATCCTCACAATTTCATTTAATCGTCTCCTTTATTATGTAAAACGATGAATAATTCCTCCCTCCTCTGCCTTGTAGGGGAGTGGAAATGGTTGTTAAGGACCAACAAACGACTCGAAGTGCGGGTACTAAGTAAGGGTATGTATGTGTGTGAGATTTCTGCCCGAGGGAAGAGAAGGTTTCAGGCTGTCTTTAAATAGAGAGCAGTGGGAAGAGCGCCTGCTAAGAGGATGAAATACGGGAAGGTCCAGGAGCCTGCTGAAGCCACAGAGGTTTTTGCAGAACGTTAATAGTTTCTAAGTGATTATAAGCTTATATGTTTTGGAGCTCATCAGCTTTAGCTGTTGAGGTTTCAGTAGAAATTTCAGGTGTTCAGATCATCATGCGTGGGAGGAGTTCTTCTAATTTCTTACTGGATTTGATGCATCGTTAATTTGATCCAGCGAAATAATTTCTGTGTACGCAGCAATAAAATTATTCCTTTGTTTTATGGAAACTTGTGAAGTGTGGTGTGGTCAGGACTACTTTGCCAATACCCTATTTTGATTGCCTTTTCTGTAGTATTTATTGATTGGTGTACTGTGTAAGGTACTATAAATTGCATGGATTGTCTGTTTTTTCCCCCTGGCCTTGTGGATGTAAAGATTTACTTTGTATTCTGTTTATGAGTTTACACCGGGATTCTTTAGCAACAAATTTAAATTTCTTTTTACACGCAGCCAGTTTTCCCAGTAACTTAATTTTTCAGTTCTTAGACACGTTCTGAGTCTCAAAAAAAAAAAAAGCACTGATTCTCCGTTTCTTCTGCATATGCCAGTGGGAATCAGTTAGCCAGAGCTGTAAAAAATTGTCTGGGAAAACGTCTGAAAGAAAACCTTTCAGTTGACACACATTTGTTTTACAGAGCATGCTGTGGTTTAGAGTGATCGTGGCCTTTACTGGTGTATTTGAGGTGCTGCCCATGAAGGACCACCTTAGAAAGCCTTGCTGCTGTTCATGGCATTCTGCAGTGATCTTGGCAAGTGTATTTCTGCACCTATAACTAAATTCGTTTTCAAGCCAACTTTCTTAACTTTTTTTTTCTTTTTGATTAAACCAAAAAAGGCCTTTTTGAGGAAAAAAAAAAAAAGCTGTGTGTGATGCTACTGCTGACTGCAGTCCTGCTCTTAGGGGTGCATCGGTGGAGGTATCTGCATGAGTCTCTCCTCAGATTTGGGATCCAGCTGAATAAAAGCGGGACATTGTTCCAAGTATCTTCTGGTGGTTCTGAGTGCTGTGGGAGCAGCTGCCTCTGGGCACTCCTGCCCAGACTTCTGCATGTTTGCCTTATTTTCATGTGTGGGCACCTTTTTTTTTTGAAGCATTGGTTTGTTGGTTTGGGGTTTTTTTGTTTGTTTGTTTTGTAATTAAAATGAAAGTGTACTAAAACTATTTGGGGATTTATATTTAGAGTTTTGTTTTGAAGCCAGTTCTTAATAACTTCACTTGGAGTCTGGCCTGGTAGAGGTGATGATGCTCTGCCATCCTTTCCACACTGGTTTTCAATTATTATTTGTAATTCTTTTGAGCTGCAGGTTTGCTTCTGTTAACTTGATAGATGGTTATGAACAAGGGGATCAACTTAAGGTACTGTTTTTTGGTGTGTTCCTCACAGTTGTGATTGGCAGTGCTTTTAAACTTTCTGCTGAAAACACAAGAACCATTTCAGTTTCCTGTGGGCAAACACTTGGATGCACAGTGTAGGTCATAAAAATGTACTATTCAATATATGAAGGAGCTGTTTAGCATTTTGCAGCCTTTATAACAAGTCCCTTGGAGCCTCTGAAGATGTACATGCTCTAACTGGTTGCTGTCAGCAGAAAATTACCAAAAATTTGAGTCTTTTATAGTGGGAAACAGTTACAAACTTCTCGCTGTTGAGGCAAAGAATTCAAAGTTTAGATTTTTTAGTTTGATTTGGTTTTTATTAGTTTATTTGGGGATAGAAGCACCTACACTTACTTTCGTTTTCCCATGAGATGTATAAAAATAGCAGATGATGCAGGAAAGCTGTTTTTGTGGTTGTAGGAGTTACTCCAAATGTTTCAAAACTAGTTTTTCTCTGCATTTTCCATTACCAGGAGGAACAGGAGCTGATGTCAGAACTGTAACAAAATGATTTGGTAATTTCTTTTGGAAATGTAACATTTGATTTTTTTTCTCTCTCTGATGTATTTCATATTTTGCTTTGTTTTAACTATTTATCTAGAGAGGAATTAAATTTGTAGTGTGTGGTTTTTGTTTTTAGTTTTGATCTTCTTGTGTGTTGTTCTGTAATTCAAGAAACCCTAGTTGTCCCTTGAACCAGCTCCTGTGCTGGCTGGTTGTGTCGCTGGGGACAGACTGATCTCCTACAAACCTGAATCATCTCTTGCTTTAAGAATCTGAGCCTAAAATTGTCTTTTGGCCTTTTCGTCTCAGCCTTTGCAAATGTGAATTTCTGAACTGATTCTGAAAGTGGCCAGGGAGACTTTTCGTTTCACAGGAGTCAAATGAGTTGTGACTTGCTGGGGAGAGGAGGGGGAATGGATTCAGTGAGCTACTGAAATCTGAGGGAGAAGCAAAAGGTCTTCCCCAGAGACACGGCTTAGGGAAAGGAAAGGGGTCAAATGGTTCAATCCAAAAGGGATGTGTCTCACATACTTGTGGGTGTGGGTGGGTGTTTGTGCATTTGCTTTAACTTAGAACTTCTAAACCAGACTGAACTAAAGCTGTTTTACCTTCCCACTTGCTGACCAGTGGAAATGCTGTTATATGACCAGTTCAAATGCTGTTCTATAAAGACTTTGGGTCTCACCTGGACTGTTCCATACATGCAGTCTGAAGACCATCCTTCTAATGAATGCTGAGGGTTTAGTGTTACACATTCTCCTCTGGACCTTCCCCTGTAAGATTCTTACTATGAATTTCTGCTGGAACTGGAAAATGAGGATTATCATTTATGTTCCTGCATTGCCCTGTCTTCATTTCTACAGGTAGCTGGTAATTCATGTCGAGATAAATCAGCACAAAAGTAACCTAAACTTCTTGTAACCTGGGAGACATAAATGGCATATTTTTGAGATAACTTGATGGTGAATCCAGCCAGTTTTCAGTTGCTACACTTTGGCAGTTATTTGGCCACCTGTGGGATTATAGTACATAAAATATAAATACACAGTAGATGTGACCTCGTATATGACTGTTCATTTGCATGAATATTCTGCATGAGAATGAAAACAGCTTTGTGACATGCTTAGGCAAAGGTGTTCTGTGAAGCACTTCATGTTCTTGTGTAGCTACAAGTCTGAGTTGCAGGAATGACACTGATTTTGAAACTCTTTGGAAGTTTCCTTTCTTTGGACTTCTCCTTTGGGTTATGATTGCTTAGTGGTATTTCTAGCATGGATGTAAATGAAAAACTGCAGAGGAGGAAAAAGGTAGAGGAGAAAAATTTTTGCAATAAAATTGATGTTTTAATTTTTCCTCCTGATTGGTTATTTTAGTGCATTCATAAAGAGCTAGTTTTCTGCTTTGCATATTTCTCATTTTAAAGGCTTTTGGAATACTTGATAGGCAGGTAAGAAGCTGGATTTTTGTGCTAAAAGCCTGGAGGGTGACAGGTATAAATAGCTCCAAGGGATGCCTGTTAAAGGCTTTCCAACTTGAGTCTTGTTTGGGGAACAGAGGAGGTCTTGGCTTTCTTTTTCCTCCCCAAAATGTTGATAATCAAAAGGTGCTGCTCGCTTTATAAACGAAACAATGAAAAATCAGGTATTAATAGAGGCTTTTTTGTACTTTTAGAAATGAGATATTGTTAGGTATGAATTGTGCTCTGTCATGTGAAGTTGACTGCCTATGTGAGCAAAGAAAGCTTTTTTTATTCTAAATTGCATGTATTTTTCTTTTCTTTTGAAATGTACATTGTGCTTATTGTGCTGCTACTATGATTGTGACAACATGATTTCCTGTTGTTTGGTTTTATTTTTGTGAGGATTAATTCTCAAGAAAGCTTGTATCAGAATTTATTCTCCTTTTGGTATGTAAGGGTGAAAAATAAGGATATCTTGCTCTGTTGTGTCAGGGGTTTTTTTGGTTTGGTGTGTTGTTTGGCTTTTTGCTTGGGTTTTTGTGTGTTTTTGTAGTAAAGATATTGAAAAATATGGAAGGATATTGAGGGGCTGGAGCGGGTCCAGAGAAGAGCAACAAGGCTGGTGAAGGGACTGGAGCACAAGTCCTATGGGGAGAGGCTGAGGGAGCTGGGCTTATTTAGCCTGGAGAAGAGGAGGCTCAGAGGTGACCTCATCACTGTCTAGAACTACCTGAAGGGAAGTTCTGGCCAGGTGAGGGTTGGTCTCTTCTCCCAGGCACTCAGCAATAGGACAAGGGGGCACGGGCTCAAGCTCTGCCAGGGGAAATTTTAAGTTGGAGATCAGAAAAAAATTCTTCACAGAGTAATCAGGCATTGGAATGGGCTGCCCAGAGAGGTGGTGAATTCCCCATCCCTGGAGGTTTTTAAACTGAGATTGGACATGGCACTGAGTGCCATGATCTGTTAAATGGACTGGAGTTGGACCAAGGATTGGACTTGATGATCTCGGAGGTCTTTTCCTACCCAATCCATTCTGTGATTCTAACCTGCCATGCCTGGTGTGGCAACTGATTTTGTGCAATGTTGGTACAGCAATACAAATGATGCTTTTCTGAGCATGTTTTTATAGCAGGCTGAAGGATCCCTAATACCTTGATAAATTTAAGCTTTAAAATAATTTTTGCATAGTATTTTTGTTGACCTTCTTGCTTAGTTGACATCTGGGTGGGGAGATCAGCAGTTGCAGTTGGTGGTGGTGGTGTACCTAAGCTGTCAGGCCCCTGGGAAGTCCAGTTACTCCGTGTGAGTCCAAACTGGCTTTCCCATATATGGGCAAGATTAATTTGGTTCAAGCCTGGTACTGAAAAACAGACTCATTGAGTTTGCCCATTGGAGTATTGATTATAATGTATGTATGGCCAGACTTTGTGAACGCAGATTTGGGCAGGGCTCTCCCCACGTGCCCTTCCAGCCTGCACAGTGCATTTTTTAGGTGAGGCACAGTCTGCACAGAACTGGCCCCACCGTGTCAGTCCTGAGGTCCATTTGCCACGGCCAAGCGAGCTTGGACAGTGACAGGGAAGTCCTCAGGACTGTCACAGCACCTGGTACTAACCGGGGCTGACCCTGCTGAGCATCTGAGATGTGACGGGATGGGATGGCAGAGAGGCATTGAACTGCCAGGGGACAGTCCCCACTAAGACTTGGACTCAGGTCCTTGGGATTCAGAGTCCAGAGTGCTCTCCTTTACACCACGGGACCGCCCTATTGATTATAATACTTCAGTGTGTATTAGAGGATCCTGTGTCCTTGCAGAGCTCAGTGATCATGGATGGATTTTTCTAAATGGATGGATTTTATTAAAAATGTTGGGCTGGATTCTGGCTCCTGTTAAAAAGCATTGATCTCAGTGGAATTACTTGCAAAGGTAATTGATAACAGATCGGGTTCTTGTGCCTCACATGGGACATGGGCTTTCTGTTGTACAACCAAGGAGCCTTAGTTGCACCTTGAAGTAGTAAACTCCTCACGACCCAAAGTTTATGAGATTATTTGACTCTTTCAAAGGCAGGGTATGGGTAATGGCAGTTGGTCAGAAACAAAGCACTGCTGTTAATATAGTTTTAAAAAAATTCACAAAGATGAAAGTTGTGTATCTGTAAGTTCAGTGAGTCTGAGCTACACCCAAATTGAAGCATTATGATGTGGAACTACATTTTTAGGCTCAAAAGAATTTCTTCTATAGGGGAAAAAAAAGGTGAACTCCTAGAATGCATTATATTTGAAAGAAAACTCCACATTAGAGATTAGGTATGTGTTTGAGATGTGTAATAAATATGCATTGCTTTAAAAAGGCAGTATGTTTGAAAGTGTTATGAGACTTTATGAAACTACTATGAAACCAGTAGAGCAAAGAAAAAAATGTACCTAAAAATAGTCTGATAGTTTAACATGAAAGCAATAACTTTAGAAAAGCTGCAGTAACTCAAAAATGATGTCTCAAAAAATAGGTTAATATTTTACCTCATTGAGAAATTAACGATTCTGGCTGAAATTGCAAAGAACCAAACATCAGTTTTGTTCTCTGAGTATTAGAGGCTGGTGTGGCACTTGTGTTGTATGGCAGCCTTCACTGTAAACTTCACAGGGTCAGCACATTCTGTCCCATCTGGTGTGTTTGCTGATGCCCCATTTTGATGTACAGATACAGCATGCAACAGGTTTCATAAACATTGGAAGACTTTGGGGTATAAATTATGCAAATAACCTAAAATTACTTTGTGTTTCAGCAACCTCTGCCTAGCTGTTCAACAGCAGTGGATTGTGAATTCAGGCCTTTGATCTCCTGGTAACAGCTCTCGAAGGATCTTCAGGGGATGCACCATGACATCAGCAGTGATTGACACTGTAGGCCCTGGCCTGGAGTTCGACAGCAATGGAAGCAAAAACCAAAAGGTTAGAAAAATAAATAGCATTTATTTCCTGTAAAACTTCACACCTTTTATCTTAATTTGAAAGGAAAATTAAATATAAACTTGCTGGAAAAAACAAATGAAATGGATTTCAGATTGCTGTGTAAGGAGGAAAGAGAACAGCCATTTTTCAAAGATGTTTTCGTAGAAGATTTTGTTCTCACAGACAAATGGGAGCAGTAAGTTTTGGTGTCTGCAGTACCACTGCAGACTTGGTTTACAACATTATATTCTACACTAAGCATTTCTTTCAAGATCTCAGGCATGTCTTGAGGTATAGAACAAGTTGAGCAGAACACTGTAAGAACCTCTTTTAAAGCTGGTCAACACAACATACTTGGTTGCATTTTGCATTCTTACCAACAAACAATAAATAAATTCTACTGTCCTGTAGCTTGTAATAAACAGAAACTGGCAGGGTTCCACTTCTGTAGTAGTAGAAGTAGTCAGTTCTTCTGGGATAGCTTATGTACTTAATCCAGAACATGGGAGTCCATGAGATACAGGTCAGATGTGGGTATCTTGCAGTACACACTAAAAGCCTTGATTGCATTTCATGAAGCAGAGGGAGAAGAAACACTTCCCACAAATGAATGACTTCATTAGAAAGCTCTTTTCCAATATCTTCGAGCTGTCTGTCTGATGCATTAAATTTTAAGTGCTTAAAACCAGGAAAATATCTTTGAGATTGAGCAAGGTCCCTTTGATGGCTGATAGGCTTTTATTCTTTTAATCTCTTGCTTTAGAAGAAAACTTTCTTTAAAAATCTTTAAAATTATTATCATTATTCCATAAAATATGTAAGAGCATAAGAGGAAAATATTGATGTAGAGTTCAATAGTGCAGTATTTAGAGCATTTTTTTCCTTTTCTTTCCTTTTTTTTTTCCCTTTCTATAGGAAAATGAGCCAGTCTCTGAATTCCCAGCAGTGATTGTGGAGCCAGTTCCTAGTGCCAGACTAGAACAGGGTTATGCTGCTCAGGTCCTGGTTTATGATGACGAGACTTACCTGATGCAAGATGTAGCAGAGGAACAAGAAATTGAGACTGAAACTGTGGAAACAGGTAGACTTAATTTTTTTCTTCCATGAGGTTTTAGTACTTTTAGAAGTCCCCAAGTAATGTGACATTGTATTCACCCATGGGATGGAGATCCTGCCCTGGGTTCACATCTCTTCCCTCTGAACTTGCCTTTGCTTAGCTCGAGTGGTGACAGGATTCCCTTGGCAGATAAAAATGTCACCTGATGTTCAGGATGCTGCAAACTGTACCCTCATGAGCAGGCAGATTGTCATCTATGACTTTGCTCCTCGTGCAGGGAGTTAGTTAGACAGCTAATCCTGGAGGTTTTAAACATCAGCTGAGCCAGGAAGCGGGTTAGAATTCAGTTTTATAATGTGTCTGAGCCAAGCAGTTGGAGAGGAGCTGGCAGTATGGACTGTGTGGCTCTATTCACCCTGTCTTTCTGTCCATCCCTTGCCATCCCCCCTTTTTGATCCAAGAGTGGTTTTACTGCTGGTTTGATGGCAGGAGTGTGGGGCTAGAGGGGATGGTGTTGGACTGTCCTTTCATGGGCAAAAAGCCTAATAGATGGACATGAACTCACGTCTCTGGTGGAGTATCAAGTTAGGAATGAAGCAAGGAGTAGAGCTCTGATGTTAAAGGCTGAGCTGTTCAATGACAAACACATCTCTTTCCGTACACCCTGTATCCAAAGAGCACCACTTGGAGGTTTGCACTTCCTGAGGGGCACTGAAGTCTGTTAAAAGTGTCTCAGGAAACAAAAGTTGTGCTGCTATCCCAGTCTAATTTGCACCTGCCTTCTGGGCTGCTGCTGGGCTGTGACTGAGAATCACAGAATATGCTGAGTTGGAAGGGACCTACCAAGATCATTGAGTCCACTTTGTCCTGCACAGGACCATCCCCAAGGGTCACACCATGTGCCTGAGGGTATCATCCAAGTATCTCTTGAACTCTGTCAGGCTTGGTGCTGTGACCACTTCCCTGGGAAGCTGTTCCAGCACCCAACCAGCCTCTGGGTGAAGAACCTTTTTTAATATCCAACCTAAACCTGCCCTAAAACAACTTCAGGCCATTGACGTGGGTCCTGTCACTGCTTACCAGAGGGAAGAGGCCAATGCCTGTCCCTCCTCTTTCTTTCTTGTGTTGCTTCTCATACTTGTTGAACTTCTTCAGCCATTTCTGTATGCTGAGTTTACAAGAAAAAGTAGTAAGGAGACTTTCAGGTGTTCTGTATTTTTGCTGGGTTAAATTTCTGCTGGATTGGCAGAGTGTTGTGGGGGGCAGTACGTCGGACTGCAGCCAAAGGGAGTTCAGGTTCTCTTGGGCACTCCACACTGAACTGGTGAGACCCACTGCACATGGAGAGCACACATTCCTGTCCTGGGGCTGCCCAGGGCAGAGCTGGATTTAACTTGATGACATCAGGCCAGCAAAACAATGGTGAGAAGCTCCTTTTCTCTCAGCTGCTCACCTTGGCAGCCCAGTAAGTCAAGTCATTCCCATCAGATCAGGTAAATTTCAGTGCAGATTCCTCTGTAAACAGTGGGTGCAATTGCTCATAATCCTTCTGAATTTGGATGTTATCCAGGTGTTTGCACTGCAGCAAAAATCACATGCATCAGCTTCCTAAGATGTGCATGAACTAATGATTCAGATTTTGGGACAATACTTACAATTCCAGTTTATTCAAATGTGTTTTGAACGAAATATGCTAATTGAAGTTGAACAAATTAATGTAAAGAAAAGTTACGTATTTTTTAATTCAGTTTTTGACTATGGTAATGACTTTTTAAGGTAAGTGATAAGTGAGGATGTTCTTCCCAAACTCAGCTTTACAACTTAAACTTTTATTTGAAAACCTTTAAGAGCTTATAATTTGAAGGTTTTTGTATTCAGAAGTTGTTTTTTAAAAATAAAATACACAGTTGCTTGTAAGAATTTTTTCTGTTAGCCATTAGATTAATGGCTAACAGAACAGTTCTTTTAGGATAAAGAGCTACTGCCAATGAACTCTTTATGTATTTAAGTATAATTTTATGCCCGTAATTAATTGGTGGAAGTGACAATTAAAAACTCGTAGCTCTTCTGTAGCAATATTTTTATTTAAGCTGCTGTCCAAAGAAAGAGACATGTGGGTGCTTCCAAGCCTTGATATTTGAAAGGAGTCTTAAAATTTATAGGGCAGTTGATGTGATAATTTGGTGAGTTTGTTGATAGAGATGTTAAAAAATGTATCTTGACTGTATGTTTGTTGGTGTTTTCTGTGGTTATTTTCTTTTTAATTTCACAGTTTGGCATCAGTTATGTCCTTAAAAGTTTAGTATGATAACCTAATGAAATACTAGAATAGCTCAAATAGTTAAAACTTGGTTTTAATAGTTTTGATCTAAGAATTAATGGGCACTAAAGAGCCAGTTTACAGTGGAGGAGAAATTAAAATTAATTAAGATAAAAAAAATTGTGAATGCACACTGGGTCCCATACTCCAACTTTTCATTCTTATCTGCACATACACCATTAGTGCAGTGCATTTTTCGTGGTGTAATTACACATGACAGTGAGTTCTTGCACAGAACTTGTATCCACTGTTGGTGACTGAAGCGTTTGGTTTGGACTGTTCTGAGGGAGGCGGCCCCGGGGGCATTGTTTGGACAAACGTGTCCTGACACAGCAGGGAGTGTTTCTGAATTCATTGCTCATACAGGGAGGTGAGATGGGTGGAGAGAAAGTATTAGAACCCCAAGAAACATTCATTTTGGCGAGGCATCATTATTAGCAGTGAATTACAGGAAAGTGAATCTGAGTTGTTTAATTTTGTGGGATAAGAGGTACTGACTGGGCTGTGGGTAGGAAGCAATTTAATGCAGGAGAGGTGGCAACAGGTGCCATAGTAATTGTTAATGAGAAGGCTGAGGCAGTAAATAAGGTATAATGTTTTTTGAAGAGCATCATTTTAGGGTGTTAATTTTCTGAAGTACATCCCTGTATTATGCTAATGATCCTAATTTGGAAAGAGGTGCAACAATTTGATTTCTGCGCATCTTAGAAAAGAATTCTGTTACTGCTAAACTTGTCTCAATAGATTCTGCTTCATAAATGACAGAATTAATTGCTACAAAATTTTCATATTATTTGGTAAATGTACCACTGCACCAAGAATGAGTAGACTTAACGCTCCTAGACTCTACAGACAGCATGGTAAATACTAAAAACCCATCTTAAAAAGGTCTTGGCAGTATTTGTAAAGGATACCTATTCTCATAACATAATACACCTCCCCCTTTGTCAGTATCTTTACTGGACGTGGACCTGATTTTTTTTCCTTTTCTTGTGACAGTTCATTGGCAATTCAAATGACTACTGATTTACATGCTTTATAGCTTACAAAGTATTGTATGTACAGCACAGTCCAAGAGCCTCCAGCTACTCTGCAGTTAGTCTGAGGCTTTGTAATTTAAAATGTAGAGTTATTCTGGCTTTCAGAGATAGGGATCATACCTTGAGTGTTGTGTTCAGTTCTGGGCCCCTCAGTTCAGGAAAGATGTTGAGGGGCTGGAGCGAGTCCAGAGAAGAGCAACAAGGCTGGTGAAGGGACTGGAGCACAAGCCCTATGGGGAGAGGCTGAGGGAGCTGGGCTTGTTTAGCCTGGAGAAGAGGAGGCTCAGAGGTGACCTCAGCACTGTCTAGAACTATCTGAAGGGAAGTTCTAGCCAGGTGGGGATTGGTCTCTTCTCCCAGACACTCAGCAATAGGACAAGGGGGCACAAGCTCAAGCTCTGACAGGGGAAATTGAAGTTGGATATCAGAAAAAAATTCTTTGCAGAGAGAGTGCTCAGGCATTGGAATGGGCTGCCCAGAGAGGTGGTGGATTCACCATCCCTGGAGGTTTTTAAACTGAGATTGGCCAGGGCACTGAGTGCCATGATCTGGTAGAGGGACCGGAGTTGGACCAAGGGTTGGACTTGATGATCTCGGAGGTCTTTTCCAACCCAATTGATTCTATGATTCTATGATACCTTTTGTGAAGAATGTAGTGCGATAAGTGCACAGGACACTGAAGACATGACTTGTGCTCTGCCTGGAATGGTTCTATTTCTGGTTTGCTATTCTATGAATGGATCTGGGTCTGTGGACTGTAAGGACAGTCCATGCTGAGCCAAGGGCAGAATCAGGAATTATGATGTTGTTTTGTATTAAAAAACTTCTTGCATTTATGAAACCACAGTTCAAATAAAATATGCTTTATGATCATTATAAATACTGATGAATTTTTAGCTAATTCTAGTGGAGTATAGGCTGTTTTGCCTATCAGACAACTCCTTCCAGCCTGTTTCCCACTAATCTGTCTTGATTAATTAATCAAGGATCGTCAATTATAGTTAATACTTTAAATGATTATCTATAAAAGTAAAATCCAAGAGTCTTTTAGCAAACCAGAAAGAATTAATGGTTCAAGTTTTGTTTTTATCCTAGAAGAAAAAAATGCCTATCTGCTTGGAATAGAAAAACATCATGACAGAGTTTTCTAGAAAAAACAAAATGTAGGAAACTTGGTCTTTTCAGGTGACCTTCTGACATTTTTTGTGGAAGTAGTGAGTGCCTTTTGTAATGATTGAAAGGGAAAATATAAGCTTTAGACTGACACAATGATTAAATTTCTTTCCTTGTTTGTATGATCTTCTTGGAAGTGACACCTTTAGATTATTGAGGGCTGAGTTACAGCCTTAAAATGTGGTTTACTGCAACAGTGAAAGTGTTTGTATCGTAAAAGAGACATCTTTTTTAACAAGTTTTTAATAGTATCCAAATTTTATTGGCTTTCATCTCCTAAGTAGTTTTCTCTCCTTATAGTAAATAGTCCCTGAAGATTGGGATTTATTTAGCAAAACCTTTGTAATTTACAGCAGAAGGTGCTGTCTTTATAGAAGCAGTAATTGTGAAATTAAGAATTGCTACAGTTCTGTTTATTTGTCATGACACAGAGCCCATAACCTGGATGTGCAGCTATGATAACGGGGGAATCTCATATTTGGATTTTCCATATGAGCAGTACAGAAGGGAACACAGTCATGTTCTGCAGATCTTAGACATGAGTGATGTCCAGTGTTCTTGTCAAATAAAACATTAGATGAGCATTTAGAATCATAGAATCAATTGGGTTGGAAAAGACCTTCGAGATCATCAAGTCCAACCCTTGGTCCAACTCTGGTCCCTCTACCAGATCATGGCACTCAGTGCCCTGGCCAGTCTCAGTTTAAAAACCTCCAGGGATGGTGAATCCACCACCTCTCTGGGCAGCCTATTCCAATACCTGATTACTCTCTCTGCAAAGAATTTTTTTCTGCTCTCCAACTTCAGTTTCCCCTGTCAGAGCTTGAGCTCGTGCCCCCTTGTCCTATTGCTGAGTGCCTGAGAGAAGAGACCAACCCCCACCTGGCTAGAACTTCCCTTCAGGTAGTTCTAGACAGTGCTGAGGTCACCTCTGAGCCTCCTCTTCTCCAGGCTAAACAAGCCCAGCTCCCTCAGCCTCTCCCCATAGGGCTTGTGCTCCAGTCCCTTCACCAGCCTTGTTGCTCTTCTCTGGACCCGCTCCAGCCCCTCAATATCTTTCCTGAACTGAGGGGCCCAGAACTGAACACAACACTCAAAGTGTGGCCTCATCAAGGCAGAGTACAGGGGAAGGATCACTGCCCTGGGCCTGCTGGCTATGCTATTTTTGATACAGGACAGGATCCCATTGGTCTTCTTGGCCACCTGGGCACACTGTTGGCTCATGTTGAGCTTCCTGTCAATTAGTACCCCAAGGTCCCTTTCTGCCTGGCTGCTTTCCAGCCACTCTGTGCCCAGCCTGTAGCGCTGCAGGGGTTTGTTGTGGCCAAAGTGCAGGACCCGGCACTTGGCCTTATTGAACTTCATCCCATTGGAATCAGCCCATCTCTCATCTCATTTAAGCAGGCTAATATTGTTTTAAAAATGTCAAGTTATCTGGAACATGCCATTAAAATGGGTTATTACTTTCTGAACTCCCTTCTTACTGATCTTATATCAGCGCTGGTAATAGTTTTCTCTTATGCTACCTCACTTAAGATGAATTTGCAAACCCAGTGTTTGTTTACAGATGTTGTTGAACAGTGGCAGCTCTGAAGGCAATGTTGCTGTAAGTGCAGTAAGGCTTGATCCCTGTGACAGGTGTTCCAATATGATGGAATTGATTTAGTAAATCTAACATCTTAAAAGAATTATTTTTCCCCTTATTTTTTATTAATCATTAAAGCAATAAGTACAGGTTTGGAATTTTTTTTTTTTGTCACAGCTTTAAGAGGAAACAAACCTACTGTTTTCAAAAAGATGTAATATCATTCAATTTGTGAACTGTCACCAGATTTTCTAATTTGATGTTCCATCAGAAAACCTCCTTGTCGTTCAAATTGAAAGTTTGTTTTAATTCTATAAATGTTACTGGCACAGGGAGGTGAAGGATCTGCATGAAAATAATGGGGATCTGAAAATGACCCTTTCCAGGATTATGATCTGATGGAAAAATATTGGGCTATAAAGACCAGGAAGTTCACTTGAAACTATCATGTAAATTGATAGCCAATAGGGAGTTTAGGCTGAATTCCTTCCCTGCTTTATACAAATGGATGAATAAAATACATATTTAAGGAAAATCTTTCAGAGAGGAAATTTCAGATTGTTGCTTACACAGTTATCACTATGGGAATGAACTTTACATATCTAGGGCCAGTCTTTAGTTCTTACCTGTTCTTTGTTCTGCCTTTATGTCTTCTCTTATAATTAAAAGTGCTTCCTTTTAATGTCTTTTATGTGAATTTGAGCCTGTGAACTCAGATAAGTTTTCATCAGTTAAGTATCATATACTAAGAACTGGTTAGAATCTTGCCTTTGATGATGGCATGTGTATATAAGGGATAAACAAAACAGTGTTATAATTCATTCTGTCCAGACATGATTTAACTGCTCCTTATGAAAAATGAGTTAACACAGGCATGTGCTGTACATTCTGTTAGTGCTGACACACCCTGTTGACTGAACTTCATTTTCTGACACCGACAGGTGGGTGAGTATTTGACATGCAGAGAGGCAGCAGTTTGCTTTAGAGGGCCATGCTGACTACAGAAAAAAAAAGTTTGGACATTCTAACAAATTGATTGAACTCTCATCTTCCTCAAAGTGCTAGGATGGAGCCTATTAGCTAGACAAAAGCCAGGTAAAACTTTTGCTGGCTCCACTGCAAGAATTAGATGTCTCTAACACATGAATGGGTTAAGAGTTTGTCCTTTGAATGTGAGCTAATTTTATTTTTCACACCATGCTGCTGCTCCATCCCTGTGAATCCTCACTCTGCCAAGAAATCTACTGCATTTTTGCCAGTTAAATGCTGATGACAGTGAGACAAAATAAGTCCCCTCTTTCTGCATGTGCTGTTGTATAGTACTTGCAGCAGTTGTGCTAAGGGCATATGCATCTGTTTTCTCAGTAACATTCTTAATTCAGAAACAAAATTTAACTGCAACTTAAATTTTATGTCATCTTTGCTGGTGTTTTCTTTTCTGAGAAGTTAAGGGAAAGAGCTCTACAGCTACTCTATGGATGATTTGTGCTGGTTTTAAGGTAAACTGGCAAGAGAAATGAACCCAGCTCAGGAGAGAGATTGTAAGTCAGAGTTAGAATTTAATAAAAATATTACAATAAATACAGTGACACAAAGAGAAATTGCTTTTAACCCACAAAACCCAGTAGTATAACCCAGTGCCCTGGGGCACAAACATGCAGGGGTTTGTTAGCCCCTGGTCCGAGCCCCACGTGGTTCCCCCAAGACCAAAGCAAAAGGAGGTAGAAAACCTGTTGGTGCAGATGATGGTTTCAGTCTAGTGCAGAGTGGTGTTCACAGTCTGATTGAGAGTGGTGGTCTCCTCCTGTTGAGGTTCTGCTCCTCCTCTGGGTCGGACAAGTGGTTTCAAGTCCCCAAACCCCCAAGATTATATCCCCTCAGGTTCAGCTGGGACCACCCAGTACCTCCCGCAGGGCAGGGAGTACACCATGGGTGATCTCGCTCTGTGAGTCAGGGGGTATTTGGAATCATTGGTGGCCCATTAGCAGACATGACACCTCAGGCTGGGTGTGAAGGTGCCAACGACTCCCCGGAGGGGAGTTATCACAGCTCTTATCTCACAGGTGTCTGTCACACCCAGTTCACATCCCTGAGGAGTCAGGTGTGCCCTGGGCAGCTGCTGCAAATGGTCCATTGTTAACAGTTCATGGGAAATGAATAAGGGGTGTGGAATACACAGCTTTGGTCACACACACACAGGGATAAACTGGTCCCACCTGCTGAACTAGGACATGATGGTATCTTAATGTAAGTGTAACAGCCTGGTTGTGGAGTCCAGTTCTTTCAAGACTGCAGGTTTCTGCCTTACTGTGTTCAGTGGTCCATTCATACCAAAAGAAGGCTGCAAGACTAAATATTTTCTAATAAAGCTTAATTTAACTACACATTTCAGGATTAATTTTGATTTTGTGAGGCTAATTCAATGGCTTGCTAGTGTGGAGCATAATGGGTTAGACTTCAGAAGTGCAGATGCATTTTCCTCCAAACTGCCAACTCCAGTTGCAACTGTGAGTGAGAATTTGTAGGCTGTTACTATGAAGGCTCAGCCATAAGATTTTACCAATGCAGGCTGAAAAATTTTGTGGTTTCAACCTTGAAGTTAGAATGCAATATGGCATGCCAGACCCATTGTGGTGTGAGTCCTGGTGTTTATTGATCAAAAATACAGTGCCAGACTTGAAAGTAATAATTTTTAAAGGTGATCTGCATATTAAAAGAGATTGTAGTTGACAATTAACTTCAGGATGACAGTAAAGCCATATGAGTTTGAACAGGATGCTCAGTCTTTAGAAATATTCTTTGAGCTTATAAAATAGACATTTGTTGTTATCAGAAAAGTCTTAAGGACTTCTAAATCATAGAATCATAGAATTGATTGGGTTGGAAAAGATCTCCGAGATCATCAAGTCCAACCCTTGGTCCAACTCCAGTCCCTTTACCCGATCATGGCACTCAGTGCCACGGCCAATCTCAGTTGAAAAACCTCCAGGGATGGTGAATCCACCCTCTCTCTGGGCAGCCATTTCCAATGCCTGATTACTCTCTCTGGAAAGAATTTTTTTCTGCTCTCCAACTTCCATTTCCCCTGGCAGAGCTTGAGCTCGTGCCCCCTTGTCCTATTGCTGAGTGCCTGGGAGAAGAGACCAGCCCCCACCTGGCTAGAACTTCCCTTCAGGTAGTTCTAGACAGTGATGAGGTCACCTCTGAGCCTCCTCTTCTCCAGGCTAAACACCCTCAGCTCCCTCAGCCTCTCCCCACAGGACTTGTGCTCCAGTCCCTTCACCAGCCTTGTTGCTCTTCTCTGGACTCGCTCCAGCCCCTCAATATCTTTCCTGAACTGAGGGGCCCAGAACTGAACACAATACTCAAAGTGTGGCCTCACCAATGCAGAGTACAGGGGAAGGATCACTTCCCTGGTCCTGCTGGCCATGCTATTTTTGATACAGGCCAGGATCCCATTGGCCTTCTTGGCCACCTGGGCACACTGTTGGCTCATGTTGAGCTTCCTGTCAATTAGTACCCCCAGGTCCCTTTCTGCCTGGCTGCTTTCCAGCCACTCTGTGCCCAGCCTGTAGTGCTGCAGGGGGTTGTTGTGGCCAAAGTGCAGGACCCGGCACTTGGCCTTATTGAACTTCATCCCATTGGAATCAGCCCATCTCTCAAGTCTATCCAGATCCCTCGGCAGAGCCCTCCTGCCTTCCAGCAGGTCGACACTCCCTCTCAACTTGGTGTCATCAGCAAATTTGCTGATGATGGACTCAATCCCCTCATCTAAACCATCAATAAAGATGTTAAACAGGACTGGACCCAACACAGACCCCTGGGGAACACCACTGGTGACCAGCCGCCAGCTGGATGCAGCTCCGTTCACCAGCACTCTCTGGGCCCGACCCTTCAGGCAGCTCCTAATCCAGGAGATATGTCTTGAACAGGCAAATTGCTCAGTAGTGCAGAGTTTATATGCCAGCCTATTACCAGTCTCAAATACTGTCAGTTTTGTAAAATCATGTAGTGTGCCATGCAAAGACCTAGTTTATAGTTGTCTAATAGACTGCCCTGAAAATAAAGGATTTCATTATAAGGTGAGGAAGTGCACATATTGATTGATTGTGTGTTGGTGGTTTTCTTTTTTTCAAGACAGCAAAGTTTTTCTTACTCTGCACGCACAAGTAACAATGCTGGAATGTAGACACTTGCTGTTTTGATTAACTGCTTTTCTGTTTGTCAAAGGTAGTATCAAATCCTGAGAATAGATTCCTTTTCTGTTTGGAATCACTGATTGCTGCATGAATGGTAACACCAGGATCGTGAGTCCACTCAAAGGTGCAGATGGTGACAGAGTTGTGCCTTTGGTCTTGTCAGACTTCACATGGTGTAGTCAAGAAGATAAGCTTGGTATAGTCATGGACCCCTTTCCTCAATATTTCCATAGTTCCCCCAGGGACATTCAGTGGCTATTTTGCAATTTGGAAATTTTCTACTGTGGAATCCACAGTGGATCGTAATCATAATGTTGATGTGCTGATAAAGGAGACACTGCGTTTTCATGTATGTTTTCTGGAATTTAACAATTTTAACATTGTTAAAAATGTTTCTCTGTATTATTACCCTTGCAATGCAGTTACAGCTATCAGCAGTTTCATAGCCTGCAGTTGAGGACAGCAACTACTTCTGTAATTATTAGATGTGAATTTCTTGAGGTTCCTGGGAAAAACTGACCTTTCTGTAACTTTAAAATTTGTGGGTGATTTGGGCTCTCGGGACAGGACATGCCTGGACTTCTGAGCTACTTGAAGCTTTTTAAGAGTGGTTGGCATTTAAGCATTGTTACCCTGTTACCACTTGCTCTTTCTCATGTAGACTGCAAATACTGTCCTCAGACAGATTGCCATCCACCCTGGAGTACTTAAAAGAAGTCAAACAAATCACCTCTGTAAGAATAAGCAACTGTTTTATAATAATTGCCTTTTCCCAGGGTAGCTTTGTCTTATTAAAATGCAACAGGAAGCCTCTGTGGCTAAAAGTAATTAAATGTGCACAGCTTTTTTTCTTGTTAATAATTTGCTCTCAGTGGAGGAAAAAGGTGCCATTGGAAGGTTTTAGTGTTTCAAGTCACAATACTTGTGAAGTAGTTTTCCAAGAGAAACTGCAGTCTGTTATCAGAGAATGTTTTCATCATACTTGTGAGAATTGTGGGAAAGGCAACTTTGCATAGGAGACTATGGGAGTGGAGACTGACAATTCCTCTGTAACCATGGAGTGCTGTATTAGTTTTGAGGACTGCTCAAGATAATTGATGATCCTGTTCCCATCCACTTCTGAAAATCTGCTGAAACCTATCAGTTTTTCATGTTTTGAATTTGCATCTGCCGTCTTAGATGCAATTAATCACATCCAGCTGCTTTTCTTCAGTTTTCTTTCACTTTTTCAAAATAATCAGAATGAGGTTTAACTTGTTTATATTGCAAAAAAGTGATATATTTCCTTTAATGTGAGCAAAGTTGTCCATATCCCTTAAACCAGAGCACACTGAGCTGAGAGATACTTTCCTCCCGTGTTTTTATACAAATATGGAGATACTATTCACTTGTCTTGAAATTACTTAAGACTTAGGACAAACAGGAATGTAGTAGCTGTAACCATAGTTTTGAGTGGGAGCTTTCCAGCAGCTTAAACGTTTTGACTTTGGGTCTTTTTTCTGGCAGCTGGTAAATGTAGATGTGATGAGCATGTGGGTCTACCTGGCTATCTTGGTAGCTGAGCTTGTGGTTTAACAAATTACAATAAAGCTCACTCTCTGTATACTCTAACAGTAAAACAAACAAACCAACAAAACCCTGGGTTAATACATTTCTGTCTGCCCAAGACTGATGCTGTTGGGGATCTGTCAGTCCGTATTTTTTTTGCTACTTTTTTCATGCCAGAGAAACATAAGTACATCTGCAATTTCCTGTGGTCCTGTTCTGTTACAGTAAATATTTCTTGCTTCCTTGGGCCAACCACTGAGTAGATTTTGTGGCCCTCTTTGTTACCCTTCTGCCTAGAAAGGAGGCTTTAAAATAGATTAAAAAATTAAATGCATGTTTCCTTTTTTCCTTGTTTTTTTCCCTGAAGTAATATTCTATTAGCATGACAAATCAATTAGCATGAAATATGAGTAATCATATCATTTAAACAGATGAAACTGCAGAACTTCTGGAGAAAGTCATGTTCCTCCTTAAAGACCTGTATGTCTCTCTCTCTATAGGTGTGTGTGTATATATCTATATATCTCTCTCTATATGTGTGTGTGTGTATATATATATATATATATAAATACTATATAAGGGGTTCTCAAATCAAAATGAGCACTGCAGAGGTTTGTTGTAGTTTTTTACATACTAATCTTGGAAATGCCTGGCCTTGGACTCTTTTCAACTGATTGGAATCCCTCAGGCATCCAGTGATATTCTCCCTATGTATGATCAGAGAGAGTGAAGAGTCAGAGTAGAATACTGTGCAGCTGTTCAAGTCCATTTCATGTGAATTGGCAAACACTGTGCTAAGTCTGTGCTCTCAGTAATGAATAAATGCTGCCTGGAATACTGGCACGAAACCAAGAGCTTGACGTTTTATATTTCTTTTTTCTTTCATTTTGAACACATGGTGTTTGTCAAAAGTCATGTAGTGCAGATTACTTGAATGCACTTACTGAAGGAGTCCACATATCATAAGCAAAACTTCATAGGATATGAGTCAAACACTTCAGTTTGTGACTGAAAGTTGCCATCAGTAAAGAATCCTCACTGAATTACATAGTGATCAATAAAGGAGAAAACTATGAACACACCTTTTCCAAAGTATGGAAGTGTGAACTCCTATTGACACAGGTCTGGATCTTCAAGGGTATTTAGTGTCTCAGAGCACCTCTTGATCTGGATAGAAACAGGAAAGCTTTTACACTGTATTTTATTGCTGTAGTTCTCATGGCTTGAAGTGTGGGTCAGTGACAGTTTCTGACAGCAGTAGATACACGGCACGAAGTGATGGGAGCACACGGTTATTGCAGTACTCTCTGTGCGCTGAATCTGCGGTGGTGCTGAACTACACTGGGTGAGGTTTCCACTTCAATTTGAGGATGTTTTAATGAAGGACTATTAAGTTTTATTGCACATTTAAGTGTGCGCCTAATTAAAATGCCTTTCCATGTCCTTGGGCTTGTCTTGGCTAGGAAAATTTCTTCTGGGGAATACAGCAGAGTCCCCTAGTGGAAATATGCTGACGGCAGGAATTCTCGTTAGCGCTGCTGCTGCACCTCTGAATAACAAAAGCTGACAGGAGCACTCTGCTGTTGGCAAAGCTGGATCTGCATGAGAGCTTTTTGCCGTCACAGCTGGCTAGTTGCCTTTTTTGTCCATGCTTCTGCTTGGAAAGAGCTCGGCTGGCAAAACTTTAGCACAGACCTACCCTTAGATAGGTCTTTAAAGTGAGAATGAATGATCTCGCTTGGAGGTCTGGCTCATTATCTGATGAGGTGATGAACGAATTTAATTCCTTACAGCCAGGAGCGGATGACTGGTCTACAAAATCCCTGAATTTTTATTTGTGCATTATGAATATTATATATAAATACAGTCATTAAAATGTATTCCTAAAAAGTCTTGAGAGTTGTAGTGTAGGGGTATGATTTGTCAAAAGTTTAAAGCACTGAATTTGCCAGCTGGAGGTGATGTGTGCTGGATTATATTTTGTGATTTCTGTGCTGGGTAAAAAATGCTTCAGAATTGCTGCTTGTGATTACTAAAACTTGAGAGGGGAAGAGATTCTATATTATCAGTTTGCAGCTGATGCCTTTCTCCTTCGATAGATCTGTGAAGCTGTTTTGTACAAGGAGGAAGGAAGTCTCTTTAGGCAGATGTTTGTGTGCTCCTTGGCTCAACAAAGTAGCCCTAGTCAGGTGTGTGTGTGTGTGTTAATGAAGGAATTCCTACGTGTAATCTCCATGCATAGCTCCGTGTAGGTCATGCTTGTCTTTTCTTGAGGTGGCTGCTGCTCGCCTGCGGCTCTGAAGTTCTACCCTGGCGCGATGGGCGCAGGGACTGGACGGGAAGCGCGGAGTGTGTTCCTGCCTGGTGTCTGTCCAGCCGTAGCGCTCCAGGGGCCTGGCAGGGAATGCTGTGGTGTTACTGAAGCAGCTGCTCTTTAGATGTGAGAGGACACAACCCTAAAAAGCGGTGGTAGTGTCCTTTTAATTTACTTTTTAATTAAGAAAGCAATGAAACTTTCCCCATCACCGCTCTGCCCCGAGGCCGGCTTTCACGAAGGATGAACGGGGCCTCAAGTTAACTGGAAAAGGCACCTAAAGCTCCCTTGGGATTGGCCCTGCCGCTGTTAAGGAGACGAGGTGGATTGTGTAGTCAAGGAGGATTGAGGTTTTCTGGCGAATTGCTACTAACGTAGGGACTTGCCAAGGAGAAAACTTGTTAATACGTCGGTGAGGACTGTCAGGCTTAGCCTGGTTCCCGGGGCACGTCGGTGCCGGTAGCTGCGGGGAGCCAGAGGGAATGGCGCCCGGGGCAGCGCCGGGACGGGCTGCGCTGTGCTCTGTCCCTGCCCGCGGGTGCCTCCGGCGCCGGGCAGCCCTCGGGCCGGGGCGGGCGGGCAGGCGCTTCCCGGGGCCCGTGCCGGTCGTCGGTGCCCGGGGGCTCCCCCGCCCGCGGCGGCCCCGACTCTGCTGCTGCTGCTGCTGCTGCGGCGGGAGCCGGCGCGGCACTTCCTGTCTGGGGCGGGCGGCGGAAGGATCGCGCGCGCGCCGCCCCGCAGGAAGCGCTCCCGCCGCCGCCGCGCGCCGTGGCGGTGACCGCTCCGCCCGCCGCGCGCCGCCCGCGGGAGCGCGCCCCGCCGCCCCCCGCGCGCGCCCGCCCGCCCGTCAATGTGAAGCCGCTCCGGCAGCGTAAACATGGCGGCGTCCGTGCATGAGGGGCCCACGAACCAGCTCGACCTCCTCATCCGGGCCGGTGAGCAGCGCCGCGCCGGCGGGAGGGGGCTGGGCAGCAGCGGGGACGGGCGCGGGGGCAGCGGCGGCGCACGGCGCGCGCCGGCGGCGGGCGGGCGGCAATGGAGGGCAATCAGGAAGTGATCACCTTGGCAGCGGCCGGCCCGGCGTGCGGCCGCCCCGCGGCACCGGCGCCGCCACCGCGCCGGGAGTTGCGGCGGGGCGCGCGGAGGAGTTTTGCGGAGCTTTGGCGGCCGGGGCGAGAACCAGGAAGTGCGCGAGGTTGTTGTCCTCCCGCCTCCGCCGGCCCTCCCCTCGCTCCGAGCGCCGCCGCCACGCTGTCTGAGCGCACAGGCCGAGGCCGCGGCCCGACCTCCCCGGGCTCCGCGCACCTCTCCCCCCTCCGTAATTCCGCTGCTGCCCTCCCCGCGCCCTGTTAAACGGTGCTGCGGGCGGAGGCGCCGGCGGGGCCGCGGCCCCACGTGTGCGTGTGTGTGTCTGTGTGTGTCCATGTGTGCGTGTGTCTGTCTGTCTGTGTGTCTGTCTGTGTGTGGGCGGGGGGCGGCGGCGCCCCCTCCCCCACGCGCGCTGCGTAGCGGAAGCGCCGCGCGCCCCCGGGGCCCCCGCGCGCGGGGGAGGGGCCGCGGGGGGCGGTGGCCGCCAATGGGCGCGCGGCGGGCGCGGGAGGGGCGGTGGCTCGCGGGGCGCGCGCGGGACCGGAGGTAAACACGGAAGTGGCGCCGCCGCCGCACGTGGCCGCACCTGCCTGCGGGCGCCCCCGGCGGGCGGGGGAAGACGCCGCCTCTCCGGCCGGGACGAGGAACCCCGAGGGCGCGGGATTGCCGTGCGCTGCCGCCGGCCCGTGCGGATGCCGCGCTCCTCCTGCTCCGCTCCTTCGCACCGACAGACCGAGAATCGTCCCGGGCCCAGCCGCTGCCGGGACAAGGGCCGTTTACCCGAGCTCTAGCACTTCGTCGGGGTTGTGTTCAGGATCAGGCAAGGTTCAGCCTCTTGTGGTTTTATTAAATGTGTCTGAAAACAAGACATCCCACTGATCCCAGGATTTTTCTTAAACTGTGGTAGAGCCCTGCAGAAAACAGAAGCAAGGTTACAATTGACTAAACCCACAAAAGCAATGTCCAGCATTCATTTCTCCACAGAAGTCGTACCAACTTTGATTTTATTTTTATCTTTACAATGTGGACAGCCCTTCCCAAATCTTCGTTCAGCGAAGCTGAGCCACACACACACACAATGTGGAGCTCAACTTTTAAAACTAGTTCTTGAAACCAGTGCGGTGCAGTTTAGAGCAGCAGAATTAATGAACTGTGCAGTTACCACCCAGATGGGAACCAGTGGACAGTAAAGCTTTGTGCTGGTGTTGCATGGCCATGGCAGTGGGTTTGTACGGGGGTGAACATGTGCTAGAGGTAAATGCTCTGTCATGTACCAGTGTATTAAGATACCTTTTCAAAAAAGAGGGCCAAGTAATGTAATCTTTATAATGCTTTATTTTATTTAATGTGGAAAAAACACCCAGGTTTTTCTGGAGGAGGGTGGCAAACCCCAGACACACAAACCCTCTCTACAAAGCAGCGAAGAACTTTTCTGTGCAGAATGGAAGTGGAGCAGGTCATAAGCGTTTGGAGGTAGCACAGGTAGCTTCACTTTGCCAGTGGAGCACATCTCCGATTCCTGCAGGGCTCCTGCTGCAGGCTGCACTTAGTTGTTTTTTAACTTCGGATTGTCAATGAATAGAGAACGTTTAAGTGGTTGGTTATTGTGTCAAGACCTTCTTAAGTCACTGTAACTCGATTCCTGGTGAGCCAACTCTTAGGTAACTAACAAATGACCTTTGCATTGCTCTTTCTGATGTCCTTAGCCCAGACAACGTAATTTTTTTTTGTCGTTATATTTGCATTGCAGTGAGTGATAGAGATACCTGCGCAGGTGTAGTATTCCCATCATCATACTGTCAGGATACCATATCTGTTTACTTACTGTTGTATGTAGATGCTATCGTGTATTTAAGTGAGGAATTCTTATCCTGAGGGATTATAATAATGACGTGTTGACTTTTCCCGTGGCTCTTGGTTTCAGTGTTGACAAAACTTCAGTGTTGATAACCGCGGGAAGTATGAGGGACTGAAATTGTTGCTGCTTAGCGCTATCTTAATTGCCAGTTGTAAGAGCAACTCCTAAATGACTTTACAAAGACATGTTTTGTCTCGGTAGCTAATATTTATGTCAATATCAGACTGGTAACATATGGCTCACAGTGAAACAAGTGTTTTGGGATGATCTCTCTCATCTTCATTATTGATTGCCTTTATGCATCATCCTTAAATTGTGTGCAGCTGAGTCTTTTGAACGAACAGAGCCAGGCTTAGGGAAATACTGAAAAACCCAAGGAATTGTTCTTCAGTTTCTGAACAAATGTCTGCCATTAAACAAGCAGTAAACTGAAAATGCTTTCTGTTGCATACAGAAAGATTTCTGGGTATTGCCTATATGGGCAATTCAACTGCTTTTAATTAAACTGTGGCTTAAGCGCTGTTACAGCTTCCACTGCTGTTTGCTGTGGTCTTTCAAGCGCTGAGATAAAATAAGCATGTGAGCACCAGTAAACTTTAATGAGGCTTGTTAGTGTATGTGTAGTCACTCTTGACTGAGTTCCATGCTTGGAATCGTGAGTTCTTCATTACAGTGTTGCTCTGGTTGCCTGATAGTGTTAAAGGATAAGCTATTGCAGATGCATGCAGTTAAGTGTTGGCCTCGTAAACGCAGGTATTGATAGCCCTTCAGATAAAGAGTGGGGGGAGCTGTATTGCAGTGCCAAAACCCACCATTTTGAAGATTCCAGTACCATTTTTTTCCCCTCATCAGTTGCATTTATTAATTTTGTTAGTCGTATGTTAAAACAGAGGACATTATTGCCAAATGGATATGTTGCCACTGTTTTCTCCTGCAAAGCTGAAGTACAGCCCTGTCAGACTCAATTACTTAGTTTAGTGTTTTATAACAGCTGTTGAGAAGCTTGAATAATCTACTGTACATGCTGTTTGCTTAGAAAGTGGAGCTGGAAGACTTTAGGTCAACAGTGAAGATCGTCATCAACTAGTCTGGTCAACTGTTTACATTTTAAGATTTGAAATTGTTTTCTAAGAGGATTTTTCTTTTTATGCAAACAGACCAGAAAATTTTTAATTAAGCATTTTAAAATAAAGTGCCAAGGACTCAGATTTCTTTATAAAAGCAGTAAGACAAGGTTTGTTTTAAAAGAATGGAAGATAAGTGATAGTGTTAGCTCTGATGTGTTCTAGATCAGTAAATGACAGTTCTCATGTTACTCAGTTACCAAAGTCTGGAAGATTTACTTTCCTGCACATAAACTACCTTGTTTTATTTGGACAAGTGACAGTTCTTGCTGAGATGATTAAATAATAGCAGACTTACACCTTACATTGTTTACTCGAGCAATACGGTCTGTTTTAGCTTTGAGGTCCTGTGTAAGTGCATGGTGGGACCATAGTTGGTGGCATAACTATAATACAAATAAAATTGGGTATTTGTAAAGAAACAGGTGATCCACTTCATTCTTTGATTAGAAATGTTTCTGTCCATTGCGATACTGTGCTTGTGCATCAAAGCTTTGGAAAGTTGTCTTTATTACAGAATCCTACTCCCTTGGTTTGTTTTTCCCCATCTTTTTTGTGAGAAGTGTTACCAAGAGTTGTCATAAAAGTGTAGTTTAGTTGATGACACTTGATCCAGTAATCTGAAAGAACAGCCACTTGTTTTTCCTTGTCCCACCCCCTCTCTGAGAGAGCCTGTTCTCCACTTCCATCTTTTGGGATATCTTTTTTAGCTGTATTTTTCATTGGTATCATGTCTCCTGACTGAGCACTCTGACATGCTGACTTCTGTTATATATTTTCCAGGATGTCAAAAAGATACTTTACATAAAACTTGTGCTGAGATACAAATTTGTACTTCTTTCCTCCCACTGTCAGTGCAGTAACGTTGCCTGTGTGCAAATGAAAGCTCCTGATGCTCAGTGGGCGTAGACAAACACAAACGCTTCTGAGGCTAAACCCACGTGCTGCTGGTTAAAGGAGAATGAGCTACCTGAGAAGATTTGAAACTTAGTAATAGCAGTCAGTTTAGTTAAGTGTTTCAATGGCTTTCTTTTTGGCAACATAAGGTTAGTTTGTTGGCTGTCATGATAGACAGGCAGCATGTGTGTTCCAGCCATAGCCAGAAGTGTTACTATTTTTTGCTTGATATTTTTTAAGTGGCAATTTTAGCGGAGTCCTGAGTAACTCAGGTTGGAACAACATTTGTGAAGTGTGTGTTTTCAAATGTCAGAGGCTTTTGAGGAGTAGATTGTGCTATTTTTATTGGAAATGGAAGGGTTACTTAGGGCAGAGTGATTCCTTTGCTCTGCTGTTATGCTTTTGGATCATTAGTCCCTAATGCCGAGGAGGTTGTGTCTCCTCTCCCTCCCCTCCAGCCCCTCAGTAGAATGCCCCAGAAATGGACAAGTACAAAGATGGCTTTCTGCTCTTTTTGCCTGGTTCCTGCCCTCTGCTAAGTACCTATCTGCACAGAAACAGCTGACTAGTTGTCCCAAAAATGGTGACCAGCAGAAACAGAAATGAAAACTGCACAGCTCTTTCCTGCAGGGGAGGCAGAGGGGTTGGTGGAGAAGCTTTGCTGACATGCTTTAAATCTTACTTCATGCTTTAGAATAACAAAATATTCATACTAATTTGGACTTTGTAGTTTCAGTAGTGTTATAGAATGGATACATTTATGATGACTATCTGAACATTCTTCTTGTATTCTGATGTTCAGTGGAAAGCTTTATCAGGTAGATGAGGGGAAACTTAACCAGTTTCTGTACAGCTGAAGCTTTCCTTTAGAGAGAGGAATGTTTAAGCAGAGGATTTCAAGCAGGGCCACTCTTGTTACAGTGCAGGTGCTCGGCCTCTGACTTGGGATACCCCAAAACTGCTGCATGGGAAGGAAAGAGCTTGGCCAGGCATGGGAAGCACCGAGGACTTGGAGCTGGGGAAAGGATTTAGGGTGCAAAACTCTTGCTGATTGCCACTGGTTATCCAAGGGACAGACATGCAGTAGAGACCTTTTCCTGGTTTTCCTCTGCTCTTTTATTGTTCCCAGCCTTGGGTGAAGCCGTGGTGGAATGTCAGCTTTTTCAGGCATCTACTGTTCAAAAGGTAAAGCCCTCTCTAAATAGCACCCCAGGCTGGAGCTGATGGGCTGTAGTGGGAATTCCATCACCCAGCCAGCGAGTGGGCGGCAGGCGAGTTCAGCAAGACATTTCAGGAACCCAAAATTTTGGATTTGGGCATCTTCCAGATTTTGTTCAGTTTCTGGTGTATGAGTTCAGTCTTCTGGCTAGTAGGTATTTGAAGTTTTTAATCCCTGCATTTGAATGAACTGCAATTTGCTGGAAGGCTTTTACCCCCATGTGTGCCCTCAGGAATCTTTGTGTATCCAGTGTTTTCTTAAGTCAGAAGCAAGTCCAATGTTGTTTTCCCTGCTTTTCATTAAACAAACCTCGATCCTTTCCCTGGTCCTTTCCAGTAACAGGAGAGGTGCCTTGAAGTTTTCATGGAGAATTACTCCCCAATCCTCTTTAGCTGTGACACTGGAGACAGGTGACCCTGTCTATGCTAAAGATAGATCTCCTGGTTCCGGCTGCCTGGCCGGAGTGGCTCAGCTTGGAGCAGATGGCCATAAATGGAAAGAGCAACTGGAGAGAGGCTGCCCTACCTTAGCCAGAGTGTGGATGGTGGGCAGCAGGTGTTTCTGCAGTCACTACTTCTAAAAACCTTTGCAAGGGTGAGGAATTTAGAGTTGGTTGTGAGTAGAATTGTAGTTTTAGCTGATACTTTGGGTGTTTTTTAGTGTTGCTGCTGTGTTCAAGTTGCCATGATCTGCACTGTATCAAACTTAAATGTGGTCTCTTGAAGTTACATTATTTTTCATTAATTACTTAGTTTTCCATTCAGGACTTGAAAAAAGAGCTATTTTTACATTTTTCTCTTAATTGTTTCACTGAAAAACCCCACCCTACATACTGTTTGTTATGCTTTGTGGTTTTTTACAACCAAGCCTGCTAGACTCAACTCAGTTATTCTTAACGTCAGAAATCAAAACAGGATAATTGCTGGAGATGGTACTACTTCTCTGTTCTCTGTTCTACTGTGTTAATTTATAACCATCCTCATCACAATCTCATTTGTTCTGGTTAATTGGAAGGCAGAATACAAATCTCAGAGTCTGCTGCTGGAAGTCAAGAGCTTGGTTGGGAACCAGAAATCCAATCAAAGTAGTGACAGTGTCGGTTCTGCTTGTCTTGTGTCTTCCCTAAATGTTTCTGTTGACAGGAAGGTATAAAAGGTGTGAATACACACAAAAATTTTGTGATTTTCATGTTAAAGATTGAGAAGTACAGTCGTACAGATACACGTGGACTTTTATAAGTAATCTGTTCTCATTCATTTTTTGTATCCTTTACAGTGGAAGCATCAGTGCATGGAAGTAACGTGCACTGCATGGATAAGACAATTGAAGCTGCAGAGGCCTTGCTTCATATGGAGTCTCCTACCTGCCTGAGAGATGCCAGGAGTCCTGGTATGTCAGCCACAGTTGCTGCCCTGGCAGCCATTTCCCCTTCTACTAATTAATAAAACAAGCAAAATGGGAAGCTTGTTTCTGTGGAGAGCTGTATGGTGTTTAAAACATTTGCTTGCTTATTTCAAAAGTACTGTTTTGATTTTTTACATTATTTCTCTACCCTGTAATGGGTATGCTTTACAGAGTATAGAATTTATCTGAGAGAGGTTGTTGGGTAGAGATATTTTAGTAATTACACATTTAAAATTAACTTCTCCACCTGAACACCAGGAAATGCTTTTCCCAGTGTGTCTGGCAGAGCCCTGGCACAGATTGCCCAGGGAGGCCATGGAGTCTCCATCCTTGGAGTTACTAAAAAGTACATGATCCTTGGCAACTGGTTCCAGGTGGCTCAGCTTGATCAAGGAGTTGGACCAGGTGCCCTTCTAACCTCAACCATTCTGTGGTTCTGTGAATTTGACATTTTAAATTTCTAAAATAAAGACTTACTTTGAAAAAAAAAGTATTTGTATTCATCGTTCCATTTTCGAAGGAGTGCCTGAATAAAATGTGTTGCAAAGTTTTTCCAGTTTAAAAACCAAAACTGAATGTCAGTGATTACTTTAACTGATATTCCTTCTGAAGTTACTTGATATATGGGGGATGAAGTGATGGTCAAACTGAAATGCAAAAACTACAAAATAGGAAATGGAGATCAGAATCATGATCAAAGATTAAGCTCTAATTCATTTTATTTAAAGTTGAGTTTAGTTCTAAAGAATGTTGGTGTGATACTTGTGTTCTGCCTAAAAATACTGACAAGTGTGCATGTTGTGGGGAGTTGGATTGATTTTCTAGGTGACAAGTTACTGGAGCAGAAACTTGCTACACTGTTGAATATGCTTTGTTTAAAGTCATTTTATGTATTAAAATAGTCAGGTAGAAACTTCATCAGATACTCTTTTTTTTCTTCTCTTATAGTGGAAGTTTTTGTCCCTCCTTGTGTGTCAACCCCAGAGTTCATCCATGCAGCCATGAGACCCGATGTGATCACAGAAACTGTGGTAGAAGTATCAACAGAGGAATCTGAGTCAATGGATGTATCTCCTGTTCCAACTTCCCCTGATATCCATGAACCAATGAAAAAGAAAAAAGGTATGTATGGCAATCTCAAAATACACTTCTGCTGTGGATGGGGCAGTTGGTAAGGGGGAGGTAGATCAGATGATCTGATATATTTGCTCATATAAACAGACTGATTGCAGTCTTAGAAAATGAGTTCTTAGAACATGAGTCTATGACAAGAAAGAAGAAGGACCAAGAGAATGGGCTTTACCAAACCGTGAAGACAAACAACGCCCTGCATCGCTACAGGCTGGGCACAGAGTGGCTGGAGAGCAGCCAGGCAGAAAGGGACCTGCGGTACTAATTGACAGGAAGCTCAACATGAGCCAACAGTGTGCCCAGGTGGCCAAGAAGGCCAATGGGATCCTGTCCTGTATCAAAAATACTGTGGCCAGCAGGCCCAGGGCAGTGATCCTTCCCCTGTACTCTGCATTGGTGAGGCCACACCTTGAGTGTTGTGTTCAGTTCTGGGCCCCTCAAGTTCAGGAACGATATTGAGGTGCTGGAGCAGGTGCAGAGAAGAGCAACAAGGCTGGTGAAGGGACTGGAGCACAAGCCCTATGGGGAGAGGCTGAGTGAGCTGGGGTTGTTTAGCCTGGAGAAGAGGAGGCTCAGAGGTGACCTCATCACTGTCTAGAACTACCTGAAGGGAAGTTCTAGCCAGGTGGGGGTTGGTCTCTTCTCCCAGGCACTCAGCAATAGGACAAGGGGGCACGGGCTTAAGCTCTGACAGGGGAAATTTAAGTGGGATATCAGGAAAAAATTCTTTCCAGAGAGAATGCTCGGGCATTGGAATGGACTGCCCAGAGAGGTGGTGGATTCCCCATCCCTGGAGGTTTTTAAACTGAGATTGGACGTGGCACATGATCTGGTAAAGGGACTGGAGTTGGACCAAGGGTTGGACTTGATGATCTCGGAGGTCTTTTCCAACCCAATTCATTGTATGATTCCAGGATTCTATGAAACAGTTTCTCTGTTGTTGTCGTTTTAACACCAAGTGGAGGAAGGATAGAGGTTCAAAGAGGACTTCAGTGGTGTGTAACTACTGCTGTCTGAAATGTGGTGCTTACTTGACCTGCCATTAACTTACCTGAAAATTAGGTAAATCTGCCTGTGAAGTCAGCAACCAAATGATTGATTAAACTGGTGGTGCAGTAGTTATCTAACAATTTAAGTTTATCCATATCTTTAGCAAGGAAAAAGCAGGGGGAAAATATGTGAGCTGCTGCTTTCAGCAAAGTAAAACTATAAAACACTTTCACTGTGCATGTGACTAATACTTCTTTTTTCCATGTTTTAATGTGCAGCTGGCCGTAAACCCAAGACCCAACAGTCGGCTCTAGCTGATGGGTCTCCAGATCTGGGTATAAAGAAGAAACCTAGAGAAGGCAAAGGTATATTTTTCCATTTATCAAGTCTTTTTTAAAAACTATGCAGTGTATGTGCAGGGCACCTGTGACAGGAAATACATCTTTAAAGATTTGGTGGACAAGTTTGTACTGACTTTATTAGAGTTTTATTTGATATCTTCAAATTTGTTTGTACAAGATCTAGCACAAGGATGTGTGCTGGAAGTGCCCTGTAGTACCCTCTGCAGTTAATGAGCTTTCTCAGTTTATTTGCTTTGCTTTGTATTTATTGACTTGGGATGTCTTTTGTGCTGTGTGTCAGTTAGTGCTACACACATAATTTATTAAGCTACTACTTGTTCTCAGGTAGTGGCAGCACGTGAGCATTCGGAATGGTGATGACGTTCCCATCATATGTTAGATGATTCACAAACTAATGGGAATATATTCTTTGACTAGTAGGTTCAGTTTGGTTTAAGGGGAAAACTAAATGATGGTGTGTTTCTGTACTGGTTGAGTGAGGCATTTTGTGCTGGAGAGTCCTACTTTCCTGATGTTTCCCCTGATAAATAGTGGGTTTTTTTCTTGGATTCCAAGACTCAGCAGGGAGACAGATTGGGACATTTGCTCACAGGTTGTCTTTGAGTTGGTGTGCAGTGTGTTAGCTCTTCCCCTGGTTATAGATGAAAACTCTGGATCTCTTTCCCACTTAACTGCACTGCAAGTTGTTTGGAGGTTTTGCTATGGCTGGGAATAACCAAGTTTAGTGACTTGGAGTGGCAGCATACCAGCTGAAAGAGTGTGCCGTGGTCAGCTCCACTATTATTTTGAGATTTGTTTGAAAGCAAGGTCTCTGCTGTTTACATAATTCCTTATCTGGCTGCAGCTCCTGAGTCACCGCACTTGTCAGTAGGGCAAAGAAGAATGGGACTGACATCCTGCAGATGTTAGCTCATGGAAACCAGTGCAAACAGGAATTGAACTTCCCTGCAATGCCCACTGTTGCTGTCTCTGGATTTGGTGTAGGAGTGGACTTGAGTGAAGATCACAGATTTTGTATCTGCTATATTTAAAAGTATATCTTGTTTAATTCTCTAAATTGTTCTTAGCTTTCTTTCTGAATCAGATTTTACTATTACGGCTTTCCATTACCTGAAGAGCACATGTAAATTGTCCCAGGTCCTGGTTTGCTGCACAAATAGCTTTGAAAGAGGAGGCCTGTGTTTCTGTCTCTTCTAGTTTTTGTACTGGTGATTTTACTCTCTAGCTGTTTACCAAGTGGGAAATAGTACTGCTTTCTGGTTTTGAGAGGATTTTTTTGCCTTTTTCTTTTTTTTAAAATTAATTGTGTTTCCATGGACCCTCATAACGACCTACTTATGTCTTTTGTTTTCACAAGTGTCTCATTCCATATATTACACTACTGCTGGAATAAAGTAATTTTTTTTCTTAATACAGTCTCATTTGATGTCCTGCAAAACATTTTGTTACTGGATTTAATTTTTGTCACTTACTTAAAAAAATTACTTGCAAATATGGGCTATTTCGTCTGCAGTGGGTTTTTGGAAAACCAGAATTTATTCTAGAGTTCAGTATTGTCAGAGTGCAGGGCAGTCCCGTGGTGTAAAGGAGAGCACTCTGGACTCTGAATCCCAAGGTCGTGAGTTCGAGTCTCAGTGGGACCGTCCCCTGGCAGTTCAATGCCTCCCTGCCATCCCATCCCGTCACATCTCAGATGCTCAGCAGGGTCAGCCCCGGTTAGTACCGGGTGCTGTGACAGTCCTGAAGACTTCCCTGTCACTGTCCAAGCTCGCTCGGCCGTGGCAGATGGACCTTGGGACTTAAACGGTAGGGCCAGTTCTGCACACACTGTGAGAGTTCCTGAAGTCTGTGGCAGTGGTCCTGAAGCTGCCTTAATGTATTTCAGTTGTCTTCAGCATGGTATAACAAGTTCTATGCTAGGCCACTAAATCTCAGGAATTAAAGATGTTTTTTCATATACGGACACGCAAAACTTGGTCCCTGTCACTCCCTGGAAGTGAAGAATTGGGATTAATGTTCTGAGGTTATTATTGTAGATCGGTTGTAGTTCTCCCTGCTCAGAAATGTGAGGGGTCTTCTCCAGCTGTACAAGTTGGGAGGTGATCTGCTTTTTTCTTTTGCTTCCCTTAGCCTTTGCCTGGATGCAGCTGGTCTAGTCAGAGTGCAGAAAATCCCCATGTTATGTTCTGTGCCATCCTGATAGTCACTGTCATAAACCCTGTCTTGGGACTTGTCCAAGTGGAAGTGGTTACATCTCTTCAATACCTGAGAAGTGTGTTAAATTTTTCTTTAGACTGGCTTCATTTTACATCCCCCTAACTACAGAAAGGTATATGGGATTTCTGCCATGTGAATACTTGCTGTGAAGAAGTTGGACCAGCTTTGCGTCTAGAAGGATGTTGGTCACTTTGCACCATATATTTGGGAAGAGTCAGGACTTGGGGCTGTCACTCATCAGTGTGAGAGCTCCAGATTGTGGATAAACTTCACCACAGTTGAAGTGGTTTGTTACTGCAGGTTGTGTGCCTTTTGAAAATTACTTATGTCCTCCTGTCTTTCAGTGTCATAAAATATACTGGCATTTTCATGCCCTGTTTAATCAAATATGAGAAGAAAATTATGAGCTCTCGTCCTGTTGAACAGATTGTAGGTTTCAGTGACTTGGAACACCCTCCCACGCTTCTTTTCAAAAACTGAGAATGAATATGGGATTGAACAGGCTCCTCTTCTGTATAGCGGATCACTTGGTTTAGCTCCTTTGAGAATGTAAATATTTATGGAAGCTTTACTAAACTTAAGGGAATGAATGAGTATGTGCAGGTGACATTACATGCCATCCTCTGTGTAACGTTCCTTGTAGTGCACGTCACTCAGAGTTATCTAAATATGGAGAACTTTCTGTTGTCTTTAAAAATGATGTTCTAATGTTTAAATGATTTCTGATTATAGGAAATACAACGTACTTATGGGAGTTCCTTCTGGACCTTCTCCAGGACAAAAACACTTGTCCTCGATACATTAAATGGACTCAGCGAGAGAAGGGAATCTTTAAACTTGTGGACTCAAAAGCTGTGTCCAAACTCTGGGGAAAACACAAAAACAAACCTGACATGAACTATGAGACTATGGGAAGAGCTCTGAGGTAAAAATTCTTAGATCCTTGTTGCCTACTATAATTTGAAATCTGGTTCTTAATTTTGCCTTTAGAAATAGAACAGTTCTGAAATTTAAAAGCTTTGCCCTCTTGCTGACTTAGCCTTCAGTCTTGCAGTCCCTGTTGCTTTTTGTGTTTCTGTCTGATTTGCAATTTAATTCCTAAAGCATGCATTTAAAAGATCAGATATTTTTTTCAGGTAGATCCTTCAGATCCTTTGCCAGTGTGTTCTGCCAGCTTCTTTCCACACTTCTTCACACTGGTTTTTACTGTAGTTGCTTCAGGCTTTCTTGTTAATACAAAATGAGGTTTTCCTTAAAATCTGTCACTGCGTTGCTTACTACTTGGTTGTACTTTTCTTGCAGGTACTACTATCAGAGAGGAATCCTGGCAAAAGTGGAGGGACAGAGGCTTGTGTATCAGTTTAAGGAGATGCCAAAAAACATCGTTGTCATAGATGATGACAAGAGTGAGTCCTGCAATGAAGATTTGTCAATGCCTGCAGATGAAAAGTCATTGGAAAGAGTGTCTTTATCTGCAGAAAACCTTTTAAAAGCAGCAAGCTCTGCACGTGGGGGGAAAAATTCCTCTCAGTTAAGCTGTACCAGAGCAGAAAAAGCAGTCACCAGAGTCGTGAATGTGGCCTCACCAGCGCATGATACATCCTCATCTCGGCCCTCAACCACCACTACTACTGTCCCAGCAACGACAACTCCCAGGTGTGTATTGGTGTGGCTGGGGCTTGTCATTTCTTAAGCAGGATTTTTGTTAGGAAGCAGTCTTCTAGGTTTTTTTCTTTATATTTTGAATGTTGGAAATAGTTTCTGATCTGCAAGTAGCAGTGTAACATATAAACTCATGGAATGGTTTGGGTTGGATGGGCCTAAAAAGCATATAGTTCCAACCCCTCTCCATGGGCAGGAGCACCTTCCACTAGACCATGCTAGAATCCTATGAAAGTCTGGTTTATGAGATCAGAGCCAACTGGCAATATGCTTGCCCTCGTGCATGTTTTAAAATGATGTAGATAGAGGGAGGGGAAAAAAGACGAATGCTGCGAAATTTCCAAAGTCCTACTGCTGTGTGTACAAAAGGTTTGGACTTGGGTTTTTTGTTTGCTCATTTGTGGGGTGGGGGTTTTTTTGGTTTCTTTGTTGTTTTGTTTTTTTTTTTACCTTTGGGGTTTTTTTTTTTTTTTCAAAACCAATGAAAAATCTGTATATTCTAGATTTTTCTGTCTCTGTTGTCACCTGTAATGGTGCCCTGTGTTTTGGCGTAAACACACCATCTTCCTTTATTTTGTAGGACTGTTCGTGTGGCGATGCAAGTGCCTGTTGTCATGACCCCTCTGGGACAGAAAATCTCAACCGTGGCAGTGCAGTCAGTAAACACAGGGTCACCATTAGTGACCAGCGCAAGTCCAACAACAGCAACAACTCCAAAGGTAGTAATCCAGACAATCCCTACTGTGATGCCAAGCTCTGCTGAAAATGGAGACAAAATCACAATGCAGCCTGCCAAAATCATTACAATCCCTGCCACGCAACTTACGCAGTGTCAGTTACAAACAAAAACGGGCCTGTCTGGATCAGGAAGTATTAACATTGTGGGAGCCCCACTGGCTGTTAGAGCACTAACCCCGGTGTCTATAGCTCATGGGACACCAGTAATGAGACTATCAGTGCCTGCTCAGCAGGCCTCTGGCCAGACTCCTCCCAGGGTGATTAGTGCAGTTCTAAAAAGTCCAGAAGTTCAATCAGACACAACAGCTTCAAAACAGGAATGTGAAGTGAAACCACTGCAGCTGGTAAAAGAAGAGAAGCCGGCAGATGGAAGCAAGACTGTGACCCACGTAGTAGTAGTTAGCACACCCTCAGCTATTGCCCTTCCTGTAACAATACAAACAGAAGGAATCATAACGTGTGAGAAATGAAGAATAGGCTGCTTCCAGCATGGACCTAGACTGTAACGGTTTTGAATATGCTGACATAATTGGGGGAGGGATGTGAATGCCACTACCAATCAAAAAGGAGAGTTTTGGAATGTTAATAAACATGCATATGTTGAAGACTTACTGGAAAAACAGAATTATTTTCCCGTGTTTCAGTGGGAATTGAACCACATTGATATGCTGACAAAACCTGCCTCTTCCAGTTGGGAAACAGCTGAACCTATGGAGAAGGAAAGATAGAGGGACTGAAAAGGGACCAAACTATTCACTACGCTACTGGTTACCAAGTTACACTAAGACCTGGAACACTAAAAGAGCTGTGTGAGAGGTTTGCCTGGGTTTTTAGTTTTCAAGGGGAGAGGAAAGTCTCATTGTTACACAAATGGCAAATTTGATGCAGTTTATGTGCATACCAGCGATTACTACTGTGCCCACAGTACTCAACTGGTGCTATGTGAAAAACTCAGCTATACTAGGCATTGTAGAAAGTGAAATAAAGGAGATTAAAGAGCTTCTAAAAGAAGACAGAGACCTAGAGGGATTTTTGTATCATACAGCTTAAGCAGATTCAAAAATGAAAGCCTTAGACTGATTTTCTGTTATCTTTCTTGAAATAAGCTAATGGCTTGTTTGTGTAAAGCTTTTTTATTAAAACAAATTTTTTAAAAACCTTGTACGTAGCACAGTATTGTTATAGAATGACATGTAACATATTTTGTATGGTAGTTAAAAGTCTGTCTAAATTTCTTAATCATGGACAAACTAGCAGCAGGTTTTCTGCCTTCTGCTTTAACATGCCTGTGTCTCTCACTTAGCCTTGACATCTGTGCATACATTTCAGTTTCAGCTCTACTCTGTCACTTGAAAGGTCACGCCCAGCATGAGCTTTTGTCAGGTAGTTCTAAACCTGTAAATTTTTTTTAGTTGAAGTTAAGAGGGAAGTACCAGTGTTCAGAACGAACTATAATAGTTTGTATATTCAACATTTGAAGTATATTCTATTTTGTTGTACTCTTGTTTCAAAGTGTATTCAAGTAGGTTTTACTGAAATACAGAAACAAAATTTAATGGTGTTTGGTCTGCTTTTTATTTTTTACTTTTTCCTTTCAACCTATTAACCTTCTTTTCTGCTTAATTGAAATCTTCCAGGCATTCAGCCTAAGATAGGTGATATAGCATGAAATTATGGAACTCCTCACTACTCTGAATGGGTGACCAGCTCTCTCACACAGTACACTGAAATGGTTTTTTGTTAAAATATCTGTGAAGCTTATGGTAGCTGGTGAGGTGACTTCTGACAGAGGTTTAGTTCTCTTACACTTTTCAGGGTGGTGAGCATACACATGAGCTCTCTGAGTGACCCAGCTGCCCCTCCAGCTACACCTGTTTTCTAAGGTTGCACTGCAAAGGATGGGTGGAAATGAGCAGTGTACTAATCTGTGATGATCTCATAGAAGCAGGCTGAAAGTACTGGTAGGTAGAAACTGCTGATTCTTCTGATGTTGTTGCCATTGACATTTTCAACTTGGTGGCTTAAACTCAACTACATGACTTTTTTGTCGGAATGAAGGAAGTCCTGAATAGGTTTTCCACTTAGCATTGCACTGAAGTTACATGTATCATCATACATTGCTACAGGATAAAGCTGGTGTGAGAACACACAGTGCAGGGATATTTGCTCCATGTTTGCAGTCCACATGCATGGCTTAAAATAGATGCAGGGGAGCTTTCCCTGTTTTCATGGGAACCACACTGGCACATCAGCTTGTGGGTAGCCAGGTGCCCAGTGGAGCCCCACTTCCTAGGGATATGCCCTGGAAAGTGTTCAGAGCAGGAACACTGGTAATCTTGAAATGGTTGAAGTACAAATGACCATCTAAGAACTTCATGCCTGACGGAGCAATTGCAACAGATAGCTGGAACTGAGGTCTTGATAAAGCAGACCAGAATGAAATGCTTACATGTGAAAACCAAGTTAGTTGTAGAGTCCTAGCAGTAAGCCCAGTTCTTTCCTTAAGAAATGTGGGACTAGCTCCATACAGGCAGGCCAGCACATGGGGAACTTTGGAAGTCTTTGGGAAAACGTATTCTTTTTCATAATTTAAGCAGGGAAGTGGAGTTAAAGGAATGAAGAAGTGAAGCTGGTAAAGCGTGGCATAGAAGACAGCCAATCTCTCCCACCAGCTGCAACCTAAAGAAGCAAAGGTGGTTACACCTGAGCTGTGTTTCTGGCCTGAGGTAGAAGACAAAGACCCCCTCAGAGGAGGAAATGTAGGAGAAAGAAGAGAGCTTTTGTTGCTTAGGAAGGAGTAGGACAGAAAGGGAAAGTTGGGCAATGGCTCAATTAATTTGGTAGACTGGGAGGCATTAATGTTCTAGGTAAGAAATGGAGCAGTGTGCGGAGAGGCGGGTGGAACAAATCAGAGCCAAAAGATGAGAGAAAAGTAATAGTGTTTTTAAACCTACATTTGTCAGTCTTGTCTATAAGAAATCCTTTTCTAAATGGCTGTTACTTGATCATGCGTGAAAGAGATGCTGCATCTCAGAGTGTGAAATGTCTGCCTTGAGTATTTGTAATTAAAACCTTTCCAAAACCAAATTTAGATACAGTGGAAGTCAAATGGGGACAAACTATTTTCCTGGAAATGGATAAAGAGCTCCAGCCAATGACCACCTTCTCTTAAGTTAGAGCCAAGACTTCATTGCATCATGGCAAAAATGAAAGGAATGGCGGCACACCTCTCTACTACTCGTGGGATAGTCAGCTCAGAGCTGTCCTCAGAGGCATTTTTGCTGTCAGTGCTGTGTCTTGCCATGGAACTGGTGATGATCCTTTGGCTCTCTCCCCTGGCTGCCCAGGGGGGAGCATATAATACCGGCTGCCAGAGGACATTTAACAGAAGTTGGTGAGAACCTCAGTCTGTATGAGGGTGTGCCATAACTGAAATGGAAAGGGAACTTAACCTGACTTCAAACAGTGAAGATTTTGTCAACCTTTCCATGTATGCCTTTGTACTCATGTTTTTAAATGTAGCTGCTGGCTACAAGTCATGGCCAGGCTTTGCAAACAAAGATTTGGGAAGGGCTCTCCCCACGTGGGTGTGCCCTTCCAGCCTGCACAGTGGATTTTTTAGGTGAGGCACAGCATGCACAGAACTGGCCCCACCGTTTAAAGTCCTAAGGTCCGTCTGCCACAGCCGAGTGAGCTTGGACAGTGGCAGTGAAGTCCTCAGGACTAGAACTACAGCCCCCAGTATTCCCAGGAGGTCTCCCATCCAAGCACTAACAGGAGCTGACCCTGGCTTAGCTTCCAAGATATGACAGGATTGGGTGTCAGGGTGGCATGGCCATAGCTAGAAGTACAGTGGGCTTTTTGTCACAGGTAGTGATTTCAGTGTATCTGCTTAAGCACAGCCCTTCAGCACTGCTTTGTGTGTGTGTGGTACCTCAGTTGTTCTGAGATCTGGTTTTCTTCAGAGCTGGTGTGTAATCTAGGTAGCTGTGCCTCTTACAAGAGGCAGCCTTTCCCTGGGGATTCCTACAGCCAAGTGTCAGAGGGTCGAGAGTCCCACCTGTAACTGAAAGTCTCAGAGGGTTCTCTAGGTCTTTGCAACTTCACTCTTGAATGTGCAGCTTTACATCAGGAAGGAGTTCTTCACTGTGGCAATAGTGAGGCACTGGCACAGGTTGCTTAGAGAGGTTGTGGGTGCCCCATCCCTGGAAGTGTTCAAGGCCAGGTTGGATGGGGCTTTGAGCAAGGGAGTGTAGCAGAAGGTTGGTGTAGCAGGGGAGTTGAAACAAATTTAGGGTCCCTTCCAAACCAAACCATTCTATGTTTCTATGATTCTATGAATTAATTAGAATGTTCTTACTGGTGTTGGAGAATGTGACCTTAGGATGAAGGAGCTTTGGTCAGCTTTGTAAGATCTGAAACAAATAAAGGAACACCAGAATATTGAAAAAGTCAGTAACTAGCTGTACTCGCAGACTTTTGCAATCCCATTGAAAAACCTGTTATTTTGTACCTGTGTGAAAGCAGGACTCACTTTTACATCTGAAGCTGGTTGCTCACATAGAAAAGTCCAGGCTTAATGATCCTTGGCAAGTAGTAACTTCTAGATGTGGGGAGTATAATGAAACTCATGTGAAGTGAGCATGCTTTATACAGCAGTTATTGAGACATACACAGTCATGGTATCACTGATTTTACAGATAAATAAACATTTTTGTCATTTTCAAATAACTACTGTTGTAAGCTATAGGATGAAAAGGTTGGTGCTGTCTAATCCATAGGGAAAAAAAGTCTCAGTTGCAACTCAGAATGAAGATCTGGGTATCAAAATTTTTGGGTCATGACAAGAAGGGTTGAAAGGGGAATCCCATACCGGAGACCACTGTTTTTGTTAACTTTCTCCTGGACATTTTGCTTAGTGAAGGGTTCTGGGCCTTGATATAACTCAAGTTGTCCAAGTAAAGCCTGTTGAAAAGAAGGCTGAGCTCTTGGGATCCTCTGCTGATCGATTTCATCACTTTTAGGGCTTTGGAGAATTACATCTGAGGTGATGAAGGATGAGTGAGCCAGTAGCAGTCAGGAGTTGATTAGAAAACGAAGAGGTGCCTGAAGGCTCAGTTTGCACTCGCTGTGACACGTGCAGCAGGGATCCTGGCTACCTGAGAAGATTGTCACTGCCAGAACAAGCAAAGTTCAATTCTGCCTTATAGAGACAGTTCAAACAGCAGGTGTTAAGCTTATTAAGTGAAGAAGATTCAAGTCACACAATCTACTTGCGATCTAATTGTTCTCCAAGGGAGATAGTGTTTTAATAAGCTTGCAACAGCTTCTGCCTTTCAGCAAATTAAACAAGTGGGTCATTTCTTCCTTCATCTCGCTTGAGGGTGAGGGAAAAGTGTCACTGATAAAGCTAATGCAGCTTTTGTTCAAGATCAGAGCAAGGGATCTGTTGAGACTTTTTTTAGCCTTGCTGTGCTTATAAGGCAGACAGCCACAAGAAGAGCTTTGAAGGCATTTTTACTGTAAGTCATTCTGCTACCTAAGAAAAAAATTAAAAACCTTTCTGCTTTTTCCTATGAAAAACATTTAGTATATTGATATTTCTAGCTGGCAAAAGCATTTCAGTGCTGCAGGCCTGCCTATTGCTGCAGAAAACAAAGCAAGAGCAATATTTCATTTAAGTCTTTAAAAGTCTGCAAAATAAATTTTTTGGCAAGTACTGGAATAACAGGGTGAAGCTGTCTGCGAAGTTACTAGTTAATTTCTGTGCTTAATCTTCCTTTTATTTAAATGCAGCAAAAAGGGCTCACTGTTGTGTTACAGCAGGGATGTGTGATTTTCTGAGTATGACAATATTAAGAATTGCCTTGAGACGGGGAGAGTCCCCAGCCTTTTCTAATATTCCACCCTCCCCTTGCCTTCAAAATTGCCCTTTAAGGAGATGAAGCAGTGAACATCTACTGTCACGTGTCCAGGGGTGAAGAAAGAATCCCAGCCCTTTCCACTTCAGAAAGGGTCTGCAGTCGTGGCAGTATCAAACAAATGATGCTGTTCCTCCACAGTTTGGTGTCTTTTGTAGGAGAGTTAGCATTGGGTCTGAGTTAAAATGTCATAAGAATTGCCCAGATGCCAAATAATCACACTGTGAGTGCTGGTGAGAATTTTGCAGCTGTGACAGTTTAGCTCCTGCTGTTAAACACAGACTTCCATAATTGGTGCTGTGGCTGTGCCCTGGCAGTGGTGGAGCTGCCACACTGATTGACTCCTCAACTGGCCTTAGGAAAATGGAGCTGCTTACACAAGAGTGAAATGAAATTAAGGGCATTTTGGCTGGTATAGTGGAGGTTTTGGTTATGCTTTAGTTTGTTTTTAGAAACAGATCTAACTACAGTATTACCCTTGTTCTCAAGTCAGGGCTTTCCACCACAAGTGTAGTTCCTTCTAGAAATTGCCAAGAGTCTGGATGGAAAATCTGGCTTTTTAGTGTGACATTTGTGGTACATGAGCAAGGTTTTGACTTATTAAAGGTATCACCTTGTGTGTCCACATTTTGGTGTTGCTTTTAGAAGTGTTTAGCTACAGATAATTACAGACCTCCATTAATGGGCACTTGTATTATTTCTCTTCCTTGCAAGACTATTTGAGGGAAGATCCTAAGAGAAGATAATCCTGAAGGAAAAGCACAACATTTAACTCGCTCCAAGAACAATTGAGGGAAGCCAGCACCATAAAAAAGAAGTTGTTGCAGTCTAGTTGTGAAATGCTCATGGCAGAGATGTCCAGAGGTCTGCCTTCCTGTGGAGTGTTAGGACCATTGCATCTCTGGCCCAAAATCTCCCCCAAAACAGCCACCCCTTGTGGTTTCCAGGGACACATTTGCTCTTCCTGAAGTTCCAGCTGGCATGTTGCACCTGCCTGGTAAGAGTATTTACCAAGGACATTGTCTCCTTGGGGGAATTTCAAATCCACATAAATCCCAGGCTGGTTAAAGGGGCCTCTGCTTGGAAGCAGATCATTGCCCTCATCCTGCAAAGGTCAGGAACATGTGCAGAGTGTTTACAACTGTGCAACAGCACTTCATTTGTTTGGCTGACAAGGGAGCATGTTTGTGTGAAAATTTGGGACTTCCAGTTGCCAGACACTGTATTTCACTTGCCAGCAATCTAAGCACAGTAATTTATGGGCTGTGTAAAGCACATAGCTGTGGCATTTCCTGCTATTTCAAAACCTGATTTGAATAAAGTGAGAAATTCAGCTGCCTGTTACGGGCACCCAGCCCAGCTACGCATGCTTAGCAGCCCTCAGGGTGGAACACTTGCACCCTACTTTGCAGTACTGGCCAGGTTTGGAGCTCCACACAACTGTTGGAAACAGTAATATTTACAGTAATGGAGTGTAGGCTTCATCCCTAACTAGGGGAGAGAACAGCCTAACAGTTAGAGGTAACTCCCTTCCCTACAGACTTGCTGTGGAATTTGGGCATTTCAAGTCTGAGGAAGAGCACTTGCTGGGAAGGCAAAGCAGCTGTGCCACCTTTTGAGATCAGGACTGCAGTGGGGGAAAGAGGTCTGGAATGAGAAGCAGCACCACTAACTTGAAGCTCAAACTAGTTGAGACTTATCACTTAGGAACAGGAACTTGGGACAGGGAAATGAGAAAGACTGCAGAAGAGACATTACTTTTTTTCCAAAGACTTTTATTAATAAACAGATGAAACACTTAAGAGTTACTATGTGCCCTACTTTACATGGAAGTACTAATTTATTTGTCCTGACTCATCTTTCTAACTATCTAAATGTCAGCCCAATCCAACTGTTGTCCCTGTTCCCTCCTCTCTCCCTATGGCATTTTCCAGTGTAGTGGCATGTTTACAATCCTTATGTGCAATTCCTATGTCATACCAATGAGCATCACATGAGTTACTTTACTAACACAGCTCTATTGTAGCCCAGGTACTTCGCCAGAGTTCCTCTGGGCCACAGCAAGAGGCTCCTGAACACTGTTGCTGCAGGATTTCAAATCAAATTCAGGATCACCAACTTCTCTCAATAAATAAATGTTATAACAGGTTCCAGTGTAGCTTTAGATTCTGAAGATAAATAAAATCTTTCAACATTAAGATTGGCCCTTTACTGAAACAGCAAGATTGACAAGACTATAAATTTAAACCACATAGGAAAGTAATACTTGAAGCAGAGGAAGAAACACTCCCTGGTTAGCTGTGCCCTCCAGAGGGAAACAGAAGAAACAAAGGTAAGAGTTACTGTGTGCACATACCTACAGGCTGTATGTGTATAAGAGACACATGCATATTCTTCTCGAAAAGTGGGGGAATTAGTCTAGGTCACAGTCAGTCTCTGTTTCCTGATCTGCTCTTACTGGAGGGAGCCTTCCCCACACTGCACCACTATCCATTCACTTTTAATGAATCCATCATAACAGGTTGTGAAAATGAGAAGACCACAGTAGTATGAGCTTAAATTTGTGTCTAAACTGCATTAAACTTCCTTCCTATTGCAACAGAAAAATATTAAGAGAATCTCACAGGGCAGTTGAACCTCATTCCCTTTGGTTCTTGCAAAAGCTTAACATGAAATAAATAAAATTAGCATGCAGTCAGGGCAAGTTGTTTAACAAACACAAGTGTTTTGATTTAAGTACTAAGGCCTCCACATTCATTAGAGGATTAAATCCTTAAACAGGGGACTTAGAGAAAGGATAAAGCTTATTTGCCTTCTGGTTTTCAAACTCTGACATGGAAAGAAGACCATGATGGGAACACTGGCTTCTTTCTTCCTCCCTCAAAGGCTCGACATTAATGAGGGCTGAACGGCAAATGTAACTCCAAACAAACGCCTGAAATGATGTTTTAGTCAACAGTGTTTCCTCATCTTTCAACAGCTTTCAGCTTCAAAAGTTGTCTTTCTCTAAAATAAAATAGTGGTGAGTTCAGACACTGCAATACCAGGTGGCATTCCAACACCTTACAGCAGTCTGTCAGGGTCTTGATTAAAACTAAAGTCACACACCAGGGACAGGTGATCAGAAGGGTAATTGAATGATGGCAGCCTGTTGGGCCCAATTTGCTCTTCAGTCAGCAAGCCCAGGGCTGAGTTCACATTCAAGGCATGCTGGGAATACCAGATATAATCCAGCGTGTGCCGGCACTCTCCTGAGGGCCGGATCTTCCAGGTGGTGTACGGGGGCTCCGACTGTCCATCGGGGCTCAGCAGCTTGTACGCGCTGTTCAGATTGAGGCTGGAGTTGGAGAATTCCCTGTAGACCTCCTCGGTTGGCTCCGCATTGAAGTCTCCGCAGATGATCAGAGGGATATTTGCACCTTGGGTGATGTTCTTCAGGTTCTGGAGAAGGTCGCAGCCCTGTGCAGACCGAAACCTCTCCCAGCCGGTGCGGGCTTTGAGGTGAGTGACGGCGATGCAGAACAGCCTTCCCGTCTCGTTGCACTTCAGCGTCTGGGCTATGGCCACCTGGTTGGTCTTCAGCTTCATGGCAGTCAGGCGGATGTTAACGCTGTTGATGAGCTCGAAACGATCCTTGAGGAAGAACAAGGCGCAGCCATCTGGCCCGTTGTTCCGCTCCACATCCAGGCACGGGGACCATGGCTTCGGGAAGAAAGTGCACTGGTAGCCCAGTCGGCTGAGGAGTGGCTCAAAGGTGTCGAAGTAGTGGTCAACTTCTTGTAGGCACAAGATGTCGGGCTTATATGCGAGGATTTCCTCCAGGATGAGGCACTTCCTCTCCTCCCATTTCAGAGCTTCCATGGGGCACTGAACAAAGTTGTCTTTGCCTTCCCCGAGAGCTGAAATTAGCAGGGAAGGGGAGAAAACAAAAACGTTACTGATAGCAGCAACAGGCTGCCCTCCAGGTAGGGCAGAGGCCACAGTTCACATCATCAGTTCACATGCAGGTCACGGGTGTTTCGGGAGTAGCTGGTGACTTTAAGGGTGTCAGGTTTGCCAGAGGGTGTGAGAACCCATTCTCAAACCACTGGAGTCACTCCAAAAAAAAAAAAAATGAAGTACCCTTTACAGACACAAGACTTCCTTCCCCTTTCCCTCCTACACTGTGGAAAGTACTTTCACATGTGGCTGCCACAGCCTAAGCCTAAAAATAAAATGCAGTGAGATAGGAATGACTTAACTGCAGATTGTTAAGGTAACCCCTCCTATGGGAGGGCCTTCCCATCCCAAAACATTTTAAGATGAGGCTGTTGCACAAGTCAATTTACAGCCTTGATTCAAAAATATCAGTCAAAATTGTTTTGAAGAATTCAGAATTCCGATAGGAAATCTGAATTCCTGGATAATTCACCAATAAACTAATCAGAAAACTGTAGAGAAGCTTTACAAAGAATAAAATTTGGGGAAGGATGAGACTGTTCTGGGTGTTAACAAACATCTAAAACTGATGGGTTTTGAATACACTGTGTTTAGCTAGAACAGGAATTCAGGGCTACCTTTGGCATCCCAGCTGTAAGGAGAGACCTTTTTTCCTCTCTTCGAGGACAGAAGGAAAGCCACTACTTCAAGTGCTCAAAATACTCCCCTCAGCCCTCAGTCAGTTGAATCCCATTTAGTTCACCTCTCTCCCTTTGTTCAGCCAGGGTTTTCTTTGCTGCACTTGGTCTCAAGGTCATACCTTGAGCTTAGAAGCAACTCCTACCTTGGGCAAGGATGTTCCACTGCATGACCCGAATGGGGCGGTGGTTGCTAGCCGTGTTCTTCTTCAGGTTCACAAAGTGCCGCTGATACCGGGGTGGCCGTTTCTGTAGAACGATCTGACATTCCTCCAGCAAATCCTTGGGGTCTATGGGATCTAGCCGTGCTGGGTCTAGCTGCTCCAGGCAGTCCTGGTGCTGGGACACAGCACCGCTGCTCAGCGTCTTGGCAAGCACGCTGTAGAGCCGGCTGGTGCTGTTTCCCATGGAACACACTGCAAGGGAAAAACTGGTGTTAAGAGATGTCTACCGTGACTCTGCTCACCACTTGGGTGCCCTGTTACAGTGCCAGCAATTTGTGGTTTGGGCAGGAGCCTGCTCCTGAAGCTGAGAAAAAAGAAGGATGCAGAGACAGGCTTAGTCCTGTCCAGCCTCATCATGTTTTGCCTGTCATCAGGGGCCTGGTTTGAGATATCGTGCTGGTGACTTCTAAGGGAAGAAATGGGTCTTTCATCCAGAATAGTAGGGCAAAGACTAACTGCACACATTGTAGGAAACAGAATACAGCACACTTTTTCCCCTGCTCAGAGAGAGTCCAGCAGGTAACCAAATGCTGCCCACTCCTTATTTCATGTGCAGCATTTGTCTGTGATGGAGATGGCACTGTGTACGACCTGGTACCTTGTGCCTATCTGGGACACCTGCAGGCTCCTGCCTGCAGAACTGCAAGCAGGGTGGCTCATTCCCTTGGGTTAATATTTACTAGGAATGTCTGATCACAGCTTCATTTATCCCCAAATCAGCAACGTTTTCATGAGCATGAAGCAGCCAGATGCTTCTGCTGGCTTAGACCTTGGGATGTGGAATGGAGAAGGTGGTCTGCCCAGCTCTCCCTCTAGGGCAATTAGCCTTCACCCAGCCCTGTTGTCTCCTGCAGGGAGGTCCCCCCATCCCATGTGGGGTCACAGCTGCCACAGGAAGGGTGTGTGTGGGTTCCTACTCTGTTTTGTCCTTTGGCCTTACAGAATCATAGAATTGATTGGGTTGGAAAAGATCTCCAAGATTATCAAGTCCAACCCTTGGTCCAGCTCTGTTTAAAAGCCCATGCACAGGAGGTGGCTCAGCCCTCTTCCCTTAGCAGGGTCAAGCAGCAGAGCCATTCTCTCCTTTCAGCCAGCAGCCCCCATACCTGCTGTGCTATTAAATACCTTCTTCTTCCACTTCCCTAGAGCACAAGCAGTACCACTGCACAGCCATCAACACCCCCAGGCTTGCTTACTGCAAACACACATGGGACAGTGTTAAGGGCTGGGCTTCAGGGGAGCTGTGGGGGAGCTTGCACAGTTTGTGACATTCCTACACTGTGAACATCCCAAGAGCTCTCCAACCCTTTCTCAGGAGGAGCTCTTGAACTGAGGCTGTGTTTGCACTTTTCCATGCTCAGCACTCTGCCCAAGTGTGCCAGGACACTTGGCTTCCCTTCAAACATGGGCAGGAGGGGCAGTGCTTGCACCACAGCAACTTGTACAAGAGGCAGTGCCAAACGAGTTTTGTTGTTGTCTCAGCTTATTTACTCTGTGTGCATTTTGCAACGGTAATCTTGGGCAAAAGGACTTCAGTGTTGCATTGCTGTTAGCCCACAGTGGTTTCAAAGTAAGGTTAGTGGTATCTTTGAGTTACTTAAAAGAGGAAGAAGAAGAGAACTGTCATGCACTCACATCTTGTGACAGATTTGGGGTGCTGCTCAACACACTTGCTTGTTCAGACTGAACTACAGCATTACCAATTTTAAGAGTTGGTGACAAATATCCAGTGATGACAGGCTAGAGGAGCAGGCAGGAAGATGGAATCCCTAATAGTTCAATGAACATTATCAGAAGGAGTAATAGCAAGACTCTGCAGTAGAAGCCTCCTGTCCCTATATTTAGGAAAATTAATACGTTTAAAGATACTAAAAAATACTTACTGTGTGTTTTGTATGTGCAAGCCCATGAAATAATTCTAAAAAGGTTCTAAATTGGGACTTTAGACTGAATATAGAACATTTCTCCTCATCTCCATCCTTTTAGTTACAGTTTAAAGCACCAGGAGTTTCTCCAACTGAGATGTGAGCCTGGGCTCCCAGGCATGAATGTCTTTCTAGGGAAATTGTGTGCAAAATGTTTCAGTTGCTGCAGGCTGTCTCAGCTTATAATTCTATTCAGAAAGGAAAGTACCATTGAAGTAGAAGAAATGCTACTCAGCAGTGAGACAAACACAAAATCCCTAAGCACAGGACTCAGACATGGCATGCTCTGTGCTGCTTACAGAGGGGTCCAGCTTACACACTACCAGGGCTGCCAGGCAGCCACGCAGAAACCCAAAGAAATCAACAGGGCTTTTAATAGAAGCTCCACAGGGAGCCACTCACCTATTTTTAGGGTAGGTATAACCCATAGCTCAGTGCTGCAACTGGTGATAAGCACACAGTGTTTTCTGCTCCATCAGGGATGCCCTCAGCAGTTGGGAACAGCCACGAGCCCTACATCCCACACACCCTGACAGTCCCTGCCAAGCCAGGGATGAATATGACCCATGCTGGGCTCTCCAAAGGAATACTGGGGAGTTAATACTCCCAGAAGCCATTAGCAAGAGCTTAGACTGCTTGTGGCTTGACCTGAATCAGAAGGATGATGTTGAAAGAGACAAGGTAGGTGTGACGCAGCTGGAGCCAAAGGTCTACTGGCAAAGGCCTGAGCAGCTTACACCTGTTACAGCAGGATGAGGGCCAAGTTCAGCCATCCACCTGCCAAGCTGTAAACAACGCCAGAGTGTTGTCTAAATCTCATCATCCCTGGGATCATGGGGTATCCAGCTCTTTATGGGGCATAAGGCACAGCCCAACCTGCAAAGGATGTGCTACAGCCCAGGTGCAGCACAGATCTGATAGCTTTTAAAGTCAGGCAGACCTCAGGCAGGAAAAAGAGCTTTGGTCTTCTTTTGAGGGCCCAGGGAAGATTGAGTGAAAGGGGGTCTGGACTGTAAATCAAACACTTTTAGTCCTGGCATAGGTGGCTTGAGAGTTCTTAGCTGAAGGGGGCTCCTGTGGGAAGACTCCAGCTTAAGATGACTGCTGATCTGCACAAGTTCTTTGTCCCCAGTGTGCTGAAACCATCACAGCATGGACTGATCTGTTCTGCAGAACAGGAGCCAAACCAGCAACCCAAACATGGAAACTCCGGACACAAAATCCATTTTGTTATTTCTGCAATGCTGAACATGTCCATGGCAGTCAGACAAGTACAAGGTCAACATTCTAAAATCCTACAGTCCAAGTTAAGTGACCTGTAACTTTATGGGATAATGTGTGCTTGTCACTGCTGGGACACCCTGGTGCTGGTGCGTGCAGAGGAACAAGCAGACTCCTGAACTTGCACTACAGCAGTGGGAAGTCAACATTCACGCGAGTCTCTTGGTGTGGTGTAATAGAGAACATCAGCTCAGCAATTACTTTGAAAGGTGCTTAAAAATCAAGAAGTCCCTTCCTCTCAGCACAGTAAGGACAAAGGAAGAATTCAAACTGTTCATTAAACCTAAGAACAGGGTGTAAAGTTGAAGGCTTCTTGCATTATCCAGCACAGAAGAGATGAACTTCTAGAATCTCAGGCAATGAGCCATCAGAGACTGCATTTTAAGGACTCTGCTTCAGAGATGAGGGCTGCAGAGGGGTATTAGAACCAGAACCTGACCTTTTGGGTAAGGTGAACAACATTCTTACTTCCTCTCATCTCCTGCCTCCTAGCACTGCTTTTCACAAAAAGCCCCAACTTATCTACCACCTGGATTTCACTCTCAGGTGAATGGTTCCACTAGATCTGCAGCCTGGCCTGTGGCTCCATCAGCCTCCATGGCCAAGGAAGGTGGCAGCAGCCAGAGATGCCCCCCCTGAAGCCCCAGTTCTAGGAAAACTTGACAGGTGCCATCCCCATGTGACAAATCCTATGCTTCAGGGTATCATACTACATATGTACAGCCTTGTCTGGGACAGCAATGAGAGCTCATCACAGCAAGGGAGGTGCTGCCTGTTGTCAACATGCAATACCAGAAAAAAAGGGGAACTTCAAATCCTGCCTCCAGTAATATACAGAATCAGTACTTGGCACAAGCTCTGAAAACCTTTTTCCTCATGAATGCTTTAATCATGAGCTCGATCCTGCCAGCCCTCAGCCACATATGCTCCTCTTCCCAGTAGTGTCATGAAGCTTCAATCCTGCCATATGGTATCCTGGCCTGGTTTCAACAGGAAGAATAGGAACAACCTGCCCCAGCCTGGCTTTGACACCCCTCCTGTAACAGCAGTGACAGGGAATGTACACAGTTCACCCTAACCCCAGCTGAGGGCAGTAGGAAAAAGTGGATCTCCAGCACAGCAGGTATGCAGTACAGCCTCAGATATTACAAACATGTTGCCCAGAAAAGCTGTGGCTGCCCCACCCCTCGTAGTGTTCAAGACCAGGCTGGATGGGGCTTTAAGCAACCTTGTCTAGTGAGAGGTGTCCCTGTCCATGGGGGCTGGAATTAGATGACCTTTAAGGTGCCTCCCAACAGACATGGCTTAGGGCTGAATCCGAACTGCAGGACTCCAGCGAGTGCGTCACTGCCCTGCCCGAGTCTGGCCACGGGTCAGCGAGCAGAGGGCAGGGAGTGGGGTGCGTGCCAAGGTGTTGTCCTCACGGGCACCCAAGGACACGTGGGCACTTTCCAAGTCCTGATGAGGGAATGAGGAATACGGCGCAATTATTTAACGCCACAGGCAAGTAGGAACCTGATGGGCCAGCATCGCCGCCGCTGCCTCCAGGGAGTAACCCGGGCTCTTCCCACACACCGTCTCCAGTAAAAAAAAAATTCACTGTGAGTCAAGCTCATCCTACACAAAGCGCAACAATGGGAGAGAACAGCCCAGCTGTCCGGCAGCGGCACATGGACACTGGGTCGGGTCACCAGGAGTGATCCCACCGCTCCCTGGGTGCGCCCGGAGGGTGCCCTGTCACCCAGCTGGGTGACACCGAGCCAGAGCCCCCTGCGGCACCGGCGGCGCCTGTCGCGATGCTGCGGGATGTCACACCGAGTGAGCAAACGCCACAGCCTCCGCCTCGGAGCCGCCTCAGTGCCCCCAGAGGCGAAGGGACAAGAGCACGCGCTGGGTGTGTCGCGGCAGGAGAGCCCAGACACGCCTGTCCCGACAGCAGCGGCCGCCCGGCTGTGAGAGCCCCCACGGTTCCCGCACCCTCCCCGCCCGGTACCCACCTGTGCGGGGCGGCGCCCCCGGGGCGGGCGGGCCGCCCGCTGCTGCCCGCGGGGCGGCGGGGCCAAGGGGCGGCGGGGCGCGGGGCCGCGGCGGCAGCGGCAGGCGGGAGGCCGATGCGGCGGCGGGGGCGCAGCAGAGGGCGGGCAGCGCCGAGCAGAGGCAGCGCGCAGAGCTCTGGAACATGCTCCCGGCGGGACTGGGGCGGCACCGGCGGGGCTCGGACGGGACCGGCGCGGCGGCAGCTCCCGCGCCCGCCCGGCGCCCGCGCTTATAGGGGCGGCGGCGCCGCGCGCGGCCGGCACGTCCGGCACATACCACCCGCGACAGGGGCGGGGGGACACACACACCACGCAAACACGCACCGCCGGCGCCACCGCCCACACCGAGCCCGCCCACGCAGAGCGGCGCGGCGGCGCTTTCCGCGGCCATTCCGCGGCTCTCGGTGCCGCGGCGGGCCCTGCGTAGGCAGGGCCAATCCCCCCGTACCTCACCTCCCCCCCCATGGCCGCAGAGTGGTGCGGTCCGACGGAGGTTCGCACGTCACGATGGCCCCGCCCCGCCCGCGCAGGCGGTGACACCGGGAACGGGAGAGCGGGGAGCGGGGAGCGGGGAGCGGGGACGGGGGACGGGGGACGGGGGACGGGGGACGGGGAACAGGGAACAGGGGACAGGGACTCCGCCGGGGATGTCCTGCTCCTTCGCGTCCTCTGGGTCTCCCCCTCGTTTCTAGAGCTATGTTAGTGGCTTCTCTACAGCTCCATCATGAGGGGAAGACGAGGGACAGGCACTGAGCTCTACTCTGTGGTGACCAGTGGCAGGACCCAAGGGAATGACCTGAAGTTGTGTCAGGGCCGGTTTAGGTTCCGTATCAGGGAAAGGTTCTTCACCCAGAGCGTGGTTGGGCACTGGAACAGCTCCCCAGGGCAGTGGTCACAGCACCAAACCTGCCAGAGTTCAAGAAGTGTTTGGACAACACTCTCAGGCACATGTGGGATGCTTGGGGATGGTCCTGTGCAGGGATAAGGATTGGACTCAATGATCCTTGTGTTCCAACTCAGCATATTCTGTGATTCTTGTACCCTTTGATGCTTTGAACCCTCTTAGCTCTTGACTGATCTCACTCCGATTTCACCCCTGAAGACTTGTGCTAATTCTGTAGTGGCCCATCTGTAATTTTACCTTTGTACCCCATTGCTCTTTTGATTATCAAAGCATAGATAGTGGTAGTCTCACAAGCCTTCTACTGACAGTGTTCTCTCTATGCTGCTTTTTTATTCAAAAAGAGTAAGCTGGCACATGTATAGAACAGCTGCAGTTGCACAGGTGGGTTCTTGGGGCTTGAAAGTGTGCCTGGCTGTGTGGGTATGCTCATCTAGCCCTCCCTAAGCAAAATTCTGGAATGATTAAATGCTTTTAAGTGAAGTAAAAATCCAAGAAAGATAATCAAACTATAGGTAGGTAATTCGTAGCCTGCTAACTTCTTCAGTTTTGTTTTCTGTGAAATGAAGCAGCTGTGCTGCTTGCCCTCAATGGGGCACACTGGGAGTGTGGGAGAGGCAATTGGAGAGCCTTCTAGGGAAAGGCTGGAGCTTGGATTTATCTGCTTTCAGACACACGGACCACACCTTGAAGATCTGTGTACTCTGATTCATATCCTCGCTGCACAGAAGAGACTTGATAGCCATGCAAAACTGGATCCCTGGTTCCTTGCTAACCAGCCTCTGCACCTGACTGGGCACCAAAAGGGCAGCCTGTGATTAAGAGTTTATTGCCATGGTTCATCTTTGTGATCATCTGTAACCAGCTTTCCCCTCCCCTTTCTAGAAGGAAAGACACTTCTAGAAGGAAAGAGTGGTTGGTGATCCATGAGCTAGTCTAATGGCCCTGCCATTTCTGGTGGGATTTGGCAAAGAAAATACCTATCAACAGTGGCCTAAGGGATTGTAGCCTGGGTTTTGTTGCATTATCTGCCACACTTCGCTGTCAGATTAGAGACTTTGTGACAGGGAAGCTGGTGGGTTTGTGAGTCCGTCTCTGAGCTCCAAGTCCTCAGCTCCTGTCAGGTATTTGCTGGCATTCAGGTGCCTTTTAGCCTGATGGCTCTTCATTCTGCTCTCCTGTCCCATGGGAAAACCCTTGCGTTTTGCCCAGAGCTGGCTGCTTGTCCTCCTCACTTCCAGTTCCAGCAGATTTCCCGGAGCTGCTCATCGCCCAGAGAGCTCAGCAGTCCTTAAGTAACTAATGACTGCTGGTACAATATGTTTGTTACTCACTTTATTTCTCTGATGACTCAAGTACCTGGGTTTAGGCCAAACCAGCTCCTCATGTGAACTCCAAGGAGGAAAGACAGAAGGTTTTCTGCTTCCCGCTGTACTGAATGTGCTTTTCCCTGTTCTTTTGAGTCCTGGCTTTCCTTAGCCATGGGTGACCAAACTAGTGTGACAATAACAAAGGCGGATGTGAAAGAAACAAAAGTTCCTGATGATGCACAAAGCTGTTTTTCAGGCATAGTGCTCTGTTCCTGGGATTTGGGAAGAGCGGTGATTTAGCTCCCAAGTGTGAGTCATTGTTTGCTTGGCATCCCCTGGGGTGATTCAGAAATCCTAGTAGCCTTCCATGGAAAATAAAATCCTTTTGAAAACACACAGAAAATGCAATTAATTTTAGGTGTGTGTGACTTAGAGAAAAGAGAGAAGTTTCTTTGGGAAATGATCTTAGTTATCCCATGTGCATCTGACTGATGTTTTCACTAGCTGGGAACAGTGAGCAAATGGAGAGAAGGAGTCCAGGTCAAAGGGTGCATAGACTGAGAAATGCTTTTTTCTTAGTTTTTTGACCTGTTCTTACCCTGGAGATGCTGATGTTTCAAACATCCTGGACAGACTGTTAATCCTTTTTCAATTCTGTGGAAATTCCGGGGCCAGCAGAGTGTTACTAAAAAAATACAGCTGTGACTGGAGTTTTTCCAGCATGTAGTAAGAACAATGATTTCCATGAACTCCACTTCCTTGGGATTAGTAATGGTCTGAGAATAATAATCCTTACACCTCCTTGGTCAGTCAGCTCCTCCCAGCTGGTCATTCCTACGTCAGGAAAGTGTTTTTGCCATGTTTGGTGCTGCTGTTCTAGCTGCCAGCATTTTCATCATGGAAAAGCAAGCTCTAAAAGGAAACTACCATCAGGGATGTTGGACAGTAGTCACTGAAGTGTCACAGTGGATTAACAGGAAAAAACCTGTGGTGGTTTGACTGCAGCACAGATGGCAATGAGCGCGGTGGTTTTGAACTTCATAGTGGACACACATCCCAATACCTTCTTACTTCTCCCATGAGCAATGCCATCACCTGGGCTGTTGGCTGCATTCCCATGGGATGCTTTGCACCCCTAGAATGCTCTTTTTCCCTGTCACATCACCAGGAGCTCTTCACCTCCCCACCATCACCCTGCTGTGGGTCTTACTTCCTCCCTGAGCAGTGGGGCTGGGACTGCTTACCTGCGTTCCCCTCCCTGCCTCACCTTGGGTTTGGGTGCCTGGGAGGAAGCTAAGAGCCAGAACTTGGTGGCAGATGTGGGCATCACAGAGTGTTTGAGGGAGGCTGCCCAAAACAGGTTCACCTCAGGTGACGGTATGGTGGAGATTTGGGTGTTTAAAACAGGCAGCCTTGCTGTAGTTAACTGAGCTTTCCAAAGCACTCAGCTCTGATTTTTCAAGCATTTCAGTTACTAAAGCATCTCAGAAAGTGGAGCTTTGTCACTTGAACCAAATATCTGTCTCACTGAGAAATGAGTAGCATTAAGTCTGGGCGGCAGATGGTAAAGTTTTCCACATGGCTAAGGAAGAGAGACGGAATCATAGTGACACTTCTGACATCTTGTTAAAGAAACATGTATGTATATTCATCTCAGATACAAATGTACATTACAGCACAGATGATTAAATAGAGTACTTCATATTTAGAAGTAGATGTCTATCTAAGACGCATCTGCCTGTGGAATCAAAATTTTCAAGATTTCTACATGCAGCAGCCAGCCTTTGGCTTGACTTGCTCAGTACCTCTCTGAATCTACTTTCTGACACCCAGTAACTTTTGGAATAATTATTTATGCTCTGAAGACCCGCTACCTGCATTCTGGGGGCAAAGCTGTTTTCATTTCCTTCTATTTGTGCTAGCAATGTTAAAGGGAACCAGTGCATGAATAGCTCTTCTTGGAGCCACTGCAGCCACCAGTGCTTCAGTGCTTGCTTGTATCAAAGAAGGAGAGGATTGTTCATTTCCGTTTAGCACATTTAGCAAATATTTCCATTCAACCTTTATTCTGCTTTCTGAGGGACAGAAATAGGCACTTTTTCCATTTAGGATGTCAGTGTGACCTGGCTGTAGCCTCTGAGCTGTTATCAGATACTGACATGATTTTCAGGGGTCTTTAGAAAGGTCAGGCTCTGTGATGCCTGACAGGGCTGCCATTTCCTGGTCTGCTGGAAAGAACTGGAACACTTAGAGATGCAGGAGTGGTTTTGCCTGCCTCTACTGAGAGTCCGAGGCAAACAAGAGGCAGGTGGAGTGAGCACCATTTTAAAACCTGGGATTTGCACAGCTTTCCTAAAACCTAAATCAGTGGGAGTGCTGCTTGTGTGGAGCTTCTGGTGATGATGCAGTTCCTGGCACACAGGCATGTAGAGGCAGCAGGAATGGGTCTGGGGCTGCCACTATTCATTGCTGCTGGTCCTTCCGGCTGCACATTCAGAGGTGGTCTGCAAGTGCTGTCCTCTGCCACATGCTACAGGGGGCTAAAGACTCATCCACCTTCCCAATGACTTAGGCTAAGGTAAGGACAGTCTTCTTGGCATAAGCATAATTTTTCCTTCATTCATTCTTTCCTTCCCCTTCAAGGTGTGAATAGAGCTCTCTTGGGAGGAGATTGGTTTAGTGTCTTGAAGGAAGCAGTTTTTGGGGACAGATTGTGTAGAAGACTCCTTCTCTCCCTCTTCTCTTTTCCTGTCCCAGGAAGGACTGGCTGGGATCCACTCTTCCTTTCAGCAGATTACAAAATAATGTTTGATTCCTGCACCAACAAAACAACCTCCAAGCAGGCTCTGAAATTCCAGCTTGCCAGAATGATGAGCCTGAGCTGGGAGGAGAGGGGAAGAGCGAAGAAGGGCCATTCTAGAGAGCTTTAACTCTAGTTTTGTACACTTCTGAGTTATTTTGTTATAGAACCTCACCCTGGCATTACTAAGGAACAGTGAAGGAGCTTCCTGGGATCCTCTCCTTTGTACATTGGGTAGCTGTGGTCTGGGATGGAGAACATCTGCCTGGCTTTAAAGGTGAGGATCTTTGCCAGCTGCCTGTGGTATGGCCTGCAACACACTGGAGTACCAGGTAACTGGCGTGTGTGCTGCTTCTGCAAGTTGTGTTACTCCTTTGCAGGCTTGAGACTGAGAGGTGGAGTATAACAGCGACCACCTGGGGACCAACCCTCCCCCCACCTGAGCGCTGTAGCCCTTGGAACCATCCAGTGTCCTCCTTTCAAACACACTTTACAAAGCTCAGTGGTTTTTCCAGGGAAATGAATGCAATAGTTATACCCTGCATATCTAAACAGTTATATATTGGAGTCCCAGAATTTTCCTATCTGTCTAACTGTAGTTTGGAAGCTGCTCTGCAAATCACATGTGTGGGATATTTATGACCTAAGCTACATTGCTTTTCAAGAGGTGGCCAAGCAGTAGCAAAGTGATGGGTACTGATGGAGAACTATGATCTTTGATGTAGAGATGCTGAGAATCCTTGGCTGTGCACTGCACTCCTCAGGTAAAATCACGCTAATGTTCATCTTTGGAAATAAATGAAACTTCTGTTTTTCAAGCTCTGTTACCCTGGTTTCATGGTACGTTGGGTGCCTCAGTAAAGAAACCTGCCAGTCATCACTTTTCAGCCTGTAAATTTGTAATTGCCGAGAGACTGGAACGGCAGAGCTGGCAGCCACGCCCAGGACTGGACTTTCCCCCGGGGGTGTGCTCGCTCGTAGTGCAGTGGTTGGGCTGCCTGGAGGCAGGGCTGCGGGCCGCTCCCACCTTTGGTCGGCATCCAGCCCTGGCCAGCATCCAGCTCTGCCCTGCGTCACTGGCCCTGCTGGTTGTGCAAGCGCCCCTGCGCCGGACGTGCCCCCAGTGGTTTCGTAACCGTGCCATGCTGGCAAGGATCTGGCAGCGGGGGGTGCTTTGCCCTCCACCCCACCAGGCCCCCTGGGATTCCCCAGCATGAAGGCTTTGCTCAGCTCTGACTGGCCTCAGCAGGTATGGGAAGGCCCGAAATTCAGGCTGAGAAGCTGTTGGTGCTACTGGACACACTAAGTTGGAAGCTCCTTTTGGGGTGTCTGGTGAAACTTTGGGCTTCTCGTTCTTTCTGCCGCCACCCTGACCCCAAGGCACTGTGGCGCGTGTGGCTGAGCAGCCCCTGACCTTTCTGCCCTGAGTCTACGCAGGTGAGTTGGCAAAGCCTAAGGTTTTGCTAACCCCCAGCCAGGAGGGCCAGAGTTGGTAGCTGGCTGCTTCCCAGGAGTCTGGCTGGGCTGTCTCTTCTCCCTGGCTGTGTGCCAGAGGGGCTGCTTTGCCAAGCAAACAGGTCATGGCAAAGGCCACTTGGGCTGTTCTAGAATAGCCTTCACACTCTGCAAATATGTTCTGCTTATTCAACAGCAAATTCCTCCGTGAGTTCCCTACTTGTAATGCATCAAATGTAGATTTAATTATGAATATATTTTTGTCCTTCCAGGGCAGCTTTAGGAGATGTGGAAAGCTACTCTTTCCTCTGTGGTTGCACGCTGAATTTTGGATGAACCTGCTGTTCTCCTCAGAGAACAGCTGAACTTTCTGCATTCATTGTGTTCTAGTTTGTTTTTTTTTTTTTGAAAGAAGTCCTAGTTTCACCTCTGTATCCCAGAGATATCAGGGGATTGATGCAGGCTGTCCCTAATAGACTTTCAGTAGCTCTACGTCCAGAAGACAATTTGTAGAGAAAGTCGTGGTCAGAAGCTGATCCCTGAAGGATGAAAGCAGTGCTCTGTCTGGCACGGCTGTCTTCAGGGAGCTGTCAGGGCTGTCTTTGTAATCCTTTCACTGCCATATGTCTGTCTCTCCTGACTTCTCTTCAGCTTTGGTGCTTTACCACCCTGAGGTTCAGTGTGTCACCACTGCTCAGACCTGGCTTTTGGAGCTGGTGCCACCTCCATCTCCTGCTCCTGGATGTACAACATGGAGCAGGCAGCCTGTGACTTATGGGGCTGGCTGATGCCAAGAGGTGCTCCAAGGTGCAGTCATCTGAGACAGTGCTGGTTTTATTATCTCTTGACTGCTCGGTGAATTTCCCAGGACACTTTTGAACTCTTGCTTGAAGGGACGTGTTTAAGGGATATTTCATTTTCAGCTTCTCTATATGAAGTAGGGATGAACTCAGTGACTGACAAGGTGAGGGGCAGTGAAATAGTAATGCAATCGATCCAAGAATATGATATTAAGATACTTTGGGGGTGATTTCATGATTTCTGTCAGGGCAGAGGGCAGTTTTGAACTACTTGTCCTTTGCGAGGGAGCAGAGGCTGCTATGTGAAAGACCCTTCACCTCACGAAAATTAAGACCTTGTTCACCACTAAATCCATTTCCCCTCCACTGAGCTGGGTCCAGGACAGGAGCAAATTCCTCCTTAAATGGACAACAAGCCCCAGGCACTAAAGCTCATGGTGAGGGGACTATCCAGGCAACTTGGAGGCAGCCCAGTGAGCTGGTCCTGCAGAGACACAGCACAGAGCAAACCAGTGAAATGAAAAATGTGCTTGCAAGTGCAGTGAAGCCAGGGTGGTTGATCATTAGTGACTCCAGTGAGGCTTGAACTTGTGTCCTGGAGGGGAAAGACTGTTTTGCCACCCGTGACCAAACCGAGAATCCCTCCTGTGTGTGCCATTCAAGATCCAGTCTAGCAAAGTATAAGTCTGATTTTTACTCCAACTCAGGATTTTTAATGCACTGTCAAAGGATTGCAGCCTGGTCTAGTGTCAGGATTTAGCAATCCTGGCAGCACTTATTCTTTGTATAATGCAGACATATGCAAGAAGGAAGACCCACTCACCAAAACTGACTGAAAGCCCATCTGGCTGCTGGTGGTACCCAAGTTCATGTTGTCCCCAAACCTTTTGCAATTGCTGTACTGACTTTTTCTGTAAAAGTGGGAAATTACCATTTGATTATGCTCATGAAAAAGCATGGTTGTACCACTCTCAGTTGTGCTGGCCTCTCTCCTCTTGAAGTAAACCTTACAATCTGTGCCGTCCAGCTCCATTTGTAGATTCTGAGATGTCGTGGTTTAGGAATGGTATTCCCCAATTTAGTGTTCTTGCTGAAACACCCCAGACGACGTGCCACTCACTCACTTTCCTCCCTCTCCCCCTGTGGCGGGATGGAGAGGAGAATTGAACACACAAAAAGGTAAAGGTCACAGGTTGAAATAAGAACAATCTACTAGAAATATCAATGAAATAAGAAAATGAACAGTAACAGCAACAATACTAAAACCAGAGTGTACAAGAGAGGCAAACATTTTACACACAGTTGCACACACACAGAACCCAGGGCCACCTGGCCGCACATACCACACTAAAAATGCCACCCTCCTCCATCCCCCTTCACAAGGTGTTGTAGTTTTGGGATGTTAAAGACATTCTCTCCCTGCCACTACAGAATTCGAAGACTGAATGCCCAACTCCCCATGCCATTAGTTAAAAAAAGAGGTGGCCAGCTGCTCTGAATTCCTGCTTGATGGTTTTGGGTGAGTGTGGACTGGGGGAAGGTGTGGCGGGGGAACGGGGTTGCCCTGTTTTTGTTTTTTTTTTTGTTTTTGGGGACATCCACGGCTCTCGCTGAACGCTGTGGCTGTGTGTGCTGCTCGTCAGAGAGAGGCCGCTCTGCTGCGCATCGCTGCTGCTGTTGGTGAGCTGGTTTTGCTTGCCACTGCCATCCTTCTGGTTCAGCATCACGGGCCCGGCCACCGCTCCAGTTCCACCGCCACTCGCAGCATCATGGCCCGCCTGCCTCGCCGTGGCAGCGACCCAAGAGAGAAGGAGAGACTTCCATTTGCAAGTGAGCCTCGCTGAGTCACTTTCGCTGCCTGCTGAGACGCGGCAGCGACCTGAGAGAGGAGGAAAGTTTTTGTCTATCTGCAAGAGAGATTTGGTGTCACCTGCCAGACAGCTTCACCCTATCCTCCCCTTTGGCCTCCATCTCGCCGCATGAGTGATTCAAAGAAACCACTGGTGGTTTTATCTTTCCTTGCTGGGGAAAAGAAAGCCACCCGCTTCACTGCCAGCTGAGGCGTGGAAGCACCCCCTGCTGTCTACAAATATAGTTGCACCAGTGAAAGAGCAGAGACAAACTCAATTTCATCTAAAGGTTTTTGTTTTGTTTTGATTTGTTTTTCTCATTGCGGTTACAGGGTAGTTGTTTTTTTTTGTCCTAGTTTTGGTTATACATATACATATATATACACATATATATATACACACACACACATATATATAAATAAATAGTTAAGGACAGTTATCCTTCTCATATCCATTTTCTAATTAAAGTTCCTTTTCTTAAATTTAATAAGGAGTGATGTAGTTATTAAGGAGGAATCCTCTCCTCTGGTCTTGGTAAACAGTTTGGTTTCCCTCAAACTAAGATACAAGGCATGAGATGGTATCAAATAACCCTAGGGCCCTGGATGTGCCCCTCCTGGCTGCTACAAAAATTAACCCTGTTCTGATCAGAACCAGAACATTATCCACCTGTTATTCTATACCATCTATATATTGCTCAGACCCTATATCTTCAAACCACATATATGTAAGTACACAAGAAAGGCTATCACTCTCTTGGTCAATGGCCATCCCTCCAAGATGTCTGTTGAGTTTATTTAGTCCATGACTGTGGGTTCTGTCCATCCTAGACATCTTCCAGGGTGTGCTCTTGGGTGATTGCAAGCTGCATCAGGAGCTCATGACTGGTGTATCTGAGGCAGTTCATACTCATTGTCCATGGTAGTTATGGTAACAGTGGCAATGTTGTTCAGCAACAAATAGCATACAATTCAACATTACAGACTATTCTCACCAAAAATCAAATCCCCTTAAGGTGCACTTCATGTTTTACTGTCCCTCTGTGTTACCCACCAAGTGCACCCAGGTCCTTGAGCAAAAACAATCCCACAGATGGGTTTGCCTTTACTTGAATCAGGACTAATCCAGACTGCCTTCCCTAGCACATTCCTCATAAGCACCACAGGGCTTTATCCCCTTCTGCAATATGCAAAGGTTTTGGTTGGTCGGGACCAGCTCGACCAGTGGAGCCTCTGGGGTTAACCAACCAGGTGGCCTCTGCTAAATGTAGATCCTGATGTTTGAAGGTCTCACCACCCATTGCTTTCAATGTGGTTTCTAAGAGTCCATCATACCATTCAGTTTTCCCAGGGAATATGATAGACTCCCTTGATACTGTGGTCATTGGTTCAGGTGTCTATGAGGTTATTTTTGAAATGAGTCCTGTTGTCTGACTCAGTTATCTCTGGGGTACCTTGTCACCTTCACACTCCGCCTGAGGGGGCGGAACTGCTAATGGGCCATCAACAGTTCAATACCCCCTGGCTCCCAGAGTTAATCACCCATTGTGTGAGTCCCCACCCAGGGGGAGGGACTGGGTGCTCCCTGAGGGTACATAAGTGGAGTGTAAGAAGACTTTGGTAACTTCTCGTTGGATCCAGAGGAGCAGCAGGACCTCGACAGGAGGAGATTACCGGTCTTGCCCAGACTACAGCCCTCGCCTGCACCAACAGGTTTTCCATTTCCTTTTGCTCTGGACTTGGGGGAGCCACAGGGGTCTCAGCACAAGGGCTAACAAACCCCCTTGGGTTTGTGCCCCAGGACACTGGGCTATACTGCTGGGTTTTTGTGAGTTGAATGCAATTTCCCTTTTGTGTCAGTGTATATATTGTAATATTATTATAATCTCTCTTGTGTTGAGTTCATCTCTCCTGCTGGCTTGCCTTTAAACCAGCACACTAATAGAGCAAGTGTTTATATCCAGTCTGTTTCCAACCCTGCCTGGTCAGAGCTGTGGTTACCTTAACTTGTTGTGCACTTCATTGGGTGTCAAATAAGGCCATTGTATTTAGGAATGTGATTCCCCAATTTAGTGTTCCCACAGAAGCGCCCCAGACCATGCGCCTCTCACTCCCTTCCCACTCCTCCTGCGGCAAGAGAGAGAGAATTGGAGGCACAAAAAGGTAAAGATCTTGGGTTATGATAAGAACAGTTTTTTAGAAATAACAAGTAAATAAGAAAAGCAGTAACAACAACAAAAGTAATGGCAGAGTGTACAAGACGGGCATACGATTCACATGTGACAGGTCACTATGTGGAACCCAGAACCACCCAAAACACCTTGATTAATAAGGAATGTGTCTTATCCTGCATATATTGTTCAAGTCCTTCAGTGCCTTCCACTGAGATAGGTGGTAAACTCCGCAGCAGCTTATTTTTGGTTAAAAAAAAGAGCTACATATTTATAATAATCAAATATGAGATGATGATTTGCAGTGATGGCACCTTTTATTTGCAATATCACTTATTCATTGTCTGCAGCATCAGTGCTGTGTGCTGCATGTCTTCTGACGATGTAGCAATGCCCTGCTGAGGCCACTTGCAGTGAAAGGTGACGTTGTCTTAGCTGTGGGGTGCTGGGACCCTACAGCTATTTGTTTCTTCAAGTAGCATTTGCTGCAGTTTCTATTTTATGTGTTTTCCACCTACTGTCCAGCTGTCAGGTTGCTTTGATAAAAAGCTTGTGGCTGCTTTTATTGAGTGCAGGGATTCTGGGATCACCCTGGAAATTGGTGTAAGGTTTGGGCTGCCACCAAGTGCTTTGGCACAGCAGTAGCTGCAGAGGTACACCTGGCAGGTATAATTATAAGGACAGGATATAGCATTGCTTCCTTCCACATGTTGGTGTGCTCCAGCTGGCATTTGGCAGCCCCTCTGGCACTCAGAAAAACCCTGTGAATTCAGCCTTGCTTCCAATTTTTATTTTTTTAATCCCAAGGAAGTGCAGTGTGAGCCCTCGATTTTTGTTGCTAGGTGAATAAATGAGGTTCTGCTGGGTAGTAATTCAGCCTTGTTTGTGAGTGATCCTTGGCAATCCTCCTTCCAGCATTTTCCAATCCCCATCTCTGCTCTCACACATGCAGCCCTGTATCCACATAAATTCAGGTTTCCTTCACTAGATGTCACTGTCGGTACAGAGAATTTCGTAAGTTGACAGAACAGATGATTAAACTGGAGGAGGGGAAGCAATCTATTTGGAGAGGGGTGCATAAGGGACTGAAAATCATATTTTCTATTATGTCCAAAATAGAAAAGGTTTCCTTCTAAAGTTTGCAAGAAACATTCAGTGCTGCCTGGGGAAATGAGGTCCCCGAGAGCCCTTTCCAAGAAACGTCCAGGGGGCTGGTGGCCATCTCACCTTCGCCTGGTCTTGCCTCTGCAAGGTGCAGGTGGTGGGATTGACTGTGCTCTTATCTTCTTTCTCTTGAGGCAAAGACCAAACCCAATAGTAAATAACAGAAAAGGCTACTGATTGACACAAAGGAACAATTTTCTTCCAGTTTTTGGAGTTTCTTAAATGAAAATAAATCTTTCTCTCTGGGTTGTGGTGAATTTTAATTAACCCTTCCAGGATGAATAGACTACAAAGAAATTGGAGTGTGTGTGATGGGCATTTTTTGCTGGTTATGTTAACCTCCATGTTTGTGTTGTTTTAGCTGGAAACGAAATATTTTGTGAGTAGCATCATGCCATTCTTCTTCCTCCCTTTCCTCCAGGTTTTTAATCAATTCAAAGGACGCTTCAGACAGCTAGTTATGACACTAATAAATAGTGCTTTAGGCAGCATGGATAACAAGCCAAATCTGGCTTTTGCTACTTTTTATTTACATTCTGGTGTGAGTTTAGCATCACAGGTGTCTGGAAATTACAGAATTTTCTTCCTTAAAGATTTTATCTTGTAAGGGAGCATTAACAGCTGGGCTTTGCTACACTGGGAATATTGCTTCCTTTGGATTCAGCAGGTAGTGGAGCATTTAAACACGCTGCCATGCCAGATCTGCATAGCTTTCTTTTTTTTCTTTTCCACCCTAAGAGATGTCACACACACCTTCATTCACTACATTGGTATCCTCAAAAGTAAGGTAAAAACCTGTGTGCCCTCACTCCATTGTGCAGTGGGTGTGGGTGCCACAGCAGTGACTGCTGGGCATGCAAGGTGACCTGCAACAGGGTGAGATGCTCATGAGAGAGGCCAGTGGGCTGTTTGGACATGTCTTTTCAGGTCTCACCAGGACATTGCATCCCTCTGTGCTTAAGCATGGACTATTTCTACCACCATCAGCTGTGGGTGCAGAGCAAAGAGCATTTTTGGTGTTTTGCTTGCTATTTTCCTGTGATTTGGCTAATACGCATGAGAAGAGGGTGAGCAGGCCTCATCGAGCTCCCTTTGATCTCCTGGCATTTGCATTCTGTAAAGTTTGGAAATAATCACCACTTAAACACAGATGTAAATCTACCAAGCAGTCCTACCCATTCAGTAAGGCCTTGGATAGGCCTTGGATTACATCCACAGGCATGTTTGGTGTAATTGATTTCTTCAGCAGCTATGCTTCTCCCATGGTGGAATTATCATGGAATCACAGCATGGTTTGGCTTGGAAGGAACCTTAAAGATCATCTAGTTCCAATGCCTTCCACCTTCCACTAGGTGTGGGGCACAGGCACCCAAACCCTCTGTATGACTGGCAGATTTATCAAGGGAGAGTGTTGGCTTTTATAATTTTATTTACTAGGATGCAAGCAAAATCCTTCATCTGGTGCAAACTGTGGCTTTTTCTAAAGTGCATGTAGGGACACAAAGCACTCACATGGTTTTTTACAATTTGTCTCTGTTCTCCTTTCAGCTGCTTAGCACAATTTTCTTATTCTGCTTCCATTAGCATGAAAGAATATGGGGGGACTTTACACAGTAGTGCACTGAGCTATGCAACCCCTGGACTTGCCTCTGCTTCCCTCTTAAATCTTGGTAAGTGCACAGTGGCGCCCCAGATACCACCTGTGGGCTGGAAGGATGTGTCCTGTGTGAGTGAGGAGCTGAAAGGTGCTGCCAACACTGGGTTTATGCCTTATCTTTCTATAAGAGAAAAAAAGAGACCGAGGGTATGTGAAACAGTGTGATTGCTTGAAATCCTCCTCACCATGGTCCGTAGGGTTCTGTTAAACTGAAAGAGAAATGGAAAGAGCAGCTCCGTGTCGAATAAATATCAGTTAATGCTTTTATGAAAGATGTCTGAAAAGGCCTGGAGTGAAAATAATATGTAGGGAGGAAGGCAGCAGACACAACTGAAAAATGGCAATTGCTTTTTTGTAACACATTCAAAGGAAAAGGAACAATATTCATTTTATTTAGAATTTATAATCAAAGGGGAATTACCATTTTGATCAGAGATGGAAAATTGCCTGATTATCTTCACTTTTTCTGTGCCTGCCTAGGGAAGCTTTTCCCCACTGGTAAAATGAAGAAAAATGTAAAAAAGGAGAGGATGGAAATGGGAATTAAAATACTGCTTTTGTTTCCACTTTGTTTTGCTACCAGCATTGCTAAACAATACCGTTGCTTTTCAGAGCTATTCTCCCACATGGGCGAGGCCTCCCTGGGGAAGGACAGCAAGGCAGAGGCATCAGCAGCTGCAAATCTAGATGATTTTCTTGATTTTCCACAGTTCTTCAGTTCTATCTGGTTCCAATCTGAAAAAGCCCCTGAAAAAGCTTTTCCAGCCTCCTTATCTGTGAAATGGGATAATTCTTATTTGTTTTGTAGAGGGTGTAGGAAGGTTAAGGATTTTTCTCTTTTTGACATATCCCAAATAAAAAGCATCTCAGAGGTTTTTACTTGCACAGTTTGGAGAAGGAGGGATGAAAGGCTTAAGCATCGGGGGAGTGCAAAATGCTAAGTCTGGGTAAGGATCTTTCTGAGCTGGCTTCTAGAGATCTGTCCTTCTCTTCCATATGTCTCTTCCACAGATCTGGCAATGAAAAGAAAAAGGAGGGAAAAGCCCCAACCCCACAGCTTGACCATTTGTGGCAAATATCTTTCATTTATTGACCAACCTAGTGGCCTTTTATGATGGAGTGACTATATCAGCAAACAGGGGAAGGATTACAGATACCATTTATCTGGACTTCTGTAAAGCCTTTTACATGGTCCCCCACAACATCCTTCTCTCTAAATCTGAGATTGTTAGATGGATAAGAAAGTGGTTGGACAGATGTATTCAGAAGGTCACGGTCAGTGGCTCAGAGCCTCAATGGATATCAGTGACAAGTGGTGTCCCTCAGGGGTCCATATGGGGATTGGTGTTATTGAATGTCTTCATTAATGACAGAGATGAAGCACCCTCAGCAAATTTGCAGATGACACCAAGCTGAGTGGAGCAGTTGGCACACCTGAAGGACAGGATGCCATCCAGAGAGACCTGGACTAGCTCAAGAAGTGGGGTCATGGGAAGGTTGTGAGGTAAAACAAGACCAAGGGCGAAGTGGGGCACTTGGGTCGGGGCAAACCCTGGTATCAATAGAGGATGGAGGATGAACAGATGGAGAGCAGCTCTGCTGATAAGGACTTGGGGGTGCTGGTGGACATGAGGCAGCAATGAATGAGCTCTTCCAGCCCAGAAAGCCAAACATATCCTGGGCTGCACCCAAAGCAGTGTCATCAGCAGGTAGGGGGAAGTGATTTTGCCCCTCTCCTCTGCTTTGGTGAGACCCCAGCTGCAGTGCTGCATCCAGCTCTGGTGCCTCCAGCACAGGAAGGACATGAACCTGTTGGAGGACGGTGACCAAGTTGATTAGGGGGGATGGAGCACCTATTCTCTCAGGAAAGGCTGAGAGAACTGGGATTGTTCAGTCTGGAAAAGAGATGACCTTCGTGATGACCTGATTGTGTCCTTCCAGTATCTGCAGGGAGGCTACAAGAAAGATGGAGAGATAATTTTTGCAGAAGCATGGAGTGACAGGACAAGGCGGAATGGCTTCAGCTGAACGATAGTAGGTTTAGGTTTGTTTGTAGGGAATAGCTCTTTACTGCGAAGGTGGTGAGGTACTTGAACATGTTGCCCAGAGGAGATGTGGATGCCCCATCCCTGGAATTCTCTAAGGCCAGGTGGGATGAATTTCTGAGCCACCTGGTCGAGTGAAAGGTGTTGCTTCCCACACTGAGGGGACAGAGACTAGATGATCTTTAAGGTCCCTTCCAACCCAGGCCATTTTATGATTCCATGATTTATTGCAGTTTTCTGATGGCAATGTTTCCCCAAGTCTGGCACCAGCATCTTTAGGCCTTTTAGAAGGATCTGGGACATGTCATACATAGAATCATAGAATTGCTTGGGTTGGAAAAGACCTCCGAGATCATCAAGTCCAACCCTTGGTCCAACTCCAGTCCATTTAACAGATCATGGCACTCAGTGCCATGGCCAATCTCACTTTAAAAACCTCCAGGGATGGTGAATCCACCACCTCTCTGGGCAGCCCATTCCAATGCCTGATTACTCTCTCTGCAAAGAATTTTTTTCTGATATCCAACTTCAATTTCCCCTGGCAGGGCTAGAGCCCGTGCCCCCTTGTCCTATTGCTGAGTGCCTGGGAGAAGAGACCAACCTCCACCTGGCTAGAACTTCCCTTCAGGTAGTTCTAGACAGTGATGAGGTCACCTTTAAGCCTCCTCTCTCCAGGCTAAACACCCCCAGCTCCCTCAGCCTCTCCCCACAGGACTTGTGCTCCAGTCCCTTCACCAGTCTTGTTGCTCTTCTCTGCACCTGCTCCAGCCCCTCAAAATCTTTCCTGAACTGAGGGGCCCAGAACTGAACACAACACTCAAGGTGTGGCCTCACCAATGCAGAGTACAGGGGAAGGATCACTGCCCTGGGCCTGCTGGCCACGCTATTTTTGATACATTCTTGGCCACCTGTTGGCTCATGTTGAGCTTCCTGTCAATTAGTACCCCCAGGTCCCTTTCTGCCTGGCTGCTCTCCAGCCACTCTGTGCCCAGCCTGTAGTGCTGCAGGGGGTTGTGGCCAAAGTGCAGGATCCAGAACTTGGCCTTATTGAACTTCATCCCATTGCAATGAGCCCATCTCTCAAGTCTATCCAGATCTCAAGTGCATGCAGGTAAGGGCAGAGGAGAGAGGTGCCAAGTGACAAACAGCACCAGTCAGTGAGCACCAGCATGCCCTGGCTGTGTGCCAACACTGTTCTCTGCTGAGAGGTATGAGAGACCCCACCAACACTGTGCTTCCACTCCAGCACTCCTGTCATGGCTTTTCAGTCACTTCTTTGTACTTTTAAAGTCCATCCAGAGGCTCAGCTGGACTTTGATAGCCAATATGTGAGGAAACATTGCACTTCCAAGTCACTTCAAGGCAGAATAAATGTCTGTGAAGTGTGAAGCTTTAATTTTTTCAGAGGAGTATCCCCTTTGCCCACCAAGCTCCAGGCAGCAGGTGGCCTGGAAGATGAAGATATGTAATCACCACAGTTGGATGCAACAATTCCTGATCCCCTTGCAAATTGTGGAAGTGACATTTGCCCCCAGCCTGCATCTGTGTGTTAAGGACGGCCCAGCGTGGGTATTACCCCTTCCTTCACATATGGAAGACTGATAAAAGCCATTGTTACTCCTTTTTTCCTCTAGTCACTGAACTTTCAGAGGCTGTCACCATCTGTGAGGCAGAACATTGCAAAAATAAGCCTCAGTGCTTGCAAACCACTGGAGGCTGACTGAGTAACATGGAGGACGAAAGAAGGTATTTCCTTTGCAGTGAAAGTATAAGGACAGGGAACTGCTGAAGCTGGGGGCCCCAGGAATGGCCCCAAACACAGGCACAGAGAGCAGAGCTGATGGCAACGCTCTTGCTGTTGGCATTAAATAATGTCTCCTGGGTGCAGATTGCTCAAAACCTCTGGGGAAAGTAAAAGAAATTGTCAATAAATAACACAGATTTGTCACAGTGTTCCTTTTCCAACTCCTCTTGTCCTTGGTGAGTCATGACCCCAATATTTGAGCATCACATCTTGCCTGGGAGGTTGATCAGGGGAGCAGGGGTGTCTGGGCTGGGAGCGCTCTGGAGGTACCCTGAGATGACTAATCAGCAAGCAGAGGGTGGGAAGGAGATAAAAAGAAGCCAGATTTCTCTCAGGATGTTCACTTTTCAGTACACAGACTTTTAAACTGGTGTGATTTGACTTTTCTGAATGCTGCAGCATGCCTGATTAGAGATGGTCAACATGAACCACTAGCTGTTTGAAACCAGAAGGGTTTGGTTTTTTGTCAGGGACATCTGGAGGACTCAGGAAACCTTTTAGGACTTTCTCCCTTTCAGGAGCAAGGATAAGCTTTCTGCCACTTCCTCCCCTGCCTTGACTCCCCTCTAACAGCAAGTTACTGAATTTTTAGCATGTCCTTCATGGAAATAGCTATCAGTTGAGCTTTTTTAGCAAATCTCCCCATCTCTTGGTATTTCTCTATTCCCTTATCTTGTTTACAAAACTGTGTTATGTGAGACAAAACTCATTTGTTGGCGAGGAAGGGACATTGTACTCAATGGGATATTTACTGTGTACCTGAGATATAATCTATTCTCTGCAGTAATACAGGCTCCAAAATGAATGGGTATTTATTTATAATAATATAGCAGACAGTCCATAGGGAGGTGTCATCTTGTTTGTAATCAATCCTGGTGCGATGCTCTGGTTGCAGCAAAATAATGCTTTGCATTAAGTGATGAATTGGTTTAGTCTTCTCATTCTGACTGTCATTTTTCTTTGCTGAAGACATATTGCCTCCATTATGCAGCCCTTGTAGTTAAGCATCAAATATCCATGGGTGCTTAAAAAGGAGTGTGTGAGATCATGCACATTCCCGTGTCGGAAGGGAAGGGAGCTGTGCTGTTGATTATAGGGAGTAACGTGTTCCAAACAGGTGACTGGATGCAGCTCAAGCTGCTCTTGTGGTGAGGCAAGCAATGATTTATCCTGCTAAAGGGCAGCATTATTGCACTAACATTGTGTTTCTAGATGGATTTCAACTCAGAACATGATGACAGAGTGCATATTTTCTTGCTGAAGAAATAGACTATCCATGATGCCAAACAAGCTAGATATAGTTTGAAAGAGACATTCTTGGTATGCTGGGGAAAACAACAGCAAAACCACTACTAAAAGGTCTGAATTTGGGTGCTATGGAGATGCAATCAATATGACTGTGTATGTATGGCTGTTACTATCAAAATGATGGGTGTTACTATCCAAGGGGAAAATCTGCCCATTGCTCAGTAGGTCATGAGTGAATTGCCAGAAAAATAATAACTTGCTTTATGTAAGATACTGTATAAAATGGAGCCATATAGTAATATTCGAGGGCTGTCTTGGATCTGGGTATTTCACAAGGCAATGCTGTCTAGAGAGAGAGGGCTCTGAATGCCAGCAGGGCCATGAAATGGAGAGCGAAAAGGGGACTGCCTGATGTTTTTGGCCCCATGTCCTTCCCTCCCATGCTTGTCCAAAGCCCAGGACACCCCATGTCTCTTGTCAGGGCTTTTGCCCTAATCACTCATCCAACGGGTCTATACCTCCATGATGTCCTTTAATTCGTAGTGGGTTAGACTGCCCACGTGTGCCTTGGTTTCTCCTGCACATAAAAGTTTTGAGTGCTGGGAGACTATTGAAAAAACAGGAGGAGAAGACAAGTCCATCTCTCATGTATCCCTTGTGATACATGAGAAAAACTAGCAGATGTCCTTCTGTCTTTGTAAAATCAAAACACCAGGGGTATGAAGCCTGCTCTTTGCTGTATTTCCCAAGAGAAATGTTTTTCTCTCAGAGGAGCAGCTGAAGTGTGCAGAGACAGCTCTTGTCATTGTGTCTGGGATTTAGGGAAGGGGTGAGAAAAACACACAAAACACCTGATATATGCTGCAAGTATACCACATAGTTATGTAGGAGTTACTGAAATCCTTCTCCTCTACCACCTTTTCCTTCTAAGAAAAATGGGATACGGAAAAATACATTGAAACTCTGGGGAGAAATTGGCAGGTTTGAAAGAGACTCAAGAACATCCTTGGCACCCTTTTATGCAGCATAAACTAAAACAACTGGAAAATTGCTTTTCCTTCCTAGACTGCCTTTGCAGCACTTTAAAGTTGGAAAAAAGCACTTAACCCTCACAGGCTGCACCATTTTACTGCTGCCCTCTCTCCTGCTGCCACATGTGTGATGTTTAGTCCCTGGTATGGGCACCCCAACCCATCATGGTGATGCCATCCCCGTACTGATGGAGGAGGTAGGCATTGGGATGGCTGGCTTTTCCTGTTGTCCCTTCCCTGGCTGTGGGAACTGGTTGCTGAGATAACACGAGAAAAAGCCGCACAATCAGTCATTCTTCTGAAGCGAGAGCTCCTGCTGGGACCTGAGCGAGCAGCCAGCAGTGTCGGGGATCAGTGGGCTCATAGTGATAGTCGACTGCCAGTGGACCTCTCTGGCAGGCCTCAGGCTCAGTCACAGTTTCCCTGGGTTTGGGATGAAACACAGGCAGGTGGGCACCTGGTATGTGTGAGACAGAGCCTGCTGCAGATATTCTCTTGGTCCTCAGATTACTCCTTAGACACAGACACTCTTCACTTCAGCCTTGGAGGAGGCTTTGCAGACCCTCCAGGTTCAGCAGCTCAGGTGCTGGGCAGTGCAGAGGTGGTGGCACTGATCTTGGTGGGGACTTGACCCCTTGAGGTCTTGCCTATTTCTTGGCACACTGCAGCAACATGCTCAACCTGCTTGGTGTCTGTCTTCCTTGCCTGGGACTGACTTAAGTGTCAGCTTCCTGAGGGTCAAGAGGGATGGAGATGGCTGGAGGAAAGGATACCTAGGCAGAGGTCTCTGCTAACAACACCATCCTGCATTCTTGACAAGGGTAAGAGACAAAACAGTGTCTTCTGCAAAGGACTTGAGTTTTAGACAAGTGGAAAACCACCATAAAATCAGTATATAGGGAAACTGCTGATGCTCTGGGTCCAAGAGCTCAATGTAACATCAAACAGCCTGTCAGGAGTGTCACCCTCCACTTCTATGGACAGTCACTTTCCACACTCTCTCTCTGGAGTGTCCTCTACCTATTGTCTGTAAGTCATTTGTTAATTTCCAGAGCTTTCACTGTAGTGGCCTGTTTTATAGTGTCTCCTAAGATACAGGATATTAAATCTTTGCTCCCAGCCACAGTATACAAGGCTTTGTTACATGCAGCCTTGACCTAAAGAGCCTGCTATAGCACACCAATTTCTTTGCTCTCAAATTCAATCTTTTGAGGACAGGGAACTTTCCATTGTATGGCCATATTGAGTTTTTCTTCCTCTTAGGAAAGGGCAAAATAGGCTTGATATGGATTTTTGTGGTCCATTGTCTACTACAGAGCTTACTTTGCATGGGGGAAGCGGTGTGGATCCTGCCTAACATGAACTGCTGTCTGAGATCTCTTGGCTCTGATTTCAGCTTGGTTACTTACTTGATTACGTACTAGAGAGTGGCACAGGACAAATCAGTTCATGCCTCAAATTTCCTATATCCAAGAAATTTCTATTTTAATGAATAATAAATAAGTATTTAATTAAAAAAATAATAAATGTTGCCTCTATTGTCTGGTACCGTGACAGTGCCATCATTTGTGAGACATGTGGAGGTATCATTGCCACCAATTTACAAAGTCTTGATTCTTCAAGAGAAAATCCTCTGCTGCAAGGTGAGGTGATAACAGAGGACTTGAAAATTATTCCTGTCTCTTGCTCACTGGTTGGTGTAGCAATTCTTATTTTCTCAAGATGAACTTTGCTTTAGTGAGTCTTGGTGCCTCTGTACCACATATACACCATGAATGAGTTCAGCTTTGGACTCATCCTTACAATGCCTTGTACTTCAGTCTTTCTCTACACTGTTGGCCTTTCACTTCCACCTCTCTCTGAGCCCTGAGTCCTAACTGGGTTATGGGACAGATTCTCTCTAGGTGAGGTAACTGAGACACTTAGCTTCCTTCTGTCTTTTCTTTGCACCCTTTTGATCTTGAAGAAGGTTTTGGCTCTGATACCTGATTTTCCTTTTTGTCTCGGTTTATTAAAACTTCTTAATATTACCCCAATCTTGTTTCCTTTCTTTGCTGGCCTCTTTGATCGGTACAGCTGCTTGCAAGCTTAATTTCCCTCTAATATGTTTTCCAGCTCTTTCACTCAGCTGTCCTGCTTCCTCTACTTGCAATTTCATGGAGTCAGCAAAATCATCCTAATTCACAAATTTTAGTCATTCCTATCTAAAAACAAGTTCAGGCAGGTTTTGACAAGGAATTAGGCATGTGAAAGCCATTGCAGTTCAATACCATGAGTGCAGCAACCTTGCACAGTGTTGCAAACACCAGATCTCCAGAACAGCTGAATATCTGATTGAAAGTATCATGACCTAAAAGGGAACAAGCAAAGTGAGAGACAAGCATGTGAGTAATGGAGGCCGGCACCAGAGAAACAAGGATGTCAATGTGTTTAAAGTAGAAACTAAACAACTGGCATTAAACCCAAATGTATGAGAAGAGGAAGACAAGCGAGAGATGGAATAAACAATCTTTAAGGATGTTGTTGACAGTATGCACATGAACATGTTGGTGGGTAGTAGTCATTTGTTGTTATTCATAGCTATCAGCTCTGGAGAACATAACTACCTGCAGGACTGGCTTTTTCCACTGGTAAGTGAATGTCTGTTTTATGCTCTAGAGGCAGCCTTGCATGCAGGATAAGCAGGCCCTTCTCTGGGACACTTTGTTGGGCCCTTCTTGTGATTGTTAATGGGCAAGCTGTATTTTGAACAGAGATTTATTATTACCTTCCCAGTCAATTAAAATTCTAGGCATTGCTAAGGTAGAATTCAATTATGGTTAATTGGAGCTTCTGAAAACTGAATTTTCAAACAGAAACAATGGTGGGTTGCAGATCCTAGAGGGTTTCTATCACTTTTAAATAACTTTCAGTCCTGTTCTTGCCTGACAATGCTCTAATCTTCCCTCAAGCCTCATGCATTCTCTATTATCAAGCAATTCAAATGTTCATTTTTTTTCCTGTCATAATTTATCATTTTGACTTATTTGTTCTTTTTACGTCTTCTTCTAAATGCGAGGGGGAAAAAGTCCCCCCAAACCGCCAGAGCCTGCAGAAGCTTGGAAATGTTTTTGTATCAGTCCCAGTGGTCTGACATGAAAGATATATAGCCACTTCTAAGAATTTGACAACAATTCAGTAACAATTATCTAGACAGGTACAATAACAACTCGCTTTTCTTTTGCTGTTGAGAGGGATGATGAAGCTTTAATGAATTGTCAATAAAGATTAAAAAAGAATAAAATAAACAAAGAATAGAGAAAAACAGGTGCAAACACAGTGCCATTAAAATGCAACTCAGGTTTCCCACTCTACCCAAATTTTATTTCCTTGGCATCAAGGACTATTGTGACAGTTCTTTGCACACTTGATTGAACAGGGAAAACACATGGGACTATATCTTAGTCACAGAATGCAGAACATGTAGCTCTCATCTCTCAGAGCACTCTCGCAGAGGGATGAATAATCCTTTCAGCAGTTCATTTTGCCAGAATTTGCAGCCCGTTGTTTACTGTGTGGGGACTAATAACAAAATGCCAAGCAGGAATTAAAAAAGCAAGAGGGGGAGCAATATATATAGAGAGAACAGCGACAGCTTGAAGGTCCAACTTCTCCCCTGCCACACAGCTCGTGGTTGTCACTTTCTGACTGGAATAGTTTTTTCCTAGAGTTTTACTTTCCCTGGTTTCAGAACTACAATGACATTTCTCTGCACATGCCCTGTGTCTTGCTGTTTAAAGGAAACCAGAGCAACCCCTGACACAAAGGTGTTTTTAGCATTTCCCTCTTTTCCTGAGAGATAAAGGGCACACAGCAATTATGGGTAGAAGGTAAAGGGAAAAGTTTCTTTGATAAGAAATGATTGTGTAATTATACAATTGCCAAAGGAGAGGAACATGTAGGTGGATATACTCTCATATGTGATTACTAATGAATTCCCTGTATTCCTTGTGGAAAAGAGCCACAACTGTAAAATTAAATTGTTAATGCCTCTTTGATGAAAGGGTTTGCAGCCACTGATGTCCTTTATCAAAATACAGTGGGCTTTGAAGGAATAGGTAGAATAGCAAGTCTCAGCTTCAAGTAAAGAAATCAGAGTGGAGAATCTCTACAGATGTTTTTTTCTGTAGGAAATTTTTAAAAAAAATGTGTCCTAGAAGCAGAAACCTTTTGTCTGGAAAAGGGATGAATAGGATTTCACCAGGAGGCACGCAGCTGCTGAAGTTGTGGTCAGTGCCATAGAGCAGATGGGCAGTAGATACCAGATTCAGTGTCACACTGGGTTGTGAGTCCCCAGGAATATTTGTTCAAAACCAGGTTCCATTGCAGAACTGTTTGTGAAGGTTGAGATTTCAGTGAGGTGAATATACAATATATGTATATATAAAAGAGAAATCTTCTTAATTCATCAGCAATTCAGTCATAACTTCTGAGCTGAGATATTGACTATAAAATATTGCAATGTGAATGTAAATCTGTCTTGTCTGCTGTGCAATGTCAAGGTGCCTGCTGTTCAAAAATAGCAGAAAGTCCAAAAAATGCTTTGAGATCCTTAGGAGGTGTCATGTGTGAGAACTTTACAGAAACATCTTAATTACACTCTAATGAATACCACAGTAACAGACAGACAAGGGAAGGACAGTGTATTGTACTCGTATCTATCCTAGATAAAATTTCACAGCTCATTTTTTAGTACCTTTCTTCCATTAGTGATTTTGATTTTCAAAGTGTTTAATAGTTTAAACATAGTTGTTTCTTATTTATGTTGATGTGTTTTTATGATGGCATTCTTTTTCTGGGTTTGGTTAGGTCATTCATTTCAGAGGTTGAAAATGGAAAGAAAATAGTTGTGAACACAATGTCTCTTGTCCGTAAAACCTTCTTTCTATTTATTTGAACATTTACTTGCTCATTTAGGGCTATTGGGTTCGGTTGTACTCTTAACGTATTAATGAGCAAGAATGAAGGTATTTAATCACCTTGAAGCAACTGTGTGGTGTTCCCAGCTCACCTTCTGAAGGACACTGGTGCAGTCAGTGTGTTAGGAAGGGGCTGTGAATGCCTGATGAGGCCGTGGCATTTTGCAAAGCTAGAGCTGTGCTGGCTTTCTCCAGATGTACCATGAGATGGCAGCAAAGGCTTTTGAGAAGGGCAGTGTGAGAGGATTTCTGTAACTCGTTTGTTGCTTAGGGATCCTTCTAAGTGAACTTGATCATAAATCCCACACAAACATAAGGGGTTCATACTGAACCCTACAGAATACATGCTGTATTCTTTGAAATGCAAGGTTTAATTTTCAGTAGAGAAGGCCCTTTTCTTTCCCTTGTTCTATTTCTTTTCCTTTTCCCATCTAGCATGTTCTCATTGTTTCATATTCTTTGAAAGAAATGGACAAGCAAAGCCTTTAGTGTGCACTCACCAAGACATCTGTGTGATGGTTGCAGGGAAATGCAGGATTGCTAGTATGAGGCAGTGACTGGATATCACAGTGTCAGGGAATAGTGTGGGTTGGAAGGGACCTTAAAGCTCAGCTTATTCCAATGCTCCTGCCATGAGAAGGGACACCTTCCACTAGACCTGGTTGCTCAAAGATCCATCCATCCTGGCCTTAAACACTTTCAGGGATGGAGCATCCACAACTTCTCTGGGCAACTTGTTCCTGTGCCCCACCACCCTCACAGTAAAGAATTTCTTGTAACATTGAACTCTAAACCTGCCCTCTTTCAGTTTAAAGCCATTCCCCTGCTTGTCCTGTCACTAAATGCCCTTATAAAAAGTCCCTCTTCAACTCTTGTACCCCTTAGTTACTGGAAGGTGTTAAAAGATCTGCCTCGAGCCTTCTCTGCTCCAGGCTGAGCAACCTCCACTCTCGACGTGTTTTCATAGGAGAGGTGCTCTGATCATCTTCTTGGCCCACATCCGTATTGTGCTGGGGGCCTCAGAGTAGTCCAGGCAGGCCTTCACGAGAGCAGAGTAGAAGGGAGAATAAATTCTCTCTGCTTTTGATACAGTCCAGGATACAATTGGCTATCCAGGCTGCAAATGCGCATTCCTGGGTCATGTTGAGCTTCTTATCCACCAGCATCCTTAAGTCCTTCTCTCCAGGACTATTTCTCTGCCCAGCCTGTATTTGTGCTTGGGATTGCCCCAGCCCAGTGCAGGACCTTGCTGAACTTCACAAAGTTTGCGTGGATTCATCTCTCAAGTGTGTCCAGGCCCCTCTGAATGGCATCCCATCTCTCCAGCGTGTCGAAAACACCAAACAGCTTGGTGTCATCAGGAAACTTGCCGAGGGCACATGGAATTCCAGCTTCCTTGTCACTGACAAAGATGTAAACCAGCACCAGTATAGGGTGCTATTTGTCGTCAAAAAATAAGGATTACCTTCATCAAAAATGTATTTATCCTGCTCCACAGAGAAATAGTGGCTAGATGCAGAAAAACACTTCTGCAGAGATCTGTTCACTTATGGGAAAATAGTTAAGGAGGAAATTGAAACTTGATTTTGCCTTTTTTTTTTTGTCATCAGCAACAGCTATCAGGTAGGAATTTGGATGTAAAAAACTTGTGGCAAGAGAAACAGAAGTTCTTTTCAGCCACATAGGGACATTATATCGTCTCTTGATAATAATGTGATATGGAAAGATTGCTGATATTCATGAAGGTGAAGAAAAACAGATATGCCTGCCACACCCCCACACTTCATCCTGTTCTTATCACAAGTATTACTTTTAGCACATTCCCCTCAGCAACAGTAATGAAAAAAATAGGTGAAAAGCCATTAGTGACAATTCCTCCTTTTCATCTTACATGGGAATGGTGCTAAAGACAATATAATACATGATTTGCTTGAAAACAGCCTTTCTAAAAGCATTGGTTATATTTTTGGAGCTACAGTGCAGGAGGCAATTTGGGATTCTTCAAGCTAGTTCTGTGACATGCTGTTGATGAAGTTGAAGACAGACTATGTTGCAAAGGCAGTTGCCATTTGATTCGCATTGATGGACAACTGGGATGCCAATCTAAACCTGCCATCTTTCATTTTAAAGCCATTCCCTCCTTGTCCTGTCACTACATGCCCTTGTAAAAGGTCCCTGCAAAAAGTATTCAAACACTAACTCTTCAAAATTGAAATATATGTAATCCCAGGAATTTTGCAATTAATGTAATAGAAACTATTAAGTAGTTATTAGAGGCTTTTATTTGCCTTTTTTTCCTTTTTTTTTTTTTTTTTTCTGCTAGCAGTGGGTGAGCTCATCACTGGGAGTCTGAGTCCAGCAGGTTACAACTCAGGTTGCTCAGACCACGGTTTAGGGGCATCATCAGCAGATGAAATCCCTGCTTCTGTTTTGCCTCTTCTCATGTGTGGCAGAGATGCTTTTTGCAGCTGCATAGTGGTGTGGATTCAGGAAGAAGGAAAACTGTTTGGTTGTCTTTTTTATTCCTTACGGGTTTTGGTTGAACCTGTACCCAGGTTCATCAAAGAGTTGTGGCAAATAAAAATGTCACACTAGTTGTATTGTCCAGAGGGGAAGGGGAGATTTCTGTTGGTTTAAATATTGCAACTTCAGAGTGTCTAAGGCCAGAGAGATGTAAATAACTTTCCTATTTCCTAGAGACTCTGTCTTCCAGTCTGTCCAGTCTTCTGTTCTCTGTTCTTAAAAGTTTGTATATGTTTGCTTGACATCTCCATAATCCCAAGGATGCCTGTTCCCTGCACTGTGCAGAACCAAGACTTGTGCCTCTGGGTACTGGCTTGTAGTATGTCCTCGGGCAAAGCTAAAGTGTACAGCTGTGGCCCAGAGATATGCACAAGAAACAACATAATTATTTACACTGTAAATGTTCTGTTCCCTTTGTGTTATTTCCAATATTCCCAACATAGTTTGCTGGCTTCCTTTGTAATACAAAAAAATAACATGGCAGTTATAGCAAACTCCTTCCATGAATGGCAGAGAGTTTCACTGAAGTATTTCTTTTACTTGCCTTCATCTTAAACCTAAAACCAGGCAAACAAGTTTTCTGTGACACAGTAAGAGAGCTGGTATGAGAGAATTTGTCTCCAGAGACTGCAGTGCATTCTCAGCTCCATGAACCGGAGGCATTTTGTCCCCTGTGAAAACTGTTTTTCATATCATCTGCTGCCCATTCCTTGGCTTTTATATTGTTGTAGGGCTTGATCCTGCAGAGGGTGATGTGGGAGATGGATGAGCTCATGAACAGACTCAGGTCTGAGCTTAGAGTGGAAATTATACACCTAATAAGACATGCATCTACAGCTGTTAGATTGAGTTTCTCCCCATTCTCCCTCCCAGCTTCTTTATGTCTTCATAAATTGACAAGATGAGGTAAGCCTTCTGACTTGTACATTTGTTAAACAAACCTTTAACAACACCTGTGTTTTTTTCTCTAAAGGTCTGAATTGATTGGGATGGAAACCACCTCACAGCTGAAACAATCTGTATTTTAAACATTTTCCCTTCATGTGCATCCCAGTTAAAATACCATTGAAAGTACAGCTGGATAATCTCTTGTAGAAAGAGTAATTCTTTTTCTGTTCTACTTTCTGGCTGTTTCTGTATATTTTACCTCAGATCCACCTCTCCTCAGTGTTGGACAATGTTCTTGTAATTTATGAATGCCCTTTGCCTCTGTCAGTGCACAAAGTCTTCAGAGCTTCTCCTGCCTCTAGAAATATTCAGAAACGTTTGATGGTATGATACACAGAAGGTGCTGTGATTCCTGAATGCAAAAGGAAAGGAAGGGGAATGGTGATGACTCCATAGATAAGGCAATTAAAAGCAGGCTGGGATGGGAAGAGGGGACTTACAGAGAGATAATGAGAAACAAGCTTGAAGCCTGAGAGTTGTTTCTTCAGCACTTAATTTCTTCTCTTATTGTTCATGACATGTCTTATTTTTGCGATAGCCACTCGTGGAAACAGAGGCATAAGTAAAATGACCAGCAACTTTTCTATGCTAAGACTGGAAGTACAAGCTCCAAGACCTGTCTTCTGTCCTTTTCTAAAGGTCTGTGTCCCTAGAAGGGAGCGGAATGTCATCTGAAAAGCAGAGTTAAGGTCACTAAATTGTATAGCCTTGTTTCTCCAGGCTGTGTGCCATGCATCCCTAACCATCCTGGGAACAGCAGGTCATGTCACACTTGTAGGCTGTATCCCTTTTTAATTACTAAAGAACACATGTAGACCTTGCCTTGGACTGTAATGCCTGCACACCCCCCCCCCCCCCCCTCCCATCATGATTCTAAAGGGGAGGCTGGCATTTGGGAGCACCCCTACCAGGTCTCAGAAGAGTTTTGCCATGTGCTGGTAGAACAGAGCATAGCTTAGGAGTCTGACCAGCAAGGAGGAGAATCAGCATCTTGCCCTTGTAAAGGCCTTAACTTGTGTGATCATTTTAGGTGTATGATTAAATTTGGTCTCTTAGGTACCTAGTTGAAAATTCAGTTCAGATGAGTAGCTTTCTTTTTATACACTGCCTAACAATCTTGTGTTCTGCCACCACTGTTGTTCCTGATACTGATTATCCTTTCACCGTAGCAAAGAGCAGAAATGCTCAGATTGCTTGTATTTTCCTTGGCTTTGGGATATCAAAACCTAGAAAAAAAGAGAGGACTGCTTTTTTGTTTAAAGATACATATTTGACCCTGAGATTGACTGACAGTCTAACCCTAAAGCCATATATTACTGTTGCAATGTATGAAAGGAATAGTCAAGTCAGAAGGATCATAACTTTTCTACTGACTTATGTTGTTTTCAAATATTCCAGTGAAAGATGCCCAGCTTTTGGACACATATTTTCTGGGGAAAACAAATTAACAAAACACAAAAAACCCCAAACTGGCATTAGCTTAGTACTGAAACAACCTACATGAATAGTAAGACTGTAGGATATACCCCTCTATAACTATATATGATGGATAGGAAAGACAAGGATGAGAAAGGAGAGGAAGGAGAGGAGTATTCTCTTCTGTGGTATGTTCGCAGTGATTTATTTAGGCTGAGGAGTCCAAATATCAATGTGAAAGCAAATGCTTCTGAAATGAGCCAAAAGTGAATGTTGATGGAGGCAGCTGAGTGCATTAGAGATAATTTTGCCATGTGATGGTTCTGCATAGACATGTTGTTGATACCTAGAGGAAAATTAAATTGCAGCATTAATAGGAAGTGCTATTATGCCCATTACTTACAGTGCTATGCTGATTTCACAAGAATCACCAAACTGCTGCCTTAACTAATGTTAAATAAGTTGCTAGTGGAGAGTACATAGATTTGCTGCGCCATATCTTAAATTTGTAAGAAGTAAGAAACATTAGGGGTTGACTTAAGAAGGCTCCACTGTTGTACGCAGGACTTATTTCCCTCAGTTAATGAATGCAGGCACTCAGAAAAATGCTTTCAGGTGATAGATTCAAAGAAGACTGCTTATATCAAAAAGGGATCCAGAAGAGCAGCAAAAGCTGCTGAAGAAAAGAGTTCATAAAGGGCAGTTTGGAGTGCATTATCCAAAAAAGCAGCATTAGGAATGGAGCTTCTGATTGCTAAAGATACACTGCTGGATGGTTTTAATGAAGCTAGAATACAGCTGAGTTTGGGTTTAACAGATAAAGCAGATATAGATAATAAGATTAGAAAATAAGTGAAAGATAAATGCATATGCTGTAAGGGGAAGACCTTTGCCCTTAGCAAAACTGCCTTGTTCTGAAACCAGTATCGTCTCACAAGAATGGAAGGGCTGTGCAGTATCTTTAGGCTGGCCAAGGGTTGGGATGAGATAATCTGCATCGCCTCACTAAAGTCACATTTATTGCCTGTAAATAGGCACATTTAAAAAGTATATTTGTGCAGTAAGCAAAGGTGTGATTACAGTACAGGTAGGTATAACATAGAGTTAATTCTGCCAGCCATAACCTCTCTAATGAAACTGCAGAGCAGGCTTTAAGATGCAGTTCACTGCTGGAGGAGAAGCCCTGCAACAACATTGTACACATGCTCCAGGTGCCAGGTTCTGCCACTGCATCTTCATTAGCATTCTTAGCCAATGATGTCCAGTACCTGTACCGAGTAAGTTATAGAAGGAAAGGGAAGCTACAGACTGTATTGCTGTGTTTCTAATGAAAGATGAAAACAATTTTCCTCTTCCAGCCTTTGAACTTAGATGAAAATAATCCATGTCTGAAAGAAAAATTACACAAGTGAATCAAATGAATTGTGGGTTATAGTGAACAAGACACATTATAATAATACATTGCACTAGATTCTTCTGGTGATACCATTTACTGGTGGTTGCATTTACTATTTTGCCTGATGGATTACATGATGTATCACAATAATCTCATCTGCAGTATAAGGCTGCAGTCACCAGGAGTGAAAACTAATGGATAACAACATACAAGAGTTACCTTTTACCAATTTGTGTGGAATATTTTGCAGCTGCAATAAATACTCTGATCGGAGTATTTATGTCTACTTGTTACAGAATGTGAGCTTAATTTAAATGTAAGTACTGTTTGTAAGATTTGTAGGTGGTCAGCCAGCCTGTTTCTGTGTAAAGCTAGAGAACAGTCATCAGGGGGAAACAGTGATTATTGTGTTCTGTTATAGTTGTACAGACCGACAACCCAGTCTTATTTCCCAGGGAAATAACTGAGCCATTGTTGTACGGACAAATAATTAAACCCAAACAAGCCAAAGCAATACAATGATGTGAGTGTACAGTGGAGCTGAAAATGCAAGTCTGGCTTGCTCAGTATTAGCACACAAACTGTCACACTGCCAGTCTAATTCTTGTCTACGTTATCAGTCATTAGGACAATGGCTGTACATGACATTAGCCTGAAGAATTAGGAATACCTTTCCAACGACCCTGGTCTCTGCCTCTCCTTTGGTGCCGTTACAGTTCTTTTTCCACATCATGGTGTGGAGCTGATGAGCAGCCCTGTGCCACTGGCTGATGCTGGTGAGTGATGATGGAGGCAGCTCTTCACATTCCGTCAAAAAGACACCATATAATTTGCAACAATTGGATAGAGTGAGTAAATCTGGTAATCAAATTTTCTAGGATTTCCTGAATCATGTATAGGAGTCTCAGTTCTGCCTGAAAGGTCCAGCTGTCATAATGAAAATAATGATGCTTTTGAATTGGCAGATTACTTGGTTAGCTGAATATAAGCAAAGAGGCTATGAGAGGAGAGCCTGCTTCACTCAGCTGAGGGCATGAGAATGTATTTGCAGTTGCTGCGGTTGTCAGGTTATGATTTCTATGTGTAATTTTCTTCTGGCTGCCATTTTAGTATTTCTTCTCTAATTTTTTTTTTCAGTTTTTTCATGAGCCAATGGATTTGCTCTACTTTCACCCTTTTTCTTTCTCTTTTTTTCTTTTTTTTCAGATACATAAATGAAGTATAAACATTTTCTTCCTTTACTTGTGGTGACCATTTCCACCCAGCTCAGACTGTAACCAAGCCTGATACTGAGGGTTACCAGGACTGCAGGATAAAGTGAAGAGCTTAAAAACTGAAGATGGGGGAAACCAAAATCAATTTGGAATATATACTATTTCCTGATTGAACTTGTAAAAGAAACTCAATAAACAAGCCAAGAACCCATTAGGATGAGAGAAATATACTCACATGTAGCAAATCATTAGCTACTTGAAGGGAAATCTGTGGTTTCCTTACAGCAAAAGAACATCTGTCTGGCACTCAGTGAGCTGTTGCCACAGTGCATGTAAAATGGGGCATTCTTTTTCTCTGAGATTGTTTTCAAAATAGATAGGTTTTGCTTAATGTATTAGGTAAGAAAGTAGTATTTTGGGATTTGTAACCAGTGGCCAGTTGTATTTTATTTTTACTGCATAAGTGCTGGGAGCGCAGCACAAGCGCTTTCCTCCCTGCCAGTCAATACGTGTTGCTGGCTGAGGATGATGGATGCTGCTGTGCCTGGCTCTGAGGAAGACAGTGCAATTCCAATCTCCAGACTGTCATGAGGAGACACGATGAGTCCTCTGCCCTATTCTCATTACTATTTGCGACACTAAAATGAATCTGTCTCATACCACGAGGTGATCTTTTTGCAATCCTTATTGTAGGCTCCAGAACAAGAAAGGAGAGCAAAGAGAAGATAAGGCCTGATTTCCTGTGGGAATCTTTTGGAGAGCATGCCAGTAGCACATTAATATAATTATTAAGGTAAAAGACGTGGCTAAGGTGGGAGATTGCCAGTGTAAATACCTGAATAGGCTGAATGCTGGGGATCCCCTGGGGGAATCAGGTGTTTTTGCTTACTCAAGGGAAATTCAGAATAATGCTATTAGTTTAACCATTAAATAGAATAAAGACTATGATCTTGGTGTATAGTAAAAGACCTTTGGGGTACAGGAGAAAATACATGTCCTCTGAATATTTTCAGCATGTCTCCCTCAGCCTAGTTCAGTTGCCTATTGTGGAATCAGTGATGAAAGTTTAAATTTATACATACAAGGACTCAGGGTGAAACTCTGAGGACAGAAAAGGAAGCAGATGAGAAGTACATGCATGCAAATGGAAGGAAAATCTTGGCACAGCATCCTCTGAAGGAGCAGTACTGCATTTGCACAACTCTGATGGAATCTTCATCCTATCACTAGGGTACCATATTTGGGAAGCAGCTCGTGTCAACCTTAGGTATGGATGGAGACAGTGAAGCCAGATAAGAGAGCTTAGTTAGGTGGAGGATAAGCCTTTCTCTTTTTCTATTTATGCTGGCCTGCAGCAAAGTCCCTTAATATGGAATTTGATTTTGATGGTTGCATTTTGAACCCCCTTTGTGTTCTTTTTTTTGCTTCCAGAAATACTAAAATCTAGATAAAGTTGGAATAGATGCCTGGTATTGAGATCATTATATATAAATACTGAATTGCTCTCAGGGGGTGTAATGATTCCTCAGCCCAGGAAGGCAGCACAGAAGTATTTACTATGCACAGTCTGTCTTAGATCTACCTTTACTGTGCTTAAGCACATAAGGCCCTTCAGCATAAAGTTCAAGTAAGAATATGCATGAATGGGAATATGTTATTTACAGCTTGTGTTATGAGCTGGAATGCACTGGGACTGGTTATTTACTTTTCCTGTGGAGTTTTAAAGAATTTTGACAGAACAAAAGGAAAGAAGAGAGGAGATGCTAAAGGAAGAAGAACATATCAGTTCTGTGTGCCATCAGCTTCCTTTCAACAGCCACCCCATTTGCACAGCATCAAGTGGCCCTCTGGGAATTAACAAAAGGTAAGGGCATCACCTGAGATGGAGATGTGGTGAGAAGCCTGGCACCTCCTGCCTGCAAGAGGCACAAACACTCAGAGCTGTCCTTGTGCCTGGCCATGGGCTGGGGCAGAGGCTGCCCCTCACGCACACAGGACCTGGGGGCAATCCTGGCTTGGGGCTTGACAGGTTTGATTTCCTGATCTGCTACAGGTTTCTGAAGAGGCTTTTGTCTCTACCTTACAAGTGGGAAAGAGAGATAAAGACAGAGAGACCAATGCTGCATGCATCCCACTCCTCGAGTTTACACCTCTGAGATAAAACTATCAAGACTGCCTCAGAGAGAGTGAGGGCAAGTGCCTTAAAGATTATGAGGTGTTGAGATGTGAAGATGAGGGGGATGAGTAAATGCTGGTAACAGATTCATTGCCTCTTATGTCTATACTGACAGGATAGGGCTGATAAAAGTAGCAGACAGCTCCAGGCTTGTTACCATGGTTATATGCTCTGTCTCCACTGAAATCACCTGAGTTACAGCTACTATGCAAGTAACAGGGAGTCCTGATGCTGTTCATAATAATGAGAGAAAACATGCCCTATTAAAAAACATATGTCAACTGCATGCAGAAAAGCTGCAGGAGAGGCATTTTCTGTGGACATGCTTGCTTTCTCTGAGCCTACATACACCCATATTCTGAAAATTATATCCAAGTATGCCTTTGAGTTTCAAAATTTCTAATTCTTTTGCTGTGCCAAAAGAAAAATTTGAGATGTAGTGTTTGCTCTCTGTCGCACAGGCTCTGTAGGATGTCCTCTGTGTATTTTCCCTGATGTCTAGGATTATTATTATTTTTTACCCCGATTGGATAAAGCAAACTGTCTTTATTAGAATGGAACCATTCCTGAAGAAAATTGATAAAGTATGTATCTAAATTGCTTGATTTTTGCAAGCCTTGTCATAGCAGTAAAACAGATAGGTGCCTGGAATAGCAAACTAGCAGAGGTACATGGATGACTGAAGGTGGGAAAGGGAAGACATCTTGAGCTGCCACACTCATACACCAGCCCTAGGAACCAAGATCCTGGTGTCACTGTCAATATAAAACTCTTTAGCCAGCCATTTAATGTGCCTTAACCTGAAAATCTATATTTAAACTAATAATCCTATTTTTTTTAAGCATGTGAAGTAAGTGGATTTTAGGATTCTGTGCACCTGCCTGGGATTATGGATGGCAAATGAATTTGTGTCAGCGACCTCAAAAAGGATTCATAGGACTTGCTACTCCTCAAAGGGAGTTTCTGTCAAACCAAAGAAGGAAATACTGAAAAAAAAGAGACAAAATTGTAGGGACCTGTTTCAGGGAGCGTGAAACAGGTGCAGTCACCCTGTACTGCATGAATGGAGGGATTGAAAAACATTAGTCAGAAAATGTGAAAAAGGCCATGGCTTTTTCTAGCAGAACCTTGAAGGTTTTTATTTCTTCTTTATTTCTTTTTAGGTTCTCTTGGACCTTCTCAATGGACCTGCTTCAAAGTCTGAAAAATGAACTCACCCCTTGTGGCAAAGTTTGGTCTGTACAGCAACAAATCTACTTCACTGATTCAGTCTGCATGCTCAGGCTCTGTACAAATAACCCCCCCCACACACACTCATGGGCTACTGAGTTATGGAAGCTTTCTGCTTTTCTTCATCTATCTAACCTGGAAAGCTTTTCAGTGTTAATTAGGCTACTGAAAAGATTAGGAAATGACATTTTGTAAACTGATGCCTGGAAAAGTGGCATCCAAGGCTACCGTGGCCTGAGCCCTCTGTGCCAAGCCACTCCACCCTGTATCTTTTTCTCCGCTGCCCTCCCGACATGGAGCCATGTGGGAGTAGAGGAGAACTACCCTGGCTCTGATGAGTGAATGCATCCCATTCTGCTTGTGCACCAATACTCAAGTCTTGATTTTTGAAAGCAAGAAACTCTGCATTGTGTTCTCAGCATTTTCGCCTTCTTGCAGCTTTATACAAGCTTCATAGGCAATTTCCTAAAAAAAAAAATTAGGGTTGCTTACTTTGTTACTCCCTAGCCCTTCCTTTTTGTTCTCCTTTGTCTTTGAGAGAGGCCACAGAAAAGCTGCAGTGGTACCTGCCTGGTTTTTGTTTGTATGTTTATTTGCCTGATATTGTCCCAAAATTAATTGTTAGGGAGGTAAATGGTGTGAGGGGAGTTCACTGGGATTAAATGGTCAGATTTCCAAGTAATGTATTTTACCTCGTGGAGAAACTGAGTTCTGAACATGCAAACAACTGCTTTCCAAGTAAATTAGACACCCCTACCCGACCTATGCTCATTATAGACTTAAAACGTGGCCTAACATCATTATAGCACTTTCTGGTCCTCTCTCCAGCCACAGTGTCTTAATGATTCTATTTTGCTATATAATTTATGGTTCTCAGGGCTTCTCAAAAAGAGTCCATTTCAGTGAGACAGGGTCATGAGACCTCAAAGAGGTTTGTGCTATTGCTCTCCTTGTTGGTCAATAACTTTTGAACTGTTGGCCATCCAGCAATTGGCAAGAAAATGTCTCCTTTTAAGCTGCAAGCTAAATATAGATCAAGCACTACAGAATCTAAAACTTGAAGGACATATAGAGGAAAAGGACTTTGTAAATGGAGATATCTATTATTCCACACTTTGAAGCTTTAGGCCTTGCTGCTTTTCTCTCTGCTTTCCTTATGGAATGACCAGCCAGATTATAGAAGAGAGAAATAGTAAAAAACCAGAAATGGAACATAATAAAATTATTAATAATGGAAATAATAATAAATAAATATACTTGCAGGTACTTTCAGGGAACTTCAGTTGGATTTTTAAAGCTGTCCTAAGTGAAATAAGATTTTAAAGTTGATATGACTTACAATAGCTATAAAAATAGTAGAGAAGAAATGTTACTTTTATGAATCCAAGATGGAGGAAGGGCTCTTTCCATTGCCATTGTAATCCTACAGGATGGGGAGCAAGAGCAGAAATACTGAAACACAGAATAAATGTGAATTTTATGGTAGCAGGTAAGAATGTCTAAAGCTCAGGCTCTAAATTTCCTTTAAAATCCCTACTCTTAATGAGGTGGAAGCAGATGTGAGACAGATAACTCCCCTCTGCAGGAATCTCTGGTCCTGAGACACTCCAGGAGTCCCTGGGGTTCTTCAGGCATCTGCTTTGATACACAGACACCTGTCTTTGTAAAGCAGGTAGTTTGAAGGATTAATATCTGCAATTAATGTCCTGGCTATTAATGTTTGTAAAATACTCTGTCTACTCTGAGTTATGTTCAAAAGTTTAATCATAGAACCAAAGCCAAAACAGCCTGTGCATCCCTGCAGTAATCCAAAGTATTGTTTTCTTTTGAAAACCTATTATCACAATATACAGGTTTATTCATTATATATGTGCAATTTTTGTCACAGAAAGGCAAGAAATAGAGAAACACAGTATTGCCTTGCCCCCTGATATTGTCAGAGCTTTATTTTAGAAATGAAGGTGTGCATGTGAGCAGACATTAAAGAATACTTAGCTATTCAAGTGACTTAATTGGCCAAATGTCTTATGTATCTGCAGTAGAAAGAACATCTCTGAACAGAGCAATGAAAGTAATAACGAGCTACATCAGTTAAACTGAATATCACAAGAAAGGCCACGAGCCACTTTAATAATGAAGGCATGCTATATGTTTTTCAAAGATTTTTTCCTAGCTTAATAGGGCTACAGGTACATACCTATGTAACACTGAACCCATTATTACCACTTTATGTCTGGCATTCCTTGATGTGGCAAGTTAAATATCATAGCTTCTGTACCATGTGCATTCAGAGCAGCTGAAAGCAAGTAGTGTAAGCAGCACAAAATGAGGTATTGGAGGTCTACAGCAGCCAGAGGAGGCCAGCTGTTCTCACACCTCTTCAAAGCACTGAGGACTTGACTCCTCAGTAATAATTGTGCAGCAAGTGTATTTTTCTTCAAGGAAAGGTCATTTTTCCTCCCAGGAGAAAAGCATTAAATGTGGGGGGTTCACTCTTAAAGAAAGTGAATGGGATGGGCATAACCTTTAAACATGACTTGGACTACAAACTGGCAGTAGGAAGCAGTCCCTGCGGGGAATTGATTCAAATATGCTAGGTGCCTTTCTTCTCCAGAGTAGATGTGTGAGAAATATGAGAAGACTCAGCAGTAAACACTTCTTTCCTTACTGGCAACAGAAGTTGGTGTGAGACAGCAATGAACTATTATGCCTTAATGCCCTTACTACAAAGAAGTAGGGGCATGCCTGACAGCAAAATTGCTCCTTCATGTGGTATAAACACATCACACTTGGGTAGCTCAGGTGCTGGAAACAGGTTCTCTGCAGCAATATGGAGCTCTGAGATGGCTAATTTACTCTCTGCTGATGTATTTCAGTCGAATAATTTTTGGCAAGTTGGATGTTTTCATCTGCTGATTTAGCCTGCTATCAGGGCTTCCAAATTGTATTAGGTTGTGGCAGGTACAGTTGTAGTTCACCTGTGTGTTGCTAAGATGTTCTCTAAACATATGGAAGCAATGGATTTTGGTCACACAGCTGTGCATATGCTTTGGGACGTAACATGTACATAGAATCATATGAACTCTTAAATGAAAATTTACCCTAATGAAAACAAAAAGTACAGCCTGCATGATTTGCAGCATGTACCAGCATACAAATGTAATGAGGAGGCTATCAGTTGGTGTAAAACAGTATGGCCAAACTGAATTAATTCTGCATTTATCAGGTGGCACTTGCTGTGTGACCAGCTCTATCTTTTCTGCAAGTGATGAAGGTATGAAACCTTTGGCACATAAATTTGGGGCATATGACTTGAAAGTCTCTGAAATGTCTGATCCTGAAGTTCATCACTAATCTCTTGTTTTGAAAGATCAGTCCTTTTGTATCTTCAGTGACTCTTAATAAGGGCTCCTTCTGAGATTTCCATGCATTCTAAAACACAATTATTCTTTGCTCTTTTGAATAGTTCTTTTTGTTTGTTTGATTATTAATTTCCTAAAATCCAATGCCAACAAAGAACAACTTGCACAAATCAAAGGAATGTGCTAAATTAGACTCTAGAGAAATGAAGTACAGCATATCAAACGCCATGTGAGAGGCTTCCCACAGCCTGCGATCCAGCAGCTGCTCTGTTTGAGGAGAGCTCAGTTTCAATAACAAACATGCAGACAGCGATGTGAAAAACGAACCCAAAACCAATGACTCAATAAGTAAAATCCCATGCATTGGTTTACAGTTGGAATGTAAAGGAGACAATTTTTTTGCATGGTTCAATATGCTTCTGGAGCACAGTTGGTGCTTACACTGATGAACCTTGTGGTTCACCAAATGGAGAGATACCAGAATGATGATTTTTAGATATCCATCGATGGTAGAACTGGCCTATACTTCTAAGTCAGAAGCAATCTGTTAATATAGTAGATTTAACTGATACATTTTTCTTTAAACCACAGTAGTAAAACATGTAGAGCTATTTGGATGATAATGTCAGGGGAAGACCCAAGCAGAAGGCACCAGTGCAGTCTCTGCGTGATGTTCTGGGCAGAATGGAAGATTCAGAAAAGGTTTATCAAGGAGACTGTCCTGTTGAGTTATGAGGTTCAAAAAGGACTGCCTTGCTTTCCAAGCTCCTTCTCAGAGGAAAGTCTGGGCCCAACTGAATCCAATACTAGCCCTAGACTTGGTTATTGGTTTATGTCTAACAGATTACGTAGGTGTTGTTAAACCTTTATATGGCTTGGTCCTGCAAGATTAAAGACAACAATGCAAATATATTTATACAGGATAATATAAATGGTACATTCATGCCCTATCCTCAGTGGAACCACATTCTGTCAAAAAACAGTGTTCTTCACATCCTCAGACTGTTTAACTTTTGGATTGATTTCTCAGGCTGCTCTCAACCATCTTCGACATGAAAAGATACCCCCTTCTCCACTGACTACTGGTCACTTTTGCCAGTAGAGAGTTTGAGCTGTTCCCCCCCCCCCCGCTTAGGTGCTACACATGCCTGAGATTAGTTCTCCTGAGATGTGTGGTTATTCATACTGAAAAGAACATCATACAAACTGTGTCTTTGTATGTGTGTATGCAGCTGCATTAGGTCCCATGCTTATCCTTTCCCTTTTAGCAGGTGGTGTGTGTTGATCCTGCTTGGTTGAAAGAGTCTGGCTTCTTCTTAACTGGTGTATGGCCTAAACCAGTTATGTTGAGCACAAGCAGAATTGATGGAGTGCATTAGGCTGTTTCTAGGATATCAGAGTGGTCTTTGAATTGTCCTCATTCTCTAGTGACAATATGAATAAGAAGTGGTACTGAGAGGAGCCCATTCTTCACCTGTAGCCACAGTGATCTCCAGTGCAGTCAGGCTGTGAAGATCCACACGACATGATGGAGGCACAAGGCGGACCGTGATGGGACAAGAGGCAGAGCTGTAGCTGCCCTGCTCCTTCTGCCACTTTTTAGATCTGAAGATCTCCTGTTGAGTTGTCACAAAAAACCAGCAATGTATGACCTCAGGGCTGCAGCAGCAATATGGGAGCAATCCACAAAATAGACAGCGTCTCACATTCGACATCAGTTCTATTTGGCCTTATGTATTGGCTAAAACAATAGAGAGATTTAGTAAATGTTGCTTACAAGTTTCACATCCCTTTGTTATTTGAAACCTGCTATGATTGGATGGCAGTTTTTCAGAGTCCTGTTTCAAACATTGTGATAAAAACAGAGCAAACTGGCTGACAGTCAGGTTAAAAAACCAGAGAGGAGAAAAGGGCAGTGAGGCAAGAAGTGCAATCGGCTGCTGAGTTGTCACCTGCAGTGCTTCTAGATCTGTATAGATATTTTCCAGTCTTTTAGTACTGGCCAAGCCAGCATCAAAAAGCAATAGTGAATTCTGTATGAAGCTACTGGAAGAGCTTGTGCTGATAGAGTTGCTGAGCAGATTACGTCAGGAGTACCAAGCAGATGTTGGCAAATCAGACCAAATCCTGTTTTTTCCTTCAGGAGTTGCAGTCTGGAGGGTCACATCCACCTGAGCTACTGTTGCCCAGTTGGTAGCACCTGGACCTATTTTCCCAAGCACACTATTATGTTGCAAAAATTTTTATGTCTCTCACTTTAGAATTGCACACTGAAGCAGAGAGGTGCTGGAAGTCCAGGTCTTATGAAAAAGGTTGCAATTTTAGTTTTCTTCTAATTCTCAGTCCATTGTAAGAAGGGATAGCATGCAATATAATCTAGCCTATAATCTTATTGGTTTATTTAATCCAAGTTTCTTTTTATTTTGTTCTGCTTTTGATATTTTATTTGAAATTAAACCTCAAATTATCATCAGACTATCTGAGAGAATGCTCTGTCCTCCTTGCTGGCTCAGCAGCTGGTGACAGCACTGCCCACTGTCCCGCATCACTAATTTTGAGGTGGATAAAAATGGAAGTGCTGTGGCATGTCGGACATTGAAAATCAAAATTAAAGTACTTAAATAATCCCAGTGTGTTCAATGATTTGTACAGGATAGGCAGAAAGATAAAGAGATAGATTTCTAACATTTTTTTCTTCTGGTGTTTTATAAATATTTTCTACCTTAATGAGTGATAGAGGATACTTTTGGTAATGCAACTGACTGGTAATGAATCAGGATGGCAAGGTAAAAGGCTTTGGGCAATATTTGTTCCTCCAAATCCCAACATTCCTCATATTTGGGTTTTCATTTTTTTCTGTTTAGGTTGTTATTTCTGTTTTCTCCTGATATACTTCAAAGTTGCTGCAGCTGCACATCTGTCAATGACTGGAATATGAGTTTCTATTTTCTTGTCTTTTGAATTGTTGAGTTTTCCTTCCTAAAGATGGAGAGTTTACTTCCTTCACTGCAGTCCTTCAAGACTGGGCCTGTTCTCAGAGTTGCCATTAGCTATTCCTTCCAGTAGCTATTCCTTCTACTGTGTCTTTAAGAACTGTGTGTTTCTAGGTCTCATTTTAGCAGGACTAGCACCTGCTTCATGATTTTATACACTTCTTTCCCCCCCCCCCCCCACCTCTCTCAATAATCTCATCAGTGCTTTATTTCATGAAAGTAATTTTTAGCTTTTAATTTGCATTGTGGTCATGTTTCCTCTTTGTGTGTGTGCACATGTACAGAACACCAGCTTTCTTCCCAGCTTGATTACATGGGTTCTGGGAATTTCTTGTGGTCTGTCAGATCCCAGCTGCTGCTAAACTCCATCAATGACAGTCAGAGCTATGAGGCACAGAACTTCCCTGGAGACACAAAGTGCCTCAAGTAAGAACATCTCAGGTTTTAGTGCTCTACCAGATCACGTTTCCGTCTTTCCAGAGCTTCTTCCTCTCTCATTTCATCATTTAGCGATGCCTGCTTCATTCTGCTCCAGTATTTTCCCTAGATGGATTTTGTGAGAATAATGCTACAAGCAAGGAGCAACAGAAGAAACATCTTTCTCAACCAGGACCTGCCCATCTGCTTTTGCATTGCCATCTGCCTTCAAATTCCTGATTATCTTCCTTCATTAGTCAACACGCGTCAAAATTCCCTCTCCTCTACCTATTCCTTGCTCTGGGCTTAATCACAATTCAAGAGAATGTCATTCCAAAAATTATGTATGCCAGATAACCCTGACAGTGACAGGAATGTACAGTCTGGTTTTGTGCTGGCTTTTTGATATTAGTCCAACTGCTTCCCTTAAGTTTGTTTGTGTAATATGAATGGTGATTCTTAACTGAGAAGTCTGAACATTTTATGTAATGGTCCATCTAAAGTTCTAGAAAGCAAACAGCTTCATTCACAAACACAATAAAATTAGACAAACAGAAATTATCTACTGTAGCCCAGTGCCCCTGATCCCTGCATCAATTACAGGTCAGCTAATTGTGCGGCAGCTGCTGATGTACCCTAAAGAAAATGGGTTATCCGTGCAGTTTTCCATCTCTGTGGCAGGGGAAGCAGCAAATATGGGAATCCCTGGAGAAAACCCAGGGCAGGCTGTCCTGTTTGTGAGTCTGGGTTCTGTTATTCAGGCACTGAATTTGGAAACAATTGGGCTACCTGTCCTGTATCTTAGAGTACTTATCCATGAGAAAAAGGGAATCATCTCTCTGATATGTGAAGTGCTTTGAAGTCTTTTCTGATTGAGAGTCAGAGCATTTAGTTCCTTTTCTTGTACTTAAACATGCAGCAGCAAGTCAGAAGAATCAATTTGTTGTTTCTATGAGGATGATAATTCATTCTTCCTTATCGAAAAGATCAAGGATGCTGAGGCGACTCTTTGCTTCCAAATAAACACTCCTTTTATGTTCCTTTAATGCAAATATCTGACAGTAAGCAGGGATGCATAAAGGGAAGTCGTGCTCCAGGCTTTTACCTGAAGTAGGTGTTTTGGGGTGGATTAATGGTAAATCATAATACATTATTTATCAGATAATAACTGTGATAATTGTTCTTATTTATCATGAGTCTACCTAGGCTCATTCTCCTTTCATTCCTTCAGTCAAGCTGCCTCTGGGGACTCACCAGACAAAATAACAGTCCAAAGGTCATTGCAGCAATTTTTATGTGTAATGACATGCTGATTAACTCCTAATTGAAAAGTGTAAATTAGAGACACTTTAAGTAATGCAACTGACCCCCATCCTCACAGCATAATGTGCAGGGTCCTTGTCTATCTCATAGTCAGCCACAGACAACAGCATCCCCTTTGTATAACTACCACATCTCCAGAATGAATTAGGTAGAAAGTTCTGTTATCATTACACTTTCCCCATAGCAAGAGTATGTTGTTGATGCATAGATACAATATTATGGAAGCAATGCAAGAGTGATTTGGGCTCAATTCCAAGGTTGCCTTATAGCACACCATGTTGACTATCAGTCAAAAATCTGTCTCTTCATGTTGAGACATTGTGAAGATAGTGTTCCCCCTTTTGCTACCTTTGTATTTTTATTTCTTGTAAGGCATTGCAAAAAATAGAAGCCACCTGCAGAATAACTCTTAGTTGTAGAATTAGAAGAAAAAAAGTGGGATTTATGTAAAACATTTTCAGAGAAGTAAATAGAAAGGTCTAGGATATAACCCTGCAAGGAGTCCAAGGCCTTGGGGCAGAGCTCCATAAATCGATGCTCCATTGCCTTGGATGGCTGGATGTTGGTGCCTCCCACAGAGGATGGCAATCTGCCTGCTGGGAGGTACACCAGAAGCTTTTTTCCTGTGCCTCATCCTCCGCAACTAATGAAATAGCAGACTGAAGGACTACATCCAGTGACCTAAATTTGCTTGTGCCTAGTCAGTCCATTTCCTGCCTGAAGCTGGGTGACCCATGAGTTCCTCACAGTGAAGGCATTTTGAAGTTGTTTGAATCAGAAAACATGGAACTGTATCCACTTGTCGCTGGGTTCACTGGCAGCAGTTGATGATGGGAATCCAGCACATGACTTGGAATTGAGCTTCAGGAAATCTCATACACTTCCTTCAGTAGCCTGTTTGTGTTTTCCTTGGTAGGTATTACTTAAGTGCTGTTGTCTGGTGTAATCGAAATTTGTCAGTAACTGAAAAGCTTCAGTTTTTACAAAAGAGTGTAATGGTGGGAGGATCATGGAGAATATGGAAAATGCACATGGTAATTTCTTAAGGTATGAACATTGTCTGGTATTGTCTGCTGAGCAGCTGCGTGTAGTAGTCAGATACCTTGAGGTTTCAGAAAAAAATGTATTAATACTGGATAATGCCTTATATAATTGAATTGATTCAAGTTCAAGGGAATGCCCTTCTATTTTGTGTCTCTTGAAAAGCTAATGACATTTTTCTGAGAAATAACTGTGTGAGCTGCACAAGAGTGATGTACTGATGCAAGCTGGAAATATAAGGAGCTCTCTCAAGTGTTGTTGTGCTGCTAATGTATTTATTACCCTGCCTCACATATGGTAGCCAGTCTCTTCTGTCACAGACAGAGCACAAATTCTTCATTCTAGAATTTTCTAAACAGGGGTTTGGGTTTTTTTGTTTGTTTCCCTGCTGTTCTGGGTATTCAGTGTGTCCTTTTAAGCTTCTCTTACTCTAATCTCCAAACACTGCCTGAAGTCCTCAGAGGCCCTCACTGAAAGGTTTGTCAGGATTTTGAGCCAGCCTGTTTCATCCCAATGCTAATCAATCTTCCCTCCTCCCAGTGAGTTAGGCAGAGACACATTTTTGTGTAAATTAATGCTGTTTGATAACTATAAATTGCAAAAAATATGAGGCTTTTTAATGAAAATTTTTTTGGTTTACATCTGTGATCAAACTGTCCTTTGGTGTCTCTTTGCATAATACTTTGGCTGGTGGGGTTTTTTCAGCTCTTCTGGGTAGGATTGTTACAAGACACAGATTCTTAGATAGGAGTGGTGGTTGATTTTTATCCATTGGATGGGGAGGGTTGTCCCTTTCCCAGTGTACCTTCTTTTCCCCCTTTCCTGTTTAATTTACTGAGAGAGCAGGTGATGGGGGCTGGCTTTTCTCCTTGTGCTGGTAATCAGTGCTGCTGAATTGTCCAGAAGCAGCAGCTTCACCAACTTGTACCTGACTTTTCTCTGTCTGCCTGAGAGAGCACAAACAATCTCACAGAAGTCATGTGGTACAAGACAGTTTAGTTGCTGAATCACAGAATAACAATTGTTTGTGTTGGAAGGAACCTCAAGGACCATAGAGTTCCAACCTCTCTGTCATGGGCAGGGCTACTTTACACTAGACCAGGTTGCTCAGATCTCCACCCAACTTCAGCTTTACATTTGCAATATTTGCAATTTTGTTGGTAGAATGGTCATGTTTGGCTGAAAGACCACTGTTTTTTCAGTGAGACCTGCAGAAGTGTGCAATATATAACCTGTTTGTAGACAGCGGTTTCAATGTTTGCCACAGTGACAAGACATCAATCTATGCTCCCTTTTGCAAAGTATTTATGCTGAAAATCGTGTCCTAAAATGTAGTGAGAGATTCAGTAGATCAGGCAAGGTGGAAACTAAACTGATTCTTTTTAGATATGCTTAGTAATGATTAGTAGTACAACAAAGGGATCAAATTACTTTTAAGTGCCGGAGAGCTTTAAGTTTTCTATAATGGCATGAAGTTTTTCTAGTTTTGACATTGCTTGATATGAGATGTTTGCTTGCTACCTCAGGAAGTTGGTATGTATAGCAGAAGAGCATCAAAACTGCTGATAGTGACAACACAGGTTATGGTGTCTTTCAGCACAAATCTCCAACAATTACCACCACAACAGGAAAAGGACAGTGCAAAGTGTACCTTCCTCTTGAGACCATAGCAATTATAACAAATAGAAAACACAAGAAATACTAAATATGTGCTTCTGCACAAAGTGTACATCAGAAGATGTAAGAGACTCATGGGAGTATAAGTGTTGAATAACCAAATTTAAACATGTCTGGCTTAAAGTATCAAAGTTCCATTATTGCTTTCATAGCTCATGATGCTTTTCTGTACTTTTGAAAGTTATAAAGAGTTGTAACTGCTTGACCCATGTCCTGCAAGCCAAAATTGCCTGTGTTAGGGGAAATTTTTATGTTTCCTGTGAAGCTAAACTGTACTGGCTTACCAAAAAACCCTGTGAGGGCATACACACACACAGTGTGGTCTTTCTGACAAATTGGTTTCATTGGTCTACGGATGTCTGTTGGCTGTAAGGGAAATCAATAGCACAGAGAGGCTGGTCAGCCACCATCACTGGCAGACATTCCCAGTCAGAACTGAATTCTGTACCTTCCAGAGAGAAAAAAGTTTCTACTATATCTAAAACAGGATCAAGCCTGGAAATAAAACCTGCCTGTACTGAGATCATGGAAGGAAATAAGGGCAGATATCATGCCTAGCTGGTACTGGGCTGAGTTTTGTCTCTGTGAGTATCAGCATTTCATTGACAGCACAGGCTTTTGCTGTGAGATGTATATATTCTTCCATATAAGTTAAGTCTCTTCTGTGCTGTGGTCTTTTTTCCCTCCTTGTCCTCACATACATAGTCTGCCTTAGGCTTTGACACTAACAGCAGCACAAGTTAATCATATTCCAGAAAGTTTTCCCTTCCATGTGATGTTTCACTTCAGAGCAAGATTTGGAGACTCATGTGGCAATGTGCTCAGTTTCAGGGAAAGAACAGGGAAAATCAGGACAGACTGGTAAGTGACCCTGCTAACCTCTCTCCCTCTACACAACCCTGACTTTTTCTTCAATAAAGTCTTCTTCAAAGCAATCTCAATTTTTCATCACAGAGAGTTCCAGTGCACTCCCAGTGGGTTTATATAAATCTCACTGTTCTTTTTCCTTTTTTTTTTTTCTTTTCCACACCACCAACACCCAAGTACTTGTGTTGCCATTTCTTTAAATCTTTTATCCTCAGGTTGGTACCAATGGCAATATGGATTTCCTATCACCACCTCCAAATACCGCACAAAGTCGTCACCTGTTCTCACTCTGCAGTGCCTCCAGCAGTGATGAAAGAAATTTGAAAGGAACAGCAAAGCAATCCTGAACCAGGCTCAGCACTTTCCCCCTTTTTGTTTTTTTTTCCAGCTTATTTCTTTCTGGATGTTTCTGTTGACTAGTCATCAATCATTGTGGAAGTAACTCTGAAGTGATTTCTGAAATATCTATTCCTCTGCTACAAGTTAACCATAGTACATATAGTATAGAAAAAGAAAGGCATTTTGGACATTAAATTAAACAAGTGCTTTGTTCTGTCTCTAGTTTTCTCTTTCTCTCTATTTTTTTGTAATAAGTAAAAAGTTTTCCTCAGCAGGACCCCACTAGTTAAATCTGTGTGTGTGTAATCAGACATATGCAGTCTCTGACAGAAGAGCTTCATGGAATGGGAAAGGAGAGAAAAGTAGGACAAAATAACCCCCCAAACCCCCTGACAACAAAAAACTAAATGCCTTGGAGTTTTCTTTCAGTCTCCAAATCTTATTTTGGTAAGAGGTTTTGTAAAGAACACTAAACTTTGAAAACTCAGTGAGTTCACAAACAAAGGCAGATCATTGCCTGGCTAATGAAACAGGCTCTCAAGCCTCATATATAACCTTCAAAAAGTTAAAGAAATGTAAGGAGCTCTACGCAGCCCAGCCTGTGCTTTCCAGGGGCCCAGTTCATGGTGTTGGTGCCTCTGTGTTACTATCTGCTCTTGCATGGAGTGATGGTGGGATGGCTGGTACTGTAGGACACTGTACCAATTGGAGTCACCTTGTATTTCTGTCAGGGGGTGCCACAAGCCTAAGTTTTCACTTAAACACTTCTCTCTCTATTGGAGCTGCATTCAGTTTCTATGAGGTGGGACTTAAATGTCAGTAAAAGTCAGGCAGGTTTCTTCATAGAGCTTTGATTTCTCTCATTTCCTTATCTAGGGTTATTTCCCTTTTAAGGGCTTGTACTCTCAGAAGTGAATAATTTTTGGGAAACTCTGCAAGCTTTTGGGCCAGGCTGGAGTTTAAGATGTTGGCATGAGTTGATTAGCTCAAATGAAAGAATCCTAGCACGATTGATGAATTCTTTGGCTGCAGAACATTCATTGTACATCATGACAGCTCATTCTTGTCCATCAGCTCTGTGCTTTACAGAGAGCTTGCAAATGAAGAAGTTTACTTGTCACTAATGGATAGAAAGGTGATGGAAGTAAGTCTGGATTAGTCAGACTTCAGTAGCTATAATCAGCAGAAGGCATGAAGTTCAACAACTAGCTCTGAGCCATGAAGTGAGAAATCTGATTTTTAAATTTTTGAATGCTGAAGTAACAGCCATCCATCCTTATCTTCCGGATTTACACCTCAAATCAGTTTGACTCTAAGGCATTCACTTAGCCCCAAGTTTTGGAGAGGTCACTCTCAGTGGATTTGCAGAGTACAAAAACTTCCCAAAGAGCCCAAACCAACTTATTTGTTAAGAAGTTGCAAAGTTTTGTATTTCTTAGAAATATCAGACTCCATAATTTTGTTGTTGGGAAGTGTTTATATGAGTTCCTCCACTCTGTTTGTCAGAGTGGTCCTTCAGACCATGTAGGTTGTGCTGTGGGAGTATATAAAACCCATGGGTGTTGTATGTGAAATACTGCCTTACTCTGCCAGTATTCCAATGTAAAACAGCCTAAATTAATAACAGATCTGATAACAAAATGAGCAGAAGAGTGAATTTGATTCTGGCTTTGTTTCTAACCTGAAAGTCACACCCAGTGCTAACACCTTTACTCAGCCTCACTCCACCTTTAGGTAGAGGTCACCCAAGTAAAACCTCAAGGGGGATGCCTGGCCCCTCTTTGGTGCAGGAGGCTGAGGTTGAATTCACTGGGCTTAGCTGGCCTAGAGAAGAGAAGACTGAGAGAGGATACAGAGCATGATAGCTTCAAATAGGAAAAGAGAAAGAAAATTGTTCAATAAACCCTCCAGAAGGGGATGAAAATGGGTTTAACTTGCAATAGGTTAAATTTGGATAAAATATTGGGAAAACTTTTTCAATGCTAATGATGGTGAACCACTGGAAAATACTGTTTATGTATGTCATGAAACCTTCCATGCTGGAGATCTCTAACAAGAGTTTTGAGAGACATCTGTGGGGAATAGCAGATACAGTGAGAAGCCCCCCTTGGTGTAGGAGACTGGAATTGATGACTGCCTGTGTTCCCTTCCAGCCCTGTGGCTCTATGACTAGCAGACACCCCTGCAGTATGAAAGCAGTGAGTCTGGAGCAGGCTTCCTTTGTGCAAATGGGGAAAAGAACCTTGAATTTTGTTCCTTCTTGTATGCCTCAAGGTGCTGATGGTATATTTTTTCTGCTTTACTGAGGAGGGACAGGAAGGGACTGATACAAGTGAGCTTTGAGTGAGTTTATTTTAGTTAGATGCAAAAAAGGTCTTTTACCTTATTACATATTGCACAACACATGCATCCCATTTTAGTAGTTCTAGGCAAAGGTGATGCTCTAGGCTGTGTTATAAAAACATAATTTAGAAAAAATTTAGATAGTGTATATTTTTATTTGCACAGTCTCAGACACCAACAATTAGCTAAGTGTGATTTCTTGCTTAAAAATGATAAGCCATGGAAAATAACTGCAGACATTTCTGGAAACTCTTGAATGGCAGTGCTACATGCTGACCTTATATTGGAAGTGAATTTCCTTGTTACATTTTGCAGATTATTTTGGGTGATTAGCCATAGGGGGTTAGTAAATTATCATCAACAGTTTTACTCTATCAAGAGTAGTATGGGAGCTATCCTATTGCCTTGGGGATGGAGTGAGCTGGTTGCCCTTTCCAGTCCTGTTTTCTGTGCTTCCGTGATGGTCCTAGGTTTTGTGTAGGTGCAGCCTCACTACAAAATACTCACACTGGATATGGGTTATGGGAGAGAGATGGTCAAGGGCAAGGTAAAGTCTTTAATGTCTTCCTCTGCTTCTCTGTGCCACCAGTCTGAGGCAGGTGTGATTTCTTGGTGTATTTGCAGCTCGCTCCATCTCTACATCTGTCAGCATCTGCTGATATAGTTTTGTTTAGGAATAGGTCAGAAGAGTTTGAGATGTTTGTGCATTTGGCCTTAAAGGAGGATGTCCAAAGAACCATTACTCAATTTCAAAATATCAAGTGTCACTAGCACCTAATGTTTATTTGTGGTTCTGGCACTTAACATCCTCCCCCCCATTAGTAATTATTTTTCTTTTTTTTCTGCATTTCTACTGCTTATTACTAACAAGGGAAGTTCAGTAACTGCTTGCAGTATACTGCTTTGAGTAGTTAAAGATTTAGTCATTTTAAAAGTAACTCTTTTTTACAATGTTCTTTTTCTTCAGTAATGGATCCAGGTAGTACAGGTATAAGTATTGATTGGTTCCCTTTTTAAGGCTGAGAGAACAGAATTAACTTGGTTCTCTAATTGAATTTGGTACATCATACAGTAGCTCATCAGCAGGCAAAGCCATTTCTCCTATGCCTTCCAACTAGAAACAAGAGTTAGGACTTCTATTTACACTCCTTTCACTGACAGTCTGAACACCAAGTTTACTACTGCCATAAGCTGGGCTTACTCAGTGTCCTCAGTGGAGCAACGTCTGCCAGATGTTAATCCAGTGGTGAATATCCTTATACTATGTTCTCAGCAGCACCTGCCTTGTTGATTGCTGCCTTTTTTATTGTCCCTCACTCTAAATAGGAGATGATTTTAAATCTCTGCAGAAATTTGAGTATTTGCTCAGGTCACGGCAGGGGATCATGCAATTTGTAGGATAAGTCTTTCCCAGGCTTGAACAGTTTGGGAGCTTCCTACAGGAAGGACAAACCTTCCTTATGGGGTCAGCACAGATCACAAGGCTGATGAAAACTTCTCTTTTCATACACATTTAAACCCCAGTTTATTTGAATAGAAGTTGAGTTTTGTGTTAGATTATGTTTTTACCAATGTGAAAGGTCATCAGGTCATCAGGTTTTACTGAGTGGTTTGTGAAAGCTCAGCAGAGGGAGGTATTGCTAGTTTTCTATTTGTGATATGGTTAGAGAGTATATGTTTTAAATGACAAAATAATTAAAAGAAACAAAATTGAAGCTGCAGCTGTACAGATCATTTTGCCACTATGTCTTTTGCTTTGCCTGTGCAAGAATTTTTCTGTCAACATTGTGTACTTCTTTCAGTGCCTGAGGGGCTGTCCTACAGGAACAGAAGCAGCATTGTTGCTTTCAATGAAGGAAATATTCTGGTTTTACATGCAATTTTCAAGAGCTGTAATCTTTTTTTTTTTTTTTGTAAATGAGGGGGTAGTTATTACCTGAAATAAAATATCACTTTTTTTAAGTCAGTTTTAGTTATGCTACCTAGATGTGAGAGAACAAAGGAAAGGCCTTCTGCATTATGTTACTCACCACTTTGATATTTCACTTACTATAAAGCAAACTTTGGTCTCTCGTCCACAGCAGATATTTTCACTCCCTTAATAGTAAATGACAAGAGAGAAGCACCTGAAGGGATTGGTCCATCTGAAGACAGGTTTCTAAGATGAGGTTGTTTCTAATATGTTTCTTTTCAGTGACTATAGACAGAACTCAGGTTGCTGACTAAAAGTAAATGCCTTCATTTAGAAGGTTAGTATCAGTTGGATAAACCCAACATTATGAAAGCCCTCCCTTCTGGGAAAATGAAAATAAACAAGAGCATTTCATTACATTTTCTATGAAAACAGTGAGCTCTGAGAAAAATCCAAATGTAAGCATTTGTTTGTAAAGTTATTTGTTCTGGAGTTATTTTCCAATTCCTCATTTTCCAGAGCAATATAAGCTTTCTTTAGTGCAAAATGTGAGAGAGAATTGGAATCTGAGTCATAATGAGGACAGGAAATTATCACCTAGGACTTTTTATAATGAAACACTGAAGTGACATATGGGGAGGGACAAAATTCTATGTTTTGGATTTTATAGGTGCTAGCAGTGGAAAATGAAAAGATTCCACAAGAAAGACTTTGAGTTTAAAAGCAAAACTCCCTGATTTTCTTTCACAGTGGCTTTAGCAGAAGTTTTCCAGCCTGCCTTATGACTGAGACTCTTGTGACTCTGAAATCAAAGTGCAATGGTGTGCAGTTGGTTTTAAGGTATAAAAACAGGCATCTGTGACTGTCTTGTAAATTGAAGAGTACACATGAAAGAGTGAGGTGAGGCAATGTTCATCTGGGTGAAAATGAAAAGTTCTGGGTGCTGTAGGTTTGAAAGTTTTGTTTGCATCTTTCTTGTTCTATATCCTTGGAAGACCATGATGGCTTTAGAAAATGCCATACATCACTTTGCCAGCCTCTGTTAACAAAGGAACTTGTTTGTGAGCTCAAATGGGTCAGTTTTGATGATATAAGCCATGAAGCAGGGCACTGAGTGGTTCAGAGAGCATGCTGGAAGCTAAATGAGTGAGAATTCCCAGAGGAGCAGTTCATGTGTAGGAACCTTTCCTCACAGGTTAGAATTATGGAGAAAAGCAGACTGCTCTGTGATCTGCCATAATTGTAACAGTCTGGGCTAGCAGATCTTCCCAGCTCTCATCATTTTGTGACCCTCTTCCTTGCTTAGCAAAGACATTGGGTCCATGGCACATGAAAATAAAATTGTCATCAGACTGCTCTGTGGATGTTATTTATGTGGCAAACCCACCAGAATCCATGTCCACCATAAATGTGAACCTCAGACAGTTAAAGAAACAAAAGAAAATAAATGCCAGCCTCTTGGCAGCCTGATGCTCAGCCCTAGTGAATGGAGCTGAGGGATGGTTATCCTGTTTTACATAATTTCATAAACAGACGTCATCATTTCCTCCCTGAGCATGCCCTCTGAAGGCAGTGTGGGTGAGTGATGCACTGAATGGTGACAAGTGTACCTCTTTCCATCTATCTCTCTTTTTGATTTTTTGGGTAATGAGTAGTGTTTTTGTCAGCTGCCTGCCTTGTGTTCATCACTGTCAGGGCTGGCAGTGTAACAGATAACTGAATGGATTCAAGGCCACCCAGGGAATGGCACCTGACAGGAGCTCATTCATCACTTCCATTTTGGAGTTCTCTAAGGAAGAGCCAGAATCAAAGAAGTAATGAAGGCTCACAGCTACATGAGTGTTTGGGAGGAGTGCTCTGCATTGCAAACAAACCCAGATGTCAAATCTGTTTTGTAAATGAAGTGCTTTTCTGGAGAAAGTGTGAGTATAACTGTCACCATAAGCATATTCCCCATAATACACTTCTACTGTGACTGCCTAGGGCCACAATCAGATCTTTTCCCAGCTTCCATGTAAAAAATTGCAATTGTGAGCAGAAGATAAAAAGGTGTATTTTAAAATGTGGTTCATCCATAATGGTTTTTTTAATCAGCCTCTCTGTCTTCAGGTCTGGTCTGTGCGTTGGGGCTCCATTCACCTCATGTAATTGTCCCAGAAAGCGTGATGCTGGTAAGGTCCAGGAACATGCTGCATGTTGCTATGGATTGTGTGGACTTCATGACAGTCTGAGAGTCTGCCCTTAAGACAGAAGTATCCTGTTATCATCCCAGAATGACAGGTATAGTTGGAAGGAACCTCTGAAGATCATGTGGTCCAACCTCCCTGTCAAGACAGGGTGACCTAAAGCAGGTTACACAGAAAGGATTCTGGTTGGGTTTTGAATGTCTCCAGAGAGGGAGACTCCATAACTGCCCATGACAACCTTTGTTTTAGTGCTCTGATGCTCTTAATGTAAAAAAATTCTTCCTCACGGTGAGGTTGAGATTGTGTTTTAGTTTGTGGCCATTACTCCTTTTCCTGTGGCTGGGCATAACTGAAGGGAGTCTGGACTCTTGATACCCACCTTTGAGGTATTGTATTGGTATGTATCAATGAGATTCCCCTCTCAGTCTTCTTTTCTGTAGACTAAACTGGCCCATATCCCTCAGTCTCTCCTCATAAGAAATATGCTTCAGTCTCCTAATCATCTTTGTGACCCTCCTCTGGATGCTCGTTGTCTTTCTTGAACTGTGAAGACCGCAACTGGACACAGGACTCCAGAGGTGGTCTCACCAGGGCCAAGTAGAGGTGGAGGATCAGCCTGTGCTGGTGCTTGGGATTATTTCTCCCCAGGTGCAGGACCATACACTTGCCCTTGCTGAACCTCATTAGGTTTCTCTCTGCTCAGCTCTCCAGTCTATCAAGGTCCTGCTGAATGGCAGCACAGCCTGGATTCTACTCTGCTGATCATGATGTTCTGAGTTCTGCCATTCAGCCAGCTATTCAGCCATCTCACTGTCCATTCATCTAACCCATATTTCCTGAGCTTACCTATGAGGGTGACAGTGTCAAAAGCCTTGTTGAAATCAATTTAAACAATATGCACTGCTTTCCCTTCATCAACCCACCCTGCCATGTCCTCATAAAAGGCTATCAGACTGGACAAGCATTTCTCCTTAGTGAATCCCATGCTAACTACTACTGATGACCTTCTTTTCTTTTACACGGTTGGTGATGAACTCTAAAACTCTGTTCCATCAGCTGAAACATCCTCATGGTGGTGGGGTATCACACTCAGCAGAAGAAGAGGGAGACAAAACATGTTTCCATGCCATGGCCTTGGGGTGTTCTACGTGTAAAAGGCAATAGCTGTATCCTCCACTGCTATGGACCATTAGGGACATTTTTGTCCCTAAAGCTGATTATTGGTTTATAAGGAGGGATCCCCTCCTATATTTTTGACCCCCAGCAGGCATGTTGGGGTGGTGATGTGCTGGTTACCTTGAGTACAGTGAGTGATGCATCTTCCCGTTCTAAACTAACTTTAAAGAATTATGAAAATGCTCATTTTCTCATGCAGCCACTCAGAGCTGAATCCCAGGGCCAAATAAGCTCTGTGGGATGCTCTCCATCAACATCAGCAGGTTTTCCATGAAAACCACACCTTTGGAGCTCAACTTTTCCCTATTTGTATGATTTTCTTTATTCAAACTACATTCAACTAATTTACCCTTTGTCTTTCTAGGATGCCACTGCCAAAGTTGGCCAATACTGAAGTGAATATGATAATTTATTACTGTGGTAAGTGATATGGAAGTATGTGGAGTAAGTGAGGGCTCCAACTCATTTGTTCTTGGAGAGGAACCTTCTCACTTGGTGCTGGAGTAGCCTTTGTTTTGCTTACATTCAGTGTGTGATCTGGGAAAGACATCAAGGTGTTTCCCCCCATGATGTCATCAATAAGGAGTTCCTATATTTGATTAATAGGTGTAAGAAAAAGGGGATAAATCAAGTATAAATGGGATGTGAGTTCACCACTGGTTTGAAATCCAGATTGGCACCTTGTTCTTCATCAGAAAGGAGATTCCTCATTATGTATGGGTGGAATATCCATAGGAAAAATATAGAATGAGATTAAAAAAAAAATCTATTGCTTCGTCATGCTGCCCTACTGTCCACCACCTTCAAGAGGACAGATTCTTCAGTTCAGCAGGTATTTCTGGGAAGAGGGGTCATGCTTTGTTTTTGATTAGGCAGACTGTTTTTTCTCATGCTTGAAGCTTCATGTGATTGGGGTAGTTGCACTTTAGATTGAAAAAATAATATTTATGTAGGTACAAAAGGTCTTGGCATCCATGAGGCATTTGAAAAGAAAGTATTAGGTGGCATTTTTTCATATTTTTCAAACCAGTCTGGTCCTCTGAGCTGTCAGGAAAGACAGAGGGGTGCTCATCAGAAGCCTGGTAATACAATAGTTAGACTAAATAATAATTAAAAATTATTGTGTTGTAATTGCCTAGTAATTTCACCTTTGTTAATACTAAAAGCAAACTCCCTGTGGGTGTTAGTGATCCTGAATATAAGAAGGATTTATAAAAATCCTCCTTCTTAATCTTGTGTAGTCTGAAATGTTTAGTGTTTGTTGAGGTTTGTTTTCTGAAGCTTGATACCTGTACCTCTGAAAGTTCAAACACTGGTGTCATCATTTAAAAATAGGCAATTTGGGGAATTAGATCAAAATGCAGCCAGCAAGTTATTGCAACTCTTTTCTACACCTTGAGATGTCATATTTAAATCCCTGTAAAGCACCCAGGAAGACCATCCCCTTTGTTGCTAAATAAAGGATTGGGTTTCTTGACTTGATTTTTTAAAATTTAATTAAAAAAATATATTTCATGTGTGTGAAGAGTCACAAAGTGGAAACCCAAGGAGGATGAGGCTTGTTTGACCATGAACTAAGAAAGAAAATTGACTGGTTCTTGGATGAATGCTGCTACATTAATGTTTCAACTTTCTTCTAATGTGAAACCAATGTATTTTTGTTTTGTTTTTCTACATGTTTAATTATTTTATAATCAGGAAGAGGAAGTCCTACATATGGCTGTGACCTCAGCTCCAAGAAGACAAAGTTTTCCATGAAAACTTTTATAATAAAAATGAATAATGAATTAAAAACCTCTCTGACACTGGGGACATGAACTATTGCTCATAAGAGGTTCTGGGAATGGGTCTCCAGGATGTAGTGTAATAGGTGGATTAATAATCTGCTGAAGGGATTTATAAGACCCCAGGCTTGCCCCATGAGCTCACTGAAGGGATTTTACATCAAAGGTATACAAGGCCCCAAAAATCTGCCTGACAGATATATTAAAAGGGTCATTGATTCTTTTGCACCTTGAGGCCACACACAGGAAAAACAACTTTTCAGGAGGTCAAAATAACACACTTTTACTGGCAAACTTTGGAAAATAAGGAAACTTGACAAAAGTTTAAAGCAAACATTCAATCAACATAAAGCATTTAAAAAAGCATTGACTTAGCAAATTCCAACCCACCCAGCCTTAAGTTACCCAGATATCAAGAAATGAGAATTAGGAGAAGGTGAAGAAGGAAAGAAAGAAACAGGGAAAGAGAATTATAGCTATTGCCCTAGGACCAGTGTAGTGACTGACACCTGCACCAGAGGCTCCCAAAGAACTGGGACTATGGGGGCAGAGCAGCCTTCTACCTTGGCAGAACTTGATCTGCCCCTTGCCCCCCACACAATGTTGTTTCAAACCATTGAATTTCTTTCAGTCTCTCACAGGATTCAACCATTTTTTGGCAGCCCCCTAAATGAAATATGACTAGCAAAGTCTCAGCCAGCAAAATGACCTGCGATGAAAACAGTCCTCTTTAAGCACTGTTAAAATATCAGTACAGATGCAATCCTTGCAGAAAACTCTTTTTTTTTAAACTTTGGTCTGAATTGCCTCTGCTCCCTTCATTCTGTGTTATAATCCAAAGAAATCTGGCACAAAGATTATTGGTGTCATGCTGCTGACTGGTCTGCATGTGTCCCAGGAGAGGGAGAATGGGCTCCTTCCTTTTGCTTACTCAGACCTCTCACTCAGTAATTAGCTGGAGCATTCCACTCGTATTTTTTCGCATTTACACTCTCGATGACTCTTCTGCAACCCTCCAACCTGAGCCCAGACATTTCTGCACAGTGTTTTTCCTTACAGCTCAGGCTGATTGCTGTTCTTGGCTTGGGGTTGCCTAGAAGGCATTGCCTTGTCCCAGAGTGTGCCTAATTAAACTTTAAATTGTATGAAGCCAACTATTTCCCTTTAGATAGGAAAGAAAGGTTAGGTCAGGAGGAGGTTTTTGACTACAACAAACAGATTGGTGTAAGCCATCACAATGGAAATAAGACAAAGAACTCTGATATGTATTGTGTGTGTGTGTGTGTGTACATGTGTATGTCTGTATATGTGTGTACGTCTGTGTATGTCTGTATATGTGTGTACATATGTATGTCTGTATATGTGTATATATATATCTGTATATGTAGTTGCATATACTTAGAGTAACATGGTAATCTGAGAGAAGGCATCTGTTTTTTTGCATACATTAATTTTTTTTCAGAGCTTCCACAGCTTCAACATACCCAGATTGATGCTATTGTGGCTCTGACTCAGGGGGTTTGTTCTGCAAATACTGTCAAGCTAAAAGTCTAATAGCCCTTTTTTGCAAATCTTATAATCTTTGAGGGGTGCAGAGCTATTTCTGCTCTGTTTTGAGCCGTGATATTAAATCTGTTAGTACATTTATACCCTGTATAGATTTGTTTGTTCCTGTTCCTCAAAGCTGGCTTTGCAAATTGGTCTTCAAGAAATTAAGATGCCTTTAAATGTCTAAGAAGCAAACTAAAGTTTACATGTTTAAAGAGAATACAATGTAGACACAATAAAGTTCTAATGAAATTCTGTGTGTATTTCATGTTCTTTGATATTAGAAGGAGGAAACGATTTTAAAATTATTGGAAAATTTTTTTGTGGAAATTTATGGGGAATAAACAAGACTTTATTTTGAAAAATGGAGCTAGTTTAGCTAATATTTACATATCAACCCTGGTGAAGTATGGATTTCAACCCAAAAACCTCCTTGAAACATTCTGAACACAATGCAATTTATTTTAAAAGAAAAGAGGGTTTTTCTAATATATCTTAGTAAATCTGTTTTTCAGTAATAGAATTCTGCTTATATCAAACATTTCAAAGTAATCTCTTATTATGCATTTGTACATAGGATGATTTTGTTTTTCCTTTGTGTTTTGTTCAAAATAGAATTCTTAGAAAATTGATTTGTCATTTGTGAGAATGAGACTTAAGTACAATAGACCTTCTAAAATAAATATTAACACCATCACTCAGAATTCACGAGAACAATCAGTAAAACAAAATTCTAACATAATCCTGGTTTTCTGTTTTTAGAGTTTGTCTCTACACTGTTTGTTCTGGCTGTTAAGTCTTGCCCTCTGATGTGTGAGGTGATCTTTAAGAGCTAAAGGGGAAATCTCCAGGAGTGCCCTTAATTTGCCATAGCATTTTGTTAAAAAAAATATATAATCACAAGCATCAAAAGAAGATTGCACCATCTCTCTCACCATCTGTGTCTAATTGCAGATTACCTATTAAGAGTGCAGTGATGGTGATTACAGGTGGGAACGGAAGTTTCCAGTTTTACTAGGGTTGCAGGACATTTCCCATTATAAGATAATTTTCTGCTGCATTTGACAGTTTTCCAGTTCATTTTCCATGCTGTGTGACTGCCTCCAGCTCTTCTATTTTGTGGGTTTTTTTAAATTTGTTTAGAGAAGCTTTCACTGTTGTGAAGTATTTTGTTTGTTGTTTTTGAGGAGAAAAAAATGTTTTGTTTTGTTTTTTTTATTTTGTTTTTCTTTGGGGAAATAATCCTAGTGACCTTTTGCTCTTTAGAGGGCTGGTCTCTTCTCTTTCCTCCAGCACTTAAGGGCAGATCTGATATATCTTTTTTGCAGGGCTCCAGGCTGGTATATGTGAATGATTGGAGGATTTTTGAGTTTATTTTAAAAATTTTTTTAAACCCAAATCTTGCACATTTGGGCTATGCAAGTCCCATATGGAACTCACCATGGGTTTACAACTCACACCTCAGATTTGAGTGCACTGAGGTTGACAACGGATGGCAGACTCTGACTGAACCTGCCGTCCTCTATACTGCATAGGAGTGCCAGAGCTGTGGGGTCAACTTTCTGGTGCAGCATCCTTGGTGATATGTTGCCAGACCTGTGGGTGCAGGAAAGGAGGGGACCAACCATCTGCTCAGATGCAAAGGGCACAGATAGCAAGGTAGCAGTGGTACAGCAATAGCTATGAAATGCCAGATTGAAGGCTTCTCATTTCTCATGAAAACAAAAAGATTTCTCATGTGGTTGGTTTACATGCATGTCACCTTCTCCGGATATATGGCAGGGATTTGACAGATGACAGTCTCTTTGACTTTCCTGAAGTGCCCTTCTATCAAGGGATACACAGTGCACATGGTAGCTGAACTGGATTTGCCAGCAATATTCCTTTTGAGTTTCTAAATTTCACATTGACTTGTTTGATTTCCTGGCCCATTAGAGAGGGATGTTTGGCTTACATTAGTCTCTAACTTTCCTCCCCATTGATAAAGAAGAGACACTCAGCTGCAAGGATGAGAAAAAAGAGAGTGAGGAGCAACATAAAGTTACTTATTATCTCGCTACAGTAGTCTTCCATTGGAGAAAGGGGTGTATTTAAATTCTGCTTTCTTTGCTCTGTATACACATGGTGAATATCTGGCTAGCTGGAAACTGCTCACTTGTCCATTAATTCATGTTAATATTATTTTAATATTAAGTTGAAGTAACTTGAGGTAACTATGCTGGAAGTTGCTACATCTAAAAAGTGTGACTCCAGTTAATAACTCTTAATATTCCTCCATATGAAACAAAATATATATTTACTAAATCTTACAACTTTGTGTTCCTTACTTCCATTACTAAAAAGAAAAACAAATACTTCCGGTGTGATTGGAGAACTGAGGATGCACCATATATTAGTCATGCCACATCAGCAGTCTCCTCTACTTCTTTCCTGTGCTAATGTGGCCAGTCCATAAGGTGTGCTATTTGTCAAACAATTCATAGCCTGCTTGCTGCTTTATGATGTGTATTTTACATTAGTTAGCATTTATAATACAGGGAAAAAAGTTTATCTGCATATATAAGGGAGAATTTCTATATAAATAACTTGTTTCTGTAACTTCTCATGGTGCTGGCTGTACCCCCAGAAGCATATTCAGCTCTATTCCTAAGGAGGAAGTCTGGATCTGATGCTGTACCCAGCCCGGCATCCACTTCATCCACTGCTCTGCCAATTGCAGCTTGTAACTGGAGAATTGTCTAATGGGTCTCTCTCTTTGAGTAGCTTCAGCAAGAGTTGCATCAGGATCAATCCCATCCTCCTTCCTTTTTTGCTTTATTATCAAGAGAAGATTCTTGTTCAGGCAGGCCAGCCTTCTGCCTTGCCTGCTTGACTTGGAATTGCCTGCTCCTGTGCTCTTAGGAAGTGAACAGCACTGATGGATCCCAGAACCAGCAAAAACATTTTCCCAGGGGAACTTATTAATTTCCTGAGCAGCCTGAAGTCTGCTGTGCTCATGTCCAGAGTTGAGGTTTTGCTGCTACTTTTCCTCCTGTCAACAGATTTTAAACTTGATCACCTCGTGGTCGCTGTGGCCAAGATGGCCACCAATCCTCACTTTGCTCACGAGATCCACTCTGTTGACAAGTAACAGATCAAGGAGGGCATCTTTCTGAGTTGGCTCCCTTAGGACCTATTCCATAAAGTCAACCAGTTTTTTTAGGAATTTTCTGGCCCAGGTTGTACCAGCTGTGTGATACTCCCAGTTAATTTCTGGAAAGTTGAAGTCCCCCCCTAAGGACAAAGGCCGTTGACTTGGAAGTGTCCATTAGTTCCTCAAAGAATAATTTGTCAGCCTCATCATCCTGGACAGGAGGTCTATAGTAGACATCTGCATTATTTATTTGCCCCTTGATTCTTACCAACCTAGAGCCACTCATTGACCTCATGGGTCTGCCTATTCCTATCAATATTATTCCTTGTTACTGGAAGGATCGAGGAAATCACTACCTGTGCTCCTGATCCCTCCACCAATCTTCCCAGGGCCCTGAAGTCTCTTTTGATTGCCCTCAGACTTCTCTTTGTTATTGATTGCTGCCAGACTGAACAATCAACAGTGAGTAGTAGTCAGAGGGCCTTACGAGACTGGAGAGTTTTCCAGGTATTCCTCCTTACCTGAGCCCCTGGGAGACAGAAGACTTCCCTGTGAGTTTGGTCCAGTCTGCACATTGGGCCTTCCATTGCCCTTAGAAGGGAGTCTGCTATTACAACTACTCTTCTTTTCCTCTTAACAGAGGAGGTTATGATGCAGGGTACAGGTGGTGTTGGTTTAGCAGGCCCCATTATCCCAGAAGAACCTTTGCCAACCTCATCAGTTGCCTGGCTTTCTGGTTCCAGAGCCTTGTACCTGTAGTAGAAGGTTCCAGTCCTACCTCTTAAATTTTGAGAAGGAGGAACCTTCCTCCTGGTGTATGCAGTGACCAGTTTTCAGCCTTCATCTTTAGCAGACCCTTGAATAACAATTCTTTGAGCAATTACCCTGCAGAATTCCAAGTCCACCTTCTCTACCATAGTGGAAGTTTGAGACTCCAGAGAGTCTTGAAACTGCAGCATCTCAGAAAATAATCGGTCTCCCTCTTGCTTGTTTGCTCAAATACTACACAGCCTGTTCTGTTCGTCCTGTGCTTTTTAACTCGGTTGTTGTGACTTGTCTTGTATACAAAACTGGTTTTTTAGGTGTGCTATTTGCATATGGCATTCAGACTTGACTGAACTATAGGCAAGAAAAGGGCTAAAGATACATCTTCTGTAGTGACTTCAGTGCTGGCATATTTTGTTTTAAAATCATCTTCTGCCATAACGCATCTGCCCTCCTCAGGTGTTTCTTTACAGAATGAAAAGGAAAGAAGAGTTCAGTTTTAGGTAATTTTGAAAGTAATTTTTCAGATGATGGACACAATAAAATCAAAATAGATTAATCATTATGCATCACAACCATTGCTTCCTTAAAATAAAAAGATTTAATTTCCCCAAATTAGCCATTGCTTGCTAATTTAACCACAGCACTGTCATGGATGTATGGATTAGTGAGTAGGTTTTCAGAATATTTGTTATGATGTCTTTGTCAGTCAGGGAAATTTATTATGGAATTGTTATTAGAGGAGAAAGCATGAATAAGGTCACCCCATAGTATGAAACAATCTCTCATAGCTATTAATCACGGATCAAGGCACATTTAAACTTGCTTCAGAAGTTCATTCTCCTGCTCAGGATTTATCTGATTCTTAATGCAGAAGAACTTTAAATACTAAATTTTATGTAGAGCTCCATCCTGTACTGGATTATTCCCTCCCATAGCTGCTGTGAAGCTATTTCCAAGAGATTGCCCTGCAGATGGTTTGGGCTGTGTGTAAGAGCCCAGGAAGGGGGTTGTCTGTGCTTCCCTTGAAAGAAATGTATTTTGCTGTTATTTACTAAAAAATTAAGGAAGAGGGGTTTGGACCCATGGGAAAAGAACAGGAAACATGGCAGAAAAACAAATGCTGCTTTTGTATCCTTCCCCAAAACCTAAATGGGAAAAGTCAGGGAATTTTGGTGTTGGAGATGAGTTTTTACTGCTTTCCCTTGCAGCTGACCTGACATTGTCCAGCTTCTCATGCTGCCATTTATGAGGCTGTTATTGTTGACTGATGGTTTTATTGATGCTGATGTGGATGTCACCTTGGGTTTAGGCAGCGGTCAGCTATGCACAGTAGGCACAGCCCGGACCTGTTATGGCAACAACTACTCTCTGGGTATACAAGGGGGTTGAAGTCCCCTTGGGAGCTTCTGCAGTACCGAGATTATTGCATTGCTGCTTCCCTAATGGTTGCAGTTGTGTGCTGCAGTGATTCTGACCCTGAGAGACTGATCTGCAGTGTTCTGCTTCTGGTGGTTTTCCTCATTTCTGCTCCTTCCTTGAGCATTGCTGTTGGCCACCCTGGTGTGGGAAATATACTTGGGTGAAGATGGGACATGCCATCCTTGCACAGGTCACATGCTGGAGATCAAACAATATTTTTCTATTCAAAGCTTCTATCATCCGTTTCTTTCATTTTTTCCTACTCCTAATGGCATCCTGTGTCTGCTTCAGGAACGTGGCAGAGGTGTCTAAATAATGTGACCTGGCACACGATGCCTGTGATGCCATTGTAAGCTGTGCATTGTCACACAGAAGGATTATTTTGAACTGTGATGGCCCTTATGTCAGGGCAGAGTGTGACAGCACTCCCTTCTGAAGCGACTGCTGCTTCCAGCAGAAGACAAAGTATAATAGTTCTGTTTGTAACTACACGTAACTAAGTCTGGCTGCACAATTACCAGTCCTTTAACCATTTAGTGGGAGACAAGAAGGCAAGTAGGGGAGTAAATCAAATAGCAGCTAGCTTTTAACACACTGGAATTTTTAGGGTGTCCTTGTGCTGTTAATACTTTTTTCATTAGGTAGATTATTTCACAGGGATTTTGTTCTCTCTGTTCCCACTGGTCCTAATAGTGTGTAGTCCTGTTTCCAAGGTGGGGAAGGTCAACAGCACTGCTGAGTGGTGTGGGAATAAATGAGAAATGAGAAGATAAACTGCCCAGTCCTGCCCACTCACCTCCATCCTTAGATGCAGATTGACTGTAGGACATGCAAGGGCTGCCAAGTAGTTAACCTGAAAAAAAAGAGTGCAGCAGCAACAAATGAACTGTCCTTTGGCGAATCTTAATGCTTACTTAATTACACCCCTGTAAGGCACGCACAGCTTAATAGCCAGCAGTGTCCACAAGGAGATGGCAATTCAAACTTACGTCTTGTAGAGTTTTAGGGAAAACAGGTACTGTAGTTTTTCAGAAGTGATAAGGGATAAAAAATTGAGGAGGGTTGGAGGACTGGGATTTAAAATATCTGATGTTATTCTATTCCCTTTCCTTTCTGCCAATATTGATATAGACATGTCCAGTATAAAATGATCTCCTCATTGAACAGAATCTCACAGACTGTCTATTTGCATGGAAATATTCTACATATTCCTCCAGCAGAGTGGTAGTAGAAAATTGTCTTTTTGAACAATCATATTCAAACCTAAGTACATATGCATGAGGAGGCAAATACCATTAGATTTATTAAAATAACTGATTTTTGCTATGCTAATATCTATTCCCCCTTCAGGAAGACTGAATATAGCTAACCTGTCATGTATGGGAAAATTGAATAATTTCTCTTTGTTTGAGAGTGTTTCAGATCAAAAATTATTTTTTTAAAGTGATTGCTTATAACATAAATCTGACAACATTTTGTCTTCAAGTCAGTGGGCTGCACCAACCTGATGTACTGACATACTGCCTTCTGACAGATGGCTAAGTGGCTTCTGAACAAGGAATTTCTCTGGATTCTGCATGTTAGGCCTAATATTCAGGGTGATCTGAGTCTGTAATTAGCTGATGTATAGAGTACCTCTTCTATTCTGATGTTTATGTGAAAGTGATTTATCCTGGAAACAGAAGACTTGGAGAGCAGCAAAGCAGATTTTCTGCTTGGAGAGTCAACAGACTGTTTATTCAGGTCCTATGCCTTGGGACTTGTGTGCTCTTCAGTTTCCTTTGCTTGAGGTGCTGCAATACTGGCGGGTTCTTTATTTGGTCTTTTCCACTCTACCTTCATTGACATGGGACAAAGCAGTCCAGCTGCCTTGGAGCCTGAGGGTTCTTCTCTGGATCATTTTTTCCTAACTCTCCCTCAGGTTCCCAGGGGGACCAGAGAAAAATTAACTTTTCACTGGAAAAAAATTGAAAAGCTGAGGGGAAAGAGATGGTTTTTTTTGGAATTAAAGTTGTCTTTGGGAACGCTTCCATTTCAGAAGCATTTTTGCTTTAAACTATTTACACTTCAGTGTGTTTTCAAATTAAATGCTTCCAAGAATTTGAATGATGTCAAAATGAAAACTTTTAAACACAGAATACATTTTTGACTAAAATGGTTTGCCAAACTTGGTGTTAATCAGTAGGCTTAGTTGCCTTAAGCCTGAACTTTTCCATGGCAAAATACATGAGGCTGAAAAACTGCCCAGCAATGTGTCCTAGTGCCTCCTGTACAGACTTCTTCAATGGTTCAGCCCATACCAGCAGAGCTGTGGCCTCCAAAGGCAGAAAAACTAGAAAAGTACATGAATATTTCTAGATATTTGTTGGAAAATATGAGCTTACTCGAGGAGAGTAGAAGACTTCAACATAAGCAGCAATCAAATTAAACAGGAACAACTGAGTAAATGATATGTCTGAAATTGAGAGCTGCAGTAAACCCTTTGAATTTAATCTGGATGTTGACAGTCATCAGTAGATGAAAGATTTCAGCATATACTCTTCTGGCGGGGGGGAGGGGAAATGAGAGACAAGGAAAGAGAGGCTCCTATCAGAACAACATAAAACATTGGTCTTTGGTAGGCTGTTCAGAACAGTTGCCACTTTAAAATGAATGTATTATCAGTATTCTAATCAAGGCACATAAGCCTCAGAAGAGTGCAAACTCAGTTTTTTCCTTTTGACTCATTATTTATACAGATCTGCACTGTCATTCTCCAGTGCTTACCACAGAAATACTGTTTTCCCCTGTAGTGATGTCTGGGTCCTTTTGCATGCTAATGCAATATTCTATTTCTGACTTGAAGGTAATAGATCAGTGAATACATGAGGCTATCATTCCTCTGCTAATACGATTCCAGCCATGCAGAAAACTTGAGGTTTGTCATAAACAGGCCAGCTTCTGAGCATTCTTCATTTAAAATTCAATTTAAATAATTTCTAATTTAAGTGTCTACTTTGTTTTCAGCCTTTCAGCTTTGATGCATCTTTTTTTTTTTTTTTTTTTTTTTGAGGAACTTGATGTTAACTGTTAGTGGGTGAGAATGGACGTGTGTGTTACTTCCCTTTCTCAGCTAATTGTTTCTATCCTTGCTGTTCACTCTTTGAATAGGAGGTGTATTGTGTTTATGTATGAAGTATTTGCCTTGATTAGCCTTTCAAATAGAGTTTCAGTGCCTTCTCTGGACAGGGAATGTAGACTTCTGTATTTCGTTTTTCCTCCACTTTTTGGCATGGCTGCAGAGACTGTGGTGCAGTCCAAACACATGACAAAAAAAGATATGCACACTATACCCCAATTATATTGTAATTCCCCTTGTTTCAGAACACAGAGTGTTGGGTGACTTTGTGAAACTCATCTGCTGCCTGCTGGGCTCAATGAGAATGTAACAAGGTGCTAGAGATTATTTTATTCCTGCTTTTAAAATGAAAGAAGGGGCCATTATAAGGTTTTTCAGAAGATCAAGTAGATTGATTTAATGATGTAATCAAAACAGGTCTGCACAACTCTTTACCTGCCACAGTGTGCACACGATGTTAATGATCTCCCCCTCTGGTCCTTAAGCCATGGATGTGAAAAGCTGTGTACAGCCATTCCTTGCCTGGTAACCTGTACCAAAGTATTCACATGGGCAAGTGCCACCTGGTGCTTACCACAGGCAGGAGAAATGAAAAAGGGTAAATTCTGAGGATGCCTAAGAGTGGGAAACGGCCAGAGCACAGTGGGCACCCTATTGGTGGGGTGGGAATGGACTGGTTTGGATGTGCAGGACATCCCTTGGTGACCCCACTCCCATTGCCAGGGATCTGGATGACCTAGTGGCTCCAGGGTAGTGTGGTGCTGCCTATGGTCAGGGAGGTTGTTGCAACCGTTAGTTGTTACTACACTGAGTGGTTTAGAGGTGCTCTGTCACAAGTTTTAAAGACTTTGAGCTGTTTTGGCAGAATAGGATTGGCAGAATAGTTGGGTTGCTGCTGACATTTGGCATTAGGCTGGGGATGTCAAGCAGAGAATAACCCTTCTGAAAAATCTGAATTTTTTGTACAGAGACTTGGCACTGCAACTACAAGTAGAGTCAAGCCCGATTTACTTTATATAGTTTTTAGACTTTGCATTTTTATGGTTAATTTTTTCTTCAAGGATTGCTTATGTTGAGAAAAAGAAATTATAATTTTCAAGTGAATATCTGTTTGTTTTGGGCTAATCTCAGGATGATATACAATAGCTTGGGGATCTGAGAAATAACACATTAGTCAATGCTATCTTTCCATTCCTTTATATGTTATAAGCAGATTCGCGTCACTTTTATATATCCTCATACACTTGTATTTTAAAGACGATTTTCTCTTTGTCTCTTTCTATTATTCGCAGTGCTTTGATATCTGTGTGTCAAAGACTTGCAGAAAAAACCCCACTGTGCAGCTGAGAGGAAATGTAGAACATTTTAGGTCCAAAAGAGAATCTTTTTTCATTAAGATATAAATAAATAAGAGCGTGGATTATATTTGAAGCTAGTTCTCTTTTATTCAGCATCTACAGCTATGATTGTGTTTTATAGAATGATATAAAACTTCTTTCTTTTATAGAACAGCTTCTCTTTGCTGCTGTAGACATCAGTGACTGGAGTGAATCACATTAATTTAATCCTGTACCTTTTGACACTCATGGGAGCTTTTCCACTGACTATGGTGAAGTCAGAATCTGTCTAATACATTTTAACTTGGGTGACAGAGTTTAAACCCAGGTGAAGCTGTTTCCTGCCAGAGCTGTATGATTTTATTTTCACTTATGTGTGTTTCTCAGCTGTGTAACGGGATGTTAATCCAGACTTCAGGTGCTGGGAGGAGTGTTAAAGAAAGAAGAGGTGTTTGATCTTACCTTTCCTCTCTTTAAGAGGTTTCCTGCCCTACAGAAAATGTGACGAGGAAGTTTTCCCTCCTTATGTCCAATTCTTGTCCTGGTAAGACTCTATAAAACCACTTTGGCAAAAGCCCTACTAGAAGTCTGATGTCTGGACACTGACCCCGGGCTCCTTGGGAGCACATTTCATGGCCTTTTTCATCCTCAGTCTCTCCAAGCTGGTGGGGTCTGGCTCAGACCCTGATGTAGGGTGCTGTTGGAATAAATTAAAATAGAAAAATCTGCAAAAAGAAGAAAGATGCTGTAGTGAAGCTGGTAGGGCTCAGTAGGTGCTCAGCTGTAGGGCTGTGGTATATGTGTAGGTGGAAAGGAAGAGGGCAAAACTAGCACTGCTGGTTGTGAACTGATGTGAACTGACTGGATTTGACTGATTCCAAGTCAAACTGGGGTTTTGGACACTGTGGTAGAGAGCACTTTTGTCATTACTGGTGAAAAGGCACATAGTTATTGGTTGTAGGGATGTGTATGAACAATTGTAGCAGGTGAGCAGAAATGGAATCCTACAAGACCCATCTAGGTGAACTGTTGCTTTATGCTTTTTATAATGAGTTAAGGTAGAATGGTATTGCAAGATTACCATCTATTTTAAATATTTTATTTTCTTGTATCTATTAGTTCCTTCAGTAAGTTTCTTTAATGGTAGGCATTTTAAACCTTAGACTTCTAACTAGGGACTTAATTTTTGATAATGCCAATCTGTACTTGTAAAATGGCATTTGAATGCTAAATGGTGTAGTTTTAAGTGCTAAAATTAGTTATTGCTCTCTGTATTCTAGAAAATAGAGGTATTATAAAGCTGGTGGAGCTATTTTTAGAACATGCTGTTATTTGGGAACCAATTCAAGATGAAAATTTTCTTTTGAAATAACGTAAGTGAAGCCTCCTTGAAGTCATTCTAAAAAATAGATTTGAATGACCTGTGGAAAAAGGGTAGTCAAAAAATTTTCTGTTTCTGTTTTGATTTGTTCTGTTTCTCAGACCCACTCAATTGAGCAACATCTTACTTGCAGCTGCTGCTGTTGGCCGGAAGGGTTACCAGGGAGCATGACCCAGACTCCTATTTGGTTTTGGTTTTATTCAGTTACTGACACAAATTGTTGCAGGTCCTCAGCAAAACAAGTGAAAGAAATCTACCAGTCCTGAGGCTTATACCCAGAGGCTTATGTGAGACACTGAAAAAAAGTTATTACAGTTATCAAGGGCTTGCAATAACTCAAGGGAGGGAGATGGGAGGGAGAGATTATCATGTTCTGCCAAGGTGGAATGGTGCTTTGCCCCCAGACCCCACATCCCTGAGAGCCTCTAGTGCAGCCGTCAGTCATTGGCACACTGGAAGCGCTGTCCCACACCACACCCCCTGGAGCCCCTAACCCAGATTCCCAATGCCTGGCAGATAAGAAGACCCACCTGGGTCGGTGGTGGCCACAAGAGGCCGGAGCAGACAAAAATCATGGCACAAGGCTTTCACATAGTCACAGCCCTGTTGCCCTTAGATCTGCATTGGCTGGTTCTATACTGGATCTAAGGTGGTAGCTATAATTCTCTTTCTCTCTCACTTTACCTCTTTACTTCCTAATTTCCTTGATGTTTGGGGAACCTAAACCTGTATGGGTTGGAATTTGCTAAGTCAATGCTTTGTGAAATGCTTTATGTTGATTGAATTGATGCCATGAATGACCCTTCCCCCCAAAAACAGGACTTCGAGCCACGTTAGTGTAGGGTAAGATAAAAAGTAAAGGTCCTTTAATAACACAGGGCCTACAGCCCACAGGAATACAGGATGACATGCATGTGTCTCAGTTCTTGTTTCCATGGCTTTTATAATAAGATCCCTCCAATCATTGCTTTACACATTTCTCAGTCCAGCCCCAGTCCCACCCCTGGTCCAACCCCCTGGAATTGGGTCTGGGGTCGTCAAGACCCTCTGTCTTCATCAGCTCTTCTTCCTCAGGCACACAAAGGTCTCTTGGAGTTCATCCAGTTTTGGCTTTTGGGTCACTCTGACCTATGTTTATGTTTCATTCTGTAGGCCTTCTGATATCCTTCAGCTCTACCTTGGAAAGGAGTCTAAACAAGATTAATTAACTAAAGGAATTTGAGCTCCCTGTTCTGGGACAGGGGTAGTGATAGAAAGGCATTAAACTTAAACTGTTAGAAATATTAACTTTCTAAAAATCTACAACTACTGTGTTCCTAAAATCTACAAAATGTGAAAATCCGAACAAAAACCCCTTTGGCATCAAATACATTTGCTTTAAACTTTTGCCAAGTTCCCTTATTTTCCGAAGTTTGGCAGTAAAAACATGTTGTTTTGACCCTCTGAAAAGCAATGTAGCATTTTTCCTGTGCACAGTTTCAAGGTATAAAAGTACCTAAGGCTCATTTAATAAATCTGTTGGGTGGATTTTTGGGGTCTTACCTCTTTTTGATGTAAAACCCCTTTGATGAGCTCATGAGGGAAGCATGGTGTCTCACAGCTTGACCCATGGGTTGCCAACAGGCAGCCTCATCAGCCTATGAAGGTACATGCTGGGGCAAGCAGTTGTGACTCTGATGTGAGCAAAGTGGATTTTTGTTGGCCAGGTTTGGTACATGTTATCTGAGTGTGCTTGCTAGAGTTCTTCCAAAAAGTAGCAAGGTTTCAGCATTCTACTCAAACCAGAACAGCCATGTTGATTTGAAATGTTGGTCGTGTATTTCTGTGTTCTAGAGGAAGAATTTAAATTTGAGGGCATCTTGATCACTGAAAGACTTCCCATCTATAAAACGCTAGAGATTTTGGGAATCAAAATAAACTTGCTTGCAGGTATAAGGTCCTGTATTTTGTCTCTCACATGGAGATGTGAATCGAGGTTTGACTTGAAATGTTAATATCACAACTGAGAGAGCTGCTATATCACTCAGCCTGACTCCAGAGGGAAAAGACCAATCACTTTAGAGTTAAGATGCATGAATAAGAAAGTGCACATGGGCCAGGAATGATTGACGTTCAGATGTATTTTTTTTTGACCCATGGGATGATACCTGAAAAACTCCTTGGGCTTAGAATAAATAAGGGTCACTGAAGAACATGTCTCAAGGCTGCTGCTACCACATAATCTATGGGTATGATAATGAATTTCCATACTCTGGAGAATAAGATTCTGTATTTAAACTGTTTAAACCGTGAAGTGATGTATACGACAGCAGCTTCCTTTTAGCTAATGGCGGTGTAGAATGTCTTTGTTGAGACTCACTGGAAAGAGTAGGCTAAATATTTAGTGATTTTACAGAAAATAAGACCAGCAGTTCCTTAATCTGCACAAGTAGCCAATTGAATCTGTCATTCCAGATCCTAATCTGATGGGAATCCTGCACCAATACAGCTGTGTATGCTGTGTACAGTCTGGACAGTCTTGGTTTGTGATTGAATTATGTTCAATAAAACATGTCTCCTTTTCAGGAGGTGATATATAGGCACTAAGTCTGGGGTTTGTAGCTGTTCCATGAAATACAGTTTTTCAGGTATATCTTAAAAAGGTAATGCAGTTAAGATTTTGCTCAACCAGTTTATGGAGCCTCTGAAAATAAATTTAATTTCAGTAGAATGACATCTCTCATAAAAGCTAAATCTGTCTTTCTTGAAGCTCAGTTTTTGAAATGAGAGCTGACAATGTCTTGTACTGTCAAATGTCTCTGCTTGTTTAGTCTCAGGACAGTCACTGTGTGACTTATCCTTCTTTTAGGCTGCAGAAGACAAAAGGTCACAGGGAGAACAGTATTTCTCTCCCACATCAGAGCTTGTATTAGCTGTCATTAGGAAATTCTTTGTATTCACATCTTGATTTTGGCAATGCCAGCTGTGAGTCGTGTAATGAACCTGTACAGGACCTGCAAGGAAGGGAAGCAGAGTGGAGGGGAAATGAAAGATAATAACATGGAAGCCTGGCAGAGTCACGCAGTGCATGAGTATCATCTGTCTGAATGAAGTCTCTTTATCTGGTAATTCTATAGCTGAAGAGTATTTATGGCTTCAGTCATATTGCCAAGCATATAGCAAGTTGCTATACAGACGTCAAATGAAAAGCAGAACTTTTACTTACCTTTGTCTGAATTTATGTCTTAGTTGAATGTGTAATACTTTCCCCCCATGTTTCTTCTAAGAATTTCTCTACCTTTTTTCTTTCTTTTTTTTTTTTTTAATATTGGAATTAGTCCTACTTGCAGGTATTAATGGCCACATTAAAGACTACATTTTAGTTACTGTGCTAAATTGGTTCCTGAAAAATCTGTGCTCCCAAAGCCTAATTTTTGCAGTGTAATATTCCAGTAATTTGAACCTCAAAAGTTTGAAATTCCGACACTTCTTGTTTGTAAAAAAAAAAAAACCACGGTATCCAAGTCAAAATTAGTCTGTGTGTGTCTCTCAAGCTCTTCAATGTTAGTTCCAGAAGAATTCCCTATGGCTTTCTAATAAAATTAAGTTTCTGGTAGGTTTTACATTAAATTATGTGAAGTATACAACTTCCAAAAACTGGATAAGGTTTCTATCAAAATTTGGTTTTCTAGACTGGCATTTAAGAATTTATGTTCAAAACTATGTGCCTGTAAAACACTGAATAAAAAGCAAAATCAGGAGATTTTCACTTTTTTTTTTTTAGCATATGTGAAAGTATGCCTTTATTATTCATTATATTTAATTTTTTTTCACTGCCAATGCATATGTGTTAAAACATGTCTTTCATTTCTGATCCTGCTGAGAAACTATTGTACTCTTGTGCATCAGAGACAAACATGAACATGTATCTCATAAGTAGAAGGAAAGGATTTGTAGGTTTTTAGCACTTTTATTGCTGTTAAACCCCCTCAGAGCAGCATCCTCTCGATACCATCTGAGGACCAGCTTTTTTTGAACCTATCAATGCAAGGACCTGAAATAATTCAATATTTTTATTGAAATAACCCTAAAATGTATTTGAATGATTTGAAATAATATTTATTTGTGTTTTGATATGTATCGAACTGCCCCAAAAGAATGTCACTGAGCAGATATATATAATAGCATTTATAAGATAACACTGCTGGAGCTAGAGCAAAAAGGCAGTACCTTGTGTTGTAGAAGGCTTCTGAAGTGCTATCACAAAGTTATATTAAATATTACCATTTATCTTTATTAGTAATATAATATTAGTAATTATTAATCATTAATCAAAATTAGAAACCATAGTTAGGAAGAGAACACATAGACACATGCTCAAATGCCATAGTCTATAGTAAATGTCTGTATTTTTGATTCAGTTTTGCCACATGGGTGTTTTTTACACATATCAGCCCCGGATTAGTACTTGGATGGGAGACCTCCTGGGAAACGCCGGGTGCTGTAGGTTCTAGTCCTGAGGACTTCACTGGCACTGTCCAAGCTCACTCGGCCGTGGCAGATGAACCTCAGGACTGAAACAGTGGGGCCAGTTCTGCGCACGCTGTGCCTCACCTAAAATCCACTGCGCAGGCTGGAAGGGCACACCCACGTGGGGACAGCCCTTCCCAAATCTGTGTTCGCGAAGTTTGGCCATACCATACCTTTTAATTTAATTTTTAATATTTTTCTGGAGTTGGAAGAAACTTGTGCCAGTTGGAAATTAAGTATAAACCATATGTAGAGTTATATGTACAGTTCTGCAGCAAGGATGTGACATCCTAAGAACAGCAATATTGAGAGAAATCGCTTTGTGTAACATCCTTTGTTTGCTGAGCATTGCCTTAAAGTGATATATTCAATAAGCTCTTTGCCTGGTATTTGAAGGATGGAACTAGGTGCTCTCTGGAAGTGAATTTTCTTTTTTTGAGATGACTGCCAATTTATAGTAATTAATGTGATAAGGACAGCAGCTGTAGCTGTCTCTTAATTCCTTCATCTTAGAGTGAGAGCTAGAAATGGATTAGTTAGAGATAAATATATCTTGTGGCATTTTCTCCTGAGAAAAAGCCCTTTAAAAATATTGCATTTTTGTAGCAGGACTGGCCAGCACAGTGATGAAAGCAATTTTCCATTGCTGGAGGGAATTGTCCATGGTGGACTGAATGCAAAAGATAAATGCTGGCTAATTTTAAATATGATGAATAAAATCTTGACTCTAGGCACTGAAAACAGTTCTGTGGGCTGATCTAAGGCTGCTTTAGCCCCAGGAATAAGAGGGTCTATAAGTTCTGTCTAGTGTGGATGAATTTACTATAGATGTCAACTGAAGATTAGGAAAATGGAGGACATCATCTTTGAGAAGCAATACTCTTTTAGGGCTCCTTTTGGGGAGGGTTTATCATCTTTCATAATGTGTTGCAGTGTTACATCTCAAGTGTGCAATGAAACATATTCTTAATTAAATGAATTATTTGGGAACACAAACACTATGGTTACTCAAGGATTTCCAAAGTTTGCAAAGAATTTTTTCTCTATTAAACAAATCATCACTGAATTAATAACTGAAATTAATTTCTGGAATCCCTTTGTTTTATGTAAATGAATTTACTGTGAAAGAGAAGTCCTGTGCTGTCCATAACTAAGGTACTTTATTTGGATACAGTTGACTTGACCATCTGTTACCCAAGTTTATTTGTACATCTAATCTGGATGGCAAGTTAATAGGGCTCTTTGCATTTTATGGCCTTTGGTGAGATAACTGTGAAGGCTGTTGGAAGGTGGTCTGGCTGTTTCACTGAGGTAGGTGTTGTTCCCTAGAGACCAGTCTGAGATTATCTCTGACAGTTGAAATCAGCAAATTAATTTTTGATTGCTGAATGAAGGACTAAAGCAAATTCAAATGAAAGATTCAGCAGTTGGTGGTGGTTTGAAAAGTGGGCATGGTTTTGCTACTTAAGAACAGATTAGATCCTTAAAAGTACTGTGCAGTCAACCTGTTTTATTGTTCTTACAAGTAAACACAGCATTTACTCCATCACAAGATTGCTAACAATACAGTGTGCATAGAATTGAAGATAGCAGAGCTTTGTGTTTTCCTGGTTTGACCTTTCAGCCTGATATAAAGACCATTGTGAAAGAGCTCTGAGGAGAATCCCAGTATCTTTCTGTGAAAACATGAAATCTTTTATGGTGTACCCTGAAATTAAAGGCTGTTGCAAGGGGAGAATTGGACAGCTGATTTCTTTGTGAGTTTGGCTTGGAATAAAACAAAGATAATATTAAGCATAACTCTATGAAGTGTTTATGGATGCCAGATAGATTTTTTTCTTGTCTTTTTTTTTTTTTAAATTAAATTGATTTGCACAAATTGATTCTCCTCAGAACCTCTCTCAACAAGGTGCATGTTGCAACACAGGAGCTTTCTGCAGCCTTTAAACTCAGTTTACTCCAAAAGAGCACCTCCTCACCAGCTGAATTTGAGGTGATCATAGTGCAAGTTTTGCCACAAACACTTGTGAAATTTGGATCTGTCTAGGCAAGATCATTATCTTGTGTATGCAGGTGTATTCCCAGAAATTTCTTTGGTATATTTGACTGTTACTTAATCACATTTGGGTGGTTTTTGGAATGAAATATATAAGTATTCTACATCTTTGAAGAAAATTCATGTAATTTTTTTCTGTCCCTAATGTCTGTTCAACTACAATTTAAACAAAATACTTGGAAAGGAGCAGTATACTTTCCTCCTGGTTCCCAGGTGGAAGGAGTCCAGGTCTTTCTAGCATGATTGTTTTTGTGAAAAGTGATGAAGCTGCTCATCTCACTCATGTGGAGTAATAACCTCACAGAAATTAGTTGCAATATTAATGAAGCAAAATACCACTCAGCATGATGAAAACTGGTAGGAGAAGGTGAAGTGCAGTTTAAAGCTTTTGCTAGGTCTTATAATAACTGGATTGTTTGTTCTCTGCAGTCTAAGTGGCCGAATGCAGAGGCATCTATGATTGAAAAATGATAGCATGTGGTGATGTGTGTGCTGGCAAGCTCAGAGGACACATTTGACATGGTGTGCCTATTCTGTGAAACTGCAAAGAAGCAGTTAAGATAGATGGAAGTCATGCAGCTAAAAATCCTGCATGTACTTTGAAAACCCATCCAAGGTACTTAGAGCCCATTTTTATTGCTGTCTCTCAGGATTTGTTCACAGTTTCTGGAAAACACAAGTATGTGCCGCTGATAGAAAGATGTCTTCTTTTTCTACTATCCAAATGCCAAACAAAGAGGAATGGAAACTGAAAGGAGGAAAAGTACTTTTGTAAAACCTGCCACTGGCAGGGTATTTTGGGGTCATTTTCAGTCAGGGTGTGTCATTCTCTGGATGCCCACAAGGTAAGTAAATTCCTGCCTAAACAACGTGCCTGACTTGCTCCTTTATTGCCAGGAGCTTGATTTGAAGGAGGTAGGTGTTACTTTGGCCATTGAAATTATGGAGAGGTCATGGACTTTCCCTGCTGAGAAAAACAGTGAGTCTAGTTTTACTGTGACAGAGCATCTGAGTTTGTGATTTGTAAAACGGGTCCTGTACATTTTTTGAATTATTTCTTTGTGAATACTTATGCAGAAACCAGGAGTTACTTCACTACAAAGAAAACTTTGATGTATTTGAAACTAATTATTGCCTTTCAAACCCATAATTTTGTAATTTTTTTTTGTTCAAACAAACACAATCAGATTTTATTTTTGTTTTAAATAGACTAATTCTTATTTCTTTGAATACTGTCTTCAACAGTATCTTAAAGACTCCAGGTGTTATCTTTGGATCTAAGATGGAGAGTTCAGGTTACACCCTATGATGACAGATTTTTCTCTACTTGAGGACAAGCCTCATGCCAGCCATCAGTATAAACACAGCAGGGATTTCCTTTTGTGTTCTTCCAGAACTGTCATAGTCATTATTTACAGGGTATAAAAGAGAATAGTAAGTAATTTTTTATCCTTCTTAATTTGTAAGTAACTAATGGCAACAAAAGGAGGTTCTAAAGTTCATCTGGCAGCTACATGTAGTTAAAAGTAGAGTGCCAAATGTGCATGTGGGAGGTGTTTCTTTTCATGTTTCTCTTTGGTGTTTCTCTTTTTTTTGGTGTTCATATGGGTTTATTCAATATACTGGACTAAATCCATCCAGTTTCATTGTATCCAAAATTGCACTTACAGTACTGCAGGATATAGTAATTCTAAGATTAGTGAGTAACTCTTGGATGCCTTTTAAATATGTTTATGCCTCCTATAATGAAGTACATATAATGCTTTTGTAGCTGTGGTTGTCTGGCATGAAAAAAAGCTTGTAGAAAAAAGTTTGGCTTCTCATTAGCTGGAAAAATCAGAGAAGCTTTCAAATACTTATGTCAGATACTTCTTTGTTGTTTGTTTTGCTTCTGTTTCAGCAAAAATGTCTAAGTAATCAATGCATTTAAAAAGAGTATCGCAAAAATGTCTTGAACGTTAGTAGAAATCTTACTGTGTGGACTCCAAGAGTGATCATTTTGTATTGAGCAATACCTGCTGCATCACTAGACAAATACTCCTTGTTCACAACTGTAAGAGCATCTTTAAGTCTCATTGGGACAGGTAGCAGGGGCTGTCTTGGAGCATCATGAATTTAATTACTTTTTCTACTGCACTTGGTGGTTCAAGCAATCAAAGGGACACTATCAACATATCTTAATTCACCATTCCAGGAAAGCATTCAGATCTGTCCTTGCTGCTCCAGTTACTCAGGATGCAGGCCATCCCCTGTTATTGTGGGGAACTCTAACAATCCACAAAACCTCTCCTTTATCTAGACCTCCATATGGCGTACCATTGGAGTACCCAGACATGTGCACTATTGTGTTTGGTCATTTTGTGCAGAAAATACAATTAGACTTGGCTGTCAGATGAAATCTGTCAAATTCCTCCTGTAGGAGCTGAACTTGGTCCAGCCCAATAAATACAAAAAAAATAGTCACCCATAAAATTGCAAGCAGAGCCTGTGATTTCACTTCACTTGGCTAAGATTCTGTGAGGTCTGGTAGGCTTCACTTTCTGGCTAAACAGCCTGTTTCTGTGATCAGCACCATTTCCCTGTTCCACCACATGAAAATCCATTGCAGTAAAGTAGCATATGGCTTTGCCCCACCTTTCCCTTAAAAGTCAGTTTCCTACAGAAAAATGGAACCCTGTATCTTTCTGATGAAGAACCTTAAAATCAAGACATGTTAAAATTGCTTTGCTAGGATAACCTTGCAAAGCAATTATTTTTATTGTTCCTTTCTGTATCTTCATACTTTTAATGTGCCCTGCCTGCTGTATATATTTGTATGTGTATATATATTGTATATCACAGGATGCAAAAAAATTACTTTATTATAGATCTCATAATGTCTATTTCTGTTTCTAATATATTTGGGAGCAGCCCATATTTCATAGACTTGTTTGTCATTTGTAATGGTTGAAATCTGATTGATGCTAGACAGGCTTACTGCCCTCAGGTGAGGAGTCACAGTTAACATGTCTCAGGAGGTCTGTGATAGGTTATGTGAGGGGTTTGGGCTGTGTGGAGTTGTGCAGATTCCTGGTGGTTAGGCCCATCTTTCAAGGATGAATGCAACAGATGTCCTTAACAGAGAGAAAAGCTGCAGAAAAATGCAATTTTTCAGACTAACTATCCCCAGTGGTCTAACACTTATACTCTTGGCCATTGTAGGCATCAGTGTGCTAATGGTCTATGTTTAATAAGCTTGGGACCACATCAATTGCAGTTTGCTGGTGATCCCAAGGAGAAGTCTGTGCCTGTGTGTGTGAGAAGGATTTTCAGGAGATGGTGAGTGTTGGACCTTTCCTTATGCTATTGGGAGAGCTTGTTTACAGTGCTGCTGGCCCCTGCCTCAGGTTTATCTTATTTTTTGCATCCTGGTCACTTGGCTGGCCAGCTGCCCGTGTTTTTAACTCTAGGGAAAGATCTGTGAGATTTTGTTGTTAAAGAGCTGCTTTTTAGATGCTTTCTCTGGCTCCGGCTTTCCCAAGCCCCAGCTTCCCAGCTTGTTTTCCAGTAGGTGACTATCTGGACTGGGGGAGGTAGCTGCTGCCTTTAGTATGGAAGGGAGGGGTCAATGGACTGAATTGGCATGAAGTTGCTATTGCTGTCCCACTTCTAGGCATTGAGGACAGATATTTCCTGAAAAGACAGTAGGAGCTGACTCATGACTTCTTTGCGTAGGTTGTGTGTGTACTCTGAGAAAATAAAACTGCATTATTCAGGTGCTATTAATCTTTTCTCAAAACCCTATTCAACAATAAGAATGTGGGAGGAGGAAATAATGCTTTAGAGGGCTTCCTGCATACCAATTCCCTTTTCTAGCATTGTATTCTTATTGCTCAGTGTTTGAGCTCACGTCAGTACAGTCTTTTCTTGTAATCATCTTCATTTGTAATGCTTATATTTGGTATGAAACATGTCACTCTGACAGGAGGCCATTCAGGGCTTTAATATTGCAGCAAGGAGACTAAAACTAATCTAGAAAGGAATCTAGAATTAATCTAAGTGCAATACATCTCCGAGGCTAACACAGTAAAAGTCAAATAATAGCAGAATGCTCTAAGGTGGTAATGTATGAAGTTGTAGCTAATTCACAGCCTTGGTCTAGTACTTTTTTCTGTTTATAACAGTGTGGACTGAGACTCCCAGCAAATATTTGACATTTTTGCTAGTGTCCAAAAAAAAAACTTTAACAAAACCTGAGAAGTTGGAGAAAAGTTCAATAGTATATTGAATACAGGGTAAACCTAAGTGTAGAACTGCAATGTCCTCTACTAAGGATCAGCAACATAATAAACAAAGTAAATTTTTCATAGAGGTCTTTCTCTGAGAAAGGGATGTGGTCTTTGCTTTATGCCTTGTTTCTCTGTGATGGTGCATTTTTTTATTCCCCCATCTCATCCTTTGGTGTTGTTTATTTTGTTTTAAAGCTGTAACTTGAGTCTTTTGATTTGCACTGCAATTGAGCTGATGACTTCTCCCTCATCAGGAAGACACTGCAAAAAATTGCTCTCTGGTGCCTTTTTGTGCTGCTGGAAACTTTTTTAAAGATTAGTACTCTATAGTTCCATTTCAAGATTCAGACCTTCATTCCATGCACCATTACCCATGGAAGAAGGAAAAATAGGCTATTATATCTGTAGGAGCAATGCTCTAAGCTAATGGCCAGTATAGGAAATGTGTACTTTGCACATACACCGCATTCATTTAGAGAGAGTGCATGACTTGGACATTCTTTCTTCTAATGGAAAAGCAGTTAATAGCATTGAATATGCTGTTATAGAAGAGACAGAATTTCCACCCACGTATCTCACATGAGAAGAACAGATAGAATCAGATCTGTGATAGAGAAATACTTCTAGGCTCAGTTAAGAGACATTTTGACACTATAGTTGCAGTAGTAAAGTTCAATAAAAACATTGGCATTTTATTGCTGAACAATTAAGATGGGAAGTGTGTGAACAAAACAGAATGTTCCTGCAAAACAAGAGCAAGAAAGCATCTCCTGTATGATAATCATACAAGGTGAAGTGGTGTGCTTTTTTCTGCTAGTGTCCCTTACTTTTACCTCGTGGCTTTTAATAAGGGAGTAGCATGAATTTTTTATACATGTGTGTGTGCACAGATCCTTTTTTATTGTGCATGTATATGTATATATTCTGCATATATTTTGAAGCATTCTATCTTCACAGGTGTATTTTCTTGTTTGAAATGGACTGAAAAGAGTGTCAGTTGATGAATGGCTTGTATTTGGATACATTCTGATTAGTCCTTTGTGAGATTTGCTTTCACATCATTAGTCTTTCTTAATTCATATGACCAACCACTCAGTTCCAACTGCTGATAAACCATTTTCAGTCTATAAACATTCAGTTTCACGTGGACTCTTCCCCTCTATATCATGGCACAAACAAAGCTAATCTTTCCAAGCAGTGCTTAAAAATGAGTACTTTAAATATGTGCCAGCACAGTAAAACTGTTTCAGGCTTTAAATGACTGGGACCTGCATGCAGATTCTTTCAGCCTTCAATATTAGCATTTCTTTACCTTGATGATCCACTTATAGACAACCACAGATTACGCTTGTCCTGGTTCTCTCTAAAGATGTTGGCACTGAATTCAGTTGTCTGCCAGTACCATATAAAATAGTGTCCCTCTAGATGAACTTGAATTGGGTCCAAAACATGTAAAAAACTAGATCCTCCTTGCAGAAGGGAGGTTAAAGAAAACCAGATGAACAGTTTCCATGTGAGATTCTTAACCTATGGGTTCTTCTTAGGATAACCTGTAGATAAAACTTTGTATGACTTGACCAATGACTGAAAACCATAAGAAGCCTTTGTGTCATTGTCCTAGTACAGCAGGTGGGACCAGCTATCACTGTGTGGGGGTGATCAAAGCTGTGTATTCTACCCCCTCTATTCATTTCCCAAGGACAATGCCCAGGGATTTATTAGCACCTTCACACCCAGCCCGGGGGGGGGTCGTGGCTGCTAATGGGCCATGAACAGTTCAGGGATACCCCATGACTCCCAGAGTTAATCACCCATTGTGTGAGTCCCTGCCCTGGGGGAGGGACTGGGTGCTCCCTGAGGGTACATATGCGGTGGGTAAGAAGACCTCGGGAAGGACTTGTTGGATCCAGAGGAGCAGCAGGATCTTGACAGGAGTAGACCACCGGTCTTGACTAGACTATGACTGCCACTCTCGACCAGACTACAGCCATCACCTGCACCAACAGGTTTCTCACTTCCTTTTGCTTTGGACTTGGCGGAACCACGCGGGTCTCAGCACAAGGGCTAACAAACCCCTTCGGGTTTGTGCCCCAGGACACTGGGTTATACTGCTGGGTTTTGTGAGTGGAAAGCAATATCCCTTTGTGTCAGTGTATTTATGGTAATATCTTTCATTAAATTGTAACTCTGACTTATAATCTCTCTTGTGGTGAATCCATTACTCCTGCGGGTTTATCTTTAAGCCAGCACAGTCATAGTAATCATTCTGAAATTAAGTACTGATGTTTCAAAAAGACCTAACTGATTTTGGTGTTTTAATTTCTATTTTCTTTTAGAAGACACTGTGTGTAACTACTCGGAAAATGTTGCTTGGCCTCCTTTTTTTTTTTTTTATTTCTCCACTAGTCTGACCAAATCTGTGTCTTTGTCCCAGTCATCTTAATTTACTTTAATAATTTTCTCAGTCTCTTAAGGCATCTTGGTGTTCAGTCCTTTTCCTCATCAGCTGTAAATGCCTTTGTTCCTTACTGCCATTTCCTTCCTCCAAGACTTTTGCTTGTGGGTTCCTCTCCTTGTCCTAACCAGTTACCTCTGGACACCTCGTTTTGTCCTTCAAATCCTCCTTGATTTTTACTGCACTGTGGTGTTGCATTTGTAACATAAGAATGTCTTAGCATTTGTCTAATTTTCTCTGAATACTAAAGATTTTGCATGGTCTTATGTAAGTCCCTAGTCCCACTTGAGTTTCTTAAAAGGGGTTTGGGTCTTTGGTACTCTAAGGCAGCACAAAGGAAAAACACAACAATGTTTTCCAGGAGGTTAAACAACACTCTTTTACTGGAAAACTTAAGAAAATAACGGATTAATAATGATACTTTATCGTTTACAATCAAATACCCTGAGATTAGCTCAGTTGGTTAAAACTTGGTTGTAATAATGCCAAGGTCATGGGTTCAATCCCCTGTGTGGGCCATTGACTTAGAAGTGGACTTGATGATCCTTGTGGGTCCCTTCCAACTCAGAATAGTCTGTGATTCTGTGAAATACCTTTTGTTTTCCAACACACAGTATGAAAAACTGACTTGTGAAATGTATCACTGTATTAATTTGATAATCCTGGCAGGAATACTGATCAGAAAACAGCAGGCTATAGCCTCTGAGATCCCTGTGAATAACGTTAAGGAATTATGTGACATATGAATTACGTTCCCTTTTCAAATTTGTTATACATCATAACTCCAATTATATTTGCAGTTGAAAAAGAAACGTGCTTTGGAAACTGGTTGGAAAATTTCTATTAACTGGAATTACAGCAGAGATTTTGCTGGCACTAAATGTGTTTGAAAACTCCATTATTCATGTCTCTTTAGTGTTAAGTAAAAAGTGTAAGAATGCTAAGAGCTGAGGATGTGGCTGTGTGATCTTCATCTGATGTGGAAGGGGCTTTCTTTTAAGTGGATGGAAGGTTAAAAATACCTTTATGATTTTTGGTTTACAGGAAATCATAAGCTTATTAATGGCCACAGCTTATTAATGATGTGTGAAATATAGAATTAAAGCTTTCAGGCTGTTGTATTCTGGCTCTGAATTGCAATTCAGTGTCATTTTGAGATGGATATTGCCAGCCTGGTCATTCTTGAAAACTTGAGAATTTCATTATTTCTGTGGGCCTAATTGGGTTATTTTGCTATAGCTGGACAGCTGAAGCAAGGATAGATTTTGTTAAGTTAGGAGAGCTTTTGTGGAAGGCAAGGAAAGGAAAGCTTTGTGGCAAGGCTGATTTGAGCATTGATTTCTTGAGAGTTAAGCATGGGATGGCTTAAGTCCTGAGTGCAGGACTACTGAACAGGGGCTGGTCTATATGTCTGCTCCCAGGGGAAGGCAATGCTATTGCACTTAGTAAAAATAAAAGACCCTCAATAATTATAAGAAGTGCCTGTACTAAAAAAAATCAAAACAAAAACAAGCCCCCCAACACAATAACAACCACCAACCACCCTGCCCCCAATCCCCCCCAAAGAACCACCAGTCTCTGCCAGTTACTTCATCTTCTGTAGGATCACTCCAGTTCCCAGCCCTTTGTAGTGCTCCCTGGCACAGTTTTGTTAATTAATCTTTAGCTTTTCTAGATTCAGGGCAAGCGGTGTTTTTCTACTTTCTCAGTCTCTGGCAAAGCACTTGGCAGGGGGGGAAGTGCAGAAGGGAAACAACATTCTTTCTTTAGACCAGGCAATTGCCAATGCAAGTTAGAATTCAGGTTGTTAAGCAATAATCCCTGTGAACTATGTTAAGGAATTATGAGAGATGGAGAGATAATTTCAATAACAGAAGTAAAAGAATGAGTACTACTGAAATTAATTTGCATTAATACATCTACAAAATACCATTATGCACAACTCCCTTTACTTAATATAAACACAATTCTGCCTAAGCCTTTAGTAGGTCTGTAGCCATGGCATTTAATTGCCAGCTGCCTTTAAACCTTGAGCAGGTCAGCAGAGACACAATGCTATCAGGGATAATTTGTCATTTATGTATTTCCATGGAGTGATATATAATGTCTTGCTGAGAAGGGTCCTTGTGGGTGTCAAACACTTCTGCTGCTGCCTGTAATGGAAATAAAAGAAAAAATAAAAGGCTGGCAAATAGATGTTTCTGTAAATGTAACTTTTAGTTTGCAAGTAACCTTGAGGCTAAAAGATAATTTCACCTCTGCTGGGGGGCAGTAAAGAGGTGGCAGGTGAACAATTCAACCTCTGTGTTATTTATTGATTGAAAACAACTCCCAGCATGCGTGCTGCTTCTGAAATTTATTGAGGCCAGTTGAACATACAGAGTGTGATATTCACAGACGTGCTCTCTTCCCTTTCCTCATTTCAATTTTTAAGTGCTTCCTAGAGACAGATATAGAATCAGTCATCACGTCTGGCATGTGGTGTGCATTTAGGGCTGGAGCCAAAACCTACTGAAGTTGTTGGTTGTCTTTCAATTGACTTCCACTGGCTTTGCCTCACGCCTTTAAGAAGAAAAAAAGAAAAAAAAATGGCTGCATATGGTACTATCTAAAAGAGCTGAAACAAATACAAACCTTGCTTATCCTCTCAAAATAAGTGGAGATTGGATAGGTGGAGAGAGGGAACAAAGAGGAGTAAAACTGCATAGTTTTAGTACCTTGTGACACTGACCATTTTTTTTAGAATTTTAGAACCATAGAGTTTGGAAAAGACCTATAAGATCATGGAGTCCAACAAGAAGGTGAGGTGGTACCTTCAAAGCAAGTGTGTTTTGGTTTGTTTTGATTCTCCAGCAGGAAATGCCTGGGCAAAAAAGGATCATGCTTCGCTGCAGGGTTTGACATTGCTCCTGTTGGGGCCATGCTTTGTTTGGCCACTCATGACCTGCCTTTCTTTCTGACTGTGCACATCGCTGGAATTTATGGACCCTAGAAATGCTGAAGTCTGACAACCCTGGCAACACAAAGTAAAAATTGCTTTATAAACACACATCCATCTCATATTGTTTCATGTTGCCAATCTCTTGTGTTTTCTTTTTTAGTCTGCACTTCTTACACCTTGCAAAGGCAAACAGTCACTTTCCCCAGCTGCCCCTGTTTTACCAAGGCTTTGTGAAGGAAAGAGAAATTTGTTGATGGTTAACTCCACTTCCACATTCATCACTTTCAGTCATTGTGAAGGTGTCTAATTGTCTTTGTGTTGCTCTATTTTAGTTGTTGGTAACTTTTCCAGGGTCGTCCTTCACGTATGCTCACCAATGCTGTTTCTGAGTGCCAGTTGTTGGCTATTGCTGCTCTGCTCAAGAGATGAACATCATAACTCTGGACCAGCTGGAATAATCAGTCCAAAGCTGCTGTTATGGTCTCTTCTGCCCCCATGTTTCCTTTTGTGTCTGAGGCATGTGCAGCCTGTGTGAGCTGGGATGGTCCGTGGCTTCAGTGCTTTTCCCAGGCTGTGGGATCCAGCTGTGCTCAGCCCTGGAGTGTTCTCTTAAATCCTCTACTACCTGATGGGGAATTAGTCGAAATGGGGCCGAGTTCTCTTTCTGGGCCCAGATTGAAAGAATAAGAGGTGATAAACAATGAAGGAAGGGAGGTTGTGACTGGATATGAGAAAGAAATCCTCACCCTTGCCAAGGTGTGTCAGCAGTGCATGGGTTGGACTAGGAGCCTGGGAAATCTCCATCCATGGAGATGGTCAGAGAATGGCTGAATGCTCCTTGTACTGAATGACCAGACCTCCTTGTGGCAGGGCTGGGACTGGGCCCCCCATCATACCTTCCAGCCTTCATCATCCTGGGATCTTCTGATCCCATCATCTCATATAGATATGCAGTTTCATCCACTTGAGAGAGTATTCTCCTATCCTCCTAATCATGTATGGCACTGGTGTTGTCATGCTTTTGAAATTTCTAGAAGTTTCCAAAAAACAGTGTTGGAAATGTAGGTTGCAGCCTTCCAGTACATAGAGGTGGGTTATAAAAATAGAGAGAGCTACTTTTTACATGGGCAGACAGTGGTAGGACAAACACTAACAGTTTTAAACTAAAGGAGGAGAGATTTAGATTAAACATTAGAAGTTCTTTGCTGGGAGGGTGTTGAGGCACTGTCACACATTTCCCAGAGAAACTGTGGATGCCCCATCCCTGGAGGTGTTCAAGACCAAGTTGGATGGAGCTCTTAGCAACCTTGTTTATAGGAAGGTGTCCCTGCTCGTGGCAGGGTGGTTGGAACTAGAGGATCCCACCCAGTCCAAATCATTCTGTTTCTGATACTTCAGGCAGTTTTAAAGAGCTGCCTAATGATTACTAAGGGTAATGCCATGGTGCTAAGGAAGAGAAAACTCTGTTCCAATAGGAATGGAATGGTTCCCACAAGGCAGGATATTAAGTGCTCTGTGCATAGCAAGAAGGATGTGGCAAAGTGAATGGATCTGCCATGGAAACACACAGGGGTCCAAGTATTGGGCTGCAGGGAGCACCAGAGGCTGGCACTGACATCAGAGGGTAACAGACAACACCTGTGTGAGGTTCAAGCAGGTCAGGAATCTGCTCTGCTTGTTTGCACAACTCAAAGAGGAGCTGGAAAGGTTAGGGATCATTAGGGTGACTGGGGAAGTCAATGACTGGTGGATCAGTTCTCTACCTGCTCTGAGGCAAATGTACCAGCCAAATGCAACTCAGAAAGTGAAGGATCCTCTGCCTTTTCCACAACAGGCAGGAGGAGACATAGGAGATGGGGAGAATGGAGTCAGGTCCCTGCTCAGAGTGGCAGGTGAATCCCCTCCTGGCTTCCTTCCCCTCTCCACTTGCCCCTACAGCATAGGTATGAGGCTCTGGAAACAGAGGGCCAGGAAAACAATGATCTTGAGGAAGGACTGTCTCAGGGGTTGTTTAAGCAGAATTAGCCAGATAGGCATATTGCAACCAGCTCTAAAAAGGAAAAAAGAAGGTTTTAGGTGACTTTCTGATGGGGAGAATGGAGGGTCAGATACACAGACCAGACCCAAACCACAGGGAAGTCTGCTACCTCCCTGGGGCCCAGGTAAGGGATGTTACCAGGATGCTTCCTCATTCAGTGTGGCCCTCTATTAGTATTCCAGGTGGGTAGAGATGAGACTGAAGGAAGAAGTCCCAGGGTAACCAAAAGGGACTTCAGGGCTCTGAGGCATTCAGTTAAAGGTACAGATGCGGAGGTGATATTCTCCTCCAATATTAGGGGGAAATACTGACAAGAATAGGAAAACTCAACTGATAAATACGTGGATAAGAGGCTGGTGGCACAGATGGAATTTTGGGGTTTTTGACCATGGAGTGCTTACATGGCACCAGGCTGGCTCATGTCTCAGATGGTACACCTAACTCAGAGGGAACAAAGGATTATGGTTCTGAAGTTAGCAGTGCTGATTGAGAGGTCTGTAAACTGGGCTCAAAGGGGGAAGGGGATATGAGCAGGTTCACCAAAGCTGAGCCTAGAGGTGGCAGGCCTGTGTTGGTCACAAATCCCTTAGCCCAGCTGAAGTGCATTGTCTTGGTTTGAGGGGAAAAAACAAAATATTTACCCACAAGTGGGAGAGGGGGCCTTCTCCACAATAATCACACCACTCTTTATCAAATTTAAGAAAAGGAACTTTAATACAAGAAGGTTAACTGTCCCTAACTGCTATATATATATGTAAGTATAGGTATAACTATAAACAGACCAGAGCAAACCGCTTCCCCAACACCACAAAGAAAAAACAAAACAAAACAACAACCCCCACAACAACAAGTTTCCTTTGGGAGAAGAATTATACTTATGGCAGTATCAGTGTCACAGCCCGGCTGGCTGCGGAGTGAGTTTCCAGTCCCTCTCCAGCAAGACAGATGTGCAGTGAGCTCTCAGATGAACTCTGTCTCTCCCCCTGTGTTCCTTGTCCAAGAAGCAGAAACACCAGTGACCAGGAGCAGCAGCAAGCAGCCAGAAGCAGTCTGGGGCAGGCAGCAGCAGCAGCAAGCAGCCAGAAGCAGTCTGGGGCAGGCAGCAGCGAGACGGCTTCTCCTCTACCCAGCACACACACACAACTCCCAGCCATGTGTAGTCCCCAAGAACAAAAAAGACAAACCTGCCCCCACCCAAGTGATCAGCAGTTAACTGGTTTTTTTTGTTAACTACTGGCATGGGCGGTTAGTGGCAGAGGAGAGATTTTACATAATGATTCCAAACTACAACATGCATGTATACTGATGCATGCAGTACGGGCAGCAAGCAGGAGGAGCTGGAAGCCTTTGTACAGCAGGAAAGTTATGAAGTAGCCACTACAGTGGTAATGTGGTGGGATGACTCATGACTGGGGTGTTGCAATGGATAGCTATAAGCTCATTAGAAGAGAGAGGTGAAGCAGGAGATGTGGTGGGGTAGCACTGTATGTTAGGGAGTGTTTTGGTTGTATGGAAACCGATGATGATGAAGATGACAAGCTTGAATGTCTCTGGATAAAGATCAGGGGGATGTCATGGTGGGAGTCTGTTATAGATCCCCCAACCAGGATGAACAGACAGATGAGACATTCTACAAGAGACTGGTAGAAGTCTCACAGTTGTCAGCCCTTGCACTTGTCGGCAACTTCAGCTTGCCAGATGTCTGCTGGAAATACAACACAGCTGAAAGTAGTCTAGGAGCTTGTAGTGAGGTGGGACCAGTCCCTTATACCATGTCTAAAGTGAGAGGACCAGAGGAAATGGGTTTAAGCTGAGACAGGGGAGATTCAAGTAAGATATTACAAAAAATTTTCTCACTGCAAGGGTGGCCAAGCATTGGAATAGGTTGCCCAGGGAGGTAGTGGAGTCACCATCCCTGGAGGTGTTTAGGAGGAATCTGGATCTGATGCTGGGTGATGTGGTTTAGTGGCTTAGAGGTTACAGTGGTAGGGGTAGGTTCACAGTTGGATGTGATGATCTTAAAGGTCTCTTCCAACCTTGATGATTCTATGATTCTACTCTCCAGACAATTTAGATTTTTTTAGCTATATATCCTCAGCTATTTGGCTATTTTTACTTTTATTATGTTCTGAGGAACTCACCTAAGTATCAGCTGAGGGACCACAAGGTGCAACTCAGTGTTTTCATGGAAATCTGCATGTGTCTTACAGAAGAGATGTTTTTAAAGAATAGCCACACCTTTATTTTTGAAATTTGGGCTTGTCACATAGGTATTCTGTCTCTGGATGTCTTTAGGGTACTTTTGGAATTTTGTCTGAAAAATTGGCATTTATTTTATTTAATAATAAAAAAATTCCTTGTATAAAAAAATCCACAAATAAAAAAATAAGGCCAGCAAAATCACTGCTGATATTTTATGTGAAATGAAGAGCCATGAGGAGAACTAGATGAGGCCCAAGCACTGCTAGGAACACTTCAGAATCCATTAATGCAGAGCGAATTGCTAGATTGGGCCATAATTATATAACATAACACCAATTTAAATAAACAAGCATTTCTTTTATTATTCCCAGTGGAAGCAGCTTGCAATTTTACAAACACTAGAGCTTTCTCAAGAAAACAACTGCAAAACTCTCAGTGAAGGCAATAGGTAAATTTGCTTTAAAATTCCACCATCTGGATACAATCTGGAAAACTGGTCTTTAAAACAGATAATAATAATTAAAAAAGCTGTCATCTATTTTTTAGCTCCAACTGCTGTTCTTAGTGCAGTCTAGGTTGGAATATGGCAAATACTTTAATTGAATTCTTGTTCCTCTACACTAACTATGATACCCATGGTGTATGTTCATGATTTGTGGTTTTAGAGCAAGAAAACTTAGCCACAGTATTTTTCTTTCTAAGATTTTTATAGCTAACAGAAGGGCCTGAAGTGAAGAAGAAGAGATATAAAAAATATGGATTAAATAACAAAAAAATTAAGCTAATTAAAAATGGAAAGATGTGTAATGAAGCAAAATAAGGTGATGTTCAGGCTTCAGTGTTACTGTTATAGGGAGATACTTACAGAGCTATCAGCTTTTCCCTTTAGCCAGTGCTGTGGGTAAAATATATTCCCGTAAAGTTAATTAAAAATCTCTGTATTAAAACTGGTTGCATGTGTTTCTGTATCATAATTGGTTACAGCACCTAAAAGGTATGCAGATACATGGGATGAAATATCTAGTCTATGATGTCAGAGGTGACTGACTGGCACGAGGGAGGTAAATTATGGTGTAGCCAACCCTTAGAGCTTTGCAAATTGCTGTCTGAATTAAAATTTAGCAGAAACATTGCATTTTTCAATAGATAATCAACAAACCAGACACATCCTGCTGTTCTTTGTCTTTTGGGTCTCTTTATTTAATGGTTTTCTTTCAGAGATCATTTCAGCACATTGCAGAGGCTGTATGAGCATTAATAAGCACTTTGCTGAATTTTTGAAGACTGGAAAATAGAGCTGGGAAGTGCAGATCAATTAACCCTTGGTCACCAGGTAGTGCAGCAATTGGCAGGGGACTGCTGCCAGTGCCACGCTCAGCCTGCTGGCATGCTGCTGGGTCAAGGAAGGTCTCTCCTCCTCTTCTTCCACCTCATGAACTGGGGTAATTCCCAGGCCTCTCACTTGCCCTGCTCAGCATATAAATTCAGCAGGAAACGAGTGAATCATAAATTGCTTATGCTGTGCTCAACCTGTAAATCTGGCCTGGGGTCCTTTCTAGCCCATCCACTTCAGGGAAGCTTGAATTGCCCCTCAGGATCTTTGTGCTGTGACACAGCACCCTTGTGTTAAGGTCTGGCCACTGAGGCTTCCTGCCTGGCTCTCTGGACCCTGTATCTGGAGAGCTGTATGTTTGAAAGGATTGAACACTTTTGCTGAAGATGGCAAATGTGGCCTACTTCAAAACATGGGGGTCTTGTGCTCACTTTGGACAGCAGCTTTCCTTGGCAAAAGAAACAGGGCTGGATTCCCACCTGTTGTAAACCCAGTGTCTCTGCTGAAGAGAGCTGGTCTATACCACTGAGGGTCTGACCCATCATAGCTTGGGTGCAACAGCATTAAGAGCATCTTTGCACATTGAAATAATGAAAAATGAGCTCCCGTGTAACAAGGAGGAAAGCAGCTATTTTACCCTGTTCAGTCTGAATGAAAAATAAATATGAACCAACTCTACAGAACTGTTAGGGTTTGTTTTCTTCTGTTCTCTCCCTGTGTGGTAGCCTGGAGTCAACCCTCCTCTTCCCTGTTGTCTTGTTGTTCTGAGCTTTACAGAAGTTCATGCAAATCCCAACAGTAAATTTTGATGGAGCCTTTTAAGAAGCAGTGGCTCGTGGTGCTCAGGCTTTTCTGCAGGGGGTTGATATCCACATCTGTATGTTAACGATTAAGCTTCTCTCTTAAACCTTTTTCATCAAGCTTCAAAGGTGAGAGAAAACAGTTTGGAAATCATATTGTTGTTGCTGTTGCTTTTTTACCTTCTGGAAACTATTAGGAAGTGATAATAAAAAGGAAAGGGAGGCCTGCTTTTTGTGGTGATGTATCTTTAAGTTAGTGAACTGGTTTGGTTAAAGAAAATGAAACCTCTTCACAGGTTGTACATTGTGACTTGCCAGGTGATAAACAAGGCAGATCTTCCAGAAATAACTTTCACAATACTCTTCATGTTGGGCATTTTATTAATTATAAATCATGATAGTTATTTTACTCTCCAATTATAGCTAAAATTTTATTCCTTTTAGAAAACAGGTGTCTGATACGTTATAATAAGCCACCAGCATGCAGGACTCAGATTAAAGAAAAATCGAAAATAAAATTTTTTTGGGGGGGTAGCTGAATTCCTGTTAGACCTAAGCATTGTTTCTTCTGGAGCCTGGATTCTCAGCAAATATCTTCTGAATGTAGCTTCCAGTTAGGGTTTGAAAATTTATCAGACCATTCCTTATTTTGAGTGACTTTAAGAAGAGATGATTAATTTATAAGTTGGAATTTTTTCACAATCTTACACAAGAGAAAAATGCCTTCTTTGCTTTGCAGTTGATGCACGGGTTGTGTATGGGAAGAGGTGGCAAAATGATTGTCAGTAAAGCAGGCTAAGCCAGATAAGGTGTCTGTGCAGACTGGTTTTCAATCCACAGAATAAATATGAGACTAGATTCAGCAATTCCATCTGAAAGGCTACAGATTACTTGGAGATGGTTTCATGTTTCCTGAAGCATGTCAGTATTTTCTGACAGCTCTGGAGGGCAGCATTGCACTTTGGATGAGAAAAGGCTTGTTCTTTGTGCCTTCATTAATGGAAAAAAATGAAAAAGTGAATAAAATAAGTTTTTAAAAAAGTATGTGTGTGTGGGAAGGGATACAGGAACAAAATGAATGAAAGAGAAATAAACCAAGGAAAAATGCAAGAAAAACAGTAACTGAGAGTATGCAGAGGGAGGGGAGGAAGGTGTGTTTATTTTTGGGTTTACGTTGTCTGTTCCTTTTCAGAGTTGTGTAAACTATAGCATTAAAGAATTGAGATCTTCCAGTATAAGCTATACTGGACAATTGATACAACCTCTTGAAATGGAAAGCTACTATTATTTTGTCTCATTCCATGTGATGATCTGTTAATCCTTGCCTATCCATCTCCTCACCTTTTCTGCTTCTATACAGCCACATGGAGCATTCATTTAAACCCACAGCTAATAAAGGATCAAATTGGAAGCATGCTTTGCCTGCAAGTTGCCTCTTAAAACAAGCAGCATAAGCACCCTTTAAGTCCCACTGTGCCTAGTGAGAGCTGTATTAGCAGTAGCTCAGGGCAGCAGGCAGGAAGAGGTTGAATGCGCTTCTTTTCTTTCCTTTCCTTCCCTTCCATTTCTTCCACGTCACCCCATTTTTTTCTGTTGCTACCACTCTTGGTTGTCCTCATCTCTTTCAATTCTGAATTGTGTCTTCTGCCAGAGAGAGGAAACATGCAACCTCAATGCCAGGTTAGACAGGTGAGAGCCTGGTGGCTCATAGTGGTCTGCTCTGGGTTCCACCAGGCTGCTGCTGACTGGTGCAATATGTGTGACCATTTTTCTACAAGTTTTTTATTATTCACTTGCTGTTAGTTCCATCATGGTCCAAAGGTTGTTTTCAGGATTTCTCTAAGTGAGCTTACCTGATATGGAGCTGTGGTGCTTCACAAAGAGGTGATCAAGGTGTTTGCAATCCAGAGCCAGGCCCAAATATTGATGCTCAAACCTGTTTTTGCATGAAGTCTGCCTTGTTATTGCAGCTGGAGTTTAGTGCAGCTCCCTTCCCATGTGATAACTTTCCCTTAGTATGAGATTTTGGTTTGCTTCAGGCCATTTCATGTCAATGTTTTGTTTGCCTAATGCATAAAAGTGTTCAAATGCAAGGCAGGATTGCAGTGATGGTGCTGTGGGAGTAGCAGTGGAACAAGTTCTTGGGATTTGTGATGGTCTCTCTGTGTCTTGTCCAGCATGTTGTCTTCATGGACCATCAGTTCCTGTAGCTTAACCAGAGTCAGGAAGGAACTTGGCAAAGCAGACTTTTTTTTTCCAAACACACTGCTTAAGTCTAGAAAGCCACACCTATTATTTTTTTCCTCTCTGAGTAACTTAAGTCAGTATAAGTTTCTTAGGCAAGAAATAACTTTAGAGAAAGAAAGAAAATATCTTGGGATATACGAGACAAAGGTTGGAGGCCATGGTCTGCCCAGTTCAGGAAGGGGACTTGGGTCTGGTATTCTGCATGACAGGGGAGACCTGGACTGTTGTTAGTCTAATGCTTTGTGCTTGCTTTTTGTTTGTTTATAGAAAAAAAAGAATCCAGAGGTTAAGATTTGTCCTGACATAATATAGGAAATAATTTGAAATTTTCAATGCTTTTTCAGGAAAGGTAAATAATCTGCATCCCACACTAAGCTCTACAAATGTGTGTGAAAACTCTCGCAAGGACGAGCCTTTATGTTTGAATAGCAACCTTGTAAATGGCATTGATTTAATCTAAATGAGAAGTTATGCTTTCCTCATATATAGAGGAAACTTTTGGAAAGAAAGAGGGAACAGGAGGAAATGTTTTAACTTTGGCTGAAAGTACAGATAGGGTAGGATATGAAAGACCACAAGAAGATTAATTGCTCCTGTTGAAATTTAGCTTGACTGCACAAGGTGAGACAGTTTAATTATTTAATCATAGTGCTGTCTTTAGCTTTCAAGGCCAGGAATGTAGTGATTTTGTTTCCTTCCCCACCCTCCTGTGTTTAAGTTATGTGACTTCTTGTATCTAACCTTTCTGACCTCTTTTTGAATAGGATGAAGAATTAAAATTTATTTCTTGGCATGATAGTTTATCCTTGTGCCTTTTGTATGCCTCATGTCAGTTTGAACTGATGGACTTTGCTCAGCTGATGGAGTGCTGTGATTTATTGAAAACTCTTGCAGTTGTAATTGTTTATTTACTCAAATTCCAGAAGAGTCTAGAAGATTTAAAACAGGATCAATGGGTTTATAAGAGCTCTACAAAAATTCTTCCTTGTTCTTGGTTTCAATGTCTCTTCCCTTTTTTGATAGGCATTTTCTTCCTTTGACAATTTAGTTTTATTGTGGTTTGATTTAAGCTTTAAGTATGACCTTTTTTCCTTCTACTTCAAGACTGTTCCAAGCTTTCATTGAAAGGACAAAAAAGCAACTTTTAAACCCAGTGAGAATTAGGAGCAGAATGTACTGAAGTCATAGAACCTTTCCATGGTCTTTGGTCAGCCTGGAGAGTGTCTGTTAGGCAGTAGTTTAACAGGGTGCAGCATTTCCAGGTGTGTGATTTATTGCAAGTGATGCTGCTTTGCTTTAGTAGACTGCTTGGTGAGCTCAGCTTAATCCTGTTTTCCTAAGGACACTGCTTATTCACTTGACTGTAGGCTGCCTGGTCAGTTGGTCCCATCCTCATGCTGCACCTCCTTTCCCTTGATGATGATGGAAAATGGTATTCTACAGCTTTTCCTTTTGAGTACTAACAACATGTAGTGTTCTCTAGTAAATAACTTACTCATGCAGCTTTTATTTGAAAATGTGGGTTTACGGACAAATTAAGAAATAGTTGAATGGTTTTCTGTCTGCATGTCATTCTAAGGTTGTGCCTCCCATCTGATCACATCTAACTCAAACTATTTTCCATTTTCCTGAATATTTTTATGATACAGGGTTAAAACTTTTGATTGCTATCCCCCACCATCTCATGAAATATCAGTGGTGCTGAATGCACAGTTTTATTGTTTCCTTTGCTGCTTTCAAACTTAGACAGAAGCAATCTAGAGATTTGCTGGCAGTTTGTGAGTCAGGAATGAAAGGGGAGTGAAGCAATCCCACCTCTATGACATCGTATTAGTAGTATTTATTGCATCTTGACTTGCATGACATTGTTCGTTCATCAAACTTGCACTGGATGTTGATGATTCCAGGCTTATATCAGTCTAAAAAGGCAAAACTTGGGTTCTCTGTTTAATAGTTTGTTTTCTATTTACAGCTTGCCTTTAAAACAATTTTTTAAATTTCATCAGTTCAGGGGATATTATTGTTGCAGTGATCTTATTGATTGCATTTTATCTAACTTCCAGAGGAATGGCATCTTTAGCTCAAAGGCAATGCTTATAGATAGTATGTGATCAAAGGTTTCAGAGAAAATGTTCTTATTACAGGACTTAGCATATTTCTTCAACATGTTGCAGCTTTTTTCAGGATCTCGCTGTATTCAAGGCAGAATCATTTTACAAATTCATACAGCATTTCCTCAAGTGAGATATTGACCAGCTATTTGCAACTAGTACCTAAATTTATCCCTTTACAGGAAACACAATTGAAACTATAAAGCACATACATTCAAGTATGAGAAGAAATCCTATTCTCAGTATAAATTCAGGTTGCTGAAACAATAAGCAGTCTGTCACACAGATAAAATTCCCATCAGATGGTGTTGGAAGCAATAATAAGACTCAGAAACCTCCAGGGCTCCTCTCAAAGCATACTGGCAAGCGTCTACCTGGTGGCCTTGTTCATGATGTTAATCCCCTAAAACTCTGGGCAAATATTCTTTCCTCACAGAGTACTGATGCCGTGGGAAGGCAAACAAAAGGTTGTTGTAGAAGGAAAGCCACTTGGAGGAGCTAACAGCAATAAAGCAGCAATGGTAACTCCTTCTAACATTCTCCCTTGAAACCCCAGGGTTGTTCTGGTTTGGATGTCTAGGGGCCCATGTGTGCTGTGGACATGCTGACAGGGCATTTACCAGGCATATGGGAATTCACTCCTGGACTATGGATACACATCATTAATTTGGTCATAGCATGGATGCTTGTGTTATCCCCTGCAGAAAAGGCCATGTTTTGCCTTTTGAAATACAACTTTCCCACCTTCCTGATTAGTTTAACTTGCTGCTTATTACCGGTTGGTAATGAAGTCCCACATAATTTTGGTAAGTCCAGCTCTGGATGCTAAGGGTAACTTCTGTTTGGCTTCTGTGAGGGATGCTTCCATGCTTGATTTTTGGTTGGTTGGCTGCTATTTGATGTGATAGCCTCCAAGCCCAGGAATGAAATCTGTGGTGTTGCAGTGCTGCTCACCCAGCTTTTTGTCTTCAGCCACCCAGGCAGTAGGGAACGGAGATTCTCACATGGACACCCTCAGCTCCCTTGCTGTCTTCTGTAGTGTCCTAATTCAGCAAGCTGGGACCAGTTTATCACTGTGTGGGTGTGACCAAAGCTCTGTATGCTAAAACCCTCTATGTCAGTTCTCATGAACTGTTAAAAATGGACCATTCACAGCAGCTGCCCAGGGCTTACCCAACCCCTCAGGATGTAAGATGGGTGTTAAAGAACCCTGTGAGATAGGAGCTGTGATAACTCTCCTCCAGGAAGTCATTAGCACCTTCACACCCAGCCAGAGGGGACATGTATGTTAATGGGCCATCAATGATTCCAAAAATACCCCGTGACTCACAGAGTTAGATCACCCACTGTGGAACTCCCTGCCCTGGGGGAGGTAGTGGGTGTTCCCACCTGAACCTGAGAGGATATAATCTCAGGGGTTTCTGGGACTGGGGACCACTCAGCAGATCCAGAGGAGGACCAGAACCTCGACAGGAGGAGACCACCACTCTTGACCAGACTGCAACAGTCATCTGCACCAACGGGCTTTTTCACTTCCTTTTACTTTGGACTCGAGAACCACATGGGTCTCAGCACAGGGGCCAACAAACACCATTGTGTTTGTGCCCCAGGGTGCTGGATTATACTTCTGGGTTTGTGGGTTAAAACCAATTCCTCTTTGTGCCATTGCATTTATTGTAATATTGTTTTTAAATTGTAACTCTGATTTATAATCTCTTTCATGTTGGGTTCATTTCTCCTGCCGGTTTACCTTTAAACCAGCACATGTAGTTCCTGTGGAAACCCTGAACTAGACCACCACACATCTCTGTCCAAGGGCAAGCTTCCCTGCTTTCCTTCTACCATGGGGATGGGGTTAGAGGGCACTTGGTGGATAGCTGGGGCTACCGAAATTCCTGTCTCTTACAGCATGGCAGCACAATTCCATTTCTCTTGTTGTGAGGTATGTGCTGTTGCAAGGCTGTTTGGAACAGATATTCCTCAGGAAAATCCGAGGAAGTTGCCTTACTCTGGTGAAATTAAGTACAGTCCTGTTGCAATGTGTAACAGGGAGCACAAGCTTAAGTGTGTTTTTAATAAAGAGACACATCTCCAAAGGTAGATTAAAAAACAAAAGAAAACAAAAAAAGACCCTCAGGACAAACTCTTCTCTCTTCATGAGGGGGGAACCTTGTTTTCTTTTTTTTTTTCTTTTTCCCCATTGCTGGTGCCAGCTATTGGAGAGCTGCTTCCCTGCAGTTCTTAGGGAACATGACTGCATTGGAAACTACACTGGTGTTTTAGGGCTGTGGTGGTTTAGAGATTTCCTCTACTTTATTACATTTATTTTCTACTTTGAAAACACCCTTGAGTGAAATATTTTACTGTTAGTTATTCAGTTTCAAAGAACTAAAAGCTTTTGCACTGTGGATGCAAAAGTAGAGGTGGTGTTGGGATGTACAGCTCTGCCCACCTGAAATGAAACCTAATTAAAACAATTTTTGTTTGCATAGATAATAAGCAGAATGATTTTTCTGGAGAAACGCGCTTCTTTTTTTTTGCCAGGTCAAAGGGTGATCTGAAACAGAAGATGAGGTTTTTGTGAAACAGAAGTTGGGGAAACTAGGTGAGACGTTGGTAGATTTACAGTCCTGGAAAGCAATAAAGAAAGGTCTCTGCTGCATCGGTGCTTTCCTCCTGTCGCTTAAACCCATCAAGGTTAAAAAGATTGCCCCATCTGAAAGAACATGGAGCCATTTCTGCTATCCACATATATAGAGAGGCTAGGCAGCTGGGATGGGATTAAGAGGACTAGAGGCAATTCGTCTGCTCCAAATAAATGGATAATAAATCAGAAACTGGTAACCAGAGCCTGTAGCAGAGGATGAAGTTTTATTTTAATCTTCTTCAGAACTGTCCAGCAACTAAGCAGATATTCTTCTGAAAACTTTAACCAGAAACTGGCGTAATACTGGAGTGGCCATGGCCTTTTTAAAGCGGGATTCTGCATTAGAACCTAAGCCTTATTTTGATGTGTTGGTCTGTTTTGCCATGTTACCCTTTGAGCTCAGGTGGTATAGAGATTTTCTGGATGGAAACTCCTTAGTTCCCAGGGATTTTTGACTTTCTGCAGCTGAAATTGGACATCAGTTCTCTCTCTGTGCCAGCCCACTCAACAGCAAACCAGAAGATGGGTGGCACATAAAGCAGAGATCAGGATTCTGTATGACTGGTGAGAGGTATATCCTTCAGGAATGACAGAGATGTGTACTGTAAGTAAGAAAATCTGTTGAACCTTTTAATGAATATGTTTGAAGTACTTGCTAATAAACCAAAAAGAAACAAACATAACATGTTATTAATTAAAAATTCAGACAAGTATATATTTTAATTGTTATTCCCTTTCTTCCTCTGGGGTTTTGGCACAGGAAATAGACGCATTCACTTCAGTGGTAAGATGTGTTTAAAAAACTTTATTTTGAAGATTGCACAGGAGAGGACCTTGAAGACTAAAAAGTGACCAAATTACATTTTGTAATCAAAATAATTGCTTCTGGAGAGCTCTGAGCTAATGTTGTTTGTGGAATCCCTTCATTTACTGTGAATAAATGCTATAAATAAGTGCTAATTAGTTTGCAGGACTTTTTGTAACAACTAGTATGTGCAGGAAATATGTATATTTACTGTTTTTGTAGGAATTGTATGAGTAAGGAACAACAGTATGGGGAAATTTGCACAAGGAACCACTGCAGATTTACTGCCTAGTACTTTTTAAAATAAATGCAGCATTTTCCAAATCCTATTTCCTGTTTACTTTGCAAAATTATGTACCAGTAGTTCTTGGAAGTTGCCTGGTGTTAACATTTCTATTGGAGCTCAGCTCCAAGCTTTGACGCTCTGTGGTGTCTCTGATGGGTCACTGGGAGCTGGTGTTCCACTGTGTGGTCCATGGGAAGGCTCCCTGAAGTGCAGCTCTTCTTGCAAAGTTCTTGCATATGATAAAATCAATATCCTTCCTGACTGAGCCTTTGTAAATCTCAAGATGCTCAATGAATCATGTTTCTTGACATCCTAGAAGCTCTTTTGTGAACTTGGCTATTTTAGAAATAGGGCAAAATGCCTGATGGAGAGGGGCAGGAAGTGTTTGTTCCAGGGGAATCTCTCACAGGAACCTGTGTGGGATGGGCACAAGAATGTGCCATTGTGTGTGGCAGAAAAAACTAAAGCTGCTGCTGTAGGGAGTAACGTGGGACAGGCAAAGGGAGAGATGCGGGAGCGTTCTCATCTGACCCCCATGTCTCCGCTTGTGGGAGGTTGGGAGCTTTTAGAAAATACCTGTAGAAGGGTAGCTAGAAACCTGCTTGTAGGTATTAAGATTTTGAAACAATTCAGTGCTGTGGGTTTTCCTTTTTGTTGTTGATGCTGATCCTGAATGTATTGTATGATCCAGCACTGATTGCTGGTTAATTAAATGTTAATACAATAAACCATTCAATTTTGATTTGATTTAAACCATGTGAGTTGAGTAATTTTTCCTGTGAGCAGCAGCACCGCATCTGGCAGAATATACATGACTCAGGCACACCAGCAGTACTGTATCTCATGAGTGATGACAGAAACCCAAATTACTGCAATCTCCTTGATTTCACAAACCCTATAAAAATATCTTTTTGTGGTAAATGAGACTATTCTTGCCCATAAGGGAAACACTTTCTCTATCTTGTTTCTGCTGGTTCTTTTGAAAGATTTGGTATCCAATGACTTATAAGTCAATCACTATACCTGGAAGTGTTGAGAAAACTTGCAGATATGTTGCTTAGGGACATGGTTTAGTCATGGATGTGGAAGTGTTAGTTTAGTGGATGGATTTGATGATCTAAAAAGTATTTTCCAACTTTAATGATTCTATGATAGTTGAAAAAATTCTAATGTGTGCTATGATGTGTATTTCCCAAAGTGATTGTTGAACTTTTGCAAAAAAGGCTCAGCCCCACAGAAGTTTGTCTGAACAAACCATAGTAAGAGATTAAATTAGGTAAATAGTCGTGTGTTACTGACTTATTTCTTTGCTTTTCTTCCTATGCAGTTAGGAATGCCTGGGTCATGCTAATGTATCTTTCCCTTACATTTACCTTTTCAGAGTGGTCCTTATATTGTTTTTTTACTGGATAGTTGAAAGTGTACTTGCAGGCTTCAGAGCCACTGAAGCCAAAATGCTATACACATTCCCACACAAAATGTGGATATGTATGTGCAAATCCTCCTTGAAGTCGGAGTTGAAGGTCCAGAAAGAACAGGCTCTAAACATGTTGATTCTGCTGTGCTTTCATCTAATGAATGTGCTGTAAACTTCACCACAGTGATTTTGCTTATCTAGAGCTTTTGGCATTTCCGTAAATCAATCTACTTTCTACTTGAAGACTTTTGAGCCATCTCCTCTTTTGGCTTTGCTTGTATGGGGAAGGTAAACTAAAATTCCACTGCCCAGCCCACGATATTGCAGTGGCAGCTCACTTTGAGGCTCTTGGCAATATGAGTGTTTGCTTTAGAACTCTTCATCATACTGAAATCTGTGGAGGGACACTCTTTGCCAGCGAGGTGATTTATAAGAGTTGATATGTTTTCTTCTCATTGGCACAAAAACCCCAATAGTTTTAAAATATTTAAAGACAACATTCCCATTATTAGTATTTCTATCACTGATAGAAACAATAATATAATGAAAACAGATTAAATGGAACAGCATTTCTGTTCTTAAATTACTGCTTAATTTTCTCCATTAAATGAGAAATAGTAGAATAGACTGAAAAAGAGGAAGATGTGTGTGTATATATATATATATATATATATTTGTGAGAAAGATAGATGTCCTCTGTTCAGTTTCAAAATACCTACCTTTATTGAAGTCAGAACTACGAATATCAGCAAAGTAAAGTTGCTGTTTTATTTCTTGAAGGACTCCATGAGCTTTTAGGTTTCTCAAAGGAGTCTTTACAAACAGATGATGATGAAGAGAAGAAAATGCTTTTCTGAAAGAAGAGAAGCTTGAACTTTTTTTTCCTTCTCCCAGAGCAGATGGAGAAATTCTTTCTATAGCTTTTCATGGAGTCTCATCAGTGGGTACATTTAAATCATGCAATACCAGAGAGAAAGAAAACATAGTCCCAAAAGCTAGAAAGAGAGCAGAAAGAAAGAAAACCAACAAAGATTGTCAATCTCTTGCATTTATGGTATTGCTGTCTCTGTTTGGGGAATATTTTTTTCTCATACAACAGGAAGTCCATGGATTCAGACTTTTATTCTGATTTTTTTTTTAAATTTTTGGATTGTGTTGTTTTAAAGCCTAACTCATTTTTTGAAGCAATTGGCAAGCCTTTCCGTTTTTGATGGAGTCCAAGATTTTAGCAGTTTGTTTTTTTTTTTTTTTGCTTATCTAGATTTTACCCACTGCTACTCAGTTTACCAGTTGTTCTTTTTGGTCTAAATTTGTATTGTGGGCAGGCACTTGAGCATATGACTGCTGCACCAAACTGTCTTTCTCATGGTCAAATTAAAGTTTTGCACTGGGGCATAATCTGGAGTCATGTGGCAACTGGATCCTGAATAGTTAGCCCTCTGCACATGTGGCTTGTAGTGGACCATCAAACAGTTTAGGTTTAACTGGTGACAGAGTTATAATGTAGGTATGTTGTCCTATGAACATAGGACTCTTGCTGATTGTATCCTGCTCCTGCCTGCATTACCTGCGGGTAACATAGCTCTACCTATGTAGCACTGTTTCAAAGAAAGGACCTCTTAGAATGGTGGCAAACCTAGTGCATTTTTCACAAATTTATCATTACTTCTCCCAAAGCATATTTTTAATTAATTACAGTAATTACCTGGACTTTACAGTAAACATGAGGATTGTTTTGTTTTTTTCATGTATTTTAAAATTGTATTTCTTATTCCTTCGCCTTATGCAGCATTTTTATTTTTTTTTCCATGAGTTCTATTGGGGAAAATGTCTGGAAAAAAACTTGTCTGCTGTTGGTTGAACTACATTTATTATGACTGTAGTGGAGTTAAGTCTGAACATGTTTTGTTTACATTCTGGAAAGAAGGTAGATTTCCACCTACCTTGGCATGTGTTGGGTGTGTGTTTATTGTCTGTGATGGCCTTTCTGTTACAAATTGAGTAGGGTGGTTGTACCTCATGTAAGGAGGGTCCTGGAGCTTTTGGTGAGGGTAAAGCTGGAAAATAAGTGGGCTTTCAGAATGTGTATTTTGTGTTTCTCTGATGGATTATTGATGGTAGCCAAAAAAGTCTTGATTCTGGCAAGGAGGAACCCGATTTTAATAAGAAAATATCCATGTTCACATCTGAAGTGGTACTTTTCTGGTTCCATACTACCTGTCTAAACTGATCTCAGTGGGCAGGGAAGGTGCGTTAGACTCCAGCTGTAAATGCACGCACAGGATTTATATTGCTAAAGGCGGAGTCTTGTAAATGAGGATTAGCACAGGGGACAAAGGCTTTCAACATCTTCCATAACATCATAAAGCATAAGTTATGAGGCATGAAATATTTCTTTTAATGCTTGTGTTTATGTGTATTCAAATAAGTTGTTGACTTAAATTGCCACCTTCTTAAGTGTCAAGTCAAGTCTGTGTAAACATGAGCCAAAATTATAAACAGAACATGCGATGTGCAAAGTATCTTTAAAGCTCAGACAATTTTTTTGGGGTAGGTTAGGAGAAATGAGACCTGTGTAAATAGTTTCATGGGTTGATTCTGGAATTAAGCTTGCTAAAAAAAAAAAAATTATGGTTTTGTTTTTTCTCCAGTGGCTTCTCAAGATATTGGAAGGCTGTGTTTTAATTAGCTCTATGTGAAACTCTACATTTTACAGGGCACTGGGAATGGACCTGAAGAATCAGACTGATCAGTGTTTAAAAACATTGCAAATATTACTTATGACTTTCTGTGCTGCTCATCAAAGTCCAACTCCCCTGAAATAAGCAGGGACGTCATCAGCTAGATCAGGTTGCTCAGCCCAGCCCAACCTGATCTTGAGTGATCAGTGATGAGTGTCAAAGATATGACTTCTTTGTTGAAGTTTTTCAAGCATACTATGAAAGAAGAAGATAAAGGAAATTTTGTACTCTGATCACTTTTTTATTTTTCTCTTAATCTTGCTATTCTTCTCAAGGATACCATCTTGATTTAACATCACTGCCCCTGGTAACTTGTATGCCCTTTATATGTTCATCAGATTCTCTTTCCATCATCTATTCTTGGTTTTGTTTAGAAAGAGCAAAAAACGTCCATACTGGTATGTGAATGTGATGTGTTATATGAGAGTATTTTTATGTAGGTTTCCCTGGGGAATAAGAATTTATGTGATTGGTACAATATGACTGTATATTTACTCCATTCCCCTCATGAATTTTGAATGAAGTGGGCCAATTTTAACCTAAATAGAAAAGAGTGTCTTAATTTTTTTAGTTTAATTTCAAAATTTGCAATAGGGGGAAGTGGAAAGATGTGATGTTTAGTGCTGCTGCTGAGGAATGGATAACTTACAGGCTGGCCAGTCCATGGGCAACTTCAGACTGGTATTAGTCTGAGGGAAGTGTTGGGAGAGAACTAAAAAAACATAGAATTAGAAAACAAAGAGGCAAGGACCAGCAGATAAAAATGCATTGGGGGCCAGACTTCACTAGTTCTGTTTGTCATGGAGGGGAGAATTTGGTGATGTTTGATTATTATTAAAGTGGTATTAGAGCAGATTGCGGCACAAAATAAATGGACAGAAAGAAAAGACAAATTTTTCTTGTTTATAGGAAGTGGAGTGCTGTTTCTATTTTTTTTTCTGCCCTTGGGACTAAAAAAGATCAGATTCTTCACTGTTGAGGTGGTTTTGGTCAAACCACCACAGAATTAGAACTTCAAAGAAGTCATTCCCCTTTTGATTTTAAATCCCCCTGCCCCCTTCAGTTATGAAAGAGCAATATGAAGAAATATAAATAAAAATAACAATTCATTGAAGGAAATAGCAGTAACTGCAAAGATAGAGAGGAAAATAGTTTAAATCAAAGAAGAATTGCCTGGTCCCCTAGGACAAAAACCAAAACAACCCCAAGTGGTGGATGTTCCCAAGCTGCTGGCTTCATGTGTGGTTTTTCAGACAAAGACAAAATGGTGGAAAATCAAAAAATGACAAAATATGGGATAGAATATATAACAGATCACACTCACCTAATGCCAAAACCCACCCTTTTCTCTGCAACTAGGGCAACTGTATAATATCCCAGCCACTGAAGCTGCCCTCAACTGTGCTGACAACAGAGCCAGTATAAAATTTAGACAGCCATGATTTTTTTCTCTTGCCCATCTGTTCTTACTCTTGTGAATGCCCAGTGTTGTCCAAGTCCACCCCCCCAGTCAAAAGCAGTAATGATCACTGTGTCTGTAAGAGAGAGCAAATATGTTGTCATTAGCATTGCTTAGGCTCCTACACTTTCGTTAACTCAAGTGCTGGCAGTATTGCTGACAGGATGACAATTTATGCTTTATTACTAATACTGCTGTAAATGGTCACCAAGGCTGAGTGCAGTGTGTTTGTTCTGAGAATGACAAAAAGGGAGCACTTCCTTTTTTTTTCTCACGCTGCTTCAGCTTGCCCGCATTGCCCTTTACAGGTTTCACCGTTAACGTTTGCCTCAGAGCGCATAAAAATTCATTATTATGTGATCAAAACCAACTTCTTCCCTTTCCCTTCCTGTGGAAGAGCATTGTGTTCTGTTTGCTTTCCTTCTTACATTGATTTATTACTGTTCTTCCCACTTGAGAGCTACCTCTGGCTCTTGTGCTTCCTGACCACCTCACTGTGTGTACAGAGTGCTCCTTGTTTTCAATTTTCCTTATGGCCAATTTCCAGCTACTTGGGAATATTTTTTTCTGAGACCTGCTGTTGATGCAGACAAGATTTGCTGCACAACACATACAAGGCAGTTGTGGTGAATTTTTTAAGTGAGACAGTAGATGGAAATTAAATAAAAATTCCTTTTGAAGGGACTTGAAGTATTTACTAAATATTATTCCACAATAACTGAGATAAATTTTTTACTATTTCAACAGAAACATTGGCCCTGCTTTTTCTATTGATACCACTTACCTTATGGCAGCTGAACAGCATCATCAGTGCTAATTAAAGAGAGCAACCTGGAAAGGCAGTCTGTGCTTTGCAGAGCTGTGTGGCAGGTCCTACAGCACTGTCTGTAACTGTGTGCAGTGTCCCAGTACTGCTGTCCAGAAGAAACAAGAAAGAAAAGCTGATCATGAAAGCAATTAGTTTGAAAAAGGCAACTTAATTCTTTCCCCCAAAATTTTTTAAAAGAAATTATGTTACTTGTTGCTCCCAGAATAACCCTGGTGTTCCTTTAAGCTGCTGGGGCTTAGAGGACTTGTCTGTGGCAGATGCTCTGGTCTTCAGTGAGAGCCAGGTGTGATGGCCTTACCCCAAAATCTTCTGCAGAGTCTCAAGTATCTCTAGACCAAGCTTGATGGTGCTTTGAGCAACCTGTTCTAGTGAAAGGGGTCCAGGGGCTTGGAATGGGATGATCTTTAAGGTCCCTTCCAAGCCAAATGATTCTGTGATTCTATGATCTGTTCTGTCACATTTCTTATCTCCTTGTAGCTCAAGCTCCTCAAACACTTCGAGAAGTCAGTTCACCTCCCAGGCAACCACCTTAGTAGGCATTCAATGCAATATACAACTTGAAATGCATTTTCTGAGGAAAATGAAAGAAAACCAAAGTGGAAATGGTGGGTTTTTTTGTTGTTTTTTTTTTTCCCCGTCATGTCGTTAGAGTGGATTACAAGATTTCAGAAGGCCTTATGCTGTTAAGAAAATGCCCTAAGATTAAGCCAGTGGAAAATTAGAATTTAGAAGATGAATTTGTGTGAACTTGAGAAGATTCTACATGTGATTCTTACAAAGACCTTTATCACTGAATTGATCCAAACAGTTCTCTGTAAGACCAAACGAAATGGAGGGGCCTGGGGGGAGGGAAGGTCATGCCATACAGGTTATAAGTAATAATTAATAATTACATAAAATATAAATCAAAATTTCCATTTAAATTCCCCTGACTGTATTTTTAAAAACTAACCATCATTTAATTTCTGTACACATTCAAATGTCTATTGACTGATCCATTACTGCTGGATTTGAAATTATCTGATTAGTTAGAAAGAATCTCATGAAAAAAACCCGGAGGAATTTTAGACTTCACTAAGAAAGTGCAAGGTAAGTTAAACAGTGCCAAAAAAAAATCTTCTTTAGTAATTTTCGTGAGGCAACCGACATGAAAATCGTCCAGAGCTCTGAAATCCTACTTTTGTCTCTTCCCTTACTTGGAATTGAATTTTCATGTCTAGTTTGAGAGGTTACACTCATATTTATTATTCATATTCATTAGAAAACAATTTTCAACAGCCAAATTGTTGTTTGGGGTTGTTTTAGTAAATGTGAGAATTTCATTTGTGTTTATAAATCCTTACCTAATTAATCTCTGACAGATGGTGCAACTGGTTTTGACAAATTTAACCTATAAGATCATTCATCTTCCTGTATAATGAACAACAGGAGGCCTTAAATTTAGACTTTGAATATTGATTCAGTCATGTAGGAAATGACTTAAAAATCATAATGCAGTAGTCTCAGTAAATATATTAAGAGCTTGTTTAGAAACCTGTATGCTGGCAAAGTCCATGCTGGTAAATTGTTCTGCATTGTTTGTAAATGGAAATATTTTGGACGAGCAATTCCAGCTTCAGTTAAAGTAAACCTGTATGTGCTTTCCATTTTAAGAAGCAACTCATATTCTACTAATTGCTATAAAGTTGTGTAATGTTGTGTGCTCTAGGGCTTATATACTGTGCAGTATGCAAAGTCCCTCTTGTAGTCAGCAGGTATTTCTTTAAAAGAAAAGGATGCATCCTTCCTTTTCTTATCTTTGAAATGCTTTTTCAGTTTGCAAAATCTATAGTCAGACATTAGAAAAAAGGCACTTAAACAAGTTGCCACTACCCAGTTGTACTTGTGATGTATGCAGGAGACTCTAGAGGTTTGAGAAAATCTGCTTACATAGCATCGCAAATGTACATCTTTGAAAGACTGAATTTTACCGTCACACAAAGCAATGTAAGGATCTTATATATTTACTGTTGATGTTCCAGGTTTATTCTGAGTATACATCAGTCCTCAGGTTATCTTTATCTATAATACCCTCGTGTTTGAATCCATGAAATAAATTGGTATCTCTTGCTTTCAGCTCTTTTTCTCCCCTTTGTTTTAAATGAGACTGCTCCAAATGGGAAGTTGTAAAATTTGATTCAGATTTAAGGCTGTTTTGGGGAAAGGAATGGAAGTCAGCATCTAAAAGAGTGAAATTAATAGACAGTGTTTTAGTCAGCTGATTTCTTATATGCAGTTCTCTTACTGTTTTATGTTGTTCACTTCTTTTTGGTCCCATACTGTTCTGAAAATGTTTCCATTGAAATAATTTTCATACAACACATGAAAACTTGGAAAAAAAATACATCTTCATGTTATTTTAAAAATTACCAGTTTTGCAATTTCTGGGGAAATTTGGCCTAAGAGCATCTTTCACAATCTTGATGCTTTGTCTGAACTCTGATGAAAACTTAGTCTTTGAGTTCTTCTTTTCTCTCCTTGCCTTCAGTGAGGAGAATAATAATCTTGCTCGTATCAAAGCTATGGGTTTGAAAGCCTGATGCTGGCAGGAATGGGGATTTACTGGGGTATGGACAAAACAGGGAGGAGTATGGCAGCACTGAAAGAGCAAGGAGGACATGCAAAAATTTGTCCCTTTGGAGGACAGGGTGTCATCAAGACATACCTTTACTCTTTCTATGGTTACTGTGAATGAGGTAGCTCTTTTGTAGGTTGTGCAAGGTATTATAGCATCTCTTGCAAATATGTCATGGGTTAGCCAGTAACTCTTACCCTCCTGCTTGTGGGAACATTAACAAAACTGAACTGCTTATATTTCAACTGCTTTCCAGCTGATAAACCAGGCATACACTTCTTACCCAGCTGAGATGTGTCTTGGAAGCCAGCCTAGAGCCCACAATAACATCTAATGACTACGTGCAGCAGTCCACAGCACAACGACAAGGCAAAATTCCTCTTTTAGAAGGAAACTGAAATAAACCCTCAGCCATTAAATAACCTTTCTTTTGTTTGTACTTCTGCTTGAGGGCATGGTTTCTCTCTGTTCTCCTTTAAATGTTGTAGTGGCATATTTCAAAGGTAAATGTGTAAAGCTGTTTTCCTTCCTCTATAATTACAGATCCTTGTAAAGAAGGCATATGGTAGAATCAAGAGAAAGTTTCTCATAAATCCAAGATTTTCACTGAGATTGAAGAATTGGCCTGAATATGAAGAAAAATTTTGAAACACGTTTATTTTTAGATCTGCTTGTGCCCCCTACAAGCTAACTAAATTCAAACCCTAAAAGATCTCTATAAGAACTAGTAAAGCTGCTTATATAGGTTTTAGTTTTGCTGCTCTGTTCTGGTAGGTTTTTATGAAATGTGAGAGCAGATAATTTACAGTAAAAGAAAAATAGATCTGAGACTAATGAAAAAATAATTCACTGTAATTCTATTAAAATTCGTCCAAAGTCTTACCATTTTTTATCCAACTGACTGAAGACAAACAATACCATGTAGATTGTTTTTGAGAAAAGCTCTAGAATTTTTTTAATCTAAATATTTTCAGAATTATATTTAGTGTAGTTCTGGGGGAAAAGGCTCTAAGTCCCTCCAGCCTGTTTAGAACATCTTTGATTCTTCTTTAATTACTCTAGCACACAAGGAATTAGTTGCTTTTCAGATCTGAATCGATCTTGGAAAGAGTTAAGTGGTCAGTTGAAGACTGTCCAGCATCAGTTGGCAGGACAGGTTGGCTTCAGTTGCATTTGGATATAGCCCAAATTCACATTCAGAAAACTTATAGTGTGGAAATACCTTATGGAGTGCCATTAACCTTGGCTACAACTCTGCAGAGAAATCTTGTTCATGTGCACTTGCTTTTTTCATCCTGAGTAGTGACACTTGTCTTAAAACTTGTTGTAATTGTCATTTCCACTGAAAAACACCTCAGTGGATCAATGAGGAACGCAAACCAGTTAGTTATATTAATGAAAGACAAAACAGGCTTGCTTATTTAGAAATGTGGGTGAGGTATGGACTGTCTGATAAAGCAGCAAACAGAAGCTGACACGTTCTTTCCCAGTCACTGACTTGCACTGAGTCCCTTTTGAGGGTAAAACACTAGACCAAATTCAGTAGAAGGAATGCTTGACCTGAAGAGACACATTCTTCTTCAGACAATAACTTGAAAGGATTTCTGTGTGGGAAGGGATCTGAGGAGACAGCAGTATGGACCTCAGACACCAAGTGCTGTTGGAGCCAGTTTGCTCTGATAGTCATGTGCTGGAGGCTGAGGCAAAAGCTGCTTGGGAGAGAAATTTTAAGACCTCAAAAAGTAGTAGAGTGTCAACATGGAGAGAGTCATCAATAGGTAATATAAAAACAGAAAAAAAGCTGGAAGAACCCTAAGCAAAATACAAGGGCAGTCACATAATTTTGAAAGCAAGACTGTGGTGTCTGAGGTACTAGGAACATTTCTGACTTAATTTTTTTGATAGAAAGCACCCTGTCTTACTTGTGCAAAGCTACATTAATAAAGTCCTCAGAAGAGAGAATGAGGATGCAAAACTTTCCTTCTGTGGGAGTTGAAGGCATTCCATGATATCAAGGTGTAAATACAGGAAAATGGGGCTTTGAGCAACTTTGTCCCATCAAAGTTGTCCTTGTCCTTGCTTATGGCAGCAGGTGGAAACTAGATGATCTTTAAGGGTCTTTTCAACTCAAACCATTCTACAATGCTATTAAAATATCTTTTCAGGGATCTTCTGAAAGCATCTTTTCAGGGATGTTAAAAGCATGACAATGTCCTTCAGTGACTGTGGTTGTGTCCACAGCTGAGCTGGGGCACTCCGAACCGATCCAAACTGGAGAGGAGTGGGAATTAGAAAAGTGTAAAGGCCTGAGACCCATAGGTTATGCAAGAAGTTTTCATTTTTTTTTTGAGAAATGCTGGGCAAAAACTTGTGTTCATGGGCAAGAAATCACTGAGTCAGTAGGCCAAATTCACCATGTGGGTGTTGCACTTGGGGAAGACACTGAAGTGATCAGTCTATAGGAAGTGCAAGTTTTTGGCGTTGTTGAAGCCAGATGCTGCAGTGCACACAGGGTAAGTCAGGATGTGTCAACACTTGCTGTACAAATGACAGTGGCCCTTTGTCTGGGATACTAAGTGAGCTGTCGGACATTTAAAGTCTTGAGAAATACGGTGAACTAGAAGCTGCTAAACCTTGTGTGCAAAGAGTAAGCACATGCAGAGTATCTAGGACCAATCTCTGCAGACTTTATTACCATCATTCCATGCTTTCCCAGGTTTATAGAGAGCCATTTGAATATGGGACAAATTTATATCAAGAGACTGACACTAATATATGCATGAAAACTTTTTCCTTCTAACCATTTTCCTTTGATATAGACAATCCTGGGAGAGCAGGAAATGAGACTCTAATTAGCTGAACACCAGCGACCTAACAAAGTGTTCTTGCTTTGAGAAGTGAAAGGTCTTTCCAGTCTTTGGGTGAAATTAATTTGTCATGAATTGCTTGCTTCCCTGCTCAGGTCAGATCTGTAACATTATGTGTTCATTATGTAATGGCACACTTTGTCATGGTGAGGGTATGGCATAACTGTGTTACTCTCCCCCTGTCTTATCACCCTTCTCTAAAGTGAGCAATCTTTGGTGAGGTTTTGGCTGTAGCTTGTATCTGGCAGCTTTTCCTGACACTGGCCTTCCTGCTGCAGTTCTCTGACTAACAGAGATACACTGGCAGAAGTATGACGAGAAGGTTTGGTCTGGAAAAACTGCTGCAAAACAGTGTGTGCATCAGTGTGGCTCCTTTGGTCAGGTTTAAGGAGCAGGTTCCTGTTTCAGCCCAAGAATTCACTTGCTCCCCTGACCTTTTATTTTAGTACTTATGATAAAACTGTGCTGGGGAGGGATTTTAAAGGAAGACTAAAGGCTGCAGGGTCTGTGCTACACTGAGTAACCTGCACTCTGCAGAGATTATGACAGTTTGCTCCCAGTAGGAAAGCTAAAAGGACTAAATTTGTTTTTGAAGGAATTGCTTTGGATTTCAATTAAGTGCATGTGCCAAACTGGTTTAAAACATATACTGGATAATAAGGATATACATATCTATGTAAAATACGTAGACTTAGACTGTCTGGCTGTATCAACGAGGCATTGAAAACCCACTGTCTTTTAGGCAGGGAGTAAACTTACATTTTGATGGTTAGTGGAGGGTTAAAATGACCTGAACTAATTTTAATGTAGTCAGTTTGGGTGCTCATTGTATTCTAGTCAAAGCACTGCAGAGCTGGCAAATATAAGATTTTTACCAGCTGCATTGCTGGTTAACAGGACCAAAGCCCAGGTTCCTCCCTTCCCATCCTCCTTGGATCAATTGTGTACTGGGTGCTCAGCTTTTTTCCATCCCTGGCAGCCTCTTTTCTCCTTGTGATACACCAGTGCTGAGGCAGAAAAGCCTTTGCTGTGGTAGTGTTATTTGCACCACTTCTTTTTCCTCTTGGCATGGTGTGCAGCAGATTTTCAAGTACTTTTTTATGGGTGATGTTGAAATAGGCCAAATGTTTTCACTCAGATAAGTTTACTTCACATGTGACTGTGTATGAAGGGCATGAAGAGAAGATTGAAAAAGGAATACTGGAATTTTTGTTTATCTTTTTTACTATACAGAGAGGTTATTGAAGTGTATGGTGCTGAATGCCCACTGTGATGCCAGATCAATGATAGGCTGAACCAAAGAGCTCAATTCAGTGTTGCTGGGTTCTCCCCTCACCTTTGTTGCTCTTGTGAGAGCAAAACCAACAAAGAAGACACTCTTATTCCTCCACCCAAGTACACACAAATGGTAAAAGCAAGTCCTTAAAATTTGCAAAGCCTCCATATTGTGGAATGGCACTTTCTGTGAAGAGAAACTAGTGCATTTTCAATACCATTTCAGTAATGGCTCTGAATCTCTGCACCCAGAGGTTACAGATAAAACAGCATTCACATCAGTAAATGTTGTCACTGTAAATAATCTTTACTCAACTTTCATGACCTTTCAGCGACATGATAGTAGCTACCACACAAAATATTTGCACTCAACAATTTGATTTTGTTTCTTTTTCCTCTTTCATAACAACCTGTTTGTAAAAGCTGCACTTTCATGGATACCAGCACACTGCTTGATGGAGCTTGGCTTCAAGCAGCAAACTGGGTCATAGGTGTGTTTGTGAAGCCTTATTTTGCATCTCTAATCTAATTTTAGGAGACTCTTAACTGGATTAGTAATACTGACAATAATAGTCATTAAAAAAATCTTTTTTTTTCATGGCTTCTGCTGTCAGTATGGCTGAAAATAATTACTCCACAGTGCTGAGGATTAATGACTTATCATTTATATAGTGATTTTTATCCTCCACCTTCCCCAGTGTTAGGCAGCTATAAGTTTAAAATGGAGCTACTTTATTCTTGGTCAGCAAATTAATGCACTTTCAGCCCCCTGAAGAGGGATACATCACTTAAAATTGTCATTGGAAAATATTACTCTGTCATTCCCAGCATGATGTTTGCATTTGGTATCCTGTGGCTGCTGACAGTGACCTGTCTGCATAAAGCTGGAGATGCTCTTAAGTAAGTACTGAAAGCTTCATTCTTTACTAAGTGTAAACTGTTACCAGACAGAGATTAGCAAATGCGTGTTAGGGAATAATCCTGTAGGATGGATGGAAATACTTATTCTGGTGTTTCTCATCACATCCTCAGGGATTATCTCCTTCCTTGTGAGAAATGCTTTCCTGGGATGCATTTGGCTTTGAAATGACCAGATGGCAGCTTTTATGTTTTTGCATCTACTTTTCACAATCATGAATAAACTTAATACAAGGTGATTCCTGCTGTGCTACAAACAGGAGCCATGAGATTCATCTCCAAGCTGACTTTTGGATCTTTTGCCAAACACATTTGGGCTGAGAATTGAGGGATTTCTATGCATGAGAATAGCCCCCCTGAGTTTTGGGCATAAACGTTTAACCTGCTAGTGTTACTGATTACTGTGAAACATAGTGTTTGCTCTGTTAAGTTTTTTTGCTGCTTTAGACCTATATAAATGCAGCCCAGCTTGTCAGATAGAGTATGTTGTGCCTTTTTTTTCCTTTTTTTTTTCCAACCTGGCTAGAGTTGTTTTCCCCCCCTTTGTTTACAAAACCCACACAATAAGTACATAACACTCCCATGTCTCCTTGGAGTTTAGATAAAGCTGGAAAGAATGGAGATGGAACTATAGTTCAGCAGTCAGTGATATGATCAACCTTAATTAATTTGGTGTCTTATTGTGGATTTGTCCCCATGTGAGATTATTCCGAGCATGATCCCTAGCCATGCACCGGCTGTTTCTTTGTGGTTTGCTGCTAGCAAGGCTCTGTCTTTTGAGAGACTATTTAGATGGCAGAGCCTCTGCCTGGTGGGGAAAGGTTTTCAGTGCTTGTCTATTGATCTTACAGTTTTGTTGCAGTGGGGGAATGAAACTTTGAGTGTGCTTATATGCTTAGAAGCAAAGAGTAGTCTCCTTTCCCCTGTCATATCTTAAAGTAAAGTAAAACAGAAAAAGAACAAATTTATTCTCAGAGCTTGGAAGATCATGAATTATTTATCCTTTGAAAGCTTCCACTATCTCTGCATGAAAGGAAGTCCTATTATTAAAAGAGAGGGTTTCTTTCTCTGCATGTCAATAAGAGGGAGATCAGAGCTGACCGATTATTGTGCCATCTTTTCCCTTAGAGAGCTGGACAGCTTTAGCTGACTGGCACCAGAGACTGTTTTTAAAACAACAATTAAAACAACTTCTATCAATTTGTTAGATTTGATACTAATGTGAGGTTGGAGCTCTGAGGTCTATGAGGACTGAAAGATGAAACAAAGCCTTGAAGGTGTTAATGAGTGACCATATGACTTAAGGTCTTCTATGTCTGTCAAGTATATTTTCCCCATGTACCCAAGGTTTTGTTTGAGTTTTTCAGTCAGTCACTATTTATTATGACTCTCTTGGATTTTTTTTAGTGTTTACATAGTCTAGAACACTTGAAAATAAGCTTACTCCACTGGAAGATGCCCACCATCTCACCCTGCTACTGCTTCTTCTTGTGTCTTGGCTCTACAAACTCAAAGGCCTTTTTCGGTGCTTGTGAGAGCCAAGCCTCACAGACTGAGCAGATGGCTATTTTCCCTGGGAAGAAAACAGCACCTCAGCATTTATGTCTGGTTTATGTCTGCACCTTTTACTGCATTTGGACATTCCCTGTGTACTGCAGCCAGGAAAACACTAATTTTTGCTCAGATGTAAATGTATGCACACTCATTATTTTCTATCTTGTCTTGCTCACTTTAAGTTGTCATGAGTAATGGCCTGTAATCAAAGCTATAGGCCAGCAAAATATTTTCTTGGAATGTGTGACACTGTTGGAACCAGCATCTTTTGTTGGTGGGATTTGTAGAGAAACAGAGTCCCAAGCTGGGAATACAGTGTTACAGGTAAACCCACCAGTGAAAACTCTGATGTACACTGACTTCACTATGGTTGTTATACAGGTAATGAAACAATATAATTTGACCTTAGTGATGTTCTAGTTTTGGAGGTAGTGTGTTTTTGTACAACTTTATTTAAGGATGTGAGTAATAGCTTATAGAAACTCCTCTTTGGAGGTATGAAACAAGACTTCTTTCCATCTCCTAAATTATACGAAGCAGAATATATCAATGATTCTGTGATCACACCATGGAAGGAACTTAGCATGCACAGAAGCCTCCAGCAGACTGTGTGTCTCTGTCCTGGACGTGGGTGCACCTTTCCCTTTGGTATTAACATGATCACTGTCTTGTCTTTTCAGTTTTGGCATGGTGCCTCCCAACACAGGATGGCTTTTGATACATTCAGTTAGTATTACCCCAAGAATGTACTGGAAGTTAAACTTTTCTTTTAATGAGAGAGCTGGTACTGAAAGCAGATAACAGAATTTTTGCTGCATGCTTTTGTCATGCCTCTTCCCCTACTCATCAAGATGAAGTAGAGAGCTTTACTGCCTTAATAGCCTTCCCTTCCCGACATTACCTTCTCATGTCTTTCCACTGCTTTTCCATTCTGGTGACCTCTCTTCTGAGTAAATGGGAGGGAGGAGCATGTCTGAACAAAACTGGCATAATTTTGGTAAAGGGAACTGATTTGAATAGAACTTATTAAACAATATGCCTGCAGTGGTAAAGTTGTAAAGCAGGAGTCTCATTCAGCAAAAGCTCTTTCTCGAGTCCCTGAAGGGATTCAGAAGGTAGATACCCCTCAGGACTGCAAATGGGTGCCTGCTGAGTGTCTGGAGGAAATACTGTGGTAGTGACTGTGCTCTGACACATGGTCAGCTATCTACTGCAGTGAAGGTGTGGTGGCCTGGATGCCAGTAACTGCTATTTAGGAATTCTGAGTACTCCTGGGAGTACTCTTAGTTCGCAAAGTTGTGCCAAAATCCTTTACTTTGTACGTCTCTGCATTCTGCCCCAACTGGCACGTATTGCTACAGGTATTGCAGTTCCAGTTCCAACTGCAGAGTGCAGGTATACAGCCATTGTGAATTGCTTCATCCCTGAACATGATGTTGGTTTTATTCATAAAGAAAAAACAGTGAAACTAATATTTAGTCAATTAAAATATTTAAAAAATGAGAAAGGTAAAAATTTGTTTCTCATGGTGGGATCAAATGTCTGCCCCAGGCATCTTCCCCACTTTCAGGGAAACAGGGGCCTATGCTACTTGCCCTATATGGAAGTGTTGCAATCACTGTCCCTGGAAGAGTTCAAAAAATCTGTGGATGTGGCACTTAGGGAGATGGTTTAGTGGTGGACTTGGCAGTGCAGGGTTAATGGTTGGACTCCATGATCTCAGAAGTCTTTTCCAGCTTTAATGATTCTATGATTCTGTCTGGGCTTCTGTTTCAGGGCTCTTCAGGTGAAACTTGCAGAAAACTTTATGGGATAAATTGCTTTAGTGACCATGAGCAAGGTAAGTTTGACAGTTTTAATTCTGGGCAGCACCAGACTCTTTAGCCAGGAGGCTCTCCTGCTGTAGTTGATATCCTGGTCAACACCAGGACTATATGTTGCCCTGTTAAGCAGACACTGTAATGATGTCTCCTTTACTGCTTGGATTTCTGCTGGTACCAGACTCAAATGGTCTTAAATGCCACTAATAAGGGCTGCCTTATTTTTTACTGAGTGACTGCAGAGCATGACAAGTCTGGCAAGTCTCCTGCAAATTTTACAAAAATCCAATAATGAAAAATATCCACAGACTATTAATTATATGTAGAGCTATTAAAAGCTGCAGCCTGGCAAAATATTTTCACATACATTTGGTTTTAAGGATATGAGAGACTTAAACCTCTTAAGACACTTTGTTGGATTAGGATCAGAATTCCCCAAAGAGTCCAACACATATTTAACTACACTTTAAGGCAAAACCAAGCTACTCCAGACACTATTAATAATGCTTGTACATGAAATAATTTTTCATGCAGTCATTCTCAAACACTGTACATAGAATCCAACGTAGAGGCAAATAACATGGGAGTTCAAATAAAGCTGACAGAAATAGGGTTCTGAAGTGATAATCCTGCATCACCGTATATGGCATGCAGCAGATAATGCAGCTTACTCTTGTTTTACTTGTTTCTCTGGACTTGAGCAGAAAGAAGGCTCTAAGTGTCTGAGATTTAGGCTACTTATAGCCAGTTCTTGGAGCTTTTTCGCAGCATAATATTCTCCGTGGCTGGAACATGCTTCTAATAAATGAATAAGTGAGGACAAGATGCAATCACTGAGGAAAGTATTTGCTACTGAGTATTTACCTCCCAAAATGGAGGATGTATTTCAGCTTGTGTAATGTATATGTGCCACAATGATTTCCACCACAAGACAAGGAGAAAAGATGTGCCCTGAAGGCCCATTCCTAATGTGGTTCCATATCTTCACCATTGTATTACTAATGTACAAATTGTCACTTGTTGAAAAAATATATTTAAGTCTCCTGACACGTTTTTTCTAAAAGCAAATTTATTCTTCCCCTTTTTCTCTTGTTTTCAAGTGCCTGTTACTTGTTACCTTTGACAGCAAATCCCAGGAGGCACTCTTGAGCTCAGGAAGAGCACTTAATCCCAGCACTAATCTTTCTTGGAGGGGAGTAAGGCACATGCCTTTGGCATTGTCAGTTGACTCTGAATGGCTGTGTAGGTGCTGTGCACTGTGACATGTAGTTGTTTTATGATAGGTGCACTCAATTTTCCCTACAGAAACCTGAGTTTTGTAATTCTTAATTACCAAAGCACAACGGGGTTTGTGAAGGAGATCTTGAGGAAATTTCACCTCTAAGCAATCAAAAATTCTGCAACTTTGCCTGTTTGTAGAATACTAATCAGATAAGGTGCTTAAAGTAGATTTATGTGCTGCAAAATTGATGCAGTGCTGAGGGTAACAACAGGTAGTAAATACTATTACACTAGGTAGGTGACAAGGGGAAAGAATAGAAGTAAAAGCAGATAGACATTTGTTATTCCAGAAGGTATAGGTGTATTTTAGGAGCCTTTTTTCTAAGGTATTATTTTCAAGAGGATCAAATTAATGCTGGATGGGTCATGCTGATGATCAAAGGAAATGAAGGAAAGGAGAAATGCACTTTGCTTTCATTGTTGGTTACCTATCTACAGGTAAGTGGTCAAATCTTTGTTTCCAATGCAGATGCAAATCCTTTAGAGTTGTTTAGGAAATTGTCTATTGTAGGAAAAATGGAGACTGTCAGGATTTGAAGTTATTGGATATTTTGGGAGTAAATTCTTGACTGATGTGGAGTATATAACCTTCTTTATGTAAATGTCTCAAAATAGGTAGAGTTGTCAGCATGACAAGTGGTAGTATGAAGTTGGAAACCCCAGTACTCCTCTTACATACACTAAAGAGATTTTCAGCACTTTATAACCTGTGAAAATTCATCAAATTAATTAATTCAGTCCTGATAACAGTGAAAGACACATTTCCCCTTATTTACCTTGATTTCTTTTTGAGCAGAACAATAGGTTTTTTGAAGCATTGCTTTAGCCGTTGAAAAGGAAAGAGACTTGCTTTTATTTCAAACTATATTTGTTACAGGTATGAATTTGGAGGTCCTAAAAAGCAAAAAGCTAACAACTGTGAATGCCTATGAAAGGCTTATCTCTAGAACTCTAATCTCTTTAAACTATATAACACTTGAAAGATGTGAAAATGTCTGTGCATTAAATCACCTAACCGTGGAATCTCAATTTATTTCCAGAATGAAATGCAAAAAAGAAAAAGCTATCTGTATAATTTTGCACTGAGGCATGGAAATGTGGCTTTCATGATACAATTTAGGTAAAATGGAAATTATATTTAGCATAATGAATTTAATACTTAAGTATAGAAATTATATGAATGCCTAGAGTACATAGTAGTTGGCATAATTTGGGTGTGCTCATTCTAGTTTGTACATGGAATACATGGCTACTCATGTTGATGCATTTAATAATTTTCACTCAATTAATATTTTATAAGGCTTTGGAATTGCATACAGTGTCTGTTTCTACAAGAAATCCACATGAAGTTCAAAGCAGAATGCAGTGTGTTCATGCCTCTTCTGTATATGGAATGCCTTTATGTAAAGACAGATACAACTTTATTGGCTGTAAAATATTTTGGCATTTGCTATAACCTTTAGGGTTCATACTAGAGCTGTTCATACAGATGTCCTTTTCTTCTCCCTATGATTCATTTTGAGTCCTTTGTTGCCCTTAAAGTGAGAGGTGATTTGGTGATCTTTGGAGGATGCTTATAGGTGCTTTGAAACCCCCCAGAACAAAGGTCACAGGAGAAAAAGCTGGTGGTGCTTCTGTTTCATTATTGGGGTGGTGGTGCCAAAAGCAAGTCTGAACAACAGAGAAGGGAACAATGGCCGCAATTCTCAGCGTTGTGTTGAGGAACAGGAGGCAAACATATGGGTAACAGGGAAATACACAGTGGCAGGCATAACAATTAACATGTAGGTTGAGTGTATCTAAAATATTTTCATAGCATGAGAAAGATGGATGATGTCCTTTGCTACAGTGTTTCCCACTGCTGTATACAGTTTTGGTCAGAAAAATCTTCACAAATGTATTGGCTCTACTTCTCGCCTTGCTTATTTCTTAAAAAAAAAATAGTGAACGGCTTACTATCCTGCACCAGTCTTGCTTGTCTACCAATTAATTTTCTGCTTGTTCATGGCAGAGTGTATTTTTAATAGAGATATGGCATGAGATGGCCTTTTAGAAACATAGGTAGGAGATCTCAATTTTAATAAATTAGCTTCTACATTAAAATCCTTTTAAAGTGATGCTGAAAGGGTTTTTTTAATTTTTCAATTTTCATATTTTGTAGATTTTAAGAACACAGTAGATGTAATGCTGTAGATTTTAGTGAATTAATATTCAGCAGCTTATAGCATAAAGTCCTTCTATCTCTACCCCTGCTCCAGAACAGGCAGCTAAGATCTGCCAGCTATTGAATCTTATTCTCAAGGTACCAGATTAGAGCATATCAGAAGAGAAGCCCTGGAGAGCGTCCAGAGAACCTTTGTGTGCTGAAGAAGAGGAGGTGGATGAAGACAGAGGGTCCCAACGACCCCAGCCCCAATTCTACAGGGGTGGGAACTGGGAGGGGACAGAGGTGGAACTGGACATGTGGACAGTAGTGATTGGATAGGTTATATTATAAAAGCTATAGAACTTAGAGCTTGCAGGCATGCACATTGATGCATTCGTGGATGAGAGGGATTGCTCATTAAAGTGCCTGCCCATTATCTTATCTCCTACAAAACTTGGCTTGGAGTCTTTTTTACAGACTTTTACGGCAACAAAGTGACATAATATTCAACATGGTGCCATTGGAGAATATCCTTTGTAGTTAGTTTAGGAGCTGAAAAGAAGCTGTTAGTCTAAAATGGGCAAGCCTACAACTTAATTTTCTGTCACAGAAAAATCACCTAAGAACAATGTGTGTATATTTAGGTCTACTATAGCTGTACACAGAGACATGCTGGTTTTGGAGCTCTTCTGGTCTTGGTGTTGCGTGGATGTACACAAAATATTGGTTTCTATGGTAGCATGCTGGAATTTTCTATGCCTTCAAACTGCCCACACTTTCTATGTGGTATTCTCAATAAGATAGTAGCTCTTTAAGGTAACAAATATCACCCGTCCTTATACTTTTGCCTTTACTTTGAAAACATTGTAGAAATAAATAGCAATTTCAGGTTATCCATGTTAATATTTCATGCATGAGTCAGCTGGCCCTTGCCCCATGCATGCATCTCCCACTCTTGCACACCAACTTGTATCTGCTCTCTCAGAGGCTCTGACATAGCAGACAACCCTGTGAAGCTATTCCTTTTGGACACCACAACCCCTCTTTTACAAAGGACATGGACTACCAGATGGGTAAGGGATATTTGAACCTATAGCAAAGTGTGGGTTTGGGTAGTGTTAGGAGTTTCACACAGAATAGAACAGTTTTAATATTACAACAGTGCAGTTTATATTTCAAATGCACTTCTAACAAAGCCTCTGCAAAAATTACTTAAACCTCCTCAGCTATAATTACTAGACAGTTACATTTTATCATCAAGCAAATTGTAAATGCTATTGGAAGTTATTTATATCCTATTCCTAAATAGAACATTGAGCATTACTATGTTTTCACTGTGAAAGCTTTCAAGGGATTGTGCTATTTACTGCAACTTTTAATTGATTTGCTGCTACTGTTTAGTAAAGCCGTCTCCTGCCACTGCATGAGGACCTTGTGATGCAGGCCATCATAGGAGTTAAATTTGGTGCTGAAGCTTTATTGAAGTTTTTACAGCACTACATCTTAGCCTTGTGGTGAAGTGTCTGCAATTTATTGCTGTGTTTTGCAGCAAGAAAGTAGAAAAAGAGATTGATGTTGGAATGATTTTATCTCCTAATGTCTGCATAGGTGTACTCAACCAATGGGATTGGCTTGGCTAGGCTTTTACAGCACTTTTTAAAATGAGGCATGGAAAATAAATAAATCAGTCAAACCCATCCATTCCTTGCATGGGAAAGGGATGAAGAGCTTTTTCATGCAACTTCCATGCAAAACAAATTAGTCTACTATGCTTTGCAATGAATCTAGGTTAATTTCCCAGTATCTGGTTTTACTGTTTACTTTTAGTAGTTTTTTTCAGTAGATTTCAGCTTGTAAATATAGTCCCCCAGCACAACTTAGTCCAAAGGCTTTTGTTTCATAAAGTTTTGTTTAACCTATCTTGCCTATTCTTTGGGATTGTTTTTCCTGACTTCTTGCAGGGAGTGGGCTCTGGGTTGCAGCTCCAAGCACGTTTAAGTTGTGCAGAACCTCTTGGATCACATCTCATGGAGCAGCAACATTGACCAAGTAGCTAAAAGTCTTCCTTTTCATTGAGCTCTTTATGGGGCAAGCATGAACTTTTACAAATGGTCAGCAGTTACTTTCACCTGCTGCCAGTTACTACTACTGTATTGTATTGCATGGTATTTATTGTATTGCATGGTATTGTATTTGGAGAGACTTTCCAATTAGATGGTCCAATAGCCATAATTTCCTAGGGGGAATTGTGCTGTGTCAAAATAATTATGAAAGACAAGGAATTCTTTAGATCTGTTCCTCATAATTCCCAGAAGTTGCTTGAGAGAAGATTATCAACCATCCTAGGTATTAATGATCTTTTGAGTGTAAGAAGCCTGTGCCATGTGAGGAGACAGAAATGTGAGAATGGTATGGGAATTCTTACTGCCATGTATTACATCCAAATAGAGGTGGCAGCTGAAGGTCTGTGCTCCAGCACATACAATCTGAACAATCTAGGAAGCAGCAGAAAGCAGGAGAAAGTAATCTACAGACTCTATGTATTTATACCCTCATATCAGAAATTTTGCAAGTTATGTGCTAGGAGTTTGTTTGTTTGTTTGGTTGGTTTTTTTTTGTAAATGAAACCTGTACTTATTTATTGCAAGGTTTTTTCTGGTTTGAATAAAATGAGGTATTGTACTTTGCTGAAATGTTTTTAGCTCTTCCTCATAGCAGAAGTGGCATATCCTTTAGTTCATTGACATTGCTGTGATTTAGATGATAATGCATGTAGAAGTACTTTGCTTGTAGAAATACTAATATGGAGGTAGTAAAAACTCTAAGGATTAGAGAGTGATGTCACAAACTCTGCATTATAAGAATGCCTAAACCCTGCAGCACCTTTTAGATGTTGTGAACCATGTGTAACATCAATAGCATCTTGTTTCAAGAGAGGAAGAACATAGCTGTGAAGAATATAAGAATAAATAATGAATGGGAAATGAAGAAAAAAAACCCAACAAAACCCACTAGTTTTCTCACAATGTACACTGAAAAAAATATTTTTCCTTTTTTTTTCAGGATTAAGTAATATAAAAAAGAAAAATGGTGCTTTGCTTATGTAGTTAACTGAAAAATAGAATGACAAATTAGGAAACTATTTGCTAGAAACAAGTAAGTTGAGATATTATTAGGATATGGACATTTATAATTCTCTAAACAAGTATGTAATATATATTTTCATAAAAAAGATATTATTATATGCATTTCTGTATATCTTGACAAGGAAACAACCATCTCTAACTAGCTACTACAGGTTTACTCCTGCAGTATTCTGTCTTTTAGTAACAGATTGAAGATGGGGTTCATAAAGAACACAAATAGGAAAGACAAACCCATAGGACTTTTAACCTCTTTTGTTTTGCTTCCCTCGTGTGTTTATTTCTGCTCACCTCCTCATAATTTTCCTTTATTTCCAGTACAAATTTGATTAGCTTGTCTGGCCTGGTGGCTGAGGTGTCCATGTGATGTCCCTGGGGAACCTGTCTAGCTCACCTGTGCAAGGTGCTTGGCTCCTCATAGCCAAACTGTCCAGCCTTTGCTTTGTTTTTGTTCCTTACGTGTAAAGAACATACTGACTCTATCTGTCTCCAAGAATACGCAAACACCAAATAATTAAGAGCTTGTTTCCCTGCTCCCAACATGAAGTTCTTAAAATGAAAGTTTATTTTCAAGGTTAGTGGTTATTTTTTCAAGACCTTTCCCCCCATTCCCAGCATTCTAGAAAGAGCTACACAGGTTACAAAAGGTAGATCAATTGAAAACATCAAATTGACCACAAAATGCTGCATGTTAGCATTTTATGAACACTTTTTGCTGACACGACTCAGCAGTCCTGAAAAGAATATGAACAGAATCTGATTAGGGGACTTGCAGTGGTGCCGCAGCCGCTGGCTCAGTGAGGAAAAGATTGTTATGCTTTCCGTCCACTTGCTTGTTCCAGAGGTGATGCTCAAAGAGCTGCAAAGGGTTTTTTGTGTCCTTTATGCACTATAGATGCCTTTACGCTGTATATGGCAGCCATTCCCACTAAACTGGTGGCTCCCCTGGTGTCTAATTGAATATAATGAAGTAACTGATGATGGTTTATGTAAAGGTAATAAACCATTGTTAACAACCATGCACTAATAGCAGATTTTTAATAGATTTTTAGAAGAATTTTGTGGTGTTACTGGAGCTGGTTTTGAAAGTCCATTTACTGAATGCATGTGGGATCCTGTAGACCACAGAATAAGGAGAAATGTAAAAATGAAGAGGATTTTGTATCTGAAAGAATTTCTGTACATAGTATCTTCTGGTTATTTTGTTATGCTATTTTCCCATCTGTGAAATATAAAAGATATCTACAAAGAATACTTGTATTTATTCTATTTATTATGAAGTCTTTACTATAAGGATAATTTGTTTGTGCAATTGACAGATAGGTTTGTGTACTATGTGGGTAATGTAGCTCTAGCATACTGGAGTCCAAATCATGTATCTTGGAGAATACTGAAATGATACAGTGTTGCTGCTGCTTAAAAGTTTTTAAGTACAAACCTAATTATTAGGATACACTTGAAGTTCCTGAAGAAACCTCAAATGGAATCTATGACAGAATTTAATATTTTCAGGTATAAGAAAAGTTTTCGTTAAAAGTGATATACTACAATTTAAGCTAATTTTTCTTAGGTCTTCCATGTGTTTTTATTACAGGAATAGAACACTCATTGTTGTATTGTATTTCATAGATATAAAGACAGGAAACTAGATGCAGCTCCTTTTTATTATTTTTCTCATGTGGCTGTGTATAAAGATGAAAGATAATTTCCCTGCTTATTAGATAAACGTGTGTGCTTAGGTTTAATAACATCAGGCATTGTTTAAAATATCAAGGTTCAAGCAAAGAGGTGTTTGTAGTCAAATTCTCTTCTCTTTTGGCATCTCTCCTCAATCTTCTGAGTTCAGAAAACCATCAGCTATGTAGGAGGTCTCTGAGTCATAGATAGGTAAGGTCTCACCCCTACAGCCTTGAGGAAAGCATTAATGCCTCTCTCATGTCACAGAATGCTCTACCTTGGTAAGACTTATTTGCCTTTGCTTCAGCATTTGACCAGAGAGTTCTAACAATGCAAGCCATCTGTGGTGAGCTACTGGTGATGCCAAAGTGTCCTTTTAGAGTTGAATTGTGCTACCCCAGCCTGGTTCTCCGACTGCAAACACACCTCCTGCTTTTTGAGGCACGGTTTGACAGATAAGCTGCTAGCTGACCTAAAGATTTGTGACTGGCAGTCAATCACATCAGTCTCTGCTTACTGAGTGTTTCTTTTTGCTAGCTTTGATATAATTTCTTTAATAAAATTGCTTTGATGTAGTGCAGTATAGTATTCTATGCTATACTATACTAGTGGTTTTTAGCTTTTATACTATGTAATAAATAATTCTGGTTAAGATATTTTGCCTATTCATTTTTCATAATAAATATTTCATTTTATGTAAATAGATGTGATCTGCCATCATTAAAGCCTGCGGGACAAAGTGGTTCATTCACACCTCTAAAATTCCTTACATTTAAACTGTAGACAAAATCTGAGACTAAGAAGGGATGTAACTTCACCTAGGCTCATTTCTGAGAAGGAGTTTAAAATGCAAGGGAATCTTTTCTGTACCCCGTGTCTCAGTGGGAGAGTTTTTCTAAGGAACTTTGTCTAAGACTTCCACTCCCTTCCCTGACACCTCACCCTTCCCTTAGGATGGGAAGGTAAGCTCACATCAAAGTAACATGCCTATCCCTGAAGACTGTATTGGTGACTGCTGGTTAAAGACAAAAATCTCTTTGTAAGCTGGGAGCTTTTCAGGTGTTTATGGAGTTAGCACGATGGTCATAGTAGTCAGCTGTTTAATGAATAGATGGATAGAAAGGTGTTGCTCAGTATAAAATGTCATTTCATATTGCTAAAGGTATCAAAGGGCTATGCTACTCTGCCTTAAATGCATAGCTCAAATAAACAAGAAGGACACATTTGGAGTGCCCAGTCATTGGCATATATGTTCTTTGTTCATGGACTTGTTTACAAAACTCTTTCTGGTAACCCAGACCTAAGATTTTAGGTCATACTTGGGTAGCTATTTATTGCCTACAGTTCAGATGGAACATATGTAAGATGTGCACACATCACTGCAATTCACATTGTTAATCTTTCAAGATCAGTAGTGTGTGAGGAAAATGTTATTTGAGCTGCAAATAAAGATATAGAATAGAATAGTTACAGTTGAAAGGGATGTACAATGACCATAGACCAACTAGCCCAACTGCATGGATGATGTGAGGATAATTTTCTCTCAATTCCCTTTCCAGAACTAGTAGTAGTTAGGGGACTGGCTGAATTGGGAAAGGTAAGCTCTTGGCTCTGGAGACTTGTTTCTTCCTATGTTTGTGAATCCAACTTCAGAAGCTTGGGAAACTAGTTTGAAGAATGGGAAAGATTAATTTAAACAGCCTAAAACTTATTTTTCCATTTTTACTCTCATTTCAGTAGGCAACTCATTAGTCAATAGATTGAGCTGTCCCCAAGATGTCATTTAAGTTGTAGGGCAAAATCGTAGGATCATTAAATCCAATAATTAACCCAGCACTGCCAAGTCCATCACTAAATATAGGTCATTGATACACAGAATAGTGGTCTGAGATCACTCCAGTCCAGGTGCCTACAGACACCTGTCGCAACCCCTAGAAGGGTTTAATAGTGTTGGTGGCTTTGGCAGAGGAAAAACTGGGGTGTAGGAATAGAAGTGTCTACTCAAGCATGCTATCTTCAACTCAGAGCACAGCACTTGAATTGTTTTACTGTCTGGGATTTTGCAGGAAAATAGAGGGATGGTGTATTTTCAAAACTGTGAAGTTAAATAGAGTAAATAAACCCACGGAAGTTCAAAACAATATTCCCATGAGTTTAATAAAGACAAAGTCAGTATTATTTAGACAGAAGGTGTATAAACCCAGGTCTAAAATCTAAAGGAAAAAACAACTTGCAGTGTCTAAGCTAAAAGCAATTCTTTGCCAGGTCAGTTAAACAGCTTGTTCAGAGATTTCTGTTAGATACATGATTGTGCCAGGGTTTTGTCATCTTCTGCTGCTACTCTCTCCTATGAGATGGAGAGCCTGCAGAGCTCTCTGCAAGTAATCATAAAGCTCCTCCTGAGGTACAGAGCAATGTACTTCAAACACTGTATTTTGTGTCAGCATTCCACAGAATTTCTGTGCATTTGTTTGTTTTTTCCCCACTTCAGATGTTTCTCATTTATCAGTGGAAGAGAGGCTAATTTTCAAGGCAGTGAAGGAAAAGCAAGGCCTGCATCTGCTGAATGTAACACAGGGATATGGAGATCTGCCCCATCCAGCAGTGCTGCACTTTTCTTCCCCATGAGTAGGTTTGCCAGATTGACTTCCTTGCCTACCTCCTAGCTGTCCTAAGATGAATGCATTTCTAACAGTCCGCTCTGTTTTGTTTTTTCATATTTCTCCTTCTTTATTCCTTTACCCCTCTTAATTTTTAGGGTGAAATAAAAGAAAAATTCCCATTTCAAGTGGCCTTGGAGGAAGTGTAGAGCAAGATTGGCAAAAGGGAAGGTGTTCAGTGAAAGACTGAGAAAGTGGGAAGAGAGATTTAGTCAGAAAAAGAGAAGAGAAAATGCCCCCAGGTGGATGGAAATTGGATTTTGGCATGGAGTGAACGCACTGCCACATGGGGGAGAAGTATTTCCTTCCCCCTATAGTGGAATGGAGTACAAGCTGGATAAGTAGTTGCCATCATAGGGAGACAGGCTTTGTAAATATTTTAAATTTGGGGATATTGTGTGTGTGTGTATGTGTGTTTGTAGATATACTGGAAAAAATATAAATGACACCTTAGCAACTCTGTGTTTTGATGATACACCTTATCCTTTCATTAAAAAGTAGAAAGGAAGAGACTGCAGGATGCTGGTAGGTCTCCATACACAGCCCAGAGTGTATGAAGAACAGAGGGGTTTTTCATGCTTGTGTTCTTTTATTCAATGGCCTCTCTGCAGTTAGGAAAACAGACACAACAGGCAAAAGTACAACTGGCACACAGCACAATAAATGACTAATTTTCACTCAGCAGAGTTCCCTAAATGCCACTATGTGCCAGACTCTGTGGAGCCATTTCTAAGATCTCAAAAGAAAGATTAAAACCATCTCAAATACACAGAATTGACAGGAAAGTAAACTTTTCTATGGAAGGGACACAAGAAGCCAGATGGTGAGTGTTGCACAAAGCCAAACAAATCCACTGTCTGAATTCCTAAGGCATATAAACCTCTGCAGAGAAATTAAATTTCTCTGAAAGAAAGAGAACTATATGCAAATTCACACTCTATCATAATTCTGTCATGCAGAACAAAGATCTTGTAACTTCCCAAAGTTGTCCTTTCCTTACCCTTCTGAAAATGTGCTCAAAAGCATAAAATAAGCAGGATTTTCACTGAAGCAGGGAAGGAGACGAAACAATTATAGGTAGCAGAGGGCAATCAGTCAGTAGTTAAATGAGCTCCTTTTGTTCGCAGTAGTTCTGTATCCATGCAAAACTTTGTCTTTTGTACTGTTGCTGATGATGCAGCCAGCTGTTAAAAGAATAATGTGATGGATGATCTGCAGCTTCAATTCACAGAATTTCAAATAAGTTCCTACATGCCTAAGAAGAAATTGATTGAGGTGTGTTAATACACAAGTTATTCAAATTCCTTGACCAGTGAACAACAGTAATAAAGTTTAATATGTTGCTGGCATGCATAAGGCGGCCTTTAAGTCTAGGACTGTTACGCTGTCACTTCGTAGAACTCACATTGTCTTCATCTGACATTTATTGCCCAACTTAGTTCACTCTATTTTGAATAAAGTTGTACTAAAATTGTAGCACTTGTGTCCTACAAAGCCTTTACATGACAAACAGAGTGGAAAGAAAAGGATTATGAAAGTTTAGAGGGCTGTGAAGAAACCATCTGTAGGGACATAACTGACATAAAGGTAAGGGATTGCGATGTTAAGATATTTTATTTAAATATTGGTTATTACATTTTGATTTTAGCTTAGCATCAAGTACCCTGTGAGGGTCTTTTCTATGCATGGTATGACACACTGAGAGAATTAGTGAAGCAGAGTGCAAGTCAAGAGAATGAGTTAGTTGTAAATGATTGGAATTGTGATCACATGTGACACAAGGGCCAATTATCTTTATCAGCTTCCCAGTCCATATATTAAAGTTAATTTTTCAGACTTTAATTAGAATTGACTATAACAGAAAAAGCAGCACTTGGTTTCTGGATAAAACAGAACCAGCTGGTAATGTAAGATCTAGGGATAGAAGCTAGTGAAAATTCTTCCCTTTTTTGGAGACTACAGACATAAATTATTGAAAGTAATCAAACCATTTTGCCTTTTCATCCTTGGAAATGGCAGCTTGGTGTGTTTTACCCTTAATAAAAGAGAATATAGAAATTATAGACCTAAAGTATGTCTGGTCTTAGGGATATGTCAAACTATTTTCCAATGTCTGTAGTTTTCTTCATGATCAGTTGAGTAGAACTTTGCGAAGTCACCCATTATTTGCCCAAACCACAAATGAATTTTCAAGAAAAACTGCAGAGGATTGAAGGAAAAGGTTTCTGAGAAAAAATGGTGACAGTTATGACACTTGTTTTTTTTTTCTGGGCTTAAGAAAACAAAGTTTGCGACTGCTTCATATTATCTAGTTTCAACACCCATGCTGGGGGCACAGACACCTTCCACTGGACCAGCTTACTCAGAGCTCCATCCAACCTAGCCTTCAATACTTTCAGGAATGGGGCATGTGAGAGACTGGAGAAAATGTTTACTGGCTGAAAACAACCAAACTCTGTGTGTGTTGGGTGCAGGTCAAGTTCTGCATAGGTGAGATGGTGCACTGCTGCACACTCCACACCTCTGGAGACTCTAGTGCAGCCCTAGAAGGGCTATTAGCCACTGTCACACCAAAAGCTCCATGTGAGGGGATGGCCCTGAGAGACCAGAGCAGATAAAAGCAATTGCACAGGTACACAAGTGTTCATAGCCCACCATTTGAATTTTATAGTAGTTGAGATAGAGCTGGAATTCATGTGGTGATTATTAATCTTCCTCTTTCTTTTCTTTCTTTTCTTTCTTTCTTTCTTTCTTTCTTTCTTTCTTTCTTTCTTTCTTTCTTTCTTTCTTTCTTTCTTTCTTTCTTTCTTTCTTTCTTTCTTTCTTTCTTTCTTTCTTTCTTTCTTTCTTTCTTTCTTTCTTTCTTTCTTTCTTTCTTTCTTTCTTTCTTTCTTTCTTTCTTTCTTTCTTTCTTTCTTTCTTTCTTTCTTTCTTTCTTTCTTTCTTTTTCCTCTTTCTCTCTTTCTCTCTTTCTCTCTTTCTCTCTTTCTTTCTTTCTCTTTCCTTCTTTCTTTCTCTCTCTCTCTTTCTCTTTCTCTCTCTCTTTCTCTCTCTCTTTCTCACTTTCTCACTTTCTTCTAATTTCCTTTTCTTGAAATCTGGGTAACTTAAAGTTGGATGGATTAGAGTTTGCTAAGTCAATGCCTTGTGAAATGATTTATTTTGATTGAATGTTGCTTTAAAATTTGCCAAGTGCTCTTATTTTCTAAAGTTTGCTAGTACAAGTTTGTTGTTTAACCTTCTGAGAGCATTGTCCACCTTGCTCCTGCCTCAGGGAATCAAAGTACCTAAGAAGAAACTCACGGAGTGAGCTTGGGGCTTTACAGGACATCCACAGCTTCTCTGGGGAACCTTTGCTAGTGTCTCCTCTCCCTCAGAGTAAAGAATTTTTTCCCACCATCTAATCTAAATGTACTCTCTTTCAGTTTGAAGCCATTTCCCCTTGTCCTGTCACTTCAAACTCTTGTAAATAGTCTGTCTCCATCCTTCTTGTAGGCTCCCTTCAGGTACTGGAAGGCCACAGTTAGGTCACGCAAAGCTCTCTCTTTTCTGGGCTGAACGACTCCAATTCTCTCAGCTTTTCCTCCTAGGAGAGGTGTTCCATTCCTCTAAGTAACATGCTGTCCCTCCTCTGGACTCTCTCCAACAGGTCCATGTCCTTTCTGTGCTGGGGACCCCAGAGCTGGATGCAGCACTGCAAGTGGGGTCTCCCCAGAGTGGAGAAGAGGGGCAGAATCACCTCCCTCAACCTGCTGGCAATGCTGCTTTTGATGCATGTTTGGTTTCTGAGCTGAGTGCACACTGTCCAGCCTCTCATTCACCAGCACCCTCAAGTCCTTCTCAGCAGACCTGCTCTCAATTTGTTCATCCCCAGCCTGGATTGATGCAGGGGTTTGCTCTGACTGAGGTACAGCACCTTGCTCTTGGTCCCGTTAAATCTCATAACATTCCCATGGCCCCAGAACTTGAACTTGTCCAGGTCCCTCTGGATGGCATCCTGTCCTTCAGGTGTTCCAACTGCTGCACTCAGCTTGACATCATCTGCAAATTTGCTGAGGCTGCACTAGTTCCCTTCATCTCTATCATTAATGAAGATATTAAATATTCTTGATTTGTAGCTGAATAGAATAATTGAGGTTGGGAATGACTTCTAAGAGCATAAAGTCCAAATATTAACCCCACACTGCCAAGTTCACCACTTAGCCATGTCCCTAAGTGACACATCTACACATTTTTTTAACTCTTCCAGGGACTGTGATTCCACCACATCCATGGGAAGCCTGTTCTAACACCCGAGCACTCTGTGGTGAATACATTTTCCCTAATACCCAATGTAAACCTCCCCTGGAACAAGTTGAGGACATTTCCTCTGGCCCTTATTGCTTGTTATCTGTGAGAAGAGACAGACCCCCACCTGGCTACAGTCCCCTTTCAGGTAGTTGTAGAAAGTACTAAGGTCTCCCATGAGCCTCTTCTTCAGTATAAACAACCCCAGTTTTCTCTGCTGCTTCTCATCAGACATGCTCCGGATCTTTCAAAAGGGTCTGAGTTTATTACTGCATTCCAGCGACCTGGGAGGCTCTCACCAGCAACTCACGTTTTCTGCATCAGCTGGAGAAACTAAAGAAATATGGGTTACTGAGTGTGGAGATCTTTTTTTTGCTTTCCTTGTTACTTAATTTGTTACTTCTGTTAAGCCACTGGTAGATGCATTCCTGCCAATTTTCATGTTTGTCCACAAATAGCTTCAAACTTCTCAGAAATATTAACTTCCTTCCTTTCTTGTTTATTTGTCATTCATGAAATGGCAGATGAACACTGCTGAAATTGAGAAATAGGTGTTGCCTAAGACTAAATGTGCATGGAAAGAAAATGCTCGTGTCCAAAGGGTGACACTTGTTTACATAGAAGATCAACTATTCCCTTACAATCCACAAGCATCTTGAAAACATTTCTTTCCAATGGTGGAGGAATAATGGCATGGGAAAAAACCACAACCTGATGGAGAATTATTCAGTTGTAATAATTAGATGGACACATTCTATCTGCATGATATTTACCCTCTATAGGACCTTTTCACACATTAGATGTGTTGGAACTCAAATCCGTTTTTGTAAGAACTGACACTGTAGCAATGCCTCAGTAAAAGATGGTTTTCCTGCTGCTTCTTGTAACAAAATACTTTTCTCCTCCTACACCTTTACGTAAATCTAAAACTATAATAACAACTTGAAAAGAGTAACTAAGATTAGTGAGGAGATTTCAGTGACATATCTTCTGTGATACAGAAGGCTAAAATGGATTAACCATGGCTTCCTTCAGGGCCTACTGCTAAGAAGCTATAAAATACAGTAAAAGTGTAAAACACAAAACCACAAAATAATAATAGAAAGCAAAAAAAATTACCTCTCTTTTTGAGAATAAATGGTGATATAAAACAAGTGGCAGCACTAATAAAACACAGTGATCTTTAGAAACTAAATAAAAATGTAGCTACAGTAAAATAATTGCATTTGATTGATTTCAGAGACACTTATTACTTGCTTTGTTGGTGTTTTGTCATTTGAAATATAGGATGGACTTTCACAAAGAAATCTCTTGGTGGGAACAAATTGTTCAGCCATAGAGACCTGTTAAAACTTTTCAGTTGTTTTGTTACCTGCATCTCTTAAGTGCCATCTCTGTGGATTTGCTGACTACTTCCTTTGGGAGCTTTTGTTAACTCTAAAAACATTTTTAAATGGAAAGGGAAAATGATCTTTTTGAGCAGCCTTTGCTTCATGCCTATTTTTTTCTTTTTTTTTTTCTTAGAAAAATCTTTTTGATAGTCTGGATTTCAATATCCCTACTATGAGCTTTATATTGCCAGTCATTTGGAGACTGAGGCTGCGTGTATAACTCTTCCACTCTCCTGTTGCATGACTTTGATTGTGCCTGAGTTCAGTGTGCTGCAGAATCAAGAAAACCCTGTGCACTGAGTCTACTTAGGAATTAAGCAAGTCAGTACTGATCCTGAGAGTGTCTCAGAAAATACCTGGTGTGTTATATAATGGAAAAATAAACTCGCCTCCAGTTTTAAGACAAGAGGTTGAGCGTGGTGAACTGTTAACACATGTCACAGCAGCGCAGGAAGTTTAATGCCCACAGTTATATCATACAGAAGAATCAATGAATATTTATCACAAATTCAGCCAGCAAAGTAAAATAGAAAAAACATATGACTGAGTGACCTTTATAGCTTGCATTATGTCTTTTATGGGAATCTCAGAGGACTGTGAGCATTGATGAGCAATGAGAATATGTTTTCACTTGGAACACATAGGTTTAACACCACTTGCCCAGTCAGATGAGAAATGAAGTTTATAATTCAAGTCTCTGCATTTCCAGTCATATTTTTATTGTTAGGTCATGTTTTCTTTTTACCAAATGTAATACAAGGCTCTCCCTCACTCGTCTTGGATGAACTTTTTCCTTAAGCTAGTTTGTACCTACTCAGAATAACAAAAAGAAATGAAACAGAGGTCTCTGAAAGACAGACCTCTTTAACAGGAGCTATTTAAACCTATGCATAAAGGCCCTACATCAGAATAATGTTGTGTTCACTTGACTGATGGAGAAATGCACCAGATCTGTGAAACTGTCAGATTACATATCTAATCCTCAAAAAAAAAAAAAAAAAGGGAGTGGAGTGGGGATTCGTGGTTTTGTCTATGAAGCACAACTAATTCAAAGGAAACAACTGAGAGAACTTTACAGTATGATATGGGGCAACTTTGGGTGGTGAACTCTGATCCTTTTTCCAGGATATGATATGTTAGTTTTGTTATCAGAGAAGTCATGAAATAGAACTGCACAGTATGGAAACCTTTCTGAATTGACAGGCAAAAGGAAGATGGTGGGAAAAATTCAAGAATTATTGAGAGCTTTCTGCAGGGTGGCTTTTTTTTTCACTTTCAACTGATCATATGAAGTTTAAGCTGTGATCAGTAGAATGGATTGGTTTGGAAAGACTTCAGCTATGTCGTCTGACAAAAAAACAGGAGGCGGAGGGAAACAGTGAAAAAAGGGAGAAATAAGGTTTCCTTCTGGAAAGAGTGGTCATTTGAACTTTGGCCACACACCAATTTGCAGTGGTAGTATTGAAGCAAAACAGGAGTTCTAGCACACGTCAATCTCATGTAACATTTTGAAGACACATTATGGCAGCTGGGAAATCAACACAGCACCTTTTTGCCACACTTCCTGAAATATCTGTGACCTGCCTGAGTGAAATGTTCACCTGCATTAATTTCTTCCTGCTCCAAACAATGGCTTTAATTGCTTGTCCATTGTTTCCAGCTCTTATTCTTCCAGTTTCTACACTAACCAGTCCTCCTCAAAGTGATAGTGTATTTTGAAATGTACCCTGAAGCTTGTTGGGCTTGAGACTTATCCCGCTATCTCTGTTTAAAGACTGCAAAAGGTATTTTTAAATTCATTTTTAAAATAATTCTAGCCTTATAGGTGTCTGTAGTGAAAAGGTAAATGAGTAGTTGAGACACTGTTATTCTGTAGAGCTTGCCTAAGAAAAGCCTCCGAGAACAGAAAGAGTGAAGGGGTTGGAAGAGATCTCTAGAGATTTTCTTGTCCAGCCTCTTGCTCGAAGCAGACCTGACATCCTAGGTAGATCAAGGTGGTCAAAGCCTGTCTTAAGGATGAGCTTATGGGTAAGGAGATCCAGAGAAGTTGACACCACAAGGTGAAAGATCAGGGGGCTGTCAGTTCTGTCCTATCCCATGCTGAGAATCAGAAGGTTTAATCTGGTCTGCTTCATTGCCAACTCACCATCACATCACCTAGAACTAGCTCAGTTGAGAGCACTGTATTTTTCTAATGAGGAGAAGGTCTAGATGTGTGTTTGGTTTTTAAATAATTGTTATTATTCTTGGTAGCCATCAGCTGAGAGTTGATTACGGGATTTTTAAAAATTAAATTTTTTTTTCATAGTCACAAATCTTACAAAGGTGAGGGTGTGTATTGCTGTTTTCAGGTACTTTGGATAAATCATGTTAAAGTAATGAACTTATTTACAGAAATTGTCTTATGGTAGTGCTTGCAGTAATTGAAACTGTGAGATTTTACACTGTGAAACAAGACTTTCAAGAAATATGTGCATATATGAATGTACTTATGCATGTGAGTACTTTGGCATGGTGGTGGTACCAAGTGAGGCTGTTGGGGCTGTAAAGTGCTTTAACCCTGTTGATGCTCTGCCTCCAAGTCCTCAGTGAGATGGAGAACCACCCAACTGTATTAACTCCTAAACTCTGAACATTTACATATCATCTTTGCTTCAAGGACCTAAATTTCAATTTTGATTGCTTGTGACCATAAATCTGCAGTTGAGGTGCAACTGTGCCTTTCAAATGGTGGATGAGATCTGCTAAAGCAAGTTTTTGGTAGAGTTTCTGGAGGGTTTCTCCAGGCATGTGTGTTGTAGCTTTGCTGAGTCAGGGATTTGGTGGGTGAAAACCAGCTGCTTTGTGGGTGCTAATGTGCATGGCTGTTTTCAGCATCACTTAGAAACTGGGTGTTAAGGCTGGACCAGATAGTCTGGCTCTGTGTTTCAGTTTGAAGCATTTACCATCAACAAGCTCTAAACATCATTGCTTTTGGTCAGGTGTTATTTGTTATTTCATAGTATGTAGTGTATTCTGATTGTGGAATACAGATCTGAAAATGTGTATGGTGAGACCCCATATCAGTCAATCAAAGTGATTGCTTTTAAAGGATTTAATTTTGTTTGAAATGAATATTTGACCAGGTCTATGAAAAGAAAAAATGAATGGGGTGGCAAATCTGTATCAGCTAAAAATTTAGTCACACTTTCTTCTCATGTGCTTCTTAGTCACAGAGACCAGTAATGCCCATATGCTTCTGCTTGAGGATGTAATAAACATGAGGTATTGTGTACTGCAATAAGAGAAACAATTTATAAAAAACTAAGGGTAAAATATACGTTTTTTATTTTATCCTGTGACAAATGTATTCCACTCTTGGTTCATGAGAGAAGTTTAAAATAGACAGAAGTCAGCAATAGAGCCTATCAAATAGAGCCTGCCTTCCCTTTAAGGTTTTTTTGACCTTTTGCTTTATGGTTTCCTTGGGGGTTGAACACAGGTGTGTTTCTAAACATGCATACTTATGAAAAATATGTGTGTATTCATATAAATGAAAAATGCACATGCCTGTTATAATTTTCCAGTAAATTCTGAGACAGTTTTCAAGGACCTAATTCAATCTGATAGAGACTAGTAAGCACTGGGTATCTAAAGATATTTTTGAAATTTTGAGTAATAAAATTACTGTAAATTAAATAAAACCTGTACTTATAAATTATATACACTGGTTATGTGGTTTGGTAGACTAACCATAAAATGAGAAGTTTTCTTTCCAGTTGATGTCATTTTGGGAAATGAGATTAGCTCTGAGTCCCTATGATAGGTTTAAAAGGACAGAATGGCAGTTCACATTGTGTACTTGAGCAGCCTTGGCATGTAAACTCTTTGGACATGAAATGTTTAAGCAGGCATTATTGTAGCAGTGTTGAGTAGCTGTTCAGAGTGTGAGGGTTCCAAATGTCAAGTGGAGAGGTTCCACTGAGTGGCTGCAATGCAAACAGCCAGAAATATGTTTCTGGGATTTTCCCTGAGGCAAAGAGACAAGAGATGAAGGAGTAGGGAGGAATTAGAAACAACCATTATCCCTTCATCTTCAAAATCTGAAATTTGTTAAAAGGAAAGATGACTGGGAGACTTGTTTTGAAAGTGATCCATAACCAAATGCTAAAATACAGAATTTAGGGCTAGCTGATGATAAAAAGACTGTGCTAGGAGATGAAATTTTAAATGTAAAACTTGAATACAAGTGAAGCTGAAGTTGATGACTACTAATGTACATTTTATCTTGCTCTGTGAAGACAAAGGAATATTATGTCTGATTTGATACTTATTTTTATGTGCTTTTAATTTTAATAATAGTCACTGAGTAGACATAACCTGAATTTATTTTAGAGATAGCACAAGATACATTTACTTATATAAAAGACCATTAACACAGTGATACATGTTTGTCTTATCTAATACAAGGTGAAGGCAAACATAAGACATCAGAAGACATTCTGAAATGATAGCTTAGAAATTTTTATGAAATAAATTTAAACAAACTCTAGCAGGTAATTACTTTTAGGATTTTTTTTTCTTTCAGATCCAGCCTGCTTTGTCTGCTTTCAATTGCTCTTCCTGTTACAAAGTTAGAAGGTGGGAATGTGAAATTGTTCCCTGCCTAGAGGGAACAAAATGTGTTTCGTTTACTTCAATGAGCTGGTCATTGAATGCCAGTCCTCAAAAATCAAGAGATTTGGCACTCTTTTAAAAGCAATTCTCTTTCAATCCCCTCAGGTTTTGTACCCAGAAATGACAACACATATTAAAACATATTACTGGTTATACTTCAAAACTCTAACCTTTAAACTTCTAGGTAAAGTAGGCTAAGATTCCATGGGGAATCAGTGACATCCTTCGTTTGAGTACTACAGTACACTCAAATTGATTTTGGAAATGGGTAATAGAGAAGAGTATTTAAAGAGATTTTCTTCAAGCAGCAGTTTATCCCCATTGACACTGAATGGAAATAAAATCCTTTGTTTAGTAGGTATGACAACATTTCTTTTGTGGGACATAGATTTTGTGATTAGACACACTAAGCTGCTTTAAATCACAAACACAGGTACTCTTAAGCTCCGAAAGTGGTTTTAACTTGGTTATTAAGCTCTGTGTTAAGCTACTTTTACAGTGTATGGTGCATGGGACATTTAAGATAAGACTTTTACTTCCAAAGGATCCAACTGGGACACTAACGATTGTCTATACAATGTACAGAGACTGAATCACGCTGCAGAGGATTACTGATCCATCCTGGGGAGCTCAGCAGAAAGGTGCACATTTTAAAAAGCAAGAGGATAACTTTTGTAATGGATGCTGTAAAGGAAGAGGAAGGAAGGAAAGTATTAGTCAAACCTGTGTTTGACTAAGACAGCAGTGTTAGCCTTAAGACTTCAGAAAGTGCCACAGGACCTTTTGATAATTGTTCTACTGGTGAAATTTGCCATCTGCTAAATTTTCATTTCAGACAGCAGCATGATTACCTTTCCCCAGTTTTTCTATTATTGGCTGATTTTGATTTTTGCTACATTTTACATCAGAAGACTTTGCATTTCACTTATGAATCCTTCAAGTGACGTACCTCTTGAGTGTTTTACACCACAAATCAAATGAATACTTTGGTGTAGCTCTTTAGAAAAGTATTAGGTCTAATGCAAAAGGGGGTATGGTTCCAGAAGCATGCTACCTAATTCTGTATGGTTTTGCATCTTCTAAATCTCCTCTCTTCCTGCAGCAATCCAAGGTGGTGCTGCTTAACGTGGAGATCAGGACACACTTCAGTGTGTATGTGGTATACTGCCTGGGTCCTGCTTTCTGTTTGGTTGTTTGGCTAGTGCATGTGTGCTGAGGAAGAAGAGCTTGTGCTCTTTAGGGATGTGTAATTATACAGATCTCTTCTGCTAAGGGTAGAATTCTGCCCTATTTTACCATGCCCTTTATTGATCGGTGTGCCACAGAGGTTAAAGGGAGTTTCTTGCTTTGAAATCTTGGAAAAAGCCCATCTGACAAAGTAGTACCTTTATTTGTTAAAAGCTTTTCAAGCTTGTAGACCTGGAAGAGCCTCAGTAAAATCAATGAAAAACTATCCAAGGTAAACAGACTTAGAGATGAATAAATGCTTGGTACTATTTTTATTCTGAGCTCACAAAATCTCTTTCTGGCTGTCTGGCCTTTTTCACTAATAAAACAGCTAACTCTCCAAATATTAATAGAGGTGTATTGGCAGATTTGGGGCTCACAGTCCTTCCAAGCTTAAACAGAGGAAACGTAGATAGACAAAAGCTTTTCCAAATGGGCCTGTAAGTATTCGTTTAGTAAAGTTCCTGTTTCACCAAGGACTGATCTTTCCACAGGCTGTAAGCAGCGATGCATTAGAGGAATAGTTAGAAACACTGCAGCAAATGAAAGCTTTATTCATTACTGTAACTGTCACGGGAAGTATTTCTGTACAAGTAGACATACACGGTCTTCTTATTTACTGCGCAATTTTCCAGGCCATTGAGCACTCAGGTCTGTAGTAAAACTTATGGTTTAAATGAAGCTTGGAAGGCCATAGGAAGAGAGTGGAGAGTCTCTGGAACAATCAGACCTCTTACCTCAAGACTGTGTTTTCTCCTCCACTTTATTGCTTATCAATGTATATAGATTTTTGTGCTGGACATGTGAAAACACACCCTCCTGTGTTTTCATGTGCTGGATGTGTTTTCTTTGGTTGATGTACTGACATATTTTGCACTAATGGTCCTTGTTCTCATCTCTTGGGTGGTTCAGGGTGACAGAGTGTTGCTGGGATTCCGTTCACTGCTGTATCTTCCTCTCACCCTGTGTATCAAAAAATATGAGGTTGTTTATGTCAGTATTTTTTAAAACTGCCTTGCTTTGATGTGGAAAATCATAAGCCTGACAAAAGTAGTTCCTTCCTGCGGCATAGGTTCACTGGTATAGTCTGAAATTTTGTTCCTTTTTGAAGTAAGCATAATTTTGCCTCAAACCAACTTATAACATGGCTATGTTGACTAGAAGTCCTTTTGAATTGAAGTAATTTCATGGTGCAATGATGAGCTACTGTGACTTTCAGGAAAGGCACCAGACGTCTGCTCTGGGGACTGCTCTGTAACCATGCTCCTTGCACTGCCAATGATCAGAACCTGTGGTGTATGCCTGGAAAGTTGGTCAGGAGGAAAAGAAGAGCATGAGGTCAACACGACATGTCTTGTCTCTCGCACAAAGAAGCTTCTCTTTGCAACTTGCTTTTTGTGGACTCTTCACCTCGTATACAGGCAGAGTACACTCTGCTTTCATTAAGCAGATGGTTTTGTGATACCTCAAGAATATATGTATTTTTGACTCCTAAACTCTTTGCCATACTGATGGTTTGTATTTACATCTGTGCTTCTGAGAATGTTATATCCTAGCTCATCCTATAAGGATGAGTAACAGATGAGGGGAGCAAGATCTAGTAGTCTCCCTTGTGCTGGATCTCAGGTGAGGTAGCTGCAAGGACTGTAGTGAGGCAGTAGATGGGAGTAGTAGATCAAAGACCACAATGACACCTCTAGCTCTGCTCCAGAATTGCAGATGGAGGGGGACAGGATTTCGGTATGAAGCTCTCCACCAAGCTTTGTGGCTGGGACAAGATGAAGGAACCTTCAAAAAAAGTAGCATGGGTAGGAATGGTGACTGTCTGACTGGGGATGTGCCTGACTGGCTGGAGATGTTCTGTGTCTGGCAGCCCCAGCAGGGTCCTTAGACCTTCATGGCAAAACTACCAGCAGCACTATGGGGCAAAGTGTAAGCACAGTTGAACTTATGTTGGCTGTTAAGAAATGCTTAGAGCTAATATGCAGGTTTGTTCCTGGGATTAGTTGTCAATATCTTGGGCAAATGTGAACATAATGAATTTAGACAGAGCATAATTTCCTCCCTATAACAATGTCCTCAAATGCATGCTCAAAAGGTTAGCTTTTCCATCTTGCCCCCCATGCTGTTCTTTCGCTGTATTCTAAATTGCTATCTTGCCACCATTTCCCTTTGCATCTCTGTCACACTTCTCATTCTGAATTTATTACCTAGTGTCCCATCCATCTCAGGCTCAGGAGGAGACTCCCTTTACAAATATGTCTTTTACAGAGCAGGAAACCTTGTATGATATGAATCAGCCTGAGTTTGGTGGGGCTGCTCTCCAAGGTCTTGCACAAATTTGTGTATCAGTATACCACAGTCTTTTTCATAAATTACTTTTAAACAAAAGTATATTTCATATTCTAAAATAGGCTTTGGTAGAACTATAATTCTTTAAGGCCTTTAAGTATTAATCCCTACACAATTCACACATTCTCTGTGAGCTGCTTTACATGCCTTACCTGCAGCAGAAGGCACTGTATTAAGAAGTACAAATTTCCAATGTTTTCTTGCAGCCTCCCCTTCCCAGCTTTTTTCTAAGCTGAGTTTCAAGGGTAGGAGTCTAATATTTGCCTGAGAGGGAACAGGGGTCCCTCAGTCCTGTACCATACTAGTAAATACTTCTCCCTTGGTGTTTACAGCTGGGCATCATCTTCACTCTCAGCCTGGCATGAGAGCATGCATGCAAGGTCAGCATTTTTTCATTAACTACTGTATTGAATAACCACTTGTTACTCTGAAGGAAATCTTATCATGTAGATAAGCCCCCTGCAGTTTTTGTAGCTCTGTAACATTTTTTTTATTCTCTTGACTAAAAGTCCTGGAATATAGAGATGACAGAACCACCTCAGTGATGGCTGAGCTTCAGTGAGGTAAGGTGCACTTGGTAGAAAGATTATGTAGCTGAATCTCATTTTTGTGTGACTCATTTTTCAGTGACCTAGGTATTCAGCCCCAGTTTTCTGAACTGTGAGTGTCCTTGAGCTCATTTTGCGTGCATACCTTTCCTCCATTTGCTTCAAAAAACCCCAAATGCCAACTGCAGATGGCAGGAGAGGGAGAGGTGTATTCAGAACTGTTTTGTTTCCATTGTCTTTTGGGTGGCTTAGGGTTACAAGGTTGTGCAAAACCAATTCTGAAAATGCCAGCTGCTGAAAGACAAAGCTACTGTAAGATGAAGACTCAATGTTTAAAATACAAGTTTACCTGTTATTCTTTTTAGTTCCAGGTACAGATCACTTGTTGTAAGTCCTTATGTATCTGAATATGCATTTTGGGGCAAGTGTGATTTTGATTTTTGGTAGTATATCACTAAACAACTGATAATGTAACATTATAAGGGTTGTTTTTTTCAGTAAATGGATTTAGAAACAAAGAAAAGTGGTGTGAAGAGTATTCTGATAATGTATGAAGACCTTTTTATTCCTTCAGTAGGACTGGATCTCATGGATGGAGCGTCACATCACTGTGCTGACTTGCAAGCTGGGAATGTGCTTTTTAAAAATACAATTTTACATTTGCGAAAACACTTAAGGCAAAGAAAGCCCTTTACTGAAGCACTAAAACTGTACAGAGGGGGGTTATGGTGCAAGTCTTCAAAGTAAAAACCACTAGGCTACAGGCAACACAGTTAGAAGCACAAAAAAGGACTTGTGAGGCTTAGCAGAGGCATGCAGGAGATGGGTTGGCTTGCCTGCCTACATGGGGTTGGGGAACGGGCATTGGATCAAGATTAAAACCTTGTTCTTAGTAAGATTTCTGCACAGTTTGCACAGCTGACTGGGAAGGCAGGGCAGGCCCAGGCTATCGGCATTTATCTCTTTCCCCAAGTGTTGCTGGGGTGAGGAGAGTGGGAGGGCTGCTGCTGAGCTGTTTGCCTAGAAATGTGTGCCTCGCTTGGCAGCTCTCCACAGAAGGAGATTGTGATTTTAAATGTCTTCTCATTAATTTCTTGCAGTGACTTGAACACTTCTGCCTTCATTTAAAATGTCTGAAATATGTAATATGATTTCAAGAGTAATTTCTGTAATATATGGAATAGAAGGCAGCATGGGGAATTCTTGCATCCCTCCAAATAGATTGTGAAATGAACAAAGTACAGCAACTAGTCTGAAGATGGTTTTTTAAGTCCTAAACCTAATGCATTTTTTGGCTTGAATGCAATTTTCAACTTGGAGTCAACATGACAACTCACCTGACACTGCATATGGCTCCTACTCTTGCAGAAAAAGCAGTTTATTGTCCTGAAGATTGAGTTACATGCAAAAATGCTGGCATAGGGTTATGTCAAGACTGTGCTCCTGAATTTTTACTTAAAATTGTTTTCTCTTAGTAATAGATGCATTACACAGATGCAAACTTCTAATCTCTCAATGCTACTTCAGCGCTTAAACACCTTGGCAGCTCTGTGAGCATTAAAATGCACATCAATACAAAGTTGTTTGAGCTTGTGACTGTTTTCATCTAGGTGCTGGCAGAATTCTTGAAGCAAAGACCTCTGAACTACTGCAGTGTGAGACTTAACCCATGGTCCTAATCACCTGTTGTTAGCAAACAATTTTTTCTGCTTTTCACAGTAGGAAGTTTATTAGCTATGATGTTTGCATTTGGTTTAGTTTGGATAATTACATTTTGGCTACATAAAATATTATACCACAGGGTTTTCTGTTGGTCTCTCTTTCCCTTCCCATCCTAAAACATGGTATGTTAGTCACTGTTTTTCCTACAGTATTTAGATGTGCTTTATCTGCATCTGTAAAGCCAAGATCCATGATTAGCACATGCCCATCTTGCTGGGTTGATGCAGTGTTGCTGAGTAAAGCTGCAGTGAGTGTTGAGTTGGGAAATAGGCTGTCTGGTGAGAGTGGGCACAGTGGGTGCATCTCATGGCTTCTGTTGTGTTGTCACAGCCCCCTTTGCCCCTTCTCACAATTAGTGCCTCTGAGATTGTCATAAATCTGCGTGGGTGTGCCTAAGTGGTAGAGGAATGTTTGGTTTTTGCTACTTCTCCATTTTAAGTTTTAGTCTTATGATTTCCTTTGGTAAATCAGATTGTGCAGTTAACTGATCCACATCCTGACTTCACCAGAACATCTGTGACCACGTTGAGGTACCTGATGCACAATGTGGCAATTTCTGAAAACTGATGTTGAACATCTTTGAGTTTGCAAAATCAAGGGCCAACTTCCACTGTAGCCTGTGGTGACTCAGAGAAAACCAGGGTGATTTTTTCATTTCATAGTAGGAACCTAGACTACTTCTCTTTCTGAAATAGTGACTCTCATTTTCATTGCTTAATCTGGAGTAGCTCCAGACTATCAGCAGTTTTATGAAAGAGAGAAGATTGAGGTGGTATTTGAAATGATTAAAATAATATTGAAAACATTAGTGATATCGGCTTACTTTTTATCATGAAACAGAATATATTTGTGTATTTCACTCAGGTTCTGCTGAGGGTGAAAAAAAAAAGCTTAAATTATGAGTCCTAAGAGGCATCAGATAACTGAGTGTATGTGTAAGTGTCTGAACTTCTGCATTCAAGCTTGTTGCTCCCTGGAAGGTGATGGAGAACTGGATTAGGATCCGGTTTGTGTGAAGATTCTAGATCCTCAGCAGTACTTTTTCTTGTAGGTCCTTTTTCTTGTGACATTAAACATAAACATTAAAAGTAGTCCTTGAACATTCCCCAATAATGAGTAACATTGGCTTCTAAGCCTGGTTTTGCTGGGTCTGGATTAATTCTTCAGTGGCTTCAGGGAGGTACACCCAGTCTTAAGATTCCCTTTTCTTCCCCCAGCTTAGTGTTTGCATGAGGCCTGCAAATCTGCTCAAAGATAAAAGATGATAATTGATGAAAGGCTGGAAAAGTGAAAGTATAACATCATTTTAAGGCAATGACAGAAGAAATACCCAGGATAATATATCTGAGAGTTGTTCATACAAGATCTCCTTTAGGCTGTGCAATGGCTTTAGCATTGAATGTTGTCTGTATGGCCAATGAAAGATGAGGAAGAAAACAAAGAAAACAAAGTCTTTGCCTTGGAGAGGAAAAACAAACTCCATCTGACAGACTGTTTGGATGGATAACTGAAGTCGGGGATTAGGAAGAGAAGCAATAAGGTGTGAAGAGGGGGTATTAATTTTAAAATATATAGAAAATAAGAAAGAAAAATCTAGAAGAAATATTGATGAACATGAAGGCAAGGAAAGCTGATTAGATGTGAAGCAGAAAAACAACACCGAAAAGACATTGTAGTGCTTGTGATGCAATTAGTGTGCTGTATAATGTGTGTTATTAACTTCTGCCACCCACTATATCATATTTGAAATTCAAATGACAAATTAGTCTGTCTTTACTTTTCTCTTGTAATCTCTGTTTAAGGAAGATGCCTGAGTTGTGAATTGGAGAACAAGCAGTTCAGCTGTGTGGGTTACACCGCTCCAGTTCCAGTGCTCCCTGTCAAATCCAGTCTATTTGTCACTGCTGAACAGAAGCTACTAGAATGCAGAAACATGGTAACATCACAGTCTACTTAACATCCAGTCAGAAAATTTGTTTACATGGCACAAATAGAGACTAAGCTTCAGATTCTACTCTATTGATGGACTGCACTTGAGGGGACCCTCCTTTAGCCTAGCCAACCAGCACTCTCTTTTTTTTTCTTAATCCCTTAGCTTCAAGGTCTTCCTTTATCTTTCATTTATTTAGGTACAAACCAAAGGTGAGTTTTTTTGGTCTCTTTTTGGTTTGGTGATTTTTTTGGGAGTGGGGGGGGAGAGACAGTCCCTGAAGCACAGCTTTCACACAACACATTAAATACAAAGAATTGCACTCCTGTTTCTGATGACCATTTGCCTGCTACAGACAGAACTCCAAAGCAAGTTTCTTTAGTAATCAGTTGCTTGGCTGGCAGTGGGATCTGTTTAGTACATAGAATCACAGAATGGTCTGGGTTGGAAGGGTTCTTAAAAACCATCTAGTTCCAAAGACCCTGCCATGGTGAGGGATGGCTTCCACTAGACCTGGTCAAAGAGAAGAAGCAGCTGTAATTTCTAGTGGTTTCAATCAAGCTTTCAAAGAATCCTGTCACCTGAAAAGCAGTAGGGAAGTGGGTTTTGAGGCCAGTGAGGACATACATTACTGGGCCAAGGTCTATCTGCTGTGTTATCACCTTCAGTGGCACCAGTGTGCACTGACTGCCATGTCCTCCTGGGTGTACAGATAACTCATGGAGAGAGCTGGAGGCTTGAAATGAAAGAAGGACAAATGAAGAGAGCTGGAGTAGGCTAAAATCAAGGGGGCAAGCTTCTCTTCCCCACAAATATAGAAGTAGGCAGAAGAAGGAAGAGCATGGGTAATTGGAAACAAAACATGTGTCCCTGTAAATCACTTTATCAGGGATAATTCTGCTCCCTGTCATAAGCATTTCATTCCTCTCTCAGCTGGTACAAATGTACTGCTGTTTTCTCTCCTATTTGCTGCTGGTCTATGCAGCAACTCAGGGAAGTGACTTGCAGGACAAACATTGAAACCTGGCCCAAGGAGTACATCCAGCTGGTGAAGAGTCCCTGTCAGCTGCTAGGGTTACAGGAATTCAAACAAAATGTTATCACGTGTGGAAACAACCAGGCTAGATGATGCTGAAGAGGAACTCACTCTGGCAGTGGCTGGGACTTTCCCTCCCTTGAAGAAGCTGGGAAATCCCTCTCAGACTTGTTTTTAAGTTAGGTTATAATTTGTGGGGAAAGTCTTGTGTGACCTGCCCTGTGTGGTCCCATGACTTCTCAGTAACTTTCACGACCTGCTTTTTTTTGGGAGGCTCCAGGGAAGTTGCAGGGTGCAGTACGGATTTAGGGTGACCTGAACGATCAGGAAATTAGGTAGGCAGGAAAGAGATTTTTGAAGGGAAACCACTTTTCTGTTTTAACATGTCTATAAGAGCCAGCAATTTAAACAGGAGTGCTTTTCCTACTTGGGAGTTAGCATGTTTTTCCTAACCTAGTTCTTTCATATGTGAAGAATTCTGGACTTTCAGGAGTTTCTTTCTGCCTTTGGCTTCAGAGAAGTGGCAGGTTTTCACTTGGGGGTTTAATGCAGTGCAGGCTGTCCTGATGAAGTCCTCAGTTCATTTGAATTGGTGCAGCTCCTATGAATTAAGACAATGGGACTGCTGCACATTTGCTGCCTGAGCTTTATTCTATTTCACAGCACCCTCCAAAATCTTCATACTTTTACAACAGGAGGGCACCCAGTGCTTTCCAGTAGTGCAAAAGCCATGTATTGAATAGATTGAAGAAACTATGATCTATTATTTCAAGAGAAACAGATCCTTAGGAGAACCTAATGGACATCGGCTTCATTTTCTCATAAAAATTGGAGCGAATCTATTCCTCTACTCTGGGATTATAAATATATTTTCAATTAAGGTGCCTTTTAGAAGTGTTTGTAATATCTGATATCAGGGTGGTTGCTATTTGTGGTTTTACTGAGCCCTGAAGGTGTAATACTTAATATTGTCAGAGCAAGAGCTTGGATTCCACCTCAAGTCTGAGCTTGTAGTCTTCTTTTCTTTCTTTGTATTTTTTTTTGATGCCTATTTGTTTGTGCCCTGCACAGGCAATTAGTGTTACTATCATTAAAAGTGAGGCATGATGACTTTACCAGGTTGGCTGCTGCACAGATCACCAGACTTCTAGCTGTGTAAGATGTGGGTCAGATTCAAATCCTTGGAGAAAACTTGCGGTGATATTTAAGAAGGTTCACTTATATGAGCAAAAATGACTCGTTTAAACCACTATCAATGTCATGATTCAGGCTCTCTTAACAAGCTGAAATAAGCAGGTCGTGATCAGACATATAGATGTATTTAGATATATTAAGAGATTTCTTTTCAGAGCCATACCACCAGATCATAAAGCTAAGAGGGTAACAGGATTAGTCAAGCACAGAGGTATATAGTCAGTTTTTGCTGCATTGCTTTATTTTGAATAAAAAAGGAGAAAAAAACTCTCTAAAACATTAGACTTTATCTTTGGCACATGTTGTTATGTTATTAGACATTACCATTTGAACTGACAAGTCTGGCAAAAAAAGGATCCCCTTTAGTGTAACACTTAACTCTGAGCTTAGAAGCACTTTCAAGAAACTGATGCAAAATCATTTTTACCTCCCTCCACCCCCCTCCCCCCAAAAAAAGATAAGAACAAAACCCCCCAGATTCTGGCCTTTCCCTTAGTATTAATATTCCAGTCCCTGTGGCTGCACTGTGAACTGGCACCCAAGCTGGCAAACAGCTCCTGCTGCAGCACAGAAATAAACCAGCCTCGCATCTCTGAAGCTCCCCTATGTCTCAGTTTCAAGCCCTCTGGTACAGACTCCACCAAACTTTATTCCTGAAGAGCTTGTAAATATCTATGGGCTTCTTCATCCTGCAGCCACACCTAGGATCATTCCAGTGTTTTCAGTGCTAAATTATAAGCACCACGTCCCCTCCACAGCCCAACCTGCCTCACCTGCAGAAGCTGCAACATGGTAGACTGCTGTTTTCCTCCCATTCAACTCTTACACATACTGTTCTGACCTTTTGTGAGTCTGTTAAAATAGTTCAAAAAAGCATAGTTTGTTACATCTGCCACAACAACAACGGGAAAAGGTGCATACTTTGATTCCCTGTGGATGGAAGCTTCAAAGGAAGGAGGAGATAGGAGCCAGCATACTCTTTAAGTGACTGCATGATTTGAACTTTGCTTTCAGTAGAAAACAAGGATGCAGCACTTACACCCACAAACAGAAATGTGCCTGAGCTTCTGTTTTCAGCTACTATTAATGGTTTCCTGCAGAGATGCAGGTTTCCCCTAGACTTTTGTCAAGAGGCATACTATGCTAGTTTTTAACATAGTACTTTTATATTTTCTCAATGAATAGTTATAGTGCAAAACTTTGATTTTATCTGATGCATTTTGTGACTTCCAATTACTATTTGTGTTATATCTTATGTTGTGTGCTCATTTGTGCTGAGTCTGGTGCTTTATAAATCCTGCTGAAGGCATTTGGACTGCTCAGCAGACACAGATCTGTGCTGCAAAATTGTGCTGCTCCAAGTTTTGTTATTGAGTATTTTGTTATCAGACACATGCACTGGTGACACAGTGACATCAGGATGCCAGTGTAGATCACATACCACCTTATAGTTGACTGCTGTAGCAGTTGAAGCTGATGTAGTCTCTGGATAGAAAAAGCAAGACCTCCTTTCCGTGCTTTGGTGCAAAATCATGGATCACAGAAGAAGTGTGTTGTCCAATAATGGATTAGCATGAGAGAATTAATAGTACTAAGGAAAAACAGGCCATGTTTTTGTCTTTTCCACTTGTCATTGTTTTTGTAGTCCAGATTTTTTGAATAGGCTAAGTCTTACAGTTCTTTTATGCTTAATTCTTTCCTGTCAGCAGGGATCCTAACCCTTGTGAAAAGATATTTGTTCCCTCCCCTTCTCTCTTTTTTAAAAGTTACTCTTTTTTTCCCCCACACTTTCCATTCCTTGTAAAATGCTTTGCATTGAAATGACTTTCTAATAGCTTAGAATTAAAATCCTGCCTGGTGCCTCTGGATTTACCCAATATTAGTAATCCTATGTTTGTGAAATGAAAATGAAAAACATCTGACATCAGTGAGAATTGCCACCTCCAACTAAGAAGGGATATCAAAGTGAAGAAAAATGGGCATCTCTGAAATTAGCCTTTCCTGGCTGTTCCTTGTGACTTGCTTTGTTGCAGACCTGCTGCGTTTCTAAGAGCTCCAGGCGCCCTCAGATGAGTTGACATCACTCTTGGCATCCCCTTCCTCTCCCTTGCTGTGCACTTGAAAGCGCATGTGGCCCAGTTCACATGAAGTACAGTGGTATGGAGCAAAGTGTGGTTGGTTCCCCCCCAGCTATGAAAGGGCAAGTTGCTGGGCTGGCTCCTGATGTTTAGTTGTGTGACCTTCTTTTGTGGTAAACCAGCATCAGAGATCTCCTCTTGAAAGCTGCTGATTGCCCCTGGAAAAACCCATGGCTCTCAGCCCTCCCTGAGATTTCAGAAGACTTCCCATTGCTTTTCTTCCTGTCAACTGGTCTTGTCAACTTGAGCTGTCCTTGCCTGCCCCTAATCCCCTCCCCATGCTGAGATAACCTTGGATTTCTTTTCTCTCCCTTCTCCAGGCAGGGAGATAATATATAGGTGGTATTTTTATTTTGAATAGGGCATTGGTGAACTTGGCAGTACTATGTTTATAGTTGGACTCCAGGATCCTGAGGATTTTGTCCAACCTAAATAACTGTGATTCTACTACCTATTTGCTGCAGCATCACCTCAGCCCACCCATGGCAGCAGAGGAGCCTGCTGGCAGCTTCTACTCAGAGCCACCTGTCAGGCTTGGCCTTTACCTAACTGTGCAACAGAGAGTTCTCAAGCCAACATCCTTTCTTTTTGACAGCAGAAATGCTGAAGAGGGTTTTTTTCTTGTAAGAAAAGTATATAACAGCTCAAATGACCAAAAAGGAAGAACTTCTCTCCACAGATAGCACCTGTTCATCATCCGTCCAAGGTCTGCCTGATGCTGCACAAACATGGGGTTAGTGTAGGGAAGGTCATGGGATTTATTTGTTATCTATTTTTTTTCTAATCAATCTTATCAAACCTGCTATTAAGCCAGTAGTTGTTGGACTTTCTTGCTAAGATCTTGCTAAGAAGGAACCCTGTGACATCTTCTACTTCGCCCCCAGTGCAGAAGACTTGGCAGAGGAGTTTGAAATCATGACACTGTGAAAGGTGGGTGTTGTAGGGTTAAACCTGGGTTGCAGCTGGCCTTCAACAAAAAAGGATAGAGCCTATAGCTGAAGTGTGGGGCCAGAGTACCCTTTCCAAACACCTGCAGCTTGTGTGTCCCTCTCCCTGTGCTGTGGTTTCCCTGGGAATGAAATGTCAGCTAGGGGATGGGCGAGGAGTCTGGCACACTCGAGTGAAATCCAGTGATCCCAGTTGCTCTAGTGGCAGGCAAGGCAGAACTGCAGGGTTCATCCACCACCCAGTACAGACAGCAGCATGACTGCAGTGATGGTTAGCTGAGGGCCTGTGGCTTTTAAGGAGATGATACTATTCTGACAAAAATATGTAGCTTTTCTGTCTTGATCTGAAATTGTAAGTGTCTACTTATCAATCTCTAGTGATAAAACCTGTGTTATGGAGACAAAGCTTCACAGACTGAGAGTTGAAATGTTAGAAATGGGTATACTGTGACCTTTCTCAATCATAAGGGTAAATAATTTTTAAATATTATCCAATAAAGAGCTGAGCTTGTGGGCTTGGTATGCTTTTCTGTATGTGTTCATGAGGTGCATACAGCATACCAAAATAAAAAATGGTGCAGAGACTTTTTTTTCTAATGGGCTCTCATTTCATCATCTTTCACAGCCCATCTTTCACATAAATATTTCTTGGTTTGTAAAACACATGGAGGCATTAGCTATTTTTAGGTCTCTGCCTGCTACAAGAATGTAAAGTTAATGTGGTGTTTATATTGCTCCACAAAGTCAGAGTGATGTTACACAGAGAAGTGTGGAGTGATTTTTTCCCCTTTCTGTGTTACTGCTTTGCATTCAAACTTTATAACAAAAGCCAAGTGTCGAAATTAACAGGAGGAAATATCTTTGAGAGCTGTACTTGTCTCATCTTGGTAGGATTTTATCAGTCAAATAATTATGCACTTTAAGAAATTCTATATCAAACTCTGCTATAAAGACCCAGTAGCTACTTTTCATAGTCAGATTCTGCTGCATAACCTCTTCTACAATTTTACAGATATGTCAGATTTGACTCTAACATCAACAACCATTAATACTCTAAATTTAGAACTTTGTTTTAAACATTTGGAACCTGATGAGATTTGTGCTAGACATTTACTTTGGTTTTGCTGGGATTGTCTCAGTTCTGATGAGATCAGAATTGTGCTGGAAAGCCAGTATGTAATGCCCAGTTTTGTTACTAAGACTCTCATGGGATTTTATGGCCTGCAAAATATGTTTACTCATGTAAGGAAAGTTTCATACCCATCAGATGCCATTGATCAGAGCAATTTTGGAGTTACAAGAGAATATTCAGCATCTGGGTATCATTTTGGATCTGGGACAACTTAGGTTGACCCTAGGAAGAAGATGAGATTCGCTCTTCTAGGAATTTGGGAGTGTTTTTTCATGATGCTGATAGAGAAAGCAAGCTATGGCAGCAGCAAGTAGCACAATGAGGGTACGAAAGTTTTAGCAATAATATTCAGTATGTTGTTTGGAGTGGGACTGGGACTTTCTCTGTGCTCTACTTCAATTCTTACTCCCCAGATAAATCAATCATACAAGTAGGGACTGAGAATGAAACTTGGAAGATCTAATTCTTGCAGCTGCACCATGCTGCGGCGTTGGACTACCATCCTTTTTCTTAGCTCTCATAGGAGACTACCTAAATGAAATCCCTCCTCTCAGGAGACATAGACTTGATGCATATCACACAGCTTGGGATGCTGAGACAAGACTGCTGGTATGGTGGTGCCATCTGCATTACTGATTTGTGAATCATTTTATATTTCATGCATTGAGAATTTCACTATCACCAGATTGAGAGATAAATATCTAGAAATAGTGAAGAAGTGACATACTATATATGTATGGGAAGCACGCATGTCCTCCGTACAAAAGCAGACCCTTAGGAAGACAATATAGGGACAAAGATCAGATAATGCTGTCTTGAAGAAGGTTTGCCTTTCCCCTATGTCCCAATTAAAATCTTGTTGTTCTGACCCTGTGTAAGTTGGGTCAGGATATGTTGTATTTTATTTAGAAGGGCAAAGTTGAGGCAATATAGCCACAGTTCTGTGGTATTGCTCAGACATGGTTAAATGAGATGCTCCTAGGGATGCAGAACTGGTGTGGAGCAGTGTCTTCCAAGTGGCCCAATTTCTGCTGGAAGAAAGGTCAAGAAAGCTTCCAAAAATGATGATTTTTATTATTTTTTGTAGTATACACAAGACTGTATCAAGGTATAAATCGCCATCTGCTTCCAAGGTACTTGACTGAAATGACTTAATTCATCTTCTCACCTGCTACCATTTTAACATGAGTTGGTGGTTAATTAGTTGTTTTCACTTAGGAAGTTTACTGCATTTGTTTTTTTTCCCCTTTTTTTTCCCTAGGAATTCTAATAATTATATTGTTGCCTATTTGTTTTATGATAGAATAATTGAATGTTCAGTGGTTGAGTTATGAGGCTGGAGAAGAAATTGTTCATAACAAGTGAATTGTGCTTCTACTTTGTAAACTACAGGGGCAATGATGTTATCACTTAATTATATACTTCTAGGGTAACCTTCTCAGCCTTTCTTGCTTTGCCTTCTGAGGCACAGGGCCAAATGTGACCTTGAGATCCATCACTTGAAAGCACCACTGGCTTCTGTAATGCTATTCCAGCTCTCTTACCTTTGTATCATTTTCAAGAAACACAGCTTGTCCATAGCAAATAACAGCCACTTATTTCCACTGTTTTATTGTTGGAAGTGCATAAGAAAGTGCTTCATGTTCCCGAAACTGTTCTTCAATAGAAGAACAGTAAATGCTGAGCTGGATTTGCTTGCTTTCAAAATCCAGACACATGTAAGGTGTGTTGCAATTGCAGTATTTTGGAGGGGAAGAATATTGAAAACTCACCCCACTGACAATCAGAACTAACGATGGAAGAAAACATGTTTTTTCTAGGCTACTAGTATTGTCACTTTTTTATGAAGAATTATTAGCACAGATGAACACAGTCACCCCCACACCTTCCCATGTAAATGAATAGGCAAATGATTATTAAAACTAACAGCTTTAATAGCCATGGTTGGTGATACACAGACACTTTTAAGTGGTTTCCCTGGGAGCTTAGCTATCTTTTGCTAAGACTCTCCCTATAAATGCAAATATTTGAAACATTTCTGTCATCTTGAAGGCAATGGTTGTTTATTACAGAATATATATCTTGCAGTATATAATAAATAAATGTCTCTTTTCATACCAGATATAATAAAATAACATGGCTAAATCAGTTTGAAGGAGATGTAATATTTTCATGTACACCACGAGGACTGATACAGTCTTAATATGCAATGGAGGGTGGAGAGAGGAAATGTTTGCCACCTTCCCACTTCTACTTCTTGCCAAATTGTTTCTGCTGTCTTGGTCAATGTTCTCTTTTGTGTGATGTAATAACTCAGGGTTCTGCCTGAAATATTTACAAACAGGCTTTGTAGTTCACAAGGTTGTACAAGACAGTGTGGAATCACAAAGACCTTGCAGAATTCATGGTGGTTCACAGTCATGGGTATGTTTTCAAAGGAGAGGAAAAGTTGAAGGAGAAGGAACTTGCTATAAGCATATCCTGCTGTTCTTGTCCAAAGGTAAATCTTCAAAGAGTAGATTAACCCTTTGATGACAGAAGTTTTTGAAAATTCCTTTTTGATCTTCTGGTGCATTTTTGGAGCTGCATACCTTAAACCTTTCCCCATGCAGAGGCTGAAATGTAGGGGGAGGATTTAGTAGTTATTGTAACTGTTACGCAAATTGTATTTTACACAAATATTATAATTACACTAGGAAAACCAGATCAGATTATACTTGTGCACATAAACCGTAGTTAAACCTTCTTTTGAACAATGCAAAGCTGGGCATAATTTTTTCTGCGTGTTTATTTTGTATTGTTTTTTGCTTGCTTTCTTTCCTTTTTCTTTACTCCAAGTGTTAATGGATTGCCTGGTTAATAGTAACTGGAACTCTGCCAATAACAAATTTAAACCACACGTTCCTTTTAACTGACAAATTTATAAAGATTTACAAACTTGTTAAATGACAGCTAGCAGAATTTTCAACAAACGATACTATTTTGAATTCTTTCTGATGCATAGAATTAATTTGAAAGGAATTCAGAAGGAAACATTTTCATCTTATTTGATTCCTGGAATATATTAGCTGGCAGTTGCTCTATACAGTTTATTCCCTGCTTTATATTCTAATAGGCTCTATGGCTTTTCTGACTTTAAAAGCAGACTTCAAGAGGGAAAATTGCTTAAAGAAGTACAGTTGTAGAGATGTTCAAAACTATGAGCTTGGTGTAAGCTTCAATTCTTTTTTTTTTCTCCCCAAAATAAATGAAAAAAAATGCAGAGAAGCCTTAATGGGTGTTTAAATTGAGTTCCAAACTGAAGGGTATGAGCAATGTAATGTGTAATTTAAAAATAAAATATTAAGTGATTTTCATTCCTATCACCAATAATATATTCTATTTTTTCACGCTAAAAAGCCCCCAAAACAAGTCATAAACCAGCCTCAGCAATGACTGAGCACTGAATGAAATACATGAGAAGATAGATGAGAGATTAACCCACTAATGATAGTAAATTCCATCACAGGATGTTAAGAAGTTAAATGCTTGTGCAGGCAGCATCACATAAGGTCAGTGGCCTGGGAAGGCCAGAAGTTAAGGTTTTTGGTATGGATCCTTTCCCTCACTCCCTTTACTGCTCAGTCCTGCCTTCCCATCCTGCCACCCCACTCCTGAAAATGTTCAGTGCCAGGTGGGATGGGCCTCTGAGCAACCTGGTCTAGCGAAAGGCATTTCCATTAAAACTTGTGTTTTGTTTTGGTTTTGTGCTTTGGAGATTTTTGTTTTGTTTTGTTTTGGTTTTGGTTTGTTTTAAAAAACAACCAAGATGTTTCCTACCTTATAGATTAGGTTATTTTCCTAAAAAACATCTGTCGCTTCACTCTTGGAGAAACAAAGTTAAATTCATATAATGCAGTAAAATTTGGAACCTTTCATATTGATAGAGAAAGAAAGTTCAGGTTTGTTTTATCTATGAGAGGATAAAATTATTATCCATCTTTAGTCTGTAAAGTGGCTCTGCAGATTGATGTTACCAATATGCAAACCAAGCCCCTAATAATTGTTTCCAATGCAAATATACTATTATTCCTCTGAAATCTAGTCTTAATAGTCCCAAATTTTTATGTTTAAGATGATGTGGAGCATTTTGGCACACTGGCATCCCCAATAATCAGCTTGTGCTTGACCGATTCTTTTCCAGAAGTCATGTAGGTTCTAGCCTAGAAGCCAACCCAAAGTGATTCAGGGATGTCACTATAGTGTCGTGCAAAGGCACTGTGTCCCTCAGCACCCAGAGGACAGTGCTCTACCTTTCTCCAAGGAAAATTCTACTTCTGAATTGAATGTGCTTGGAGACTGAAGCTTACTCAGTGACAAGCTGTGAAAATTAGACTACTGGGAGATCACACTGGAAAATATTTGTTGTTGTCAAAACTTTCTCAAGGAATCTTCAGTGCATGACAGTCTCTTTTCTATGCTGTAATTTTCAAGTTAGTCTTATAATTTTCAAGTTTTCTAATTTCTGGAAACAACTATGACTTTGTTTTGTCATATGCATCAACATGCTAATATTGCCTTACAAGAACTTACATTTTTCTTCTTGTTAATTAGGAAAAAACAATTCCAATTACTTTAGTTTTTAAGTTACCCAGCAATTAGGCAGCAAAATATTTGTCTTTTTAGTGCTTATTCTTAGACGCTAGAGAGCTTGAAAAGCTGACAATGAATATAAATCTTTTCTGTTATTTGTGAAAGACATTGTGTCTACCCCAACCATTTGATCTTTTTCTGTAGAACTGGATGATACTGTTTTTATTTTACTTTTTTTTTTGAGCTGTACTGCAGGTGCTGTTCTTTGAGACACAGCAATCAGACAGATGTGTTGTGCTGACTAGCATTTGTCTTCAGACCACATCCCTTAATCTCCATGAAAGAATGTGTTTTGCATGGAAAGGTATTTGTCTAATACTTCCAAGGTCTCTTTCCTGTTACTGTACTTGCTACCACTTGGCTTTTAGTGTATGTTTTGGATCACTGATCAAAAGATTGAAAGTACTAAATCAACACTTGAAAGAAGAAGGTAAAGTGGTGAGTGGAAGGTTGTTTGGTTTGTTTTTTTTTTTTTTTTTTGGATAGTATTCAAATTGGCAAAGCTCCAGTTGCAGAGTATATACTTCTCTCTGGCATTCAGTCCACAGAAGAAATGTCCTTGAATGGGCTGGTTTGACTTACCTATTGTAAACTATGCTAGTCAGCTTTCTCAAAGTGAAACAAAATGTTTATGGCAGCCTGCTGAGAGGACAGTTTCAAATCCTGTTAAGATCTTATGGCACAGTACTGCTGGCTGCCTAAATAAAAATTTGACAGGACAGCTCAGTTTATTATTTTCTGTGGATTAGTATTGTATCCCTGATGACTTAACATAAGTGATAAATGCACTTAGAAATCCTTATGGTACTTTTCAAGTGGTTGAGCTCAGTCTTTGCAAGGCTAGGATTATGCTGATGTGATTGCTGAAGATTCTCTCTGGTCATCATAGGAATCATGGAAAAGTTCAGAACAGTAATTCACATTGCCTTGATTTCCCCCAGCTAATGCTGTAGTTCACGTGCCTGCTTTTGAACTGAACATTCATAAAGACGGAGAATAGAGAGTGGTTTGGTTAAAGTTGTCTCCATTATAGGTCAGATACTGCCAGAACTGTGAGCCTGAAAAACCCATGTGCAGCTTCAGGCTCTGCCTGTCTGGACTGGATCCCTGTAGCTCACATGACTTACAACCACACTATGATTCCTCAGCTGGCTACAATCTGTGCATATGCTTAACCCCCACTTTATTTGTATCACTTTTTGGCAGCTCATGCTGAAGACGTGTCTCCTTGAAGATATTTGATATGTTCAGTCTCATCTGTAAGGCAGATGAAACACATCAGCACCTACCAAATCTTGATAGTCTTGGCTATTTCAGTACCCAGGCAAAGGAGCAATGGCTATACTGTGGGAATACTTCACCTAAGCAGTGAGGGTAAACACCTGAAGTAATTAGTAAAGATGGAGGAGATTTGCTATGCTGGAGATGGGCTAAAACTTACTCCTTGGCACAAAGTCTTACCTTAATAAGGTTAGGAAAGTAGAAGGAGCCTTCAGCGTATGTGACTTGGGTAAACTATTACAGCTGTAATTTCATTACAGGGTTTAGAGCAAGCAAGAGTGGAAAAGAAGCTCCTGTTATATTGCCTGGCACATCCTCCTGAGTGTCACTGGATAACCCTAGTACCAGGTTGTGCCCGTAACAGAGGTAGCTGTAGAGCTGATATTTTTCCTTTCCTGCTGAACTGCTTTGAGGTTTTGTTCTTGCCCACAGACACTGGACAGGGATCTGTAGCATGCACATTTTCCAAAATTGAACCTTCACCTAAACGCTTTCAGAATGAGGTACCTTCACCATTCTTCCCCTTGGGCGAATCCTGAATTTTTTTGTATGGAGAGTAAACCTACTTATTAAAAAAATATTGGGGCTGACAGAGGGGCTGACATCTGCTCATGATGATGGAGTTGGCATTTATTTTGGGCCAGTGCATTAGCTGTTCATGCCTTTTTGAGTGCATTGTAAGCAAAACCTGCTTGATTAAATCTAACCCTGCTGTTGCAAAAAATTGTTCAGAGGCAAAAGAATTACATGTTCTTACTCCTTGGACAGCACTATGTACAATCCCCCAGTTGGGTAAAGAATGCTCTGGTTGTACAAGGTTGCTTTGCACTGCAGATGCCTTTACTTTCTCACTTTTCAACCATGAACAGTGTTGAGTCCAGCATACTGGGCATAACTGCTGTTATTCCTTTAAAACTGACTAGCATTTAGAGTTCTTCTTTATGAAAGTTATTATAAAAGCCAGATTGCTACTATTAATAACAGATGTGATCTACCTCTGGTACAATTCAGGGATTCGGTTCACTAATCCATGACATTACACTCTCTTATATTGTATTCTTCCAGTGGAAGAATAAAGCACAAGATGCACTTTATATTATGTTTGTTTAAATACAGGGAGCTTAACTGGAATGATTGATATATATATTAAAATATATGTTCAAAATATGTATAAATAGGGATACATAGAAAGATATAGTGGGAGATATCTATAGTCATAACAATATATATAGTATGTATCTCCAACTAGTGGGAGATACATATTATACCCAGTCCCTAGAAGTGTTCAAGGTGAGGTTGGATGGGGCCTTGAGAACCTGATCTAGTGAATGGCATCCCTGCCAGTGGTGGGGGAGGTTGGAATTAAATGATTTTTAAGTCACTTCCATCCTAAGCCTTACTGTGATTCTCTCTATATATCTCTTTTATTTGCTCAGCAGAGCCTCTATAAGGATTAGGAAGGCATTCTTCTAGATGTTTTACAAACACAATGTGAAATTCCCCTAGGGATTACTTCAAGGGGCCTTGGCATTGACAGGCTGGGTGTGCTGAGATATGGACCTTGGGCAATGTGCAGAGAAGTTAAATCCAAAGCAGTGGTGGGAGTTTACAAACTCACAGGGAGATGCCAGATGACTTGTGATGATGAAAATTTGCAGTTTTGCTGTTCTGGTTTTTAAGTTCAATTTCAGCTATCTCAGCCTTTTTTATAATGCAGGACTTTATTTTGGTTAGTGAGCAGTGTACATACATGTCAGATTTTCTATATACCATGAATAGTCCCTTCTTTGCAGAAGCAGAGAACAGGAAGAGCATCTATTAAACTAGCTGTTGCTGGTTTAAAACCCAGTTTAAAAAAATTAAATCCACTCAAGCTGCTCCCTTTCCCTCACCCCCTTCCAATAACAGAGGAAACACTAGGAGAGATTGTAAATTGGAATAACAATTTACTGACATTTGTAATAACCACAATAATATTAATAACAAAAGGCATACAAAAGAGGGTGTTTTGTCCAAAAAAGGCTATTCACCACTGAGCAAACAAAAACTCTTTCCCAAGAGAGTGCCTGGTGTGGCCTCCAGACAAAATCATTTATTTTATTTTTAAAGGAATCCTCTGACTGAAAGGATAGATATCATTTCCATTTGTAAAGCTTTCACAGATTTAACAGAATATTCTGAGTTGGAAAGGACCCACAAGGATCATTGAATCCAACTCTAAAGAGAATGATCAACACAAGACTGACCCCATGACCTTGGCATTATTAGCACTGTGCTCTAACCAACTAAGCTAATCTCAGGGTTTCCTTTTGAAACAATGAGAGTATAACTCATTAACTGATTTCTCCCTCTCCTCCTTTACTGTACTTGCTCTTTAAAAGGGCCAGAGTTCTGGAAGTGAATGGACAATCTTGGTAAGATGGAGAACTTGTGACAACAGACTTGCACAGTGTCTTACTGCATTTCGTCTTCTTTTTTTTTTGCTTTTGTTAAGTATTCAGGAGTGTATTGGATAGATAGAGAGAGGAATCTAGTTTTGCTTTTCAGTTGAAATTCTTAAGCAAAATGTTTTATCTCATATTAAAGTGCTCTTTCAAACCTTAATTGAAGACAGGAATGTTTTATTCATAGGTGGGACAGAATTTGGGACCTAAAGGGACCATTATGATCACATTTTTGGTGAGTCTTGACTTTTTTTTTTGAGATTTCATCAGAGATGTGTCATAGAAAGGGGAATAGAAGGCAGGAGAGAAAATTAGACATATTCGGCTCCTTTTTGCTGCTGATATCTTAGACTATTTGAAAAAGGAAGATCTATAAAAAGGTAAAGATTTTGCATCAATTTGGGCCAAACTAAGATGAATGTTATTTTTTTCTGTGACATGAAACTGTGTAGAACCATACACATTGATGTTTGTGCCTTATTCTGGACAGTATAGAATCATATTTCTCTGAAGAAGAGTATTTTTAACTTGCAAAATATTGAAGATGTCTGCTACTAAATATTTGTTATGAAATTGATCTCTTTATCATTTTCATTGGGAAAATGTTAGAACAAATGTCCATTTAAAAATCTTAATGCTCATCCTGTAACTATTGGCTTATATACCATAAATTACAAAGGAATATGTATTCCATAATAACACAAAGTGCCTCAAGATAAATCTTCAGCGTGTCACATGCACATACTGTAAAGTAGCATGGTTTAAATTTGCATAGTGTCACTATATAAAATTAGGGTAAAGATTTATTTCAGTCGTCCTCTTTCTTCTCTTACAATGTTTTCAGTGAGCTGATTTTTCATTAATGTAAGATTTATTTCTTTTGGTCTAGTTACTCTGAATCTGAGGAATCCAAGATATTATTTCTTGTAATCCATATAAACCACTTGACTTTCAGCACACTTGGAAATGTGTATTTTCTAATAATGCAATAAAGGCACATTCACTCATTTCCCACAAGATCTATAGATATGAGTTGCATTTGTGGGCAGAAAATTTCAAGTGGCAATATGATAAGAAAAATATGAGGTTTTCTTGGCTATCTCAAGATGTTATGTCAAAGAATTATTTCTTTGTGAAGTGAATATCCAGGTGAAAGGCCAGTGATATCTACACTAGTGACTGTATTTTGTGAAAATTAACTGAAGGGTTCATTTTCACATGCGAATCCTTATTTAGTAGTGTCACTCAGGAGAGGAGACTGCACATGGTCAGGGTTACTCAGTTTTTGTTGTTGTTGTTGTTGTTGTCCTAGCCATGCCATCTTTTTCTAGAGCTCTGTTCAAACAGACTTATAGGTGGTTTGGAGCAATTTGGGATATTACAATTTTTGTCTAAGGAAGGAGTCAAACTGTAGCTTCTGTAGAGATAGCCAGAAAGCTGTCAGGCTTTCCTTTTTACCTTAGTGAAGGCCAGACCCTACCTATTGCTCTTTCAGTTCTTTAAGCTTCTTGTGTCAGCTGGATCAGTGCTGGATTTCATACACTTGTTCCTGGACACTGTCATTCTGACCAGCATTCCCATGCCATGGCCTGGTGAGAGAGGGAAGATGTTGGTTGAGGCGGTCAGTCATGATGGCACACGATGGCATGTTGTCACTGATGGCAGTGGGAACTCTAGGGGACAAAGTGGGACTAGACTCTTTTCACCAAACTTTTAAAACCCTGCTCTCTACAGAAGGAGAAAAAGTTACAACAATGTGGTCTAGAGCAGGAAGTCATGGATAATGTGACCACAGAGGAAAGAAGCAAAAGGCTGGAAGTCACCACTGTGCTCAGAAGAGCAGAATCAGAGGGATACCATGGAGAAAGTACAGGAAGGACTGATTTATCTGGATCCCAGCTGAAGGGTGAATTGTCTTGACAATATAAAACTTGATTGTATTATGTCTAGTTGACTTAGGTCTGTATTTTCAGATACAAGCAAGAGGTCTTTCATCCTATTTTGATTCAGTTAGTTGTAAGGATGTCCCTTGAAAGGTAGCTCAAAAAGTGAGTCACCTTATTTCCTACTAGTGGGTTCCATCTTATTTGTTCAGCCTGTGCTGGCCTGAACTTGTGTGTGCACTGTCCTCAGCCAAAGCTAGATCAGGGCAGCCTTCAAGTCCCTTATTTCCTGAGTTGTCTCTGGTGAAGTTCTTGAAATCCTGACAATGACAACTGTAAGCCTGACCTGAAGCCTCTTGCAAATGATGTGGGTCAATAGGCTTGGGATCAGTATAATAGAAATGTCAGTTCAAGATATCTTAGCTTGGCTTATGTCCTAGCTCTCTGTAACACTATGTAACTATGTAACAGCAAACAAAGTTGTATGTCTAGAATTAAGTATCTTAAATACAATGCATTATAAATTATATAGATGTGAAGTTAAATGATGCAATTTAAGGCATAACTCAAAATCTGAGGTTAAAGCATATATGAACTATAAATGAACCCACATAACCTTAATTCTGCTCTTTGGTGGCAATTGAAATAGGCACAATGTGCTTGTCATACAGCAAATTATGTGATCCTTTAAAGAACTTGCAAGCAAAGGTGCACAGTAAAACAATTGCCCTGGAATACCTGTGCCTGGGTCTCTCTGAAAAGGGAAGCTTCTGGATCAGTTCATTCACCAAAACAGCATAATCTGCCAGCATTCAAGACAATAAGCATGAAAAGGTATATACAGCACTGAGCATGCTTTAAAAAATCCCCACTCTGAATAGTAAGTGGTTTTGTATATCATGTTACCAATGTCTATCTATTCATCCAGCCTTGGACAAGGCCAGGTTAGATGAATCATCAAGCAACATGGCCCATTGGAAGACGTCCCTGGCCATGACAGGGACAGGGGTCTTGTAACAAGGTCATCCTTAAAGACGCTTCCAACCCAAATCCTTCTGTGATTCTATCTCCACCATGAATTTAATTTTCTTTTCAACATCATCCCAAGATATATTTTGCAGGTATATATTTGTAGGTTTGGGTTTAATAAAACATTTTCCCCACTGGAAATTAAGCTATTGAATACTCTCAAAATATATAGTCAAGTGTTTGAAAAGTAGAGTGAATTTTTTTTACTTATTTATTAGAGAAATTGATAACAGTGAGTGCAAATGAAGCATTTTAGATTAAGTGGTTTCTTTTTCATGGAAATGTGAATGAAGCACAGCTCATTGTACTGGAATTCTACATCCAGGTGTTAACTAGAATTAGAATTAGCCTTCACTATGTTTTATTGATATTACTGGAGAACAGAGGGAATGGTATTATTTTTCTTTAATCTGTTTTTCCTGCAGAGATCTAATTTGAGGCTTTTGCCTGACAAGCTTCACTACTGCAGCAGTATTCTCAGACACAGGCATAGTATCTGAAAATATGCCTTGGTCCAGGAAACAAGTGAAGATTAATTTACTGACATGAAGTTAGGTGGCAACTGTCCTAGTTCAGCAGGTGGGACCAGCTATCACTGTGTAGGGGTGATCAAAGCTGTGTACTCTACCCCCTCTATTCATTCCCCAAGGACAATGGACCATTAGCAGCAGCTGCCCAGGGAGTCATTAGCACCTTCACACCCAGCCTGAGCAGGTGTGGCTGCTAATGGGCCATCAACAGTTCAACAATACCCCATGGCTCCCAGAGTTAATCACCGATTCTGTGAGTCCCCACCCTGCGGGAAGGACTGGGTGCTTCCTGAGGGTACATAAGTGGTGGGTAAGACCTCAGGAACCAGTTGTTGGACCCAGAGGAGCAGCAGGACCTCGACAGGAGGAGACCACTGCTCTTGACTAGACTATGGCCATTGCCTGCACCAACAGGTTTCTCACTTCTTTTTGCTTTGGACTTGGAGGGAACCACACGGGTCTCAGCACAAGGGCTGACCCCTTTGGGTTTGTGCCCCAGGACACTGGGTTATACTGCTGGGTTTTGTGAGTTGAAAGCAATTTCTCTTTGTGTCAGTGTATTTGTGGTAATATCTTTCATTAAATTGTAACTCTGACTTATAATCTCTCTTGTGCTGGGTCCATTTCTCTTGCCGGTTTATCTTTAAACCAGCACAGGAATGAAGCTACAAGGTCCATGAAGGGTTTAGTTGGCATCCTTGGTACTTGCATTTTTAGTAGCTAAAGTGACATAGATGAAGGAGTAGAGAAAACAACAGGTTAAATCAGAGGAAGGAATGGAGTGAAGAGCATGGCATACTGCTTGTACTTTCTTTTGAAAGTGATTTGCATCATCTGCAAAATAGTCTGGTGAGAAACTAAACAGACTGCTGAGAGATCTATGCAGCAGTGAAATGTGCTTTCCTAGAAAGATTAGAAATGTAATACAAAAAGGGATCTCAAGGACTATCAAGTAAAGTTCCCTGTCACCACAGGCTCTGTCACTTAGTTCTTTCTAATCCTGTAATTAGCTTTCTTTTGTATTTAGAAGTTTCATTTCCCCACTAATTTGCTTAAGTCATTGTTTGTCTCCCTGTCTCTAACAGATTTCCCAATGTCTGTATAAAATCATAGATACAATTTGGTTGTAAGTGACATCAGGCTGCTGGGGTTTATCCTCAGAGATCTACAGCTAATTTTTAATCAGCTTTTTTATTTTTTCCCTGCAATATAGCAGTCATTCCTAGGAGGTATATAAAGAAGAATTCTGATGTCAAATGGAAAAAGTGATTCATATATGAGTTCTTTGTGCTCTCTGAGTTATAAGTTCTGCATATTATGAAGCAATTCTGTTTGATTTGTTGAATTGCTTTGGAGAAAATTTAAATTTATAATGTTTTCTCTTGATACTTAGAGCTCCTATATTATACTTATCAGTTTCTGCTTCATCACCATCACAAAGTTGCATGTATTTGCCAAACTCTTTTATTTCATGAGTTGTCATTTTAAGGGCACTTAAACACCAAGCTATAATGGACAAGACAGTATCTAGAAAATCTTATCTCTGTTTTTTTTTGAGCAACATTTATGACACTTGTTTCCACTTGACACCATTTTCACTTGTGGTTACTATTTGGCGAGCAAAGATAATTTCCATTTTTTGCTTCTTGAAACTTATAATTGCTTCCTGGCTGCTTTTCTCCACATCCTGCACTGTTTTTGATATTGTAGAAAATTTAAAGCCTGAGCAGGAAAATATCTGTATTGAAAGCTCTTTCATCTTTTCTTTTCATTCTTCAGTCAGTGAGCAGAGAGGCACTAATGATTTGATGTTGATGATTACTAGAAGTACTTTCAAATGGAACAAAATATCAAAGGAAAGTGCCCACCACTGAGGAAAGCAAGAAAAGAAGCAAGCAGTGAGGGTTCAGAAGGGTAAACAATAATGTGAACTGGCTGAGGCAAGGTCAGATGTCTCTGCTTAGCGATGTCCTAATTAGGAAAGCTACTGATGAACTATGAGAGCAATACTGCCAGTCTGATGTTAATCACATGAACCTAACTCACTTAATTGGATTGCATTTTGCCACTTTGCAAATCCTAATTATACAAAGAGGCTATTTAGCAGCAAGCATGCTTTAACTCTACAGAAAGGTTTTGTTCCCCTGTCATATTCTTTACTAAAGCAAGTCTTTCTCGAGAAGCATGTTTTTGCTCAGGTTGGATGGCTTTAATTGGGATTGGTCATTGGGATTTTGTTGTTTTTCTTTTTTTTTCAGCTTAAATCAATATTTACAGGTAAAATCTGGTCAATGGAGTGTTTCTAAAGAGGTGAAATGTAAATGAAGGAATGTTGTCACAGGATAATGGTTTCCTGCTAGTTCAGAAAAACCAAAGCAGAGCACAGTTATTGATTGCCTGGCAGGGAGAGATTCTAAGATACTCTTCATTTTTATCAGTTCAAACTAATAATATAGATTTATCCATTTTGTTATGTTTTGTTATGTTTGTGCAGAAGTGATTACTGCATCATTAGTGTTTGTGTTCTCTTTGGGCTATAAAATTGACTGATTTGAGTTTGCAAAGGTAGAGGACCTAAGACTCCATTTTCACTGTGTCATTCAGCAAATCAGACTACTTCCTCCATAAGGTTGTTTTAAGAAATATATTATCATATTATCTCTTTAGAATGTACATTTTTTGGCATTCAAGATCAAGGGAAATTTAATGGACTTTGTCTCTTCTCAGTCCTTGAGCTGGTTTCCTCTCCTGCTTTTTCTTTCTTATTGATCTGCATATCCTGACTTCTTGTTTCTGGTCATTCTGCCCAGCATCTCTCACACAGAAACCAGTCCAGTGACAGGCTGTGGACTTTCTCTTCTTGATGGTGAATAAAGCAATTTGGAGGATATTACCAGAGCCTGGTGCATGGAGACTACTTTCCTGACAGTCAACATGAAATCTTGTCTTCCAAATTACTGCAAGTTTTTTTTCAAACAAACGTCCTTCCTGGTTATTATTGCTTGTGCTTGAGATGAAGCTGTCCTTTAGATCTTCAATTTTAAATTTTTATTTGCTTATGCTGAGTGTTTGGTCCAAAATGTTTTTGTTTGTAGGTTGTGCTGATTAAAAGCTGGAAATATTGGCACAAACCAGCTCCCACCCAAACCAGTGATGAAGCTTCCATAGGGGCACTGGTAGAACAGTTAAACTGCCTGGTAAATCATCCTAGGTCAGCTTCTCCTCTGAATGTTTTTTCTAGGAAGTGACTACTTCATCAATGCACTAGGCATGTGCATGCCTGTTGTTGAACTAGAACTAATTATTTCAGCTCATCAACACCATTTTCCTGTGCTCATATGACTAAGGAAACCTCCATACATACCTGGCTGTGCCAGTGTGAACTGCCCTTGGAATGCCAAGTTTCACCACTTTGATACCTGTTTGTTTCTGAATGGTGTGTTTATCTCCAAAAAAGGCAAATGTCTTTTTTTCTTATTCAGAAACAAAAATGAAGATGACAACTGCCACAGACAGCACTTTGATAGGCCTCATCTGTTCTCTGTAGTATCCAAATCTATTTTTTTCATACACAAACCCCAGAATTCTTCTCTTAGAACTACGAAGAGAACTTTAATGGTTATAAATATTTATGAAAAAAAGCAAGCAACTGTCAGGTAGAAAACCACAGAACCGACTTTGTTTCTTTCCTAGCTGGTCAACACCTCTTTTTTCCCCAAAGAAAAATATATTCTATGAGTTCAAAAAGTATCTCTAAAAACATTTTAAAACAAAATTGATAAAAAATATTCTGATAATGTTTCTGGAACAGATACTGGAAGAGTTCTCCATAAAATTAACAAAAGTTTGTAAAACAACAAAAAATAGATGAATAATTCCACCCCTTTCTTTATTAATAATTTGGCTTTATTCTTCCACAATTTTCAAAGAAGGCCCAAAATACTGCTTTTTAATGTAGCTCTTTTTCTGTAAAGAAAGTGGCCCTATACACACCTGCCTGTTTTTTCTTAGGTTCCTCTTTCCCTTTGTCCCTCCTCACTGAGCTGGTCCTAATGGGATCATTCATACTTCTGCTGCTGGAGATCCATAGTCATAGATACATCCCTAATTCTACTCTCCAGGTACCTTAGGCTAAAACAAAACTACAAGTAATGTAAGGGAAGAGAGCAAAACAGTAAATTGCAGATCCCTGGTGTGCTCCGAAATCTCTTTTCTGACCATGCACATAGTTTCACCAGGGAGTGCTACTGCTTATTTCTAATCCAAGTGCCTTGATTTCCTGTCCCTGAAACCTGAGCAAAGTGACTATTTAGGAGAGAAGCAAAGTGGGTTTGATGCAGTAATGAATTCACATCTCATCCTGATGAAGGGTTTAGATGTTGCCCTGCTGCCTACTGCCCCTTAGTCCTCAGGCAGCCTCTGGGCACGTGTCTAATTTCGTTTTTTTTCTCTTTAAGCATCTACGTTTTATCTTTCGTTGCATATTACAAATCTAATCCAGTCTGTCATATTTCAAAAGAATTTCACACTGAAGTATTTAAAATGCTTTAGAGAACTAGATGTGAGTAAGGGCCATGAGAGCTAACAGTGGAATGAGGTCAACAACTTGCACTTCCTTTTTTTAAAAAAAATTTTGTTAGTTATGTAGTTTGGTCTCTGAGAATGAAGTGCAATAGAGCCCAGAATGATCCTTATTGACAGATTGCTCCATAGCTAAGGTCCTGCTTTTGCAAATGATCTGTCATCAGATGATGAACATCTGATAATCTCTAGGTGTGGGATTTCTGAGATGTACGATTGTCTGTCTGAAAAGCACTGGATTAGCTGTTTCAAAAATACCAGAGTAACCTCCACTCCCAAATCCCCTCCTGAGGAGAGGAATTTAAAAAAGGTTATAAAATGTTAAATTTTAAAAAATTGTATTTGTATGCAACAGTTTTGTTGTAATATTGCTTAGAAAATCTGGTGTTTTGAAAACTGGCCATTGTCAAGGAACTTCAGGTCCACATGGACTAGACAAGACCAGCTGTGAATCCAGTGGCCAGGCTGGGGGAAACTGCTACAGCTGACACCATTTCCACCCTCCAGTTCAGTGCTGAGCTCAAGTTCAGGCCTTGCTGATCTTTTGGGCTATGCCTTAAACTTTGCAGCAGGTTTAAGAGCAGTGGTGTGCTGAATGTAAATACTATGTCCTAATACCTTTAACAGAGAGTAAAAAATGCTGTGAAAAGATTCGATTTTAAAAAAATTTAATCTGTGTTGAAAACTACTGACATGATATAAGCTGCTCCTTCACTAGGTAAACAAGCCTTTTTTCATACTCCCAAAGCAAACAGGCTCTTGAAGGTGAGAAAACTTTTGACGGAGAAGCTGTAATCATTGGTAACATTTTTGCCTTATTAGTATAAAAAAGGTAGTCTATATATAAGAGAAATGAGCACTCACATAAAAGACATGACTAATACCTTAGGAAGTGATGCAATTAGACCTCAGCAAAGAGAGGTGGTTCAAAAATGTGGAATGGAAATAAATATGACTCTCACCCTAGCAGGCATCAGAAGGCAGGTGTAACTTAAGTTTGGGAACATGTGAGCGTAGAAGAATTTGCCTGGGCAAGGTCTGGGTTTCCAGTGCCTCCAGAGAGAAGTAATTGCCATCCTTGGGTGATGTTCAGGGACCAGAGCGAGAGCTGTGGGCTCTCTGAGGGTGGAGTGGTACATCATGAGGTGTAGGAGACAGAACTGGAGTGGTTTTGTACAGTTTTCATTTCTTGACTGAATTCACTAAAACACGTTGACTTCCTGAAGTGTGCAATAGGCCTATGAGGCAGCCAGGCTTAGCTCAGTATGAGTGGGGACAGGCTTTGCTGCAGCAATGAGAGCAAGTGAAGTAGTGGGATACATTAGACAGTGGCACAAAACAACACTGGCAATATTGAACTGTCATTATCTAAACAGATCTTTCTTCTAACTTTGAATGTTATATGCAGTTCTGGTTGCATTACAGCAGCAGGATCTGGCAGAAATAGAAGTGATGCCAAAGGCAGTGGAAATTATTAGAGGCTGAGGGACTACCAAACAGAGAGAGATTTCTAGGGCTTGCCTGACCTAGTTAAGGAAGGAGGATGCAATAAAAGACATTGGCGGTGGATGAAAAATGAACTAGTATGGAGAAGCTCAATCAAATGTTTAGCTTTTGCTCTTTCTCATAACAGAAGAACAAAGGGATATTGAAATTAAAAGGTAACAAATTTGAAACAGATAATGAGAAAAACATCTTCATGCAACATTTATTTAATCTATAGAAATTGCTAAGGCAGGACGATGTTGTTGCCATAGCTCGGTTTAGGTAATAAAAATGATGAGACACACATGAAAAGGAGTTCAGTTACACAAGCGTGGAAAAAAGTTACATTATATGAGCAATTAATCAGGCTACAAGGGAAAAGTAGTGATCAGCTGCTGGGTGTAGGAAGAAATATCTGACCCTTGAGTTTTAAAGAGGCAAACTTTCCCTTAAACTCAGGAGAATTTGGCCTAATGAAGGCCCATGTGTTTGGCTTCATTATCCCACCCTCTCCACAAGATTGTATAATTATGAAAAAGTATATTTAAATAAAGGTGGCTTGGTGCCTAAGCACAGGATTTGGTGCTAAAATCTACCTCTTCCATTCTTTAAGAAAATATTCCTGTGAAAAAGTTAGCTCATGCTTAGCATGTCATGCCATAGTTATCCTGCCCTGTGATATTAAAGCCAGTTTACAGTCATAACTTCAGAACAGTTTTGGACAACAATCTGGATATAAAGTCCAGTGTTGATTCCTGCTACTAGATGAGGCTTCCTTTGAATGAGGAATGCAAAGACACAGGGGTTGTGTGGTAAAGGAAGAGTATTAGCATATTTTTGCTCCAGGGCTGCACAAGCTCTGTCATGTTGACATGATACCAGCATTTTAATTACATAATTCTAGAATGGAGGCTTTTAGCAGTTATATGCTGTGGTACTATATTTTCATTAATATTTAAAGAATTACATTTACAATTACCTACCCATGATGCAAAATACAGTGAAATGACATTGGATGAATATAGACCTGCCTGCAATGTGTTACTAATAGCTAATGTTAAAAATTATTTTGAAAAGAATGCCACAATATTCCAGTTTTTCACAATATAATTGGAACAAACAATTAAGTCAAAATGACTGTCTGTTATTGTCTGAGATCTCTTTTCTATTACCCTGCCTAATATATGTTTAAAACAATTCCTTCATATGGTACAGTGGTTTTGAATTTAACCTTACATCTGTAAATCATCTTGAAAGTTCTTAAGCATTTTTCTCCAGAGGCTATCATTCTGGCTGTTTTGTATGCTGTAATGGTCAATGGCAGTTTAGCTTTCTTCCTTTAAAAAGACTTTTCAGAACCTCATTTTGCATATACTTGTGAAATGAGTGGATATGAAAGTTGTTTTGATTGCTTGTGTGTGAATATATCTCAAAGATGAAACAGTCACCACTGGATTTTCTGTGTCTGTAAAAAGAAGACTCATATTTGACAAGCTGCTTTCTTGCATGTGATAACTGGCACTTTCTTCTCCCAGCTCAGTCATGTCCTGAAGCCTTTATTATCCTGCTATTGTCTTGCAGGTCAGAGGCTATGGAACAAATTATTGTGATAAATGTCAATAGTTAATTTAATGTCCATTAAAATTTTCTGTGTCGTAAACCTTAAATTAAAGACTAATGGCCTCTCTTTTATTATTCTCCATGGCAGTAAAAACAGGATTACATCTGGCTTTTGCTCACAGTCACAATGATGTGACTTGAAAATGATGTGACTTGAAAAACTCACAAAAATATAAGGTCAGAGCATGGTGGCCTTCTGCTTTTCATGATTACTTGATGCTCTGCCCAAACTCAAATTCATATTGGAGTCACTTAATTCCTAGTGGAATTTTAACTCATTCACTGAGGCTGGACTGGAATAAATTTTTTAAATCATTATTATCCATTGCCTATGTTTGTAAGAACTATATCTTCAAGCTCTTTCCTCCTTAAAAGGAAATGTGCTCTAAAAGGGAGATCGACAAAAACTGTGCAGAATACGGACCAAAATGCTTGTGTGGAGGAAAGGAATCTATAAAAAAAATCCACCTAAATAAGAGGGCTTGAGGAGATGGGCAGGGAACATGTTTTCCCATTGGCACCTCTCTACAGCAAATTTGGAGTTTGCAAGAGAATGGGAGGTGCTTTTCTCAGTTGAATAGGTAATGTACTAAATATTAATGTCAGGATCTCTCTGGTTTTATTGCTACTCATTTAGAAAATGGGCGTCTAAGAATGTGAGCAAAACATGGCCTAAAAAAGTGGTTATTTTTCACCAACAATTTCCCTCACAATAGGCCCTGTGGAAAAGCCGTCAGTCCGTGATTCAGACTTATCATGAGGGCACTTTCCTTGACCCACAAACTGTTACATGCTACTGGGAATGCAAGCATATAAAAATGGATATTCGATGATCATCTGTCACACTTACGGATTAAAGGACCAAATGGCTGGTACAAGTAATGCAAGTATTTCTCTAACATCTTTTGATTAGATAATTAGGTTAGAGATGAAGCATCCTGTAGCTAAGTTTGTGGGAAGTTATATTCACTTACTGTTAATTGTTGACAGATGTAGATATTTTTGTTAGCAATTAACTGTCATCTAAAAGGAAATTTTGAAGTTATCTATTTTTCTAATGTAAAAGTTATTTCATCTTCTTTTTTTTTGGTCATTAAAAGTTTCAGGTTGCCTATATTGGGTTAAGATCTTATTCATTATTTTGTGCTTTATTTTTCTGCCTATTTTGAAAAATAAATATTAGGCATAGATGAACATGCTATATCTAATAAGTTTATGTGTTTAATGTCAAACATCACTAAAATCTTTGAGGATGCTTTGAGGCTTTACTGAATTTTTTAGAGTACAATAATTAAAACAAATGGATGAAAGCTACGCAATGTTCTGCATTAAACCATCTGTCATAATAGCCTTTAAAGTGAATTTTATTTTTTATCAGGAATAATTTTGGTAGAAGTATCTTTCTGTAGTAATAGCACTTTTACAAAGTTTAATTAGCTTCTTGAGGAAATCATACGTATTTGATGTTACTAGGTTCAACTCGGTGCCATGCAATCTAGAATTTTCTTCTGTTGAGAAAACACTGAAGTTTAGAGATAAAGGTTAGCAAAAAGGAAAGAATATTGTTGTGAATGGTTTAATGTCACAAATGTTCTATAGCTGATGTTCTATATAACTGTTTCCTTGTTCCCTCTGAAAATGCCCTGGGACAATGCAAGGTTTAATTTCTCTATTCTCCAAACCCACACATTCTTTTTTTTTGTTGGATTGCAGCACACTGGTGAAATGAAGATGAAGCTCTCAGTGGAGTGTTGAAGCAAATTCACTTTGTGAACCTCAAAGGTCTGAAAGAGAAGAGCTTTATTTGGCTTCTTCCAATGTGTCTCTACTGAGTTGCTAACAGGACTTTAGTCAGTGTTTTTCCACTTCCATTCTGTTCAGAAGTGCAGGGTAACCAGAGTGCTCCACTGGTGCAATTGATTCATTGTAGAGTCCAGAAAGGGTTGAAGAAAACATGAGCAGAAATCTATGCAAGAAAAATAATGCTGGGATTTGGAGGAGACAGGTAGTGGGCATTGTTTCCTGTATGTGTGCATCCCTATGCCCTCATCCCACTGGCACCTTGACTTTTTCCATTTTTCCTGCTCTACAGGGAGAGTCTCATCAGTTTAGTCTCTTTAGCATTGGAAAGATTTGTTCTTAAGTCTATCATCTGTGTAGCCCCTGTGATATACAGCTGAACTGATCTCAAACTGGTAACCTGGTCAGCTGTCTGTGTTTTGGATTTCATTTTGTTTTATTGGCATACAGGAAGAATTCTTACAAGGTGGAAAAAACATCAGTGCACTTAATCATATTTTTTTCCTCTATGTTTTGAAATACAGCATTATGGTGCTATTAAATTTTCAGGATGCTTTGAATGTTTGATCTGAGAAGGAGGAAAACTCATAGGCTTTGGAATGAAAGTATCTGATACTGGAAAGGAATGGAAAAATAAATACTGCAGAAATTTTGTAAAATATTTTAATATTCTGAATGAAATATATGTGAGAGTAATAAGTAGGACTATAGCTGTCTTGGGGTTTGAGCCTTTAATTTTTAATGTATCAATTCCTTCTTCTTTTGAAATATACAGGGAAAGTGCTAAGGTAACCACCTTCCTCCACAATCTATTATTTGAAAATAAGCAATTAGGAGAGCAAATAATTTAATATTAGTTGACAGATCATTAGCCTGTAAGACAAAAAGTAAGAAAAGGCAGAAGTCTAAGGAAGCAGTAGTTATATTTGGAGTTGAGGAAGAAAAAAGGTCTTAATAGTGAAGCATGTTAATAGCTAGAGGATAGGCACAAGAAAGCAGAAAATTGCTGGTACACAAAAAAATTTGGATTGTGTCTTGTCCCTGGAGCTGAGTCAGCTGGAATCTGAACACTAATTGGCACTCATAGGCTGCTCTGTGCTATTCCTTCATGACCTGGACCTGTCTGGGGTGATGGTATGTGCTGAGTACCTGAGTGAATGACAGCTGCAATGGGCAAATTTGGGCCTCATTTCCCACAGGGCTCGGTCTTCATTAGGAAAAATGTGTTTTGAATGGTTGAAAGTAGAGTCAAGTTCTGGTAAAGATAAAATAGCTGGAAGATTTAATAAGCTTAGATTGGTTTTATATGTCCTGCCATTTCAGGAGGGAGGAATTGGGGGAATGTGTTGCAGTGAGCAGTTACAGACTGGAGCAATAGATTGAAATGGGATTTTCATGACACTGAAACAGGGAGCAGGACAGCCTCATGAGCGGCCTTTTAAAATAGAGATTTTCTTTCTAAGACTGATTCATGGTGGGTTGTCACACCATCCCAAACCTGCAGTCAAAGCTTTTGGCTTTCTAGATCACATAATTCATTGTATGAGACAAATCTTACTACAGATCTTTCATTACAAAGAAGGAAAGGTATAAAAAACACCTGCCTTACCTGTCAGAATGCCTCCAGACCTGTGTGTGTCAATACACCTACCACTTGTGTGAAGAACATTCCAATAGGTAAGAGCAGCTGTGGTGATAGCAGATGGATGTCCTAGGACAGAGAGGAGCACCCTCAGCAGAAAGAAAAGGGTTGTATGTTCATTCAGGAATTATAATGAGGTCACAGCAAAGACTGGTCTGGAACTAACATTTCACTCTAGGCAAGTAAAATGTATTTTAGGAAGGTTAATGTTATGAAAAGTATGAAAAATCCCCAGCTAAACAGTCACTACCTGAAGTGCAGCTCACTAAACAGTACATTTTGGTTTTGGGTGGCTTTTAATTATAATTAACTATAGTTAGAATAATGATTTTTCAAAGGTTTTTTCTTTTTTAAGGAAAAGGCAAAAAACTTTCTAATGAAATTAAAATAGAAGAAAAGTTTTTTCTTTCCTTTTCAATGTTCATTCAGAATGCTTACCTTTTGTTAAATTTTCTTTTCTTCTCTCCCAGTACTAAAGATTGTCTTTAATTACTTTCCATTTCTTCATGGCAAATTACTAGGAAGTAGAATCTGTAGTGGTGATTAAAACAAATGTGAATTTTTCTGTATTCCCTAAGAAGCCTGGATTCTGAATAGCTTAGAATAATATGCAGTTCCTGAATATTATCTAATTATATGTGTTGGGGTTTTTTTTAACAAATCCCTAGGAGAATAAAATCACTGCTCTCTTTCTTTATAAAGTCCCCATTCTGCAAATACATTTGCATAACAGTTTAGTAGCTGCTCACAATTTATGAACTATATACCCTTCTGAGTTTGAAGTGCATTTTTGGCAAGACCATTTAAGGTACCTTTTAGACTGCTGGTTAGATGTCTAGTTATGTGAGATTCTTTTATAGGACACAGTTTAGTACAGATCTCCTTAAAAAATATAGCACACATCCTTCATTTAAAAATAAGGATATGGAATTTCAATGACACACCTAGATGACTTTGAATTGAAAAATGGAGATAAATAACAAACAGATTTATGGAGGAATGACATCTTTCCTGCTGGAGAAGGTGAAACAAACTGGATTAAGTTTTGGAGGGAGCATGGCCCTCTAAAATCTGAATATTGTATTTATAATATAATATTTGGAAGAAGAAAAAAAAGAGATCGATCTTTTAAGTCAAATGACAGCAGACAAGGCTAGGAGCTCTCCATCTGGTTATTATGACCTTTTTCCCTTTGTTTTTTCTTCTCTGTGTATACTTTTACCATTTCTGGAATCTGGGACTTCTCTGATACAAGTCTGTGATTCCCCTGATTTGTTTTTAGCTCCTTCTGACCTGTGCCCTATTTCTATCCACTGACTTTAAAGTCTAGGAGCATGTGGCATACCTGATATAGGTATATCCCTCTTGGCAGAGGAATGCTGCATTGCTGTATAGTAACTGATGTTTTTAAAAGGTGTTGTTCAGGCATATTTCAGAAACTGCTTTCTTTCACTAATACAAGAGTGGAGTAGAGGAGGAGTGATTTTGTAACACTGGCTTTGGATAATCTAAATACAAGGGCAAAGCAATAGTTTCCACAATAATTTAATTTGAATTCAAACTTTTCAAACACTACTACCTTGGATTGTGCTGTTTCTCAAATAAATGCTGCTCCTTTGCACATGCACAAACATATTAATGTATACAAAAATGGCATAAAAGATAAAATGCTACCAGCTCAATTTTTGTGTTGGCCCATTTTCTACATTATTTTAGGGTTTTTGACCTACAAAGTACAGGTTCAGAGAAGTTCTGAAGTTCAGGGTACCCTACAGATATGAACTGTAGCCATAAAACAGGGACCTAAGTTCAGATAGCTGGATATTTTTAGGGAGTGCAGATGGATAAGGATGCTCTGTGCTTTTTTGTTTCAATTAAGGATAATCAAAACTTCCTTGCTTGTTACTTTGTGAGCTATAGCTTTTTTTTTTAAAGAAAGTAAATCAGACAATTCTGCTGTAATACTGTCTCAGTGTTGAAAGCTCCTGAGGTAATCCAAATGCTAAATATTAACCATAGGCTGTTTTGTATTTATAAAACTGATATTTCAGGCCATAGAGATTTACCCTTTGTGCCTGCATTGAGCTCAATAATAATTTATGCTGGAACTTAGAGGCACCTGGATGGTACTGAAACCTATTGTGGCTGGTTCTGGCTGGCTCATTTAACACTCCCTTGAAGATGAAATTCTCTACAGTTCTCCGTTTTTTTTTCCCCCCTGACATATATAACCAATTTCTCATGTTTTAAACATGGTTGATATAAAGACTTTAAAACACTATCGGCTAATTAACACTTACTGTAAGTGTCATTCATAGTGACATCTTGTGTCAAAAGTAGCTTCACCACTGATTTATCTCCACCACATCAGAGAATTTCCTGAGCTGTTGACAAGCGCCAATGCTTCATTAGAAACCTTTGCAGCTTTCTGGAAGCCCTAGCTTCTGGAGGGAAAACACTCAGTTTTTATTAGGAAAAGAGAAGAATGTGCTTTAGATCTCTTGGCTTTGGTCTTCTGCATGGAAAAGCCTGAAAATATGAGCTTAATTCCTCCCCAGTGCCTAGACTACACAAGACAAAGGGATCCATTATGAGAAAAAGGTGTTTTTAAAAGGCATTTGAGGAAGTGGATTTTTTCAGGAGGGGTAAAGGCTGACTAATGAATTTATAACATCAGGAACTGGCAAGACTGTCTGTGTTCTGGAACTGAACTCAACCTGTGCAGCTGGATGCACAGAAATTACTTCTCCCTTTTATCTTGCCTTTGACAGCTAACAATTTAATCTTCTCTGTTTGCTTTGCAGGTCAGATGCTTTTCCTGGTTAGTGGATTATGGGAACAGAAAGCTTCTGTGCTTGCAAGACAGTTACTGTGATCCTCCCATTGTTTGTGTGTTATGAATCAAGATAATTTTTCAGATATTAAACAGATGCATTTAGGTGCTGAATAATTTGATGGTGTTTTAATAGTTGTTCTGATCATTCAGCTTAGCGCCCACATTTCATTTGGAGGTCACCTTAACAAAAGCAGGTGTCGTATGAACAAAAACTCAGTGTTCCGCTTTGATCAGTCAGTTATGCAAAGTTCCTTTCTTTCCTTTTCAAAGACAATTCAAGGTGTGAGAGGTTTGCAGGAGTCTTGGCTGATTCAGGGCTGGCTAATGTGTTAAACAGCCTTGGGGACTACCATGGTCTCTTCTGGTTCTTCTATCACTTATATCAGCGTGAAAAACTTGGACAGGAATGCATGACAGAGGAGAAGCAGACCAGGAGAGATGGTATCTGGGTTTTCTTCAGTGCCTGCTTGTCCCTGGATTACTGTTTGCAAAATGAGCAGTATCTTCTCCCCTTTGATAAAGTGGAGGTGGTAACTCCTTCTATAATAAATGTTTGTTTATTCAGAGTGACATCCTCTTGTCACTTCAGTTGGCCCTTTCTCATTGTATCCATTGTTTTACAGGAGGTTCTATTTTCAGTTTGCTGGTTGGTGGACAGAGGAGAGGAAATGAGCTCTCCTACTGGGGGGGGAGGCCCAGGCTGGCAGATGTGCAGCACCACTGGCAGTACAGATTGTCTGGGGACCATCAGATGCTGCTTGAACAGCTGGAAGGGTTAGAGAGGCTAGTGCTGCCAAGAAGGACTTGGGGGTGCTGGTGAATGAGAAGCTGCACATGAGCCAGCAATAGGCACTTGCAAACCACAAAGCCAAATGGATCCTGGGCTGCATCCAAAGCAGTGTGGCCAGCAGGCAGAGGAAAGGGATTCTGCCCGTCTACTCCACTCTGGGGAGACCACATCTGCAGTGCTGCATCCAGCTCTGGGATCCCCAGCACAGAAAGGACATGAACCTGTTAGAGCGAGTCTAGAGGACACCATCAAGATGATTAGAGGCATGGAGCACCTCTGATATGAGGAAAGGCTGGGAGAATTGGAATTGTTCAGCCTGATTGTTCAGGGTCACCTAATTGCAGCCTTCCGGTACCTGAAGGGAACTTACGGGAAACATGGGGAGAGACTTTTTACAAAAGCATGTAGTGACAGGACAAGGGGGAATGGGTTCAAACTGAAAAAGAGCAGGTTTAGGTTAGATATTAGGAAAAATTCTTTCCAGAGGATGGTGAGACACTACAACATGTTTCCCAAAGATGTTGGGGATGCCCCAACCCTGGAGTTGTCAACACCAGGTTGGGTGGAGCTCTGAGCAACCAGGTCTGGTTGAAGCTGTCCCTGCCTGTTGCAGGGGGGCTGGAACTAGATGATCTTCAAGATCTGCTTCAAACCCAAACCATTCTATGATTCTATGATGATGTTTCACTTTAGTCCAGATAGAGGCTTAATATTCATCGAGATGTGTGTTGGGGTGGTAGCTGAGGCTGTTTCTGGGGCCTGCTCTTCTCCTTTCTGAAGAGTCTTCAGTGCTGCTGTCACATGAACCAAGCCCTGCCCCAGTTACCCTCTCTGTTCTCTGGTACCTACAGAACAGCTGCTCACACTGACTCGCATAGATGTGTGCTCGTGCAGGAGTGCAGGCCTCCTCTGTCCCCTGTCCTGTGCCTTGTTTGGGTTAGGTGCTTTAAAGGTAAGTGCATTAGTATTCATTCACTGACTTGTCCCCTGTGCATGTAATTTTCTTGCATTTTTAAGGGTATCAGCTTGCATGAGAAAAGAAAATGGACAACTGCCCCCATTAGAATATCTACACAAATTGGCACTGTATAATTTCCTCCTTTATGTTCAGATAAAATTTTATTTCTGTCAGTCTTAGTACTCAGATTGTGTGAATAAAATCTGGCAGTGTAGCAGAACACTCAAGACACAAATAGTGTGCTTTAACACTAGCTTGAATTCATTTGTTCATTAAATAAAGGATCAAAAGAGCATGCCAGTCCAAAATTGAATAGTCATGTTGCTCTGTTGCCTACCTCTCTGGGTGCTTTTCAGGGCATCTTTAAGTCACAGGAAAACTACTTTTACTTCCATGCACCTTGGCCTTCTCATTGCTTTGGATTTCTAACTCCAAAGCAGTTGGAGCTGATACATGCCAAGTCTAGGAAAACTCATTGTCTTTGTACCCTTGTTTATTCTCATTAGTATGTTTCTGATACAGAGATTAAAAATTCAGATGGTTAGAAAGATGCTCACCTTTATGCAAAACTGTTCCTTGTTCTTGAAGGGAGATGGATCAATGTTGTCTATGTCCTTGGCTGGTACCATCTCTTTCTTCATCTTTTCTCCTCCAATATTGTACTGTTAGAAGAGGGAATACAGTAGGAACTCAGTGGTGGAGAATGCTCAGTACAGATATTTTGGTTTTGTGGCTTAACATACAGTGGCTTTAAGTCTATGTATAAAACTAGTGAGGCATATAGACTGAGATTCCCAAGGTCTTGGTATATGGCTTAATTTTTCTAGAAATGAATCAGTATGTGTGTAAATCTCATCCATCTCTTTAATACAGTCCTCATGCTTCTGATGAAAATGCTTGACATTCTGGAGAAGAAAGAAGTAATATAAAATGCAGGAAATCTGCTTCTGCATATCAACATGGAGATGCTGCAGATAAAGAAGCAGCACAATCTACTTATTTGTGCATGTTGTCACATTCATGTTAATTTTTTATTACTTTTGAAATGGTTATATCCTTAAAATAAGTATAGTTGTTTCTAATCTGTTTATTTTGTAAAAACTTGTGTTCAATTCCTCTCTTTAGCTTTCATGCTTGCACGTCAGACACACTGCAGTGAAGAAACTTGCTTTGGCTTTGTTATTCAGTTATCATCAATTTGTCATCACTTACAGCCAGGATAGGCTTCTGACCTAATACAGCATATAGGATAGCTCTTGATGAAGTAGGTAATGCTCAGCTATTTTTTAGGAAGCCTCATTTATTGTCCCATTAAGTCTTTATTTCAGTAGCTTGCAATGAAGATCAACTGAAATCACAAGACTAGTGTCAGAATTAGAAATGATACTAAGAAATGGAAACTTGTTATTTCTCTCAGTTGTACAGAGCTCCCAGGGAAGGATACTTTGCTGAGGCTGCTTTTCCTACCTACCTCACCAAAAGCAGTTATGAAATAACTTTAATTGCTGTTGTACTTGGAGACAGTGATTTAAAGCCTCTTTGCAAGCATATTTTTGTTAAGCAGGCAAAAGACAAGGCAAGGACTTTCTGAAAGTGCTTTCCATTTTGCCATGGTAGGAGATGGAGTTGTCGAGCAATAAAGATTACTAAACAGGCAACTTACCTTCATGCTGTCTCTGTCTTAGAGGGCTGTAACAAGTGGGAATTCACTGAAGTTATTCCTGGTTTACAGCATTGTAAGAGTAAGTCAGAAAATACTTACCTTTAAGAAAATGGAACAGATTTGCAGTTCACTCATACCTGGCATTATGCATTCCTAGAACCTTAAAATTATGTGTGTCTTGAAGGAAGACATTTTCTTGGTCAGAATGTTGCTAATGGAACTTGTTTTAGAAATCAGGAGTCCACACCATTCAAATGGTAAGCGTCCACATCTCTGCTACATTGCGTTTGAAGTGCAGTGATGTCTGGAGAAGAGCATATTTTTTTCTTTCAATATGTACTGCTTGCTTTTGGATTTCTACTACCACATCTTCCATGCCATGGAAAGGAAACTGAGACTTGCAGATGATATCCAAACTAGATGCAAAGTTGGTATGTGCCAATATTACTTATGAGAATGAAATTGTATGTGTTTAGTACAGGACTCAGTTCTTCACTGGTCTGAAAATGGTGGGGTATAACCTTTTCTCAGGTTCCACCAAAGCTGACTTGTTAATGGAAATGAGCTTCTTTCAGAAATCCCTCATGAATCTTTCTGTTAATATCAGTATCTGGTAGACCAAAGATTGAATCAGATGATAAGAACTGCTTGTGCTGTTACTGCCATGGACAGGGAATCCTCTACTCCAGATCTGCCTGAGCAACACAGTTCAGATGCTCCCCTTCCTTTTCTGTTTTCCTTTTTCTCAAGTTATCTCTCTTGATTGCACAAGTGAGGGGTCCTTAAGGAAAGTCACCTCTTGAGATCATCAAAGCACTGACTTATGATAATAATAAAGCAAGAACATTAGATCTGTATTTTCTGCCTCTTAAGGAAATACACAGGCAGCAGAAGTTACTGAACACTTGGAAGGACATTTAGCTAACAAAATTGCAACCTTTTTAGAAAGCCACTTATCTGACTAGCATCTAGTAATTTCTTGCATGACTCCAGTGTCCTTCTGGTCTTCCTGGTGTGTTTTTCCTATGTTACTTGTCCATACAGTGCTCTTCTGTTACATTGTTAATGGAAACCTTTTCCCTGTATGCTGTCTTGTTAGCCAGCCATTGTTTCTACCTCCTGGTCTGTCTAATCCAGGAGGAAAATGTCAGTAGACAAACTTGTAGCTTGTTTGTTGCCCCTTCAAGAATGCTGCTATTGTTTTGTGATTTATTTTTTTCTACCTGTGGTAATTTAGAGCAACTGTTGCCCTTAAAAGAGGAGAGCACAAAGGTGAACCTATATTTATGGCTAAAGGTAGATCCTTAAAATGTTGAGCTTTGGCATAGTGCATCAGAATTTCAAAGAAGACAAGTCTATGATATGGGAGAAACAAAGCAGGAGCAGAAACCCATAACCAATCAACTAACCAGCACAAACGCCTGCTTGGTCCAAGAAAGAATGAGACAACTGCAAACACAAAAGCTTTCTCTGGAGAAATGTTTGTGGAGGACAGCTAGAAATTTTCTTGTGCCTTTGTACCTAAGCATAACTAGTTGATTGAGGTTTGCTTTTTTCCTATAGGAAGCCTATGACTATCTGATGTTCACCAGTGTTTCTTGAAAGGTAGATGTCAACCTCCTGGGAATTCCAGATCAGAAGAATAATTGCAGGTTTATCCGAGCTCTGCTGGATGATGTTCCTTTCCTAATGCTTCCCCTGAGCTTTGTTTGAAGTCTTTTGTAAGTATTTTTCTTAGATGGAGAAAGGGAAAGAAATGTTTGGTTTGCTCTTCTAGCAATCCCTAGATAGGAGAAAGTTTATGAATATTAAATATTCTATCTGAACATATTTTCACTCATTTACTGTTGCCATTTTCCAATAAACACTATATTGTAATGACTATTACTGAAAGCTATGGCATGTGATCACTAGAAATGGCAATGAATATTTGGAGCTTAATGTTGAGCCTGTGTAATGGAAGAAAGTGTTTCTTGTTGACCCTAGTAAGTGCCCTCTCAGATTTTTGATGTTGTTAATCTTTCCAATGAAATCTGATGATAGTGTAACTGAGATGCTGAGAGTGTGTGAAAAGCGAGGATAAAAGTAGGAACTGAGTTATTTGACAGTAGATCTGACAGAGAAGGAAAAGAATAATGTTGTAAGGAAGAAGATGTAATCTTAAATATTTACTGCTCTGTTGTCGTTGTCTCTGGACTGATATAATATGGCATAAAAAATAACATAAAAAAGTACATTGGGCCAGACACACTTTCATTTTATATGAAAAAATAAATTTAGCTGCAATCCAGTAAATGTTTAGGAAAGCACCAGATATTGTCTTGTATAAAGTACCTAAGATCAGTATCATTAACTTTTTATAAGGACCTAAAGTTGTGCTTTTATTGTATATTATAAGTAATTTTGTCCTTAGCATTGGGTCCACAGGAACACTTTACGGAGCAGAATTTGAGTTCAGTGTGCTCAGGTTTTTGCTCTCTCTGTTATCAGTTCAACACACTTCCGTATCCTTCTTGTGTTTGATTTTTCCTCCCTAAAAACATTTACTTCCTTCTTTTTTATTTATTATTATTATTTTAGGATGGCTGTTTTTTCTAGGGTTACTTCTTTTAGCTCAGACAGATATAATTGAAGAACAGTATATTGCCTTCAGTATATTCCTTTTAGAGATCAGTAGGGACACGTAGCTGGGATATCTATAAAACTGTTTTTCTGTTGTTTTGGTGGAAGCCCAAGGCCTAAAGTAACTCTTATAATTTTAAGTATAAATGATATTATTTTGTAAGTGAAGTCAAATTGTAGTCAGGCCTTTTCCTGCTAAGCAGGCAGCTGTAGGAATGAATGGGCAAACTGTAGTTTCTGTAGTGCTCATGTACAATTGGAAGCATGTTTGTGTTTCAGCATGCTCTGTAGTTTAGTACAAGATTTGTACTGAGGCAGAAGTGGGTCTCGAGTGGCTTTACAGCCACTGAGACCAGAGTTTTAATTCTGGCCAGTGAGTGGTAAAGAGCCGACAGCTCTTACGATTGCCTTGGACCTGGGATTAGAAATTAAAAACTTAAAAGCACAGGCAGATTTCAGGCAGAACAGAAGAAATTGTCATTTGCTCCTACATAAACCTGTTTCAGGTGTTGAAATGTTTCACAAGGCAGTAGTCAGTCTTGCTCAGTATGGTGTCCCAAGAGTACCACTGTCAAAGGCACCCACCAAAGCCACTCCACCACCACCCTCCACAACCAGACAGAGAAGAGATAATACAACGAAACATTCACTACTTGAGATAAGGATTGGGAGAGATCACAAACCAATTAATCATCTGGGGAAAACCACACTGTTATTAACTGAATGTATTACCAATGAAAATCAGAGCAGGACAACTAGAAGTAAAATAAATCTTAAAGAGCACATTCTCCCCACCCCCTTCCTCCTTCCTGGCCTCTGTGTCCTCCCCCCACTCTGAGCAACACAGGATGACAAGGAAGGGAGGTTATGGTCAGTTTACCACATTTCTGCCACTGCTCAGGTAGAGGAGTCCTTCCCCTACTCCAGTGTGGGGTCCCTCCAATGAGAGAGTGTTCTCCACTAACCTCTCCAGTGTGAGTTCTTCCTATGGGCTACAGTTCTCCACTATGAGTACCTTTCCATAGGGTGCAGTCCTTCAGGAAAGAGCCTGCTCCAATGTGGGTCCCCACAGGGTCACAAGTCCTACCAGGAAAACTACTCTAGTGTGGGCTCCTTTGTCCATGAGTCCAGAGGTCCCTCTCTGTTCCAGCATGGGCTTTCCACAGCTTCACAGCCTTCTGCGCATCCACCTGCTCTGGTGTGGGTCTCCTCCACAGGCTGCAGGTGGATCTCTGCACCCTGGTGGTCCCCCATGGGCTGCAGGGTCACAGCTGCCTCACAACAGCCTGCATCACAGGCTGCAGTGGAACTTCAGCTCCAGTGCCTGAAGCACCTCCTTCCTCTTCTTCTCCACTGACCCTGGTGTCTGCAGAGGAATGGAATGTGATGGGTTTTGCTGACTTTTGTTTCCATTTTGTTTCAAGGCATATTACCATGTGAACTTTGCCCAAGCTCTTGCGCACATAAAGAAGACTTCATATGTACAAACAGACAAATACAAGTTGGAAAAAAAAGCCCCTACTGAAGTCATTATTTTAAATAGCCTAATAATAGTGTAAATAATCTATGACTTCATAGTCGAAATACTATACAAAAATAGCATCTAGAAGATGCTTATTGAGACTCTAGCTGATGTGTGGATATAGATCACTACGCATTAAATTTTCTTACATCTGGTTAGTCTTAGAAACCCACAAAAAACTATGCTATAACATAACTATGCTATAACATAAAAGGACACATGTTTAGGGGTGAGTTTGTGCTTGAAGGAAGGACTCAACTTCTGTGTAGTTCTTAAATCTTCCCATGCTTGTGAATTCTTCCCCAGATCTCTGGCATCTTTGAAGCCTGGAGAACATTTTCAGATGAATTGGACCTTAGACAGAGAGAACCAAACCACCCCACTGCTGGGGCTTGCTTCCAGGATGGACCACTGCCATCCTGGTCCTTCACCTGGCAGCTCAGACTTTGTCAGGAATGCAGAAGTGAATTAGCATCAGACCCCTAAAGCTGTAGTTGCTTGTATCTGTCTGCTCTATCCCAGCTCTGTAAACTGACTTTGATGTTGGGTTACCTTAACATGCAGGGCTGAAAAGTGGGATGAGTTAGGAGTTGATTCATGAGTGGATCAGACATCCCTGCCTTGGGGGCAGCAACATCTGTTAGGCAGGTGGGGAGGAAGGCAGGGAGTGGTAGCAGCTTCAGCTGTCTAATTTTCATCTGCTGCTGCATGTCTTACTGGAGCCCTGCGGTCACAGGTTGCCCTTCATTAAAATGTCCTTCCCAGACTGAGAGTTGCTGCTTGTTGTTCTCAGTGAGGTTGAGGTTTACAGGATCAAAGGTTCTACCTTTGCTTGACATATGGCCACAGGCCGTATTTGCTTATTGCAAAAGCAAACTCTTCCTACTAGATGAACTTGAGCTGGGTAATGCTTTCTCCAGCCCTCAGCACATGCAGAGGGAGGGCTGCAGTTTGAAACTGTAACAGCTGCCTTTTCCTCCTGCATTTTCAGGTTTTTTTGACATCTTCTCCATCTTACTGTGCTGGTACTACAGTTTTCCATCTTGTTGCAGGAAATCTTCTCACTGTTCATGTCTTGAAGACAGTGCTCATTCAGCTGCAGGCAGCAGTGACCCATCCAAATACTACAAGGTTAGCCTGGTCATCCTCTTTCAGGGTATCCTAGTAGTTCTCAATGTAAGGATCAGCTATCATGGACAAAAATCCACAGTCAGCCCTCAACACTGTATGCAAAATAGTTAACTTTAAAAATTTAGCTGTAATTTGAATATGTTTGGTGGCTGGCAGTCTCTATGTGGTTTTATTAAAAATGGTAACTGTTATTTATAAATGATTTCCTAATGTCTTGCAGACCACAGGCTGAGGAATGCCAATCATCTGAAAAGTCTTGCCAGCCTCCTAGAAACTTCAGTCACCACCGAAGTCTTTATTGGTAAAGAAGAAGTTACTGAAGTTTGTCACTTATGCTTGCATTTTTCTTGATCAACTTCCCAAATTCTAGTAAGATAGAAGTTGATTTGCCTGATGAAATTTATCTGTGGTGTACTTCAGGCTTTACCTAAACTACATCTAGACTGTATGCTGGGGTCAACTATGGGGTATCCAGGTAACCTATGTAGAGAAGCTAGATTTTACAAGTAAAAGACAGGCTTGGGACACATGCAGATGCAGAACTGCCTTTCTGGATATGCACTTCTACTACCAAGCCTGGTAATACAGATGTAGCTAAAACCTCTTCTGTTTCTGCTTATGACAAAAATAGCATTGTTAAATAGTACTGTCTTTCCTCCTGATATGAAATCCATTAAAAAGACAGATGCTCGCTCTTGTCTTTTATGCTGAAGCAGTTAGTTGTTTTGGAATTGGAGCTGAAAGAACCTTGCTGTAGGATATTGTGGCAGTACGAGATCAGCAGACACGAATAATGAGGAAAAATATCAGAAAACAGAGGTGATGGTGATATGGGTAAGTGGGACAAGCCATATTGTGAAAGGTTTAATCAGAAACTGAAATTTTTCTCCTTGGTTCTCTTCATGTTTTTTTAAATTGTTTTCCAGCCATTGCATCTTACTTATATGTATAAGTTAGTGAGAATCACAGAGCTGGTACTGCTGCTGGTCAGCTCCTGCCAGAGTGTAAAATCTGGAATAGAGCTCCTCTCAACTCCCAGCCACTCTGAGCACTGGAAAAACAGATGCGGATGGCAGGAATGGGGCATGGGGGAGTGGGGTAGGGAAAGAGCAGTAGTCCCAGTGAAGCGCATCCTTATACCCTAAAACTCTATTCTGTCAAAATTCCCATGCTTTGCTTACAGATAATTCATATCCCAATATGTTAAAGTTATGAGATTATTCTTCTAAGATGCCAAATCAGATATATATCTTAGCATTGGAAAATATTAGCCCTGATATCTCTCTCTACTGATTTTTAGTCTGCTGAGAATGAGCCAAGTAGAAGTACAGGGCTAGATCCAGATTAATTATGCAAAAAGGACACTTGCATGACAGTTAGGAAAAATCTGTTCACTTCCCCCAGAAGAACGTGCTAGTTCTGTGAAATAAAATGTTCCACTTCTCTATTTTCATCTGCTCACTTTCTCTTCTTTCTTTTGCAGAACTGCAAATTGAATAAGGGATTGTTTGTTGTCAGTTAATTTAAACTATTAACTAGATTAATTCATTATCCCAAATTGATTGAATCACTTGGCTTATAGAGTAAGAAAGATTTGATCCCATTAATATGTATCTCAGGAAAGTCTCCATTTAATGTAGGATTTTGCATGGGTTTGTGCCAAATTTTATTTAGATGATTTTTTTTTTTAGTACAAAAGGTGTGAATAAAGGTCATCAGGCATTCAGGATGTTTTTATCTCTCTGAAGTGAGTGTTAGATGCTGTATCAGTCAAATGCAGTGTCAGGTGTGTTCTTATTCCTTCCAGTGCTTTCCTTACTGCTATCCTTCCAAGCAGGGTTTCTCTCTTGTTCTGCCTCAGGTTGAAGGATGAAGACAACCAAAACATCTGGTGTCCTGTGGGCTTGAATGGAGTTTAGGGTGGAAAAGGCACCACAGCCATGGACAGGCTTGCACTAGACTCCTAGCAGACTCCTAAAAACCTCTTTTCCACATAACCCTTGCTACACAGCATGTTCCAGCGTGTCTAATTACACTGTACCAAGGGATTAGAACCCACAATAATGACCTGCCTTGGAAGGAAAGTGGGGAAGAGGGAAGGCATTGCTATTCCTGAGTCCTGAACTGTCCCATGATCCTGACTCCTTTTCTCCTAGCCAGTCTTCCCCAACTTCTCTTTTCATACATTCAAGCTTTATGTTTTTTCAGCTTCCTCTGTAAGAACTGTTACTGAGGGGCTGTAAGTGAAGTTCTCAACTAAATGTTTTATCACCTTTGAAGCTTCATTGTTCCTTACACTCCATCCTTTGTCTCATTCAGATCAGTTACTCTGAGCATGTACCTCACAGAAGTGTTACAATAACATCTTGACTTCTGCCTCTCTCCTTCCCCTAACAGGCACATACATGAGTATGGGACCCAGAGCCATCAAACTTTTGGCTCTAAACTGAAAGAGGGCAGATTTCAGTTAGATACTGTGAAGAGATTTTTATGATGAGGGTGGTAAAATACTGGCATAGGTTGCCCAGAGTAGTTGTGGATGACCCATCCCTGGAAGTTTGTTCAAGTCCAGGTTGGATGGACCTTTGAGCAACCTTATGTAGTTGAAGAATTCCCAGTGCATTGCAGAGGAGTTGGACTAGGTGACCTGTAAAGGTCCTTTCTAAGCCATACTATTTTATGATTCCAAAGAATTAAGCAGGAGGAATGTGGATTGTGTTTACCTTCTTCAGGAAAGAAGTTGTGAGTGTAGTGCTTTCAAAAGTCATGAAGGAACAAGATGATATCCTGTGCAGGCAGAACAGCAAACCTGTTCACTCTCTGATGGTTCAGTGTCTGTTGTGGCATTTTGGAAATAGCACCAGTATTTCTGCTAAGCACTTTGCATCATTAAATACTGTAAGCTCTTAGCGTTATTAATTGTTCTCACATTCTGTGAAGCAGGAAACAGTCAAAGGTGCATAATCTTAATTCCCAGTCCCTTTATATAATTTAGATAGTATTCAGTGACCTTTAGCTGGAGAATGATTTTTCAAAAGCCTTTTCAAAGCCTATTTTTACATGTCATCCATACTTTCAGCTGAGATTTTGCCAAGCTTAGGGGAAGGTCAGGACATTATATAAAAGAGATCATCTTGCTTCTAGCCACACTCCAATAAAGAAATGAAATAGATCAATAAAGCTTGTTGAAACCATTATAATCCAGATTTTGGAAATTCCTGTTAGCAGAACACTTGAGGGTATTAAGAGAAAATATGTTTTCTTTCAGGACGAGTGGCTGCAATATCTGCTGTCACTCAGTGACTGAGAGATTTCTCTGAATGCAGATATCACGCCCAGCTCAAAAACATGTTGTTCAGGTGGCAGTCTTGATATGTGACTTATTATGGACACATTGGTAAAAGGAGAAGTATGTCAAAGCTCTGATTGCCCTTCAACTAAGCTAACCCTGTTTTGGAAGCTTGCAAGTTTTTCACTCAGATGTTTGTACCCATGCAGTCTTGATGAGGTGATCACTTTCCCCCCCTTATTAAGATAAAATCTATTAAGATAAAATGACAAATTATTTAAACTCTGTTTGCTTGAAGAGACTGATGGGCAATAAGGGTTACATAAATAATAACAAAATCATCAAGTTTGGCAACAGGTCATCAGTGATCCAAACAGCAAAATTAACTGCTCTTAATAAAAACAAAATCCTTTGTGTATTCCAGAGTAAGGGAATTACCCAGGGAAAAAGAAAATCCAGAAAGTGCTTAAGGCTTGCCTTGCTGTGGCATATTTCCTGTTATAATAATAAAACATTCCAAATTTCACCTGCAGTATTTTCTAGCTGTTCACCTTTTATGGACATAAATCTTCAAGAGTAATTTCAGGAAACAAGATAGAATCAACAGAAACATATCAATATTTGCCTTCTTTTTTGTTGTTGTTGGTTTTGGGTTTTTTTGTGGTTTCTTTTTGTTTTGTTTTTTTTTTAATAAGTTTTACTGGGTTTGAGTGGATCCTGTTATAAAGCGTGGTCCATAAATTGGACATATTGAATTACAATCTAGGCTGATCATCCATAATTCTAAGAAATGGAGAAAAGCAAAGGAATGTGGACAAAAATAATTGATTTGCTAATTTTTAGGAAAACTACTCTATTATGGGTTCCTCATTTAAGAAAGAAAATACCAGGTGTGAAACAGCTGCAATACAGTGAAACTTTTTATCTAAAATAATTTTCAGGTATTAAATGAGCTTAATTTTTCTATAGAAGGTATTCTTTAAATTCCTTCCCCTGTGATGCTCACAGAAGCAGAACAAAAGATTACTATCTGGTTAATTCTAAAGTGGGTGAGACAAAGCTGTTATAGGACTATGCATTTAATTGTTTACAATGTCAGTACCTCAAAGCCTTTTGTTGAGCACTGACATGTTGGGTACCTTGTATTGTAAGGCAGGTGTTAATTTCCTGTAGCTCTGGTAATACAAGGGCATGAGGTCTTTAAAGCAGCAAAATTACTCCTCCTGCCAGGTGGGGATTTTTTTCCTAGAGCAGATGTTACACTTCATTATGGTATTTAATAGCTGAAGGACCGAAGCTTCCAGAAGAGACCATGGAAATCTCTAGGCGTGGTCACCCCCAATTTCTGAGAGCAGAGGAAACTCATCAAAATGAAGTCAGCCAGCTCCACTTGAGCATGTGGGTTATGGGCAGGAAGCTTAATGCATTTTCCTGTTCTTTACTTCATCCCACTGTTCTCTCTCAGTTCTCATTACTTCTTGAAATTTAATCATTACATGCAGAAGGAATTAATCCTTATGGACATCTGAAGGGTCAGGCTCCATGTAGTGTGTGATGTCAAACCTTGAGGAGCATGATTCTGTCCTTCCTCTGGAGAAAACAAGCACATGCGATCCTTTTCTTTTTGGTGGTGTGCTGGGAACAAAATATATGACTTGTATGTTTGAGTTCTGATGCTAAATTTACAGGACTGACAGTTGCTATAAAAGTAGTGCTGTTTGCAGGGTGATCAGACTTGTTCTGGAAATTACTGACATGGATCTCTAGCTCAACAGTTTCTGAAGTTAATTTTCTAAGTATAGTCTCAAGAAAACTGCAAGAGCCATTAACTTTCAAGGGGATTTTAACTGCCAGTGAATTTGTTACATTTTGGAGACATGCCTAAAGTAAATGCAGTCTGATTTCACATGATGTCACATCCAAAACATATTCCCTGAAAATGAACACACTTAAAGTGGAGGAAATAAAGACGCAGAACTGCTTTTTGTTCACCAGTTATTAATAATTTTAACCTCCAATCTAAGTTACTTAAAAAAAAGTCCGATTAAGATCTCCAACAAAAATCCTCAAGTAAGTCTTTCTTAATAACTATTGTTCCTATTTCAATTAGCACCTAAATGAGATAGAAATGAAGCTCATAAATGCCATAGAGAAAGATCAGCAAAATGTTTTCTGTTGAAGTCACCAGTTGCAAAATGTTTCCCTTTGAAATTGCATCCAAGTATAACAGCAGTTCTTTTCTCAAAAGGTTAAGTAATCTTTTTTTATTTGAAACACTTTATTTAATTCCATACCTTTAGGGGTGATTTGTTGCTTTTCATTATTTGTTTATAGGGACTTTTACTGCAGGAAAGTTTTTAGATGGATTTTTTTTTAGGTAGGATTATATTTTTTAATGTTTTAAAATCATTTCCAAAAACCTTTAAATGTGAGGTCTTGTAAATTAGCCTGTTTTCACAAAGTGATATGTAGGATTGAACACTTCAGTTTTAGAAATGAGGTATAATGATCTATAGCTGCAAAGTTAACAAGCTGTCAAGCTTTTTTAAAAAATGAAACAATTATTTACCCTTAATTGACCAGAGATACTGAAATACAAGCTTTCCACCAGGATTTAAAAGTTCAATTCTGCAGTCCAAGGAGCATTTATCTACTTATTGTTGAATAATTTTAACATTATGAATAACATCTTTTTTTTCTAGGCATGTAAAATATATCTGAAACTCGAATACATGCCTGAAAGCATTCTGACAGCAATTAGTCATGATAAATAGTGCATTTGTGGGCCTCACTTGAAGTAGAATAGTATCAGGTTGTTTATATTCAACAAATAAGTATGAGGTTATTTTTTTCATCTGGAGGAGCCTTCCTTTTGTAAGCAGCTTTGCAAGCAGAGCTGTCTGGAAAGGAGAATTTACTGTCCTGAGTGCAGCACTCTGTTGCTCCTGGGTGTCAGACTAATTTGGCTCTGTGTCTCTCTGTCCAGCTTGGTCACCACTGGTTCAGAGACCTTCACTCAGCCCTTCATGGGACAGTGGAAGTTTGGAGGTTTGCCCTTTGCCTCTTTGGCTGGGATTCATTTGCTCAAATGTAGACCTTGGTGCTGTGTACCTGAGTAAACTGCTAGACTCCATCTGTAGGCAGTAGAAAATAGCAGGAACATCTGGGGCATGACTGATCTCATTCTACAGGTAGATATGTGAAAAAGATCAAATGGCCATGGCCCTAAACATATCTTTTTTTCTCTGCTTTCTGTTTAACAGAGCCTATGATGCAATCTACAGTTGAACATTATGAAGCCTACCTTATGTCACCTGCCAAAGCTTAGTCATCTAAACTTAAATGTTCAAAGATGAATATAAGTTTTGAGGAAATTCAGAATGGTCAGAAACCCAAGAAAAGTAGTAGCCCAAGGAGCCAAATGATGTGAATGCCAACACTCACCTAGTCAATGTCCAGGCTTGCTTGAAAATGTTGGCCTTTTTTGGTTTGCCATATTCTAAAGTATAATGATACTACTTTTTAATAGCACACAATTTTGTGCTCTCCATAAGGAAAACCAGGTCTGCATCCACAGTCATATAAGAAATAGACCATGGAAGTATGGAATTAAAGATAATTTGATAAAAATCCCTGACATACCCTGATTTTCATGTGTATTACCATCTATACCTACCAAATAAGTGAGTATTAATTACTAGAATAGCTATTTCTGAATATACCCCATTCTGTAAAAAGAATATTTAGTCTATTGATGCCATGAGAGACCCAAACCCAGGACTCTGAGCCAAGTTAGTGTGGGATAAGATAAAAAGGTAGATTCTTTAATGTCTAGGCTTCGGGCTTTTAGGAATACATGATGACATGCCCCCGTGAACACTGATTTCCATGGTTTTTATAATAATGTCCACCCAATCTCCAGTTCACACATCTCTTGGTCCAGCCCCATCCTGCTCCTGGTCACACCTTCTTAAGATTTGAGGCTGGGGTCAGTGGGACCCTCTCTTCATAATTTTCCTCTACCTCAGCACACATAGGGCTCTTGAAGCTTTTCCAGTCTTCTTAGACCCAAGCTTGATGGCTTTTATGTCTTTTTCTGCAGGCCTTCTGACATTTTTCAGCCTTCTACCTTGAAAAGACATCTAAACACTAAAAGAATTTGAGCTACTGATATGTGTCAGGGGTTAGGATATATAAACAATGAACTTAAGCTGCCAGGAATATTAACACACCACATTTGCTTTTTTACTACAGTTACGAGTACTTCTAAAATCTATAAAAATGAAAAAATCGAAAACCCCGTAGGCATCACTCTCTTTCCCTTCAGTCTCTGAAAGTTTGTGTGTAGATTGGTCATAAATAGCTCCAACTAAAGAAGAAGGCTGTGGGGTACTCTGCTTCGTGATGCATCTGTGGAATAAGATTTGCATCTGCCTGTTATTTGTGTTATAATGCAACTCCAATGTATTAACCTTTTGGCTCTGGGCAATGTTAAAGATGTCTAAGAGGCCAAAATAAAAGGCACAAAAATGTCTAGAAGGCTGAATTGCCTCTTAGATGCAAAACAGCAACAGTGTCTCAAGCTAAAAACACATCACTAATAAATGATCACCTGTTCTCTGTTAATAGAAGCAGTTTGAGGCCCTTCATCCAATTTAAGTGATACCTGTAATAGAAGTTCTCAGTTCAGCCATTGGAAACCAGACCACGTAGGATGAGAACATGTTAAAAATGGTGAACTAAGACACCTGCTTGGGATGGTGAGAAGGAGAAATTAATAAGAGACTATGGGATCAATGTTGCCTAGCTGTGATTGAAAATTAGAAGTGTTGAGCACTGTGTGATTTCTTTGTTGTAAATGGAATGAAAGCAATTTTGAAAGCTTAACAAGTCTGTCTCCCTGATACTCTTTGTAATTCAAAGTAAGTATCTTTGCTGGTAATTTCTGTCAGAGTCTCCTGAAACTCCAATAGTTAGGGGGTTGTTTTCTGAGTTCTAATCCTTCTTTCTTCTTTTTTTTTTTGAACACAGGAGTCAGGGTTAATTTTAGGGAGGAAATGAACTTTGAGTGTTATTATAAGCAGTGGCATCAGGGTAACTTGCAGAGGAACTCTGCAGTGTGCCCTGGAGTTAAGAACCTCTTTCCAGATGCCTGGGGGAACATGCCACAGCTGCTGTCTATTCCAGGTGCCTGGATTTCCTTTTGTTGGACATGGAGTGGAGTTGGAACATGGCCATGGAAGCTGCAATTTGGTTCTTTAAATTATGCCTTTTTCCAAAGCACTTTGGATCTCTCCCAGTTTTGTTCATTTGATACATAAATTTGAGAAACAAATAAACTTACCTCAAGGACACTGCTGAAATGCTGTGTGCCCTTTTGGTAATACTGCATTATACAAGTGGAAAAGAGGAAATCTCACATTTTTTTCTAAGACAAAATATTGAGTGACCCAGTGCCAATGGACTGTGAAGGATGATGCAGTATCAGGAGTAGTACTGCCACAAGGAATGTTTTTACAAGCTTACAGTTTGCTGGCAGTGAAAGAGATAAAAGAGAAGTGATTCAGGTACTTAGCTGTAGTAGACTCCTACACCTGCTGATAAAACCTCTGTATGGCTAGCAGGTATGATACAGGATCTATGGGATACCCATGCACAGCTGGATCAGCTGAGGCAGGAAGATACCTGAAAGCATTGCATGTGGATATCAGTGTCTAGGCCCATGAATTCTTCTTAAAGCAGAGAGAATTTAACGGTGGCCTCTTGGCCCTTCTTTTGCTATACTAAGAACTTTAGTATAACAGGTTCTGATTTCATCTTCCATTATTGACAGAGAAGTATTTTATGTCTGCTAGCACTTTTAAAAAAGTTTTTAAAAAACATCAACCACACCAAATTGGGGGATAACATTTTGGCTATCACCATTATAAGGGAAGAATAACTTGATTGACACATTTTAACTGAATCCAACTTCAAACTCAGAACTCATAATTTCTGTAATAAATAGAAAATATTAATTTTGTATTGGTTTTCAGTTCATAAAGAGGAGCTATATGCTCTTTAATCTGTTCTGTGGCTTTCTTAAAATGAGTCCAAGTGAATAAATAGGAAAAAATTACAGTAAGGTTTGGAGAAGTTGTTTAAATGGGTGCCTCTGATTCCATGTGGTACCAAAACTGTCTTAAAAAATAACAGCTGCCCCAGCTGATATAAATGACAAAAGCTATGGTACAGAAAAATATCATAAATAACCTTAGTATCTATACAGTAGTTAACTACCGGCCAAGAACTACTGTCTGCCACAGGTGAGTAGTAGTTTAAGTCCATGGCCAACACAATCACTTATGCCTCTGTGTAATCAAAGCAAATAATTCAATTTTATTTTCAGAGAAAAAAGCATAAATTTTTGCCAGTTTTCATATTAATTGTTTTACATTGATATAAATGCTAATCTATTGCTTCCCTGAATACAACATGATCATCTCTTTAGGACATAAGGATTTAGTCTTGCAAGACCCTATAAAGATGGGAATATGTGACATAAGTAATTCATGGTTTTGAACAAACTCTTAATGTAAGGACTCCTGTTAGGCACAATGTGACCTAAAAGTATCACACAGGAAATTCAGATGTGTGAAGACCTCATGAAAATACAGTCAGAACTCTCTTCCAGACCAAGTAAGATAAGGCAGAACTACTCAGGTAAGTGAATAATACCTCAATAACTCTGTCTGCTGATGAGGTGTAGGTTTATCGGCAATTGTTGTTGTGCTGCTTCCCCCCTCTCAATGCCCCCATTCTGAACCTTCTTTGTACTTCCCAGTTTTTCTTTTTAATTAGTTCTCTTCTTTGGTCCTAACATGTAGAAGAATTAAACAAGACTCTCCAGGCTGCTAGTAAGATCAAAATCTCTAAAATGAAATGGAAGATGGAAACAAAACTCAGTTTGAACAATAAACAAAGAAAAATAATTATGAAGAAGATCATAAGAAGAAGATGAATCCTCAATTACCACAGCAGTCTGGTCATGAAACTATAATAAGGGGGAAAATAAATCCACCCTAGCATCTCTCATTTTAATTAAACTGTGCCATTTTTAAGTGCTGCCATAAATTTTACGACCAGATTTGTAAATCCTGACTGTGTGCCTAAGTCTGATTTCAGATGGGGTGGTGCTATGTCCCCACAAGTTTCTGTAGATTTATTCTGAATAATTTTGTTGTAGGAAAAGGCTTTTGTCTCTTGTGTAGACCAAACAAAATAAAATACAAAAAAGCCCTGCAGTTTGAAAGAAAGTAACTGCAGAACAACAGTGTGCCTGGATTTTAGGTGCTACAATGAAACTTTTTCACTTTATTCACCTTTCTTTATTCAAAGTGTCTGGGGTGATGATTAGTTGGTAGATAGGAGGAGGGATGTAAATATGAATAATTTGTGAAGCCCCCTGGAACTGAGATGTAGTAGGAACTCATGAGCATTTCTGTCTAGGGCCCCAGAAAGGCTATTTGTAAAATAAGTCAGACATCATTAGAAAAAACATGTACAGTAGAAATTGATGATGGGAATTTATCTTCTTTTATTGAAAGCTTTGAATTTAGAAAGAGAACAGTTGTCCACAGGACAGACTGAAGATAATAAAAGTGCCTTCTGAGAGAAAAAACTTGTATCAGTGTGCTTGCTTTAACTTACTGAGCCTACACAGCATATGGAAAGACTGAGCAGCACAGTGTCAATTTTGCTCAGCTCTGAAATGCAATTAATAGTCTCTAAAGAGTGTGTTAAGAAACATGCATTGTCAGATTTCACAGAGGAAATGGAGAAGGGAGGGAAAAAGGGAGGGGGGCGGGGGCCTGCAGGAGGTGCTGGTCATTGAACTGCAATTATCTTAGGAGAAATTTAATTATGACACTGTCACTGGCACAGTTAATTTTATAAAGTTGCTACCTGATCTTTATTGATCCTAACTGGACCCTGAATTTATTGTTTCTTTGAAAGAATCACAGAATCTTTTAGGTTGGCACCCAATGCTGTCTTTTGCACTATTAAAACACACTGTTTTTCTTTCAAAATGGCAGGACATGAATAGTCAAGGAGATTTCCAGAGGACGCCAAGAAATAACTTGCTCCAAACACTGGAATGAGCAGCCAGAGTGATGCACATATGTACCTGCTCATCATTAATAGGGAAGACATGTCTTTGAGGTATGATAATCAATCATAGAATGGTTTGGATTGGAAGGGGCCTTACAGATCATCTAGTTCTAACTCCCCTCTCATGGGTAGGGGCACTTTCCACTAGAGCAGGTTGCTCAAAGCCCCATCCAAGCTGGTCTTGAACACTTCCAGTGATGGGGCATACACTACTGCTCCGGACAATGGTATCCTTGACTGTGGGGTCCATGAAACAGTGGAGTTCAAGATACTGAAGAGAGGGAGGAAGGAGAGCAGTAGAGAACAGATCCTGGACTCTGTATTAACTTATTCATCGATAACTTGGATGAGGGGGAAGATGCCTCCTCAGCAAGTTAGCTGATGACACAAAGCTGAGAGGACTGGCTGCCACCCTAGTGGGCTGTGCAGTCCTTCAGAAGAACCTTGACACACTGGACGAAGGACAGACAACTGTCTGAAATTCAACAAGAGTAAATGCAGGGTCCTGCACCTGGGGAGGACAGGACAGGCTGGGGGCTCACCTGCTGAAAAGCAGATCTGTGGAGAAGGACCTGAAGGTCCTGATGGACAAAAAACTGTCTATGAGCCAGCAGTGTGTCCTTGTGGCCAAGAAAGACAGTGGGTTCACCGGGTGCATTAGGAAGAGCATTGCCAGCAGGTTGAGGGAGGTGATCCTGCTCCTTGCCCTGCACTAGTGAGGCCAAATCTGGAGTGCTGTGTCCAGCTGGACTCCTCAGTGCAACAGAGACATGGAGCTCCTGGATCGGGTCCAACGTCAGGCAATTAAGATGATTAAGGGACTGGAACATCTCTCATATAAGGAAAGGTTGAGAGAGTTGGGCCTGTTCAGCCTTGACAAGAGATGACAGAGGGGACTTCATCAGTGCCTGTAAGTATCTGAAGGGAGGGTATCAAGCCATGCTCTTTTTGGTGGTGCCAAGCAATAGGACAAAGAGGTAATACGCAAAAACTAATGCACAGGAAGTTCCACCTGAATATGTAGAATTTTACTGTGCAGGTGACTGCACAATGGAACAGGTTGTCCAGAGAGATTGTGGAGTCTCCCTCACTGTAGTTATTCAGGGACTGTCTGGATGTGATCCTGTGACATGTGCTCTGGGATGACCCTGCGTGAGCAGGGAGGTTGTACCAGATGCTCCACTATGGCCCCCTTCCAACATTAATCATTCTGTGATTCTGTGAATTTAGGAGAGCACTCAGCTTCTGCAGCAAAATGGCAGCTAGGATGCCTTGGGAAGTAGCTAGAAGGGCAAAGGAGGTCAGGAAGAGAAGTAGAACCTATCAGGAGATGTCTGTGTGTAGAGGAATGCAGCCCACCACTCCTATTACTTTTTTGCTTACAGATGTATGCACTGAGTTGATACAGAGCAAATAAAGCTGGATATCTAGCCTGTTCCTCTGGAGATTGGAAAAGGACATGATGTCCCAGCAGCTGTCCCAGGACTGGGATCTAGATGTCTCCATAGCAGACAGGGCTCTACAGGCCTCTTCCAAAGTTATGCCTTGCCTGGGCAAGGGAATCAGAACAGCAGACAGACTGAGGGCAGGCAGACGGTGCCAGAGCCCTGACCTCAGGGCTGGATCCGTGGTGAGTCAGGTCTTTGTAGGGCCATGATGGCCGTGACTCCCAAAGCTATTTGCTGTATAGGGTGGAAGTTTTCCATATTTTCCTGTTGGATCGCCATCATCTCTCCCTTGCATCAGGATGAAAAAACATGTTATAACTGAAGTGCAACTGCAGGCCCACCCTCATCTCCTGTTATATTACCAGAAGAGTAATGTAATTGAACTATAACATAATTTTGGAAACATCAGTGGGATTAAAGGGAGAACAGACATATTTTGGCTAGTGTATGCCTTTCAGAGGTACTCCACACATTGCAGAAAGTTATTAACAGGTTACAGCAGCTATGGAATGCATTTTGAAGTAAAGCTAACTGTATAATTATTTGGCTTTGATGAAACTGCTGCTGTTGTCAACTCTCTAGCAATAATCTCAACACTGCATTGAAGCAGATTACAGTCTTACAGTGTTCCCTTCTCCTACAGCTTGTAATAGTGTTGCCAGTATTGCCTGATATTACTCTTAACACAAAAATTTACACCCTGACATAATAATTAGGAAAACAAAAAAGTCAAGCGTGCTAGAGACTTCATTGTTAGAAGCTATTCACAGGACACAAGATTACAAGTACTTATTGCCATGTCCTCATTGCAATGGTTGTGCCTTAGCAGTTTCCTGTTCAGCAAAAACCCTAGCCTTGGCATCCCCTGCCAGAGCAGCAAGATGACTGCACAGCTCAGCCTTTTGCTCTTGTTGTTCATATGTGGCTCTTCTGTTGTATGATGGGTTTTTCTATATCTTTTTTACTCTAGTTATTACACTTTTACAAGTTGCTGAATGTTTTGACCTTGATTGCAGCCTAAGCTGATCCTCTTTCTTTACATTTTATTTTGGTAATATTTACTCTTCTTTTGGTATACTACTGGGTTGGGGGAGACAGTGTTAAGCACCAAAAGATCAAGAGCTGGGAACATGACAATGACAATTAAATGTACCTTAGATTTTTCTTCTGCTGTTCTTTAAACTATCAAGGAGGTTTCTGTAAAATTAAAAATATTAATCTTAACATAATGTGGCGTTAAAACTAAAAAATGCATGTAAAATCTTATTTAGTTACACATAGAGATGATGAATGATTTTGGAACATCTTCATTTTAAGTATGTTTGAGAGTATGATGGACAAAGCACTGATAAAAGCAAAGCCAGAACAGGTAGAAATGCTTCCTCATGGACATAAAATCTTTTTGAACTGAAATTCATGACATGCAGTGATATGCAATTTCCAGAAAGAGGACCCAAGTATGAGTCAGTTGTCAGGGGAAAGTGAAGAATGTATCATGTTATTCTCCAACCTTATAAAATGTCCATCTGCCACACTTATTCATATAGAGAGTTTTCAGTAGAGCAGCAAATACAGAAGTTCTGCATTGGACTGTACACTTTAAAAGGGAAATGTTAAGTGCTGGTCTGTTTTATGTGTAGTTGTGAAAGTAGACTTTAAACATAGGATGAACCAATCTTTAGCAGAAGACCTGTTCTGTGAAGTCATCCCGTAAAATCCTAGGGAATAAGGTGCTAAGTTTTGATAGCTTCTGTTAGTGTATGATTGCATATACAAGATCAAAAGTAGATGTCAAAAAGACATGGAGCTCCATGTCTTCATAGAGCTGCAAATGGTAATAAAAAGTGTACTTTGGAGATGTTCAGGAATAACATTCTAAAGTATATTATTGAATATTATTCCTCTGACCTCTTTTATGCATTGTGAAGAATTTCCCATTATTGCTTTTCCACAGTAACAGCGTAATTTTTCTCATGTGTTTTGTCCTGAGGTGTTGAAAACATAGTAATTCATAAAAGAGTTCTGTTCATAGATGACGTTTGCTTAGACTGGGTTTCATCTGGCCCTGTAATGCTCCCTACTTAAGTACTACTGTGACTCTGGAATTTGCTTTTTTTCTTATAATTTGTGCTACTGTGCTGTCAGCATTTTCCCCATTTTCCTCCATTTCTCACTTCACCAGTAAATAGAGCAAAGAGCATTAGTGCTACTACAACTCCATTGAGCTTATTGTAACTCAATGATCCTCTGCCTTAAAGGTATTCATTTTCAATTTTTAATCTGTGACAGAAATGTAATTTTATTTTTCTTAATTATTGAACTTTATTGCATTGAAAGGACCAAATCTGTAAAAATCCTTTGGAAACTCTGAATTTATATTCTGATTTCTATTTCTGCTTTAGGAACTTCTTGCAGTTGTTTAGTGAATGAGTACAATTCTCATGCTCAGAAATTTCTAGTGAGAATTCTCACATAAGAATTTTCATGCTGTCTACAGCTCAAATGGTTGTCATCCTATTAATCTTAAGCAGTGCAGACTTGTGGTTTTATATATATGTATATATCCCGTATAAAATACTAAGGATTGAAAGTTTGGGTAGAATTTTGTGCACATGGTGGGTTCATACTCTAAAAAGAAAACATAGAGGATTCACTATGACAAATTTATTATCTCAGGATATATCCACAGGCAGAAACCCTACAGTTTTCTTATACATTACAACTTTTATCACTGTCACCTCTTGTTTTTCTGAATACATCTATGTGCTATTGTTGAAACTAGCAACGCTGATATGGGTAATGATGTTATGGGGTGTTTTTGCCACCAAGAGTAACTCCTTGCATTTTTCTTCCTTAGACAAGATTTTCTGCCAAATTTTGTCCATCACTGTGTCATAATAATACACAGTGATACTTTTGTGTAGCTAGAGAGAAGCTTGCCATAGATTTGATCTAGCATAACAATGTCTTGACATACAATTAGAGTACACACAATTACTGCCACTGATAGTTAAGCTAAAGCTTTACCTTGAGCAATGGAGCTTTAAAATAACCGGTGACTTCTGATTCTCCATCTGGATGTACTTGGCTTAAAGCTGGGCTGTGTAACAAGAGATAAGCAGAGGAACTACACTACCTTTTGTTGTGAGAGCCTTTTATGGCCCAAAAGGATTATACGGATGTGTCTGAAAAGCAGAGAAGCTCAGGGACAGGTCAGAAAGACGAGCACAGGAGAAGAAAACAATGACATTTTTACAAGTTCCTCTTTTCTCTGGATTAGGTGTGCCCTCCAAATTCTTTTTTTCACTTCTCCCAGTGTTTGTTTCTTTAGTTATCAGTGTTCTCTCTGCCATGCCTATGCCAGTCTGTTTGCCAGACTACTGGATTCACTTTAGGGCTAGGAGTTCTCAAGTGGATCACTGGTTCTGTTTCTTGTTTTTCCATTGTCTGATGACAGAGCTTTGTAGTGGATATACTTTACTTTACCCTCCCTGAAGTGGTAAGGGGTCATCCATCTGGCAAAAACCTCATTTCGCTGCCACTTCTTCTGGAACTGACAATTTATCCCTCTTGTTGATGCACATACATGAGTCTTAAATGGGTTCATAGCTAATCATTATCTTGAAGCGGCAGGTGGTAATTACTGTATTAAAAATCTATCTAACTTATTTGCCATGCAGGACTGCAGCAAAATTGTGTCTACCTCACCATCAAGTTGATTAGACATGCCTTAGGCATCATCTTTTCCAAGTTTTAAAAAATTAATCATACACAGTTTTCATATCAGCTTAGAACAGGGCAAAGGCTGAAAATGAGACAGTTTTTGCAGCATGCTCCATATGTTCTGCATCTTTTTTATGAGCCCAGTCTAACCTCTGTCTGCCTTCGATGACCCGTACCTGAAAGATGAAAAGAAATATTGTAATGAATCCACTTTCTCCAGGCAGGGTTTCTAATTCTTATAAAAAACGTAGATGCAAATGAAAAAAAAATATTGGAGTTGCTGAGCATTAATGCTGACCTTGCCAGCACTGGAATGACTAAGGTAACATATGTTGGCATATGTCATGGTTTTAACATGTCTAGCAGAGGTGCAGGGTATTTGCATAGAACAAAAAAGGACAAAGGATGTAACCTAAGCCTGCAAAAGTACTCGACTGCTAGTGAACCTCTTTCTACACCAGAGATTTTGCTATTTATATTTGGATTAACAAAGTGATTTATTCTTCTCTCCACTGCCAATTGGTGTGGTTGTAATGGAAAACCTTTTTGAGCAGACAGTGTCCTCTTATAAAATAAGAGGAATTACAGTGGTCTAAAGAGCTACTTTTGCATATCCAACAATATGTGGGGGAAGAGACAGAAGATAATGCAGACTTTAGTAGTCACCACTCTTTACATAGCTGATTGCACCAATTTTAGTGAAGTGATGGTCTTGCTCAGCTTTCCATGTTATTAAGGAAGTCTTTGGTTCAGGTCCATCAGTACAGCTGGATAAGACAGCGTGTTATACCATGTGGCTTTATTTTCCATAGCATTGGGTCTAGCTGCAATTTGAGAACTGACTAATTCTTGTTTTGTGCTTATATTATAGATGGGAAACATGTCTGCCACACCAGTGAACAGCTGTGAATGGAGTCTGGCACTGGAGCAGCCACAGAAGCATGTATACCTGGGATGAGAAGATGACTGTGTATGTCCATGTTCAGAGAGGTCTGAGAAATTTCTGCTGTGTTGGATTGGTTTATATTTGTAAATTAAATACCCAATCAGTGCATTAAGGGGGTTGCAGTCTTGAATTCTGTGTTCAGTTTTGGCCTCTTCACTGCAAGAAAGACACGGAGGTGCTGGAGCACATCCAGAGAAGGGGAATGAAGATGGTGAAGGGCATAAGTCTGATGAGGAGCAGCTGAGAGAGATGGAATTGTTTAGCCTGGAGAAAAGGAGGCTCAAGGAGACCTTATCACTCTCGACAACCATCAGAAAGGAGGCTGTAGCCAGGTGGGGGTCAGCCTCTTCTCCGAGGTAACAACAGATAGGATATGAGGAAACTTACTCAAGTTGCACCAGTGGAGGTTTATATTGGACATTATGAAAAATTTCTTCATGGAAGTTGTTGTCAAGCATTGAAACAGGCTGCATAGGGAAATGGTTAAGTCACCATCCCTGGAAGTGTTCAAAAAACATTTGGTGTGGCACTTGGTGACATGGTTTAGAGATGAAGGTGGCAGTGCATGGTTAACAGTGCATGGACTGGTGATATTAGAGATCTTTTCCAACCTAAATGATTGTCGGATTCTCAATACTACTGAAATATATAGGACTACCTAGGGATTAAAGTCAAGCATAGGGGTGAGACTTGTGATGTTAGCTGTGAACACACGACAGGATGTGGCAGCTGGTGAGAACAGAAGTTGCAGGATCCTCCTATGGCCTACAGTCATTTGGAGGCTAGTAATTGTTTTCCTCATTTTAAAAGCAGAGTGAAAAACCCTTTTGTTTGTTGCACACAAGGTAGGTTTTGAGAAAATTACAAAACCTTTGCATTAGAAAGCCTCACATGTACTGTAAAATAAGCCCTTTTGCTTTTTATAATCCACGAATATGTAATGATTTTCATAGCAAATAGTGAGGCCACAAGCACAAGATTATGATGAAAGTTATGATAACAGCAACATCAGCAAATTAATAATAATAGCTATACTGAATCCATTCAAAGACAAAGGAGGGTGGACTGCTTTCTATTTCAAACAAAATAAATTGCTGGATAGTCATGCAAAAACTATCAGTGCTATCAGTGTCTCTGCAGCTACTAATCTCTGATAAGATCAGTCACTGATTATTTCACTGGCAGAGATTTTGGAGTAGACTCAGATATGCATTTCTTTCTGCACTACTGTGCAGAAAATAAATGTAGTGATTGCTTCCCTTTTCTTCCATGCAGCTTGTGTAGTATGATAAATAAATTTAGTGTTCCTGATTACTGCTGCCAGCCGGTAGAGTCACTTTTGCAGTGGAGGTGGCTCATATTTTCAGGTTCAGCATCTTGATGGTTCATGACCGAGGTCGTCATGCAGTCAGTGTATATTTCTTTGAGCAACTGGAGGTAAGAAGTTGCTTATGGACCTTCATCCCTGCCTCCTTCCAAGAGAACACGAAGCTGAATTTTTCTGCCTTTTTATTTGGTTTCCATCTCTTTTTCCCATGTAGCCTACATAATGGGAGTAATAGTAGATGTAGCTATTTCAATGTACAAACATTATTAGCTGCAAAATGAAAAACTGTCAAATTTACTTTGATCCATAACATCAAATTTTTTTCTTGTTTTTGTTTAATTTGCTATTGGATACATATTGAAAAAGTTCACAACTTTTTTAGTTCTGCTAAAGTGGTTCTTCTTATGTGTAGAAAACTCTACCTGAGTAAGGAGCTAAAGATCTCTGTGAGAACTGAATAGCATTCAAATAGTTAAGGTTTTAAACACAGCAAATAAGTATCTCTTAAAGGATATTTTGTGCTCATCCAGGTCTGAAACATAGACAGGCTGTCTGGTGTAAGGTAATTGAATGAAGAATGTATTGACTGTAAGAAATGAAACAATTACAGTGGAAAAAAAATCCTGCTTATTTTATTATGACATCCAAATTACCCCATTTTGGAGCTATATCTGAGAGCAGAGTTGGTCCATATAAAGTTCACTTGCAGAAAGAAGGGCAAGAGATGAATGCACTAAAGCATTCATCTGTTGATTCATAAGTGGAGTGAGATCAGTCTCTCACTGTATTAATGTACCAGTTCTTCCTATCTACAGATCAGATTGGCTCAGCCAAACTTTATACTTTGAGAAAGTTTTGAAAAAAAAAAAAAGGCAAAATGTTACTTGTTTGAGGTTCTCCTGGAGGAATTAGTTTGAAATATTTAAGCACTATAAAGGTTTCTGACCTAAATGAACAGTGTAGGAGACCCAGGGGTCTCCTTTACCTCTGGTGCTTTTTTTCACCTGGAGAAAACTTAATGTAATAGCTAAAATGTGCTATAATCTCTGTCTCAGAAGTCCCATTCAGAAATTCATCTTCCTCATCGTTGGCATTTAAGCCTGACCGCTACTTCCCGAGGAATTTCAAGGGGAAATGTTGAGATGTTCATGGTTTAAGTGTGTACAGATGTCAAATTGCTTTGTGGATGATATTCAACAATGTTAATGGAGGGAAAATGTCCTATGACAGAAATTAGTGAAGATCAAGATCTGAGGGTTTTTTCCTCTTTCTTTTTCATATGTTTCCTTAAATTAGTTGAAAAATACATCTCAGAAAACTTCTCTCTAAACTGAAAAGAAGCAATTTAAAGAGAGGCACAGTGTGGAGTTTTAAGGAGTGGATGGTCTAACATAAAAGAAAATTTTAAGCAAAAATAAACTCTTTTTTTTCTACAGAGTTGAAATATGGCTCAAAAGGGCTTATGCAAATACATGGTGGAAGATCGTTCTGTCAATTAAAATATTGGTAATTCAGATGTAATGTTTGTGTCAAGAACTCTTGGGACTGCTGTTAGAGTGAACTCTCTGTGTCTTACAGAATGATGGTGTTTGTTTCACATCCACCTTGCCAGTCTTTGAAGAACTGGTATGATGGTGGCATTGAGCTGGTTTACAGCAGTTAATGAAGGAGCCAGAAATTACTTCTTTGTTATGAAAAGAGATGTTCCTAGAAGAGAAAGGTGAATAATAACAACTCAGTACTAACCTCATAGCTCTGGTCTCACTTTTCTCACCAGAAAATAAACCGTTGTATTTATTCTTAGCTTTTAGTTGAGAGTTCAGCAAGAGAACATCAGGTTATCATAGAAAGCCTTCAACATGGAGAAATATGAGACTAATTAAACTGCTCAAACCTGGAAAAATGGTGAGATCTGCTAGTTACAATGTTTGTTTCTCTGATTTTCTTGCCATAGTCAGCCAACCTACCGTGCAAGAATAATAATTGTAGAACTGGGCCAAAATGTGATGCAATTAAAGTTTTGGAGATGTAGATGAAGGGGAAAGCTAGCCAGCTGATGGAGTGAGGCTGCACAGTGTCCAGAATCAGCAGTGCTGTGTTCTGTCTTGATGGAGGTGTCACTTTGAAGGCTGCCTTTTAGAGTGATTCATCCAAAGCAATTGTAATTTATTTCTGTCTGCAGTGGCTTTGGATGCTAACCCAAAGATGTTTTTAAGACTGAACAGGTCCTGTTGATATACAGACTGGGAATAGGAGAGAATGGAGAGATAAGCATGCCACAACTGAGTTGTGTAAATGAGCAGTTGAGACCCTGAGTTGTTCCACTAGTTATGTGATTTAATACCCTCTGCTTCAAGTGAGATTCACTTTGCAGACTGGATCCTCAGAGTCTGTAGCACACAATTTTGTTGCACTAGATGTATCTGTTAAATGGCTTCCAGCTTCCTTTATGTGCTATTCCAAAAGGGGGGAAATATATAGAATACGAGTTAAAAAAAAAAAAAGGAAGAAGAAAGGTGTTATTACAGGAAAGAAAGAATTGAGGATTAAAGAAATGGAAAGAAAAAAACTGTGGCATTTGTTAGTTGGCTTGTTCATGCTAATCCTCTTTAACACACACGTGACTTCAGTTGGAAAACCGCTCGCATTTTTCAATCTGTTGTGGAGCAGTGAATTTAGTGACAGTCATAAGAGCCTTTAAAAATCTCTAAGCAGTTTCTAGCCCTTCTCAGTGTCATTCTCTGACTCTGTAGGCTGGCAGACAGGCGCTGCTCAGAGACCTAGGACCAAATGATAAATACTAACCCTGCTTCTATATATTTCAAATAGCCTGTTGTACTGAGACTACTAGTTCAAAATGACATGTCAGAAATTGATGTGTGGATTTTAATGCCATTTTTGAAAATAGACTTGAACAAAATTTTTATTTTTGAAGTGGCATTTAATAATTTGTAGCATGATCCATAAAAAATATCCCCTGGAATTCCCTGATTTCAGGTGTTAAGGTACTTCAGGGGACTTACACTACAAGTCCTGAAAGGACAAAGCAGAGAATAATGATAAAAACATTCCCTCTTGACTGACCATAGAGGTAACAAATTAAGGAAAAAAATGTAGTACAATAGATCATTCTGTCTCTTATGTTGTCAAAGTTGGAGTAGGTTCATATATTGTCATTTTACAGTATTTATCCAGATCAATTTTAGATGTCTTTATGAGCTGGATTTTACTACTATATGTGCCCAGATCTACAGACATGGGTTATTTCAGCTGTTTTTTCTTTAAATATGGGCTGACTGAGAACACAATTATAGCTCATATGTATGTACAAACTGTTTGACAATGATTTTAGACATTAAGATGAAAGTATTACCTTTCATAATTCAGAGGAAAGAACAAAAACCTAGAAAAGAAAGAAAACAAGTCAGGTGTGGGGTTTTTACTGCAGCATTAATTTTTCTATATTTTCTAAGCATAAAAACTGAAGAGAACAACTGCCTGCCTGAAATAGTACTTTGTGCCGAGCTCAACTGACATTTATTTTTATCCCTTTGGTGGAATCATACTGTCTTTATTTTGCCTAAATTTTAAAAACAGTGATACTGATGGATTTTCATTTTGTATGATTCCTTTCATATTGTAAGAAATGAGTTATGTAGCTGTCTGGAAAAACCAAACAAATAATTTAGCTCTTCCGAGATCTCATCAGTTATGAGAGCTTGGGTTTTGCTGTGTATAAATGCTTCAGGTAGATTGGTTGGGAGTAAACACAGTAAACTTATGGAAATTGAATAAAGAGTAAAATATGGAAAATATATCTGAAAAGACCTATTTTGCAAGGTGATTGTGAGATGAGATGCCATGAATTAAGTAAGAGGATATATTTTGTCATGCCAAGGTACTGTCTTAAATCAAGCTGATTAATTCACTCAGACAGACTCTTCTTCCTACTTGATTTCCATGTCCTAGATAGCATTAATGAATTCAATGGCAATTTTAAGACTGTGTTTTATAAATGTAAGCATGTCATCTATGGTTCATGCACTGCTTCTTTATCAGCTCAAAAGGTCATCTTTAAAATTCACATGTGCATGTAAAATAAATTCAGTTTTTCCTTGCAGAATGATGCAGTGGGAGTGATTAAAAAGCATCCTGGCAAGTGAGACATCATAAATAGAGGAAAAGCATTTCGGGAATGTGACCTTGAGAAGTCTGGGAACATGGTGACAAATCCTACTGCCACTAAAAATCTGATGGCAAGGTAGTAAAACTCAGTGCAAATGTTGAACTGTATTTGAAGTTAGTATTTTAAAATTAAGTGACAGTAAAGCAGTGCATGACTGCACTTAAATAAAACTTCAGCTAGGTGATATTTAGAAGACAAAACTTACAAAGGGACAATATATGAATGGAAGCAGCCAGGCAGGCTGGGGGAGTGGCCATCAATTTATGCACACAACTGCATTTTCAGCATAATTAGATGTCTAATTGAGCATTATAATTTAACTGACACATTTAAACATGTAATTTATTTGAATGCACACTGCTTGTAATCTATTTATAATGTTTGCTCTTCAGGATGGCATCAGGTTCTAGAAGATGAAATTATCCTTCTGATGAACAGAAGAAGAAAGAAAAAGAGTATATTGAGGAGCCTTGAATGCAAATAAATGTCTGTAATTTCAAAAGAGAACAGGAGCATGGAAGCAAAAAAGCCATACAGAGAAAGTCAAGTACTGAGTGTGACTGCGAAGACGTGACTTAATTTTAAATACAATATAGAGATGTACCGCACTTCACATTATCAAGTTATTGTGCAAATCTGACTGGTTCAGCTGGCAACTGGGTAAGAAGGAGATTTTGGTAAGTGAGAGGTTTAAACTGCACATCTGTCTTGTCCTGCAGAAAGAGGCATCCTTTTCTCAACGTGGATATTGCCATATAGATAAGGTTAGCTCTTTTCATACCTGGACAGGGACAAGGGTGTATCATCCCTAGACCATGTTAACATATAGAGTAGCCTGTCAACTAGTTGCAGAGAAGACCCTCCATTTGTGGTTGGATACTCCTTGGTGCACCAGAATTTGACTCTCTGGGTGATAGCTAAGCACCTGGACCTTAATTTTCAACGAAAAAAATCAAACTAATGCATATTTGGTTTTGTTCTCAGATTTTTAATTTTTTTTTTTTTAACTTTCTGGCTTTATTTTCTGAACAAAATAGTTGCAGGTTTCCTTTTAACCCAGTAAACTTCTGTAGTTACACCTCATTATATATTTTATGGTGCTGAGCTGAGAATCTGCTGCTTCAATTACAGAAACTGCCAATTGACATGAAAATCCAGAACACAGAGGCTGAAGCATTTCTGCATTTTAGTTTTGGAATTACTTTTGCATACTCTGACAATTTCCTTTCATAAATGAAGCGTAGTGATAGCTCCAGTTATGGAATGCAAAAAAACTAATGCAAGATTTTGCTGCCAAAATAGAAAAGAAAACCACTTTCTCAAACCTGAGGTTGGAACAATGCCTGGCTTTTCTCCTCACCTTTCCTTCTGCTCTCTGCCCTCCCAAGTCAATAATTACCAGAAAGGAGGAAGATGAATTAATACAAGGAATTAAGCACAAGAGAAAATAAAAATGTATGAATCTTTTACCCTAAGATGAATTCACTTATTAGGAGATCCTGAAGTTTAGAGAGGTGGATTTTGCATATCTGGTAAATAAGGTAGAATAAGCTCAGAAGATAAAACAGGATATGTACAAGGCTCTTTCAAATCTTGGAGAGATCTATCACTGTGTTGGTGCACAGGCTGGTTGCTTGTGCATGCCATAAGGAAGACAAGAGGAAAGGAAACTTTTCCAGGAAAACTGGTCTTTGTACCCTCCATGCAGAGATGAAGGGAGAGTTAGGAAGATGGAGTGTGACTCATCCATTCTATCAAGATTAGCAAGGTTGGCCATACAAAGGGGAGAAGAGTGCTTCAAAAAGCTCTCTGCTCTGGTTATGGGATTTGTTGGAACTTTTTCAGTTAGTGCCTCTTCTATTCTTCCTTAATGATAAAGGAGCAATGAAGCTTTCCCTTTTGGAAGGTGAGGACCAGCGTAAGGGGAGAATCAGTGGAATTTCTCCCTAATTACCTGTAATAGAGTAATGATATTGCTCATTCTTGCTGTGCTTAGAAGAAAAACAGGAATTCCTGCCTTTGTATTCCAAGTCCAGTTGACTTTGTATTGGTGGGAAGCAGATGTGGCAGCTCTCAAAACAGGTTAAGGAATGGCAACTATGCCAAAAGGCAATCTGGGAACTGCTGTTTCCTCACCAAGATTTCTGCTTGGCAGTGCACTCCAGGGACACACACAGCTGGCTCAATTGACTGGTTGTGCACTCCTCCAGTGTGCAACACTGGCATAGCCCGATGGGCAGGCAGGACAGCAAAAAGTCCTGGACTGAGCTGCTTGGCTTGGTGTAGGCTTAGTTGAGCTATCTGCGATAATGATGGGTATTTGAATCAAAGAGTGAATTCTACATTATTCCTGAAGATTCACTGAGACTTGGGCATTCATTCTTTCCTGGAAAGGGGCATGGAAAAATATGGAAAAGTAAGAAGAGATTTGGAATAGCTCCTACTTTGGTTTGGACTTTAGCAAGAGTGCTTGAAGTTGAACAAAAGATGAGAAATAAAGATACTAAAATAAAGCAACAGCTAATGGCAAGATGTACCAGATTCATTGCTGTCATATCTGAGGAGATGCCTTTAAATCTATGTTGTTTTCAGAAAGCTGAATTGGACTATTTTCCCTAGTTTCTCTGACAGCGTTTTATAAATTGAAGTTATTAATAAAAAGTATACTCAGATATGAGATTATCATGCTCTTTCTGCTTCACCTAAGCTCCTGTCCAAGTAAATATTTATTCAATTTTTTTGTTGTTGTTTAAATTAGGAATAAGTAAAAGCCTACACTGTATAACCTGAAGAGACATTGATACAGGAACAGCTCAAGTTTCCCCCAATTTAAATATCTGTGGTGCTTTGACCTGTTGTCCAGTAAGTGTTCATGAGATTTACAGTACATCATCTTTCCTTACGCTCTCTCTTCAAGCCTCCTGCATGCCACAGGAGTAGCTTTTACAGGAAAGTATTGTGCTACTTGAAAATGACCCTGATTAACTTCATGTGCTGTTTTGACTCAAGTATTAGTACTTTGACTTGATGAAGGTACCCAGTGATGGAGATACCTGTATGCTCAGGGTTGCATACTTAAGGGGAAGGTCGCTTCAGTGTGTGACAGGTTAGGCAGTGGGCAGGATCTGCTTTAGCTATGGAGACAGCTGACCAGATGTATTTTCCACTCTATATAGGAGCTCCAAATTTCAGCAGTGTGTGGGTCAAAGTGGAGTGGGAATCTTTTGAAACCCTCTCTGCCACCATCCTTGTGAAGGGACAGTAAGGGGCCTGGACCCTCCAGAAAAGTGTGAGCAATACTGATTATATCCATTTATTTTAAAACAAGACTCCTCAAGGTGTGCTCTTATAAAGTCTTCTCAACTCTCCACTTTGAAGTGCAAGCAAAGTACTAACAAGAACAAAACTGAAGTTAGTGTCCATTTGTTGTAAAATAGCCTATGGTAAGAATAGAAGCATTTGGCAGGAAAAACTTTCTCTCTTAATCTTTGGACTAGATTAAATGTGGGAGGGATGGAAAAATGCTGGAATTGATGCATTATGCACACAGGAGTTGAGCTGTTGGCTGTTTGTAAGCTTGTATGTAAAACATGAGTTAGAAATGCACTTTAGAAATTCGTGTCACTACTTGTTGTCCTGGAGACTGGACTTTTGAGGCTCTGGGTAAACTGGACCTCCTCACAAATGCAAGGAGGGGAAAAAGGGCAGATTTCTGACATACTAGCTGTTTTGCACAGAATTTTAAACTCCAGAGTAGACAAGTCAGAAATACCCTTATGAAGCCTACACACCGTGTGCAGCTGCTGTACATTGTCTTAAAAATCTTACTAAATGTCACAAAACACTGTAAAAATGTTATGCTTGAATAGACAGTGTCTCTGAAGAGTAGATTGTGAATGTGGAAAACAGGAACTTCACTTTCAAAGGAGAAACAGAGGCTGACCTCAGCACTAAGATGCTCCTCTCCATTGAAATGTGAGACTAATATACAGACCTGCACTAGTACAAACTGCTGAAGCACCTTGGCAGTGCTCCAAGCAAGTGCTTTTTCTGATGGAGTTCTTAATACTTCAAGAAGACATAGTATGTGCAATTAGGTGCCAATAAAATGATTCCCTGTAGGATCCACAGGCTGCATTCCAATGCTAAATTATGATGACAGTGTGAATGAGTGACTGATGCACACTGTGAAGCATTTCTGTGCACACACGTGCTTTTGCTTATCTGCTGTTTAAATCCCTTCTTATGGTAAACTCAGTCACTGCTTCAATTCTTAATTAAGATGTTTCTATCCATCTCTGTTGATGAAGATGCTTTGCCATTTGTGCTGATGCTAAAGAAGCCTTCATCACTCAAAAGCTTGTCAGCTGGAGCCTGACCTTATGGCATTCATGACAGGCACAAAGCCAATCTAAGATTTGTTTGGTTTCTAGACAAAAGAAAATCTACACTAAATGAAGGACAAGAGAAATCCATAGGTGCAACTATTGCTGCATATGGCAATTGAGAGAGGAATGAGAACTAAATGGGACCTAAACATCCCATTAAAAATATTCTTCGGTAAGACTGTAGTTTTCTGTTTAAGGAAAATCAAATACTTTTGAATATATGCTCCATCTAGTCTAAGTTGTATGTAGCAGAAGCAGAATGAGCTTGCTTAACCTGATGGGAAAGACAGGTGACCTTCTGTTATGGGTGGGAGTAAGGAACTGGAGTTCAGATCCAAGAGATCTGAGAGATTTCCCCACTGAGCAGTCAGTAAATTAAAATTTTGCTTAAGTTCTTGAATTCCCCTCTCCAAGATTTTGCATAATTATTTTCATAATAGAATTCAGTGGCTGAATCTGCCTGTCACACCTGTGAATTGGGATAAGGCAAACCTTTTAAAAAAATAAAGGTTTGATTTATAGTGAAAAAACCATGACTCAAAGTTCAGCATCTGGTCAAATAGAAGAATAATGCAAATGGATAGATGATACTGTATAAATTGTATGAAAAATACAATAAAAATGAATAGGGAGTAGTTGGAGTGCCAAGTTAAAATCTGATAATTATGCAGCTGTTGTATGTTTTCCTCACATTATAAGCTTTTTATGTAGAAAAACTCTCACGTGAAAAATGGAGAATTGTGTTAGAAAATAATCTCAGTGCTAAGTCTCTCTCTCTCGATTTTTTTCAAAGATTTTTTTTTTCTGAAGTGCCAATTAATTCTGTTTGCATGCCTAGCCCAGCCTGAGTCAGCTCAAGTAAAATCCTGACTCCCTGGAGCTACCAGCAATCTTGCCATCTTGCCAGGTATCCAGCACATGCAGTTTTGATGGAAATTTACCCTGAGGTCTTGATTTCTTGAGTGTCATGAGGTGTCTCAGTGTTTGCATCCAAGATCTGAGGAACAATAACATAGGGAGGCTGAAAAATGTTGTCTCATACTGCTGATGAGAAACAAACACAGAAAACTCAAGAATAATATTTATGTGCAGCATTGTTTAGGTTATGATTACATGTACCCCGAATATGAAAAATGAGATGGTATGAAACATGCTCATGTTTTCACACACACAGGCTTCAGTAAGAATTGGCTTTCTTTCCTGTGGAGTTTTCTTGCTTGGTACCAGGTACTAATGATCCCTGTCTACTTAAAAAAGATCCATTAAACTGTCAAACCAGTCAGCCAAATTCATCATCTCTTTTGAAATAGCGTTTTAATAGAGAGAAAACCAGGAGCGATTTCTGAAATCCTCCCCACCCCCCCCACCCCCCTTCTTTTTCTTTCTCTTCCAGCTGAAAATTGACTGGCAGCTATCAGCAAGGAGACAGGGAAATCTTCAGAAGTAGTGGCCTTCTAGACTGCTGTTGTTGTCCGCAGTCTTCTTAGTACCAGATTTCTATTTGCTTCCTTCATTTTGTTGAAGCTTTTGACTGAAAATATGAGAAATAATATTTGAATTGCTTTTGGATTTCTCATAGGGTTTTTATCTTATTTTTTAAGTGAGCTGCATGTGTATTTATTCCTTCTCATTTTTTGTTTTGCTGCTAAATACCATCTTTGTATCCAGCACAAGTGGAATGCAAAATAATTAAGTGAGTAATTTGTAAGTCTCTGACTACAAAATAACACTCCCCCCAACATTCTTGGTAATTCCATTTTAACTAAAGCTTTGACCTGTAGTAGAGATAATAGCAAATTGTTTTAATTTTCTCACAGTTCTATGTTTGCATTATAACTTAAAAAGCCCGTCTCAGTCTGCTGAGAATTTCATTACTTCATGATTTATTCTCACTTAATTCCCAATGACACTTTAGTTCTTAAATGCTTATTTTATTTTCCCCCAATGCTAGTTAAACTCCTTCTCAACACTACAAAGAGAGCAAAAATCCCCAGCCAAAACTTTTCAATGCTAGATTATCTACATGAAACAAATAATTTTAGGTATTTTGCCATCCTTTGACATTTGAAACCAGACTACTGCCTTCCTACAGAGCTGCTTTCCGAGGCTCACAAACAACTCGGCATTATACAGATCAGATCAGTTTTCTAAACAACATTTTTAATGCCACGCCACCCACATAAAAGAGTTTGGGGCTTTCCTCGCCTCTTCAGTCTTGCTGTACTTCCTCTTTATTCCCGTGTTTCCAGTCAGTATGGCAATGTGTGGCCTGGAGGCTTGACTTGTGACTCTCTGGATTTGTTCAGTGCAATAAGCTGACATACAAATGCCTGGAAGGATGGTTAAGGTATGCTTGCTACACCTAGAAATTACAGTTTTTGTGGGCTTGAGAAGTGGGAACTCAAGTTCAGGCTTGAATTTTAGGCCCTTCACTTTGCTGTGTTTATTGTAGCATTGCCATAAAGGGGAATACTGTGTGTATGTGTGTGTGTCTGTGTGTGTGTGTTTTGTAGCATTCTCCAAGGGAAATATTACAATTGTAGCTTCTTTGGAGAGATATAGCTTTGTACATATATTGGCACAAGCTCTACCAGTGTAGTAAATGGGGGTGACCCTGTGTCAGGAATGTTCAGTCTGTGAAACACTGCAGTGTCGTTATTCGCAGTGATGTCCAAACATGTAATAGTGTGGTGCAGCTGACAGAAAGGTTGTTCATCCAAGCCCACCAATGGCAGCAGGAAACCAACCTGGGGAGATCAATCTTTGGTGTGATGGTTTAGCTCTGCAGCATGTAGGTATAGGAGGACTTGTAAGTTTTTCTGGTAATGATTTGTGTATGAAACAAGGCAGTGAATATATTGATCAGGGCTGATGGTGAGATTGAAAAGGAAACTGTTTCACAGTGATGGTCTCAGTTATGCTCTAAAATATCTGTTCAGGAGAAAATGTCTACGAATTGGGAAAAAGAAACAACCAGAGAGGAAACAATAAAAGCCTGTGCATAATTCCAGCTGCCATTAGAGGCTGAAGGTTTATTTTCAGAGTATCATTCTTAGAAACATTGCTTCCAATAATTTCATCAGTTTAGAGAAAACTGCACATTATATCTTTTTGTTCTGTTTTTGGAGTGAGTTTTTATGAAGAATTGAGCTGTTCTGGGTGTAGGACAGGTTAAGTCCTATGCTTTCAAAAGAGCTCTCTGAAAAGACACCGTTGTTTGTTGTTTGCATAGCAGTTCTTGCTCTGTGATGAATAATTCAAAGAAAAGTCTGTGGTGGGCTACAAATAATCAGAAGAGATTTTGTGAGTGTACTGTGTAATAGGGGCAGCAGATAGTTGTGAGCCTCTTCCAGCTTCATGCCCTCCTCAGGAATGAGCTCAGGTGATGGAAAATTCTCATGAAATTTCCAGAATATAACAAATAATCCCCCAGCACCAAATAAATACTCCCTACCCTGGGTGGAACTGATATTTGGAAGTAAAGCTGGAACTCAAAGGAGAAAAACTGCTCCAGTTTTTCTTATTTTTAGTGGAGAGCATTGGGAAGCAGTGTATACAACAGTACTCACAGGGAAAGCTACAAATAGCAAGGTCACTAGCAAGTTGCCAGTAGTTAGGAAACAGTTTTCTGCATCCAGCCTTTCTCTGGTCCCACATTATAAATTCACTGAGAATTTCACATGGTCCTAAGCTTTGCATCCATGCTATCCTGATACCACAGAAGAAACAAGCAACCTTTTCCCTGCATGGGAGACCATTAATTGCTGTCCAAAGGACAAACATGTATTCTGGCTAGCGATCCAATTATATTTGAAAGTCATTATACTGCCCAGCGTCTGTACCGGATGCCTCTTGCAGACAACTGGATTGCTGGGAGCTGCCTCAGGATCATCTGGTTATTGAGCTTTTAGTTTGATCTTGGAACCATCTTCCTGTGTAAATAAAGGATAAACACTAATTAGAAATTATGATCTTAAACTATAAGATGTTTGAAGATGTCATGTGTTTCTTCATTAAAGGGCCTTTGAAAATCAAAATAAAGGTCATCAGCCCAGCCCAAGTCTGTGGTTAATGCTTTTTGCTGGTTTGGTTTGATCTAGTTGCCTAATCTTATTGAGGGGCAGCCTGTGGAATGTGCATCAAGGGAAAACAACTTGCCATAGCATGCTGCCTAGTCCTGGCTTTTCTTGTAACTAATTCCTTGAAAGCTGGCTATGGGGTGACCAGAGAAGGTCCTGACAGCAGTCAGCCTGTGCAGTCACGGGTGCCACATACTAAAAGGTTGGGCAGTCAGTACAGTGGCAACAGGAGTGTGAGCTGTACACGGAAGTGAGGCATCAACAGCTGAGCACATCAGTAGATGCAGGGAGAACTAATTCAGAAAACACGCAAGCACTGCTTGACTGCTATGCAGTCAAAACCTACAGCCACTTTGCTTTTTACCTGTGTGCATTTAAACCAGATAAACTTTTTTTTTTACTCCTTTTATCTCAGTGCCAACTACTACAGGTGAGTTATAACTGAAAATACAAGGCTTTAAAAACACTGACGTTTTACAGCTGCAGCATGTTGATAGTCCAGGATTTCCTCTTTCTCACATGAATTTGAAAGCACAGTTGTACTCTGAGCTCAGTGCCTGCTTTTTGAATGATAAAATGGTTTCACTTATTTTCCCCCTCGAACCTAGGTACTAATTAAGCAATACCTGTAAAGAGCAGTAACTGCAGCCATAATTTCTCACTGCACTGATCTAATCTGAAGCCACAGCAGCTGCAACAGCTATGCCACGAAAGATTTTTCTCCTTTGGCATATATTGTACAGGCTTTCCCTTGATTGGGTCACATGTGCTTGAAGGCTACTGATTTTTTCCCTCTTTTAGGAGAATGCACTTCTTTTTAACAGTTTAATTGCTCCGGTTTGAATTTGAATGATCAGGTTGTGAAACAAATGCATGTATGCATCTGATTACCTGTTTCTGGACTTGCGGGAGCTCTGTGATAACACAAAAATCCTATTCCGATTCCTGAGCTGCTGGAGATCCCGTGCTTTAGGGTGTTGCCCTCCTGCTGCCAGATCACACGTACGAGGCGGCTGTAAACTTTTAACAGTGTTTTTTAAAGAGAAGTGGTGTTGCGGTGCTGCTTTCCGACCTCCTGGAACCAAGCTGCGCATATGAAAATCACTCTCCTGTGAAAGTAACCCCTGGCTGTTGGTTGGGCTGGTTGGGGGGTGTTGCTAAGCAACTCGGGGTAGCAGGGGGGCTGTGCGTAGCCTTTAGGTAGGTTCTGGTCCCTACGCAGAGTTCCAAATAAGTAACGTAGACGTGGGAGAGACTGATCAACTGCGACACAAGTTCAGCCCCCGCAAACTTAACTTTTGTTAAGAGTTTTTCGAGAATGAAATTGGATTAAACCCAGGGATGACGTATCCTGTTTGATTTCTTTTCCCCTTGCACTCTGACGAGTTTTGTGTTTAGGCAGGCTCTTGTTTCTGGCTCCTAGTTGCTTTAAAAAAAAAAAAAAAAGTTGGGAGTGTGTCTCGGGGTGTCTCGGGTGATGTGCTTAGCTTGATTGGCTAGGCTTGGCTCGGTCTGTTTGCGAGTCCTTTGTTCTTCCCACCACCCTCAGGTCAGTTGTGCAACATGCCCCTACGGTATAAGAAGGGAAAAAAAAATAAAAAGGGGGAAAAAACTGAAATGCTGAGTAATGCCAGAGTTTTCTCAAATGGCTGATGCAAACCTGGAGAATTTGCATCATCATTCAGCTGGAGTAACTTGGTATGACAAGAGCTTAAATACAAGTCCACGCGGAAGCTGAGCTGGTTTCCAATGATAGGGCAGTACCAGCTTGCAGTGTGAAAGTGCAGGTGTTCCTGAGCCAGGCTCAGATCGCAGGAAGGACTCACATACTCTTTAGGAGCTTGTTACCTGTGTGTTGGAGCAGCTGGAAAGATAAGAGCGGACAGAGGAAGAGAAAGTAGTTGGCTACACAGAGAGGAAAAAAGCCTTGAGTTCCTGCTTAAAACTTTTCTGCCTGTGCTTGCCGTCAGTGTGCTGGTGGCACTGTAGCATGTCTAGGAAAGCTGCTGTGCCCACAGTCTCTAATGGAAGCTACTTGCAGGGGCAAGCTAATGGCAGGTTGTCCTCTATGGACAGAGGACAGCCAGCCCAGGAGGGAAAAGTTGTGCTGAAGAAGAAAGTGACACTTTTGAGGGGGATATCCATCATAATTGGCACTATCATTGGAGCTGGCATCTTCATCTCTCCCAAAGGCATCCTGAAGAACACAGGCAGCGTTGGCATGTCCTTGACTGTCTGGACAGCATGTGGTATCCTCTCACTTTTTGGTAAGTCACTAAAAAGTTTCTAATTCATCCAGAGGGGTGGCTGGTGGATTATTGTGATTGAGCTTGAGGACCAATGGGGCTACTCGAAGTTTATGCTGCGGGATGGGTTTTGTGAAGAGTGTAAAGACACACAACCCTTGTCCACCCTCACCCCTGGCACTCGGCTGGTGAAACTTGGAAGCGTAAATTGTTGTTTCTTATGGGTCCCTAAAGGAAGAGGAAAACCACATGCCCTTTTGTTCCATAGAATGTGCTGTATGTATAATATTTTTCTCCTGTCTGTAGGAGGTAGTTGATGGTTTGCTTGTAAGGCCCCTGGCAGCTGGGGATACGGGTCACGCTGCTTGAACACCGCTGAAATGTTTAGACAGCTCGACTTAGTGCCCTAGAGGCTAGAGCAAGGTTTGAGAGGAAAAATTCCCACTGTATGTAAGCTGTATTGGCATGGAAGGGAGCAAAACAGTAACACTAATAAGCCCTCTTCCCGTCTCTTTACTTCATTGCTCACTCATGATGTTTCTTTGAAGGGTTGAGCTACAAGAAACTGTGTGATGGAAGCAAATTTGTCATGGGAGTTTTATTGCTGCCCTGCTTATCATGAGAGTTTTTACTAGTTGTGTGTATTCTTGAAGAGTGTTAAATTCTGAAGAAGTCCAGTTTAGTTGTTCACTACACAAAAACCCCATTCAGAGTGGAAAACCCCTCCCTGGCCTCTGTGAGAGGGAAGGTTCATTGACCTATTTAATGAGTTAATCTCAAAGAAGCTGAAGAACTAATATGAATATTGGCTTTATTTAAAACAGAAAGGACTTGTTTACTGGCAGGAGGTAAAGAGGACAAACAGGGACTAACATGTGTCTGCTTTAAAGGTGGAACAGGTAAATGCCACCTTTTGTAAATTGGCTCCGAATTTAAAAGAAACAGACTGTTTACAGGCTGAGCCCACCCAGGCCAAACAGACTGTGTCAGTGAGTTAGGATCTGTTTGGGTCAAATGTATTGGTACCATGTGCAGCATAATCTGTTGTACAAACACAGAAGTCCTGCCTGTAATCAAAGTTCCCCTATCAAGAAAAACCTCAGAGTTTGAGAACCAATTTGTAAACCTGACAGAAGACCTTGGTCTTTTGATTTAGTCAACACAGAATTTGCTTAAGCACTGCATTTTTGGCTGTAACTGTAGTAGTAGTAGTAATTTTCTGGCTGTGAAGTAAAGTCTGTACACACACACAAAAAAATCTATCTCTTTCTCATAAGGGACCTGTTACAATTTGTTTTGGGTTTTTTTGTTTGTCTTGTTTTTGTTTTTTTTTCCCAGGGATGTTTTTAATTCCCTGCATGACTAAAATATAGTTCAATCACATGTTAAGGTCACTTAAGGTCTTGCTGAGGCTGTGTGTATAAGCGGTATCAAAACACAATCTTAATTTCATCTGGAACCTCCAAGGAAGGTGACAAATGAAAACCCAGCAGTAGGGTTTTTTTTTATTTTTATAATATGGCTGTAAGAATTCCTTTAAGTACATTTCAGGTAAGCTGAAGAATAGCAGATGAAAGCTGCCACATTTTTGCAAAGCCCCAAACAAAGCCAATGAACAAGGATGGAATTTGTCGTAATGTGGTTTAGTTTTAATGGGCTTGTACCTGTAATGTGGTTTTGACAACTCTAGTTTTTATCTAAAAAGTGTTGTGGCATAAAAGCATGCAAAGAACAGAGCTGAAATGAGTTCATGTATGTTGTTGAGCTTAACTCTGTGTCATGCAGTGCTTACAAACTTTATTACTGTTTTCATGTGGCTTCTCATACTCTTCTGAAGATGCAACCTGTGTTTATCAGCTGTGCTACACTATTGATATGGTTCACCAGTGGAGCTGAGGATCCCCTGGGTTGGTCACTGAGTGGTGGGTCCTGAGCTTTCACTGCATTCATAGTACACAAAAACACTCCATCAGTGTTGAAAAGCCATAGCTAAGCTAGCACCTGAATTTTGCATATTGGATGTTAGGAGTACCGTTGAGGAGAAATCTTAATTTGCAGTTCCTGCTTCCAAATTTTTGCCAGTTGGTTGCTTTCGCGTATGGCTGATGAGAGGTAATTACAGTTTTCAGGCTTTTCTTTAGACGCTTCTCTAAGACTGAAGAGACCTGAGCAGCCTTTGATAACAAGGAAATGTGTCAGAAAACTTCACTTAGTGGTGCAGTCTGGCTGTCTGGGAAGTAGGGTAGCTGGTGTGACATCCTGTTTTTTTGTCCCTCTTCGCAAGATGCAGATGAGTAACAATACTTGGTGATAGCAAATAGCTTGTCCAGTGGCTTTACACATAAATGTAACTGGATATATGTACAGTTTGGTTAACTGCATGTATAGATGAATGATTTAAAACTTACAAAATAGATTGGACAAAAAGTATATCTAAAGTAGGTGTGATATCATGGTAGCTCTGTTGTTTAACCTATAAATGTTTGGAAAGGGATTTCTGGATACCTCTCGTGATACCATGGTTTAATTCTCACAGGTGCCCTCTGCTACGCTGAACTAGGAACATGCATTAAGAAATCTGGTGGTCACTACACCTATATCCTGGAGGCCTTTGGGCCATTACCTGCTTTTGTGAGAGTCTGGGTTGAACTACTCATTATTCGGTAAGTGTATCGTGACTTTTCTGTTTCTTTTCCAATGGCAATATGCTTTTCAGTCATAAAGAAAAGTGTCCAGCACATGCTGGGCAAAACAAATCAAATGTATTTTGATCAACAAACTGTTCTTTTAGTATGGTTGCTTCCGAGAGTTTAAAAATGCTATTTTGTTTATCAGCTTTGAAGCATTCAAGAAGACACATGTATTGAGGAAATAGAAGGATTCTAAGAACACTGCCTGCCACACAAATTCAACTACTTGCTTAAATTTTGCCAAGCTTACTGAATCCATTAATGTCACTAATAACGCTAATACCCATGCCTAGATGTAGTACAGTGGAAGAGGGAAGTCAACTTTACATTTTCTCAGTCTTGGCCTGGGCTTTTAGAGCAGTTGCTGTTGTCTGTGTACAGACGAATAACTCCTGGTGCAGGTATTGCCTAGTAGTGCTCAGAGTTAGGAACACCATGTATGCATTATTGTTTGCTTTTGTGGAGTGTTGGTGAACTTAACTCCAACCATGAAAAGCACTAACTGACCAAATAAAGCAACATTAAGTCTTCATATATCTAAAATGTCCAACGTATTGTTTTGGCGTGTAAGCCTTTGACATGCAGCCTTTGACATTATATAGATGAATTACAATATAAAGATGCCAGATAATATCAAATAAACTTTCATAACGTAAATGGATCTTTGTATCAGACTCACATGTGGCTCTTTGAATTTTTATTTTTACCATATTGCTGAGATTGGAGAGCTTGATACATGTAGAACAGGGCAACTCACTTATGCATAATAACTTTGGGAATGCTCCATCCTCCCCTCTGGCTGGTTAGCACTCCTTTTTCCCTCTCTTCCGCAATCAGCAGATTAGTCACAAAAGCACAAGCGTCATTTCAGATCACAACTATGTTTACATAACATTGACAAGTTCTAACATAGACTATTGAGTTTAAAAGTGCTGACAATGCTGAGTCACTATGAATACATAAATCCGTGTGTTGTTTCCGGAGGAAATAATTTTGTATGTCAGATGGTCCCTCACATCCTCCCCACCCACATGGAACCTTTGAATTAACTGCATAATTTCCCTCAAACGTGATGAAAGGGCAGATGTCTCAACTGTCTTAATTTTTTGCCAAAAATAAAAATTAGGCAGAGGAACAAGACCTATGTTTTCACAGTGCTGTGAACAGCTACATCATTTCACATCACAGAGTCAACAAAAGCGAGCAGTGTTACAAACCCCCCTCTTAACCTGCACCTCGTTAGGCAGAGGGACCCTTTTAACCTAGGCGCAAACACCCACAAGAAACTAGGCTTCATAAATTCCTCTCCTCACAAAATAATAATTTTTTTTACATATGGCAGTGTCTCAGGAATGTCGTGAAAATGCTCTTAGTCATCATGATCTGCCCCACACCCAGAAAATAATAGTCTTGCATGGGAACGAACATCAGTGGACTCTTTAATCATCCAGAGAGGCAGCAAGGAAGGCGTACATGTTATAACTTGTGATGATCAGAGCAATGATGCTGAAACTCTCTGTGTAGAGTTTTATATCTGACTCCTGCATCAGGAAACTAATTGGCTGCTGCTATCAAAGAAGTTGAGGCCTGATATGTGTCTATATTTGCTTTCAGCAGAGAAGTTGCACAGACACTTCTCAGCTAAGATGTTTTTCCTCTGAAAGATTGCAGGATTATCACACTCACAGGCTGGTGAAGCAGTTGCAACCAAAATAAGCATTTCCTGCTCTTATATATCTCTTCAGCCACTAGTTTACAGTGTAGGACACACTTAAACTCTGCCCACATACCATGCCAGCATCACAGACTTCTTAGTTATGCCTTAACACTGTGCTGCTCCTCATCGGGTGGAAGTGTGAACTTCTTTCTCCTCACAAGTCAGGTTGTGAATATTTTATGTATATAGACATACCTTTAAAAAAACTCCAAACAACTTGTTTTCAAACAAGATGATGACCGTGTGACTGCATTGTCTGCGGTGCTTCACTGTGGTGGTTACTAATCACAGGCTGGGTGAAAGTTTTCTGCCAGGTGCCTGACTCAGGTGTGGTATGTGTTGAGGCACTGACTTGCCTTCAGTGAAAGCTGCACATGTGCTTTTTATCTGCTCCTGAACACACACCTATTGAGGGCTGCCAACCTGCCTGCAGGATTGCAGTCAGAAGGAAAAGCGTGGAATCATTGAGGTTGGAAAAGACCTCTGAAAACATTGAGTTCAAACACTAACATAGCACTGCTGAATCCACCACTTAGCTGTGTCCCTAAACACCATCTACATTTTTTTTGAACACTGCTCCATTCTTTAAGCTTCCACCTCCACTGATTGACTGCACTGCCAGCAACATCTCCTCCCAGATATGGGAATACCAGAGATACAGATATTTCTTAGAGGTATAATTTAGGAGTTATGATTTTAGAAACAGAGTTGTGTGACTGCTTCTTTTAAAAGGCTTGTCCTTAAAATGGTGGGGGAAAATCCAGGTTCTGGGAAAAGGAGCTGAGACTGAGAAAAAAGTCTGGGACATCTCCAAAAATCTGACCTTTTGCCTGATCTGGGGCACTTCAAACTACTTTTGGCAGGTTGAAGTATTTAAAAACTAGAAGCCTGGTGGGTTTTTTATGTGAATTAGAAATACTGCACTGAGATAAAGTTAATAAATGTTTGAAAATCCAGGCAAAATTTGCAAAGCCATTTGCTGGTCAGTGAGAGAAACATCCTTGTACATGGGGCATGCACATGTAGCAGCCGTTGCTTGTCCATGCAGAAACTTTCCAAGGAAGATACTTAAGTTCTTTGCTGCTCTGCAGCTTGGTCCAGCACAGTGTGTGACTTCTGGGTTGAGTCATAACACGAAGAAAGTAGGTTTTGTTTCCAGGATGAAGCTCTCTTGTGGAAAATTCCTTTATTGTTTGATGGAGAATAACAACTTCTCTGTGGAATTTTTACCCTGTTCCATAGCATTTCTGTAAAAATTCTGTGAAGTTAGGTGTTTATTAAATGCTGTTTATTTTTTCACAAGAATTTTGTGGGGACTCTGGTTTAACTCAGAAATCCTTGGAGACAGAATCATGTGACCTTTTGTTCTTACAGTCTGTGAGGTGTGTAACGCCACCCGCTGTCCTTAGAAGGGTGCAAGTGTCCTCCGAAATGGAACGTGAACAGACCGCTGGAACTGTAATATGCAGACAGTGTCTGATTCAAGGCTAATTTGCTATTAATGTGTGTCACTGCTAAGGCTTCTGGCAAACAATTAGGATGTCTCAAAGAGAAAGGGTGTATGAATATTATGAGCAGTTCAAATTTGTAAATGCAACAGCTGCTTGCCTTTCTTCACATTTCTTGATTTTATGGTGGGTCCATTCTGTGGTCCATGGATTTTTGCTCTTACTTGTAGTGCTAAGAAGTTGTTAGTCAATAAAAAGAACAAATTCTGTTTATATTTTAGGAAATCCCATTTTAATACTTTCTTGCATTGTCTCAGAATTTAACAGACTTGGGTTATGTTTTGGATGTTTAGTAAATCAGAATTCTCAGCTTGACTGAAATTAACTTGCTTGTGTCTCTGAGGGGTGAGATATACCCGACCACTAAAATTCATTGACTTTTATTCAAGGTTTTGTCCATATAATCCAATCCAATCCATTCAAGATTTTCACTTCAAGTGAGTGAATGAAGATTTCTATTAATATTTTTCCATTCTGATTATGGCTGCTTTGCAACCTGGATGTAAGAAGTGATAAGAAGTGTTCCTGTCAGGATCAGAATCACTGAGCAATGCTACATTCAGAAACCATGGTACATGTCAGCTTAGTTACCAGCAGGCACCAATACTGAAGTTTGCAGTTCTGTGATAGTGAAGCTACAGCAGGATCCCATAAGAGTAATATCTACATATTATTGCAGATTAATTTTGTTGTTTTTACTCTAGCCCTGCTGCCACAGCAGTGATATCGTTGGCATTTGGACGGTACATTTTGGAACCTTTCTTTATGCAGTGTGAAATCCCAGAACTTGCGATTAAACTTATTACAGCTGTTGGCATCAGTAAGTATCATATTTTAGATTTCAGGGATGGGTAAAGATTATATAAATTTTTTTTAAAAATGAAGTAATTGCTCACTGAACAGGTAGTTGTTTGATGTGAATCATTAATGACTGGGCATCCAGTGCCAAGGGCATCCACATGACATGTTGCCTGGGTATGTGTGTTTGTGAACAAACACATTAGTAAAAAGAACAGCAGACTTTATTAATAGCAGGGAAAATCTATTGCCAAGGTTGATTCTGTTGCCAGTGGAATTAATGGATGAAGTCTTATTACTTTTGTGGAAGCAATTTCAGGCCCTAAGAGATGGTGAGCTAGTGCCAGAGATATGGAAGAATGATTACCTGCTTTTAAGTGCTTTGCTTTACTTCTGTTTTAGGAGGCAATTGAGTGCCAAGTATGATGCCATGAAGAGATGTAGTTCTCTTGAGTGCAGACAGGTGACATGAGATCATCTTCCCTAGTCCCACTCTTTCTGTCATGGCAATAATCCTTATTGAGGCACTTGTGATTCAGGAAGCAGGAACTCAGCTGTGGGAGCAAAGTATCCATACTTGGTGCATGGTTATTACCAGCAACACATCCTACACAAGGGTTACAGAAGGCTAATATTTGCAGTGGAAAGAGGGAGGCTACCCTTGAGTGCAGGAGCTTTACAGTGTACATGGGCTGGTGTGGAGAGTGCATGGAATGGGAAGGCCCAAAGGGTGATGGGAATGGGACTGGAGCCTGCACATGTTAGAGGTTGTTTCCAGTTCTGTGTTGTGGCTGGTGAGGATTCTACTTGTGGGCACATACTGGCATTCAGCTGTGCAGGGAGGGGAGTTCGGAGTAGACCTGAGTAATTAGTAACAGATTGTTCCTTTCAATTTGCTCAGTGCACATATCAGAAACAAAAGGACTGGAAAAAGGAATTAAGACATGCAAAATGATCAAAGGCCCACAGGAGACCCCTTCAGTTTTGCACAATAATAGGTTCAGATGACTTTTTCTTTCTTTGGGGTAAGGAATTCAATTGACATTGAAATTTTCAGTCTCCAGGTTACTATGGCATTTTTAGGACCTCTCGTGATCAGATTTCCCTTCTGCTGGGAGTATTAAAAAATCAGTATGTGACCGCATTTCTTTCTAACTTAATTATGCACAAACTGTAGGTTTCATAGCAATAATTGAATTAAGAACTGGAATTTTGAGGTCAGTGACTTCTTACAGCTACATCTGTCTAAAACATTTCAGTGTAAGATAGGAGTGAAACAGATGTTCAGTAACAGTCAAGGTCGCTGACACAGAAGGAATGTTAAGTGAGGACTCCATCAAAGCATTTTGTTAAGTGCATGTGATTCAAGCACAATAGGTGAACAATTTGAAATATGTTTTTATTGCTTTTAATTTAAGTGAAAATCTGTGTGATAAGCCAGGACTTGACGAAATAATTAAAAAAAGAAGTAGCATTGCAGGGGAGGTGGAGTTAGGCTGAAATAATCACAGCCTAAAGGGAGAGAGGAGGTCACAGCAGCCTGCTCTTGTACAGAGTGGGTCTGTGCAGGGCAGGTGGGATGACCTGGCATTTCACTGAAAGAAGGGATTCTTTTAGAAAGCTTGTAATGGTGAATGGGACAAAGTCAAGGAAAACAGTGACATGTCAGACTGAGGTTTTATCTTTATTATTTGCATTATGCTCTACAGTGGAATTTCGTTTGTAGGAGTCTTAGAACCTCTGCTGCGCTTAATCTCAGGGATCCCAGAGCATCCGACTCTTATCCTTGTATGGTAAGAGTCAGCTGCTGTGGTGGTAATTGTTATGAATGTTTGGTATTGTGCATGTAGGCAGAGTGATAGGTAAGATTAAGGTAGTGAGCTGAACAGACACTTTGGAGCCCTGATGATCTTATAATCCAATTTAATGATGCCAAAAGTACTATCTGCTTCCAGTGCAAATTTTACGTTAATCAGAAAGTGAAATGACATGCCTTTTGTCTTCTTATCCATGCCTGGTCCCTTCTCCCTCCTTCCCTGATGAGAGAGCACTCGTTGTGTATCTGTCTTTATTGCATGGGGGAAAGGCAGTGAGAAACACCATTAAATTCTGTCCTTGGGTGAGACTTTGTTGTGTTTTACCTTGTCATTTCTCATTATACTGGAAAGGGCAGGGGAGAGATTTTGAAAAATCTTCAGGTGATCCCCTGATCCCAAACACAATCAGTGTTATCTAAACAATTTCTTACAAATGTTTGTCTCAACTGGTCTTAAAACCTGCAATGTGGGAGTTTTTAAAGCCTCATGTATTATTGCAGCCCAGTTTTTTCGATCCTTATCACAAGACAGCTTTTCTCTTTCCTTTTCCCACCCTCCCACCTAAACCTTCTTTTATGCATTTTAAGCCTATTATTAAAAGGTTGCCTGAGGTGGATGTGCTAAGATTATGTTGGGGAGTGGCAAATACTATTGCTCCTCTAGCAGCTGCAAAAAAATCTTTCTTGTAGAGCAGGTACAGCCCATTCAGCTCCCCACCATTCCCCTCTGTGCCTTTGCAGTGAAAAAGGAATGATGTTGGGAAGATGTAGATCAGATGAGAATTAAAATGGATCTACTGGAGATAATGGCCTTTAAAAAATCCCTTGTTCATGCTTTATTATTTATAGAAAAAAAGCATATTCCAGGCACAAAACTCCCCTCAAAACCATACCTGTTCAGAGCAATTTGAACAATCTGTAGAAGCAATTTTTCTGTTCTGCAATATGCTGCTTTCATTTTTTACTTTTCATTATTATGATTTCTTTTTTTTTTTAAATAAACGAAAACAACAACTAACCAACCAAAATGTCAAAACCTTTCAATATCTTGGTAGAGAGAAGGATGCTTGTGTGGAGTCTTTTTTCAGATGCCATGACTTTCTGGACCTCTGAAGCAAAACCTGTGTGTTCTTTTCAAACTTCAAAATCACTTAGATTCAGTTGGTGTTTCTTAAGCAAGTCTTCACAACGAGAAAAACTTAGGCAAATACTGGATATGCATAGCTCGATCTATCGGTCTACCATAAACTTTTTCTAAATTCAGTGAATTTTAACTGTACCTGAAAGAAGAGAAGACATCTCAAAGATTTTTGTGTCATACATTTTATAGACTCATGCAGTGGTTTAGGTTGGAAGGGATGTTAAAGATCACGCTGTCCTGGGCAGGGACACCTTCCACTAGACCAGGTTGCTCAAAGCCCCATCCAATGTGACCTTGAACACTTCCAGAGACAGGATATCTAATTACTACAATTCTAATGAAAATATATGGCCAGGTAGAGGAGAGAGAAGCAGGTTGTGCCTCAGAACAGGGAAGGACACCTGAAGAAAATACAAGCAGAAGACCAGCGCTTCTAACTGCTCAGCTTTGCTGGAGTAGGACAAAACAGCCCTGGGACACAGAACAAAAGGGATGTCCACCTTTGTTCTCATGCTCAAGATAGTAGTTTTTTGGAGAAGGAGTTTAAAATTAATTTTTCTCTTTAAGTGAAAACTGGTAGACTCCTACATATTTATTGTTTCTTCGAGTGAAGAAACATCCTATCACCATGCCTATCCTTGCAAAAGCATGATGACAGCGCAAAAATGCTCAATATTCGTATATTGCTTTATTTGTATCTTCCAATTCTTTTCCTAATGGTAAATTTAAATATAATGGTAACAGGAAGGGATAAATTGTACTGTGCAAAGGTATTAAACACTGCTATTGATATGTAACCTGAATAGAAACACAATATTAACTGAGCCTGTTCCAATCTTTCCACTTGACCTCCCTATCAGAAAGCAGATAAACCGGTTTCAGCTATTGAAAACTTTGAGACTGAAAGTCAGTTGCCAACTCACACATGTTTTTACCCTCATTTATGTGTATTTTTGGCCTCTTATGTTGCAATAATGTATAATTTGCCCCTTTTTAAAATTTTTTTGGGGGGACTGCCAAAAAACTCAAATACCTCAATCTTTGTCTGTTAGAGGTAAAGTTATGCTTGAAAACTGAGATCAGCTGTACAGATCTATCAGTGCTTGCTGGCAAATGCTCCAGCTTTAAGCTTTATTGGTGTGTATGTGAGTCTATAGTTAGTTGATTTTTTCCCCCCCCATCATGACAGATGTTACAGATGCCACTCTACTGCTGGCAATTTTCAGACAAGCAGTTTAAATTAAAACATCTCTTGGCTTGAAAGAGTAGCAAAAACTGCTGTGATAGGTGCTTTTATGCCTCCTGTGACCTTAAATTGATGCATTAGGATCTGCAGATTGAGGGTATTATTTCCCTTTCCTAAATGCCTTGACCCTAGAAATCTGACAAGTTAAGGCAAGGCAGTTTTCTTGGTCTCCTGCTGAGGCAATGGTACATATATTCTTGAAAAGTAGGCCAGCATGTAATGCTTACTGCTGCTTCTCCCATTAGATTTCATTATCCATCTCTAGCTGTGGTTGTGGAAAGAGATTGTGAAAAGTAACATGAATGGTGTTACCATTGTGTAAGATTGTTCATGAACCCCATTTTGCTCTCCTTCCATACTTCCCTAGGTTAGGATCCATCTCATTTTTAGCTAGGTGTTTAGTTTAATTTTCCATGCTCCCCATACAGTTAGTGGAGAAAGCGAAAGAGGCACTTCCTGAAGGCATCTCATCTGGGGTAGGTGTCTCAAAGAGGTATTGTTACTCATCCTCTGGAGCTGACTGAGGAGCTGACTGAGGATTCAGCCACACTAGATGCCTGACCTCTAGTTAGCAAAGTTAGACTTGAGTCCTCTCACTGCCCTTTCCCTGGGAAACTGCTGCTCCCTTCTTACCTTTGCTGTGATCCTGTATCAAAGTGTCTGCAATCAATTCTTTAAATATCTCCATCAGGCCCTATTCACAGAGGAAAGCTGTTGAATAATGGCCATAGTCCCAAGATATAATTTCCTTCTTGAATCCTGGCACAGTTGTCATATTCTTTTTCCTGCTTTTAGCAGCTTTTTTGTGACCCTGCTTCCCCATCTCCTTTCACTGCTAGTTGCTGACACTATTAGTATGGTTCTGGTACATGATGGCAGTGTAAGCCCCACATTTCTAGACAAGTGTTATGGACACAGAATATTTACTGTTAAAAGTAAATATTGTAAAATACTATAATTATTATTACTAGTATATAATAAATAATAATGTACTGATATATTTATTATATAGAAGACTGTAAATTCTTATACTGCAATAGGCACAGTAAAATGAAATAGAAAGGAATATAAAACTGGCCTCAAATCTTTTAAGCACTTAAGTCCAGCTGCAACCTAAACTACTCCTAGTGTAGTCCTTCAACTCTGTAAGGGACTTGCTCCTATGGAGAGCCATCAAAGGACATTTGCATCAAGGGACTTTTTACAAGGCCATGTAGTGATAGAACAAGGGGAAATGGCTTCAAATTGAAAAAGGTCAGGTTTAGATTAGATATTAGGAAGAAATTTTTATGACGAATGTAGTAAAATACTGGCACAGGTTGTCCAGAGAAGTTGTGGCTGACCCATCTCTGAAAGTCTTTGGGGCCAAGTTGGGTGGAGCTCTCAGCAACCTGGTCTGCTGAAAGGTGTCCTTGCCTGTGGCAGAGGGATTGGAACTAGACAATCTTTAAGGTCCCTTCCAACTCAAACCATTCTATGATTCTATGAAAAATAATGGCACGTGCACAGGACTGACTGCAGGTGCAGCATCCCTGCAGTTTCCCAGTTAAGGAAGGTCCTTGCAGTTTCCCTTTTGTTTTCACTCTCTGATTAGAAAGCCTCAGATGAAATGTTTGACTGACTTGAACTCATAGTTGGGGATGGAGAAGTTCTAACACAGACTGCTTACAAGCTTCTTTTTCTTTCAAGCCATGTAGCTCTTACACAGATTTGGTGTTTGTGATCTGTGTGTGGCTGACCAGCAAGAAGGGTTCTGAGTTTCCATATGAGTTGATGCTGGTGCTCCTACTAGTTCACTATCCAATGACATTCTCATGTGTGTATCAGGAAGGTGAAACCAATGCATTAGAAGACCTGGAGGAGGTCTCTTTGAGGGCTGGATGCTCATGTTACATGCTCTGATCTGTATAAGGTAACAGACTGATTGCTGCAGTCAACTTGAACTCTGAGTAAGCTGGATATCAAATTGCAGATACTTTTACACAAAAAGCCTCCTCCTTGACATTTTCGTGTGGTCTGGTCCATGCCCTGGGCTTCACCTTCTGGGCAGGAAAAGTATGATATTCTGAGTCTTCTAGAAAAATTAAAATACGCCAGTGTTTGACTATGGCACTGAATTTTTTTCTATTAAAGTTTTAGATATATTTTGCTTAAATGACAGTTGTTAGTCTTCCTGGTAATCAAGCCCCAGGAAAGGATGGGAAGCCTCAAACAGCACTAATATTCAGCAGCAGCCTGATGGGATCTTTCAATGTTTAAAGGAGTCAGTGTAGTATTGGAACAATAGAGTAGTGAATCAGGCCACTTGGATTTTCTACTGCCCACCAAGTATAGGTATACACATAAGTAAAAAAGAAAAAAAAAGTATTTGGATGTTGTGACATTTTGTAGAAGTTTCAGTGATTACTTTGTGACTTAATAAAAAATTCCTCAGCTCTGAAACATGGTGAAATACAGAGCTGCTTAAAGATTTTGATCCTTAAAAACTTTCTTTTGTGAAAAAATCATGTAAAGGGATGTTGCAAGTTTATGCTGACTTATAAATTGTTCATTTGAGAGTGCGACTCTCTCTTTCCCAAATAAAAATTCCAGAAAAATACTTCTACTTTCTTTACTGGAATTTTTATTTTATTAAATCTAGAAAAATACCCTGGTATCTAGATAACTTGGAATTTTCTCCCTTTTCCTTTAAATCTAAACTACTTTAAACTGAGAAGATTTTTTTATTATTTATTTTTTATCTTTGCTGGTGAACATAAAATTGTATAAAAGACTTGGGATAAATCAGTTTGGCTTGCTTCCAGAAAGCCTTTACCATGCCAGATTTACAATGCTAGCTCTTACAAACTAGCAGCTTGGGCTTTTGTGCATCCTGAGATGTGTGATGTGGCTGCTGATGTAGACAAACTGGTGCTCTTGAGAGAGCTTTAAGTACAGGAGGATTGAGATGAGCAGCTACTTCATTAACTCCAGAAGAAAGAGAAGCAAGAAAGAGAAGATGAGTGAACAGGCTTGACTATGTTTCCCTTTCCCTGAAGCAGAGGGAGAAAAAGGGTCTTTTAATCTTGTGAAATTGGTCCCATTTTATGGTTTTTAGGAAAAATGTTATTTTAATTTCTAAAGTCCTTCATTGATTCTATTTTGTCTGGGTAATTGTTTAAGTAAACTAGAATAACTGGCACTCAGATGATAAGCTCTACCATCCTCCTGTCAGTCAGTGCTGCAGTAGATGCCAGAAGATGCTGTCCCTGACCCAGGAGGAGATGCAAGCTGAACAGGCAGGCAGGTTGTAAAAACTTTCTCACTTATCTCTCCTCATGCTGGTGAGGTACAGACCTGGGCTTTGTTTTCAAGAAGTAAAAATTCTCTGTTTCTTCATCAATTCCAGCAAGGGTGGGCACATCATTTGCACTCTGGCTCTCCTGCATCTCTGGTGGTACAGCAAAAAGGGAGGAGAAAGAGTAGAAAAGAAGAGCAGAGGTTAACAAGGTAGTGACAAATTTATACATAGTCTAAAGAAGGGTGAGAAGATTTAATATGGTTATTAATTGTTATTGTTTTGTGAAAAATGCAAATCTCTACTCAAACAGCATGGACAAAGAAATCGGGAGTAATAGGGATTGGGAAATTAATGTCTTTCATCCAAGGCAGGGTCCTGCCAGCCCATTGTCTACAAGAAGCTGACAGTTGTGGATCAACAAAGCTGTAATTTGGTGTGGAGGGAATGAGGCAGAGAAGGGACAGAAGGGACAGGCCATGCAGTGGGTCAGACAGAGGGGCTCAGCTCAAGCCTTTTGTGTGGTGCCTTGAAGTGGAATGGGAGAAGTAGGAAGACAACAGCTGGAGAAGGTTATCAGGATGTATTTCCTTTAATGCATCAGGATCTATTGCATGTGTGACCTGTCTGCTGGCAAAGAGTTTTGTGACAATTATTTCTTTCTGACTTTTCTTTTTCCCCTCACAGCACTGGTGATGGTCCTGAATAGCACAAGTGTCAGCTGGAGTGCCCGCATTCAGATGTTCCTTACCTTTTGCAAGCTTGTAGCAATTCTGATAATTATAGTCCCTGGAGTTATCCAGCTAATTAAAGGTATGAAATGAAAAGTAAATGCTTTTAAAGAGCTTTTATCTTTACCCTCCCCAGTCTTTCCCCACCTGCCTGTGCCAAATAATGCTTATAGCAGCAAAGTCTCTTAATTAGTCTGTGCTTGCTTAACTGAGGCTCTGTACTGTCATGTAATTGATTAGAAGTGGAACTACACTGGGAAGAACTGGTGTTTCCTTCAGCATGCCAATGAGTCTATTTCAATCAGACTCGCTTTTCAAATGAGCAAATGGACTGCTCTTCCCTGTAATTTGCCTTTGGCATGAACTTTGCAAAAAGGGCAGGATGGGTTTTAATGAGAGATGGACATAGCCCTCCCCAAGCACAATGCCTAATCTAAGCAGAGTATTCTCTTTAACTGTGCTAGTCCCTAGTTATGGTACATGGTGTGTGGTGGTAGAAGGGCTCAGATTTTACAGAATCACACGGTTATAGAGTGGTTTGGGTTGGAAGGGACCTTAAAAATCATCTAGTTCGAACCCCCTACCATGGATGGAGATACCTTCTGCTAGACCAGATTTCTCAAAGTCCCATCCAGCATGGCCTTATACACTTCTAGGTCATCCACAGCCTCTCTGGACAACCTGTTCCAGTGCCTCATCACCCTCACAGAAAAGCATTTCTTCCTAATATCTAGTCTAAACCTGCCCTTTTTTGGTTTAAAACCATTCCCCCTTTTTCTGTCACTACACACCCTTATAAAGGCACTCTTTTCATTGACAGATGCTCAGCTACCTGCAGAGACTTTTCCATTACAGCTCTCTCAGCAGTGTGTGTGAGATGGTGACAAGCCCCAGCTCACTCTCCTGACAACTCCACAGAGCACAAGCAGCCATTCAGTGCAGAGGGGCAGAATAGGGAGCACTCTAATGAATTGGTGCAGATTTTATCTAACAAAAACTATCACAGTTGTTGGCTCTGTCCTTGGGGATACTCTTTTCTTATGACTCACAAATGCTCCCATCCGAGTGAATAGCACAGCATCAGTCTGTGCGGTGAGTTTGGTTTCTCAGGGACAGGCAGCTGTGGTTAATATGGACTCTGAAATAAAGGTTTCCTGTGTAGCATTCTGCTGGTTCACTGTTTTTGTTTTCTTGTTTTCCACTTTCTTTCTGGCAGTTGCAACACCATTTCCTGTTGCACATTACACATGAAATGTGCAAAATATCTCTCTATTCCCATCCACCCCACTTTTCCTAGACCTTTGGAGCAGGTCAGCCCCACGTTTGGTTGAGGTTTGCTGCCCTGAAGTAGCACAGATAATGTCCCTGATTCCCCACTGGGACCTGGCTCCAGCCACAGCTTTTCTCTTAACCAAAATGCCAATTCAGTGGGAATTTTGACTGAGGGCTCAGTAAAAACAGAGCAAAGAGTAGAGGATTTGACTCATTGCTAGTCTGAATGAATTCTGCATTTTCCTGCTCCATATCTGTGGAGGATCATTGCTACTCAGGAAATTTGGTATATTGTATGGACATCTTACAAACCACAGAACACTTTGCAAATGAGCAAGAATGTAACATAAGTCTTACATATTTGCATTTCTATATTTATGTTACATATATAGGTAGATAATTCTTACTTGATGTAATATTAATACAGCATCGATTATCTTGTGTTAGGGAGTAATTAACTTCATTTTTCAGTGGTAGAAATGTTTAAGATTTTAGATTCATTTATCTTATATACATTTCTTCTGAATGAAATGCCAGCAAAGTTCCTTCTGATTAAAATGTTGAACAAGTGAAATTTTCCACATCAAAACTACAGAGCTCATTCTGCTCTTTCATGCTGATGTAAGTCATTGCTTGAAATGACAGAGCAGGGACTGTCATCGAGCTCAGAATACTTTGAAACAAACTAATAGGTCAAATTCCGCTACTGCATGACTACAGGCAGCACAAAGCTTTTTACAATTGCTGTCAGATTATGGCTACAAGGGTTGGGTCAGAAATTAAGGTCAAGGGCAGAACTTGATGTCAGTGAACTGTAGGGCAATCAAATGTTTCATGGTGTGATATATTTATTTGTTTAAAGTAGTAGTGACCAAAAAGCTTATTTTTCAATATTTTTTTGTTAATATTGCAGGAGAAACACAGCACTTTAAAAATGCCTTTGCGGGGAATGATGCCAGTGTTATGGGATTACCACTTGCTTTTTATTCAGGAATGTATGCCTATTCAGGCTGGTAAGTGGATGAGACTTATAAGTATTTATCCTGCAAACAAACACTAATATGCTCTAAGAAAGAAATTTGTTTATATGAAGTTAGTAGCACATTCTGCATCTTTTTAAGGGTAGTTCTCCTGACTGTTCCATATGCTCAGTGATTATTGTGCAAGCAGCTCTGCAAAGGAAAGATTTTTCTTCTCCTTCAGTGTATAATAGATAAACATGCACACTGAACACTAAAAAAATCAGACCACATGGTTAAATTTTTAAGTATTTTGATAAAAAGATAAAAGGAATAATGAACCTTTAATTTTTGTTGAACACGATCAGTAATTACATGAAAACCAAAGCTATGATTCTTTTTCGAAGTTGTGTGGCCCTTTGCTGTGCTCTGTGTATGAATTAAGAAACAAACTATGAAAAGATCAGTGTGGACCCAAAAGCAGGGTAATAGCCTAAATTCTTATGCTTCTTGCTCTGAGAGGATTGGACTTCACTTAACAAGAAGTGCAACTGGCTTCCACAAAAGTCAAGTGTGATGGACTGTGAGCAGAGGTATGAGAATTTGCCTTCAGGTATCCTGTTCAGAACTTTCAAATCTTTTCTCTCTTTCCCCAGCAAAGTACACAGCAGCTGGTTTGAAAGGTGCTTCTGCTCTTCGAATCTGCCTTTACGATTTATTCCTGCTTGTGAGGGCTCCACAGTGTGCAGTGCCAAAGGGCTTTTGCAGCAGCAGTGTAGGGGGGAAAAGGAGACTACAATGCACAGAGTGGGCTTATTTTGAGATAGCTTTGTCTTCCCTTTGCTTTCCATAACCTCACAGGCAGCCAAGTTCTTTGCCTCACACAAAAGGAGAGGGTTGAGAGATAAGGGGTTTATTTATTTAATTCAGAGGGACAATTGGAGTTCTCTGCCCCTCTGTAACTCCCTGGTTGCAGGAGCATTATAAACATGCACACTGAAGTATGAACAGAACTTTATGTATTAAATGGCAGGAGGGGAGGAAACCCAAGAGAGTCCAAAGCCTTTATCTGGGATAGATATGTAAGAAAAGAGCCTGTCATTTTGAAGCCTCAAAAATGGAGCTTATTATGCGGACAATCTCTGCTTTCTTTCTTCTCTATCCTATAACCGCCTCTGTCCTCTCATATCTGTACATGTGATGGTTTCTCATGTTTAAAATATTAACCTAACTGCATGATTTTGCATGAAAGCAATTTTAAAAGCTCTTTAATATGATTCAGAGTTTGGTTACTGTAAAATGTTACATCAAAAATACTATTATTCTTTTGCTTCTTTCCCATTTCTTCCCATTTTCCACATAACGGTCCAAACCCCTACAATGAAAATCTCTTTTTTTTCTTTACCCGTTCTGACTTTTATTTCAAGGTCCTTATTTGCCACTCATAAAAGAAATTAGCAGGAAAAAGACCTAATTTGGCTAGTGGTTCTTCCCAGCTGCCTATTTGTCTTTGTCACCAGCTCAAATTGATTGCCTCGGAGCACAGAGGAGCAGACCATTAAGTGAAGTGTCAATACCCTTGCACTATCAGTTTCATGGGGCTAAATCAATACAATAAGCTGAATGTGAAGGAGTGTTGCAAGTGTTGGTGGCGTGTCCCAGGATGCAGGCAGAATTTTATGCATAGACTACAAGACTATTAACTTTTAATGATACAGCTTTGAAGAAGAAAATAAAGGCAGTATCTCTTCTATGTGTGAGTTCATCCTGCCAAGAGCAAGTGGAGACTATTTGGTATATAAAATGCTGGGTGAAAAAGGACAAGGGGACAAAAGAGTGCAAGGCAGCATGTCTTAGCATCAATAAAAGGGCTGATGCTGGGCTGTCGTAGAATCATAAAAATCACAGAATGGTTTTCTCTGGAAGAGACCTTAAAGATTATCTGCTGTGGGCAGGGACCCTTTCCTCTAGACCAGGTTGCTTAAAGCCCCATCCAATCTGGCCTTAAACATTGCCAAGGATGGGGTATCTGCAACTTCTCTGGGCAACCATTTCCAGTGCCTCACCACCCTCACTGTAAAGATTTTCTTCCATATATCTAACCTAAATTTCCCCTCTTTCAGTTTGAACCTGTTACTCCTTGTTCTTTCACTACAGTTCCTGATCAAAATCACTTCTGTCTAGAAGCAGGACTAAGACCAGAAATAAGTAGCTCTTCTTTTGTGCTCTATGCACTAGAAAGTTTAAAGACAAGTACTGAGGTTGTTTTATAAGATAGCAAATCTAGTTTTACATAATTTCATGCTCTGTCACAAAATCACGTTTTTTTAAAAACTGTGAGCCAGCACTAACTCATTCTGCTAACCCAGATCTGCTCCAAGACTTGTGATGCAGCAAAGCTTTCTGCCAGATCAGTTACCATTTGTTTATTCACTGTAGCACTGTTGGCTCAGATATCATTTGTCTTTCTGTACAAGAGCAGAAAGCCAGCATAAGCGCTGTATTGACTGCCCTGTTTAATTAGCCAGGATCTGACTTTGTGCCTGTCTCCAAGCCAGGCACGACTGTGATCCAGCGATGCACAGACCTAGTGCTAATAAATGCAGAACAGAGGGTTCAGTGACCTTGAGGCTTATGTTTGCTTTGTATGCAGGGCTATGCCTGGTGAGTAGTTCCTATGAATTCCCATACAGAGTTGTCTCTTTAATGCTTCTGGAATATGACCAGAGTGCAACCTGTACTGGAGGTTGAGCAAGAGGATGCAGCATCAGCAGCCTAGGTTTGTGATTCTATACGACGAACTAGTGTCAAAGTTCTTGTTTTAGAAGGGTTTTTTCCAGGACTTTGTTTATTGTTAAAAAGTCTTTGCTGAGTATTCTGATGAGACTTTTTGCCAATATAACTTGGAATTGTAAAAGGCTACAACCACAAATGGAATATGAGGCTTGAGGGTGCGCGTGTGCGTGTGTGTATGAAATTAGGGTAAACCATAATCTACCTAGTCTGTCAAGGGAAGGAACATGATTTAGTTCCACACTGACTTTATGTAGCTTTTTTTAGTTCCCCCTGCTTTACTGTCTTTTCTGAGAATTCCCTTCCTGAGTGTGAGGATGAAGGAAGGTCAAATCTCACACTCTCCTTAATCCAAACATGGATCTGCAGTCTACTGTAATTAATAACTGTGCTTAACTAAAAGCATCTTCTTGATTCTATAGGAAAGAAAGACAGAATAAAAATCTACCAAGTCCTTATAATATGTTTTATAACTATTTTCTAGGTTTTACCTCAATTTTGTTACTGAAGAAGTGGAAAACCCGGAAAAGTATGTACCTAATGTTTTGCTTGACTTTTGAGAAATGGTTGTAAAATTTAAAATGTAAAAGTAGTGATCATCAGAAATTCTGCATGCTGGTCAAGCTGCTTTCTTTCCAGGAGATCTGATATCTATTTGAATTGCAACTGCTTGAAGATTTACTGGTTTTGGTCTGTTGTGACCTTGTTATGTATTCTGCTTTTATGTGCACAGAAAGCAGCAAACTAAGTAGATCTCCAGGGCTCTAGTTCTCCCCCTTAGGATACAAGGAACTATCAGTGGCTCCTTTCAGTGGAAGTTACTGGTATCCTGTCAGGGAAATCTTGCCCAAGAAACTTATCCGCTGCAATATTTGTCAGTTTTGCTGTGTTTAAATATTAATCAAATACTTAGTTCTACTCGTTTTAGATGTCTCAGAGATGCAGGATCTTGAATACACATAGCACAGCATCCAATCCAATTAAACCAAACAGGATATGAGTTGGAGCCTGTTTCAAACCTGAGATGAATACTCGCACAGCACCTGTCTGTAAAATATGGAAAGAAAAGTTGTCCTGTTAGGGAGTTTGATTTGTCTCATCTATTTTAGTAGATATGTTTTGGTACATGGGGCCAGTAATAAAAATATATTAACCTCTTCTAAAAATTAGAGAAAATATGCTGTGTCAAATAAATTTGTTTTCTTTGAGGAAATTAACTTGATTAAAAAATAATTGCTAAATAATTTTTCTTACATTTTTAAAATAAGACAGCTGGCTGGGTACCAAATAACTCATTGTGTAAAAGGACTCCCAGCATGTACACTCAGATAATATGAATCTGTGACATGTAGAGAAAGAAGACCCCAAACAGCCATTGACTGGGAGCCAGCAGAAGGTTTTTTGTTGGTTTCTCTCAAGTCTGAACCAAACCAGGTGCTTTTCAGAGGCCTGAAAATCATTATAAGAATGTGGTTGATAAAACACCAGAATGGCAGAAAATCCGGCAAATTTCCATTGTTTCAGTTTCTTTGAGGTGTCTTCGGTGTTAACAGGCTCTTTAATGTGATGAGGATATGTAGACTGAGGGTTATATGACTGGAAGCTGAAACCAGACTGATGCAGGCAGAAAATACAGCGTGTTTATGACTAATCATTAGCACAGTTACCTGTGTACAAATGGGTTTTTCATTGGTAGTCTTCAGTTCTCACAAAACGCGTTTTTAGGAGCTGTGCTTTAGTAAAACATGAGCCCACAACCCTGGAGGTATTTAAAAGATGTGTAGAGGTGGCAGTTAGGCACATGGTTTAATGGTGGACTCGGCAGCGCTCGGTTAATGTTTGGACTCGGTGGTCTTAGAGGTATTTTCAAACCTAATGATTCTGTGATTCTAAGTCGTTTGTCTCTATGAGAGCACCTGGCTAAAGCTTCGCAGGCCTCAGACACACAGGAACTCAAGCTGGATGATGTAGTAGCAAATCTGGATTTAACTATCAAGGACCCGTGTGCTTCATAAAATCAGGAGAGACAGACATTAAAAAAACCCAACCAAAACAACCAACCAAACAAGAAACACCCCAAAGCAAAATCCCATATATTTTTTAATTTTGAAACCTTGTTGTAGGACAGACTGATTGGACATGTAGAACTAAATAGAGAAGTGAAGTGGTTCTGGTCCAAGACGTCTACTGCTTAGGAAATTCTGGGGAGATAGGTTAGGAACCAGAGTCTTGGTGTGATGTGATCAAAAGCATTTCCCAGAAGCAATATAATTTGTAAATTACCATGTGTTTACCCTCAATACTGTGTGATGTTTCTAAGCATGCAGATGCCTACTACTTTTTGGGGCTTTTCATACACTTTTCATACTTTTACTCTACAATTCCCTGAACTGAAATTACTGGTAATTTTCATTACAGCTATTTTAATTTATGTTGACTTTTATTTTCTTGTGGTTTGAGTCAGAGGAGTGCCTATTTTTGAACATTTTCCCCTCTGCTGCATAGAACAAAAAGACATAGTTCGTCTTTTTTTAAACTAAGCACCCATTGAATCATAATATATTACAGCTAAGAAAAGTGATGTGGGTTCAGTTTTGAGTTTGTTTTTTTAATTGCAACTTGGATGTGAGAGAAGAAGATTCTGTCTTTTCTGTCCCCATTTCAGGAGAGCTTCTCTGTTCTCAAGGTTGCCATTCAAGTTATTTGTGCTGCTAGTGAGGATGTAGTACTGGAGGGCAAACCACATAATCTGCCTGGTTTGGTGTATTCCAGGATGACTCTGGGAAAAAAAACAGCTCTAGTACATGTGCAATGTTGGCACAAAGCTGTTAAAGCTTCCCTTTACCATTCTTCTTCTTGAGGTTGTACTTTGAGAGGATAAGAAAGATGCCCAGTGTTCACAATCTCCAGGAATGCAAAGGTAAAATATAGAATAGAAGAGACTGGGATTTTAAACATTGCTAAGTAAGTGGCAGGTGATAGCAGGGAAAGTAGGTTGCTACAGGCTGTGCTGTCAGAGACCTCTGCACCACGTGTAAGTGGGGATTGTGGACTCCCTTAATCTGAAACAAGCAATTAAACAAAACAGTTGGAACATTATTTTTTAATATGGTTGCCACCTATGAGTGGCTCTGTTGGAAAGATGTCCTGCTGAGCCGAGGACTGCGCCACCACTGTTCCCAAAGCTTCAGAGCAAGGGAATAGTGTGGATTAATCCCAGTGGCAACAGTCCCAGCTCCTGCCAAACTCAGTGCAAGTGTTAGATTAGCCACTAATTGGGCTGCTTTTTTTAGAATTTATTTTTTAACCTAAAATGCTGTCTTTCCTTTCATTCTTGCCTCATGCCTTATGTTAAAGGTTGGACTGAGCAACCTGGACAAGTGGAAGGTGTCCCTGCCCATGGCAGGGGGCTTGGAAGTACTACTTTAAGGTTCCTTCCAACCCAAACCATTATGTGATTCTGTTGTACAGTGCTGCTGTGGAGGTGTTTTAAAAAGGGAAGAGGGAAGAACAGACTTGAACCACTCAGAGCTTGTAACAACTCCAGGTGTGCAATTTGCAATGTTTGTCAATGGTTGGGGATGCAAATTACTTATGGCAACAGAGGTGAGCATGGTGATGTCTTCTGCCCCGCACCTGCCAAAGTAAATATTTGACTGAGAATCAGTCACAGTTGGGTTTCCAGATGTGCGACAGCTTTGGAAGTGAGTGAGATGAATGATCAGCTCCATTCCCATGTCAACCAACCTACTGCAAACCTGCAGTGAATGTGCCAAAAGAATTGTGGGGAGGACAGCACAGTTTACAGCAGAAGGGAGGCAGGAATGCTCTAGCAGAGGGTGGGAATGGGGCTTTTTGCAACCTCATGTAGTGAGAGGTGCCCCTGCCTGTGGCAGGGGGACTGAAACTAGATGGTCTCTAAGGTCCTTTCCAACCCAAATCATTTTATGATTTTGTGGAGCTGGGCCCTTGAATATATCCTGAAATAATATCTACTAAACATCTACTTTTAGACTTCAAAGTTTTCCAGCTAGGAGTTGCATTTCTTCCTGTGGTGTACTGCACCAGGAAAACCTGTACAGCAAGTGTCGCTGAGAATGCAGGAGAGGGGCAGGGAAGGGAGGATGTGCCTTTGCCCAGCTGAAAACCTTAATGCTCCAACGGAGTGGCTGTTTTGTATAGGCAGAAAAGGCTTTGGAGGCTGTAGGAGTCTGTGGAGGTGCAGCAGCCTGCCCAGGTGCAATAAATTGCAGACTGAGGTCTATAAGTAGGATAAATACTAAGGGACTGAGGCATTGCAATGCCTAGGTGATATGAAACCCTAGATAGAGAGACCTGGCACAAAGACAGTGGAAATGACCCAAGCAGGGGAGAAGTACCCTTTAAATTGCCGAAGGGAGAATAGAAAGACTTAAAAAAAATCTCAAATTGAATGCCAATACTTTTTGAACAGAGTTTTGGAAGTCGTGTTGAATTCTCACTTTGGAAATGGCACAGTTTATTCTTTTGTATAAGGACATTATTATAACCCCATTATCATAAGATGTAAAAATAGCTGTTTCTGTCTCCTGCTAAGCCCCCTTTTGATGTCTCATTTTTAAGCCTGAACTCATTTCTTTATTCCTCTTTGTTCAAGTGCTCCCCTCATGCAGCATTAGTAGGTCCTGAAGCAACATGAAGTTAATGTTTATTTTACAAGGAGCTGTGGTTGCAGCATTCACTGCTTTAATGTACAGTTTTTTAAAAGAGCCTGAAATAATTTTATTATCAAGAATATGTGGAACAACACTGAAGTGTAAGAAGAAATTTCCTATCCTTTTTTGAAAGTTATGCCTTGCATATGTGTGCTGGCTCAATGGCAACTGTTGTTTGAAATGAAATAACTAAATAATCCGTGGAGCAGAACTTCACCAAAACAAACCTGTGCAGCCATGTCACGTGCACCTTTGATCTTTTTGATTTTCTTACATTATAAGGATCAGCCCTACACAAACTGAGATCTTATTGTATTGTCTAAATAATAAGTGAATAAAGAAACAGCTAGGTCTCTGAGAGAGAATTTGTCACCTGAAAATTGACAGGAGCCTTGTTGCTTGGAGCAGTAAATTTAGAGGACAGGAAATCAAGCATGTTGAACTTTCAAACTCATTTCTTATATGTAGTCTTTGAGCTCATCTGTATTCTTGAGCACCCACTATGTTCTCTCAAGAAACAGACCCAAGTTTTTTCAATTAAGACCCTAAAAGCAGCTTATGCCCAAACAGCACTTCCCTCCTCCCTTCCCAGGCTAAGCAGAATCCAGGATCAGTGCTCTAGTTCACCAGGAATTTTGAATGTCTCCAGATGAGAAAATAACAGAGGAGTGTTTTTACATTACAGCAACATCTTTAGAACGTTGTCAGATTCAGGGCCAAATTGTATCAGAAACTTGCCAGAGAATGCTGCTTTAAAGACGTAGTACTGCATTCTCACTGTGAGCAGATGATCAGCCTGAATTGTTCAAGTTATGAAGATTAGGCTCTTGTTGGAAAAGAGGAAAATACTATTTCACTTTAAGGGGAAGAAAACTAAGAGTCAAATTCCTTAATGACTTCAAGGTAGTCTGTGATCAAGTGGACAACTAGAGAAAGGTATTAATTCACAGCCCTCATTTAACTCAGTCATATTATTTCTTTGGCAGTGTAAGTTTTTGTTAGTGTTGTTGAACTTAGGAAATATTTTTCATTTTGTGATCCTCAGTGGTACAAAATGATAGATTTCAAAGGATGTGAATTCTGAAAGCATTTTACAGCATAGATTACTTTGTAGTTAACTATAGCTGCTATTTGGCATAATCCTTTTTTTTTTCTCATTTTTTTCCCCCTCCCTTATTGAACCATTTCATTTGCAAATATTCCCTTTCTGTTTGTAAAATAACTTGGGTCCAGCCCAGGCAATCTATCATTGTTTAAAAATTTACACAGTGCAAAGAACATATTATTGAGATGTATAGTGTTTATAAGTCTGGTCTCAGATTGATAAATCATGTCTTGTGCTGTTGAAAAGCAAAGAAATTAATTGCTTTACTATGACCTTGGGGTCTGAGATTAGTCAGTTTGTCTATTAGATTTTTCCAGTGTTCTTCTCACTTCATTTATTCCTTCTTTTCTAAGGAACTGAGAAACAGTAGATGTATAGCAAGTCACCAAGGCTTGATGTCATCAGATATTTTGTAAAGTCAGAATATCAAAATGTTTTCTGTAATCTCCTTTTATATTGGTTTTAAATAATGGGAATGCCATTTCTAATTAATCTAATGTGTACTACCCATTTGTTCTAATTATTCTTTGAAGTCAGCTTTGCATCTATGAGGACTGAGTAGAGAAATGTGGTATTACAGGTGGTTTTTTTCAGAGTATCTAAGCATAAAAGCAATGCAGATGGGTTGGAGGGAAATGGTGGCTCTCATGCTGCAACTCTTCCATCTTCCTCGTTTCTTGTAGCCATGTGATTTTTGGCACTTCGCGTTAGAATGCAGCCCCCTTCCAAAATCAGTCAGCAACTTGGATTGCACTGTTGCTTGCTGCCAGTCTAGCCCCTTATTAAGGGTCAGATTCCCAGTAATCAAAACTGTAAAAACTATTTTCAGTGCTAATTGAGAGGGTGCAAACCTTTGCCATTTCTGCCTCTCTGCTCCTTTCTTTTTTATTTTTTTTTGTTATTTTATAATTTAATGAAAAGGTTTACTCTGAAGAGGAATATTAACATTGATATCAGTAATCTTAGACAATGGAAAGGTTTATCTGGCTGGAGTTTGAAATCTTTCTTGAGTTATTATGTTCCACTTACTCATAAAAGATACATTCGATTCCAGTTCATTTTTTTCATGTCAGCTTACAGTGCCAAATATTCAGTGCAGAAGCTATGGGATTATGTTGTGATATTTTATCTGAAGATAATCAAAAGAAACAAATGCTAATCTTTCCAGTATTTTGCAAAGCCCATTTGCTCATGTGAATTCATCAGATTACCTCAAAGGGAAAGCCAGGTCAGTTAAGTGAGCCTTTGCATTTTCCCCTCCATATATTATTTGTGTCTTGGGTTATTTTTGTATCTGATGGCTTATTCTTCATCATAGAATGTGGGTATTCTAATTAGTCTCCCCCTAGCTATTTTTATGTTGCTTTAATAGAAGTCTTATTCTTTAGAAATTTAACTGTAACTAACAGCATAACAATCTCCTTAAATTCCCTCAGTTATCTGTGAAGCATCTCAGATGAGGTGTCCAAACACTGGTGAATTCAACATCACTTTCCATGGTTTATTTGTGCCATGTGTAAGGGATAAAATCATGTTTCCAGATCTCTAAAATCCTTTAATGGGGAGGTGAATCTGCCAAATAAAGAAAACAAACTAATTTACTAGCTCAAATGTACTTACTCAAAACCAAGCATGGGGTTTGCTATTTGTAAAATGTATGAAAAGCATTTAATTAAGAATATAATTCGGTAGTATTTGTGTGTGTTTGAGAGGGACAAGCAGACAATTATTAGCTCACAGGGGAGCTGACTCACCAGCATGAAACTGTTCTTGATAAAATGAACTTTACTTTTGCTCTCTCACTAGTCTTATTAACTCTTTGCTGTTTGCACGCCTTATGTCTTCAGCTCATTCATTACTGTTTTGTAGAAATGGCTAATAATTCATTTCTGAAACTAAGTATTTCAGTCTTGCATGCACATTTTTGATGGGTTCAGATTTTTGAAATCTCAGTATGGGAAACTAATTTTTTTCCCTTCATGAATTTTTTTTTTGTTAAAGGATGCTGCTCTTGCTGTAAGTTGGAAATTGTCTTATGAATGGGACCCAAATGTTTTGAGTTGCTTGGCCTTTATTTATATTCTTTTTTTCTCTCCTTGTCTGGGAGATTTTAATTGTCCTAGAGTGGTACACAGGGTTTCCCAAACAGTGTCACTCAAAGACCATGAGTCTAACTTCAGGCTGAGAATTGCTTGACAAAATATTATGTGGGAGGCAGTTCAGGTGTTAGCTATGACGTGATAAACTGCATAATTACAACTTGCTGGTAGGAAGAAGCAATTATTACTTAATTTTGCACCTGATCTCAGCTAATCTTTGGTGATGATTTGAGGAACCTTGGATTCAAAATCTGTTGCAAACCTGGGGAGGTGGTTCAGTTAGGGGTGGAGAGAGGGTTGGAAGGGACATGAAAGATCATCTACTTTCAACCCCTGACCATGAGAATGAACATATTCCTCTAGACCAGGCCTCGCAGGGCCCCATCCAACTTGGTCTTGAACACTTGTGAGTTCTGGCTCCGGCTTCTTCTTCTCTCATCACTCTCCATCCCATCCACCAAGAAATGTGCCATAAATGCCCTAAGCTTGACAATCTTTTGGTTCTGCTCAGAAAGGATACATTTAAGTGAGCCACATGTGAGGCTTGCAAACAATTCAAAGGTTGCAACTTGCTCGTGAGCCATATTTGGGGTCAGTCTGTGATAAGATTTGGTGGGGCTCACTGAGTCCACAAAATATTTCCAATCAGATGGAGCAAAGAACAAAAACTCTTAGCAGCTTGAGTTACAATGGGAAAAGGATCAGAATGGAATTGAAAATTGTAACCCAAATTAAAACCCAGTTAATTGGGTACTTTCTTTTTTTTTTGCTAACTTCAATTACATTGAACTGGATTTTTGGATTTGAATATGTGAATTATCCAGTGCTCTTGTAGTGCAGACTTTTCTTTGTCCTTGCAATTTTTGAGAGTTCCAACACTGTAGGTACCATGTGTAATATCTCGTAATTGAGGATGAAAATTTGGTCCTTCTGTTCTTATTTCCTCACTCTCGTCTGTTGAACACAAATTCCTCCTACCACACCTGGGTGTCCCTTGCTTCACAGGTGCAGTGGATCCTACTGAACAGCAGTGCCGTGTCACAGGAGAGAGGAAACAGAGAGAGAACAGCTGGAAAACACAACAGTTTGAGACTGGAGTGATCCAGATGTACACGAAAGGACACTCTGCAAACCTGAGTCCCCTGTGTAGTCTTTGACAGATGCACTTTGTGTCTGAGCAGTGCTCTGAATTCACCAGAGCAATAGATGCAGACAGCAGAGGGGCTGGGAAGATGACTCACTGCATGAATTCACCTGTCATCTGGAATAGGGATCATAGGAAAGGCTTCAGCAACAGGGATAACAAAAAGGCTGCAGATTGCATTGGGCATTATTCCTCTTCCTTACCTTGGCAGACAGTCAGAGGCAGCCACTGCATGTGCTTCCTGCTTTCCAGAGACTGCATGTTTTACTTATGCATTTAGTTAGGGACTGACTTAATGGATACAGTCTGTGATGTTCAGGAATGGGTAGGGGACACACATTTAAAGTATATTATTTCTTTTTCCTTTTCCGTTGTGCAGTTGCCTTGCTTTTTTTTTTCCTGCTCCATGGTTTTTTTGGTGCTTTTATTAGTGCTGAGACCTGTGGTGCAATTCTACACCATGAGAGAGACAGACATGACTCTTGGGTGCAGTTTCAGGCACCACAGTATCTTTGTCGTTAGCAGCTGCTTTCTAAACAGCAATTTAGCATTTGAATTGGTTCAGCTGTCTTCCAGTCTTTCTATCTCCTGCTTCCACTTCATTATCCATTTAAATGTTAAAAAAAGGGATGTTCTGTTTAGAAATTAACTGTGGTGAAGAGCTACCTGGGACAGGGTTTAAACTGATATACCAGCCAGTATTTGTAAATTAGAAAAGAGACCGATTTAATCTACAGTGTCTGTAAAGATTTCAAAGATGTACCTTGGTCGTTAATTAAGACAATAAGGATGTCTTATAAAATTGCAGTTGAGAAGACTAATAATTCACTATTGAATGAAGCAAGGCAAGGTCGCTGTTCTAACATTTATATTCCTTGTATAAAGTGCTCCTACTTACATCAAAGTCGAGCTGATGGCCACAGAAATATTCAAGACTAGGAAATGCAGATTTCATACCTAAGATTTGAGGGCACACTAAAGAAACCCTGTAGTTATCTTTTTTATGTATTTGTTTGATTTTTGTAGACTGATTATTTCAGACAGAGTTAACTTACAGCACACACCTGGCTTGGGTGCTTGAGAGGAGTGAGTGGAAAAACGGAAGAACAACAGTGAAGGCTATAGATGTAGGGTTAGATACAGTATTGCTGTGCTGGGTTTTAGCTGTGAGTATCTGTATTGAAATTAATAGTGCTGTCTTTACTCTTTTTTTGTAGTTGTCTGATACAGAATCTGATTCTAATTCCTTTTATGTCTCAAAAATGTGATAAGGATGCCACCAAGACATTTGTACAGAAATCAGGATGGTAGTCAGTTACTTCAAAAATCAAAGATATTCAGCAAACATAAGTGGGGGATGGAAGGAAAAAGAAGTTGCAAGGGCAGAGACTGTAATACCATAGCAATATATGCCAGGACACGAGGTTAGTAGTGGTCCTGTGCCTGTGTGCTGTTGGAAGGGAGGATGATAAGGCAGGGTGGGAGTGCAGGCTTGCCTGCATGATTGTCTCCCCACTAAGGCAGTATATATATTAAGGCCATTTCTTTGGTATGTTTGTTTCTGTTTATGTAGACTCTGTGGTTTAAGATAGAAAGGCCCAACTTGAAATCAAAATGACTGACACGTGAGACACTTGAAACTTTTTGAAGATTATTTGTTAGGACTGTTAGAAAGTTCTGAAAATGCATCATTTGGGCAGGATCCCACTTCAGGAGAGATGGGTGGGAGAGGTTCCTGCAGACTCACTGGACATGCAGGTGCTTGGGCTGGTGTGATGCATGGCCTTACTTGTTTTTTTTTTTGTTTTTTTTTTAATCCAAGACCAGTGGAGAAAGGGGATCGAGGCTAATCTCCTCTGCAGGGGATGAGGATTGAGCAACCTGGTCTAGGGGAAGGTGTCCCTGCCTATGGCAGGGGTTTGGAACTAGATCATCTTGAAGGTCCCTTCCAACCCAAACCATTGTATGATTCTATTATTTCAGTCTTCTGCTTTTTATAAGTGACTGTTTTTGTTGATTTAACAGTCACTGTGGAAGGCATCATGGCCAGGTATGGGTGAGTTACAGTTTACAGTGTACACAGAAGAGGCAAACATCTACATGGAAGTGGACACATAAGAGACAAAGACAAACCCTCAGCCAGGTTTTCCTCTGCAAAACCCATGACACCTCTTTTAAGGGAGCAAAGTCCAGGGAACTCAGCTGGATCTTCCTGCCCTCCTTCCTCCTCCAGAGTGGTGAGGGTGTCTCCCTAGGGTGCCAGGAGTCTCAAAGGTTTCCTGAGCTGTGTCTGGCTGCCACAGAGAGTCCTGGAGCACCCATGTCTCAGAGTTTCCCAAAGCTTTGGTGGCTCCAAGGTATGAGGATGTGATCAACCCAGGTGCTGGCCCTGTCTGTCCCTGCGGTGGCTATTTGGTTTGTGGTGCACAGCATTGTGTCTATGCAGAGCTAGTTGTTCCTTTCCAGCTCTCAATGCTTGGTTTGTTTGCTGATGTGATAACCTGCTGAGTGTAAGATGTGTTTGCTTTCTTTTGCTGTAATTTTTTATTATTATTATTTTTTATAATTTTCAGTTTGTTTATGTGAAGCATGGTTACTATGAATCAGCTCCACTAAGGAAGTAAATCAAATGTTTATCGACAGTCTCCTGGGATTGCTGGCAAAATCCTAAGCTGCTTTACCAGCAGGGTAATGAATGTAATGTAACACTGCACAGTGTACCTTTCAAAGTTTCCATTGCCCATCATTTTCCTTAATTTTCACTAGCTGAAACACATGCAAGACTGCTCTAACATTTATTTCTCTTGCACCGAGAGACATAGCAGTACCTGTAGAGAATGGTGACAGTATCCTCTTTACAGGAAGTCTAAGCTGCTCAGAAGAATATTCATTTCAGGAATAAAAATCTCTTACAAGACTGATGTACTGCTGAAGGTCTAGAGCTGTAAAACAGACTGTATTTTACGGAAGAGATAATAGGCCTCTCAGGGCTAAGCAGCTCTTCTCTTGGCCACAGTGAAGGTCCCATTAGACATTTTCATTCTCTTTTTGGTTGTTCATTATCAGGTGGCCTGACTGAAATTATTGGAAAGGAGTTGAGGCAGCCATATATTAGTGGTAGGTAGAAAAATGAGTAAATTCACCAGATCGGTTATAACCAGATGAGTCAAACCCAAAAATGTCTAGGTAGAGATCAGATAAATCTGTATCTATATGCTTAGAACGTGAACCACCACACTGAGCCTTTGGGCCAAACAGCAAACATTTTGTCTGTGCAAGAATTACTGGCTCAGGAAGCAGTTTTTCATTTAACTGTGATGCATTGCCTCTTTGTGTGCTGATGCAATGCCTGAAAGCCTCGACTGTACTCGCTGGTAACTGGCATCAGACTGTGCTTTGGGCTGACAGCTGGGTAAAGGTGACAAGTCCGTATGAGGTGGTTCAGAGCAGTCGCTGCAGCTCCCCTCAGCCTCCACATCTATCACCTTGGGTCCTGGGGTTCTTACACTCTTTGTGAAAGCAAGCAAGTGTGGTTTATACAGCCTCTAGTGTGGGTGCTGCTCTGAAGTTTAGGCAAACCTCTTCTGGATTTTCTCTTTCCCACTTTAAAACTGGAGCCTGGTTTCCTCTGACGCAGGTGCTTTTGTTTCTCTGTTTACCAAAGGCATTAACTCTTGTGGAGGTGATTCAGAGCACTCACCTTAATGTTTTGGTCTGAGGTTTAACTCTGTGTGTTTCCAATAGCACTGAAATCTCACTGTAAAACCCAGTCAAAGCCAAGCAATCCCTTATGGAATTGCAGAGGTGTAGATCAGCCTTTGCCTGTGGGTACCATCACTGTTGGGTACGGCCTGCATATAGAAAAAGGGGTCTTAAATGTTTCTCCTATTATTTGTAAAAGCAAATCAACCCCCAATACCTATGGGTATATATATGGCAGAGATGGCTAGTTTAATTCACTGTGTGATGTTCTGATCTGTGCTGCATCCGTTTCTGGATCCAGAAGGGGATAAGCCTCTTTTTCCACTTTTTTTTTTTCCTTTTCCTTTTTATGCTGAGCCTCAAAGATGAGAAAGAGCAGGGTGCTAAGGCTGTGTTAGGTAAGCATGATGTTCTACCAGAGCATGTAGCAGCATCTTGCTTGCCATTAACAGCAGCCTTCTATTAGAGCACCATCTTAAACTTCTCTAGGGTTGTGCTGGCACCATCTGACAGAGGTGGTGAGATAAGAGACAGAGAAAGTAAGACACAATTTTTTAGTCGTATAGTATACAGAATGGGAGAATAAAACACAAATAAAACAATGTACAACTAAAATTGCAAGAGTAGTATACTCTTTATTGCACTCCTGCAGGTCAGATTGGAGTTTTATAATTTCACAGTTACTAACATGTGCCATGTCATCATGAGTACTTATTCTTTGGAACAGTATGGTCAAAATACCAGTAGTGATGGTATTATCGTACACAAGAAAATGAGTATCTTCCACTTGGTTCAGCCAGCAGAAGAACTTACTCAACTCTGACAAAATCTTTTTGGATGAGATATTCAGTGAGGTTATCTCTGATTTTTCAACTTTAATAGGTACTGAAATTGCTGGCTTGAATTTAAGATATGTAATAGTTGTATCAAAGCAACACAATTTGGCTTTGTACCTTTCCTGTAGATGAGCACATCCTTTTCTGTGTGACAGAACAATTTCCATCAGAGAAGGATGGTTTTTAGCTAATGAGTGCTGAAATTCTTATTCCCCTGCACATCCCTTCCCTGCATGGTGGCTGTTTTATGTGAGTACTTATGGGTGTACCGATGTTCTGGAGGCAGGTTCTGGTTGCTCACAGTGTAGCTTATATTTGGCTGTGAGTATGTTAGAATTTTAAACACATAGTGACAGTGATACTTTGTTTAAGGAAAGACTATTGTTAACTAACAACCCATAAGGGTTTTCAGTCATTTAAATTACAGTACAGGCTATATCCATGAACTGTAAACTAAGAGGATTTATATAAGATTATAATGGCTCCAGAGGAGCTGTGAAGTGAATAATCTGCATTTCACAAGTTGCACTACTGTGGTCTATTATGTCAATCCTCATCCACTTGTGACACTTGCTGTTGAGCAAATACTGTTATTTGCATCTTCACCTTGTCATTATGTTTTGTTAATTTTGAAAAAATGGACTATATTATAACACTATTTAATTTCTTAAAGTATGATGGAACAGAAAATCCCTTATAAGAGTAGTTTTGATAGCATCATTTGAAAAGATATAACAGCAATTGAGAGACCTCCTCCATATATCATGAGAATGGATAGTGAATAGCAGTACTCTGGTATGACAAGAGGTTCAAATTCTGCGTGGGGGTTATTTTAGAGAGAAGAAGAATTAGATTCCTTCTATGGCGTAAAGGAATGACAGGCACTTCTATTTTTTCATATCTGTTTATAACAGGATAAAAAACAGCTGCTAGGCAAAAACAAATAAAAGTAAAGAAGACCATGAAATTCCTTTTCCTTGGTCAAAACTCCCATTAGAGAATAAGCTGCTTGTTTATCTAAGAAGAAAATATTTCAATAGGTGTGAAAAGTAAGCAGAATTGCTTTGGGATTCTTGCTTTGTGATTGTGAAGGCCATGAGGACAGGCTTTTTCTTAGTTGCAGGCTATCCCAGACATGAATAGGTCCTAGCTGTAGGCCACCGTGGTGTTGACCATTGTCAGAGTCATGATGCTGTTCTAGAAGAAAGACCCTGGAGCGTAATGAATTATATATTTTCTCTGCTCCTACGAACATAATTTTGCCCCTAGTGGCGCAAGTCCTGCCATCTGCTTTGTGCTTATTTTGGTTACTAAAAAAAAGTCTTGTAAGCACTGTTGCTAAACTAACATAAATTTGTTGTGTTCCCCAGAGTTGGTGTTTTTAAAGGGGGCCTATAAGAAAAATGGGGATAGAATTTTTAGCAGCATCTGTTGCAATAAATAGAACAAGAGGTTTTAAACTAAAGGAAGGTAGATTTAGATTAGATACATGGAAGAAGTGTTTTAAAATGAGTGTTTTATAAACCACTGGAATGGATTGCCCAGAGAGGGGATAGATGCACCATCCCTGGAAACATTCAAGGCCAGGTTATATGTGGCTCTGAGCAACCTGATCTAGTGGAAGGTGTCCTTTCTCTTTGCATGGAACTAGGACTGGATGACCTTTAAGGTCCTTTCCAACCCAAAACTTCTATGATTCTCTAGGTTTACTTTCAGATTCAGATGTCAGGGAGGCTGGTGCTGGACAGGGTGGTAGCAAGTGCCAGGATGTATGTTGGGCTTTTTTGATGGCATCAGTATGTTTTTTAATAGGTTGATTCTATGGGTCATGATAAGAGATAGTGCGGTAAGTTCTGTATAAACCCTTGTTATCCCTTTAAGATTTTCAGCATGGAAGAATTGTGCATTCAGGGTACATTGAACAGTGCGCAATTGCAAAGATGAGTCAGCCTTAAAATCCTGAGTCTCATTGATTATACTGTCCAAGATAATTGAAATAGACTAATAATTCTGGCTATTTCATGTTACTATCCAAACTGGAGGGAGCTTGATTTGCAGTAGGGTTTCAGGACTAACTCTCTAAGGTTATGTTTAAGGTTATATTTAAGATTTTGCAATTTGGACACAGAAAAAAGAAAGTCCACCCTTACTGGTGACTTTGAAAATTGTGCATATTTCACTTCATAACATCACTTCATCACTTCTTAAAAAAAAAAAAGGATAAGCTCTTCTCATATGCATATGATTGTAGTTCAAGCATTATGAAGGTTTGGTGAGAGACGATTTTAACTTACTGATATTTCCTTTCTCAAAGCACTGAAGGTAATACAATAGAAAAAGTTGATATTCCCATTAGGACTCCATTCAAGTGCCTCCAGTTCCTGTGTGCTACAAAGGCATATTTCAGCTCACATTTGGCGCTTTCTGCATTTCTCTTCTATGTTGGAACTCCTACAGAGCTATTTCAGTGTGCTGTATGGGCTGTCCCACATCTGTAGGCAGTCTGCTGGGCTGTCCTTAGCAAGGGCCTCATTTCCCTGCTTTCTGCAGAGAAAACAATTTATCTACTAGACAGCCTCCTTCATGACTGTGTAGTATTGTTAAGACATCACCTTTTAATTTCACTTACACCTTTTTATATCTTTTAAAATGCTAATGCTTTAAGGCACTCACAGTTAGCATTTTTCTCATTTTGAATTCCTTCAGAAGAAGAACCTATCTTGGTAAATGATATTTCAGTTTCCATGGTGCTCCTTATTACAAGTAGCTGTTCTTTTCATCACCGAATGGTGCAATTTTCATTCATGCTGAAATATCAACGGTAACATACAGCAGCAAATTGTTCCTGTATGATCCCTGACATTGTGGAATCTCTCCTGCTCAAAATTAAATGTCAGGGAATTTAACAAATATGAAAAATCTGGCTCTTTCTATGCACACACACACACAGACATACGCTTCTCCCTGCATTCCACTGTGCACCTAAGCATTTACCTTCCTTTATTACTGTAAGGAGTCATTAATATGCTACCAACGATGCTTCCTAAAAAGTTTGGCTGAGGGGGTGTCATTCTCTTCTGTACCTTCAGTGGAGTCGAGTGAGATGTTTTGTATTCAGGTTGCTTGTTCCCAGATTCTGAACTTGAAGTGCTCATTTTGGGAATGATAGCAGCATTGCCAGCCTGTTCCCTTGCATTACTCAAAGTGTTGCTTTGTCATTTGCTGTGGCCTAAATCAGAAATATATGTCCTCAGCACAGACAACAGAAATACACACAGATCAAGGCAGGGCTCTGCTTTCACCCCAGCACTGCTGCCTGCAAACACTCAGGTACTTGCAGGAGTGTGGGGAGGGTGCTGTGAGAGGCAGCATGGTTTTTAATGGGATTTCTTTCACAACCACTGTAATCTCTTTCCCTGACCATGATATCATTGTTATGTGGTAGCTGCTGGCTTAGGTTTCTCAGCTATGTGGCTTGATTGGCACATTTCCCAGCTCAGGTTCCCTTGTTTATAGTTCTAAGTATCCTACTCCCTACCCCACTAGCTACTGCCACAGCTCAGTCTTTCCCAAGAAAATGAATCTGCCTAGAGAAACTAGATCCTGTTCATAAATCAGGTGCTCAGGAAACTAATAATTTAAAATTCCCAGGAGAGCCGCCTGTAATAAATAAAACTACTTTAAATACACAATTACATCACTCCCTTCTTTTTACATTTAAGTCTGGCAGTGAGGTACCTGTTGGTGTGCAGCAGTTAAGAGAAAGTTCGACCCACTGCCCCATGCTAAACAAAGCCACTTGCAGGAAGTGCTTTGAATTGAGCCTCTGCCCTATTCCCTTTCATTTCCATACAGGAGCTTGATTGAGGCAGGTGTTTTGTTTTTACAGCCCTATGTCAGGTTTGTGCTTATGGCTTCCTTGCCTTTGAGCAACACCATGATTTATTAGTGCTTCTCACTGTAATCTACACTACTGGCCATGCTGTGAGCACTTCCAACAAATAGACCTCAGATGAAAATAAAGTGCTGGAGCTTGTGAAAGAGCAGAGGTGCTCCTTTCATCTCCTGGTTGAGAGGGAGCTGGGCAATAAATGTAAAATCTGAGGTTTTGCATCTCTGGTAGAAAAGGTCACAAACTTCCTTCAGTACCTTAAAGTTTCCCACAAATGAAATACAGCAAGGGTGATGTTAAATGATGGTGTTAGGTAGAAACATGGAAGTAATTCATCAGACTCAAGTATTTGTATTTGAATCCTCTGAATTTAGACTATGCTGCTTTTTAAAAGGAATGCTTTTATGAGAGTGACAGACACCCTTTTAATTACAGGTCCAGCCTAAGCCCCATCTTTATTGCAATATCCTAGATAAACAAGCATTGTTTTCTGAGCATCTTCACTGCCATTTCAGGTTCTGCAATGTTAAATGCAGAGCCTTTGATAGAGATCCTGCTGAGCTGGTGCCCACATTTCCGGGCACCTGGCTGTTCTCTCATTAAGCCTCCCAGATTCTCTAATTATAAGCATACCTGAGTTCTAAGGAAAAGCCTGGCTTCATGAAGCTTATGACTATTGCAATAGAAAAGAAAATCCAGCTTAGGTCCTTGGGACTTTTGGGTTCTCAAGAGAGATGTAATTTGGTGTCAAGTTATGGTGCAAAATATAAGCCAGGTTTGATTATTCACGTCTTTTGGAAAGAGGTGTAAACTTTGTACAATATGTTTAGCAACTGAGGTAACATAAAGATGTTAATACTGGCACTTGATGGACACATAGAAATAAAGTTGACTAAGAAATCCTAAGGGATGATTGAAATTTTATGTTTGAAGTCTGTATTCCGTTTCCTTTTTTAAAGAGATCTTTAAAATTAGCCCCCATAGTAGCTCTGTGTGCTGCCTATTGGACTCAGTTTCTGGCTCCTAACACTACTCACATGTACAGGATGATGTACAAGAAATGTCTAAGCAGAGACCGCACAGCTAATATTTAGTGCTGTAACCTCAAAACTTCATTGTGGATTTAGCTGTCATCTTTGATGTCTGCTGTGTTGGCTTAGTTTTCTTCGGGAATGCCAGGAATGCTATGCATTGCATGTGAAAAGATTCAGGAACCTGCTTGAACATGAGGGGTGTCTCTGGCTGGTAGTCAAAGTTTCAGAGGAATCCATTCTGCCCTTCAAAGAAAAGTGTTTTGTAACAGGTGTTGGCTTGATAAGGTGGGGTTTGGGCTGTGACGTAAATGCATATGGCACTCTGGTTTGCCAGCCTGAGTTCTACACAAAGAGATCACAGCCAAGTTTAAATCTCTCTTAAAATAAAGCAAATCCCCTTGTGAGGGTAACAGCTATTCTCAGTTTCTCACGGACTGTTGGCAGATCTGCTTCTACTTGAGACTTTAGCTGGGAGGATTTGCCTGGAAGGAGATGCTATGGAGAAGAGTGTTACCCTGTGCAATGAATACCTTTCTAAGTCTTAACTTTTAGACAAGGGAGTATTTACACTAATTCATTTTTAAGGAAAGTCTGCTGGAAGGAGTACTGAAAACATTTGAGAAGTTGATAAAATTTCCTGCCCTTTTCAGCGCACAGTTTGACCCTTTAGAGTCAGTTGGCCATGGAAGACCCTATTTATGAGCTGTAAGCAATTATAATATGAACCAGTGAAAAACACTGTGAAGAAAACAAGTAATTAGCACAGCAGAAGCTCTTTTCTTCTCTTGCTAGGGGATAGAAGGGAAGAAGGTTTTTAAATGCAGATGGTGGCCTGATTCTTCACTCTATCATCCTGGTGTAATCCTGCTGTGTCTCTGCAAAGTCAGAGGTATGGAACCAAAGCATGGAAATGAAGAAGGGAGCCCTTTAACACTCACTCCAGCAGTACCATCCATGGATGATGTGATGGTGTAAATGAGAGTGCAGCATAGTAACTAGGCCTTTCTTTTTATCAGTTCTCCTCTCAAAATCAAAAAGATCAAAAGATGATGAAGAGAAGTTAAGTAATTGAACAGTGTCTGAACGGCAAGCCCACAGACAGCAGCTCTGATCTGGAACATAAGGATAGAACATATTGGGAGGCAGTGAAGGGGGGAGGAGGTGATCTGCTGAGGGGAACTTTCACTACAATAAATGAAATTATAATAGCTTATTGCTGAAGTCAGCTGTTGCTGAGACACTTATTAGAATTTACAGATACATGGATTCGAGAGGTGCTGTGATGATTCCCATCCCTTTTGCCTCTTTATTCCTGGCTTTGATTCAATCCTGGGAGGTGGCCTACTTTTAAGTTTTGCATTCTCCTTTTGTCCTAACAGATGGATGAGATTGTATTTTTTTTCATCTGTTGACATGGTGAGAACTATTTGGTCCCTCCAGTCTTGTGGTCTGTCTTGTAGGCTGCTTTGTGCATGAAAAATGTGTCAGGGATAAGTAAGTTTGTATCAAAATGTACTGCTTTACTGTCCAGGTTTTGTGATTGCCACAGCTCACGGAATGAGTACCTTGGAATGCTGAGGGATATAGGTTGGACTCTGGAATGCAGTCCTTACTAAGGCAAGCCTGTATGTCTTCTAATCTTGCACTAAAGTCCTGGGAATATTAAATAACCAGGGTTCTCTTGCCACTCTCTGTATTTGGTTACTTCTTTCCAGGGTCAAATTACTTGGATAACTTTGCTTTTGTGACTTCGTGTACCAAGATTTGGCCCTATGGGCAGTGCAGTGAATGATTGGATTTTTTTAAGAGTGCCAAAATCTGGAAAGAGTTAATTTGGAAATTTGCTTAGAAGATTGCAAATGGTGAATAAATTATTGCACAAGGGATATATGTGGTACATTTTCAACTAAAGAAATAAAGCATAAATAATATCATGCTCATGAAACCCAAGAAAATGGTTGCCTGGAAATCATGTGGAATTAGGTCTTCCTCTGTCTTCCTTTTTTCTATTTTCTTTTAAAATTTATATGTAACAGAAAGTATCTTACACAATTTCCCTAGTACAGTAAAGATGTAGTTTCATCTAAATTTATCAGTAATTGATTTATTTAGACCTTGTTATTTATGTTTCTTGGCTGGGTCCCACCAATGTAGCTTTGTCCAGGACAGTGGACTGGAACTGAGCATCTGTAGAACCAGGTTTTGAAATGGATGCAAGGAAGGGATTTTGGAATGGCCTCAAAACAACAAAAGATGTGGTGACAATGTGTTTCATCCTTGTGAACTCAGCTAGCTTGGTGGAATGTATTTGTGTGCTTGTCATTTCATAGAAAGAGAGCCCACAGTGGTCACAGCCCTTAGTGCTCACTATTTGTTGTTATAAAAGTTGTCATTAAACTGGGAGGTGTGCTGTAGATTTCTGGGAATGTTCCTCAGCTGCTTTATTGACATTGTTGCTCTTATCTCCAAGTTCTTGCTCTGGCTTTCTTTGTCTTTTTCCTTTTCTCTTTTTTCTCTTTTTCCATTCTCTTACTTGCTCTGCTCTGTGTTTTTTCTTGCAAAAATATTTGTAGGAGGTAGAGACATGCTAGAGATGATTGTCAAAAGATCTATGATTCTACAACACTGAAGGTTAAATCCAAAACCCAGTGGTTATGCTGATTAACTGAACCATCTGCCCTAGCTCTTGGGCCCTTTACAAGCTCTAGAGAAAGAAATTTGCTTCCAAGTCATATACAGCATTGCTTGGCAGTGCCTTTGAGCCCTGTATAACACAGGATGGGCTAGCTGTATTCCCAGTGCTGAATTTCTCTGTGATGGTAGGCTCCTTGGTGACTCTTTTTCTGGGAATGACAAGGTAGATGTGCTTTTTGTTCAAGCTGCTGCAATTCTTCATTATGGTTGCTCTGTATATAGGGCAAAAGGGGAAGATTTAGCTTTGAATAGTAGCTAGGGGTAGGTAAGTCTTAAAAGGTGTAGAGATTTAATTCTATTTTAGTCAACATTCAGATGCATAGAAGCTATTCTAATTGTGTCTCATCTGCTTCTATAAAGACTTTTTAATTATATTGACAGTACTTTCCTGATTTGGATTTCCTCAGGTTCATTTTGACACTGATTTTCCTCAAATTACTGGGAGAAGGGATGAGTATTGCAAAAAGACTTCCTTGGAAGCAGGTTTCTGTTCTGACCCAGGAGCAGTCTGCTTGAATATCATCTTGACAGTAATGCTAAAGACATTTCCAAATAATTGTGTAGGTTTGGAGCTGATATCAAGGCCAGGTTTGATGGGGCCTTAAGCAACCTGGTCTAGTGGAAGACGCCCCTGTCCATGACAGGGGGATTGGAACTAGATGATCTTTAAGGTCCATTCCATCTCAAACCATTCTATGATTTTGTGATGATTCTATGAGCAGCACCTCAAGGTCTATTCAAACAGCTTGTTTGAAAAGAATTGTTCTTTATTTTGAAATCTGTTGACATTTCACTCTGAGATGAGTGCAAAAGGAAAGCACTGCCCTGTGTAGTAGAGCCAGTAGCCACCTCAATGCAAGCTCAAGTCCTGGGCATGCCTTAAGTAAAGGAGGTATTGCAGTCTCCTGTATCTGAGCATGCACTGTGCTATGTTTTTTAAGCCATTGACCATTCTGAAATCATTATCAGTTGGATGAGATTTTTTGATTTGTTCTAAGATATTTTCCCCCTAAGAAATGTCTTGCTGATATGCTCAAGTTCCCCATCAGAAATTTTAACTTCAGTGAATCAAAATCTTAAAACAATCTTAAAGTGGAAAATGGGGGGGGTGGGGGGGTGGGGGTGGTGTGGTGTTGAATTTTCTGTCTCCTTCTAGTGCAAATCTCTCAGCTGTGAGGCAGCTGTGAATTTGCATTATATGAGAAATATGGCTTATCAGTGGTCTGACACCCTGTATTGTGTGTGATTCATAGGATGTAGAAGTGAAAAGGTGAAATCTGTATCAATAGAGGCAATTTAATGAAGAATAGACCTTAGGTATGATTTTTCTTATTTAGAGAGAAGATTTGGATGTCTCGAATATCTAAAATATTCCATGAAAATTGGTACAGTGATCCTTCAAGGAGAGGATGTAATCTTTATTGGTAATGGTATTACAGTTTTTATCCCAGTGCAGTGACTGCAGTTCATACCGGAGAGTCTGATAATGGGATCCTGTTGCAAATTGGGAACTGCCTCTTAAATTGGATAGATAGAGAAGACACGATTAAAGCTCTCACTTCGTGGTTTTACATATGGTTCGTGTGTGTCTGTCTGTACTTTCAGGTGACTCGAGGACCAGGTGTGAATATGAACGGAGGTGTCAGTGAGAAATGAACCATACCGTATTGCTCCTCCCTGAAAGCTTGAAGCTGAACTTTTATTTTTGTCTAAGTCTGTCACTGAAAGCAGTGACTAATAAGCAGCACTTGGAAAGGGTTGTGGGGGCATACAACAGGCGTCTGAAGGCTCGCTCCTGCCAGGAGACAAAAGGAGGTGCAGCCTGAGAGCTTGCTTCCCTCAAAAACAAGGACTCGGGAGCTTAGAAGTCACAGCATCCCTTGTGCTGCTCCAGGCACTGAGTTATGATTTGCAGGCTTTATAATGAATAGTGCTTGCTGACTAGTTCTGGCTTGTTTAGGGGTTTTATTCTTCTCCTGAGTGTGTTTTTTTCTGTTGGTATTACTATCCAAGGGGGTTTGTGCTCCTCAGCATAACAAGGCATGACCTTCAGTGCTAAGAAAATGGTTGTGTTTGGAAGCATTACTTTTTTCCCACCTTAGTTTTAGTAGCCATTTTGTTTTATCAAGAATGAGATTTAAATAAGATATGAATACAGGGTGTTTAGTAAGAGTTAGAAGGAACAAAAGTAGTTTGTTAACAATATGGTTTCAGTAATTTAAGTGGTGTTTGTGAAAATAGTCCAGATTTGTTATCTTTGGCTGGAAATATTGTTTTTATGGCTGGAGTAAGTGCTGATTTATCCAATAGCCTGGTGGTTGAAGCATTCATCTGTGATGCAGAAGATATAGTTAAAATCCCTGTTCTGAGAAGCTTTGTGTCCATGTATCCCTACCTTGAATCGGATGCTAAGAGGATTGAATTTAATTTATGCCCAGGTCAGGTAAGAAGCTTAACTGAACTGGTTTCAAAATATCTGGCAACTGACCTACAAAACCTGATTTTGCACATATTATCAACTCAAAGAGCTTCAGTATTTCTTGAGTCCATAACTGTGGGTTTTCCAGCAATACAGCACCTGTATTCTGAGCTGTTTGCTATCACCTTCTACTCAACAAGTACATTGCACAAGCTGATTGGCTTCCCTTTTTCCAGTTTCTTCACCTGAGAACACATGCATGAGGTAGCTGTGGGTTAATGCAGTATCCTCTTGTCTACCCAGATTTGGTGTTACATTACAGCATGATCCTCTTACCTACCTATGTGTCTGGGTTAATGGTAGTATTTGACACCATGGTGGACAAGATGTGCAACAGTGATACTGTCCTGCTTTACTTATTTATAAATAAATACATTCATTTATTTAGTCTCAGTTTAGAGCTTCTTTTTAGCTCTATATAGGCATACTGTTGTAAAGGATTTGTTTGAGAAATAAGGACTGGTAGTAAAGAGAATCCTTAAATTCTGACCTGGCTGTGTTTCTTTGAGAAAAATATCAGAAAAGTGTGGATCTCTGTGTTGGTTTTCAAAACGCCTTTTCCTTTGAGGTGATTACAATAGTCCTTTAGGACTGTGCTTGTGATCTCTTCTGGAACACCAGAATTCCTAGTTCTGTCTCTCCTTTCTTCCACCTGATGGGGTGACCTTCACAATGAAGTTCTCTAAATATGGCAGCTTCTCCATTGCTTCAAAAGTAACCTTAATACAGACAACTGGGGGGAACCAGCTGTGAAGCAGCGAGGGAGCTTATATACTGCAACTCTCAGCCTTGGAATTAAAGGACCAAATATTAGTCTTAGATCTCAGTCTTCTCGGTGTGATGCAGATAGCAATAATATTAAGTGGATCGAGACTAGAGTAATACTTGAAGCATCTGGGTTTTTCTTCTGACTTGAACATTTGTCTACAGTGTGGCTTTTGAGAAATTCACTGTGCCTCTGTTGCTCTTTTTTAAAATAGAAATAATTCTGCTTTTTTTTTTTTTTTTTACTAGAAGGACATGCTATATAAAATTTTGGCATTATTATTTTTTTGTTATTTTTCTGTCTTTTAGCTGCCAGGGGGTTTGTGATATTCAATACTGTTTGTGCTTTGCTAACAGTGCAAATTTGTGCTGTTTCTATTTCTGTATCATATTCTCCTCTCCTGTTCCCCTGAATAGTGAGAGAGATAACTGGGATATGGTAAAGTGTGCAAGGGAAGAAAAACACAGAGGAGGAAAGGGCAGAATTGCACATGCTGGATATTTTGGCATCCAGGAGAAGATGCTGAACACTTCCAGGTAGTCAGTCATGGAGTGCCAGTAGGTTTTTTGGAGATGCCACTGTGACTGCTCTCTTGTTGGAGAGCTGTATCACCTGCATCTGTCATCTTAGCCTTACTGCTGATTCAGGCACTGATAACTTCTGCCTTCCTGTTAGGTTCACCTTGCAAGTCAATCGGAATAGACAGCTCAAATGGGCCATATTTCTTGTATTGGAAACATGGGGACCACAGCCTCCTGGTGTCCCCAAAGGACTTCTCCATAAAAAGTTTTCTCATCTCTTCATTGTAAACCTATTTGCTTTGCCTAGATGTTTTTGTTTTGGGTTTTTTGTTGTTGTTTTTTTTTGTGTGTGTGTGTGTTTGTTGTTTTTTTGTTGGGTTTATTTTTGGTTTTGTTTTTTTTTTTTTACTGGTAGTTTCTAATTATGATGTTTCAGGATCACCAAATGTGCATTCACCATCATTAGTGGCTTCTTCTCATGTCGTTTGTTTCATGTTCAGGGGCTAGCAACCAGATTGCAAAATAATGAGCTACCTTGTGTATTTCAGAAACATACCCCTCGCAATATGCATTTCAATGATTATCGTCACAGTTGGCTATGTGTTAACAAACGTGGCTTATTTCACTACAATCAGTGCTGGGGATTTGCTGCTTTCAAAAGCTGTAGCAGTGGTAAGTTACAGAAGAAAAATACAAAGCTGTATCCCTGCTGCAGTTGTGTTTGTTGATATATTCTTATTTCCAGGGGAAAAAGACTGGGTGGACACATCCAATCAGGTTTTTGTATGGCACCACTTATTAGCCTCCCAGTGAAATAAGTCTGATTTTTGACTGATGAGTGGGATTGTACTTAAGACCATCAACAGCATTTATAATGTAACATTGGACTGTATTTATTTACCTCTTATAACAAAGTCAATAGGACTTAATTTTTATAGCCAGGTACGTGCTTGAAAAATTCAGTGCTAAATTGTAAGCTCAGCTCCTGGGAAGCAGGAATCACATGTATTTGTTGGAAGTGGGAGCTCTGAACTATCTTGTGTAGCAAGAGACAGTCACACTGTCTCTGCACAATGTGTGTCCTGAGTAGTTAGGAAGGGGATTGCTGTGAATACTGGAGCTCTTTTGGGAAGAAGTTACAAGGCAACCTGGCTAGAAAATATTGCTTTAGTTGTTCTTGCTAAATTGTGGTGATAACACTGATTTTTATATTTATGGTATTTGAGTCACAATGAGGACATAAAAAATTCCATTTCCTTTCCAGTAGTGAGACTGCCTGTGGCTATTTCAGTTTACGTGGCTTTTGAAAAACAACCAAATTCTGTAGCTAATGGGAGATTTAGAAAGAAAACATTCTGTAAGCATGAAGAAAATCGTGCATGTCTCCTGTGGTGCTGCAAGCTCCAGTTAAGGCTCTTCTGCTAACCTAGAACACTAAAGCATGAATGGATGGACTATACCACTGGGTAGCATCGGCAGAGTACAATGAAGGCTGTAGAAGAAAAAATATGTATGCAGATCAGACCTTGATCCATTCAGGCTGGGTCTTCTTCTTTGGAGTCATAATAGTCTATATCAATATAAATCAGGGCCTAACTCCACCTCCTCAGCATTGCTTCAGCTGGTGATCTGCCTCACACCATCAGCAGTAGGGGTGGGAGAGCTCAGCTGTAGTATCTGTGGTGTCACAAAAGAAGAGGCAGCAGCACAACTTTCAGTGAGGGATGCAGAAAAGGGGTATAACTAACACTTACCACAATAATTTGGTAATAGAGTACAATTCCTTTCCTGTTTTATGAAAAATCACTGTATATTTCTCTCTCCTCTAACAGACCTTTGCTGAGCGACTAATGGGAAAGTTTTCTTTAGCTGTACCAGTATTTGTTGCTCTCTCCTGCTTTGGATCTATGAATGGTGGCGTTTTTGCTGTCTCCAGGTGAGCATTGCTGATATTACTGGGGGCGAGTGCTTGGGATACACAAGAGTAGGGTTCATTCCTTTAGCAGGGTATGAAAAATGACTGCAGTATTTACTAGATACGGGCTTCTTCTCACTTTGTTCCTGTTGACTTCAGTATATTATTGTTAAAATCCTTTGAATGGTTTGGAAATGAACCCCTTAAGGGGATACCCCTTAATTAATGGCTCCTTTTTACCTGTGAAGAAGGGAAGTTGAAGGGAAAATTTTAACTAATTCCAAATGCCAATCAAGGGACATATTCAGAGATTACTTTGATTTCTGCATAAGGGTTTCTCCTGCTAGTGTTTTCATTCAGAATACCTCAAACCAGGCTAAGAAGTGTTGCTGTGCTCTGTGACTTTCATGAGCCACTTTGCGTAGCCAGAGTAATGAGCACATTTAAAGTCTGTCCACATTTATTTCCCACCAGGATGTTCTTCGTTGCATCCCGTGAGGGTCACCTTCCGGAAATTCTCTCCATGATTCATGTCCGCAAGCACACTCCTCTGCCAGCTGTCATTGTTTTGGTAAATCATACAAACAAATGTTCCTGCACTAGAATTCATATTACAGACTTGCTCTGGAGGATTCGAACAGAATTTGGGCACTGCTTGAGTCTCATTTATTAATGTGTACATGCGCTTTTGGGGAGGGCAGAGGACAGGAAAAAGAGGAATGAGATTTGGGACTTGTTCTTTTTCTATCATCTCCTTCTTGCTTCCTTGTCGGGGTACTTGACTGCCTTTCAGTGCAACCTAATTTATGTCTTACTGCTCTGTATTTCTAAGGACCTGCTAGTGATGAGCTAGTTCCCTTTCAGAGAAACAAATTCCAGTTAAACAAACAAAAAGGGATTCAGTTAGCTGAAAGTGCAGCTAAACACCAGCATCTGGGAGCACCCTAAAGGCTCATTATACTACCTTATAGTGAAAAATGCAAACAATTATGCACTAAGATAATGGAGGGGAAACCCTCAGCAGTACAGTGTAGTGGTGATTAAAAAAATGAGAGAACATGTGCCTGGGAAATAGTCTGAGAATTGTCTAAGGAAAACCACTGGTGTTCTCGTGGAAATCTTAATACTGATTTCCAAAATAGCAGCAGAGGTAAATGTTGGCTGTGTGTTTGCCTTGCAGACTAATTTGTATGGTAAAACATTAGGACTAAATGTCAAAATATCAACCTCAAAGTTCAGTTTGCATAGTGCCAGAAAGATTTTCACTTTACTTGCAGTCTTCATAACTGTGGGTGTTCAGCCTCTTTTTGGGTTCAGTGCCTGTAATGGATCTGGATGGACCTCTGCCTCTTTAGGGAGTTCCAGCCACGGCAAAAGATGCATCTTTGAGTCTCCACTAGTAAGATCTGATGCTTCTACTGGAGTTTAAATCAGTTTTTGCCTATAAGCCCACTTCTGAAGTGTCAGCTGAAGTATTTTATATGTGTGCCTACAACACAGGCTTCCAAATTTTAAAAATTAGGCTATGTAATTATGGTGAAAAGTTTTAATAAAATTAATTTTCCAGAAGCATTTAGTTTACATTTTATTTTTTGGGTGAAGTAGTCATACCTTTTGAGTAAATTGCATTGACTGTTTTGTGTGGAATGAAATGCACAAATGCATTAATATATGATTTTTTTTCTGAGACATTTTCTGCTATTGTACATTGTCCTGTTACACTAGTGCATTGATTTCCTTTGAAAATGTCAGTTTGTCATATGAAGATGGTTTTTCTTCAAAGATTGCTATTTTTTATCTTGCTTTATTGCAAACAGAGAAGCTGCAGGATATGTTATGCATCAATAGTCTGTGTTTTAGCATTTCCCTATTTTATTTCTCCTGCCAAGGTCTACACACTGTAAGAAAGGAAAGGGCACTTAAGGATAAACTGAGAAAATGAGCATGTGCTTGTGGCTTGATAGATATAACCCCCCACATTTTTAGGAATTAAGAAGTCTGTTTATATATGTATGTTGTTAAAAAAACTTCCCAGTCTGATCATACACGAGATTCTCTGGCAGTCACACTCTGAACACTAGAGACTTTAACTGCTGGGACCGAAGCCCACTCATGGGCAGTCAGACCAGGTTTCCTCATTGGTTCGACCCCAGTGGAGTCTCAGATGTCTAATTCCTTAAAGCCATTTATTCACGGCACAGCAACGCAGGAACAGGTCGAGTTGGTACCTCCAAAGAGGGACCCCAACAAAGGAACCCCCTACAGTCAACCCGCGCTCAAGCCTCTCTTTCTCTCAAGTCTTTGGTTCCCTCTGTGTCCATTCACTTCGCTGGCATCCTCCCGGTCGTCATCTCCTTTGTTATCCAAAACATCGGAAGTTCCCGGCTCCTGCTGTGTCTCACAGTGTCCATTCACCTGGCTGGAGTCGTCTATCTTTCACGTTCTTTGTTATCCCAAAAGTTGGCAATTCATAGTCTCTTGTCTCGGACTGCTACCCAGAGCTCAATCTGCATTTCAATCTGCATCTCAGCCTGCCGTTTGCAACCTCAGCGACCTGGGCAGGATGTATTTCTCAACAATGTCCTGGTATCCAATAGAGATGTGTGTAGCAACTCCAAGAAATCATGCAATCTGATTGTAAACCTACTTTATTATATTTTTTCTCGATAGCTGTCCTTCACTTACATTATCGTTATAACTTGCATTATAGTTATAACTGAGATTTTAAACTTTTAGGGGCTGAGTCTATAGAGAAAAAAAATCTTACCCAATATAATTCAGTGGTAAAATTTCCTTTGACATTTACATAGAAGCAGTTTGCTTAATGTCAGTGTGTAAAGAACCAAGCACTTTATAAGTCATTAGAGGCTGGAAGCCAGAGACCGACATCTGAAATATTGATTCTTCTGGTTCAAATCCATGTTGTCTTCACTTCTTTGAAAGCAGGAAAGAGAGAGAGACTGAGAATCTAGGTAATTAATACAAATTAGTTTTCCTTATGTAAAGATTTATCCCAGTGTTTCACTGCATCTGCAGTTGATTTCACCTGTTGTCTTGTTACAAACATAAAGGCTCTCACTGCCAGGATCTTCCCTCTTGCTGAAGAATAAGGGCTATGGTGAATTTGACTCATTCCTTCATTCCTAAATGCAAGGACATATTTTGTCCAGATTTTACTTAGATTCCAGTAGCCTACACTAACTATCTAGCTCAAAACATAACACTCTAGTTTATACATAGGCTTTTGCCTGCCTCACAGAAGCCTTGTATCTCAGAACAGCTTTTTAATGAGAAAACGTATTTATTTGGGTGTGCCTCTCTTGTTCTTTAGTTGCTGCCTGAGTGGCAGTAACTGCTTCTTTCTGCTTAGAAATGTTTGCATTTACAATGTGCAATAAGCCACCTTTTTCCTTTCACAAAACACCTACAAACCTCTGCTTTCATATGATCAGATGTGACCAAAATTTAAGTGCTCTTATCGTTTGCATCGATGATGAGTGAATAAACCTGCAGTGGGCTAATATACTTGTCAGGTCTCATGAGAATGCTCAAGTATTTTTGGTGATGCAGTGGGCTGTGTGCCTATGTATTTGTCTGAGTCACAGGGGACAGATTTGTATTGACTATGTGTGGCCACCCAGGACAGATATATATTGATCCACCGTGGTCTCAGGGGACAGCTGGGCATTGATCACACACCTGATTGCATGACAACGGCAAGCCTGAAGTCTGTGGCACTCAGGTGTGTGCATAACGCTTGTCCCTGTGGAAAAATTTGACATCACTACCGTGAAATAATAGAGATCGATCTACTAAACCCCTCTTATGCTTTGAATTTCTTTTTCAGCATCCTCTCACAATGATAATGTTATTCAATGGGGATCTCTACAGCCTCCTGAATTTCCTCAGTTTTGCCAGGTGGCTTTTTATTGGACTAGTCGTTGCTGGCTTGATTTATCTCAGATATAAACGTCCTGATATGCCTCGTCCTTTCAAGGTAACCTCTGCTCTCCATTGTTTTACATGAATCCTCTCCCTTCCCTCTATCCTATAGTCAGACAACAAAGGAGAATTTTCTGATGTAGGAAGCTAACCTCTGTTTCCAGAAAAACGGAGTTAAGATAAAATAGTCTTTTGCACTGAAGGCTCTCCAAGCATTTTCCTGCAAGCTCCCCAAATAAAAGCCTGAATAATTTTACTACCAATATTCATGTCAGGCATAAACATTGGTATAAAACATTCATGTAATTGCCTATCCAATATCACATATGCTAATTTTTTGTGCAAGTAAGTGATTATTGCTATTATTATAATATTTGGGACTCACAGTAGATTTGCAGACAGAGGTATTGTGAACCCAGAAAGAAAATGCTAATAGTTCAGCCCATTGAACTGTAGCTGTTTTCGGCTTGGTTCTGTCATTCTTCTTGCTTATTTTAAGTAACATCCTACAAAGTAAGTCATTGCATTGTGTACCCAGAAAGATAATATCCATCATAACAAAAAATGGAGGAATATATCCCCATTTAGATGCTACCAAGAAGCCTGTTTTGTGAAAAACTAAGAATATGTGCTGCTGCACATGTTCTTGTAGGTGTATCTGTAAATAACGAGATCGGCAGCACAACCTATTTTGCTTTGATTAAAAGCAAAAATGCTTTGACAGTGCACAAAAGAGGAACAGTAGTGCTTTGAGGCATGAAAGGAAGAGAACAATCTCCAAGGAATTCTTCAATTCTCCATTACACTCATAAGCCATGCCTGTAGGCGGTTCCTTCAGAGAGGTGCTAACAGAGTGATTGTAATGGTGTTCTTGAAAACTGAGTAAATAAATTTGATATTGTTACCTTGTGTGCTTTCAGCAGTGACACTGATAATGGTATCACTCATACAGTCAGAAAATGCTTTTTCAGTGGCTATCAGTTGCATAACACTATTGGATATTTTTATCCTAGTCAAATTGGCATTTAATTTGCTCTCTTCCTGCTAGATTTTGATTTTTACCTTAGGAAGAAAATCAATATGTTCTTAATAGTTTTAAAAGGTGACTTGAGCTCCTGGTTGTGTTTTAAAACATTTTCTAATAGGTAATTATCAAAGTGGAAATCTTTACTGTGTTTAGAGCTGTTTACTTATCTACTGGGGGTTTAGAGAAAGGACTTTTACAACGTAACTTATTTACAGTCCTTACATTGTAAAGGATGTAAAACACTGAAGTGTTTTAGAATGTAATTAAGAGACTTCTGTGGTACTCACTGCATAGCACTTTGCAGGGCTTGGCTTCTGCAGTCACTGACATTTTGTATGCATGTTCTAGAGCCCCATATTTCTCCAGCTCTGTGGTTTTATCCAATTTACATTTCATGGAACATTAAATGCCTTAGTCGTTACTTTACATTGACCCTCTTATTTAACGGTTCTTTGTGTGGTTATATTTCAGGTTCCTCTGTTTATTCCGGCATTGTTTTCCTTCACCTGCCTTTTCATGGTTGCACTGTCACTTTACTCTGACCCAGTGAACACAGGGATTGGGTTTGCAATAACCCTGACTGGCATTCCTGCCTACTACCTCTTCATTGTATGGGACAAGAAGCCAAAGTGGTTCAGAAAGCTCCTAGGTAAGTCCTGGTGGGACTCCTCTCCTTCATGCTGATTTTGGCAGTTTCTCAGGGCTTCTCCCCATGTTGTGAAATCCTTCCAGTCAATCCTCTCAGCTCTGTGATCTGGGGATGACAATAGAAGTGCTGTAGCATCGCTCTGCCACTTGCAATCAATATCTGCTACCTAATGAGCTACATTTACTACAGCAAGGCTATTCTTCAGCTAATGATGACTTCAAATGACTGATGCTTTTCCTACTGTGGTCTTCCCCCCTGCCTCCCCTACGAACATCTGATTCCTTCGAAATCACCCATCACCTTCCCCTGGCTATTGTTCTGTGCTGATAGAGACAGTGCTACACTTCTTGCAGAATCAGTTTGGAACCTTGAGCATACAAGTTCTGTTGACAGGATGAGCGTTGTGCTTCCTACTGAGACCATGCATCTGTGGACCACTGAGGAGTGTTTGGAATGGGACAAGTTCAGGCAGGTTGGCTATGAGGTTATTGCCCTTAGCAGTGACTCCTGACAAAATGGTAGCAAAATATAACATGCCCGACACGCTTCTATGAAAATGATTTCTGTGCTTCTGTGTTTCTTCAAATGGCATCTTTGTGATTTGGCTGTAGTATTTCCCACCTGAAATGCACTGAGAATCATTTTTATATAATTTTTAAAAGTTTGTTAAAGCATTTTTTGCAGTTCTGATGTGTTAGAGAAGGATTATTTGGAACATTTCAACTAGAAGTCAGTATAATTTTTTACAACTCCCCATTCTTCCCTTTTTTCTTTGTTGTTGTTGTTGTTACTCAAAGCGATAGGTTTCCAAAATGAAGGGAATTTTCAAAACATGGAACAAGACTTGGCAAAATATTTGAGGAATGCTGGATATTTTACCAAACAAAACCAAAAGAAAATCTCATTTTCTGCAAAACTAAAACTCAACCTGTGAAAGTTTTTAACTAAAAATAGTTTATTTCTGTAGATGCTGAATCAAAAAATGCATAGTCTTTTGTGCTGCAGTCTTAGTGATGATTTAAAATTATCTGTTCACATGAAAATGATAATAATTTTATATGTGTGTTGTTACACTATAACCAGTTATATCTATTTTCTCTAAATAAATATATTTTATAGTTACATTCTCTCTGTTGTAGAATCAATGAATTTCCCTTTCAATTCATGCTGAAAAGTCCACAGACAGTAGAGCAGAATGTATTTACAGGAAAAAAAACATGTTAGTTTAAGGCTAGCACCCTCTTATTTTATATCCATAAAATTATAAATTACTTGCAGTGTCCTGGGAATGGATAGAAACCTCCAGCACAAATTAAAGCAATTGTATGCAAAAGGACATTCTGTTAAACAGTTGGGGTTTAGTCTGTTTATAATTTTTCAGTCTTGACATTTAGGGACTAGGAGATTTTCCCTTATCAAGCCCCAGGAGCTTTCTGGCATTTTCTGTCGTGTCTCAGAGGTTTTAGAATACAGTAACTTGAATCTTTGGCCACAGGATGCCAGTGTTGAACTACATTACTTGGGTGAGAGAAAAAATATTCTCTTTAAGGTAGACTGGATAGATGTGAAGATTTTTCTGCCAGCTGTGACAATGAAGGTGAATAATTTCTAGCTTTTGAGATACCACAAAATTCTTATAGAAGGTCTGGTGCCTGTGTCATACCTACGGCGATGGGCATGGTGTACTGGATCAGAGGGGAAATCAGCAGAAGCCAGGCAGTGGGTAAAACACCTTATTTGCCTTGCAATTATTATCCCCAAAATAGCAACAGTAATGACAGAAAACTGATGTTGACAGGTTTGAGGTCAAGCAAAGAGGAGATGTACTTGTTCAATAAGAAGATACCTTTTTTTCCCTCAGAAGAAGCAATAAACCTTCTGTGTAGAGTCATTAAACTGGCATTATTTGTGTTAAGGGACCCCCATTGTATAGCTTGAGATAATTTTCCAAAGGCATTAAATGATGATAAATTCACTTAAGGTACCTCTATGAGATATAAAAAAGTCATTGGGCAGCTGCAAGCTTGATATTCAAACCTTGAAACAATATGCATTAGATGCACATTGACATGAAAATCTAATTTCAGACGTGAGGTAAAGGACAACATGGAAAAATGGGATTGTCTTTTAAAAGGTAGCTTTTTGCTCCATCAACTGGGTAACTTTCTTTGAGAAGATAACTGATTTTTGTAGACAAAGGAGAATGTGATGAGTCCAATCTACTTAGACTGCATCAAAGCACTTTGTGTAGAACCAGAGAGGGAGTTGGAGCATATTAGTCTGAACTCAGTTCTGTGCTATCAAGACTGTTCCCAGGCTGCTTTGTCTGCCCAGATCAGTGCATGGTAGGCTGGTGTGGGGCTTTACCCATTTGAAAAGTCAGTTCCTCTTGAGGAATTGACAGGTTCAGTTACCCAGCAGTGATTCTGCAGTAAAAGATGACTGCTGCTTATAAACCCTATATGGAACATGTGCTGTTTAAGTTCAACACTGGTACAAAAACACATGGGTACAGACCAGCCCCCCATAAAATCAGTCTGAATATTCTGAATAGGCTTTGTAAGGATCAGAGGAGAGGGATGTTGAGCAGCCACAGTGAGCAGTGGGATAAAATACCCGACCTGAAGATACATACATTTCTGAAAGGGGTATCAGGCTGGTCATACAAGCAGAGCCCTCCAAAGGATTACCCAAGGAATCCTCTCCCAGGTTTGAATGTCTTTATTCTGTACATTTTTACTGTCCTTAATGGCATTTACACTGCCCATTCTCATTATGAAATTACTGTATTGAACAAAAGGTGAATTCACAGTTTGTGGGGTTCATAGGTTCTGGGTGGTATTTTGAAGTGAAAATAACATTTTGTTCTCTCTTCTTACCATGAGATTTTGCTGTAGTACCAGATGTGCTGGGACAAATAATTTTCAGCTAGTACAGGCTTCATTTGACCTCCGATTTCTTGCTTTTTGTAGAACTAATGTGAAAATGAAAAAGTCAAACCTTGCAAATCCTACAAAGCAGATCAGTGTGTAAAAGGATGTGGCAGCAGCACAAAAATGCTTCTATTTGCACTTCCTCAGTTGAAAACCCAACCTTAGACTCATATTTAAAACATTTATTTCTTTACAGTGGATTGAATTATGGGGAGCTTAAAAGTTGAATCCTACTTCTTTTCATAGCCTGAGCCCTTGCTGGAAGTGAGATCTCTTTGTGTAACAAAATGTCTCTGTCAGGGTTATTTAGCAACACTAAGGGATGACACTGGCTTACTCTGGACAAAGTGTTTGTGGTCAGTTTACTTCTCTTTGTTGCGTTGGTGATGGGATCCACAGGAAATTATCTTAGCATTTTGTTGTCACAGATTTCCCTCTTGAAAGGGAAACTTAGAGTTTAAAGTGGAGTGGGGAAGTTATCTGTACCATCCTAATATGTTGTCTTGTGACAAATGTGAAACTAGTCCTGTAACTCCAGGTACTGCTTCAAGGAGACAGTATTGAGATATTGACTGGAGACAGATTGGAACATTTTTTAGGGGAAAATACTCTGTATACTGATTTACTATGAGTTCATTGCAACCAAAAAATGCAAAGAAGACCCCCAGCCCTGCAAACTTGTCTGCTCCTCTATGGCACCTCCCAGCACAGAGCAAAACTGCTACATGGAAATGGAGGAGTGGGCAAGGTCTTGCTGCCAGTGACTCTGTCCACTTTGGTAAACAGGATATTAAAATCACAACCCACTCCAGAGTCACTCAGGCTTTCTTTCTGCTGCTACGCTCTTTTGCTGTTACACCACCACTCAGCTTCATAAAATTCTGTTTTTCCCTTTGCTCAGCCTCAAACCTGGAAGGGGTGAGATGGCAGGGGCAAAGTCCTGCTGTTTTCCTGCTGCTGGCTTTCCTCCTGTCTTATCCCAGCCATGCTCAGCCCAGCTCTGATGTGCCTGCTGTGGGTAGGGAAGGCAGATGGGAGGAAAATGCAGTCCCTGGAGACTCTCAGCCTCTCTGACCCTATCAGTTTATAGTCTAAGGGCAACCTGGCTTTGCACTGAACTGGTGACATCCAGAGAGAAGAGCAAAAGATGGCACAGTCTGCCTTAGACAGGAGGTCAGGGAAGTGGTTTCAGTTGATATCTTCTGTGAGTTGCACAGTTTTACCCTCCTCGCTTTACACTGGTGTCAATGTCGACATGTCATACTAGACAAGAAAAATCACAACTTTCTTTTACAACAGTTCCTGCTTGTTTAAAATAAGTTACTAAAAGAGAGTGACAAGTGAAAGGAATCATAACAGAATGCTTTTACTATTCTGTATGTAAATTAACTGTGCCATTTATGAATCTGTACCCTAAAAAGAAAATCAGCAAAAGCTCTAGAAGGAAATAAATGTCCAGAGTGACAAAAAGACAAGATGAAGTTGCTTTGGGTGTGTGATATTCTTAGACCTGTGAGCTTTGTAATGATTATTTCCTTTTATTTTAGTTTTTTTTATTCTTTTTTTTTCTTAAGCAGGTTTTAGTACAGCTAAATTAACTTGTTTGAACCCTTCCAGATGTTTATTCCAACACAGCAATTTGTTTAAAACTAAGCAATTGTGCAGAGTAGTCATAAGATGGCATTTAAATGCATGCAGACATTTATTGAATAAGATTATACATCCATAGTTTTCCATTATGATTGTATATGTGTAGCCTTGGATCAGTGGCAAAGAAAACATAATTAAAAAGAAGAAAATTTTGAATTTAAATTACATATGTATATGATATATCTGACTGCTGTGAACTCTATGTGCAAATAGGCTGTATAGCAGCTAAAATAAGTTTTCTGGCTGCTTCTGCCTTCTCCATCTACCCCACAAAAAAATTTCCCATCTGTATGCTTTTATCTTTGCAGACAGGGTAACCAGAACATTGCAAATCCTCTTGGAAGTCATCCCATCAGAGGAAAACCAGAAGTCATGATCTTCATGTACAGCTTTTGGCTTGGTGTTTCATTTCAACCTGAAATCAAGAGAGTTGGGAGATTTATTCGCCTTCCTAACATCCTGCAAACTGGAGGAACAAAGTCACAGTCGAGATGGATACCAAGCAAGTCACTTACCAGAACTGTATTTTATGATGCTGTTGCAAAATATTTTTTAACATGGTTGGTTTATATGTAGAAAGCAAGAACTTGTGCTGTGAGGGAACTCATCTCTTCACTCTTTCTTTTGTGAAAGAGTCCTATTTTAACAAACTCAAGGTTTGTCAAGCTAGGATTTTGGTTGCCTTGTCACTGAAAACGGGTTTAAGTGATGTGTATGTAATAATAGGGTGTACTGTGAAGAATGTATCCTGCTTGCTGTCCTTGGAGATCCCAGCTCACACCAAAGGGTGGGATAAAGCTGCTGAGTTTCACATGCCATGTTCTTCCGTTCTTCCCGTCACGCTGTTTGGCAACCTGATTTGACTTGTCTGGGCTTGCTAGAAGCCCCAGCACACTGATGCAGAAGCACAGCGGTTTCCACATGTTCCTGGTGGCAAGTTCAAGGTTTCTTCATTCCAGAGTTCTTATACTAGAGCCAACAGAAACATCTTTTGAGACAGTATTTCTGCCAGTGGGGCAGGAAGATTTTAGCTTGGGAACAGAAATTTTATGCATGTTAAAGTTTTTAGCAGTATGGAGATGATTTCTGGTTTTACTGTTGTTTCTTTGTGTACATAAACACAGGAAACCAGCAATTTGAGTAATCACTTTCAAAAGAGTCAAAACATTTGAGTGTGACTTTCATTGCTGCATGAATATTTCCTGTCTGGAAGCATACGGTCCTGCAGTTATCACCCAGGCAAACCCGATTTTAAAGTTTTAGATCAGTGTTGGTAGGCAGAAATAAATATCACTGGTGGGAACATTGTATAGACATGTCAATAAATGCAATAACTTTTTATGAATAAGGTATATGGAAAGCTACAGCAGATTTGTTGATTTGAGTAGGATATGTGCCTAATCTGTGGGCTTTTCATTTAAGCACACTCCAGTTAACTGGGCTTTGGAACAGGTGCTCTGCCTGCCTTCTTAGGGGCTTATCTCAGCAGAAACAGAGAAAAGCCATCAAAAATTATAAAATCAAATTAAATTCACCTTCAAAACTATTTTTGAGCTGAACTCTGGCTCAAATATGAGCTGAAGTTTTGCCCTTTTTTAAAGGTAGTTGTAGATAAAGAAATTTTTTAATGCTTAGAAATTCAGTTTTATATTGTTAACGACTACTCAACCTTAAGATTAAGGTTTGTTATCACTCTGTTAAGAATATAATACTTAACTATTGAATGCACTACTTTTTGAGCTGTCTGCTGTCAGCAAATCACATGTTTCATGAAAGTTTTTATGGAACTGAAGAACATTAAACTTCCTAAACTGGGAGAAAGCACAACTTATAGCCAGACCACTACAGTAAAGGGAGACTGTGTATTGTATATATGTTGTATATATTCAGAGTATCTACCGCTTTAAGGGTGTACAGTAATATGTCTTAAAATTTATACATGTTTTTCTTTTTTGTATCTCTATGGTGGAATTTCACAGAAGTAGGGAAATGCAAGTAACTGATGTAGAGGAGAAGTAATTTAAGACACAGAAAGTATTTTGCAAACAATTTTTCTCTTTAACTGTTTTCTGTTTGCAGTAATTTAAAGTGTTATTTGAATATGTTTTTAGGCAAACATTTTGAGAGAGGATTTTGTGTTGACAGTAGATGTGTTTAATTAGTACTTACATTTGAGTCAGAATTCTGCCTTTGAGGTTGTGTCCTGCCATCCCTGTTCATCAGGATTTGACCTCATAGAGCATCTTCAGAGTACACAAACTCTAATTCTCTTTGAAAGAAGTAAACTATCTGATACCCTTCAGGAGTGCACCTAACCCATTCCTCCACTAATGGATACTGAGTGCATGGGATACAAAGCAAACCCACCAGAACAGCGACAGTGTGGGTGCGAGGTTTTCAGCTCCGTCTCTTTCATCCCAGGTATTCACCTCTATTGTGCCACTTACTTGAAAGTTTAAATGTAGGCAGTGTTAACTTGTAGAAATAAATGGGCTCCATAAATATGACTGAATGTTGCTTTATTTTCCCATCGTGGTCTTTAAAGTTTAGAAAGGTTTCTGAAGCCTGATTCAATGAACACATTTTTACTGGGTTTATTTCATGTAAAGGGTTAATTTGTACCAAGGGAAGTCCTATGACTCATTGATTGTGAAGTTGTATATTTTAGGAAGTAAAAAAAATACCTGCAAAATAAAAAAACTATTTTTTTGAAAGTGCACAGGGATTCTAATTTCAGGTGTAGTTTCTTTAGTATAAGTAATCATGATACAAAATAATGTAATGGAGTTTTCACTCTATATTATGAAAGTCAGCATTAAGGACTTTTATTACAGCTGAACGTGAAACATATCCTCACAAATGGAGGAAAATCAGGTTACAACTCTCTTTTTAAGCATCAAATTCTTTTTTAAGACTTTCAAGTGTTTTCTTCAAAGTCATAAAGGAAATTCTTCTAGAATAATGGTTAAACTTTTTATATAATATTTCTTATTAGGGCTTGAGGTGGTCAGGCCAATGAGACTATATCTGTGGAGAATTTCAGTGATCCTTAATTTTTTTTCTTGCCCTACCTATATATAAGTATAATACTTTGTCTGAACATGTATGTTCCTGCTTTTTTGATTTTCAGAGGAAAACCAGCCTTCAATTTAAGAATATTTTTCAAATATTACTCTACAGAAGAAGATAGAAGTTACCTATATCCACAAGATCAGTAGCTAATTGTGTTGATGCAACAAGATGAATAGATTTTCCATTATGCTCAGTACCTCAAGAATTTTTGATTCAAGCATTAGCCATATATCAGTATCCAGACAGATTTTAATCAGCATAGGTCTTAGAGAAATGGGTGTTGATTTTCTTCAGGAGGAATTAGATATTTCATTTTTCTGACATACCTATCAAATATTGTGTTTGATGACAGGCAAGGCACAGATGACTTGGAGCACAGTATGGAGCAGGTAACACACTGAAATCCAGTACAAGAAGTGTATGTATACCTGGGAAGGATACAAATGACAAAGTCTGGTATTTTGAATGCAGGGAGGAGTGCTTAAGAGAAAGTGCAGGACAATGTGTGCTAACCCGTTTAGTTACAGGGCTGCTACCTAAGGCTGGGGACTCTTCTGCAGCAACTGCAGTGTCCCTATAGCTGCTGGCACAGATAAGGCCAGTAACAAATGCCAGTTTGGGAACATCATTGGAACTTCAGGACATTTGGACTCAATTGTACTCTTAAACTTACTCACACTCTATATATAGTGCAGGTGTTTCTTTGTGTGAGGGCAACCATCCCAATAAAGTACACTTATGCCCATGCCAGCTCTCCCCCAGCAGAGTAAGTCTCCAGGAAGGCCGGTGCTGCCAAAGGGGGATGGCAAGTTGAGATAATCCCGTGCCCAGATAGGTGCTCTTGTCTGTAGAAGACATCAGTTGTGATGTTTTTCGCCCTTGAACGTTCCCCAGCATTCTTTGAACCAGTCCTCTATGGTGATGAATCTGGAGTAACGGGGGAAAGCTTCCTTGCCTTAAACACTTACTGGGCATATCATTGAGGCTTGGCAAAGTGATGGAGTTTTCTGCTTGCATTTGAAGCCTGTATTAGTTCATGTTTAATTTGTTTTCTGTTGTCTTTTTGCCAAGGAGCTGTTGAGGAGCATGTCAAGAATTGACACCAATTTGTTTACATTTGCTTTCTTGTTTCATTTTTATTCAAAGAAATTTTTGAAATCAGTTTTTCCTTGAAGTGCAAAGACCCAAATGGATAAAACACCTTTTTCAACAAAGGCTTGACTTTATCAAGAGAGAGTTTGCATCCTCTTACATTCCCTGTAACAAGAGTGTTTATGGTGTTGTGATCTACACCAAAGCTTTGATACTTTCTAAATATCATATTGATGATGATCCAGCATGGTTATAAAAGTGCTGTAGCTGCAGTCAGTTTTATGCTTCTATAGCTCGTTGTCTCTTCCCAATGCAAGTTACAAAACTATCCAGCTGCTAAGCTTTTCTGCAGGCGTTTTTCGGATCCCAGGAATTCACCTACATGTTTGAAAAGGAAATGCCATCCCTTCCTTTGTGGCGCACCTCAGCATTCAGAACTGGATGTTAACAAGTGACTGGAGATGCAGACAGGCGCCTTGCTGAGCCAGAGCTTGTTTGGGGGAAGTTGGAGTCCTGGTTTTTAAAAAGTAATTGGCTTTGCAATCACCTCTTGTACTTAAAATGATGTAAAACTGTTACCTACAACTTTGGTGGATTATTTTAGTGTGATTTTTATGTGCATGTGTGTGATTTTTTAATTGTTTTCCTTCCCTCTCTGTTAGTTATGAGAAGCTAAATGTTGTGGGATCTTTTTCCGTTTTTACCCTGTGCCTTTCGCTCTGCCTGATGAAAGCTATTCGATGGAGTTTCAGCTGCCAAATATCTCTTTGCCACTCAGTCATTACAGTGTAATTGGATCAAAAGTACGTGTACAATTTGCTGCTAGTAATGCTGACTTATCTTAATTATGACTTCCAGCTGATTTCTAGGGATACTAATCAATGAATATGCATAGCATAGCATAGCAGTCAGACTGGTAAAGATGAATAAGTCTTCCCGAGAACTTCAGCTTTCACATTACCTACATACCAAGCTGTTTAAAAGCATCAAGGCAGGATCTCTGACTTAAAGTGGATAGAGGCTTTCAGAAGGCCTTGTGGTGCAGCCCAGAACACAATGTGTGCAAAGCCCTGAGATGTTTTAGACTGTATATATGTGTACGTTCTGCGAAACTTGGCAAAATTTCTGGAAGAAAATGAGGAAAATCTTAGAGGTATAAACATGACCTCCTAGGCAGATGATTGTTCTTTCCATTTCTCCAGTGCTTTCTCCTACATTCATCCTGACTGAAGACTACAAATAAATTTTCACTGAAAGCATTTCCTTTCAGTGTTTCCTTCGCAGGCCAGCTTTTTGAGATATCTGTGTTTAATTTTAAGATAGGTTCTATTCTTGCCCATCTGCTTGAGATTTTTTTAGGTCTCATATTTTTCCTCATCTGAAAACTGTCATGTCATAGTGTGAGAGACCGGAGAAAATGATTACTGGATCAAAACAACTGAAATGTGTGTATGGGCAAGGGCCAGGTCAAGTTCTGCCTAGGTGAGATGGTGCATTGCTCCACACTCCCACCCTTGGAGTCTCTAGTCCAGCCCCAGAAGGGCTATTAGCCCCTGGCACACCAAAAGTCCCACCTGGGGGGATGGCCATGAGAGATCAGAGCAGATAAAAGCAAATGCACAGGTATATATGTGGTCACAACCCACTATAGCAGCTGAGATAGCATTGGAATTCAAGTGGTGATTACTAATCTTTCTCTGTGCTCTTTTTCTCTCTCTCTCCCTCTCATCCCTTAATTTCCTCTTTTTTGAAATCTGGGTAACTTGAAGTTGGATGAGTTAGAGTTTGCTAAGTCAATGCCTTCTGATACTCTTTCTTTTGACTGAATGTTGCTTTAAAATTTGCCAAGTGCCCTTATATTCCAAAGTTTGTCAGTAAAAGTTTGTTGTTTAACCTTCTCAGAGCATTGTCACGTTCTCCCTTACACCTGCCTCCGCGAATCGAAGTACCTAAGTCCCCTTTAGGAAACTTGCCAAGTGAGCTTAGGGTTTTACACCTTTTTTCCTGCTTGCTGCACCAAAAATAAGAGTACTTGGCAAATTTTAAAGCAATATTTAGTGAAAATGAAGCCTCACAAGGCATTGACTTAGTGAATTCTAACACAGCCAACTTTTAGTTACCCAGATTTCAAGAAGAAGAAATTAAGAGAAGAGAGGGAGAGAGAGAAAAAAAGGAGACAGGGAAAGATTAATGATCACCATTTGAATTCCAACGCTATCTCAGCTACTATAAAATCCAAATGGTGGGTTGTGACCACACATATACCTGTGTAATTGCTTTAATCTGCTCCGATTTCTCAGGGGCATCCCCCCAGGTGGGGATTTTGGTGTGCCAGTGGCTAATAGCCCTTCTGGGGATGGACTAGAGGCTCCAAGGGTGGGGGTGAGGAGCAATACACCGTCTCACCTATGTGGAACTTGACCTGCACCCCACCCCCTCCCACAAACACTTCAGTAATTTTGATGCAACCATTATTTTCTCCAGTCTCTCATGCATAGAAACCAGTTTTCCAGGTTGTATCAGTACTTTTAAAAAGTAATGCAATCATGGGTTAAGGTCTCATAAAGCTCTAAAACCATTCTAAGCAGCTCCTCCCTTACTGGCTCATATAGTTTTGTTTGCAGACTGGATCTGGATGATCTTAAAGCTTATCATAGCAAATACTCCACTCCTCTTAGGAATCCAGAATGTGTTAGAGCATTTTAAGAGAATCCTAGCACTCCAACAACAAATTAGAGGTCCTGACACAGCCAACTTGGTGTTAGAAAATTTGGGCATGTTGACATACCCTGGTTGAGGTTATGAAAACTCTGGGAAGATGCTGAGAAATTTTGACTCTATGTGCATAGCAGCGAATTTTATGATGAGCCATCTATGTATACTTAACTACCTACATACTTTCAATTACCAACAGCTTAATTTAAAAATATCTGTTATTCATTTCTAGAGGGACATTTCAGATTTCCCGAGTTTGTTTTCTTTTTTGATATTTTTTCCTTTTTTTTTTTTTTTTTTGGGCATTACATTCAGGTCAGTTCCCTCAGGTGTTCTGCTTGAAAGTTGGGGCAGGTAGAGAAGCTTTTAAGGGAATTCTCTCTGTGTTTTCACTTGACATACTGCACAGTGCAATTCAATATTCATAAATTACTTTTGGCTGGTGTTAGTATTTCACATCTCTGTTTGCTAATTCATGTGCCAGATATATTTAAAATAAATCATTAAATGCCAGGGGATTTGATGCTTGTTCCACATGCAACAGCTCGCTATTGAACAAAACTCCAGTGCTTTGTACTGATGCTAAACCTTAGCTACCTTTGATTTTATAATAAATATGATTCAGAGGCAGGATAAATCAGATCCTGTACTGTCAGGTTGACAGAGATGATTGATCATACCTTTATTCTGGCTCTGCATTTGACTGCAAGTCTCATGGAGCCCTACTTTAGATTGTACAAAAGCATCTGTATGATGAAAAGCAGGCTAGCTTAGAAGACAGCGTACGATGCTGCACTAGTGTCATATTTATCTAGTGGCATGTGTATGCTGAAATGCTTCAGGTTATAGCTCCTGGCAATAATTATCTCTTGTGTTGAATCGATCTTGACCCATTTTTATTCCTTTACCCGTCTTTTAAACAAAAATTGTTTTCAAAATCATTTCCAAGATGGAAGTGTAAAACCTTAAGCAGATACATGTGGGTAATAAAATACTTCATCTCTGCACTCAGAATTGCTGTTTTTAGAAATCAAATCATTATGTATTAGTCAAAAGGTTAGGTGGTCATCCAAATGCTCCCCTCCTTTCTGTTTGAAAAACAACTGTTTATTTGGGTATCAGAAACACTTTAGTCCTACAGATTCAGGTTTAATTTGTTGCTGTTTGGCTCTTGGCAATGGATGTTTGCACCCAAAACTCTGGGCTTGGATATTGAACATGGGGCTGAAACCCAACAACTTATCTGGGCAGAGGGGGCAAGGGGCAGCAGCATGTGGCTGTTTCCATGTTCTGGCCTTGTTGGTGAGAGGTTTGTATAGCCATTGTAAGAGTGGTACTCATTTGGAAGCTGCACTTATGGGGAAATAGTATTTAATTTGTGTTATGAATGTGCCCACATACAAACCACAGGCTGGTGCACTAGGATGTGCTGGGGTTTTTTTCTCACAATGTTTCATGATGTTATTTGAGATTTATTTATCTTTGTCTTGTATGGCTTTAATTTGGCTTTCTCTTCTATTATACATTTGGTTTTCTGTGCAGACATACACATGTATGCAGGTATGATTTAAGGCTGGTGGTGGAGAGGTGCATTCCTGTGTTGCAAGTTTAAGAAAATCAATGAAATATTATTTAATGCACATCACCTTCATTTTTAATACTATTTCTAAAGTCAATTGCAGCAAGCACATAACCATCCACCATGGAATAATAAATTGATATAGAATGTGTGGGGAAAAGCCTATATACCAGAATCACTAGAAAGCTCCGTTCCCCACTCCAGCAACACAAAGCAGTCGTAAAGCTGAGGTTGGAATTACAAACAGCAAATGGTGTACACCAGTAAATCTGGCCCTAGTAGTTTTATTGCAAATGACATACAAGCCAGAAAAAGCATTTAGATAATCAAAATTAACACTTTTAACAATGATCTATTAAAGCAGTGAATAATAATTAAGAGGATCTTTCAAACTCTCTGTTATAAATCTATAGTACTTAAAAATCTATTTTCCTCCAATATAAATGAGATAAAATAAGATGGACCTTCTTTTCCTTAAGCATGAAATATCTTTTTGGTGGGGTATCATATCAGCCTCTAGTTTGCCAAACCCTACAACTAAAGGCTTGTTATTTTGATCTTGGAACAAAGCTAGATAGAAATGGAAAGATAATAAAAGAGAGCTACTGGAAAAACATAAAGCACTTTTTTTTCTTTTGATTGATGCAAGTCTGCACCTGTGTTTACTCATATCAAAGTGACTGTGCATACTGGGTCATGGGAACACAGCCCTTGGGTAAGTAGAAAGACTGCTGCAAACTATGAAGTTCTTTGGAGTCCTTGTAACCACTAGTGTAAGGTTTTGGATAGTCTTCACTGATACTCTAAGAAAGAAAAAGTTTTTTTCATTTTGTATTTCATCCCTACCATATTTTTCAAAGTAGCTCTTAAAGTACAACTGTTTCCTTTTTTTTTTTTTAACTAAACTGATGAAAAAGAAGATTGAATCTGTCAGGCAATAAATCAGTTTTTTAATGTTGAATCAGTTGTTTGAATCACTCTTTGAGCATATTATTGGCCACTGTCTGTCATTGCGCTGCCTCCCAAAGCCACCAAATGCAGAGCCTACTCTCTGACAGAGCCCCATTCAGGAGACAGGCCTTTGAAATGGACCTGTGGAGAAGTCTGAGTGTCACTGGGGACACTGTCCTGCATGATGTTGTGCATATTGGTAAAATGTTTCCTTGTCGATTAGAACCAAAACCCCATCTGAACACCTTTTAAAATTGGACTGCTTCAAGTTGCTGTTGCAGTGGGTCTGAAATCAGTTCTGCTGCACGGTTTCTGTGGAGAAATCTGGCCATCATTTTCCAAGCTATCAATCTGAGCTCTTTCATGAATACCAAATTCATTTCAAAAGAATCAGATTCAATACAACAATTTCTGTAGGGGAAGAAACAGTGCTGTGAGAGTGACTGAAATATGGGTTTGCATTAAATTCCCTTTTTTGTCAGATGATAGGGATGCTTCAGAAATACTATTGAAACATTTTAAAAATAAACTCCAATCCTCCAGACTTACATAAAACATTTTTTTCTCTAATAAAAGCAGATAAAGCACGTGTGTGTGAGAGAGGAAATAAAGCATTACAGGTAGGTGAACTCATGAGAGCAATGCTCTGTGTAGTAACGATGAACATGTGGGGGAAGGTGAGTGCTGTAGCAAGGAAGCTGTGCTGCCGAAATTTTGGGACACCACTCCGATATTCATGTTTCTTCTTCAGATTGCCTCCAGTGCCAATCTTTCAGGTGCTGCCACTGTGGAAAAATTTGTCTGGAGTGTCTTGTCCCTACCTGGGTGATGGAAAAGAGGCACGAGCTGCAGAGTATCAGTAGAAGCAACACACCTGGGAAAGTCATCAGCCCCTGTGGAGAGGTGGCCATGACCCACTGCATGGATCCTGTCCTCCCCATACCAAGGGAACTGTTGAATTCAAGGAGAGCAGAAGCTGTAGAAAAATGGGTGGCTTCTGAGAACCCATCAGGAAAGCCATGTTTCTGACAAGTGTAAGCTACTGGAAGCTCTCAAACCATAAAGTCTCTTATACTGAGGTACGATAGACTGTATAAAAGAAACAGAGCCCCAAAGTGAACATGTCAGTGCTGCCAGTGTGTATTTCCATGCTCCTATCTCCATGGGGGATAATTAATTCAGCTCCCTGCAGAGGCAAACACTTCTCAAGGGGGAAAAAAAGCATCAGTTCCTGAGGGCGGTTGAAAATGCTGGCTTATTTTAGGAGGCTGGAGAAAAAAAAGAAAGGTAACAGTAGGGAGACAGGCTAAATTGAGAGTCAGGACAGTACACTGACAGAGTCATCACCTGTAAGAAAGAATGGGCAGAGTTCTGTCCCTATGAATTTCCAGTCATGGTGTCTCCCCTGTGGAAGAGGCAACTACAGGCTTAAAGTCCTCTTAAATGAGGATGCTAGAGACAGACCTCTCTCCTTGCAGAGAAAACTAGTGGCTGCTGGATAAAACCTGAGGGCAGGTAAGAGATGCCTGGGACAAGTTACATTGACCAGGACTGAGTTGAAAAGTGGTTCAAGCTGTTGTGGCATTCATTTTTATGAACAGAGAATGAATGTTCATATAAACCTTTCAAATTCTCTGATTTGCCTTGCATATCTTGCCCTGTATTTACATTCAGGGAACAAATGCATTTGATTTTGGGTGACTTCTGCTGTGAGGCTTGGTTCGTCTCTGTGTGTGTGTCCCAGGAGCCTCCAGCCAACAGATGGGACTAAAACAGGAAGAAAATTGAAACTCAGGAATTCATATGAGAAAGGGGACACACAGCCTGAGACAGGTTGCTCACCAGACAGACACCCACCATATTCTGCTGTAGGTTCTTCAAAGTGGTGCAAACCCAATTTCTCTTCACTTGCAAATATGAAGTAAATCTCTTGGGGGGTGGCAATATCCCTGAAGTACTGCATTTTTTAAGTTGTTCTGTCCTGCCATTCTCCACTGCAAAAATTTAGTATGGTAAGATTAGTGGTTTCCGATCCCATGCTCAAAGTGCATGCAGTTAATGCAAATTAATTTCTTGATGAGTTTTGTTACTAACACATGGACAACAAATTTTTTAATGATACTTTTTAAAATTGCATCTCCTTTCTCTGCTGATATTGTACCAATTAACAAACTGTGGTTTTCTGAGAGTCAACTGATATTCAAGCATATTCAAGAAATATTATTTTGAAATCTTAAGCCTACAATTGAGGAATTCTGTCCATAAAACCATTGTGATTGGTTAAGACAGGTATATAATACTGTTTCTATTTTGCCAAGGCACCTATTGATGTTGTGGATGTCCTATCCCTGGAACTGTTCAAGGTTGGATGGGGCTTTGAGCAACCTGGTCTAGTGGATAGTGTCCTTGCCCATGATCTATAAAGTCTTTGCCAACTCAAACCATTCTGTGGTTCTGTTCCAAACATTTCTGTTCAAATGATAACAGGAAGGGCATGCACAAAGTGCTTTAGTTACAATTATGCCTTTGAAGTAATAGTATATAAAAAGGCAGCAACAGGTTTTGTTTTTCTGTGTTTGAAGCATCTAATTTGCTATATCTTAAGCTTCAAATTCAAGAGTAACTTACAGAGCCTTAATGTAGAAGTTGTACGCTCTATTTGGAACAGTAAATTTATTTTTTTCTCTTAACTGTGTTCATATTGGAGTCTAAAAGTACTTTGAAATTTTTGCCTGCAAAGCCTGCAATTCAAGTCCATTCTTGAAAGATTTTGTTCCTTTAAAAAAACGCCCCAAAAATCTAAAACCAAACCAAAATACCTACTTTGTTTTTATTTTTGCATTCTGGATACAGTTCATATTCTTGTATTGGCAATGCTAGGAACAAACTAGGAACTATCATTCCAGAGGCAGCTATCTGAAATCTAGGCACAGTTATGGATTTTACATTAACAGCCTATTTTGCAGAAATCCTTTACTCCTCATTAACAAAATACAGGTCCAATGAGTATAATGATACTGCTACTTTTTTATTTATGCTTCTGTTATTTCAAGAATTGATTGTAACTTTACTTGAGTTCATTTTCTATCTATTAGAACATGCTATATTCAACTTGCTTTTTTTTAGACAACAAGTTATGTTTAGAAGTTCTAGTCCAGAAAATCTTATCTTTCTTCATTTCTTTCTGGTTTTCATTAAGTTTGTTTGTAGTAATTTGTAATGCTCAGAGTCCTCCATTTTGATCTGCAGTTGTACAGTCAAAAGTGCTCCATATTTTTCTGCCTTCCTAGGTAGTCCGTGTTTGTTCTTGTACACTGTTACAGGATTTCCTGACGAAGAGGTTATCGATAAGACAAGGGGCAACGGCTTCAAGTTGAAAGAGGGCAGGTTTTGAATAGGTATTAGTTAGAAATTCTTTACTGTGGGGTGGTGAGGTGCTGGCACAGGTTGCCTAGAGAAGCTGTGGATGCTCCATCCCTGGAAGTGTTCAAGGCCAGGTTGGATAGGGTCCTGGGCAACCTGATCTGGTTGGAAACATCCCTGCCCATGGCAGGGAGATTGAAACTAAATGGTCTTTAAAGTCCCTTCCAACCCAAACCACTCTATGATTCTATGATTACCTCAGTAGAATAATTTTATAAATGTATTTTTCTAGGAATTTCATTTTCTTAGTGATATATAGCTGGCTCTACAATTAAAAAGCATGAATGATCCTGTTAAATATTGCTTTATAAAAAGCATTAGAAAAGACCTGTTACTATGCTGTGTTATAATTTCATCTCAATTTTTCCTATTTGTTGTTCTAAATGTCATACCTTGGGATATGAATAGTCTTCCCTCTGTGGTGCCAAAAATCTGGTGACTCTAATCCCAGAACACACTAAATTCCTTACTGAATGTCTTTGTACCAAAATAACTGGTATACTTCACAGATGATACACCAGTTTCAGGCTGGCTTACAATGAAACCCAGTATCCTTTGTGCAACGATACAGAGAGTACCTCTTCACAATACCAAACTTTTACATAGTCAAAACTCGTGAGGGTTGGTTTTTTGTCTATATACTGTACTGTCTTTTCTTTTCTTTTCCTCTCATGTCCTATAGCACAAGATTTCTCTTGGCAATTCCTTTTGTTTTCTTTCTTTATATTTTGTGAGTCAGAGAAAGAGAAAGCTGTGCAAGAACTCTCTTCTTTTTGAATACTTTTATTTACACATACATAACTATAAATGGCCAGGGAAGTGCTTTCTTTTGCACTTTTTTTCTCCCCTTTTAAATGGATCAAGCTGCAGCAAAAGTTATATTCCAGCTGCATGAACAGCCTTCCAGGCAAAACCAGGATCAGATTAAGAGCTAACTTCACAGCTGTGGATGCTGGATCTTCAAAGCTGTATTCGTTTCACTTGCCTCTAACCATCCAAAAATTAAGTATTTAGGCAGTGCAAGCACCAAAGTTCTCTGTACTCACTGGAGACAAACTGATTCTTCCAGGAGGCAATGTGAGCTATTCTGGTGTATGCAGGATGAATTTCTATCTGCCTGCTTTCTGCTTGTAGTGGAGTTGTACTTTGTTGTCTCTCCAGCACCGTTGGACTTTGCTGGGACTTTGCTGCCTATCAAACAAATAGTCTTTGACACATCTCAGCTCACAGAGTTTTGAGTACAGTGGGTTTTCTCTTTGCTCCTCTGGAGGAGTCTGGTTTTCCCCACTGACTATGGAGAGCAGCCTTAGGCTGTAGAGAAACATAATCTACACAGAGGACTTCAGGGCAGCTGAAGATGGAAGAGGTAAATTCCAGTAGTGATAAACCCAGCAAGACTATCCATCCAACTAGGAGTGCATATCCCTGGGTAACAAGCCAGGATAGTGTGTGGAGGGAGGAAAGCATCTCACTAAAGAGTGCAGAGAAAAGGGTGCTTCACCCCCACTCCAAAAGGTGGATTGGTGCCTGTCACCAATGAGTGATGTGCCTCTTGCAGCTTTTATAGGCATAGAGTTAGGGGAAAATAGATTTTTCTTTTTTGCAGACAACCTCAAACCCAAAAAATTCAAGGAGAAGGTGCTAAATATACAGTGGTCAGTGCCAGTGAGGGAAAACTCCAGTTCAGGCCTTCCCTCTTCTGCAGTGCTGCTGGGGACTCTCTCTATCCCTTCTCCTGAGGCTTCTTCATTTCATTCAAACCAAAGTTGGTCACTGCAGGCAGTGGGACCAACAAGGGTTCCAAGAGGAGTGCTTTTACATTCATGTCCATAGGGAATTTTTCTCCCATACTCTTTTTCTCAGGTCTCATTCAGCACAAAATGGTGCGGACAATGAACCGGTGGTTTGTTTTCTGAAACAAATAAGCACTTCACAGAGAAATCTACTGTATTGTGAAGAAGAAAGGCAGCATTAAAAACATGCAAACAGTGAGGATAAGAGGAAAATCTACTGTTTGTTAGAAAAAGAATTCTTTGCAGCCCTATTCTGTTACTAAAGGTTCCCATTCATCCTTGGCAATGAGATCAATTTGTGCTGAAAATGTGGTCTTATATGTATGAATTGAAAGTGATCTTATTAGTGTTTTACTACATCAGTTCTGATAAACTACCATATCTATTTCAGTTAAGCTTCTATTGATCCACTTAGAAGATCAATTTGACTTTCATTATATTTTGGGGGGCAATTTCATTTGTCTCAGACCGAAGTTATGAAAAAAATGTAATTTAGCAACTGGGGGATACATGCACTCTCTCGTGTGAGCAGCCAGACACACAGACACCTTCATATTTATGTAGCAGAGGTGTGTGTATGATGTATAGGATTTGCACTCTTGGTTCTGCAGTTCCTGATACCGTAGTTGGGTCAGACTTTGGTGGCTGAACTGAAATATAGATGTGGAAAGAACAAGTTCATGGGTAACAGAGACTCTTCTAAGTTCAGCTCCAGTCAAAGCTGCATCTGCAAGTCAGAAAGGGCAGTACAAGTGAAAGATTTTGTTTCCAAAAGAAAGTGAAGGATGCTGAAGATGGACACAAATGAGTGGGAGGTCTAAACCCTGGATAAATGTCAACTGCAATAAAGTCATTGCTAAGAAGGAGGTTGATTTCTTCTTTTCTACCCAAAAATAGTCAGAGGAATAGACCATCTCTCTTGTGAGGACAGGCTGAGAGTTTGGGTTGTTCAGGCAGGAGAAGAAAAGGCTGTTGGGAAACCTTATTGCAACATTTCAGTGCTTAAAGGAGGGGACAGACATTTCAGTGTAAAAAAGAGGGGACAGACCTTGAAGACTTCTTCCAGAATGAGAACTGTTGTAGTTGCTCTCAGCAAGGTTCAATTAGTTATTATTCATATATGAAGGGCCTCACCTGTGACCAGGATTTAGTGGCATGATCTCAGCATCTTTTTACTTTGCAAAACAATGTGATTTATATTAATTTGAGAGACTCTGTTTCATTTTCTTCCAGAAGTGCAATAGGCAAAGTACTACCTAAGCAGGAAACTGGTTCTATTGCCTGATATTTTGTGTTGCTTGCTCAGCGAAAAAGGAAAAGGCCTTTGCTATTAAAAAAAGAAAAAGGAGGGTAGTTAAAAAATATTTTAAAGTTCTATTGTTGTGGTCATCAGGAGGCAGGCAATTAGGTCTGTTGAATCTGCAGAGAATTTTGGCACTTAATGCACTGCAATTAAGGTAAACTACTGGATGAACTGGCTTTTGTACATGTAGATAATTTGTTACCAGTAAATAGTGAAGAGAATGTTTGTATACCAGACACTATCCATTTATATAAATTGCTCTAGCAAAAAAGGAACACTGTGCATCTCCATCTAAACTTCATCTGTGTCAAAAGGAAGTTAAATATTTAGACTTTATTTGAGGGAGGGGCAGTGAATGGGAGACCTAGAAAGAACAGAGGTCATAATTAAGGTCCCATATCTGGTCATAAACAAAGCAGGTACAAGGATTTGTCAGAGCTGTGGGATTTTGGTGTCACCATCCAGAAAATGTATGGACATGTATGAAAATGTATGGAAATGTAGCACTTGTGAACATGGTGTAATGGTGAACATGGCAATGCTGGGCTGTTGGTTGGATCTGATATCTTAGAAATCTTTTCCAACCTTAACAATTCTATGATTTTCTGACTTCTTAATAGGGCCTGTAGTGACAGAACAAGGCATAATGGTTTTAAATTAAAACATGTTCTGTTTAGATTAGATGTAAGGAAGAAACTTTTTATGATAGAAATGGTGAAACACTAGACAATTCACCCAGAGATTTGGTAGGTGTCCTATCCCTGGAAATATTCAAGGCCTGGGTGGACAGGGCTCTCTGCAAGCTGACCCTGAAGATGTCTCTGGTCATTGCAGGGCAGTTGTACTAGAGGGCTTTTAGATGTCAATTCGAACCCAAACTATTCTAAGATCTTTATCAGATATGTTAGGCAATGCCCATAAGTGGAGGGGAATAGAGAGGAAAGGCCTATGAGTAAACCCCCTTTCTCGAAAGTATCTGCCAGTATTTTTTTGTCTGCCGTACACCAATGAAATCAGAAATAGCTCCTGGAGGTGTTGTGGAATAGAGACAAGATCCTGGCTTACTTGAGGGTTCATGTCTTCCAGTCATATGAGCTATGCAATCCCCATTTCCCATTGGTGATGCACAGATCAGGACTGTGCCACTCATGGCCACCAATACTAGGAGAAAGAAATATTTTAGGCAAGAGACTACCTTCATGGTGAATTTGAAACATTTTTAGTACTGACTTGGCAACTGGGCATTGCTGCACTTCTCTGAAGAACATGAAGTTGAAGTCATTGAATAATCAGAGGTGTAAGAAAGGCCTTAAGAAGTACCCCTGCTGCAGTAATTTCCCTCTGTAAAGATGTCATAGACTAGTTTCTTTTATTTATAGATATGTAAGCATAAATTCAATTTTTCCAAAGCAATTTTGCTATAGGATTACTCTGTGTCTTTACCATTGTCATTCACACTCCATAGTCAGAGGAAGTTATTAACAGACCTATAAATTCAAGTCATTAAACTGAGTATCTGTCATTCAACTGAAAGTAATTCAAAGTAATAAACTGAAAACTTTAAAACCTCTTCCAAACTGAGAGATAGACCTCTTGTCCAGACATCTGAAGACTCTGAGTCACTTAGCAAAGGTAGCTGGCACCCTCCATGCACTATCTCACTTTGCGAATTAAAAACTGTGATCACATTTGTCATGGTTTCCACTGCAGCAAAAGAAGATTGATGGGAATGGATTATCTGACCCAATGTGTAAGGCTCTCAGAAATTTTCAAGTGACTCAGCAGGTGAGTCCTTATGGTCCATCTCAACATTCCATAGATGCAAGTATCCTGCCTGTGCAATGCAGTTAATATCGTTGTGCTGTGTCTAAAGGCAGCAGATGTTACAGTCTTGCAAGCTGTCTTCTCAACAGAGGGAAGTTGGGATGTAAAAGCCTTGTGAAGCAAGTTTGTTTATTGCTTCAATCTCTGCTGAAAGCTTGTAAAATAGTGTATGGAAACCTCTCTTTTCATGGAGCCTGGCATTGATGCAGATGCATCATAGATGAAAAGTCTAAAGCAGAGCATGAAATATCTTGCTTTTCCAACACTCTAATTCCACTTGGAGAGACTCCTAGTAGTGGACCTGAGCATGGTCAATACTGCTGCAAGGACTGGTCACAGTTTCAACAGGGAGCAAAAGACCTCCTGGCACGTGATCTAGCAGTGCCACCTTGCAACACTTAGCATTAAGCCTGCCTTCCTTCTTGAAATTTTGCCCTTTATGGTGCAAACTTTTGTGAAACACCTAATATCAGGAAAAAAACTTTCAAATCAGAACACTGGGGTACATTATTACTAGTTACTCATAATTTCCATTGATTAAAATGCTAATAATAGTGATTATCATTACCCCGCTGTATCTTTCCTTTCCGGTGCTATGGCAATTTCTGCACCACATGGGTGCTATTCAAACTGTTCCTCTTAAAATACTCAGATTCACTGATAAATGTGCAATTTGTAAATGCAGTCCCCAGCTGAGCAGTGTATTCCTAGTTAGCAAACCACTTCTGCCTCCTATAAATAAGTATGTGCATAAGTGCTTCTCCAGGTGTGACTTAGGCACGTGATATTGGACAGAGCAAGGGTTTAACTTAAGTGACAAACCACATTAAGAAAAAGAATGATGTTTCTGTCTTGCACGGCTGCTAGAGTTAAATTTTGCAAAATTGGCTTTTTAGTTATCAAAAAAGTGTGCAGATTAGTAAAATGAAAGGGAAGAGAGAAATGTTGTAGGACTATGCAAAGATAAGTCATCTGGCTGCTATGAAAGAAAAGTGCTCTTGTTGTAAGCCAATTAAAAAAAAACTAAAAAAAAAAATCAATGGGATAAATTCTAAAAGTCATCTAGTCCCTATATGGAAGGAATTAGCGAATAAATGCAACTGGCTCCCTCAACCTCTCTGGGAAAAGTGGAATTGTAAGACATGATATCTTCCATTACTCATATCATTAGTCATCTTACTATTGTAATTGGTATTGCTAGTCTAGATGCCTGCATTCCAGCTTTTAACCTACCCCTGGCAAAAAGGAAGTGAAATTAATCAGCTCTTTCAGGGCTGGCTGTCCCTCTGTGAAATGTCATCAAAAATCTAAGCATATTTTGTGAGAGGGGTGTTATAATCTGGTTATTAAAAATATTAGGGAGATGTCTCTGCCTGAATTAAGGTGCAAACGAGACCATATGCCCAAGTCAATAGTATGGATTTTTATTTAACAATAAACGTGAGGTAGAGAGAGATAGAAAGAAATAGGAAAAAAAAGGGGTGGGGAGTGGGGAGAGAGAGACAGAGAGATAGATTAAGTAGAAAAATATCACCACTGTGTATTTGGATGGCATCCTATTGGTCTTGTGGTCTTCTTGGTGGTGAGGGTCCCAGTTTTGTTGAAGTTATGGTTTCAGTCTTGTTGAGGTTGTGGTCACAGTCTCCATCTGTTGGATGTGGGGAGAAGCCCACAAAACACAAAAGTTCCATGAGTTTTGTGCACTCAGATTCAGGTGGAAATGCCAAGGTACCTCCCCTGGGCTGGGGAGCTTTACACTGGGTGATGTAATACTTTGGCTCATGGGATACTTCAGGAGACTTTTTTGGTTTAGCTGCCTCATATGTCATTGCAGTTCAGTCAGTTATGGAGCATCATGGCCCATCAGCAGGGATAAATCCCTTCAGACTACATGTGAATGTCCAGGTACTTTTCTGGAAGGGAATTTTCACAGCTGAGCCACTTGTGGAAGGACTTTGACATGGTAAAAAGCACTACCCCACCTTGCAGAATTTACCTCATATCAGCTTCTTCCTTTATCTTGATCAACATCCAGCTATAGCCTCTGTGCATGCCCTCTGCACCTGGGCAATTACTGCAAGTGGTTGATTGATTCATTAACCATGGACAGTCCAGTCACTCACAAGGGGGAAGGATGTTTTTCTAGAAGAATTCTTTCAATCTCAGTGCATTTTATAAAAGAGCCCCAGGAACTGGATATTTTCCTAGTGATTGTGAAATGATTAACCATCTCAAATGGCAGAGGAATTCATCTCAGGATGAAAATTGCCCTTGTTTCTTCCTCTTCTTTATACCACTGTCTGTTGATTTGTATGTTGCTTCATGTCCTAGTTCAGCAGGAGGGACCAGCTAACCCTGTGTGGGGGTGATCAAAGCTGTGTATTCTACCCCCTCTATTCATTCCCCAAGGTCAATGGGCCATTAGCAGCAGCTGCCCAGGGAGCCATTATCACCTTCACACCCAGCCTGAGGGGGGCGGAGCTGCTAATGGGCCATCAACAGTTCAACACCCCCTGGCTCCCAGAGTTAATCACCCATTGTGTGAGTCCCTGCCCAGGGGGAGGGACTGAGTGCTCCCTGAGGGTACATAAGTGGTGGGTAAGAAGACCTCGGGAACTTCTCGTCGGATCCAGAGCAGCAGCAGGACCTCGACAGCAGGAGATCACCGCTCTCGCCCAGACCACAGCCCTCACCTGCACCAACAGGTTTTTCTTTTCCTTTTGCTCTGGACTTGGGGGAACCACAGGGGTCTCAGCACAAGGGCAAACAAACCCCCTTGGGTTTGTGCCCCAGGACACTGGGTTATACTGCTGGGGTATTGTGAGTTGAAAGCAATTTCCCTTGTGTGTCAGTGTTGTTATTGTAATATTATTATTAAATTTTAGGTCTGACTTATAATCTCTCTCGTGGTGAGTTCATTTCCCCTGCTGGTTTCCCTTCAAACCAGCACACTTCATTTCTTTGTAGGACTTTTATATTTGCGTACCGGAATCACATGAAAAATAAAATTGGGTTGAAAGGGACTTCTACAGATTGTTGGGTCCAGCCTGGAATCTGGTTTACAGGCTAATACTGAATGTATGAGTAGGACAGGAACCTGGGGATGTTAGACATTATTACCACTAAAGGCCTGTGAACCTTTGGGCAGTGTTTGCAGTGCTCAAAGAGAAAACAAAGCTCTCCCAATGCATGGCATGACAACACAAATTGTGCCAGAAAATAAGAGGATTAAAGTGTCAGAAATAGCAATGAAAGCTCCTATCATACTCGGGGTAATAGCAAAATAAAATTTACTTTTAGGATTTGGCATGTGTTAGTGACCTTCTACCATGTAACAAGAAATAAGACAAGAGGAAATGGCCTCAAATTGCACCAGAGCAAGTTTAGGTTGGATATTAGGAAAAACTTTTTCATGGAAAAGGTTGTCAAGTATTGGAACAGGCTGCCCAGGAAAGTTATTGAGTCACCATCTCTGGAGGATGGATAAATGTGGCACTTAACGATGAAGTTTTCTGATAGCAGTACTGGGTTAATTGTTGGACTTGATGGTTTTAGAGGTCTTTTCCAGCCTAAGTGATTTCATGATTGTCTTAAAAAGGTGCAAAAGCTGATGGAATAGTTAAGGCAAATTTGGATCTTAAAACTGAAAGAGACCATAGTTTTACATGTAAATATGCCTGTCAGCACCACCTTCTCACCCCTACTGTAAGGCAGATTTTCACATCTCTTGAATTTTTGGATTGTTTAAAAGTTTTTTGTTTTTTTTTTTTTTTTTTTTGCAGAGACATGCATATTTATGTATACAAATGGTTAATTGTTTTTGTGGAAAAGTTTTGGTCCAGAACAATTAATTACTTTTACCCCAGGTTTAAAGAAATTTAGAACTTAAACTTCTGGTGCTCCTCAGCAAGAAAAGGTATATATTTTATCACCAGTTGCTGAAATTTTTGGCACTGAAATCAAGATCTAGCTAAAGGCTGACTCAGCAGAACGTACTTGCGGCATGGGCAGAACAATGGCTATGTTATCTTTGAGAGTGAGAGTATGTCATCTAAATTAATATAGAGGAATAGCCTCATAAGTCATCTCTACAGCTGTGCTGCACTACACTAGTTGAGGACTAGAGTTCAACATTATGCTCATTTTGCAGATGTAATACCGATTCATCTGGTTTGGATCTTCATGTCGTTTCACAGAGGTGAGTTTTAATGACACTCAGATTATTCAGAGAACCACACTAGCTAGACCATTAAACCCACCATTAAGTCCAAGCTCACTCTTCAAGGAGCCTAATTCACATTTTACCAAGCTGTACAGTGTTGCTGATGACTCCAGTGAAAAATTTGAAATATAGTGTATTCCATCAAAGGAGAAAAAAATGTGAGAAATACATAAGAGTGGGTAACACTGCACAATTATTACTGTGGTTTTCCTCCACTTGTAGGGAAACCAAAGCAATTTAATTTTAAAACAAATGCTCACCCTGAGTCTTGCATTCTTACTTACATGAGCTCTCTGGGAAGTTAATACTGGAGAGCAGAGCAAGTGGAAAGCAGAGTTCTTTTTTTGGAGACATTTATTTATTTATTTATTTATGGGCAAAAATAAACAAGTGAATATGTTAAAGTTCTGATTAAAGAAACAAACTAGGGAAAAAGTACTCTTGAGAAATTCATGGAGCTTGTTTCATGCAGCACTCTGCAAGTGGGATCTGGTCCTGAGCTATGTATGATGGAATAATTGCTGGGCTCTCAAGAGCAAAGATGCTTTCAGGACAGACTCTGGGTTCCTGAGGATTGCTCCATCTGGTTAGAAACCTCTCATACTTTCAGAGTCCCTCTCACCAAAATCAGCATTTAAAAGCAAATAATGTAAAACTAATAAAGTTTTAAAAAATTAACAATTTATGTTTGAGGAACCCAATACATTTCAAGAAAATTTATTTTGCTGGAATTTTTCTGGCTTCCTTTGCTTGGGGTATTCTCTGAGACAATCGCTGACATTTATTAAGACACTTCTCTGACCTGGCTTTGCTCCAGCAAGGCATGGCCTCATTCCAATCTGCTGTTAATGACTGTACTGGAGTGACACACACCAGTCTACTCATTATTGTGCAGAGGAAAGAAACTGCACAAAACAGTCTATTTAACAACAGGGAAAATAGGTAAACTTGACAGGGTTTGGAAGCAGAACTAAATATAGTTTGGCACTGGCAAGCATAAGAAGTATAATTTAATTGCAGCACAAAATTCATTTGAGAAAGAGAAGTGGAGAATGCTTCACTCCTAAGTGGTATCTCTTGTAAGGAAATAGTTGATTTCTCTAGCGATTTGCTTGATGAGGGATTAGTATTTTGTTCCCTCAGGTTTGGTTGGGTTTTTTTGTTTGTTTGTTGTTTGTGGGGTTTTTGGCTGTTTTTTTTTTATTTTTTTTCCAGTAGAAACTCTTGCTGTTGCAAATTATAACCTTCCTTTTCTAAGCAGATGTTTCATTCTTTCTGGTAGGTGTTCAACGTTTTAGCACTTTGTGACAATGCTTTGAATACTAAGAATATTCTCTCTAGCTCCCAGCATATCTGTTTTGAAATTCATTGCTTTCACTGTTTGTATGCTGAGCGTAACACTACCAGAACAGAGCTGCGATGCTGCTGACACGCTTGAGCAAAAGGAAATCATATAACCCAGGATATTCAGTAGAGTCCTGAAAATGACTGAAATCCACCAGAGAAAGCAACAAGCTGTAGCTCTCTTTTAGAAATAGCTTGCTTTTGAGGCTCCTTTTCTCAAAGGACTGAGATGCCAGAAGACCAAGAAAAACAATGTTATGAGACAAAGAAAAGTCATCTCTACAGCATTTCAAAAAAACTGGACTAATTCCTGTGTGCTGTTTTGTGGGCTAGTCTCATAAGAATAGTTTGAAGTTGGTATTTAAATACTGTAGGAAGTGTAAAGAAGGGCAAGAAGTGAGTGTACTGTGGGGAATTAAATGAATGTGTTATGAATGAGGAGATTGGATAGTACAGTATCTCCAGGCCTAGAAGGAAGGTGACAGAAGAGAGTCTAATTGCATTATATAGTCCCTCAGGAAATTCATACAATAATGTATGACAGAATGTGTTCACACTTGAAGGGAATGGATAAATAATCCATAGACCTTGTTTCAAAGGTAGAAATGAAAAGTTCAGACTACCCATAAAATCCCTAGTATTTCTCCTAAATGGCTCTTGGCATAAAACCAGGCTAAAAATGTAAGTAATTATACCACATTATATATACATATTTGTATATAGACATGCATAAAGGTCTATTTCAGCATTTGATGTATTATGTGACCAGAAATGAAAACCATTTGTTAATCTATCATAAGTAATGCACAAGCATAGGTATTCCTGTCTACATTTGTAGACATTTTTTCACTTTTTTTGCACATGACTTTCCTTCTTTCCCTTCTTTAACTTTCTTAGGCAAAGGAAAGAGCAGAGGAGGTTGTCCTTTCCATGTGCCACATGGTTTCATGTCCTGATGCCCTTTTTCTGTCCTAGTGCCTTGGAAATGCTGCAGGACTGCGAAAGAGTGGTGGCCCTTTTTGCCTCCAGGGAGAGGGACTGTGTACCATGGACCCACATAGTTTCCAGAGGAGGCTCCCTGATGCCTGAAGCAGGAAGGGAGACCTCCTGCTGATGGTGACAGTCTTCTTTATGATGACCATACATATCCATGCTGTTCTTCCAGTGCTCCCAGGTGAAAGTCAGTGCCCAAGGAGAAACCAGACCTGCCCTCTCAACAGTATCAGTTGAATTCTAATGGCAAGTTTGCCTGAGTAGAGGAAGGTCCTCAGGACTGGCTCAGGTTTTGTTATATGCTCCTTTTGTTCTGCCCAAGAGGAAGAAAAAACCCCAAACATGTGTCAAACATTGCTCTGTAGAGGAGAACAATGGAGCCAAAGGCACTGTGTGACAATGAGGTCACACCATTGCAAACTACACATTTTTTCAAACTGCAGACAAATTGCTGTGTAATTATGTTCAGCTGCAACAATGACAGATATGCTTACAGATGAGATAACAATGATTGCTGCAAGCAAACTGGTAACACAGTTGAGATTTTTGCACTGTGAGGTTACTCTGACTTTGCACGTGTCAATGTATCCTCCAAAGTCCGGCTGAGCCCAGCTGGTACAGGGTGTTTCAGGCAGGCTCAGTGCTGTAGCCAGAGACGCACAAGGGGCTGATTGCACTTGGCATGGCATTTGCCTTCAGCTGCTTTCCAACTGCTGTAAACTTTTTAAGCATCGCCCAGGTGAACCTGTGCATTGCAGCTGTGATGCCTGCCCCTCCATGCACTACAACAGAGCTCAATGGCATACTCCAGCTGCCTGGCTTTTGTTGGAGCTGTGCTTGCTCAGCTGCTCTGGGAGCCAACCTCCCTTGGACAAAACCTCACATTGCTTGTGAGACTTGCACTTCAGCAATGCTTTTCTTCAAGAATCTCAAAACACTTGCCTGGTGTTAGGAAGTGTCCTGATTCTGGCTAGGATAGAGTTTGTGTTCATCTTAGCAGCTGGTGCAGTGCTGTGGTTTGAATTTAATATGAGAATAATACTGATAACATGCTGATGTTTTGAGTGTTGCTCACTAGTGCTTGCATTAAGTCAAGGACTTTTCAGTGCCGCATGCTCTGCTAGAAAGGAGGTGCACAAGAAGCTATGAGGGATCACAGCTAGGACACGTGAATTGGACTGGCCAAAGGGATATTCCACACCATGGAATGTCATGCTCAGTATATAAATTGGGAAGAGTTATCCAGAAAGAGGCCCATCAGTGTTTGTGAATGGGCTGGGTATTGGTAAGGGGGTGGTGAGCAATTATACCATGGATCAGTTGTCTGTCCTGGGTTTTATTTCTCTCCATTTTTTTCCTCATTCTTATAATTATTTTTGTTGTTATTATTATTTTGTTTATTTTACTTAGTTTTAAATATTAAACTTTTCTCAGCTCAACCCATGAGGTTTTTACTTTTTCTGATTCTCCTTGCCCATCCCCCAGTGGGGGAGAGGAAGTGAGTGAGCATTTGTGCAGTACTTAATTGCTGGCTGAGGTTAAACATGGTAGTAAGGCAGAACTTGCCAACTTTCTCTGAGGGCTTGTGTGTATAGGGAAGGTAGAACAACAATACAAACAGGAAGTATTGATGTTCTTCCCTGAATTCTCTCCTAGGATGTTTTAAGGTGCTGCTTGTAGTGCAGTGACTCAGCTCACTAAGACCTCCAGCCTCCTAAAATAGTAGGAATTCACCAGTCAACACTACTCCTCAGATTTTACTCCTGTTTCCTGATTTCTGTGAACAATGGGGAAATACATGAGAAGAAGAACAGGGAAAGATTGCTCATGTAGTTATTTGGGTATCTCATATATAGAGGTTGCATACCTGTAGGACTCCATTATAGGCATTCTGTGTCTTAATCACATTTAGCAAAATGAGAATAGTTGTGCAAAAATGTTTGTACTAGCAAAACTCTCCCAATGTTATGAGTTTATTTAATCTGAACTATGCATATACTTTGAAATATCTTGAACCTAGCGCTGAATTTTCTGTCCTAACAGGCAATCTATTTTTTTCTCTTTAAGAGGTTAAATTGGTTCAAGCAATGACCTTGCCAGAGCAATGACTTGTTTTCAGATATCATGAGAAGTGCACAGAGGATGCTGCTAACTGTTGCACTTCATTGGATAGTGCATCCAAATCTGGAAAGCTTAGAACTCATTGACTTTGAATCACAGAGGATGGCTTTTCCTATTATTTTTGGCTGTATAATACCAAGAGGCATTGTATTGTCAGAAAATTATCTTTCCATCAAAAAGCTTTAAAGTTGTTTTGAAATGTATATCAAGGGAAACTGCATATCATCTGTTGCTGGTGTCCCTTTCCACTGAGTAGTTTCTGTTCCTCAGAGATGTCACTGCCAAATGTTCCTGTGCTGAATGAAGATGAATTCAGTGCCTGGCCAGAAGTCCATTGATGGGGCATGAAGGATGTCATAGGTACCGTGTGTTACATGGCTTGCTGCCAGGTTATGCGTCTGTTTGGCAAAACTGTAAACTTTTTAGGGGGACTTTTAATGTTTTTGAGATTAAATCTGAATTGATGCACTGATTGATGGGGGTTGGCAGTGTGGTGATTACTCTGAGTGACAAAAAGGAGGGACAGACTCTCACACTGAAAACCCAATTCACCCATACAAAAGCTGTAATAATCTGTGATTATGTGTTCCTGGAGGTAAAAACCATCCCTGTTTAGATGCTGAAATCTTCCAATAGTCCCCTTTTGAAAAAGTGTGAGGTAACTAATGTGTCTGAGGATGTGCAGAGTGAAAGGAGAACAAAAACAGGAGTGGATTTTATGGTGTTTGTTGTTGTTTTCCTGACATGCATTCCTGGCATAAATTTTATGCCTTTATGTTTGCTCACTGCACAGTGGAGATATGTGCAGAAACTTGGCATGGCAAAGGTCATGCATTGGAAAAAAAAAAGGTCATGGCATGGGAAAGCAAGATGCTTACAAATGAACTGATAAAAGTGTCTGAGCCTCATGGCAAGGCCCAATACTCTGCAAGGACCTACTCTGACTGGGCCTTCTCTATCCCAGTACCCCTGGATGCAGTGAAAGAGCATGAGTGGTGGATGACTGCCAATAGCTCTGGTAGATGGAAAAACTGCTGGAGGAGATTTGTGTGTCAAATGGCGAAGGTCACTCTGTAGAAGACCACACCTAAGTACACTTTGTCTCAAATGTTACTGCTATGACAGGAAAGATGTGATTGGAGGAGAGGATCCCACGGAAGTGGCACAGTGTGATTCTGAGCCAGCTTCATGCCCTGCCTTGAGACTCGTGCTCAGTTCCACCCCTCCGCTTCCCTTCCTGGAGAAGGGCTGGCTGTGCACCTGTGAACCAAGTGGTGAAAAGTATAATTTACCTAAGAGTTGTGCACCAGGTTAACTATAAAAGCACATGTATTGGGCCCCCTCACTCTCTTTTCCTCTCCTCTCTTTCTCCTCTCCTTTCCTCTCTTTCTCATTTGCCTTCTTTGTCTCACAACACCATCTCTGGACCATCCATGTGGCAGGACTGATGTGGGATCTAAGGATTGGTGAGCTTGTTTATGTTTTCCCCTTGCTTTGCCTGAGCACAGCACGCCTATCATATTCTTCCTCGTATTCTGTATGGAACACTGTTGTGGGAGCAGGGAGATTGTGGAGGTGTGTTGTGGCTTGTGTGCCAGCACCTCTGAGGAGTTTGTGGTGGGAGTAGAGGACTTACTGAAGTGTGCCATGCACTAAAACACAAGAAAGTTCCTGACACGTGTCTGGTGCCTTTGTTCTGCCTGCAGAGAATTTATAGTGAGCATCACATCCCCTACTGGTGGGTCGTGATACACTCCTGGCTTGTTAGTGGGCTGTCTGCCTTCAGTACTGGGAAGTTCTTGGAATGTATGATGACCATAAAAATGAACACAGAGAATCCCAGAAAGGACAGTATCTGTCAAAGTTGCTATCCTATAGATAGCTGTGTTCTCCTGCACTAACCCCATCACGTATTTTTATGTAATGACATAGCTGAAGAACACACTAGAGTGTATGTTTGAAATCCAGGTAACAGAAAGGCAGATTGCACTGGGAAAAAGTCCAATGTAATTTAAAGAAAGTCGCACTGCTGTAAGGTTCCATCACTCAAAGTTACATGATACAAAAAAAAAAGTACAGAGTATTTAGTTTTAATTTAGTAAAAGTAATTTTGATTTGAGGTAGGCTGCATGCTGTCTACTGAAAAAAATAATTTATAGACTTTAATTGTAAAAAAGAGAGAAGCCTTTTGCTTCAAAGAGCCCATCAGCAAGCTGTCTTTCCTGTTTTATCAGTAAGCAAAGCTGAGAGCAAATAACAGATGGGTATGTCCCTTAGCGCCAGCAATGAATGTGCATGAAATATTGCACAATCTACCTTCAATGTGTTATGTTTTTTAACAGTAGTAGTAGGTGTGGGGCAGGATGAATAAATAGCTCAGATCAAAGATCCTTTTTTTCCTACTGAGAAGATGGCAGTGACTGGCATTTTGGGAAATGACCACATTATTTTGATATGATTGTTGAAGCAGAGACAAACAGCTTCAGCAGACACATAAAACAAATTTTAGGGGGCAATAGGAGTATGAGAAAGATTTTTATGTCTGGATTTGGATCCCCCAAAAAGAGCAAACTTTCTAGTTAGCTCATTTCCCTGTCAAGAGGCAAACAAGCCTGTTCCAACCATGGAAAACTAAGATTAGATTCTCAAATGGATTTAGAGCTGTGAAACAAGGATGCCGAGGAAAAGCCAGTTTGCACTGCTAGGATGGCTGGATGGAGTACTGGAGGAAGCTTGGCAGTGTTGGATCAACAACCTCCCTGGGCACACACAGCCCAGCCAGGTTAGCAATGGGTGCTGTGCTAAGACAGCCAGAGCCTTTCTGATACTTATGTTGACTTGAATAGCACCTCCAGGACCTGTAAATATTGTCTTAAAGGGCTAAAACTGGGACTTGTAAAAACCAGCATGTTGACTAGGAAGCTGTTTAGCCTACCCAGCTGAAAGGAAGAGAAGGGTTAAATGCCATACTCAGAAAGAAGAGAGGGAAAGGTCTCTGTGTGTTCAGGCTGCACAGCTGTGTAAGCTGGTCAACCCCTCACAGCTCCAAACAAGCAAATGAACAGAAAAGTCTAACAAATCAAAGAATCACAGAATGACAGGGACACCTTCCCCTAGACTGGGTTGCTCAAAGCCCCATCCAATCTGTTCTTGAACACTTCCAAGGATGGGTCATCCGCAGCTTCTCTGGACAACCTGTTGCAGTGTCTCATCACTTTCACAGGAAAAAATTTCTTCCTGATATCTAATGTAAATCTGCCCACTTTCAATTTGAAGTCACTCTCCCCTTGTCCTCTCACTTCCTGCCCTTGTAAAAAGTCCCTCTCCAGCTCTCTTCTAGGTTACCTTTAGGTACTGGAAGGCTGCTGTAAAGTCTCCTCAGAGCCTTCTCTTCTCCAGGCTGAACAACCCCAGCTCTCTCAGCCTGTCTACGTAGGAGAGGTGCTTCAGGCATCAAATCATAATCCTAATCCTGGCCCTCCTCTGAACTCACTTGGAGAGGTAACCAGTGTTGCTCCAAGCTCTCTGAGAGCTTGAGGGGATTTTGGTTTCTACCCTTACTGTGAAAGATGCTATCTCCCTGAGCTGGGACTCCTCATTGATTTAAAATTGAATCAGCCTTCTTAAGCAGAGCCAGTTCAGCAGGAGAAATTCAGCATGTCCCTGGGTGATGAGGGAAACACCTACTAATGAACACTCCAGGGGATTTGTCATGACACAGGTGCTGGATATGTCTGTGTGTGCCCAGCCTGCAACAGTTCTGTGTATTAAGGAAAATTATAGTTCAGTATTTTCAGCACCTAAATTTCAGGTGAAGGCACTTCCAGTGCTAGATGAATAACTAAGTCTCATCTGCAAAATCTACAACAGATGTACAACTGTTTTGTATACATCCAATACCTGTTAGTTTATGTGTAGCTACTCAGCTGTTACTCTAGCTGTATTTGATAGAAAATGCTAGAGGACTGTATTGTTAAACAGTGTAAGTTAACCAATTTCACTGACATCAGTTGATTTCCATAATCAGGAATTCCAGGCCTTTAGAACATGTCTGGAGGCACTCTCCTGGGTTTATTAGCAAAGCAATGTGAGATGTTAGCAAACAAATGGAAGCATCCAAATTGAAGTGGTGCCTTGACTGTGGTGGTTTAGACTTGGACTGTGCAATCAGTTTCAGAGCCATAGGGGTGTTTTTGCCTGGTATTCAAGTTAGTTTACAGGTATAAGTGAAGTTGTGCTTGTTTCACATTCTAAGAGCTTCCCAAACATTTCAGATCACTGCACTGGTGTTAAATTGAATGCAAGTTGAATTTCACCTTGTTTTAAATTTATCCTACTACATCTGGAAAGAAAAAGGAGTCTAGATAGAGGTGATGTGAATTCAGATTAAACTCAAGTTCAGATAGAATTTCACATGGGTCACATCCTTTATGTACTTGGGAATAATAAAATTCAAGGATATCATACTCTTTCAGATTAGACTTGGAGGAATGTTTTACATAAATCTCTGTGAAAGCAAACCAAAACCGTGCAAAAACAAAAGCAGTGGCTTTCTAGTTCTTCTGGAATGGAAGAATGAAGCATGTAGTATTGAGCTCATGTACCCATATAAATGCAAACAAGATGATATATTTCTAAAAGTAAGATTGCAGCATGTTTTGAAGCATAATGTTGTAAAGAAGTCATTGTGGAAGTAAGAAAACAAAAACCAAAGACCAAAGCAAGAATCTGTATCAGAAAACCTAAATATAAGTTGCATATATTATCCTGGACCGAAAATGCTGCTCTGGAAAATAAATATGAGATGTTTGAGTGACAATAACCAAACCCAGAAACAACAACAAAAATAACAGTCAGAAAAAGATAAGACAGCAGCATAAAAGAGGCAAAAATATTTGGGGAAATTGATAAGCAGATATACACAAAAAGATTCTCTGAGCTTTGCTTTTGCAGTGGTTTTTGCACTTACATTGTTGAATGTATATCAGAATGGCTGTAAAATTCTTGCACATATGCAGAACTGGTTTCGTGGGAATATTTATAATCCTGTCATGGGGAAATTCTTCCAAATTTATTTTAGTAGCTTTTTGGTTTACCTAACTTTTTGTTAATTGAAAGGAATATTAACTTCTCATTCATGTGTGCCAAAGAATAACTTGAATTAAAATAACCAGCTCCCCTGAACAAGAAATTAAATCAGAATTTTTGGTTACTAGTACTGCATACCTGAATATTACACCACTATCTCTAAGAGTTATTTGTATCCATTATATATAAAGAACCAACTGAGAAAAAACTGATGATAAACCACTGTGTAGGCATTATGGAGTTCTGATAGTAAAAAGAAAAGCATGAGTTGTTTATGATATCTTCAGACTCCCAGGACACTTATATACCTGTATCATGTTTTTCTAGTTTCAACACTTTCATTATCCTATACCACTCTGAGGAGCAACATAATTTTTCTGCATTTATGGCTTGTAGTGGCCAGTTATATACAGGTTTCTGAGGAAGAAGGTCCCCATCAGTGTAATATTTTGCCTATTTTGCCTATAAAAATGTCTTCTCCTTGTGTTCTAAATTCTTATGTTGGGAGGAACTGGGGACCCTGAAGATATTTCTTCCAGCACAGTAATCTTCCTGAAGTTTAATGGAGCTTCAGGAAAAAAAATAATACTAGTTTTATTTATTTATATATAAAAAAAATCAGATTTCACACCAGTAAATTATATTGTTTTCATTTGCCATTGTAGCAATAATGTTTAAAAATTTTATTGGGAGCCTCAGTAGTAAGATGTACTGAGTTTTGTTTGCAAAATGGGGTTGTTTCTCATAGTCCAAAGACAGAAAATGGATCACTCTTTGCTCTGTCTGGATGACAGACTCCTGACTGCTTTAAAGAGTCCTGACTTGATTTTTGCTCAGAGAAAACATTTTCCAGCAACTCTTAGTGCCGAGTTGGGGATCTCCCTGAAAAGGAGGAAGACAGCATGAGACGGCTAATCTTGTCACCTTTTTCACTGTGGTTTCAGTCAAATTTCAGGCATATCAGAGAGCTGGAATGATGCTTTTTCCTGCCTGCCTGCTTTCGTTTTCCCAGCGATGCCCACTAGATGGTAGCATCAGCCCAGCTGCGAATTCCAGATTCTCCGGGGATTCCTGGGTGCGTCTGCAAAATGTCTCTGCGATGGGGATTTGCATCTTCTTTTGTGGAAAGGATTGTTCTGGCGTGCTCCGTGCTGATTCTGGGGAGAGGTCTCAGCACGAAAGGAGATACCAGCATTTACTGTGTACATCGGGGCAAGCCCCGGTATCAGTCCAGGCTGGGGGATGAAGAGATCGAGAGCAGCCCGGCCGAGAAGGACTTGGAAGTGCTAGTGCATGAGAGGCTGGACGTGACCTGGCAATGTGCTCTTGTAGCCCAGAAAGCCAGGGGTACCGGGGGCTACATCCAAAGCAGTGTGGGCAACGGTTCGAGGGGGGTGATTCTGCCCCTCTGCTCCACTCTGCTGAGGCTCCTACTGGAGTGCTGCATCCAGCTCTGGTGCCCCCAACAGGAACAGCATGGACCTGTTGGAGGGAGTCCAGAGGAGGCCACAAAGATGCTCAGAGGGATGGAGCACCTCTCCTATGAGGACAGGCTGAGACAGCTGGGTTTGATCTGCCTGGACAGACTCTTGGGACACTTTATTGCTACCTTTTGATAATTAAAGGGGGCTTATAAAAAAGATGAGTACAGACTTTTTAGTAGGGCCTGTTGTGATAGGACAAGGGAAAATGGTTTTAAACTAAAAGAGGGTTGATTTAGATCAGCTATAATGAAGAAAGTTTTTACAATGAGGATGGCGAATCACCGGAGCAGGTTACTCAAGATGAGGGAGATGCCCCATCCCTGGAAACATTCAAGGTCAATTTAGATTGGGCTCTGGTCAGCCTGATCTAATTGAAGATGTCCTTGGCCATTGTGGGAGGGAGTGGAAAAGGTGACCTTTAAAGGTTCCTTCCAACCCAAACCATTCTATAATTTTCTGATTAGGGAGTGAGATGATACTCAGCACTTGGGATACACACATGGTAGCTTCATACAGATCAGGCTGAAAATTGTTGAGAGAAATAAAGGAGATAAGAACTATCTAACAGTGTTGGGTTTTTATTGGCTTATTATGTTGGATCTTTTCCATACCCTAATTGTTCATTGCAATATTTAACATAGCAGCTAAGAGGAGTGTCATTAATAATGTCTATGACTGAGCTATATTTTAGCAGTTGTAGTTTGAAATGTATGGCCCTTACTGGTCTTTAAATTTACTGTTTGCTCAGATGCATCATTTGGGTCAGAAAACCTGACCCTTGTTCTGCATGTGCTTTATACTTTCATCACACTGACTATTGAAAATCAGTATTCTTTCAGAAAGTACAGTTTTAAAATGGAACCAGGAATGCAAGCTCCTGCTTTACTTCTTGGGATTCAGAGAATACCTAGAAAAACAGAAAAATGGACTTCAGTTTCCCAGGCCAAATGTTACCTGTTGTGTTTTTTAGAAACTCCTTTCCATTTCTGCTGTCCTCCTGACCTTCTTTGGTCATTTAGATTGACATGTATAGCAAAATATTTTGATGAGGAGGATTTTGAAGATGTTTGGTAAGCTGAGCAGAAGCTGTTAAATGTTCAGAAAAGGCAGAGGGGTTTTTTGTCCATGAATAAACAAGTAAAGGCAATAATTTACTGAAGATTAGTGAGGAATAAGGAAGCATTCTTGTGCGTGCAGTCCATATATTGCACAGAGCATAGTGAATCAGACATGGATCAATGTGTATTCTTCCAGTCATGGCTTTCTGAAGTCTTTTAAATTACAGGACCTTCTTGTTTTCAGTCATGCTCTTAAGATAGCAAGAAAATTATATAAAGACTAATGGTGACAGTATGTTAAAAAGGCAGATATTTTGCTCAGAAAGCAGGTAGCAACTAAATTAGAGCTTTATCTCAGCCATACTAATGAGATGCAATTGAACTGCAGTCTTTAATTACATGATCGTTTGGACCAGATCTTCAGTGCATATAAATTGCTGCAGCTCCATTAAAGCCAAAGCCAGTATATGCTAACAGAGAATGTGACTTCTTTTCTTGAGCAGAGTAACTTTCCAGAGAAGTACATTCGCTGGCTTGAATTAAAATAAAGTATTTTAATCTGGTCTACTTACCCACAGGGGGAGGGGGTTACACAAGCTCACTGAGGGCAGTGCACCAGGAAGTGTATTGTTATTATATTTCATCATTATAGACTGATCATGTACTTAAAAACCTGTATCATCATCCATATGCACAAGGGGTAGAGCTCTGGAACCCATTTTTGGCTGGTGGCTACCTAAATGTGCAGTTTCCCCATTCCCTTAATGTGTAATTTTATAGGGCTGCCCTGGAGCCCTCTTCAAGTATTATTACAGCCTTTCTTTTATATACCTCAAACATGCCAGGATGCAAATATACTGCTTCTAATGCCTCAACCTATTTTTGTTTTGCATCAGCAGTTAAGGGTAAAAAAGCTAAATCTAATATTTCCATCCCTCCCCATACAATTACCTTGATTATAAATACATAATAGTTTTGGATACCCTATGCTCATTTGCTGCATGTTGCCTATGAGCACTAAAGGTTGCTATTAAATGCTGACCAGTTTTAAATGTCCCAGCAGGTGGTAGCCTGGCATGAAGGTACTGACTTGGCCACATCTCTCTGACTGTGAGCCTGCAGTGCTGAGTTTAAGTAGAAGACACTGTAGAGAGGACCCAGGTACACCCTGCACTTGCTGCCATATACAGGCTCCTCCTGCCTTGATTTTTCATGAAAACTTCTGTGTTTTTAAAATTCCTGGAGCTTAATTAATAAACATGACAACAAAGTGAGTGCTGGCACAAAGCCCTTTCCCATCCAGCACATGGGCATAGTAGGGTAATTGTGGTTATTTACATTTGGCATCCAGCTGACTGAACTAACAGCATAGTATCTTTTTTTTTCCTCTTGGAGTAGAGAGGCTATTAAATTAAACAGGTTAATGTAGCTGCAGCATTTCACCCCCTGCTATCCCTGCAGCCATAGTAAATCTGCCACCTGTTTATTTCCATAAAAATTCAATTACAGCACCACCAGTTTATTCTTTTTATGTGAGCTGTTAACTTCAGGCAGTTTCAGACTCAAAGTGCATGGCCTATTCCTTTACAAAGCTGCTCTTTCTGATGCTTCTTCTTAGCTGGTAGCTTTTTAGTTTATTAAATATCCCAGCCTCACACCACATGAAAATGAGAAGACAGATTTCTGCCATGGTGCCTTGTCCTGATGGTGCAAAACACACACACACGTGCACACACATCTCATCCCAAGCAGTGAAGGTGCATTGAAGGGCACAAGCAGAGACGAACTGGCTGTAGGACCCCAGCAGCAGCAGTCAAAGGAGATTAACGAAACAGGCTAATGACTGCTATGGTAAACCAGACATCTTTTAAAATCATGCATACATTCTCTCCCTTCCTCTTTCCTGACTTTCTCCTCTGAGAGATACAAACACATCTATCTGTAACAAGGAGGTGCTGACTAACGTCCCCCTTTGAATCTGGGCCATAAGGTTTTTGTTTCTTTTTTTTTTTTTTGACCACAAATCATACCATTCCTGTAGCTCAGTTTCAAAAACTATCACGGCCTTTTTCTTCCTTATTTCTACTGGGACAAGTAACTTGGAAATGTTATTCTTCCAACAGTCTAATCTGGTCAGATGCCCAACTTTTTCCATTTCTTCACTGCTCCCTCATTTCCCTCCTCCTCTTTATGATTTTTTTGGTTAAGAGCTTTTGCTTCTGCCAAAAGCAACAGTCTTAATGGGGAGCCTGAAGGTCAAAACTCAGAGAAAGAAACAGTGTTTGACTCAGAAATTAAGAACATGTGCTGTCATCCTTGGTTCTGGTATTGCTGCTAGCACAGGCATTATGGAAATTAAAGGACTCTTTTCTATGTGCTGTTGCTGAGAGAGCATTTAAAGCATTAAAGAGATAAGGAGATAAGGGTGCTCTGACTGCAGAGAAGGGAAAACCATTGAGTTTTCTCAAGACCAGGGAATGGGATGGCTTAATTTAAAGATTGCATTAGCAGAAATTGCCTGTTTTAGGACTTATACAGGGATTCAGAGGCTGATTTTTTCCTCCTTCACGTCTTGCTGTGCCTGGGGACACCATGACTGGCCACCAAGCCTGTGATTTCTCTGTTATGTTCCCTGTGGCAGGATTTGGCAGAGGCACAGGCTATTCTGCACGGAGCAAGACAAGGAAAGTTTGGGCTTGTGAGCCTCTTGGGAATGACTAGATTTATTATGTTGCTGTCACAAGAAGGCAAGTGTTTTCCTCAAAAAAAAACCAAAACCATGCTACCAAGAGAACACTGGCTTATGAAAATATTGACTCCTATTGTTGCCTGTTGCATTATTGGTTTGTTTTTGACAAATCTAGACCCAATCTCCTTTAAAGTGTTTTCAGACTGTCTTCTTCAGCCTGAAGTCAGTCAGGAGAACATGCTCCAAGGCTACCTTTCCATTCTGTGGTGGCCTGAAGGCTGCTCTGATGGGGGAACCTCTCCATTGCACCTCTCTGAAGGGGAGGATGCACTTGCCTCATCCTATTTTCCATGAAAGTACTAGTTATAAATCAATGATGCCACATTTGTAAGGGAAAACTGGAGCCCTAGGAAATTCTGTTAATACCAGATAATATGGTTTCTAGCTCATGTGTTCAATAGCCTTTGACACAAAGACTGTGTCTACTTTAATATGCTTTTCCTAAGTTTTGCATAGTTCTTTATTATGTATGACCAATGCATTGCTCAGGTTGTGTTACATCAATAGTCTTTGGAAATCTCCATCACTTTTTGTTTTACTGTTTTCTTCTCCAGAGTTATATCCCTGGGAGAAGAATTATGCTGTAGAACTTTGTGAAACTATTTAAATTTGGAATGACAGTGATAATTTCAGGACAATTAAGAGATGACGAATGGGTTTCATGTCTATATAATGGTATTTTGTCAGAACCAGACACAGGTGTCTTTGGATACAAAATTGTTCAACTTCAACAGTTAAACAGTAGGATTTTTTTTTCTTCTGGCTGATTAGAGTCTTTCAAATAAAATTCTAATTAATTTTTTTCAGTCTTGACTATTACCTTAAGCAAAAGTCAACAAGTAATTTATGCCTCTGCTTACATTTAAGCATGGCAATTGACTTGAGTGCGGTTTCTTTGCATGCCATAGTTTAAGTTTGCCTGCTGGTTCAAGGATTTGCATAGCCACATTGGAATCAGAGTAAATGTTTGTGCAGGAAGGAGTTCTTGGCAGAAGCCAGAGCATCAGAATCTAGTCTTTCTGCGAAATACAAGATAGGAAAATGCTGTTGGTTTTGTTGTTGAACAGTAAGGGCTTATTTAAAAAACAAAATTGTGATGATGTGTTTGTTCTTGCTGCAGGTGATCTGATGTGGCATGGACTGTTATGAAACTCCTGGAGTCATAAGGCCATGTTATTTTTATTAATTGATCACAATCTATCTTATAAAGGTTGTTCAGGAAATTATTAAAAACCCTAAAGAGCATTGGACAGTTTCCAAATCTTTCCCATTTTAGAGAAAGTATTTTAGTGTTTAACTGGCAGCTTTAAGATCACGCCTTTGTAAGAATGAATAAGTAATTAGCTATTTTACCATTACATAGCAGTAGTTATTGTGATGGAGAGACATTTTCCTTGTGATCTCTGAGCAAAAAATATTATATCTTTCTTTCTATTTATTCCCTGTATCTTTTGTAAGGAACAAATGACCAAGTAGCTCTGTGAAGCTTTAAAAACTCAAAAATGTTTGCAAGCAATACACAAGTTCTATCCATCCCTGTTGAAATGTGGCCTTTTGCAGGATAAGATGTGACAACTCTCCTATACAAAAGTAAATGACCATCTACTGAGCAGAGATTCCAGGGGCTGTAGTAAGGCAGTATGTAATTACCCAAACTAATATGTGGTCAAAGAAGCCAGAGTCCCAATTTTTTACAACAGAAACATTTTTCAAGTGATACAACTTTGGTTTAGGTTTTATTTTTTTTATTGTATTGTAAATATTGTGGTTTGGTTTTGTTGATTCTTTTTGCCATAGAACACCATAATTTTAGCCTCTTTTTATGTCCTTTTATATATGTTATATTTCTCAGCCATTATCCTTCGTGAACCTAATCCCCTAAAGAAAGTATTGATGGATTTAGTAAAAGTCCAGACTTAAGTATGGTTTTTATCTTAATTCAAACAGGAACTTTGTCCTGAATCCACACAAGCAGCAGATTGCAAGGACTGAAACACGAGACAAATTCTGAGGAAGTATAAAGAATTGATTTCATATGGTCAGCTTGCCAGAAGGGGTAGCAAAGTGAGTAGGAAGCTCACCTCTAAAGTTATCACAGGGTATCTGAAAGACTAGGAGGAGCTGATGTGACAGCAAGCTTTACACCAACAAGAATTTTAATTTATCTTCCTGTGGAGGGGTAGAGGAAGGCAATGGGACCACGACAGAGATTATCAAGAAATGTCTTTGCCCTAGCTTGTATATTATTTAGTTACCTAGATTAGCCTTTGGGCAATACTTTGAACAATACGAGTGTGAAGCATACAATATAATCAGAATATTTTAGAAAATTAGTTTTATGATGGAAAGTTTTCACTTGTGTAACTCTTAAAAGGGAGAGATTCTTGTAAATGTGGTTATGATGTCCAAGCTGCAGGCATATTTATCCCATGGGAGAAGTACTCAAGTATAATATAGGAGGCACTAATGAACAACACCAGGACAAAGATCTTTTCAGCTAACAAAGGTGATGTTTGCATTAAGCATTAATTTCCTTGGCCATTTTGACTTTGAATAATTTTTTTTCTTTTCGTCAGGAAAAGTGGTCTGCAAAATAGAGTTAAATTAGATTCTGGAATGTCTGGATAGTGTGTGCATTAGCACTGGGACGTAATACAAGGTCCCTGTCATCTAAACTGTACTTTTTACTGCAACTGTGGCCTTGGAGCAAAACTTACTTTGTGAGTGCTGTAAAGTAGAAAATGTTTTGTGGGAGCTGTGGTGCAAGCAAAGAGCCTGGCTCACCTCAAAGAGCAGAGCTTCCAGGTCACTGATTTTGTGAGGCACTGCTATCCCACAAAAATATGAGATGTACTGGAATAAAGCTTTCTGGGGCAATTCACATCAAAAGGACATGTTTTTACAGAGAAAACTAAGATGCTTATTTAGACTGCAATACAAAAACCATTTTTTCTCTAATTTCAGGACTTTTAGATTATTTTTTTTCACGTGAGTAAACAAAGCAACCAACCTTCTTCCACCCCTGCCCCACCACCACACAAAGTATTTTAATTTTTCCTTCACTACCATTAGGCTGTTGCATTTTCCTTTGAGCTCATTGAAATACATGACTTGGTCTTTCTCCTCTTAATATCTCAGTAGAATAGCCAGGTGGCTGTATAATAAGTTACTGCTAGCTTTGTTTTTTTTTTTCCTTAACAATCATCAAAGAGCATAGAAGATATTTATAAAATGTGGTTTTGATACTAAAGATTATTGAGAATCCTTATTGAAGGATTTTGTGAATATTTGCAGGAAATTTACTTTATTTGGAGTTATGCATATATGTTTGGAAACATACTTCTAACACACTTGAATGTGAAGTATTTGTGTTAGTATTTTGATCAATAATTGTCCAAAAAGACAATTTCCCAGAGCAAAGAAGCAGGAGCTTGAATTGTGCTGATGTGAAGCTTTTGCTGCTCAAGTTGTACCTACTTTTTGGTTGCAAAGAGCTCTAGTTTAAGTGTTTCTCAAGTTAATTTTTACATAGGGATGCATTTACTTAGAAATTATGATGTTCTGTTAAAACCATTGGGATTTTCCTCTTAAGAATAGCAGGTGTTATTATTTTTCCTTTGTAATTGCTTTAGAAGCCTCTCCTATTTTACTATAATTATTGCTCTTTTACACTCTACACATGAAAATCACTTTTAAATGTGTATATTTTTTCTACGTAATAATTAGAAAATAGCCCTAAAAGTGAAAAGGTAAAGTGCCTTTGAAATATACCTACTTTGAACTACTTTTAAAGTAACTTGTACACTTTGTACAAGGTATTATCTTGATATTTTGTTATACATCAGCCTGTCATTTTTCTGTTAAATGCCATAGTACATGATAAGATTATAACTTAAAAAAAATTCTATTCTTTCAAATGACTTAAATAATTCTATAGAATTTCTACTCTCTGTAAGTATTTTTACTAAGCTGCCTGAAAGTAAGAGGAAGTTATCTATATTTTACAGATCAGATTGTTGAAAGAGAATGCCTTTCTTGGTCTTGGAAGGTGTGAGGAAGTCTGAGTCTCCATTTAAACAATTTAAATTTGAATTCTACTTTCTTCAGTTACTGTAAATGTTCTGCTCTCCCAACAAGTAGTTTTTCATCAGACATTTCCCTTTCTTGTCTTGGGTGTGATTAGGCTGCGGAGGGGCACAGAGCAGAAGTGGATAACTCCATAAAAATGGGTTTAAGCAAATTAGGGTTAGTCTAGAAAAAGTTATCTTAGATCATCTCACTGAGATTTATATCTTTGTGACTTCTCATTAGGCATTTGCGTGAAACTTACTCAGTGGTTACTAATGGAAGAATGTTTTTTAGATATGTAGAACTTTTTATTTTAAAGAATGTAAGCTGCAGGGAAACCTTACAAAGTCCTATTAGAAGTGTTTTAAGACATAAGAAATTCACATATGCACTTGCAGTGAGACAAACTGTAGTCTATTTTCGATTGGTAAAAATCAGATAAGCTGTGTTTTCAGAGTTCTCAGTCTTCACTGAGACTCTGAGAGTATCAGTCACAGTTTACTTGTTAAAGTCCTGGTCTTGAGCATCAGATTAAGGTCCATAATTTGTTGCCTAAATTAGTTTTACTGTTTATCATTGCTTTCAATAAAAACAATCTAAAGAGCATTCTTGTACTCTGTATTACCAGAGTTAGTTACCCTTTATAACGTCAAATCATACCATCAGTTCCAATCATCTGTCTCCTGCTATGTTTTATGGACTACACAGAGAAGAAACACCAGTAATGTGTGTGTGTGTGTGTGTGTGTGTGTGTGTGTGTGCTCATTATTTTTAAGGGTAGTCTGCAACCGTTTATTGATGTAATTACATTTAGTGAAGAGTTGTGGAAAGGCTATTCTAGATAAGGGCTGCAGAAGCCCATGAATGTAGATGTTCAGTGAGGTATGGGGGTGGGGTAGGCAAGAAAGTAAATACAAAAGCAGATATCCTTGCAAACAAGTCTATTCAGGTTTTACAACCTACTAGTGAACAAATCTCAGCAAATGAGGGGCCAGTGGAGCTGTGTAAGAGAGATGTAGTCCTTTAGCCCATGTGTTTGAAGCCTGAGCAGCTCCCTGGAATAGACAAAGCCATAGAGGAGTGTATTTTCCCATTTTGGGGAAGAGAAAATTAAAGCATCATATGAGTTTTTCTGAAGAAATGAAGTAATAGCAGAGGTGTGTACAGGTGATGCTATGACATAAGGACAGCAGGAAGTGTCTAAATGAAAAATGGATCCTTTCATTGTAGGCAGAGCAGATGTTTTACTGCTTTTCTTATGGTGTCCATAAAGTCCCGTTTTGGCTATTGACTTCTGCCATTCTGTGAGCGGCAGGAATAATATGCCAACAAGCAACTTCTCAATTTAGAAAGTCTGGATACAAAATATTTACCTTCTAGCTGATGATAGTTGTTCATTCATTTCTCTTTTTAATATTTTGAGGTTAGTATTACTGATATCATCCTAGTTTCATTGCAAACTATATATAAAAACAGTCTTAAATATTCTATAAAGGTCTGGTTTTGAAAACTGGATAACTTTGTAAATTTGAAACTGATTGAAATGCCTTTAAATTTAAAGAACAAAAACCATTAGAGACATGTTTTTTATCAAAATTATCACTTTATACTCCCTTTTCTACTTGCTATTTATTCCAATGCATTTTTCTTGTAGTCAAAAGATGCATTTTCTACCTCTGTGGGTACATTATCCTATCATCCCTTATTCTTTGAATTTGTTTGGACAGGAGCAAGGAAGAAGTGTGAGATTGCCAGGAAGAGAAACAATTACAAAATAAAGAAATGGGTTTGTTACAAGCCTACAGGCAGTTAACATATTATTTGTTCTACTGTGAAGCAATTAAAGGATAAGACTTCAGGAAATATTTAATTGAGTATTGATTTAAAACAAAACCAGTGCTCACTTAAATAGTTGTGTTCTGTTGAACTGCCCTCATCTTGGCTTAATATAGCCTTTCAGACAACAGAGTTAATTACTCTGTGTATGACATTTGCCTTTTTTAAACCTTTTGGAGGATCAAGATAGGGATTCTTTTGTAGGATCAAAAATGACAGTGTTTGGAAGATGTCTGTATAGGGTTGTAGGTGTGAACTATGAGAGTTCTGATCAATTATATAATAATGCAATTTCACCTTTAAAGCAATAAATGGCCATTGTATTACCCTCAAACTCCAGCTGAAGGTCCTTTGTAGTGTTTAAGTATTTAAATGTTAAGATACAGGAGGATGCTCTTGAGTATGTACTCAGTGTCCAGAATCATAGAATATCCTGATTTGGAAGGCACCCACAAAGGTTATCAAAATGTAGCTTTTAGAACATTGCATGAGGACAGGGAGCAATGACACCACTGAGACACATGGTTGCATTTCTGTAAGTTTTATTTCTTTTTGCTCTTGTTTAAGGGCTTTTTCTTATGGATATGGTGGCCATTGTTGTAGGTTAAACAGCAGAATAAGAGACCACAGATGTATTCTATAGCAACATCCTTGTTTTCTGAATTGAGAGAAATGTGTGATTATCTACAACTATTTTTGTGTGCAATACCTGTAGTTGATAAAACTGGAGGAGCTTCATACACTTGGGACAGTTTAAAGCAGCATTGCCAAATAATGGAATACTGAATACTCCATCCCTCCTATTCAGTGAGGAGAAAATTAATCATCCTGATGTCATTACAGGGACATGCACTGCCAGATCAAGGAACAGGGTGCTCTATTTTTTCTCTCTTACTAGACCTGGATTTTTCTCCACCACAGATACTGAGGCGTAAAGGAAAGGGAACCTGAAATAGGAGTCCCAGTGGAGAAGTTTTGTTGAAGTTTCCCATGTATCCAGTCCTAGAAAAGCATCTGTTTGAGACTGAAGGACTTTCATTCCCTTCTTAGACACAAAGACTAGCTTCCAGACAAACCACCCCTTTTTCACCAGGGAGAGAAGCAGCAGGTTATTTTTTCTCAAGCCCTTTTTTTTCTTTTGTGTGATATGTTTGTGTCCTTTAGTTTTTCATTGGTTTTTGTCAAATAATTCCCTTTTAAAACCCTTATCTTCCACAGCTTAGCTTCCACTTTAGGCTAAGAAACCAAATATGTAGTTTTAGTAGTGAACCTTAAAATATTGATGACAAACACTAATTAACATTGATTATAGTATGTACATGCATTTAAAACTATTTCTGAAATAAAGTAACATATTTGGAAAAATATTGCCTAGAGGCATTTGTAAATGTCAAACAGATTGATAGGCTTTCTGTCTGTCTCTCTTTTCAGTGTCCAGCTGGATTTTAATGAGCTCACTGTGTCTTTCTTTTTGCTACTATTTCTCTGAATTTCATCCTCAGTGATGTGTCAGCACCAATGAATATGTAAAGTATGGTCCTATGGAGCTCTCTCTAAATTCTAACTTTCTCCCTGCACAGTAGGCTGGCCCAGGAGACATTGCCTACCCTAAAGTACAGACAGCTAGAGCAGTAACTTTATTATTAAAGAAATATATGAATTTCAGTCTCATGATGCTGCCTACTTAGAAATTCACTTATTGTGTGCACATGACTGGTTGCTGCCCTAACCAAATATGTAATGATATTTAATGACATTTATTATGTTTATCATTTGATAGATATGAAACTCAAGCAGAGTGGTCCAAATTTAGGCAGAAATATCTGAGCTTAGTCTTGCATCCTCTTCCCCTGAACAGTTTCAAAAAGGAGTGTGTGTAAAATTGACCCATATGAGTTTCTGTAATGAGCTGTCACAGGAATGAGGGTAAAACAGGGAAATTCTGGTGTTCAGAACTCCACTGCAGCCTTTTTAATTTTTCTTGTTAATATCAAGATGAATAATATACTGACTCCTCCTGTTATTTATAATTCAACAGACACTGCAATACAATGAGTGTTGTTAATTATGATGAATTAATGTAAGGCTAGTTGTATCTAAATTGGCAAGTCAAAATATTGAAAAAGTACAAACCAACTTTCAGACAGAGGCAGAAGTGTTTAGCCAAAGTAAAAATCCCAGACTTTTCCTCACATTCCATTCATTTTCTAAAGTACATTTGTCCAGTTCTTTTGCCTTCAACAACTCCAGCAAACTAAGTTTGACCTGACTGAATTAACTTAAAAAGTTGAATATAAGTTTCTGTCTTTAAGAGCTAGATATCTCCCTGCCTGGAGCTCCTGTCAGGCTTGTTATGCCTAAGCTGAGGGTGGCTGAATAATGACTTAACTCATTGATGAACACTAATATAGCTACTTTGTGATCCTGAATATTCTGTAATTCCCTAAATTTTTGCATACGCAACTTGAGTAGAGAAGCTTTCTTTGCTCTAGAGTATGTCTTAAGTTTCATGTAAAAGGACTATTGTTTCATCCTTACTCATGTATTTCCATAATACTTTGAGCCTTTTGATTTTGAGTTACAAACCCAAGAAATTTAGCATAAATGATACTTGGCCAGGAAGACAGTACCTATGCTTCTACCCACGCATCCCTGTGTTCTTTCAGCCTAACTTTTGGAAATACCTGTGCTGTCACATACTGAGTGACAGGGAATGACAAGGCCATTGGGGATAGCATGTCTGATGTCTTCAGATCATCCAGGACTATCTTGCAAGTCCATGTGGGAGCACATAAGAACAGTGACCTGAAGCTTTACTAATGGTAACTTGTAATTTGTACTAGAAAATATGTGAATGACTATGTTTGATAATCCTAATATCACTTTGTTTTAAATAATCTAATATGATAGTCTGATGAGTGGACTGTTAGATGAATAAGAAAGTGGTTGGATGGTCATATCCAGATGGTAGTGGTCAATGGATCAGAGTCTCAATTGACATCAGTGACAAATGGTGTCCCTCAGGGGTCTGTACTGGCATCAGTGCTATTTAATATCTTCATTAATGACATAGACAGAGATATCAAGTGCACCCTCAGCAAATTTGCAATGACACCAAGCTGAGAAGTGCAGTTGATACACCTGAAGGATGGGATGCCATCCAGAGGGATCTGGACAAGCTTGAGAACTGGGCACAAGGGAGTATTATGAGGTTTAACAAGCCCAGGTACAAGGTGCTGCACCTGGGTTTGGACAACTCCTGGTATCAGTCCAGGCTGGGGGATGAATGGACTGAAAGCAGCCATGCTGAGGACTTGAGGGTGCTGGGGGATGAGAGGCTGGACGTGAACTGCAGTGTGCACTCCCAGCCCAAAAGCTAAGTGTATCCTGGGCTGCATTGAAAGCATCATGACCAGCAGGTCAAGGGAGGGGATTCTTCCCCTCTACTCTGCTCTGGTGAGACCCCCACCTGCAGTGCAGTATCCATCTGTGGGGTCTCCAGCACAGGAGGGACATGAACCTGTTGGAGCGAGTCAAGAGAAGGCCACCAAGATGATTAGACGGATGGAACACCTGCGTGGAAAGGCTGGGAGAATTGGGATTGTTCAGCCTAGAAGAGAGAAGGCTTTGGGGAGACCTAATTGTGGCCTTCCAGTATCTGAAGGGAGCCAACAAGAAAGATGGAGAGAGACTTTTTACAAGATCATGGAGTGACAGGACAAGCAGGAATGTGTTCAAACTGAAAGAGTGGGTTAAGATTAGCTATTAATAAAAAAAATCTTTACTGTAAGAGTGGGAAGGCACTGGAACAGCTTTCCCAGAGAAATTGTGGATGCCCCACCCCTGGAAGTGTTCAAGCCCAGGCTGGATGGAGCTCTGAGCAAGCTGGTCTAGCAAAAAGTGTCCCTGTCCACAGTAGGGGCTTTGGAACCTAGATGAACTTTAAGTTCCCTTCCAACCCAAACCATTCTATGATTCTGTAATCTATTCCATGGGTTTTCTCCAGCTACCCACTTGACATATGACAGATACATGTCTGTAGAAAGGCAGAACAGATTTTTTATTGCTTATTTGAGACAAAAATACTCTCTACACTGGTACCAGCACTCCTTTATGAACAAAAGAGTTAGCAATGTTTAGTGGTAATACCTGAGCACAAAATGATGCAAATGGGCACCTCAGTGCTGCCCATGGGGAAATGAAAATCACAGGCACAAGTTGTCTCAGTGCACTGACAAGGGATTGGCTGTAAGTGCTATTGGTTGAGCCAAGGACTGGGGTCTTTTCTCTTGGGTAAGTAGATTCATTCCACTTTCTGCCATTGGACATATTGGATTTAAAAGTAATTTTATACTGTAAACGTAGAAAAAGTTTTTGCATAAGTGTTCATGAAGTGCAGCAAAAGAAAACTATGTACATATGCACTAACTGTATTGTGCTACTTCTCATGTGTAATAGAAATATGCAGCTCATGTTTGCTTGATTCCAAACCAGTTCTGCTATAACTTTATCAATGCAATTTGGCTGGAAAAGAGTTGTATAGGAACAGATTGCTAAATGCCTTTTAAAAACATTACTTATTGCTTAGCAAGCTGCCTTGTGTGCAATTTCTCTAGTCTGCTGAGAAAGGAGCATAAATCAGACTTGGTGTTTGTTTAAATCATTTAATTATATTCTGGTATACTAACTCAGTGCAGTGATGAGGAAACATTGTATCTTTGTTTTAACCCGATGTTTCAGTTCTTTGGCTGGCATATGAGCACAGCTAATTTTTACAGTAAGTGTAGCTGGATTTGCTTTTGAGGTGTGGGGTGGTTATTTTTCTATCAGGTTTGTATTTTCAATTAGTTTTATCCAACTGCCAGAAGATACAGAGCCATATTCCCCATGTGGGTTCTCTTTGTCTTTGCGAGATTTCTCGTGAACCCCAGAACTGTCTTTTAATGCCTGCAGGTTTTTCATGTCAGGAAAATCTGCAGCCTTCCTTCTCACCTTGTTCTGTGATCTGACAGATTTCACAATCTATTGTAATCATTGCTTGCCCAGGTCTGTGCTTGGGTGGGGGACTTTAGAGACAGGGTGGAGGATGGCAAAACAAATATTACTGGATGGTTTGGAAGTTGTGATTCACAATGCTCAAAAAGTCTCCTTCAGCCACAGGGAACTTTTTGGGTTCTTTTCTGGTCTGAAGGATATTTTATTTTATTTTAGTCAAAAGGCAAAATAAATGTTATTTGTTGAAGTCATTACTGACCATCTTTCAGCTTTAGAGGATTATGTAACTATGGGTGCTGAAGACTGGACTTCTTATGTTTAGGGAAAGATAGTCTACAATCAAATTTATCCTCTTAATTTTGTATTGTTGTGTTGGGAAAAACCATCTACATTCATAAAAAAGCATATGTTAAGTAGTTTTTTCAAATATTTTGGGATAACAGATGCTATTAGAAGTGCAGTATTTTTGAATATTGGTGTAACTTTACCCCTGCTGGTATCCGGAGTAAAATGGAATAAGAAAACACCTTAGTTCTTGTGAAATTTTCAAATTTATTTTGTTGTGTCGTTTAGGATTTTGTAATTAGCACCTCTTTTTTTTTGATAGAAGTCTAAAGGTATCAGCATAGCTGAAGATTCACTTAGGGGCATAGTCTCCGACTTCATATGAAAGTCTTATAGATCTAGTTGACCAAAACTGGGTGTCCCACTTCACATATCACTCATTAGTATTTATATGTTTAGATACCTTTGAAGACCTGAACTTGGGCTCTTGCATGTCTTCTACACTCATATTCTAAAGAACAATCACCTCTATGCTGGCCCAATCAGTACTAGGATAACAACAAATGCCCACAGTCCCTGTGAGTGCTGGCATTCAGCAAAGGAGTCCTTCTCCTGGGTCTTGTCATAGTGAGGTGAACATGTGGACTATGGGTGCTGATGGTCCATATGGGGATGGAGGTGTCCTGACCCAGCACAGTGCATGTGTGATCCCTGCAGAGCTCTCATGCTGTGCAGCCCTCCATTTACAGCAACCAACTGACCCAACACTGGCAGCTCTAAAGTTTATTCAGCTTCTAATGGAGCTCTTAAGTCTGCATTTCATTTTACTCAAAGCAAGCAGAAGAAGTGGAAATGAAAATGAAGTAGAAAGTCAGAGTGGCTTGGTGAAAAGGATGGATATCCATCTGCAAATAACTAAGCAGTGTCAGAATTTAGGTGATGAGGTATAATTATTATAACCTTTCCAGGGTTTTCATTCTTTGTTTGTTAGATGCTCTGCGCCATGGCTTGATACCTTTAGTCAACATCATTTTCTGTCATTTTGGGGAGGAGTCAGTGAACTCAAAAGTTGCTTTTACTTTTCTCTTGCTTCTCTCCCCTTTTGTCACAATCAATGCTCTGAAAATGAAGATAAATGTATATGTTGTAGTAATAAAGGAAATAAAATAATTTGTGGAAAAGCCTTAAAGATATTTTCTCACATCATTCTAACAATTTTTGCATACCATTTGAAATTTCAGAAAAATTTTGCATTATCATTTCACACTAAAATGTTAAAATGAAGGTGACAAACACTTAAACAGTTGTCTTATTTCTCTCCTATAGCCTCCAATACACTAGAAGGACATAAAAGTTCAATTGTGTTCTACAGTGCTCAGAACTACGTTACCCGTCTGATGTCTGTAGGCTTATATCACACTGTCTTCTGATATGCACAGTAATTTTTCTGTGTTATGGGATACATTCCTTGTGCTGGCAGGATAGTTTTGGTATAAGATTCTAACCATAACCAAATAACATGATAAACTTAGACATAGACTGACAAACTTACCCATTGAAAAGTTTTGTTAGCTCTTGTGATGACTTTCATGAATAAAACAGTCAGTCAATTACTGAATCTTCATATTTCTGATTTTTTTTAGTAGAATATATGCTATAATTCAGAAATTATTTCATGCAAAGGGATATACCCACTAGGCATTCACATTGGCCCATTTTGGGGAAAAACTGGTTTCACAGTAGCCCTCAGTTTTAGATTAATATGCTTCACTGGAAAAACAGATTCTTTCAGTCTATGGGCGAAACAGCAATGTTTTAGAAGAGGCTTTCAATATGTATGAATCACAACCAGAATAATGGTAGTTTCATGTTATACTTTATGGACTGTGTAAATGTTTTGTTATTAGGCTGTAAAATAGATTGAGCTAAGATTTAAAAAAAAAACCAAAAAAAGCAGAGAGGTAAGGTGTGATTCCTTGGGCTCATAATCTGTGCCATATTTTGCATCATCTAAACAGCAAAGTCTTCAAGGTGATTTGTATTTAATTCTGGAGTGTCTGATGCCTTTTAAACACAGGAAAAACTTGTGGGTACAGCCCAAAGATGTGGTGGGTGGGCTTTATATAGTGGCTGACTTGATTAGAGACAGGGGGCTCAAGATTGGAGGTTTTTTGCTTTCCTTTTTTGATGGTCTTGTTCTGCAATGTGAGGCCAGGATGCTTAACTGGGAGAGAGAGTTATGTTCTCTGCTTTCCTCCTGTAAGCATTTTGCTTATTTGATTTGAGACCAGTAGACTTCATGTCATGTGGGTGAAAAAGGAGATGGGGGTTCAAGCACACTTTTTAATCTTAGAAAGGAGAAAGCATAACTGTAGGAGCAGGTGGAGGCAGATCCTGACGGAGGAGGATATGTGAGACATCTGCAACATGCCTGCGGTCTCTCCTGACGAGGAATTGCACCTACCTCATCAGTTGGTCGTCTATGCATCTGCTGGAGCTTCTTTTATCATAATTGACTATTTAATTTTCTTTTTGTAAGTCCCTGGCATTGTGTACTATGATTTAAGCTCTTTTCTGTGTGATTTGTAATATCTGGAAGCAAGGTCATACATAGCCAGCATAGTCCACTGCCTCTTTTTTACTGAGCTTAGTAGTAGGATATATGCACACTTCAGTCTTTCTACAAAGAAATATTTCTATTCCATGGGTGTTACTGGTGTTGATTCACAGATAAATTCCTCTTTTCTCTAAATAGCCCCGAGGAATTCCACTGTATACATAAAACCCATCAGCAATGGCTTAAAGGCTGTACCAAACCAAATCTGTACATGTCAGCTAACAGTCAAGTTTACAAGTCACAGGGGTATTAAGTCCATTAACAAGTTTCTACCTTCCCAGGAGATTTTGTTGTCACGAGTTTGGGTCCTGAGGATTGGACCCACGCACCTGTGGACTGTAAGACAGATCTGTAAGCTACTACTTGAAACTGTGCTATAGTAGCTGTTGAAAAATCTACAGCTTACCTCAGTGTAACTTGTTTGTCTATGCCTTCCCTTCCATTTCAGAGATTCTTATGGCTCTAAGAACGTGGTAATGTTTTAGGGAAAGTTTGCAACATTTCTTTCTTTCCTTGCTCTCTTGAGCTAGGACAGGTTAAAGCCTGATCTGTAATTCAGATTCCCAAAATATTTAAGTGACCAAATCCAAGGGACATAAATTGTATTAGATGCTTACCTATGTTTGTCAGACTGTTAATAATCAGGCATCAATTTCCAGAGTTGCAAGATGAGATCTGAATCTCAGCCATTTCCGTCTTAAGTTTCTAGGCCCTACAAATGTAAACTACTTCTCCTGCCTCTAAAAGAAAAAAAAGGAATGGAAATAAAGCAACTGATTTTGAAGAGCTGTTGATGCAATGCTCCCCCACCCATTTTGACCCATGTGTATCTCAGTCATATGGACAAGAGATGGGTATAAGGTAAACCTGAAAGGGCATGCCACTTGGAATGTGTCAAAGGCTTTGGCTTGTCTAAGCTTGGGTGTGTTCCTGTGTATTATTAGTTGGGAGATTGTAAAACATCAAATTCTCAGACCCAAATCTTATTGCCAGAGTAGGAGAAATTGCATTGCAAATGGTTCATGACAGACATTTCAGGTCCTAATACTTAGTGAAGCATTGATGATGGGCCATTTCTCTATTCCAAACTGACAAATTACATTAGCAGTTGTAACCACGGGAAGATAAGTGATGCATCTTGTGTTTGAAGCGAAAGTTGTGCAAGTGGTGAAGGGCAAACTTCTGATGGCCTTCTCTCTCTGAAGCATCCTCTGTAGCTTGAACAGACATTAACTATTATTCACAAACTACCTGTGGGTGTTTTTAAATATTTATTACTTTCTCCCTCTTTAAAGTTGAAGCCTGCATCTGCCCACTGCAAAAACAAATCCTTTAAGAATAAATGTGACTTGCCGCTTCATTGCAGTTGGTATTTAGCAGTGAAGATAGAAGCTTGTGTCTGCAATTAAAAGTTAATTTCCTCACCCCCCCTACTGTGTGGGCAGTTCTAATTCCTTCACTCTTGCCCCCTCACCTTGTTCATTGCAAGTCTGAGGCGTGTGGCTTTTCTGAAGAAGCCTGGGACTCTTAAGACAGACACTTTAAAATGTTAAAGACAATAATTAAAAAGGTGTTCAACCGCTAATTCACTTCAACTTGCACTGAATAAACCTTGCCAAGCAGCTAAGGACTGAAGATAAATACTTGTTAAAACCACCATTTTAATTTTGGGAAAGCAAAAACGGACAGTTAACTAGTGAATATTAAGTATCAAGGCTTCTTGGGAAGAGCAGGTGTAATGACCCCTTTTGGTATCTATGAATATAGAAATATAATTACAGTGTACTTTTACATAGCAGTTATATAAGATGACAGATTTGCTTTTGACCCATTCTTTTCAATGGATCCAGTTAAGTCCTCTTGATTTATTCTGGTAGGTGGCACCTCAGTTGAAACCTGGATAAAAGAACAATTTTGCAATGAATTTTAAGGGGTTTTTTCATTCGGTTTGTGTGGGGTACTTTTGCATTTGGTTTTGTTGTTGTTGTTATTGGGTTTCTTTGTTTTTAAGTTATCTCAAAGTGGGATTGGAAGTGAAAAAGCTAAATTACTGGTAAAACTGAATGTTTGCACTCAGATTAAATACAGGTTTTCTAGTCGCAACAAACTAATTGCTGCTGCGTAACATCTGTGCCTATTGCTGCTGTATTTAAGTACAGTCTCAGATGCTGCACTACTTAAACATAAGGCTTAAAGCCCTCAGTGGCACAAGCTTATCCAAAGATCAGAAAACAGCAGTTTCGTGGCCATTAGCCCCAGGACCACAACGAGTAGCATTAGTGGGGACATGTTTTGCACCATTTGAAGCATGGAGGGAGAAGCTGCTGTGCTCTTTGTTCACCTGGAGTGTGCAGGGCTGCCTGAGGCACAGATACTCCCTCTGCACGGCCTCTGATCACAGCTCTATTCAGACTCTTAATCCAGTACAAAAAGCTTGCCCATAGCCACAGAGTGAGCCTGGGAGGTTTAGTCTGCTTCTGTTCTGCACAGCTTTGCCTTTGGAGGAATAGCAACAGTGAGGGTGAATTTCATCCCTTTTCCATAAGGAAAGCAAAGCAGCTTTATAGCAGTTGTTGTCCCAGAGCTTTAGTGTGGAAGGTGTTTTACCCCCTTCAGATGCCACCTTGCATGTAAAGTGACTTTTTCTATTGCCACTTGCTGGTTGGGGGTGTGACTCATGCTCCAAGACGATGCTTCTCTGCTCAACTGGCAGAGCACTGAGCACTCTCTCCCTCCTGGTCCTGTGAGTCGGTGTGCAGTGATTAGGACTGAGCTGAGAAGTCCCCTACAGTCAGAAGACTGGGAAAGGTCCAACTGAGGACAGAGTTCAAGTGTTAGAATATATGTGGGAAGCAAATAAATTGACTCGCTGGGAGGGCATACCTCATGCTTGGCAAAGGTGGTGAGTGCTCATCACTCTCTGGTAAGCAGAGCACTAGGACTGGGACTTCCAGTTAGCATCCTCTGTCAGACAGGCATCTGCACCAGAGCAACTGTACTGAGCAATTTAACGTGATTTTATTTTCCTGCCAGTTTGCTTTTTGATTGTCACTTAGCTGTGTTATCTAAATTTGACTATGGCTAGAGTGCCTTGTGAAAAATGCAACAATTCTATTTTTTTTAAAAAATAAGCTCACTGATTTCCATGTTCTTCTCCAAATCAAATCCAGTGGAAAAGCAATTTTGGACTAGTAGTTATTTCATTTTAATATTGACTTATTTCTACAGTAGTAGATGATTGAAAAAATCCTTTGGGGGAAAATATTGAGACATTTGTTCTGAAAATGCCAATAAGAATTTTATGACTTTACTATAACACTAGTCATTTTTTCTTCTTGATTCTCTCAGATAAAATCGTGGCAAGGTTCACTGATTCAGTTTTACAGGATGTTGTTAGGCTGTAATTAATTTTCCTTTGATCAGCTTTTTGTATTATGTCTCTGTCGTTTTTTCTCCATGTATCAGTATCTGAAAAGAATATGTTGTATCTATTTTGTGTATTTTCATGCAAATAAAAAATATTTTATTAAAGAAGTGTCTAAACTTACCCTTCAGAGAGCATATAGGGACTTTTCTGCTGTAAATTCAACAGGCAATGTAATAGGTTCACTCTTCAATGTTGGAATAACATCTTCCTGAGCACTGGCAAGACTGCTCTACAGAGACTATGCACTGTCCCCTTAAAAGCTGTGGTAGCGACAGTGCAGTTTTCTTCATGCTAATCTGTAAATATGTAAACACCACAGAGTTAAGAGCTCATTTTCTTTGTGTATGGGCTATGACATCTCTGATATGACTAGTACAGTGTGTGATAATGTGTCTGCAGCAGCTGGGCTGAAATGTAATGCCTGTTGTTTTGTACAGAGTCTTTTGCAGTGGTTATGTGCATCTTGTCTGCTAGATTTGCTTGCCCATGCACAACAGGCTTCATGTTACCTGCAGCTAGGTGGGTGTCATGACCAGACAGACCTTTTTTCAGTATCCAGGCAAAATTTCTTGCCCATTGAATAATTATCAAGTGACTTTAAGTGCTATGCTATTAACTGAAAAGATAAAATGACAGTAGGGCTGTGTCTGACAGCTCTGACATGACATTTTTTAAGTTCAGGCTCATGCTAGTGCTAAATTATGTGAATTCTCATAACCCAAATCATACTGCTTTACCTGCAAGCCCCTCCGTGTACAGAAGGATCATTGCAGTTTACACAGGTCTCAAGCATAGATTTGGGCTGTGTATTATTCTTGTCTGTTTGAAAAATGTAGGTAATAATGAAGCTTATGTTGTTGACTTAGAATTGCTTCTCAGGAAGGATATATGTTAGGATCAAGGTCAAAGCAAAGTGGAGGAAAAACATGTTGATTTTGGTTGGGGAAAAAAGCTGTTTGTGAATGACCGAGGTTCTATACAAAAATGTATTATATAATCATTCCAAAGGGGCCCTTTCCCCCCCGTGAATGACCCATCTATTTTGTTTTACTCTGGCCCTCTGCAGCACTACTCATATGAGAGTACATTTCTTGTATAAACTGCTGGGATGTTGACATTTGGTGTCATTCCTAGTTACATGCTTGCTTTGTCTTTATTTTTTTGAGACATCTGGGGATAAAACTTAAAACTTCCACAGTATCTGAATCATAAATCAAATGTTTTGCTGGAGGATAATGGTGCACTTAAAACAAAAAAGACACAGAGAATTCAATCAATCTAATATCTAAAAAGCAACAGCTTGTCTGCATCTTGAATTGTAATTCATTAATTAGAGTAAGGATTTACATATTTATTATGGTGTACTGGTTTTGAAAACAACAGAGAATGAAATCATCCTTGCAATGCATTTGATCAGTGTATGAAAATCAGAACAAAAATTTTTATCCTGTTTTTATTTTATGTACATAATTTGAGTAATGTACACCCCTGGGTAAAGCTTGTCTGGAATTTCTAGAGAAGTTAATTCAACTGTTGTACTATTTTTGTTCACTTCCTGCAAATGTTTGAGAAGAATTTGTTCTTGCAGTCACTTACTGAAATCTCATATTTCAGGAGTCAAACACTAATCTTATATTTCAGGAGTTAAACACTCCCACTTCAGTCCATCTACTCCATAACATAATTTATGAGGGATTGAACCTGCAAATATTATTCACTGCAGGACTATGCTTTCCTATGCTCTCTAGTAACAGCAAAAATAATTAAATGATAGTGAATAAAAATATTTGAATGTACTCTGTGGAATTAGAATTCTAAACATTGAAGAATCAGGTGTTTGGCACTATTGTTTCCCCTAAGCAGCTGCCATCCTGAAGAATAGTAAGATGGAGCCATAAGACTTGGGTACTTCTGTACTACAGGGTGAGCAGGGTTTGGTATAACCAACCTCACTTGTGAATATCGATTTGTTGAGGAATATATCTGCTGTGGGTAGCTGCATACTGAGATCCACACTGAGATCCACATTGAAGCCTGAGACAAGGCTTTGGATAACAAGAGTCATGAAGACCCAAAGAGATAGATGAACACTGGGAGAGAGAGCAGGAGTGGAGGACTCAGGAGGAAGAGCAAGACTTGCATGGGAGTAGACTGAGTATATAAAAGCCTACTTGGAGGCACCCAGCTCTGTCTGTTTCTGTGCCCTGAATAAATTGCTTTTTATGGAATTAGACATCTCAGACTCTGCTATGGGAAACCTGGGATAGAATCCGTAAGGAAACAAGTCTGCGTGTGAGTGGGTGGTGCACGGCATCAAATGGGGGACCTGTCAACTCACTTTGAAGGGGCTTCAGACCCAGTAGTTAAAGTCTCTGGCATTGGGAGTGTGACTGATGGTGTTTGAATGGTCAGACTGGTAAGTATCCTGGACGGTTTCCTAAACAGATGGAACCCTAGGCCACTACCTTCAGAGCCTCCCTTCTCCAAACATCCAACTGCCAGCACTGGGTGAATTCATCTGGGACCTTTGGAGCAGAGAGGAGCCAAAGGGTGAGTGTTAACAGGGTAGCTTCAAGTCTCTCTGTTGGTGTGGCATTTTGTGCAGTTTTGGTGAAATTATTGGTGATGGGTCAAGAAGGGGCGTGCAGCCTGATCTGCTCAAGGTGCACAAAGAGATGTGGAGCCCCCAAAAGGCACGAGTTGGAGCAGGAGAGGATCGAATCTGTCCTATGACATAGCTGGGTTGTGGAGGCCTTCATAAGGGCTAGTGTCCCTTGTACCACACAGTGAACAGTATAGTCTCTTAGCACACACAGAAGTCCTTTTTATTAAGCATTTAAAAAGGGGTTTCAAGTCCCTCACAGTGTTTGAAACAACGGGAAATAAACTCAGGGTGCCTTTGGCTGTTGCAGAGAATTAGGAGGTATTGTTCTGTACAGCAGAGTTTTGAAAAGACCGTTGTGCCAGGAGGACTGGCCAGCTATAACCTGGTCTTCCAGGTCAGCAGGACAATGGCTGTAACAAAACTTTAGTGACACACTTGCAGTTAAGTGTGTTTGTAGACCAGGCAGCCCCTGGCATCAGGAAATATTTTAGGAAGCATATGCCAGGGTGGCAGGGATCAGTACAGATGTGGGATTGTTGGTCTCAGCACAGCCTGTATGTATCAAATCAAAGGGCAGAGTGCCATCTGTCATGAGACAGGACCCTGTTCCCCTGGAAGCCAAGAAAGTACCCAGAAGCAGAAAGACAAATACATAGCCCAAGGGGTTTTGAAGCATTTCATTAGATGAAGAAACTCCTCTCCTTTCCCCTTGTTTGGCTCCCTGCTTGGTCCCTGAGTATCTCTATTGTCACTGCCAGCCCTACTGCTCCGTTTCAGATCGGTTCCTGTTCCCAGTGCTCTCAGCGCTCCAAGCTTGTCCCCTGATCAGACAGTGTACCAAAGATCTGTAGAAGTCTAACCTTTGGTATCAGTCTATTAAAAAATATGATTTTTTTTCAGGCATTAAAAAGGCCAAATGCTGAAGGAACTGTACTGATTTGCTCTGTGGTGCAATACATATGAGTTACCAATTATTTATAAATCTACTTAGTGTCTATGTCTAGATTTATTTAAATGTAATTGATTTAGTGCATGTGGCAAGAGAAAATTTAATTTTTAATTGACTATGGATAGGTAATAGAGACTGTTCCTGTTCCTGAAGTTGGAAGATGAAGTACTTAGGACCATTAGCAGATGTCCATAGATAACTCCCAGACTAAATTGTGTATCTGGAGGCTTACAAAATTATACTGAGCTGTGTTTGGATCCCTGTAGATGGTATCTTAGGGCCATGTTAAAAGGCTGACATTGCACCTTGCTGTGCACCTGGATAGCACTTTTGTCATATAGATGTGAAATGAAAACTCTAAAACTTTGACTCAAACCCCTTGAGCAAAAAAACTATAGACCTGCTTTTAGGCCCTTTTTTTATTTTTTTTTTTTAAAGTTTCTTTAGATCCTCTATCACCTCTACACTGATCATTTTTTTTCTATGGCAGAAGTTTAGGCTTTCTGTTCTACCTCATTTGACTTTCAGTCCTGCAAACTCCCCACTCACCCATTAGCCAACTGTCAAAGAAGTCTCCTTTCCTCACTGAAGGTTTCAGTGTCTTCAAGTAGGCATGTTGCTTGTCCTGAGCAAAACTTAATTTTAATAAACCTACAGCAGTCAATACTTTGTGGCATCACTTCTAATTATTTTCCAATGGCAAGTATAGGTAAGATCTAGCAGGGAAGCCCATTAGTCAGTCAAGATAATAAACTGAAAATTACTCATAAAAATGACTGACAGTTCCTCTTTGAATTAGAAAAGAGAGCAGAATAGCTTGAGAGGAGTTATGGAGAAATATCTGTTTGATTTATGGACAATAAGCTTGCTGTGGACTGTATTATGAACATGGATCTTAAATAAGGGCTACTCCTTGTTGTTTGAAGTGAATCTTTATTGCCACAGTAAACTTTGCAGAGAAAAACCCCAAAGCTCTATTCATCCCATTAAAAAGAGCTGGGGGTAGAAATGTAAAATCACCCAAAGAAATTGGGATCGAAGGTTGCACTCTTGTCCTCTATTGTTCTTCTGCAAAGATTTATTTTTGTCTTTGAGGAATTCAGATACAGAGAGAATGGATTTTTGATGTACATAACAAGCTCATTTTATAAAGTGATTACAGCAAACCCCTCCCCTTTCTGTATGAAAGCTGAAATTACAGTTTGATATGAACTGAAGGGGTCCCACACACTTATGAGGTGAGAGGATTTACCATCAAGACATGAACTCCAGTATTGGGCTGACTATTGTTTTTATCACTTCTTACAACAGCTTGAGGATCTTTTGCTAGTGTTTTCTGTAGGAATTTGCCAGTGACCAACTCATAAAACCTATTCATCATTTTCAGTCAAAACTTTCTTTGGGTTTCTCATACCTGGGTAGAATCACATTAGGAGATTTCATGAGGTGAATATAAATTTGATATTCAATATTGAGCTGAGGTTCTCATGTTCAGTCCCATTCTTGTGGCTTGCATGCAAGAGATGAAGCAAATAAAAAAAAAATCCAAATCCTAGAAAAATAGAGGACAAAACTTCCATATTTATCTTTTGAGGGCCAGTTTTATGACAGTAATTTCAAATTCTGCAGCTATAAAGTTCTCACATTTATTGTGTTGTAAAATGGCTTAACTCTCTTTACTGAAGACAGAAAAATTTTCTCTAAGTGAGAGCCTCTGGATAGCTACACCACTCTTGGGAGCATCTGGAAAAGAAAGCTTACAGAGGAGAGGATCACAAAGGCTTGATTCAGTTAGGTTATCTCTCAATCATAATAAATGTGACTGTATAATTTGAGGAAGCATTCTGTGTTTGCATTTGATGGACTCTTTTTTTTTTTCGCCTTGGTCTAATATGTTCTTTCACCTTGATAAAGGAATTTTTTTCTATAGATTTATTGTCCTCTTGTCTCTATTACCTCATGTTCCATATAGATGTTCTTCCTTACTAGTAGCATAAAGTAGAACTGAGGAGCGATTGACAATTGTATTTCATTTAGATGACAAAAATATTGCAGAATATTTTGATCAGTTAAAATAAGGGATTGAGAATAACAAATTTTCAGAAGCTATGCCTCTTGAATAACAACATAGAAATAAGGAACCTAGCATCTACCCAAGAAGTTTGGTAAACCAGGATGCATCATAGGAGTTGAAGACAAATGAAGCTTAATGCCAAGTACTGCTGATTTGTAGGGGTAGTAATTCTATTTAACTGGAATTTCTTCCACCTCATTTAGTAGTGCTTAGGTCTTCATCAGTCTCATTACTTCCTCCTTGCCATGCTAAAGCAGTGTTCTCTTTCATGCTACCTGTAACTCATAAATGCAGTAATTTAATTCTCAGTTCTCTGTCTGTGGTTGATAGCTGGCTTATTCTCCACCATTATTCAGATTATAAATAAAAATGCAGATTAATCAAGGCTTTTATAGTCTTCTGTATCTTGTTTTCTTTCTATACCTCAGGCTTACTTTTCATAAGTTCCTTTGTTTAGCATGTGAAAAACAACTGTAGTAGTAGTTCAGCAAACTATTTGGGAAGAGGGGACCTAGGATAAATCTTCATACATTATTTAGTTAAAACATACTTCTCCAATTGTTTTCTACTGCTACAGTATAGAGTGATCCACATATACCTTTTTGTTTGCTATCAAGGTGCTTTCCCATTATGAGAACACTGAGATCAAACACATCTCCAGTTTGCATAATTTTTTTTTTTTTGGTACAATGCCTATCCCTATCACAGCTTGTAAGGACTTCTTTTTAGGATAGTGCCTGTCACTAAAAGTTTGCACTACAGTCCTTCATTGATTTATTGGAATAAAATGGGAAGAACTTGTTTTAAATTTAACTTGGACTGTTTTTCATATAGTAACCTACTGAGTTGTCAGTCAGAGTAAATTTGTTCTGTAGGTCTGATTTCTGTAGAGATGTGGTAGAGGCCAGACAGATTTTTCTAGACATCTGTATGCTATGGTGCTAAATTCCTGGCTTAGCAGAGACCCCCACCACCGGTAGTGGCAAGTGCTGGCTCTTGAGGCTCATGGTAAAACCTCGATGGTTTGAACTTTCAGGGGCCTGGCTGTCCATCTAGCTTGCCTCTGAACCCTTAAAAAGCAGATTTTTGGGCAACCATTCTGCCTCTGCTTGAAATTATAGAATCACAGAATGGGTCAGGTTGGAAGGTACCTTAAAGTTTATCCTGTTCTAACACCACTGCCACGGCAGGGAGACCTTCCACTAGACCAGTTTGCTCAAAGCCCCATCCAATCTGGCCTTGAACACTTCCAAGGATGGGGAATCCACAACTTCTCTGGGAAAAATGGAGTCATAGAATTAATAAATGCAAGTAAGCATGATGGTTGTAGAGACATTGTCAGAAAAAAGAAATTTCTTTCTTGTTGGACTTCAGTGTAGGGGCATATACATGCAGGAATACTCAAAAGCACTTTCAGACACCAGCAGCTGCAGAGGAGCAGTCCCTAGACCTGTTAGTCAGAGGCAAGGTGCTGAGGATGGAAAAGAAAGTCGAGGGATGATTTAAATGCTTTAAAAATAGCTAAATCCACAAGCACTGACATGCATTATCAGCAAACAGGCTGCAAAACTTGGTTTAAAGAAATTAAACTCTGTCTGAGTTTCAAAAACAAGGAGTCAAAGCTCATGTCTGATTCTGTGACTTAAAAACATTGAGTAGTTTTTTTTTCCTAGCTCAATTTAAGAAAGGAAAGAAAGAACCCTTCTGACTGTGGCCATGTATGCCAACCATCAGCCAGAAGTAAAGCTTTACAGCTGACTTATAAACCCCTGAGAGATGGGTTTTCTAATGGAAATACTGACAGCCTCTTAACTTGAGCAACACTAGCAGGCGCCATTGTAATAAATGAGACTGAGAGACACATGATACAGGCCCCAGAAGGTAATTAATGGCTAGAGTAAAATAAAATATAGACACAACATCCCACAGAGAGCATGACTCAATGGAGCAAACTTGTAATAAAGCACAAAGAATGTCTGTTTAGAAAAGAGCTGTGTGAAACTGCTTGTAAAATAAATCATGAGTTGGTGTTAGAGACAACTGAGCTCTCTGTATGTTTCTTTTAAATTAGGGGATTAAAAAACTCCCCTTCACTCTAAAAAGACATTTTTGGCAATGCAGAATTGCAGTTATAATAAAATGAGGAGTAATGAGATGCAAAGTGCACCTATGCAAACAAGATCTCGACTCTTCCCAGCAGAAATATAGCAGAGGGGTTACAACTGCATCCACTATCTCATCTTACTTTTTAATCAACTAATTTTTTGACTATTTGTCATTCTGATTCTAACCCAATTGTCTTCTCATTTGGAATGCTTGATTTCATCCTTGTCACATGTTATGTGTCAAAGCAGGCATCAAAACAGTCCTTATTGCTCCATTTCCTTGGTTAAGAAACAAAACTTAAAAAAAAAATCACCACCACCACAAAAGCACCCTAAACCCAGACTGCATTGTCTTGTTTCCTGCTGTGCTTCCACTGATTTAGGAGATTGCAGCTATGATACTTGAAGATAGGCTGCTGTTTGGGCATCATGCATGTTAATTTATTATCAGTTTATTAATAAGCTCATAGTTTATTATTGTTAATTTATCCTGTGTTCATGTTTCTAAGGCAGTTCCAGATCCCTAAGCCAATTGGGTCAGTCTTTGCAATGAATATATTCTGAACATCTCCCAGCACTGCAAATCTTGGAAGGGTGCAGACTTAGGGCTGATGCAAGCATATGCTGTGTCACTGCTGCTTTTATCTTGACCAAACAGTGTTGGTAAGCCTCAATCCTACATTTCATGAGTTAGGACTAAAAATACTTGAGAAATGATTAACTTAAGCTTCTATGACTTCTATCACTTGCTAATTAGCACACAGGAATATCAAAGACCTCTATTTGAAACTGATGACTGAAGCTGAAATATGGCAGCACTACAACAACAAAGTTGACTTTGTGATATGTGAATTGTGTAAAACACACAATAAAAATATCCAAATACATTCTTGTGATTTTCTGTTTCTGCTTTGTTTTATTTTATGCATCCTAAGGAGGAAAAAAATCAGAAATTGCTTTTTAGGTTTTCGCTGCAAATCTTCTCTACTGGTGCTTTCTCTGTTTTTATTTCTCAATTGCAGAGCAGTGATCAGTTTAATGGCGAGCTCTGTATAATATGGAAATTCTACACACATCATCTTCATGCCATACTTTTAGAGGCCAAGCCACTTCCTTTACATCATCGACTATAAAAGTTGCTGAAGATGTTTATTTTCTGATTTTAAGCAGTCCACTTGTTAATGTTGCCACAGTTTCAATTTTCCATCATTCTCAGGAGGGAAAATGAACTCAGTAATGTGTATTATTTTCATTATTATGGTAGTGATACTTCAGTAAATATTCTGAATGTGAAATGTGTCCAATCACAATAAGTGGCTTTGTATAATAGAGACCAACTTCAGAACAATAAGGAAAAAACCCTTATAAATCTAGAATGCTCTTGTACTATTTGAAGCCTAAACTGCTTCAAATAGAAAGAAAACTAGAAAGGCCCCGCCTACCCTTGGTAGAATGTTTGGATGCTCCAACAAATGGACTCTAGCAAATTGCAGAGGGTGATTTTAATTATATTTTCTCTGCCTTTCACTTTGCTTTAACTCTGACATGTGGGTGGTTGCCATAAATGTTTTCTCACCTGATAAAGTCACCTGAGATTTATGCTGGAGGTGTTGTATTAAGAGAGCAAATCTGAGCTGAAGTGGTGTATGGACCCTGGTTCTTCCTTATTCTGTGTCTAGGAACTTGGACACTTGCTCCATTTCAGAGCTGGATTAAGGATTTTTCAGAGCTGAGTGGGACTATACTGAAGTCCTTCAAATGTGGACCACCCTCCTTCCAAAATCCTAATTTCTCTTGCACTGAGCAAAAATAATTTTGTATTGAGAAAAAATAATTTGAAAACAATATTTTTTTTTAAGTCACCTATTTGCATAGACAAATATTCCGTGCCTCTTGCTTGTGTTGTGTAAGCGAGAATTTCTTCTCTGCTGAATGAACTATCTATCTTAGACTTATAACTAACTGGTTGAGTATCATTGCCTGATTTATAGGGAGGCTGCAGATGAGTGCCCATATATTGCTGATTTAAACTAGGTCTGTTATCTAAATCTTTACTGTGCATACAAAGAGCCAGGAATTAAATTTGATACCCTTGACACTTTTCCGAATATCAATAAGAGAACACAGATGTACAGGAACAGGGGCTTTTTATCATCATTATTTATGGACTTTTACATCCAATGCCATTTATATCTTAGATCAATGTGGCAATTGGGAAACTTTATTAATAGAAGATCAGGTTTCACAGCCATTATGTTGAAAATAAGAAGGAATTTGCAGTGTTTGTATTTGATAATGGCACAGAAGACTCAGAAGCTTAATTGTTGATGCTGGGATTTTTTAACATTGCAAAAAAAGTGCTTTAATTGTAGCATTGGAACTTTACATGTTTTGTTCAGCCCTACAAAAACTGGAACATGATTTTTGATACATTTTCCTCACAGGAAGTATTTAGAAATGAAGAATATATCAACAGAACAGGCTAGCAGCCATGGCTAGTGATTGAAAAATCAGACAATAGCACTATACAAAAAATATTCATACCCATGTTTGTCACCCTCATTGCAATAGCTGTATCTTTTAATTAATTCTTCTGAAGGTTATCAAGGTTTGACTGCAGAGTATGAAGTGGGAGAAGTCTACTAAGATAACAATTTATCACCCTCCTGAAAGAGCATTTAAATTAAGGTCCAAAAAGGCTCATTGGCCACAAAGGCCTTTTGAAACTCTGAGTCAAGCATCACCTATTCTGCTCCTATGGAAGGAGGGAAAAGAGCAGTTTTATCCTTAGAGGATAAAGAGGTTCAACATTCTTATAACTGCCTTGCACCAGGGAACTAATGATTGTCTTCCTTTGCAAGGATAAAGGCAGAATTGACTGAATCCTATAGGCCATGTCTGTAACCTGCACATACTTGTGCTCTGAGCAAATTCCTATGTAAAAGAGGCAATTCTGTGATGACATGAATACTGTTCAATGTGTCTTTTTTATACTTTCTCACTCTGTGAAAAGACGTATGTATACATTTTGGGGTTTTTTACCTTGTGGGGACCATTGGTCTCAAGTTGCTGTGGTGTGGCAAGTCTGTAGCTAGTTCTAGTTGTGCTCATGTGCTCCTCTCTTTCAAGGCCCACTCCCATCACTGGCGGATGAATTCATCCTCAAATTGAAATTTGGATATTTAAAATGATGCCCTGAAGAATGAATACCACTGTTTGAAAGTACAAATTTGATTTGCAACTATATATGACATCTTTGAAGATATACTGTATCCATGCCCAGCATTAATTCCTATATGTTTGTGTTGATAAGTGTCCTATTGGGATAGCTTTGTTTCTTTATTATTTTCTGAGTGACTTATTACTTAATCTCCTTTCCTGTTTCTATTCAGGAATCACTTCTAGAGGTAGGATGCACTTTGTGTAGAGGGTTTTGTGTAAAGGCAGAGTACAGACTTATTTCTACGTCCAGGCAGAGCTGGAAGTGGTTGCTTCAACACACAGGTGAAACTTTATTTGACTGCGTTGGTGCACAGAGCACTGAGCCTGGGTCTGAGTTTGGTCTTGTGCCCTGTGTTTCATCTGGCAGCATATCCTGAGCTTGAGCTTTGGTATCCTTAACCAAAGGTTTCAAAGCTCTAGGGTCAAGGGTCATGTAGTATATTAGGGTGAGGTAGACCTTGGCCTCAAAAGTGGTGCATGCAGTAGTAAACACATGGGTTAAGTCCCTTTGCATGACAGAGCTAATTAGTAGATGTGGCTAATACAATGACAACCAAATTTCTGAGAGACACAGGTTAAGAGTGGTCCCTTTGAAGTTGTGTGTAGACCTTTAGGGGAGAATTTGTAGGTCAAATATTTCTCTTCTATCAGTCAGTAGGCTGATGTGTGACCTGAAATTGGATTTGTGTCTTTTTTTCCCCCCTTTATAGTGTTCTTTAAAACAACAATTGAATCACTAATATCCACTTGATTTTTTTCCTGGTGCTTATCTCTAGATTTGCAATTTGTGTGATATTTGATATATAATACCAATACAAGCAGTAAACTGAGAGGAAGAAATGATAGGCTTCTAATCCTGGGTACCAACATATTAAAGGAAAGCAAATCCACTCTGGAGACTAGCTAATCCATTTTTTTTGCTGGCAAATACAGTCTATTTGGTTATAAACATAATGCTTGACTGTGGACATGTTTTAACAAAGAAACTATGAATAATTCCAGTGTTGATTTTTAAAAATAAAAAGCTATCTCTGGTATTCTAGACCTGAGATGGGGTGTCAAATATCTTGTGGAATAACACATGAAAATTGCCTTTCCATTTGGATATCACTCATGCAGAAAGAGTTCAGTATTCAAAAATTAAAGCAATTTTTAAATATCAATATACAAAATTAAAACCTTTTACTCACATATGCCTGTTTCTTTCACATAAAAGTTTCTTTCACAAGAAGCAATTTTTGAGGAGCAACTTCTGTTAGTCAATGGATGGAAAAAATCCTTCAAAGGAAAATAAGTGTACAAAGCACAGAGGGAAAATATGAGCATCATCAAAACAGTCAATTCACAGAACAGTTGTTGAGACTATTAACAATACCAATGTAGCTAATGCTAAAAATGAGAAATGCTGAAGTACTGAAATAATGGGAGAGATTTCCATTTTTTCTTACAGCAGGTTATTCTTTATGAAACAGTATAGCTGCATCCCCTCTGCTTAGGAGAATATTTTTAAAAACTATTTCTGAACACATTTTTCATTTTCTTTTGAATATACTCCAGACTCTCATATATGAGACCCTTTTTTTCCCTCTCCTTTGTAGACTCTCTTGAGGTTTTAAGTGTTGTGCTAGCTCATGCAGTAATTTCACTTTAATGATCTTTCCTTTTTGTGTGTGATAAGCACAAGATTTGTTTGTGGCTAACACTGCCCTGCTTTCACTGTAGAGTTCCTGTATTAACTTCACTGTATCATATATTTGATGTAGATTGTTCTTATTTCATTCTTGAGCAATCAAGATACTTTTATACAACATGGTCATTTTATTCCTGCTGTCACTTGGGTTTATGACTGTTTCTTATAGCTGTTTCAGAGCCTGTTCATTTTCACATTTTTCACAGGCAGAGTGGTTATCTGGTGCTTAAATTCATAGCTACTGTTTTCTTGGAGGATAACCTTAATTATAGTTCCTAAATACTGTAGATAGAGGTACTATCATGTTTATCTTCAGAAGCAGACTGATTGCAGAAAAGACATTTATTGTAGAAAACCTTACTAAGAGAACTAATTTCAAGTCTCTTCCTATTGATAACTAGAGCTGACAGGTCTCTAATTCTTCAGAATTTCTCTGCCATCTCTGTTCAAATGAAAGAACCAACAAACTTGCATACAAATAAGAGCCAGTACAGTTTTTTCTTTCCTTGAGTATATGTTGTGAGGATTAAAGTATCTTGTATGCAAGAATGCTACTTTTTAATTCACTTTGACTAGATCTTTAACTTCTGGTTCTCTTTCTTTCATTGGCTGCATACACCACATTTTATACAGTGTATTCAAATTTTTAAAGTTCTTTTTCTCATTGATTATTTTCTTCTGCTATATTGACCTGGTCCAGTTTGATCCATGGCACAAATAAGACTGTGCCACTCTTTTCTTATGGTCTTATACTGTGATTAGAGATAATGAGAACTGATACCCACCTGTATGGCATGACGGGTTACTTGTAACTGAGTCTAAAGTAGTTAGAAAAGGTTTTTTTAAAAGTAGTCCAGATTTTGCTCATAAAGTTCCTTGGCAGGAGGAGGGTTTTAATCCATTTTGCCACCTCCTCACACAGAACAAGCCAATTTTTCACTCTAATCTCTATCTCTCTCTCATATCTTTCAGTTTGTCTTCTTCTGTTAGGAGTATCTCCATTTCACTTCTTTAGTCCCCCAAAAGTTTATTCTAGTAAGTTTAATTCAGTTATTTATTTCTAGCCTCAGTGGTATACACAAAGTCCATTGCTGTCACATCTGTGTCAAGAGCTACAGAGAATGCTACTGTTGATGGGACCTCATGATATTTGCTGACACAATTTGATTTCTTGGGTCAACTAAAACACTTTGTATGGTGGATTAAAAGAAATCTGAAGTTCTTTTTAAGGATGTGGTTCATGCTTGTTCACAGATATCAGGCATTGTTTAATTGCACCCTCATCAAGTCTGGAAGGAGGGAAACTATCCACACTGGGTGTCAGAGTGCAGCATTTCTATGCTCTCGGCTGTTGTCCATTCCAGAGTTAACACTAGCACTGGGATACTTTAATGGATTTCCATGGTGTTGAAACCTTCTTTCTGAACAAGATGACCTGCCCAAAGGCCCAGATCTGCAATTCTGCACCTAATATGGTCCAAAAGCCCAGGGATATTTCCTTCTGGATAATGTCTGCCTAGATATCTTGCATTATTCATAGCAAGGTCAAGCAAAAACTCTATCTACACCAACTCAGATATTTTAAGTGTCTTGTGTTAAACCTTTCAATGTAGGAATACATAGCAGTAGTGTGACAGTAGGGAGAAGGAACTTCTAGATGGCTTTTCAGCATAGGAAATTAGATGAACACAGCTCGCTATTATAAATATACAGTTTAGTGAGTGTTCTTTTTCCCCTTACAAGCCTTTGTATTTTTTTATTATGGTATGAATGGCATGATATGAAAATGTGAGCTCTTCTACAGTCAGTGGTTGTGTTGGACTTGGCTATGAGAAAATATTCTCATCAATGAGACATAATGAGCAGGGTTCTGTGAATTCTGCTGGAGTATGATTAGTTTGAGTGCTTAGAGACATAAGGGTGTAGAGGGAGGGGCTAGAAGTCTCTTGTCTGAGAAAGACTTTTGCTGAGAAAATTGCGACTTCTGCAAATGGCCATTTCTTTTGGGGATGCCACACTTCAATATCTTACAATATCCTAGGGAAGCTGTTTTTTCAAAAGATCCAGAAGGAATGTTGGGGGACAACATGGAAAGGGCTGAGATAACATTAGTATTCAGGAAGTGTTTTTTCCCCTTAAAAGTTTATTCTGCTTTAATAGTACCCAAACAAAATACATTTAGCAAGATGCTTCTTAGATTTAATATCACTTGGGAAACTGAATTCTCTGAAGAAGTTAATGATAGTTAGGCAGATGATTGGTCCATAGTTTGGATACTGGCTTGCTGTGTGTCCTTTTCAAGGCAGATATAAAGTTTGGATATAATCAGACCTAGATTACAGAAAAAAAATGGAAATATCTGTCTAGTACAAACTGAAGGGAACATGGATGATCACTCAGAGACCTAGGCAGGATCAGGTTAACTTAATCCCTCTGAAAGCAGCACTGACATTCTTGGACTTCATTCAATTCCAATTGCAATGTTTAGCCCCAGATGTAGAAAAAGAAAGAAAAAAAAGAAAAAAAATAAAAGAAACTGCATGTTCCCTTCCCCTTTCCTTCCTTTCTTTCAACTGACATTACTAGAGCATGAATAGTCATGCATTATGCAGCACAGTTATTCTATGGGAAATGTTCACAGACATCTAAATTAATGGAATAAGTGTGTCAGCTTCCAACTCCTAAACTCAGAGGATTTTGAAGCACAGATACAGTAGCAACATCTGGTTTCTTTAAGATTTCTAAATAAATTCATTTTAAAAAATTTAAGATGCCTACATGCAGCATCTTTTGGCCAAGTTGCAAAGAAAGAATCCCCATTGCTTATGCTCTTAACCTAACATTGCTTTCCACACTTTCCCTGGAGTATTGATAGAAAGCTGCAGATGTTCTCATTTAAGCATTCTGTGTCATGTCAACTAGATGATAAAGAAGTTGTTGTGCAAAATGGTAACCACTTTTCAGAATGAAGGTTATGAAATAGTTTCCTTCTCCATCATGGCAAGGTTTTCTCATCTGAGCATTGAACTTCTATGAATATTACCACATTCTGCTCTTTGGAGAGTCTGAAGAAGCAATCCCTTTTAAATTAAGTTCAAGATTTTAGTTGAGTTTCAGTATTTTTACTTGATCTTGTGTCAGTGCTCATGAGTTAAATAGTGTAAAATGGTGAACTGCTTTGTAAGAATTTATTTACACCAATGCAAGATTAAAGTTAGTACTGATGAATGAAAACTAGGCACATCTACTGTGATTTCAACCTGAACGGAGCTGTAGAAGCAGTTTCAGATTTAATATAGGAGCATCTGGAATTTAATAGTATCTGAATTTCTGCTTCTGATTTTCTTGTTTCTAAGATAAATTTACTCATGGTTTACTTTTTTCTTGTTTCAATTTTAAGGGTATGTTTCATTTTACTGATTAAAACAAATAAAGGAAGGTGACTTGACTAGCAAATGGCATCCTTATTGTTAGAATTCTAACTGCCTCTATCAGTGAAAGGTAGATCTAGGAGATAAGGTTATTACCTTAAAATGAACAATTAGTTAATCATGTTAAAGCTTTGGGAGGTAATTTGAACTAAAGCATCTGGTTAATATACTAACATAAAAACCTACTCTGAGCTCCCTACTATTGTATCAGGAATTAAAATTGCATGGGCAGAAAGGCATTGGACAATTCAGAAAAACAGGCGGGGAAAAGGATGTGATTTGTACCAGATCATCTTCTGAGGAGCTTTTCTGACCTCAGCTGGGGAGAAGGGCTTTGGGTTTCCTCCTATGTAGGAAATTTCAGATTTGTACTGCAAAATGATGCTTCCATGAAAACAGCCCAGTAGCAGGTACTGACTGGAATGGAGGGAAAAGCCTTCCTTTGCTCTAAAAGGAAGGAGAATATTCACTAATACTTCTGGTATCTGGCTGGCAGCTACAGCTGATTAAGCAGATAAATAGGGTGAAGAATGAGAAATATTTTTGTAAACACATACATTTGTGTATTTGGATATGTACAGAATGTTGATATCTACACTTGTATATTAATGACATTGGTTCTGTGTGTAACTGACAGGTGCGTTAAATTGCATTGCATGGATCTAAGGCAGTAAATGAGATGTAAATGCAGTAGTAATTTCCAGACACATATGTGGATCTGACCATGAAACTCAAGCTTCAATTTATCAAATATCTTGCTTGCAGTTAATATCTACTTTGTAACTACCTATTTGACCCCAATTTATTCTTCTATCTTGGATTACTTGTGATCTGATTACTTGGAATATATACATGGTTTAAATTTTTTGTTTGTTTCAGACAGTTGCAGACTGGGATAACCAGTCACGATAGCAAAGAATATGGAAAACTTCCTACATAGAATCCACTCCCATGCCCAGAACTCAAATAAAAGAACCCAAATATTCTCTTTCCTTCTTCCTCCTGAGCCTAAATTTGCAGGACAGTGTCACAAATTTTGGAAGGCAAACCATAATTTCTTTTTTTAATACCTTGGAGCATCAGAGGTATCAGAGGTTCATATTCTTCTTCCTTAGAAAGGCAAAATTTCAAGGTAAATGCCACATCTCCATTCCCCAGAAAATTGTGAGTCTTTTGTGCCTCCACAAGAACACTTTCCTTTAAGCCACTTAAGGGAAATGCCCCAAATAGCTCTCAGTACATAGTTGTGTCTCACTATCAAAACTTAGCTCAAAGAATTTTGGAAAGGGCTTTTAGGGGAAAGGGGACAATCAAAGATCTATATCTGATTCCAGTCATGTCAAATAATTATGCTGTGATGTAAAAAACACTTTGCAAGGCAGTATGAGCAATTGGTCCTTCAGCTGCATGGGAAAGAAAATGATGGCACAGTGTGGAGCAGAGGCAGGATGTCTCCCAATTGTTTGATCAATCTGCCACCTCATTGCTAACTCAAATTCACTCATTCAATGAAAAACCAATGAGGATTGTAATAAAGCTCCATTATTGATAGAGCTACACTGGAGCCTGATTGAGTTCACTATTGCAGATAGAGATCCACAGAGAGGGTAAGACTCAGTTTCTTTTGATTTTATGTAAGGGATTTCAGTTGTACTTTTTTTCCCCAAAACTCTCTTTAAAAGTTGAAGACGACTATTGTATGCCAGCTTCAAACCAGCAACATTTTACAAGTGGATTAAAAATGTGTACTGATAATGTTGCTCTGCTGCCAGTGAGAGCTTGAAACTTTCTGATAGAAAAGTAATAGAACCATCTCATAAACAACTTTGACATTTCAACATAGGGCAGACAGCCATATAAATAAAATAGATCAAGTGTGTGCTGCATTGAGATACTTAGTGTTTATTGCAGTTCTTTTCTTGTTACTGAGTATGTAGACTGATATAAACAACACGTAATTTAGAATGTGGCCTTGAACAGTGCTCCAAAGCTTTCTCTAGTAGAGAAATGACACCTTTACTCAACATAGATTTTAAAATGACCTAAAACTCTGGAGGCCTTTGTACAGAGGACCTCCAGGGTGAGTACAGAAGTCTGAAACAATAATGAGCTCTCTACAAGGTTGGCTGCAGGAACTTATCTGTCATTCTGACATGCTAGAAGAAATCTACTGGAAATCTTGGTAGCAAGAACATGAAATGGACTTGTTGAGATTTAAGATATCCAAAAGCAGATAAACGTGAAGAAATTCCATTAATCATCCTGACAACAGGAAAATCCAGGCAGAGGGACAGTGTACAGCTGTCTAGCTAGAGCATGGCCCATTACTATTGTTCATATACATTCTAGTGCTAGACTGTTTATTGAGCTAGTCTCACAAATTTTATGTATTAGACTGGCTATTACACTACATAGTACCTTATTGTTATAATCTGATTATATTCTTTTAGTGTATCTGACCTCTAAGATTTGGGTTTGTTTTATTTTCTTTCAAGCAGCACTGGAATCAACAGGACGCAGTACCTGGGGAACAGGAAAAAGCAAGAGCGCTTGTACATGTGGCAGCCAATCCCAAACTATCTGAGCAAGTTGTTATAAGATTTTGTTATTCTTGCCATTGTACTTAGTAAGGCAGAACGTTGCTCTGCATGCTCATTCCTGTGAGGTCCTGGGCTTAGATGGAGGTTGCACAACCATTTGTTGATATGAAGGTTATATATTTGGACAGGTAGAAATAAATACCATCAGCTGAACCACCAATGAAATTTGCACAGGGGCTTTATCGCCAGTCTGTGCAATGTATGCTATTTTAGATACATTATGGCTTTTATCTTCCTGGTATTTGGCAAAAATGTCTAAGCAAACTGTGGATGTCTTCGAGAACTTAGGAGTTTTCAGTCTTTTCTCTACATTGAAAAAAGCAACAAATTCTTGAAGCCATGAGAATGTAGATCAGGCAGTTTCTGTTTAAAACCAAATTCCACATTTAAACAATGTTTGGTATAATAAACATTCCTTATGCAGAAGGATAGCAACAGCCTTTAAGCCAGTGGCATTTTTTTCTCAAATCTGCATTTCCTGCATCAGGAATTTGCTAGGCATTTTGGAACTGCTTCTCTGGCCATAAGGACTTGATTGTATGCAGGAAGTGAAGATACTCACGTCAGTTTGTATGATGCCTCCATCTGGTGTCCTGAAGTATGGATTGGTGTGATAAATACTAATGAATGATTACTAATGTGTTATGTCAGTTAATAGATAAATCCTGTCTCACCTTCATTCCAGCTGGAAGGCAGAATCTTTTGTAGTGATACTACCAACATCAATTTATACAACAGTATACCTTTGTGTTCTGTAACTTTCCTTGTAGGAAACAATCACATTTTATTATAAGAACTTAAATCTGGAATACCATCCATAAATGTGTTCAAAACAGCAGGAACTTGAAATGCAGTTGCTTAATGAAAGGAGTCCAATCATCTGCTGTTATTGTAGTCTTCCTGTGTCTTTTGGGAGTCTTTCTTTAAGCTTCCATCCAAACACTTCTTTATGAATTTACCTTACAAATGGGCTTCCTGGTGTGTGTTATTAGGATGCATGAGACCAAGAAGAGAATGATTGTGGAACAACCCCAGGTCTTACCCATTTTCATTATGAAAAACCATTAAAACCATTCTGGCATTTTACTAGATTGACTTTCTGAAACCAGGAGCAAAGTCAACATGCAAGACCTAAAAACATGCCAGGGGCAACACAAGGCTGCACTGCACTTCTCTGTTCTTTCCCTACACTGTGCCCCAGGGCCTGAAGAAGGCTGTTTATGGTCTCCAGGACCCAGCAGGAAAACCACAGGTGGAAGGGGTTCTTGCTTCCTGAATGATAGAGGAGTCCATAAGCTTGACCTCTCAACTTTTTAACTATATATGCAGGTCTCTACTTTGTGGTTCTGTTTCTGAATGGCTGTGGCAGCTATGGCTAGGACTAGAATCTAGAACAGCCCTAAAAGGGCAGGGCATGCAGTTCATATGACACAGTGGAGCATTTTTTAATAACCCTCAAATCAGACAACTTGAAAAGTGAACTGCTAGGTTCCCACCTCATTAAAGGTCTTAAATTAGCTGTAAAGATAAAAATGGTTTTAAGAAAGTAACTATGAAAAGGAATAAAATTCACTCCCTTGTCTTTCCCATCTCTATGTCTTTCAGCATGTTCCTTCTGTCTTTTGTATTCTTCCCTTTACCACTAAGGACCTGGAGTTGAACATTTTTTCCTACTACTGAAACTGGTGTCGAGTTTTCATAGTCACAGGAATCCAAATCTCTAACCTAAATTCCTTGGCAATACAATAAGCTCTCTTGCATGATATGCTTTCTTCTACTCTGGCATGAGTTGCTGTAATCAGATTAGGAAGAAGGGGTAAAGTCAAGGAGACAGAAAAAAAGTCTAGAGAACAAGAAATCTGGCAGCATGGAACTGTACAACTAAAAAAGAGAAAAGCAGAATGAGCATAACTTTTCTTTATTCTACTATAAGGAAATTGAAGTTTCTAAAATGATTGATATTTTGAAAAAAAATGTAATGAAAAGCTGCCCACTCCCTTCTAAAATCTTATGTTGAAAAGGTCTCCTGTTCACCAAGGGTCAAAATGGCATGGATTTTCATTTCAACCTATAGGCAGGTTAGCCTGGAAGAAGTAATAAAATCCTCCTGCACAGGAGGCAAGTAGCTGGAGAAAAGGCAGCAACGAGGTGATAACTAAACAACACAGAGCAGTACTTTTTGGGGATGCTGCAGATGAGACCTGTGTGTCTCTGCACAAACCATTTTTTGTTTTCCATTGGAAGCATGATACAACATCTGTGAGGACAGCTGAGGTTTGGAGGCTTTCACAACTGATCCAGAATCCTGCCTAATCCTCTCAAATTTTAGATCCAGCTAAAAATTTTTGAGCATGTTGTATGAAAAACTTTGGATACTGTGTGTACCAAACAGAGAGTAGGAAGAACTTTCATTGCTTATGATAAAAGATTAGCTTGTCTTATGCAGAGTAAAGTGTATTTTAAAGACTAGCATACCTATCTTCTAATTAATCCACAAATTTAAAATAAAAACCTGCCCTAATATATGTCAACAGAAAAAATGAGAGCAGAAGGTCTTTAAGATATTGTTCCCTTCTGTATGAATCAAAAAGTCCTCTGCACACCTGGAAACAGTAATTTTGTTATTCTCAATAAAGTGTTTAATGGGAATTGTAATCTGATACTTTAAATCTGGGAAGGTGACTTCGTCTAGATTCTTTGATTTTTGAGAATCGTGAGGCTTTTAATGAAAGACAAGCTCAATCTTCTCAAATATTTGATTAGGAGCACCATATTAAGTTTCTCAGAAGATTTCACTATTTTGACATAAATTACCACTGTGCATTTAGTGTGAAATATGCTCATCAGCAACTCCAAATAAAATATATTGGTGTGAAGAAGCAGGTTTTGAATAAAAGTCCTTCACAATTCAGTTGTGTGTCCACTTTCAAATATTTTCTAGCCCAATCATTAGCAACAGAAAGCACTTGAAATGCCATTTCTCTTTGCCTCTACTTTATAGATTGTTTTTTTACCCTGAAGTCCTTTTTCTTGTTGAAAAATTAGCAGATTTTTTTCCTTTTTTTGGCCAGAGTTCTTTAAACTCTTATATGAATGTGTAGTTGTGAACTGGCTTCCAGTACACAGTTCCCTTCAAATGTTTGGTTTTAGGCCATGAGTAAGGCATACTATGATAACTTAATCACATTGATTGTTTATAGATAATGTCATTTTACAGTTGATATTTCTGTTGTTTCTGGCTAAGTAAAGTGACCTTGGACTAGGGATGAAAAGTTTGGTACTTTCTATTTTGCACCTCAGAGGAATGGATTTTAGGAGAGTATTGCCTATTTAATGCTCTACAGCTAGAAACCTGGTGAAGAAATATGAACTAAGAGCCAAGGGATTTCTTGAGAACAAAGAGAACAATGAGAACAAACAAAAAGACTTGTTTTTGATTTTTGGATTAACCTTTTCATATAAATGTGAAGTATTTAATGAATGCTATCTACTACAAAACCACTTGATAACCAGTGGAGTTGCTCCAGAGTTGTCTTTCCATTTAAATTTCAGTGCACAGCATATGTGCTGGGTCATGAGTTTTATTTCAGCACTACAGTCCTTATTTGACTTTGAAAAGACAAAAAAAAACCCAAAAAAGCCAACCTACATGATCTTTTCTTTGATTATTTTGGACAAGGAAAGACTAGAAGAAGTATTTTGTGTGACAAAAGAAATTGAATTTGACAGATCCTCTGTGAAAGACTGCAGAAAAAGCAACAATTTCATGCTAAAAATGACATTAACGAAGTGGTAAGGTTGGCTGACAGTGTATTGTGCTTTCCCGGAATGCCAATGTGAGGGTTTTAATAAGAAAAAAACCCAACCCAAACAAAACAACAAACAAAGCCCCCCAAGTTATCTAGGCAAACAGAAACAGTGGATGAAGAAACTAAACACCTTTGCAATGTTGCCCTTGTGTTAACACTCAGTGAATGTGTGCTGTGTTCTGTAGTTAGGAGTCAGTGGTTTAGATAAGAGCAACACAGTCCATTTAGCAAGACCCCACTTTCAGGTTAATTATCACGTTACCATTTTAAGTCTTTCATCAGCTAACTCTGTATTTTTAATTGTCTTCAATAGAAAGAAGTGTTTTTAAGTCTTAATGAGCCTGATGGAGTTGATGTGTATGCATATGCTTATAATACTCTGCAGCTCATTAAAGGTACAAAATAGTATGTGTTTCATAAGTGCTTCTTCATATTCCTGTACAGTATAAAGGGGAACAGAGATAAATAGAGTATATTTTGAAATATTTATAGGTTATACTGCTTGACAGGAAAGGCACAGAATTCTCTATTGTCAAAAAAAAACTTGACAGTTTTATTACACAGTAAAGAAAGTAACTAGAAACATATGAGAGAAGATTGATGTGCTTCCAGTCTTCTTCCATAAAATACAGCTCCTTCTACCCAGGACAATGTTATCTTATAATTTTTTTCTTTTTTAGTCTGTTAAACTGGATGCTGTGGAAGCTATGACTGCATGTGTAAAGCTGCTCTGGGCTTTCTGGAGTTTTCTTTGGCTTGCAGGCACATTTTGCAAGTGAATTCAGTTGCACATGTTCATCCATTCTCTCTGCCTGTGCTAAAGCTTTCTGAAGGGCTTCCTTTTTATATTCCAGTCCCAAGATCATGGAATGTGAATTATCTCAAATTATAATTTTGAAAATGCTATAAAATTAATTTATTAACCTATTTGGATAAGTGTGGTATAAGAAAGTAGTATAGCTACCAGTATTTTAATATGGCAGATTTCATCAACTTACAGCCTTGTTAGACTAATTTGTGGCTGCAAATTTGCACCTTAAAATGGTTTAGAGAGGACAACTGTGGCAGCCTCAGATCTATCTGGACATAGTTTATCTTATGCTATTACTACAGAAACACAGCACTCTTACCCCGTATGGAGGAAGTCAAGTGCTCTCAAAAGGGCTCTGCCAGGATTTACTGCATATCTGTGGCATTCCAGTCCATCAGATGATGTAGTAACCCATGTTTTCAGTAGTGTGAAGCTGACTATGAATTATGAATGAAAGGATGTGTTCACTAAATTTGATTTTCCAAGGAGACAGATCTTCAACAAATTTTTAGTAGTCCCATTGGAATAAAACCCCCAAAAGTGCAAGTGTGGCCTTTCCTTGAAATAAAATGAAAAAAATTGCTTCAGCAGTCCTAAAAAATCTGTGTAAATATATTTTTTTCAATATGTGTAATATTCCTGATATCTGCTTCATGAAAATGTTCTTGCTGTAAGATCTTGACACTAACTGTGCTATTTTAAAGGCTCTACACAGTTGCTATTCTATGTTGTTACCTTTATTTCTCTGATCTATGCCAAATCTTATTAAAGTGACATATTTTAACCTAATGAAATGAAAATTTAAACACTGCTTGTCACTTGTTGGTACTTGAAGTACCTCAGCATACCAATAAACAAAAGGGCACATTCTGCAAAGGCTGTTTGAAATGCTCATTAAAAATGTTAGAAAAGTTTGTCTGAAACTTCGGCACAAATTTATTCTTAACTAGGGAAAATTATAATGCTGGAATGATTTTGAAATTGTGCTTTCTGCTTGCTTTTCAAAGCCTTTATCTGTGTCTGGAGGCAGATATCTAAATAATATTCTTTTTTTGTTTTGTTTTGTTTTAATTAGGACTTCCTTAATTCATCATAAACTCTTCCACTTATTTTGTAAGTTGAATGGAATGTGATAATGTTGTTGATTCTGTTGCTTTGAAGAGAAGATTTATGGAAATATTTACATATGTGCTGGCTAAAGTTATATTTAATGTTGCTGTAGAAAGGACTCTCAGAATCACAGAGTAGGAAAAGATCCAAGAAAAGACCATGTTTGTAGGAGAAATATCAGTGTCATCATGTTCCTGTTAACACAGTTGATTTCCTTGTCTTTTCAGCTTCTTCCACTTAAATTTCTTGTCTCTGTTTCCCCCAATGAGGTTGTAAATGCTGCTACTAGTCAATTTTCACCAACACTAACCATGATTATGGTACATGTGCACATAATGACTGCCTATTTTCAAATGTAGAGTGTATTTTAAGGGGCTCTGGTTTTCCCCTGTACTATTATCTGTTGCCAATGGACACATTAAGTACATCACTATTGTTGCCTTTTATGTTTTCCTTGCTGCTTTTGTCGTAGACAATTTGAAATGTGTGAAGGCTTTATGAAAGCTGAGCTAGTCCACTTAAAGATCGCTTGTGTCTGGGAATCGTGACATCCTGGGCTCATCCCGAGCTTCTCCCTGGGCTGTCTCTGAGCAGTGCTCTCTGTCTGTAGGTGGCAGTGGGCATACACTGTGCAACAGCTTTTCCAACGCAGGGGCACACACCGAGAAACTACTTGCAGATTCCTATTTTCAGAGTTTTATTTTTTGTCCCTTTTTTTTTTAATGAAATTCTGTGGGTCTTTAAAGATTGAATCTCTTTGCAAGTGGTGTTGACCTTTTAGAAATAAAGCCTCAGCTGATTTCTTCTCATTCCCAATGCTGATGTTTTATATCCATTCTCTAAGCTGGCATTCATTTAACTTTAGCAGGGGTGTATATTAAAGCCTATTTTTTAAGTGGGAAAAGGTTATTAATGTAGCTTCCATGTTATTAAACCAGATAAAGTATGCTAATTTTGAATTCTTTTCCCTTCTTGAAGTATTTCTTTCTGCTATTCAGCCAGCCTTTGAAATCAAAGGCTGTGGAAATGTCTGTTCTAAAGGTATCCTTTAAAGCCAAAAGACTTGCTGGTGTTTCACTGGTGATCTGAAGCCATAGAGGAAGAAAAATAAAGCATGCGGAGAAAAAGCAGGATGGCTACTCCCTGTATAGGTGAATGTGGGAGAGCTGTGGGGATGTGTGTGCTGGGGAGAGGTGATGGATATCTGCAAGGGAAGGGCTAATGAAGAATGCAGTCAGATGTGAGGACAGATTTTAAGGCAAGGAAAATGACTCTGAGGGGTTTGTCTCACATAGAACTCTGCTAGTACCAGGAAAAAGCATGATCCAGGCTGAACATCGCCAGTGTACTTTTCCAGTAAGCATGCTTAACTTTTTTTTAATAATATCTTTACAACTTTTCTTCAGAGACTATAGATATGTTGAAATATTACCAGTTTATGCATTTTTAGTAACAGTTCTTCATTTTGATACTGAAGAAGTAATGTTTAACAATTTCCAGTGGGAAAGCTGAAAGGGGTGGAGGGGGAGTGGGTGTAGACATCCAGTATGTTGGTGCATATTTAGTCTCTTTAATCTTTGATGGGAACTGTGCTATTTCTGTCACGTGAGAAGGTTAATTCAGCACTTTTATTTGTACAGTTCCTCCCACTTTACTATTCACATTACTGAACTCTAGGCTCCAAATGGGACATTTCTAATTTTCAGCTCTGGTTGTTGTAGTGATTTCAATCTCTCAAATGAGCGTAAATGAATAAAATGAAATGGCCAGCTGGCCTAAGGAGGTGATTCTCCCCCTCTGCTTCAGTCTTGTGAGACTCCACCTTTAGTACCATGTACAGTTCTGGTGTCCCCGATGTAAGAAGTCAGAGGAGGGCCACAGAGTTGATAAGGAGACTGGAACACCTCCCCTATGAAGACAGGCTGATAGAGCTGGGGTTGTTCAGCCTGGAGAAGAGCAGGTTCCATGGAGACCTCATAGAAACCTTAAAGTATCTGAAGGGGACCTGAAGGGGGCCTACAGGGATGATGGAGAGGGAACTCTTCATCAGGAACTGTAGTGATTGGAGAAGGAGTAATGGGTACAAATTGAAAGAAGAAATTTAGATTAGATACTAGAAAGAAATTTTTTATGTTGAGGATGTTAACACTGGGACAGGTTGTCCAGAGAGGCTATGGATGCCCCAAACCTGGTAGTGTTCAAAGCCAGGTTGGGCAAGGCCTTGTGCAGCCTGGTCTAGTGGGATGTGTCCCTGCCCATGGCAGGGGGGACTGGGACTGGATGATCTTCAAGATTCATTCCAATCCCTTAAAATTCTCTGATTCTATGAAAAGGGCAGTGGGAGAAACATTTTGTCTCCCTCTGTGTCACGTCTGCCAGCACCACAGAAAGTGGGATTATCACTTTCTCCCCTGTCTCCTGAGAGGAAGTTGCATGCCATCTATACTTGCATCCTATGCAGGGCTGCAAATGCACTGGAATAAATCACTCTGGATTATATATTTTTCTAGCAGCTAGAGAGATTCTGTCAGCGTAAGTTCAGAAGAACCAATAAGATCTCTTATATTTTCAGGTGTCCTAAATTTTTCCTATTTCAAGGTATATGTAGTGCCAGTGCAAAGAGCCAGAAGGCCAAAGGGAAAACAGGCCAGTGTTTACTTTTCCTATTCTTAGACTTTAAGTGTGAACAGGCAATATGTAGAACAGAAAATTAAAAGGAGGAGAGACAGGAATGTGGGCAAAGGGTTAACCTGGGATAAGAATGCCAGAACTTGGTTCTGGTTCTCTGCTTAGGTGAAACAAGTCCTACCTTCGAGCTACTATTTTGTGTCTGCATTTCAGTTTCCCTCCTGTAAAAGCATTGTTCTGCCTCTGGGGCATGATGAAATAGGCATGTTTAATTGTGAAGAACCAAACATTGAAGTAAGGGAACCTGCTGGGAGGTGAGGAAGCTGCATTTAGGCTCTCCAAGGTCACTTTGGGAACTCTATCATGTAAACAATGAATCCAAAGTTATGGAAGCACAGGATGTGGAGCAAAACGACTGAAAAATAGAAAAAATACATGAGAGAAAAGTGCATGTAAAAAGCATTTCCAAGATGCTGTTAGTGAATGAGTATAAAAGGAAATGTCTTTCAGATGAGCAAAGAAAAGTAGGAGCAACAGAGTCAATTACTCCAAGCCTGGGAAAGTAATTTGATATTCAAGAATCCAGATGAATTTTTGTGCCCCTTGGAATCAGCTTTGGCCATAGGAAGTCTGTGTGAGTAGAATTTCTTCCCCCACTCTAAATGTCTGTTCTGTGTTACTGGAGACCTACATTCTTGTTTCGTTTTTAAAAAAGGTCATTTTATAACAGACATATGCTTAATTCTAAATAAATTAGGTCCTAACTATATAAAATCAGTAAATGTGCCCCAGGCCAGGAGGACAAGGCAATCATTCCATACTTGAGGACCTTACTTATATGGCTGTTTTGGCTTTGATCCTGCAAGCTATTTATTTAATTTCTAATCTGAAGCACATGGGCTCTTCTGTTGAAGTCATTGCTTGCTGACCTGAAGTTTTCCACTGAACCAAACTAGCATTAGATGAAATGTTTGACAAGAAGTTAGAAAAGTAATAATTTGAATTATGAAAACTGAAAAATTGTTTCTGGTCTTGTTAGAATCATGAACTGTCTTGGGCTGGAAGGGACCTTTAAAGGTCAGCTCACCCACCCCCTCCTGCAATGAGCAGAGACATCTGCTAGAACAGGTAGCTCAGGGCCCTGTCCAACCTGACCTTGAAAGTTTGCAAAAATGGGGCATCTACCACCTCTCTGGACAACTTGTTTCAGTGTTTCACCACAATAATAGTAAAACAATTTCTTCTTTGTATCTTACCTAAATCTACCTCTTTTTACTTTAAAAACATTAACCCTTTCCCTATTGCAACAGGCCCCAGTAAACTGTCTGTCCCCATCTTATAAGCGCCCTTTAAGAACAGAAGGGCTGCAATGAGTTCCAGGATAAAAAACATTAACTCACAGAAGAGGTGTTCCATCCCTCTAATCATTTCTATGGCCCTCCTCTGAAATTGCTCCAGTCTGCTTTTTACCACAGACCCCAGAGTTTGATGGGCTACCAACAGAGTTCAGGGGTAGAATTACCTCCCTCCATCAGTGAAATTCTTTTTGTTTAAAGCTTACTGGAGAGAAGCAATAAAAATTCTTAAATTATTTCCTTAGTTTTTGCCTTATTAATTCTCACTATAATTTCTTTCCCCACCAAATATTCATCTGATAACACTTGAAAAATAGTTATGGAGGGAAGATTATTTGGAACTGTGAGGTGGGACACATGGTGGTTATGTTACAGCATACACACCTGTTTGGGTGGTAACACAGCAAAGGTAAACAGCAGACCTGGTTACCTGCTGGACTGATGCATGAATCAAATGGATAATACTGAATTACACATCTAGCACCTTCTTTGTTCCTCTTGAAAGGCAATGGTGACATTTTCCAGATATAGCAAGTTGCTTTTCTGGTTTCTGTACTTGACTGCAGAAATGAAGGCATGACTCTGAATTAGCTATAGGTTACTTAAAAGGTTGGATCAAATAAAGGTTGGATCTTCCCTTTTTGTTCACATAGAAGTCCACTGAAAGTCATTTGAATTTGAAGTCTCTAGGACTGAGCAGATTTTAGTGGTTGTCTTAGATCTTAGCTTAATTTATCTGCTGTTTGTATGTGATTGTTAGCAAAGTTCTAACAGCTGAATATAATTTAAGATGACAAAACCCCCCAAATTAATGTCTTAACTCTTACACTTGTTGATTGCATAAAATAATACCACCGTCTAAGAATGCAGGTAATACACCAAAACAATTGGTCTCCTTTTATGTGATGAGTTTGGCAGATTTTATGGCAGGAACAAATCTTCTCTCACTTGTGTTTAACTTCAGTTTTCTGACCACAACCACTTTTTCTTTAGGGAAACATACTATAGGTAGGCAATATTTTCTGATACTGGCTTCTATGTGTTTCTGCTCCATGCCTAGATGTTATTTACAGCTATGCAATGGGACTGACATTTTTTGTCTCCTGGTTCCAGTACTAGGAAGGGGTCAGTGGTGAGCACTGACAGCTCACTTGATCTGGAACGTCTTGGCCACAGGTCTGGGGCACATGACTCAAGTTGCACTTTCCTTACAGTCTATGTGTAAAAGTCAGGAGTAACCAATGAGGCTTAACAAGCCAAGAGGTATGTGGAGATCATGACCATCATGTTCTCAGGATTCTGCAATTCAGAAAGATGGAGAGCTGTGTTTTGGATAATTTCTTTATTATAAATTGCTACAAAAGTGTTATTTGTAAAAACAATTTTTATAGCTATATATAAATAAATAAGTTATAAAATATATATAATTTTCTTGTATATTTTATCTATAATAAATATTGTAAATTTTATTATCTATAAATATATATTTTTTATTTTAAAATTATATGCGCACAAACAGTTCAAGTCACTACAAAACTACAACTAGGTAAGTAAGTATTCATATAGCATGAGCAAAATAAATACATGTACTTTACAAGTTATTAAAAAATTCAAATTCTGAAGCAAATATTTACTTATGAACATTGACTTGTATGCATCTATAAATTTGTGAGTTGTGACCAAACTGCTCTCAGGAGTGGGGATAATCAATAATGGAAAAGTCTTACTTAAAGATGGTCTGCATTCCTGAGGCTGGAGTCTGTCCAGTGTTCCCAGCCAGAGTTCCATCCGTCCAGATCTGGTGCAGTGAAGCTCCTTGTAGCTAGGCAGTGAGTTACTTTTTTTACCTTTTTGGTGTGGATACATAAATGTGGGTAGTACATCAGCTCACCAAATAGTTGTTGCTGGATTCTGTTTTCCTGGAAGGTAAGTTTCTTGTCACAGTTTTTCTCCTGCTCCCATCAAAGTTTTTTTTGTCCTGCCAACTATTCCCCATCACAGAGGCTTAGAGTAAGCCCATCAGGGTTGTCCGCCACCAGTACGTTTACTAGTTTGTATTTGTAGCAGCTCCATCACTAGGCATAGATCATAACAATATAGATAATGAGACATGCCTGCAGAACTTTCAAAACTCCCAAGGTCTAAGAAGATGATGTAAAATGCTTAATAAAGGTATTGTTGAACAAACCTTCCTTTGATTCTTTTTTGTGAGGAACTCTTCATGAAGTAAACAACCACTTCTGCTATTCTCTTTCTCAGTCTTGGCTCTCTCCTCTTCTGCCCAATGGGATTAAAATCAAGCCAAGTAGTTTGACTGCAATGCTATAAACACTACTTTGTGTTCATTTTCACAGGTATGGTATTTATGGTTTATTGTTTTAAAAAATTAAGTCTCAGTTCACAAACCTCTAGGACATAAAATTTATTGCTCCTTAATGTACTAAGGAGATTGTGACTAGGGACCTCTGGGGATAGCATCTTGTATAAAAAAATTAATGTATTTAATGTTTTCATAGTTAATGCATTTCAACCAGTCCCCAGAACCCATTTCATAGAGGCAGCAATACATCTTATTTGTTAGCCTAAAGATCCTAGTGGTATTAAGGAGTTATGAAGCCGTGTGACTATTGCACTTTCATAGCAAGTCTGCCAGACTGTAGATAAAATCTAACCATTAGTGGTGCTTGTGTGCAAGCATTGAGAAGGCTTATTTTCCAATAGCTACATAATGCAAGAAACAATCAACAAGTCAAGATCACAAATAAGCTACAATCTTATTTAATTAGCTCCTTCCATGTTTAGTGGTTGGTGAATTTTGCATCTGATGGTAGGAGGCAAAATTAGAATATACTTCAGAATCCTTTGCCTAGAATCTCTTACCAGTCCTCATTCCTCTGTATTCTGAGTTTGGTAAAAGAAACAATTAAGCAAATATGACTTGTATATTTGTAGTAACTATAAATTTTCCAAAGCACTAAAATTATTTTGTTGTTATTATAGTTGTTAAAGCTGATGGAAGCACATAAGTATAAATTAAGTATCCTTCCATGAAAGTTATGCTCTGAAACAGAACTGGTTCAGGGATTAAGAAGCATCTGGAAATAGTTCTTGTCAAGATGGTGTGCTGGTTTAAAGGTAAACCAGCAGGAGAAATGGACCCACCACAAGAGAGATTATAAGTCAGAGTTACAATTTAATGAAAGATATTACCATAAATACACTGACACAAAGAGAAATTGCTTTCCACTCACAAAACCCAGCAGTATAACCCAGTGTCCTGGGGCACAAACCCAAAGGGCTTTGTCAGCCCTTGTGCTGAGACCCACATGGTTCCCCCAACTCCAAAGCAAGAGGAAGTGAGAAACCTGTTGGTGCAGGCAATGGCTATAGTCTGGTCAAGAGCAGTGGTCTCCTCCTATCAAGATCCTCCTACTCCTCTGGATCTGAGAAGTGGTTCCTGAGGTCTTCTTACCCACCACTTATGTACCCTCAGGGAGCACCCAGTCCCTCCCCCAGTGCGGGGACTCACACAATGGGTGATTAACTCTGGGAGTCATGGGGTATTGTTGAACTGTTGGTGGCCCATTAGCAGCCATGCCCCCCCAGGCTGGGTGTGAAGGTGCTAATGACTCCCTGGGCAGTTGCTGCTAATGGTCCATTGTCCTTGGGAAATGAATAGTGGAGGTAGAATACACAGCTTTGATCACCCCTACACAGTGATAACTGGTCCCACCTGCTGAACTAGGACAGATGGAAAAGCCGCAATAATAATTTTTGAAGGAGACACACTGACATAGTAGGTATATAGAAAACTTAGTGGGAGGGGAAATAGTGAATGCCATACTGTTACACCAGAATGGAAAATTTACAGAAAGATGAAATACCCCAACATCAATGGTAGAGTAGTTTAGCAAAATTAACAATCAGATAGCACAGAAACAGTGTGAGCTTAAATTCTAAACCTAGACAGGTTTTAAAATAATGAGCAGTCTATTACTGCTAAGGTAACCAGAATCTTCATGCAAAATTTGATGAGAGGTCTCAATCAAACCCATTCTTTTCTGGGGAGCTTATTTTTGCTAGTAGGTTATTTTCCTAAATAATTAGGCTTTCATGCATCAGAAACTAGTATAAAAATGGGGCCTTTTACTTCAGAATCCAATGGAAAAATCTAGTCTTCAGTTGCAGTCACTATTACTTTTAACAAGGTCATTGACATTCAATATATTCAAGATCTTCACATCTCATGGCAGTATTATATTTTTTTTAAAGCATGCTTTGGACTCTATCTCTGGTCAAAGCCTAGGATTAGCAGTCAGGAGGAGCAGTTGTGGAAATTCAGGCTGAGGATCAGAATATACCCTGTCTTCTCTCTTTGTTTCAAGAGATTGTAATTTGCTGATGGTTAATGCTGCTGACAAAGCAGCTGCACTTACTTGCTGTCACTGGTAACACCTGTGGAAAGCCTTTGTTTTGTACAACTAAAGTGCATGTCTGGTTTAGAGTTTGAAAAGTCTGTGCTTCACCTGTAGCAACTGTGATCTGGATGATGCTCTTCAAGTGTTTCATTTCCAAATAAGGCAGAATAAATGGTCACAAGATTTCAGCTGAATTTCCAATTAAATTTTAAGGGCACGTAATGATGGGTGTTTTGTCAGTACTTTGCCCAATATTGCTGTGAACCTTTCAAATAAACCAGGGAGTTGGTAGATGATGTGTGAACTCTCAGAAAGGTGTGGCATTTGTTGAGGTTTTTTTTGGTTGGTTTTTTTTTATTTTTTTCCAGTGGTGAATCAGTAGAGCAGGCAGTAAAGGCCATTGGGTAACAATCTCTCAGCTCTGTGAGGATGGTGAGAGGAGAATCTGCATCACAGGAGCACTCTTGGAAACTCAGAACTAAGGCAATTATTTGAAAGAGAAAAATATGTGAATTAAAACAGTGTATGAGGCCAAAACAGCAGTCCAAGAACCCAACAGAGCACTTCCCTGATGAGCATTCAGGGCAAGCATGTTTGACATTGGAAGTTTTCCTTGGCTGATTCTCTTTATTGCTATAATCCAAGCAAATGTTAATGCATATACTGAAAAGACAAGAAGATTCCCCAGGAGTGTTCCTGTACTAACATTATTAAACAATCCTTTAATGTATTCTGATCTTTTTCTGCTAGAGTAGAGTGATAAATATATATCTGGAGAATCAATAAATCTGTCCAGTGTGGTACTTATTTGGAGTCCATGATTAAGTAAACCTTGGTAATTTGGTACTTGTTGTGTTGTGGTGGGGTTTTTTTTGTTTGTTTGCTTAGGGGTTTTTTTTCAGAAACAAACAAGCTCTTCTACTTTTCCCAGGGTATTATGTTGGTAGCAAAGTCATTAGGGTTTCCACATGAGCCAAGTTCTGCATATCCCTGAATGCAAAGGGGTAAATTTCTAAACTCCATCATTACAGGACAACTGTTTTGAGAATACTTTTTTTTTTTAATACAAAGTGCTTGGGAAGTTTACCCCTGAGTATTCAAATTAGTCATTAATCATGAGAGCAATTTGTTGGGCATTTGAAAATCGTTACTAGTTTAAAGACTTAGATTCTATTTTAAGGCTTTCAGTGGGGAAAAAAAGCTTCAGCTATCACTAGAGAATTCCCAATCTACACAGGAATTTAAAGACTGTGTCTCCAATGACCATATGTGGATTCATTTTCACAGCTTTTTGTAACCTATTTTATTATGTATTATTTATTCATAGCAGAGAAAAACAACCTTCAGTAAAACAAGTATGTTTCATGTGTTGGACCTGGCACATTTAAAGCCAGTGTGCAGAGTTCCTAGTGGGACAGGCTGGTGGGAAGAATCTTGCCATCGAGAAGTCCAACAGCAGCTTCCATGTACCCTTGTATAGAGGCTTTGTGGTGAAAAATAAGTGGTATTGGTAGTAGGACAAAGGCTAAAGTAATTTTCAGAATGTTGTTGTGCTTTTATGCAACAATAATGGTATGAGCTTTGTCCAGTGTCAATTTGCAGGAGCATTTCAGTTTGGTATTTAATAATCCTGCCCTCAGAAAACTGGCAATATAAGGAGGAGCTGTGAAATCTGCCATTCTTTGGTACAGTGTAAGTTCTAGGCACTTTGCCTTTCGGAAAATCCTTCACTTAGGTGCTTTAGGAATTAGCATTGCTGCAGAGGCCTAACTAGTGAGGAGGAGGTGGCCGTTATAGTAACTGGGTATTGGAATTTCTGTTTGTTTTAGTATTTAAATAAATTCCTGTATATAGAGATACTGTTTTACTAACCCATACAGGTTTTGTTGTTTGTGTACAAGGGTTATTTGCACTTGCTATATGAAAATGTGAGCATGTTTCAAAATGAAATGAAAGCCATTAGTCATATAAAACAGCTGACTGTTTTCTCTGGTCTGTAGCAAAATACATTGCTTCCTAGGAGGGCTTTTCTTCTCCTTGATGTAAGACAATAACCATTTCATATTTAAAGAAATAAGTGTATTCTGTACTCTCTTCCTCCTGGAATTTTTGTGAAGGTAATTTACTATTTCACAAATTATATTGGATATATATATGTGTATATCTATATCTATATCTATATCTATCTCTATCTATCTATCTATCTATCTATCTATCTATCTATCTATCTATATAACATTTATATGTCTGGTGATTTATGTTTTGTTTCTGTGAGGGCAGGTAACCATTCCTGTGAGTTATGGGGTGAAGCAAAAAGAATTCTTTAGCCTTAGCAGTAAATGTCTTGATTCATTCTTAATTAAGGTCCACTAATCTGGAGCTTGGGACAGTCAGTAAAAAGAATGTGTAGATGCATCTTTATTTCTGAAATCCTTGCAAAGATGAGATGCAAATTAGGAAACGTGGTAAGTAAAAGATGAGGTAGAATGTGTGATCTATTTGTAAAAGCATAATAAATGTGATACAAATACTCCATACATTTGCCTTACCAGATTTAGACTGAATTTAATTTCGCGTAGATATGAAATTTAGTAGACAAATGTATGGCATCAAACTCTTTACTGTGGGGGAGTAGCAAGTGGTTAATGCAACACCATGCTCATATTGTTAGTGTTCAGGAGCATAATGCTTTTCCTTTGTAATTAAAACAAATTGTTTCAGACTTTTATAGTTTTGTGTTGAGGTTGGTGAAAACTTGAGGAGATTTTTCATTTTGTGTTTACTCTGTTTAAAGAAATTAGTAAAGGAAGTCAGTAGGCCGTTGACTAAGGGACTCAGCACAAGCCAAATCATGAAATTGGGATTAACCAGAGTAAGAAGAAATCTGCAAGATTCAAGGCTCAAACATGCAAGGGGAATTTTACTGTGATGTAATTTTGGTAATTATACTGTCGTTGTGCCTAGATCTTCCAATGCTCCAGTGCACGTCTCTGCATTGACATATCTACTGACATCTCATTGGAGTTAACAAATGCTGTATCAGTGATATCTTCCTGGTAAAATACTTCTGTAAATTTGTGAAGTGTATGATGCTATGTGAATATACATTTGTCCCAAGTGTATAACAGGTTTGTGTGTCTCTGTATCTTTCCTCTGTCATCCAGTTATTCTGTTGGAGTGACCAAGAGTTTTTATTCAGATGTCTTCCCACAAAAGCTGGAATGTGACTGAAGGCCAGGATGTGTGGCTGGGTCTTGGACTAACCTTGTTTTGTGTTGCTGTCATGCGAAAGAGTAATGTAACTGCATTACTTCAACAATACATTAATTAAACATCTTTTAAGAAAAATAAATTGGAGGCAGTTATTCTTAGAGGAGTAGATAGCAAGTGATGTAACACTTGAGAGATAAGAGTTGCAGAAAATTAATAATTTTAGCCATAAACATTTTGAGTTCTCATTGTGTTGAGATCTTCAATTCTCTGAATGCTTATACCATTATACTAATGTCTTGCTGGTGGGGCAGCAGCTGATCTAAATACTTTTAATTTTATCCTATGACACTAGTTTTGCTAAGACTTTGGACTTGAATATTAACTCTTGACTTAATTTTCAGATGTGCCCTTGATATTCATGGTCTCCCTGATCTCTAACATTGTCCAAATAAATTCAATTTTGTGTGACTACATGAAGAAGTGTTGAAGAACTGCAGAACATCTTCAGTGGATCATCAGAAGGAATCACCTCTCCTCAGAAAAAGAAAAAACCAGTAATGTCACATAGTTTTTGTCTTCCCACTACCCCTTAATTAAAAAGTAAACTTTCTGACCATCAGGCATGAATACTTGGTCTCTTTATTGTGGTTCTGACATTTGGAGGAAATCTGTATGACTGCTCATATCTATTCTACTTGAAAAATTCCATTTTAGAATACCTTGTTAAGGATTCCTCAGAGAAAAAGTTTCAAAAGCAGTATAGACATGAGAGTGTGTGAATAAGAGAATTCTGTATCTCCATGTGCAGTAGATGTCTCAGAGCAAATTCCTTACACAGCATTTAGTATTGACTAAGTATGATTTGGAAATATTGTCTTTTTTGATAGTGAAAATGAAACAGAGATGCACACTAAAAGTAACATCTCCTATTCAACGATTAAAGTAATATATTGCAGAACATTTAACTTGAAGAAGAAAGGAAATTTCAATATGTGAAAAAGTGAATTCTAGTGCTTTTGGAAGAGAGCTGAATTTTATAAAGAATGACATCCAAAATTATCATAATAAATAAGATATTGAAGAAAGTGTACAGAGTTTAATAACATCCCCATCTGATAACTTCTGCATGATTACATTACTTTAGGCTTAGTTCAACAATATCAAATCAGTTCTTTTGACTTTAGCTTGGAATCTTTTTAAGGCTTCATAATAAAACTTGCCTCATTTTTCCAGATGAGACTTAGGGAAAAGTAAAAACAACTTAATCAGCTAAAATGAGAAAAAAATATCATGAGTATATTTAAATAAGCCTGGGGGGAAAGGAGGCAGTGGCACCATTTTACTATTACAAAAAGTTTTTAAGACTTCACATTTTTCCTTTTTCTAATAAATTTCTAAGAACAGTATCTTTGAAGAATGTTGGGATCTGGAAATGTAGAATTTTCCATGTGCTGGTTTTGGCTGGGTTAGAGTTAATTTTCTTCACAGTCACTGATATGGGTCTGTGTTTTGGATGTGTGCTGAACACAGGATTGATAATACAGAGATGTTTTTGTTGTTGCTGAGCAGGGCTCACACAGAGCCAGGGCCTTTTCTGCTTTTCACTCTGCCATGCCGGTGAGGAAGTTGGGGGTGCATGGGAGGTTGGGAGGAGACACAGCAAGGACAGGTGATCCAAACTGGCCAAAGGGATATTCCAGACCATGTGACATCATGCTCAGTACATAAAGTGGGAGGAAGAAGGAGGAAAGGGGGGCACATCTGAAATGATGGTGTTGAACTGTTAGGTGTGATGGGGCCCTGCTCTCCTGGAGATGGTTGAGCACCTGCGTGCCAATGGAAAGCAGTGAATTTATCCCTTGTTTTGCTTTGCTTATGCACCTAGCTTTCGCTTTTCGTATTAAACAGTCTTTAAATCAACTCATGAGTTTCCTGGCTTTTACCCTTCTGATTTTTCCCCTGATCCTGCTTGTGAGGGACTGAGCAAGTGGCTGTGTGAGGCTTGGTGGCTGACTGGGGTTAAACTGTGACATTCCAGTAATTAAAATTGTTTTGAGGGAGTGCCTAAATTCCAAGCTGGAACTTGAACTGGTGAATAAATTTTTTGTAGGACTTGTTCAGATATGAGAGCTCCTAAATAGGATGCATCATTGCTGGAATTATGAGTAAAGGGACATATAGTGGGGAATGATTTGGTAAAGAATTTATTTCTGTGACCTAGTCAATTATCATACGACTTCTTAATAATGTCTGACTGCAAGAGCAACTGCTTGAAATCAGAATGCCCCATATTCCTTGTGGGTTTTCTTACCCCTTCCTACCTTGAAGACTGCAGAAAATATGCAGATAATAAGGAAGCCTGAGAGCTGAACCTTAAACCATCAGTAGATAGAAGAAAATAATTATATTCACACTGTATTCCATCTGTCTCTGAATTTAAAGCCAAAACTTTCTCCATATGCTCCTCTATTGATGCAGGTGTAAGTGAATATGTGGATCCAGTTACGGAATCTGGGAGGGGTATCAGCTAGTTTATAAATTAGACTGATTGCAGAGCTGGTGTATTTTGTGCTTTTTGAGCTACAGGGTTGTGGCAGGGGAACGGAGTTATTAGCTGAGAAAGGCTTGTTAAAATTTGTGCCCTGATGTGTGATGAGATATTAGGAAGTCAGAGCTTTATAATCTAATAAGGGAAGAAATTAGACTGTATACAACTGTGATATTTGAAATGCTATCCTGTCTTTTATGAAATAATAACACTTTTTAAATACAAAATCTGGTGTAGACAGAGAAAGTGGGTAACTTGTTTTTGTTTGTGAAGTAAAAAAAAAGGATTTTGCCTTTTTACATGCTCTACATGTTCTGAAAAATTCAGTTTATTCATGGCATAACTCCAAAACAGTAAGTGTCATGATACAGGGGCGAACTTACTTGCATGACCCAAATTCACAGTCAAAATGTACTACTTCATTTATGTTTGCTCTTTCTATCCCTACTGGATCTGTTTTTCTAGTTGCTGTTTGTTTCGGAAGCCAAGAGATACTGCAGAGGAGTACTCTATTAAATGCTACCTCCAGGAAAAACAGAGAAGTTCTAATTACCCTCAGAATGAAACTGTGCCAAACCTCCGACATTTACAGGGGTAAAAGCAGGTCGAAAGAGTTGGGGGTTTTCTTACTTTTATGTTTCTATCAGTAAAGTTGGATTTTAGTTTTAGTGAAAGCATTCATCCAACTTTAACTCATGAATAAAAATTCTGGCTTCAGAATTGTTCAGAATAGTTTTCAGAAACTGGCTTTTCTTAGGCTTTGTGCACACACCAGATAAAACATAAGTCACCAGACTTTCTAGATATGTTATTTCCTTTCCTTATAGCTTCTTTTAGAAGTGTTCATTTCAAGGTTAGTAGATTTTAGGTTGGCTTTCAAACACTCAGGAGCTAATATTTCAATTTCAGATGTAGAAATTTTTTTAGATTTTCCGGAATTACCATTACATATAAAAAAATTCCTCAATTTAAAGGTAAGAGGAAAGGTATCTTTTAATTCTTAATATTTAGTTTATTGAACAAATTGAAGAAACTAGGGAGATTTAGGTGAAATGTCAGAAGGGAAATATATTTCCTTGCTTTATATGGTTTCATTTCCTAATTTGGTCTCACACAGACTTGGGAGAAAGACATGTAGGGAATATATGGCAAATCCATGTATGGTTTGAACTTCATAGTGATGTTATGCCCATGGCAAAGAATAACAATGGTTTTGTTGAAAAGCACAGAAAATCAGTTTATAGTGTCTATCATGGTTATTTTTGTAACATATATTAGAAGTTATTTGGCAGTTGCTATAAAATACTGACTGATGTAGGAGGTGCTAAGCAGATCTTCTAGGTAAAAGTGCAATCTGAGCCCATTATTACTCCAAGATATGCCAGTTAAAGTCCAGTTACACTTTCAGGAGGAGGGGTTACTCAGTTTAAAGACTGAATTTTGGATCAACACACACACATAGGAAGGAAGAATTGAGAGGATGTGTAGGCATTTAGAATAGCAAAATCTGGTCTTGGACTCCAAACTGGGGTGCTGGATGTCTAGGTTTCAGTATTCCATGTTTAGAGGTGATTGTAAGAGGCACATTCCTTTCTATGCTGATCTGTATAGATGGAAGAAGTGAAAACTTTAAAGGTAATCAATACCCAATTCCTTTTGTAAACAAAGTAGAACAGTTGAAATATTATAATATTTTGCAAGATTAAAAAAAATTAAAATCTCATTTAGCAGGATATAGTAATTGGTAAGCCTGAACAGTAGACACTGAGCTAGCATTTTACAAACCAGAAACTTGTAAGTACAAATGTATTTCATATATAAGAAAGGAGATTTAATTTTTTGTAATTCAGTTCTCTAACACTTGAGTGGGTTGTCTCATTGTTTGACTCAAACAAGCAGGTGAGGTTTAGACTGAAATCTTCCACGGTCCCCAAACTTACTGCTCAGCACAGCAGTGCCCTAAACAGTTCATAGAATCACAGAATTGTCTGGGTTGGAAAGGACCTTACAGACCTTCTTTTCTCTGCCATGGTCAAGTACACCTTCCACCAGATCAGGTTGCTTCAAGCCCCATCCAGCCTAGCCTTGAACACTTCCAGAGATGGGACAGGGATGTCCCCACTATTCCTAGTACATGTGCAGCAAAGGAGGGGTGAGGTGGTCAAGGCTGATTCCAGAACCTAGTTTGATTAATAAGTTCCTATGGGGGGAAAAAAGCTGTAAAGCTACAGTGGCATATGCCACGATATACCGACACATGCCACTTGTCTCTTCCTCTGTTGGAAACTTCCTTTGCCTAACTGACTACGGTTTGTTTGTACAATGGAAGTGTCCACCTGACTGTATGCTGTCCTGCTCAGTGTGGTTCCAGTGCTAGAGACAACGGTTTCATTACAAACTACAGAGCATCCTTTTTTATATTAGAAGAGACTTCTCACCTCAGACCTTGTTTCTTGCCATGATGGACTTAGAAAGAGGTGTCTGAGAGTTGTCACAGACGGTGGAGACCTGAACTTCTTGCCACTCAGAGGTAGGATGTAAAGCTACCAAGCTGGCTGACAAAATGAGACTTTTTTGTGGCTTCCAATAGTACATTTAAATTATGATATTGTAGCTTCTTGAGAGTCAAAAATCTTTTAAAAGCAAATTCCATATGTGGTGTTGCAGAAAAAGAGAATGGTGAAGAGATATTTGTCTTTCTTATCCATATTTTAAAATGAAAGCTGCAGAGTAAAACGGTGCGTGGAATTTATGTCTATTTGCACAAATACATGCATATTTATGGCATGCATTTCCCTGAAGTGTACCTGAGGCAAAGTGAGTGCTGAAATCTAATTCTTCCTTTTGCATAAATGTCTAAATTCTGTCTTTCTCTTCTTGAGTTTCTCTTTCTCGTCATCTTAAATTCATAAAGGACCCAAAGAAAGCATCAGGATATTTTTGCTCTAATAGCAGCTTTAAACATCAATACTGCACTGGGCTCTATGAAGCTGCATTATATGAACATTATTCTTGATCAGATTTTGAAGCACTCTATTTTTATGTAGTCCTTCTTCGGGTTAAAACATGATTACTTATATGTCTGCAACTGTATGAAAAAATAAATTGTTCATGATATGACCTATAAATAAATATTTATTCTTGGTGAGACACTAAGCTGTTGTGTGACTTGGGAGAAACAACTTTGCCTCTCTGTATTTCCTGACAGCTGTGAAACAATTCTACTTCAAAAGTCACAGGATTTGAATTTCAAAATAACTTACAAGCTGGGAGCACAGCTTTAATGTTTTTAAAACTTTAGCAGGCAACTAAATGAAAAAGAAGCTGGAAATGATTCTATGAAGTGTCAAGAGAATAGTAATTTTCATTTGTAAAGGCTTTAAAATACTGATGTTCTTCTTTTAGAAAAGTTGGAATGAACACCTTACTTCTCTTGGAACAAAATGGAGAAAAAGGATAACCCCAACACTCCTCAGAGACCAACACATCGAGTCTGGTATTGCTTTTGGCAGCAAAGTGTGTATGTTGGAAGTGTGAAAGAATCCTTTCAGAGATTACATGGAAATTTTCTGTACTTGACCTGTTACTGCAGCCCAGATGACAAGTCATTGGGACAAATCAGTCCATTGCTTTGAAACTAGTCCCTGGATAAAAGAAACAGCTCTACCTATTACATAGAAAGTGACTTTAGAAGTTATAGCAAACGTTTGTTTTTGTTTAGTCGTATGAAAAACCTCCCCTTCCCCATTAAACATGGCTTTTTATGTATGAGTGACCACGTGCCATAAGGTCCAGGAGGAGGACAGCATGCTTGGCACAGTACATTATGAACGTTGGGAATATATGGTGGCGAGGCACTGGCACGGGTTACCCAGAGCAGCTGTGGGTGTCCCATCCTTGGCAGTGTACAAGGCCAGGCTGGATGGGGCTTTGAGCAACCTGGTCTAGTGGAAGGTGTCTCTGCCCATGGCAGAGAGTTGGAAAGAGCAGATTTTTAAGGACTCTTTCAACCCAAACCATACTATGGATTCTATGAATATCTCAGGTGGGACAGTAAGGAATTTAGGAACCCAGTCTTGCTCTGGTATTTATCTGTGCTCCTTGGAATACTGACAAAAGATGTTAGGAGCCGGCAGAATAGTTTTGCTGGTTACAAAGAATGGGTCAGGGGAACTGTAAACATTAGCTAAATACTGACTCAAGGTAGAAGAGTGAAATGGCTACTCTTTGTTAATTAAGAATTAGATAATAGAAATATAATTAGGCTTGCCAGTATGGAACTTCTCAGAGAAGTCAGCTTTTGTTTTGTTTTCAGCAGAGTTCAAGGTCTGGTTGATAAAGATGTCTGTGTCAATATTAGGTACTTTGATTTCTCTGAGGCATTTAATTTAGTACCACATAACATTTCAGTTTAAAAACACTGCATTATGTAGCATTAACAAGCTACACAGCAGATGAATTAGAAACTGGCTCACTGACAGATATCAAAATGAAGTTGCTAATGGGGAGAGATCAATGAGAAATGCCATTTTTGCCATGGTCTCTTGGGGACAGGAATACTTTATATTTTTATGATTGATCCAGACACTGATATAAAATCCTTACTGGTGAAATTTTCAGATGACTTAAAGGTCTGTGAGGTAGCCAATAGTGGAGATAAATAATTAGACAATTCTGAATCATGCCATGTGACAGTCAGATGATGTGGTAGGTTAATGCTGAGGTGGTATTTGGATGCCACATTACTACTGTGAAGCAAATGCCTGTGATGCAAACATTCTGACAATAGCATCATGTTCAACCTGCTGTAGAGTGTTCCAGCTCTGCTCCATGTCCCTGTCTTCTTCAGAAATTCTGTCTTCCCTCCCCAGCAAAACCTAGTCTGAAGCCATTCCATGTAAGGAATATACAGGCCTTGGGAAGCAAAAACGTGAGAGATGCTGCTCTGCTGCAGCAGATCCAATTAAATACAGTCAAGCAAAAGATGGGCCTCTCATACCAGACAGTGAAATTCTCCAGGGCAAATCAAGTCAGATTAGCTGGAGAAAGAAAGATCTGTTTTTTTGTTATTTCTGAAACACTGGTAGCCCCTTTCCTCAGAGATGCTTGGTAACAACCTTTTGGAATATGTTGTATGTTACTATTTGCATCTTTTTACATTAATACCAGTCTTGGCATTAGAGAAAGGTGGTTGTTGGAAGGAACTTTGTAGTCCAACTTCTTGCTCAAGACAGACCAACTTGGAGGCTGGGATTTCCTCAGCTCCTCTGAGCAACCTGTTCTAATGTTTGGATGATGTAAATGCCCAGAGAAGCCTCTTACTCACATCCCCATCCTCAGCCTGCACTATGATTTGAGAAATTCTCATTAGGCCTTGGCCATGATAAACTGCACCTGGACTAAGCTATTCTCCAGCTTATCAGAAATACTGTCTGTCCTAGGAATTGGTGTTGTCTAATGAACACCTGGTTTTTAATGAGCAGCCTTGGAAATTTATTTTTCTTGCCTGAATGACAGCCCAGGTAAAATAAAATTTCTGTTGCTGAACATTCAAAGAAAGTTACCAACTCGAATTGTGCCAGTATGAATAATTACTATGACTAAAGCCCACCCTCTTGCAACCCTATAATCAGTGGTCCGAAGTGAGATCCTTTTGAGCTCTCAATTCCCAAAATATAAGGGGCCAGTGCGTATATTTCAAACAAAAATAACCAGATGACTGTGAAGCCAGCAAAGACTGTTAATTATAGCAGACAATTGTTGGTAATAATCAAGGGCTATTGGTGTGACCATGCCATGAGAAAGAACAAATTTTGGCTGGAAATAGGGAGTCAGGCAGAAATAGGGAAGCACTTTTTTGTGAGGAAGAACCACAACACAGTACAGTGCAAATGCAGGAACGATTGGCAGAAAGTGGACATGTACTATAAGGTGGGTTTGGGACCACCAAAGGAGCCTCTCTGACCCATTTCCAAAAATGCCTAAAAGAAGAGACTTCATAACTAATTAGCATAGAAAGTGCAAAACCTATTTTAGGGATGGAGAAACCTTTCAATAAAAAGGTTTCCCCCCAAGCCTGGGCAGTGTTGCCCCAGACATTGGATATATAAACTGGACTAATGCAGCTGGATTGCTGCTTATTGCCTGGATCACCACTGAAACCACGGTGGGCATCCCCTCAGCTGGGTTGGTGCTGCTACCGGGGCTGGCATCCCCTCAGTTAGGTTACCACTGGAATGCAGGCTGGTGATCCCTTTTTTCCCCTCCCTTTTTCTCTTTTCCTATCTTTAATTCATCTCTCCCTTTTTAATTAACCTCTTTGATTTCCCTTTTCTCTTCACCCTACCCCTTTATCCAAACCCCACTGCTATATGCCTGTATAGTAGCTCAGGGACTAGCATACCAATTTCCACGCAAAGTGTGTAATCTACTAATAAAACTCCCCGATTGTTTGCAAACCCTGTGACTTTTGACATTCCTTTCAATAATGACCACTTTTGATTCTGAAGTGTTTCCTTTCCCTTGAGGGAAGGTCATTACAGACTACTTTAGTGAAGATTTTTGTTTTTCAATTTACCTTAAGGGGATTTTCTGTTTTGTATTTTGCCTTTTGTCCTTTCACTACATATATGCAAGGAGAGTGTGAAATGTTTGAACTATTGTCCTAGTTCAGCAGGTGGGACCAGATATTACTGTGTGGGGGTGATCAAAGCTGTGTATTCTATCCCCTCTATTCATTACCCAAGGACAATCGACCATTAGCAGCAGCTGCCCAGGGAGTCATTAGCACCTTCACACCCAGCCTGGGCGGGGGGCGTGGCTGCTAATGGGCCACCAACAGTTCAACAATACCCCCTGGCTCCCAGAGTTAATCACCCATTGTGTGAGTCCCTGCCCTGGGGGAGGGACTGGGTGCTCCCTGAGGGTACATAAGTGGTGGGTAAGAAGACCTTGGGAATCACTTGTTGGATCCAGAAGAGCAGCAGGACCTTGACAGGAGGAGACCACTGCTCTCGACCAGACTACAGCCATCACCTGCTCCAACAGGTTTCTCACTTATTTTTGCTTTGTATTTGGGGAGAACCACGCGGGTCTCAGCACAAGGGCTGACAAACCCCTTTGGGTTTGTGCCCCAGGACACTGGGTTATACTGCTGGGTTTTGTGAGTTGAAAGCAATTTCTCTTTGTGTCAGTGTATTTATGGTAATATCTTTCATTAAATTATCACTCTGAGTTATAATCTCTCTTGTGGTGGGTCCATTTCTCCTGCTGGTTTATCTTTAAACCAGCACAACTATCTATCAGTTGCAGTTGATATCAGTACCTCAGGTTAGTTCCCTGCTAGGGTTTTGGACAGCTGTTGAAGTGTACAGTAAGGGCTCTAGGTGTTTACTGCTAAATACATGGAGAATTTAGGAAGGGGAAAATGCTGTAGTCACAGGGTGTGCTGATGTTTTCTACAGTGTGTGAGGTTTGTTTTGTAGTTATTTACTCAAGGCACAGTTCTGCATGATTGGTTAACTGTCTGCTCTAATTTTTTGCTTGTTTTCTTGTGTCAGCAACAGGATATTTCCCTAGCTGGATAGGTGCTCTGGGTGTTTTAGCCATTAAGTCAAATGGAACTCTGTGTGAGTGTGTTTGTGTTTATTCAACATCTACATTTATAATTCTGATGGCTTCTGATAGCACTATTGGCACTTCTCACTGCTTTGATTTATATTTACAATGAATAGGAACCCCTAAACTGCTTTTATTTCAGCAGTGGAGCTGCCATTATCTAAATTCACGCTCTATATAGTCTTCATAACATGCATAGAGGCAGTTCCTATCATTCCCTGCCCTCAACAAGCAGTAAGCAATCATTGCTATTTCCCTCCAAGCCCTAGTTAAAATTCTTTCTATGCCTGAGCAGTTTTGAACCAGTTATAAAATGTATTGAATAGGAAGAAAACTTTTGCTTCTCAGCCTTTCATCAATTTTAATACAGAATTGTGGTATTGCATATGTAAGAAAATTTCTAAGAATAAATGGAATTTTAAAAAGCTGTGGAAGTAGATAACTTTATCCTAAAAACAAGTGTCACAGTTGCCATCCTGGTGTTTAGTTCAATTTTGAAATTGTCATTTGTAATCTGAAAAATCCCATTCTCATAAAGAAGAAACCAGGAAATTGTAGTATGAAATGTTGTATTGAGTCAGACACAAAACTACTTTGCCATAATTTGTTCTGTGTATAACATGAAATTCTGTTTAAAGTGAAACATTATATTAAACTTAGTTTTTTTCCACTTCAAATTTGTCCCTAAAACTATTCCCATTCTTTAGTTTAAAGCATGTTTTGCTACAGTTAAATCAGTCTTGATCATGGTTTTGACAATGGAGTTAGAAATTAAGTTGATATGAACAGAAACTATGGAATAGGTATCTTCTGCTTTAATTATGTAAATACATGCATGTATAGATATATAAGTATATATATTTGCACGCCAGAGAAAACCATACCAATCCCTAGAAACCTCCAGATTTGAATTTAGATCTCTTAAATACCATGAGGCGGAGTGTGTTTGAATGAAACAGTATTTTGGCCAGTTGTATATGCAACTGGTGCTTTATTCACTCTTGAAGAGATACAGCAATAAAAGTGCCTAAGTTTTAATCAGGAATATGGCACTGTGTTATTTTATTCCTCTTTGGTCCCTTCCAGCTCAGGATATTCCATGACTGCCCATTTTTTCTTTGTTAATTCAGGGTTTATGACAGAGAATCCATCACAGTAAGTGAAATCTTGGCTTGAGTCATACTTTCTAATTTTATATTACTCTTTATTTTTGGCTCAAGATTTTGGAATTAGGCCCTAAAAGTTTTAGGTAGGAATTATGTAGGTGGTTAAGGCATAGAAATAAATCCAGAGTCTGTTTTAACTCTGGTATCTGTGCTAAGGACAGAAGTGGTACAAATAGTAATAGTAAAAATGATGATGATGATAATAATAATGATAAATGCTCATCAGAACATATTTTCAAAGGCAAATACAGTTCTAGATATTTGTTTAGATGAAAAATTCTTTCAGTAAAAAATACAGACTATGACCAAGGGTGAATGGGAAAAAATGGGAGAGTTAAATGCTACAGTTGCTGGGAGTCATTAGGGCATTGTACCTACTTTTAACAGAAATAAATATATTACCTGAATTAGACTGACATGGAGGATGAATTATTTTATACAGACAGCCCTCTCTTCCTATTAACTCTAGTTAGTTGTCCTTGAAGTGGGAATATAATTGTAATGTGCCCATTTAGGAGCTTTTTATATTGCTTTAGTTTCTGTTGGACTCAAGAATTTGAAACTTAATTACCTACTCATTAATAAGAAGTAAAGCACTTTTGTTTAATAGCTATTATTTTAAATCATGACTACTTGGACATACAAATCTATCATTTTTACAGATAGCTTTTAAATTATTTTACCACAGTTTTGATACATCATTCTAACTGACACTTTCTTTGTCATCTTTCTTTTTTCTCAGTATTTCATTTGCAGGGAGAATTTTTATTTGCTATATAAAGAATATTTAGAATTTGACCCAATTTACCATGTTTCAATTTGCTAGACACACTTTAAATCTTGCTCTAAATTGCTAAAATTATTTGTTTTCCACACGGGAAAGGATTTTATGCTGTTGAAACACATTCTTTGTTAGTAGAGGGTTGTTTTGGCTTTTCTTTTTAATGCTCTGGTATTTCTAGTCAGATTATTAGTTGTCCCTGGGTGAGGAAGAGACTGTATTTGAAAGACTGCTCCTTTTAATCCAAATAATCCTGGTCTCTAAAGAGATTACCATAAATGCATATACTTTTGCCTCTGCTTCAGTGGTTTGGTTAGTTAGACTATATGCCATCTCTGATTTATAAAGAGCAAAAAAAACCCCAACAAACTAAAATTCTGTAAAAGCAATGGCTAGTTAAGACCTTAACTACTGACTGAGAAAACAACATGAACTGGGTCAAGCCCAGATTGTTTATTGTTCTCAACACAGACTGGGTCAGAAATGAATTATTGATCTCATAACAGACAACCCAAGTTGCTGTTTGCAAGCCTATGGAAGTTATAGTATTGATGTTCTTGCACAGGCCCAGTGAACTTTTAAACTGGGTAGTTTCCTTGGGAAACAAATTTCATGTGAAATAACCATTGGTTATGAGTGTCAATGGGAGCTGCTCATTTGTGAGACACAGCAAAGATATAATCTGAGAATTGATTGAGTCCATGCTGCTAAAACATGAAATTAATCTCTTTTGTGGCCTCAGTAAACACTGATGGAAGAAACAGTCAAAAGGGGACGGTTATCAAATGTTTTTCAAGCAGTAATTGTTGCCTTACTGATGAAGGGCCTTGCATGTAAATGTTATATAGTTAACTTATATCTCTCTTTTATTCTAAGTGCCCAGCTTCTTAATTTGACCTCTCCCAGACAAAGAAACATAACCAGTCTCAGTACCAATGAAGTTCAAAGTAAACACTTTTTCCTTGAGATGCTAATTTGTTGCCAAATGTGTCATCAAAGAAGTTTCCACACTTGCATAAAATTAATTCTTTAAGAACTGCTACAGTGGTGTGCATATGTAATATTATTTCTCTGTACATATATTACTGCCACCTTCAAACAATTACAGAATCACGGAATCACACAATATGCTTGGTTGGAAGGGACCCATCAGGATCATTAAATCCAACTCTTAGTCATGCACAGGACCACTCTCAAGAGTCACACCTTGTGCCTGAGAGCTTTGTCCAAATGCTTCTTGAGCTCTGTCAGGCTTGGTGCTCTGATCACTGCCTGGGGAGCTGTTCCAGTGCCCAAACACGCACTAGGTGAAGAAGTTTTTTCTAATATCCAACCTTCAGACCATTCCCTTGGGTCCTTGCCCTGTTTTCTGCCACTCTTTATATATCAAGCAGTACCTTGCTTTGAAAGTAGCTCTTACCACAACAGTAAGGGTCTTACAGTCTTAAATGGCAAATTCTGCCTGAATTGGTCTGTGGTCCTGCTTCAGATCTTGATTCTTTACCAAGACAAATACTGTAGGGCTCATGTCAGGGTAGAATACAAGTGCATGTAGGATATCTGAATTTAAAGGAATTAAATAACTTCAGCTATTTGACATCTAAGAACCTTCAAAAAGAGACTCAAAAATTTCAGACTGTGTACCTCAGTACAATGGCTGGCATGAGATATAATGAGCATGGTTGGAGTTTACCCTGAAACAAATCACACTGTGCACAAATTCACATCTTATTTTATCTTGAAACACACTTTGTGAGAAGTTTTTTTGGAAGACTTCTTCTACTGAAAAAAAAAAAATTGTAAGGTAACTGACACATGTATCTAAACCTCTTAATATTTTAGCTAGCGCTCCATTAAACAAAACATAAACTCAGTCCCAGACAGAATGTACAGAAGATTTAATCGAAAGTCAGTCCTTGGAACAGACCAAATAGTTTGCTGAAAAAAGACAGTTTCCAAGTAAGAGGTATTGGTCATAAGATGTATTTTCATTTACTTAAGGCAACCAGAAAAATCCATTGCCAGAGATTAAATGCTTTGGTGTCCTAACATTATTACTCTTAAATAGTTAACTATAGGGTTTCTTGGGTTTCAAATTAAATGTCAAAAGTCATTTGGCACTGAAAATGTGTCTCTGCCTAATGCAGAAAGCAAATAACTCTGCATGGCATGTTTTCCATTTGCAATTCCTGTAACAGTGCTAGAAATGGTAATGTATCACAATTGCTTTCCTGGCAAAAAATCAAACCCATAAAATACATTTTATTTTTATTTAATGATAATAATAAATAATATTATTTTGCCCAATACATTGGAAAACTTGAAGTAAAAGACTGAATAAATATTTAAATACTTGTTGAATATTCTTGAAATCTAAGCAGCTCATTGTGCAACACCTTCATGAGGTGCTGGGGAAGTTGAGTTTCTCAAAGGTCATTAAATAGAAAATTTTCTTTCATTTTTCATTTTTTCTTTTTTTTTTTCACCCTGAATCCCAAGATGAGTCACAGCATAAAAGTACTGGTTGCTGTCTTCCTATACTCTCAGTTAAGCTCCCTATTCCAATTTGGCTTGGGGGAGTGGCCATCTGAGTACATAAGTGACTGAGTGGGTTATTGCAACTGGAGTTTGTAAATTTGAAAGTAAAGAGGTTTGTTTAAAGGCTTTGAGTATTGAAGAGAGGAGACCTTGAATTCAGCTTTCAGCTTCTAATTTCAAGTCAACTTCTCTGCCAAGGAAATGAAAGAAATGGATCATGTGGAAACTACTCCCTGTTTTCCCATCTCTTCTTAAGGATAAGAAAAGTCAAGTGATAGAAATTTGAGACGTATTTTCTGATAATAGCTTTCTCTTTGGTAAATCCCTAATGCAAAGTCAGCCACAAACAGATGCCCAAGAAACTGAGTAATGGTTAATTAATGTCACTGTGATCTACTATTTCATAAGTCTAGTGTGATACAGAAATCAATCTCCTTTACAGAGTCATGGAGGTATCCATTGACGGCTTTTGTGGACAGGACATTGTCAGTTGCAGAGTACTCTTTCATGACTTCAGTACTGTAGCACAGTTGTCCACTGTGGGTATGGATTAATACATTGTCTGTCTTGGATACATTATGTTCTGATAGTTTAGAGAAAGGAAGTAAGAATACCCTGTTGTAGTGTTGAAATGGTAGGGTTTCACCTGGACTGGATAAAGGAAGGTAATTGCCAAACCAAATGGACCAAGCCAACTGCCTTTCTTCCCCCCTTATCCATCAGCTATTTTTCAAACACACAAAAACATAACACAACTTTGATGGCATTAATTGTAAATTAGATGATTCTTTGGTTCTGTATGTTTGGAAGATAGGTTTGCATTGCAGCTGGCAAAAGAAATTTCAAGGGCTTTGTGATTTCTCAAGGATTTAAGGGCTGATCTAGAATGTATTGTCAAGAAAATGAATAATTGGTCATCTGTGGCTTGCTAGACAGAATCTGCAGAAGGATAAAGTATAAATACTTTACAAAGAAACTGGCTGAAATTATCCAGTAAGCTTAACATTATGATGTCTTCATGTGGCAGAAGACACATTTGTGCACAAGAAAGCTAAATGGAGGTGGGAAGAAAAGAAACACAGAAGTTCTGTGTTGCAAAGAAGGTAATTGCTCTGTTGCACAGGTGCCTGGTGCTTTTAATATAATGGAAATAGCTAGTTGATTAAACAAACAAAGTCAGATACAGAAATATCTGAGACCCTCCTATGGAGAAATTGGTCTTTTACTACCTACAGTGTTCAAAGTACAATATTACTGATGTGCATCATAAAGGACATTTGTGATCCATTTTATGCTTTTCCTTTATTGCTCTTTCCTGAAACGACCTGTTCCAGTGAGAAGACAGAAATTGGAATGTGCAGAGTAGAAACTAGCAGTGTGGAGCACTTGAAGCTAAACATTTTTACTAAAGAACACAGATTAATAAAGACAAGAAGTCATTCAGTCTGCTCATTTAGCATAACAGATGACTGACATAAATAGACATTTAGTCTAGAAGGACCCATGGAACATCTGTACCATATGTCCTTGCAAGATACAAGTCCAAAGTGTTCTCCTGAGAACCTAAAGCAAAAGTGAAGTATGTGGTACAAGAAACAAAGAGCCAAAGCCTCTAATTTTTAGCATTACAGGAAGACAGGAGGAATGAGAGCATAAGCAGTGCACTCAGTCCACACAAAATGAAGGGTGCTTATGAGTTATTGCTGTGACATGGTTTTAGTGGGAAACTCAGCAATGTAGAATGATGATCATTTTATAGTTTATACTTGCCTGAATTTCTCTCTGCAGTGGGTCGAAGAGGTTTTTGAGTATGCCAGAAACATTTTTGTACTCCCCTTTCACATAGCTGAAGCCCTGCTAGGCTGTTACTGACTGATGATAGAACTTCAATATATAGTTCAGAAAAAAATCAGGTATCTCCTCTATCCTTAGACTCTCTAGAGGATTTTATAAACTATTTATTTTGCAATATTGTGTGAATAAGTATGCTATTGCTTGTTTTATTCAGCAGCAGGTACATAAAGTAAGCCAAGAAAAAAACAAATGCTCTTTCCAGGTGAGCAGATGTTAATGTCTTCATCCAATTTTTATTTCCAGGTCTTGCTCTGCTAAACTCGCACTGAAGTCAGCAAGTATGCCTAAATAAAGAACAAATAAAAACTAAGTAAATGCCTTAGGTTTTGTTCTAGAGCAAGGAAATGATTATTGGATTGCTGATCAGCCAAGCTTTTCCACAGAGAGCAAATATTAAAATTTCCATATATAAAATATTCTATGTGTGTAATTCAGAATAAGTTCAGAGATCCACCTCTGATCCATTGTGACTTCCATGAAAAAGGCAAGTAAATGTATTTTTTATTGAAATATTTGTAAATGTTTTTTCTGTCATGGGTATGCTTTAAGAGAGGGGGAAAGGTGATCATACATTTTATGTATAAGCTAATATGCTATCATATAACCTACCAATAGCTCCTATCAAAGAAAAGTATTATTTTACTTATTTCTAGAAGGAATACAAATGAATGAAGTCTTACATGTGAGTGTTTTGTCTACATTTTTACTATTTTGGTAGCTATGAACTGAATCATAAATTAGTGTAGCTCTCAGACACTGAGGTATCAGTCAATGTGAAGAAGCAATTTTGACCTGAGGTATGAAGTGAATTTGGAACAATGTTGGTTTGACCTGGTTTAATTGTACAAAACAGGAATGATTGCTTCATAATACCAGTTAGCAGCAGCTTTGCTCTTGACGATTCTCATGTTATTGGTGGTTTGAATTTGGATGTTTTGAAAACAAGAATGTGTATTTCCTTTCCCTTTTGCAAAGTTCTAAAGTGAATGTGACAGAAGTGTGGTGGCAGATAAAGCAAGAGGATTAAAGTTTCCTTTATGCTTGTACTTTTTCTCTGATGCTTGCAGGACCACAGACAGGTGGTTTGATTAGTACTTTTGATTACTAATACAGCAAGAGTTCATACTAAAGTGGGAGAAATTAATTACAAGCTGGTGATGAACAAAGGGTTGCACAGACCTTTCAGTTCTGTTGATACAGTCACTCACACTGCCGTTTGATGTGGTTACATGTAACGGATGTGCAGTGGAATGGAGGTATTTCTTGATTTTATTATGCTATCTAAATGCAGGCTATTCTGTAATTTCTAGTTTGTGATAAATACCCATTGAGTTCAGATGTTAAGCAAGACTCTGTGTCTGTACTTTTGGAAAGCTAAGTGTGGCAACAACACATGGAAAGTATCTAGTGAGAGGCTGACTGTGAAGCTTTCATCCAGTTTTGAGCAATAGGGTTGCAATAATGGTTAAAACTATTTGTCCTCCTCACATCAGTGTAGGGGAGGTTTGGCCTTAAGCCTCTATGCACAACCCACGATTCAGGGGCTGACAGGATAGCCAAGGTCAGTCTAACTTTGAGCAAGCCACGAGGCAGGTAAACAACCTCAAAGCCCGCGAAAGGCATAGCCTCAGTGGAGCCAGGGGCGTGCTGACTGCCTCGTGCACACCAGCTGTCCACCAATCAGAGCAGACAGCTGCCCCGTGGCCAGAGCCTCTTACCCTATCCCAAGTTGTTATTGTCCCTGTGTTCACACCAAAAAGCTATATAACCTGTTCACCCCCCAGTAAAGTGGAACGTTCCTGGTTTTAACCTTAGTGCATGGCTCTATCTCTGTGAGAATACACACGTGCAACTAGAAGCCCAAACCCGGGGTCGCGTTGGGGCTGGCAGGCGAGGGCACGTTAAACCCTCTCGCAACGCATCCCCTTCCCCAACACATCAAGGTGTTTCTTGGCTAACATGGATATCAAAATTAGTAGCATTCAATGCTGACTTAGATCCAGCTTCAATAATTGAGCACTGTGGCTTAGAGGAGTTTTGTTTCAGCTTGTTTTCAGCATGGTTGTGTCACATCCGCTGATGTGATGCAGTTTCAGATCCCCTGAGTGCTCCTTGGTAGTTTTTTTATGCTGGATTTAATAGCATGCAGAATCTAGCATAAAGAGGAATCCTACAAGGACTTCACAAGCAAAATTGATCTAAAATGAATGGGTGTTCAATGCATCAATCAATTTTTGTGGATTCTAAAACTTGCCAGAGTAGGGAATGAACACTTTCATTCATAATCTCTCCTTTTGTATTATTAATACAGTTACTGTGTGTATTTCAGAAGTGTAGGATAGTTTGCATCATGACCAGTGCAGTGAGTATAATTTCAGAAAATTCCAAGGGAGGATTTCACAGGAGATCATGGGAAGAGAATTTATATGAACATTCACCTATAATATTAAATTTAATTACCACAAAACAAGTTGAAGTTAGTTAGTTGATCTTAAAATGGAAAACTTGTGGAGTAATGGTTTGTCAGTCTCCAAATGTTGAAAGAAGAACTTGTATTCATTTCAAGATTGGATTGGTGTTTTACACTTCAGGAATGAAGAAAACACAAAAGCCTAACATTTGAATGTTTTGAAAAGAAGGATGCATATAGGAAGTCAGAGAGCTGGCTCTTGGGGTTTTGGTAGGCTTTGTTTATTTGTTGGGGGTTTCTTCTGTGTGTTGAGGTTTTGTTTCCCTCTGTTTGGTGGTTTTTTTATTCTTGGGGGGGGGGGGGGGGGGGGGGGAGGGGCGGTGTGTGTGTTGTTCTTTGGTTTGTTTGGTTTGGTTTTTTTCATTGGTGGAAAAGAGGAAATACAGAGTCAATGCCTACTAAGCTGTTTGTAGCTACTCACATCCTTATCTCTGTCTGGAGTGCTACAGTTTCTACAAACTGGTTTGCCTGAAGGCAAATTTTCACAGTTCAAATATTCTCAGCATGCCTGGGGGTTTAACTTGAGGGGAAACTCAGGCGGGTTATATTTATGTTTTAACTTGCACTTGTCGATATGAGTGTGGGGATCAATATCTGGAGGTCCACATTTTTTATTCAGGATTTTATCTATTTTAGTTACGCGTGAAAATGGCAGAGTGCAAATCAATGTGCTTAAAAGTGTTTGGGCAAACAAGGGTCTGTTTGCTGGTTACCAGGTACTGCTGCAGATAGTTACTAGTTTTCTGCTCCGTAGCTAGACCTTGGCTCACCAACTTCTTGTGACACAGACACAGAAACAGCAGTTGCAGTCCTGAGTGTAACAGCAAATATCACACACATTTGTTGCCCTAGGCTTTGTGTAAGTCTCCCAGGAATAAATATATAACCCATAATAACCCTTAAGCTTATAAACTCTGCTTTTTTTTTTTTTTTTTTTTTTTTTATGAAACAGAAACAGGAATAGAAGGAAGCCCTGAAGCATAGATCAGGTTATTTTGTTCAGTAGCAGGCATGGAATGTAACAAACCAGAGTCAGCAGCACAGCAGACACTGGGTAAAACTTCCACTGCCATCTCTCGTGTCCTGAGACTGGATCTGTGTTCCTGAGATCACACAGGCTTTATCTTCCCTGAACCTTATTAGACTGCTCCAGTAGGACCATTCATATACCAATGAGACCTTTAAAATGCTTCCCATTGTTTTGTTATTTTAACTTTGTAACACATATCAGAAAGGCCAAAGTTCTCCTTTATTATTTTACCACCCCTTAAAAGAAGCAAGCAGTAGTGGACCTGGGTGGCAGTTTAAAGTAAGTGGAATAAAAATTCAGTGCACTGCTAATGACTCAATATAAAGGCCTCAGCTTTTTCTTGGCTTTCTGTTTTTGACATTTTTTGACAGGGGTAATCTCTATTTCATCTCTGCTACAAGCAGTGCTTTTGGCCTATTTATAACTGCAACTGCCTGGAGAAAGCCTAAAGGAGATGTGATCAAACCAGACTATACAGCAAAACATATTATATAAACATGGAACATGTACCAAGAAATAACTTGAAGTATGAGGGGGAAATGTCAAGTATGATGTCTGAAAACCAATTTGGCTTAAAATTCAAGGCATTATGTATATATGGCATTTGCCAGCTTTCCATTTATCCTTGGAGGGCAGGCAGCCATCAATCATATCTGCATGTCAGCTACTGTCAACAATGCTAAACTTCATCAGTGGATTTTCTCCTCTGGCACACATTAATTTAGAATATATTAATGTAAGAACTCTTGCTGTGATGTTTCTTTACAGGCAGATAAAAATTATTTCACCTCAAATGTATGTTATGGAACTAAATAGTATCTCCTAAGTTGCTATTGATATAAGCTTGCCTCCATTCAGAAGTTGCTGCATATTAGGAGTTACTTTTTCTATCTATGAATAGAACTTTTAGAAAGGTTGAGCTGGAAGAGTCTTCAAAAGATGAACTTATGTCCTTATGTGCTTTGAAACAAATATACTGAAAGCAATCCTCACAGGTCTTAGGTCTTAGAGGTCTTTTCCAACCCAAATGATTTTATGATTCTATATGTGTCTGCAATGATACAGTTAAAAAAATCAGTTTTCCTGATGTCTAAACTAAGGATTGCTTTCCACCTCCCAAATATGCAATATTTAAGCCCCTTATTCCCCAGTACAGTTCGATTACTTACTATCAGTTGGCAATAAATTTTAATAACAGATTCATGTGAATCTGTTAATAACATGTTAATAACAGATGCATATGAATCTGTTGTCCTGTGATTTGGCTTTACATTTTTCCCCTGAACTTCGTAAACTGAGTTCTCTCTGCTTGGGTCAGATTTTGTAGCCTTACTCCAACTGATAACCTCTAAACTTCTTTCAAGCACAAACAGGTGCTAATATGTGGTTCTGGCTCTAAGGGGAGAGCATACAGCAATATGAAATTGTGAAACATACAGTTGCCTCTAGATTATGATATGTATACAAATTGTTAGGTATACATTTAAGTGACTGTTCAGTGGATTTGGTACTTATTCATTTTAAGCTTTTCACTGTTTATAGTCAGGACTGGAGCAGATTTTGATAAATGAAACTATAACAATTATTTTAAGTTGCTTTAGTCATATAACAACTGCCTATTGAGGCTTCATGTACTCTGAATGCTTTTAAAAACTGCATAGTCTGTTATAATAGTCTACTATAAAATCTGTGATGCTGGAGTTGATGTGTCCTCTGATGTTTTATGAAGGGTGTAGTATGAATGTTTGCAGAATTTTCAGTAACTATTGAAACTCCAAGGGGTAATACTGTTCAAATAAGACCATCAGAACTTGAGCAGTTGTGTAAAAAAGAAACAAAATTTTACAGCTTTTTTTCCCCTAAAGACTGTATTTGATGGTTTTTGTTTTCATTTTGGGGGGTTTTTTGAGTTTTTGTTTTGTTTTGTTTTGTTTTTTTTTTTTTACTGCATTCCTTCAGAATTAGGATGGTTCCTGTGGCATTCCATCATTGTGTCAAGGTGGTACCTCACAATATTTTTTACATTTTCTGCCTCATACATCAAGCTATAGAATGTTATCCATAAGGCGTAGCTGTCATTCTGTAAAATTTTTAGCAATGCTCTCATTTTTATCTGACAGCTAGAAATATGTAAAGTAATAAAAAAATCATTTCTACTTCATATTTGCTTTGGTGCTCATTCTGTCCCTGTCAGTGTCTATATGTTATAGCAGGCGAGATTTATACATCCTCTTACTTGGCATTCTATGAGAGCTATGCACAGAAACCAGGACTGTGAAATTATTCCTGTTTTCAGGATTAAAAAAAAATATATTATTCCAACTTTCAAAACCTTCTATTGAAAGTATTACATATGCTGTATTTGAACATAAATCAACACTTCATCAACTGGTTTCTGTTTTCTGCATACACTTTTATTTCCCTGTACATGTTGCTACATTCTCCTCCTTCTACAGTTCTGAAGATCATTAAGTTTTGCAATATATTTATAGAGAATTATTTTATTCAGAAGAGGACAGAATGACAAATATGCACTATTTACTATTCAGTTGAATTGTGTTATTTATCAAAAAAATCACACCTCTAAGTACTTAAAATCATCCTGAGGAGAATATAAAATAAATCTGTCATATTTTAAAGTAATAATTTGCATTAAAATCAAGATTTGCTGTCATAATCTCATATAGCTAAAAAAACATCTTTAAATCTGAGTTCTGGAGCTCGTAACAGCTTTCAAATGTTCTAGAGCTTTTAACTTCATGTTCAATGTTGCTTCCATGCAGTTGATATCTTTTGGTGATCACTAAAATGTCCTGTTCTCAGGGTCATGTGTTTAATACTTCACTACATTCTTCATGAGCTGCAGGTTGACTTCAAAGAATGCAAAGAGTTTGCATTTCCTTTGCCCTGAGTCTCTAACTCATTTGTTGAATTGTGTCTGAAATGAAAGAAGTACAACTGAAACAGAACCATTCAGTGATGGGATCATTAATAGAGCTCCAATAGTACTGTATGATAATTCCATCTGTTTACCAAATGCTCCCACATTGACTCCCCCATATTATTGACTCCCCTATATTGTCACAGATTGATAAAAAAGGCTTTGGAAATGTGAATGCAAATATTGGCAGGTTATCTCAGTGCCTCTTAATCTGCAAGGGTACACAGACTTAAATTTCTTGTTGTATGGAGGCACTCTGTCCAGTATTAGCAATTCAAATAAGGAGCTGAGCTTTATACCAGAGAGCAAGAACTGTCAGGGTTTCAAAGTTAATTAGACTAAACAGACAACTAATTACCTCTTATTAAAATGTAAAGGACCTGTGACAAATTGCACTAATTGCATGTTCTGATACATCTGAAGAGGTCAGGCTACTTAAAAAGTGTGTTGTTAATGGAAGACAAATGTAGTTTTATATGCTCTATAGGAATATTATAAACTGCATTATTTATGACTCTGGTAGAACACTTAATAATTTTAAGCTTTAAATCAAACTGCTCATTAAGCCAGGGAGTGAGCACACATCCCTGAAAATAGTCTGTAAAAACCTGCTGCCAATGTAATATTAATTTGAAGGTCTGTTGTTTTTTCCCCCCCTTTAGGCAATACAGATATACTGTTATTTTAAAGTATGTAAACCCTAAGGGAGTTAGAACTCTTTGAAGTTTTCCCTTACTCTCCAAATCAAATAGCACAAAAACATCTTATATTATTAATATTTTCAAGAATTATGTAAAAATCAACCCCTCTCAGATCTAAACTGTTGCAATTCTATGTGATTATTATCAAAATGGAGAAGAATGAAAGACTGGATAAGAGGACAAAGAATATAGAAGAAAGGTGAGGAAACCCCCTAAAAGCTTTGTAGGTTTTGCTGTTAAATGTAGAGTCACTATTGGATTTGTGACTAGATACACTATTATTTGAAGTACTAATTATCTTCAGTTTAAATGCTTCAGAATAAGTATAAAGCTGCTGTATTTATGAATTGCAGATAGACCAAGGCAAGACTAATGCAAGAGTGAAGGTTTGCTATGATGGCATAAAAGGGAGATGCCATTTCAAATCACAACTAACAGAGAAGAACACAGAATCGCATTTAGAAAACCTTTGTCACAAGGCTTGGGAGTACCTTATTTCTTAGACTGCTCTGTAAGGATAAAAATCAGTGCTATGAAATATATATGGATTGAAAGCCAAGGGCACTACAGGGACTTTAAATTTATAATATTTGTGCAGGAAGGTAACCATACTTACTAAGACAGGCATTCAAAATCACAAACTTTCCCAGACACGTCCATAGCAGAGAACATGGAAGACAGTGTTAGAAATTTTGTGGTACACGGACAGCATTACAGATGACAATCTGCAAGCGTAGCTTTAATTTCAGGTAGTGTGAGGAACAGTAATGTCAATGAGATTCCAGGTTTTTAGAGGGAAGGATAATATGCCTGAATATGATGTCTAGGGTGCATTTAATTTTCCTTTAGATCTCAACGGTTATTACATTTCAAGTTTATTATTCTTGAATTCTTGCACCTTTCTCCACTGATAAATTAATGTCTAGATCAAAAATTATTCTTATTGATACTGGTTGGTTGTAAGAGTCACTGGAATCCAACTCTTGTAGTGACTAATTGCCTTCAAGTTAGTGAAATATGTATGTGGGATCATTGGTTTGTTTTTTTTTCTGATACCAAGTGTGTAGTTCTTGATGAAACACATAGCTTTGGCTGAGGAGATACCAGTTTCAAATCTAAGTAAACACTAGAGAATAATCTTGAGTGGGAGAGATATATTTTGATATGAAAACCCTTCATACTTAGTAAAAATAAAATAAATTAAACCTCACAAAGCCAAAAAAACCAGAACAAAACTTTGAGTAAGATTAATAAAAGGATTTTGATTCCATTCCTAATAAAAAGTATTCTACTTTGCAAACATAAAAAGGTGTTTTCTTCTGCATTTAAAGGAAAGGAATAGGTTTCTTATGACCCAACAAAGTGGCTTAACCACTATGGGTTATCCTGAAATTGGTTTTATCTCATTCTTTTGCACCTGTCCTAGTTTCCATGGAATTTTTTCATCATTTATTAGAAGAATTGAAGCGCTTGTGCTGTGGCTTTCTAGGGAACATTGCCAAATAAAAAAGTGTTGGGTTTGGTTGGTTTTGATGAGTTTTGGGTGGTTTGGTTGGTTGGGTTTTTTGTTTGTTTTTTTTTTTGTTTTTTTGTTTGTATAAACTACATATACCTGGTAAACATATAGAGAATGTCCTGTGAAATTTCTTTGGTGAGCTCAGCCCTGCTGAATTGTATGAGGTAGGTATAGGATGTTGTCCTGGGTTGAGCTGGCAAAATGCCAACTGTCCAGAACAGAGTGAAAAGGGTTCCTCCTCCCCCCAACCAGCCAAGGGAAAAAAGAAGAGGGAGAGGAAAAAAAAACCCTCAAAGCAGGTTTATGCTGAAACTAACTACATGTATTTATACAGAAAAGAGAAAATTAAGAGGATACTACAATATAACACACACAAGTTATGTATAACAAGAAATAACTCCCCACTTCCCAGTAAACACAGATTCTACCATTTTAACTACAAATCATTCTGGAGAAGTTGGTTCTTCAGAGATAGACTTAAGCAGAGAGAAAAGCTAAGAACAAACATTTTACTTCCCTCAGATAACATGATGTTAAGCCGGTGCTCTGGGCTTGGGCCTCCCCATCCCTCCTGGGACAGCAGAGTGTCGCTGGCACCACAGCTGTGAAGCAACTGCCCAAGCCACACCCACACACCAGCTCTTACCCCTTTTGAGATGATGCAATGTGGTATGGGATACAATATTATTGGCCAGAAGAAGTCAGCTGTTAGCTAGCTCAGTCCAGCTCAAGTCAGCTGACAATTCCCAGGCCTAGCTGAACTTTTAAAACCTAAATTTAGGCCCATCTGGCTAAACCCATAACAGATGTGTTTGGGAGAGGATAATTCAAATATGTAGCCAATATATGGTTTGACTGCAACATAACTATGTGAGAACTTGCTTTTTGCGATGCTGCTAAACATGTTGTGTGCTGTGTTTGAACTATTATACATAATAAGTCAGTACATTATATAAATTGCAACATTTAAATCTTGATTACAAATCTTTCCTGAAGTTGATGAGAATCTTCTACTTTACAAGGCAGTTGCACTTTTAAGCCCATTCAATTTTGGCAGTTATTTTGATTATGTAGCTTTGAATTAAAAAAAAAAATTTGGATTCAATTGATATTTCTTTATAACTTGATTAGCTGTGGTGTTGCTGGAATGAAACTCGTGTAATATGTCTAAAAGCTACTATCATTTGTCTGTGTTTTCCCTGGCTTTGCACCAGTGGTCATGTTTCTGCAATATATTTTTCTTCATTAAACAGAGAGGCTAAAATCATCTTTTTGATTAGCTGAAATGGGTAAGAGTAATGTCCTAAATTTATTTAAAGGATGAATCTATAGATACATTTCCTAATGGCTTGGCTGTATTGGAAAATAAATTATTGTTATTAATAGTGAATACCGTTATATAGAAAGTAGAAGAATGAAAAGAAAGGAAATTATTTAATACTGATGGATATATTTTGATTACTGATAGAATAATTTAAGTGCTCTGAACCATGCACCTAAATAATTCTTAACCTATCAACATAGGGTACAAAATACCTTGCTTCAGCAAGATAATTAAATATGAATGTGAGATGAAATATGTCACTTTATAGATTTCCAACTTTCAAAAAGAATATTCAAATATATAAAGAGAAGATATTCTTAGATATTCTCCTGATTAAGAAAAGCAGAAAGGGAAAGTGTTTTGACCCTTTCCTTATTTTCTAAACCTCAGAACTGGATTATCTTGTATATTGCTATACTGTTATAAATGTTCAGTCCATGAACAGTGCTATGTCATACTTCTCCTTGTTATGAGAAATGCATCAGAAAAAAATATTTTTTTCACTGCTGTCTCACATTTGTCCCTGAGGGCTATAGTTTAATTGGCCTATGAACAACTTCACGCTCAACAATGTCTAACAAATCTTGCAGCTACACAGTAGTGACTCTGAACCAGATGCTCCAAGCTTTGTTCTTGCCATCAACAGTACTTGAGCTACATCCCTTGATGTTCATGATTTTTCACATGAATATCACCTTAGCTGGCCTTTGGCACTTAGTGATGCTACTGAGCTTAAATTTCCTTCTAGTTTATAAGCAATCATGAAGAATTGTTAATTAATCTGATTTTAACCACATGTGAAAGCCATACAGACCCTGTTTTAATATAAATTTATGATAAAGATCTTTTGCGGTGAGACTGTCTCTCCTTAATTAACTTATGCAGTAGCAAAGAGAAATTAGCTGCCTCAGAAACAATCAAGTTATATATGCATAATCTTAATACAATATTGGTAGGAGCACCTTTTATCATTTTCCCAAGAGAGGGACTGCAGCAGAAGTCTAAACTTGAAATATTGGTATGCTCTGCACAGAACAAGTGTATTAAAATGACACCTGACTAGATTGAAAGAAAAGTCGGTGGTGGAATGAAATCTTCTTCCAGAATGATCAGGTTATATTCCCCAGTATGTAGATCTCACAGATAGGTGGCAAAATCAATCCATGTGGAGAGCAAGGAGAAAATCTCTGCTCTTTGGATGACAGCCTTCAGCTGTGCTCCCTGGAGAATTCAAGACCAGTGACGGTGAGTTTCAGGATCTGACAAAGATAATAAATTGTTCCAAAATAACTCAAACCTGCTGGACCCTTGGGTGTTCTGAATGATGTGTGTGTTAGACAGAATTTCTGAGCATACCTGTCACATGAAGGAGGGAGACAAAGGACTGGCTGACTGGCTTAGCTGTTGTAGTGTTATAATGGGTTATAGTGTTACAGTGCAGCGGGAGTTGAGTTGTGCTTACCACAGGTACATGTTGCCACTGTGACCTGGGGATTGAGAAGGAATGAGATCTTCTACAACGCAGAGATTATTCTGCTACACAGTTTTGAGATCCATTCTATTGGCAAAATTTGTCTTTAATTTCCCCTCAAAGCAGAACACTCCAGTTGAAATTTTCATCCCTTTTCCTCTCAAGTAGTGGCTCTATTGGTTGTGAACTCACCTTTAGTGAAGGTCGCTGGTGATCCTTCTGTCATCCCCGGTCCTAGTATTAGGTTTTTTTTCAGCATACATCTAGTGATTTTTGTCAAATGAGAATAGTAAAAATTATTAGTAAATGGTTATAACCATTAGATGTGGTAACAGACAAACCGTTTGGAGTAAGGCAGTCTGGGGGGTGCAGAGGGAATAGCTAATTACTTTGACTTAAATCTGTCTCCCTTGGATTGGACTGGAGACTAGAAAGAGCAAACAAGGTACTGATATTGATAGATGTGCATTTTTTAAAAAAAATGTTCAGGAATAATATAGACAGACATAAAACATTCATGATCTGTATGACATCTGTTGTAAATCTACCACTGCAAAAGTAATCCTGAGTGTGGTGGCAGCACATCAGTCTTAATATAATATCTGGTGGTAACTGATTATAAAAGACAAATGAAAGCTACCTGCATGATATGTATACAGTTTTGCTATACAATTTATAACAAAGGGGAATAGAGTTATTCAGACATACTCACAAAGTCAGCCTTTTCATTCCAGGTGTTTTCTTAAAAAACATTGCCTCTTCTTATGGACAGACTGGACTAGATACTTATGTTTCTTGCAAATCGGTTTTCAACCAGGTGGATCAATTTACTATTCCATAGATAAATTATTTTTTTACGTAGCATATAACAGTTCTGTTCAGAGATTGCTGCTTTCTTCTTCACAGTATTTGGCTTCACCAGGGTATTGTAAATTTGTAATGAAATTCATAGACTTTTATAGTTTCTTGTGATGGTCTCTAGAGTATCAATATTCAACTAGACAGTGAAAAGTAGACAGATATAATTTTCTTCTATTTCGTAAGTCCATATCCTGCAGAGTGTGTTCAGAAAGTTAGACTTATTCTGTATTTGCCTCCGTCTTTCTTTATTCCTGCAAATCTGAACTTTCACTTTCTGTGGAGCATAAAACACTCCCTAGTTTCCTCTGCTATTATATTAATCCTTATTCCAAACTCACAGATGATTTGAAAATTACATTAGTTTGTTATTTGCACATTTTGTTAGGGGATAGCAGATGTCAAAAATTATTACACCATTTGAAGTAACTCGATAAACACAATCTCACAAGAAATCCGTAGAATATTGTAACAATCTGCATGCATTTCAGTGCTGGAGAAAAGTAAAGTTACTGCAAATATTGGAAAAGCTAAAGACATTTATTATTTATGTGTTTCCACCAAATGTATAGTTCAGTTTAACATTCTCATTTCTGCATCTGTAAAAGTGGTCATTGACTAATACATGGGTTGGCTTGGGATGCTCTGTCTGGGTGCTGTGACCCAAGTACAAACATATCTATTTGTCCCTATAAGAGATAAAAAGTTTATTTGTGTTGCATATATTCAAAATTTAGCTACATGACAATTTCACTCTCAGAGTGTAATCTGGCAAATAGAGTGAACTGATGTGTGGAGCACTTGATTCTTCTTTCAATTTATTTGTTTATAAAACCTCTTATTTTCATCCTCAATTCTTTTCACCCATTCTTGGTAAAGTTTTTAATGATAATCTGAAATTGTTTACTTAAGCCTGAAAGATATTTGTAGAAGCAACATGCTGAAATTGTAATTGAAATGAGGAGCTGTGATCATTCTTATCTGCATATGTCCCCACATTGTAAACATTAATTTAATCTGGTTTGCTACCTTTTAAAGTTAAAAGCAATTCATACATTCTAAATATAATCAAAGACAACAGCTGCCCTCTTCTGTAGCTTTAGTAAAACGGAACCTTCTCAGTAATTTTTTGGCCTAGAAAAAATATTATTTTATTCTAAAACTAAATATCTTCTTTTCCATGTCAGTTGGAGTAAAACATTTGAGTTGTGCTGGTTTAAAGGTAAATCAGCAGAAGTGAACCAAACACAAAAGAGATTATAAATCAGAGTTACAATTTAATAAAAATATTACAATGAATGCAGTGATACAAAGAGAAATTGGTTTTGCCCCACAAAACCCAGAAGTATAAACCAGCACCCTGGGGCACAGACAGAATGGTGTTGGTTTGTTAGCCCCTGTGCTGAGAGCCCCCACCATGGTTCCTCTGAGTCAAAAGTAAAAGGAAGGGAAAAACCTGTTGGTGCAGATGACGGTCATAGTCTTGTCAAGGTTCTGGTCCTCCTCTGGATCCACCGAGTGATTCCAGAAGTCCCCAAATGCCAAGTTTATATACCCTCAGGTTCAGTTGGGAACACCCACTACCTCCCCCAGGGCAGAGAGTTCCACAATAGGTGATCTGACTCTGTGAGTAATGGAGTATTTTTGGAATCATTGATGTCCCATTAGCAGACACATCCCATCAGGCTGGGTGTGAAGGTGCTAACGACTTCCTGGAGGGGAGTTGTCACAGCTCCTATCTCACAGGCTTCTTTAACATGCAGCTTTATATCCTGAGGGGCTGGGTGTACCCTGGGCACCTGCTGCAAATGGTCTATTGCTAGCAGTTCGTGAGAAATGACAGTTTAGAATACTCTGCTTTGGTCACACTCACACAGTAATAAACTGGTCCCGGTTTGCTGAACTAGGACAGAGTCCAGCTCCAAAGTGTTGCTATTATAGAGGCATCAATAGTGGCTCCAAAGTTTAAAACTCCATTTTGATTTCCAATAAAAGCATGACTAAAATCTCTCCATTTGATACTTTAGTGGTTGAATTGAATCTCTAAATTTGGTACAATCGCTCTTCAAGGGACTGTTGGAATTTCTATCTATTTTTCCAATGAAATATTCATAAACATTCCTCAGAAGGAACATTTCAAAAAGATCATCTTGAAAATGCTGCTTTGATTCTAGTCTGTCTTTCCTTTCATAGTTAAGTGAATGGTAGTTCTCATAAATTTTCAGCTGATGATGTTATGGCTTTTTGGGCATCAGTCTTTTCCAAAAAGTTGAACTCCCATGTTTTGGAATAGCCTAGGTGGTTTTGGTGAAGAATAAACAATAATACTTTCTCTGTCTATATTCTTGAGGCATGGTGCATTAAGACAACAGAATCACAGGGAATTTCATGTATACACATGTTTCAGTACAGAATTTTGTGAATTTTACAACATTATGCATAATAAGGGGACTGTCTCCACTGAGTATAATTTCCTGTTAAATGAAAGAAAAGAGTATGTACGTACTGAAATATACAGAATAAAGTTGAAAGATTGAATAAGGGACACAAGGCTTCCTTTGATTTGTTTTCTATTTCTTTAAGCCCTTTCCAATCTGTATGTTTTATTATTTCTGTCTTGTTACTGCACCACATCAAATGTTGGAAAGGTCAATAACATCTTTTATCTATTGAAGCCAGGGCTAAATAGAATTAGTGGCACCCATATCTTGCCTCTCATTTCATAGAATACCTCCCTTGTAATTGTTGTTTTTAAACCACTGTTGTATTTTAGTTTATTGTTATGTATTTAGAAACTTGGCCAGTCAGTCCTGGCTGCTCTTTATAATCTGAAGATACAAAACCTGATTTCTATAGGAACCACAGTCATCTCGGAGCAAGAAAACACACATGTTTATTGATGTGGATTGTACATTTTCTAAACATGGTGATGGTACTGTAAGCTTCCTAAGATGGAAAGGTGTTACAAAACTGACAGGCTTCTCTACAGAGACTGTGAAACAGACTCCATCAAAACCATTTGTGATTTTAACTGAAATGAGTGGTTTTTCACCTCAGACACGTGCAGGACAGTATTTGGTGCAGAAGCTCTGACCACCCATCTAGAACATCCATTTTGGGATGGCTTTTATAGTACCTTTCCTCTATCCCTATAACATTCACTTCATTATTATCAACAGGCTGACAGCTGGCTCTGTTTTTCCTGATATGTACTGCTCTAAATGTGAGGAAGGAGAAGCGATGTTCTGTGAGTTCAGCAGTATCCATGATCTGTGAGAAGCTGGCTCTTGCAAAGTCCTCAGTCTATGAGAAGGACAAGTAGAGTAGAAGTAGAGTGGGAAACAGTACTTAGGTACAACTGCCTCAGAAATCAGTGCTGAGTGCATTTCCTTACAGAAGGAGATATGGGAAAATTTTGTTTCTGTCAGGTCTTTGCACCTTGTGGGCTGTTAAATCCTGGTGCAGGGTCTCTAGCACATTAAAAGTGACATAAAAAAGCTGGATGGCTGCACTTTGAAAGCTCCCATCTGATTGCAGGAGGTGCACTGTAGAGCGTTCCTTTCATGTTACACAATGATGGAGAACAAATGTGATGGGAAACAAGTGTACAGGGATGGGAAACTTCAAAGGGAAAGGCAAAGAATGAGTTTCTTCTGAGTTGTTTGTGCAAGGAGAGATTTGAAAACTTGTCTCTTGGCTGCCACTGAGATTCCTGAAAGTCAAGCCAAGTTTGTTCCCTTCTTCCCTTCCACTGACTCGTATAGTAGCTAACCCTGACTTTGTAGGAAGGTGAGTTGTGTACTAAACAGGTGAATGAATGAAAAGGACACTTGCCTACCTGATTTTGAAATAATGGGTTTTTTAATTTTTATTTTTAACTGCGTAGTTTAAAGGTTTGTTTTCTACTACCAATTACTGAAAAAAAAAAGTGGTGTGCCTGTGTGGCTGGAGGTTTGAGACTGTATTCCTCTTTAAGCAGTCATTAAATAATGTATAAAACCACATTAATACAGTTTAAAACCCTTTAAAAGAAAAACAATCCTATCTTACATGTTCCAAAGTACTGCCTCAGGTTTTTAATTGTTCTGTGAAACTGTCTAAGTCTTACTTCGTGTAAGACTCTGATTTGCTTGTGGTGATAATCCTACTGTTGCCATCAGATCTAAATGATGGCGAATGTGAATGCACAACTGTTCCATTTAAGCAAGAAGTGTACCTATCTGTCTGGTAATTCATATTTATATGAGCTCCTCTTCAGCAGGTGTTTCCAAGCAGGTAATGTCCACACAGTACTTGGTTGCAAGGTTTTAAATCTGACCTATTGTAGTGTAACTATGTCACCCCTCACTGCTGGCTCTAAAGCACAGTCAAAAGACTTTCATGAAAACTAGAAATAGTTTTCTATGTATAAGGTGTTCTGGGTGACAGAGTCATGTAAGTAGTTAAAAAGAAAGAAGTGCTTCTTCAGGCCATGGCTAACAAGGAACTTCATGAACCTTTGCTCTGAATCTATCAGTTGTAGATTTCTATTCAGTTGCTCAATGATGTCTGTGATACCAGTTGTCTCTCTTCCATATTGCTAAAGTGGAAGTTTTCTAACTCTGTCAAAACCTAGTAAGAACAGCCTTTCAGTGCAGTCCAGGCAGTCTATCTTTTTTCTTTCTTCCTTTTATATTGGGAAGTTTTAAATAAATGTCCTGAAAAATTTAAGGAATTTTGCAGACACAGCAGTATAAGAATAAATGGATGATTTTGGTTTTATTTTAGCAGACACTTGCTGTAGTGCTAGTGTCCATGGCTTCTAAAATGTAACACCTACTTCATTCACAAACCTACAGTATGCTTTAGCAAGAAACTTCTGATTTGGAAATTAGTTGGCAGTTGTTAAATGTTTCTCATTTCTTTATGACTAAAAAAATAGCAATAAAGACAGAGAATTGACAAAGGCTCCAAAAATAAATGAAAAATTAATAGCTAAGTTTAATAGCACCACTGAAACACCTATCTCACCAAACTAATATTCACTCAGATAATCAATCTGTTTGTGAGAATGATAGCTATAATTTCTGACATGAAGTCAGAGGCCAAAGCTTGAGGGAGAAATAAATGCTGATGTGCATTAGACATCAGAAAAATCCTCAAAAGCCTGTGTATAATTATATACACTGGTCAGTAAAGTGGCACAATTGCTATCAGAGATCCAAGGAAAATAACCTTGTTGCAGAGAGATTTGACAGATTGTAGAGACACGTAAAATGAGTCTCCACACACAGGAACTTGATGTGCTCTTATATCTTCTTACGCTGCCTTTTTCTGGTTGCCTGTGAGTGTTAGTTGTACTTACGTGTACCCACCAAAATAGTTTTTAACTGATATGTGCAAGCTATTATCTCTAACTTACTTCCAGGTTAAGCTGTCAGAGTATACTTTCAACCCACCAAAATCAGTTTCTGATTTTCCACTGGCATTACTGAGAGGTTCCTCTGAGAGCCAGAGGAATGTTCCCTCCTCTCAGAGTTTTCTCTTGTGAGGCTGAGCAGCTGACCATGCCTGTGGGAAAGAGGTGGAGGAAAACAGAGCACATGTACAACTCTTGCATACATCTGCAGTAAAAGTCAGATCTGTTTTACATGTGAGATGGGAAGGATAAGCAAAGCTTGAATGTGACGCTTCTGCCTTAAGCCAAGTGGCACAGAACTTCTGAAGAGCGCAGGACTTAACTTCAATAGCATCTTAAATTTTACTGGTTATAGAAAGGTACTTTCACACACCTATAGAGAAGCTTGGGAAAGGACTCTCTGGTGTTTGAGAACCAGAGAGTGAATTTCTTGTGTAAATGTTACCATATCTATTTTCTCTCAAGCTCTGTTAAGTTTTGCAATTGCTTTTAGTGCTGTAACTACCCATGCTGAGAGGAAAACAAAATTGTATGTGTGTGTACCTAAAATTGACTTGAAAGAAGAGCCTGAAACTGTGAATTATGTCTGTCTTTATAGGGAAGAAAAACTACTTCTGCATCCAAACAGTTCCATTTTTTGCCAAGAGAGGTTGGACCTTGATGTTCCTTTCAAGCTGGTATTCTATGATTCATTTTATTTGGGATCTGTATCTATACTAGGATGGAAACTCTGGCTATATGCCAATAATTAACCTCTCATTTTTAAGTCTTTCTAGAGCTTTGGTATATTCCCCTCTCGCCAGCTCTAGCAGCATTGCATCATATACCTTTTGGAAGCTTGCACAGAAAAATAAGAGAAAGAGCTGTGAATAACACTCAAGAAAACTCAAAAATTTATTCAGAATCTATCTCGCTGATCTTTGGAAAATAACTTGGGTGATGCGTTGTTCACCTACAGTTTTTACTGTTCTTTTTAGCTCTACCTGAAGAAAGACAATTTCAACTGACAGACCAATCTTTCTTTTTAATGACATAAAATATGGGGAGAAAGAGAATTACTGCTTCCATAAATCATGGCTGATGATTACAAAGCTCTTTTTAAGGTCTAGGCCTTCAGAGGTACATTATCAGAAAACTGCAATGCTCAGCTCTCAGATGCTAGGTATTATCTGATGTCTAGCATTCTATAAATGCCATGAACTTTGATTTAAAAGGATGCAGCCAGGTAATTGTTCAGAGTTTTAAAACTTTTGTTTTAACTTTTCAGATTTTTAATGCCTTGAAAATGTACTTTCTCCCACTATTGATCTCATCCTTTCCTATTCGGCAACATTGATTTTTTTTCCTGTCTCTTAAATGTAATAGAATCCAGGCAAGACTGTTTTTATTTAGCAACTTCCATTTAAATAGTACTTTAATATCTTTCTACAGCAGCATCTCCAAATGATGTTAGCACAGCTCTGAGGATGTTATTTGGCAGTGTGTTGTTGAAGTTGAAAGAGAATACAATATATTATTTGTGCAAACCACTAAAAAATAAATTCTTTTTACCTTGATCCTTTTTGCAGTATTTTTTTTGGTGGGAAGTCTTGGAGTATCTTTGAAAATAAACAACTACTTAAACTAATTTAAGCTAGGGTTGTTTAACCTGGAGAAAAGAAGGCTTTGGGGAGACCCTGTTGCTCTCTATAACGACCTGGAAGGAGGTTGCAGTAAGGTAGGGGTCAGCCTCTTCTCCCAGGCAACCAGTGACAGGACAAGAGGAAATGGCCTCAAATTGTGGCATGACAGGTTTAGGTTGGACATGAGGAAACATTTCTTCATGGAAAAGGTTGTAAAGCATTGGAATGGGCTGCCCAGGGAGGTTGTGGAGATGTATCCCTGGAGGGGTTCAAGAAATGACTGGATGTGGCACTTAGTGCCATGGTGTGGTTAACAAGGTGGTGATCAGTCAAAGGTTGGACTTGATGATCTTGGAGGTCTTATCCAACATAAATATTTCTGTGATTCTGTAAACTAAAATTGAAATTAGGAAAATCATGAATAATTTTGAAACCCCATATTCAGCTATGATGTCTACAGGAAACACTTGCACCTACTCAGTTTTAGGCTTTCAAGTAGTCCCTTTTATATCACCTTAAATTTAGTACTTAGTTTCATGTTCATTTCTAGATGCCCATGGAAAACATTATGTACATTTGTGTGTACTTCTAAGTCCTTAGGCTTTATGCAGCTTAGCCACTCTTTATACCACAAATGATTCCTACTGATAAAACCCAAGGCTAGGAGACAATACTATGTTCTGCAGCTTGAAATTTGTGCCTTTGGTGACTCAGCAGATGAACAAGATACTGCAAAAAAGAGTGAAGTTCTAATAGTTCAGGTTTACTCACCCCCCTACGATCCGCAAGTCATTATTGTCACAGAAAGTCATGTTTAGGCACTGTGATAGGCATGTGCCCTGTAGCGAAATCATAATTTCTTTCAACCTCTAAGTGGATATGGGGAAAGTTTGTCTCCTCAGAACAAAATGCAGAATAGCATGAACTGTGTGCAAGGAATCACTTAAAATGGTTCAAATTACAGCTGCAGGTAGATGATACCTCCATGGATGTACTGAAATATTTCTGATCATATATATACTTTAAATCTGTTAATTTCTTTTAAGCTGGTGAAGACAAAACCCTTTATTTTTAGGTCTATGAAAGACTCAGTACTTTTTTAGAAACTTGTCAGCAAAGTCCTCTCTCACTATGCAGGAGTTGTTTTTTTTCTCTTTTCAGAGAACTTACACAGAACATCAGGACATGAATTCAGTTTATTCCTCCTAGGTGTCCTAGTTCAGCAGGAGGGACCAGTTAACACTGTGTGTGGGGTGATCAAAGCTGTGTATTCTACCCCCTCTATTCATTCCCCAGGGACAATGGACCATTAGCAGCAGCTGCCCAGGGAGCCATTATCACCTTCACACTCAGCCTGAGGGGGTGGAGCTGCTAATGGGCCATCAACAGCTCAGCAATAGCCCCTGGCTCCCAGAGTTAATCACCCATTGTGTGAGTCCCCACCCTGGGGGAGGGACTGGGTGCTCCCTGAGGGTACATAAGTGGTGGGTAAGAAGACCTCAGGAACTTCTCGTCAGATCCAGAAGAGCAGCAGGACCTTGACAGGAGGAGATCATCGCTCTCTACCAGACCGCAGCCCTCGCCTGCACCAACAGGTTTTTTCATTTCCTTTTGCTCTGGACTTGGGGGAGCCACAGGGGTTTCAGCACAAGGGCTAACAAAACCCCTTGGATTTGTGCCCCAGGACACTGGCTTATACTGCTGGGTTTTTTGTGAGTTGAAAGCAATTTCTCTTTTGTGTCAGAGTATTTATTTTAATATTATTTATAAATTTTAGCTCTGACTTATAATCTCTCTCATGGTGGGTTCATTTCCCCTGCTGGTTCGCCTTAAAACCAGCACACCAGGGTAGTTCTGGAACTACAGGAAAGAATAATGTATAGTTAGTCTTTGATGACCCTCAGGAAACCATGAAATCAAAAAAGAGGGCAAGAATGACTCTGACTGTATCATTGTCCAGTGTTTAGGGCATTTAAATAGTCAGGAAGTTCAATGGGGAAGAGGAGTGGGCTTCAGTTCCTCTACTTTGTACTGTACCTGCCTACAATTCATAGAATGACTTTCCAAACCTGCTCATGCAAAATAGAATGGAGTTCTGAGAGTGATATCAAGGTGCCTTTTTTTTTTTTTGAGGAATATAGTCCTGTTATGACCTGAGAAAGTCTTCAAATCCTTAAGCAATTTAGGTAGAGGATTTTCTCTATCCTCACTGGGAAGTTGTGCTTTCAGATTTGTCAATGTTATCATAGTTGACAGTTCTGGGCTGAGCAAGGATACAATGTTAGGTAGTCAGGAAAAGTTGAATTTGTTGAAAAATTCAACATGAGCTGGCAATGTGCTCTCACAGCCCAGATAGCCAACTGTATCTTGGGCTCCATCAAAAGCAGAGTGGCCAGCAGGTAGCCAAAGGTGGTTTCGCTCCTCTATTCTGTGCTGGTGAGACTCCACATGCAGGGCTGTCTCCAGCTCTGGGGTCTCCAGCATAAGGACATGGAGCTGTTGGAGCAAGTCCAGAGCAGGCTACAAACTTGATAATGGGACTAGAGCACCTCTTCTGTGAGGACAGGCTGAGAAACTTGACTTTTTGGCCTGGAAACTAGAGACCTCATAGGAGACATCCAGTATCTGAAGGAGGCCTACAAGAAAGCCAGAGAGGGAATCTTCATCAGGAACTGTAGTGATAGGGCAAAGAGGAATGGCTTCGAACTGAAAGACAGTAGGTTTAGATTAGATATTGGGAAGAAATTCTTCTCTATGAGGGTGGTGCAGCACTGGCACACATTGCCCAGAGAAACTGTGGATGCCTCCTACTTTGGCAGCCCTCAAGGCCAAGTTGGATGGGGCATTGAGTAACTTAGTCTAGTGAGAAGTGTTCCTGCCTGTAGCATAGGGGATGAAACTAGATGGTCTTTAAGATCCTTTCCAATCCAAACCCTTTTATAATTATATTAATTCAAGATTTCAGAAAAGATACAGAATTCCCCCACACCATGCCCAAGATAGATGAAGACTGAATAGGAGTTCTCAGAAATACAGGTTTGGATTATGATATTGAAACTTCATAGAGCTTTCTCCTGTCTCCTGCTCTCTGCCTTTCTCTCTTGACTTTTAATTTTCTATATCTGTTCTTCAATACTGTATTGAAAGGAAAGCTTTGAATGAAGGAATAAAAGAATCAGAAAATCCAATAAATTTCTGTACAGACTGGGATCTGAATTATACCCCTCAAATTGACCTGTACACAAGAAGTCATGAATTATGTTACATATTCACATCCTCAACCCCCAAAGTGCACATTTACATACTTGTACCTGTACCAAGGGGATTATGAGGGGTGATGCTGCAGTGAGAATCATTATGAAATGAAAAATGTCTCTAGAACCACAGACTTGCTGGGTAGCACAAGTTTCAAAATTACTCTTAGGGAGCAGCTTTATGACTGCTTTATGCTGGCACACCATCAAAAGAATGAATCCATCTTTTTCCTTCTGTTTCTTCCTACTCCCTTGCTTGTGTAGCACAGTTATCTTGGGAAGCAGTTTGGAACTGAAATGAATCCAGGAAGCTCACTGGGCCCCTTTAGCCTCAGTGGGTTTTCTGATCCTGTTCCCTCTACACCCAACACTTCTAATAACACAAAGTCAGCATTTCAGTTGTAGGGGAGTGTGTGATAGCTCAGTGGAGTAAAAATCTTTAAGTAAAATTCCTACATTTTCCCTGCTTAAACTACTTCTTAAACTGTTGTTTTGGATCAATACCCACCCTGTGGATAACCCATGAGAAGATGATGTTGGGCAAAGATGGTCACTAGTGTCAAGCACAGAATTTCAGTGTTTGTCTTAAAATAAAAATCAAGAGGTGTCAGGCAAGCCTTTTTGACCAGGTAGCAAACCCAACATCCCTGCCTTAGAAACCACTGTGGAGAACCTAAATGAGACTGCACAAGAGTGTAGGTAGTAGAATTTTTACACTATGGAGTCAATTACAGTTTTATTTCAGAGTCAGAAATTTGCAATGATTTAGCTTGCTTTGCAAGAATGTCAATCAAATAGAAATATCGATCCTAGTTGAGGAAAAGTTTGAGTTCTTTTTGTGGTAGTTTGCAAAGAAAAAAGTTGTAAGTCTATGTAATATTATGTTATTACTTCTGCATGGCAGTGGTAAGGCTGGAAGGCAGCCTACTCTATACAGTGCAGTCATGCCAACACCACATTCCAATGAAAAATCAATTCTCAGCCAAGTGTACTTGGACTGGAAGGAATTCAAGCACAGTTAGTGCTCTGAGTCTTAAATTGCCACCATGATGTCTTTGCTCAAAGATAAATCTCGTGAAGGTATTGGAGTAGGACTTGTTAAGACTGCATCTGGGAATAATACTTTTATTATTGATGGTGCTAATGGCATTTCATTTGAAAATAATGAAAGGAAGAAACACAGAAACAGATCCCACAAAAATTAGAAATCTCATTACTGAGATGATCACTGGTGGTGTGTGTAAACAAAGGTGAGATTAAGGAAGAACATGACCATACTTTTGTAAAATTAAAACAATGAACCCAAAACAAAGAAAAGAGCTAGAAGCAGTAACAGTACAGTTTATGCATCATAATAATAATATTTCAAATTTTCTGATTACATGTGTTCCCTGGACTGTCTCCACAGTGGAAGCATCTTATTAAAGTGCTTTTAAAATTTGCTCTCACTTTGGTTTGATAACATGAGAGTACTTAACAATGGATTTTATACCCTGTAGTTTGTGCAAAGGGCTGATGAAAATAATGTGAATGTTATTATTGGGATTAATGCTCTCTTTTGTCTCCTCTAGTACTGCAATTAATGTATCTTATTTTTCTGTGTTTGGAAAGAAATCCCTTTCCTTTTTCAGACATATTTGTTTTGACAAGTGGTGGTGTAGCTCCTCTTTCCCGTGCTGTCTAAGTAGCTGATGTGGGTAATCTTAGTCCTTTCCCTCCTGTTTGAAGTTTGGAGAGCCTTGTATTAAATAGCTAGTGTACAAAAGGAAGGTGTCTACTACCCCTAGTCTGAAATTGTCTTTTAGGCGTAGTGGGTTTCTTGATTCAATGCAATTCTTTTTAAAAAATGGACTTCAATTTCTTTTTCACAGGTGATCATTTTGTCACATTAACACTGAACCAAAATAACAAGGTAAAGAAATGATTTATACTTTGGTTAAATAAGTAAATATGATTAATGCATGATGGTGATAGCTAACTGAAGAGGCAAAAAGGAACTACTGACGGTTTACTCTTAAAGACTTCCTGTAAAGACAGACACTGAATGGTGAATATACCTTCTGCATCTAATTAGAACTCTTCTTATGACACTATTTTTGGCCTGTTAATACTTAATAATGTACCTAAATAATGTTTGATGAAGTTATCTGATGGACATCACCTTTTAAAAAAATACTCTTCTACTTTCTTTGTGTCATATATTTTATGATTTGAAGAAAAAAACCGAAATCAGGCCTTTGTTGAGTTCTCCTGTAGTGCAATTTAGACAGTGAAGCAGTTCAGTATTTATTTGAGTGTAAATGTGTGTAGAAAAGGCTGTTTTCTTGCAGATACTTAATGACGTAAAGAAAAGCTTTGGTAACCTTGAATGTCTTCAAATGAAAACTTAATAACTGCTTCCAATAATCAGTAAGCAGAACAACACCGATTGAAAAATAGCTGTTTCATAAATGAAATAAATGGTTTTAAAGATGTTTAGAGGAGACTTTTAACTTCAGCAGAGATATGGTGTTCTTGCAGTGATTCTCTGTGACTAATCCACTGGAAAGATTTACTGTTAGGGAACTCAAGGTCTGCGTTTCAAAGGAAATATTGGTAAGGATTATTATTCCCTTGTCCCCAGCAGTTCTCATAATCCCCTTACACTGAGAGTAGGATTTACAAATACAAAATAAATGACAAAACTAGAATGCTCTGAGGCCCCCTGTGCACAGAGCTTAAAAGGAAACCTAGATGATTTGAATCTTATTTTGAGTTTATTATTAGGCACCTGTATATTTTTTTCCCTGCTAGGTGATGCCTAGAGAGACCCCAGCAAAGAAGGGTTCTGAGCCAAGTTAATGTGGGATAAGATAAAAAGTGAAAATCCTTTAATATCAGGTCTAGGGCCCACAAGAATACTGATTTCTATGGTTTTTATACTATTGTCTACCCAATCTTCAGTTCACATATCTCTCAGTCCAGCCCCATCCTGCCCCCGGTCACACCTCCTCAGGATTTGAATCAGGGGGACCCTCTCTTCATCATTTTTTCTTCCTCAGCACACATAGGGCTTGAAGCTTTTCCAGTGTTCTTAGACCCAAGGTTGCTGGCCCATGTTTATGTCTCATTCTGCAAGCCTTCTGATATTCTTTGGCTTTCTACCTTGAAGAGAAGTCTAAACAGCTAAAAGAATTTGAGCTATTAATATGTGGCAAAGGTTGGCATGTATAAATATTGAACTTAAGCTGCCAGAAATATTAACACACTAAATCTACATTTTACTACAGTTACAAGTACTTTTAAAATCTATAAAAATGAAAAAAAAATCAAAAAACCCTATGGCATCATTGACAATGTGGGTAAGGAAATAATCAAATGACCACTAATGAGTAGCAGCAACAAAAATCTGCATAAAAAGAACCTTACTAGCATATTTACAAGAAAAATACTAAGAAACTAAGCTGAAACACTGGGATTTTGGATGCTTTGACCAGTGCCAAAGGTTTTCATTAAGCAAGACAGAGCAAGGTTAGAGAAATAATGACAAATGGGGAAAGATCAATCAAACCTGGTGACAGTCAGGTAGCTTAACAATGTGGGGTTCTTTCATATACATCTTCAGAATGACAGTTTTACAATGAAAATGTTAAATCTACAATATTAGATTGTTTTACTGTTGCCTGTATCATAGGGAAACATGGACAGGCTTTCAGAGAATTTATATATAGGTAGGGAAGTTTCCATCAGGAGCTGAAATGTAGATGAAATCTTTCATATCTGATGCTCATTTATATGGTATTTTTGAAAGGTCCTCTGCTGCCACAACCTGAATAACAGCTTAATGGGTAGATGAGTTTTCCAATCTGATTTCTGTTAGTTCCAGCTACCTTAAAGTAATACTTGACAACAGATAAATCCATTCCAATACCTGTTAAGAATAGTAATGATATATCATGTTTCATTTTCTTAAATACAGGAAAAGCCTGCTAGAGACTGTTCGAAAATATCCTCTTGAACAGCATATGTTGCTTTAATCCACAGAAAATATCTCAGGTCTGCTGTTTCCCTTACAATTTCTCACATGCATGAGATATCTAGACAGAGTGTGAGAAAAAGCTTTCTTGTGTTATTTCTATCCTTTTATGTGACTTTAGACCATTCCTTGTGACATTGCCTTTTGAATTCTGAATTATAATGGGTTGCTTGGATTCCGTCCAAGATTGTCTTTGATTTTGGTTTGTTTTTAGGGAAGTAGTCTTGCGGGCCTTTCAGGTGGAATTAAGACTTCACTTAAAGTTAAATCCCATGACAGAGCTGCATAAAAGATTCAAACTAAGCCATATGTTGTTTGGACCATCAGTAATTTATGTAAGATGTACCTATGGCTGTGAACATTGTGTAGTCTAATGGAGAGGATGAAGGGACATTTTCTTTTAGAAAGAAATTATAATTTTTTAACAGGTCACATATTTTCTATTCAGTCAGAACCCCACTGAATTAAGTCCCTACATTGGATTATTTTGTGTCACGGAAAGTAATGTCAATTGAGAGTGGAATTGTTTTAGTGTGAACTGAACATGGTCTCAGAGCATTGTCTGTACCAAGACAGTCAGTGTGGGGATATATTTGCATGTCCAAACTGCAACTTGCTGTCCTTACCTGGTTCTGAAGGAGAGGGTTCAAGGTCCTGATCCATCTATAAAAAGGTCCAAATGTCAAGAAGCCTTCTTATGTAAACTGTTTTATGTGCTTTATTGGACGTGTCACAGGATAAAATGACATATATTGCTGTTCAATGATTGAAAAAATCAAACTCTATCTCCAGAATCACGTACAGTGGAAGTGAGAGCAAAGCAGAACATTATTATGTGACTCTTTAAAGCTGTGGTATGCCAGTAGTTTTTATTATCCTATTCAAAATGACTTCTAAAATTTGATGAAGAACAGGAGTGGACAGTAGATAGAGTATGAGAAACACCAGTCCAGGCTGATGATTATACATGGCATATTGAGAGCACTTTAGTAAATGTTTATATGCCAGCATTTGTCAGTGTAAAACACTAACTGTCAGTTAGCAATCAGGAAAAAAACAGGCAAGAACCAAAGTAGAAAATGGTCAGTAGAGATTAAAAAAGAGAAAATTTCAGAGCTGACAGGAAAAAATGCTGTTGTGGAAACCAGCTTGTGTAAGTCATAGTAAGAAGAAACTTTGATAAAACAATGTCTCTTCTACCTCAGCAGATGCAACAACCACCTAAGGCAGAATGAGTACAATGAAGTTTTCTTACAGCTTTGACACTTTTGTGCATCTTGGCTTCTTGTAATCTGTATAACTGCACATCTTCCAGCTACTGTCTCTCCTTGGGTGAATAACTTGGTTTGCGTTAATAACCTTGAACAACTGCCAATATAGTATACAAGACTTCAAGACTTGGTATACTTTGTTCCTGGTATGATGATATTTCTTACCAAGTAAGTTTCTCATCTTGTTTCTAAAATGCAAAATACCCTTGCAGTCTGGAGACTGTTTTAGGCTTTGCATCAGACCTCTCTTCCTGTGGTAGGGAAGCATATGCGGGACAAAACAAGAAGAGTGACTTAGTGGAGAGAAGCCAGACTGTCACAGTGTTTGAAGCCTCTGAAGAAGCATGCAAGACTTCTTGAAAATCCTATTAGGCACAGTTTATTTGGCCCATGGCTTGTCTGTGTCAGAATTTTTAATCTTTAAAATGTGTGTCACTATATCCGTTCTCTGCCAGACAGGGCTCTGTGGGGATATGTGTATTAAAAATAGTCAGTTCATGTGAATCTCAGACCATTTAAGTATTAAAGAGAGAGGTTGATACTTTATGTAAGCTGTTGATGCACTGCTGCCTCCACAGGGTAAAATGATTTTAGTGGATTATACTCATTTTAGTAGGTAAGAATTTTGTCCATCAATGGGCAATGAGAGCAGGTTGTTTAAAGAAAATGTATATTGTGTTTGGCAATTTACTAGGATTTGGAGTGCAAAATAAAACAGAGCTCCGACACAATTCACCATGAAATTAAACAGCAGCTTACCCCAGGAGCAAGTAGAAATCAGCCCTCTGCCAGAAACCAAAATGCTTCTCCCACACACAGATGTAATACCTATCTTCTACCACACTCTGCACAAATACTGGCACCTTGCAGTGTCCCCTGGCAGTAAACAGACTTGGGCTATTTCAGATTAGGAGGAATCTCTTTCCAGGCAGAGTACAACTGTGGAAAACAGCCTATTACAAGATATCTCTGCCTTCATGGTTTCTCTACACATGGTTCATAACTTTTTGGTTCTTCTGACACAGGTTAAAAAAAAAAAAAGTTTACCTTCTTTAATGCTCCCATGTGGGGATGAAGGTATATTGATATATAAAAAAGGTTATCTTCATTGCTTATACTCTTAAAGGAACTAAAATAATACTCCTTCCCCACCCAGCCCCCCAGGCACTATAGCTTCCATTGAGCTAGAAAATAAAATTGAATAATATTCATTAACAAGTCAAAACAAACTTGTGATGTGCACATAACTTCTAGGTTTCTCAGCTCTTAGATGCCTTGGCTACAACTGGGAAATAGAGATCAAAATATGTTTGTAAATAGACTTTTTAAGTGAAAGATTAGAAAGCCTATGCTCTCAATCCCAGGCTCTTCCTCTAAACTCTCAAACAGAAGGAAGGCTGGAGCCTGAACTGGAGCAGAAGCCCCACACTCATTCAGCTTTCTAGCCTACTCTAGGTTTAAACTGCTTATAGACAGCTGTGGGAGGGGAATCTGGACTTACAGTTTCAAGGAAGACAGTCAAAATGCAGCTTTTATTTTTTCAGCATCATATGTTATAACCTCATTTTTACAGTTAGTCTTCTTTCTGTCTCTTGAAGTGTACTGTCTTGTCATCACTAAGTCCTCCTATTTAGCTAAATGCCTAGAATGAGATCTTGTGTAAAAAAAAAAAGTGCAATTATTATAGAGTAGCTTCTTTTTTTTTTTTTTCAGGAGAAAATGATGAGGTGAGGAAAAGCTAAAAACAAGGCTGGAAGACCATTTAGATTCCTTAGTGACAGTTCATAAAAAATTGTAATGGTGTGTTGTTTTCCTTCATGGGATTAAACCCCATGAACCTCTACTGATATCTATATATATATACACACATAATTAACCAGTGCGAAGAAATAAGTCAGCCAATACTAATGGCAGGCAGAAAATGTTTCCTATATCTCATTTGAAGGGTCATTACTATGCACTTGTTTTATCTATTTCCTTTTGAATAAACCTCAACAGCTAATATGGCACTTCCTGGGAACTCAAAAGTATAAACTATATATTTCAAATATTTATGAGGACAGAACTACAAGCTGAGAAGGGAGCCATTTATGGAAAATTTAACAATAAAAAATCTGTTCAAGTTAGCATGAAACCTGTTGTAGGATCTCCATTCCAAATACAATCACTGATGTGTGAAAACCATTAGTCTGAACCTGGCACAATATCAGCAATTAATTGCAGGGGAGGAAAACTTAAACATGGTTTGCCAGCCTTAATTCTGGGCAAAACCAAAATGAAAGATGGATTGGTTACATGAAAACCTGTGCAGCTGTAGTTCTGAGGCTTTGACCAAGGGTTATTTCAGAACATATGTGATGTCAGTGTGGCTGCTGCCAGGTGTAGTATAATTTTGGTCCCATATGAGCTGACATGAATATTCTGTAGTACTGTCAATTTGCAAGGTGATATATACATTGAAGGCAAGTGCTCTGGTTAATTACTTTAAATGCAGTCTCTTGGGCTTTTAAAGCATTCAGGGAGCTCAGGAAAGATTCCCATCCATATGCGTGTGTCATCACAATGCTAGAAGAACCATTAGTTAGTTTAGGAAGGAGAATGAAACGGGCATGTGTGAAGTTCAGCTCAAAAGCACTTAGGAAAGACATTTCCATCACCTGAAAAAGTCACCGTGCCCTTTTTTCTTCCTTTTATTCTTTTAAATTCTGAACTCTCTTTTCACTGCTTCTTGAAAAGAATAGTCCCTCACTCACTAATGGAACAATGTGCAATATTTAAAATCTTCTCAATGGAAAAAGTAATCCAGGTTTTTTCATGGTATTAAATGACAAAACGGAGGACGAACAGTAAAGTTTTTGCTGGTTGTACTGGTTAACTGCACATGTACTTCAGCAAATCCAGCTGCAATGAATCTCAATATTTGTCCTCAGTTCTTAAATATAGTAGGCTCAGTTAAGAGTTTCAGACTGGAAGGAGAGAGAAGGCAGAAGATTTCTTGATCTGCATAGCCACTTTAGACTCTCATACAGCATAGGGCGCAGTTTGAGGTAGAAATGGCAGTAGTCTTCTGCCATTGAATGTACTTTCTGATAGGAATGTGTTGCTGGATTAAGCCTTTATGTTAGGAGTGTAGGCTGTCTCAAAGAGGAAGATGTAACTTGAGTGTAGGGAAAAATCTGTTCCAAATTTCTGGTGAGCAACTGAAGGCCAGTGCAGCACAGCAGTGAGACTCAGTCTATTCTCCTCCAGTCTTCAAAGATATCCTAGTTACAGTGGCCGGAACAAGTTTATCACTGTGTGGGTGTGACCAAAACTGTGTGTTCTACACCCTCCATCTCATTCCTCATGAACTGTTAATAAAGGATCATTTGCAGCAACTGCCCAGGGCACATCTGACACCTCAGGCTACAAGCTGGATGATAAAGAACCCTGTAAGACAGGGGAGTGTTTCTGTCTTCACACCAGGGATTTAGCTGTGGTAACTCCCCTCTGGGGAGCAATCAGGACCTTCACATCCAGCCTGAGGACTCATGTCTGCTAATGGGCCCTTAGGGACTAGCACAATAGGCAGTTGCAAGGACCTAGACCATAAAAGATTCCAAAAATATCCCATGACTCACAGAGTTAAATCACCCATTGTGAAACTCTCCACCCTTGAGGGAGGTACTGGGCATTCCCACTTGAACCTGAGCATATATAATCTTGGGGTTTGGGACTTGTGGTACCAGTTGTGGAATCCAGAGGAGGACCAGAACCTCAACAGGACTGTGACTCTTAACCAGACTGTGACCTTCATTCTCATGAACAGGTTTTCCTTTCCTTTTACTCTGCACTCAGGGGGACCATGTGGCGCCCAGCACAGGGGCTAACGAACACCATTCTGTTCGTGCCCCATTGTGTTGGGTTATACATCTGGGGTTTTGTGGGTTTAAACCAATTTTTCCCTGTATAATTGCATTTATTATAATTTTTTTTAGTAAATTGTAACTCTGACTTGTAATCTCTCTTGAATTGGGTTCATTTCTCTTGCCGGTTTACCTTTAAACCAGCACAACACACCATAAGGATATATACCACTCTGCTTTTGATTGCAGTTCTGAAGAGATTTTTTCACTCTTTTGGCTTAGCTGGTTAACTATCTACATAACCCTCTGAAGGGACAAAGTTCCCTATATGGTTATTAAGATCTGAATAAAAGCCTAAACAACATTAGTTTCTGTTCTGTGTAAACCTGCTTTTGCCATGTGAGACTACTACAAAGCCATACAGACAGCATGAAGCTTAATTCCTGATTTAAGCCATGTCTAAGAATTTTCTTACTTTGATTATAAGAAACTGAAAGGAAATTGATGTTAAAAATCTGCTAATATTTGCCAGGGAAAGCATATCATCAGTTTTGTAGGAAACAGAAATAGGTGGGTTAAAAAATGTCTAGAAGAACTTCCAGTGATGGAATTTGCTGACAATGTCCAGCAGTGAGGGTGTGCCTCAGCCCCACAATATCAAAGGAGAGTGGTTTTCCAGATGTGAATTTCATCCGCCCCTCTTCACCACTGACCCACACTCAGAGCAGCTCCTTTTCACACACACAACTTCCCTGAAGCCATACAGTATACTCTACTGTAATTTTAGTCCCATTTCTCCATACCTTAAAATAATCTCTGAGATTCTCTTGTCTGTAAATCAATGTTGACAAGAAACATTCACAGAAAAGCCTGTATCTTCAGCAATGACCATGCTTCTGACTTGAGTTTAGTTGCTTTCTTCTCTATTACATCTTTAGCAATTTCACAGCATCTTGGGTGGTCACATTAGGCAAAGATGCAGAGATAAATTTCCACCAATTAGCTGCTTTGAGGTTTATTGCACAGCTTTTATAGAGGAGTTGTTCCCAGTGAATTGCTGAGATAGAATACAACAGAGGTGGGAGGCTACCCATTTTCTTTCAATTTTGCTTGGTATTGGGAGATTTCAGATGAACCTCATACCAACCCCCCCAGCTAATCAGTGCTTGTACCCTTGAGCTGTACTTGGCATGGGGTCAAAACTGAGCAGCCTCAGAAATTTCTTCTTATTTCTGTGGCTTCTCCTTGAAAAAAAAAGAAATGAACCCAGAATGACTGGTGAGCTCTGGGAAGCCTTTCAGACAACATCACCTGATTTTCAGTTTTGTAATTAAAATATTATCATTGTCAGACTCTATAGGCTGTGGGAGAAAATTTTAATTTGGCCTCTGGCTCTCTATAGCATATCGGTATAACATGCTTTCATGCTGTGAGGACATGCTTCTGCTAGCCATTTTAGATAACAAACATCATTTGTCAATGACTCCTTGTAGGATCATTTTTAAATTCTGTGAAAAAAAAACGAAGAGGAAAATTTGTTAAGCAAAAGCAGAAAGTACCATCCTTTGAAAATACTGTGTTGAAACATCTCCTCATAAGAATCTATTCAAATCATATTAACCACTGTTGGCAAAACAGCCAGAAAACATGATACCAAACTAGGAATTTCCTGTAGCTGTGATTCCATCCTACTGTGGGGTTTTTTTCTGAGAAGTGCATTTTTGCAAGGTACTGAAGTACTGAAGTCAGATTTCGGAGACTTTTATTCCCACTCTGTAATAAGATAGCCTGAGTGTCAAAGGTAATGGGCTAGTCTCATTTTTCTGTTTGTTTTCTGTTTTCTTTTCTTTTTTTTTTTTTTTTGTACTAGGATGCAAAGTAGATTACCTCATCAAAGTTCTCTTTTCTATGTCTGTTTGCTGTCTCCTTTAGTAAGTAATAACCAAATATTGGAAGTTTATCTTTCTCAGATGTATTTATAGGATGTCACTGTTTAAAGTCTCACATAGCTAAGAAGTTATAGGGCTGCGATAACCAAAGCCAATTTTCCATCCAAGGAATGTAGAATGAAATAGTATTGTAACAGAAATCTTGTTGATATGTAACTGGAGAGTATATCTAGCAACACTCTATAATGTATACTTTTATAATTGCATTTGGTTACAGTTAGGTTCCTAAAATCATAAACTCAAGAAATTTCTTACTTGTTAGTAAAACTGCAAATCCTTAGGGCATCTGATAAATTTGAAATTTATTAGAGACCGCCTTGACTTGCAGGAGGACTTGCTCTTTTGGGACATGAATTTTTATTCTGCTAAGCATTCTGTCACTCCAGTGTGTGTAACTTTATCAGCTTCATGATAGAGAAACACAATTTGTTCAATTAAAACAGTTAATCACACAGGGAAATCCATATTTATGTTACTTATCTTCTAATGCTTAAAACTTTGTTTTCAATAAGTAAAGGTCCTTCTCCTATGCATTAAATATATCATTCATGTCTGTGATTCATATCCATCTCAGAGGACATTGATGTAAGTGCTGAGCAGTGCTGGCAGTGTTACCTTATGAGCAGCTCTAAAGACCAACTGGGGTGTGATATCTCTTTATGGGGATCATAAACGTTCTCTCAGACATCTCTGAAGTGATTCTTTGCAATCCACTGACCTTGGATCATCTGCTGTTTCTCTGTTATGGGACAAGTACCATTATAATGCAACCCTGTTCAATCCAAAATGTCATATTCTCAGATGTAATCTCAGGCTCAGTCTCTCACCTGATACTGAATATATAGCAATGGTGGGACATGTTCAACTTTTTCTTGTTCCCATGGGAATTTTTCCACACACACTGTGCATGAAAAAGCAGTTACTTCGTGTAGTCTGTATAATTTCACAGTCGTTACCTTTGCACCACTTCAAGTGCAGGCTGTTGTCTTTATATCTGTGTCCAGAAACTTCTGGGTTTATTTTCCTTCTCCTACATGACTCAGACATCATCTGTGCCATTGAAACATCCCTGAACCCTGATGAAGAATGCACCATGAAGTTGCCTCCTAGCTCTCTTTGGCAAGCACTGCGTCTCTCAGAAATAGGCATGACATTGGTTTTTTCCCCATGTGAATCTCGTGTCATTCTGCCTCCTCCACTCCAGCAAATTAACTTACTGGCAGCTGATCACAAGCTGTTTTTGGCAGTAATTTGCTGTTTGTACACCTCTGCTCTAAAGGTCAGGCCGTGCAACTGTCTCATGTTGATCCAGTCCTATCTTATCCATTAATTTTTCCTTCTTACACCTGTTGTGTTATATTATTGTAATTATTTCTTATGTTTCTCTAGCCTTGCTGTGAATTATTTTTTTCTGCGTTTTGTTTTTTTCCTTATTGTACCCTGAGGTTGTTATAGTTTGTAAACTATTTTTGTTCTCACTGCAAGCTGAGAGAAGTAAACTTTCATCTGAGCAAGAAAGGTTTTTACAAAAAAAAATCCTCTGTTCCTTGACATTTTCTTCAAGGCCCCTGAGAAATCTTTTGCTTATGGCCTTGAAAATTAAGCAGCAACAACATTTTGTTTCATATCCCTTTAAATACGTGACCTTTTCTGAGACCAAGAGTGAGGCTTCCTGAAGGAGGGCTGTGACTGAAAGCCCAGGTGGGTTTAGCTGCCGCAGTTTGAGGACTTACCTTTTCCTTCTGCCAGGATTTAGGGACCCTGCTGTCTGGGGAAGGAGATGAAGCTTTTCTGCTGCAGCAGTGTCTGGCAGAAACTCTTCTCACCCGTTTTCCATCCCAGAGCAACCTGTTATTTACTGAAACAGATGAAATATCAATGGTAAGTGAATATGCCTTACGGCTTCCAGGGAGGTTTTTCTGCATGCGTCTGTGCAGATATCCCAGAAGATAAGCAAGTAATAAGCATGAATTCAAAAGCATGCTGTACAGAAGCAAGCTCTATTAAAAATAACAGTAGAAATAATAGTAGAAAGTAGCTTTTCAAAAACTAAAGGTAATACAGAAGACAGATTTGAAAGATGAAATACCTAAGAAGCCTAGGCAAATCTTTCAGATACTTTGAAATGCTTCCAGGGAAGAATATGATCTGATGGATCACTGAGAGAGAGAAAAATGTTAGCTGACAGCAGGTCTGATGAGCCTCACTATTAAAAAAAAAAAAAAAAAAAGAAAAAAAAAAGAAAAAAAAAGAAACACATTTCAGGAAAACAAATCCCTTCTAATAGAGTTCTGAAGGTGTGTGAGTTTGAACATAAGAATGGACCTACCAGAGCAAACCAAAGGTTCATCCTAGCTTAGTGTTACATCTCCAGCAATGTCATTGATGGAGGGGAAGGAGTGATACACCCAAGGTGAACTTGTAACAACACTGCCCCAGATGCTCCTCAGACCTTCAGAAATGTGCACCTCAGATATCATGTTTCAGAAGTGGTACCTCCATAACAGGCTTCACCAGCTTTTCAATTAAAAAAAAATTACATGCCACATTGTCATCAGACCTAATATTTGATTGCAGCATTTGGGACAAGATCCTGGTCACTGAGGGTAACCTCTGCCAGCTCACATCTTAAAACATCTGTGTGAACACAAATCTAAAAGAATTAATCAACACTCTTCAAAATCATGCTGATCACAGCGTTCAAACAAATAAAATAAATCTTCTCATTATGAGTAGTGGTCCTGGTAAAATGGCAAATGGCATATAAAAGAGCAAGCTGAGGTGATTGTTAGAATGTTCTCATACTCTGTGTCAGTCTCACGTTCTTCCAAGTGTTTTAAATAAGTGTTCTGTGATGGAGTGTGGTATTTTTGAGGGGGCTGCAATTCCCACAGAGGGTTTCCAGGATGTTCTTGGTGGGAAACAATTCAGACTTCCTGCTTTTGATGTCAAGCAAAACAAATATTTAAGAAAGTGCTTTCTGCCAGTATGCTGCTTTATAAAGCCAAATATTTATTATTATTGATAATAAAATAAGAAATAACATACAATGCCAAATTTTCAATAGTAATAAACTGGTAATTTAATTAGAATTAATATATTAATCTTGCTTGTATTGTGCCATTATTAGGATTATCACAAAATGATGTTTTGATGGTGTCACACATCAGAACAGCTTCTTACTTTCTATAGCCAGCTAACGTATCTGCAACACAGTGAGAGTTGCATGACAGCATATGAGTTTGAAGCGTCAGTGCATTTGGGCTGTTCTTCAGTAACTCGATCAGGTCACTCAGCACCTGGAAGATAAACAAAAATCCATAAAACTCAGACTCTGTAACTTCATCAATGTGCAAGTCTCTCCAGCTGGAATTTGGCTCTTCAGTTCATCTTAAAAGAGAAGAGAATGGTCTGTATCATCTTTTTCCTTCAGATCTAACACTGTTTGAGACCATCAGAAGTGAGACTGCCATCTCTGTAGACTTGTGTGCTCAGGCCATGGGAAAGCATTAAATCTGTCACATGCAACAGATCTCAGTGACAAACCAGAGTTAGTGCTAGTCTCTAGTCCACCTCTCACCACCAGATTCATCAGAACTATTTCTCAAATGGAGAGCGCCTCTCAAGTACTCTCTTTGAATACCACAATTAGAAAAAGTAACCCTCTGTTCAAGATCATATTAAATTTTTGAGTGGAGAAATATGTCTTCCAGCTCCACAGAAAGTTCAAGCTTTCAAAGTTTTATTATATCTAGAGTAGAAGGAGTTTCAAACTGCAAGCATTAGTGGGGGCCAGACAAGGTGCCTTGCATTGTACTTTGGAAAATGAGATTTTCTGCAGAAGTTGTGTTATTGTGATTATCTATGTTGTTCTTACTTCAGTATAAGACAAGTAATGACACATTGCTTGAGGCTACGTTCTGAAATTAGAAATTGAAGTCAGGACTGAACCCAGATGTTGGCTTAATAAGCATTATGCTATGCTGCTCACTCTCAGCTTCACACCAGCCCTTTGTGCTTCTGGGACAGTGAAATATTGTGGTTTGAAATGGAAAAACCTCTAGTGATTTTCAGCAATTTTATGCATTAAGTGTTGCACTGAATGAGTGCATTCTGGTGCTTCCCTGTGAGGTCTCAGTGGTTATGATACTGAGCCCCTCAAGATTTGAGCCCCTTAAGATGTGAATAAAAATTTCCAATTTTTTTAAATTGTTAATCAGTAGTTATAGCTAAGCAGTGATGATTAAGCAAATGCATTGTGGATTTCGTATGCTAGGCTAATCTTTTAAGAAAAAGGGTAGACAATCCTAAAATGAATGGGCTGTCTGGATGAGAGCCACCAGGAGTGCAAGTCAGAAGAACTGAGCAGTAACTAGGGGAAAGGTAATCACAGCAGTGGGAGATTGTGACCACTCACTCATCGCCTACTAAAAATGGACCCCAAACTCAAATGGAGGAAAGTGTGCATGCAGACTAACTAACATGAGAAGCAAGAGACACAAATAGCCAAGAGGGGTTTCAGTATTAATTAATGAAAAAGTTTAGTGATCCTTAACCAATGAGTGCTGATGTCTTTGTTAAAATGTATAAATAGAGTAAAGTTTTGGTAAATTAGTGTAAAGTTTTGTGGGTTACCAACTGTTTTCCTTCTTTACACAAACTAGAATAAAAAGTAGGAATACTTTTCCTTGGTGTGTGAATTGGCACTGAGCATTGCATAACGACATTCCAGAGAACAGATGGGACAGGAATGAAGTGTCAGCAGAGTTTGTCAGAAATCCCTCAGCTGTCTTCTGCCTGGTTTTTAGAATTTCTACTTCATGGTGCTTGTTAAACCTCGAGAAGATAGGAATTTTCACCACTTTCCCTGTGTGCTTGAGAAGTGGATGTACAAATACACTTCAAAGTGCTTATACTGCCAGAGGTTGGTTACTTTTACATTGCTCATTTCCTGCTTATAATCAGCAGAAGTTTTCCAGCTGAGTGGATTTGCCTTTGAAAAATCTTCCATAGATGTATAGGGGATGGGATGACATCAGGCTGGCAACCCAAACTAGTTGGGTTTCCACAGGGCTCCATTCTCTTCAGGGCCCAGTTCTCTTCAACACCTTCCTTTACAACTTGGATACAGGACTCATAGGAATACCAGGCAAGTTTGCAGACAATTCTAAACTGGGAAGAGCTGTGGATGCCCTCAAGGGCAGAGACATCCTGCAAAGAGACCTTGATAAATTAGAGGATTGGGAAATCACCAGCTATGTGGAATTTGACAAGGACAAGTGCCAGATTCTGCATGTGGCACAGGGCAAACCAGGCTTTGTGTACAGACTGCGGAACGAGAGGCTGGAGAGCAGCATCGAGAAAGGAACCTGGAGGTCCTGCTTGATGGCAAGTCAAATATGGTCAGCAGTGCCCTGGCAGGCAGTAGGGTCAACTATGTCCTAGGGTGCATCAGGCAAAGCATTGCCAGCCAGATGAGGGAGAGGATTGTCCCGCTCTGCTCTGCACTGGGGTGGCCTCACCTTGAATACTGTGTGCCGTTTTGGGCATCACAATATAAGAAAGATGTTAATCTCTTAGAGATCATCCAAAGGAGGGCAATGGAGGTGGTGAATGACCTTGAGGGAAAGCCATATGAGGAGTGACTAAGGTCACTTGGTCTGTTCAGCCTGGAGAAGAGGAGACTGGAGTCTACAACATCCTCATGAGGGGAAAATAAAGCTCAGTTATCAATCTCTTCGCTCTTGTGGCCAGAACTCAAGAAAATAGCATGAAGATGAGTGAGAGGAGGTTTAGGTGGGATATCAGAAAAAGTTTTTCACCCAGAGTGTGGATGGGCACTGGAACAGGCTCCCTAGGGATGCAATCACAACACCAAGCCTGTCTGACTTCAAGAAGCATTTGGACAACACTCCTGGGCACCCTGTGGTGTGAATCTTTGGGTGTCTTGCAGAGGGGCAGGAGATGGACTTGATAATCTTGATGGTCCCTTTCCAACTCAGCATATTTTATGATTCTGTGAGTTCTAAAGGAACTTAAACTTTCAGGGACTGAAGAGCATCAGTATTGAACGCTGCCAAATGATACTTTCAAGGATATGTTAAAGGCCACAGACTTAAGAGAAATATAAAACTTTATGAACACTTACCTTACTAAAATATCCATCTTTCATGAGCTGATCCACAAAACCAGCAGGTTCAGGTTAAGACTTCATCTGAACCACATAAAATTCTGCTGCTTTTCCCACTTCTAACAGACAGACATAGTGTAAAGCACAATAAAACTCCATTTGAGCTTGGCGACTGCAGTTGATTTTGCAAGAGGAGTCCCGTGAGCACTGCTGGGACTTAGGAATGACAAAAACCAAGCACGCAGCTTGTGATGTGTAGTGCTCTTGTCAGACTGAGGCTGAGTACTGCATAGAAAGACAAAAAATTAAATACTACATATACATGTACAAGGATGCAACATACCAACTGCTTGAACTTATCTCCTTTCTTGAAATGGGCCAGGATAGTTGAGTGGACTTTGGCTGGATGGGCTTCAACTTGCCTATGAGTTAATAGAAAGTGAATTTTTCATTCCCTTTGCTCACTATCCAACCTTTCCTACAATGCGTTGCAATAGTCTTTGTTACATCTTGAAAAAGGAAAAGAAGTGCCATCTTGATGTGACTTAGAAAGTTAACTTGGATTCACTGTTGGGAGCTCTAAGCAACCTGGTCTAGATGTCCCTACTCATGGGTAGGAGGTTGGACTAGATGGCCTTTAAAATCCTTTCTGACCCAAACTATTCTATGACTCTTTGATTAATGTGATTGTCCACCTCTAGAGGGAGATCAGGTTTGTGGCTGCTGAATTCCTGGTGCTGGGAATTGAACCGTCTGACTTAAGACATGTTACTTGGTTAAATCCCTCTATACAAGAGTCATAAATATAACCTAAACAGAAACTCCTGAAGCACGTGTGACAGTAATAAACTAGAGCACAGTTTTGTGTTTCTTTATGTTCTTTAAATGTTTTGCATTCTCTTTGTGTTTCTTGACTTTATGAGGCTGTAAATTGTAATGACTCATTGGAATTAATAGTGACCAGATCTAATGTTTCTGTAACAAGATAGTTTTCTGCAATTTTAGAGCCAAATATGAAGGAACAAGGAAATCTGAGTAACCTGGGTTTGAGTTCCCCCACTTACACAATGAAGTCATCTTTTTCAGAAAAAAATCCTAGTTCTGGAAAAGAAAATCTCCCCCAAATTAAGAGCCAGATTGAAAAAAATGTGTATCTTGGTCTGCCCGTGTTTCATTTTTCTGGATTACAGTAGAGCAAAACTAACTAAAGAGACTGACTATGTGAGTTGAGAAGACTCCAGGGACAGTTAATTAATTGTAAAGCAAAAAAACTCTCTCACCTATGTGCTAGAGCCACATCTCTGCTTAGGACAGTAAAATGAATTTGAATTTAAATTTAAATTTAAATTTATGCATAAATGTCACTAAGTATGTACTAAACAGCCTTCCAGGGGACAAACACTCTTCTGAACAGGAGTTGCTAACATGTTAACATGTTGCAATCCCAGGATAAAAACTATGAAACAAAAATCAGTGGTAATCACGATACCATCCTCAATACATTTAAATCCTCTTAATTTCTTTGCCTTTAACTTAAACATCTGGCCTTTAAACAAAAATTATAAATGTTCAAATTTAAATATAGAACAGCTATTTAATTGTAATTATGTTTCATGAAACATGTGTTCTAAATAACACAAAGTAATTGCAGATGTGTTGCCAGACTACATGGAAATTTGAACAACTTTCACCAACAATGACCAAAATAGCTACACAAGTAATTTTGCTTATATATTTCAATAGCTGTAAAAGCAAAGCTGCAATCCCAAATGCCATACTATTTTTAAGCCTTTAAATAGTACACAAAGAGCAGAAAATAATATCTTGTATATATATTTCAATGAGCGTTTAATTCCTAATTCTAGCTTGACTCTGTAAAGTAATAGCAGTGCTCCTATATAATTTATTTGACATATGTGTTGCCTTTTCCCTTTTTCCTTATGAGGTTTTTATTGCCCCTTCTTTTGTATGGACTTATATTTCTTAGTTAGGTAAACAAATGAGTATTAAGAATGTATGCGATTTACATGCACAAACAGTTCTTGATGCATCCATGACTTTCCATGATGCTTTTTCTGGATTTACATCAGTAAGTAAGACCTGGCCTTGTTCCTGTGAATATAAAAGGCTTTGATGAGGTAAGTTTATGGTGAAGTAGCAGTTTAAGGAAACATCAGTTCAGAACTTTACTGGCAGGCTCTCTGTGTTGTTTTGAGGAAAGACTATGGAAAACATGCTCACCTCAGTAAGTTTGGCTGAATGTGCTGCAAGATTTTTTTGTGTTTGGTTCTCCCTTCAAAGAAAGGAGTTTTCCCATTCCCCTACAAATCCAGATGATTGCAATTCACTTACTTTCCTCTTCTAGAATTTCCTGCTTTTTGGTTAAACAACGTCCCATATAATCCTTGAACGAGACAGTATTGAAATGCAGCATGCTTAGTGCCAGTGAACAGAACATGTCTAGGAACATTTGTGGGCACAAACTTTCAGCTGTCTCTAGTTTTTGGAAGGTCTTTGTCATTGTTTTGGATCACAACAATTACTACACTCCTGATTTGGTTTAATGGTTAGCTTGTGGTAAGGATCTTTCCTTGTAGGTACTGTTGGGAGCAATCCCTTTGTTCTGGAAGCCAAAATTCTTGTCAGAGGAATGGGGCCTGACAAAGCAGATAAGGAAACCTCTGGATGGTCGTTTGAGTTGGTTGAAATACTCAATAAAGGTTGGACAGTTTGAAAAATCAGTTGAAGTGGGTAGCACAACCATTTATTTGCATGTTTTATCCTCTGGCTCTCAAAGGCTGCAGGTGTCTGGAAGTTCGTAAGAGGTTTGTAGGAAGCTAAAATTTTCCAAAGAAGTTTCTTGGATTTTTTTTTTTTTGTATATTAATCTGTCTCTTAAATGTTAAGAATTACCTATGTCTGAAAAGGAATTTTTTTCTCCTTTGTGGATACTTTGCATCTGGAAGTGGTGCCTCTATCCAGTGAGAACTGTGGCTAGGACTGGGAATGTACATCTGTACTACTTTTGGCAGAATCTTTAAATATGAGATGGCAAGTAATAGCTGTGGTATTGAAATGCTGTTGCTTTATAACTGCAGAATAGTCATTAACATTGATATTGCAGTGTTCATACTCTGAGGAGAGGTTCTATTCTTTTCCTTTTCAGTAGTTAGAAATTAACTACTGATCTGCATTCTTGGCTTTCATGACTAGCATAGTAAAATCGTCTTGTGCCTCTGCATAATTTCAGTATTTACTTACTTCCTCTGCTTGTTTCTTCTCTTCATCTTTTGATAATTTTAAATGAAGTAGGAAAATTCTTCTTTGAAGTCTGTACAGACTCTGTTACAACATAAGTCAATTCTGGGGTCATATATCACACCACCATCACAGCCAATTTTTAAAATTACTTTTCCCTCCTCTGACTTTTGCCATCAGCTGCCTTTGTCTTGTGTTTTACACTCTCCTCAGGTGTGTCTTGCTGTTCATAGTGCGCTGGCTTAAATACAATGATGACACAAGTTGATAAAAGTTGTAGAAGAGGTTTACTTTTTTTGACTCATGTCAGAGAAGATGCACTTGAAAGGAGATAATATTTGTATTAGCCTTTTGCTTAAAATTATTATTAGTTACCTGAACAACTCCAGTCTTAGATGATGATGTAGTTTAAAACCAGTAGGAAGCTAAACCCCAGATAAACACTCACTCTTTTTCTCTCCACAGCAGGATGTGGGTGAAAATTGGAAGAGCAAAGGAAGGAAACTTGTGGGTCATGATAAGATAATACAACAGGTAAAGCAAAAGCTACACGTGCAAGCAAGGCAAAACAGAACTTGTTGCCCTCTTCCCATAGGCAGGCAGGTGTTCATCACTCTAAGGAATGCAGGGCTCCATCACATGTAATGGTTACTTGGGAAAACAAATACCATCACTCCCAATGTCCCCACCCTTCTTCCCCCAGCTTTATACACTGAACATGTTGTCATGTAGTCTGGAATATCCCTTGGGTCAGTTGAGGTCATCTGCCCTTACTGTGTCCCCTCTCAACTTCTTGTGGACTCGCAGCCTACTCGCTGGTGGGGTGGGGTCAGATGAGGTGAGAAACAGAAATGGCCTTGACATTCTAAAAGTACTGCTCAGCATTAGCTAAAACATCCCTGTTATTAACACTGTTTTGACCACAAAGCCAATCCACAGCACCCTGAAAGCTGCTATGACAGAAACCAGCTCTATCCCAGTCAAGCCAGTACAGATGATTGACTATGGGGAGTGCCTGCCCTGTTTGACTGTGTGCTTAAACCATGACAGACAGGATGGTGCCTTGCTCAGTGTTTGCAGATGATGCTTTCTTTGGAGTAAATTGCAGTTTGGGGAACTCATAAAAACTCCAGTGGTGTTGCAGCTTCCTTCTTGGTGTGTCATGTTACAAACTGACTATTTGGTTTTGACTTTCTATCACAGTCAAGGATACACTTCCCTAGTAAGTGCTCCTTATTCTCTCATTGTGTGTAAAATAATAGTAGCCCGTGAGATGCCCTCTTCTCCCCTCAAGCTCACAAGTGTCATTTCAAGGGTATAATCTTGCTAAGAGAATGAAGACTATGAACAGGCAGTACCAAGCAGATTCACTGTGATTATATTATTTGCAAATTTGCAATGCCCATTTTTTTTTCTCCCATCTCTCCTTTCCATTATTCAAACTGCTCATTCTTTGCTGATCAAGCGACATTTTAGCCCATCTAAAAATAATTTGCAGAATTTATGTTTCAGAAGGATGAATATTTGCTGCAAGGTAATCTTTCATGGAAGCACTTATATCTCAATATATGACTCAGAATAGGGTTCAAGCAAACTCTCATAAACAAGATTTATTTTACCGTTTAACTGTAATAAAGTTGTGCTTTGAATGTACTGTCTTTAAGTCACACACAAAGAGAAGGAATAGACTTTAATACTCAATATCCAACCCCTTCTTTTATTCAGTAGGTGTAAGAGACTTCTTATTTATTTTTAAATTGTTGTATTTATGTAATTTCAGAATAGATTGTTTTTTGCTGGTAAGGAGAAATGTGTGTCTTGTTCAATTCATTTTTCTAAATTTTCTGAAATATTCTGTGCTGGTTTAAAGGTAAACCAGTAGGAGAAATGAACCCAACTCAAGAGAGATTACAAATCAGAGTTACAATTTACTAAAAAAGATTATAATAAATACAATGATACAGAGAGAAATTGGTTTAAACCCACAAAACCCCAGAAGTATAACCCAACACACTGGGGCACAAACCGAATAGTGTTCATTAGCTCCTGTGCTGAGACCCACTTGGTCCCCCTGAGTGCAGAGTAAAAGGAAAGGAAAACCTGTTCATGAGCATGAAGGTCACAGTCTGGTCAAGAGTGGCAGTCACAGTCCTGTTGAGGTTCTGGTCCTCCTCTGGATCCCACAACTGGTACCACAAGTCCCAAACCCCAAGATTATATATGCTCAGGTTCAAGTGGGAATGCCCAGTACCTCCCTCAGGGTGGGGAGTTTCACAATGGGTGATTTAACTCTGTGAGTCATGGGATATTTTTGGAATCTTTTATGGTCTAGGTCCTTGCAATTGCCTCTTGTGCCAGTCCCTAAGGGCCCATTATCAGACATGACTCCTCAGGCTGGATGTGAAGGTCCTGATTCCTCCCCAGAGGGGAGTTATCACAGTTAAATCCCTGGTGTGAAGACAGAAACACTCCCCTGTCTTACAGGGTTCTTTATCATCCAGCTTGTAGCCTGAGGTGTCAGGTGTGCCCTGGGCAGCTGCTGCAAATGATCCTTTATTAACAGTTCATGAGAAATGAGATGGAGGGTGTAGAATACACAGTTTTGGTCACACCCACACAGTGATAAACTGGTCATGGCCACTGTAACTAGGACACCTTCACCTATTAATTAAATGAGAACTTTCACTGTCTGTGTTCCCTTAACCTGAGTAGTTTACACAGTTGAACCCCACATTGAGGAAAATGTAAAGTGACTTTTGTTTGGTCTTGAGTATGGGTATTGTTGAAAATTATGTTTTAAATGTGTTGAAATATTTGGACTTATATAGTACTGTGTGAGCACATTCATAAAAAGATATGTTTCCACATAAGCAAAGTATGAATTCACATTCTTTCCCTTTTTCAACTATTTCATCTTTTGAATTTTCATTTTCAGCAATTTTAGCAATTCATCTTTTGTGTAAACTCAATTTTGTTCTTATCAAGCTTTTGTGGCCTCCTGGGTATTCTGTACTTCCCAAACTTTAATTAATTTTTTGTTTAAGTTCTACTGCAGTATTTGGTTTCTTTTTCAAGAAGGAAAGCAGTTGAGGTCTTTAGAAGTTGGCCTAACTATCAGGTAGAGACAGGAGCATGGTCTGCATATTATGTCTGCTGGATAAACACACTGGAGATGAGCTTCTCTGGACTCAAGGATGAGACCAATTAATTCTTCTCAGAAATTACCTGCTGGGGAAGAAAATGTGGTGAATGTGTTTAAGTAAATCCTCTTTAAAAGCTATGCCTTCCAAAATCAGAGAAATTTGGGATATTTTCCTGCTTTGGAGGATGTTTTGACTTACCTATGCAGGAGATGATTTACAAGAATTGGTAATACATAAGAAAAGACGTTTAAAATTTATATGAGTGAAACCTAAAGAAAGAATAATAACTCTTTTCTTTAATGCTTATATGATACCAGTACTGGATTATAGCTAGTTCTCAAAGTGATTTACTAGGAGGGTGAATGATGATTACCTTACACCTCTTCTGTATGCAAATGCTAAGCACATGACACTCCTTGGAATACTCTCATCTGTCCTACTTTGCATATGAAAGATATGTATGAAGGACATAAAAAGTCCTTCCTCATTTTCTTCCTCCAGTTTTTCAAACTGAACAATACTTTATTGATCTTCACTATATTCAATAACCATTTTTTTTGTTTGGTTGGGTTTTTTTCAGGTCCAAAATACAGATATGTAGTCCTGCACAGCAGTGCAATTTTATACAGGTTTATTACTTGCCTGTTGATAATGCCTATTGAGAAGTCATAGTAAACAGAAAAGTCCTCCATACCTCCTTCAAGCATAATCAGCTTATAAACACATCTAAAAGTCAGTATTGTTTTCCTCCTGGGCAAAGCTGCTTACTAGGTGAAGAAGAGATTTTAATTTTACAAGTCAAAGCGTTTGGCATCTCCACCATGGGCAATATTTCCTCACCACAGCTTGTGCTGCTACTCTTTAATTTAAAATGCAGTTAAAGCCCACATAAGGACCCTGAGATTCTTACCTTTATATGACTGCCTTTGGTGCAGTTGCACCAAAAGCCCGAAAACCCAGGCTGTAAAGGGAAACTCGGAAGAAGAGGCAGCTGGGTGGCTTTTTAATTTATTACTAAAAATTTTCAAGAATAACATTTTCTGAACCATCGTACTTCTGTAAAAAATTGATATTTTGCAAAGAAAGACTGCAACAAATTTGAGAAATGGAGAAATTATTTTCACAGAAAATATTCAGTGAGTGATAGAATGGAGATTCTGGAGGACTGATAAACCCCTTTTTTCTGCACAGTGTCACAAGTGCTCCCTTCATCTACAAAAGGGGTATCTGTGTTCCCCTCAAGTTTTGTTTGTGAAGCATTGCAACCACAGCAGGTTTGGGTTTTTTGGTAGTGGTTTTGTGTGTGTGTTGTTCTTTTGTGATTTGGTTTTTCACCTTTTTGTTTGAATTCTTTTCTTTCACATGTTTTTTTTTAGAGCTACTGTTGTTGATATAGACATGCCTCATTCCTTCAACTATCTGGGGGCAGTTCATGTCTCAATTTACAGGTGTAAATCAATGAGAGATAAATGACAGTAACATCATTCCTTGCTAAGAACTGTCTGAAAATGCATCTTTAGTTCTTTCTCAGTCACATAAATATACACAAAAGATTAGAGTTACAGTGACCCTGAAGTGTGCAAGTGTAGGAAAGTCACTGAAATCTGAGATTGCTGTTAAAGTTTACTCATTTGGAGTCTTTTTACACTCTATAGAGCTGCTGTGCAAATGCTATTTAGGCCTATTCTCAATTTTTCTGTTGTTTTCTTTTGACTGTCAGAAGACTGGAACACCTCTACTATGAAGACAGACTCTGTGAGACCGTATAGCACCTGCCAGTACCTCAGGGGCTACAAAAAAGCTGGAGAGGGACTTTGTAAAAAGGCATGCAGTGCTAGGATGAGGTATAATGGCCTCAAACTGAAGAGGGTGTGTTTAGATTAGATATTAGGAAGAAATTCTCTGTGAGGGTGATGAGGAACAGGCATAGGTTGCCCAGAGAACCTGTGGATGCTCCATCCCTGAAGGTATTCAAGGCTGGGTTAGATGGGGCTTTGAGCAACCTGATCTAGGGGAAGGGTCCCTGCCCATGGCAGGGGATTTGGAAGAAGATAATCTTTAAGGTCTCTTCCAACACAAACCATTCTGTGATTCCATTGTTGAAGCAAGTGTGGAAAACAACTGATCTTCAATCCCAAACTGTAGCACCTTATTTAATAGACAGCACAGTCTACTATTTGCTCATAAACCTTTGTGTCCTTACATTTAAATACACAGTGAAGGTATTTGTGGATTGATTTGGATGTGAATTTATGTGGGTAGAAATGCTGGAGTCTTTAATTTCCATTGCAATAATACTTTGAAAGAGAATATAGTTTGTTCATAGGCTTTCCTTTTAAGAGGTACTCAGTGCTTCTTGAACTGGCATTCATTTTTTGCTCTGACCACTGTGAGATTTGTAAATCCATTTGTGCCTCAAAGCAAAAAAATGTTTTGGTTCAATTCAAGAAAGCCTGTCAACAATAAAGCATCAACAGGGTTGTTTATTCTCTCAGTGATAGATTTCTCCTTTGCTTCAGTATCTACGTTCATTGAGTTTAAAATGTAAAGCTGCTTATTGTGCAAGTCATGGGATTCTTTAGGATTTAAAAGAAAGGAAACATATCAAATAGCAGAGCAACACTTCCTGAGTGCTTATCTGGCAGACTAGAGAACCCTGATATTTCACTTGAATCAACTGTTTAAATGAGCAGTTTAATGACAGTAATTATTTGTGCAAGATTTGCTCATGTAGCAGCTTGAGTATTTATACAAAGAATAGAAGCTTGATGAAACAGAGTTAAGAAATGCATGCCAAACCATCTTGTTTCCACATTCTTTTACACTAGAAGATGCACTTTTTCTCCATAAATGAGACATTTGTATCACTTAATAAAACACTTAAAAGTGTTCCTCTGCATTTTAATTGTTTATTACACTCTAGGAAAAATCTTCAGTCTTCTTCTTTAGTCCATCTGAATACATTACAAAAAATTATTTTTCTCTAGCATGCAGGTTTCTATCTGTGGGCAAAAAGCATGCATAAAATGATCCAAGAAATGTGTTCCAACTTGCTGAAGGGGACTTAGTAGCAGGGCTTTCACAGCCACAAGTTTCTTATTAATATGGAATAGAATTAATCTTATCTACAATGTCTGCAATCTATATGCTTTTATCTAATGTACATAAATGATCTGACTTGTTTTATATTCATCCCACTTTAGGAGGAGATATGTAGTTTATTGCAGTGCCATTCATCTTCATGGAGTATGATGAGATCCCAGCAAAACCATCTCCGACCTAGACCCTTGAAATGTAGATGTCTGTTTTTGATCTGGCAAATCCTCCCATTTTTCAGGGCAAATCCTGGCCCTATTAATAAGGAAAAATATTCTATAAATTTTATACACTTTTAGTCAAAAATTTTCTATGGACATAATTTTCAGCTACACTTTTATGGTTTTTGTGTTTGTAGGAATTTGGTTTCTGAGAGGCATATTTTTTTCTATCTCATGTGGTTTTTGAACTAACTACCTCTTTGAGGGAAGAAGGAAAGACTGGACACTAAGAGAATACTGTAAAAACTCTTGGCTTTCTGTTTTATCCCAAAGAGTGACTCTGGAGCACTCAATTTGTAGAATAACATTCTTTATCAAAAGATATGGTTGGAGTTTCTCTGCCCTCATTAAGGGTGACAGTATCTGAGTACTCTTACATTCACTTTATGTATGTGTTCCGGTACATTTGCCCAGAAAAATGCCTGGATAACTGCTGGATTGGTTATGTAAAAATAGTGATGGAAGTAATGGCATGTGATCTGTGCATAATTTAAGACTGTAGAATCTGAGTTGTCTGCAATGAAGTGCATAAAAATTAATTTATAAACTGAGAATTATATACTAACACTTTTTCAGCAATGATTTTTAATACAAAATAAATTCAATGACGACTGTGGCATATTCATGGGCAACTGAAGAATTAAATTGAACAAATTGCTTTCCATAAAATTGTTTTCCTACTGAAGCTATAAACAAGACAAATATTGAAATATCTTTTGCAGAATACAAATAGGCATTTATGTTAAAATCAACAGTTTAATCAGGAAGAGAATGCAGGTCATATAGTAAATTGTTCTTAATGCTAATTACTTCCACATTTGTAGAAGTCTTGGCTTTTACATGCAACACCACTTGAGTAAAGAACAGTTAATTCCCAGGGAACATACTATAGATACACATATGGGTGGGATGGGGCTTTGAGCAACATGGTCTAGAGGAGTGTTCCATGTCCATGACTTGGGGGTTGAAATGAGATGATTTTTAAGGTCCCTTCCAACCCAAGCCTTTCTATGACATTTGCATATAGGAGTTTATCTCAACAAGATAGATAATGTAGATATATATGCATATAATGTAGCCACTCTATTGGCACGTGTGCTAGAGCTCACATATCCCCTTGCAGCTGAAGACTTTTCTGCCTTAGCTGCTTATCTTTTCATCCCTCTTTTCCCTTACCCTTAAGGGTTTTGCTGGATGCGGTGCTTCACAATATTCTTTACTGAAAGAACAGAGCAGACTAGCATGATAAATTAACCAGTGTGCATTACATATCCAACTTGCTGTTGGCAAGGCAGTCTGACATGGGGAACTGGGAGAGGTTCTATCAGTCACATCCAAAGGGGGATGTGCACTCCAGCTCTGCCATAGATCAGCACCTGGGATAATACATCTCTCTCAGCACAGGGCTCCTTGAGATCATGACTCCTTTGGTGATGCAGGGCTGATTGACTAGGTATGCAATGCTATGCTAACATAGGGTTTTTCTGTGGCCTGATTTAATACTGTGCAATATGCTGCACTGTGCTGTGCAGCACGAGGTTGCTGAAGAGTACTGTGGCAATTGCCCCATGGTGCTCTGTTGTACTGTATAGATACAGGGGTTGATTTGTAAAAGAGAATTAGACAGAAACAGTCAAAGCACAAAAATCTGCATTGTATCCTTAGCCCATTCACCTGTGTAAGTCTCAGCAGGATGTTGAAGTTTATTCCAAGCACACAGAACTAGTATGACCAGGAAAAACATAGGTGTATTAATGACAGAGTCATAGAAGCTTTTGGAGAGCTGTTTCACTGTTGGAAATTATTGTATAAAGCAGTGAACAAATGCAAGTTAATACATTCAGGACTTTATGATGACTATTCACCATTTGTTTTTATAGTATTCCTAACGTGACCTTCCACTACTTGCTTTATGTTTGCTTTATACAACAAGCAACACATGAACTTGCAACAGTATGAATCTCTGCCACACACATTGCCTGTGATGTTCTCCACAATCCTTTGTAACAAATTGCAATTTGGTTGAAAATCAAATTAGGCCATAAACTCGCATGGAATCCTGTCCTTCTGGTTTGTAACCCTACCAAGAAAATAGATCAGTGGCATTCCAGTTTAGTTTCACAGCCAGATCAATTAAGAAAATGTTGCTATGTCCATGAGGCTGCTTTGACTCAAGGCCACATTCTTGTCCTCCCACTGTAGTAAATCGGATAAAGACGATGAACTGGAATAAAGAATCTGTAGTTTGAAAGAGGTGCTCAAAGTTCGCTCATTTTCAAATTCTGTCTTAGCCATCAAAGCATTTGGACATCACACTATTTTGAGTTTGGTTTTGTGTAAGAACTAGCACTCAGGTTTTTCTTTTAAATGTGTTCAAATTTTTGGAAAAGAGCTTTCCATTTCCCATTATGTAATTCTAAAGAAACTCACATGTAAGGATTGCATTTAGGCACATTTTCCCAGACTTTCATAACCATGAAGGGCACTTTGCCATAGCGCTGAAACAGTAATTCCATCTAAGGAAAACCTTAATTTTTAAGGTCTAAAAAATGTCCAGTGAAAGGAAGAAGAATTTATCAGCCTGATTTGAGACATCAGCTATAAATGGTAACTGTTACATTTTTGGTTTTTCTCTTCCTTCAGCATAATAAACAACAGATAGTTTTGCAGCTTGGTTGGTTTTTTTCTTTGAGAAAAGTAAAGTTGGGTTTCTTCAGAGGTGGATTGCTCTTATAATACTTTATAGAATTGGGTGACTGGGACATAGACAATCCACCACGTGACTTGTGCGATGATATTTTACAGTGTCCTATGCTCAGGTTTGAGCAACAGTCTAATAAATCACAGTGGTATCTGGACAGAACAAAGTAGCCTCAAAGGACTATGCAGTAGATAAAAGTTAAAATAAATATATGCTGGTTTAGGCTAAAGCTGATTTAAGTCTCTTCACTGAAATGATCACCTAATTCAAGACATTACTGCTAGTAAAAGAAATATGAAAAATGAACTGCAATGAACAAAACAGTATATTCTAAAAGTAATCTTTGTGCTTTCTGTCTGACAAAAATCTGTTTAAATCCTTTTAAAATATTAAAGGACCATCCAAGGATATACCCTGATGGCTTCAATAGTGGCTGACCTCTTCAAACTCATGGTGAGCTGGAGAAATTGAGAAGCTAAATCCACAGGATTAGTTTGTCTAGAGAAGGAGCAAGAAAGGTAGGACAATGGAAGTTTATTAAAGTTAAAATATACTTTTGTTTTCTGGGTTCAGTTTGAGCTTAAAAGGAGTTTGTGAGCTTCAAAATCCTGTAGAGATTTGACAGCTCAGGATGCAGTAAGCTAAATTTGTTGTAAAAATTATTTCTTTTGGCAGTAACAGTGTTCTATGAATATTAATGTTTCAACTTAGCATACATTAGAATTCTGTGGATGGCATCCACAAGGACCTCTGTAGAGGCTCTTCTTTATTTCAGCACACATGAAATGTAATTCTGTTTCAAGGGGGAGAAAAATGTAACAAAGCCTCTTTTACTTGTCTGTGAATCACTTGACTCACAGTTGGCTTTCAGCTGTACAGTGTTCCTCCTAACCTATTGGGAGCTGAGATGCTTTTCCATGTAAGTCCCAGAGCTAGCATTCCCAATCAATAGGCTTGATATGTGTTGCTGTTATGTCTTCTTGAGTGGGCACAAGAGAACAACCACTCATTGCCAAACACCTGTGATCTCTATATTTACACTGAAGAAACTTCTGCTGCTAACAGATTCAAGGGCCATAGTATCAACATCGTCTTCAAACTTTTAATAGAACAGAGCCAGGAATAAAATTTAGGTTCTGGGTGTGCTCTGCAATGTGTGGTAATCTTTGATCTTCCCAAGGACAAGCAATAAGTGAGGTGAGCACAAAGTAAGTAAGAGGTAGAGGTTCTCAAATAAGACATGCTTGTTTGGCAGCTAATTGTGGGATTGTCCAGAATGCCATTGCTTCTGGCAATGGTAATGCAGAGCTCTGTGTGGTCAGGATCCTGGATAGATCTGAGGACCAGCTGCTATTTAAAAGTGTCGGGTAGCAATGGCAGCTGGCACTTCTACAGGGGCAGGTGAGCTGTGCTGAGGATGACTGCCAGCCATTATGACATCAACAAGGGTCCTGAAATTGAATCAGCACTGTAATGGATAAGACCCAGAGACAGTGACTTGCATCAGCCTTGATACAATGATTGCCCAGCAAGTTTGTGGTCCTGGGACCTGAGCCAGAAAATCACGTCAGTGGGCAAGGGTCAGGATTAAGGAGGAATGAGACCTGACAGTGGCAGGGATGAAGGGCAAGACCTTCATCTTGAAGGCTTCTCCCAAGGGGAGGACAGAGGAGCCTGTATTGAGGCTCCTTCTAGCTCCTCCTTCACACCAGCTCTTGTCGACCAGGTGGCTCTGTGCGGGAAGTTACTCCCACAGTCGGTAGGGCTTGGAATTAGAATTGTAGAATAGTTTGGGTTGGAAGACACCTTTAAAGGTCATCTAGAGCAACCCTTCTGTAATGAGCAGAGATATCTGCAATTACATCAGGTTGTTCTCAGCTCCTTCAACCTGATCTTGAACACTTTCAGGAATATGCCATCTATGACCTCTTTGGGCAACCTGTTCCAGTGTTTCATGGCCTTTATCATAAAAAAACTGTTATTATATTTAAGTTTAAAAGCATTACCCTTTGTCCAATCACTACAGGCCCTACTAAAAAGCTTGTACCCATCTTTCTTGTAAGCCCTTTTTAAGTATTGAAGGGTCATAATAATATTTTTCTGGAACCTTCTCTTCTCTAGGTTGAACATCACCAACCCTCTCAGCCTTTCCTCACAGGAGAGATGGTCCATCCCTCTGATAATTTCTTCTGTCCCTCATCTGGACCTGCTTCAACAGGTCTGTGTCTTTCCTGTGCTGAGCTGAATGCAGTACTCCAGGTAGTATGTCACAAGAACAGAGTAGAGGGGCAGAATATCACACCCACTAGGTTTGATGCCTAAGAAATAATATTCTGGGTTGTGCTTACTTGTTGATATAGGAAAAGATAGTTTTTACCTCATCTCACAACACAACAGCTTTTGATTCTGCAGGAGTACATATATATATGTGTATATATATAAAATGCACATATGGGATACACTGAAAAGAATAATTGTTTGGATATGTATTTCTATTCCATGTGGCCATATGTTAAAATGTGTTACTAATCTTTAGACTAAATATCAAACCACATATTTTCAGGTTTGCTTTTCTTCAAATTTCATTTTAGTTGGGTAGATTCAATGAGCATGAGACGAGCTACTCAAGAAAAAATCAAAGTGAGAGTAAAACAGCATTGCTCAGCTGCAAGACTGACAATGTAGGAAAAAGTAATACAAAGCCTCCAGAAAACTCCAATAGCACAATGCAGGTGGTCACAGAAAATTATGCTGTAATTCATGGCAGGCTGATTATCTGATCCGGTGTCCTTTGTAGACAGGTGTCATTCCAAACCTCTTATCACCTTGAAATATTTTTCTGATTCCATGTCTGATCTGAACCAATATTCAGTACTGAGTCATATGCATTAGTCACGCAGGTAGGTATTAATTGTGGCTACCAACAAATATGTTGTGTGAAATATAAGGAATAATTTACGGAAAGGCAGAATTTTTATGTTAGAGGGTTTCCTTTGGAAAAAGGACACTATTTCCAGTAATGAGTTACCATCGTTTTAAAGGTTTAGGCAGTCCTGGGAACAGTCATTAAGACAATCTGTCTGGGCAGGGAAACAGTTTGGAGGAAGCCCAGGAAATATTAGCATATCCAAAGCAAATGGTAGTGCTCTGTTGCTTGAGGAAAGGAAGGTTCCCGCCCTTCCTACCTGCATTATGCTGTGCAAGAGAGGGTAGAAACACTTGGTGTTTGTACCTGAGGGATCTCAGAAGGGGATATGGTCAATAAATGACAATAGGTCTGTCAAGCCCTGAACCTCTCTCTGTGAGGGTTTTCTGACAAAGCTGAGAATTCTATGCCAGCTTATTAGAGCTAACTGATCTGCAAAATAGGCAGTGGTGACTGTTCTGCCTTCTCTGAAAATGCAGAGGAAGGAAAGGTGTTGTTGGTGGGGGAACATGGACACAGACTCAGAAGTTAACTACATTCTAATTGCAGAGCATTTTTAAGAACAGGTAATGAAAGATTCTGGAAGGGTAAAAATGACTTCCCCTGCCATGTGAAGTGAGATATGCTGGCGTGCACCTAAACCTCAGGAACCCAGAGACTCTCGGGCAGCAATGCTAGAGGGGAAAAAGCAATTTAAAATAAGTAAAACTTTTATATTTGTCTGGTTTCATAATGGCTTTGCTCCACAAGTCTTAGATATAAAATCAAGGACTAAGGAGGATGTTTGAGCTGAGAACATCCTGCTATGAAATTCAATAAGTACTGCTAGTACTATTTCACCCAGAAATGCTTCCACTTACTGTGAAACAATTACATTCTCTGCCTTCTCTCTTTCTTTCCAAGAAACATCAGAGTAGAGTGCCTACATTTTTGTTAACTTTATGTGTGAGCTACAGTTGGAAATTGCATCTTAATATGATTTTAATTTTGTGTCAACATAACACAAAAGGTTTAACAACCCTAAGCACCTGAGCATCATGAGAATGAAAGGGGGACATTATGGGATTATTCCAACAACTCTACTTTATTTACATTTTTTTAATTTCCTGTTTTCTTTAGTAATATCCAAAACTCACATAAAAGTCTGAAGACAGCAACTATTTGGATGCTAAGAAAAAATGTTATCCTTTTTTTATCACAAGGATATAAAGCATAATGTTTTAATTGCAGGCAAGAGAGCATAGCTGGAAACACAAGCCAGCATTGAGCTGTCAGAACTGTTTCTGTCTCTAAATGGTTGGCTTTGAGCAGAACACCAAAGATGACAAAACTCAGGAATCATTTTAAGGGAGCTGCTGATACTGAAAGTAAGATACCAAACATCTGTTTCTGGCTCGTTAGCTTACAAGTTACCTTGATGTGGTGAGAAAGGTGTTTACTTGTTATATTTTTCCCTACAGCTTTAGCACACGGTTTTAAGTCTTCTCTTTTTTTGATGTGTGGTACCTCCTCATACACAAAGCTACCTTGAAAATGTGATGTTTTCTATCTAGGTCTGCCTAACTGAGAGTATAGTCCAATATCTAAGTGATGCTTTCACGTTCACCACTACTGTCAAAGAGGACACTCCTCCAATACTCCTTTTCCAGTATCCCCAAATTTACTGGCAAGTAGTCCTAGGTCAGTTTATTGCAGGACAAAGGATCATGATATATGTCCTCCAAACTACAAGTAACACAATTTAGTTGAGATAGATTGCCCTTGAGGGATGTCTCAGTGAAGATGGCCAGCCCTCTCTTTGGGCTGTAAGCCCCAAGGGTGCCCCCCAGACCTAACACCGCCACCTCCCCCCCCCCCCTTCATTCAGCTAAGTTCCACTCCATCATTTCTCAGGATGTTTAAGACCCTTCTCTCATTAGAGAGGTCTGTCCTCCTGAACACTGGATATGGCTTTCTTACTTATAACTAGAAAGAGAGAAAAAATGGAGTCTCCTGTCAGAGCTCAGATTTGGGTGCTTTCCATTAGACTAAATCTCCTAAACATACTTACACAAGCTACTGAATATATCTAACATACGTCCGTGTCTTTAATCTCTAAAAGTGGCTCACTGTTTCAGACAACTCTCAATTTGCTTACTGTTAAAGGAGTAAATGTTTTCTTGCTGTGATCAGAATAAAAAAAATTATCTTTCCCATAAAGCAAATCTTGTATTATATTTTCTTCATGGGACAACTTTACCTAGCCTCTGCCTGTTTGGGTTCCTGTAAATTATTTAAAGGAACAAGAAACACCAACCCTCCACTAAAAAAATGAAGTCTTATATAAAGCTAAGTTTTTCAGCATACTTCAAAGGATATCCACTGAATTTGTGGAGGTTGCTTATTTTCTGTGGGGGACAATATTGTCTCTTAATTAGGCTTTTCAAATGTAAATTCCCAGCAATGAAACATTTTAAGGATAAAAGCATTTGTTTGTGGCATAATGCCTCAAAGTGTCAACAAATCTTGAGTCTGTAATCTCCACATGTTTTGATTACTTGCTATCAGAAGCAGCTACTTGCAAAGCAATACTTTTTTTCTTTTTTCTTCTTTTTTTATTTTTTTTTTAACTGCTCCAGCTGAATATGCTCTGAACTTAAACCTGGTGCTCATATTCTCTTGCCACCGACATATGATTGTTTGAGAGGGAACAAAACCACTTTGACAGACGGGCATAAATTCAGGGATGCCAAACAAGCAGTTCCTGCACTAACTTTGCATGCTAACGGGCCATTCACACCCTGCAGTGTCAGAGCCTATTCACCAGCCTATTCACAGCTCCAGGTCATTAGGAGAGAAGCGAGAGTTCAGAACATTAATAAATCTGAAGATTATGTTGCTGGGTTTGATGCTATAAAAATAGATAATAAATTAGAATAAATTGTCTAGCATCTGAATTCGAGAACCAAATTATATAATGCATAGAAGGAAATCATACATCTTCAGCAGAAGCAGCAATGTGTATGGCCAGTTGCTGAGAAACTTCGAAAGAAATCCAAAAGAAATTCTTTGTCCAGGATTTTGCAAATGGCTTGTTCAGCTGCAGCAGTGAGATTTTGTAGCTTCTAAAGCTATCCTTAATACTGGACCACTCCTAGTGATCAGTTATTTGTGTGGGCAGATTTTGACAATTTTAGGAGAGGAGACTGACTGTCCAGTCCTCCTCAGTGGCTTTCCAGAGTGCCTTGTGCAATGAACCGGGTCTGCAGCAACAGTGTTCTGCAGATGCTACACTAGTTCCACATCATTTTTCAAAGAAAGATTTTGAAATGAAAGAAATTACATAGAAGATAAGTTGCTGCTTGAAAAGAAACAGTTCAGCTGGCTCACGTTCATGTACTCCTCAACATGCAGTTCTTCAGGGAATACGGGCTTGCAACCTGTGAATGCAACAGTACTCTCTGCTCCACTGAACTGTATGTTGCTGGCTTTTGTATGCTGCATTCTGCAAGGACTTGTTTCCTTTGTTTTTCAAGGAAAACCTGAGACCTTGAGAGGTGACAGTGTCCATCCTCTTTTAATAATGCCTTTTCAAGCAGGGATATCAAACCTCTTGGTAGGGGCTTTGGGCAATGTAGTTTAACTCAGGGTCAGAAAATTTGGAAGCAAAAAAGCCCTCTATCATCTAGGGTTTATTAGGATAGCCAGAATTGCATATGAGTCTTTGTATTTGGTGTTTTTTAGCTTGGCTAGCTTCAGGCTTTCAAAAACATTTAGTGAAAAGGAAACACTAAGCTGAGATAGAATTTAGGACATCTGAATATTACTCAGACTTTATAAAATAAGCTGCCTTTTATCTGGACTGAGGTTGTTGACTCTTTGGGGGGATTGTTGTTTGGGATTTGACTTACAGTTTTGGCTACATGGCACAGGTTTCAGTTACCTTTCATTCTGGGCACATTTTGTTTATGAGATTTTTCCAAGTCAACTGTAGGCTTGTTACCAGGGCATAAGGAGTGAATGACACTTCCTGGCCTTCTCCAGCTCTAAACTTAGAATTTTTTAATGATGACCTCCTGTTGTGGCTCCTTCCTCCAAGTTTCCTGTTACATTTTTTCCATGCACATGTTTTTTCAATTTGGAAGAAGTGTATACTTCAGATTAAGGAAAGGAGCAGAAAAAGAAGTTTTCTTTCTGAAAGAGAAAGCATTTTTTAGATATTGCTCCATCTTTAATATCCACCTTAATGCATATGAAGTGGTTTTGGCCACACCAACTTCACATGTGCAGGCACTTGACCTAAAAGTTGCTGTGGAAAAAGAATGGAACAAAAATGTCACTACTCTGTTTTAAAAAGTATTTATAATTAATTTCCACCATAGCAGCATAGATAATTAGAAACTTGTTTTTGGGAACACAGTGGCAGTTCTGGTCATAGTCATAACTGATTTACCAGGCTTGAGTAGATGGAGAGTTTGTCTTGTTTGGAAACTGGTGAGATTAGATTATTATTTTCTGTTAAAAGAGTGATACTTTCTCAAAACTATTTAACTACATTATAAAATCATTGATATCTGAGAATTGTGCACATATAGAAACATGTAAATTCCCGTGAGAATAGATAAATGTAGCCTGTTTTCCTGATTCTTGATCTGATAAATACCAGCACAGCCTAAAGGGCTCTTGTAAGCACAGATGAGCTATGAACTGCACCACATACATCTTTTCCTGAAAGATAGTTCTTTGCAGTACTGTTCTGTTTCTGTCTCATGGGGGAAAGGCAGGAAACAGGCACAGGAGTGCTGCAGAGAAGCAGCAGCATGAGCCCAATTCCTGCCTTGTTCCTTGTGACAGGGCAGTAGGCAGGATGTGCTTGTGGCCAGTGCACTTTTCAGCTGCACAAAATGCATATTCTGACCATGGCCCCTGGGAACTGCAGACGGACTTTAAGATTAGATTGAATCATGAAAATTATATGACCTGATCAACTGAGGACAACAGTTACTCAATGTCTAGTCTGTCAGGTTTAAATCCACCCTTGGGACAGATGGTAACCACATTTGAGACAGCTGCATGATGTGCTAAGATCCAACACCATAGCCAGCTTGTTTTTGAGGTTTTTTCTTATTTAAGTATCTGCTCCATAAAGGCTGTTCATTTTCAAAAATCAATATTTTGAAAGACAGAGTAAATCCTGTTAAATATTGACTTTCTCTTTAAATTCCAGATGTGAACTTTCTATCTGCTTATCACTTTCTAGACAGATGCCTGAAATAAGAGTTTAGCCCTTCCTGCCCCTAAGACAGTCCTTCTGCTTCTCTCCTCCTGCAGCCTTTCTTCCCTTTCCTCACACCAATCTCTGAATTTCTGTGTTCCTACAGGCATACAGAAATATATGATTTATTTCTTTCTTCTCTTTCTACTGTTTTAGTCCTACATTTTATTTACTGCTTCCCAGTCTTCTCAGACATAAAGCTGATATATTTGAGGCATTAACGGAGATAAACCTCACTGCAAAGAACTAGTAAATATGGCAGAACCATATTTTTTCTCTGATCTATTATTTTTAGTGATCCATTATGATCTCTGAACTGGTGGAGTTTGAATGCAAAGTGAATGCTTGCACAGCATTGACAGCAGCTTTTCAGGAGCATAAAAAGCCTCAGGAATGTAATGTTTGGGTATTCATCTCCATACACTTTGCTGCTCTTAGTGCTGTTCTGTCCCAGGGTTGAAGTCTAGGGAGTTTTCCCTTATACGGTTAGGACCAAAAAGAGACACTTTGGAATCACAACAGAGGACCACGTTGTGATTTGCACAGTCACATCAGGGCTGGTGTAGGGTGAGATGTTTTCAAAGAAGTTTCAGTCTCAGCTTTGGTGTATCAGGAGGGAGAAGCACTGGCGGGACCAAGTGAACAATTATCATTACAATGCTCTAAAGCACTTAATTCTCACTTCCGACTGACCTGGGCAGACGGCTGTGACTGGCTTAGGTAATTTTGTTCTACCTGCAGGAGCGTGCCAAGGGAGGCATGGTTCAGAAGGCATTCAGACGTATCAATAGCGTCTGAACAGGGAAGTGGCGCAGTAGTACTCTCCACAAACCCAGCCCTCTTACACAGAGGTGGTTAGAGCACTCAGTTTGGGGAGTGGGGAGGAATTTAGCTCCTACTTTGTCTGGAGTGACTCGGGTATCAAGCCATTTGTGGCTTGCTAAACTGCTCCTGTTGAAGTGGTTACACTTTCACATGAATAATTGAATATTTAGTGGTTTAAGGACTGGACACTTTACATAGATCTAGTGTTTACAAGGTATTTGAATGAGAAAAGTCATCTGAAGAATCTGATCTTTCTACCAAGTGAATATGCACTTTCTCTGCAGTGTAGACCAAGAGCTTTTGTAGCAGTGAAGCTTAATTCATACTTTTATTTATTTATTTATTTTTATTTCCATGCTGATTTTGTGGGTATTGTTTAAATAGGTATTTTCCAGCTCAGCTTCCTATCTGAAACCCAATCTTAACTGCAACGTCTCAGTGCTGCCTGTTACATAAGCACTATGCAATGTTGGCTCTGTAGCTGTATAGTTAAAATTAGAACATAATTCCCGATTGTAAATCTAGTTCTGAGTCAATCAGACCTGCATTTAAAAGGCAATTAGAAGTTTTAAGAATTTTAGACACTTAAATACCCTTTCAAAGTGTGGTTTCACATTGCTTGAAAATATTAGCATGCAGATAGATTGGGAGATAAAATGGTATTTACAAAACATTAAGAGAGCACTCAGAAAGACAAAATAACATGGAAACAAGATATAGACAAGCTAGAGGGTGAGTACCGATCTCTTTTTCTTTTTGGCCAAAATGTTGCCATGTGTTTAAAGGTTGTGCTGGTTTTTGGCCTGTGTGAGAACAGCCAGTTTTCAGTTTTCAGCAGGTCCTGATGGGAATGTGCTTTGGCTGAGTCCAGAGACAGGAATGCTCTGAGCTTTTAAAACAGGGAAGCTGCATGGATGAGTTACAACACAGCCCACACTGACCCAATTGAAAAGGAGTTAGTGTTTGCCAGGCCAGACGAGGCTGCAGAGGCTGGCCAGAGTCACAGCTCAGTGTAGCTACATACTGTCGACACTAAACTCTGAATAAAGTCAGACAACATCTGTGTTGTAACCTTGCCTGATGCCTCCATTTTAGTTGTTAATGATCAAAAAATCAGAGGAAAGTCCATGGATAATATGGAAAACAGGGGGGATATTTGGACTTGAAGAAGTGGCAGGTAGAGAAAGATTATGCTATTTCACAGATGATAATGTTAGATCTCCTATAGCTCTCCTTCAAAGTTAAGACCAGATCTTTGAAAATTCATCATGAAAGAATATGGGCTGAACTTTGAAGCACATTCCTGGCTAGCTGTCGGGGACACACTCCAGCCTTGGACTCTGCTGCTGGGCAGGGAGCTGTAAGCAATTTTGCCCCAATGAAACTTTGTTGAAATCAGAAGGAAGCAGCAAAATTTGCCAGAAAATTAGTGAGGGATATGAATTTTTTTGTGGCCACACGCTTTTGGAAGTAAACAACAACCATTTCCAAAAGTCATTCATGTAGCCCTGTTGATTAGATTGAGCTTAGCTTTTTAAAAAATGTATAAAGACATTAAATGCCCACCATTTAGGTTCATAACAGTCCTTATATATGCACATGTTATACATGTAATACATATTCATATAGGGACACAGTTAATATGTGCCCCAGTAACCAGTGATATTCTTAATGTGTATTTGATTGTCCATTAATTTGTTGTTTGATTTTTATTTACTACTGAGAATGCCTTATAGTGTGTATAGTTTTGAAAGCTGTTCAGGGCTAATGCAGCATGCTGTGGAGATATAAAGGATCCTGTAAGGAGGGTTGAAGTGTTCATCTGGAATTCTCCACAACTGATCCTCTACTGCTGGGACTTTGGGAGGGTGACTTAGCCCGAGGTACAGGTTTGTACAGCTCAGGCTAGGTTTCTCCAAGTGTCTCATAATCTTGACTGCTGCTAAGAAACACCCAGATCTAATCCTGATGGTCTGTCTTCTCCAAAGAAACTCAACAACAAAGCTCCAGTAGCTTATAGCCTAGGAAGTTTTAGTGCAGAAAAGGCAGGACTGAGCTGTATGACTTTGGCTCAATTTTGGCAGAATTAAAGTAAATAGAGGTAAAAGCTGGTCTAGATGTTTTATTCACTCCCATAGGGTTCTGCATCAGTTCAGATGAGGATGTGGATTATTTTTCTAAATATCTCCAGGACTGGCACAGCCTGAGAGGTTAACTAGTAAGCTGTTGGTAGATGTAGAACAGAATCCAGGTCTCCTTTCTGTCTTGTGTCTCAGCTCTCAAATCAACCTTTTAAGGAAAATTCCCAGGACCAGTCATGTTTTGTCATTTCTAAGCATTAAGTTCACTGGTATTTTAATTTTTAAAATTTCATAAAGCTGAAGAACCTCTTTCTTAAGCTCTCTAGATGTTCAGAGGCAATTTTCAATTATTTCTTCTTCTTTTTTTTTTTCCTTCTAACTAAGCCTTTCTTTAACTGGGGGAAAAAATCACAAGAGAGGCTTTATGCTACTTTCCTGTTTTTCAACATGACAGATGCATTAGAAAGTGTAATGCACTCTAACAAACAAGGAAACTTTGCATATTGAATATAGCACATGAAATAATAAAAGACGAACAGCTGCTGAGAGACAGAAAGAGAAAAAATAGAGATAAAAGTTAACTTGAGTTGTGTTTTATATGAAGAGCTTTGAATTCAGTCAGATTTAAAATTCAATGCCAAGTACATTTACAGACATCTGGGAAATCAGGTCACATGCTCTTTGTTAAGGCTGCTACTACAGGTATAAAACATGGCACACAGAAATGTAAGCCTGTCACAAGGACAGCCTTTTTCTTTCATAAAATGACAATTTAACAATTACATTCCTACAGTGATTAATGTGACTACTGATAACCAGAACTAGGATGAAACCAGACAGGGGCTATAATGGGGTGCCAACTTTTCCAAAGTTTAAGGCTATCTGAATCTATATGTTCACAGAGTAACATTTGTGCCAAATCTGTATTTGCTAAATGAATGCTAATGAAATCTTGTGCACCAGGACACTAACACGGCACTGAAGGCATTAAGAAAGCACACATGTATTGCTGCAGAATAGGTAACTGTTAATAATGAAGTGACTTCATGGGATTTTGCTCTGCAATTGCCACTGATCTCAACAGTCAACATATTGGCAGCAAGGAGAATGTATAGAGCAAGTTGCCTTAGATTCCCAGGTGGCTGTTATATATACTTTGTATTCAATGCTAGCATTAGATTAGGCTGATCTAAGCCAGCAAAGAATTTGTACTCGGGCCCCATTCCTAAAGCTCTGGGGGTAAGTTCGTAGTGGTTTTGATCTCTTACATTGGCTGGAGGTTGTAGAACAAGACACAGTGCACAGGAACAGTGGATGAAGCTGCATACGGTGAGCCTAATGCTGAATGAGCTTTTGTATTTGCATCTGCTTAGAAGGAAATGTTTATACCAGGCAGGTTAATGGCTAAGGGTTTAATCAGGATGATGTCTGTGGTGTCCTTAGCACAAATATACAGGGAGTATTCTTGTGGTTATAGCAGTAGTATTGGGACTTGCTTGACACATGAGAAATAATAAAAAGACAAAAATAGCATAATATAGTTTATGCCTTTTCATTGCATTTTAACTTTCCATCAACCACTCCTGCAAATATCTTCACAGTTATAAGTCCTCACATACTTTTTAAGTTCCAAAATTGGATATCAGTGCCCCAACCTTCCACAGAAGGAAGTTGAGAGAAGTTGGTTTGACTTGAATTTGAAATAACATTAATTTTTGTGTGGGAGATAGCAAAGCAATGTAAAATGAAGCATGTTTTGTCAAAGTCTACACTGAATTTTCAGAAAGGTATGTAGTCCTCAGCGGGGCATACTCCTCAGTAATACTTTAAATGCAACTGAGAAATTAAGCACAATGGTCATGCCTGCTGCACTGCTTTCTTTGCTTGAACTACACATTGAACTTTATGCACCTCAAAGAAGATATCTGTTAAGAACCGAGCATTCCTTGTAGGCTGTGGATGCTCCTTGCATGCTAATAAGTGGTTCGTTCCCTACATATTCCTTAATCCTTTCAGTCTCTCACTGATTCTGTTGAAGAGGCCCAGCAGGTCTGGCTGCTTGCCTCTGTCTTTCAGACCCAGAACTGCAAATATTAGAGTACAGATTGCATAAATTTCAGCACATGTGCCTGGAACCCAATACCAGCAACTGGACTAAGCCACTAGTGGGCACTACACATTGTGCAGTGTTTTGGGATTTATTGGAAATTTAAAATGTTTCATCCTGTTGGCTCTGAAGGAAAGCAAAAATGCATGCATGTTGTCTGCCTGAGTTTCCATGCAGCCTGAAGTAGTAGTTTCAAGAAATAAAGACTGAAGGTAGAGGGTCAGCGATGCGATAGTTAAAATAATCTCTACTTACTTTATGTAGTTGACTGAGAAGTGGGTATGAGAAAGTGGGACTTCTCCTGAGGGTGACTGCTTGGATGTTCTTGTCAGTCTTCTGTGCAGAGTTAATCTAAGCAGCCTTCATTGCCAGGTGACATGGGCAATTGGCATTTGCACTGATACGGATGAGTGCAGTGGTGTGTTCTTAACAGCTGTAGTATAAAACCAGTAGCCTTCTGTAGGAAGGTAGCAGTAATGAACTGGGAGGCTGCTGTGACTAGAAATTCTCATACTTGTGTCACAGGGTAATGATGAGATCAAGGTATATTTTCGACACATTACTGAATTTTCCTGATATTTTTTCTCTAGTTGGATTCTCCTCACATTAATCTCATCACATTAGTCTTTAATGGGTTCATTTTTTGCCTAAGTTTTGGAAATTAGACTGCTGCTGGTTCCAGCATTAGGCCTTCTAGCCCTCCAGCTCGTCCCACCAAAATTCAGAAGGGTAGGACAGCTTTGCTGGAGCCACAGACTCTTCTGAAGAGAGATGCTCACCTGCATACGTAAACTCTCCTCTTGTATCCTCTGCCTTGCTGAAGTTGTGTAAAGAGGGTTATATGGAAATGAGAATCTGCTTTTCCCTCTTTTCTGATCAAGGATGGAGGATCTCTCTCTGACTACTCAAAGTGCTTAATGTGATGATGATGGGAAGGTGCTCTCAAAGCTATTAGAGAAATCTAGCCAGATACCATTCTAGCAGAGATAGCACCTGAAATCCTTTATTCTTGTGCAGTATGTGATGTTTCAATCTCCATGCTTTTTTAGTCCTTTACTTGTCTGCATTAAGATCTTACAATCTCTCAGACAAAAGCATAGGACGGGTTATTTGGGGTTACTTCCTAGGCTGTACTGGATGTATGCCAGTTTGTACCACCTGATGAAACAAACCACTATTTTAAAATAAACATCCTATTTCTTTCAGAGAAAGAGGAAAAAAAAAAGAAAGACAATATGTAGAAATCTCATCGCTCAATATTTTAAGTGTTGAATTTCCCATCACATTTTCTTGGTGAAGATGAAAAGCCTTCAAAGAAAATCAGACTTTGCAATCAGATGATGATGGATGAAAGAATGTGTCTAGATAATGTGACAGATGATCCTAACCTTCATTAATGTGCTTTAATTGGATTAAAACCTATGAAAGGCCTTTTCTTCTCTTTCAACACCTTCAGGGCTCTTGGCTGCACAATGTAAATGCACAGAACATCCTGAAAAAGGGCACTCATTCAGCTTCATAGACATATGCTGTACATCCTGACACTGAGTTAACATAAACAGTTTATCTCCAATGACATGGCCCCCAGGGTGCCAAAGAGGTGTGGTCATCAAGTGATAATTGGGCAGTTACAAGATTTGTTGTAGCATCTGGAGCACTAAATCCCTTTACAGACTGAATGGGTTGCTGCACCAGAGCTGGAAACTGTCAGCACAGATATCAGCTCTTCCAACTATTTTTAATAAAAGCACAGATTATACAGGATTGACAAGGGGACAGCCTCACTGCTGCTATTAATACTGAGAATGCTATTCACCACCTAGTCACATAGTTTTCAAGAGGACTACCTGGGGAGTAAGGTGTTACTGAGTGTAAGCCAAAGTGGCAGCCATGCTCATGAAGTGATGGATAGGAGCAGAACAAGCATATGTTTTGCCCTGCCAGAATGAAAACCTATTCTGAATAATTTTAGACTTTTTTTGTGAATGGTGTTTACTCACACAGCTATTTTTCTGATCTCTGACTCCTGACTTACTCATTTTGCCTGCTTTTAAAGGTTAAACACTGGCAAATTCCTCACAAACATTCACTGTAGTGGTTTGGGTGCTGCTTATGGGCAGTTACTGCGTGTGGGGAAGATTAGAGAGTTATAACTAAAAACAGGGTTGGAAATAGGGGTAGCATGGGAGAGGGTAGCTGCATATTGGATGAAAAAGTGAGGAGAGAAATGTGCTTCATGCCACACAAAATACAACATCTAGTGTTAGCCCAATTTGCTGGTCATGGAGTCTTTCTCTTAAATGGTACTTACCCCCCCTAAACAGTAAATTACATGGTTAAGTGTAAGTCGATGAATATGATGCTGGCAGTGGCAGTGGTACATCTGAGCTGGAATTGTCATTTTGTATGTACATTTCTGAACATCTGGCCTTTTAAATGCCAAAAAAGCAGGGGCAGCTGTTTTTAAGTATTCTTATAGTATACTGTCTTTTTGTTCTTGAAAGACTTTTTTTTTTTAAATTTAACGTACAGTATTTACAGTGATCCTGGAACTATAAGTTCATGGGAATCTACCAACTGTATTGCAGCTAGAATACTTTGTACAAAGAATGTTCCCACAGTATGTCTTTAGGGATGTGTCTGGGGGAAAGCCAACAGTTCTGAAATACTTCATAATGATTCATAGCTCTCCAAAAATTATTTTAGTCTTCTAGATCACAGAATGTGACAATCAAGATTTATTTATTTTTCCATATTTTAGCAGTGTTTGTCAGAGGTCTTTGCCCTACTTTTGAGATGACTTTTGCTGCTTCCCTTTTTTTGCCTGGTTCTGGAATACTTGATTTTTACTTTGGGAATATTTTGACTCTTGGTCTTTCCCTTAGTATTAACAAGAGAAAAGGGATTACAAATTTTATGCTGCTTTCAAAAGCATAGATTTGGGGTTTATTTGCTGCTTAAAGTCATGAATGTGGACAGAAGTAAAGCCAAGCTAGAAACAGGTTTGTTCATCTGCCTTCTCATTCTTTGATGTGATTAAGTCTTCTGTGTTGTTCATTGGTGTTTTGCAGCCTGTACGAGTTTGTCTTTTTACTGAAGGAGATGTAAATACTGATTAAAGGTAGAAATCTGTTGAGGCCTAAATGACTTCCTGATGGACAGCAGTTTGTTACAGCCCTGTATCATACCTCAGCCACACTGAAATTTGACCCACTGGGAAGAAAGGCTGATACCCAATCAGGAGAAAGTGCATAGAGAAAAATTATAGATACACAGCTAAACCAAAGTTGAATATTTTACATTTACTATGAAGTCTCCTTCAAACAATAAGATTCACCTCTTTTTTTGGTTAAAAGGCTGTATTGTGTTGCCACTGACAATTTCTAAACTAGTGTCTTTGTATAACTTTAATTATTCTGTGTAGCCTGCATCTTATCAGAGCTTTAGAACTGGAACTTACACTTAGTTGTCAAAAAACAAAAATAAAATAGCAAGCTCTCAACTCTGAGTTCCAGATGCCTGTTAGATAAACTATATAAATTAAAAATGTTTAGGGGGACATATTTATGTAGAGAATATTCTGGCCACCCACATCTTATACCTACATGTCTACCATAAGCAACTGCACAAGCGAAACACCCATTACAAAATAGAAAAAAAAAAGACTTTCACAAAGTTCTTGTATGCCATAACAAAGACACGTATCACATGTTTTTTCTCTTCCTTTCTAGGTCACCTTTAGCTAACTTCATGCTGCTTTACTCACCAACATCCAAACTGGAGCTGTCATCCCATGACAGCCTGCTTCAGGCTAAAGCTCTTTTTCCTCTGCAAATTGCTACATTTTCCGTTAATAAATTTTCTAAGGTCACACATTAGTGATGAAAATACATGCATGTTTGCAGTAACCAGCAGTGGTGCAGCAGTGCTTTAGAAGAGCACAGGCTATCAGCACATTGGAGTTGGTGGCAGCCTATGCCACTATGTGGAGTGGTGGTACATGGAACTACAGCCTGCTAGAAATAGCAGAAGTTGATGCCTTGTTTGGTGATATTGGCTTAGAATTAACATCTCTCATATATATCTAGTCCAGGTTGGCATTCCTCTCTGGGATCATGTCCTAATCTCGCTCTGAGCACCTTCAGTATGTCAGCAGCTCAAAGGAGTGCACTGTTATTGTTCTAAGGCAGCGCAAGCTTAGCTTGCCTACAAATTGGTAAAAAATTGGTAAAAAAAAAAAAAGGTGAGCCTGCCTTCACAGCAAAAGGTGGAACAACCTGTACTTGATGTTCTCTTTTCTTATCCTTCCTTAGTTCATCTCTGCACATGTAAGACTTTTTGCCTTGTCATTTAGGTCTGTGTCCACACAGTGTGAAAGAAAAGATGGTGTGCAAACTGATAAGGGACCAAAGAAAAAAACCTTAACTACCATTTGTAGTGGTGGAAGATCAATCTATTTATAGGTTTATATAATGGAATGGCTCCTGTGATACAGGTATGAAATTGGCTAACAAAATCTTGAATTTGCATAGTTTAAGCTTCTTTGTTGTTGAAGACTCCCCTGACTGTCTCCAATGCCCAAAACAGAGAGGCAGTCAAAGCATGAGGACATCCCCTTTATCATAGAATCATAGAACCAATTAGGTTAGAAAAGACCTCTGAGATCTTCGAGTCCAACTTTTGACCAAATATCAACATGTCAACTAGACCATGACACTAAGTGCCATGTCTAGTCTTTTCTTAAATGGCTCCATGGATGGTGACTTCATCACCTCCTGAGCAGTCCATTCCAATGTTTAATCAGCCTTTCTCTGAAGAAAATCCTCCTAACGTCCAACCTGAACCTCCACTGGCACAGCTTGAGGCTATATCTGCTCATCCTGTTACTAGCTGCCTGGGAGAAGAGGCCAAACCCCTACTTTGCAACAACCTCCTTTCAGGCAGTTGTAGAGAGTGATAAGGTCTCCCCTGAGCCTCTTTTTCTCCAGGCTAAACAACCCCAGCTCCCTCAGCTGCTCCTCATAGGACTTACCCTCTAGACCTTTCACCAGCTTTGTTGCCCTTCTCTTGACTTGGTACAGCACCTCAATGTCTTTCTTGTAGTGAGGGGTCCAGAACTGGAGACTGCACTCGAGGTGCACCCTCAGCATTGCTGAGTACTCAAATCAGTTTGAGTCTGTAAATGTTTAACTTGGTGTTGCGTGCAGCTGATTTGGTGTTTTTGGATCCTACTTGGTTTTATACTGATCACTCCAGATTTGTTGGGCCTAAGGTAAATCACAGGGTCATAGACTCACATAATGGTGTAGGTTGGGAGGGACCTTAAAGATCCCCTTGTTCCAGCCCCCCTCTCGTGGACAGGAACACATTCCACTAGACCAGGTTGCTCAGAGCCCCATCCAATCTGTTCTTGAACACTTCTACGAATGGGGCATCCACAACTTCCCTGGGCTACCTGTGCCAGTGCCAAGATGAAAGACTTCTGAAGTGTAATCCATTACATGCTGCAAAACCATGGGATATATATACAGTTTGGAAGTGTCTTCAGTCTAATTTTCTTTAACTGAGCAGGCTAAGTGTTCAGTGGATTCAAGCAAACAGAAAGAAAACTCACAGAGTGGCAATACATCCAAAGACACCCCAGAATAAGGGCCCTTTTCGAAACTATTGCATTTGTCCACCAAAAAACTCTTAGAGCATTTAAGAGGAAGATTCCTGTTGCTGGTCCTCTGAAGTACTGTTTTAGAAAGGAAAGGCAGGGATTGCACGTGATGCTTGTGAGCTTCAAAGCTCTCTGTCTTCCTTGAAGGACAGATAACAAAATCATCCAAATTCTCTGCATTATTCTGGTCTCTCTGCTCCCTAGTTTGGAGCCAAACGTATGATGATTGGTTGTGGGCAACATCCTTCAAGCTGGCAGATCAGGAATTTTGGCTGTCAGTTCATCAGCCCTGTTTTTTCTGCTGTTTCTAAAGACTGCCTACGATATTGCTCTTGTGCTGATGTTTGAGTGGGCTCAGCCTTTTTTTTATAGTTCCAACCAGGAAAGCCATCAGGCACTCCAAACAGCTATGAACCTGAGCCAAACGCAGACAAATTAAGGAGTGAGAGAAGAAGAGTTACATCTGCCAGGTCAAGCTGGGTGCAAAACAGCACTGAAGCTGCTGAAATGGAAGAGGAATTTCACCATGTTGAACTTCTCATGAGAAAACAGCACTCTCTTCCTTGTTCTTCTCCTAAGGTCTGTGTGAGTCAGCCCAAATGGTATGTGGTTTACAGTACTGAGGAAAAAAAAAAACAAACCGAGAATCCCAAGGAGATAAAGATGCTTATTATAGAGCCCTTGTACTGCTAAGCTGTGTTTTCTCCTTGGGGCAAAATGTTAACAAGTGGCAGAGGTCAGCGTGAACAGCAATTTAAAAGCATTATTCTCTTACCTGAAGAAAGACTTTGAAAAACTGACTTCATCAAAAATCCATTTCCTTTCAAGTATTTTACTACTACATTATTGATACTGCTTCCTTTTCAGAGTATCATTTACAAATAAATATAATCCTTTCCTTTCTTCTTAATTAGTATGTGCCAGCTCAGGGGCTCTTCTGAATGCTGGGTACAATCTGTGGAAAGAGTTGGGCATGTAGATTGCTTGGGTTTTTTTTTAGTGGAAAAAGTCAGAATGTGTACTCCAACTCAGTTCATGCTTGTGCACTAGACATGCATGTGTGCACATCCTTACAGGATTTGCTCTGCTTGCTTTCTTAGCACAACACTGACTCAAAGCTTATTATCTTACCTTGGAGTTTCACTGGTGCAAGCTCATTTAAATACAGTTATTGCTCTCAGGAAAGTCAAGAGAGATCATCTGATAGTTACTGCTAAAGGGATAGTCACCAACCAGCCAAATGTCATCCATTTGATGCCCTAAGTGGTAAGTCAGTGGCAAGGTGATGAGTAGCCCTGTAACTACTCTGTTAACCACTCAACCTGGGTAACACCAGCTTAGTTAGCTGCATCTTTTCCTTAAGGTCTGCCATTCCTCAAGGCTGAGGAGAATTGAGAATCAGTGAATCAAACCCATGAAATGAGATTGACTGGGTCCCCTTTTGTGTGACCTGTTTTGCTTCCCTTGTGTTCTGCATTTCTGCTAACAAAGCTGGAAACCAGATGCAAAATGGGATGCTATTTTTGCTGTTCCCCTGGGATGGTAATAATAGTTATATGGAGTAAATTACAAGGGGTTTTGCTCTTGCTGTTATGGGAGTAAGACTGAACTGTGTGTTCAAAAGTGAGCATCCATATAGGTTCTTCTGTTATTTTCTCAGCTCCTGAGTACTTTTGTTTCCCCTTTAATGCCATGCCAATTACTGCTAGGATTATATAAAACACATAGTTATGTTAAAATCTTCAAAGAAATTTTCTGAAGTGAATTTCTCTTTCCCTGAACAATCCCAGAGAAGCAATGTGGTGGATTTAAGAATCAGTAGGGTTGGGAATCCTGAGACAATGTAGACCTTGAATTTAACCCTAGATGGAAAAGACCAAAATGTCGAAAGTCTCATTGAAAGATGTAGAGAGAAGTGCCTTCAGAGGTGAATCAGCCCAAATCTTTCTGGCATAACAGTAAGAAAAAATTCCATTCCCTGTATTTCTTCTAAGCATATGTAATGCAATACACATTTTTCTGGTTAAAAATATTAACCTTCACATAATTAATATAAGTAGAGTCAATGAGGCTCTTTCTATGAAATAAAACAGCATCAGTTAAAGGCATTCTTCATAACCATACTATTTCTGAGGCTGACCATAGTTTTATATGCAGAAGTTTGGAAGTTTATACTTAATAGAAGCATGGAGTGAGCTCCCATGAAGTAGGATACAAGATGGCTGAAGGCACAATAACTTCAGGAATCTTTGATCCTTTGTCCATAAACAAAAATGCCTATATCAGATTCTTCTCTTTAAAAAGATCATATTTTTCTCCTGGAAATTACAATGATTATGTGAGTAGAGTTGAAATTATCTTCCAAACAACTGCTATCAAATCAGTCTCAAAGCTATTTTATCTAAAGTTATATAAATAGCCATTTCAGGGATATAAGATGACTAATAAAGATGACATAGCAAATTCCCCTTTCATTATAACCAGGGAGGTGAATGGGGCTAGGGGGGATCATGAGGAGGGGTGGGGGCGGGGCAGAGCAGGTCTGATCCAGCTTGAATTCTCCAGAATCTCTTAAGAAAACAACATCTATGTGTTTGAGGTAGTTTGAATTTATGTCCAGATGCTTTAGATAGGAAATCTGCACATGGTTCTGATATTTGTCTTAGAACGTATTTCAGCCTAAAAAATTTGAAGGCCAAATTATTTGCTTTTGTTAGTCCTGGTAGACCTGTGCATCTTCCTTCAGGCCAGTTTTCTGTCTCCAGCAGTGTCTCTTTCAAACCATAACAACAGGTCACAGTAGTTGGAATACTTTTATTGAGAGGATGGCATCAAGGTGGTCAATGAAGCAAACATCCATGAAAGTAGACATAGATAAAGGTTTGTTTTTCTATGTGTATTATTTAATACATGTAAGGATCCTTTAATACCTTATGCAAAACTTTTGCAGAGCTTCTAAGGTAAGGCACTCTGGGCTACATCAAGAATTGATCTAAGTCTGTAGACACTATATATGATCCAAGAAGTTGGAAATAGGTTGCAGTAGAGATACAGGCTCTATCCTGTTTCCTACTTTCTTACTCCTCTGCCAATGACAGGATTTTGCTCTAAGCTTGCTGTACTTTTCTGATGTATAGTCACAGCTCATCTGCTTCTCTTCCTCTTTCTTTTAGCCACCATCACAAGTGAAAACTGACCTCTTTGCCTTGTTATGTCCTCTTTCTACTACAGCTTATTATAAGGACAAGATCGGAAGAAGAGGAAGTCTGAATTCATTTACTTACCTTTCCTCAGTCACAACAGACACTGGATGCAGTCCTGTCTCCAAATCAATATTTCTTCAGCAGCTCTGCAACTTGTGTAAGCAACTCTGTCAAGTTGCTCTTGAGATGAATTTGAAGGGAAGAGTGTGCCATCCTAGGCAGTTCTAGAAAGAAATGATTTTCAGGCAGTATTTTCTTGCAGACAATAAAGTAAACTCTGTCTCTGCCCCTTATGTATGTAATTGCTTCAAGCTGCCCTGTCTTGGGTAAACACTGAAGGGGGAGAAATTAGAAATAGTTGCTAGAGTGCGTGAAATTTACGTGGTGAAAATGCAAGTCTGAACATAAACTTGAAAATACAGCTTTCACAGGCAAAATGATGAGAAACTTTTTGAAGAAGAACATTGAAGATTATTGAGGCTTCAAGTACATGCTTCAGCATCTTCCTTGTGTCTGTTGTCTTGCCATGTTTGAGCAATGTTATGTTCTTCCAGAAAAAAAAAATGATGAGTGTAACAGCTGGTCCAAATTATCTTAACTACAGTGTGACTACACATATAAATGTCCCCTATTTCCATTTAGTTACATTGCTTAATGAATGAGTTATTTTAAAACCCCCTAAAAACAGAAAAGAAAGAACTGTGGCATTTGCTCCGCCATTTGTTTCTGTTTACTCACATCACTGGAGCTCAGTTCGCATGACCCACCAGGATCAGGGGCCAGTATATTGAATCAGAGAAGAGAGCTTTGTAGAATTAAACAGGCACTGTATAAAAGACTGTGTTTGATACAGAATAACATAAAAAATTCCTCCTGGAACTAAAGGACTATTGTTTTAGTAATACTAAAAATTAGGACAACTGTACTAGGAAGAATGCCTTTTTTCTTTCAGATAATGGTAACAGAAAATGACCCAACATTTTGGACCTGAGTGACCTTTATCAAAGTCAAAGACTTCTGGCTATAAGGAGTTATCAGGGTAAAATCTGTATGCTCTGCACTGTCCTTGATAAAGGTCACGTGAGACTCAATATCAGACCTTTTTCATCTCCTCAACTTAAGTAAAACACTATTTTATGTACTAAGCTGTCTGGATTCATTTAGTGTTTTAAGGAATTATTTGGGTCCAGCATGCCTAGAGGAGTTTTGTGTTAGTTTATAACGAATGAGATGTTGAGTTTGGAACAGGCAGCACCCTGGAGCACTGCTTTATGCATTAAAGAGTAAAGTCAAGCTGGTTGTCCGCCCCTATTCAGGACTCACCTTGCCCTTTTAGAAGTCAGGTGAGAATAAAGAAGAAAGCTTCAGGAGAAAGTCAGGCATGAACTACAGGGAGTAGTGTGGCATTAATATACAACCAGTGTTTTTTCAGGCTGTCCTCTATAAATAGTTTTCACCAGAGGGCAGTTTTCTCTCATACGTGCTTCTCCTCCTGTGCAGGAACCATTCTTCTTGCCAGGTGTGGCCTCCTCTACCAGCTGATTATTTAGCATTATCAGTGGCTCTGGACAGGACAGCTCAGTACCTGAGAAAGACCCTGAGATTAGGTCAGTTGATTGGAACACAGTGCTAATAATGCCAGGGTTGTGGATTTGATCCGCATAGGGGCAATTCACTTATGAGTTGAACTCGATGATCTTTGTGGGTCCCTTCCAAGTCAGACTGTTCTGTGATTCTATATTCTTTAAGGGACTACAAGAGAGGTGGAGAGCCACTTTTTACAAGGGCACATAGTCACAGGACAAAGGCTAATGGCTTTAAACTGAAAGAAGGCAGGTTTAGATTAGATATTAGGAAGAAATTCTTTCTGTGAGGATGGTAAGGTACCAAAACAGTTTGCCCAGAGAAACTGTGGATGTCCCATCCCTGGAAGTGTTCAAGGCCAGGCTGGATGGGGCTTTGAGCAACCTGGTCTAGTGGAATGTGTCCCTGCCCATGGCAAGGGATTGGAACAAGGTGATCTTTAGGGTCCCTTCCAACGCAAGCTGTTCAGTGATTCTGTGATGAAGAAAACTCAGAAACTGTCAAGATCTTGATGTTCCCTCTGGAGAACTGTGGAGATGGAACCGTGTCAGCACAGGTACTGTAGCAGTAGAAGACTTTCAGCTTAATAATTTGGAAACACCCAGAAAATCTTTTGGGGTAGGCATGATCTCCTGTGCCAGTTAAGACATGCAACTTCAGATGAATGATAGGGCAGGAAAACCGCAACTATGGAAAGAGCAGGAAAGGGGAAGTTCTTGCCTAGTCCTTCCATGTAAATTTCCTGCAGCATTTTGCAGTCAGTGTGGGAAGAAGGCTTTACTTTGCTCTGGCAGGCAAGTTCCTGCTAACAGACATATTTATGCCATTGGAAGTTTTATTTTTACTGATGGCCTCTGCAGTCAGCCATCCTTTACCCCCTTTTCCTTTTTTCCCACTGATTACTGAATAACTTTGTCCTCAGCAGAGATTCAGGCTCGATGGGGGATATAAGGTTAATGTGGTAATTATTTTGATCAACCAAGCATGCTTAATCTGGATTTGCAAGATGTCAGGATGTCTGTCTTATGCACTTCATTTCATCCAAGCCTGAAATTTGGCTCATTTGCTACTTGACTTTAGGAATGTACCTGGCAGTTCTCTTATCCTAATGTGTGAAGTGAGTTCTCGGTTAGAATCTGTAACATAATTGTGGAATATCCATGAATAAGATCTCTAGTTGGGTGTAAACTCTTCCTGAAAGTAATAAAACAATGCAATCTAGGAAAGTCAGAATGAATTTTGAGTGTTAGTAGCTTGGTTTGAAAAAATGCTTGTCTTAACCATACTTTATGTAGCTTTCCATTTTCCCCCCAATGTGTCTCTCTGTTTCTATTGTTATTGAAGTCTACTGAACTTTAAAAATAGAATTAGGACCTACATGACAATTCAGTTATAAAATTCTTAATGTTGAAGCCAGAATTATCAAAGTTGGTTGTCACTAGTCTAATTCAGTTCCAATTTAATCAATGTTACTGGCTAGTTTTGGCTCCAGTCAGGTTAGTAATGGACTAGTACAAGCTGCATTTGAAAATACTGTCCTGAAAGAATAATATAGATTTATTCTAGGGAATAAATAGAATCTTGCTTCAAAAAAAAGAAACGTTGCAGTGCAAGTCATTCACTCAGATCCATCCCTTCTGTTGCTAAATAAGACAAGTATAGGTAACAGCACACTCATGGTTTTAGATTTAGTTTCCATTCACCTACCTTTGAAATAATGGCATTGAGTATGTTGAGACAAGATAAGATAAAACTTACATATTTTAAACAGTATTTGTGCTTGGAGAAAATTTGCTATTTCTTTTGGAGGAACTACTGACCTGTCCACATGTAGTTTGGCTATATCAACTAAGATAAGAGGCCTGGACTTACATTTACTATCTAAACAGATTGCACAAACTAGATTGTGGAAGGCTTTTTTGTTATAAAAAATAACATACTATACAAGCTTCCTTTTCCCTCTTGGAACAGGATGTGACCTCCTCCTTTCACTCTCCATTAAAGACAGCCTTTTTGAGGAAAGCAGTGAGCCTGGAAATTTGTCACTCTCTGGGACAGAAATCTTGTTTGGGAATTGGACTGAGATCATCTAACCCTGAGGCACAGGCTGGCTGAACCACTGCAAAAACACGTGTTGGGCTTTGTGAATATAAGGGGGGATTTTTGTTACATAAAACAGCTCCATGGCAGTGTTTTGTGAGATATCAAAGGAAGCTACTATATGACAAGTAACTTGCTCAAAAAAAAAAAAAAAAAAGGAAAGAAAAGGTTATACAAAAGACCTTTTTGTAGCTCCCAGGGCAGCTCTGCATCAGGATGCTTCTACCACAGAAAGTTGTTCTGTAATAACACAAGAGAAAGAACATTGATTCTCTTTTAATTATGTGGTTGAAAATGATTTTAAGGTAATTTAAAATTGTCTAATATTTTACTATTTGCATGCACTGGTTCTGACTGGTTGCCTAAAATTCACAAGAATGTCTCAAATACAAATGTTTAATAATGTCCTGTGTTGTCTGTTCCATATTTCAAAACACCAAAGCAACAACATTTACAGAATTGCAAATAACACAATCAGATATCACTGTATGCTTCCCACTTTAGGAATAGATAAGTAATGTAAAGAATATATTTTCAATTTACTGTTTTCAGATATGATATAAAAGTTAGCTTTTCATTGTCACCAAGAAACATATTAACAGAGAAATTATATTTAATAATGAAAAGAAAGATTATTTTTTTCCAAGTGTATGGTCTGCATTTTAAGGTAAAGTGCCAAACTTAGTTGCATTTCTGGCATTTAAGGATGGGTTTTTTGGAATATCTATGTGATGGCCAGCTTTATTTTTACTAAAGACAGTAAATCTTTGTTATTGATAAGTCAGCACAGTCAAGTAGAGCTGAATGTTTTTGGCAATTTCACTTATTCAATGTGTCTTAAATTAATTTACTGTGTCCTACTGCATCCTAATTTAGTAACTGTTTCACACTTATGCAAGTTTGAGTATTTTTATTTCCTTAAGTATTTATTTTCATAAGTATTTGCAGTAGCTTTAAATCTCTTTCTCTTGGTGTCTCTATCCCATTCAAAAAATAAGACTATTTCTCCTAGATGACCTAGGTATTTCATGACACACAATTTCCCATCCCTCACTTTTCCCTGTTTCAAAAATGCCATCTATTTGCTGAATCCATTTTGGTTGCAACTATTTTTCAAAAATGTTTTCATTATGAGCCTCAGTTCTTCAAATATATAAAACTATATATAAAACTATAACAATACTTCAAATGGTAAACACATGACAGGACAAGCCATATTCTTACTGTCTTAAAGTATAAAAGAATGGTTTGTTAGTATCTGAAACTTCAGTCACAATTTAATTTCTGAAGGTAATGCCTTATTCAGTAAGCCTTTAAAACTGTCTGACTGGTGTTTTTATGCTGAAATCCAAAGTGCATTTGGGTCCCTGGAGAGGCTCCCAAGTCCATCAGCAGCATTTGGATGATGACCAAAGAACAATGTGCGGTCAGGTGGGATGCTCTGCCAGAGTGGAACAAGGCAATAGTCTCCAGAACAGGATGAATTGGCCAGTCAAGTCTGTAAAGAATTCTTTAATAATATTACTTTTGGCTGAGTCTCAGTCACCTCCTCTTTCTTCCTTTTTCATAGTACTCATTTTGGCAGACCTCAGTAAATTCTTGGCTCTCACAAAGTTTCTTAATGTGTCACATCTAAAAAAAACTTTTGAAAGAACGAGCTGCCCCAGAAAGAATTTAGAGCCTCCATTTGTCTTCAGACACATATTCGAACTCTGAAGCAATTAAACAGGATGGAGGACAGAAACTAAATAGCAGTGTCAATAAGAGGGAAAAGGATCTTTGGAAAATAATGTCCCATTCTAAAGGAGGCTCGATATGATTTCTCTATGAAAGATAATTTATTTCAATAAAATTTAATTTATTTCTCTTTATTTATTAAAAGTATTTAGAAAGGAATATTGATCAAGAAGGTTAAAGTGTCAGTTTTTGTAATTTCAAACAACTCCTGTTGCTGAAATACCTACAGGTGTAATAGCATATCAAAATGAAGAAAAATGGGTTCTTAGATGCACTTAAATATATAGGGAATAATGACTGTTTGCAGCAAAGGAGATCAGTGTAAGTATATCCTATTGGATTTTTAGTGTTCTACAATGTGTAGAAAACTTTCACTCACATGTAGTCCAGTGCACTATGAGTGAGATAAAGAAATTCAAACTTCACCAAAAATAGTGGATTTTTTTCTGTTGAAAACCATCTTGAAATATTGATGGTATAATTTGTCAAAGGAGCATCACATAGGTGGACTCCACATCTGGGCCCTGATACAGTGTTTTTAAGCGTGTGCTTAACTACATGCTCATCAATAGCTTCTACTAGACTTGTTATTGTCACTCACACAGTGATACCTATCAGTGCCTTAAGTCCTTGGTTATAGCAAGGTAAAAACATTCATCCACATTTAATGACTTTGGGAAGTCTCTCTCTATTTTTAAACTTCACAGAATCTTTAGACTTCAAAGATTAAGGCTGTTATAAGCGGGTACTAATCAAATGCCTGTTCCTGACAGTGTTATCTGCTGTTGGCATTAAGCACAGCAGTAATAGCTCTGTTGGTGTTTTCAGCCAGTATCTGAGTTAGAAAAAAAACATACTAAAAAGCCTCTGACATTAATTGCCTATTTTTTATATTGGTCTGTGGGACAGACATGGATTTTTTTTTTAAAAATGTACCTGTTATTTAAATGTATGATCTGTGTATGAGGAGACCTTAAGATACTAATAGGCTTTAAAAATGTATTATTCTACCATACATTACAAATGGAGTAGCCCATTTTGAAGAGTTCCTAAAGTGCTATTCATTTTAATGTGTGCAAGTAAGTAATTAAAAATGCAATGTAATAGATGACTCAGATTTAATGCGTTTGCAATGGATTTAAATTATCTAGAATGCCAAGAACCACAAAGCTGTATCCCAGAAGTGTCAATTCAACTTATTAATTTTTCTGAGCTACAGATGTGTGTGAAAGTATATCTCTTAAGATTACAGACAATGCAGAAAATTTTGTTTGATTTCTTAAATACTGGGGTTTTTATTACCCTGTGGAGAGATAAGTTTCTTAAACTTTCATTATTTTTCTTAGGCAATCTAGTAAACTGAGTAATATCTCATTGGGGTTTTTTTTACTGTGTGTGTAGTACAAAGCAAAAACAATTTTTGCTTCATGGCTTAGCAATAACTGAATTCAAGGCTGTCAAAATGTTGCTTTTCAGAATCAAAGTTGCTTGATAAACATTGCTGTGTGATTTCGATGCTTCTTCTAATGAAAGAATTAAATATAAATGTTTTATTTCCTTTTGACGCCTTAAATTATAATTATTAAATACTACATCAGGGGGAAAATGGACAAAAGTGGGTATTCGTAAGTAAAATTTCTGTGTGTGTAGTGTAACAGCATGGACTATAAAAGTAAATTGGAAATTTATTTACAAATGTAATTCCATGTTTCTGTAATTGCAAGCTCGTTTGTCCTAAGGAGGATTATCTTCCCCTTTTGATATAGGGATAATGCTCTAGTATCTGTGTTCTGTTTTGAGATAAATCTTTATTCCTAACCTTACTTGTGTTATTGGCCAGTAAATACCAGTTTTGTTCTTGCACTAACAGCCACCTCTCTATGATGCTTCCCTGTGTTCATAGGAAATTTTCTGAGGTTATTGCTGAGCATAGTATCTATGGTAAGCCAGACAAAATATTTTATTTAGTATTCAGAAGTAGATTCACCACCCAAATTAACCTCAAGCTTTGATCTTTGTTAGACTGTAAGACATCTTACTGAAAAAGCTTTGTTTCAATATCTTCTTTAATGTGCCCCATCCCTGGAAGACTAAGGCCAGGTTGGAAGATGTTTTGAGCAACCTATTCTAGTAAAAGGTGTTCCTGCAGGGGCCTTGAAACTAGATGGTCTTTAAGGTCCCTTCCAACCCAAACCATTCTTCAGTTCCATGATTTGTTACAAGAAACACAGAGCATTGCAGGCAGGGGCACAGTATTTCTTAAACAACATAGATATTCTCTCTATTTTGTGAAAATACATTTCTTGAGACAGCAAAACTACATTTAGCTTCCCCAGCTGATAAATATCTGTATATTTCTGTTATTTCTAGCTGAAAAATTCACGGTATGAACAAGGAACTGTTACTAGTCCCTAACTGCCTGACCTCGTGGTTTTCTCTACAACATTTCATCACTTTTTTTTATAAATTCACATCTCAAAATGCTCCTTTTACTTTGTATAATGCTCCTTCTTGAATTTACAGTGCATCTTGCAGGAAATTTATCATCATATTTCTACTTTTTCTGTCAAGATGATTAATGATTGTTCATGAGAGTGATCCTTGAAGAACCATATCAGAAGACAGCCCTCTAACCCCAGTTTTTAAGACAACATTTATCTCCACTTCACCCACTTGCTTACCCATCTTACAATTCTACCTGTTCTACATATTTCCTAAACTGATATTTTCCTACGTGCCCTAGTGCTTAATTCTTCATAGAGATTCAATGCCATTTTCTTTTAATAGAAAATAAACTTTGTAAAAACTTAAACCTGGCCAATCATTTTATTTTGCACCCACCTTTGCTCATTGTCAGACCATTAGTATATTTTTGCAGTTGCCTAATAAACTCATATTAGAATGAATCCACTAAGATTAGTCAATTGAAGGTCTTTTAGCCAGAGGGCTAGGACAACTCTTTCTAAAAACTATGCAGAAGAATTTAATTCTCTCCAGAGTTATCTGTTGCATGTAGATGTTTAAGGGTAAGAGAAACTCATACAGCATAGGTTAGAATATCTACATACTGGTGTGAAAAACTGGAAAAAGTTATTAAAAAGTTATTACTGGTTCAAAACAACTCAGGGGGTGGGGGGGAGGGGAAAGATCAATTTCTGCCAAGGTGGAATGGTGCTTTGCCCCATATTTGACCTTCCTGAGAGCCTCCGTTGCAGCTGTCACACTTGGAGCACTGCCCCACCACACTCCCTGGAGCCCCAAAGCCAGCCCCAGAAAGGCTGGGAGACTGAAAGCCCTACCCTGGGGCAGACTGGCCACAGGAGTCCAGAGCAAGTAAACCAACACTATGAGGCTCTTGGACCTCTTGGAGCTGATCCTATGCTGACTCTAAATTATAATTCTCATTTCTCTCTCTCTTTCTTTATTTTTTCCTCTTCTCCTAATGTCCTCTTCTTGATATTTGGGTAATTTAAACCTGGATGGGTTGGAATTTGCTAAGTCAATGCATTGTGAAATGCTTTATGTTGATTGAATGCTTGTTTTAAACTTTTGCCAAGTTCCCTTATTTTCCAAAGATTGCCAGTAAAAGTGTGTTATTTTGACCCCATGAAAAGCCTCGTAGTGCTTTTCCCATGTGCTGCCTCAAGGTATGAAAAAGTGAAGGCCCTTTTAATAAATCTGTTGGGCACGTTTTGGGGCCTTGTAACTTTTTGGTGCAAAACCCCTTTGATGAGTTTGTGAGAAGGCCTTGGAGTCTTAACATTCTTAATTTAATGAACTACAGATACCTTGTGTCTTTGATAGCAGATTCTTTTCATCGATGAAAAGGGACTGAAGTCCTCAAATTGACCAGCAAGTGGTCCAAAACCTTTATTTGTAAATGGTTTTCAGACAGGAGAGTGTATTTGTAAAATTTCTTCAACTGAATGAACGGAAAAAAGGGACCTGTGTCACTTGTTTGGAAACAACTTGGTCCTGCTTCCAATGTCAAAACACCAACTGATTTCAAGTGGGAACAAGATTGGATTATATGGTATTTGTGGTAGGAAATTTCTTTATGGTTTTTACATTCCCTTATGTTACAAATGTCATAAATGTCATAAATGCAACTGCCCCTTTCCCCAAGTCCAAATGTAAAAGAAAATCTCCTATTTCTCAAATGAATTCTTCCATTTTATGAACTTGTTCTCCTGATTCAAAATCTACGTTTCTTTTACTGGTTTTGATAATTTGCAAAGACTGGAAAGAAAGTTCCAAGAACAGTTAGCAACTACCCACATGAAGACAGCAAAATTCAGAATGTGCCCTTCCTTCTCAGTTTCCCTTTCTTTCTGTAAGGAGTTGCTGGAATGCAAGGAATTTAGCATTGTAGGCTGGTTGATGTTATCATCATACCCTTCAGGATAACTCCACTCTTCACAGTCTTTCTCTGGTCTACTGAAACTTCCACAAAATCTGTATGAAAAACTGTTTCTGATCTGAAAGTGTTTGTCTGGAGACTGGGAAAACTGCTGCAAGGGAAAGAGGGGTCAAAATATATTTTTTAAGGTTTTTACATTTTATTCTCAGAATCACATAATAAATAATAGCTTAATATCAAATAGGATGTAGATATTGTGAAATATGGAACACATTTGAGATTGGTTTTCAAGAAAGTAGCCAGAATCAGGAATTAAATGTACAAGTCTTAGGGATAATCTTATATACTGGTAATGAAGACTTTTGAGATGCTACTGGGTTGCTGCATGTTATTCACTGCATACCTTTCTCAATTAATTTGGAGACAAGATTATGGATAAATTGTGGAGTGTCTCTCTGTAGAGATATTCAAAACCTGGAGAGAGTCCTGGTGACCTGCTCTAGCTGATCCTGCTTATCACAGACTCATAGAATCATCAAGGTTGGAAGAGGCCTTTAAGATCATCCAGTCCAAATGTCAATCTAGCACTACCATTGTAACCCCTACACCATATCACCCAGTGCCAGATGCAGACATCTCTTAGACATCTTCAGGGATGATGACTCCACCACCTCCCTTGGTAACCTATTCCAATTCCTGACTGCTCTAACTGTGAAGAATTTTTTTCTAATATGTATTCTAACTCTCCCCTGTCTCAGCTTAAGGCCATTTCTTCTGGTCCTCTCGCTGCAGGCACAGTAGAAGAAACTGAACCTCACTTCACTACAAACTCCTCTCAGGGCATTGTAGAGAGCGTTGAGGTCCACCCTGAGCTTCCTCTTCTTGAGACTAAACAACCTCACTCCCTCAGCACTTCCTCATAAGATGTATTTTCTAAACCTTTCACAACCCTTCTCTGGACACATTCTTTTACCCCAATGTCCTTTTTAAAGTGAGGGGCCCAGAACTGGACACAGCATTCGAGGTGTGGCCTCACCTGTACTGAGTACAGGGGGACAATAACTTCCCTGGTCCTGCTGGACACACTGTTTTTGATACAAGCCAAGATGCTACTGGCCTTCTTGGCCACCTGGACACACTGCTGGCTCATGTTCAGCTGGCTGCCAACTGGCACTCCCAAGTCCCTTTCTGCTAAAGAGCTCTCAAGCCACTCCTCCCCCAGCCTGTAGTGCTGCATGGAGTTACTGAGACCCAAGTGCAGGACCTGACAGTTCACCTATTAAACCTCAGGAAATTTATCCTCAGCCAACTGACTGAGTCTGTCCAGGTATCTCTGCAGGTCCTTCCTATCCTCAAGCAGATCAACACTTAGTGTTTTTTGCAAATTTACTAAGGGTGCGCTCAATCCCCACTGATCCTTGTTAGTAAAGATGTTAAACAGGACCACCCCAAAACTGGGCACTAGAGAACACCTCTAGCAACCAGCCACCAACTGAATTTAGCACCTTTCACCACAACTCTCTGGGCCTGGCTGTCCAGCCATTTTTTTTAACCCATTGAAGAGTCCACCCATTCAAGCCAAGAGCAGCCAGTTTATCCAGGAAGATGCTGTGGGAAAGGGTGTCAAATGCTTTACTGAAGTCTAGATAGACCCTAGATAGATCACATCCCCAGCCTTCCCCTCATCAACTGAGCAGGTCACTTTGTCATAGATGGAGATCAGGTTGGTCAAGTAGGACCTTCCTTTCACAGTTCTGTGTTGGCCGGGCTTGATCCACTGGTTGTCCTGCATGTGCCAGGTAATGGCACTCAAGATGATTTCTTCCCTAGCCTTGCCTGGAACTCAGGTTATCTTGACAGGCCTGTGTCATCCTAGATCATCCTACTGAAACTTCTTGCAGATGGGTTTACATTTGTTAATTTCCAGTCAGCTGGACTGTCTTGACTTAACCAGGACTGCTGGCAGATTATTGAGAGTGGTTTGGCAAGTTCTTTTGCTGCTTCCCTCGTTACTCTGGGGTAGAATGCATCAGCGTCCATAGACTTGTGAGCATCTAATTGTCACAGCAGAACCCTAATCCCTTCTGCTTGAGTAGAAACATTGGACTAGAGGACCTCAGGAGTTCCTGTCCAACTTCAGTGATTTTATGATATTATTGGTAATCAACAAATACGACCCTTTGTTGCAAGAAAATGACCTCATAACCTCTTTATCTGGCCAATATCTAAGCCTCTATACCAGTGCATCTTGATTTCCAAAATTAAAATCCAATTCTGAACTCAGCACTTTTGCTAGGGCCTGTTGCATTGTTGATATTTTTAAAATACTGCCATTGATGATATTCAACAAGATCAGGCAATATATGCTATTTAATGAACTACCAAGGCAGATGTGGACTTGAGAAAGACCAGGTTTTTGTGTATGGGCTGGCAGATCCAAATGCTGCTTGGTGGTATCTGCACTGTAGTTGGTTAGGGATATGCTGTTTTTAAGTTCAGAGTTTGGAAAGGCAATTTCTCTCTCCTGAGAATCAAAGGTAGAAAAGAAGACACAGTGATTTGAGGCCTACCTGGAGCTGTATCTGGCAAACATCACAACTTTGGGGCTATGAGTACTCTGAGTTTGGTTTACAGGGATAGTGACTGATGGACGAGTAAAAAATGAAATGGTGTCAGTCATTTTGCAAAAAAAACCCAAACCAAACCAATTCACAAAACCTAAAACTTTCTTAACTTGGCTTTGTTTGTTTGTTTTTTCATTGTTTTTGTTTCAGTACTCTGCTGAAAGCACTTTATTCAGAATCATGCTGTTAGAACATACTTCAGTAGTTCTTTTTCTACTTAGCCCATATCTCCTTTTGCTCTATCTACTTATTTTCTCCATGGTATTAGCTATTTTTTTGACACACAAGTGCTGTGTAATGTATATTATCCATCTCAACCTTACTCAGAAAAAGTGGAATTTTGATCTGAAGAGAGAAGGAGGTTTTGAAACCAAGTCCTATGGAATCAATCTCTTAAGGGATTTTGAATCCCAGCAAGTTTTTCTGAAATAAAACTTTCACTCATTTCAACACGAGTTTTCATTTCATATGTTCTGCAAAATGCCTTATTCAATTCAAATCAGTAAATTAACTACAGCCATATACTATTATCTGATATTATAGGAAGCGCTCAAACATAACCTACTCTTTTACACAGGTTTATCAAATGTTTAATTTTATGAAAGAAGCCAGAGGATTACTGGACTTTTTGACATACCACTTATATTTCTGGAGTGACTCCTGCTTCTCTGAATCAACTTCCAAAGAGAGACAGAATTATGTTGAAGTGAGGAGGAGTGCAGTAGGTAAAGCTTCAACTTGATGTGCAGTTTCAGTTCCAAGTGTCCTCAAGACTAAGGGTTATGATAACTTGTAGAGATCATGTAAATGACTGTTATATATCTTTTTTTACATGTGTGATGCAGAACCTACTGTGTGTTTCAAGGAAATCAATTCACAGCTTTTAGTAAAGTGTCAAGTAAAGGGCCTAAAAGATTATGTGTAAATTAATGCATATAAGAGGTCTTCCTCTCTGTCCCACAGTTAATTGCTTATCAGGGCCTCTGCTAATACTGGCATGAAACCTTGTTAGTGAACATATTTTAAGTACTCTACATTTGCAGCACAGAAAATAATGGTTTTAGTTTGTTTTCATTTTCTGACAGGACGTTTTCTAATTAAGGGCATGAGATACATGAGAAAATGATGATCCTATAGATTGCAAGTTGAAAACTCAGCTATTTTTCTTTTAGCAGAACTGTAGCACAACTCTGTAAACAACCTCAGTGGAAACACAAGTGGAAACCAGGGCACTTCTCAAATAATATGCTTCAGTTCAGTTCCCCCCACCTCCCCCCACTCCCTTTCCCTTTGCCCAGCCTGTACTTTGACAGATAACTAACTGTGTCAAGCACACTCCTGTGGTGTGGAAGTGCAGGTCTGAGATTTTGTGAAGAATTTTGCTTCACTATCTAAGTGTTCAAGTCATTAAGGGAGGAAATATGACTTGTTATCATTTCAGTTTTCCTTGCATTAATTCCTATGGGCTGGCAATGCTTACATCATGCTGTGCTGAGAACAGTCTCCAGGAACTAATCTCTCACCACCTACATGCGGCTCACAAGCTGCTCAACACTTCCCATTTCAAAGCACCTTCAGACTTCATTTCCACACTTCTCCTGGAGTTTGGCTTGCTCTGTGACTAAATGTCCTTTGAGAGTAAGGCAGGATTTGCACTAATTGTTCCCTGAAGTGGTTTAAGGCTACAGTGTGAGAGACTGAAAGCTGCAAGACAGACAGAAAACTGAGAAATAGTGTTGGCTCTTGAGAAAATGCAAAGCTTGAAAGAGGAAAACCGAAAGTAGGGACTCAAAGTGCCCTACTGTCTGTATCCCTAAGTAAAATGGCACAGGATTTTACCTCAACTTCCAGAAAAAGAAAAAAAAAAGTACATCTGACCATAAGCTACATAGTTTACACAGGGGTTGCAAATTAGTTCTGAGGAAGTGAGCTCCAGATTCAGGGAGCAGAGTGGTATTAGTGTACTGTTAACAAGCAAGCTGATAAAAGCAGATATGTCAGCACAGTACAATGTCTCTCTTGGCTGTGGTGTTCTGGATCCTACTTTTCTACCTTTCATGTGCACCCAACTCCTTAGGTTTGAGCCAAATCAGCAGTTACTGATGTATAGGAAAGCATGCCTTGCTGTGATATACTCAGGAAAAAACACTTTTGTTTATCTTGTAGGTCAATACATTTCCATAAGCAGGTTTGGCAGGCATCTGACATCCATAGAGGTTTCTTCAAAAGCAGACCACTGTCATCTGACAAACTTACACATTAGGAAAGGTTGGTTTGATTCTAAATTATTTTTATATATAATAAAATATAATATATATTAATAATTCAGTTAATAACAGACACAAATATTGGGACTTTCTTCATCACTTGATAGACTTTACAGATCAGGCTTATTCTTATCCCTGGAGTAGAAATAATCTATTCTGTTTGCAGTTTCACAGATTATTCTGAGTTGGAAGGGGCCCACAGTGATCATTGAGTCCAAATCTTAGGTGAGTGGCCCACACAGGGATCACACCCATAACCTTGGTGTTACTAGCACCATGCTGTAACCAGCTGAGCTAATCTCAGTTCTTCTGAGACTTCTCCACAGGAAAATTTTGTATCAGGCTTCTTTGAGGAAGCATTGTTAATAGAGCTAATCAAGAATGCACTTCCCTTTACAATGTTTCAAGTCTCTGAAAAGTCCTTTCAGACTCTCAAGTGCTGTCTCAATTGTAAGTCTGTACATGCTTTTCTTCAGTGAGGAATTCGCATTTCAAATTTATTTCTGAGAGGAACTAGGAACTGTCTTATCCCAAGAGGTCAATGGACAGAAGTATCTATCTAGACCAAATTGCTTCTAAAGTTTACTTGATGACAGAAAAGGAATGCCTTGCTATTGAGAGACTTTGAATATCTTCACAACTGCCTCTTCAGTAACCAGTCAGAACTGATGACTCTTTCAGACATCTGACGTCCCAGAAAAATGTCAGTATCTGAAATAAAATTATGGTACTTAGCCCTCAGCCCTATTCTTTCAGAAGCAGAATACTGTATTTCCATTTCTTTAGCATGGAACAACTTGACATTTGCTATATGGGTCTGATGACCTTTGCTCACTAGTATATGAATGTCTAAAGAGTGCACAAACTCAAGAATAGACGCCCATAGAAAGGAATTCAGGACTGACATTGTTAAGATGGATTTAGGTCTTCCTCAGTGCAATACTTACCAGTTATACATATCTTATTTGCTGCTGATAATCAGGGAAAGGCAAGAAACAAGGAAAAGAAGTTTCAGAAAGGAATTGCTCTTACAGAGATAGGACAACACTTCTCCATGACTGAGCACCTGATGTAAATGGACTTTCCCTCCTTACCTGTTTCTCCTTCCAAATATTTTTTCATAATTGTGTTTGAGATGAAGGAGTTTGGGTTTGCAATTTTTTGTTAGACATTTTAACAAATTTCTTTTGTGCTCTCAAAGGCTTTGACCTTCATAAACTTGAAAGACCTTTCATTTATTTTTACACTTTATTTTTTTTTCTTATGCCTTATACCTTTCTTTTTTCTCCGTTTCCTTTGCTTCTCACCTTTAGCTGCTATTCTGTTTTCTTTCTTTCTTTTGCTTCTGCACTCTTAATTGTTGCTTTTGGAAAGCTGAAGTGAAAAAGGAGCTTAAATATTAACTCCAGAGCAACAATAGACAGTAACCACAATATGTCTGAACACCTACCAAGAGCTTATGGAAAGGTTTTCCTTTTTATTTTCTTTATTTTTAACTGGTCTTTAGACAACCCAACAGTGCATTGCTTGTTCCAAGGCAAAATGTCTTGGAGGTGACTTTGGTAAGTGCTGTTAGAAGGCACTGATAGGGCTCTGTAATGCAGTAACACATTAATAATTAGTGAATCTCGATACAATTGGAAAAAAGGTCAACTATGCAATTATTATAGGTTAATTTATGAAACCTGTATAATTCTAAACTGTTTTAACTTCATATCTGTAGCAAGATGCTCTGCCTGGAATGCAGTAAAACAACTCATCCACTCCCTGTTTCACAAAGCCATGAGTGTTGGACTGAGAGGGACTGTCCTGCTGCTTGTGGTGTTGAATTATGCTAAAACCAGTCTGACTCATCAACCCCAAAGCTACACATCCTGATAGTGAGGTAAAGGTGTGGAACTTATTGTAAAGTTCCCTTATCTAAAAATGTTAAGTCAACACAGCTGGCCTGGGGACAGATGACTGACAGTCAATCACTTTATGCTATAAAAGTCCAGTCCCACTTTCAAACAGCAAGTTCTTCCAATATACTCCTTCTTGGAGTGTGTGTGGAGATTCCTCCCTCAGATGGCGATGCCCCTCAAGGTTACTTCTTGAGGCTGAGTGAAAAAGATTTGCCCCCAGTCATTAGTATGCGTGAGTAACATCAATCTCTATGTAATTGCTTCTTTTTTGCTAGCTTTAATGTAATGGCTTTCTTATAGTACATTGTACTATACTATACCATATTATATACCAGTAATTTTAGCTTTTGTATTGTGTAGTAAATAATTCTTCTTAAGATGAAGAATTCATTGTTATATAAATATATCTGATTTGCCATCCTTAATCTTGTAGGACAAAGTTGTACAAAGGTTCAACCACACCTAATTAATTCCTTAGACTTAAACCATTGACAAAGTCTGGGACTAAGATTGGATCCAGCCACACCCAGACTCCTCTCTGAGAAGGACTTTAGAAAGCAAGAGGATCCTTTCTGCACCTCATGACTCAATGGGAGGGCTTCTCTAAGAAACTGTGACTGAAGCTCCCACTCATCTCTTGACTGTATCTTATACTTTTAAGCACTTAAAGTAATGTGACAATACTAGCAGAAAACTAAAATATTGTCTTCTTTTGATTTTTTTTTAAATTATAAGTAGAAAATAGGTAAACTGACATTATATCAGAGGGACTCAAATTACACTGATCCTGTAGGACCGTTAATGCTTTCTGCCACTGAGTGCTCAGATTTCTGAGGCAGGCACTCATGTTCTTGCAGGACTGACCACTAAATGAATATTTCCTTAGGCTAGTTCAGCTTATGCTGGACTCTTATGATAAATAACATGCTTAGCTTGAGGCGAAAGTAAAGGAAATGAGCTTGTTTAGATAAATTTTGGTATTTCACACCCACTTTACCCCTTTAACACTCTTCCTCCTAGTACTCCTTTACATGCTGTCTGCACATATGTTGACACGTTTAGGCTGGGAAGAAATGTTCATGCATGTTGGGAAGAACCTATGTGTTCAAATGCATATGTCCTGTCTTTTCCAGTGCACATGTTTTCCTAGCTTGTCATTCCTTTTCACTTGATTCCGTGGTGCAAAACTCCCAACATTCCTGACATTGGATGGAGCAGATTCATGAGGAGCCTAGGGGACTGGTAACATACTGTGAGAGAATAATGAAAACTTTATAGAATGATAAAAGCCCCAGTCATCTGTACCCTCACTACATAGCATTGTTATGCTGTCTATTCAGAGAGGATAAAACAGCTATTCAGAGACAAGGGGAAAAAGTGGAGCTACACATTTTTACCCCAAATCTTCATGTCATGATTTTGATTCAGCAGTGCAATAATTCAGCAATAAGTTGAGACTTAAAAAACTGAATATGCTACCATTTCAAGACACAGAGCATATTAAGAATCAGTGGAGAGAAAGGGGTGTCTTTATCTGTTGATGAAATTTTAATTTCCAAATTATATATGACATAGGATAACGAAATCATGTCTTCATTATGGAATATGGGACAAAAGAATCAGAAAGCCTGTTAATTTTTCTATGGAAATTTGATCAGTGGTGAATGATCTGAGCCTCTAAAAATGAATGGATAAAACTGAATATGAGTAGAGACAAGTTTGGCATAGAGGAAAAGAGAAAGGCAGCAGGAAGTTCACACAAATTTGGATAATCTTTTTAAAAGCATCAGAATTTTGAAGCCTTATCTGAATCAAAAGGTTAATTTGTATATCTTTTCCCCCATTACTTTAACCCTTGATTTGGCAGTTATCTCTACATATAACTTCCATGTTGGCACACATCAGTATTTAATATTTTACTTCAAACAATGTAGGAATAATTTTGCATCCTTTCCATGTGTTCCTTATTAGTATCTTGAAAGCAGAGGGACTGACCTCCCAACATTTCCTGATCAGAAAGCTTTCAGTTCTAAATGTCTAGACAATATCTGAATACATTTGTTTATAAACACATTTTTAGGACTTAGTTTCATATTCAGAGCCAAACTGGATGGAAAGGACATTCACAGTTATCCATGTAGTCAGACCTGGAACATGAGTTGTTTATTACAGGAAGAAAGGTCTTCATGAGCCAAATAAAAAGGGAATGGTATGTTTGATAAAGTTTTGTTTAGTCAAAGATCTAAATAAATTCCTGAAGGTTTTCTCTTGCTCTCAGCTACTTGACGCCTTTTGATCATATACAGATGGCGCATGTGGGACTATTAGGAGATCCAAGAACAAATCTTTTCTGCAGATTTCCAAGCCAGTTCCACACTTTACTATGGCCCAGTTAGTAATAATAAATTAGACACTTCAAGACATTCTGCTACCATTTTGCAGATTAGAACTTCATCCTTCAGGACTGTCCTAGTGTGAGGGAAACCAAAATGTTTACTAAAAACAGAGGAGAGGATTCCTCCTCAATAACCACGTCACCTCTTATTAAATTTAAAAAAAAATCCCAAAGCTTTTAATTAGAAAATGTATATAAAAGGGAAGACTGTTCTTAACTACTAGATATGTATAAATACACCTATAAACAGACCAGAGCAAATTACTCCCCCAGCACCAAAAAAAAAAAATATTCAAAAATTGTAGGCTCCTCCTGGTGCACTTATATTTACGGACAGTGTCACTGTCACACCTTGGCTGGCTGTGAGGTGAATTCTGTCTTTTCCCTGCAAGGCAGAGCAAGGGAGGGGGTGTAGAACTCACATGGTGCAGGATGGAGCCTTTTCCATGTGGGAAGAGCACTCTCTCTCTCCTTGTCCTTTGTTCAAAAGAAGGAAATGCTGTGAGTTGAGGAGTGGTGGTAATTCCCAGAAATCTCCTTGCAGTTGAAGTCAGTCCCCAGGAAGAAAAGGTCTGCAGTGTGTCCTGAAGCAGTTATGACACTCCTCTCCCTCTCTCTGGAGCTCAGGGTGGCCAGAGATGGAGGGGGGGAAAGCAAAGAGCAGAGCCAGAAGCTCTCACCAGCTTAGCAAAACAGTGGCGCTCTCCCAGCAGCTGCCCAAATTGAAGTGAAGCCAGCCCACAGGAAAAGCTTGTCCTCCTCCCACCTCCATGCCACCATTCAGTTGGAATCTAGAGCCATCAACCACTCCTTTGTTCTCAATCCTGGAACTTCAACTGCCAAAACCTTTGTGTTTGTAGGGTGAGAAAAATTCCCTGAAGGAACCTCTGACAAGTACCAATGTCTGAAGCTTCCCTGGGAACAGAGAAATAGGTATGATCTGTGTGTTGACATTGCTGTGAAGATTAATAAATTCAGAGGTAAGTTTGCTCAATACTTTTGCCTTATTTTGGACTACTGAGGTGCTGCTATGCTTTAAAATCCACCATCTAGCCTGAGATGCAAATCTCCACATAGTTTTCAATACTGCTAAGAATTAAAGGAAAGATAATGCTTTTATATTTAAAGATATTTCAATTGAGGCAGAAAAATGATAGCTATAAAAAATATAGTTGAAATTTTGAAACTGGTGCATGTACATTAAAGAAAATTTTTCTGAATGACACTTGTGAGATGCTGCATTTGGCATCTTCTACCCATACACAAGTGGAATGAAAGGATTTTTTTAGATAACAGTTTTGGGATTATGTAATTTCTTTGTTATTATAAAGTCACTTGTAGATGGGCTTACTGGGAACCAGATTTGCTTCTTGAGAGAAGGAAAGATTTTTGTTTTCCCATCGTGTTTTTCCCTCCATAGATATTCGAATCTGGCTAGAACATGAAAATGAAAAAAATCAGCAAGACTTTCAATTATTTTAATCTGTATGATTTTCTGTACGACATCATCTTTGTAACAGCTACAAGAAAAACCCAGCTCCATTATGAGGAAGGATGTCAGTATACATTGCTTTGGTATACAAGTATTAAAAGGATTATTCTGTTTCTTTTCCTGGAAATGGCTCTTTCTCAAGCTGGCCAATAAGCATGTTCATATAATATTAATGTTCATATAAATGTTCATATAATAAGCACGTCATGAGGAAATGCCTTCTCTTACCTCTTTTGATTATAAAATGGACTGTCATTTTTTAGTTTAGTTTTTCTGTTATATTTCAGTGATTGTCTCCTAAGACTGTTTTTCTTTCCTTCTGTTTTCTTTTGCTCTGTTTTCTTTCCCCGTGTGTTGTTTTGTTAGACAAATTGAAAAGCTGCACAGTATTTAACTTTATGTTTGGGTTTTTTTACCCATTTAGAAATTATGATGATTTGAAATTTCTTCAGCTGTAGAGTTTTCTTCCTGTCTCATGTGGACATCCCAATATTCAACAGACAGTTGTTATCAGGGCTTCCAGCATAAGTTATTTCATACAGCCTGGCAAAAACATAGCTGAGTATCAAAGGCATATTAACATTTCAGTTTGCCAAGACTGGCAGATCCGATTCAAAGCTGGCAAAGAAGACCAAAAATAATGGCCACTCACAGAAAGGTGACAGATTTTTTTCATGCTGTGTTTCATGTGCAGTCTAAAAACCTGCTGTGAGACCTGCCTAAAGCTCTAAAGAGGAAAATACATCTTATGGCAGTATTCAGTTAATAAAGAGAGGGAGAGAGAGATGCATACAAATCTCAGTGCATTCCTTTAGACTGAATTCATAGGCTGGGATAATAATTAATAAGGATTTTTGCCTTTCTCTTGGCTCACAAGGGGTTTGCATCACATCATAGGGCTGGGCAATGTCTTCATTCATGCCTGCTGAAAAAATTCTGTGAATAATTTGCAGCTTCTTGCTTGTTCACAAGCATTTCACCAGTCACAAGTATTTGATATGCCAGCTGTTTCCTTTGGAAACGCAGGTCACAGAGCATGTCTGCTGCCTTGCTGGAGCAGAGTAAAGGTTTGGATGCAAATTTTTCTGATGATGAATTTAATAGGTTTTTTTTTTCCATCTGAAGACCCTTGCATTTCTGTTGATGTTTTTCTGATCAGTTCTAGTGCTAGATCTCTGAAAAAGTAATTAGCTAAAGGAAAATGCAAACCATATGTCTGTACCTGTCTCTAAAATGACATGCATATACAAATATCCAGGAAGCACTGTAGGTCATAGGGGTCCTATTTAGACTAAACTAAACATGTTTTGGATCTCACCACTCTTGGAAGGCAGTGTACTGGTCTAATCCACTAGTCCAGACTATTAATGGAACATATTTTTTTCCAGTGTGCATGCCAAAATCCACACTTAGTGGAACTGTAGAGAGGAAACTCGAGAGGGGGTGATGCATGCTATTTCCTATCCCAAGTCTGCCTGTCTGCTCTTGCATCTCCAGTAAATCTGAGCAGCAAAACTCTGTGCTGTAATAAACTCCATAGATCAGTCTTACAGGGGGATGAGGTAACTTGAGCACGATCTTTGCAGTTCAAAAAGAAGTAAATCCATCTTCTTGGTAATGGAAATCAGATTTCTGACTCTGAGTGGGAGGCACTTTCCTTCAGTGCTTCCTGGGACTGATGCAATTTGTAACCGCCCCTTTAAGCCCACTGCCAACTTCTTGTCCCCTTTTAGCTTTTCAAACTCAAAATGGGTGAATTCACTTGAGAAATGTGAAAGGGGTTGCACATCATTATCCAGGGTTCAAGGTGTTTTGGCTGCCATGGTTGGTGTAATTTTTAGTGTCATTCAATGCACATTCACTGATGAGTGAATTTGCATAAAAATTTCTAATCACTGGCTTTGATCAAACCCCATAAGCCTGTGGTCAAGGCACTGGAAAATATGACTGAAGCAGATGAGATGTAAGTGAGAATGTGGTGGGTATTTACAGCCGTATGTTGAAAAGGTGTTAGTTATGTGACCACTATAAGGGAAAATAAGGGTCCCTGGAAATGCAAGCTGGTGCTAAGGATGGTGCTAAACCTTCCTTGTGCTTCCTCTTACTATGTTTTGTGTTCCTCTGGATTGGCATTTCCTAGCGTGGCTCTCCAGGAAGCAAAGTCCAAGACTGAGTACTGTTTGCCTTGGAGGCTGCTCACCACAGTGGCCTTGGGCTACAAAGAAAAGAAACTACAAAGCCACTCTCTGAGGCACAGTTGAGCTCCAGTCAGTTGCACAGTGGTCATGACAAGAGCCTTGCCCCAGGCCAAGGTATCAGCCTAGATAACAGGCACTCTATGTATCAGCCTAGAAAGAGAAGATGAAGGCAGCATGGCTCAGGGAACACAGCTGGCAGTGATATCCTAGGTGCTGAACTGCAGCTGCTGAAATTTTTAAGCATTAAGAAAGAGCAAATCAGATTTTCAAATATGCTTGCGCTTAGCAAGGTGTGAAGGGCCACATTTGTCATTTATTGAAATAGTAGTATTGGGGCAATTTTTAAAGCAATATTTTATTGAAGTGGTTATTGCAATAGCTAATCTTTTCACAAGCATGTTTGTGAGCATTTTTTTAGGTCATGGAATAGCCAATAATGAAAATACTTGAAAGAAGAAACACTTTTTTTTTTTTTTGCTATGTTTTCACATTATTAAAGTGAAATTATTTTCAAATGACTATGAACAAAACAAGACATTTAAAAATGAAATAAACTACATAGCTGGTTTTATTTGGAAAGAAGATCAGCTATTCACAGGGCACAGATCCCTAGATGGAATAGTTTTTCATGTGAATGAAATTCTGGTCTGGAAAAATGATTTAAATTTATTAATCTCTGGGAACTATTTTTTGGTGATGTGTTTTTAAGTACCTTTTTCCATATAAGTTGAGGGATTTTTTATTAAGTCAGCAATATCTGGGAATGAACCGATGAAAATGTTCTCACATCTTTCTGCACTTGTTGGTGATGGTTTCCCAAAGTCATAGACAAACAACACCTTTTTGCACTGCTTTTAAGCTTCTATTTTCTTATTCCAAGCTTAAACTAAGTTCAAACTGGAACTGAAATGTTTCCAGCTGGGAGAGAGGAAGATTTAATATCTAACCCTGTGATGGGCTTAGTGTGCTGTCCCCCTTTGAGTTGCAGCAGGAAGAACTGACAATAATATTTGTCTCAAGTTATGGTTATTAAAAGATAAGTACTCATGGACCTCCTCAGTGTGGGGAAAATAACAGACAGGGAGAGAGCCAGGTTTGTAATTTATTGCATATATGAGATCCCCAAGAAAAAGTTTATGGTAAGGGAAGAGTTTCATCCTTTTGTAACTGAAAAAATAACATTTCTTGCTGCTTTTTTCAAGAGATATTGGATTAATTATTTAGCTAAGTTTTTCTCCTCATTAATGTAGGAATGGCTTAAAGAAAAGTCTTCACAAGCTCTTTTCCATGTATCTGAAATGATGGAGAATGATGCTCTTTAGGAAAATGAGACAGGAGCTTTGTCTATTTGCTACATAACATTCAATATAATAGCATGGCTTTAAGAGACAACTTCTGGTTTGCAGAAACATTCAGGTTTATGTTTTACCATCAAGAGCTTAACTTGCTGCAGATCCCAGATGAGGTGTAGACCTGGGAGTTGTGAAAATCCTCTGCTAACTTACAAAGAATCACTTTGCAGTTTATTATATTTAGACAGTGGTTGATTTGGGGGACCTACTTCTGCAAAGAGATTCAGACCTAGCAAATATTCAGGCATTTCAAGGGCATAGATTGTTCTGCTATCAGTTTGGCAAGACAAGGGCCATAGTGATGCACTCTCCACTTCTCACTTTCCATGCCCCTCACATGGCTGATGAAAGCATTGCACATGTGATGTTTCTTCTCTCCCCTCTTCTCCCTACCCCTTGCTCCAGGGTAGTGAGGCAGGAGGAAATGACTTTCAGTGATATTGAGTAAAATCAGATGTGGGAGCCATTCAGTCATCTATGTAAAGCCACACAGTGCATAACAGAGTTATTTCGCAGTCTGTAACTGCACTAAGCCCAAGTGATTTGAGTGTATGTGTCTGTGAGATTTGGACTTGCACAATAGGCCAAGTAATGAGCTAAATGAATCTTGCAGAGTAAAGTGGTATGTGCTCATGAGTCAAATTAAATGTAAAGGGAGTTGGGCATTTCATTAGGGGCACAGAGCATTAGTTCTCAGGAGTGGTGTGCAGCTTGCCTGGAAAATGAATGCCTCTCTGTGTGCTGTTTTAAGAGGCTGCTGGAGAAAGAGGGTTGCCATAGCAATGCAGAAAAATTTTAAACAGTTAATACTTCCTACTAGCTGAATAAAGGGGTCTGAGTAGCAGAATCTGCAGTCATCATCTTTAGCACAACAAAGTTAATTTTAAATGCATTTATTAAATGTTTTCTTATGTCACACTGGATACTCTACAGATCCCCAAAATGCTGCTCCAGTATACATTTCATCTAGAGCAGCAGCACTCACAGGCAGGCACATTTAAGTGGAGTGATGACAGCTGAGTACCACAACATAAGGTGACTCAAACCTTGATGAAGAAGGACCAAGTATGACAGTAAGACAATTGCCAAGTGATATTCTGTCCATTTGAAAGAGATAAGAACTTTGAATTTGACAGTCCCTTCTACAGTCAGACTCTACTCTAAACTGCATGTTATAAAATGCTGAAAATAACCTACAAGGAAACTTGCCACTTTCTCTAAAGTACCCACTCTGTGGCTCTTATTTTTCAAGGTGGTTTTTTTGTTTGTTTTTGGTTTTGGGTTTTTTTTGTTTTGTTTTTTGGTTTTTTTTTTAATCCATCCTGTACTAGTCTTCTGCCACTGTCAATAGCCTGCTTTCAGAAGCTATAAAGACAGAAGGGAGATGGTTTTCCCTTCTCTGGCACACTTATCCAGGAGTTAACTCATCAGCCAAACTGTGTGGTTGATAGGTTTCTGAGCTGTTATGTGTTTTAGGGGAGGACATGGTTTTGGTGTCTGCTTTCATTATCCAGCTGCTTAAAATCAAGAACGTCTTTTACAGCTCACTTTTAGACTGATTATCTTGAGTAGTTTTGTGCTATCCACAGGATTTGCTGGGCCATTATCTGAATTTTCTGGCAGTTTATGACTCTGTTGAACACTATGGGTCCCAGAACAGATCCTTGTATGGTTTATGAGTGATGGAGTAACATGAATGTGGGATCTCATCTAAAGAATTTCAAACACAAAACTTTCAAAAATTTATTTCAATACTAAATACAGCATTGATTCTGAGGGAACCTGGAGGTTTTCCGTACCGTGTTTTTACAGCTTGGGGGAATAAAGTTGCTTAGTTGCTGAGGATGAGTTTTCCCACATGATTAAGAACTGTCACAAGTAGTCTATATCCAGATTTCTCCTGTGAGCACATCCAAAACAGTCCCAGTATTTAGGTCTGGCTTTTCTTGGTGCCATGTTCAGCTATGGAGATATTATTCCAGGCACAACAGAGCTAGGAAGCTCAGAAGCCTCACAACAAACACATTGTTCTGAAGTAAGTTTGTTATGAAAACACAGTCTTCAGTTCTTCAGTGCTGACAGAGGCTTTTTTTTTTCTTTTTCTGAGTACTGTGCAAAGTAATGAATCTAGCTATGGACTTGCAAAATTACATTATACAGTCACCCAAGGGAGTTCTCCTTGTCCTTGCTGTGCACACACAGAAATGTGCAGTCTAGCAAGTAACTTGTATGTGACTGCATATTTTATTTTGCCTCTCAACACTGTGCTGTCAAAATGTATCTGTTCTGTGATGTGGAGGACCTGTGTGTGTCATGTTATAACTAAATACCTAAATGACTAGATTCCGCCCTTTATTGATCTTCAATTTTTAATTTTTTTTTTAAATTGTCTTTATTGCTTTGGTAGCACATGGTGTCTTACAGGCACTGCCCACAACTTTTAGCACAGAGAGGCTCAGAATTAGCTGTGTGCTTTTGCTTTTGCATTTGTAAGGTGACAGGCTTATATATACCTGAGCCTGATGGTTGTCTTCAAGAGAAACCCAGCTATTTTTATAAACCACAGTTTTGCAGCATCATCCATAAGCTGTGGTATTTTTTTTCCTTATCAACAATTACAATAGATCTGCTTTGTATTCTTTTGGGTGTCATCTCTGTTTAACGTCACTGTCTTTAAATGATTTCTAGCTTTTTAATTGCCGTTTTCCTTTGAGATAATTTCATGACTGACACGCTACAGAAGTTGCATTTTTCTGTATGAGCATCTTTGTCTTGATGATCCCCTGAACAGTGATAACACAGAGACTGAGTAGGAAACAAGCTGTCAGCTGATGTGAAATTTTACAGCATGAGTAGATGCGGTTCCCCATCCTTGTTATATCTCTGGATTGTCAGAAGTGAGATACTACAAAATTACTACAGTGAGATATACGTAGAGAAAAAGGGTGCATAAGAAGGAAATACACATCTGTCTCCACTCCTGATTTGAACCAAAAGTCTAGAGGTGATTAGCCCCTGCTCCCCATCTTTAGCATTCTGATGCCCTATCAGCTGCATTTTCTCAAATAAGTAAACATTGCTTCTACCTCCTCTAATTTTCAGAGAAATTTAGTGTGATTGGTGACATTGCCTCAGAAGATTAAGCAGCCAATGTGCTTTGACTTTCAAAAAGTCAGAAATCCTTACCAATATACTCACTACAATATTACCAGACTCCTTGTTTTTTTTTTTTTTTTTTGCCTTACTTCACACACTCTTACTATACACCAAGGTACATGTCAACAATAAATGATAATATTGTCAGGTCTGACTAGCTTGTCTTGATTCTGCTCCTGTTTGTGCTTTCTCCCATTGCATTACTTAGGCATGTTGGAATAGAAAGTAATAAACTTTTGGTCACTTCCTGCAAATCCTCTCTTCCCTGCCACGTCCCCAGAAGGATAGCTTGGGGACTAACTAGAGAGCAGCTGAGCTTTACAACAAGCAGGAGATGTCCTAAGAAATTTAGTGACATACCCTCCAGAGTGCAACAGCAGAACACAGAAGCACGAGGATGGCTTTAGAGAGGGTCTGTGAACATCTGCTGCTAAGCTAACCCAGATGCTTGGGCCCCAGTGTCAATTATCTGAATTTATGCTATAGCCCAGGCATGTCACACATCCCTTTTGAAGAGGGGCCTTCAGTCCCTAAGTGATGTCAGAGTAATAGTAACTTTATGATCTCAGCCTGCTAGCTTTTGCCCAAATCTGGAAGAATTGCTGTGGATGGATGAATGATGAAACACTATTTTAGGCAGAGAAAGAAACAATGCCATTGTATTTCTTCTACTGTGAGTTCTGTTTGAAAATTATTAGAAAATAAGGTAGCTGGGAACATTTATTTCTTACATAATTTCTTATATATCTTTCTTTTCTGAAAAGTTGCATAGCAAATACTGCCACTTGAAAATGTACCCAATTAGAAAGTTTAACTGGAAGTTACATGTATTTTATAAATTTCTGGTTGTTGTACCCCCTGAATTAGGGCAGGCAAAAGAATTTTTCCTTCTTATTTATGACTTTCCTGTGAGAACTCACAGAGAGATCCCTTCTAATAACATGTTTAGCACAATTCTGAGGAAATAGATACCAGAAAAACTTCACTAAAAATTATTTTCTCTTCTCCAAAGCCCTACTGCAATGGAAAAACAAACAAACAAACAGGGAGAAAAGAGGTAAAAATGAAATAGCCATGAAATGTGAGGACTCTCCAAGTATCAGAGAGGGATTGGTTAGGGGTAGGTATTTCTTATATATTTATTTGGTTATTTAATCCAGTGAGCACTAACAGGTACATTTGGCAGAGAAAATATTTTCTGTGGTTGCTTTGTGACATGGCTTAGGTGATTGGTTTTTGTTTTATTTCTGCACAAACATGTGAGCTGTGTATGGTTAAAGCTTCAAAAAAACCAGGTTGCTAGGAATACACAAAGAATATGGGTGAATAACCAATATTTTATAACCTTTAATTAAGTAATTATGCCTTTACCAGAATACAATACTCACAAGAATGTGGCAAATGTTATAATACATACAAAGGTACTAATTTTCTCGGTGAAAATATACAAGTCTTGTTAAGAATGTAAACACTTTTTGGTCTTTCAGTTCCCATGTTAGGGATATTATGTCTCAGAAGATACTTTAACACTGTAGCTTTGCTGTAGAGCAAAATGGTAACTTTGGGATAGATGGTCCCTTTTGTTATTATGTGGATGGGAAAGTAAACTTCCTTAATCTGAGGAGGTGAAGGACTTACCTCCACAGCTCATTTTCTTTCTTAAAATACTGTCCTGAGTAACTGAGTATCCTCATCTGTTTTCTGTTAGGCTTTCTAAGTTACTGAAGAAGGAGCTTTGGGAGCTGATGTGGGATGTGAAGTGAAGGAATTCCTGCAGTTTCCCCATTATTTATATAACGCAAAAGCCAGGATCACTGAAATAGACTAAATAGATTGTCACTCAGAGCACATGCTACTTGCTGGTAAATTGGCACTCAGCCCCAAAAAGGAAAACTATGATGAAGCAAAGCAGAATCATGTCTCCTTTTTAATGCTACCTGGAAAAAGCAGATCTTACACATTTTCCCTTTACTTTTTTTGTCCTGGTTCCAGTTTCCATCTAAAGAATTTGACAATGTGTCTGAATTTCTTGTCATGCTCAGCTTACATATCTTGAGATTTATATCTGACCAAAGGTTTCCAAATTAGCCTTCTGGCTTCCCACCAATATGCATGTTATTACACTACTCTTAGTGGAAAAACCATGCTAATGAATATATAATTTGGTTGGGATTTTTCTAAATGTTTTTTTCTTTGTGACCTTTTCTTTAACTCAATTCCTTTTTTATTCATCCCTTCTGAAAACTAAACATGATGTGGTGAAGAAGAATTTGGTTTAAGGTAGTTTGATGACATTTTCATCCAGTGTACTGGCTATTTTTAAGCTCTGTTATTTCACATTTTACTGTCTCCATCACTTTCCTCTACCTTGACCTCCAAAAGTTGGTCCTGATTATATCTGAAAAGCACACACTGGAAATGTGATCCATCCAGAAAATGAAAAAAAAAAAGGGAAAGGGAAGCCATGGAAAACTTCACAATAACAAATCCATTTTTCTGTGTTTTTTTATTAAGGCTTTTCTTGAATCATGTGGAAACCTAGGACCCTTAATTTGTATTATGGAGCAACAGGATTTCAGTATGAATCTTCAGTGTCCCTGTATGAACATTTACACCACTTGTTGCCTGAAGGAAATGGGATGCATCATGGTCCAGTTGTCCCCAGCCCTGCCATGGAATCACAACCCCTTTCCAAGAGGGTTGGCAAGCCTCACAGCTCTGTCCTCATTGCCTCTGCTTTTAAGCAATAGCTTTGCTGCTCAGAAAAGCTTCTCTTGTACAGGGATTTTTAAAAACAAAACAGATGCTGAAGATTTTGTGTTTTTCATGTAGTATTGATTTTGCTGAATTTAAGAGTATCAATTTCATATGCAGTAGTATTTATCCCTTTGCTTATAGGTCAGTAGGGTGTGAGTTTGTAACTTGCATTTCTATATTAAGAATCAGCGTCTTTCAATACTATTTTTAGTATATACCTCTTCCTGAAAGAGTCAAGACAGACAAATTGTTGTCTCTGGAGCTCTCAGCGCAAGTTACCTTGTAAGTCAAGGCAATTGCTTTTGGGTTTTGCTTTTTCAACAAAATTGTCTCGGAGGGTTTAGGATTAGAAAGGAAAGTAGGAAGAGTGGGATAAGTGAGGACAAGGGTGACAACATGTTGTGTTTCTGGAGAATGTGTTGAGGCAAGCCAGTTCTGCAGGTTTGGCATATTGAAGGTTTATATCATGGAAGAGCAGCTCCCCTTTTCAAATCACTGTGATGATAGGAAAAACACACATCCTGTTCCTCAGTCCAAGGAAGAAAAGACTACATTTGCTTTTCTTCCATGAGTATCTTTCCAGATACATTCTCTGGCTGTATAATAACTTGAACCCCAACTATTCTCCGTGTTCAAGCATTTCAAACTCTTGGTATTTGAATTCAGAAATTAATAATTGAGACACAAATAATTGTTATTTAGGGGTTAACAAGGGATGAAAGCCAAAAGATATATGTTCAAACTCTACACACAGAAGCCAGAGTGGTCATTATTCCCCTTTAGAGGGTGATGCTTTCAGGACCAGGCTTCTTCAGAACTACCATTACAGAGACATTGGAAGAGAGGAGGAAATGTTCTGGAGGCTCATTATCACCTATCAAGCCCAAATTTGAGGCTACTTTATTTCAACCATATTCCTTCTTTCAAGTCCGTATTTTAATACTGTGACTACACTTTTAGAACACAAAATTAAAACTATAAGCACACATACCTAGAACATCAGAAAGACTCTGGAAGCCAATACAGAGAAAGCTCTCACATAGTCAGCACTTCTGAAGTTCCTCAAGAGCCCCTTCTCTAAGATGGCATTTTTTTTTTCGCTCCTGGGTATGATTTTTTCAGCAATCTGACATTTACTGGTCCTTAAGCCCTTTGGGATTAAGCAAACCCACAAGATGATACGTGGTGCTTTCAAATCACTAACAGCTTGACTTGGGATGCAGAAATACAGCACAGTGCTGATGGCTGTCCTGTCACATTACACCACTAGTTCCTGCTTCAGCTTTAGCTTCCCAAATAATTCTCAGTATAGTATTTTGTGATAATAAAAGTTTGAAACCACAAAGGTGTGCTAAGGCCAGATCCCTCACAGTGAGAAAAGTTCTGCACCAGAGAGTCCCTGAGGTAAGTTGGTTTGCTATTTTCTTAGATTCACAGAGGTATGACAAGTCTTTTCTTTTTCCTTTTTTTTTTTTTTTCTTAAGAGATCAGGCATTCAGAGGTAAATGCTCTCCTTCTGGTTCTGTGAAGAGCTTTTACATTTCAGTGGTCATACCATTGTAATGAGTGAAACCAACAGACCATCTGGTCCTCTATTTGATCTCTGGTAATGGCCAGTACCAGATGCTTCCAGAGGACAGAATAGCACAATCCACAGGCAAATAACCAGCCAACAAGAGAAGGTTTTTTTCAGGTCCTGTCAATTAGTGACTCATTTATGCCTTATAAAGTGAGCATTTTTTATTTCTTGTGCTTTTTGTTATCCAGTAATCTTACTTTTTAAATTCTTCAATACTATTTTAGTCTTGGATTCTTCAAATACTGATGGTAGAAATACATTTCTTATCGTCTGCCACTTTTTTCTTGGAATTTGCTTCACTTTTACACTTGTCAGTAGAGATGCTTACAGGATTTTATTTTTCATGATATAAAGGCAATAGCTATTGCAAATAAGTTAGCAGAAATAAAATTAATTCATTATTTGTTCCAGTGACCATCCTGATCTTCAGTTTTAGCTTTATGTTTCAGGCTAGTTCCATGGGAATTTGGTTTTGTACTGGTTAGAGTAGAAACTGGAACAAATCTTAATAAATACTGCAGCTGAATTTACAAGAGGCCACTGTTTGAGTTGGCCTTGCTTTGATGTGGGCCAGACATAATAATATTGAATCCTAATTTATAATTCAGGATTATTGAGTCTAATTAGTGCCTCAGATCCCAAAGGCTTTGTTGATCTCATCTGTGTCTAACTGCATGCTTCTACTGCCTTTGCCACCTTTATTAGTACCTCTTGGAGGTATTGCTATGCAAACTGCTTAATAATAATTTCTAGTTTGCAGTGTTTTGTATTAGCAAATAGCATCAAACACAAAGTGGGTTTATTACAATGTGCTGTTGTTGTCTAGGCAAGGGGGTGTACTCAGTCAGTAGTTTGTATATTTTAATTTGTTATTTTCAGTTTTTGATCATATCCCTGATCCTTTGTGTTCCCCTTCATGCCAGAATGGTGAACATTTCTGTCTTTTAAGATGAAATTTGATGCACTGATTTTCTCAGACCTGAAAGATTGAACCAGAACTTCAGTCCTGAGTCTCTGCATTACACACATGTGAGAGAGAGTCAGAGCTGCACAATCAACCAACCAAAGGGATGTTCCACGCCATATGACATCATTCTCAGCAATAAAAGCTGGGAGAAAGAAGGAAGAGGGGGATTTTTGGAGTTATGGAGTCTGTCTTCCCGAGTAATCTTTATGGTAAAGAACTTGGCTGAACACCTGCCTGGTGATGGAAAGTACTTAATGAATTCCTTATTTTCCTTTGATTTTGTGTATAGCTTTTGTTTTCTCTGCTGATCTGTCTTTATCTCAACCCAGGAGTTTCTTGCCTTTTGCCATTCCCATTCCTCTCCCCCATCCCACCAGAGGGAAGTAAGTGAGTGGCTGTGTGAGGGGCTTGGCTTCCTACTGGGAATACCCCAACAAATGCTTAAAAACTCAAGTATACTTTCAAAACAGCTTTGACTTTCTTGGATTACCTTTTAAAGATTACTCAGACTCCCACATTCCAGAGGTCATTCAGAGTGGAGTTTTTTCTGACATTTTGGTTTGCTTTTTTTCCTACTTTTGCTGTGATTTATGCTTTTCTGTATTCATTTGGCTACTCAAAAACAGTGAAAAGGATGATTTTTTTTAAAAAAAGGTTATCTAAGAAAGAAGGGTTCACAAATCAGATCTGCTGTCTAGCCAGAAAAGGACTGCAAAGAATTATTTAATATATGGGAAGAGCATGTAGCAGAACATGATTTCACTTCCAGTGCACAGAACCAGCACATTTATGACAGATTTGCTTTGCAGCTATTTTAGGGAACATAACATAAAAAGTAGTCTTATGCACAGAACAAGAAAGAGTGGAAAAGACATTACTGAAAGTTAACTGCAAAGTCATGAAGTGTCATTTTATCAAGTGTGTAGGAACGCTATCGAAGCCAAATAGCTGCGAAGTCTCACTGCTGCTTCATGGCAGAGACACAATTGATTTGGCCTCATATAGAACCACGAGTGTCAATAGATCAAAAATTCATGCACTCTTCAGAAAACCATCATCAGCCTTTTTGAAAGGCTTAATGTGCAATGTGTTGTATTGGTATGGATGCAAATTTAGCATGTTTGAGTGGCTTGTTGTGTAAAAGTGTAGATACAAATTAGTTCCCAGATAATTAAACATGCAAATACTGTCTCTCATAGCTGAATTATGAGGTGGTGTCTAGGTACAGTTCTTTCAAACCCTTTATAACGTGGGCATTTCAATGTTTCATCATCTATTAAAACTCATCTGTTAAAACTCAACCAGATTACACAGAAAGGCTAAGGAAATCTGTTATTTTCCTCTATGCTGAAGACAAACTTACCCTTGTTTTCATCTCAGCTCAGTGAAAATGTATCAACAACTTTTACAAATCACTGTAAGTAATAGAGGGGAGGTGAAAAAATGAGTTAAAAATAATCTCTTTCCAGAGCGAATATTTACTTGGCATGAAAAGACAATTGATTCTCACCATGATTAACTTCAAGGAATCCTTAGACAGTAAAAAAGCCAATGACAAATTGGCACAGGGAAGGGATGAATGAAAGGAATAGGTTTTCAATATACGCATAATCTAAAGCATGGCCTCAAGTCACCAGATGGCTCAAGGGATTAGCAATGCTATATAGTCTTTTCCCCTTCCTCAGTCTCCTCCCCTTCAAGCAACAGGTTCAAATGTTCAAGTAAGTAACACAAGCATCCAGACAGACACAGTTTAAATGGTCTTTATTTACAACAGGCAAAGTGGTAAAAGTGGCCCCTACCTAGTAGCATTACCACTGTGAGAAGAATTATATGCTGGGGACCTGTGAGTATTTCTTTGTTAGCAAAAAGAAATGCTTTCTTTGGGGTTAAATCAAAATCTTCCCCTTGAAATGTTTTGGTTTCTTTTCAGGTCCTTTCAAAAACTTCATTCCGTTCATATTTGATTTGAAAATTTTGAACAAAAATCCCATCGTTCTGAAACAAAAGCAGTGCAATTAATATCTGTTACAAACCCCACAGTTGTTTGCTCCAAATAGGAGGGAAGGATCAAATGTAAACCACAAATCTGTGAACATACAGAGGGGATCTGATTCTAATTCTTAATTTTCAGTATACAGTATTCTGTCAGAGATGTTTGCATGAATTTTGCTTCTGGTCATATTGTTTTCTTAGGGGAACACATGCACATAACATAAAAGTACGATTACTACTGTTAGTAAGTGAAAATCCTTTAGGAAATCTTAGTAGACTACACACTGCTTAAGACAACTTTTTATTTAAGTCATCATATGAGAAATTGTGGGATAAAATAACTTTTCCTCTATTTTTTTAATGTTTGCTTATGAGATAAATAAAGTAATTTAATCCTTGTTGTTAGAACTAGAGGTTATGTTTCAACAGCACAAAAATAAATAATCAAAACTATTGATAATTTTCTGCATTTGACAGTACTGATTAAAGTTAAAAAAAACCCCAAACAGCAAAACAGAAACCAAAAAAAAAACAACCCCCAAATCAACCAACCAACCAACCAACCAACCAACCAACCAACCAACCAACTAAAGGGGGAGAAAAAAGGTAAAGCAAAAAGCTGTGTATAGATGTAACCCATAATACTGTACTGTTTATACTTGTGTGACACTCCTTTAGTTTTAAAAATACATGTCTAACTTAAATTTTCAGCTGGTCTCTGCTAACTTTTAGCTACTAACTTAAATTACTCTCTTTTCTTCAAGAGAAGTAACACTTTAGCCTCTGCAAGATAAATGCAGAAGAAGAAAACAAAAAGCTAGTTGAGTTTAATTGCCTGATTTTGTGCTCTGTAGCTTGAGTGAAACTTTCCTCCTTTTGCTCAGTTACTTGCTCTCTGATGCCTATTTTTGCAGGCAGCTGCAATACAGTGCATAATTTATTCTTCAAATGCTAAAATACTTATTTTCTTAAATGTTTAGGCAAGTTCTTTGTGTTATATCAAAGTTTCTTTTGTAAATCTTGACCTTTCAAGGTAATATATTTGTCCCACTGACATTACTGGCAAGGCTTTTCTGGACTTGAACAGAGGGGGCCAGGTTATTCTCAAGGATGTTGTTTTGGTAAGGCTGTAATGTTGCTAGGGACCTCCTACATCCAGATTAGATTCATATTGCTTGGGATTTCACTGTGTATGTTCTTTTTTCCTCTGGTATAGGCTGGTTTTCTTGTGAGTGTTACATCTCAGATAACAATACTTATTCACCAGCTGTGCTGTGATATTTGGTTACAACGGTATGTGTGAAGGACAAAGTCTGGGCTGTAGATCTATATTGACTATATTAAGTCACAAACTAATACAGTTCAATTTATGTCTTAGTGCCATTCATTGCCCTCTTTCTTTTCCTCCAGTGATGTCGGTGGAGTGTTTGCAGATTATGGAGCAGGCAAACATTAGTTTGAAATGGGCACAGACTGGCAAATCTTTAAAACCTTAGGACCCTTTGGCAGTCCTTCTTAAGCACAGCACACATTCTCTAGTGTGAAGGTCCTTCTCTTTCCTTCTACTATATAGGAATATGATGAACAAGAAAGGAGATTTCTCTGTCCTTTGCTCATTTTTATTTAGGCCATCCCATTTATATTAAACAAAGAGCAGACAAGAATGCTCAACTCGAACAACTGTCCCTGGTTCTGCCAGGACCTTTCCATAAAAAAAGTGCTTTGTGCATAAAGAAATCATTAGATTAAATGTCTTCATGGAAGAGAAGTTCAAAACAATGTGATAGCCATCACTGAGCAAGTTCAATACTGAATAGGCAAATTTTTACTCAGATTTTCTCACTTATAAGGTCTTACCATAATTATGATAACTAATGAACCTAGAAGAAAAACATTAGGAAAATAAATAACATAGGGTAAGCAAATCTTGAATACAGTTTGGCTTCTGGAAGCAAGAATGTGAGACTGAACTGAATGTTCAACAAGGTCTGCATGGCAGATCACCAAGCACTACACAAGTTCACAGTAAGGCACCTGAGAATAAGAGTTCATATCTCAGTAATCTTCTTCTGAGACTTTCAGGTTTTCACGTTTTTGATCTATCTCAATTTTTGTCATTTAATACTTTATAAGTAGCAGACTATCTTGTTTTCTCTTTAACAACTTCTCTTTGCAATCTCTCTCCCTTGTAACTTGCTGGATATTTTCTGTGTTATATATACAGTGTATTGTGATACCATCGTGTCGCTTAACGGCATGAATTTCTGTACACTTGCAGACTTAGCAGTTTTATGGTACAATTACTGTGATGTTTTTGGCAGGCATATGAGCCTGCATTTCTTATTTGGGCAAAACCTCTCTAAGTTCATGAGTTAATCAGCGGAGACAAATCTTGCTGACATTGAATGTACAAAGTTTGCTTTATGTTTATATATTGCTTCATAAAAGTCAGTCATGAGAGTGGTCAACCATAGGCTTGTAGGGCTTATAGCATCTCCTGCTTTTCCTGGTTACCATGGGCTTCTGATGCTGATTCTCTGAAGGACATGCATCATTTTAATATCAGCTAAAGGTTTGATTCAAATAAAATCTGGGATTGGTCTTCAACCATTTTATCCTTAAATATGTTGGTTTCCATCAAGTATTTGCTGTATAAAGTGATGCTCAGTTTGAAAGTTGCAGAACTGGTGTCTAAACAGATTGAAATTTACTGCAATCACAGTATTTCTATACAAACTGAAGTGCAGAATGTACATCTATGCACTCTAAACAAGGATGACAAAATGTAAGACAAAAATGATTTTTTGTAAAGTATACTTTCTAGTCCTTCCTTCAGTGCTGTCAGTATTGTTTAAAAATATTCAAGGCATAAAATTGTTTTTACAGGGAAAAAACTCCTTGAAAATCTGTGTAATTGAAAGACTGAGTGCAAAATTCAGCCCCCCAAGTTCACTGTCAATATTTGCTATGCTAAACTTATTTTGAAACTGGAGAGTTTGGAACAATTTTACAGTTGTTCTCAGATTACAATAAAATCCAAACCAGACTATAGAAATGTGCACACGTTATTGTTATTCTGTCTTTCAGCTCTGGTCTCATAAAACAAATTTGAAACTGCAGATTTCCAGCAGAAAAGCTTTCAGAGCACTCACCATTCAGGGCTATGTGAGATGAAATGGAAGTGGGAGGACCACCCTTTTCAGAGGTGGGTGCAGGCCGTGTAAACAGATGTGGCTGGGCTGAATGGGAAGCCTGAATGGCGGCATTGTTCCTTGCCTTCCCGGTCTCCCTCCCTCCCTCCCAGCAGGGACCCGGCACAAGTCCCACTCGCAAGATGAGTGCTTAAACTCTGCCTGTTACAATTCAAGAAACCTGACTGCACTGAAGTTTTAAGTCTATCAAATATCACGAGTGCTTGCTCACCTCCCCAGAGCCATTCCAGAGACATTCCTGAGCAGTTTACAAGAATTTTTTTCCCAATGTATCGCAGAAATAATTTTTAAAAGACGTCATCAAAATTTTTTCCAGTTAAACTTTTACATTTCTGAATTAATTGTAGTTTATTTTTTAAACAGTTGTCTGTGACATATGATGAACCTATAAACTGTCTCTTTAATATATACATGTATATAATGTTGTTCCGTAGCTTTACATTAAGTGCATTCCAAGAAGGAAGACTTGGGAGATACTATAAACATTTATTATACAAATACATATATTAAAGTAAAATCTTCTAAACTTCTAAACCAACTGTAGGGACTCAATTCAACAATGTTGATAGAAGTTAATCTTGAAACATCCATGCCATGGCTGAGTTACTATACACATGTTCATGAATTTATTTCATCAGGGGCTGTTATTCTGGAATACTTGTAAAGGTCACATATACCAGCATTTGGAAGCTTGCCCAGGTTCTTTTAAATAACCCCAGGGACACAGAGCTTTGTGATTTCTGAGGCCTTTGTAGGGAAGAGGCAGAAATAGTAACACAATTCTAAGTTTACTGGTTTAACTAGCACTTCGTTTTGCAGAGATGAAGCAGCATAGTTTTCCCCACTTCAGTAATTGAAGCTATTAATGAAATAAATGAAACTTATAAACTTCGGTTATTCATGAAATACCTAAGTTTAGTAACTTGTTATTCATTAAATACCTGCTGTTAGATTCTGCTGCACCAGTGATGGTTTTTCCTTCCCCCTCACATTGACAAAAGTTTGTAATCAATGTATTCCAGATGTGTAAATTCTATCACTGTGTCAGCTTTGTGCGTGAAGGTCATGAATGCATTTTGTAGTCATTTCTGTGGACTGAAGCATGCCAAGTATCTCCAAGACAGAAAATGAAAAAACGTAACAGAAGGAAGAGGAGGGCAAAAGAATGCACACTAAGTGCCAGTGTGCATTTCTTTCACAGTCAAAAATTAAGTGTAGTTCTTCTGTAGCAGCTCAAAGTGCACACATAATCGTAGGTCTAGTTAATTTTCTGATCCCAAAGTCCTTTGTTTGTATCAACAGCAGCTTGAGAAAGCAAAATAAACCCAACAGTGTGCTTTAAACAGTATTTCAGGGTCACCCTGCCAGCACTCAATTTGCAGTTCTGCTGTAAATCTGCCACCATAGGCGATGTATTAGAAGTGTGCGCAATCCCTTTTTGGGGCGGGGATAGGACTTGCTTATTTATTCTTCAGCACACTATTAAAGTCTGGTTTGTTGTGATTATTTTTTTCTTTCAGCAGTATGATTCTATCTCAAAAATAGTGATAGGGAGTAAATAAGGTGGCCTGATTTAATTTCTTATTCTACCACACACTCTGACTTTGTGTCTCATGTCATTAATAGATCTAATAGGATTTTGGCATGAAACCAAAGAGGGGGAGGGAGGAAGGGATGAACTGCAGAGAGATCTGGTGCCTTTCTCAACTCAAAAGCGATGTCAGGCCTATCAGCCTTCTCTTTAGTCCTCCCTGACAGAGCTGGAGGCATTTCTCTATACATGAGTTTGTCTCATGCATTCATGAGGCTTTTTGACACCACAGCCTCTTTTGTTACAAGCTAGATCAGGGCTCTGCCCTTCTCCCAGCTGCCATATGGTGCAGTGGAAAGAGGCTTTCAAAGGCAGAGCGGGGCTGAGGAACTGAGGCGGAGAGAAGAAAGAAATCGAACGGTGGCAGATGAAATTGATTTATTTTCAGAGTGAAGGGGGCAAGTGACTGCGACTGGTGGAGGGGGGGGGGGGGATGCCGTGGAATATGAAACCATCTCCAGAGCAGGAGAGAGGGCTGTTGGGATGACAGCCATGTTGTGCTTGTTCTCCAGGCACAGTGGTTGAAATTAAGCATACGCATTTTTGTTATCTTAGTAATGTTAGCTGAGAAAGACTTATAGCCCCAGTGCCTCAATGCAGCACCTTGGCCGCTCCATTCTGGCTAAGATTTTACATTTTTCTGAGAATGAAATGTCTCTGCCCTACCATGTGTGCATAGCTGTCAGGCTTTAGTCTGACAATGTTAGAAGTTTCCATTAAAATATCTGTCTCCACCATGATGTCTGGAGAAGGATCAGTTAAAAGGAAATATCAGATGATACATTGTTCAGCAAGTGCAAATCCACTGAAATCAGGTGAGGTTGTTAAGATTTACAGGTCATTACCTTTTTTTAGCAATGTGGCTTACTCTTAAAAAACCCAAAAAACAACAAAAACTACTCACTTTAAATGTACTTTGTGTTATTTTTACTGTCTTACACTTCATTCAGCTTCAGAAGGAGGCCTGTTTTACACCTGCCTGTAGTCACTTTGATTTCCAGATTTAATGACAAAATATTTCAGCTTTTAAAATGAAAACAAAAATTTTATGTATGGGTCTTAATAGAAAGAACTTCTCATTAAGATTACTTAAATTTTGTGGCAAATTAGACTTCAATCTTGATGTCAGTGTGAATCAGAAAAATACATATAAGGGCACACCTCAAAATTTAGGAAAGTTTTGATAAAACTGATTGGAATTGCAGTCCTTACTCACAGAAGAATTATTAAATCTGTGTAATTACTTTTATATCTCTGCAGGACTGAACTAAATTATGCAGAATGCATAGGAAGGGAATCAACATCATTACTTGGAAATTTTGAAATGTTTTCTTCTAAATTTATTTAATGTCGTTTTGAGCACCCTAAGTGCTTCAAGAGAGTTATGGGAATTATGGTTCAAAAGACATATGAGAGGACTGAGGAGATCAAAGATACAGGCCATTTCCCCAGGAAGGGAGGATACATGGACAGAAGAGGCAATGAGAGGGATGTGGTACGAGTTTTAAAAATCATGCTTGGCACAATAGCTAGGGAATCATTATTCACTATTTCTCAAGTAAATGACTGGAAGACACCCAATACCAATTTAAAATAAAAAGTCTGAAATTAATCAAGGAAGCTCTTTTTTCTCACTATGCATAATGAAGTTGAAACCTTCATTGCTACAGTAAGTTCTGAAGGCCAAAAGTATAGATAGGTTTAAACAGATTGAAATATTCATTTGAATAAGCATGCAGTACTTTAGATGCAATCTGCAGCCTAAGAACTCCCAGAAATTATGCAGTTTTGGGAACTGGGATAAAATGTCAGGAGAAGTAATTAATTTCTAAATTTATTGTCTCTCTCCTTACTCCATTTACCCAGTCAGGTACTATTCACGTGTTTCAATCTGTCATCAACTTTTGAGGTTTAACTGGAGGGAAGATATTGAAGCATTTGGGAGACATCGCAGACAAAGAAAGGTAGCTCCACTTTCCATGACATAGTATGGGAAGTTAAAGCAGTTACTGAAAGTGACAAAACAAAATACTACTTTTCTGAAAAATCAACTCCTTGGCTTGGATTTGACCCAAGATTACGCTTAAAAGAGACACATTTGTTTTGAATTAAAAAAAAAAAAAACAGGCCTTGTTATAGAAGAATCTATTATATAAAGATTGGGGTTTCCATTACCCAAATTGCCCTGGTTAGGTTTATTTATTGACTATTGCAAATGGGTCTCTCTAGGAACCCAAAACACTAACCAAGGTTACTAATCATCTAAAGATGATTCTCGCCCCTCACTCCTGAAACAGCATTCAACGTGTTTGGCATGTTTCACCCTGGAGGTAGATCTTCCCTGTCAAGCATTAGGACCATATGGTAGAACTAACAAAGGAGGAAGTTGTTGAAGGAAGTGTAGGAGGCAAAGCCCTTGGAAGATCTGGAAGCAACAGAGAAGGCCCTAGAGGAAAGCTGAATGGCTGCAAGGAAGAGCTGTTCACCCCACAAATACATTTCTGTGCCCTCAGCTAGTGCTGTTGCTCTGGAAGATGATGTGACCTCTCCTGTGGTTTCCATCTTTCCCAGAAGAGGATTCAGTCATTTTCACACATACCCAGCACATGCTGTATATGGTCTAATTGCAGTGTTCCTCCCTGCTTGAGGGATGAACAAACAAAGGGGATTTGCTGAACTATTGGTGGTTGATGTGGTAGGATCTCACCATACAGGCAGTGTCTAGTGATGTCCAGGCCCAGCTGTCCATCTTCTCATCCCACTCTTTCCCTGTCTTTGAGCATTCTCAGCCTGCAGCAGCGTGAGAAAGGAAGGTCACTTTTAAACTGTCCCACACTGCACAGCAGAGCTGCTGGGACAGATCACACAGGTCCAGTGAAACACTGTAATACTTGCTGTAGTGAAACAGAATTGTCTTTTCACACTATTTCCTGATCAGAGATGGAGAAATGCCAGTCTGAATTCCATTGGCTTGGATTCAGCAATGCCTTAGAGTCAGCAACGCTTGTTTTAAGTTAATGATTGCGCTACACGCAGTCCTCATGGAGAACATGTGCGAGGGATCATGTTTCCCTTTTATGCATATGTCAGCCCTTGAGAAAACTAGAATGAAATGAATAAAAACACTTGATCAAGATCATTTCTGAGAATTTTCCACTGAGTCATCCAAGTTTCATATCTTTCAGAATTTAAATGATCTATATAATTGTGGTTTTCCTTCTGCAAATAAATACATATGCAAATGAATGAAGGAAAGGAAAATATTTTTGTGAGTTAGTGGTGGTCATAAAAGAACTATTGTTACTTGTTGCATTTTTTTTTCTTTTTATTTGTCTGCACATATTCATCTTGTCAAGTGAAAAGACTGCAACTGCTAATCATCTTAAAAATGCTGCTGCTTTTTGAAAAGAGAAAAGCAGCATTTGGTCTAAATTCTGACTGTATTATAAATCAGTGTTAGTCACAAGCATTTTTATTCAGTATTCTTCTTCTATAGCTATTTTTATAGTAGGGAGAGAAAAACAAGTTTACATAAAAGAAGAAAGAGGTAAGTAATTGTTTTTCTTCTATTATTATTGTAATTGTTTCTGCTAATATTTTCACTTAAGAAAGTAAGAAATGCTCTGCTGGACCAGACCAGTGGCCTATCTGTTTCAGGACTATTTCTTAGGAGTGCTACAGGGAAAGACACATTAGCCAGTGCACTTCCAGCAGTCCAGTCCCCTTGGCTCCTTGGCATCTGGAATTGTGGTAATAGCTGTTTTAGGATGAGGCAGACATGTATCTCTTTTCAGGCCATTTGATGACCTGTTGGCCATGACTTTGTCCAATTTTTAACCTGCTGATACCTCTAGACAGGAAATTGGAAATATAAATAACTAATGTGGAAGAGTGCATTTAACAATGTTTAAATGAATGTTTTACAATGCAAAGGATATGGTTTACTAAAATACACCATGTTTTATGGAATCATGAACTTGACCAAATAGCTCTTGATTTCCACATAAGATTTAAATGGACTATCATAACTTTCAATAATCAGATGGACAGATTTACAATCTCTTTTAAAATGTAACACATATAGCTATGAGTTTAATCCTGTCAAGAAGGCCAAGACCGATAAAAGAAACCAAAAATCAAGTGTTCATAAGTTTAATTGCAGAAGGTCTAAGTACTTAGTACCTTGCTATATTCTAAGTAAATTGCTTATGCAGTATCATATTCTCAAGGGCAAGGGATTAACCCAGATAGCATGGGTTTAGGAGGGGCAGCTGTCTGACCAACCTGATCTCTTTTTACGATCAGGTGACCCACCTGGTGGATGAGGGTAAGGCTGTGGATGTGGTCTATCTGGACTTTGGCAAGGCCTTTGACACTGTCTCCCATAATATACTTCTGGAAAAGCTGGTAGCCCATGGCTTGGACAAGCTCTGCTGGGTTGGGAGCTGGCTGGAGGGCTGGGCCCAGAGAGTGCTGGTGAATGGAGCTGCATCCAGCTGGCGGCCAGTCACTAGTGGTGTTCCCCAGGAGTCTGTGTTGGGTCCAGTCCTGTTTAACGTCTTTATTGATGATTTAGATGAGGGGATTGAGTCCATCATCAGCAAATTTGCTGATGACACCAAGTTGGGAAGGAGTGTCGACCTGCTGGAAGGCAGGAGGGCTCTGCAGAGGGATGTGGATAGACTTGAGAGATGGGCTGATTCCAATGGGATGAAGTTCAACAAGGCCAAGTGCCGGGTCCTGCACTTTGGCCACAACAACCCCCTGCAGCGCTACAGGCTGGGCACAGAGTGGCTGGAGAGCAGCCAGGCAGAAAGGGACCTGGGGGTACTGATTGACAGGAAGCTCAACATGAGACAACAGTGTGCCCAGGTGGCCAAGAAGGCTAATGGGGTCCTGTCCTGTATCAAAAATAGCATGGCCAGCAGGCCCAGGGCAGTGATCCTTCCCCTGTACTCTGCATTGGTGAGGCCACACCTTGAGTATTGTGTTCAGTTCTGGATCCCTCAGTTCAGAAAGGATATTGAGGTGCTGGAGCGAGTCCAGAGAAGAGCAACAAGGCTGGTGAAGGGACTGGAGCATAGGTCCTATGGGGAGAGGCTGAGGGAGCTGGGGTTGTTTAGTCTGGAGAAGAGGAGGCTCGGAGGTGACCTCATCACTGTCTAGAGCTACCTGAAGGGAAGTTCTAGCCAGGTGGGGGCTGGTCTCTTCTCCCAGGCACTCAGCAATAGGACAAAGGGGCATGGGCTTAAGCTCTGCCAGGGGAAATTTAAGTTGAATATCAGAAAATACTTCTTTCCAGAGAGAGTAATCAGACATTGGGATGGGCTGCCCAGAAAGGTGGTGGATTCACCATCCCTGGAGATTTTTAAACACAGATTGGACGTGCCACTGAGTGCCATGATTTAGTAAATGGACTGGAGTTGGACCAAGGGTTGGACTTGATGATCTCGGAGGTCTTTTCCAACCCAATCGATTCTATGATTCTATAATTCGAAGAACTTTGATTCACAAGTGAAGTGAAATGATTTTTAGCAAAGTCAAACAAATTGTTTAACAGTTTGATTTTCATAAGCACTCACTCTCAAGTATAGATCAGAAGAATAAAAAGAAATTACAGTTCTTTTTGACAGATGTCTGTTCTTAAAATTAGTCTCCCAATATTCTATCTGGGCTACGTGGTAAAACTTCCTTGTTCTTATGGACAGAGAAGGAGCTAGAAACTTGGTGCTTCAAAGGTAGGTAAAACATGTTAATGCAAAAACCATTTCAGCAGCCCCACAATATTTCCAGTATGGGTTGCTTATCTATCAGTATTGCAAACCTTTAGTAATTGTATTGCATGTGGGTAGATTTGCCCAGTTTTAGAAAAGGATGAGAAATCATCAAAGATAATTTGCTTCAGGTATCATAGCTGTAGAGAGTACCTGAGGCCACGGGATCTGGACTAATATTTATCCCCGCATAAGGATGTGACATCCATCTTGATTTTCACTGAACAGAGAGTTTTAGAAAATCATTTGATAGGACATTAGACAAGAATTGCTCTACTCAGGCATCTCAGCACATGATTCTGAGTAGCACAGAAGTGCCAAACCACATTTGATGTCAGTTGCTGTTATTCATATACGGTTTTGACAATGAAGGCATTATTATATCAGATTTATTCAAGTATTATAATTCAGCACCTCATCCCTTTACAAAAACTATGTCCTGTCAACAACTGTAATGACAGTAAGAGGTAGGGGATATCTGTAGAAAGACATGCATATTTTGTGTTTAAACGTAATTTGATATACTTAGAGCCTGTGACAATTAATGTGGCTTTTTTTTTGTCAGGGTAAGTTAACTGACACCACTCATTACACCTTGACAGTCTCGCAGCCTCCAGGTAGGTCATTGCTACAGTATTATAGATCAGGAGTTGTTCTTGAGTCTCGCCTGGCATAAGGGGATTTTTGGAGGAAGGTTTCTCATTGATGATACTGACAGGAAACAGCAACTGAGGAAGAACTAGGCAGCTTCTATTTCATCGAAGAAACCTTTGAAAACTATGACTAACAGTATTCAAAACTTACATTTGGAAATACATATGTAACAAAGTTGCAAGTTGGTTTTACATTGCATGGAAGATTTTATGAAGCCCTCAATGTAACACATCTTGCCACATGTTCTCCTCTTCATTTTAACTGCATTAAGTCAGCAAGACTGAAGAAATAGCTCAAATACTGTCTAGTTAAACTACTACAGTAAACTCCGGGGAGAACAATATACCACAACTTGGCAATATCTAATCATACGGTTTTCAAGGAAACATCCTTTTCATTTCACACCCAAAATTTCCAATAGCAAGATGTAGCCAACTTACAGATATAGCAAAAAATGCTTGAACTAGAGCAATGTTAAGAAACTATGCTTGTAAAGTCTGAGTATTACAGAATCACACAGAATATTCTGAGTTGGAAGGGACCCACAAGCTAATTTCTGCTTTCCAATTAAAACAAATTGTTTTAATTTTAAGTGTAATTAATTTGTCTTAATAATTAAATAGTTCAATAGACATTAAGCTGAATCCTTAAAAGAATCTCAAAGAATCTTTCAATCCATGTGGGAAATAAAACATTCTAATGCAAAAGTTGTTCTCAAGTAAGGGCATTATCAGAACTTAGTAATGTAGGTAATACTGGGTGTTGAAGCAGAAGAAAACAATGGAAATAATGGAGCTTAAAAATGATTCAACTTCCAGTCATTCTTAAAAAATAAATTTTCTCATTTTTTAAAGACACTGTGTAGAACTGACATTGAGATGGGACAGTTCTAGACAATCACATTCAATCAAATATAACTCATACCATATAAAGAAAGCAGAACAGTGAAGGTCCTGCATCACTTCTGAACACACATTCTTGTGACTCAAAGCCTTGATTGATGCTCTTTGTACAAATCAAGTAAGTTCAAAAGCTTGATACTTCTCTCATTTTGTTCTTGTGTTTATATTTTATCTCATATCTACATGAAATGGAAAAGCCTATATTTTTCTAATATGGTGTTACTTTATGTATTTTTCATTTTTTAGGAGTAAAAGTTCTAGAAGCTAGAAATGTGAAGACAAGAGAAGTATATGGCTGCTAAGAATTTATGCTTTTATTTGTAGCATCAGAAACTTTTCAAACAATTCCATAGTTGTGAACCCACAACATATGGATTACGAAATACGTCATATACATACAAAGAATCATAGAATCGTTTGTGTTGAAAGCAACCTTCAAAGACCATCTAGTACAACCCCTGGCAATGGGCAAGGCAAGTATGTGTATGTACATATACTATTTCTACAGTAGGCAGGTGCATGTGTGTGTACAAGGTCATAGAAGTTGCATCTGCCTTGAAGATGTTAACCAAGTCAGAATGGTCAAGATTTCCCCAGATTGTTGTTGACCAACTCCTGATTAGAAATGGATACCCAAGAAGTTAGTTAATTTTTATAAGCTCTGAAGACTTACTGATTCCAGCATGATACAAACATTCAAAAATATTTACATTTCCAGAGATAACAGCTCTCTAGGAAGAACTGTGTATTTTGTACCTTGTAAAGGAAGGAAATTGGGAGCTTGTTTCCTTTCACTGGAAACTCTTGAGTTCTCAGCACCTTTTGCTGTAGTGTTGCAGTTAATTAAAAAAAAAAAAAAGAAGAAGAAAAAAGAAAATATCTGTGTTTTTTACATCTGGAAGTGTCGAATGCTTTTACCAACAAATATCTTCAAAGAAACTGATGCTGGTTTTGTCCATGGCATTGCACATGCTGAGATATGTGGTATGCTGAGCTGTGTGGGTTGGGAAGGAAAACAATAAGTACCTTTCATGCTTAATGCCCGTAAATGTTAGTGCACTATATAATTACCTTGTGTCCAGTTTCATTACTCGTTCTACTCTCTCCATCATATCTCATTGATTTCTCATAAGCTGGAAGTGTACTTTGCTTTGCTATTAAGGTTTTTGACTTTCTGCCAGATGTTTTCTGCTACCTTCTGGAAAAAAAACCCAATCTCAAACACAAGTCTTGTCATTTTATCCCCAAGTCAAGCACAGGTCAGTGGCCTACATTTCTGCAATCTTGACAGGTGCTGTAGGTAATTCCTTAAACAAACACAAACATAAGCAGAGGCAATATTTGCACAGGCAGCTATCACGTCAAGCAAAGTAAGCCCTCATTTCAATACTGAATGCAGTGCAATAAGCACATTCAGCCTCCAAACACAAATACATTTTTTTCTGGTATTTCAACCCTAAAACATATTGAAGAATCCCTGTGGCCAAATAAAGTAAGATGAAAAAATTGCATATAGTGAGAGGGAGGATATTATCCTGTTTGTCACTTTTATGGGGTCGCATGCCTTCTCATGTTAAAGCTGGATCATGTAGCTCTTTAGTCACACAATAAGTAAGTAAACACTGAATCGCCCCTCTTCCTGTCCCTGCTCCTTCCTTTCTGACCCTCAGAGGAACAGTGTAAAGAGCAAAAGAAAGGGAAAAAAGATGACTTACATATGCTGGGATTTAGCTTCTGGCAAAAGACATTATAAGGAATTCATTTCCTGGCACATAATTTACATGTCCAGTCCTCCCTCCCACTCCTTTTCTTTCTCCCACCCTTCCCCCCATTCCCCCTCCAAGCTGTCTCCTCACTCTGCAGCACTTGCCACAGCTTCCTGCCGTATGTTTGCTTTCTATTTTCATATCCATGGGAAAGGAATCTGCTCTAGCACAAAGCTGCTATCCCGCCTGTGCCCATGTCAGCTGTCACTGCCACCTTTAGCTTAGGCCACAGGTATTTGGACTTAATTAAGTGATGGTGGAGCATCCAGCAAATGACAGTCATTAAATTTTAGCAGAGTCAGCTGGAGAAATCTCCTCTTGTCTTTGAGGTTTTTGCTTTCTGCTAGCAAGCTCCAGACAAAATAAAATAATTTTCAATTTTAAATATTTAATCTAAATCCTGGTTTAGGGTTTTATTTTTGGGGAAAAGACAGTTATGTCCCTCCTGCTCATTAAAGGGCTCTCTGTTGTGTATCTTTGATGATGCTTTGGGCAGCTCTGCTACTTTGATCCTCTTAGAAATAGGCTCATTACAACATCCACCTCGCAGAGTTACACTTCAAAGCTTTGCAAAGGACAAAGGGAGGAATTTAGAAACAGAGCCAAGTGGCTCTCAAGTATCTTGACTAAATTAACTTTGTACTAAGTGTTACTGGCCCAGTTGCAATTTTGAGAGGAGGAAACAAAGCAGTAACTCTGTGTGCTTCTTTCACGCATTTTATATCAAATTAATAAATACACTTGAAATCTTCTAGGACTCTCTGCTGTAACTTCTGCTAAACTAAGCAGGCACTACAGTTGTCACATCAAACTTAGCAGTTGCCCTGGAGATATTAAAAAGGCAGATTGATGTTACCACTTGATTTATATTGTTCAGAATGATAGAGCCAATATTAATCTACCAGTGATATTAACAGAGGAAACGGTTCTCGAGATCATTATCTCCAGAAATAGCAGCAACTGTGTTCACTTTCAACAAACTCAAATTCATCATAGCTGCAATGATTAATATTATCCAATCTAAATTCATTACTTCTGACATGTTTGACTTAGGACTTCAGTTGGGAAGTCATTACCATTACAATATACTATTTGTACTATGTGCTTTCAGCACAAATTGCAGTGCTAGGTGCTGTACAAACACAAGCTACTTAAACAGTCTTGTCCAGAGAAGCTGCAATGGCAATTAGAGAGCTCAGCCCATGCCCTGAGTATTACAGTGATGCTGCCTAACAGAAGTCAACAAACTAGACTAGCCCTTATGGCTGACAGAGTTTAGACTCTCAACTCATATTGTCATAATCCCTGACAGGGATTTTTTCTTTTCAAATATAAGATGACCCTTGCTTAAACGGTAATGATTTGTGACATAAACCTTTGGCATGTGCTGTAAATCAAATGCCAGTGTCATTCATTACAGACTTTGAAAACGTGTGTGTTGACCTCTCTTGAAGACAGCACAAAGACAAGTTCACTTGGAAGTTTTGATTTTAGTATTTAGTCTATTCATTCTGCCTTTTGAATCCTTCACCAAAAGGTTTTTCTGAACAAATCAGAGCATCATTCATTTAAGATCCCAGTGAAATAATCTAATCCTGCCAATACTTTGTTAGACTTGAGACATTATTAGTTTACAAAATTCTCCTTTAACAAACAGGTGTTTTACAGTATCCAGTCCAATGCAAGTTGTGCTTCTACTGTAGAAGTATAGTAAGGGTGGAATAAAGAAGCCTGCACCTCTTAGGTGCCAAGATGAAGGGTGAAGATGGCTGCCATTTATCAGGCATAGACCATATTCATTATATGCTTTATTGCTCTACAAGAACTGTCATGGTCCTTTGCCCACAGATATTTCTACTCTGTCTTCCTTGCAATCCTTAAAATGTACTTATGTGCCTCCTTGAACCACTATTTTCCTTCTTGCAGAGAGTTAATTAACAAGCTATGATTTTACTGGGGAACAAAAAAAGAGAGACAGACTTGTATAATCTTTTGCTAATATCCAAAATTTCTTTGAAAAGACAGAAAATCAGAATTTATATACATTTGATCTACCCCCATGTATTTCTTTGTGAAGTATGAATTCAGTGCTAATACAATTTCAAGTTCTTCTTTGTCTTGATTCAACAGTACTCCCAGGATTTCTGGAAAAACAGAAAATGAAAACATGACTTGGATAGATCTGTAAGGCAGCTAAATTTGAGGTAGAGCATTTAGGGGCCAACAATGAAGCCGATAACTGACCCATTCATTCCACTTATTGAAGAATCTACTTGCCAGCCACTCCAGCCCATATCAGCCCACTCAAGTGAAAGATATGGTGATAAATCAACTTCTTCATTTTTGTGAATAATTTGTTCTCTGCTGTTAAATTGGAGATTAGGTATCACTACCATTTCCCTGTTAATATGACCCATAGCTGAAGCATTCTTCTCAGCAGCAGCTTTCACTCTCTCTTACTATCTCTCAAAGTTACCATTTAAATCTTAAATCTAAAATTCCAAAGAAAATATTGGCACACTGTATATTTCATTTGCAACCTGTATTGCACACTGCACCCAACTCCCCTAAGTACTTCTTCCATATTTTCTGCTAGTCCTTCTGTCCATTATTTGATTTTTTTTCTTTAGAACATCTTGCAAATATATGTGAGATAGACATCTAGGTGTTGCATTACATTTAAAGTAATTACACAGTGATTGAGGGACTGTGATGTCTGTTCTGAAAAGTAAATTCTGGTGTATATGCAATCAGCCTACTTTTTTAATTTTCCTTATGAAATCCACATATACTATGCAAATGTTGCTTTAATTCTGTTAAGTGCTGCTCAGCTGTGATCATCCTGAGTAGAGCTACATTTCCACTCAGTGCAATCACTAAAGAGTCCATTTGTTTGCTTATCATTACTTCGAAGTACATAATTCTTTTGGAACAGTTTGGGCTTCCCATTTGAGCCTTCAGAACCAGGCAGAAGTCCAGTTTCATTTCTTCCCAGTATGGCTGATATGTTGTGCTTCTAGCTCTTCTTCTTAGGCTGGAATGAAAGTTCACCCTAAAGTTCCCTTCATTCATTTTACAAATCCAGCAATGAAATACAAGTTCTTAGCAGCATCAACTGATTGGCCAGTTGGGAGAACACCCTACAACTAAACCATCGTTAGCTTAGTAAGGAGATAGGGAGAAATCCTATCCATTTCATAAATAGAAATGTTATAATAAAGAGGCCTGTACAAGAGTAGGTCTCCACTGATGGACTTCCTAGTCTACATGAGGTGCAGATAGAGAGTTGTTGCTCTTTTGAACTCTAGAGAGTTACATGTGTCCCGCACATGGAACCGCACCATGATACTTTATTCTTCTTTTTGTTTTTTATTTTCCTCTTTAATGTAAACCATGTTAAATTCAGCCTCATTTCTGATCAATTACCGCCTTCCATCCTGAAGGTCACTTAACATTTTTGCTTCAGGAACAAGTCTGGGCCATCCGCTCAGCACAGGGAGAACCCATTCCAGAGGTTAGAAGTATAAGAATGCAGGCACCTGCAGTGTGGCTTAGCTATGTTTGCATATATTTGCAGCTTAAGTTCCTGCATGCTGACTAAACAAGAAAACCTTGATTTGTCCACATCAGGTTTGCTTAGAACAGTCCGAGAGATAAGGTATCAGTTTAAAGAGATAAATCTTTTGCAAAATGGCAGAAATATCTTCTCCATGCTGCATGAAATCTGGGATCCAGTTTTCCCTTCAGGAGAATGGTCTTTAAGTAGAGTAGCACTTTCTGGTTTCTACTGAACGGGATCTCTGAAGGAATTTCCCAAAGCAAAGATAAGGTCATAATGCAGTTTCCTAAAATTTTCCCACTTTTATTCTGTCACTGGCCACAGACGTTATTGGCACTGACAGCAAGTCTCAACAACAATATTTTCTCCACCAGCATATCACTAACAAATCCAAACAGTAAAAAATAGAGTCCTCCCATAAATGCAGTTATTCCTCACTATTTCATTCACATTTCTGTTGGCACTGTGCGCTGTTTTAAAGGTAAATCGGCAGGAGAAATGAACCCAACACAAAAGAGATTATAAGTCAGAGTTACAATTTATAACAATATTACAATAAATGCAATGGCACAAAAATAAATTGGTTTTAACCCACAAAACCCTGACGTATAATCCAGCACCCTGGGGCACAAACACAATGGTGTTTGTTAGCCCCTGTGCTGAGACCCACATTGTTCCTCCGAGTCCAAAGTAAAAGGAAGTGAAGAAACTGTTAGTGCAGATGACGGTTGCGGTCTGGTGAAGAGTGGTGGTTGCAGTCTGGTTGAGAGTGTTGGTCTCCCCCAGTCGAGGTTCTGGTCCTCCTCTGGATCCGATGAGTAGTCCCCCCAGGTTCCAAAATCCCCCAAGATTATATCCCCTCAGGTCCAGGTGTGAACACCCAGTACCTCCCCCAGGGTGGGGAGTTCCATAATGGGTGATCTGACTCTGTGAGTCATGGGATATTTTTGGAATCATTGATCACCCATTAGCAGACATGACACCTCAGGCTGGGTGTGGAGGTGCTAACAACTTCCTGGAAGGAAGTTATCACAGCTCTTATCTCACAGGTGTCTTTCACACCCAGCTCACACCCTGAGGGGTTGGGTGTGCCCTGGGCAGCTACTGCGAATGCAGTTCATGGGAAATGAATAGAGGGTGTGGAATACATAGCTCTGGTCACACCCACAGTGATAAACTGGTCCCACCTGCTGAACTATGACACACCAGGATGCTGTAACATTGTGGGTTTGATATAGCAGTGTACTAACACAGTGGATGTTATGACCTTTTTTATGTAGAGACATATTTATTTCCCTGACTGTGCTGAGCAAAGATGGAAAGCTTGAGATATTCTGAAATATTCTTTCACTCCCTAACCAACCTTTGTCATTTATGGCTCTAAACCTATGGTGTGTCTTTCCACGAGAAACTCAGAAGTGTTTGAGCAGAACAGTTGCTGACTGACAACTTGGCTGGAGGAAGTAAACTTCTGTAACTAAGCTCCTGGAAAAAGCTCTTTTAGGGCAATTGGAGGTTTACTGTCCTGATGTTCTGAATACTGTCCTAAGGGTGATTCTTTCAAAGTTATATCTTGCTCTAAATTTCTCATCATTTTTAACACAGTTGATTTTTAGGCAATGAAATATTGGTTTCTATTTGCATCTGGCTTCTTCTCAGTTCTTCCCCCCAAAGTAGACCCTAATCCATAATTCAGTTTCCTTTTAATATCAGCTTCAGGCATAGCTTCATGGAGAAATAGACTGAATTTTACACAGTTGTTAGCATACCCAAGGGAACATCCATGCCCAGTCTATGAGGAAACACAAATTTTACTATATTTTTAGTTGGCTTATAATGTTTAAAAGCTCTCTACCACGTTCAAGCAAATAAGACTTTTCTTGGAAATATTAGTTCCCATACTTCACTATCTATTCCATTCTTCTACTTCTCTCTTTCATTGTTGACTGAAGAAGATCCTGATAGAACAAATCATACTGTGTTTTAAAACCTACTTACTTGAAATTCCAATTTAGATCTTGTACAATTTATTCTATCCTCTTTCAAGCAATGAAGCAGCCTCCATAACAGATAGAAAAGCAGTCAGGAGTGGCTTATATTGCATTATTCACAAATTCACAAATCTCTTGATTTTGTGGGAATCTTGATTGCATATGAGTTTTTAAAAACATATTCTATTTGCAGCTGCTGTCTTCCCCTTTAGTCCCTCTTGCAAAAATGGGTAGTTTCTTCAGATGTAACTGTTTTATTTGTGAAGCTTCCTTACCAGCACTACAAGTGCATCATGCAGTGTCCTGGAATGTCATCCTCCTAAAACATATAAATATATAATTTTAAAGCAACTTATTGCTTCCATATAAGGAGAAATCAAATTCTGACACATCTCTCAAAATTGTGACATGTCTCTGGCAGACTGGTGCCTAACTACACTTTTCAGTTCATAGTAAGTTTCTCTCTCAAAATCTTATGTTTATCAGCTTCTGCAATTTTCAAAAGCTAAGAGGAATACATAGTGATAGGAATATATTCATGAACTTGGGCTGCTTTCTCATGGGAATGTAGTTCATCTATTTGTTTAGTTTCTGAGGAAAAAAACCCGCACTTGTTTTTATCAGGGAAGCTGAGAAATCAGAGGAAGCTGTAAAAGACAAATAAGGGAAAGGACTGACAAAGTGGGACTGGAGAGAAAAGAATGTGCTAGGCTTTTTTTCTGCCTTTAGTGACAGCTAGTCCTCATTTTACCCCAAAACTACTACTCATATATTCATGGGGAACTCCATTTGCTTGTTCCTTTATGGCAGAAATAAAACACAAGGATCTCAGTTCTTTTCCAAGAAAAACACTAAAAGGTACCTTCCTTCTCCACACCCTCCCCCCACCCCCTGGTTTCTAAAGGCCTCTAGATAAATAGATAAAAGGAACCAAATTTTTCCTTCATCGTGTGCAGACTAGTTTTTAAATGGCCTAGATGGTGTTGTAGGTCCTTTTCAACTGAACTACTCTCTTCTAAATTATCTTGAAAGTTGACGCCATACAACACTGTCTAGGTACTTGCGTTTACTATAGACATCTGTAGCAGTAATAGATACATTCATTTCCCATTCATACCTTTTATAAGTTTCCATAGTAGAAAGACTTTTTTCCTCCTCTTTCTGCACACATTTAGTAAGAAAAAGCTCTATTTTAAATACAACTTACAACTTTTGAAAAAAACCCTCACATAGTTAATACTTATTAGTTTAAGAAGGAGCATATTGAAGTATCTGGTTTTACTGACAACACTCAATCTTTTGGCAGGATGACAGGTTCCACTTGCAAATGAATTCTGAAACTTCTGTATGGATTTTGCTAAGGTATTTATTGAAATTATCAATCATATTTCCTAATTTATGGATCATTTGAAGATCTAAGGCAATTGAACATAGATAGATCCATAATAATGGAATTTCAAAATTATATCTGCACCATGGGTTTAGCAAGATTATATACACAGACTGAATGCATTATCCTTAGCTGACTGTTTTCTCAGTGAAACAACATAGGCAAGAATCTCATGGTTGATATGAATGGTGTATATAAATATAGAATTCTCTAGTAATTACAAATAATTTTTTGCCTATTAATTCATGATTGTCTTTTGTGTTCGTGCAGCTTGGGGTAGGCAACAACTTGTTAATCTGCTAAGGTATGTGAAATGGGATCACTTACATCATCTGAGGTTAATGTGGCATTTATATGGCTGTTAAGGAATGGATAAGATGGTCAAAGCTGGTGAGAGGGTACTCTCTGTGGCTGGTCCTGCTGCCGCCTGTAAGGCCTCTGGGTTCCTCTGACTGCTGTGGGGTCAGCAGAGCAATCAGTGTGCCAGGCACTAGACAAAACATCCGACAACTTCTTTCTGCAAGATGAAAAATGAGATGGTAGAGTTCAACGATTAAGGCACTGGTCAAAGAGATTAATGTGACCAAACTGAGACACTACACTGACCAGACATAATTCACAAACTAGTATTACTCCAGAAAGCAGGACAAAGTGCTCTGGCCCAGGGAGATCTATTTTTGATGTACTGGCATCTGAATGAGAAAACTGGAGTTAATAATCACATAATTTGTTTCCCGCTCAAACCCCTCTTAAATTATTGGACAGGGCTCATGGGATGGCACAGAGGTTTAATGCCAAGACTGATGAAAACTGATCCATTTCAGTTTGCATATGACTGGCAAAATGAATTTTAGAGAAACTGTGGCACAAAAGCCTCATGTTTCAACTGATGAGTGCTCTACAATTGATTTCTAGAAGACAGCAGATGGGAAACAGAGCAAAGCTCTTACAATACAGTGGAACAAACAGGGGCATTTCCAAACCAAATAAATAAAAAGATGAAGGCATAACAAAGAGCACCTTTATAAAAGAGGGTAACAAAGGGCTACAAACTCAGCCATCACAATAAATCTTTATTTTTCTCCTTTTTCTGCAATCACCAGCACTGTTACCAACCAGAAGCAAACAGGACCTCACGAAATGCAAATTCAAGACTGATGTACACATTGACTGCAAGTACAGTGGTAGAATGAGACATCAAATTTTTTTAATCCATTTAATGAAAGAAAGTGTGAGGTAAATACACTGGGTTTGAGGTGTTGATATACCCCTTTTCATAACATTATATGAAAACTAAATTGTTCTCATCAGTGTTAAAACTGTGATTTGGAGTTGCCTCTGAGCACCATGTATGTAACTGCATTCTAGAAGCTTCAGTCTGAAAACTATACAATTATTATTGCTGAAGGCTGGGCACAAGCTAATATGCTTTGCCTCTACTATTTCTGGACTGAAATTGCTGCTGAGGGAACAGATATATCTTTTTCTATCTGTATAAATCTGATGCAAAGTAATTATATTGGGGTTTATGTCAGCTTAGCTAAATTGGTTCATAACTTAAATCAATACAAGATGTTAGAAGAGGTCCTAGGTTCCAGAAACAAAGGTCTCTTACAATATTTAGCCACGGCTATAGAAGAGCTGCCTAGGTATGGAAGGCCACTATATTTAAAAGTGACCACTGCAAATTAAACCTGGTGAAAACTGCTCAAAAATGCTTTCTCTAATTCACTGTCTCATTTGCACAAGGATAATAATTTTTTTTGGGGCTGGTATGGAAGTGGTACCATGTTACTTCTATACTGTTTGTTGTCACCTAACAAATTATTTGTTTTCTTGTTTTCTTTTCTTCCCCGTCCCCCACTCCTTTCATCCTGAAAAGCAGGTTTTTAATTAGTTTCTGCATGGAGTTACTTGTGCTTTAGACAAAATGGTGTTTACCTTCCTTCCTTAGCAGGTACAGCTACAAACATTGAACTAAAATAATTTCCAGGCACTATGACAGGCACATATGTGGTACAAGCTGGCCATTTGCAGATGGGTATTAGCTGGCAGTACCTGAAGTGGTTTCATGAAGAGTCAGGTGTGAAATAATTTTCAGGCAAAAAACTTCTTTGTTTATATAAATGTCTATATCTTATTTTCTTGTTTTCAAAGTCATTTTTCTGCCCAGCTTTTGTAGCTGCATTTATGAAATTCCGTTTAAAGCTCCCTTTCTCAGCAGTTTAAACATGGGATGAGCCCTACACTAACCATGGCCATAGAGCTCCCAGGTAACTCACAGGCAGGCTGAACTCTGGCTCTGTCAGGGCCCAGTCAGACAGCACTCTCACGGGCCTGCAAAACTCCATATAGGATTTAACCTTCATTATGTCAAAGGGGCCTTTGAATATTCATTTCTTTTCAGAAATAATGGTTCTGAAAGTTCCCAGCATTGGCTATATGGTAACATTTTGTTCCCACTAGTCTCACCTATAAAGTTGAAGGTCAGGATCGAAGGGATGAGTTGATTGTAGCACAATGTAATGTCTACTGGCCTATTTTTACCCTCAGAAGGAGCTAGAACCCTCTATTCACATTTTATATTCATTTATGCCTATTTGCTAAGTAATTCTTTTCTTCTTCATCTTTCTATACCCTGACACCTTAATCTTGCTGACATCTTACAATAGTTAATGAGAAACAGCTCCCTGTCTTTTCAATGCTCGCTCTGTCTCTTAGCAGTAAGACATCAGATGATAGTTTATTTTGCATGACTTGAAAATGTTGTGGTGTACTCCTCTTTTGAAGAATACATATATATTAACAGAGCTCAAACCAAGAGCAATAATGACAGACTTATAAACATGATTACTAGCTGAGACACAAGTACAGTCACTCTCTTGAATATATCACCCAGGTATTATTTTCAGCTACAGATCTGAAAGCAATTTCCATATTCTACAGACAAAAACATGGCACATATCTCTAGGAGAAGCACAACCAATCTAATATCTGTGGAAACACAACATGTCTTCTACGTAACATTGTTTCAGGGATATCTATAAACTCTCTTTCAGGAGAGTGTTTCATTAATTTCAGTTTCTTTAAAGTCCATCATCTACTTAAGACATGCAAATGCTTTCAACAAGCAGGATCTCTGCTCTCAATAAGCAAGGTGCTCTGAGAAAACAAATAATTAAATTGTGTTAAGCTAGTGCACTTAACATTGAAGGAAAAACCAAAACCAAATCAAACCAGCAAGGGGTTGAATTTGTTTTTAGTATATCTTGAAATATTTCAGTAAGAAAATCCAGGTGGTGAAATAAAACATAAACTATCTTTTATGCTAGTAATATGACAGAAAGTGTTAGCAAGTGGGCAGCTTGCACTCAGAGCACTCTGAGAAGAGGCAACTCTGCAGATCTCTTCCTTGGATTCTCGCGGTGTGCTGAAGTCATAACAGGATTATAAGGAGAATTATTGAGCCAGCCACTGCTGAGCTGAAAAGATATTACCTGTACACCAGGTAGACCTTGTCTCTTCATACCAGGTTAACTGCTCTATGGCTGAAATATAGAAAATTTTGTTAAAAGAAATCCTAACTCTATATGGGTCAAGAAAACTACTCTTTCTACTTGAACAGGGAAGACTGTTGGCCAGTGAGCCACATGGAACAAAGATCACCTGCTTCTTCGAGAAAAGAATCAGGCCCAGTGTTGTCTGTTCTAGGTAACATCCAGGCTGTGAATTTGACAACCTCTTCATGCATACCAATTTTAAGTCCTGCTGAAGCTTTCTCTGCAGTGTGCCAAGTCCACATCTTTATTATACCAGCACTTATGGCAAACAGTGTATCTCATGTAGACTCATGGTCTACACCAGTGAGACAACTCCTTGATCTCCCTCTTATCTCACAGCCTGCCAAAAGTAAGACAGAGCTGTCAAAATTACTTTAGATGTCTGTTTCTCAGGTTTAGATTGGAAGTGTATGATTCTAATTCATTCTTTCCCATAAATTGATGGGAAGGGATTTCCTTGTGATGAGTATTGTATAAACGTTTTTGGGAATCTAATAAATTTTTCTTACTGTCCCTTCTCTGTCAGTGTTACAATGTTGTCAATCTCTTCTTGGTGCGCTGTTGTCACATATTTTGTCCATGGGATGTTTAGGCTGTCTGGAAATAAACACTGCCATTTAAAGGGTCACTTAGAAAAAGTAGTTCTCTGCTTAAAATCTGTCCCTTCTAAATTTAGCATATTAGCTCTGCTAAACTAATAGTTATTCCACACACTATTCCATTTATCTGGAAGCTGAGGAGAAGGGGTAATGGTGGAGACATGATCTTCCAGCATGGCTCTGCTCATAGAGATTTAAATGAGTTAAGGTGGAAAAACAGAACATTTAGAGTAAAATGCTGAATAGCAGCAGGCATGAAACTTATTCTGTTGTCTGATGGTTTGAACTGGGTCTTCTGCGGTGATTTTCTGTATGCAACTGTCCTAGTTCAAAGCCATGATAGATTTTATGTACGTGGGTCTTATTGCTCATTGAGTTTCTCACTGTTCTCAGGAAACCAAACACTTAAAATGATCTTTGATAACACAAACCTCTACCTGATCTGTTGTCCCAAACAGTTTCTAATCTACCTTCATTTCTTCCTCAGCAATGGTCCTTTGGAAGAGCAAGTGCTCCTACTCTAACACTTTTCTTTTGGTCTGTGTGTGTTTTTTTCTTCCTGGTTATTTGGCTTTTGAGTCATAACGTGTCTTCAAATAATGGCAACTACACAAGATGTAGTAGAAGCTCTGCTAGCTGACTGACAGGGAGTAGTTCATCAAGCACTGAAATTCATTGCAGAAATTCAGAGCTTACTTCAAAGCTGGACAGTGTATCACAGTGACAGTCACAAGTCAGTGCAAAGCTCACCACTGGTAAAACTCATCTACATGTATGTTTGCTTGTACATATCCTCAGGGCAGTGGCCACGGCACCAAGCCTGCCAAAGTTTAAGGAGTGTTTGGATAATACTCTTAGACACATGATGGGAGTTCTTGGGGATGGTCCTGTGTGGGGCCATGAGTTGGACTCGATGATCCTTGTTGGTACTTTCCAACTCAACATATTCTGGAATTCTGGGATTCTGTGAATGTAAAGGCTTAGTAAGGCACATAAAATAGAAGTCTTTGGTAAGGATGAAGCGCTAGCTGAATTGCTGGAGTGATAGTATGGCTGACTTCAAGACAAATTCCTATTTCATTCATCTATCTGGAAATTACCCCAAACCTGGCATTAAAACACAGTGATTTGTGACCTTCAAATTCAAGAAGCAGCCATATCATAGATTAAAAGTAATTCAACTTAGGAGTCTCTTTTTCTATTACCCATACACTATCTCAATTCTTCTTCCCTCTGGCCACAATGCATGTTTGTGAAGGAAAATTTATTTCCTGAAACCATGCTGCCCTCAGCAATTTCAAACAGCTGTAAATTATGTGTAAGTGTCTCATTTATGAATGATATTTCTCCTTTTATGGTACTGAGTGCATAGGTCCACACTACTAATTTAGGTGTTGGTGGGTTTGTTTTTTCTTAAATATCAGTTCTGAATTGCTAAACCTTGTTTGAGCAGTAATCATTCAGACTATCAAGGATTAAGCAGATAGAAAAAAAACTCTTGTATTCTTTTCTCCTCAATTTACTTGAGTTTCTGCACCCTTATAAACTTCAGGTACTTTTAATGGTCTGTCTGGTTTATCATTATGATAAAACTCTTAACTCCTCATCTTTGAATTCTTCAGGATGTGACCTTCAGATTTTACTGGAAGTACTGAGACAAGAATTAATTCTGCCCCTCCAACAATATCAAATTTCTCTGTCACCCTCACTCTGCTTTTCTTCCATAATTGCCCTATTAATGTCTTTCTTGATAGTTTCCTTATCTTCATACAGAATTTCAGGGTGTACATGAGAAGACTTGGGGACAACTCCATGTAAACAATGAGGTCTTACAATATGAGGCCCACTTAGCAATCCATGGTGCACATGTGAGTCTTTGCACATTTCTGCTATTCCTGCAAATGCAAAATCCCCCTGCTGTGTTGTATAGATCACCATCTGGGAATTTCTTATGAAGCAGGAAACATTGATGCTGATGAGCTGTTTCTGCAATGTCCCTTGCCTAGTGTCTTGAATTTTTTTCTTCTACATTTTTCTCAGTTGCTTGGGACTTTCACCCTCAAATCTTCCTTTTTGACTGTAAGAAAATAATAGTGCCAGTACTAAACTAAATTTGAACATAATTTTTTCTTAATCTCTCTCTTATTCCTTCCATTAAAATTCTTTGGGCTAGGATCCAGTTAATGTTTACATGTTAAAAATGAACACATTACACATGTCCTCTTTTATGTTTTGCCCGATGAAAGTGACTGCTGTTATTCTAAAATTAATTTATTTATTATTAAATTCAGTTTATAATTTCCTTTATATATCTTTATATAAAAATCCTCTAAACATATACATTTTTCAAGCTTTCCTTGATCCCTTGTTCTTTGTTCACCTATCAGTTTTCCAGAAAGATAATAGCTGAACAGGTGACTATCAAACTAAAATTAAACCCACCCCAACAAACTAAATAAAAGTATTCTTAAAGAAAAATTGCATGAAAAAAATTCCTTGAAACTTCTCCCTTATGCCACTTATCCCTTTTTTCTGTCTCCAGAATGATCCTTTAATCTTACTTTTACATTACCCTGAAATAAAAGCCTTAAAACTTGCTGTAACATTGGATATTGTCAGCTCTAATAACACATCTGCTTGGGATACAGTAGTCTTTCTTCTTCTTCAGAGGAATACAGTCTAGTCTTTTATTAATAATACAAGTTATCTTTAGCAGGAGATGCTAAGGAGACCTGAGCTTTCTTCTGTTTTGGATTCACTTTTTTAGAAAAGGTAAATTCCAGGATTATGTCTGTCATCCAAATAATCAAAATCTTCTTTTCTCTACTTCCCTACAATATCATCTGCGGCTGGATTTGCCTCTTCTCATCTTATATCAATTTTATGGCTTTTACTCATGCATTGTTCCTATGGCCTGGACTGATCATTTGTAGTCTTTCCTGTAATAGTAAGGTTTTCTTGCACCTGTTCTTTGAGAATCTTAAGGTTTTCAAGTTTACTGGATGACCGATGAAGCTGTCAGGACTAGATTTTTTTAAAAAGTTATTAAGACTCTAAATATTTAGCTTGACAAGTATTTAAATTGTGTCTAGGTGCCTCAATCATAAATTTCAGTGTACTTTCAAAAGTTTCTGCAGCGATTATTCAGATTATTGAGACTTTAAGCATCTTCCAAAATTACTGTCTTTGAAAGCTGGCATTTCTGAAATTTCTACTGATTCTTTTTGCTTTAGTGAGACATCACAGCACAATATAACTACTTTTTGTTTACCTCTGTCAAGGAACCTAACTAATTACCATTTCTTGTAAAAAATATATATATATTGCAAAATAAAAAGAAGAAAATGATACACTAAAAGAAAGATGCAACAAGCCAAACCAACCAGAAGTAAGGGCCACAGTTTTGCTCTTTTCCCTCTGTCTTGGTTCCAGGCAAGACAGGATTAACTTCTGCAGCAGCCTGGAGGGGCACATCCAGGACCCCTGGGTTGTTCAATACCACCTCATGCCATGTGCAGGGTTCTGCATGGTGAGCACTTGCCTGAGAATCATTCACCTCTCCTGTACTCTGTTATTAGTATTGTTGTTACTATTTGTTTTCTTATTTCCTTGCTGTTTTTAGCAAACTGTTCTTATCTCAGCCCACGATCTTTTCCTGCCTCCAATTATCCTCTCCGTGCCCCTGCAATGGTGGAAGTGAGTGAGCGCTGTATGGTCTGCAGTGTTTTAGTGAGAATACTAAATTGGGGAATACCGTTCCTAAACCACAGCATCCTCTCTGAGAGGCTAATTGTGTTTCAGCTTTATAAGAAAAAGTACTACTAGATGTCAGTGCACATCTAGGGAAATGAGATTAGTGATATCCAAATCAATATTATAGACCAATAAAGCAATGGAAGTTAACTATGGAAGTTCTTCACAAACACAATATCTCTTATTTTTTAAAGTCTTCTTCAGGTTTATGCTCTGCTGCTTATTAGGTCTCTCATCTGAAGAAAGGAGAATGGCCATGTTTTCCCTACTCCCTTCCATGACTCCTTTACCCACGTGCTGACTGATGTCTACACATTGTTGATTTACATAGAGACTCCTTTCCTGACATTGTGATAGAAAGATTAGATCGAACTAACACAGGATTTTGAAAGCCAGTGTTTTTCACCTGGAAATTGGATTTGTCTGGGTTTTGTTAATAGATTCCCATTTATGAGAGTTTTTGAGAATTCTGATTTAGCTTCATTTGGTGAAATAAAAGCAAAACGTTTCAAATGTTTTGAGGAAAGGAGCAGAACAGAAGAAGATGCTCTTTCTATGACTCAAATTTACTGGATGACTTCAGACAAATTTTCATTTAAAGTTTTGTTGAGAGTAATAGGTTCTAGTAAATGTCTTATTTTAGGTGAAACAGTATATTTGGTAAAACTATGATTAGTCAAAAACATCCTGGCCTGCTCCAGCAGGAACACAGAAATAATACCATGTTAGGCTGGTTTGCAGTCTGCTGACTCCAGTACGTTTTTATGTTGTTTAAGCATTTGCACAAGAAATGTGCTGCTGCTTTGAGCTCAAATCATCAGGAAAGCAAAGGAAGAAGCTTCTCATCAGGTCCTTTCTTCCCCTGCTGCTTCCAGGGGTTTCTCTCTCTCTTTCCTGTATTGCCAACTGCTAATTTATCCCCCTTGCAGCATTTTTCCCATTTTCTGCTTCTCTCTGTTCCCTGGTCTCCAGAGTTGATCTTGGAGACCCCTTTTTGCCTGTCACCTGAAGCATCCAGACAGCTCTGATCCAGGGACTGCTGCATATTTCTGCTCCCCTTGCCTCAGGATTCTTTTCTTCTGTGGTGCATATTCTGGAGATGCTCAGGGAAGTCTCTCCTCTTTTCCATAGCTTCTCTTGTTTTGATCTCTGTCATTGCTAATCTCCAGGACTGCACCCACCATTTCTTTCCAGATGGCAAGGAATTTCTCCCTCTCTTCATCTGTTCATATTCCATTCCCAAAAGACACAACTGGAGCTTGAAAGTGATAATTCAATCCACATGTCCAACAGAGGAAAGTAAACTAATAGCCAGTGCTCTTCAATAGGTTTCTGAAAATCACAGCACTCAGGTCTTTGAGTACCCTGAATACAGCCACAGTTTATCCTAGAAGCTTGCAGAAACCTGCTATGAGATGATCCAGTGGGACCAAGGTATTATTTCTTTCCAAAGCTGCAGAAAGAAAATGTAGCACTTTCAACTACAATGCCTAATTGTGAACATTAAATATTTTGACAGCTGGAGAAGAAAACATGTCCTGGAAATGTCCAGGATTGTTATTCATAAAGTGATGCAATGAGTAGAAAATCTAGTTACTTTAATATATAAAAATGTGAAACCTTGCATTTTCTGGCAGAACCTTAATAACATTTTCCTTTGAAAAGGAAAAAGGGACGGCAAAAAAATCTTTTCTAGATTATGATTAAACAACGACAAACTCCCTGATAATCTCTTTTTTAGGTTAGTGGGAATAACAATCAAGCCAGACAAGACTTCTCCTGACTTTAAAGATCTTTGGGTCTTTGGATGAGGCTCTTAACAATATAGAAAAGATAGCTTGAAATTTGCATTCAATGTATTATCCACTCGACTTTGTGGTATTCCAGTCTTAAGGAATATCCCATACACACACACAGACACACAGACACACACAGACACACACACAGACACACAGACACAGACAGAGACACAGACACAGACACACACACACACAGACACACACACAGACACACACACACACACACACAGAGACACAGACACATAGACACAGACACAGACACAGACACAGACACAGACACACACACAGACACAGACACAGACACACACACAGACACAGACACACACACACAGACACACAGACACAGACACAGACACAGAAACACAGACACACAGACACACACACACACAGACACACACACACACACACACAGACACAGACACACACACACACACACACAGTGGCTGCTAACACAAAGAGGTTTGTCTGTATAAAGTCCTGCTTTCTCTTCTTCATTCCAACAAAAAAGATAGATAAACTAGAGTGTAGACCAGTTTTTATCCAGAAATGATCACGAGAAAAGAGATTTATGCGTTAGAGATAAATAGAAATAAATTTACTACAGTCAGCTCTCTAGAGTAAGTAAAACACAGCCCCAGAAGAGAGAGGGTGTTTAAACTTAGAGCATCTGATGCTATCACTTGACTTACTTAGTTGTGCTGCTTTGCTGAGTGGAAAATCTAGTTACTTGAATGTATAAGGAAAATGAAGACTTATATTTCATGACAGAATCTAAATAACATCTTATCTGTCCAAGTGAAAATCATGTCCATTACACTAGAATGGTTATGTACATCATCCTTCTAGTTTACATTGTTAGGGTGCTTTTACATCAAAGATGTCATTTTACCTTTCATCAGACATCCAGGGATTTCTTGTGCAGCCTCTCTCCTCCTGCTCTGCCCTCGACACTCTTCTTTTACTACCAAGTACCGTGAAATTGTAGCTATATTTTCTGAGGTGTTTTTCATAGATTGGAGTGAAATATATTTATAACATGAGTAAATTCTTCATTTAAAAAGTTTTTCTTTATTCAGAAAACCTTCTGAACTTAGCAGCACATGTATTATTAGAAGCATGGTTTCACCAAAAAAGGTTTAAATGGTGTCTTAAAGCTTTTTAAATGCAGTGTGTTGTGTTTTGTAGATCTGTAAATCTAAGTCTGCTGAAGGTCAAGAGATCATCATTTAGAAAAAGGAAGAAAACTGGTTATTATGTAAATAAGGTGTCTGCCCTGGGATTTAGCTGGTAAGATATGTATTTTCTGTCAAACAAAGCAGATATACTAATACAAAGATGAGTTCTATTGTTTTCCTGAGATGCTCATGGACAGTAGCTTCTTGTTTCCTGTGGCAAAGTGAGGCTGGAGGATCATATATATTCTCAGTGCTTCTGACTCTTTATCCAGAAAAGTCAAGAGTTTACAGCATCCTACCCACTGTGGTGAGGTATATGTAGCAATTCTCAAAGACAGTAAACTTTGCCCTGCTCTTTCAAATTTCCTTGGCTTATATGTTTGACCTTGGTATAAGTACGTGGTTCCAATAATGGGATTCAAGTGCTATTATCTTCCTATTTCTTATTCACACTCTGTCTTCAATTGATCATAGCATAGGTTTATAGTGAAATCACCAGTGTCCTTGCAAAAATGTGTGGATGTATACATATATTTCAAAGAACCTGGTTGTGAAATACGACTCCCAGGTGTAACGTACATAGCATTATCAATATGCTTCTATGATAACCTCTAACAAAATGGTAATAAATTAACCTCAAGCATGGCACCTTGGATCCTTGACTGTAACAGCTTTTCCAGTCAGCAATACTGTAATTAGGATTTAAGAATATGGAAATATAAGTGGCTGCAGTTTGTAACCCAGAATTCCAGATGCTTGTAAAACTCCCTCTAAAGCCCTAGAACAGGGATAAATGTAAATGGCTGACTCCTACAAGCACAGGCACATGAGTAAAAGGAGCTGTTTCCTAAGCAAAAGATTCAGCATTAATTTATATTTTTAGCCTTTTTTAAATCTGCTGGCGGCTTAATGTTGAAAGAAAGTTTTTGTTATCTGAGTTGATAGATAACAGTCAAAGTTGTTCTCTTGTCTCTGTATCTTTCAGTAACTGGGAAACTGATTTATAACAATACATGGATGCACTGAATTAGAAAAGACAGTTTTAGAGCAGTGACATGTTTTTCTTCCTACAGTGCACTCTCCACTGAGGTCTGTCAGACAGGCTGTAGAAGGGCTGTGTGTGCTTGGAAAGGTTCTCCAGCCCACTCTCTCTTCTTCTTCCTTCTCTTTCCCACTTGTCCTTTTGCCTCCTCTGACTGTGAACAGAGAACTGTTCTGCCAATCAGAGGATGAAGGAGAAAGGGCGAAGGTCTTGCTCCATGGTTGAAAAGGGTACAGTAGCTGGTGAGCTGAAATCTCAGCTCCTGAGTAGAACTGAGCCTATCAGTTTGGTGGCAGGGACATCTTTAATTGCTTTGCAGCTTAGCCATTAAAGACCTTATCCAAATTTCAACCAAAAGCTGCTCTAAAAGACTATAAAGATTTTTAACTGAGACCCAAATTTTCAGGAAAGACTGGATGATGTTTTGGTGATAGTTAAGTGTCCTAAACTGCTGGTTCCAAGAGTGTTTCCTCAGCAAAATGTCCACATGCATTTATAAATCACACCAGTTTTCCAAACTGTGATAAGCTCACTTGCAAACTAGACTCTAAACATAATTTTAATTATTCATTTGATAATATTTCAGAGATGTTATTTAATGACACTAAATTGTGTATTCAGTTTGATTTGTAAATATAGGACAATATTCCTTTCTTAGTTGTTGGAAAGGGATACTCGTACCTATATAGAATGTATGTATGTATTTATATAGAATAAACACATCTTCTGTGGCTTTGAATATTAAACACATTCCTACCACTGAAACAATTCTTCCACCATGTCCAGAATGCAAAAGGAAATTTCTTCCATATTTTTATAAACTTTCAAATCCCTTGAGCAGTGTAGACCTTTCTAGCCTAAAGTTCTTTTAATTTTGGCAAAACCAGAAAAGAAATCACAGGGGGAAATTTCCTGTAAGTTGTCCCATTATAAATCCATCTGTAACAAGGTGAATTCAAACTGAATATAAACTGGCTGATCATTCCAGAAAAGTCTTGTGGAATCCAGCTCAGTGTCCGGGAAAGCACATTTGCAATGGTGTACATACATATATATAGACATCTACATGCCATATGCAGAAGTTTGACACAGACAAAACTTTTACATTCAGGACAGATTTTGTCACAAAAGGTCCACTGACTGGGTGAATGAACTCAGTCTGTCCACCAACAGATACAGGCACAAAAATGCCTGAGAAAATAGCCCTTGAATCTGATCTGCCATTGTGTTCACGTCTTGTCGCAGGTGTTTTGGAAACATATGCAGTTGATGTGGATTGCCAGAAGACATTGATGAGAGCATGTTTGAGCAAAATTTGGGCACAAATGTTTGAATGAAAAGATGACAGCCTCTTCTGTTTTCCGATATAAACACTGGAGTTCCTTAAAGAAGTGATGCAAAAGAGCGTTCAGAAGAAATGTAACATCACTGATTTCATTGTAATTTACAGTTGCAACTTTAAAACAGATTAATTTAAATATAGTGCTGAGTGTATATATGTGTATGTGTATACTTGTATTCATATCTACATATCTACAAAAAGAGTAACAGTAATGGATTTTCTTCTTTTCAGCCAATTTGTAGAATTGCAAAACCTAAATAAGTGCAGTTTAGGGGAGGAGGAATATGTTCAGAAATAACATGTATATTCAGCTAAGCAACCGTGTCAGGAGTTTTCATTAGTAAAACTAAAATTATCAGAATTATCAGCCCATTCAGTATAATGATTTTCATATCGTGAAACAATTGACATTATTACTATTACTATTTTTATTATTACTATAATAATTATTATTAGTGACTTTTTATTTTCCACAATAATGAATGTAATTTGCCTTGAAATTTCACTGAGAAATTGTGACATAAGAAAACTTAACACAAGAAGTTAAGACCATAATTACTGATTTATTGAAGAAACTCCAGTGTAATGCAACACTTCAAATGCAATCAATTGCAGCAATGTATTTCCACTTCTATGTTTTGTTCATATCTATGATTTTTTAAATTTTCTCATATGTACCTTCTCCCCCCCCCCTCCACTTCCACCCTACCCCCCCCCCCCCCAACATGAACAGAAAGGTCTTCAAATCCAGAATTTCTCCATTCTCCATGCAAGCTTTTTTTCTGTGGAAATCAGTGCTTTTTAACCTGCCATTCATCTCATCCACAAAGGATCAAACTGGATTTTGGGGTCAGATGCCTTTCTTCCAGATCAATTAGGTGTTGTTGGTAAGTTGAGTTTGAAATTATAGTAAAAATATATGTATGTGACTTCCATGAGGTACTTGCATATGTATGATTCTGAGATACCTGAGAATTCCTCTTCACCGGCAGAACCTGAGTGGGTTCTTGGCTGGGCTGTGCAAGTGGTGGCAGTGAAACCTTACTGAAGTCATGTGTTTGTCAAGGAAATGTGCAGGGTGTTTTTATTTCAGGCAACTTATTCCTTGAGGTTAAATACATCCACGTACATAGAGAAATTGGGTCATGCTCTATTAGGTTTTGCAAATACATAAGCAGCGAAAAGTAGACTTTGCAAAAGGCCATGGAAGTGCCACTGTGAGGCTGTAAATGCCTGAGCAGCATGGACAAGATTCAGCTGTCTGTTGGGAGTTAGTTTTGAATCACAATGAAAATGTTTTCTTGGAATTGATCTGGAGCATAGATGATAGATTTTTTACAAAAGTAAAGCCTTTATAAATGAAAGCAAAGAATCTCCTGTTTAATTTTGGAAAGAATGGATTATTATAATTGAGCTACAAAGACTGAGTTTGTATTTAAGTAACAGGAGTTTTCTCAAGTGGATCACTCCAAAGACAAAAATCAGGCTGGCCCAGAAGGCTTTGAGCTGCTTTGAGGATTTTTTTCTCTAGACAGTATAAGTTTTATAAAACAGTTACCCATTGACAGGTTTAACCATTATGTGGACTAAAGAGATGGGAACTGGCTACTGAATGTCCTTCATTTCTCCTGATCATTTGTCCTTGTTTGGTTGCAGCCACTTTGTGAATTGTCTTGGCATTGAGGTTATTTCCACATTGTGGCCCTTGTTTCCATTTGGATCTTAACTTGCTCCAATTAAAGCTAATTTCTGGATTTTCTGCTGCTCTTAAATCCAGTGATTCAGGAATAGTTTAATGACACATTTTTTTTAAAAGGCTGACTTATCAAGTCTGATTTTTTTTTATGCCAATGTGTTGGTTCTGACGACATTTGCTCATCAAAAGTGAACACTCCATGAAAACATTTAAGCAACGGTATTTCTATGAATATCTTTACTTCCTGACTTTCCTCATCCTTCCCAAGGATGTGAAATGACTCCCACTAGGACAGATTTTATTTATATGTGTATAGTATATATGTATAGACACATGTATACATATGTTCACATGTAGACATATTTGCCCAGTCAAATGTAAGATGAACCTTAATATATTCTACAAATAAATCGTATGCTATGGGCAGACCCCTGTATGAGAATTATAACATGGTTCATGTGCTTTGTTAGATTTCACCTCCAAGTCATGTGGATTCTTCAGTCTTTTGAGGAATTTCACACTGTTAACAAAATACATTTAGACTGGGTAAACTTCCTTTCCTCTTTCCCTTCCCCTTCCCACAAAACATAAAGCTTTCAGACAAAATATTTTCTTGACTTGTGGGCTCTTCACAAATGTTACATTGCTTAAATATTGGTCTTTCCTGCTTAAAACTTTTACAACTTGGATGGGAGTTAATGAGCGCCACATGTCCCAGCTCCCAGCACGTGGGCCTCTGCATCAGCAGAACCACTCTGCTCCTACGTGCAGGGTCATGAAACAAGGCATCCCTCCTCAGTATCTTTGTTATGTATTTTTTGTGTGTTTTGTTTTGTTTATACTCTGAGGAATATATTTCTCTTGCAACTGGCCCTGAAAAAGGAACTGAAATCAGAATGCAGCAATCCCTGTGTAGCTATCAGAAACAGCACAGCAGTTCCCTATTCTTTCTTCCTGTTCCATGAAATATGGTACCAAAATTAAAGTTTTAGCCACGATAAGAGGAAGCCTCCTCCTTCCACTAAAAACAATTAAAGGGAGGAAGTCCAAAGCAAATGGAAGTGGTTCTGTGGCACACTCAAGAAGCTGCTTAATTTTAGAAAGGAGTATGATTATGCATGTACCTACGCACATATATTATCTACTTTTAAGCCATCTCAGAAAACATATGACCATGAGCAGTAGAGACGCAAAAGCAACTACTTTGATAAAACAAAAAATAGCATAAAACATCCCATTTAAATAGAGTGATAACCATGGGAAAAGGAAAATTTTTTTCCCCTCAAAACTCAAAGACCGATACATGGATATATGGATATATGGATTTTTCATATGGATTTTCCATTCAAGGTAGATGTCCATACCTAGCTTTGTAAGTATTCTGTTACTGCCATAGCATATGTGTACCATAACAACCCCATAAGTCATGTAACAGGTTGTCATTAACTTCAGTAATTTAGCAAAATATATTGGTTAAGGGAATGGTCAGTGGACACTTTTTTTGTACTTACATGAATATGGGAAAATTCATGCTGGATGGAAAGAAAACTCTAATTAACTGTGAAAGTACTTTCCTTTAGACGTTCTTTAACCAGCACAAACCATAAAACAAAAAAAATTAATTTAATCCTATTTCTTTCTTGGTTTGATTAGTTATAGAAATTTGTGGGTAATTTTCTGTGATTGTTTGATGATAACTGTGTGTAGAAGACACTTCAGTATTAAGCTCATAACATTGAAAACCCGTCAATTTTGGGAGCAAAATATGTGCACTATGCTTGCATTATGTAGCATTCAGCATTTAGAAGCAAGGCCCTTTGTAGGAAAAGACTTAGGACTCAGGGATAACTTTGGGGCTGAATGTTTGCAGGCTTGAATTTTTTTTTGTCAGTCCCTTACTACTACTGTAACAAGTGATAAAAATACTGAGAGAGCAATTTTCCATAATAACACAGCATCAACCATGTAGTAAGGTGGATATACCAACTGGGAGCTTGAGAACTGAAAATAGATATAAAGCAGTAGTTTTTTAAGTTTTCAACACAAAGAAACTTATTAAGGGATTTTTTTTTCAGTAAGAATGGGACAAAGATAACATAATAGAACTTGTCTATTAGCAAAGTCAGGCTGACTTTATTGCACTCATATGTAAATTTATTTTTATGTAATGTCTTTAGTTCAAGACTGCTTTTTATTTTTTTTCCTCTTGGGGTAGTCATGATTCTTATTGAAAGTAAGAATGCAGTGTATGCATTTGATTCAAAGTACACCAGCCTTTCATAGTTTTATAATGTTAGGAAGAAGCACATATAATAAAATCATAAAATCAATAAATGATAAAATAATTGTATTTTGAAAATTGATTTTACAGTAGGTTAGTTGTCCTAAAAAATACTAATGATGAGTTGTAAGAGAAGACCTCTCTTTCCCTCTGTTCTGTCTCACTATTTGTGTACATATACAATGGCAAACCTAATAACCTTCAGGGCTCTCATCTCCATGAAACTACTTTCACAATTCTTCCATAGTGGAAAATCTGTTAAAAAGAGAAATAACTGTTTCTCTGTTGTGTTTTTGGGGTACCATAAATTAAACCTAATAATAGAGATCAGGGCTAGCAATTTTTGAAGGGAAATAACTCTGAAGTGTCCTTCTTATTTCATTAGTGTGTGAATCAGAAGGCTATGGCTATACCTTGGTTGACAACATTTTGGTCTTATTTCCACATCATAGGGTTTACATAGGTTTGAGGGTTTTTTTCCTTTTTTATTTCAGGTGGGTTATTACAGTGCTGACACCTCTTTTATCTTTCATGGAAATAATTTATAAAAAAGGGAGATCAGTTGAGTTACACTTGTTTATGGCAAAAGAGACATGAATGTGGCCCACATCAGCAGTGAAAGAGATTTTATCTCCTTTTAATCTTGTTAAAAGGAGAGACCTACAGTGCTTCCTGGTGAGAGCGGAATTTGGCTCAGTAGCAGATATTTTCGGAGATGGATTTAGAGGCATTCAGGTCAGTTAATAGTTACAATCCAGGTAAACCAGAAACATGGTAGTTCCTTCTGCAGCCTCCAGGTTTTTTTATTTTAATCCAGTTAACTTAAGGGTAAGAGATGGCCCTTTATATCCACCAAGGTCAGAGAGACACCAGTGAGGTCCCTAAAGGTATGAGGAACTCAAACCATCCTAAGCCATCAGGCACTCACAAACTGAAATGAAGCTTGAGAAGTAGCTATGAGAATAATGTCTTCTTGAAGTACTAGTTAGGGATCATAACCACAGTGTATTACTAACAGCTCAACTGCTTTTGTGCCTGTATGCTGTTTGACCTGAGTGAATATCAGAACCAGAATATGAACAGGACTTATTTAGGAGGATATATAAACTATAACTTCAAAACTAAAATAAAAATTATTTTATTCATTTTATTATTTCTTAAAATATTTACTGTAGATACAAGACATCCATACGATCTAGGAGTTTCCTTTAAACTTGACCTGGATTCAGTGATATACACTTTGGCTGAAATTGTGATCCATCAGTGCATGTAGATATCTGAGTCAACAGACTTTATCCATCTCATGCTCAAATAAACAGAGTTTGGAGTTTATCTTCATTAGCTGTAAATAAAAGCTGGTGTTAAAGCCAGCTCAGGAAAAGGTTCTTTGACATCCCTAAATGAGCTGATGTGATCCTTAATGAAAAATAATAATTGTTTAAGAAAAAGTTTTGCAGAGCTGAAAAAGAAAGCAGCCTGGTTTACTTTCCAAACCACAGCAGGCCTGAAGAAATTAATGCTGTTAGCTTGTATAGCGTGTATGGCAGGTTGCATATTACTTAACTGGTTTAAAACCAGCACAAGGGTTTCGTCTAAAGTGATCATAAAACAAAGTTAGCAACAAAGCCCATCAAACTTATCAAAACACTGAAGTTTTCTTAATATGTCCTTGTACATTAATCAGTTGGGTTTATAGCTTTTAGAATTCAAGTAATAAATTTTAAGGTACTTTTATTGTTAACTATTGAACTGTTTATTTTCTAAAGTACTAAAAAATAATATTTGAACTAGGTTATAAAAGTTATATAAAAATAAATATTTAAAAGTCAGGGTTTAAACAACACAGGAGGGCTAGAACAGTTCCTAGCAATAATACTAAGCTTTGTAATAGAACTTGTGTAACACTTAATCCCAATAGAAGTACAGCAAATTAACTCAGACTATAATTTATTTTTGTCAGTTTTTCCTTTTATCTATATATTGAATTTTAATGGAAATTATCCATGTCATACTGTGTGTGCTAGATTTATTCTGCATTTCCTTAGTAGCTTTATCTTCTGATAGAAGTCTATAGGGCAAAACAAAAGACCCATATCTTAATAGCATGGATGTCCTAAGAAAAAGCACTCACAAACAACAAATATAAATACCTGAAAACTGCAAGGGCATATTGAGGTACATTTCAAAGTTCTTTTTTACTGCACTTATTTCTCTCTCTACATATAAAAATACATAGAAATACATATATATATCTATATAGACACACACACATGTATCTATACCTGTGGAAATTTATTTCAATGAAAAGTCCACACAGCTATGTTTGGAAAGCAAATATGTCAGTTTATGCTTTTAAGTTCCAGTCACATAGTATTATTATTTTTGGTTTAGTGAATTTATGAAAAAGAAATGCCAGCTGCCTCATTACATCATATTGAAGTGTTCCAGGATCTGACAGAGATGTTTTGAACCACAGAATTAGTTAAAAAATGAGGGTGTGTCCATATTTATGTAGCCTGGTGAAAGAATGCATTCCAGTAACTTAAGATTATTTTGGAATAATCTTGCATATTTATTTTAATTGGTGTCTCATTGAAAAAAAAAATCTTTCTAATGGAAGAAAACTTTACTCAAATGGTGCCAAAAAACCACAGCACATATTTTTGCTATATTTTCTATACACTTTATGGCATAAAGATGTTAATTTTTATAGTATGAAAGCAACAGAGCTCTTTCATTTGAACTAATGGGTTTCTAATGAATTTTGTGAATGCTAATATGTCCACAATACATTTCATACAATTGAGAGATAATGCATTACTTCTAAAATGGGTCTGTGTAAATTAACTTTGAAGGGTGTCCGTGCTGGTCTTTCACCCATTAATTGCATGATGTGAACCCCCACAGCAGCTGATTTCAGAGTTCACCCTGGCTGATTCTTGCTGGTGGAAATTTGCCAAAACGATTACATCAGCTTCCAACAAACCACATGTGCATGACAACAGTCAGCAAACAACTACTTAAAACCCTACAATATAATTTGTAATTTGACATAATAGACTCTTCTTTCAGGGTTTGCATTTCCATGACAAAGCCAGGAGAATTGGGGCAGTTCTGCAAACAAGTGTAAGCTCTCGACATCATCAGTGGGGGAGATTGCCTTGTCCCTCCTCTCCTCGGTGCTCCAGGGTTGCACAGTTTCTGTACTGCCTGGAACCTGGGATTAAAACTGTGACAGTCATCATTTTGGAAAACTCATTAAAATGCCCCCATTTATTTCTTTTTAGCCCTGAGCAATGCCAATGCCTCGCTTATGTTTTCTCTAACAAGATAGCTGAGGGGGCTAGGGGGGCAGTGAGGAAAATAAACCTCTAGTAATGATTTATGGAAACAATAACACTTCCTTGAGTTTTAAAAACATCTGAAAGCAAATGTCATGCCCCTGCCTCCTTTCCAGCTCACTGTGATATTTTCCATCCTCCTGTGTTACAAAGACTAGTAAAGACTGAGTATCAGGAAAAACGTGTTGTGGTAAAAGTATTTCTGCTTTAATCTAATATTCTTCAGTAAGGCCACAAATCACTAGCTATGCAGCATTCAAAAATTGCAAGATTATCACAGATTCAGGCCTTGAAGCCCTTCTGCTTTCTTTGTTCAGAGACAGAGATCCTTGACGTATATCCAGGAGATAGATCGGTTTAAATTCTCTCCCTCTTTCTCCTTCTGCTCCTCGCTGCTTTTAGCCGTGTGATTTATTTGAAAAATGTGTGACTTCTCTAATCTTCCATTTATAGGCTGAGGGTTCTTTGTAGCAATAAGAGGACATAAGGCCAGCAAGGAGGAATTATGCAGAGTCTATTGTAAGGAAATGTAAAATAATTGCAGTTTTATGTGGGGTGAGGACACTTAGAGGAATGTGAAGTCTTTATCTGCAGAGATGGCTTAACGTTTTGTTTAGACTGTGGCTGCCAGATGAAGATGTCAGTAAACTCCTACTTTCCATGATTCCATAAGGAGCAACAATTTTACTTTTCAGTCTTGCTTACAAAGTAACTCAAAGGCGGGAAAAGGACATTTCTGGACATAATGCAAAAAAAAAAAGAAAGAAAAAATGTTTCAGAACTTTCCAAGTGATTGGAGATATAGAAGAGCAATAGTAATGTTCTGCAATATCTTCTGAATCACAGAAAAATGTCGTGAGCTAATTACAGAAAGCATATGGTAGAATAAATGCAGAGAATGTGGATTTTAGGAATAAAATAACTTATATACAGGAGGGAAAGGGGCAGCTGTTATGAATACTCAAAGTTTATCAACAGTGCTATATGCAAGGCTGTGGATTTTAGGCTGTTTGTATCTCTTATCTCAATTTGCTCTTCCTTCCCTGAGTATTTCTCTGTGTGATCTGTTTTCACAGCCCCTTGGCCTGGACTCGAAGGCAGAGGAGCCTATAGGTTCAGATGAATGATAATGAGCATTGTCAGAGCGGCAAGAAAATTGAGTCCTTGCTCTTGCTGCCTGGCCAAGAGCTGCAGGAGCTAATTGTGTCAATGGTAATGAGACTGAGCAGGCAGCAGATGCTCACGTGCCTTTACAATCCAAATCCCAACAACAAATTCCTCCCACAGAAACTTTGAGGAACGTCCTGGCACCCTGGAGATGGTGATAGACCCGGTCTCAGCCACATGCCACCTGCTAGAGCTATTGTTAAAAAAGAAGAAGGGAAAAAAAGCCTATTATGATAACATAGTTGTTTGCTGTCTCTAGCAATGACTTTATGGCATCAGTTTTACCATACTGCAGCTATTGAAAAAAAAAAAAGAGGAACATCTGATTCTTTAAAGAGAAACATTTTTATTGAGCACTGTTCACCACTTACTTGGGAAGCCAGATGTTCAGTATATGTTACATATTTTGCTGATAAACCATGCCTGCCTTTTTCCCATTACAGCTCCCACTGTGCCTGCTTCCTACAGCAGATTTAGATTTCCACATGTATTCCCAGTACACTGAAGGAGAGAGCACTTTTTTGGTCTTTTTCTTTTTCTTTTTTCCCAGAAAAATCAAGAAGAAAAATATGCAGATACCCATGTGGACTACTGTATAAATATTTCCTGAAAAATAAAATAAACAACATATTTGTTCCTTATTCACAAAACAGGCTGAGTGGGGGATTGTGCCTGAGGTCTGAAGAGAGAAAGGCCATTAAGGGTCCCTTAAAGACAGTCCTTTTTAACTCAAGCTGGTTAAATGCTGTAGTAGAGAGGCGGTTAGATCCTTCCAGGAAATGTTTGCCCAAGAGCATCTATTTCTGGAAAAAATCTGATGAAATGTCCTTTCTTGCCATACCACTCTCTGTCCAGCTTTGCACTCCTGCAGGCCTCATGCTCTTCAAGACATTTTTAACGAATTCTGAACTTGTTCAAAATCCTTCTGTGGACTGAGTTGGTTTCTATCAGCCTCAGGGTGAAAATCATAGAACCATTAAGGTTGGAAAGGACCTCTAAGAACCACTGACTCAACACTGTCAGGTCTACCAGCACCACATCAACAAAGAAGACAAAAGCATCGTAAAAACTCTGGACTTACCTCTGCCTCCATGATGGAGCATGCAGCTGAACTCTGTCTCTGCTGAAGATAATTGACCCATTTTCTTCTCAAGAGAGTCCTACACCCTTGGAGCATGTCAGTCACAAACAGCTGCTCGCAGTAGGTACACATGAGTGAATCTGGATCATTTGGCTTAGACTGTCAGTGGAAGATTGAACATGTGCTTTGTCTGGTTGAAAGACACTTGAAACAGCAATTATGCCCCTTTTTTAAACTCCCAGGAGTGATGAAGAAAGTTATAGTTCAATGAAATCTTGGATTAAGCCAGTAATTTGACAGACTATGCATTGCAGCCCTGACTAAATGCACATCTACACCAAACTTCAAAGTTTTCTTTACAGAAACTCCACTCCTGCAAAGTCCAGAAGTATCTCAAATGCTGCTGCTCCTTCTGTTCTGTACAAGGAGTGGCCTTGAAAATATTATCACATGCTAGATAGATAGTGTGTAGCGGGGTAGAAGAGAGAGATGTTTGTCAAACCACAGTAGCAGCAGTGTAAGACACCAAAAGCCATTCAAATTTATTCATGTACAGTATTTCAAATTCCAGTTGATGCAGTATAGGAATTTGTTAACATCTGGAATAACCCAGTTGCTGGAATTCCAATGCCAGTATGCCACTGATAAGTGTACCTTAGCTAGTGCTTTCTCTGTGGGGAAAAAGGAGGTCTGGGATCTCTGACTGCAGTAGTGACCACCCCAACCACATGGTGGCTGCATTATTTTGATGGAAACAGAAGGTGACAGGAAGTGACAGAGCATCTTTGTTCCTCAAGTTCCACTTTGCATGAAGTGAAGGTTATAGCCACAGTTCTCTGAAGCATCTGGCTCCGTGTATTATTTGTATTTCAGTGGTAGGGATGATCGGGAAAAAAAATGATGCATTAGAAAATGGAGAGTTGTATCTGTTGTACAAAACAGGACTTACAGTTGGGTTTGAGTGGCTTTGTGAGAAAGTGGAACAGAGCGACACAGCGTGATCTTTGTTGGTTTAAGTGAGGTAGGAAAGACATGTGTTACAGTCCTACTTTGTGCCTTTTATCCCAACTATGCATAATACTCAAACTCTCATTTTGCTGAAGAGTGCTGTTGCTCTTAAAGGCAGTTTTGTGGGAATAGCTATCATTTAGAGAAATTCTACTTCATGGTTTACAAGACAATAACTAAACAAAATGACAAATGCTCTAGAGTGATCAAACAATGGAATTTCTGTTATATACTATGCCAGAATAACTAACCCTCAAAAACACTCAAAAGCATCCACTGATATTATGAAGGCATTTGTTTATAATAGAGAACTAGTACACTGTAAGTCTCAAGCATTTTTCTCTTTTTCACTTGATAAAACTTTGAGAGATAAACTTTTTATTGGTGCAAAAAGAGAGTGAATATCCAGGTAGAGTACTTAGCATGCATGGAACTTATATGGGTTTAACTCACAATTTATATACACAGTGTTGCACTGCAAAACTCCCATGGAAATTTACTCATGTAGCAAAAAATCTGAACCCCTGACCTTTGCTACAATGATTGATGCTAATGTAAAATCTAATTTTAAACTCACTTTTCAAAAAAGCCTTTCTGATCCATCAGCAGGTGCATAGAATTTTGTGGTTTCATCTGTTTTAATGACCAATCAGTTCTTTGTTTGTTTGTTTGTTTTTTTTAAGCAAGTTGAAAAAGTGAGAACTATAGATCAGGGCTCTGAACTAAATTTCTCTGCTTATTCCTTTTTCTGGGTCCTGGCCATTTGTTCCAGTGCTTTGACTGGCTGTTTGTTGGTACAGGAAGATAATTTTTCCTGATACAGCTATTACCTTTACCAAATGATTTCCAATGTCTCCAGGGTGACAGAGTGGCCTTTGCTGGGCACTCTATAGAAGGGGCAGAGCTTTGATGGGAACAGATTCTGTTAAGCCAGGATAACTTCAGCAGGAAGAACTGTAAGGTATAGGTGTATGTGTATATAGTGCAGGTATAGATTTGGTGGAGTTTGGAATTGATAATTCCATGTGAATTTTTTGCTTTTCTGATTTTTTGCCAGTATTCCTGGCCCAATTTTAGACTGCCTTTCCATGTAAACTAGGTAACTGATGTCTAACTGAGATACACTGTTTAATATTCTATAGATCTAAATATGTTCCCTGTCTAATGTATTTGGTCTTAATTAAGGAGATTGTGATACAGAGTTCATTTTTTTGATAGCCAATGGTCTATTCTGCCTTTAATATCCATTATAGTAATTCAGCCTCTGATGTGGTTCAGTTTTGAAAGGAATATTAGATAAAAGTATGACTGATGAGATAGTTAGTAGATCAGACAAATACAGCATTAATTTGTGATGAGCTCTATAAAATGATTGTCTATGCAAAAAATCCAACTGAAATGTCATCCCCCCTTTCACCCACTCCAAAGAGCAGTATTATGCTGACCTTTGATCAGCTTTGGGGGCCCAACAGTCTGTATAAAACATCAACACTTATTTGCCTACAAGGATACTCCTCACTCAGTTTGGACGCATGCTGTAACAGATGGAAATGTAAAGCACCAAGGTCAGGGAGAGTTCTGTTGTTAGTTTTACTTTGGAAAACAAGCTTGTTGAAGAGGGATGGTGGGAAAGAGAGGGAGGAAGGAAGAAAAGCGGAGGGAGAGAGGCAAGAGGGAGAAAGGAAGCTCCTCAGTTTTGTCATTCATTGTGATGGAAATGTTCTTTTAAAATACACTTCTGACTTAGGAAGACTTGTCTTTCACATTCATTGCACAGGTGTCAAATCAAATTTTATATTGCCATGTCTTGTGAGCTGGAGCATAGCTCATATGACATTTTGTAACATAATGCAACGTAAGGCAATAAATCATACTGAAAGTGAATGAAACATCTTTTTTTTGTGTATGTGTGTTCTGGGGGCTGAAGGGGGGGTGGGGGTGGGGGGGGATGAACCAAATGGCACCATGCTAATTTCACTGTGCTTCTATCATAGTTAAAAAAATAATTTTCTTTCTCCCTATCACTGCTGAGGGCTGAGGGACTATTTATCAAAATAGTTCTTCAAAGTAAAATTCTCTGTCACCTAAGTGTTGCATATATACTGTGCATCTAGAGGATCAGAAACTTTTAGAAGAAAATACATGCTTGAGAACTCAGAAAAACTCCTCAGAGAAACAAGACAGACTTTAAAGGACATCAACCACAGAATAAAAGCCTACTTTCAGAGAGGTGAAAAATAATTCATCTGCTGTGCAGCTGTGGTTTCTGAAGCACTACTGTAGGCAAATGGAAGTGCAATTTGGTGTCTGTTTTTCTTCCTCAGGTACATCACTGGAGAATTGGAGTGCAACTTTTGGGATGAACCTTGTGGTTAATAGATCTGTTTTAAATGGGAATAACCAAGATTAGTCTGCAGGAGGCCAGCAGCACTCCACTCACGTGCCTAACAGCACTCATAATACCACACTCCCTAAGAAGCGTCTGCTGGCTGCAAGTGGGACTCTCCCTTTTCTTTGTAAAGGGAGTCTGCCATGTCAAAGGTGGACTGGAGTTTAAGAGACTTTCAGACAAAACTCTTTCACTGGATGTTGAAGAAATCAACCTTGGGAATGCCACAATTGCTCCTAAGCACCTCAGAAAGCATCACTTCTTGAAGTGCCACACCCTTAAAATATTGCCCCATCTAGGCAAACAACCTCAACATGTGTTCATCTTTGCTTGCAAGTGCTAATGAATCTCAGATGAAAAAAAAAAAGAGAAAATCAAGATGGCTTTAATTCAGAATTCAGGTAAGGACTATTGTACCAATTACATTTTAACATCATTGTGAGTGCAAGTGGTCAGTATGGACTTAAGTGATAATATGACATATAACTTGACTGGTGAAGTTGTAAAAATGTAAAATAAAAATTCAATTCAAAACGGGAAAAAAATCCAATGAAAAGAGGTGCTATAATTCCTGTCTGTAGGTATCCTGCTCTCTATTAATATACAGTGTACCTCTGAGAAAGACTGATGTGATGAAGTGGAATCATTATTTGGAAAGTGATAAAAATTGCATAAAGCAAGTTCTGCATATCTAAGTGTACTAAACAGTTCCTTGGAAGAACATGTTATCACTTAAGAATATATATAACAGTTTTGAAGAAGTAAAATTATTTTTACTATGAATTATTCATCTCCTGTACTCATCATGTAAAAGGGCAGTGACTTATCAACAAAATACTTTTTTTTACACTAAGTACAGCATTTAATTGAACCACTTTCACCAATTATCGTCAGAAAAGAGTTTATGCTGGTGCTTTGGAAAAATGTTTTAGGAAGATTTATCAGAGCTGCAAAAAAAGCTGTCCATGAACTAATGGAATTATACTATCTTTGAATACTCTCTACCAGAACTTAGAATGGCCACTAATTCCTTTCTTTGCTCTTTTGGTGTTTGCAAAGGGGTTCACTAAAGCCTGAATTGATATAATTATTGGCTTGGATTGTTAGAGATTTAGGCCAGATGGCTATGGGTTTCTAAAGTCCCAGTTGCTTGTGTTAGCTTTTCTAGTTTGCCTATAGGGCTTGGGGATCAGCAATTTGAAAGGGCTGCAAACTTGTAAAACAGTATTATTCATGGGGGCAGAATGTTCGTCAGCGTGACCCAGTACTAAATACATTCATTATGGACATTTCTATTCTGTACAATTTGCCACACGGTACTGGTTTGTAAAAAAAAAAAAAAAAAAAAGAAAAGAAAAAGAAAAAAAAAATAAAAAAAAGAGAAAAAGAGGCAATGGCTTATAAAATGCTTCTGAATGCTTAAAAAGAAGGAGAGTTCACATTGAGCCTCCTCTGCTTTCTTGTTCAGCAAAAACCTTCTCAGTGACTTTGCCTGAGCTTGCGGTAAGTAAATTGGGAAAATCAGAGATGTACTCTTTACATTTTTGGATGTGGGGGTAGGGAATATAAAAGAGGGAAAAGAGCAATAAAATAGTGATGGTATCATTATAGGCAACACCGATAAACAAATGGGCAAAGTTAGCAAGAAAACAAAGGAAAACATAGCAAGCCTGTGGCTAAAATTATAAAAGCATATGTAAAATGAGGAGGTAGAAGTCACATAAATAGATACATTTGAAGTGAGAAGAATGCATCAGCTTCCATGTCCTATATGCAGCCTGAAGCTCTTGCAGGGATCTGTTATGTTCCATTTCTGGTGTACATAAAATACAGGCTCGACTCAGTCATAAGATTATATTTTTGTGTGCAAATGTGTGGGAGTGTAAATACTTTTCAGCAACGGTGGAGAGGGGAGGAATGTGTCACTTTCCAAACAATGTCTTATGGCTTTTCTTTTAAAACACTTGGCATGTAGAAGGGGTGCTTGCACTGATTGTCACAGTGGAGCATGAAGTGCTGTTTCAAATAGGATGGAAAATATTGTCTGAAGAAGCACTGGAACAGCAAATAAAAAAAGCCCAGAGACAATTGCACACACGAACACACAGAGGAACCGGGCTCAGGCAGAGGCAGCTGCGCAGAGCGCAGAGATGCTGCAAGAGGGAGCCGGGGAAGAACCGGAGTGTGCAAATGTTCCTGACTTGCGAAGAAGGCGGGAGAGGTTTCGAAGAGTGGAGGGAGAGCTCGCTGGGCTCTGGGCAGGAGCACAGATGTTGAAGACATATAGGCTGTAGGTAAATAAGCAGCAAGAAGACGCTCTTGCGACATCACCAGCTCCTTTGCTAAGCAAACCCACTTAAAAGCTCTCAGGGAGTTAAACAAGGGGAACCTAAAAGTATGTAAATAAGCAGCGCGATCGCATTTCTCGTGGCAGGAAGGGGGAGGAATTAAAATCACAAAAACCCCGCTTGAAACTGCCACAAAAATTCGGTGGGTGGGGAGGAGGGACGTTGATTTAAAGTTGCTCATTAGTCACTCGCGTAGCCCCGGCGGCGAGCAAGGGGCTGGCAGAGGAGCCGCCCCCCTCGCCCTCCCCAGTTCCCCCGCCCCGGCCGCTGTGCCCCCCGCCCCTCCCCGGCGGGGCGCGGGGCTGATTGGCTGGACCCGGCTCGGCACAGGCCGGGAAAAAGCTTTGTCTGGGGAGTTGGAGTGAAGTTGCGGAGGATTTTAGGCTAGAGCCGGCGAGGGAGGGTGTTCAGTCCGGCGGCGAGTGCGGAGAGGGAGGGAAGACGGGCTGCGCGGCTCCATCCCGCCGGCTCCCGGCGGGTCCCTGGATGCTGACGGCGGGAGAACAGCACGCTGCCCCGGAGCATCTCAGCCTGCAAAAGGAGCGCGGAGTCAAATGAGAAAGCGGGGATTGTCTGCAGATTGTACCTGGATGTCCTGGCACGGTGTGTATAAAAACCCACAAAAGTTTTCTGATCTGTAAGATATTAATACTTGGCTGGCTAGAAAAAAAGGCGTCTGCAAGTTGGAACGGACCAGATGTGCGCTGGGTTTGAGGTACCGAAGGAAAGCGAAATAATTGCTTTTTAACTTACTGGGAGGAATTAATTGCAAAAGCTTACAAATGCACCGAGTCGGCGGTAAAATGCACTTTTTGTTCATTTTTGCACTGATGGTGGTATCTTTCAATAAGGCTGTGCTGGGCAAGAATTTGAAATACAGAATTTATGAGGAACAGAGTGTTGGATCAGTAATTGCAAGACTATCGGAGGATGTTGCTGATGTTTTATTAAAAATGCCTAACCCTTCCTCGGTTCGTTTTCGAGCCATGCAGAGGGGGAATTCTCCCTTGCTTGTAGTCCGTGAGGATAATGGAGAAATCAGCATAGGAGCTAAAATTGATCGGGAACAACTGTGCCAGAAAAACTTAAACTGCTCCATAGAGTTTGATGTGATCACTCTGCCCACTGAACATCTGCAGCTTTTCCATGTTGAAGTTGAAGTGCTGGATATTAATGACAACTCTCCCCAGTTTTCCAGAGCTCTTATCCCTATCGAGATATCAGAGAGTGCAGCTGTAGGAACCCGGATCCCTTTGGACAGTGCTTTTGATCCAGATGTGGGAGACAACTCCCTTTATACTTATTCCCTTTCTCCAAATGATTTTTTTACCATTGAGGTGAGAACCCGGACCGATGGTGCTAAATATGCAGAGCTGATCGTGGTTAGAGAGCTGGACCGTGAGTTGAAGTCGAGTTACGAACTCCAACTCACTGCCTCTGATAAAGGGGTTCCTCAGAAGTCTGGATCATCCCTCCTGAAAATCAGCATTTCTGATTCCAATGACAACAGCCCTGTTTTTGAGCAACAGTCTTATATTATCCAGCTATTGGAAAACTCACCCATTGGGACTTTACTCATAGACCTCAATGCTACTGATCCAGATGAGGGCGCTAATGGGAAGGTTGTCTACTCCTTTAGTAGTCACGTGTCTGCTAAAATTATAGAGACTTTTAAGATAGATTCTGAAAAAGGTCATCTGACCCTCCTGAAGCAAGTGGACTATGAAGTAACCAAATCCTATGAAATTGATGCTCAGGCTCAAGATATGGGGCCAAATTCTATTCCGGCTCACTGCAAAATTATAATTAAAGTTGTGGATGTGAATGACAACAGACCAGAAATTAACTTAAACCTGATGTCCACAGAGAGAGAAGAAGTAGCTTACATTTCTGAAGGATCACCCCTGGACACCTTTGTTGCCCTGGTCAGAGTGCAAGATAAGGACTCTGGTGTGAATGGAGAGATAGTTTGTAAGCTCCATGGGCACGGTCACTTTAAACTTCAAAAGACTTATGAAAATAACTATTTAATCTTGACTAATGCCACTCTGGATAGGGAAAAGAGATCTGAATACAGCTTGACTGTAATAGCAGAGGACAAGGGAACACCAAGTCTCTCCACAGTGAAACACTTTACTGTCCAAATCAGTGATGAAAATGACAACCCACCCCGCTTCCAGAGAAACAGATATGAAGTTGTTATCTTGGAAAATAACTCTCCGGGAGCATACATCACATCGGTCACAGCCACAGACCCAGATCTAGGCGACAATGGGCAGGTGACGTACACTATTTTGGAGAACTCTATTTTGGGAAGTTCTATAACTACCTACGTGACTATTGATCCCTCCAATGGGGCGATCTATGCCCTGCGAACCTTTGATCATGAAGAAGTAAATCAAATTGCCTTTATGGTTCAGGCTAGAGATGGAGGGAGCCAGCAGCTTGTTAGCAATACTACAGTTGTGCTAACCATTATTGATGAAAATGACAATGCTCCTGTCATTGTGGGGCCAGCACTACGCAACAGCACGGCAGAAATCTCGATCCCTAAAGATGCTGGAATTGGCTTTCTTGTCACCAGGATAAGGGCTACAGATAGAGACTCTGGTATGAACTCTGAACTCAGCTGCTCCATAGCAGCTGACAAGAAAAACAACATCTTTGTGATGGATCCCCAAACCTGTGACATCTCTATCAATGTGAGTGTTGAATCACTTCCAGCAAAACAATGGGAGTTTTTAGTGATAGTCCAGGATAAAGGCAGCCCTCAACTTAGTACTAAAGCCCTTCTGAAATGTACTGTTTTTGAGCATGTTTATTCATTTTCAAGCACAGAAGCAACTTTGGTAAGCCAACCCTCCCTGGACATCTCCATGATAACAATTATATCCTTAGGATCAATATGTGCCGTGTTGTTGGTTATTATGGTTATCTTTGCTACGAGATGCAATCGAGAGAAAAAGGACACTAGATCTTACAACTGTCGTGTGGCAGAATCGACCTACCAGCACCACCCAAAACGACCCTCAAGACAGATCCACAAAGGGGACATTACATTAGTGCCAACTGTTAATGGCACTTTACCCATCAGGTCTCACCACAGAACTTCTCCATCGTCATCCCCAACCCTGGAAAGGGGGCAGATGAGCAGCCGGCAGAGTCACCACAGCCACCAATCACTGAACAGCCTGGTGACCATCTCCTCTAACCACGTGCCTGAAAACTTCTCACTGGAGCTCACCCATGCTACTCCAGCTGTTGAGGTAAGGTCCACTCACACATGCACTCACTTGGGAGCATGCAACCTGTGGGACCAAGGGGCAACCAGGTCAATGCCTAATGGGAATGTGTCATGGACTTCTCTGTGATGTCACAGCTTTTCAGTTTTTACTCCAATATCAACTGATTCCAATACTCTGGGGAACAGGATTAAATCTATTATTATAGCATTATTCTTTTGTTCTTTCCTGTAAGGTCAAAACAGTGAAGTGGACACACAGTATTCTGCTCTAGTTTACTGCTCACTCTTTTCTTCCTTGCCTTCCCTCTTCCTCTGTGCAGCTCCATCTAAGAAAGAGTACCTGAATATTTATATACAGAAACAATCCAGGAAATTCTTTCATTACTAGGGATGAATAACTAAAAAACATTAATTATTGACAGTTTGAGGATAGCTGCTGCAATGTGTGATCATAGTATCTCAATGAAACTCCCCCCTTCAGTTTTTACTGCAAATGCTGGGTAATGGCTTAAATAGATGAGAGTTGTGTCCTGGAAACTCTTTACATGAAAATAATTGAAAAAGCAATGAAATAGGATCCTGGAATGGTGTAGGAAACAAAATTCCACTTCTGTTTAATTACTTGTTTTACTTGTTAATGAATTAGTTATTATGAATTCAGAGGCTAATGAACAGCAGTGAGTTTCCTCATTGTACATAGTGTTCAGATGTTTCCTGTGTCAGATACTACACTACCAAATAGTCTATTGTACTATATTATATATGTGCAGGAATTTGATTTAATTAAATTTTAAAGGAAAAAAACATTGTAAACCACAAACAAACCTGAGAAGCAAATCAGTGGGTTTACAACTAGAAACTTCAGCTTTCATTTCAAAGAATCAGTCTTTTCACCTTTTCTTTAGCAGGTTTCTCAGCTTCTCTCGATGCTTCACCAGGGCCAATATCAACCAAGGCCAAGTTTTCGAGGAAACAAGTATTCCAGAAGCTACAGGTAAGAATTCAGACTGTTCTGTGTGTGCATCAGAAAATATGGACATGTATTTTTAATCAAAAAGTGCACTGTAACATACTTAAGATAGTGTAATCCACCACAATTCTCTTTACAGATATGCCCTACAAGATATGGATAAATTCAGCTTGAAAGACAGTGGCCGGGGTGATAGTGAGGCTGGAGACAGTGATTATGATTTGGGGAGAGAGTCTCCAATTGACAGACTTCTTGGAGAAGGATTCAGTGACCTTTTCCTTACAGATGGGAGAATTCCTGCAGGTAAGAACACAATGGAAGCTGACCAGTTTATTTACAGTGCTGCCTAGCTGTCACTTTGATAAAACTACTACTGAGAAAGCAAAAATTCTTTAGCTTTAAAGTCCTGTGTTTCCTTCCTTTTTACTCTGCTTCGTGGTAAATACTGAGCTGAAGCCTTGACATATCTACTAAAATGAAACCTCACACACAGCTGCAAATCTACCCAGAGCAATGCCTACTCTTTTTTGTTACTCGCGTCATGGTGGCTCCAGATTCTTCCTAAAAGGACAATCTGATCCAAGTCATTTGACTTCTAATGACTGGGTGGATGTTTTTGCAAAGCCAAGCAGTTGTGGTTTGTTAAAAATATACTGAACTATAATTTGGGAGGTAGGTTTTCCACAGTGGGTTTGATCCACATGATACAAACTTTTACTGTTCAGAAACTGAGTGTGAATTGACTAGAAATATGGATGGAGAAGAAAGAAAAGTGTATTTTTTTCCACTGAAAATGAACTAGAGTGGCAAGGGAAGGACTTAAATATGTCCCAGATCTTTCAACCCTAATTTATGAAAGAGCTTAAGAGGTACAATTGAGGAACAGAGTGCAGAAAACAAAAAATGAGACAAGGATGAGTGACAGTAGGATAAACACACACATACATATTCAGGTGTATGAAGTATTATTTTTAAATCTTTGCCCAGTAATAAGTTGAATAAAAGGTCGTGGGAAATCATGCTTAGTACAGATAGAAGAATTTTGTAATTACTTTAATAATTATACAGCCTCTGGTTGTACACTAGATTTTGTTCTTATTTCAGATCATATTAGGACTGCAGGGCTGGATAATTTCAGTATGGTTCACTGAACCAAGAGTGTAAACTTAAGAAGTTTAGCAATTTTATTACATGGGAGTCCCTTGCTTTGTGGGGTGGTGCAGCACATGTCCCTCCTAAAGTGACGCCCATGTATTAGCCAGGGCTGGAAGAATGGACCTGGAGTGCTGTATCTCCTTTCCTGGTCTGCCAGGAAAAACAGCAGTGAGGGGATTGTACCTGACCTTGATGTGCTCTACCCTTAGAAACCTGCTGTTACACTAGGCAGGAGGGAACACCAAAAGTTCAGTTTGTTTTTCTTATACATTTTAACTTTAAAGTTTTCTTCATATATTTTGTCCAGACTAGGTCTTTATCACTCACCCAGGCATTCTTCTACCTCCTCAAATGTGCTCAAAACATGAGGCCTTGAAAACTTACTGTTTTCAGAATCTTTAGCCTAATTCTGGAGTACTAATATATTTTTATCCTCTTCCTCCCTTACTCCTACTACTTATCCCTCTGCCAGCTAGCATGAGGCATGTCTCACTCTCTCCTATGCTTAGCAAGGATGCAGGGAGAGATCTGCTGGAGCTCTCAGTTGCCAGGGGAACTTCAAGTGCAATGGTGTTTTCACTGGCATTCTGCCCCACTGCTGCCAAGGAAGAGCTGTCCCTTTCCAGTGGGCAGCTAGGGCCTGCCAGCAGACAGGAATGGTTGCCTCTTAGCTGGCTGAAATGTCCATGACCCATTTTCAGCACTTAAAATTCCCTCTCTAAACAGGAAACCAAAGCATAGGATTTCCAAAAATGCCCAGCTAATTGCATTCAAAGTAAGAAAACTCTTTCTGAGTGCAGACGGAACTATGTTGGGCTATCAAGATTGGCATTTAATCTCACCCAGATGCCCACTTGCTGCTATGCATGGCCTTAATCCATCAAATAAGTGTGCTGAACTTGTTCACATGAGACCTGAATTGATGTACAACACAAGTAAAGAAAAAGGAAAAGAAAACTTCCTGGACATTTCCTGTTCTCCATTTTGAAAGGTTTCTGCATTGTTAGGGCAAAATGCTGGGGGAAAGTCCTTTCAATTTGTCCCTTTAAGATGGAGCGGGAAAAGAATGGAGCCAGTCTGTCAAAACTTCACAGATTATATGATCAGAAAGTTCAGTAACTGTCCTTGAAAGACTTGTTTGTTTTTCTTTCTGTCTTTTTAAATCTTAACAAACAAGTTTAAAGTTCTGGGGAAAAAAAGAAAAAAAAAAGGCAGCGCTGTTGTGCATCTGGATGTTGTTTAATTTTTTGCTGATTTAAAGACAGACTGTGTCACCATTCAGTTCCTTCAGAGTATCTTTTGATCTTATGTTCAGGAATGTCAGAATTTATTATTTTAAACCAGAACCATTCCTGATACAACAGTAACAAAACTCACACTAAAAAAACTATTAATTAAATACTTGACCCCTGAAAATATCTAATTAATTTAAACGAGTCTTAAAAAAGTCTCCTTAGAAGTGTAATCCTCACTTTCTGGAATGACTTGAGAACTGGTCATGGATCACTTAGATATTTTTTGACCTTTCTAACTCTTAGGCATTTCCTGTAAATCATCATACATGGGAACAAAGCACTTGCAGGCATTTCAGTCACTCATATCAAAGCTTCAGCCACTGATATATTCTAGTTTGTTTGTTTGAAGCTCGCTGGATCAGCAGTTATTTTGTAATACGTTGTGCAATATCCAGACTGCAGCCTAAGCTTGTAATTTTGAAGAAATTCATACTCTTATGCACAAGACACAAAGTTTATACTCATAGGAATGGAAAGGGCATTAGGAAAGCAAACAATATGATAGGCTGTGTAAAGTGCAGAGATAAATAGCACTGACAACATGAGAGTAGGACTTTATCAATCACCGGTACGTCCCAAGCTGAAATACTTTGTTCAGTTCTGCTTATACCACGGGAAAAAACATTTTTTGATAAACGGACTGGATCCAAAGCCAGATGGGAAATGTGATGAGCGAGCAAAGAAAATTTACAGGGCATGACTGAAAACATTTCTTATGTACTCAATATATACAGAGAAAGAACAACCTAGGTCTCTGCCTCCAGGGACCATTGCCAGGCCTCTTTGAGTGTTTGCAGAGGACTCCTGCAGTACCCCTTCATGTGCCAGTTCAGAGCAGTGTAGCTCTCAGGGTTGCAGTCACTTGCCCCTTTTTATTGCTTCTACCTGAGAGACATCAACAAACTAAGGAGTTGAGAGAGCAGCTCTGTTATCTTCTGCTCTTCAGCTGTCCTGACTGACCAGGATTCCCATGTGATTGGTTGGAGCCCTTCTTGTGCCTATGCCTGAGCCAGCATGGTCCAGTAACCTGAGCTAGAGAGCTGCTAATACACCTGAGAGGATAAATACAGTATAAACACCTGAGTCACACAGGGTGGGAATTAAACCCTATGTATTTTGATATGGGATTAAAATTTAACTGATTCAATTAAAAAGTTAATATGACAGTGGATCACCTCAAATTCTACATACACCTCATTGTCAGATAAAAGGAGGTGTTTAATGGAGAAGGAGATCCCTCTGCATGTTCTTTGTTTCCACTCTTCATTTATTCCCACTCTGATACGCTTCACTAGTTGTATGTGGAAGACTTCACTAAAACTCAAGTGAATGAATGCTTTGAGATAGAAACACTTTCCTTTTATTTTGTATTTTTTTTTAAATGAGCTAGCACTGTAAAAAGAAATTGAATGGGTTTAAGCCACAAATGTTTGTTTTTCACCTGGGATTTACAAGTTTATCTTCAGTCTTAGTTAAAAAATCACATTACTGTCTTGCATATTCTGCATTGTTGTTTTCATTTTTTGAGACCATTTGGCAATGGAAGCAAATTTAGATGCAGACTGTTTGTATTTGCCACCTTCCTGCATGCAGTAAATGAAAGCAGACACCAGATTTGAACATCTTTGGAGATGTTCAGGCCTAGTGTCAGTCCCTGAAAATATAGACACTATCTGCAGCAGGAGGGGGATGCTCACTCTCCTCATGTCTCTCTTGCAGCGATGCGGCTCTGCACAGAGGAGTGCAGGGTCCTGGGACACTCTGACCAGTGCTGGATGCCACCACTGCCCTCTCCCTCCTCTGATTACAGAAGTAACATGTTCATCCCTGGGGAGGAGTTCCAGTCGCCCCAGCAGCATCTACAGCAGCAGCAACAGGGCCTCGAGGATGATGCGCAGGCTGCTGACGCCACTGAGAAGAAGAAGAGCTTTTCAACATTTGGAAAGGACTGCCAGAGTGAGGAGGAATCGGGCGACACCTGTACCTCCTCTCTCCTCTCTGAAATGAGCAGCGTCTTCCAGCGCCTGCTGCCTCCCTCACTAGATGCCTACACAGAGTGCAATGAGATGGATCGCTCCAACTCGTTGGAGCGCAGGAAAGGACATTTGCCAGCCAAGACTGTAAATTATCCACCGGCAGTGGCAGCCTGGGCAGCCAGCACACATTTCCAAAATCCTGCCAACAACGGGCCTGCTCTGGGGACTCACTCGAGCGCACAGCCTTCCTCCAAATGGCTGCCAGCCATGGAGGAAATCCCGGAGAATTACGAAGAAGATGATTTTGACAATGTGCTCAACCACCTTAGTGATGGTAAACACGAACTCATGGATGCCAGTGAGCTGGTGGCAGAAATTAACAAGCTGCTGCAAGATGTCCGGCAGAACTAACTGTTTCAAAAGCCTCTTTTTCCATATTTATGGAAAACTGGAAGTGGGGGAAAAAAAGAAAACAAACAAAAAGGAGACTGAGAAGAACTGGCATCGCCAACTAGTTGCATTTATCATAAATGTGTCTGTGTATGTTGAATATTAAAATACTGTATTTTCATATGTACACAATGCAAGTGTGATTATCTTTATCTGTATTTTAAAAATACATTTGTACCTTATATTTATGTGTAATTTAACAAATAAATTTTATTTTTGTACACCCACAGCAAGCATGTTTTCCTAAATGTATATAGATGATACCATCCTTGTCAAATTTCCAGCATTCTTGCCACACAGGCATGTTTAAAACAAAATGAAAAAGGGATATTGTTTTCCCTGATTATTTCTTTTAAATGTTTAAAATACAAATTCAAACCACTGAAAAGTTATGCAAACATTAGTTTCAATAAATGATCCAACACCTTGTTGCAATGTTTTATTCTTATAATAAAGAGTTGTCAACTCCCATGAAACCCAGAATTTCCTTTTATATTTTGATTCCTTTGGTCTACAGAGTCATTTTGTCATTTAATTAATGGATTATTGCAGGCTGAGGTCTTCCTGTCTTTGGCAGATAAGTTATTTCCCCAGTGAAAAAAATTATGGAATTCAGTGATGAGTCTTCCACTGTGATCTCTGCAAAAAAAATGCAGATTTGTTGTGCTGTTGTTTCACTGCAAAGCCATCTGAAGTCAGTAGTGAATACTTGAAAGACAGCAATAAAATCAGCTTTTCTGACCTCAAGCTGAATTCTCAATTTATGTAAATAAAAAAAATATTGAAAAGCACTGCTTTATCTTTGTAAATGACACAAAAATAAAAGGAATGTTGTATCTTCCAGAAAAGCAGCCCTATTTTGCCTCTGTAAGGCAGCTGTATTTTTGTATTAGATATTTTTTTCTCTGTTGTAAGTGTGGCTGTTTTGTGTTTGCACAGTAGTACAGAAATGCTTGAAGTTCCTAAAAAAGAGGAAACCTGCAGGTACATTGTCTCGTGCTGAATGCGGTCCTTCCATAGTGGGACTTCTCTCCTGAAAACAATAATCTGTACAGTGATGTTATTGCCAATGAAGGTGTGATGTAACTAATATTGCTCTGATAAAAGTCAGTGTTGTCCCTTTAGTTCCTTTTTTCAAAACATATTTTGGTTAGCCTGTCATACACAAGGAGATCTTTGTAATAGTAAACATGGATTTTACAGTTTAGAAACATGGGTGGGGTTTCGACTCGCAATGCTCATTTCAGGGGAGTGTTATTAAGAGATGGAAAAAAAACGTGGTATTTTGGGCTTTCATTCAGAGCCGCAGATGCATATTTTTATGGCATATATACTTTTATCAGAACTGTGAAGAACTGTTGGAATAATCCAAGTAAACCTGGGCATAAAAAGTGGTGCATACACTTATTCTGGAGAATTGCACTTGTAAAGTACCTTACAGAATATTTTATTTTATGTTAGATACAAAAAAAAATCCTGTTTAATTTTGCACAAAACCCCAAGAATTTTGTTGCAGGCCTAAGCTTTATTTGTTTTGTCTGTGTGCAAGAAAACTTTAATCTCGTTACTGGTTTCACAGTGCTATAGATGTGACATTTGAAGATGTGTAGACTTTTGTTGTTACCTGAACAACAGAGAGATTCTTAACTTGTTTACATATCAGGAGCTCATTCATAAAGTTATATTGGTTAGAAATACCAGGATCTCCTATTTGGAGATTTGTTATAGCACCTTGGAATGCCAAGACGACTTCAGTCTCATTGAGCTGCCCTCTGTTACTGAAAGGGGATGTTGTAACACCTCATTATTATTAAATACTTGAAAACCTCTTCCCTGTTTTACCCCTCTCTTCCCACTAATAGGCTTTACTGGCACCACAAACCTCACCTGGGTCCCACTTTCCCACTTCTGTTCACTCCAAGAGCTCAGGAGCTTGTTAAAGCTCAGCCTGGGGCAGGCAGCTGTTGTAGGATTGTTCCTGTTTCCCAGGATGAACCTAGGACAGACTTTATAACCGTGTCTCTGACCTATATCTAGCTGCTGCTGACAGAAGGCCTTGGACAGACCCTTGTCCCGGTTCGTCACCTTGACGTACTGAGGGCTGTGAATTTGCCAGCCCCTGGCTCAACCTGCTGTGTTCAGGTACTGTGGGACTGCTCTTTGTCAGTGCAGGTACTGCTTGTGTTGGGATTGCTCTCAGCTCATGATCTGTCTCCTGCATGCCTCTCAAGGCTAGCCCTGCTCTTGGTGCTCCCTGACTGCATTTCATGCCCCATGTTCATTCCAAGTCTTGACTTTTCATCACAGCAAGATCAGGTTGACCCTGAAGCCTGTCAAGGTGCTGTAGCAGTCCTACCAAGTCCTAAAATTCACAAAGGCATAGCTTCCTCCTTAGCTAGCTTGTTTTTGTCCCATGTCAGCCTTCATCTTTCAGTTCCTCTCTTCTTCAGTTTTGGTCCTGTTCTCCAGGTTCCCTCACCTTCAACTAATTCTTTTCTCTTGGCTCTTTGACTCCATTTCCATTAAAATCTGACCCATGTACTAATCCTGCACAGCCTGTAGACATGTTTATAGAGTACATGGTATCCTAACAGCACTGCCCATGACTGGAATTCCCAGTTTCTACCTCTTAAGTTGCATCTAGCTAATACACCCTTCAAATCCTCTCTTGCCCCAATTTTTCTTGATGTGTAATTGTAATTACAATGTAACTGCAAGCTTCACTGGATTCCTGAATTCTCCCACACCCAATGCCTTTTATTGGGTGACCGTATGGAGTGAAAAGGGATGACTTCTCACAGGAGAGGGAGGCTCAGGAGAACACCTCCAAAGGCAAAACTCATACCTGCTTAGGAAATGGCTGGTTATTTCATTCTTGCCTGGGCATGCACCATTTGTGAGGTGTACAGTGAGACTGGTGGTTATGTTAAAAATATACAAGGTGGTAGTTTGCAAATAGCTGTTAACCTTATAAATTATTTTAGTTTTCTGTTGACATGGATAAAGCATTGGTGTCTGTTATGAAATCAATAGTTGAGTATGAAACTCCCTTTCAAGTGGTGTAGATTCCTCCTTCATAAATAAATGCAGAGAGCTGTTCTTCATTTCTAGAGTGGGAAATATTAGACACTCAGGCTCAGACTCCTTGGCTCTGTCTACAGAATTGCAGGGTTTCCTGATAAGCTGCATTTTCACAGTCACAGCATCCACTAGGGATTATCAACCTTTTTTAAATTTAAAATCCTTAAATCAGTTTATGCCCACTGGCCTATGTCACATGGATAGTCTCAATGATTTAAAGAGCCATTGTTTGTAGAGGGAACTTTCTAGAAAAAATAGATTGCAAAGAGTTTCTCTGGTAGCACTAGGCATACAAATATCATAAAACACGTAAGGTTTTCCTAGAGGGGATTTCTGTACCAACACACAGTAATAGTATTTGGTACATGCATTGCTGCAAGAATCTTATGCAAAGACAGCAGTACTAAGACCAGTCTCCAGGAGCAAAAATATTTACTTAGATTATATCTGAAATGCACCAGAGTTTTTTGACAATTTATTATCAATAGCAAGCTACTAAAAGATATGTAGGTAACAGTAAATGAGGGGAAAATTTATCTTAATCCTACTTGATTTAGAATCCTTCTTTTTTCTCAGGCTTCCTTTGTAAATGAAAGAAATTAGATATATATTTATATATGTCTGTGTGCACTTATAAAAACCCTAGCACCAAATCTCTAATATGTTAAGAACAGGGAAAATTGATATTATGTAGATGAAGGAAATATATATAATAAATATGGATTTGATATATTTTGACAGCAATAGAGAGTTAGTGGGAGTTACCTGGTGTGGCTTAAACATGAAACATGAGCATGATTATTCTGTCCAGAAAACTAGTTGCTAGCAGTTCTATAAATGCTTACCTATTTTATACTTCTTGGTATCATAATGACAGAAAAGGTAATGAAAATCAGCAAATAGTAACTACCAGGATACTGATTATCCCTGGAAGTGTTCAAAGCCTGGTTGGATGGGGATTTAAGCAATGTGGTCTAGTGGAAGTTGTCCCTGACCATGGCATGACATTAGAACAAGATGACCCTTAACCCAAATGATTCTGTGTACTAGTGGTTCTGACATTCTTCTATGTATGGAAATATTAAGCCCCTGGAAAAAATAAAGAGCTTTATGAATGGATGATCAATCACTACTTTTCTTGAGGCTCCATGTTAGTTTTCTATATTCAGTTCTGAAATGGGTACATAAAAGAAATGTTCTGAAAAATGATCAGAGTTGTTTGACCACTTATTTAAGTTGTATTGGATGTGTCACCACTGCATTGCACTTCACTACTAGGTCCCCATTAGGATAAATACATTGAGAGGATGTGGCTATTAGTAATGTCTTTGCTGTATTCTTCACCCTGGTTGTTTAAGAACAGCAATAGGAAAGCAAATAAAAGCCACCACAAAATATTTAACCTTTGCAGTTTCCTATATTTTTTTAAATGGAAAACTGAAACTCCTAAAAAATGCCAGAAAATTTAAGTTCTTTCTATGCAACCTTCAGAGGATATAAGTTGTTTCAGACATTAGAAGACCCGAAAACCTCAATTTTTAGTGTTGGATTAACATAGCATCTGAACTGAGATCCCTAGCAGACTATAGTGTACATGTATTTTCTTTCAATAATTCAGGGTGATAATACTTTCAGTCACAATTTCACTCCTTTTTGTATTCCAGGGTCAGACTCTGCCTGCACGCAAAACTTGTCCTGCAACAAACATATTCTGTGATGCAGTTTATATATATATATATATATATATATATATATATATATATATATATATATAAAATATGATAATATCATAACTTCAATCAATGAAAAATATTCATTATTAACAATCCTGTTGTGCTTTACATACTCAGATCTGTAGAACCATAAATGACTGAGTACTTATAAAAATAATATTCTATTATCAAGTAACCCACTACTGAAAAAGGAACTTCTCTGAGGAGACACACAAGAACAGTTGAAACCATACTGTAAAAACTATTTATAACAGAGTTGGTAAATAATAACTTGTTTAATTAAAGCTCAGGGGAGGTCCTGGAAGAAATGAGCAATAACTGAAGCTGAAATCTGACCAGTGCATGCATTCTCTAACCACTTGCCTGAGTAGCAGTGTGGGGAATACAGTGAGAAATGACCATGCAAATAGTTTTATGGCTTACAGGAAGTATTTAAAGCATAACCAGGCATTCAGTTTCATTGCATGACTTTGCAATCCATTGTCCAGCTCATTTCAGGGCCTCTGTGCTGCAGAAATTTGCTTCTCTGAACACACATGTAGGACTGGGCTTCAGACAAAATACAGTAATACTAAAAGAACGGATGTATGCTGTGCAAGGCACTGGAAAGCAATTGTCCGCCCTTCCAAGTAGTCACTCCTAAACTCTCATTTGTTGAGTTTTTTCCTCTTTGTGGCTAAAAATATGTGGTTTAAACATTAAACAAAAGCGACAGCTTCAATGGGAATATTTGAAATTGTATGGTAAGCTAGTGGGGTTGGACAAGAAGTTGGAGCTTCCTGTGAAGACAAAGGGATTTGAAGCTGGAGTACGTCAAGCTCTGGTAATGGTTAATGTACATACTATACTTGCAGATATTTGTATTTTGTGAGGAAGACTTGTTATAGCTTCTTTTCCTGAGGATAGTAAAGAATGGTGGGGTTTTACTTAAGAAAAATAAAATTTTAGCATAAACTATTTTTATAACTTTTGCCTTTAATCCAAGTCCAGTATGCTGCCCTCTCAGAGATCACCTGTGGAGGGTGATCTGGTCCTGTAGACTGGAGGTTTAATCCATCCTGCCTTCATCTGCTTTTCCTACTGGTTGTTTCAGGGTTGACATTTGCTATCAAGCACAAAGTTCTTATGTATTGCACAGAAAGCATGTGAATACCATAGATTCTGCTGTTTTGAAATGTATATTTATTCTTTTATGTGTCCAGTCTTTCACAATTGCTGTGAAAATTAAAGTGAGAGGAAGTCTACCTCCCATTTGTTTCATTCAAATAATTCCTTCATTGTTTTGTTCCTTCTCTCAATAGTTTGGATGCCAATAATATTAATCTTGCTAAAACACTGAATGATTTTTTTAAGGAAAAATAAATTCAGTGGTGGGCAAAGGGACTGGGAAAAACTTTATCTGCTTGGAAAGATTAATTTCCATCCAAAGAGAGTGTCCAAGGGTGATCATGGAGATTTAACTAGAAACTGTGAATTATGCCTTACAAGGAAATGTTCTTGCTGCTGTATATGGAAAAGGAAACAGTCTCTCATATATGGTAGTTGTTATAACAACTTGTCATAACTTACTGTCTTACCTTTTTAAAAGATTTCAGCAATGATTATATTTAGATCTCAAAAAGAGAATTCAGACTATCTAATTACTATTATGTACAGATAAAATAGCTAAGACAAGGAAAATAAGCAAAGTTGAGATGAGAGAGGATTGTGTTTGTCTCCTTTTCACAGGCTCCAGCTGGTCTTGAAATAAAATGGTTTCTCTATCTACACATAAACAGATTTGTAACATGTTTAAAAGTGCATTGCTATAAAACATGGGTGAAATGGAAAGAGAGGCTTGTCTGAGCCAGGTAATAATTATATATGTACTGATGAATCATGGACAGACCGTTTCTATTTAATTCTAGATTGAGGAGTAAGAGAGGATGCTGCCCTGGAAAAAGCTAATTGTAAGAATCTTGTGGTCTAATGAGCTGAAGGTGCTGCCTGTGTGTGAGAGTGTGTATGTAACAAAATTCATATCCAAATTAATATTGAACTGTGCAAGAGGAAACAGAGAGGAACAGGTTAAAAAAAATTTCAATTTTCTTGTTAATCAGGCCTGTGCTGTTCCAAGTAATGCCCATTATCTACAATATTTGCAAACTGACAGGTAACCTGGTTGGCTTTTATAAAAATGATGACAAACAACCTCAGTGGCTTAATGCACCTCTAACAATGATGGACATATTTTTAATTCAAATAAAATGGAAGCATAAGCTTGCAAAATTGGCAGGCTTGAGACCATTTGGGCTTATTTTGACCCATCTGGCTTTCTTAAAGTTTTACATTAAATAGGTCACCTAACTAAAAAGGACATGCATATTTGTATCCTGGTTAGAATAGTATTTGTGGTGAAATTATTTCTTTATAATATTTTCAAAATATTGGTGAGTGATATTATAATCCTTTTATTCATCCTTGTGTTTGGATGATTCATTGTTGTTGTGTCTGACCTTACTCTGCAGAAGTTCCTATAATTTTAACTTTTAAAAACTTTTACAAAGAGAATATAATTTGGGTATTTACAGTTTCAGTGGTGCAATAGGTTAATGGCATTTGCACTGCTTTAAGGAACCAAGTGATGCTATCACAATCATGCTTTATGATCTTAAAAATCTGTGAAACAAAAATCCAAGTGTAGATGTGTTTGTTGAAGGGCGACCAAAAGTCAGATCTCTGTTGCTTCTTGTCTCACTGCAGCACTTAGATCAGCAAAGCTCCACATATTTGAGTACATAACTTCATATGGGAAATAGCAAAGAGATTTATCATTGGAAACATTTGTAAACAACTGAAAACTCGGTGGCTTCCTTCCAGCCTGGGTGGACAGCAGTAACACATTCTGATGACCTGTATTACTCAATGCAGATTTCTTCAACGCTGTTTACAAAAGTCTACAAGGAAATACTCACAGAGAATATGCAGCAATTCAAGTTACCTCTGCAGAGAGGCAGTGACAACTTTTCAACATGGGTAGTTCTCCACTTTTGCATATATTAAATTGCCTCATTCCTTCATGTCACAGTGAAACCGCTTTCTGGAAAAGGTATGCACATGTCATTAACTGCAATCTTAAAATACAGGTTTTAGGCAGAAGAGAGCATATGTTAAAATGTGTCAGCAAGGAACCAAAAGGATTATTTGGCAATTAAACCAGAATCAAACTTCAATAGTTAAAATATGAAGTAACAGCCACTGGTATTCAGAAAGATTTTACTCAACTGAAAATCAGAAAAAAAAAATCAGTCATGTACTTGTGAATGACTGCATGCTATGGGGTTCCTAATGGCTTAATTTCTGATAAGTATAGGAATTCAAATATGAAAATGAGAATCTATGTGCAATGCACTACTGTTTTGCAAGTAAATGCAGTGATTTTGGTTTTAGATTGAAATATAAACAGATACTGAAGAGAAGGCACATTCATAAGTCCCTACTTTATTAAAAGACTAAAGATTAGGTATTATGGCAAAATATTTGTACATGTTTTTGAGTGTTTGAGGTTACTTCTTCTACTTAACAACCCATCTTTAGTATCATTAGCACAATTAAAACTTCTGAAAGACTGATGTTAAGAGTAAGTTTTTAATGGTAGTTCTTCATTAAAATTGAAGCTGCAGTAGAATGGCAAACCATGTATTGTCACTAACAACTTTAATTAACATGTGGTGGAAGGATTAGAATAGATACCATTTCCCTGAAACCCAAGAGAAGCCTCCCCAAAGGCACTGTAATTGTTTTAGCAACTTATTTTAAAACTGAGCAAAGAGAAAAACACTCTCTTTCACTTCCAATGCTGCCTCTCATCTCAGATTTCCAAGGGAAAAGGAAGAGCAAGTCAAAAACCCAGACAGCTCTGCTCCAGAGTTTAAATACCTCAGAGAAGGTACCGAGCCTGTCTGGGAACACTTAGCTTGACATGGAACATGCCTTTCTGGATAAATCCTCTGAGTCATGTGCTGTGCTGGACCTAGTGATTTGTGACTGGTAAATCTTGTCTGGGGTCTGTTGTCTACTGGGTGTGATTTGTCTAAGGCTGATGAGGACTGGGGTAGATTCTCGTATTGCAGAGCTGATTCAAAGAGCCCAGTGGTTCCAGCACAGTCTGTTTACAGCTTGGCTGACGCCTGAAAAGGCTGGATGTCTGTCAGCACTAGCAGGAGGAGTCCAAGTGAAATTGATGCCTCAATCCGAGGGCTGTTGGCTACATGGGAAGCAGCCAAACATATGGTGACTCTGGGCTGCTGGGATGACACTGCTGGCTCATGGGGTGGTGCCTCTGGAGATGGTTTGTGCTTACTCTCTCATTTCCTCTCTGTTTGTTGGACCGGCATCCAAAAAAGATTCATGCCCTTTTTATGCCCTAGAGCTCTGACTGAGCTGGCCAGGTAGCAAATGATGCTTCTGGAAAAAGCCCAGCTTATAAATGGGGGAGTGAAGGGTGAGATCTGGCATCTTTTTTGACTGAGCACAATGTCCTCAATAATGGTCTTTTTCACTGAAAGCAGCAACACTATTATTATCCCTCCATGGAGTCAATAGGCAATAAATGAAAGCCCGTCTGACTTCAGAAATGAAAATTGATTCCTTCATTTTGGAGACAGCTTGTGTTCTCTCCATTCCCCTTGGAATCTGAACACACAGAAACTGCTGCCAAAATTAGGATGATGCTGCGAGGGTATCAGAAACAGCTCTCATAAATATCTACAGGAGGTAAACACAAATAAACAAGGGTGTATAGGGTAATGTCTGTTTAGTCATGCTGGGGGCAAATCTGGAACAAGAGAAGAATGTCACCCGGCTAGAGGGTGCATGAGAAAATATTTCAGCTCTAGTTTTTCTCTTGAGAGTTGTTCTACAGTATATTCCCAGACAGTTTACAGAAGAGTTACTTACTATACGTTACATATGGTTGAAAGAGTGTCTTTGAGAAATTCAGTTAAGTGCTGTGTCTGGGACACAATGTACAAGACCGGTGAAATTAAATAAGATATGATAGATTGCTGCTAATGATTTTTTTAGAAGTAATATCATATGTTTAGCAATATTACACAATGTAGTGGTATCTTCCCATCAACCACACTTTGAAGAAATTATACCTAAAAGGAAAAATAAAGAATAGATAGAAGTATCTCTCCAAGTACCTATAAATGTGAACATTTTTTGTGGGGGACTTTGGAGAAAACATAATTATCCTTGCTTTTTTACCTCATGCTTTAAAATACTTATTTCAGAAGAGATTATTGATGAGAGAGAGAGGCAGGACAATTAAAATTATGTTTTGCTGTCTTATTCCAGCCTACTTGTGGGGACAGGATGGTGGTCTGGTCCTAACACACTGGAGCGTCTCCTTGCCCCTCTCAGTCTTTCCATAACTTCTGTAGTTCACAGAAATTAGTCAGAGACCCATTAAACATATTAATTACATTGGAAAACTCTCAGGTGAGCCCTTTGTAAAATAAGTAATTTAACCATTTAGAAAAATGGCATTTATTTAAAAGACTTACTCAGGAACAATTTCCTGGTGTCTTCTAGAGCTCCAGGATCAGTTAATGTGCAACTCACTCCAGCCAGCACTGTCTGCTGGGTTCAATCACTCAATATTTATGGTTGTTTAATCTACTGGGCAAATAACCTAGAATTTATATTGCTAAGACTCAAATTCATTTTGTAACACAACATGAAATTCAGGAAAACATTTATGTTCAATCTGTTTAGAAAAGAGGACTATTCTATAAATAATTTTTAATGTGTTTTCTTGGTAAGGAATTGAGGATTTTGTTTGTTTTCATGATATTTTAAGGAGCCCAATGTAGAGTATATTAAATACAAAAAAAAATAAAATCAGGTAAACTTATATCCCAGGAGAACTGAATTGGCTGAAGGACAAATAAACCATGACTGAATACAAAAGTGTTCATGGAGGACTTTATAAAGTGAATATCGATAATTTGAGCTACTTAGGATGTTTTCTTAACTTTACAAAAAGGATTTTTCAAGTGCAATTACTTTGAGAGATGCTCAATGAGGGGATACACTGGTTATTTAAACATATGAGTGCATGGAGAAGTGTGCTAATCTGATTTAGAACAAAAAAAAACCAACAGACCACTGACAAAAATTGTTTTTTAAAAAGATATCTCTAATCAGCCATAGCCAAATACATCAGAAAATACAATTGGTTCTTTGGTTGTCATGATAACACCAGAAGATAAGCAAATTTCTTTCTTGCCCTCTCAGAATGGCTGAGGTGTGTGTATATATCTATATAATCTATATCTATCTACATCTATATCTATATCATCTATATCTATATCATCTATATGTCTATATATATATCTATATAATCTATATCTATATCTATATCATATATATATATTTATATCAATGACTTCAAGTGTGAGGGGGAGAAATAGCATCCAAACTGGAGATAAAGTAAGAATATTTGTAAGACTATTCATCAATATCATTCCAACCCAAATATTATTGTACAAAGAAACAGATTTCTACTCCAAACCATACTTGAAACAAGGTGAGAAGGGCTTTAAACAATGATTGACTAGTTCTGTCATATTAATGCAAACATCTTGTACAAAGACAAAACAAAATTTAAGGCTGTTCAGGCTAGGCAGCATCACTGGCAATGTAAACTGTGGCAAGTGGTCTCCTACAGTTTTTTGAAAAGCCACGATTTTCATTCACACTTATGCTTATTAATGAAGTAATTTGATATTTTTGAACTGGCACTTACTAGCAAAAGCTTGCCAAATGCAGTATATCCCAGCAGTTTGAACTCCAGGGTGGACAAATATGTCTATTTTTAAAAAAAGAATTTTCTGAAATAGTGCAGATTCTACAATAGCTTAAAGAACACAATACCTTTATCTTCAAGAGTTTAGGAGTGTAAGACTGTCTCTTGACTGGTTTGATGACAGAATAGTTATCTTTTTTCTGCAGAACAGTGAAAATACTTAGTAATTTTGAACAATGTTATGCTTAACATAACTCTTCACATATCTGGGTTTTAGTGCCCTCCTTTTCTCTTTTCCCTGATCAGATGCAGTTTATAAAATGCTGTCTGGTTCCCTAATCCAGAAAACTCATATATTAAATGTCCCATTCTCCCATCTATAGTAGTAAAAGCAAAGGTTGAGAGGCAATAAGGGGGATGCGTCCAGGATCTAATTCAAAAAAGACATTAGCAAAGAGAATGGTACCTGCTTTCCTGAGCACAAAACCTGATCTCCAAACCATTACAAATGGAAAATACACATCTTTGTCTTGCTTCCACATTTGAGTTTGTTGTTAAACAAACACATTCCTTGGTGTGGAACATGATTAAAAGAAGATTGGAGTATCAGCAGCTGGTTGTCCAAGAGAAGTCCTTAGGAGCATTTTGATCAGTTAGAGAGCAGAGCACAACTCTACACAGAGGATTTCTAACAAGCATCATGGGGCAGGATCACAAGTAACAGCCTTAGCAACTGGTTGTTACAAGAAATTGATTGGAGGCTGGGGGAACATGAGAGAGAATGTAGATCCCCACAGTATGTCCTGTACTACTCCGTGTTACAGTAATTTTGTTTTCTCAGTGTATGTTTGCTTAGTCTGGAGGCTACTGGGAACTGAAGTGATGACTAATAGAGATGCTTGTTTAAATTTGAATGTAGGCTTAAATTTAGGTTGGGATTTCAGGACTTTCAAGAAAGTTTGGTAAGAATCAGGAGCATAAAGGAATCGAAGGACTGCAAAAGGCAGTAAAATGAACAATACAGTCATTAAAACCAAACCAAACCAAAAAAATTAAAAATGCCAGAAGTGAGGGACCCAAGTCAAAGAGCAGAACATTTCTTTTAGTCCAGAAAGTGGCAAGGAGCTCTGTGTAAGTGGCTCATCCAGCTCCTGCAAAACATAACAGGATGGAAACTGGAGACAGAAAATAATTATGTTATGCGGGCCATTTACCAGTGCTAGCAGAGATGGAAAGAAGTGGAAAGTACATCTCGTGTCACTCTCATGTCCCCTCTGGCTATATCTGGAAATGACATGAATAAACTCTGGAGGGAGCCTCACCCAGTCAATTCTAGCCAGAGGCAGTTTAACAGCATGTGAGATGATGGGAAGTGGGAGGGAAAATTTTGGGGGATACTCATACAGATGAGAAATTCCTTTACTTTGTAACTTGGAGTGCTCTTATTGAATTTATTGGCATAGGAAGTGACCAAATGCGGCCATGATAATCTGGTTTGCTGTAAGAGCTGTTCTCTTTTTGTGCCCATGCACCAAACCCTTATCTTCTGCTTTCCTCCCTGGGACTGTAGTGTTCCCATGCTGGAGGTGTGCTTTTGGGGCCTTGAATAATTTCTGATGGGCAGAATATCCTCCAAGAAGATACTTGACAGTAATTTGGAAATTTTGCAAATAAATAGTAATAGTAAAAAAGATGGTACTTGAGCTTTTCTGAACCAGTAGTCAGAAAATTATAAAAGCGATATCAAAGTTTCATTGAAAAGTGTGAAAGTCCCTTTCACTCACCTTGGACAGCTGACAGCTAAGAATAACAGAATTTTAAATAAGATCTGTCTGTCTGACTCTCTTTGTTTGCTGTTCAGCTCTATGCTCTGTTTTTATTCTAGTTTTGAAGTTCAATTCCTGTAACTGCTGCCACCAAGGCCAGGTCACATGTGTAGCAATTCAAGACTTTGTAATTATATGAGCCTTTTTCAATCACCCAGCTACAGACGTAACTAGGGCTGCCAGAAAAGGATCTGTTTGCTTATTTTTCCTATTGAATTTTTTTTAAGTAGTTGATCTAGGTTTGGTTTTTTGGTGTTTTTTTTTTGTTGTTGTTTTTTTTTTTTAAATTGCATATTTTTAAATATGTTGGCAGATTGCTCAGAAACCACCTGACTAGGGTTTTGGTTTTGTTTAACTTTTTGCAAGCCCAGTTACATTTATACTCTCCATCTCTTTGTTGAAGGTGTTTGCTGATATGAAAATTTAAAATTCAGTCCCAAGCAGTGAGAATCAGAAAGTTACTGTAAATATCAGAGTATGCATGCTTGAGTAGGACAAAGAAACAGACATAAAAAGTATTTAAATATGCAAATTATTCACTGTAACATGTGAAAGACTTGAAGTGAACTAGTTAGCAGCTTTAAAGATTAAGGAAACCACGTTTTATTGGTGTGCTTTGGGGGTTTGGTTGGTTTTCTTTTTTTTTTTTTAAGAAATACTTCAACATCCTGAAATGTGACATCGTGGGTGTTAAGGAAGCCAAACTGTGCTGGACTCTTCTTTTAATTGGCAAAAATAGTTTACTCTTCTCCAAGACTCTGGACAGCAAATGTTTTTGTAATTGTTACCATATGACATCTGCAAGATTTGAGTCACCAGTTTAAGAGGTAACGTGTGTCTGATCTTTGTGGTGTCAAAATGGCTGTGTCCTTTGAAGTTATAATAGTTGAACACATTTCTATCAGCTACAATATCTGGCCAAAGTGATGAACTGATTATTGCTGTGTTTTGGAGAAGGCTTGCCTTTGATCTCAAGTACTTTTGAATGAAAGAACAACTCAGTGCATTACTTAAGGTTTGTACTCTACCAGTGCTTTGCTGTTCGCTAGGAGAGTTAGAATGACATGATCTTTAAGGTCCCTTCCAACCCAAGCCATTCCGTGATCCCAAAGGAGGTTTGCACTGGTGTCTGAAGTAGCTTGTTGCTTTTAATCTGTTGGAGAAATATGGGTGAAGCTCATAGTTACTTTCTTGACCTCAAGAGATGCGTAGCCTTTCCCTTGAACAGTGATGAGCAGAAGGGAAAGAATATAATCAGAATTGATTTGGTTTGAACTACATCAGATAAATGTGTGCGTGTTGTGATTTAACCTGGCAGGAAGCTAAATGCCACATAGTTGCTGGCTCATTTCCCACTGACCCCCAGTGAGAGATGGAGAAATAAGGTAAAAGTTGTGTGTTGCTATAAATACAATTTTAAAGGACAGAAATGAATGTAAAATAATAGTTATAACAAGAATAATGATGAAAGAATTAGAATATACAAAACAAATGATGACCAATGCAATTGTCCACCACACACTGACTGATACCTGAGAAGTTCCCAAGCAATGGTTCTTGGCCAGCTTTCCCTCTTCTTTATACTATGAATGTCATATAGTATGGAACATCCCTTCAGTCAGTTTGGGTCATTTGCACCAGCTGTATCTCCTCCCAGCTTCTTGTGCTTCCCCTGCCTTCTCACTGCTGGGATGAGGTGAGGAGCTGAAAAGTCCTTTGCTTCGAGTAAATACTGCTCAGACAACTAAAACGTCAGTCTGCTATCAGCATTATTCTCATCTTAAATCTAAAATACAGCACTGTACCAGCTACTAGGAAAGAGATTAACTATCCCAGCCAAAACCAGGACAGACTGTTCTACCTCATGGGGAAAAAAAGCTCAAAAAACAAACCAGAAGGAATCTCAACTCTATACACAGAGAATACAACTCTCATTAAAAGAAATGTGAGCAGCTTAATGGAAATAGCTCTTTTTTATCTAGATTAGAGTGTTCTGGAAAAAAAAATCATACTGTGGGTTATTTTTGTCTTGATTTTAGTCTGGTTCTGGTTGGGCCACTTTAGGACTCCTAATCTGGACAGGAGAGAAGAGATCTTGGAAAATAGGAGATGGGTGTAAATATTATCATGTTGGGGTTTCAGCGCGTGTCTGGATCTCTTAAGGTCTGAGGTGTTTGATGAATGCATCCATAAGGACCAAAGAGCCATCTGTAGAATGTGGATACCTTGTATTCAGTAGAATCTTTCCATGTATGTTAGGTGAACTGCTGACCAATAGTGTGCTAGCATGTTATATGCAGGAGTGGATAAAAATGAAGCTGTTACTAAAAATGAAGTCCTTTGTCTTTGGTGAAGCCTTCTGATCACACTGCAGGCTGAGTTGTCTCTGCCTCCTCTGACCACCACAACACGACAGTTACGTTACCCCGACAAAGGGCGACCCCAATATTATCACATTCACATGATGAAACCCCATTAAAGTAAATGTTAATCAGCTAGTACTCTATATTACTTTATAATTATATCTTCCTTTGTCGTTTGGGAAATAAGGAGAAATTATTTTAGCCTGCAAAATGCGAATTTGAATTGTTAACTATTAAATTATAAATTCAACCAAGTAAGTATTGTGTTTTCATTCTAGTTAGACTCTCTGACTATTCAACTTGAAGTCACAGAATTGGTTTTAATTATTTACTACCAAATCATGACAGGTTTATATACATGTTCATTTTTCTCAAAAAAATTGCCAGTGGGTTAATTGCACAGAAAGAAAGGCCAAGCAAAATGAAAACAAGATGGACTATAAGGCAGAGAAGTGTATAGATATGAATCAGACTAATAAGAATGATACTCACCATCATATAAATTCAATAATATTTTAAGTAAATGCAAGATTAACAGAAACTGGCAAACAAGTCAGGGGAAAATGTGAATGGTGTACATTTTTTATGCTTATTTTCATAGCCAGTGACACAACATATCACTTTCCCTTAGTGAGAAAGTGTTCTGATAGAACTGAAAATAGAATGTGAGAGAGAATTAAGTGGCCTGCATGTATGTTTTTGTTATTTAGTTTTTGTCTGTGCTCAGTAACATCAAAGTATATAATTCAATGAGACACACAAATATATTTCCAGTGAAAAAAAATATTCTAAATTTCAAAACACTGTGAATTACAAAAGCTGTTGAAATTTTGTTATATTTGTTACATTTTTTATAAGTAGCAAATTACATTATTGATATATTTTTTCTGATAAAAACCTGTAAAGTTGCCCAAATGTATTATTTTCATGTTTTGAAACAAAATATGAAGTTAAAGCAGAAAAGCTATTTTTTTTGATGACTTGTAATATATACCCCTCAATATTTCCTTTTTTCTAGCAAATGAAATGCAATTTTTCATAATTAAATACTGTGGAATAGGACATAGTATAATGTAATATAAATGATTCTTCCATATTTAATTATTTTTAAAATATACTTACTGTGTTTTATGTCTGTTATATTCTTACTTTTCACTGTAATGGTTGGGCTCAATGGTCTCAGAGATCTTTTTCAAACTAAACAAACATTTCTAAAAAAGTCTCTATGCTTTCTGACATAATGACAGCACGCTTATGGCAGTAAGTTCTACTACTAGATTATATATTGTTTAAGAGGAGTAATTTTAGTAGTTTTAGAGAGGCATAATAGCATTTGAAAGAGGACAAACCAGTCTCTGTTTCAATTTTTTTATTTAATTCGAAGGGCATCAGTTTATGGGGAAGTGTGAACATAAATAAAAGAAAATTTATGTACAAATCATTAATGTCTACTAATTGAAAAAGATTGCTCTTTTATTCACATTCTAATCTCAATAGTGATAGATTAAGTAACTAATCAAGTTATATTAAAAGTATATTTTGAGTTATATCTTGTGTAGTAAAATTAGTTCCAGCCTTGAAACTAGGAAGTACAATGTTTTGGGGCAAGATTTATACCTTAACATTGAAGATACGAATAGCTGTTCAATGTAACATTCAAAAGGAGCTTTTCACTCAGGTTAGAACATGTGTGATACAGAGGGATTAAAAATTCAAATCTGTTTTAACACATTAGTTGAGTTAAAGAGTAACTCACCCACATAGGCTTATTACTCACTATTACCAAAGGTTGTCTTTATCTTATTGCAATGTTAATGCCTCTAAACTATTTGGGTTAGGAGTGTACTTGGATTAGCAGCCTTAAGGAATACATTTAAGAACTTCAGGCAATTATTCTGCTAGTGATGATTCAATTGAATTTTCTTATAACTTCTGTTTGAGCAAGGTGTCATGGCTACCTGATGGTAGGAGGAAATGAAGTTCTGACCGTTTGAGGGTGTTCATGAGCCATTGAGATTCTCCATAAGTCTTACAAGCTCATGCTGGTTTAGTCCTGCTCAGACTACAGTCTAAAGATAACCAAACATCTGCAAACTCTCTGTTGCCCCTACCATATTCATAAGCACATAAACAGAACTCATGAAATGATACTAAAAGAACTGCAATTAATCTGTCTTCACAAAGTCTACTTACAAATTATTGTTGGTAATTTGCCATCTATTTTAAATATATTTATAGAGAAGCTGGTCTTACAACAGATCTAGGTGTTGAACAGCCTTGAACAACCAGGGAGGGCCCCATTGGAAAAACCAAACAAAACAAAACAAAAAACATCCCTAAAGGTCTGAGAAACCTGAGGGGAAAGATGCCATTCATCACTGTTTTCAATATAGATCTTCACAAATTGGTGTTAAATACAGCAAGTTTGACATGAATATTAAACAGAAAACCAAGACCAGAGCTTCTGACCTTGTATGCCTACACACATGGCTCAGATCCTTCTGATTCCATAATGAAGTAAAAACTAGACTAATGCAGGTGCACCCATGTCTGGTTTTCATTAAAAGAAGAGGGATGATCATGGTCATGGCAACTACATTATGTGCTACCTATCAGTTGAGACAGAACCTCTTTAAAGTAAGCTGCCTGTCCACTTAAATGGGATCAATTCAAACTCAGTATTTATAATCCGTTTAGAAACCAATGAACATTAGAATTGGTCTGTGAGGCCTAAAAAGAAAAAAAAAACAAACCAACAACCGAACACTATCTTTAGTAAGTAAGTTTTCAGTCCCTCTCCTCCTCCTCTTCTTTCCATCTGAGACTGGCTTTTTTTTTTTTTGTCGTTTATCCGGTGTCTCATGAGCTGTTCAGTATTGGCAGTTTTTAGTGATATATGGGGACTAAATCTTTAGCCTGAAGGCACTATTGCTTGTTATTTTTTTGTATTTCAGCAGTGTCTAGATGTCCCACTGTGAACTGAAATCCCACTGTGGAAAGAGCAATACAAACAAATGATAAAAATAAACTCTAGCCACATAGTGCTACTGGGTAGGAAATGGGTAGAAGCAAATAGTGTTTGGACCAAGAGTAGTGAGGAAAAAAGGCAGCTCTAGCCAGAAATTATGAGGGTTGCAACCCATCCATGCATATTTAGAAGTCTTCAAGGCTGAGTTATGTAGATTTACGCTGACATATTCCCCAGGTTGTTTACAACTTGGCAATATATTCATGTTCAATTTATCCCAGTTCTTATGTTAGCAGTTTGGTATATGTGAGTCAGACTTCATTCCTGCATGTTCAGTTATGTGCGAAATTATTGGAGACAACAAATGATGGAAAGATTTGACATTTTGATACAAGGCAATTGAGAATCTATCAATACCAGAACTACTCATGAGTAAGATAAGAGTTCTGATGGAAACAAGAAGTCTGAGTGTTGTCCATGGCAAGTTAACTGGAAAAAAGTGACCTGAAATTCAAAATGAAAATGTTTAATTTTACTCTCACAAGTGATGTGTGTGTTGTCCAGAGCTAAGGTATTTGCTAATAGTGCAGGTCAAAAGGTTTAGTTGCTTAAACTTTTTCTTATGTAAAAAAATCACCTCCACTCAGGACAATGCAACCACTTGTAGATTGCTCTATAAACCAGATCCTGATAATGTGCCTTGTTACGAAAATCGTTGCAATGCTGTGAAAGATGAATGCAAATAAATATTGTTGTATTATTTATTAATTCCTGTTTATTGCATTATGCATAGACTAACAGCTGATGGACTCACAACAAGAATGTTAAACAGGTGATCATGAACAGGGACTTGGCAAATTTGAATTAGACTTTTAATTCTTCTTAAACTTGGTCAAGATTTTCTGAAGAGACTGTTAATCAAAACATTGCAATTACATTATGATCTAAACATTCAAAATATTATTGAGCTCAACTACTCTTCCAGAGAGAAAAGTTAATGAATTTTCAGCTAACATCCTCAGTATCTGAATCTTTGTCATGACTAATGACTTGTATCATCTTTCTTCAAGCAAATTATTGGAAGCAGTCCAATTTCAATGTTTGCACAACTGTGGCCTTGAAATATTTGAGAAAATTTGGGTTTCAAGGCTCGATACTGCAAGAACACATGGAATTTTCTTAGCATGGAATAACCTCATTCACATGAGAAATTAAACTGAAATGAAGTTTGGTAGGAAGGGCACATGAATGCCAGTGTTGCTAATACCTAGGATTTAATTATGTATTTTATAAGTATAATTATCTATAATGTAATATAATAATATAAGTATAATAATCTATAATGGAATTATTATAGGGCCAAAAATAATTTGTGTTTTGAAAATCAGAGTCTAAATTACTGGCAAGGAGCCCCAAAATCCTTTTTTTTGATGAAACTATGGCACTTTTTATATAATAGCTAAAATTCCTTTGGAATTCATGGAGTAGTTTAGAGGATCAAAACCCAAAGATGCATAAACTTTTATGGAAAGAGAGGATATCAGCCTATCTTTAAAACAGAGATAGTGCTCTCATTTCCTATTCAACTAAGTCATAAGATACATTCACTTCTGTGGTGTGTTTTTTTTTTTTTTGTTTTGGTTTGGTTTGGTTTTGGTTTTTTTGGTTTGTTTTTGGTTTTGTTTTTGTTTGTTTGGATTTTTTTAAACAAAGATGCAAAGTTTTCTGTCTGGAAATAGCAGTATGAATGATCACAATCAAATGTAATGAATTTCTCAATTTACATGTAATCAATAAGAAGTTTTTTAAAAGTTGTCCTCAGGGGATCTCTCCTAAGAATGTGTGTCTGAATATGGGCATTACTCTTATAAATATGTTTTTTTAATGTATGGAAAGATAAAAGAATCAATTCCTTAGTAAAGCTGCTGAAATACTGTCATTTGTGAGTGGTGAGGTACTAGACATGAAAAACTGTGAAACTACAGGAGGGGAAGCACTTTTTTTTTTTCCCCATTCTTGTCTGCTTTATGGTTTGTAAATGATAAATGAAATTTACTGGCAAACCCTGCAGTAGTATTTCAAATTTTGTTACAGAATACAATGTAAAAACCATTGAGTTATAGCAGAAGTGAAGAAAAAGGCCCTAACTTTTTTTCTTTCTGCAAAGTTGTGCTGCATTAGAACATTCCTCTACCACTGATCTGGTATTTGAGGATGCCACAATGCTTCAACTTCAGTGTGCTCAAATATTTTATTTAAGTAACTTTGAAATGATGCCCACTATTAATATTGAGACTTAGAAATTAAGTGGTTAAATCTTAGGATGAGAGTGTAAATCTGGGTGTTGGTGGGTGCCCCCTGTCAGCCCACAGGACAAGGCAGGAGTGAGGAGCTGGATTGGTTCGTCCCTGCGGCACTGCTGCGAAACCCCTCTCCTAACACTGAGCTCCCTTGTCCCGACCCGTGCTAGAAAATTTGCATGGACACGTTTTTATGATGTTTTATTTGTTGCTGTTGTTGAATGATGAAAACCAAGATGAAAAAGACATTACCCTAAACCAGGGCCGTGGGTAGTGTCTACAGTGTCCTTTAAGCCCTTTAAAGTGGGATCCTTTTGTAAACTCGGGTGAGTGGTGGCTCTTTAACATTCTGAACCTGCTGTGGCTGCTGGGGCAGTTCATCACCAAAGAATAGAAAAGGGCCCCTGGCATATCAAATGAAAAAAAAATGGGGGAGGAAAGGAGGACAGAGAAAGGCAAGTCCCGAGCGCACAGACTGCGCATTGTGTACGCAGGGTTTAAAGAGCTGCCGTTAGGTATATTTCATAATGTGAAAAGACAGACCGATTTTGGCCCCCTCGCCTGGTGGGATCAGTGCTGTCAGTGCCATTTATTTTCAATCCCCCATGATTTCTGTATCCCCCACAACCCTTTTTGCATAAAAATGAACCATAAAGGCAGTCAAAACACCTGCTTTACTGACAGTCCCGATTAAAGCTTTGATTTATCCTTCAAAGTGAGAGCTGATCTGCTGTTCCTGGGGCCCGGCGCTGGTGTGTAATTCATCGGAGGCTGAAGGTCTCCTTTCTGTCTTCCCAGCTTCAGCTGTGGGTGCCTTTTGTACCTGCTTGAGAGCTGGGCTAACTCTGAGAACACCCACCCCAGCTGGAGGCTGGGATTTTTCCATCTCTACTGGCACAAGTTACTCGGTCTGTTTTATTAAGTGACAGTAAATTACAGGACTAATTGGGGAGGCCCCCAAATGCAGGACTGCATGGTTCTGAGGAATCAGCCCCACTCCCACTGTGGGTTCTGGGGAGCAGCTTCACCAGACAGAAAAGGACAGTGTTGCTTCCCCACACTTGGTGCTTTCCCATCGCTAAAAAGATTGTCACGATGTAGAAGTTTTGGGTCACGTGTTAACCCCATCTTTAAAGTAAAATTTTGTTCGGTAGTCTTAAACCTTCATTTCAGAGACCGCACTGCTGTGCACAGTGAGCATCTCCCAGGCTGAGAAACAGCGTGTCATGTGGGAGCGAGCCTTTCAAGCTTTTTTGGAGCAGTGGGATGGGAAATTTAAAAAGCTTTATCACTGTATTTCTTAAACCTGCTGGAAGGTTGAACTGGGTCAGAATTTTTTCAAAAAACTGGCTTGTACGCAGCATGTGTATTCCTCCCTCCTCCCCACACCTCCCCCAAATAAAACCAATGAAAAACCCAAACCCCAACCTTTAAGATACTTAGACAAAATTGCCTTGTGAGTATACTTGACTTATGCACTGGCATTGATCCATTAAACCACTAAGCTGTTATACATGCAGCGCATGGTACAAAAGAAGGCTGAGCAAATCATTCCATGTGGATCAATGCACAGAAGTTTCCCAGTGTGAGATTTCTTTTATTTGGGAAGTATTTTTTCACTGAAACTAGAATATACCAAGGAAAAAAAATGTATATATTGTTATTTACAAATACAAGAGGAACAAACAATGATTAAATACCAAGTCTTTTTTTCCGAAGCAATACTTCACTTTGAAATGTTAAGCCAACACATAATCTAACATAGCACAAATGTAATGTGATGCTTCATTGTGATTAAAACAATTTTTCATTTGACCAGGTGCAACTGCAAAAAAAACCATTAGAAAAGAAGGGAAAACTCCATGCTGGGATGTGAGCAAACATGAGGTTGTCCTTACCTGGATGATTTGCTTCCATAAGAAGGATGCATGTGCATAGGGCAGGCAGGATCCCACCAGCTGAGGCTGAACATCTTAGGTGGGCTGCCTATTTAATCCTGGAGGTCTGGCTCAACATTTAGGTATTTGGCTGAGAGCTATGCAAAACCAAAGATACATCCTAGGTCTGCAAAAACATCTATAGATGGATGTGGGGTTGTAATACAGAACCATCATAGAACAAAACCAGCTGTTTTTATTGTTGAAAAACTTCATCTGGAAGGAAAGAGACTAGAAAATCTGCTTATTCCTTTGTTTGTCACTGCCTTTCCAGTCTTTGCCTGACTTACCCTACACTATTTCCCTGTTTAGATTGGCAAGTGGTTTACAGCTCTGTGGACAATAAACATAATCCCCGATTTTAAGGCAGGCAAAACACTTAATGCTGATATACTTTCAAATAAAGCAAAACCTCTTTAAAAAAATCTGAAACAATGCATGACAAAAATAAAATTCCTGAATATTTTTGCTGACATAAACACTGCTTTTTTGTGGATAAAGGCAAAGGTCAGAAATAGAGATAGCTAAATTTTAATTTTGCTTTGATTTTACAAAGGAGACATTTTCCATGAAAATGGTCAGTCCTGATTTTTGCCTGGTGTATATGAGTTTGTCAGTCTTGACATTAGTTTTAGATCCTGCTAGAGGGAAAACTTTCAGTCAGCTCTAACTACCTAATGCAGATTTGAACAAATGACACACATATTACAAAATGCTGACATTCCTTTTTCATTTATACAGAGCATATAAGAATTTTTTCAAGTTTCCCTCATCCAGAGATGTGCCTATGTCACACAACCCTTCTCACTGCCAGTTCCTTGCTTGTATTCCCTTGAATATAGTTTGCTTCTGTAAATGAGAATTCAGTGCTCTCTTCCTCCAAAACTTCAATTTTCACCTACTTTACCTATTGAATGTATAAGCTATATACATACATCAGCCAACGATATATACATATACATTTCATTATTTAACACAGTTAGGAATAGGAACCTTGAAAACACCTTGCAAAGACAGTAAAACTACAGGTCATATAGGAACAAGTCACTCTTAAGAAGTTCAGAAATGTTTAAAGAATTTTGAAACCACACTTGTGAGAATGTCAGCTCCTCTTTTGTTCATTGTATATATCAAATTCAGTGTTGCACCATAGAAAATAGCATTGAATCCTATTTAGGTATTCCTAATGAGGATAAAGATTAGTTTTGCAGGTTAAAACCTGTCTCCACTAGCCCTGTGCTATTCTGCACTACCATTGTGATATAATGGCATGTCCTGATGGAGCCTTGAGGGAGCAGGAACATAGAGCAGTGGACATTGAGTGGAGGGGAGAACTGAGTGCGAAACTGCTCAGGCAGAAAATCTTACTCCATACTCTCAGTGAAGGCAGTATCTAGATGATTCAAGGCAACTGTATCCACAGCCTAAATCAAGTCTAACTTTTGAATTTTCAGCATCAGAGGTGCAAGAGCTGAACAGCTTTAAATATCTTCTAAAGAGAAGGCATGAATGACCTTTCATTCATTGGCACATTATTTTCCTCTACATGTTCTTGTTGATGCACACTTTCTCTTTCTGGACAAAAACCTACTAATAACATAAAATAACTTTTAAAAATAGCAGCCTTGGATTTAGATTTGTTTATTCTGCCTGTCCCTAATTACCATTTCCCAAAAGCGCCAAGCCTCATCTTAATCCTTATCTTTCCATTCAGTTTCTCCAGTGAAGGTTTGAACATTGTTTCCTGGTATACCTGAAAATTTGAAAGAAATAATCAGCTGTAGTTTAACTGTACAAGTCTAAATATGGCATAACACATCTCAGTCACTCAACTGCCTTGTTGATATTAGAAAATTATGTGAAATACTCATTTGAATTCCAAAGAAATATTGGGGATGTTATATGGGTACAGGACCTATGGCTCTGTATCACTTCCTTGCTATGCTTTATCAAGTCTTCCTCCAGAGTGTTTACTCATGTGTTATACCTTGCAGGCTCTTACAATGGAGGTCTTAGTGAATATATATTAATGACTTCTACTAACTATATAGAAAAAAAAATTCTGGGTCTTAGTAAACTCTCTAAAACAAAATGAAGGAAAACCTTCAGAGGTAAATCTCCAAGCAGAGATAAGCTTGAGGTAAGCCCAGAAGAAGGTACTCAGTGAAATTCTAGCAATATTCACAGCTCAACTGTGATTGAAAAAGATACAAAAGAAAATAGAAAAGAAACCCATACCTGCTATTACAGATGATATATCAGTTTTAAGGTATTTTTCTGACAAAATGCTTAATTTCACTTTTTAGAGTAAGTTTCTCTGTATAAAACAAAATTGCTTTTTATTCAAACCAGAGCAGCTTTATGAATTTTAAATCACTTACCCATAGCACATATAACAAACTTTGGATGTTAGACATAACTGGTTTAAATAAAATATTTACTTCTCTTTCTTGTCTTTAAAATGTTACTTAGCCAAAAAGATATTTTAATAAATGCATAAAACATGTTCATCAAAATGCAAAATTAATAGAGTGCATATTTCCTTCCAGATACTTTTCTAATTGGTTTTGCCGTGGGTAGTTTAGTTCAGATGCAACCCCTTTTTGTTCACTAAGGCCCTGTTCATTATATTTAATACAATTTCACTGTATGTTCTATATCATGTATTTTTTATACTGTAAAATTTTAATTTCAGCCTTATTACAGAATGGTTTTATTTATTACTATATGCCAACTAGACTCATATCAAAAAGTACAAGCAACTCATTCTAATAAAAACCATGAACCTGACCTCACAGAGAGGTGTCATTTGTCAGCTGTTTGAGATAGGCAAGAAAAAAAGAACTTAGAAATCTCATGTTGGTCATAACCTTTAAAAACCAAACCCTGGGTGCCACCCTGGAGTTTTGTTGCTGACTTCAGCAGTACGGGCTTTACCTCTCACTTGATTTCTTCATACTTGTATGGTGTATAGAACTCCAGCTCTGCAGTGGAATCTAGGAGAGTCAGTGGGACTTCTCACAACACACTCATGAGGAACAGTGTCTTCTGGCAATAGATTCAAACCCGCTTTTGGTTAAATGTAAGCATTTAGGGGATGTTGTACCTATTTGGAAAGCCAGCCCTGAGAGTACAGCATGCTAGAGAAATTTTGCTTCTCAAATGTAGTCGTCTGGAAACAAGGGAACAAAAATAGAGACCAGTAACAGTACTGAGGTGTAGCTCCTCATCTAAACCAAAAAGATTATTTTTTCTTAAGGACCAAATGGCTAAAAAAGGTAGAGAGGGTTGGTTTTGAGAATAAGCAGAAAACAACCAAGCAAGACTAATTTTTTCTCTTTTCTTCTTTGAAATATTCTCATTTAACAACTATACCACGTAATCTGTGCAACAATAACCCAGAGATCTTTTATAAAATGACTCATATATATGGTCAGAGTAGACTATTTTCTTCCCAGGGATTCCAATAGCAAGTCAAAGTTACTCCAGGCAAAGTTTCAGTCGAAGTTCCCTCTTGACAAGACCTTTCCTAGGACAGACATCACCAAAGAGAAAAACGTACTCAAACTACGCATATGGAAGCCTCCTTTTACTGACAAGTGGGCACATGTATTAAGATCATTGAGTCATAGAATCACTGAGTTGGAAGGAACCTTAAAGATTACCTATTTCTGACCCCCTGGCATGGGCATGGACACTTTTCACTAGACCAGGTTGCTCAAAATCTAAAAGCACCCTCTAGGATCAGATGGGCTCTGTAGTTGCAAGCAAAGGAACTGGTGAAAATCAAGCTAACAGTGACAAAGCTTGAATTGATAAGGGTTTATTGTTTAGCTGTGGTTTATTTAAAATGTTCTCCTTGCATATACACAAAGAGACTCATCTGAAATATTTTGCTATTAGGATCTGCATTTGATTTTACTGCTGAAACATTGCAGCCAGAAAGAGGAAAAGAACACTATAAATGCTTCAGAGAAACATGGCCTTCTGTCATGCCGTGATTTGAGACTACATGGCTGTAGTTTTAAAGCTTGAAGGGAACAGCAGGACATCAATAATTCCTGCTCTCTAATTAAAGACTGATGACTGTGCCTAAAATTTTATTTTAAACAGAAATGTGTCCTTAACGTTTTCTGTAACAGCAAATTGACAGCAAAAAATAGTATTTGTTTTGCCAGTTCATTCAGAATATGGTAGTGGATTCAACAGAGCTTTCAAAACCTTCGATGGTTTTGTTCATGGTGTTGGGAGATTGGCAAACAAAGTCTGATTTTTATATATATATATATATATATATATATATATATATATATATATATATCCTCAGTAAGATGCATATATCAAGAACCCCGGTGCTGTGTGTTCTCTCGGCCTACAAATAGCTCATTTTCCTCTTAGAGTAGAAATGTAGTTTGAGTCAACTTCTTTAAGCCAAAAAATGTTTGAAAGCCAGCTGCAAAAAAACCAGCACTTTAGGTTAGCTTAGGTTTTGACATTTTATGTCCCTTATTGCATACATCTGATTTCAATATATATATATATATATGTAAAATTAACCCACCTATCAATACTTTTGGCTCATTCATCTATCCTATTCTATCTCATTGTCAGCAGTCAGTCTACATTTTGTTGAAGAGCAGTCCAGACACATAAACAACATCAGGCTTGTTCATCTTTCAGATGGGGGATGTCTAATGAATGCTTATAATTAGTTACACTGTTGATTAAATGGGATTGAATTGTCTGCCTCTTGTGAAGATTGGATGAAAGGGAAAGTAAGACCTAGTCTCACCCAAAATACAAAGTAAAATACAGGTTTAGCAGCTATGCTGTTATGAAAGTTGATCTTATGCAAAAATGAGACAGCTGTATGTAGTGTTAAATGGACAGCTGGTCTGCTCTCACTGTCAAAACTGTGTCCACAGCATTCTCTTACAGTTGCATTTGAATATTGAACATCCTTCTGTTCCCTCCAAAGATCATAACTCGTGATTAAACTGATAGCACTCCAGAGTTAAGGAAAGAAGAGCAACTAGGGGAACACCTAGGAGTACACTTCAGCTTTCTGGAAGAACCACTGCTTAGTTCAGTGGTTTTCCATACACAATTGTTTGGGGGTCACACTAGAGGTAGATATTTAAGTAAGAACACAGTGATCACAGACCACAGAAAATTCATACTACTACAGTGCCAGAATAGAAGCTTTGGCATCACATTGCAAAAGATTTGGAATACCAAATATCTTCTTTGCAGAAGTTCAAAAATTATTTTGTAAAAAGTAGCCCCCCAAAAACCAAAAAACAAACCCACCCCTCCCAACAAAACAAAAAATAAGCAAACAAAAAAAGGCAGTAATTTCTGTACCTCAAATTAAAAAAAAAAAAAACAAACCACAAAAACAAAACAAAAAAACCTCTGAAAGCAATGGAAAGCTGTAGTCAATCTCAAGGAGTTTTCTTACCTAAGATAGAATTTGTTTAAGAATGTTTATCCTGGCCATTTCAAAGAGAATGAAGTACTGCTTGAGACATTTTCCCCTAGATGATTAAATTTAAACAAAAACAAACAAACAAAAAACCCAAACACCAAAAAACCCAAAACAAAACTAAAAATCAAACCAAACCAGAAGAAAAAAAAAAGGATTAGAAATCTAAGACTTTCTGGAAAGTTTAAGTTTTTTCTCAGACACTCTGTTTAGTATTATCATCAAACTCAAGCAATTATTCAACACTTGTACATAACTTTGAAAAACATTATTCCTGTTTCCTACCTGAAAAAGTCTTGTATGCTTGAGAGTCTGTCTTTTGATTTAAGTTTCTTAGCTGTCTAAATAAGAAATATCTACTGTAAAATACTAAAGGTGCATCTTACAAGCAAGAAATATGCTCTTCTCATTGTAGTAATTTATTTTGACAATCTTTATTGCAACTTCCTTCCAAATTTCTAAGCCCTAACAGAGATTTTCTCTTTTGTGCTTTTGGATATCTTGCAAACAGTTAATATATCCGGTGTTGCAGAATCAAATCATTGAATGACCAGGCATACAGTTCACTGATGCAAGTTCTTGGATGTCAGAACATTTTGATGAGATGCTCATAAGAGGTACTCTAGAGCTTACCTGGAATATGAGATGGGTGACATGAATTTGGCAGGGCCGTATGATGTCCTGCAGAAACCTTTTGAATCATTTTGTGGCACTATGAAATATGTACTTCAAGTAGCATTTTCCTGGAAAAAAAATAGCACTTCCTTCAAGGAACAGGGATACAAAAATACCCCAAAAAAACAAAATAAAAAACCAAACCACCTTATGTGTGTGTTTTTGTGCCAACGTTATTAGAATCATTAAATATTTAAAAAAATACCCCCCAAAATAATATTTTAAAAATTTTTTTTAAAAGAGTAGTGTTTTTGTTTTGACATTGTGATCTTCTGTCTGTACAGTGACTTGTGGGTATGTGTCAACCCAGAAGATATTTTTCCAGTAACAAAGTGTTCTTAATAAGTTATTCATGAAGAGATAAGCAAATTGTGTTAGCTTCCCTTTTGATCAAGAAAACAACTGCAACAACTTACATCCTCCTTTACCTTCCTATTCCAAATGTTGTCAGACTAACCAGAGATTTCCATGAACTTTCTGTCTGTGGTAAATCCTACACCGAATCTGACATGATTTAAATATTTTTAGTTAACAAATGATTATTGAGGAAATAAAAAAGAAGTGGTAGAAGAGATCATGCTGCATGTTTTGCAAGAAGATATTAAGGTATTGGGTCCACATAGTCATTTCTTTTTTTTCCCTTTTCTTTTTATTAATGGGGCTAGCATATGCTGATTTGTCTAAGAAATGCTTTTCAAAGGGTGAGAAAAGTAAAAACATGTTAACAGCCAGTAGGTGACTAGAAGGTGGCAAAACTAGGGGATACTAGAAAGCTCAGAGAATGGGAATTCATACTCCTCAGACTCCGTTTCCCCTCTTAAGGGCTGCTCTAAGGATGGAATGATGACCAACACTCTATTTTCTAACTTAATGCTCCAGTATAAGCTTTATAACCAGCAGGTGAGGAAGCTCATTTTGAGCAACTTTCCTGGTCTTTTTCCCATCCACTAATGATGGAAAATAAATTTCACTGCTGGAAGCTCTTCTATTCTATTTCAGGAAGGGGGATTCTGTTCCTTGCCACAGGTAAGTCTACTCATCATTTTGAACAACAAATATACATTTATTTATTTTTTTCTCTATATATATTCATTCTTTTAAACAGAGTGAGGCCTAAATGGAACAAAACTTCCACTTTCAAAACTATTTGTTTTCCCCATCTCTTCCCCTGCACAGGAAACTCTTATTATGTGGCTTAATTAGAAACACATTTTTGGGATAGGACTGCAAAAGACATAATGTTAGCCAGCTGAGGAACAGAGACAGACTTCTTTGGAAATCTACTATCTGATGAAACAACAAAGGTTTGGGTATGAATTATTCAAGACCATACTCAAACTATTCGGGAACCCAGATATGGGGCTTTAAAAAGAACAAGCCTGGAATCTGTTTAGTGAATTTTTCCAACTTGGGGCTCTTGAGGTTTGATGAGTTCCCTACATGGGAGTAAGAGAGAAGCACATTTGTATGATCTTGGGAATGGGAGGAGAGGAGATACTATCATTAATGATGTGCCAGCATTTTCAGCACTAATTCATACCTATAGGGAGGGTTGTATCACAGTTACATTGATTCTGCATGGTTGCATCTACCATGAAAACTAAATTTGATTTATACACTGTCTATACTTTGAGTCAAGCATATGAAAGAGTAACAGTGCCTGGACATCCTTTGTGACAAGAAAAATACTCTTGTGTGGGTGGGTGTGTAAGTATGTGCCCATGTACCTGATTTTTCAATGCAAATTCCAAGTATCTAAGAAAAGCAAACAGTTTCTGTACAAACTTTATTTATTTTTTTTAAATTATAAAGAGGAGAGATGTAGCTATAAAAATTAAGCTATTAGATTTATAAGTAATCCATATAACCAAGCTGTTCGGAGTTCTGGTATGAGCAGCTGAACTCACTGTATTTCCACATAGACCTATATGAAAGCAGACATCTTTCCATGGTCTAGGTTAGAAGAAATAGTTATAACTCAACTGTGGATCGTGGCCAAATACTTAACTCTGAAATTTTGACTTATGCATCCTTTTTATTAGGGTGTATTAATAATTGTTTCACGGAATAAATAGCCATTTTATGAAAAGATTATATAGAAACTGTACTATCACAGGTTCAAAACTTGATATCAATCATTTGCACTCTTACTGTGTCAATATGCCAGAAAGAGGAGCAATTGAAAACATATTTGATTTCAGTTTCTAAATAAATTTTAAAATCAGTTTGAAAGTCATGTCAAGATCAGCATAATCACCCCTTCATCTCCAAATCAGTAACTTTGCTGTATACAGAGATATTGTCTATCACCAGTGATATTATGAATTCACAAATTATTTGCTAATAAACCTTCAACCCTGCCAGACAGTCTGCTCTTTTTCATTTTGTCTAGAAATTCCATCTCTATTTGTTATATTAGTCTGAGCTTACAGGGGCAATGGCAAGATGGAATCATCAGTAAACAAAACTTGGACACGAAGTCTTAAAATGGGACTGAGACCTGTCTGATCTGAAGAGAATTAGGTTTAAGCCAATTTAAATCACTTCAGGCAAAAGATCTTATGAGGTACCTGGCGCTGAATAGCAATATTGTCTCGAGGTCTAGCTCTGGGTTTCTTAATATTTTTGTCTTATTAGGACACAAGGATAAAGTTACAGTTAAAATAACTATTTCAGGATGTTAACCACCAAATAATTTTGGGTCATGAACAGCTCAGAAGTGGCTGAGAGGCAATTATGGCCTCTCTGAATGGTCTTAACCTTTTTTTCATTTGAGTGGTCTCTACTGAATTGCAATAGCTTGAGCCTTATCCTCATGGCACTGCTTACATATGTCCATACTGGATGTAATCTCAGGTTTTCTCTTAAGCTTTTCATGTATGTGTATACATTTAGATACCCTGTAATATATGTTATATGCACTTGGCATCAAAAGAACAGAAATCATCAGACCACTTGTAAATGTGTTGTTTCAATACATGGATGAGCCTAATGTAAACCTCAATGGCATATAGTAACTCTTCAATAAACAAGACTGTAATACAGAGAGATTTCATCATTTCATGATGTTTTCTATGCTGAATCAGCTGCTGATTGACTTCAAAGTCACTGTCCTCCAGAAAGTCAGTATGATCTGAGCTCCTCAGTCTTTTCTGAAAATGAAACATACAATTTCCAAGCTGCTCAGGCACTGGAGAAAGCATTCTATGCCCACTAATTTTAGAGACACTTTCATGGGAATGATAATTAAGTAGTGAAAACTTAATTACAACATCTATCCTTTCATGTTAGGAAAAAAAATTTATACTGGATTAAGCCTGCTGTTACTGGAAAATAACAGAGAAATTTCATTAAAATATTTTGGCTTTGTATTAAGAAAGAGGATCAACAGTGTTCTAACTTTTGGCATTTAAAACCCATGTGCACATTTGACTCAGCTACTAATAGATGTAGCAGCATTTAAATTTGAATATTTGATTGTATTGAAGCTGTGATTGTTGTACAGAGCACATCAAAAAGATGGAACACTCTCAGTTTCACAATTCTCAAAATAATTTGCATTTGTAAAAACAATATTATAAATATTGACCTGACCAATGTCCCTGTCAGTTGAAATCCCTTTTTTAAACTTTTACCCAAGGGTGAATCACTTCAACAAATAATAAATAAATAAAAAAGCACTAATGTAAAGGAAAATTTTATTATAAAACATGCTGTTTCATAACATATCTTTTGTCTTTTTAGCATTAAATTTTCAAAGCTAGAAACATAATGAATTATGCACGCAGTTTTAGGGCTATTTTTCCTTTTTTGGGTTTTTGTTTTACTGGTTTTGAGGAGGTTTTTTGGGTTTTTTTTGTTGGCTTTTTTGTTTGTTTGTTTGTTTGTTTGGAGATGAGGAAATTAGAATTTCTGCTTATTTGCTATTTCTATTTTGAGACTCTAATAGTCATGATAGCTTCATAGCCTCTGGAAAATAGTAGTAGTTTTTCCATGAAATTTGTGTTAGAGTAGATTTAGCCTGAAGGCAATTTTGGCTACTGTAGTTGGTTTAAGTACCCTGGGAACTTCTCCTTTATGGGATGTATGCATGATAGGCATGAGTTATGGATCTCTAAATGGGAAAGTTCATACTGTGAAAGTTATCTGCATTGAAAAAACAAGCTATAAATGCAAAGGAGGAAATTCTCCATGTAAGAAATGTGCAATTAAAAACACTTGGGAACTCAAGTTAGGAAACGTTCAGTTTACAAACAGAATCTTGAGAAATCTTAGACTAAGAAGACAAAATAATTGCTGTTTAATCCTGCCAGAAGAATCCTATTTTCCCCCTTTTTACTTCTGTTCTCATTACTGCTTTCATAATAATCTGCCTCACACTGTATAAACCAAGGAGTTCAAAATAAGCTTTCAAATCTGTCGCATACAAGGCCCCATTATTATAAAGCACAGTGCACTCACAGTCTCCATATTCATGACCAGGCTTTGAATGCATTGTATAAAATCTTGAATAAAACCATGCCACATCACAATACATTTAAGAAGTCTTTTATTTATATCACAAGATATAGGAATCACAGAATCATAGAATGTTAAGGGTTGGAAAGGACCTTAAAGATCACCTGGTCATAATACCCCCTGCCATAGGCAGGGACATCTTCCACTAGACCAGGTTGCTCAAGACCTGATCCAACCTGACTTTCAACACTGCCAGGATTGGACTATCCACAACCTCCCTGGGCAACCTGTTCCAGTGTCTCACCACTCTCATAGTAATGAATTTCTTCCTAATATTCAGCCTAAATCACCCCTCTTTCAACTTGTACCCTTTATTTTAGACTTTACTGAGTCCAAAGTCTGCTTTCATGATGCCCAGGGAAGTGGGCTCCTCACGGCCCTGCAGATCTCATACTCTACCATCTCGTGGTCCTGGCAGGCAAGGCTGCCTTGGAGCACTACATTACCCACCAGCTCCTCCCTGTTTGTGAGCACAAGTGAGTGATAAGCACAATATCACAAGAGAATGATGAGCACAGTGAGAAAGATGCTAAAGTTTGAGATTTATGACAATGGGTGAATGGGTTAATTTAATTTCTCTGTGGTACTAAACAGTCCCTTGATATAACTGTTCAAGTTCTAAATGCTCCAGAACTACCTTGGCTGTAACTATCTTTGCATACATCTGCCAGTGCAAGCAAGCCATGAGGCTGACTACTGACTAAAGAAGGATGTCAGGAAGCAGGAAAATCTGCCGTTAACTTTTCCCTATATATTACCCTTTAAGCTATTTTAAATGGCATCTCCCATCTTCTATAATTAGAGCAAAAGCAGGCTGAATTGTTTCATGTCCAGTTGAAATTCCTGGTAAGGCCATTTCTGTATTGTACCAAGTGGTAGTTCATGCATTTTGTTTCCAAATTAGAGGCAGGTGTAGGTCTTGCTTTACTGTCTTGTTTCTACCTGACCTGTATTAGTTGCTGACCAGTGAGTCCCATGGACTTTGTTTAGAAATACAGTAAAAGCAAGGTTCTCTTTATGGTTTATGTTGTCCATAGTTTAAATGCAGCATGAGCTACAACCAAATGAGTTTTACTATCTTTATTTTACTTATGTGTAATAAATGATCTATCAGAATTCCCTACAGTATTTCTTCAAATGATTCTCTTCAATTAGTGTAGTGATTTTACTGATTTTTTAGAAAGCAAAACTAAAAAACCCTGAAAATAAAGAACCTAAACCAAGTTAAAAATAAATAAATAAATCAAGGCAGTCTGAGGTATAATCTTTTCTTGATGCATATCAAATAATAGGAATTACATTTATTAAATTTCACTCCTTTTAGTCAAGAAATTGACAACATAGCAGTGATAATCTCTGCACTCCATGTGTAGAAATAGTGCAACACATAATGAAGGGAAGTTGATGTATTGACAGTTTTTTGTTGGAAGTTGTACCTGTGTGAATATCAAGCTGGCCAAATACAATAAAACTGAAAGGAAGATATTTCCTAAATAGGTATTTAATTATGATCTCTGCAACTGTGGGTCATCACTTACTGCACTTCAACAGAATGAGTTTACATGAGAGATGGAAAATGTGAACTAATCTATAAGAAATATCTATAATCTAGATAAAAAATAAGGCATCAGGTTTAAATGCTGTCCCTGTTACAGCAAGAACAAAGCATACCCAGCATATGGCACTTGCCCCTCTGTCCTTGACTGTTTAGAGAAACAGAAAGCAGGACTGTCACCCTTTTCAGCAAGGCACTCTACCTGGGTCCTATGTGCCCCAAATCAACATACCAAAACTTTCCTTTTTCTCCAAGGAATAAAGCACAGGCAGCAGGCTATGGCACTGCTATGAAAGAGCCCCTACATCCTCCCTCTGAATAGCTTCATGTAAATCTGAGCCCAGGGTACTGTGATTTAGCCTAAACTCTGAGCTTTTATTGCATACTGAACCTGGTGACATTTGGGGAAAATGCAATGTCATATTCATCCACTGTGCATTGATAGAAACTGATAGGCATGCATTAGTCTTGACAGCAAGTGCTGAATAACTGAAAGCTGTGTACAAAAAAGTTGAGTCCTTGCCATAGATTAAATAGATACTGTGCATAGATTGATAGGTACAGAGATTTTCTTTTTGAGGGACAAAAAAGAACAACAAAAAGGTGGCTTACCCAAGAACCGTATGCGGGATGAATTGGTGACAGAACCCAGCTTAAAGTAAAAAAATAAACCCCCAACACACAACTTTGAAAGTTCCCATGTTTGTACATGTCAAATCCTGACATCTTTCCCTTGAAAAGTTGATTCATTTTATAATACATCTCTGCACAATGTCGTTGTACTTTTAGGAATACTGATGAGAGATCTGAGAATTAAAACAAAAGCTCTTGCAATGGGACTGATAATGTTTTCCAAATTATTTTTACTTGTGAGAAGGAAGGATGGGATAATGCTATTAAAAGAAACTAAATCAAGTATAGAAACAAACTGCAATTTTGACAAAATAAAGACCTGGGTGAAATAAATACATGAGAAAACATGATGTTTTTGAAGCACTGGCTTGCTCCCTGGGTACAGCAGAACCTGTAGGGAGAGAAAACAGTTGTCCCATGGCAGAGCAATAGCTGAGCAAATCTTTGATCCTTCCTGACATCTTCTTTTGAAAAGTGATGTGGAAAGCACACTACTCTCAAGCTTGAAGGCTTCTTCTCTTCCAAAATGTCAAGAATCTACTTCTTTATGTTCCATTTGTGCATGTTGAATTGATGACAATATATTTTTCTAACTCTTAATAGGTTTATGTTTGTTTTCCTACAGACACCTTTTATGACCTTGAACTCTTTGTCCTCTCACTGCAAACAGCTGCAAAGTCACACTGAGTTGAAATGGATGCAAGCACTAACATCTCCACATATTGCTTCATGTAGCTGATGGTTTAAGGGGCACAAGCCAGCTGGGAGATGAAAAATGTAACACGGTACTCTTAGCAGTGTATTCTCAAAGGAAAAGTGCCAAGTCAGTTTCTGTGTTGACTGATGCCCTCGTAACTGAAATAAAAAGGAAGCACCAGACAAGGGTATAGAGAACAAGTAGAGGGGATTCCTATGAGGTTTATGTGTGTATACAGCAAGCTCTGGATCTATCTGCAGAGCCGCTGTACCAGTGACCTGCAGTGGCTGGTCCCAGGCTCTGGGAGAAACAATACTAGTGAAAAGCTCCTTGGGAACTTTAGCTCTGGCTGTGCAGTGGGATGCTGTTACTCTGAGTTGTGGGTAGAAGGAACATAATGTATAGTGGTCTGCAAACCATCTGTGGGGCATTGACTTGTGGTCCTCACAGAGGTGATGGATTGCATGATACTACTTGCCTTTGTTTCTAACTGAGAAAAATAAAATGAATGAAAGGAATAAGTAATGTAAGGCATGAAAGTGAACAGACAGAAAAAAGACATAAACACTTGCTGCACTACCATACTGGGAAACATCGTCATTAAACATATTGCTACATATTTTTATACACTGAATTTGGCCCATTATATTTTATAATAGAGAAAACAAGATAACTTTATTTCCCACATATGGGGTTGCTGTAACTGCCATGACATCACCACACTGTTACAGTTCCCAGGTATTTTAAATAGTGACTATAGGTTTGAGAAGCACATGAATACATCACATGAAATAAAAGGGGACAGGAAATAAAAGCAACAGGCTGGCAGGTTGCCTGCAGCAACAACCATGCTCCCCTATGGAGGTCTGTATTTTGGGAGGGACACTTTCTCCCTGTAAAGATCTCCTGCGTTAGAAATATTCTGGCTTACTTCTACTATAGAATGTTCTGAGTGGAAAGTGACTCACAAGGATCACGGAAGTCCCACTCCTGGCCATGCACAGGACAATCCCAAGATAAGTAAGGCTCAAATAAACCTCAGACAAAGCACTGCAGTGACATCCCACATGTCCTCATGTGCCACCTGCTCCCCTAGCACAGACCTTGGAGTCTAGATCCCAAATGAAACCAAACTATGGAGCTGTGGCTCTTCCATCTCTCAGCATCACTGAGAAAAGACAAGTGTTACCTACTTGTTCTGTGGTTCTGTAGAGTTGTGTCTGCCAGGTACAGCTGAGATGAACATCCATCAATAAGTTTGGGCTATGGGATGCACAGTTTTAATTTAACTGTACATTCTTAATTGAGTATGTATTTGTAATTACAACTCAATATCTTACTAGAGATATTTTTGGTAACAAACTATTTTCTTTCCTGAAGAAAGATCTCTAAAATATGCAAAAAATCATTATCCTTATTAATTTGACAATGAATGATGTATAATGAAAGATAGTTAGCATTTCTATTTTATTGTTATTATTATTTGCTTGTCTTGAGATCTAATCTAACCCCCAAAGCTACTACAGAACTTCACTTCTTTTATGTATTTTGTTTGTATTCAATTAGATATGTATGACATGTGACAGCTACAGGATTTGTAGGTCAAGTATTTCTTTAAAATTAAATTCATATTTTACTTCATATTTGAAAGAAATTAAAGGCAAGACTCAGATGACTATTTTAATTTTATTGTTGTTTTTTATTAAAACTATGTAATCTTTTCCATTTTCCAAAGACGAGGGAGTTTATATTCTGTGCCATCACTCTTTATGGACACCGTTTCTCATTAAGGTCTAAGATATGCAGATCTATTTCATTTTGGAGCATAAAGAACTGTTTGAAGCATCTGAAATGATGTTTGAACTCCATGGAATGTTGAATAGGCAAAAGAATTTGCTAATTATCATCCTCATTAGAAGTAACTTGTTAATCTAAAAATAATATCATATTGCCAAGCTCAACCATTGTCTTCGAAGACACATGTGAAAAAGGGGATTTGCACCAAACCCCCAATATAATAGATTGTGTTATGAGTTTTGCTAACATTTTCAAGTATATGGAAACTAAAATTTAAAGATGGAGTCACCCAAACTGCACCAGATTTTGGCATCTCTGACCTTTCAAGGTGTCACTGTGTTTTCTAGATATGATTGTGATTTAAGACAAAGCAGTGTTAAAACCGGTTGTGATGAATCTTGCAACACAATAATAAGAGCAAGTATCTATGCTCATTCCCTGTAATGTGTAAAAGCTGGGAAAGGTTTTGCCCAGTTAAAATACAGGAATTTATTTACTAATAATTCTACCTCAGGAATTCATACTTCATTTAAGAAGTTATAGATGTAGCATTGATTCCCTTTCTGTGGAAGAATCAAGTAATATGTAATTTTTAAAGTTATAATATGATCTGATAGGAAGAAGTTATTTTTCTTAGGAATTTTTACACTCATTCTTCTGATTTGATACTTCTTCACTTTGGATTTTGAAACTATATTTCCTGAAAAGACTGACAAGTAACATTCCTGGTGTTTATTTTTTTGTTAAATATATATATATATGTTTATATTTATATGTACCATAAACCAAGACAGACAGTTTGCTCAGATTAGATTTTTCCAGATGTATCATGTGCTGGGAAACTTCATACCAAATTTCCTTTTACAATTGCAAGTTCCTGAGGGGCACTAGAAGGTGTTACTGGCCTTGACCAACCTCACCTGGAGCCCCCATATACCCCAGCCCACCACCCCAGCCTTTGGCCTTTATGCCAGCTCTTTCCTTGAGCTGCTTTTTGGTTTTCTTGTTCTTCCTCAATGCCTGCTGGAGTGTTGGTGGGACCTGCTGTCCTCTGGCTTCCCTACAGGAACTGCCCTGTGTTTGTGGGCGCCTGAAAGGAGGTAAGTCCATTCCTGGCTGTTTCACTGGGGGAACTTGGTCACCACTGCCAATGTGCAAAAAAATGCCTGGGTTGGTGGAAATGGGGAAGTGTGCTTAGAACTCTTGAAGTTTTTGAGACTAAGAACAAGTTTCATAAATTGAGGTTGAGGCTACAATCTTCAATGAATGGTAGGTGCCTTAAATTACTGAAGCTGGTTGAGTTTGTTACTGTCCTCTTTTCACAGTGCCAGCATCTATAGGTGTCAAATGAATCCAAATCATTGCTATTAATGGTTCTGGAAAACTTGAGTCAAGAAGGAGTATAGTTACTTGTGAATTATCAAACTTAATGTGGGAGACCTGAGAAAGTTTTTCTAGGTGACTGAAAGAGCCTATCCTTAAAAAACTTAGGGACAAAATTTAAATTTGCTATGTTGGAGAAAACCATACTAATAGAAGTAAAAATAAATCCATTGATAACAGATGTAATGAATAGCCGAGACTGGTGGGGAGTATCCACTACTCTTCCTTTCTCTGACAAAAACTGAAGGCTCTCCAGGAACCATGAAATGACTCCTTTCGTCACTCTCATTATTGTGAACAGCCTTCCTCCAGTGGCATTCCCAGTCCCAGCTGCTTCCTCTCAGAGTGCTTGCAGTGGGAACCAAGTGCCTTTGATCACACCCACCCATGTGCTGGCCTCCCATCAAGGAACCATTTTCTGTATCCTCACACCACCCACCAGGACTGTGACTCTCCCTGCTTCATCACAAGCCTGACACTTTAGCCTTTCTGAAGCTTCTAGTTCAGTATTCACCTACAATCACTTAATTGCCATACTCTTTCCCCTCATTATCTAGTATTCTTTTCTTTCTCATTATCATTCAGCTCTCATGAGAAGATAATTAAATAATTTTCCTTCCATTTCAAATGGCCAATGAAATGGTTGCCAGCCATGACTGATGGAAGTAGATAAAGGGATACTCTTCCTAAGTGGGATGGGAGAAGAAAAGTTTGGATTAATGAGATCAGTCATGTTTTGTTTATCTATCAAACCAACATTAGGTCAGTTCACAAAAGCCTAGAGGTAGTTTATTTCTGCTGATGTCAGTTGACTTGATAAATGGTTGATTGGGCCATGAAGCCCAGCAGAGAACAGAGTCTTCTAAATTACAGAGACTGGAATAAAGGGTAAAAACCTCTACAACCTAGCTTAGTTATTACAACTGAGGAAATCTAGGATGATCACTTCTTAATGACTTGTAGACATTATATGTCTGGGGTGACATTTTATTTTTAATGATGGCTTGTGACTCTTCATCTCTAGGGCAATAATGCTGGATATAGATATGATATGAAATGCATATGTACCTCTAACCCCTTAAAAATACCATTTGGATATCATGATAAATTTTTTATTGCCTGTATTAAAACTCTTGGGAAGAAAAACATGCCTTCTAGATATTTTCACATCAGGGAACTCAGCTGTGCTCAAGCCTTGGCATGTGTAATAAGATATCCACACAATGCAATAATAATTCCACATTGCTATTTCCCCCTTGGCATGCCTAAGAATTAGTATCAGATTTAGCCTGTGTCTATAAAGGTGCTGATATCAACTGAACTTGAGCTTGGTTTCTATGTTTCTTATTCCACCCTACATAAAACTTCAAAACACATTCATCTCTTGGATGCTTGGATTAGAAATATTTAGTATTAGGAACCCAGTAGACTGAGGGTGAATCTCTCTGATGAAAGAGATTATTTTTTTGTGTCAGCTGCAGTATCATACATATGTTGATAAAGCACCTGTAGCCATATGGCCATTTGCAAGCACTTTGGACTAAAAGTTATTGTGGCTTTTTTTGACTGTTTTGCCATGTGAGAATTTTATTATAAATACGATATCTTTTCATCTGCATAGAAGGTTTTTTCCTCCTGGATATTGTGCTGGAGTATTACAGGAGTGTCCAAGATGAGATGCAGAACAACAGGGATATATTTGATGAATATGATTAACTTTTGTGACAGAGATGCCAAATTCTTTTTCCTGTGATTCTCATTATAGTAATGGGAACACTGGTTTAGCACAATGCCTGTACATAAACACAGCATTTAGAACAACTCCTAGAAAAACTTCCATGAGAAATTCATATTTAATAACTTGCAATCTGTGTCTCAAATTAATTGAGAAACCAAGATAAAAGGTCTAACAAGGAATCTTTTATGGGATGGAGCATTTCATCTATGCATTTTTTTTCCGTATGAACGCTATTCTTGCCCATTTACCAAAGAGGGAATTTAGCAGGAACCAGCAGGCTCTCCTGTTTGCTGCCTGTGACACTGTCAGTCAGCCTTGCCTGTGCTTTGGTCTTCATGAGCAGACAGTGGAAGGAGACCTGTAAGCTTGAATTAATTCTTCTGCTGAAGAATACACCTGATTCTCTGTGACATTGGTACAACTTACTGATTGTTCAGTGAGAGAGGGGAGTGGAAAATAACTCTATCCATCTGTCAGCCACACTGGAACCATCTGAGAAACCTCACAGATTGCTTCCTATTTGTCTTTCTCTTATAGGGCTTCCCATGGGAAAAAAAAACCATCTAGTCCACAATCCATGGCTAACTTTCTATTCAATTAACTTTGCTGGTTATCATTACTTGGTAATTGATAATAATCACCTAATAAAAATTTTCTACATTCTTTCACAATTTCATTGCCAAAGTGAAAAAAGAGGAAAAAACTTAATAGTGAGGGGATAGGACATTGAGAGGGGATTTTTTTTTAATATATATAAAAACAAAGACTTCTTCCATATAAGGATAAGAAGATTAAATTTTTTTAATAGCTGGGGAAAGGCTTTCTTGCTTTAAATAACTATAGAAACTTCCTTTGTGGTGCAGCATTCCAGAGTGAGGCCACATAATCTCTTGGTGCATGTAAATTGCTGTGTGAATTATGTTTCAGCTATGAATTTAGAACTTAACTGTGACCAGCTGTGAAGGGAGGAAAAACTCTCGCTCATTCCTCACATCCATGGAAGAATTGCCTAGATCTTTAGTGCTGGGACCTGACATGAGTGTTGGCAATGTCAAATACTCAAATTCTTAAAAGTAAATGCAGGAAAAGGGGGAACTTTATTTTGCCTTTTTTGTGTCTGCCTATGTGCATGGAAATACAGTGGATTCCAAAGAGTAGTACTCCAAAAAGTGCTTCTAAGTTTCTCCTCCTGGTCCTTCCTAAACGTTATGGGGATCTCAGGGGTGTGTGGCTTGGCTGACTAAGCCAGTGGGTGCTATGCTTCCATTTCCCCAGAAGACTGTGCACATATTCCACATCATTCCAAAGGCTAGGCCTGGAGGGATGGCTTATTACCCAGAAAGAAGCATTTTCTTAAAATAGTGTTGTAATAGCTGAGATAAATATTTTTGATAGTCACTTGATTTTACATTTTTCATCTTCCTTTCTCACCTGAGTGGCCAGAAGGTTTGCTTGGCTGTCATTTCTTAAGTATATGTAAGCAATTATGCATGTGAGTTAATGTCTCTTTGGTGTGATGCAGCCTTTAGCAGTGTGGAGTTGGTCTATGGAACTACAGGTACTTCAGCCTCTGAGCACTCAATTTCTCATTGTGGGGAAGAACTAAATTTAGAAATATGGAACCCAGTACTCTGAGCTTCACAGAATATAATTTGGAAGAAAATACCTCATTCAAATGTACATGAAAAGCATGTCTGTGTTTTATTATACTTTGAAAACAATCATTTGTTGCCAGTAATGTGAGGAAATCTACATCTCTTCCTGCTCAGAACCACTGTGCTCTTCTAAACCATCTGCTGTGTACTCTGTGAGAATCTGTAAAACACTTGGAAAATAACTTTACCAATTAGAGAAATTGGACATGGGCAGGGAAATAATCAACCTAGAGCTGAATAATATAGTCTTACAAAAAGTAAGACCAAAGATAAATATATAAAGCAATTACTGTAGCTCACTACATCACTATTACAGTGGTATTTATGGCCTTACTATTTATAGTAATTAATATTATTGTTCTCATTTTAATATATAAATATATTACCTGTTATATTAGTATAGCTAATTTAACCCCTGTACCAGTCCATTTGTGCAGCAACTGATAGGAAGATTTTCAATTTTTTTATATATCTTACAAGATCAGTTTAGATAGCCGTGTGTTTATGAGCATTTTTGTAACACTAATTGTAACTGAGTTTAACTGTGTGCATGTGGTAGGAGTCAATATATTGTGATTTCACATAATTTAAGCTATAACAAGGAGGAAAATGTGTATTGTTTTCAACCACTCTGTAATGCTCTACTTCCTTCTCCCTGCAATTGGGAAATAATCTTTTTCATTAACTGTAGCTCATACAAACTGTTTCAGTGCACTATATTAGTTGTATTCTGGCTGTAAACACCAAATAACAACAGGATGGAATGTCATTCTAGATTTCTTTATCTATGTCAATTATTTTTTTCAAATGTATGTCACCTGTAGTTTCTCTCTGTGTGTCTGTCTGCATATCAAAAGTGATTTTAGTGGATCTCTGAGACCTGTCCTGCTAAGTGAGTCAGTCGAAGTTCTTCTGTTGACTTTAGTGGAAGAAGGAACTAGCCCTAAATGAAAAGGCTTTTCCTTGTTTGGAGACTTTTGCAGGATTACATTATCATTCAGTTCAGCTGAGCTCTGGCATATGCAGGTCACTTCAGGATATTTTCATTCTTGGGACCAGATGGGAAATGTCTTTTGCAATCAACAAAAAGCTTGCATTGTTGACATTTCAAATTTTTTTCTACAACTGTAACTAATTTGCTTTCTACAAAACTTAACAGCATCCAAAAATGATTACAAATAATTTGCAATGAGATTACTTTCATGGCTCAGAGAGTATGCAGTGTCACAGAAATTCACTTTATTTTGGTATGCTCAGATTCAGCTTGAATTGAATCTGTTGCTTGGATAGCTTAACTGATTGGACTTTCACATGGAGTAACTTTATATTTGTTCAGTCCACTAATGAACCAATCTGAAAACTCTAATCATATCCTGGTAATTGGATTTCTCTCTCAACTCTTCCCTTCTTCACACAACAATTGTTATGTGACAAAAGGCTCCCATCCATGCAGGCAAAGGAGAAGAGAGGAGAAGGGTGGGTGGGGAGTCCCCATAATCTTGGCAGATGGATGAGCACCCTGACCTGCCTCCTTCTAAGGCTGTGCCAGGAGGGTGGTCAGCCCCACACTCTGGGAGCATGGCCCATCCTGATGGTTCAAAGGAAAAGCCCCTCCAGATCACTTCGGGCTGAGATGGGTGGTGCCTGAAAGGGGTAGGGGATAAATGGGATGCAAGGGAAAACACTGGGATGAGATCAGGAGGCACAGGTCTTTGGGGCCAGCAACTGGAGCAGGTGAGAGGTTGTTTGCCAATGTGACTGCTGAAGTTACAGGAGCTCCTGGTCAACACTTATGCAAAGAAAAATCTCTCACAAAACCAAGGAAAATACCTGGTTACTTCACTGGAAATCTCACCATATATTTCAATAGATATTGGACAAAGAGACATTGGCTCAGACAATAGAATTAATGCATGAATTAATTAAAAATAAAAAGCAGAGGAGGGGGAGTGGAGGGAAATACAAGCTTATATAGTGTTTTGAGATTTGAATGTGGGAATCTTTCTAAACTGGCAGCTCCTAAATTTAGAAAAACATATAGAGCTTCTTGTAAAGAGAAATAATTCAAAAATTCTCTTCCAGAAACCAGGGAAATGATTGTTTTGACTCTGTTTTTTTCCTGTGGAGGTAGGAAAGTGCCACTGGCTTCTCTGTTCTGCAACACACACACAAATTGACTGTCTCATTTCCGGAGTGAAATGAACTTCTGTTTATCAAAATTTGTTGTCTTCATTTTCTAATAAATATGTAGTGCCTAGGTCTAAATACAACTACAGTATGAGAACCTTTTTAATCAAAACCTGGATGTAGACAGATGTTGTGTCAGGGATGTCTCTAAAGAACAGAGACCAATTTGAAGCAGATGCTCTCACTTGGGAGATCGAGATATTAGTTTGCATGTAACAGATCCTCATGTTTTGTAATCCATATATTTATGTTTGAGATTTTCCAAGATAAGTGTCGTGCCTTCCAGCATCAGTGGTACAGACGAAAACGATAAAGGACCTCCTTGTAGTCCTCTGCTTTCCAGATGACAAATGAATCTGACATGACAAAGCCATCTTCATGCTCAACATACATGTCTGTCAAGAATTCATCTGAACTCTGTAATAGTGGTAGTGTTTATTGAAACTGAAAAAAAAGTCTAAAAAAGCCACCTAAAAATAAACAACAAAACCCTCTTCATAGTTTTATTTGAAAAAAGCAGCACAATGAAGTGTTTTGTGGACCAGCTTGCTGTTACCTCCTCAGATGTAATTTTGCCTTACAGCAGTAAGTGAGGCTTAGAAACCAGGGCTGGGGCTGGAGGTTCCTCAGAAGTTCAGAGTGTTTTTCCCCACATGAAAATGATCTCACTAGAATATTGTTTAATGATTTGTAAACAACTGGAAATTTGGGCATAAACTTGGTGCAGTACATAACTAAATCCAGGGGTTTTAAACACTTTTTTATTATAGCTCAAGCTTCCAAGAGTTTATACGACAATTTTTCAAGGCCAGATGTCCTAGTTGTGAGATATATCACAGCACGCAGCAAGAGAGGGGTGAGTCTTCTCTGAAAGATGGTCAGAAGAGGGTGAGAAACACAGAACTGGTTTTAGGAAAAGTATGGTGACTGCTGGAGCCCAGTTATTCCAGAAACAGTGTATTTGGAAGTCAATAAAGGATTGGAAATTTTATTCTTTTGGAGAGAAGGTGTCCTGGCTCCCTTGGTGATCATGAGTTGAAAAATGTTTCTTGGCTTGCTCTTGGAGTGGACAGGTGATATTGTCACAGCATTTCTGTGACTTGCCACATGTAATTCAGCTTGTTATAATGGGGTAAATGCAACTACTTAGATTTCTCTTGTGATTTATATGGCCTGAGATTTTTAATGTTACCTTTTATCATCTGATTGCTCTCGAATCGTATTTACACTTAAAAGCAAAGAAAAGTTTGAGTGTTAGGTATTCAATTGTATTATTTTCCCATTTATTTTCTAAGGTAAAAAGAACCGAAGAAATCTGAAGATTGATTGTAATGTCAACGATATGTTTGCTCTGAATTACTGAGTTACAAACTTGCAGCAATGATGTATTTAATGTTGATTCTTTGTATGTATTTCAGATTATAATCCTGAGATTAGTTTTGGTGAGGAAAAACAACTTTGGCAGTCACTAGGGATTAGTTATATATTTGAAAATATAATTTTAATCATTTACATTCATTTTCTTTAAAGCGTGTTTATGCCTAAGGCTTTTAATTCAGATGACCCTCACATATGACTCAACACAACACTGGCAATAGACTGTGCCCAACAGGCATAGTGGCAATAATGCTGCTTCTTTTTTTTTTGTTGTGTGAGTTTTAATCTACTCAGAAGAGAATGCCTTAAGTTATGGGCAGATTCAAAGTCCTTAAAGAAGAAAAAAATCTTTTTTAGCTACCCTCAGAAATTTACTTCAGAAGACAAAAGGAATAACAGGGATTTAATTTGCAGTCAAGATTATTTTATGCCTCCCTAGATAAACTGTGAAATATTTATACAGCAGAATGCTGCTTTCTGCAACAACAAGTTTTCCATATATATGTGAGTTTTCACAGTTGTACACTACCTTGTCAGCAGTGATCCCCAAGGTATGACTAGGTTGAGCTGGTGCACCCATAGGACACAGCACTATGCCAAAAAGATACCAGTCTGATTTCTCAAAGCTGTGTAAAGCCTAAAGTAGCAATTCCAGATTTTAAATAGCAGTATTGTGCCTGTCTGTGTCCATGTGCCATGATTCCTGTCTGAGAGACAGAGCATCAATCTTTGTAGAACATCTCATCATGTGTTATAGCCTAGAGCTGGTATGTCCATCTTCTCTGATCATCTGCTGCAAACTTTTGTCAGAAATGAAAAGCAATCAACAGGACAGGGATGTGACTCAAAAGTTTCCAGATTAAGATGAAAAATAAAAAAAAAACAACCCAACACTTTTCAATCAAAGGAGGAAAAATATAAATGCACAAGTGCCTTTGTTTTTTAATTTGATATTTTTTAAGACTCGGTGTACTTGTTTTATGGTTTGGTTGTATTTATTTATTTCCCATTCCAGTAAGAAATATGCTTCCCTTCTGGAAGTTTTCATTCCATTCTGGTACTTTAAAAAGTAGAAAAATGACAACAAATTCAGTATCATAATCTCTTGCTCAAGGCAGAGGAAAAAGTAGAGCCAGGAGTTTACTGTCCACTCTGTTTGCAACATATTAATAACCAACAGTAGCTTAAAAAAACTTGAAGTTCTTTAAATCTCAGTCAAAATGACACAGATCTGCTGCAATTCTGTCAAAATACATTTTTTTTCATCAGAAAAGAATACTTTTATAAAGGATAGAAAAGTGCATATTATAATTAACATGGAGCATGTAAGCAACATAACACTTTCACTGTTACTATTTATATTTGTTTGTTTGGAAATGAGAATTTAATTCACAAATGCATACATATTGTTGTAGGATTTGCAATATTTTTCTTAAATCCTTTTATGCTTTGGCCCAAACATATGTCATGGAATAAAAGATTATTTAATGTGTAGTCCTTTTCAGACACTCTTGCAGTACCCTTTAGAGCCTGTGTTTATAGAAGCTCTCATACCGTGCTATGCAATAATATCGAAATTGCCAAGTTTAAAAAAAGAGGTTTTGCAATAGTTTGCTCTTCCCAATGGGAAACATTTGGGACTAGCAATTTGGAGAAAATGTAATTAGAAAGCTTATTTTTCAATTTTTCCTTTTTAATCTAGGTAAAGGTTTTTCTTAGCCCTGATGTAATAGTATATAAAAGTGGGCATCCATTTTGGGATGGTAAAGCTCTTTCTATAATGAATTAATAGGAGAGATTTCAATCATGCATTTTTCACCAACGAATTCTGGGTGTGATCATTCCAGCTGGGCTGTGACTGCCAGATGAGCTGGACTGAGCTTGAGTCATCGTAGCTGTCAGATGAACTGCTTGAGGAAAAAAAGGACTCAAAGTGTGGAGCAGAAACACTATCACCACTTTGCAGCCTGCCTCCATGTTTTGACGTTGCCTTCAAATAGTGTTGGATCCCTTCCAGAAGCAAAACAGTACAACAGCTGGTCCCAATTACCCTAACTACAGTGTGTCTACATGCACAAAGGGCCAGTTTTCTAATTTGGCTCCGTGGTTTAACGAATTAGTTATTTAATAATTTGACAGGAATGCTAGTGTTGTGTTTAGCCACTTGCTTCTGTTTAATCTTATCTTTGGAGCTGTGTTCATACAGTCCTGCTGCCATCACTGGCTGCTGTTGTAATTTATGTAGATGAGAAAGCAAAATATATTGGCAACACATAGCATATACTTGTTGGGGATTTTTCTTTGCTTTAGAAGGCCTACAAGCTGCAAATGTATTACTTGGTAAGTTTTTTACCTAATAACAGTCATCACTCAATTCAACTTGAAATACAGAATTTTGACCATCTTTTTTCTGACTTTCAGAAATACTAATAAAAACCTGAGTTTTGAAAGACTCACATGCTACTTACCCTTACTCATTCATCTACTTTACAAGGATATATTTTCAGCAGCTTCTAGAGAGTTGCAGGAAAATCTTCCTGTATGAGAACAAATAGGACCTTACTCCTGCAAGCTGTATGGAATGATGCACAGCTGTCACAGTGGGATAAGGAAGCATTTGCATCAGCACAGGTGAGAAAAGGTGCACATGCTGTAAGCACACAATGTTTAAACTGCAAAGAAATGGTCCCAAATACATTAAATTAGAATATTCACCTATTTTCTATCAATGCTTGGCTCCTAATAAATCACCACAAGGTTATAGTCACCAAGCAACTAAAACCTGTTAATTTATTGTGCAAGATCATGAATTCCTTCTGACTTGTAAGGATGAGTAGGAATTGAAGAATTCAACTGGGGGAGAGGGAGGGAGAAAAATTGTTTTAAAATGAGAAAAATTTTTTAAACGTCACAGTATTATCAAACGAAGCAGCCAATTCACATTCCTCCTGCCTCCTATTGTAATAAAAATGTTGTACTTGTTCAGGGAGGCCCCCGTGATTCTCTGATTAAAAAGCCTTAAGAGAATTCAAAGTGGGGTGGGGAGGGATGTTTATTTGTATTTACTCAATGTCTTCTGCAGCCTGGGACTGTGGGTGGGTTCATGTTCCTCCAGTATTGTAAATTTATAAAAGCAGATCTGAGAAAGTGCAAGTCATGCTGTGGGTGAACAGGACATTTACTGGGCTAAATTGGTTGATACCATTTACTGATCAGGGGCTTTGCCAGTAGGATTATCAAAATTTACTTGACTCATAGGGTTTTGCAGAAGATTAAAAAGGTGGATAATATGACATCTTCATGGCTTCGTGATATGTTGTTCTTGTGTTGAAGTTCATAAAAAATAACATTTGAATGATGAAGCTTGAATTTGGAGTCTCTTCATTTTAGAGATATGAGGCAAGAGGCTGTGCAGTGAAAGTCAGATTAGATGCAAATTATGAGCTGGAAGCACAGAAAATTCAATGGCAAACTGACTAATAAAGCACATTACAATCCCAAAATAACTGAGAACTGGTTGCACACAAGGAACAAAATTATTTAATCAGCAATAAAGTGTCTGTTTCTATATAGAAAAAGAAAATATTTAAATACAGTCTCTCCAAATATGTCACCATAATAATAATAAACAAACTCAGCCTGCAGTAAAAATGAGCAATTATTCCCATAACAGAATTGGGACAAAATTTTTTCACTACTTCCAATCTTCCCAAAACAGATGGAGCAGATATCAAATTTCTTTCAGATTTCTGCATTACCCAGTGGAAAAGAAATATTGATCACTTACCGGGAAATAACTATGGATTATAGAGGTGTTCAAGACCAGGCTGGGTGGGGCTGTGAGTAACCTGATCTACTGGAAGGTGTCCCTGCCATGGCAGGGGGGTTGGAACTAGGTGATCTTTAAGATCCCTTCCAACCCAAACCTCCTATGATTTATTATCTCTGAGTTGTGTTGCTTATCAGGGAATTTGGTCCAAACTCCTGTTTTATCTGAGCTTTTTCAATGATTTAAACCTTGTCCTTACAGCACATTTGTCAGTGGAGGCAAGGCTTGTTTAAAGAAATAGCAGAAAATACTAAGTGAAAACTTCACTGCTTGTCTGTCAAAGGCACCTGGAGTTTCCATGGCAGCAGGGTTAAAAAGGAATTATGGGCTGTAATGCAATCTCTTCAGCTGCAGGAATAACCCTGCATAGCTTGCGGCTGCTCAGAATTAGCAATGGACTTCTCCTTAACCTGAGCTAAAGCTCTCCTTGAAGGAAATGGTTTCCCAGTGTTGTACACAAAACCCCAGCAATTATTGGGTGAATACAATGTCTGTATGGAGGCACACAACACACCAACACAACAGAGGCTTAGAGTTCATGACTGCTTTTCATGACACAGGAAGCTCACGAGACCTGCTTTTTAGTTATCTTTCTCGATTCACCTCACTGGATAAGGATGCAAATTCTTTAATTTCCATCATAATAATGTTATCATCAAAGATTGGTATAGAAAATGCCTGACTTAGAGCAGTATCCATATAAATGAGATTTATCAGAGCCGTGAAACTAGTATTGGAACTGATGCTCTATTGACCCTCTCTTTCTGTGTAAACATTGACAGAAATTCAAGACTTATAAAAAGGAGGTAAAATGGTATTATGTCAGACTAACTGGCCTTAGGAACAAGACAAGTGGAATCTAAAGAATTCTTTTGATGAAGTTCTATATTTCTTTTGGGGTAAAAGAAAATCCCATTTGGAAGTGTCACATCACAGAAATATTTCTAGGGGAATTAAAAATAATGAATTAGAACAACATGCTGAGGAGCTAGAAATATTTGTTTAGGAACAAACTTTGTCTTTCAAGGGAAACACATTGTTCAAGCAACTGTTTGCTTTTAGAATGGAACAAAAGTTATTTTGAACATTTGTGGTTTATTGTGGCGGAAAAGTTAATTTTTATGCAATTCTAATCGCGCCACTTGTCACTGACTTCAAAGTGGGGTTTGTTGACCACATTGTGATCCAAAATGTGTTCAGAGAACCTACACATTTTTTTGACCAAGACACTGAAATATTTTTCTTGTGGTTTTAGCATAAGCATAATGTTGTCTTATATACAATGCCCTCTTTTCAGTTTTACTAGCTCTTGTTTAAATGCATATTAAATAAAGCTGACTGTAATAAAACCTTGATGAAATTGCATATAATATAACCATGAATACAAGAACATCTCATCATGATTACCCAAATAAGCAGTTTAAATTCAGTTTTTATTGATATAATTCAATCCTACAGGACCAAATTCCTTGGGAAGAATTCCAATTAAGCTGCAAGGATGTTATTGGAAAAAAGTGATTTAAATTTTAAAGACTTGTAATAATTTCTAATTATTGCCCATAATTTAAAAAAATTGTAATTACAGGAAAATTTTCAATATAGAACGCTTAATGTTCATTTATAAAGTTACAGATAGTATAGAGCTGCACACAGATGTAGACTGCATAAAACTATCAAAAAAATTCTCAGGCTAAAACTGGAATTATTTCTTTCCTATTTTACTTGTGAGTTTTAGTATTTCAAAGTAATAATTTCTAAGTTGCTAGCTAAAGATGAGCATTCCATTGAAAGCAAATCAAACTTCTTTCAGAAAGCCTAATATTGCATATGTGAAAAATCAAGGGCAAATTTAATGATAAATCAAGATTGCATTATGCAGCACAAGATTTAGGGAAACGGGTTTTGATACACCATCAGTTTTCTCATGTATGGCTATCAATCTTTCACTGGGTGAGTTACAGACTTTTATTTCCCCAATGACTTCTAAAAGCAAAAGTTTTTCTTGTTTTGTGGTTTTCTTTGTTTTTTTTTGTTTGTTCATTTATTAAACCTCAATATATAGGAATTGGCTTACTACCTTAAACATCGATTTTGACTTTAGTCTACTCAGAATTAAGGCTTTAAATGAAGTCAAACAAAGTTCCAAATTTTAGAACAACATAGGTGAGATTCAATTCTCGATAACAATGATTCAATTTATATTGTATATCTACACATAACTGCCTAAGCTCTTGCTATGTGGTGGTATTCAACTAACAATTGAAACAAAACATGCATGTAATTCAAAATTAACTCATGATAGCACGTTTCTATTAAAGTATGTGTTTTTTTTTTTGTACATTCAAATCTGAAAGCACCTAAAGCTTCCATTCAAATCAGGAAAAACACTTGCTTCAGAGACTAGAAATAATGGATTTGCCCTATAGGTACCTTATATACGTAATGTATCCAAATCTTGATATGACTTTACATTCTGAGTTTTACGTACTGCTGGCCTTTCAATAATGTTTCTTTCATTAATCTCTGGTACAGGTTATTTCCTTTGATTATAAAGCATTGCAGTGCAAGATGAAAATATAACACAGTTACTATATAAGAACATGAATTTTATGCTATTCTGTCACTAGCTTCAGACACCTATGAAACCCATGGTTTTCAATAGTATCTTGGAAATATTGACAATGTTGCTGCTTTTGGAAGATCCTCAGTGTCTATTACTTTGTTGTTATTACTTCTTATTACTTTTAAAATTCTTTCTCTCTGTTCTGAATCTTTCCTGGTGTCTTTTGTTTGTTTCTCAATAACACAGCCAGAATCATTGAATCAATTAGGTTGGAAAAGACCTGAGATTGTCGAGTCCAACCTCTGATGTAATATCACCATATCAACTAGACCATGGCACTAAAGTGACATGTCCAGTCTTTCCTTGAGCAGTTCTGGGGGTGATGATTCCAGCCCTTCCCTGGGCAGTCCATTCCAATGTATAATCACCCTTTCTGAAGAAATTCTTCTTGAACCTCCTCTGGCCCAGCTTGAGCCTATGTCTTCTCATCCTATCACTTGTTTCCTTGGAGAAGAGACTGACACCCCACCTGGCTACAACCTCCTTTCAGGTAGTTGTAGAGAGCGATAAGGTCACACTTGATCTTCGTCTTCTTCAGGCTGTACAGCATCGTTCCCTCAGCCACTCCTCAAATGGTTTACACTCTAGACTCTCCATCAGCTTTGTTGCCCTTCTCTGGACTCACTCCAGCACCTCAATGTCCTTCCTGAACTGAGGGGCCTAGAACTGGACACAGGACTGGAGGTGTGGCCTCATTAGTGTTGAGCACAGGAGGATACACTATTTTTGATACAAGAGACCCTCTCTTACTTTACTGAAATAAATTAATACCCTGGAACATAAAGGATTAGCAAAACAGTTGACATGCTCTGATACTTAAGATACAATGTCTTATTGCATTTACTTGTACCTTTCCTTATATTGTGTCAGGTACCTAATGATCATTCAGGCATCAGGAGATTGCCTGAATTGGTCTGTGTTATTCCGAGAAATAGGGTTTCTGCTAGGACTGTGGCACTGCATAAAAAGCTATAGCAACTTGCAATCTTTAAATGAATTGCATTATGCAAAAAGAATTTTTTTGACAGGACAGGCTCTACCACTGAAAAAAGTTTGTGCAAAACAATACAGAAGGAGCAATACCTCCTGACACTGCTGTCATAAATGTTTACATTTGTAGATATGGGTTTCTAGAGTCATTTTAGATGTCTCAAGGTATTCCACCTGGCTGCCAGATGTTTTTCCAGAGATAATAAGTCTCCTGATTCTCTGTCATGTTTTCCCCTATGCTGAGGTCTAAAAGAAGCTAGACCATCTCTAACAGCACCAAGCCACCTATATTTACAAAAATTAGTTGCTCCTATGTATACTTATTTAGATAACTAATTGCCTAGCAAAGTCTGTTATCATAGTGCCTCTTAGCCTCCCTATGAAAAAAACCGCATAAAAACAAACCCCCCAAAATATAAGCAACTTTCTTCTCCTGTGATCTTAGCTAGAGAAAAATGGGCCCCAAAATTGCAATGGCACTGTGACAAAACAGGTCATTAGATGCTCCTCTAACTCAAAAGATAATGCTGCAAGAATCAGACTGTTGCTCCTATTCATGGGTTTAAACACCTCAGAGCATCTCTCACCATGGTTTGGCCTTCTACCAAAAGTCATTTTATTTTGCAACAAGAAGGTCAGTAAGATCTAGAGTTGTAAAGTAACCCTAAATTTGAATTTGCATCTCCTGAATGAAATATTCTGATGTCTTCCTAATTCATTTTCATAACAATTTCATTTGGGAATAGTGAAAGAAATTGGAATATGGTACTTTATCCAAATCACCAAAGCCAAATACATTGGCATTTGGAGTTCTGCTTTGCACTTGTCTCTGCAATAGCTTTGAGTTACCATCTGCTTTTGGAAGGAATTGTTTCCTGAAGATCATGTGGTGGAGATCTCCAGAGCTCACTAAATGTAAAAATAATAAATGAAATCTTAATTGTGGGGTGATGAGCTGATAAGGCCTGATGGGTTGAGGGAGATGCCTCAGGCCCCTCTGGGGGGGTGCTCCCCACAGAAGCAAACTGATAAGATTAACAAAGGATGGAGTGTTAAGACATAGCACAGCCTTCTTTTGGGATATCTTCAATGGCCCACCTCACCTCAGGGCACCTGCATTACCCTCCCCCCCCCCCCCACCCCCACCCCCCCCGCCCCAATAGATTGACTATCAGTCACACAAACGCCTGAAGAAGAAAAAAGATATAAAAGAAGTGCAGTTTAACTGCAACTTGGGGAGAAAAACTTTCCACCTCTGGGAGGGCAAACTGAGAGCTACCCTGTCTCCCCCATTCCACCAACTTTTCAGGGGTAAGCAACGGGATTCTTACTTTATTTTTCTTATACCTTATTAGTTGTAATTTGCTGTAGCTCACTGGGTGTATGCATGTTAATGGGAAGTGGCTATATTTTTCCTGTTGCTTTTCTTTTGGGTTGAGTGTGTTTACTGCTGTTGTTGAACTGTTGTGTTTCTGTTTAGTAATCGTCTGTTAGTTAAGTTCTTTATGGGAGTGATTTACTGCTGGGGTGGCCCTTGAAATGTGTGTTGTGCCGATGTCTTTGGGAGTGGTATTTTGTACAATCCTACAGCTAAATGTTATCACCGACTAAGTAACACTATATAGTTATTGTCACATATTTGTATTAATAAATGTTATTTCGGGACCTATCGTGAGAAATGTTCTTTTCTCTTGTTGCTATTAAGTGTGGTCCTCATAGGGAAGTCAATTACTCCGAGGATGCTTATTGCTAATAATTTTCTCCCTGGCTGAAGTGTGGCTTCATATCAGAGGTCAGAACCCCTTCCAACCTGTGTGCTGTCAGTTAAAAGACAGTGTTGGGGTAAATAAAGATTTGATTGTCTGGAAGTGCTTACAGCTAATAACTTTTAATTAATACAGTTAAGACTAGAAATCTTTGTATTTCTGTCTCCCTCCTCCCTTTCATGTGACATTAATATTTGTTAATAATGAGTTAACATTAATTATGGCTTCACAGGACTGGCTGGTAAGATTGCAAAAACTTACCAGATATATCTTTTACATTTCATTTCTATAGCATATATTTCGTCACACCTGTTTTCAATTCTGTTACAACAAACTTGCCACCCATTCCATTATCTACTGCCCAAATATCAAGAAAGAATTTGCCTCTCCATACAATATTCAGATATATGAGAAGAGAAAGCAAATTAAATCCTGTCACTATGCTAGCAGCATCTTGGCTTCCATGGAGATGATTAGTGCATCAAATTAAAAAAAGTCATGTGTGTATTTCTGGTAATTTAGTGATACCTGTGTCAGCACTGCTGCAGCAGACTGCCTCATATCTCAGGAATACTGGGCAAACAGACTGCACATAATTTTTCTTTATAAATTCTACTAAATGTGCAAGTAAGAACATTGCCTGCTTTTCTCCAAAATGTATGTACTTGTCCAAAAAACATAGCTTTGGCAGGGCAGCTAAATACTGACCCTGTCTTTATAAAATCCCCTAATTACTCACCCTTCAATGTTGCTATGACATTTTACCAAGAATGTGCAATTTTTTGTGTGCATATTTCTATATCAATATGTATAATTTAGCATGTGCTGCAAGTTTAACAGTGCTCAGAACTTACCAGGCTGCCTGAATCTGTTTGTTTATTCATTAGGATAAAATTTTCAAAATGTTACTTCTAATACTTTTTTCTCTGCTGCATCCTCTGGAACTTATAAGTTTTGTATTTCCAAGATTTTCCTGAAAAAAATAGGTAGAGATATGACACTGCAGAAATGCCCTTTCTTTCTAGCTAAATCCATACTCTTTGGGAATAATTGTGACAGTATGGCAGAGATCACTTTGTAACCCTGACTTAAGAAAGTAAGAGCTATGGAGAAGATTCTCAGGGTTTCTGTGGCATTTTAAGATACATTTCAGTGGTGGTGGTGGTGGTTTATGCAGGGATGGTTTTATTCTGAATTAAGATGTCCAGAAATTATGTTAATTTGCAATAATGGCTCAGAGAAACAGTCTCTGATGTCAGCTTTGACAGCAAATCTCTCTGAAAAAGAAATATCATGAAGTGGTTTTGGAGGTGACTTCCAAAAATAATTTTATTAGTTTTCTCTTCTCTTTCCCCTGAAAATTCTCTGGATTACTTTCACTCTCCATTTAAGTATATAACTGATACCTTTCTGAGAATCTTTTACATCAGTATTATTTCAAGGGGATACCTGGAGATTTATTGGCTGTATCAATCTGAAACAACAATTTTCTCTTGGATTGACTGAACATCGTCCTGCAAAGCAAATGCAGAGTGACCCACACTGAATTCCAGAGATGCTCTATCACCCCATGAGCTGTATTATGTCTCAAGGGCAAGAGCTGGGATCACATTACACCTCCTGAATTGAGATACACATGCTGTGTATCCAAGGTTGACATCTGGGCTAGATCTGGAGAGAGAGGAAGAAGGGAGAATGGTCTGAGCACAGAGCACACCTGCCCTTCTGTTTAGACATTGCTGAGAATGTCTTTATTTCTTGTCCTGAGATTCAGCCCCAGCAACTATTGACTTTGCTATCATGAGGTTCTATTTACAGGGTTTCAGAAGATCTTTAATGTCCTCAAAAACTATTGGCATGTAGCATTTGCCCATTACAGAGGTGCTTGATTGTACTCCAATGGATCTGGTGGACAAGATTTGCACATCCATTAACAAAATCTTTCCCCTGCTCCTTTTACATAGGGACGGTTAACCTTCATCCTTAAACAAGATGCACTCACTAGACATTCTAACAACTAACAATTTCTATTTAAAATAGCCACTGTATATTTCTATAGTTCCCACTAAGTTACCTTGCTTTGGTCTGTAGAGATTAAACTTTGCACATTTTTCACATTTATAAACTAGTCCCTACTCAATATAATCTATTTTAGTGTTAAAAAAAAATTGCACCCATTTCAAAATTGATTTGGTGTTGACTTGCTTCTACCTCTTTCCATCATTGTATCAACTATCTGAACATTTGAATGTCCAGAAACAATTCTGCAGGCACTTCTGCTAAATGTTCCCACTATGACACTACATGAAATGCAATATCATTTTCAACAGCTCTTCATTGGAACCCTGAGAAGGAAAAAAAAGAAAAGGTAAAAATTGATCTGGGCAAGCATCTGAAAATACCCACTATAGCCAGGACAATGCATCCATAGGCAGTTGTTTTATATGAATGTGATCAGAGAAAATTAAATTCTGCATGTAATATGGTTGCAGAATTTGTACCTATGATTTTTGACCTGATAGCAAGTTCCTCATAGCTCAGAATTGAAATGCTTCATGTTCCTTAAGATATATTTCTGCTGCAGAGCTGCTACGTGACAGCATAGATTCAGAACCCAAATTGTTTCATCTTCTTTTTCTAATTCTTGCCCCTGTATTTATATGAAAACAAAAATCCATATAACCTATATAAACAGTCACATTTAACAAAGAAAGCTGAAATATTAGACATTTGAATGTCAGATGCTCATGACAAATGCTTGTTTGCCATCCAAAGATTAAAAAAAACAAAAAGCCCATAGCCAAATTCAAGTCACTTGAAAAATAATTCAAAACATTTCACTAACAGAATGAAGCCTTTAATCTTATGCATAACCACATGTGTATTGGGCAAGACTGAGTACACTGAAATATATAAAAAAAAAGGCATCATTAGGGGGTTTGAGACAAAATTATGGAGCCCATGTAAATTTTTCTTTCAGTTCTGTATGTGTAACATTTCGAGTCTATCTGTATAATTTATAGTATATACTCTGATTTTAATTTATCTAAGCATTAGGTCTGTTTCAGAAACATCAAAGATAATAAAAATGCTCTTTTAATTAATCTTTTGGAACCTACAAGTTTATTCCAGAGTAACTTCCTTTATTTGTCAACCTCACACATGAAAAATGACCCCTCTTGTGCTGTCTCTGCTTAATGTCAAAGCTGTAGGGAATAATGTTTACAACATTAGCTGCATTCTTTCACTGAGGTCTGGCAATTAACACTGCATCTGGATCAGAAAACTTCAAAATGTCTTTCATTACTACCTGTCTGGGTGGCAGGGAGGAAAATGAAAAGAAGTTTTTTATTCTTGTCACATCTAGTTGCAGGATTTACTAGAAGCAGACCTTGTTCCAGTTACAGGGAGTAAGATTATACCAAAGCTGCTGATCTGTTTTCAGAAGAATTGTTACAATTCCTGAGAGAAATAGCTGGGAGTAATAGAATTTTAGTAGAAATGAATCTGTTAACAGCCGGGAAAAAACTTGCTACAGCCAGATAGACCTGAGGTGTCACACTTGCAATTTCAAGCATGGTAGATGAAATTATGACTAAGAAGAGGGAAAATATATTGAAAGAAAGTTCTTCTAATCAAAAAGTTAACCCCACTGTGATTTGCCCCATCTTTTGCTTTTGCTGATAGTTCCCATCACGTAGTTGGACCAGGGGAAGAACCTCTCTTTTAAGCCACTTCACGCTCAAGCCTCAGTGTAGCTTTAGCAAATCCATGCAATGAGGAAGATGATATTTTGTTCTTCCCTGTTACAGCTTGGCAGAAAGCATTTTAGCTGCTGGGACCAAATCTGAACACTTGAGGCACAGAGAAAAGTCAAAAAAAGGGTCCTTGATTGTCACTTGTATGAAGTGTTTGAGTTCATCACTATCCAGATTAACAGGGAAATGTTGAACCTGTTTTCACATGACTTTAATGTTTTTTGTCTTTCTCTGATCAAAGAATACAAAGTAGTGTGCTATCAAAAGGAACATTATTTTATATGGCAAAGAGTGGTGTGATTTTTTTGTGTTTTGATCACCACAGAAAATAACATTTTCATTGGATAAATGAAGTATCTTTTGGGTTTACACTAGTAACCTTGCCATATGGGGTGTTAATACCTCTTATCCAAAAGCAACATTCCTACTCTGATGATGGGGTGTACTAGCATGCCTTTGGCATGTCAAGAGATTGTCTACCTCTCCATCAAAATATTTACAGTTTTAACTGTGTTTATTTAAAAAAAAATAGAGTATTTTTTCCTGCTTATCATCTCTAAACCCACAACTTTTCTATATTCCCTAATAACAGGTCTCAGTTACGTTGTTTGGGAAAAGGAAAGGGAAATACAAGTTATCCTCTGGGTTCTCAAAAAATGGCGCAGACATTTCCCAAAATGCCTAATTTGTTGGCTTTATATAGAACAAAGCAGGCAATGAAGGAAGGTATAGGCTAAATCCCAAACCACAGGTGAGTTCACTATGATGAGTATAGAAATTTCTAGTCATGAGACAGTGAGTCGTTATGAGTGATGTGCCCACAAAGATCTAAATGTGTAAAGCTGAGATTACAGCCTCAAGAGCCTGTGCCAAAATGGATGTGCTGCCACAGTCTGTGCACACCAGGCTTGGTAGCAACCGAGTAACATCCACAATCATGGAGAAACTGAGCTTCTGATACAGCTGAGGGGTAACTGTGGTGACCTGTGGGTCTTCAGGGTGCCAAACACTGCCTCAGGACAAACCCCGGATGAACACAGGCTATCATGTTAAGAAGAAACAAGAACTGATGGAAAAAAATCATGTAATCAGCTCATCCTTGCCTTGTGGCTGGTGATATGCCCACACTCATGTAACCCAGAGTGCTCAGATATTTTTCTCTGAAAGCACTCTGTCCAGTAATTCCAGAATAGAAATGAGTTAAATTCACAGTTTTGGTATCCATGTTCAGAAGAGTCTACTTGTCATTCTTCCTTTCTCTCTCTCCTGTGGTGTATCTAGGGATTCATTGAACTGATATAACTGAGAACAAGCAGCCTCACATCCCAGGGGAATTATCAGTCTTTACCTGAAAGATATCCAGACATAGGAACAAGGACACATGGGCAATTTTCAAAGAGATATTTAGATTTTGGCAGAATTCAAGAGGAAATCAGTGATGTATAACCGATGTACAAAGCGCAGATGATTACTGAACCCAAAGCTACTTGAGGCTTTAAACTTGCAGGGATTGTTGGTACTTAAAATCAAAATATTAAGTATCTTTATATCCAAGATTCTGTATCTGGGTGAGAATGTTTGCTTTATCTCGTGTTTTGAATTGTGCTTAGATTTTCCATAACTTGGTTTTTTAAAAAAAATTGACACTGTGCAAGGTCCATAGTTAAATGCAATACGAATGTTAAAATGAAAAGAAAAACAACCCACAGATGACAGATTTCTGGATCCCCAAGCAGGCCCAACTGCTGTTCTGCTGATAAAATATCCACACCCTGCTGAGTGGACATGAGCTACATAAACAGATGTTCTTAAAGAGAAAAGGAAGTGTTGAATAGGTGACTTATTTTATTGCAGTTCTGCTCAGACTGACAGTTAAGGGTTTAAAGGATGGTTGCCATGACCAGCAAATCCAGCCAGGCTTTAACTGCGGCTAAATCCAATAGAAACTCTCAACTTTACACTTTTGCCCTAGAGACAGCTACAGGCCAATAGTTATTTTTTGAGTTATTTGGGGCTAATCAGAAAAGCATGTGCAGGTGTTGAAAGATTGGATTTATACCTCTGAAACCGATTCAGGTGCTTTTAAAAATGTTTGTTTGTTTGTTTATTTATTTATTTATTTATTTATTTATTTATTATTTAAAATGGGCCTAAGACCATGGTAAATGTCACTGACTTGTGAATGAAATTTAACTGTTGATTTTCAGTGTCCCAAACAGAAGTATCCTAAGACACAAGGAACAAAACAGGATGTTTATTACATAGCCAATCAATACTCCTATACTTTTCTACAACTTTGTTGTAATAAAATACAGTGTTGTCTTATAAATATAACAGACACCGCATTGCTTGCTTGCCAAAGTTAGGATTTATTTCAATTTGAAAATAGATTCCTTTTTTTTCTGTTTTAAAAATGCCTGCTCTTAGAAAAGGCAAATCAAGTTACAAGCTTGTTAGGTCTAAATAATTCAGAAATGCAGCAACCCTTATCGTAGGCAGTCCTTAAACAGAAGGAGAGACACCTCCTGCATATTGAAATCTCATGTCTCTGTGCTTCGGAGCTCTGGACTTACAGAAGAATGTGGTTGTGCCTTTTTTTTGTTTAACTAAGGGAGTCCTAAGTAAGTGGTTGCAGTAGTAGAGGGTGTATTCATTCTGCCACACAATGGCAGTTGGGAGTGTATTTAGCCAGCTTAAAGTCTTGGGGAGGGCTAGGGGCAGACAAAGCCCAAGCTGCGTCTCGAACACAAATGCTGAAAACTTTGTCAGCGTTTTAAAATTAAGTTTCAACTATTCATATGTTAAGACTTTAGGGAGATGAATTAGGACAGCTGAGAAACTGATTACAGCCTCTTGCTGCAGTTTTTCATTTTGCTGTTCACGTAGCCAAGCTGACACAGCCCCTGCTGAAATACTTCTATCTCGTGATACATGTATCAAAAACGAATAGATAGGATGGTTGATTTTGTGCCTTTCTTGTTCTGCCACATGCTTTTACTTTGAACCACATGTCATTAATAGAGCTAATGGGATTTTGGCATGGAACCAAAGGGGTGGGAGGGGAAAGGGGGGCTGGGGGAGATGGATGGGAGCGAGATGAAGTACCGAGAGAAGCACTGCTGCCTTTCTTTACGCTAAAGCGATGTCAGGTTTATCAGGCTTCTCTTTAGTCCTTTCTGACAGGACTGGAGGCACTTCTCTATACTTGTATGTCTCATGCATTCATGAGCCTCTTTGACACTATTGCATCTTTTGTTAGGAGCTGAAGATGCAGATCATTGCTCTACCCTTCCTTCAGCTGCCATATGGCATTGTGTAAAGGAGGCCACAAAGGAAGGAGCGGGAAATGGAGTTAAAAAAAAAAAAGGGGGGGGGAGGGGGAAGAAGAAATGAAACTACCAGCAGATGAAATTGATTTATTTTCACCATTAGGGAGAAGGGGGGTGGAAGCCTTTTGGAATATAAAACCTCGCAGAGCAGGCAAGCAGGCTGCCTGCATGACAGCTCTGGTACATGTTAAAAAATAACACGGCTTGAAAATAGAAGCACCATTGTTTTGCTTAACTACTGTAACAAATTTATATGAAATGGAATGCATCATCTAAATTGCAAAGGTTGCAGACTTCTATTTTTCCCTCTGTCTGCAAGAGGTAAAATCCATTAAACCCCAAATACTACATAGGTGCAACAGTCTGGCATCACTGCGTGCTTTTCTAAAACCTCTCAAAATATCTTTGGTCTAGTCTGCATCTTGTGCAGCTAAACCTTTCCTAAAGTAAGTAGCAATTAGGGCACTTCATATAATTGCTTTAAAAACAAACCAAAAATGTATTGGAGAGAAAGAAGCTTGGTATGTCAATTCTTTGCTTAGTTTTCTGTGGGTTCCTTGCTTTATGAAACTCTAAATAAAATCTTTTTAAAAAATGCAATGCAACATATGCTGTGTATTAGCTAAAGGTGGTACCTTACTTACTACACCAGGTTTATATTCCCTCCTCATACAAAAAAGCACAACTCAACCTGGATATAAGCAAATTGTGCTTTTCCAACTAAATTTTACAAAATTAAAAACTTAAAATTTACATAGATTAATTTAACCATTTTAAGAAATTTTCTTCCTCATTCCCCTTTATCTTTTAATTTTAAAGTGAATGTCAGAGAAGAGGTGGCTTTCAAAATTTCCATTGTATACAGAAATATTTGTCTATATTTTCCGAGGTTTGCTCACAAGATCCTGTTCAAGAAGGTATACAGCACCTGATTAAATTTATGGAAATAAATTTGCCCCTTTGTTTACAATAAACTCAAGACTGGATAAGTGATCAAAAAATCTCGTTTTATCAAGAATTATGTGCATAGACTGTACAGTTAGTTCACTCATATTTAGAACAGTGTTTTGGTTTAGTTATTTGTAAGATGTCTTTCAATAAAATAGTTTATGTCTGTACTGAGTTTTGTTCTTCTGGATATCTGGCATGTGCTGCTTCTTGGGTGAATAATTTTTTGTGTGTATGAAAATATTCCTGAGCAAAATTCCTCCTTTCCTGAATGTATAGGGCGCTCAGCACTGTCAATGACTGGGAAACAAGAAAAACATAGGCAAGCATCTGCCTTGCAATTGTATACTGCAGTCTATACTGAGTCTCTGTTCCCCTCTTCCATTGGAATATCTATCCAATGGATAATATCATGATAGAGTTAAAGAAGGTGCAGATGTGTATGAGTGAGGAAATTCCTGGACATGGGGGCTGGTAAGACCTTGGAGTCCCTGTGTAGGTGCCAATATTTTCTTTACATTTTATATCATAATTAGGTGAAATGATCTTCCAGGAAGACTTCCACTTTAACTTATTTACTAGTGCTTGTTAGTTAACAAGAGTGCATCTTATGGATGTCTAGCAAGAGTGATGAGGAATAGACTGTCTTTTGTTTCTGGCTGAGGCAGTAACCCAAGTCACAGACTTACTAAGATTTTATTACTTGGACTGACATGATGCAAAGGCCTTCTTACTAAAATTATGTTTGCACTGCAGAATTGGCTAGAGGGTTGGATAAAGATTTGATTGCTTTGATTCTTGAAACTGTGTAATTCATAACTCACACATACTCTGTCAGCTGCAAAGTAAGCATGAATGTTTTCTCTTAGAGATAGATTTTATTGCAAACTTCTAGAATTTCAGACAAAGAACTGGCTTATTCATCACATTCTTTTTGAATAATACTTTTGTCATATGTAGGAAAAGAGACATACTGTGACTAGTATGGAATAATCCATACCTTGATAATTATGCATGGTAAATATTCATCAGCTTTTGTTACCAATCTGAAAGCAACTCAGATAAAATCAGAGTTCATTCACAAATGAAAGAAAAAACTCTATGGCAAATGTTAGTCATAGCAATAATCTACTACTAATAACATTTACAAGTCTTTGTGCATTATCAATAAACAAAGGTTAGAAATAATTTTGTCTACAATCTTCATCCATTCAAATTTTAATTTGATGTTCCTTATGCCTTAGGGATCAGCAATGAAAGAGGAGACAGTGGGAACAAGGTTGAACATATGTTTATAATATTCTGTATGGGAAGACTGGGCATGGCCCCAACCCTAAACAACTGCTTTTGATTCTGTTAAAACTGTCTTTTGTGTCAGCTTTCTTCAGCAACAATGAAGCTGCCAGCTTCATGGATAAAATGCAAGACACTAGGAGATAATTTTCTGAAACAATTTCCTCCAGACTACAGAATTCCCTTCCAAATGTATGAATTCAAGTGTGGTTACAGATTTCACTGTTTTCAAAACAGAACATAGAGCTCATGTTGTTGGTTTAATCTTCAGTTTAACATCAGAGTAAAACAATGACTAAGAAGAAGGGGCATGAAAACAAGTCCCACCAGCTGTTTTGGAGAAAGAAGGGACCACACTAAATCCTACCTATCTCTTTCTAGTATGAAAGTGCTCACTTGTAGCAGTGCTACTTGAATGGTTAAACCCAAACACCAATTCTCAAGAGAAATCTCGAGGTGAAGGTATTGTGCCCATGTGAAGATCACACATTGACTAGAATCAAACATTCAGTTTTTTTGGGGGGAAATTTAAATATCGTAGTCCCTACCTGGAGGAAAATTCTTAGAAATTAATTTTAGACTAAGCAAAATGATGAGTAGTCAAAATTTTTCTACTGGGCACCTACAATTAATATTTTGGGCTGGCAAGCAAATATAGCTTGAACATGACTGTCTGGTTAAAGTACTCCAGAGAGTACAGAGGGGGAGAGGGTAAGGATTTTTGGATACCAGACTCTTCTGACAATGTTTTTTTCATTAATCACTGGAAGAAACACAAAACTTGCACTGAGGAGGAAGGGGAATGTAAGATGTCTTCTCAGAAAAGTTTCCTAGATATTCATGCTCCAGTTAACTATTTCTATTATGCAAAGTGAGACAGCCACAACAGGAGAAATAGAGAGCACTTATAGCTGTTCCTTGGAGGTATGGGTTTGAGTTCTGCTGCAATGAAGAAACATTATACAGGGGGCTCTTGACCCCCTGGAATGATTTAGCAAATGAATAAAACAAAAGTGGATGTAAGTTTAGGAGCAGGGAAAACACCACTACTACAGTTGCTGACTGTGATATTTTAAAGTAACCAGATCCTGTTTTTTGAACTGAAGGGTGTAAGCACTAAACTTCAGTAGAAATGCCTACAATATTGCTTGATGTATGTATAAAGATTTCTTTGACAGAGTCCAACACAAAAAAAAGCTTAGAAAACTTTGGCCTTAGAGCAATTTTGCTAAATTAATTACTGTCTTTTTTTCTTATTTTCTTTTCCTCTTTTCTTCCCCCTCCCTCCCCCCCCATCCCCCATTCTGCAAAATTATCAATGTTAAAATGGAAGCCAAAATAAAATAGTGGTGGAAAATTTTAAAACATTATTATTATATTCAGTTAATGCACCTCAGTGTAGAAGCAGTTACTTACTTCTACCTTGGCAAGATTGCAGTGTAGCTGTTGAACTGTGAATAGTGGGCTGCAGACTCCAAACATCAAATTCAGTGGTGATCAGAAGTGTTAAGATCATCTAATCACACTGTGCATCTCCCTGCTCTATATTTCATACAGGTACTTAATTGAGAGTTGTGGCTCACATGCTGTGCTTTATATGCCAGTAGACTGGACGTCTATTAGTATTGCAATACCTAAACCCCCACTTGGAAGCTATTTTCAAAAGTCCTTCTAGTGACACATCAACACACATAAATTTGCTGTCATCTGGACTTTTTTAACTTGCTTAATCTCAATAACTTTGTTGTTGGTTTTATAATTGTACAGAAAGACTATCACCAAAAAAATGAAGCAATAGATTATGCTGCTGATAAAAATATATGACACTGTGTACAGAAAGAGAGATAATATTACAACTCTTATGTACTTTTATGTTTTATTAGGGTATCACCATTTTTTATGTCTATGTCAATGAGTTGGACTGATGTGTAAATTCAAGATGTCTCATAAAACAAGAGCTCTGAGTACAAATAATCTGTGAATAAATAATATGTACAGATTGTATAGAACTATTTAGGCTTAATCAAATCAAAAGAAACTAAAGTTTCAGAAAGTGTTAAAAAACCAAGATCTAAGAAAAGCATATAGCTTTTGTTTATAAATGTTAGATGCTTGTAAAGGATGAATTTGACATCCTAATACATCTGAATGAGATGTAGAAAAATGGATCCAGGAATTATTGTCTGTTTTTTTTGCAAATGTCTGTCCAGTGTACATAGAAAGGGGGAAAAGTATATGTGTGTGGAAGGCAATAGAGACTAAATGAGGTTTGGACAGATCTTGCAGGGGACAAGTATTACATGGCTTGAAAATCTGAATGACTACACCAGCAATATTCTGGATAGGTATAAGTGCTTTTACGTATCTATTTTTAATGGCTATTGCACCACTTTACATGGAAGTTGATTTGCTCATTGAGCAACTCTCATCTTTTTTCTTCACTTCTGCTAGTTTGCTTGCTTTTTTTCAGTCTTAGTATACCAAGCCACCATAGAAAGTACTTTCGAAGTGAAGATCTAATGTAACCACAGGGTTATTTTTCCACTAGACATTGTTTAGCCACTACACTGTTTAACTACCAAGGATGTTAGCAGGAAATATATTGCTGTGTACCTGGCAAAGGGAGGAAATGGTCTCATTTAAGTAAATGGCTCATTTACTCATTTAAGTAAATGGCCCTAGACACTCCAAACCCCCACTATTCTAGCAGAAGTTGTAGGAATTCCATGTTGCAGACTACTGTAGAGTTTCTAAAACCCCCCCAAAAACATAAAGTTTAAGAATGTTATGAAACGTCAGTTCTGAAGGAGCATATCTGTTCAAATGTATATTATAATGCAGGTGAAAATATGTATTTTGCACTTGGAATAATTTCTTTTCCTTGGGTTGAATGAGAAGATAAAACCGTCCTGAGCTACTCCTCTTACAAGATTACTATTAGAGGATGGGATGTGTCTGGGGAGGTGGCACGTCTGGACTGTTGACAGATGATCCAGCAGTATCAGCAAGTAGAGACATGATTTGACCTTTCCTTCTCATGTAGCTGTTACATCCAAAGATAAATCAGAAACAAAATAACCATTCCAGGCAGGTTTCTGACTTACCTTCAAGTTTATCCCCCTTTTCTCCTTCATTGACAGAGGGATTTGTGGTCATAACTGAAGCCTGCTTTAAGAGTCTTGTCTTTTTAATCTTTTCAGGATTCTGACATTGAACAGAACTGGAAAATTTAAATAAATGGAAAATTTAAATAGATTCTGTACCAGCTAAAGCTCTGAAAGATCACAAAGAAGTAGAAGAAATGTTTAAAAAAAAAAAAATCGTTCACATCTTTAATGATCCGTAAATGCCCAAGAGTGGAGAGTGTTGAAAATAAGAGGAAGACAAGACATGGACTGACAGGGGGAATCAATTCTTGAAAAAATTGAGAGGTTTTTATTATAATAACTGAAAGACAAAACTAATGACCTTTCCAGCCTGTAAGCCAATAAGTAAACCTTAAAATTGGCCACAAGACTCTATCACTCAAATCACAACACTTTGTGCTGACAAGCAGTAGGCTTCATGTTTTTTTCTCTTCCCACTGTGTCATTTACCAGGAAGAGTCACCCAGACTGAACCACTGGGTTCCACAAGGAATCTACAATAGGAATAATGTCCTTCTACCAATTATTTGTATACCCCAGTTTGGAAATTTTTGCCTACATTTCCACAGTATGTGTGAAATTATTGGTATGTCTTTTTCTTTGGTTCATAGAACATCTCTCACTGAGATATACTGCCATATACTTGTGTTTGCCATATTTTCCACCTAACTAACATGTCTAAAAATATTGCCAGAAATGTTGTGAGATTAGAAGAGGAAATACACATCACAGTCATGTAGGTGCTTGCAGCTTTGAAGATCAAAACCCCTTGGTTAAAGTGTTTAGGAAAAAATCATGAGTCTAACAAGAAGTGTTTGTGAGTATGTGTCTACAACTAAAATTTAGGAACTCTGCAGTCTTCAGATACTTTTAAAGGGGGATCATATCTTAGGGGAGCCTCATTCTAGTGTTTGATATGTTGTCTGCTACTGACCACTGCCAGAGACATTGCCCTAAGTCAAATGCATATTGAGATTGAGCTTTGGATAATTTACATTTTCGATGATTTACTTACAGACAGCCATTAAGTGTTTGTGGTGGTGTTTTGTTGTTGGCTATTTTTTTTCCTGGGACTTTAATAACCCATAATACTGCTCAATAACTCATAATACTGGTCAATAACTGAAGTGAACTCATACACCAGCCCATCCAAAATACTTCTACCACTATAAAACACAGAGAAAAAGACAAATGTTTCATGGACAGTGAGGGGTCACATTCACTGTCAAAAGAGCTTTTTGTTTGAGAGCTCTGTTGAAATACAAAACATATCCACCAAGGTACTGAAAAGGTCAAAAATTATCTTTAAAAAAGTTTCATGACACAATTTCATAGGCCTACAACAGCAGGAGGCATCTGTGCATCTTGAAGGGAGGGAGATATAATTTTGTGCACATAATGTCATCATAATTACAACACATAAGGGTAATTTAAAAAGTTTCGGAACTTTTTTAAAGATAATCAAAATTTTATCTGCATCAAAAACATTTTATCTGCATCTAAACAAAAGGCTTTATCAACCATTTGTCACAGCATTCCTGAAAAGACTAAAGAGATAAAATATATTTAATGAATTTTAAGAAAATTTTTAGCAAGATTTTTTCTTCCTTTTTTTATTTCTTGCATGAATATCCTTCTCTTTTCAATGTTGCTGGTTCAAAATGATTAGCCACTGAATACTTGGTCTCAGGTCCCTTCCTTATGCTGAAACAAAGGCCTCACATTTAGCTTTTAGCATACATATATGTAGAATAAATATGCTTTTTACTAGAAAAAGGGAGCAAAATGGGAGATTTCATCATTATAAATTTATGCTTTGTACATTCTAGAGAAAGAAAGGACTTGAAAGAACAACAGTTTTAAAGCTAATTATGCTTTATGTACATACCAGTGGTGGAATTATTGTGATCCTGCTGTAATGTCTTGTGCAGAAACATGTGGGATAATGCAACAACCATGAAATTAAAATGGACTTCTTCTGTAGGGCAAACCATTATTACATGGTGTCTTATTTCTCAGAGGGTCCATTATCTCTTCATCACCAGAAAAATCAGGCTCTGCAATGAAGTGCCACAGACCGAGCAGGAGAGGAGGCAGAACAGTAGAGGAAAGGCCATGGGAGAACAGAATGTGCCAGTGTCACATCTCACCAGCCTTAATTTAATGATCAGAATTTTGGAATTCAGCAGTTTTAAGAAATTGCTTCATTTATAAGTGCCAGCTGCTGAAGAAGATAAGAGTAGAAGGTAACCTGTTTAAAACTAAAATAAAAAAATCCACCAAACCGCTATACCTGAAAGTACTTTAGTTTGTTTTCCAGCACAGCCCTTGAATTTTAATGAAACATTTGGGAAAACTTGAAAATGGAAATGTTGCTTTCTGAGAAGCTGGCCTGGCATCACATGTGAATTATTTAGAGACAACTCGTATTGTTTCTGCTTTTAAAGAGTAAAGAATTTTTTTTCTTTTTCTTATTGCCTTAGTCTTAATTGTTTATATTTCCTCCATGCTGTTCTTTATTCCAAAATCTTTTCAAAATACAATAGTTATGCCTTACAGTAATTAACTGAAAGTACCTAACATAATAGTAGCAGTAGATTTTTAGCTGCTCAACTGCAACTAAAAAGAGGAAAAAGAAACTTCTTGATAACCCTGACTGATTGCATTACAAAGATGTGAAAGGGCGCAGATTACAATGACATGTCAGTTCTAAAGTCTTGCCTCAAAAGTAACCTCAAACACCCAAAATGCCATCAAAAAACTAAGGGTGGAAAACTAAAGAACCAAGTCCAAGAAGCAAGGTGTATAACTGCATCAGTATTTAGATGTTTTTAATTTACTTAGTTTATGGTTTTCTTCAGCAAGCAGAGATATTGGACTTTAGGCCCAGTTCTACTCAACAGCTTTGTCAATTATGTTTTAATAATTAAGTAGAAAAAATATGTGCATGTCTGGGATATAGCCAAATTTTTTAAATTTTTACTATATTGGAATCAGGTTTTAACTCCTGTTGTTGCTTTTCAGAGATTTAAAATAAATCTAGTCCTATACAAGTAGGCTTACTTTTATTTTTAATTCACATTATTATTAATATTTTGATGAAATATATATACATACATACACACATACATCATCAACAAATGGAGTTTCTTCAAATGTTGAAGGTAACTAAGGATGTTATGACCAAGAAGTTATATTCCAAATGCTACTTAGAACTTGAAGTATTTTGCAAATAATGAATGTTTTATAAGCAAAATAGAAGAAATCACCAACCTATATGTATCTTATACTTGCTCCATTGGTAAAAATTATTTGGGACAAAGGTTTCAAATTTATCTATTTAAATTACAGAATTACACCATCATTTAGGTTGGAAAAGACCTCTGAAGATTATTGAGTTCAATATTTAACTGATAATCAACTAGTCAATTAGACCATGGCACTGAGTGCCATGTTCAGTTGTTTCTTGAACACCTTCAGGGAAGGTGATTCCACCACCTCCCTGGCCAGTTGCTTCCAGTATTTAACAACTCTTTCCCTTATGAAATTCCTCCTGATGTCCAACCTGAATCAAACCCTATCAGAACTAGGGGCTATGACTTCTTGTCCTGTCAGTAGTTGCCCAGGAGACCAGCACTTATCTGGCTACAGCCTCATTTCAGGTAGTTATAAGGAGTGATAAGGTCCCCCCGACCCTTCTCTTCTCCAGGACAAACAACCTCAGCTCCCTCAGTCAACCCTCATAGGACTTACACTGAGACACTTCATTAGCTTCGTTGACTTTCACTGGACTATCACCGGCACCTCAATGTTCTTGTAATGAGGAGCCCAGCACTGAACACAGGATTCAAGGTGCAGCCTCCCAGAAGGACAATTAATTCACTGGTCCTGTTGGCTAGACTATTCTTGATATAGCTCAGGATGCCATTGGCCTTTTTGGCCACCTGGGCACACTGACTCCTGTCCATCTGGCTGCTGATCAGCACCCCAAGGTCTGTTTCCACTGGGCCTCTTTCCAGCCACTCTTCCCCTCAGCCTGTAGCGTTGCATAGGGTGGTTGTGGCTGAAGCATTAGGCCTTGTTGAACCTTATATAGTTGGGTCTCATCCCATCCATCCAGCCTGTCCTTAAGAACCTTAAGAGCCTTCCTACTCTCATAGAATCATAGAATCGATTGGCTTGGAAAAGACCTCCAAGATCATCGAGTCCAACCCTTGGTCCAACTCTAGTCCATTTACTAGATCATGGCACTCAGCGCCACGTCCAATCTGTGTTTAAAAATCTCTAGGGATGGTGAATCCACCACCTCTCTGGGCAGCCCATTCCAATGCCTGATTACTCTCTCCGGAAAGAATTTTTTTCTGATCTCCAACTTAAATTTCCCCTGGCAGAGCTTAAGCCCGTGCCCCCTTGTCCTATTGCTGAGTGTCTGGGAGAAGAGACCAACCCCCACCTGGCCAGAACTTCCCTTCAGGTAGTTATAGACAGTGATGAGGTCACCTCTGAGCCTCCTCTTCTCCAGGCTAAACAGCCCCAGCTCCCTCAGCCTCTCCCCATAGGACTTGTGCTCCAGTCCCTTCACCAGCCTTGTTGCTCTTCTCTGGACCTGCTCCAGCACCTCAATATCCTTTCTGAACTGAGGTGCCCAGAACTGAACACAGTACTCAAGGTGTGGCCTCACCAATGCAGAGTACAGGGGAAGGATCACTGCCCTGGTCCTGCTGGCCATGCTATTTTTGATACAGGACAGGATCCCATTGGCCTTCTTGGCCACCTGGGCACACTGTTGGCTCATGTTGAGCTTCCTGTCAATTAGTACTCCAAGGTCCCTTTCTGCCTGGCTGCTCTCCAGCCACTCTGTGCCCAGCCTGTAGTGCTGCAGGGGGTTGTTTTGGCCAAAGTGCAGGACCCGGCACTTGGCCTTATTGAACTTCATCCCATTGGAATCAGCCCATCTCTCAAGTCTATCCAGATCCCTCTGCAGAGCCCTCCTGCCTTCCAGCACATCGACACTCCCTCCCAAATTGGTGTCATCAGCAAATTTGCTGATGATGGACTCAATCCCCTCATCTAAATCATCAATAAAGATGTTAAACAGGACTGGACCCAATACAGACCCCTGGGGAACACCACTGGTGACTGGCCGCCAGCTGGATGCAGCTCCATTCACCAGCACTCTCTGGGCCTGACCCTCCAGCCAGCTCTTAATCCAGGAGAGGGTACACTTGTCCAGGCCATGGGCTACCATCTTTTCCAGGAGTATATTATGGGAGACAGTGTCAAAGGCCTTGCTGAAGTCCAGATAGACCACATCCACAGCCTTCCCCTCATCCACCAGGTGGGTCACCTGATTGTAAAAAGAGATCAGGTTGGTCAGACAGGACCTGCCCCTCCTAAATCCATGCTGGCTGGGTCTAATCCCTTGTCCACTCTGAAGGTGCTGTGTGATTGCACTCAGGATGAACTGCTCCATAACCCTGCCAGGCACGGAGGTCAGGCTGACAGGCCTGTAGTTGCCAGGGTCCTGCTTGCAGCCCTTTTTGTGGATTGGGGTGACATTGACCAACCTCCAATCATCTGGGACCTCCCCAGAGAGCCAGGACTGTTGGAAGATGATGGAGAGTGGTTTGGCAAGCTCTTCTGCCAGCTCCTTCATCACCCTGGGATGGATCCCATCTGGTCCCATAGACTTGTTAGGATCCAGCTGGCTCAGTAAGTCGGTAACTACATCCTCCTGGAATACAGGAGGGCTATTCAGCTGCCTCTCCCTGTCCACCAGCTCCAGAGGCCAGTTGTCTTGAGGGCCACCTGTCTTACTGGTGAAAACTGAGGCAAAGTAGGTGTTAAGTACCTCAGCCTTCTCCTCATCTTCCTTAACTATATTTCCCTACAAGTCCAACAGAGAATGGAGGTTTTCCTTGCCCCTTCTTTTGTTATTAATGTATTTATAAAAGGACTTTTTGTTATCTCTAACTGAAATAGCCAAATTTACTTCAAATTCCACTTTTCTTTCCCTAATTTTTTTCCTGCATGACCTAGCTCTATCTGTAAATTCTTTGTAAGTAGCCAGCCTTTTTGTCCATAGTCTGTAAACTTTCTTTTTATCCCTGATTTCTTGCTGAATCTCCCTATTTAACCAAGCCGGCTGTCTTCCCCTCCGGCTGGCCTTTCGGCACACTGGGACAGCCTGTTGCTGTGCACTTAAAATTTCCTTCTTAAAACATGTCCATCCCTCCTGGACCCCCTTGCCTTTAAGGGTTGTTTCCCAGGGTATTCTCTGAATCAGTTTTTTGAATAGGCCAAAATCTGCTCTCCGGAAGTCCAAGGTAGAGGTTTTAATGGTGGCTCTCCTTACATCCCTGAGGACTGAAAATTCTATTATTTCATGGTCACTATGCCCCAGACGGCCTCCAACTACTACATCATCTACCAGCCCCTCTCTGTTTGTAAACAGTAGGTCTAGCAGGGCCTTACCCCTGGTAGGCTCATTTACCAGTTGATGAAGGAAATTGTCCTCCATACACTCCTTGACTGCCTCTTCTCTGCAGTATGAAGCTCCCAGCAGATATCTGGCAGGTTAAAGTCACCCACAAGAACAAGGGCTGGAGATTCTGAGACATCCGCCAGCTGCTTGTAGAACAATTCATCTCCTTCATCATCCTGGTTGGGCGGTCTATAACAGACACCCACAAGGATGTCAGCCTTGTTGGCTTTGCCCCTGATTCTGGCCCACAGGCACTCAATCTTGTCACTGCTGACCTCAACTTCAACAGAGTCAAGAGACTCTCTAACATACAAAGCCACCCCTCCACCTCTCCTTCCCTGCCTGTCATTTCTGAAGAGCTTGTAGCCCCCCATAGCAGCACTCCAGTCATGTGAGTCATCCCACCACGTTTCTGTGACAGGAACTATGTCATAATTTTCCTGCTGCACTATGGCTACCAGCTCCTCTTGTTTGTTTCCCAGCAGATCAACACTCCCACCCAGCTGAGGGAGCTGGTGATCCACCTACCAAGCCTACTAGGAATTACTGACTGAAAAAAAATCCTAATTTGATTTATGTAAATACATATTTTATTCAGATTTTGCCATTTTGAAGCACTTCTATTTTGATATATGTTGAAGTCTAGATCTACATATATGTTTGGCTACTCTCTGAATGCTGTAGATCTCTGTGTCTTAAATTCTGTGTGCCACAAATATAACACAATTTCATCTTGTTTGGTGATACATAAGGTATATGTATCATCATGTTTTCATTAATTACAATTTTCATATTAATTTTAACTGTGACAATGAAAATATGAATGGGGGGTGGTGGGGGTGGGGGGGTGGAGTTTGGATGTTGAATGTGTGTTTTCTTAATGTTCTAAAAAACTTCCAAGCATTGAGAACTTCTATGATTGAGCCATGTTTAAAGGAAGATAGGAGAAACTTGAGTGTGGTAGACTTCAGAGGGTACTGTCCCTGGCTTTTTTCAGTTGTCCACACACAGGCATCTAGTGAAATTTGAGTCAAAAGCTACACTGATCACCTATAATACCCTGTATTGTTTCTACCAGTTTCATGCAGAAATTTTAGGAGGTGCGTGGCTCTAATGTTTAGGCAAATGAGCTGAGTTTTCACCATAATTCAATAAGCCTTTTTCACTGATGTAACTTCTCACCCTATCAATCAAGGACTGTGAAGCATATTGCTTTTAAAGCAATAGCACAGGAAAAGAGTGGCCTGGTAATTGGTAATCCAGGATGCTCTGCAGTGAGAGATGGATCTTCAAAAGTGATATTTATAACACAAAGTTTATAGATCACCCTAAGTTCCTAGAAACACTGTGTGGTATCCTCTCATTTTTGTAGCCATGAATTTATTGCAAGAGTATCCATCTATTTATTTTCTTAGTAATTTAACATAAAAGTGTTATTTTTAAGCAGTTTTTTATTTGGGTTCTTTTTGCCTATAAATCAATTACAGAAAGACAAGATAAAGACATACCTGCCCATTCTTCAGAGTACATATAATAACAAAATGTGTACTCATATGGGATTTTATTAAATATGGTTTTCTGGCATAAAAAATTGTTATAATCTTAGAGATTAAAAGCTTCATGTTTTACTCCTTGGTAAAAGTATTTTTTGATAAGATTATTTCTTGCACACTGGAAAAAATCAGACTCCCTCATTTCACTGAGTAAAGTGCTTTACACAACCTGCATACTCCACAGCTTTCTGCTTCAGGTTTCTTTTCTATTTTCATATCCATGGGAATGGAATCTACTCTCAGTATTCAGCAAACATGTCTCCTGCTGCTGCCACTACTGCCTTTGACTTAGGCCTCAGTTGCCATGTCTTTTTCGATGATGCTGAACCACCATGAGTCTCAAGATTCCAGCATAATTATCCCGAAAGTGGATCATCTCACTGTTTTCTTTCCAACTCACTTATCACTGGATTTTTGCATTCACAAACCATTTAAATATATTTATGGTAGAATACACCAGAATAACTCTGCTCAATTTAGTGAAGCTTAGATTCATGCAAAGATAATCAGAATAGAGGGAATACAGGAGGTGACGCCAAGTTGGGAAGACTTTTTTTCCTATGTCTGACAAGGATGACATGTTCTAACTATTCCTGTTATAATGCAGATAACATTCATCCTTCATTTCATGTTTTTATAGGTCAAAGAAGTTTATCTAACATTCAACCTTCATTTCATGTTTTTATAGGTCAAAGAAGTTTATCTTTGGTACCCTCTGACAATGCATGCAGAATAACTGTCTATTTGATTCTTAATGCACTCAGTAGTTACAATGTCATTAAAGACTCAAACCTACATACAGAGGATCAGAACAAAGTCTGAGTTTTCAGTGAATCAGAATTGTGCTTTGGTAGTGTCAAGGAAGAGAAATGATTGCTCTGTTTTAGATATACTAAAGGAAAATTATAGTTTCAGAATTGCTGTCTCCAGGTGTCTCCCAGTTACAGTCTGTTTTGCTCTTTATAATCTGTATGTTCTGAATGTTTTGCTCCCCTGCTTTCAATTTAAACATTGTGCAGACAGCTTACAACACATTGTTGGATGTGAGGCTTTAAACTGACAAATTTGCTCTTTTTATATCTTCTCCAACCCTTTCATTGGATTTCATGCTTTACCTTTGCAAATATTTGTGAAGATCATAAAGAGATCGGGGGAGAAATGTTCCAGACAAATGAGACCAGTAAATTTTTTTCAGCATGTAATTTGCTCTTGGTGTAGTCACAATCTCTTTCACAAAAAGCCAGGAAGTCTGAGCATTAGGAAGCTTACACAGAAACCAAGATGTGTACTATTAGGAAACTTGGTGCTAAGTGAAGTTACCAAACAATGAATCTAAAGAAAAGCAACCATCAGGGAAAGGATCAGTGAGTCATGGAGGGCAGGAAATTAAAACCATTGGTACCTTAATTGGTACACTGTTCAGTATGACACTGTAAATAGGACTGCTGTGATAACACAAGAAAATTGTTGTGATCATTATGTTTGCGTATAAATTTATCTCTGCATCTTGAACAAGATTTTACAAAAAGTTTTCTTTCCTGAAATGTATTGAGGAAATATGATGCTTAATGCAATTAGTCTACATGTCTCCTTATAAAAGTTACAAACACCAAGCTACTAAGAGAAAAAGTTACTGTATCAGAAAATGGAGGCATGTGGGAACTGTAGAAAATAGGATGTGTAGAACGGATTCTTGAGTTTAACAAATTCATTTCACACAAGATTTTCTCTAACATAGATCCAAAGCTGACTGAGAGCAGTACTGCAAAATTCCCAGTGGGTAGAGGAATGATCACAAAGCTGGTGAAGGTGACTGTGTCAGAAGCTCTTATATCTCAGGGATGAAAAGAGATCACAAAAAGGAAAAAAAACACAGAGAAGCATGGTACTGCATGGAAGATCCAGGGCTGCGCAGCAAGAGTTGGCCTCAGACAACCAACAGTATAGGAGTAACAAGTTCAAATTCATAGCTGTTCCTTTCTTTTCCTTATTCTTTTATTAAGGACGGCAAAATGATCTCTACCAAAGAACAACATCGCCTATTTTAGAGGATTTCTTCTGAGATGAAACTTTTTAACATTCAAAAGCATAGAAAAAATAATTTTGTACATTTAAAAAAATTAGTTAATTCCAACTCCAAATTGTAAATACAAATCCCTGAAAATTAAAAAAAAGACCATCCAGAGAGGTTAGTCAGAATGGGGATACAGGTAAAGTTTCTGTATTCTACAGTATATGAGAGAATGCATAGACAGAAATTAAGCTGCTAGACAGGGAAACACAAATAAACTTAGGTTTAAAAACCCTAGGTATTAAAGAGTGTTTTTGAAGCACTTCTCTACTCCAAGAGTGATAAATGTGTGGAGAAAGTAAAACCTATCTTTAGACCTGCAGTGAAGTAGACACATGACTCTCATTCCATAATTTAAGAAATGCACACCATTTTCACAGTTTAAATAAAGTGTTAATTCACCAAGGAGAATGGGAAAGAGTAGTTCAGCTGCTGTCTCAATAACTGTAAGAAACTGGCAGCTGAAAAGAGAGAATCGATTTAACATTGAACAGTAAATTTATCAATCATGGTTACTCACCTTGCAACAGTCTACAGAATGCCTTTGGCCCATCACTTATGTGACCACATCAAGACGTGTACTGTCATATATTGACCAACAGTAGTCTTACATGAGGTTGTATTATACTGGGAAATCAAAAAATGGAACCTGCATGTCTTGGCTCAGATCACTACTTAATATGAATGAGAAAACAATCAGAGGTCTAAAACTAAAAGCCTGTGTCCCCTTGTTTAGATACGTCTTTAAACTTAAAAAAGCCCCAAAACCAAACCACAGAGAAAGCAGATAGACTTAAATAAATAAAAACAAACAAATAAACAAACAAACAAAAGGAGAATGAAGCTACATTTTTTGTATGCCTTATGTTTCATGAACAAATTTCATGGGACTGCTAGACTTGTGATTCCTTACTGTACAACAAATGCCTATAACTTTTAAGAACACTTCTGGTGTTAAAAATAATAACAAAAGTCCTTCTAAGTTTAAACATATTTTAGTTACTAATAGGTAGCAGCTCATTCATAGGAAAACAGCTATAAGGAAAAATTACCAAATATATGCAGCTACATACTTTTGCCCTTGTTGTAAATGTATGTATGTATTAATACTTTGAAGAATGACATTTTATTAACAAGGACCATCTTTGGAACAAGAACTACATGAGCCTATTTTCTAAACTGTTTAACTTTTTGTGATAAAAAGGTACAGTGATTTTTTTGTCTTCTCCTGTGTAAGTGTGGCTTTTAGGGGACCATGACTCCAATCAGAGACTATGAATATCTGTGGACAGAAAATAGGACCAGCTGGTGCCCTTGCCTGGTACTTTTTACATTTTCTTTAGGGTGCTGGTTGGGAGGAGGGGTGTCAGAGAACTACACATAGAAGACAAGAAACAGAAGTTGTGGCTGGAAAAAGACTCAGAATTGGCTACAGCAGCTCTCCACCAGCTGCCATCACAATGTGTATTGTGTACATTTGCACGGTGTAGAATCTAATTCAGTTTTACAGTCAGAGAAGAATAGGAGGCAATCACCAAGCATCCATCACCAAACAGCATGATAAATAAGCTGTTATTTGGATCATGTATTTAACTCAGTCAAGAGATTTGGACTGGAAAAAATAAAAAGTGGTCAGAAAAGAGAGGATAAAAAAACCTAAACAAAAAAAACCCCTTCCATGAAATAAAACAGAAGGACAAAGAAGTATCTTCCCTACTTCTTTGGATCTTGAACAAAGACAACTATATAGAAGTAATATATAATTATTGTTTATGAGCTTAATCTGAGACTTGAAACTGCAGTAATGTAAAGTAAAACAAAAAAAACAATGCTTTTGTGAGGGTTCTTTGACAAGTTCCCAGCAAGGTTCTTAATGTTTAGCACAGTGAAGTATTTCCTTATTGGCAATACTTTGAAAATCATTCTGCATTTAAGCAGAAACACAGAGGGACATAAATGTCTAAAGAAAATAAGCCCATTTTTCAAAGTAACCTCTGCACTTATGGCCAGTTTCTAATCATATTTAGCTCTTGACAGATTCAGAGAGGTTGTGGAGTAAGAGTTTCAAAACCATCCATAAAGTTAACTGCTAAAGGATATAGGGTGCTTAGGCATTTTATATTTGCTTTCTCTTAGTTTTCAGACATTTAAACAAAAATTTACATATCCAGTCCTATGAGCACATATAGCACCTAGGCTGCCTTTTAAAATGGCTAAACATTGTACTCTAATATACCCTCATGGAATTTTCAAATAATCTATTTACTCCAAAAGGCTCCTATGTCTTTTAATATCTTGCACTCAACAGCCTAGCTGAGGGTTCAGTCCCAAATCCAATTAAATAAAATTAGATGTGACTTTAGACATATGGCTTATGCATACTTTTAACGTGCCACAAATTTAGTGTAAGAAACGTTAGCCTCTTTACTGTTATTTAAGTTAGTGCTCATTATAGTCAGGTGCTGTGAGCTAGGAAAGAAAAAAAAAAGGCAAATTTAATCTCAACTCCTCTGTTGCAGAATAATGTCGGAGCCCGGAGGGTGCTAATTGGACTGACTGGCCTCACCTGGAGAGCCTGTTCACCCCTCCTCTGCTCATGGCCCCAGGAGCCTCATTCAAACTCAGCCTCTGTGGTAGGTGTTGGTCTCTAGCCCTGTCTATCAGATGGTCCCTGGACCTGTATGGCACGTGGTTTCTCTCCTGCATGCCTCTCTGGTGGACAACATATCTTGTTTCTGTCTCCATCTCCTTTCCTTCCTGGACCCTGTGAAAGGGTCTCCATGCCTTGCTGTCCCATCCCTACTGAGTGCCCCTGGATGGGTTTTTAGAGGCAACTTATTATCTCTGCAACCAAATATTCAAGTAATTTTTTAGAGCAGACATGGGAATCTTAAATTATTTCAGAACTTGTAAAAGCTTGTTTGTGGTTTTATTTTTTTATTGCTTTGGTTTGGATTGGGTATAATGACTGAGAAGACTGGTGGGCAGGGATGGTAGATGAAGAGAGGCATTAAGCTCTTCCCAAAGCATATAGCTTTACTACTGTCTGCTCCATCTATACATGTTGCAAATACTGGCAGTTTTAGTTCAGTAGCCACAACAAAAGAAATCATAACCTTTTTTGAAGGGTAGTGGGAAGCTTTCTGACTCAAAATGAATTCTTCAACTTGAAGTGTTTTATCAGTGTTTCAGAAAAAGTTATTTTTTTTAAATGCACCTAAAAATTGAAAGGATCATTCTGAAAGGAAAAAAAATGTTGTCAAAGCAGAAATATTTTTGAGTTTGCGTGAAAGCATTTTTTGAACTTAAATAGTTCTCCAGTCTGAATTTAACAATAATTTTGCTTCTTCTAAAGCCACAGTCTTCTACAAGCTTACAATATTTAGTATTTCTTTTAGATGTCCCCCTGATGTGTCGTTGGGTATGATTAGAATGCATTCTGTCCACTTTTAAAAGATGCTACAAAATACTGAGAGTTCTCTGTTATTGCCAGTCTGAAACAAAGTAAATACATCATTCAAGGTCCTTCAAGGATTGTTGGTTTTATAAGCTGTTATAACACAATCATGCTGATGGTAAATGTGGGTCTGAAGTTTACGGTGTAGGTTGTGCATCATAATCCACATTTCAAATTAAGTAATTCAGGTTCAGTGTCTCAGGGCTTTGTATGAACTTATCTCCAGCTACCCCATTGCTGACCCTAAAGCCTTTTATATATAGAGGATCTATATAAGGCTAAAATAGTTACTTAAATTCTAATATATAAAAAAGAAGAGATTGATGTTGTGAAGCTACAAATCCATTTCTTGGTCTCATACCATTTGTGTCCCAAATCTCAATACTTTCTCTTTATATCAGGGCTGAATGGACCCAGTGTTTCCTGTCCTACCTGCCCTCTGTTATGCCCTCTTTCTCATCCTCATTCCAGCACCTTCCCACACAAGTTTTCCCATCTCAGACTTCCTTCTCACTAGCCCACTTGTGAGCTCATAAAGCTCCTCTCACTCTTCAGCACTTCCTTCCCATATTTTTGTCCCATATTTCCTCCCACGCTAATCACATCCTTTCTCAGTTTACAGTTTCCAAACCTGTTTCAGTTATTTGCTTTCCCCTGTTCTTGGGGGCTGTGTGTGGCTGTTATTACTCTTTTCCCATTCCACTTCTTCCCATGGTCTTGGCAGCCAGCCAAATTCTCCTTCTTTCCTGGCTCTCAGAAAGCATCCTCACCTCTTCTCCTGGGTTTTTGGAAATCCAGATGTATTTCATACACAAAACTCAGGACATGACTCTGAGGGCAGTAATGGGTAAAATTTCAATCAGAAGTGGATATATAAAGGCTTTAAAGACAATGGAGTTTTAAATTCTTTATTGTATAACATTTGCATATGAGTTAGGTTGTATTTTTCAACAATAATTTGGAAACAAAGCTTACAGTTGTTATTAATAACTCATTTTACATTAAAAACACTACTTTTTGTAGCTAGTTTGCCATTCTAATGAATAGTTCAATTGCCAAACATATTCAGAATAAGAGATTTATTAAATAAAAAGTTAAGTTTCACGAAAATGTGAAAACTTTTGATAGCATATTCTGAGGTATTTCCCAGTCTGATTCTAGCTATTAGTTATTAGTAATGGGGCTATCTCTTCCATGCTGGCTGTGGCTCGTTCTAGGGCCTAGCTATTGCAGCACATGTTCAGCAAAAAACTGTGACTGTGCTCAGGGGAGGATAAGAACTCTGGGAAAACAACCCCATCTCCCCAATCTTTCTCCTGTGGCATGAAGCGTTTGGAAATGACTTGGGAAACCTTAAACAGTATTAACTTCCATTATATTTCCCTTTATTTCTCGTGTTTCAGAAATGAAGCCCACGATGTCCGTGCGCCTTCTCCCTCTCCCCACAACCGCCATCCCCACCGACACGGACGCGGCCGATGGATGCGGTGCGTGTGTAGGAGGGACACCTGCTGGCGGCGCGGCCGCATCGCACTTGGTGTGCTGCCTCATGCCCGGCGCTTCTGGAAAGCGAGGGGAATGATACCACAGAGCAGAAACAGGTTTTACCACTCTTTTACTACAAAGCCTCCCTGCCATCTGATCCCGTCAGATCTCGGATGCTCAGCAGGGTCAGCCCCGGTTAGTACCGGGTGCTGTAGACAGTCCTGAGGACTTCCCTGTCACTGTCCAAGCTCTCTCAGCCGCGGCAGATGGATCTCAGGACTGAAACGGTGGGGCCAGTTCTGCGCACGCTGTGCCTCACCTAAAAAATCCACTGCGCAGGCTGGAAGGGCACACCCACGTGGGGAGAGCCCTGCCCAAATCTTCGTTCGCGAAGTTTGGCCATACATACACACATACTACCATGGAAAAACGATTGTTTTGGGTTTTTTTTTTTCTATAGTGTGGGTGCTTCAAACAAGTTTGCTCTTTTTGTTTGGAGGTGACAACCTCTCTGGCACTCGATATAATAAAATCACAAAATTAGCTTAATTACTTCTTCCCCCCTCATGGTTAACTGAGGTTGTGCACTCAATGAAATCAAAGGTACATATATTTTAAAGGAAAATGCTGAACCTACAGAAAAAGGCATAACAGTGCCAAAAACTAAAGCAAACTAAAAAAAAAAAAAAGAAATTGTAAATTGTTCTTAGGAAAATAACATAAAAGCAGAATGATATTTTACTGAGAAATGCTGTTTAAAATTTTTGGAAGTCTGATATTTTGAAATATCCTCAGACTTGAATCCTAAAGAAGATAGAAGAAATGTGTGAAATTACTAAAACATTCCACTACAGAAACTGGGAGTTCAAAAAATAAGCTAAATATAAAAGTACTAAACACTTTATTAAATACAAGGTAGAAATATTGGAAAGTGAAAAACTAGACTAAAAAGTGAATGCTTTGTCTCCAGTTCCAGGTGTTTCAATTTCCTTTGGTTTGTTCATATATTAACTTATTTGCAGAATTGATTGGAAGCACTTGTTTATGTGCTACAATACTTAAATGCTAATAATAATTAAAATGTTCAGAGGTATGTGATCTTAGGTATACACAATACCTACCTGGCTGTGCTCCAAACTTCAAAACCTCATCTGTATGGAAGTCACTGGCACATCAGAAACAATATAGATGCTAATAGGGCTGATCAAATATAGTCCAATTCATTTAATGTAGTGTCACTCAACAGGCTATATAGCTGATTTGATAGAGTTTCATTATTAGCTTATTTCACTGAGAATGTTACTGATTGATAGTGGGGGGTTTTGTTTGTTTTTTCTGGGTTTTTTTTGTGTTTTTTTTTTTAATAATAGATAACTAGCCAAAGGGAGGTACCCATCATAGACCTACAACACATTTATTTCTCTGTGTTGAGGGGTAGTTATGCCATATAATTATATAAATGCGGTTTTTGGAGGACAGTGTATTATGGTCCTACTTGAGAACGATAAACTCTTAAATTTGTAGCTTTTATCTTTTATCTTTCCAGCACTTAACCACTGGACTCTCTTGCTCTTTTGATAGTGAAAGCTCTAGTTCATGTTCAAAGAGTGTCTGGACAACTAAGTGCAAATATTAGTCCTCATGTCTAGAGGATAAGTCACAGAACTGTGGAATGGCTTGGGCTGGAAGGGACCTTAAAGGTGATTTAGTTCCAAGCCCCTTGATGGGGCAAGGACACCTTTCACTAGGCCAGGTTGTTTAAAGCCCCATCCAGCCTCCTGGCCTTGAGCACTACCGGGATAGGGCGTCCACAGTTTCTTTGGACAACCTGTTCCAGTGCCTCACCACACCCACAGTAAAGAAATTTTTCCTAATATCTAATTTGCTGTCTTTCAGTTTGAAGCCATTCCCCCTTGTTTTGTCACTACATTCCTTTGTAAATAGTCTTTCTCCATCTTTCTTATAGGCTCCTTTCTGTCTTATACACTCTTTTTGTTATAAATGTGTTCTTTAGATTTGATGCCTTGACAGATTTTATGTGCAGAATTTGATTCAGCACAAATGGAAGCAACCCCTTTTCTCTTTACTACCACTGCAGGATTGAAGAACAGCACCTCCTCCATCTGGAGGGGATGTCATGGAGTTGTTTTCCCTCTGCCCGCTTGTTTAATGCTAAGAATCACAAAATAAACTTGGTTTTAGATGTCCCCTTAGAGAGGAGAAGTGCACTGCTTTATCTTCAGCCACAGTCTCCAATCTTTTTGGCAACCTTTATGAGTGAAGTGTCAATCTGAATGTTGTGGAGATTCCCCAAATGAGGTCAATTAATACTAAATCCTTGTAGCCAGTAGTGGTACATAAAGTGGCACTACACAGAAATAGTTCTGAAGCAAACTAATGAATTATTTCAGTCAGGAAACACTTGCAAATATATATAATAAGATCTAAAAATAAACCTTTTTGGAGAATTTAACATATGATTGAGACACAAAGAAAAAATAGGAAGGGTATTTGGAAATCAATTTTCGTTAATATTTGTTACTGCAGTTTTCTCTACGGTGTACTGGCACTTATGGTGTCAGTCACATTGGTATGAATATATTTAGCTGAAGGAATTTTGTAGCAATATTGGATCATACTCTCACAGCTTTTAAACATTTTTATCTCTGGAGCTTGAGTTATATCAAATTGAGATTTATCATAAATTGGGAACCAGAAACTCCTAGGAAAATGCTAATCCAGTGATAAACAGAATGCTAAAAGAACAACCAAGCCTATGGAGGCATAGTCTTGTACAGAAAAAAAGCAGGTGTGCTAAAATGCACAAAATTGTTGCTGGTGGAGAATTGCTAACTAAATAGCTGAACCGAATCTGAGTAGCTACTGTTTATTTCTCTTTCAGCACTTATGATATAGATCGTATCTATTTGTTGAAGGAAAGTTCTATGTCATTGTGTAGCCTGGAGAGTTCTTACCTGCTCACTAGAATGGACTAGTAGTGGTTTGATGAATTTTTTACTTACAAAGACATCCTATCATAACTGTACACATCACTTAGGAAGAAAAATTATACTATATCTTTTAAAAAACACCCAAACCAACAAACCAGAGGACTATATCTACTATATCATTTCATTAGTACACCAGAAATCCAGGTCAGATTGGAATGTGACACACTGGGAGTGTGGGGAATAGCGTTGAGACTTTCCAACTAATTTGGTAAGAGGTACTGAAAAGTATGGAAAACAAGGAAAATTCTGCTATATTATTACAATGTGAAAGGTGACTTCAGCTAAATGTAAATAGACTAGAACAGTGTGCTGTAGTTTAACCGCAGCCAGCAACCAAGACAGTCACTAAGTCCCCCACCAGTAGGATCGGGGAGAGAATCAGAAGGCTAGAAGTAAGAAAATCTGTGGGTTGAGATAAAGACAGTTTAATAGGGCAAGGAAAGCTGTGTGCAAAAGCTGTGCAAATAAGTAAAGCAAAACAAGGAATTAATTCACTGCTTCCCGTGGGCAGGCAGGTGTTCAGCCATCTCCAGGAGAGCACGGCCCCATCAGGTGTTATGGGGACTTGGGGAGACAAACACCATCATTCAAAAGTCCACCCGCTTCCTTCCACTTCATTTACTGAGGATGATATCATATGGTCTGGAATATCCCTTTGGTCAGTTGGGGTCACCTGTCCTGGCTGTGTCTCCTCCCAGTCTCCCATGCAGCCCCAGCCCCCTTGCTAGCATGGCAATGTGAAAGCAGAAAAGGCCTTGGCTCTGTGTGAGCCCTGCTTAGCAACAACAAAAACATCTCTATATTATCAACCCTGTGCTCAGCACAAATCCACAACACAACCCCATACCAACCACATTTCTTGTTTAAGCCCCGGATGAAGATATGCTAACGAACAACTTCTCTAAGTGTGGTTGTGAAGTACTCAAATTTAATATTTTACATTTAATATTCCAAGCAAAAATGGAAACTACATCAAAATAAGTGTAACCCAGCAAGAGAATTACTGGGGAGACATTCTGTACAAACAAAAGGGATGTAACTAAATTGAATTTGGTGGAGAATGCTTCAGTGACCAAAACCAAAAAGGGATTCAAACAGTGCCTAGCCAAAATTCATGGGGAAACTTGCTAATCCGGTGTTATTAAACAGTCACCTGTGTGAAAAAACAAATTAAAAATTAGAATCATTTTTTTCTCAGCAGTATCAGAAGAAAATGAGAAACAGATAAAGGTTAGTTAGAAATTACTGGACCTTAATGGTGTTTGCACAGAAGTTCTACAGCTGATGATATATGCCAAAGAAAGTATATTTCTTCCTCCACAAGACAAGGTCCTCTTTCTTTACAGAACTGTTTGTATAGCAGTGTGCATGGTTAAAGGGTGCTGTCTCGGTTTGAGGGGAAAAACCAAAATGTTTTACCCACAAGCAGGGGAGGGGCCTCCTCCTCAATAATCACACCACTCTTTATCAAATTTAAGAAAAGGAATTTTAATACAAGAAGGATAACTGCTATATATATATATATATATGTAAACAGACTAGTGCAACCCACTTCCCCAACACCATAAGAGGAAAAAAAAAAACAACAACAACAAAACCCAGCAGGTTTTCCTCCGGGAGAAAAGGTTATACTTAAGTGTCCTTGTCACAGCCCGCTGGCTGCAGAGTGAGTTTCAGTCCCTCTCCAGCGAAACAGACGAGCAGTGGGCTTTCAGATGGACTCAGTCTCTTTCCCTTGTGTTCCCCGTCCAAGAAGCAGAAAAGGTACGAGCGACCAGCAGCAAATCCAAGGCAGGTAGCAGCACGGCAGGAAAAAGTAATCCGAAGTAGGCAGCGGCAAGACAGCCAGGGAAAACCCCAGCAGTAACCAGCAGGGCAGCCTGCCTCCTTGGAGCCCCCACTCCCCCGTTCCGCCGAGCCAAGACTGAGGAGAATATCCAAAAAAAAAACCAAAAGAGACAAACCTGCCCCCACCCCAGCGATCACAGTTAACTACTTCTTTTGTCAACCGCTGGCCTGGGCAGTTAAGTGGCAGGGGAGAGAATTTACATAATAATCCCAAACTACAACAGGTGCTTAGGTCAGGCCTGCCTCCTGTAGGCTTCTAGCCTATGCCTAGATTCAGCTAGGCATCTGGCAGCAAGATGCTGAGTCCTTTTTCTCCACCATCATCTCCTCACACACTCACTTAGTAAAATAGTTTCCTTGTAGAAAAACCAGCAAAAGTGAGCACTACTGATATTAGACTGGACTGAGAGTGTTGGAGCAGACCTGAGATATTCCATATCCTTTCTTACATTCAGTCAGAATAAGATTTATAGGTACATGAAGCTTCATTCCTGAAACTACGTTGCAGATTAACATTTCTCAAAATCACAGACTTTCTTATATGCCCATGATGGATTCTATTAAGCATCTTTCAACAATACCTCGATATTTTTGAGACTAAATATTTGGTTTAGCATGTCATGAAAATGACACAGTGAATGTTTATGACTGGTAATAGAGCCTTTATACTCTACTAAGACACATTTTGACCTGTAACGAAGACAAATAAAAGCTAAGATAGTAACAGGAGAGCTCTCCTTTCACCCCGACAGGAACATAATGTAGTGCTTAGTTAATTAATGCATACTCACTTTTTTTTCCTTTAAGTGCTAGTTGGTAACCACCAATGCCTTATAAAGAAAGCATACAACAGTGATTATGGAAGTCCAGAAGAGGTAAGGCTTCTGGAAGCCCAAATAAAGATGACAATGACATGAAAACACATCTCGTTAGTTCTCCAGGTGGTGGCAGAACCTTTAGAAGTAATTTTGCTTTGCAGAGCAATTCTGTCCCCTCAAGTTATATTTATTCACTGAAAAATTATTTCTCGAACCATTCCTTTCCTAAAAAACCAGAATATAATACAGAGCACTCATTATGGTAGAAGCTCTGTTATGTCCAAAATTGCTATTCATTTTCAACCATCCTATTTTTGAAGAATTGTAACAATTTAGATTAATTAAAGAAGGTAGATTATAAATGGTTTGAAATGGGGAGGGGAAAGAATAGGGAAGAAGAGGAAAATTCCTTTGTATGTTAAGGAATATATTTATCAATAAAAAGTTTGTCTTTTTATGGTAGTACATTTAATAACTTCATGGCAAAAGTAGTTAAAAGGGGGATATATAAAACAGTTTCAAGATAAAACTTGCCTCATTAAATTTGTTCAGGTGTTAAAGGTAAGAGTTTCTAAAATATGCAATGTATGTATAACATGCCAATGAAGTATTGCTGATAATAGATATTTGGAAAGTCTTTAAAAGGCATACAGGTCTGCACCAGCCCCTATTGAATTTTCATACAATTTAATATGCAGTAAGTCTCTAAAAGAAACAAGGATTTTTAAGATTATTAATAGAGATACTTCATAAATCTGTTCACATTTGGAGACTTTACTGCATTTTGAGGAAAGTAAAAAGCTTTGGCATAATTTCTAGAGTCCTTCATATATCTCTTAGCAGTACTGAATGGCACTTATTGAGTCTTGGAAATTCCCTTTTTCTAAGGGAAACCTATTATTTTTTTAGGCATAAAAATAAGTACACCATTTTCCTATTAATGCAATATTATCCATATTATTCTTCTCTGCATGGAAAGCTCATTTTCTGTTACAACAAATTTTTCAATGTTGATACATATTTCGTGCTGCATAAGTGTAAATTCCAGTTTGGGGCCAAGTAGTTCAAGGAGCAGGAGTTGAAATTTAAACATCTCCCCATTTTTGGTCTGCTATGGTGTGTGAATGTGAGCTATTTCAGGACTATTTAAGATAATTTAGTAGGAAGGTTGTGCTTGATGTTTGAGGTAATTTCAAATAACCCTGATAAAAGTAATTCATCACACTTGGCCAACAAATCTAATGCTTTAGATTTGTTTTCCCCAGGAGCTAATTTTAAAAAGAAAACTACCCAAAACAAGCAAACAAAAAAAACCCAAACTAAAAACAAAACACAAATTAAATTGCTTCCTTTCCTTCTTGTGGATTTACACTGTAACTCTTATGATTATTTTTAAAATGTTCTTCAATTATAACCTTCATTGGACTGCCAAAAGTGATTTTGACAGCTGGATAACTTTGTACTGGTATCATAAATAAATAACAGGCTATAAAAATAAGTTGTTATTTATCTTGCAAAAGATCAGGCACCACTGAAGGCTTCTATATCATGTACTGTAGAAACTTTACTTATTAATTGTAGATGTTGTACCACAGAAGAACAAGTAAAAGGGATATGGGGATACTTAGAAGGAGTACTTCCCAGGAACAAGACAGAATATAACACTCCTCCATTCTGAATAGGCACAAGCAGATTTTCATCTAAGTTAGGGAAGAGGAAATTTAATTAACAGAAATTCAAAATGAAGCAGATCTGAAGGATATTAGCTAAATCAATAAGGTGAAAAGTGATATTTAAGTATAGAAATTATTTTTCCCCATTTTTCTAACATATCCAATTGCAAAATACATTTTTCCACAGGCCATTTTCTGTATATTGATTTGAATTTAATCTATATTCTCTTTTCCAGCAATACAAAGATTGGGGTAAAAGTAAAAAATTGTTAGAACACCATTTCTGCCCTCACAGGTATTTTGTGACCATTAATTACATGCCTTTGAAACAAGTTGCAGCCTGATAGGCACATTTGAAGAGTTACCTGCACAATAGCAGTAGGCAATGCTTGTTGTCCTTCTTTTCTTGGCTGCGAAAATGCCAGAACTGGCTCAGAGAAAACCAATTAGTGTGAATAGGAACAGGAAACAAGAAAGTTTTGTTGCTATAGAAACGTTACATTTTCTTGTAGCTCCTTTTTCTGAAAAAAATCACATGAGCACTTTTTTGTTCTGAAATGAGAGAAATTCTCATCTGAGTACATCAAGAATACATCCTTGCCTTGATACTCATTTGTGCAGAAAGTTTCTAGCTACAGAAATTATAAAATTTAAACCACTTTTATTCTAATCAAAAAGCTTATATTCACTTTAACCTCATCTTTTTATGCCACCCAGGAAGGGAAGTTTTTCATATAATATGCTAAGAATTAGGTCACTTTAAAGGAGACATCAGCCGATTCAAAATCTAAAATCTTGAATCAGTTTGCAAGCCCTTTATAAAATTATGCTCAGATTCAGAACTAAAATAGCAATGGCATTTATATTCCTGCCTGGGACAGCTTTTTAGGAAAAAACCCAACATATTCAGTTACTACAAGATGATGACTTTTAGTGTATAATGGAACCATAGATACCATCACTTGTATCTGCCTTGAATAAGGGAATCTATATTGCACTGTAATAAGACTGGAAAGAGCATGTTACCTTTTACAGTATCCATTGTTTCCATAAATGGTCATTTTTCCTTATGAAAAAGCCATGCAGAAATATGACCTTTTGTTGCTTTTGCATGAGATGAAGAATGTGATAGAAACATTAATAGCATTTTTTGTCTGAAAATAAAGGGAAAATAAAGTCAGCATCTGGATGCAACTAATATAATCAAGAAAATCTATTCTCAGCATATATAAACTGGTATCCTACACTAACCTGTTGCTTAAGATCATCTTTACCAGAAAGTAAATGTCTTTTTTCCTTTTTCTTTCCCCCTTTTTTTTCCTTTTCTCCCTCCCTCTTTTTCCTCCGTCCCCCCCTCCTCCCTTTCCCTTTCCTCTTCCCCCTCTTCACCAGTTCTCCTGGCTCCAGCTTTTTTCATTCTTGCTTCCTAATTTTAAAACATATTCTCTGTTCATCTGCAAAATTAGCACAATTTGAAAAGATACTGAGCAAATCATTATTTTACTGTGCTGTCCCCCTCAGGGCCACAGGTCTGCTCTGTGAAGAAGAACAAGCTGGGAGATGAGACTGCCCTCACCCACTGTCAGTTTAGAATAATTATTTTCTAAAACACTTAATTATTCTAAACATTGCATTTTGTTGTATGGGCATTCTACCTGAAATAATGAGCTAATTTTCCTCAGGAAATGAAGACACTGGACACTTTCAGACTTTGGCAACAATGGGTTGGAATAGTGAACATGGTGCTTAGTGATGAACACAGAGTTAGACCTCTTTCTATCTACTGCCTGAACAGAGAAGTAACTATAAATCTTTCCAAAGTCAAAAGGAGAGAAAGGCAAATACTACAAAAGATGTGCTACAGTATCTTTTAGTAATAATCAGTGTGTTTGTCTTCACTATACACCTGGTAATATTTATCTATACATTTTCTTGAATGCTTTTTTTTCCACCTCTCCCTTCTGGTTAACACTTGCAGACTTCTCGGATAATTTGATCACTAAAAGACCTTTTTAGTATGACATGCATATTATTTTCAGGAAACTTATGAAGCTTTTAAAACTAGGCATTTCAATGATGCAATTTGCAAGCAAAATTAATTTAAACTTCCAGAGAAGTTTCATTCAAACATACAAAGGGAGTACCGTAATAAAATTGCATAAATCCCAGTTTTTTTTAAAAACAAAACAAAACAAAAAGCCTATCAAGACATCAAAAAAGGAAGATTTAATCAAAATTTCATTTTAAAAAAAATCTCTTAAGGAGGAAAACTTCAAAAGTGAAATTCTTAAGGGAATCATTCTTTTCAAAATTTCAGGAGCATAAATTTCTTTATATCTATTCCTCTGTAATGTAGTAATCATATTTTAAATTGCACAAAATGTTCGTGTTTTTCTTTTGTTCAAGGAGGAAAAAAGAATTGATTGCTATGTAACAAAGATTATCTCAATAATAGACACTTGTGGCTTCTATTTCTAATTTCATCAGTATACCCACACCAAACCCATAAAATCTCTTGAACATTAAACAGCTAATGTAGAACTTCAATGTTTACATACAATATTCTTCCTTGTTGGTATTTTACTTAATTATGGAGAAAAAATATATTGGAAGATGCAGGCAGACATTATAGTTTCAAACCAAAATATTAGTCCCATAAAATATTTTAGTTATGACTATGAAATAAAATTATATAAAATAATACAGTGTTTTGAAGAGGAATCTCGCTCAAGCCCATGTGTGAGACTGAGATAACTCCAGTACTTCTATCACGTGAAGATACAAATTAGCTTTGCTTTCTGCTTACCATTTTATCCAGTACTTTGTACTGCCTAATGGTCACATGAAAATAGTTTTTGTTTATTCCTGGAATTATGAAGGAGATTCTATTTAGAATGAAACTTATATGACACCTTGTTTAGTTAACAAAATTTACTATGCAGAAGTTAGATATCTCAGGGGAAAGCACATTGCCACTGCCTCAGAGTATTGCTGGAGTCAAGTATTTTGTAATGTGTCTGCTCTTGAACAGACTTTCTCCTTGGGTTTGACAAGGTCTGAAATCTTTTACACCAGGGTTGCCTGCAGCTTTATAACTGTCTCAGCCATACTCCCACATCACACTTTTGTTATCTAATTTCAAGGAGTCATATGAGACTAAGCCAAGAGGGAAGATTAATGTCTGTCAACTTCATAATCTGATTCAGTTATTTAGAAGGCATCTTTATTTTCTTGGATGAAAGTAAGTGGCATACTAGCAATCTATGTCACCAGTTCAGGACAGGCTCTATAAAGCTTGGCTGGTATTTGTAGCCTTCACTGTAAAAGCTATGCTGTTCCAGACAAAGCAGTTGTTGCACTGCCTAGTCCAGTAGCTCTCATGACTGCAGTGACTGCTGATGTAGCAAGACACTATGGATTATAGCCTAGTTTGTGGGTGGTGTCCTTGCTTAAGGACAAGAAATACTTAATTTCAAGGACTTTAACAAGATTTGCTTGATATTACATCTTTTGTAGAGACCTCAGCAATGATTTTCATTAACATATGGTGCACTGTGCCACATAAACAAGCATTACATGCTCCTTTCAAAAGCAATTCTCAGTCTGCTGCCTACCAATGTGTTCCAAGAGGAGCCCCCTAAAATATTTCTTGCTCTCAGCATAAGCAGTGCCATAGACTCAGACTCAGAAATGCCTGAGTGCAACTTCTTTGAGTTGCATTCCCTGATGTGGCCATGTCTCTACCTCTCTGAATATGAATGACTGCCTTGTTTTTCCTGACTGTTAGAGACACATGCCAGCAGTGGCAAGTGGAACCACAAAAAGTGATTGCCTGGCTAAAAGAGTGAGGGAAAGCTCAATACACAGTTTACTCAGTCCAGTAGTAGCTTTAGCCAAGTTAATTTCAACTAAATGTGTCCAAAGTGTAAAACTTCTGCTCTGCCTTCTTTTACTTTCCTGGAACAAAGGAGTTTTGGAAAGATGAGCCAAGACCCTTTTCTTCCACTCACAACACATTTTCAGAATTATTCATAGGTCTTATAGTCAAACAGTGTTCATTTATAATGTTGAAATGTAATGCAGGACATTAAACATATTTTTGATCCCAGGATGATGTTAGAATCATAGAACCAGCATCAGCTGTGTTGGAAGAGACCTCTGAGATCATCAAGTCCAACCCTTGATCCAAGCCCACTTTGATTACTAGATCATGGCACTCAGTGCCACATCCAATCTCATTTTAAAAACCTCCAGGTACGGTGAATCCACCATCTCTCTGGGCAGGCCATTCCAACACCTGACCACTCTCTCTGCAAAGAATTTCTTTCTGATATCCAACCCAAATCCCTGGCACAGCTTAAGCCTGTGCCCTCTTGTCCTACTGCTTGGTTGTCTGAGAGGAGACCAACCCCCACCAGGCTACAAGATCCCTTCAGGTAGTTGTAGAGAGTGATATGGTCTCCCTGAGCCTCCTCTTCTCCAGGCTAAACAATCTCAGGTTCCTCAGCCTTTCCTTGCAGGACTTATGCTCAAGCCCCTTCACCAGCCTTGTTACTCTTCTGTAGACCTGCTCCAGCACCTTCATATCTTTCCTGAACTGAGGGGCCCAAAACTGAACACAATACTCAAGGTTTGGCCTTACCAGCGCTGAGTACACGGGAAGGATCACTTCCCTCATCCTGCTGGCTACACTATTCTTGATACAGGCCAGGAAGCCATTGGCCTTCTTGGCCACTTGGGCACACTGCTGGCTCATGTTCAGCCTCTTGTCAATCCAAACCTCCAGGTCCCTTTCTGCCTGGCTGCTCTCCAGACACTGCGTCTCCAACCTGTAGTGCTGCATGGGGTTGTTGTGGCCAATGCAGGACCCAGCACTTGGCCTTGTTGAACTTCATCCCACTGGAATCAGCCCATCTCTCCAGCCTGTCCAGGTCCCTCTGCAGAACCCTCCTTCCTTCCAGCAGGTCGACACTCCCTCCCAACTTGGTGTTGTCTGCAAATTTACTAATGGTGGACTCAATCCCCTTCTCTAAATCATTGATATTGAAAAGAACTGGGCCCAACACTGACCCCTGGGGGATACCACTGATGACTGGCTGCCAGCGGGACACAGCCCCATTCACCAGCACTCTCTGGGCCCAGCCATCCAGTCAGCTCTTAGCCCAGCAGAGAGTGCTCCTGTCCAAGCCATGAGCTGCCAGCTTTTCCAGCAGTATGCTGTGGGAGAGGGTGTCAAAGGCTTTGGTGAGGTCCAGATAGACCACATCCACAGCCTTCCGCTCATGTTAAGATCATTTTTATTTCCAGTTTCCAGTGGCTAAGCAGGAAATCAGAAACACACTGACTACTGAAAAGAAATCATGAGGCCACCAGATTAGTACAACCAATCCAGCCCCATTTACTTGACCACTCTCTTCAGCTTGTACATGACCACCAGGACTAATAAAATAATAACATCTTGAATCTCAAATGCATGAAACTGCTTACCTTCTTTTTTATTTTGCTGAGCAGGAGGCTGGAATCTCTCTCAATCTCTTTTCTGGTCAACACATGGGCAAATTATTTGAGCTCAGACAGCAGTGGCCAAGGCTTCGGCTATAAAGAATGTGACACTGATAAAGAAACACAGTAAATCCAGGTAAGTCTTGACTGTGGGAAGCAAAACAGCAGAAATGAGACCACTGACTGCCAACAACAAAGAGGGTACCTTAGTCAAGATCCTCAGAGCTACATGGCTGTGGGTCCAACAGATTAATAGGTATTCTGGCACAGAATTTTGTATGTGTAGGTTGATGGCTAAAAACCTCAGCAAAGTAGACAGTCTCCCGTTTTGGGCAATAGTTTTGTTAGTGGAGTGTGAAATCAGGGTAATGGAGAATTTTTGAGCTTCTGAGGGGTGGCAAAGCTAAAAAATGAAATGAAACAACTGCTGTGGTTATTGTGCAAAGTAGGAAAATAAATGTAGAAATGACAGAAGTCAAATGAAGCGACATGAAATTTAGAGCATATCTTTTGTGTGCAGTATATGACTGGTTTGAATATAGTTAGCAAATTACAGAAGGCTTTTATTCTCAACAGCATAGGCAACTTTAAAACCAAGGAAGATTCTGGCTATAAAAAAAGAAAATTTCATGCATGTTTCAGGAAAACAATTAAGCAATCTGTTCTTTGAGTGTTCTATAATGGATTCATTATAATAAAGTATTTGCACTATATGATTGCATATGTGCATATTTAATAGAGTATTTGAAAGTGTTCTAAACTGCAATCAGGGATATGAAATGCCTTTAGTTTTAAATAAGACACATCATCAAGGCACCAGGAGATTTTAAAGTGTAGTATATGGGTAGGAAGCAACTTAAATGTCAGAACAAGTCTAGTCCTGAGGTTATAAAGGATTTGCAATGTAAGATGTCATCCTTGGAGGGTTTTTTTGCCTTCTGTGCATTGGGAAAGTGTTTGAGATACACTGTGATTCAGACATACACCACAGACTATGTACTCCAGAACAGGGCAGTTCCCCAGGGGCTAATTCTTGTAAATGCTGCACCGTGAATCAAGAACAACCTTAGCCAGAGTGTCTATTTGTGCTATTCCACTGCAAGGAGAGATACCAGAAAAATAGTTCTGAAATTTGGTATTCATGGCATAATGTAAGCAACTTTCAAAAGTCAACCAGGGACCTCTGGAGACATTCTTCGTGATTAATTTTGCAAGTTTCTTTTTCTGGATCAATACTATTAGGCATGGAAAATAAGAATGATTGATTTTTACACCTGCAATAAACACTGTATATATTCTGTATACCACTTATTACTATATTAACACCAAAGGTAAAGTAGAGCAGGTAGGTATGACAAGTATATAGAACACCTTTCCTGGATTTATTCCCTTGCCTAACATTTTATCCTTTCTAACATAAGATGTGAAAGAGATAAAACCATTACACGTATGATTAATAGCCCATTATTTGCTTTCCAAAGAGAGACTATTAAAAATATATATAGACCAAAGAACAATATATCTTCACCAGTGTTAGAAAATCATTCTCAGGTACTAAACACTTTGAGAGACATTTAGTAAAGAAAACCAAACAAAGAAACAAAAACACAATAGAACTTTGCTTAGTCATCAAAATTGGATGTTTTTATACCATTGAAGAAATGGTAAAAGCTAGGCAGGGTTACATAACCATGTGCTTGTGAATGGTTTTCTGGCTTCATGCCTGACCATCTCTTTAGGCTGTTTGCCTAAATCTCTCTGACTTTTTAAAGAAAACCCTTTCAAAGTAGTTTTCTCTTCCTACATGATTTACAGAGCAAAACTCAGAGTAAGAATATTAGGAAATCCAGAGTCTCAGGATCCATGATATTAGAAAAACTTAAAAGTCAAGGATGGACATTCAGATTTGCATCATGAATAATGTTTCTTGTCTTAGGGCAAATGTTTGAAAGCCCCAGAAGTCCTCTTAGATCTGAAACTAGATAAAACCAGTCTCAAATATAAAAATTCTTTGGGAAACGATGTACTATCTTCTACATAAATTTAACAGTGCTGTACATGCTAATAAAGGAAAGCCCTCAGTAACTGAAGTATTCCACATGACTGAACCTTTACTTTTTCATAGTTACTGTATTCTTTTAAGTATAAGCATGTCTTTATATATGGTCCTTTTGATTTCTATTTTTTCTTAGGCATTAGCATTTTGTTTGTAAACTCCAAACAGAAAGAGATACATGATTCACATATAGGAGTAAAACACTAGGATGTTTCAGAAGAGTTTTGATAAGATGCTTACATGTTTTGAACTGTGTGTCTAAATGTATGTCTAGTTAATCCAAACAAAAATATAAGGTTGTACTCTGCAGGTTTCTTGGTCTGAAGAGCTAAAATATCAGGTAAAAAGGTGTCTGCCTCTGGTCATCATGCTGAACAGAAGATTACTTCAGAATTTATACCATAATGATTTTCCTAAAATTTATGAGTTCTTATGGTCATCTATTTTTGGACACCGTATAAAGCAAACAGTGATTTATGCTGAAGGTCAGTAGAAACAAACTGCCCTCCTTTTTCTCAGGAAAGTCTTTTCAGGTGTTCCAAAATGCTCATGGAAAGACTGGTAAGACCAAGTGCACAATATTACTTCTGTTTCTGGCCTGTCAAAGTCCTGGTTATTCTCCTTCAACTGCTCCTTTCTCAAAAACTCATGAAAGGTGCTATGGTTAGTCATTAATTTTGTAATGAGAAATCTGAGATAAATGCTTAGCACATACGGTCCTTGTCAACATTTACATATCATAAGTACATGTGCATTCTTTTTAAATTTTTTTAAATAGTCGTCACTATCAACATTTTGTGATTAAAAAAATTATGAAAACACACTGTATTGAGTGTCTCTAGCTTGTTCCTTCTGACAGGTAAAAAACCAGCAATGGGAGTTGTGTATGAAAGCTTTTGTTACTTCATAAAATAAGTAAATAAACAAAGCTTCTTTCTCTGTGAAAGCTTTTCTTCTGTAGATTTTTTTTATAAGAAAGTCATGTTTTTCCTTCTATAGGCTGGACACAAGCAAAAGTTTGATCTGTCACAAAAGCAAATAAACATAGGATTACTTGTTCCTAAGGAGAGATTTCTCTGCCTCTTCAGCTTCTTCAAGATTAGCAACATCTTTCCTGCTCATATGCCAGATCTATGGGCAGTACTTGCAGCTCCGGGAGATGGCACTTCTCAGCCTGTAACAGTGCTTCACTTACAGTATCCTACAGATGAGAGAACATCTGGGCTTGGTCCCTAACCCTGAGGAATTGGTTTCCATAACTCTCCAAGACAGAAGTTGGTGCAGTGAAGGTTTTGGTTTGGTTTTTAACAGAATAAGAAATCTTAAAAATATGAAATTCTGTTCTTTAAATCTCTGGAGATAGTATTAGTTGAAGTACACTGCAGTTGCACATGGCACCTCAAGCACTGTTAAAATTTTAGCCCTCATGTGTTGAAGGCATTGACCTGGAGCCCATGCCATCACTAGTGGCCCCATGCCACCATTCTCCTCTGGCACGGTAGGCCTGTCACAGGGATGAGGCTGTAGCCAGAGGGCACTGGCAGATCACAGGACAGCTTTGGAGTTTGCTGCAGCCCCAGAAAGAGCCCTCACATCTGGGCTGGGACCAGAGCATGGTTCCAGGCCTTCAGCCATGGGATGGGTGGGATGGCGGGTGGATTGCCTGGCCTGATGGTTCTGCCTCATGGTGGGCTTCATACCCTGACTACTACTGCAGGACACAGTCAGCCTACACCATGCCTGGGCAAGTAAGTACCTCAGGGAGACACCCTTTTTGCTAATGGCTGATGACCTGCCATAATTATCTGTGCTCCAATTGTAGTCACAATTTTAGTAAAATCCTCAAAACCAGAAAGTTCATTAGCTACATGCATGTGTGAGGCATGAGTAGATGCTATTTCTGTTGTACTAACAAATTATGTTATATCTGCTGCACGTTTCAGAATGCACAGTGGGATCCTGAAATCACCCAGCATTCAGAATTTGCTTTCCCATTCTAAATTCTTCATGTCAGCATCAGGGCTTTTAGTGATCTCATCCTGCAGCAGAGGAGCAATTCCAGAGCTGAAAAATTCCTGTACATTAAAATTAAAGTATACTAGCATGATAGGAAAAATATTGCCATTGCATCATGCTTTGCTTTTTATTCAAAAAGCTTTTTAGATGGATCATTTCCAGAGTCTTTAAGGAAGTGTATTTTTGGGATATGTGTTGAAGACTTGTTTCAAGTTGTGAATCTGGTCTGAATGATATACTTTATAGAGAGGTATTATAGAAGACATAACAAATAGTTGAAAGATTAACTTTCAGGAGTCAAGCTTCATATCTTGCAGGCATCAAAGAGGAGTCATGGACTGGCTGAGGACATGATGAATTTGTCTATCAGTGTTCCACATTTCAAAACTCCTTGTTGCCTGGGGACCTTAAGCAGTGAAAAATGGAGTGTTCATAAACCTATAGCATCACATTCTGCCCCAGTCTGAGGTTGTGCACTGAAGTTTACTTCAATAGTTCACCTGAAATTTTTCCACTGTTTTCACCAACGATCTTATCATAATTACTCTAACAGCCATGGCTCATTATTAGGAAACTCTTTTATGTTCTAATTCACCAGAAAAAAAAAAAAAGGTGTATATTTATGGGGAGATACTGAGTTTAAATAGTCACCAAGAAAAGCAGTACACAGAGGTAAGAGAATACTGATTCTTCTTTTAACTTAGTTCCTCCAATGCTTTTCATATTTCTGATTTAAAGCTGTTAGTTGATTTCATTGCGTGAGAAGAAAAGAAAAAAAAAAGAAGAAATACAGTTCTGTAAAACAAACAAGCAAAATATCTAAAGTAGAGAACAGAAAAAGTTTCAAACTTTCTATAGCTCATTATAGACTTTACTGGGTTGATCTTACTTGGAAGTCATTTAAATACTATGATCATTGATGGTAACAATGAAATTCAATGTAGCAGGTAAATATTTTAGATGTTTCCCACTCCAGTTGATTTTGGATTAAATGTTTTGTTTCAAGTCTCAGTTTTCTTTTAAAAAGGGACAAAGAAGAGACAATCCAATTTTTTTAATCCCAATTTAAGAATTCATCTTAAAATAGTAATAATATTTCTCAGGAAATCAAAATAAGTTATTTGGGTTTATAATTTCTAGTATAACTTCAAAAAAGTTGCATTTTATTTTGCAACAAAATCTATCTTTGTATTCAAACGGAACATTTTTTTAAGATAGATTGTTAAATGCACTGCTCACGGTGAAAGCAAAATTAAGCTCCTGGCTCTGGCTGCTGGACTGAGATCTGTAGGAGTTAACTCTGCTGGTGATATTGAGATATTGAGATCTGCAGGCAGCAGATGCTTATGTGCCTTTACAATCCATGTCTACCAAAAAATCTCACAGAAAATTTGAGGAAGGTCTGGCACACTGGAGATAGTGACAGACTCAATATTAGCCATATGCCACCTGCTAAAGCCACTGTTAAACAAACCACAGGATTTTACAGCTCTATCAGATGTTGCGTACTCGCAATCAGACCTTGTTTCATTCCAAATCGTATCATTTCCCTTACAACAACTTTTAAACCACCAGTCATGCTAAGCTCTAAAAATAATGAATGTATTGAAAAATATTAAGGAAATTAACAAGAATTTTTTGTAAGACACTCTCTTTGCAACCACCCCTGTGTGGGAACATAGTGTTTGCTGTACTAGGTTATTTTTCCCATAAAAGCTCAAATACTGTACACCTACTCTTTCACATTTACAATTTTAACATCTGTCTTCTTAAAGGTTCTGCAAGGGTATGTTGCCATTTTCATATGTTGATACATCTGATGTGATTCTGAGCCAAAAATGTATTCTGTGAAATATGCTAACTTCTTCGTTTACAAAGTCTGTAGAAGAAAGATACCTCACTGTAATGAAAACATTTTTGAGAATTGCAGAATGTATCATGCAAATCTGTGATGTCTTGCATGGTGTAAAAAAGAAAAAAAAAGAAAAAAATTGGCAGAGTTTTCATCTAGTCTGCAATCCTGGAATAAGTAGTTACAGGAAAAAAAAAGTATCTTTAGCTGTGATCTTGGAAACCCACATCTCAGATACTGAATCATTGAAAATGTTGCTAAAAATGCTCTTCAACAATTGATACATATTCGTAGGTATAAGTGTGAGTCTTTATTTTGAAAATGCCACAGGAAAAGTATTAAGTCAAGGAAATAAATACTACTCATATAAAGACAAAAATCTCTCATGACACACAGTTTCAGATGATCCAACAGCCCAATTTTCTTCAGAGGTAGAAAAGATTTTAATTTGAGAACTGCCGCAGAGGCCCATTGAAAAAGCAGGAGAAAATGTCAACATTTAGAATCACTGTGGGAGTCTGGGAGTGGAAACTTGTTTTTGCTTCAAATGGCTAATAGTTTCTAATATCTGAACATGTTGAGCACTCAAAAGCTGAATTTGGACCTGTGTCTTTGATCAGTCTCTATTTTACTGTCCTGTAATATTAAGAATTGTGTTTCATAAAAAGGAAACAAAACAAAAACAGAGGCAAAATGCTCAATTGCAGCTGAAGCTCAGAATGTATCTGATTTACATGAAGGAAGGCAGGTTGCAGTGCCATGACCAGTTTAGCATTAGTGGAGAATTCATAAGGTCTTTTGAAAGAACTAAGTGACATATAGCTGTTCAATTTAAATTTAAAGTGTCAGCCACTTCTGATTTACCTTGGCTAAAAGAATAAACAAAACACTTTGTGATGCAACCCCTGTAATTCTTTCCTTAAGAGTCATCAAACTCAGGTGTAGCACATGCTAAGTACTCTCATTTCTCTTCATTTCCCTTAGTTTTCTGTGTTTAACCTCACTTTCTATTACCGAGGTGCTAAAGATTGTTGGAATATATTTTCCAGGAATTTTTTGCCCTGGAGTAACTCATTCAGATTCAGGCTCAGATTCATTTCAGTAGAAAAAGATTGAGGCTTACATATTTGTAGTTTTAGCTTCAGCATGGAAACCAACCTGTTTGTTTTATAGATATGGTCCAAACTCACAGAATTTTTTAGCTGTGGCAGACAGAAAATTGGAATGGATGAAAACTGGAGGGAAAAAAGTGCTTATTTATCTCTGGATTTATTCTCACTTTTGATACTCTCTCAGCTTACTACACAAACATTTTAGGAAGTTACTGCCTTTGCAAGGTTCATTTGTTTTTATTCTGTACAAATCTTTTTGTCAACAAAAATTATTGCAATTCTGTTAGAGAAGTTTATTTTAAAAAGGCAGATGTAGAAAAATAATTATTATAAGTAGTGACTTTATTTCTGAAACATATATTCATGACTTAACATCTCCATCCCCAGTTGCACAGTTCAACAAAATGATAATCAAGAAGAGAGACTGTCTCCCTGTAAATCTATCATAGCACTTAGACCCAGGAAGCACAATGTTGTCAGAAATATGTGTAGATATTTTCTGAAAATATTTAGGCTAGGAAGAAGATACTATAATAATATTCCCAGGCATCAATGCAACCAGGTACAAAGCAGACTTTCAGCAGAGTAGTTAGGGGTAAAATTTCACTGTGTTTTGAAAAGTTTTACACAGTGCATTACCTGACATAATAAGGTACTGTTCCTTAGACAGAAAGATCCTGCTAATCCCATTTTTCTAAATGCACTTGTATTTCTCTGATTATGCTAAACAGCGACTACAAAGAGCACATTTTGCCTTTTGAGTATTGAAGTAGATGCTGCTGTAGAGCTTATCACATTCACTTCAGAACATACAAAGTGATATAAGACAGAATGGCACATCCTCTATCTATCTCATTTGGAAAAAGCAGTGAGTTCTTCTGTCATTAAAAAAAAACGTTGAGACCCATTTTCTAAGGTTTGCTCCTCTGCAAGACAACCAGATAGGTGCTGACACCAGCTCTCATGTTTTACTCTAATGAAGATGTTCAACTCTTCAAGCATGGTTATTGCTTCCATTATAACTCTTCACCTTATGCCTACTGTGCAGAATGACTGATTCAGGAAATGGAACTACTGCATGAGCAGGAAAATTTTTCACTTGCTACCTTCACATCTGGTCATTCTCTATAATACGTACACAAAAGACTGTAGAGTTAAGATTACAACTGATCTTCAGGGTTTAGTACTGATCTGGGTTGGTATGTTATTATGAACACTCAGTCCAATACGCAGAAAATTATTTCTGACCTCATTTCAGAAAGCTGAGATCCTGCAGATTAGTTCTTGTCTTAGGGGCTGTAACAAGCCACTACAGTTCCTTCAGAGAACAGAGAAATCCTTGGTTAGCACAGTAGCATCATAAATTATTTTTCTTCCTTTTCCTTTCCTTTATTCTCTCACATGTTCACAACATCACACTGTTGTTATAATGCATTCCCTGTTTCCCAAATATGGCATCCAGAGCCGTTGTTTCTGTAACCACAAGCAAGTCTTCCTTTCTGGATTTCCTCATGGAACTAAATAGGATACATTGGGGAAAATAACACTAAAAATTATTTTTCTGCTCAAGACACTTTTTATATGGTGTCTTTAAAATAGAAGTGCCAAACAATTGTTTGAATCAGGCTTTATAACATCCAGACACTGAATATTCTTTTGCCTATGATGAATCTATTCACCTTGCTTCTGCAGGGGGTGAAATGTTATATAATATTAAATATTGGATGCTATATTTCCTTACATTAGTCTAAATTATATAATAAGTAAAACCATAAAATATTATTATTAAAATGTCTCTCTGGGGTAAGGTTTCAGTACTCTCTCCTTGATTTATGTCTATCTTAGCTATTTATGGTTTCATTCTGAGTTTTTCACTCTTTTAGAAGCTGACAATGAAATTAATACCATTTTTTTTTTACTTTCAGTTGAAACTCTGACAATATAAAAACTCTTTGAATCAATTGTGGGTTTTCTACTTTTTCTTCCATTTGCAATTACAGCAGTGATAGATTTGGGTTTTTTCAGGCAAAGGCATTGTGAGTGGACATTTATCACAGCTTCAAGAAAAGCTCTGAGTGATACAATAGAACTGTATTACCTTTGAAACATCTCTTCATTTGGCAACCAACTCCCTTTTTATCTTCTTGATCTTTATAAAGTTTTGTTGAGTTTAAGAAGATAATATTGCATCAGTTTGTTAAAAAGGTACAACTGATAGGTGTAGCTTTTATAAACTCGTATTTTTCATGGAAACCTTTATATTTTGAATTTCAGGATCAGGAACTGAAAAGTATGAGGTAAAAATAATATTCATAACACATAGGTTTGGAGTGGTTTTTGTTGGGGTTTTTTGTTGTTTGTTTTAGTTAGGGATTTTCGTGGTACTAGGCAACTTTTTGACTGACTAGGGGATTGCTAACTTACAGGGCTGTCTGTATTTCTGTCTTGTAAATTGATTCTGGTTCAATCTAATAAAAAGCATGTTCATATGTATTATTTCTTTTGAAGGAAGAAGACTAATTAATTAAATTCTAAGCCATAGCCGCCAAAATAGCCCTTAACAGCTTAGTGATTTAAGAGTTAAGAATGGGTGGTTGAGTCTGACTATTCAATGTGTTTGCTGCGGCTGTCATAACACATCCCACTGGTGACAGATACATCGCACAAGTGCTCTGAATTCTGTGCTTGTTGGCAGACTGCTTCAGCTGCTTCAGATAGATGCATCATCTACAGAGCATCCTGGCTGTTCACTTTCACTTCACATGTAGGCTTTCACAAAATTTGCAGTAAAAGCATGTTGATGGATACTTGTTTTCAAAGACAATGAATTTTTACTGACCCCAAAGTACTTTATTCAGTAAAAGAAATTCTTTGTGTTAAAGATAAGAAGAAGCACAAAAGGTTCAGTTTGCATATTGTACTGATTAATCCTCGCAACAGCATTTTAAATCTTTTAGCCAAAACCATGAGTTGACGAAGAGGACAGATTTGTTTCTGTCATCATTGTGCTGATATGATAATAGTCTTAGTTTTAAAATTACTGTACTACTTTTTAAACCTATTTATGCTCTTTATTTTAGACATAAAATATAATTTTATTTCTCAGTACTATTACCCCCAAAAACCAGCAAACAACTATAGTGCTTAAAGGAAAAAAATAATTTGCCAGTCTTACAGATTGCATGTACTTCATAATTGAGGGGGAAAAAAAGGATTTGCAAGAACCAGAAGGAGAGCTTAAAGGATGACTTCTCTACAGTTTAAAAAAAGTAATTATTTGTATTTCAAATTTTATTTTTAAGAGTCTTAGAAAGAAGACAAACAGTCCTAGAAAAGTTACCTAGGAAATTGCTATTGACCTTCAGGCAGAGTTTTGTTTTGAGGTTTAAAGATAAGAAAAAGTTGGAAGTCCTTGCTAGTGCATGAATCCAAAGGCACAAGAGACTTTTATATGTTATGAACTCACAGAACTGATGACAACAAGCTCACTTTTACAGGTTTCTACCATCATTACAGCACTCTTCTGCTAATAAATGAATGGTATTGGTATTCAGAAATGTTTTCTGAATTCTGGAGCAGAACAGTGAAGATCCTTGAAGCTAATCCTAGCCATAAGAGAAACAAAAAAATCTTAGGTTATAAGGTATGCTGAGATTCTTCTTACTATGGAGGTGGACCTCACAAGAGTATTTCTAAAAACATGTTATTGGAAAATGAAAGTTCCAGCCATTATGTAAAAACTGAAAATGTACTTTGACTTGATTTTAAACTGCTTGGGTGCAGCAAGGACTACAGTATCCTTTCTCCCTTGTTTTTTCATGCACACACAGACATAAATGAATATCTAAAGAAACTTAGGTGCTGTTCAAAATAAGCACTGGGAACTGCAATTGGGCAGAGATAATAAAATAGCTTTTTCTGCCACAAGGGCATATTTCTGGCTCATGTTCACTTGATACATCAACCTTTGGATTAAATGCTTATTCATTCTGCATAAAATATAGAAGGGACAAAGACAGTTCAGCTGACTGAGCAGAGCTGTAAGCAGTTTCTCTGTGAAGTAGCATTGGAAAAAAGAAAAAGGTTTGCATGGGCATTTTAGAAAGCTTATGCAGCAATGCTAAAATATAGTTTGCCAGGTGATATTTGAAACTAGGAAAACTTTTAGAGGATGCTGCTAACAAGTTAACAACATGTCTTTTCCTGCTCACCAAAAGATTACACAGTGGTCCATGAAATCTGTCATAAAGCCAATGTTTCTATTTCTAACCTCTCCCAAACATTGTTCCCATGTACAATATGATCCATTATGCCATCTGTATAGGTCTAGATTTCGCAAACAGCATCAAGCTTAGAAGTTAGCTTTAAATAGCAAGGGAAGTGTCTGAGTTTGAGTAGGTAGCTGACTTCCTTCACATGTCTGATACATGCCAGTATGCCACCAAAAGCCAAAAGGTAAATTGGATTATAAAATGAAAAACTGGAAAGTTACAAGAGTCCAGATTTAATTTAAAAACTTCTATCACTATGAGCTTGCTTTATTTTGTTTACTACAGGACATCATAAGCATGTCTTTGATGTTGTCATTGTACCTTGTAGGTGCTGTTTTATCCCACTGAAGGTCTGAGTTCCAGCTGCTACAGCAGTAACCGGCTTTGTGATCACCTTATTGATATTCTGACACAGGGTAGAATTTTGCTGAAGATCATGAACAACAAAAGGAATATGACAAATTTTAATCTCAGGATATGCTGATGAGAAAAGGTGTTTGTGTACCCCAAAGGCACTCCCAGTCATTAAAGCCGTTTAACGGCTCCACAGAGCCGTTAAAGATTTTCCGTGGAACACAGGAATCTTTCTCAAATGAAAGTAGCAGGCAAATGACATCGAGGGATTGTAGGCCAGGCTCCTGATATGTTTTGGAATAATATGTAGTGGAATGATAAATGACAGTTGTTACAAAATAAATATCAATGTTAGAGAGTGTGATTTCAGACCTGGAGGCCTGGATTAAAACTGTTTGGTTAGATAAGAAATCAGCTGTTTGATTTTTTGGCAGACATTGCAGAAGTATCCCCCAAAACATGAACTAATACTTCATTAACCTTCATGCTTGTTCACATCTCTACTATTCAATGTTAATGAGTTAAGGTTAATCTGAATGTCTTTGTTTTAGACTGATTGAACGGCAGTATTCCCGACTAGAATACATTTCATAGGAATGTGTGTATTACTGTAAACACACAGAGGAAAAGCTTAGAATTTTGACACTCAAGGTAAAAATGTGGATTATTAGCCCTACTAATAGCCAATGAACTAGCCATGAATTTGAAACTAGAAAACATCTAAAGAGGAGCAGTAATAGTTATTTCTTTTTATTGGGAAATTACCATTTCTGGGGAGAGAAGTCTTTACCCAATAAAGAAATGACAAATAAAAGAAATTACACCCATTTTCTGTCTATTATCATGGCCCCAGTTACACACTGCTCCTACCTCATGTTCCTTATCTGTGTGTCTGGACAAGCACATACTTTGTGTGGTTCACAGCTATGAAAATATTGACTTGGTAGTCAGTTTAAACATGCAGAATAAAATATAAGACTGCTTCAGAATGTTTTTTGTATTTCTTTGCCTAATGACAGATTTTACAATTTATGAGCATGCATTCTGCTTTCCTGCAAGTTAACCTAGTAAAAGGGCAGATTCTCTCAGTTGTTCACTTGTGCTCTCTTTTTTTTTAAACTTTTCATTTTCTGAAAGTCAAGAATGAAATTCCCAGTATTTTGAGATCACTTCAATTACAGCTTATCAGTGAGGCCTGTGAATGCTGAGAGGCTTTAAAGAGGCCTCTTTAGCTAGTAGCCACCCTTTTTATTTGAGTTTGGAAGATCAGCCAGCAATTTCATTCAGGACAGTCTAAGGAAGAACATCAGAAATGAATCTCTGTAACATCAAGTTAAAGTATACACTGAAACTTTAGTTTGTTTTCATATATTTTAATAGAATCATAGAGTCATAGAATCGATTGGGTTGGAAAAGACCTCCGAGATCATCGAGTCCAACCCTTGGTCCAACTCTAGTCCATTTACTAGATCGTGGCACTCAGCGCCACGTCCAATCTGTGTTTAAAAATCTCTAGGGATGGTGAATCCACCACCTCTCTGGGCAGCCCATTCCAATGCCTGATTACTCTCTCTGTAAAGAATTTTTTTCTGATCTCCAACTTAAATTTCCCCTGGCAGAGCTTAAGCCCGTGCCCGCTTGTCCTATTGCTGAGTGCCTGGGAGAAGAGACCAACCCCCACCTGGCTAGAACTTCCCTTCAGGTAGTTCTAGACAGTGATGAGGTCACCTCTGAGCCTCCTCTTCTCCAGGCTAAACAGCCCCAGCTCCCTCAGCCTCTCCCCATAGGGCTTGTGCTCCAGTCAATAATCAAGTCTATTGCTGCTATTTTCCTTGCTGTTGAAAATTTGAACTTGAAGAAAGAGATATCACATGCCATTTAAAAGAAACATAGGTAAACATGCTTTTAGGTAAGGGAACTTTTGGCTCTGTTATTTAAAAGCTATTAGGATATTTCAGTAGTTGAATTTTCAGTTTCTTCTTTTTGACAATATCACATACTTAACTGATTTAAGAGGTTAGTCTGAAGTATTTGGCTGGTGCTATTTTACGTATCAGTTAAGATGAAGACTTAGAGATTTCAATAGTCAAGCATTTAGAAAAACAAGCTACGAATCAAGACTCAAGTGTTTCTTGAGTGCAACTTTTGTGTGATGATTATGTGTTATATTAACTGTTCAGAAAATGCAGCAGTACAGTTTAATAATGCATTAAAATACAAACAACACTTGGTACAAGTACATTTTATAAATTGATTTTCCTACCCTAATAAAATTTTTGGAAACAAGTAGAGCAGTGGGAGTGTGATAAAATACTGACAGTACAGTTAAAATTGTTCCTGTGGAGGCAGGTAAAATTTCATTGTATTGAAGCACAAAGCTGGGGCTAGGGCAAATGAATATCAAGAAACAGGTTTTTTTTCAAAAGGTATTCTCCAAAGAACTAGTTACTGTGGGGGTTTTGCTTCTTTTGTCCTGCTTGGTTTAAAAAAAAAATATTTACTTTCATCATGATACCTTTAATATCCAACTCATTTGCTTCTCCCCAATTTGACTATATGTATAGTATGGAAGTCACAAAACTTTTTTTGTGACCGGACCTGCCTATCCCATATCGGCCTTTTTAGCCACCAGCACGCTTGCAGCAAGCGTGGGTAGTGCCCTTCTCAAATCTTCGTTCGCGAAGCCTAGCCATGATGATGATGATGATGATGATGATGATGATGATGATGATGATGATAGTATGGAAGACAGCAGCAAAGGCCTCAGTATTGTCATGGTAAGCAATATGTATGCTGTGTTCCCCTTATCCAAAAAATCACTTGTCACTGGGAACAGGCAACATTTGACCCTGGTAAATTCATACTGACTGGTCTGAACTTTGTACTGCATGTGCTTAGAAATTACTTCCAAAATTTGCCCTGTAAATATCCAGGGGACTAAGTGGAGGCTGATCCACTTGTAGATCCAGAAATCCTCTTTCTTGCCCTTCTCCAGGATAGGTATAATGTTTTTCCTGACCCAATTACCATGATGTTTCAAAAATGACCGAGAAAGATGTGACAATAACATTGATCAGCTTTCTTAACACATTCAAATGCATCCTGTTTGGTCCCATGAACTCAAGTATTTTGCATTACCTCTCATATTTTCTGTCCTGGTAGGATACAGCATTCCTGCTGCATAGTAAATGTGCTCTGGAGATCCTGATTTTCACAAGGCTATAGTAGATTTTTAGCTCTAAAGATGTGATGGCATCTGATTAGCTTTTCAGTTTTTAGAAGTGTATGGTAATTTTGTATTAGATACATGTAGAATGATGCCATTAGGGTCATGATACCATTTAGACCAGTAGATGTTGGCATTTAATGTGATTGGTATTGTGATTGAACTTGAAATGGAATTTATCAATTAAGGGTTTGTCATGCTTGCCTTCTACTTCTTTTGCCAAGTAATGACCTGGCAGTAGTTCTAAATGCAGTGACAGTATGAAGCATTGCAGCAGCACAGGCTATGACATGGAAATTGATTTTCAATTCTTTATCTTTTCATCATTATTTATGAAAACTGCTATCACTCAGTTTCAAGTAGATTCTTATTTTCTATGAATATTTAAAGATATATATATTAATTCATTTCACATTTTGGTTACATAATTATATACAGATACAGAGTGGTGTTAGAATTAACACTTCTCTCAACAGTTACGTAGCAATGGCCATATGAAGTTATAAGCCATGACTGCATTTAGAAATATATAGAATATGATAGTGAGAAAAAAAAAACAACAAAAAACAAACCTTATGGAAAACTGTTTTTATGAAATTGCCATTGAAGTAGCATAAAGTAAGACTGAACCTTGGGTACAGTGGACTAGAGGTAACTGAGATGTAGAGCAAACCAGCTAGTGAAACAGAACAGCCATGCCAAAGCATGTGCAGAAAGATGAGTCATCAGGAGATTAGTTTGATATAAACTTCATTGTTAACTACTTGTTTTGATACATTTTCACTTTATAATTCTTAGGATTTTAGAAGTTTAAATATTTGATTTTGCCATTCTGGAAAGCATTAAGTACCATCACAAAATGCTCTTGTTTTTACAATATCTTTATAAATGTATCTAAATGTTTTCTTAGGGCTTATGCAATAATATTTACAGTGTAACTATGTAAACTACAGGAAATTCCTGAGAAAAGCTCTAACAAAGTATTAAGTATGCCATAAACTAGGCTTTTTACATGATTATGAGAAGGTGCAGAGTTGAAGAATGCAGAGTTCTGATCCTTCTTTAAAAAAAGGTTTAGAAACACTCTAAATTACATTTTACTTAATATTATTAGAGATTTTGTCCTCATGCCAGATACTACTTTCACAGTAATGTGCATTTCTTTTATCTACTTTGATACCAAATCTGCAGAATGCATACATGAATTATTTATTCAGGGAAAAATTCTGATTTTTTTTTTGTAGGATGTTTCAGGATGTCAGAGAAGGACTTAAGGAACTGATACACAGCAATTGTGATTTTTATTGTAATGAGCCAGGATATGTAGAGATAGAGCAAATAAATACTGCAAGTAGTGCAATGACAGAGGGCATATTGCAAATGGGAAATATGATATTCAACTGGCCTGAATAATTTGAGTGCACAGTGAATGATAGTAACATCTCATCTCTTGATAGTAATGATGCAATAATTCAGCATTGACTGTACTGTGCTTACTGATGACATTTCAAATAAGATACTATGTGGCATTTAGTATCTACTGACAGGGATTTTCCATCAAGGAATCAAGACAAGCAGAGAAAATCTATATAAATCTTGCACTGATATAATGAAACTATTTAGCACAAGAGTTCAATAGATTTTTCTATTAAAAGGCATTTATATTCTATTTCCCCCCCTGTATCTATATTTTAAATGTCCACATATGATGTTTCCAAAATAAACCATGAGTTTAAATATCTGAAACACTACTTGAAGTATGCATGAATTTTCTATATACAGCCCTGTGGAATCATCATGGAGACTGGGAAAGAGAAGAATATATAGAATAATTTCAGTGCAATTGTGGTTGACAGCATCACCTCTTCAGACATTATAGATACCTACCTGGATTCCTGTCATATGTAGGTAAAGGTGTTTAGTATTAATGTACCACAATTGCCAGCCAATGAAATATGAAGTAATTAAAAATGTGAAGAAAATATTACAATATTTTAGATCTCAGACACCACACCACACCACACATTGTTAAAGTACACATATGCAGGAAAGGAGCCTAGGTGTTAGTTGCTATGTTAGTGCCAACTGAGGCAGTGAGTGGTCAGTGTTAAATCTCTCTGAATAGCAAATTTTCTGAAGGCTCTGGTTTTTGAAAGGTGTCTGTCATGTTATCACAGGTAGGATTTACTTGTCAACAACATCAAGACTGTTATTGACAAGTTAGTGGCCAGTGTTGTTGCTGATTTGTTCTGATTTGTCAAATAATATAGAAGCCTAGAGTGTTGAAATACATGTTTTCACACATGTAAAATCTCTTCTATCTGTATCATGTTCTCCTTCAGGCAAATGATTTATCTTGTCTCTTTCGTTTAAAATGAGTTAAAAGAATAGCTCAGTTATTAATTATTAAAACCATCATTGAGTCCAGACTGGGGTATCAGCAAGGTCTGTGCAAAATACATAAGTGGCCTGAGGGTGGGAGTCAAGATCGAATGAAGGGGACAATGAAAGAAGGGAAATTGAAAAGAATTTGAACCAGAAATCAAACTAGAATCTGCACTTTCATTCATATAAATGCATCTACCTTATAGTATATGGATGTCTCTGACCTAATTAACTAAAACTATTTCTTAACCTTCCAGCTTTAAAAAATGTGTAAAAATATTGTGGAAACATAGAATTTGGAGTTATTCTTCCTGTTAGAGGATTCTTTGTCAGGGAGGATAAGTGGTTTTATTGAAAGACTTTAGTCTACAGAGTTCTTGCCATAAAGTTCTTATCTTCCATCCACACTTACTTAGAAGTAAGGATCTATATGATAATAAATCTATATCTAAATTTCTTAGACTTTAACTTTCCTGCTTGAATCACTTGATATAGGTGTTGGTTCTTTAGAGTGGTACTTTTTGTTTTTTTTTTTAAGTGTGAGAAGGAATAAAAACATAGAACGACAGAAAAATAATGTTATGTATGTTATCTATTTTTCCTTTTTTCTTGCTCGTTTGTTTGCATTTAGCTTTTCTTTAGTTTCTTCTACTTTTTCAAACATATGCAGCTTTACCAAATTGAGAATGTGGAAAGCAGAAAGGAGCAGAAGGGAAGAGCTGATATATACTGGGCTTTTATTAAGAAAAAGAAAAATCCTGTTGGCAGGTTAGTTTAGTCCTGAAGCACAACTTTCTCAGACATAATGTTTTTATCAGTCCATTACTTCCTCTATTTTTTTTTTGTGCGTGCTTGTGCCTGAGGCTTATCTCATTTTTATGTCATCCTTGATAGAACTGTCAGCACTGATCGAGTTTCCTAAACACGTGTGAAAATTGACTCCTCAGCTCCATCACTAATGCTGTTCAATATTTCTGTCTTTTCTCTTTGCTCAGTTACAAGTGCTCTGCCTTCATGGCAATTTTGCAGATCTAAGCTGAGCACCCTAAACTTGTAGGATAGTAGGGAGAATCAAGGTCCATCCAAGCTTATTAGGCAGTTGTGAGAAGCCATCTGCATAAGCTGTGGAGTTTCTATCATCCAATGTCACGCCCTCCAGCTCATCTCTCCTTGTGTCCAGCGATGTATGAACATGATGGAAAGTGACACTGGTTCTGTGTCCCTTTGTGTTCCACCAAATCCCAACTTCAACCAGCTGCCTTATTTTCCAGCAATGTTGTGCTGTGGAAGGATTCTTCCCGTGTAGCTTTTATAATTGCAACTGGAGTAAATTTTCAGCCTCCCTCCCACGTGTCAGCTCACCCTGCTCTATAAGATGCATTAAGTATTTTCCCCTTCTCTATTCATGTTCTCAGCCTGTTCCATTACCATTGAATCCAAACACCTAAACCACTTAATACCATAATACCTTCAAATGGAGTCTTTCTAAGGGCTTTTCTGTTAATGCTTATGTTGCAACAGGGATTCTCACAGTGGAAAATAACTGTGACGTGCATGGGAAGTGGGGGAGAAGGTATCAGACCCTGCGAGAAGCGACAGCTGAAAGGCACTTGGAGCTTCTTGGACGCACGTAATATGGCAAAAACATTTCTCTTTAAGCTGCATAAGAGAATTCTTACAAGCAAAGCAGCATGAATCTTTCAAGTGCAAAATTATTTTGTGGAAAGAAAATGAGCAGTGTAGTAACAGATTCTTTTGCTAAGGGCTACAAAGTACAACTGCATTATATGCTATATCTATATTTGGTATTAAAAAGAAATCAAAGATCCCCCTTAAAGCATTTTTTCTGACAAGATTTTCATTAAGACTCAGTTCTTGTTATTAAGCACATTATAACATAATTAAAATTAAATAAGTCTTGTGGGAAAGTAATAATATGACAAAGAACCACCCTTGATTAAATTTAATTTTTTTTTCTTTGAATGAGTTTGTTCAAAAGACATTCAGCCTGAGAAACAATATTATAAGTTAAGCATGTTTTCATTATCTTTTTTTAAAATTTATATACTCAGAGGTACCACTTTGATATAGTAGTTTGAAAAAAATCTTTAAATTATTAAGGAAATCATTTGCCCAAAGCTTGTATGCCTTCATATAACCACAGTGTGTTGCCATGCAATATTGAGGGAATAGATTATAGCAATTGGTCTTTGGCTTGCTAACATTGCCTTCTTTTATAGTTCTATTGACTTTTTTAAAAAACAGACATTAAGATTTAATTACTATTGTTAAAGTGTCTTTAAATATCCCATACTGTTAGAATACTAGGTACACTGGACTTCAAAGATTTTTCTTAGCACACACAGGTCTAAAATGTTAGACTTGAGGAGGCAAGGAGAAAATCAACTGAGTATAGACTACATTAGGGTGAGGGGCATCTACCTAAGACCATGGGCTTGAGACTACATGTGGAATGACACATGCATTTTTATTACAGTTCCTGCTGTCTTAAATGCCATGTTATCTCAGGATAGCTGGAAGTTACTGGGGCTGTCTGCAATGGGCAGAGTTGTTATAAACAGATCTGAGAGTTGCTTTGGAATCTAATAACTAAGAAGGTTGGTAGATATGCCTTCTCCCATGGCACAGGGAAGAATGCTGACAGTGCAGTCTGGTGCATGATTGGTGGTAGCACTAAATGCCATCATACTGAGTCTCTAGAATATCAAGCTCTTTGGAGAGGCTCTACCTTATGAGTGAAAACCTGATGGTTCTTTTAGGAAGGCTCACCTGCCTCCTTAAAGTATTAGTCATGATGGGTTTTTTGTGAAAATTATTTCATTGGTGATTTCTTGAAAGCCATTTTGTCAGTCTAAATAGCTTCTGCATAATTGCAATACACAACAAATAAAGAAATAAAATTTTGAATGTCATAATTTTTTTAGATCTAATAAGAAGTTATCAGGTTTTCTTTCCTTCATCTCCAAATTCTTGGAAGCATTCTCCTATCAAAGGAAAAAACCCACAACAGAGCTTAAAAAGACCATGCCTTACTATCTTTATGAGCAGGTGAATAAAAACCTAGTTTATCAGTAACATGTTGGTTTATTTTTTTCTGTTATATATTATTTCTTTATCTCCTTATTCTAGACTTGTTTGGTGCTTTTCTAGGAAAAAATGCGGAAAGATAGAAGTAAACCTTTTTCTGAAAATCACAGAATATTCTGAGTTGGAAGGACCAACAAGGATCATCAAGTCCAAGTCCTGACCCTGCACAGACCATCCCCAAGAGTCACACCATGTGGCTGAGAGTGTTGTCCAAATGCTTCTTAAACTCTCTCAGGCTTGGTGCTGTGACCACTTCCCTGGGGAACTGGTCCCAGTGCCCAACAACCCTCCGGATGAAGAACCTTTTTCTAACATCCAGCCTAAGCCTTCCTGACACAATTTTAGGCCATTCCCTCAGGTTAGCAGATAGCCCAGCGTTTACTTCTTCTCTTCCCCTAATGAGGAAGCTGTAGATTGCAATAAGGTCTCCCCTCAGTCTCCTCCAGGCTGAACAGACCAACTGACCTCAGTTGCTCCTCATAAGCTTCCCCTCAAGGCCCTTCTTTTTGTTCACATATGAAGAACTGAGTGCAAAGTACTTTGTATGCTTTCAACATAGCTTTTATTCATCATTCTACACCTGAAATGATGGTCATCCTTGAACTTTTACACAGTAGTCCATGTTTATAAGGTGCATCCCTATAAAGACATTCAAAAGGTCTCTCAAATATATATTGAGTTATGTTTGAAGTGGAGTTTTATCTTCAAAAACCATACAGCACTTTATAAATCAGTGATTACCTCAGTTGTTTCTTGGGAAACTTATGCAAGATCAAACATGTATACACAACATTCCTCATCAGATTTAGGTACGTTTTTTACTTGTTTTTCAAAGAATTGGTCCACAGCTTTTTCAGTCTTTCTTAGCTATGTCTTTTTCTGAAGATTTCTTGTTACATATCTTGAAAAACAAAGGAAACATGGTGATGTATTTTGTGAAGCAAAACAAAAAAATCACAGTCTGAATTAGTTCAGGCATTAGATTGTTAATGTAATCCTTTTTGGAGAAAGATTATAAATCCAACTGTAAGCTTTTAAAAATTGAGGTGAACATGGAGTGATGATTTTCTTCCAACTCAACTTTACCAGTTATCTTACCAAGCAGAAAATGTGTTTTATCCTACACATAGGATAAATAACCGTTATAATTTATTAGTGCTGTGCTGCACTATTGTTCTGGTACAGAATAAAGGAACCTTGTTGCAGAAAACTCTGGTGCCAAATGATAATATTGGTCTATGGTAGATTACTCAAATAAATTTGAATTTTCATGCTTATTATTGGTTGTCTGTTTATCTGATTGGAAAAAAAATCTTCCTTATCTTGATTTAAAGATTACTTAGAGTCCAAAATATTAAGAAAAGCAGTAGGTATAGCTCAAGTGATCCAGATCCCTGGGGAAGTGGTCACAGCATGAAACCTGCCAGAGTTCAAGAAGCGCTTGGACAATGCTCTAAGGCAGATGCTGTGATTCTTGGTGTGGTCCTGTTCAGGGTTAGGAGATGGATTTCAGTGGTCCTTGTGGCACCTTTTTAACTCAGGATACTCTGTGATGGTACGTGGAGATATTGAATCAGTCATATTAGCCATTGAGTGCAGCCACTGACCACATGGAAGTAATGTTTTACACTTTTCCTTACAACTGTGATTGGCAAATTTTCAGCCTTCAATGATTGATTTGCAGTATTGCCCTGTAGTAGTTTTAGCGAGGCCTCAAATTAGCAGACTCAGAGAATCTGTAGATTAGGAGAGACAGGTATCACCTGACTTAAGCAACCAAAGAAATATTTCATACCACATGATGCAAACCTGAGATATGAATACAGGAGTAGGAGGTGTTCACTCAGTTCCATCATGGCCGAAGTAGAGGCAAGACATGCAGCTGCTGTCTTGCTGGAGTGGGCCCTGCTGTTGCTGCCGCTACTTGCATTTTGTTTGAGTTCAGGGAAGTAGAAATATTTTGTTATACTTTCTGTTTCTTGCTGGGTGTCTTTTGGGGTGCTTAGGGATCTAGAGTGAAGAAATCTTCTGTTTCCAGTGGGAGGTAGAAAATTGTTGTTATATTGATGCCGAAAGGGTTTTTTTAACTTTTCAATTTTCATATTTTGTAGATTTTAGAGACACAGTAGATGTAATGCTGTAGATTTTAATGAATTAATATTTAGCAGCTTGTAGCACAAAGTCCTTCTATCTCTAACCCTGCTCCAGAACAGGCAGCTGAGATCTGCCAGCTATTTAGTCTCTCTCTCAAGGTACCTGATTAAAGCATATCAGAAGAGAACATAAACATGGAGCAGTGTGACCCAAAGCCCTGGAGAGCGTCCAAGAGACCTTTGTGTGCTGAAGAAGAGGAGGTGGATGAAGACAGAGGGTCCCAACGACCCCAGCCCCAATTCAACAGGGGTGGGAACTGGAAGGGGACAGAGGTGGAACTGGACATGTGGACAGTAGTGATTGGATAGGTTATATTATAAAAGCTATAGAACTTAGAGCTTGCTGGCGCGCGCGTGGATGTATTCCTGGATGAGCGGGATTGCTCATTAAAGTGCCTGCCCATTATCTTATCTCCTACAAAACTTGGCTCGGAGTCTTTTTTACAGACTTCTACGGCAACAATATCTAACTTGTGTAAGTGTGTGTTATATTGCAGTTTCTTTTAATTTTCTCTTTTCTGTATAAATATATATAGTTAGTTTAAGTTTAAAAAAGTTGTTGTGATTTTTTTCCTCTTCTCCCTTTTCTTGGCCAGAGGGAGAGAGGCTGACTCTGTATTGGGCAGTTGTCATTTTGTCAGCTCTACCCAAGACATGCACCAAGCTCCTTTCAGAAACTGTGTTCTGCTGCAGAAATGACAAACAAGATCTCAGTCTTTATTCTGAAGATACTCACAGGTTTGGGAAAATTCTTATGGAGTTCCTTATAGGAGTTTTTCAAGTGCCATATGAACAAAACACCTGATCAGAAAAGTTGAGTTTCCTAAATACATAATTGCAACATAGTGAAAGAGAGTTAAATTTCTTCTGCACACAACTTCTCATGGGTTTTCTGTTTTGCAAGTTAGTTCATAGGCTCACAGTTCATAAGGCAGAAAAGCTAGACCCATTGTAGTCAAGTTTAAGGCACAGAGAAGCAAATGACTGTTAGAGGAAGTGAAGGGCTTATTAAGTCAACACTAAGGATATTAGGCTATGTAAGGCTACTTTACAATGCAGTGACATCTATTTCTCTACAAAACTACAGAATCAGTACTGGGCTTCAATAACCATTGAAAATCTTTTTGCAGAAGGCTTAAGGAAACAAACGAATCCCAAGTAGATCAGTTCCCACCAGCACAGATTTCAGGAAGTAACAATCTGTGGCAATCTGATATTTTTACTAAGAACTGCCACATTTGACATTGTCATTATGCATTTTCAGACAAAGACACTCACATAGTGCATGCAAAGAACTGAAACAACAGGATTCAGATAGGAGAGAATGAAAAGCTCTCCTGCTTTTGGTACAGTCAAGTTTAGCAGGGTGCCCAGAGAGCTTGTGCAGTCTCTGTTCTTTGGGGTTTTCAATGCAAAGACAAGATAAAGCACTCAGCAACCTGGTCTGACCTCAAAGATATCCTTGCTGGGAACAAGAGGTTGTATTAGACACCCCACAAGGTTCCATCCTGCAGGAATTATCCTGTGATATTAAGATTTTTTTTTAATTTGTTGGGTTGAGAATGCTAAGAATCTGACACATGAAAATTTTATGCTTCTAAATTTTCTTTGCTAAATTTTTCTATTTTGGCTACTTTTTAAAACCAGGATATTTTGAAAGAGTGAGACCTGATGAAAAGCAGAGGCAGTATTATAAACAATCTTGTTTGTGTTTGTACTTTGCATATTGCCTATCTCAAAGCACATCAAGGACAGCATCAGTCTATTCTCAGAGGTGTCTACTGTGAGAACATACACAATACCTTGCTGGCAAGTTAGCCACAGTGACAAACAGTTTAATTTCTTGGAATATAATGTTTTCTTAACATATAGAAGAAATTAACACATCCATTTTATGTCATTAAGCCTGGAGTACTACAAAAGAATAGCTGTAACCTGATTGCAGTGAAACTCTACTACAGACTACCTGGATAATTCTGGGATCACTATCATTTCAAATTCAAAGTGTTAGTTGTTACTCTTTTACTAACTGAAAAAGTCTTGATTTTCCAAACACAAAGAAAAGGTCACAAGTAATTAGATACACATTAGATCTGGGTTGTTCTGATTTTCTGATGGAGCCAGCTCAGAACTTCAGTGGATCTATTCAGCAGGAGAAAAAGGACTCCTTCCAGAACAGAGGGATTTTGTCTGTGGCAATTCTGAGCTATCTGAGACATTTTAACATTTCTATAATGATAACTTGGTGACATGGAAATAAGTTATACCCATAAATTAAGGTAGTTCATGTTGTGCTGGCATTGTGACACAGCAATAGCATGGTTGTCATTGTAGACATCATCCAAAGTTTCCGCAGGCAGCAGTAATGGATGGTAACACATGATACCAGTTTCCCACACTATGCCTAGAAACATTACTTTAGTTTTCCTTATTTCTCTATATGGAAGCACAGACCAAGCTATAATCCAGCCTTCTGTGAATGGGAAACACTTTAGAATTCATAGCCTTTTTTCTTTTTATACACAGTTATTTTGAATTATAGAGGAAAAAACTTTGCAAGCTGGAATACAAACTGGATTAATTTATTTTTTCTTTCTCTCTATGTGTAGTGTTTAACTTAATTAGAGCACAGCCTTGGTGAGTTCTTATGTTAGCTAATTTTCTGTTTTTCTGGCCTTCTTTACCTATGTGTTGGTTACATGTAATCTAAGACAAAAAATAGGAAAACATTTCTAAATGTTGGATATGGGCATTGTGAATCCTCAACTGATCTTATTTACAGCAGTTCAGAACCTACTATTTTATTTGGCAATATAGCCAATACTGTTATACTTTGTTCCCATATTACTAGATAACCATGCAAGTGGAAAAAAATTTATACACCATCTGAGTGCATAAGTAAAATTACATTTAAAAAAATCCAAATACAATACAACATTTTTCTATATTGCTTTCATTTTAATTCAAAACTAAAAAATAATTAATTTAATTTACCACATTCTTTTTATGTCTGTCTTTAGAAAAAATAAAAAAAGGGGCAACTTTATAAAATAAACTTATTGCTCATTATAAAAATATTAAAATAAGCACCAAATATAACTTGCTCTAAGTTTAAAGTATGTCTGCAGGTCATTAGATTTTAGAATTCATCTTTATTAAGTAGAGCATGCTGCAGCATTTTAGTATATAATTCAAACACTGCAGTGCTGAAAAAGTTGACTTCTTCAAACCAGAGACTTATGCAAGAGAATTTCTGAACAAGTGCTTGTGGCTCCCTCCAATGGTAGGAGGTTACTATGCCAGAAGAAAACCTGTGACAGCTGGAAACAGCCATTCTAACGTACCATCAACTCTAGGAAATACTTTGCCAGTTTCCTTATTATTCACTCAAAAGAAAATAAAAATCTTTTGGGTTTTGTGACTTGAACAGTATAAAAAAAGAAATGAACAGGGGAATCTGTATTGTAAATTAAATCTATTCGAGTGTGAAGATGAATACATTGATAAGATGTATTTCTCTACTGATGAATTGTATTTTTCCACCATCAGAAGTGAAGAATTTAGAGAATACGTAGACAATAAAGTTTGAGATTGGGTCTGTTCTATAGTAGATCAGTACTAAAAATATATTTTAATGCTTTTGTAATAATGTAGAATAAGACAGTTAATTGCTGCTTATAAAAGAAAACTCTCTTGGTTGTACACCCAACTCAAATGTTCTTATCTACTGTTGAGACAAATTTTGCAATGCCATTCTCACCACACAAGATAGAGGATTTTCCTCATCTCTAAATGTAGCTTTTATTCAAAGACAGAGCAAATGAAACAACTTAATGCTATTGTAAAATGTGAGAAATAAAAGCTATTTTTGTATAGTGCATTTTCCATATTTTCTTTCTTTAAAAAAAACACCACCACCAAAACTTCCTTTAGTACCCACAAAAGGATGTAAGCTATTTTATTTCCAACTCATCCAAATGAACAGACTAGCTGATGTGATTCTTGCTGCTTTCTCTGCAACGGATACTTATTTTCTAGGTAGTGATTGACTTAGCTGTTTTGGTGTTTTCCATTGCATGAATATGCTAATTTATTTACTTTGTACAAATTAAGGTTCACATCTGCTCTTCAGGTCTCCAGGTCTTCAGTTCAGACTGTATCACAAGAGCTTTAACATTCGTCTCCCAGGTGACATCTTCCCTAAGTTCTTTAGTAGGTTGTAGGTTTTTTCCTACTGGTTTTTAATGGCTGGATCTGTTTTTCCTCCCATACTGGGAGAACCACAGAAACATTTCACATTCTCCAATCAGGGAAGAAATCTGTTGTCATTACCAAAACTATATTGATTTCTAATATGACTGGTATTGCACAATTACTGTGGAGAGGAATGTATGGGCTTTTCATGGGTATGATTAAGGGAATAATGATAGTTAACTAATCAGAAAATCCCTACATGAAATATCTTTTTCTCATGAAATTGGACAGAACATAAGATTGATAGCCTTATGCCTCTTGAATTCCTTCCTCAGCCAAATAATAAAGCTCATAATCCAAATACTGCTGATGATCTGTGTACCACATGTTCAAAGTTACTTCAGTTTTTATACTTTCAATTATCCTGTAAATTCAGTTTAATTTACAAAGCATTTCTGAATGTAAGGAAAAACAAGCACACAGCCAAAAATCCCTACATAACAAATCACTAATGAAGACTGAACACATTGAAGGATTCCTGTAACAGGAAGTGTAAGAACTATTTCTACTGTGTAAATTTCCAGAGGCTTATATTATTAATCCTTCCACAGCCCTAAAGCAACAGACAATCCTTGCACAAAGAAACTAGTGTACCAGCAGTGCAGAAATGGAAAATATATCTTTAAACATTTCAGTTGTCCTGATCTTTTCAAGCAACTTGGTATATATATATATATATATATAGGTGGTGCAGTTGGCACACCTGAAGCATGGGATGCCATCCAAGTTTGAGACGTGGACCCATTCGAATATCCTGAAGCTTAACAAGGCCAAGTGCAAGGTGCTGCACCTGGGTTGGGTATCAATCCAGCCTGGGAGATGAACAGACCAAGAGCACTCCTGCCAAGAAAGACTTGGAGGTGCTGGTGGGTGAGAAGCTGGACATGAGCTGGCAATGCGAGCTTGCAGCTGAGAAACGAGCTATTGTCCTCAGCTGCATCAAAAGCAGCACGGCCAGCAGGTCAAGGGAGGTGGTGTTGCGCCTCTGCTCTTCTCTCATGACTCCCACCTGGAGTGCTGCATCCATCTCTGGGGTCCCAAGTACAGGCTGGACATCAACCTGTTGAAGTGAGTCCGGAGGAGGGCCTCCAAGATAATGAGAGTGGTAGTAAAATAACAAGTAAACAGACGCCAGTTATCGTTTTCACACAAGAAACCAAGAGTTGCCCTGTTTATTACTCAGAAGAAGGGGGAAGCACATTACTAATTCCAGAGTAAAGAATTGCTACATGTCATAAAACTACAGTTGAAAGATGTGCCTTTCTCTCGTCTGCAATCCGTAATTGCACCTCTCTCCTGCTTCCTAGTATCAAAGGGGAATCTGAGAGAACAGGCACACATAGTTTAGTGGGAGAATTTCATCCTCTGCATGTAGACCAGTAAGGAGTAAAACTAGGGTCCAAGCACCAATGTAGAGTTGAAAAGACACCTCAAAGAACTATTGCTATTTTAACATAGAGTATTCATAAGTCTATTAAAAATATTTAAGCTAAGGTATAAGAATAGCCTCACCTAATTTTTCATATCTTTCTAATGGTTGTGGTAAATGAAAAATAATGAAATCAAGTGCCAAATTCTGATCTTTGCTGAAGCTGTCTGCAACAAAGATACTTTTGCTGTTTGAATTTGGCTGCCTTACTATCTACCTGTTCTGCCAGCTTACTTGTGCTTACTGAAGGCCACAACGCCTGAAAAAGGTCTTGAGAATCAGAAATGTCCTTAAGTAGTTCCCTGTGTATAGTCTTATTTATTTATTTGTTTTAACCAGTCCATGGGCAAGACTTGTTCCTGAACATAAAGCTGGTGAGAAATATTGAGGAGACTCTAAGATTATAGAATCATGGAATGGCCCGGGCTGGAAAGGACATTAAAGATCACCTAGTTGCAATCCCTTTGCCATGATCAGGGACACCTTTGAGGTAAAAGAAACAGTTGATTTATTCGAGTTTCCATGGATTTAATATTTTTAATACTATTTTCAGAATCTATTCCTTATATATGTAAGAGATTTTTATATGTTCAGTATATTATAGACATAAATAATAGTAGAGTCAATCAGAAAAGCTGTATTCAACAGCCAGAAAGCAGACTCCTAGGCGAGACTTGAGAGCAGTCATACAGGTGGAAGTTATGGCCTTTATGACCTATCCAAAAGCTGCATCTACATTCAAATTACAGTAATCAAATTCTTCCATGGTTAGGTAAATAATAACGCTTTAAATAGGAAATTTTAATTTTTTTAATTTTTTTTTTTTAGGAAAAAATCATCAGCTATGAAGGCAGTATTTCTTGCAGCAGGGGTTAGCAGCCACCATTATACATCATCAGATTTCACTGCTTCTAGCTGAATGTTAAGAGCTATGATTATCTGGATTCTAAGGACAAAATGCAAAAGGCTCCTGCTTGTGCAATGCTGGTGCTAATACTACAGCATAAATCTCCCTCCCTTGCTTTCGCTTCTATAAATCACTGGGAGAACTAAATTCTCACGGCAGCATTGTCAGAGTGAAACGTGATTCCTGCAGACCTTTTTCACACAGTTCTTCAGTCTCACCTTCAAAAGGCGTTTCCTGCAGAGATGTCACGGAACTAAAATGCGATATGCAGAGACCTCTAGAGACTGGAAAAACGAACTGCACCTAATGGCGTGAAATGAAATCACTTGGGGAGTTATAAAGCAGGCTATAAAGAGAATAAGGTAACATTCAGAGTCTATTAATCTGTGTGGTAAAAGTCATGTTCTTAAGAGCGATATGGTTTAACCTCTTTGTCACTAGTAAAAAAAGATAAAATATATCTCATTTTTAGGACTTTAAAAAGTTTCAAACCCTAAGTGTATTTGATGCTTTGCTTCTGTAAAAATACAATGTTAAATAACAGAATCCTTAAAAAAGCTGTCATTTCAATTGCTATGTTGCAAGCTTCTGGAATTTTGAATTCATTTTGTGAACCCATTATATGACTGCTTGTTTTTCATTTGTCTGAAGTCTGTTTAGAGGCTGCATCTCTTAACATTGTCTGAGAGATGTCACAGGGTTCCAGTTGAGTTCGGAGCTAATTACAGCTCTGAAAGAGACCTTTGTGGAATTGTCATTAGCTCTGCTTATAATTCAGTCCAAGGTGTTACCTCATTTATTTTCCCAGTGAGCAGCTCTTGATATGTTTGACCATGGAAAAATTGTGCTCACCTTGAAGTACACTGAAGCTTGCAACTACAGCTACAGCTTAACCTTTGTGTTGCTGCTTCAATACTTTTTAGTGCTATGCAATGTCTCCCAGTCCTCAGCTGTGTGTCAGGTATATGTCACTGCCTCAGTGGGTGTTCTTGTACGTGTTTAAGCACAGGGAATTTGACTTGGAAATGGAGAGCATATCTTTGGCAATAAGCTTTAGCCTGAAGTGGTCTTCCCCACAATTTCTACAACGTATAATCTGTTTTTTCCCAAGCCCTGATTGTGGATGTACTGCTGATGTCAATTATTGGGCATTTCAAAGTTCTGATTTTGTAGACACGAAGCACAGAGCAAATTGTGTGTTTGCAGGTTCTTGAAAAAACACCATGCAGATACAAAATCAGATCCTAATTATTGCAAGAAAAAGTGTTGCTGCAATCAATTTTCTAAAGTCCTTTCCCAAAAGTGGAATTGACTAACACAAATTACTAACTCTGTACTACTCTGTACCCAAACTACTACTCTGTAACTTTGAGAAAGTATGCAGAAAAGCAGTTAATTTTTTGAATTAAATGATAGACAGATGCAGGTAAGCACATATGTCTTGCTTTTCAGTCTGAAATACTTATTAAACATGTTTTGTCAATGTTACTTCATGGAGTTATCCATGTCTCAAGCCATTTAGATTGTCAGCATGGAAAACTGGTGACTGCATCAAAGTGAAAAATTATATCTGTTTGCAATATGAAAGCAGACAAAGTAGTTGAAGGCTGAATTCAGGCTCTGGAAATGTGTTTTATCTACACTATCTACAATATTTTCCATACCACAAATAATTTTTTTTTCTGCTGTTTTCAGCACCATATGTATTAAAGCCATCATGTGCACGTCTAATGTCTGTAATGTCTGTGACTGTATTATACCTACAATGAAATTTTAAAAGTTTATTCTGAGAAACTCTTTCTCCTTCAGGCTATTGCATGTGTTATTAAGTCAAGGATTCAACATTCACTTAAGAAGTCAATATGAATGTCTAGTGAATATCCAAGAGAGCTTGGGGAAATTAAAGGTCTTGCTCCTAAAATTGTATAACAAAAGCAGAATTTCACTTTTTGATACTTAGCACTCTGTGAATTAGACTTTCTCTTTTTGTCTAGAGGAACAGAAGAAGTAAGAAGCAGGCCTATTAGTCTGTTCTCAAATTCCCCTATGAACAGAATTTCCAAAGCCTTCAAATAAAAATATCCATAAAATGAACTTGCCAAATAAAAGTTGATGATAAACACAATTTGTAGGAGGGACATTAATCTGCTGGGCTATGTCTAAAATAGTTTACTAGAGTTCAGTGGACCTTTTTGTCCCAGAAGATTTAAGCCTTGCTGAGGGCAGGCTGGAAGGTATTTTGTAAAGGCAGTCTGCCTTGAGATGTGTGTACATAGAGACAGAAAAGGTAAAGGTAATTTTCATAGGTTTTCAAAATGCATTTCAAGAAATCGTATGTGTACTGACATCCAGACTTTCAGGGTCACTTCTCTGAGAACACTCATTTCATGCTACCAGTCTTCATGAGCAGCAGCTCTGCCCTTCAGGAGAGAAACCAGTATGTTTGATACAGGCTTGTAGTGATTAATTGTAAGGTGCATTGACTTTAGCTTTGCCTTGAGCAACCAGCTAGAGGTACTGAAAAACATTCTCATTATTTTGTACATTTTCATCTAAGTGCTGCTCTGGCGGTTGGTGCGTCACTACTTGTCAGTTCTTGTGTTCATCTACAGTTTCACCTGTAATGAACTTTAATTAGATGCACTGGGGCTTAAACATTTAGGGTTTTTTAAAAGTCTAACCGCATGACCCTATGTTTTTTACTTTTCCCATCAAGTTAGAAGAAGATACACTTGTGGGAATAAGAGGAACTGATTTCCACCCTCACTTCTAATCAGCCATGAAACCAGCTTCTTTGGGTTTTCATTTCTTTAAATTAAAAAAGGACAAGATTTCAGATTTCAGAGTAGAAAAGGAAGATATCTGCTGTATTCATACTCTTTTATCCTGGCATGAGCTTTATGGAATCTAAAGACCTATAGTATAAAAAATAAAAAAAATAATCCAGTACCTTTAAATTATGGTTAGTAGAAGGCTTTTCTTAAAGCAAAAACAAATATTAGATTGTGAAGTTGCTTTATTGCTTGTTTCAGTGACTTCTTCAGAGTTAATATTTGTCAGGAATAGATATTGTTTTAAAACTGATGCCAAAGGGATTTTGTTCTGATTTTCACATTTTGTAGATTTTAGGAACACAGTAGTTGTAGATTTTTAGAGGGTTAATATTTCTAACAGTTTAAGTTTAATGCCTTTCTATCACTATCCCTGTCACAGAACAGGGAGCTCAAATTCCTTTAGTTAATTAATCTTGTTTAGACTCCTTTCCAAGGTAAAGAGCTGAAGGATATCAGAAGGCCCACAGAATGAAACATAAACACAGGTCAGAGTGACCCAAAAGCCAGAACTGGATGAACTCCAAGGGACCTTTGTGTGCCTGAGGAAGAGGAACTGATGAAGACAGAGGGTCTTGACGACCCCAGACGCAATTCCAGGGGGTTGGACCAGGGGTGGGACTGGGGCTGGACTGAGAAATGTGTAAAGTAATGATTGGAGGGATCTTATTATAAAAGCCATGGAAACAAGAACTGGGACACATGCATGTCATCCTGTATTCCTGTGGGCTGTAGGCCCTGTGTTATTAAAGGACCTTTACTTTTTATCTTACCCTACACTAACGTGGCTCAGAGTCCTGTTTTTGGGGGGAAAGGGTCATTCACGGCATCAAAACAAACAAAACCAAAACCAAAAAGCCCCCACCCCAACAGATAAATTTAAAACCATTATCTAGTGAGAAAGTTAGGAAAAAAAAGCCTAAATACTCATAATTCTACCAAAAAAAAAAAAAAGGTAATGAATCCCATGAATTTTTGACAGATTTCTGTTCCATATCAATTACTATCTATACCAAGTTTTTACAATAGTCACACTGGGGACATCTTGCTGGGTGCTCTGAACATCTTATGCAGCAGATGGGAATGTCCTAAAGTAGACAAAAATTTTGCAACTAAAAATAAGAAAAAAAGAAATTTAGCTCCTCTGTCCTATTTTCTCTAGATTTCCAGGTCACTTCTTTAAAGTATTTTAAGACAATACCTTTTATTTTTCCTTCATGAAAATACAGCATTGAAGTTGAAAGGCCTGATTGCACTTTGTGAAGGGACTAAAGTACCTACTGCATTTCTGATTCTTTGTCAAGAAAGTCCTGTGTAGGTTAGGAAGAACTGAATAAGAGTCTCACTTCCTTGTTAATCTTCATCTTATACCTTATGTAGTTGCTTGAGTAAGACCCAGATTGTAAATAACCTATAGTTCCAGTAGCATAATCTGGAGATCAGTATTCAACCAAGTCACTCTCTGTTTGTTAGGTGACTGGTAGGAGTACCTGAATTGATCTATTAATTTATCTTTTTCTTACATTTCTTCAGAATCATCAGTTTAAGGATAATATCCTAATCATCAGGTTACCATGACAGAGTGGGAGATCAGAGAGGGAAGCACTCTGATAAAGTGGTGCAAGGGATTGTGGATGGAGAGCCACAGAAGGATGCCTCTAAAGTCAAGTGATAGGATCAGTCAGAAATGAAAGTGGCTATAATTGTTGAGAAGGGAAGAATTATTTCTTATATTAACAATTGGAATAGATTTGGAACATTTCAACAGACTGCCCAGGGAAGTTATGAAGTAACCATCCCTGAAACTGTTCACAAAAGGTGTGGATATGGCATTCGAGTATGTGGTTTAATGCTGAACATGGTGGCAGTGGTGGTTTGGACTTAGTGATTTTAAAGGCCTTTTCCAGCCTTAATGATTCTATGATAATTGCTCTCAAATCACTAGGTTCAACAAGTTTCTGCAGCTTGCACTTATTCTAGTTTAAAATTTACTATGTAAAAGGCATGTATAATGAAGAAACAGAATTCAAATAAACAGTTTCTGATAAATCCAAAATAATATATCAAATATTTGGCTGGAGTTATGATGGGGTAACCAAAATCTAACATTGCAATAGTAATGCAATGAGATGGTCATAAGCCCAGTTCAGAGTTTATAGCTAAATGTCAAGTCAGAAGGATTTTAAGTTATGTAAGCCTACTAACAAGGTCAAAATGAAAATAGTTAATGGACTGACCAAAAAAATTGTGAACTCTTTAGGCTATTGACATACCTGGCATGAAAACCATAACTGCTGAGTTAGGGCAGAAGATGTTCTCCTCCATTCCAGATATATTTACGATACAGAGATTCAGGAAAAATCTTTCTGTTACCTTTCTATGACATCACATTCTAACAGTGGCCTAATGATGATTCTGAACTTGGTTTCTACAAGCCTCTTATTTCTATAAAGCTGAGGAAGAGGAAAATAAATAAAAAGCTCCTTTGTTTCATGTAACCATTATTCATATTTGTCATCTTCAAGGGGCCTCAATCCTTAGTTTGAGAAAGGCCATCACTTCAAGAAGCAGATGTTTTGTAGCAATATTTCTGACTTGCACAAGATTCACTGGTGCTCTATTTTATTCAGATAGAGATACGCTGATTTTTATGACTTCAGAAGGTCTAAAAAATTAAAATGAAAGAGGATAAATATTTGCAGTAAAATTTCAGGCAAATAACTTAAATGTTTGAGTTGACTGTACTGGCAATGTGCTTGAAGCTAATGAAATTACAGTGTTGGTAGAAAAACACAGCTGCAGATTCAAGTCTACTACTTGGTTCTGCTAGGAGTTGTCCCAAGCAATTCATTTTAATCTACAAGCAAACATAGACAAGCTGGTATAAATGTGGATTGTAGTCTTATTGATTGAAGGTTAGGAACATTTTAGCACCAAGTATTTTTAGCAGCTCCAAAACCCCAAGATAACCACTTTCAGACACTAAGATGCAGAATACTGCATTGTTGGCCATGGTACAGTGCAATTTCTCCCTGGTTTAGTCTCTTCTGTCTTGTTTTACCTCATATTTTTTTTTTCATCAACAGCAGCCACACAATGAGCCTGTTCAGTTTGAACCTGACTTAAAAAAAATTCAAATTTGTTATATATTAAGCATATTGGTACCAGCAAAAAACAAGAGAAATTTGTAAGGGCTTGTCTAACAGCAGTATGGCAACCACGGTGCTGCTCTTTGCTGCCTTGGACCTGTACTCTGTGAAGGGTACACCTTTTGCAACATAAGACACAGCAATTGCTGTAAACAGCTGCTACAGACCTCTACTCTTGTGTCCTCAAGTTTGTGCCCACAGTGGCCATGACCTAGGACAACCATAACTGGTCACAGTGCTGCACTACAGAGAAAGCTGAACAGGATTGGTTTAGATAAACAAGTAAAAAAAGGGGCATAAAAGTTGATTTAAATATGACCTACTTACCTTACAATATGGCAAAATGAATGTAAAAGCCAGTCTTCCTGAAAATTATAGCCTTTATATGTGGATTTGCCCCAATGAAATGTTCTTGTGCTGCTTTGTAGAGTTGGTGAAGATAGATTCTCAAAGATACAGACTGGTGTAGGTGCTTTCTTTTGTATAAGTCTTTTATACATTTCTCTTTGACATAAAAACATGTCATACAGTATGGAGTGATCCTCCAAAGGTTATTTTGGTTTATTGTTTCAAAAGAATGACTTAAGCATACAAAAATCCATTACTCCCATTGCAGTTAGGTGTGATGGCATTTGAAAAACAAGGAAACAAATCATAGAAGTTAAATATAATTGTGTGTACTAGAGTTGCCCACATAATATTGCTTAGATGTGGACTTATACTGTGTTTTACAAGTCAGTTCCTCACAACACAAGCCAGAGTTTTTGAGAATTATTCATTCATGTGCATGACTAGAGAAAAACAGATGCTGCTAAAGCTGTGCACTTCCATGGCTCTTCAGTGTTCTGCAGCAGTAGCCCAGAAGTATGTAATAGTCACAAGGGAGAAATAAACTGAAGTGTACAGAAAACATTGACTGGCATATTAATTTTAAAGTTGTAAGGAACTAGATGAATTAGACATAGCAACTGGTTATGTTGAAAGGAAAGAGTATCTAGCTGCAGGAATGTTACTGGCATAAATCTTAAGTCATTTCATTAGTTATCTTGGCACACAGAAAGAAGGATGGTGTAAATGAAATTTACTAATGGCTGAAAGCTGAAAGCCCTTGTCTTGACAGGAGAGAGTGAAAATGTCAAATAAAAAACCTGGAGGAATAGAGTGAGAGAAGTGGGATGAAGTTAAACACTATAAATATAGATTCCATTTGTATTAGAGGTGAACATCATTCATTCTGCCATGAAAGTGACCATCTGAATTTGACTGGAAGAAATAAAACATAAGTCTAAAATTCCAAACATTTCATAGGATGGATATCTAACATGAATTCTCTTTCTGTGCCTCCAGGAAATGGTTTCCTAAGGGTAAAGAGATGTTCTGTCAGGTCTCTGCTGCGTGACTGTGCAGATATTTGTAGTTTTTGAAGACTAATGATGGTGGAGAAAATCTCTAAATCTTTCTGCTAACCCCAAACAAATCTGGGTTTTGTGTTACTATATGTCATCCTGTCCCCTCGCCCCATTCAGTGTTTTTCAATAGTTTCCAGGAAGCATTTAGCAGTCAGTCACATGGGGACCAAACCTGTATGCCAACTATCAGACTTAAAAACCAGAGGTTTACTTCTTCCCAATTCTTTTATAGATGACTAGGCCTTGGGATCACAGCTATATCTGAAAGAACAAACCCTGTGCACCCTTCCATAGCCCAGGTGACTTCTGGCAGTACTAGTGTAGGTTAATTAATTGAACTGGGGGCTAATTGATTGAACTGGAGAAAACACTGATAAGCGTGTCAATTATAAGCTGGTGAAGAATGGGATGAACTTTTTAGGAAATCTTAGCACAAAGGCTCTAAAGTTAACTTGGAAATGACAAAATGTTTTTCCCCTAGAAAGAGGCACTTAGCAAAATTAAGGGTACAACAAAACAAATGTTATAGTTTAATTATGTATTTTATTTTAAAGAGTTTTGATTCTTTACTGTTAGTATACACAAAATTTAGTGTTTCCATGTAGAAACATACAGATACTAGAATGAAAAGTTCTTAAAACATGGAAGTAGAACATTTTAGAAATTATATAGAAAATGTCTCTTGAACAGAAGAAGTCGATGTTATTTCTTGATAGAAATGTCTTTCTCCCCATTTCCAGTTTATAATAATTTCAAATAATAACTTACAATTAAGTGAAGGATGCTTTAATGATATTTCCCTCCAGTGCTTCTTAAGTTTACATGGACTCTGAAGTACAGAGTGGGGGATTGCTGAATGGCTTAATTTAAAATTTTCAAATACTCATGAAGTGTTTTGTTCCATGTTGTGAGTAAAAAAGGGATGCAAAATATTTATTGCTAAGTGTTGATGAGGGGTTTAAAAGAGCAAGATATTCGTAACACTGTAAATAGGTTGAAATAATACTAGACAGTACAAAGAATAATAATCATGTTTCCTGAAAAATCATGCAGAATATATAATAAAGAGATAGCAGCAGTGTAGAAATCATGGGCATTAAGAATAAACATGTCTTATTCTACTCCAAAATATTTTAGGTTCATTCTTCCAGGCCTGTTATTAAAGTGTTTCACGAATACCAAAACACTGTCTCCACTCCCTTTTTTCCCCCCACTTTTCAATTTATATACTTCAGAGGAATTGATTTCCTTCTTAATGAGTCAATTGTAATCAATACTCGCAGTGAATTACAGTCATGTTCTTCAACATGTTTCCTACTCCGCAGGGAGATCTATGCACACAAAACAGTCTGTTGGGTACTCATATTGTTTGCAATAGGTTACTGAGAGCTGTGAACTTAATTCCTGTAGGTGCCTGCTGGTTTTGGCTGGGGTAGAGTTAATTTTCTTCACAGTGGCTGGTGAGAGGCTGTGTTTTGGATTTGTGCTGGGCACAGGGTTGATAATATAGAGATGTTTTTGTTGTTCCTGAGCAGGGCTCACACAGAGCCAAGGCCTTCTGCTTTTCACGCTGCTATGCTGATGAGGAAGCTGGGCATGTATGGGGGGCTGGGAGGAGACACAGCTAGGACAGGTGACCCCAACTGACCAAAGGGATATTCCAGACTGTAAGACACCATGCTCAATATATAAAGTGGGAGGGAGAAGGTGGAAGTGGGGGATGTTTGCAGGGATGGTGTTTTTCTTCCCAAGCCACTGTTATGCCTGATGGGGTCCTGCTATCCTGGAGGTGGCTGAACATCTGCCTGCCCATGGGAAGCACTGAATTAATTCCTTGTTTTGCTTTGCTTTTATATGAGGCTCTTGCTTTCTCTATGAAACTGTCTTTGTTTCAACCCATGACTTTTCTGGCTTTTACTCTTCTGATTCCCTGGTCCTCCTGGTGGGGACTGAGTGAGAAGCTGTGTGGGGCTTGGGCTGCTGGCTGGGATTAAACCACAATGGGGCTTAAGGTCAAGCAGTTAAAAACATGTCTTTCCCTAAGTAAGAATTGGAAAGTGACTTTTAGGTAACCACCTATTGCACAAACCCACTACGATAAGTGGGCAGTTGTTCTGGTTAGAGAATTCACTGTAAAGTTGTAGTCACTTTAGCTGTAAGTTTTAAGTGCCTCTGTGCCTTATCAGGACTTCAGTGTAGAAACAACACCCCTCCACCACCAAAATTCAGAACTCTACTGATATTAAGGCCATTCAATACAATGTTTAACACTCTTACATCATGTTTTTAATTACTGTAAAATAGTTTTCTATTGCTTATTTACCTGTTATGTCAGGTAACTGGCAAAATTCTATTTGAATGGAAATAATGAGACCTTTTCTTTACTTGCTAATGAGAATTACCTTTTCATACGAACTCTATTGCTTTCAGCATTTTTATCAACAATTATCTCTGTGTAAGGGCATCTTTCCATTATGGACTTTTCTTATTTGTCATCCTAATTAGACTTCTCCATTCAAAAGACTTCTGAGAGATGAAAGAATGACATTGACATAATTATCAATCTATCTTTCTTTTAAGGAGCTGCCTGCCCACCAGGTAAATTCAGGATACCATACCTATTAACTATTGCACATAGAAGCATTAAGACACCAAGTTTACTTTAGCAAATTGATACATGAATAGTTGTTATTGCACAATTAAATCTCATCATCAAATTTTCCTAAGACTGTATATGAAAAGTAGAAAACATAGGCTAGTTACTGGCTAATTATTCCCAAAAATTCTTAGAGTCTGACTCCAAATAGCAGACAGTGCTGTTTTTGTGGGGGGTTTTTTTGTTTGTTTGGATTTTTGTTTGTTTGTTGTTTTTTTTTTTTTTAAGTAGGATATCCCTATCTTTTCCTGTGTAAAACTCTACCATGAGTTAGCAAAGCAATCTCAAAATTTGAAGAATTTTTTTTCATGGTGAACCATATGAGATGAAAATAGATAAGGACAGAAAACAGAATGAAAACTATGTGCTAAGATTTTGTTTTCACCAAACTAAGTAGGAGCAATCAACTGTTTGATGTGCAGGCCCCTGGAACTCAGGAGAATGGAAAAGTCAGTGAATCCAGTGACTGCTTGAAGGTCCATGTTGGTATTTCTTCTTGCTAAATAAAGGATCAGTGACTTGTCTTGGACTGCCATCAAGCACTCTGTTTTGTTTTCATGTCCTGTTCTATTGGAAAGAAACATTCAGGCTGATTCCCCTCTTTGAGTCAGGACTCTTCAAAAGATTCACAAGTATTTAGTAGCTTTTTTTTCTTGGCAGTGTTGCTTTTGCTCCACAAACTTCCCAAGTAAAATTCCACAGGCCTCTAAAATGCAAACAACACTCCTACTTTGAAAAAAAGTGAAAGTACATTTGACCTTTTGGAGAATGTCAAAAGTACTTATCTCCAAATTATTTCCTTTTCGTTCCTTAAATATCTAGTACTTTTATCTTTCCAATGTCCCATTGTATCTTACCTCTCTTCTTTTCCATACAGTCAATTTCTAAAACTCAAGGCACATCAGCAGCCAGAGCTGTCAATATGCAGAGAGTTTTTGTGTTTCTCTGGAGACCTTCATCTACCATGGGGTTCTGTTTAATTTTTCTACTTTGATAAAAAACACATAAATGTAAGCAAACATGCAAGTAAAAAATGCCAGTCAATCATATATGATTCATTTAATGGTTCTAGACTTTCATTAGAATCAGTTGCTTGGGTTTTCTTTTCTTAGCCTTTTAATTATTGAGAGCACTTTCACAAATAACTTGGAAAATTATCTAATATTGTTTTGTTTTCACAGTCTGCAGAATTTGAGTCTGAATTTTGATGCTTTATGAATTGGGATTTAGTAATTTTGCTAATTTTCTTAATAATTAACATTAATACTAAAGTAGTCCACAACATTGGTTTTTTCTCATATTTGAGCAACTGCAAATACTCCTATATTGTAGTGTGTCGATATCCTGTGAAGCCATATAGGACATCCATACCAAGAGGCATACATATGTATCTCTAATCATACTAATTATGAGCCATAATGAGTATGATTACTCAGTATGTAGTACATTCTGCCATCAACAAATAATTGAAAGGAAACATGGTCATTCAAAGTGTCTGAAACATGCAATTTTGACATAGAATTTTGGGCCATATTGGCAGACTTTCCTCTGTTCTTCCTTCTCTTCATGAATTACTTTACTCTTTCTCTCAGGCAACAGATATTGTGCATTTAACCCATTAAACTCCATTCTATCCTCTTCCTTTCCATTAAATGTGGGCAAAATTTAAACCAGTTTGAAGCTGAGCCTAACTCTTGATTGAATCCAAGAAAATTTAGCTTCACAGAGTATTTCCACATTTTTTTGCCTCTAGACTGTGACTAGCTATTAACTGAGAAAGGGGATCAGAAATCATACTTTCCAGCTTACCTTTCCTAAGTGAAACATCATCAAGGAAGGTATGTATATTCCAAGCTGTAAATCCAAGAAGTGTCTAGATTTTATATGAAACAGTTCTTTTAGATGAAATATATGAAAATCCTCTTAAGATTACCAATTCCACCAAGTTTCTATGTTTGGGGAAGAGTTATTCAAACCCTTTTCTGAATTTATAGATATTGAATATAAATTGTAGGTAGTTAAATATTTAGAATACATAGATCATGTTTCATTTGTCTTTCTATTTGGAGAGCAGGGTTTATTATAATAACTGTATAAATAAAAACAATAGAAATCAAGTTATTCTGTAATACCTTGGACTACTTTGATTAGTTATGCTGACAATTTTTCAACAGTAAAATTACCCACATCATAATGTTTCTTATCTGAAATTATAGTGCAATATACATAGAATATGATGTAGAATTTATGCTGTATGGAGGATGAAGCTATAAAAGTTTAATATTTAATCATATTTTGATAAATCAAAGTCACATCATATGTCCATTATATATATTTATACATGGTCATAAAATACTTTATACTTAATGTTGTCTGACTGCCAATAACTTACATTCAACTCTTAAATGACTAAGAAATGGAGAAGTATACTATGAAGCTAATCAGCATATAATAATTGAGGTTGCTGTAACATTCTGTCCTGCTATTACAACGGTGCCATAAAGGTAACTTAGCACCTTCTTAAGGAAAATAAGCCCAGACAATGAGGCTCATATCTATGCATCATGTGCTTTTAGCACCAACCAGCTTGCCTGGGCACACCAATTCTGTTGGCAGAGCCCTAAGGCAATTTAAGGTAGATCAAGGTATTTCTAGTAAAACCTTGAAATCTTGTAAAGCTGTCACTAGCTAAAAGTATTTTTATCCATATTTTGTATGTTCATGTCAGCTATTCATCATAGGCCTAACTATACAAACATCAATATTACAAAATTTAAGGACAAGAAAGCAAGTGCTGCAACAGTATCAGAGAATTTCAACGTCTTCTTTTTATTTTGCATGGTGACAAACAGCCAGATGAGGTATTAACTGTTGCTATTGGAAGGGAGATATTTTTCTATGCATTCCCTGAGTAAATTTCAAAAGGAAGCTTATATACTGAGCATATATTTAACTAAAGGTGTGAGAGAGTTATGTGTTGGATCCTGTCTCAAGTATGATAGAGTACAAAGCAGATGTTGACTGATGCAACTGAAGCATAAGGAAAAAATAATGATTCTCACAAACACAGAAATTTGTCAGTCATGTGTATTTATCAACATACAGATGGGATTGTTAAATACAAAAAATCCCCAAACAAAAAGAAAATTTACCTGGGCAACTGTTCCAATCTTCTCCAAATCTCATAATCAAAAATCGTTCTTATTAACTGTTATTAATATTATATTCAAGACAATTCATCTGTTTAAATTATGTTTAAAGCTCTGGGAAGGGTGCTGAGAGAGATTTGTTTATTGCAGACTGACCCAGTTTGGACTCAAAAAAAAAAAAAAGATTTGGCAGGAGATTCATATTATATTTTGCACAATCCTAAAGAAAGAACAATTTTAATTTTCCAAAGCAATTCAAACACATGACTGTTTATTACTAGAGTTGCAAAGTCAAGGTTACTATTACAAAACTTTTTAATTTTAATTATCTTAAAGCAGAACTCGGGTAAGATTGACAAAAGGACTTTAGACTATAAATTTGAATACTTTCATATTGCTTTCATTCTAATCAACAAAATACTTTTCTTAGTTTTGTCCCTCTGACACGATCAGGGTCTATGAAAGTCTTCTTCTAAGTTTCACAAACTTTATGATTTAACATGTTATGGAAGGTGAATGTGTAGAAAAAAAGTAGCATGCAAATACCCCTGTATGTTATGAGGAGAAAAACACAGATTATGGAAATATGTCATTGTGCAGACACTATATTCCTGCATTTCTGTGGATGATACATAGATACATATTTGACTACCAAGAGAGAAGGACAATTTGTATTAATGGTGCATCTTGCACTTATAGTGCTGCATTTCCCACTGCAGATTAAATAATTCCCACCACAGTTCTGCATGGTTCTTGCACTGAAAGATCTGTCTCACTGCTCAATATGCATAGATAACTGGGATAGGCAGATGGTGCAGGTAGACATCATCCTATTCCTGTTGTTCCCCAATATATTCTTCCTCTCATTTTTCTGTTATTGTCTCCTACACTCTCTACTTAACAGAGAGGGAAACTGCACAGCAGGAATTCAGAACCCCTGCACTTAGACAATCAGTATTTCCTTTTTTCTTGGAGAGGATAAAAGGAAAAGGAGAATTTCACTGATTCTTGATTCATATGAAAATGATAGCTAGTTCCTGCTGAAAAGTGAAATATTTATTTGATAACAATGTGCCATCTAATAATAACTCAGCAGGGAGGTGAACTAAGCAGCATATTCATCAACACAGGGAATTCCCAACCAAGTGATTATCTGCTTTCCAAATCTTATACTGAAAGCAGACTGCTGTGAATCACTGCAGTAGATATCATTACTTGCAGACTATGTAGACAGCAATCCCTGTGCACTGTGAATATTTATTGTGATAATGAGAGACCAAGTCATCTGATAATCTTGGTTCTGGTACTAGATATCCAGCATGAAGCAACCGTAGAATCATTATCTTTTCTCTCCCTTGCTGTCTTGTTTTGGGGGTTTTGTTTTTAATTCATGGAACTGATTTGAATTATTCAAAGGCAGCAAGTGCCATCTACTTGATGTGGCTGAGCCAAGTCTTATTTGATCATATTTTCTTCTGTTTGTATTCTGTTTAAATAGAACTCATGCCATACAGCTAGATATGAACTGTGTGACAGACAGTACACTGCATCCTTGTAAAGCCTTGCATGCTATTAGGAAAGCTGAAATCTTTATTTCTCTGAAAAGTAATTTTTTGTATTTTAGTTTGGAAAAAGAACAAATTCAAAGCGTGGTTGTGTCACTGCACTTGATAAAATTATTGCAGAATTATATAAGACATAAACAGTCTTCCCTAGAAAGCTTGAACTGTAAACTACACCTCTGATCCTGCAAAGGCCACGAACTAAAGGTGACATTTGCACAGGTCCCTCCTGTAGCATCACTGTTGATGAAGTCTTCTGAAATCATGGCATTTACACTTACAGACAATGAAATAAAATGAACAGCTTTAAAAACACTGAAGTGTTCAAAACTGTAGAAAAAAAATGCATATGTGAAGAATTATTAAAGTAGCTATGGTCACAAACACTCTGCTATTGTGTTTTGTAGCTGAAACACAGGACACAAACAGGCCACCAAGAAATGGTTATGAATCTGTGACACAAAATCTTTATACCAACCAAAATGATCAGTATTTTCCTCTGCACTCATTTTTTCCCCCAATTTCTATTTTTGACAGAAAAGAAATCATCAGATGTGATATTTCCTGACAGCCCTACAATAGCTGAACTGGACTCTACACCAGTTTACTTTCTCCTTTTTCACTTTATATTAAATAATAGTGAATGAGTGTTTCAGTTGTTGAATTGATTTGCAGGTAATTTGGCTATTTTTTTCTACTAAACAAGAGGATCAGGTTATTTCAGGGTGATAGCATATGAGTAATTTGCTTTACTTCAAAACTACACCCATTATTAAAAGCAGTTTAAAAAATTGAAATTGAAATAGTATTCCTTCCATGTAGAAGTTAGTTTATAAGAAATGAAATGGATGTTTTGTGAAGTTGACATTATTTTTTCTGAATTTAAAAATGTGACTGCCTGTGTTTTTTGTTTACTGTAATACTTATCTTTCAATACAGTGAGATAAGGAGGAGGATATGATAATGATCTATTTTTTTAATAATGAAGTAATTTATCTCTGAGTATCCTAAGAAATTCCATCCTTAGACCCAGTATCATACATGGCAGCTCTTCCTTGTGTGCTGCATTATGGACTGGCAGACTTTGGCTGTGCTTACACTAGACTTGGATTTCACAAAGTTATATGTTGAATTAACTTGAGTAAACTTGTTACTCAAAAGTTTCAAACTGATTGATTAAATGAATAAATAATCTGTGTTGTTTTCATTACTATCACATTTTCCTTGCTTACTAAATTGGGAAGATAAACTCAGGAGCACTCTAATGAATTGCTAGGAATATGTGCTAGTTATCTATTGGTACCTTTCTTTTGGAAAGTAATTTATCTTCTTCAGTTTAATTGACTTGTTTAGTCAAATAGCACACTGCCAAGAAGAGCTTTTGAAAAAGATATTTCACCAGTTTACTACTATGAACTCATAAATATCTAATGGGGCTTCAAAGCAAAGCATAGGACATGTATGTGGTGTAGTAAGACCTGTTTCAAATAGAAGAAACTTAGACAAGGGTAAAAGAGATTCCTCTGTTTTCGTTTTCTTATTATTCAACAATGTATATCCATACCAGCCTTTGAAAAGAAGAAAAAAATAATAATAAAGGCTGCACATTTATTTCCTTATCATCAAGAAAGTCAGACACCTTCTGTCCCCCAAATAGTTTTCTAATAAAACAAGATTTTTTAAAAATTTTTGAAAGTTAAAAGAGGAATGTCTCCATTAGTTATACTTTCATGACCATTGAAGATTAACGAAGATTTCAGTCTGACATTAACAAATACTTTAATTGTTTTTACATATGAAAAGATGTCTTGATTATCAAGGAAAACTTTATGTTAATGAAAGAGATAATGATTTTTTGTTATCAGAAGAGATAAAACACTTCAAAATGAGTGAATGAATTATTACTTAGACTATAGAACATTCATAGAATTTTGTTTGTTTTGATTAACTCTATGAGCTTCAGTTCTTGAGTGATTTTCTTCTTAACTGTAGTGGCAAAAAGCTTAAGCCTCAAGATGATATATTGTTCATTTTCAAATAAAACCAAGAAATACTTTGAATTTCCTGGGATAGATATGAATATGCAAGTAGTTGGCTGTGCAATTAAATTTTTAGAATCAAATAAATTTTTTTTTTGCTTCATGTCTCATGTTTGGGTTACCTTATGTCTAATTAGAGACCAATGCTGATCAGTGAGGTATTCCCAATCTTTCTCTTCCATGTATAATTTTAATAATATACCTGATCTCAAACTGCAGATACACAGGAAAATGTGTGGGTAACATGCTGCAAATTTTCCTTGGTGTAGACACTAATCTGTTTCCATCTCTCAAGAGTAAAATGTACAACAGATGGAAAAGTACAAAAGATGGGGACAAAAGAAACAGAACATTTGTATAAACCTTGATTCTTTAAGAAACCAGATGAAAAATCTCTGCACAAATGTGATGGCTTTCATAAGTATTGAATCAGATGAAATATTAGGTGAAATAATTCTTGCATCTGCAATGCAGATCTCCATTGCTATCAGGACTATTGTTCTTCCCACATTTCCTGCAGAGTTTTTGTCACTCAGGCGAAAAGGTTCTGTACTGTACCCTTGGGTCTCCAACTTTTGCATGGTACTACTCTTTAGAGCAACAAACACAAGATATAACTTGTATCATTTTTATGTATCAGTAAATCCTTTTACGTTAAAGGATAATTTTATGCCCTCTTGCCATCCCATTTAATTTTGTGTATTAACTTTAAATATTCTGATTCTCTGGTGATGATCTGCACAGATGCAGCTCTTCCCACAGATGTTGAAAAGAATTTATCCTGAAGATCTAGAGAAATGGGAAAGCCCTACAAGATCTGAATTGTGATTATATACAAATTGCTACATTTTTTTTAAGAGTCTGGCCTTTTCCATTTGTCAGAGACTGAAATTGTTAATGATTTATGCATTCTAAGAGACTTTGCAGACTTTTGACTTTTGCATTATACCCCTGATGGGCAGTTGGGCCCATCCCTTCCTCCAGTGCTAAAAGTATTGAGCCCTGAAGAGGCAAGAAGAGCCGTTGCCCTGCCCTCCACATGAACCCGGTGAATATTGGGGAGTGCACAGCCCGGCTGGCAACCCTGCTTCACAGAAAACAATCCCCTGCCTCGGGGGAGGTGCAAAAGGCATGCTGAGGGTATAAAAATGGACTGGTGACTTTGGGAATTTGGGTTCTGTTCCTGGCCCCCACAGCCTGCAGATGGCCTGCTAAGATGCAACGCTGGATCTCTGGGCAGTGACTATGAAACATTCTCATCTTTCTCATCTCTTCTTTTCCTTTGCTGTCTTGGACTCTTCTTCTGTCTTTCTTCCCCCTATGCATCTTTTCCCCCCTCGCTAAGGTTATCTTCTATGTCACATTACACGGAATTGTTAAATAAACACCGATTATATAGTGTTGTTTCACTTTAATCCACCCCAAAGGGAATGATTAATAACAACCTAGGTTACCCCCATTCCCTTCCCAGAAGCAGGTTGTAACACCATTGCATATCCAACAACCAAATTTAGACAAGATAAAAAAGTTCTCCGATTAAAATATGTAGAGGATTTTGTTTCCTTGTTTTGTCTCTTGAACTCCTCCTAAGAAAATGAGCTACTATAATGACAGTCACCTTTGACTAGTTGTGATACCAAATGCAATACTTGTAAGGGCCATGTGAATTTTCTGTCCAAGATCTATGCAGATGCTACAAGTAGCTGTTCAGATAAATCTGCATATTTCATCATTACTAATGTCCATGTAATTTCCTAAATGACTGTGAATGTTGATTCTGATCTGAGCTTTCCTTGAAGTCAAGTGTGCTTGCCTGGGTTTACAATTCAGATATGTAAAAGATAAAACTTCATAAACACTCCCCCCCCCCTCCCCCCCGCCTTCTAATTAGGCAAAATCCATTATTTACCATGTATGTTACATTAAGCTGCTAAAACCAAAGGTCTTGCAACAAAGTTAGAACAGTTAAACTAGTTTTCTATACTCTTCTACTTGTACAGATTAATATCTTTGTCATATGTCCTCACCTAAAAAATGCGGGGAAATGTTGTAAAAAATTTCGTAAAAGTCAAATCAAGTGGAAATAGTGATGCAAAATTGCCAGAATTCTTGTTTTATCCTTTTTTTTACCTAATAGAAAAAATTTTGAGTGTCAGAAAAGGAGTATCTCTAGTAATGAACAGTATTCATGGTCTGTTCCTGATATCCTCCTGTAATTATTTTTTATTTTATTTAAAAAAAATAGGAAATATTCTGATTGAGTGTTAAGGCAATCAGAAGAAGACAGAAAAGTTTGCAGTACAACTTTCTATTTTCATTAATACTGGTACAACACCCTTTGACTACTGAATACAATATAAGTACTTGGTTCTATTACAGTTAATGGAAATTTCCCCATTAATCTCTTTGTGTTCCAAGGACTCCAGGCACAAATAGCTTTAGAGTTGTATCTGAGAAATTATTTTATAGATTTCCTGATGTAAAGTCTACTTTCACACAAGCAAATAACATTGAGATAGCTGATGTGTTTCTATAAAGTTCTGTTCTCCTTTGAAGTCTCTTAATGATTTACTTTCTGTCACTCCTGAATATACCTTAATGCAGTATTATGCATGGCTGCTGTTGCTGATGTATTACATCACTCTTTGTAACACTTAAGCTTTATGCTGGCATCAACTATTGTCTGGCACAATCCATTTAGCTACTGTATTTCAGTCCCTAAGCTTTTGATGAATCTGGAATCATGACTTAAATATTTACCATTTTCTGTTGAAGTGTGATGGAAGAAACAGATTATGCATGCAGAAAGTGTACGGGGAGTTCGAAGATAACAAATGATACATCAAGAACAGCCTAATGTGGTTTTACTGGAGTAGAAACAGTGGTAATAAATCACCTGCCAATGCTGATAATAAAATACTGCATTGGCCTCCATCAGCCACAAGAGAAAGGTTAAATGTTATTTTTCACAATAACCATGTGGTCTTCATTCCTGACATCCTGACTAAATTCTGTCATTATTTTATGTAGAAATTGTGATCTTTATAAAAAAATATTCCATTAAGAATGAAATCTCCTGCTTGCTAACCTCTAATATTCCCCAAAAACCTTCATCCATTTTATGGTTATTGCGGCACATAAATTGTCTTCGATTTGGGGGTAGACACAGCCTGCTTTGCAAAAGTGAGAAGGTAAAGCCTGCAATTCACCATGAACTGCCTTGGTTGGCCTTTCATGATTTTTTTTCATAACCACTACAGCTGGTCTTTGTAATTTAGTGTTTAGGCAGCTAAGAACAACACCATTAGCCTTTATGATGTCATTTATTGATTTTCTTTTTTATTTGTAAGTTTTTGATTTGTTAGATGGTATTCTGCACTCAGCTGGGGGGAAAGATACAATGCAGGGTTTTCTCTGGATCTCAAGAGAAGAGGCCCAAACCCAAAATGCTTGATAAGATAACTGATTTGTAAAGACAGAATACGCAGAGGAATGCAGACAGTGAGTGAACCTTATGCCCCTTTGGATGCTGAGTACCCTGTGTTCACTCATCTTCAGGCACAGCCCAGATGAGTTCTCCCATGGCATGTTGTGCAGATCAGAGCAGATTCTGTCCGTGGAGAGGAGCTTCCCCATTTCGGTCCTCTGAGGTCATATTTAATTTTCTCACAAGAAAGTAACCCTATTCCTTAATGATGTTCTCATGAGACCTTCTTACTGCACTGTCAGCTGAAGGCCAGGCAGGTGGTGTAGTGGCCCACACCCAGTGGGATCTGCCTGCGGGCTCCTCTGCTTCAAGGACCTGGTTGACGTGGTCTTGTGGCCAAAGGATTTGCGCACAATGCAACCTGCCTCTGCTTAGGGTAAACATTCTGTGGGACACCAACTCCTAAAATTGCAATAGTCTTTCAGTCAGGATCAATAGAGATATGATATATAGTAAAGGCTTAAGTCCATTGTAGAACAGCTGACAGCTTTCGGGGCAACAGCCTTACAATACCTCGGGCTAATTGCTTCTTTGGTTCACAGCCACAGTTTTACCCTTCTATTTTAGCAGTCTGTGTTTTCACCAGTATAGAGCTTCTATTTACTATGTTGAATACTGTTCCTATTATACAGGTATTAGGTTTTTAGCATGTTTTCCCTATATTCTCCTCTGCCCATTCCATGTCAGTGACAAATCTGAAAAATGAACATGATGCATGCAAGAAAAGCTCATCAATCTGTCCTTTAAAGTAGTGTTGTCTTCCAGGTTTGTATCTACTGGGCTGACCCAACCCACCTGCTCAAGGTACAATACACAAATATTATCCAGCCACAGCATTAAGTTTTTCTTATTGCAGGGAGTTTTCCTGAACATGCCAAGAGCATTTCCCATTAATACTGAAATACCATTGATGATCCTGGAAAAGAACATCTTCTGATGCTCTGAGTTACATTAGTAAACTGAGCTAAACATCAAATTTTCAATCTTAACTCTAGCAAAGTTACTGGAATTGGCATCTGTAGAAAACTGTCCCTCTTCCAAATAAGACCTGTGGAGTCAAACTCCTTTACATTTCATTTCCCATTTTGCACTATGTTGATATGAGAATATTTGTGTTAGATATGTCTGGGAACAAAGATTTACAGGTGAAAAGGAAAAGGATGAAAAGAATGGGATCAAAAAAGAGGCAGAAATATTTTTTTGCAAAGTGAAAGAAAGGACAGTAGAAAAGACGGGAGAAGAAATTTAGAAAGTAACACAGGATAGAAGTTGTTTTGCTTTCACCAGAAATTAAGTGGAAGACATTGGGTTTATGGAGCCGTAGTAAATTAGCACAGTAAATGGACCAAGTGCTGTTATATGCTGTTAGAAATATTATAATGCAATTCTCCTGTAAGATTCTCAGACTACCTGAAAAGAACATTTCTAGTTTCCCTCTTCCTAAATGTTTTTATTGTGTGTTGTATTAGATGTTTCCCCTGAAGTATATAAAAGGAGACTGTATCTGTTTAATACCACTCCTTGCATCCTTAGGACTGTAAATTAGAACAAATATGTAAGTGTCTATACTGTCTATGATACTGTAAGTGTCTGGCTTTGCAATGTTAAGTTTAATTTTGCCAGATCTAGTTTCAGCTGCTTAAACACCATTTTATTATGCAAAAAAGACAGACAATAAACAGCAGTTAGAAAGCAGCAAGCTACAGTATGAAGGGGAAATTAGCAGGACAGACTTGTGCTACAAATGCAACAAATAAAACAGTTAATTCTCTGTATTATAATAGGGAAATAAAAGCATGCACCCAGCTGTATATGTTAAAATTTCAGTAAAAATATTTTAGTGCCTGATTATTCCTTTCATAGAAACCTCTGCTTAGGTTTTAGTGAAAAGAGTACATGCTGTAAATGCTGCATAAGGGACACAAGGTCTTAATTGATACTTCTGGGTGTATGTACAGAGAATGCTTAAGAGCACTAAAAACACAGCTTCAATATTTAGTGACTTCTTTTAAGCAACGACCTATCTAGCTGGCTATATTCAAATTAGTTTACAAGTCTCCGTGGCTTCCTAATTATGCTTTTCCATCATGTTCCTAATCTCAAATGAAAGAAAATCCTAATTAAAAGAATAGCAGGTTTCGCCTGACCAGCTAGAAAAGACCCATCAATTGTTGCCACATGGTCAAAAGCAATTGCTGGCAGGACTGTGACAACCAAGATAGAACTCCCTATTCGGCTCTCCAGGTCTCTGGCTGCAGGGAGTATTTTAGAACCAGACATTAGTACCAGAGGACAACAGAAATGACACTTGTGTGTGGTGTGACCAGGTGGATCATCTGCTCTGCCTGGTGGCAAATGTTAAAGATTATGTGGAGAGGCTGAGGAATATCAGGGAGTGTGAGAGAGTAGACTGATGGAGTCACTCCCTTCCGTTCCTGAGAGAAAAGCAGCAGATGAAAGCTTGATAAGGATCAGAGAAGCCCCAAAGCTCTCATAATCAGGAAGGAGGGGACCTAAAAGATGAGGGTGGATGAAAACAGGTCCATCTTAGAAGAGGTAGGAGAATCCCCTCCTGGCTTCCCTCACCTTCCCAAGTGCCCTTAAAGAATAGATGTGAGGCTCTGGAACTCAAGGCTGAGGCAAATGATAGTGGGGATAAAGATCTGTCTGAGGGCCTGCCCAGAACCTGTCAACCAGACAGACCCACAACTACAGCTATTAGGAAAGAAAGAAGGGTAATTGTAGTGGGCAACTCCCTTTCAATAGGAAACTGGGGGCCCTGTGTGCTTACTGAATCTATACCACCTGGAACTCTGCTGCCTTCCTGGGGCCCAGATAATGCATATTACCAAGAGACTCCCTGGACTAATTCAGCTCTCTGATTATTACTCACTGCTGGTTTTACCAGCTGGGCAGTGACAAGGTTGAGGAGAGAAGTTCTAGGGCAATCAAAAAGTACTATTGGGGCTGAAGGCACAGAAACACAGGTGGTGGTTTCCTCAATTCATTCAGTAACAGGGAAGAGTCCTAAAGAAACAGGAAAACCCACATGATCAACTTGTGTCTTAAAGACTGGTGCCATTGGTGGAATTTCTGCTTTTTCAGTCACAAGGGAGTTTATACAGCACCAGGCCTGCTGGAGGCAGGTGGAGTTTACCTGTCTAAAAAGAGCAAAAGAATTCTAGTATGGCAGTCAGCAGAGCTGATTGAGAGGACATTAAACTGGATTTGAAGTGTTAAGAGAAGGGGTGGCATAGATAAGCCTAGGGGTGGCATACCAGTGTTGGAGAAGAAATTGATAGTCAGCATCTACACCCTGCTGACTCTGAAATGTGTTGGCCATACTAGTGATGAAAGCCAACAGGGCAACACCAAAAATTATCTCAAAAGAATTAAGAGATGTTGCTGTAGGAAGGCAACATGACTCACTGTCCAGCTGTGGTACATGTACCAATGCATGACCAAAGCATACGGGATTGGGAACAAACAGGAAGAGCTGGAAGCCACTGTGCTGCTAGAAAGCCATAACCTGGTTGCCATTACTGAAACTTCATGCAATGAATCCCAGGACTGGAGTGCAACTATTGGTGGCTACAGGCTGTTCAGAAGAGACAGAGGAGGAAGGAGTAGCAAAAGGGTTGCCATCTACAACAAGAGTTGGATTGAGTGGGAAGAGCTGCCTTTGAAGAATAACCATGATGAACAGGTCAAAAGCTTGTGGGTAGGAATCAGAGAATGAGGAACAAAGGGAAACCTCTGTTTTTTGTCTACTACAGGCTGCCTGATCAAGGGGAGCCTGCTGATGAAGTGTTCCTGCTCCAGCTACAGGAGACATCAACCTCACAGGATCTTATCCTGCTGGGGAACCTCATCCACCCCAAAATCTGCTGATAGAGTCGCATAGTGAGCTATAGTCAACCCAGGAGACTCCTGGAATGCATGGAGAATAACTTCTAGAGCCAGGTAGTTGACAGCCCTGTGAGAGAGGATGTGTTACCAGATCTGCTGGTCACTCTTGGGACTGAGAAGGGTGACAGGCTCCTGAGATCACTCACACACACAGACACAGACATAGACACAGACACACAGACACACAGACACACAGACACACAGACACACACAGACACACACACACATACAGTTTGGGAGAACATATCGAAAGCGATTTATTTCTGGTTGTGGTCTGGTTATAAGGGTCCCGATAGGGGCAGGGTTTGAAGGGGATTGGACAGCACAGACCTGTGGGACCAGAGGATGGCACCAAGATGGAGCACCTCTCCTGTGATGAAAAGCTGAGATAATTGAGATTGTTCAGCCTGGAAGATAAGGCTTAGGCAATTCAGATTCAGGGTGACCTAATTACAGCCTTCCTAAAGGGAATCAATGAGAAAGATGAAGAGAGATTTTCTATGAAACCATGTAGTGACAGGACAAGGGGAAACGGCTTCAAACTAAAAGGAAGTAAATTTGGATTAAATACTAAGGAAAAATTCTTTACTGTGAGGGTGGTGAGGCACTTGGACAGGTTGCCAAGAGTTGTGGATGTTCCACCCCTGGAGGTGTTCAAAGCCAGGCTGGATGGGGCTCTGAGCAACCTGGTCTAGTGAAAGGTCTCCCTGACCATGGCCACAGGGTTAAACTGGATAATTTTAAAGTCGCTTTCAACCCAAACCATCCTGTGATTTTTCCCTCAAAAAAACTCCCAGACTAACAGGTTGCTCAATTAGAAAGCTAAGCTTTTATTTCACCTGACAAAGGTGAAATAAGTTTCACCCATTCACAAAGGTTTCACAACATTTGTCAAAAAAAGTAGTTTCTGTGTTACCTATGAAATTCAAATGTAAGAAGGTACATTGCCCGAAATTGTGGAGAAGGGAAGAAAAACCTTCTGCTTATAGCCCTCATTAATAAAAAATTCAAAATCAAAGCTATTTTTCTTTTAGAAAGTTGCTTAAAGCATTCTTTCATTGATCATTTCAAATGCAAGTCCCTTAATGATGCTATATATTCATCTCTGTGTGAGGGCAAAAAATTATTTTCTAATTTGATGATACTAGAGTCTTGGAAAATTGAATTTCTAGGTTTTTTTTTTCTTTACAATTCATCATCCAGGAAGGGAGTATAAAACTTCACAGCTGAGAACCATACTGATAGGGGTATAGTTTTCAAGTGATTATTTCTGCTTCCCTTTCTAATACCATATTTCTCCATCTAGACAGGTCTTATCTGACTCCTCTTTACAATGTAATTTCATTAGAGGTAGGGTCCTTTGACATCAGGTCAATCCTACCCTGATTTTTAATCCTCACATCTTTCTTTTATGAAAAATGCTCAAATGTCAGTGGAAATGTCAGTGGAAGAGAAACTCTCTGACATAAAAGATCATTTGATCAAATATGCTGCAGAAACTAGATCATGATACCATGATCATAGAATCACAGAGAGGTTTGGCTAGAAAGGGGCTTTTAAAGATCACCTAGTCCAACCCCCCTGCCATGAGTTGGGACATCTCTTAGCAGATCAGGCTGCTCAATGCTCCATCCAACATGACTTTCAACAATTCTGGGGAGGAAGCCTCCACAGCTTCTCTGGGCAATGTGTTGAACTTTCATGCTGAGAAGTCCCATGTCCAAATCTCATTGTTCAGAAAATGGTCCCTGTTGATTTTAGTGAAAGTGATGTGTGAAAAATGCAAAATGATCACATTATTTACTGAGGGAAGAATTCTGTTTGCTCTGTTATGGTCTGTCCATGCTATTACTTTATAAATTCTGCTTTCCTCTGTAGTTCATTCCCCGCCTTGGGAATTTAAGTGTGTAACTGTTCAATAACCCCTGTTTTACCTGGAGATGGAAACTTTACTTATTTAATTCCATATCCTTGTAGGAATTGGTTTACCAGCACAGTGTTTGATTAGAGTTTTTTCCTGGTTTTTGAACTTGTGAGGTTTATGACTCCCCTTCCACCATAATTGTCATTTTTACTCAAGACTCTGGTACTGTTTGAATTTGATATGAAGAATGATATACAATTGTGTTGATATCGAATAAAATATGAATGTAGTGAAGAGTAAGGCAGATGAGGGTGTCATAGTCTTGCATTGTATGCTGAGACAGCAGGTTACAACATGAGATGCAGAAGGGTGAGGAATGTAAAACTTAAAAGCAGGGGGAAATAGGGCAGGAAAGGGGTGTGGATGATGTGATTTCTTCACACGATTCTGTTGTATCAGTTAATTATTTTCAGCTTGTTAGACAAAATATGTTTTACTTATGTTATGCAGATAACATTTGTGCCAGACTTAATTAGTCCATCGGAGTCTGTCACCAGTTTTAATCAGGTTGTCAGAACCTAAATTCTCTGGAGTCATAATATAAATAATTCACAAGCTAACAAGTACTGTGTGAAACATTGAAACATCTCCAGACATCTGCGGAGACTTCAGTTAAAAAACTTTCTGGGTGTGTGTTGGGTTTTTTGTTTCCTTGTTGTTTTGTTCTGGCTTTTGTGGGTTTTTTTTGTGTTTGTTTTTTTGTTTGTTTGTTTGTTTTTGGGGTTTTTTTGTTTGTTTGTTTTGTGGTTTTTTTTGTTTTGTTTTGTTTGGTTTTTTTTAATTTGGAACTCAATTGCTTCTGAAAAATTTGATCACAGGCTTAAGCATTTTGAATAAATATCAGTCTGTTTCCAGGATCTTTATAAATTCCTGGAAAGAGCTTATGCCTCAGCTTGAATTTGTGCAAAATGTGATGTTCTCAGATAAAGTTCATTCACAATATTAGAGAACGTCAAATTCTAAGAGGACATACCTTTAACACAGCCTTTTAAAAGAATGTGAGGTCTGTTTTGCAGTTGGAGAGTGCAGTGTCCAAGACTCAATATTGGAGCAATATTTCTGAATCCATGAGCCTGCACCAAACTCGTTATAGTTGGTATTATTTACATGCTGGGAAAAAAAATAAAAAGATATATTAGATTTTGGTTTTGTTTCAGAATATTAGCCAGCCTTGTTTCACTTACTGCCATTATTTATTAATGGACACAATCGCATCTACCATGTGGTGAGTTAACAAGTTTAAAATGTAAAGTTCCGAACTTTGAACAGTTTGCTAAACCTATAAAGATGTTTTTGTATTCCTTACAGAAGAAAGTTTTTGCAGTTTTCTTCAAAGCATACTTCTTTTCTAAGCAAATACACTAAATTTTTCAGTAACGAATTTCACCCCTTAAAACTCTACTTGACCTTTTTTTTTTCTCTAAAACTTACAGACAGATGCATTTTGGATCAATAATTTATTCATGAACAACTTCAGCTTATTTTCTTTCAATTCACAAATGGAAAAATAGATGTATTTTATTTAATAGACAATTCCCAAATTTATCTCTGAAGGAAGAAAAAATGGAGACTTGCCACTGGCATATAAAACTGTATGTATTAGAGCTGCTTCCAACTGAGATATAAGAGGCCAGAATCAGTGTTAGAATAAATTGGCATGATTCCATGAAATAAAAGTGGAGTTGTGCCCACTTATATCAGAAGTCAATTTAAGAACATGTCCATATGGCTTCTACATTTATAATGGAGAGTCTTCAAAACCAGTAGACAGGAGATGACAAGGATTAATTCAAGCACATAATTTTTGTTTCCCCGATCTGCATAAAGCAGATCTTTCTCCACAAATGTGAGTGAAAAATATACATCTTTAACAGCTATTCTCCAGGTTACCTGTTGAGTTATTCTCTAGATGAATTCTGTCTGCATTTGGAGGGCAAGAATTTTAAATCTTATCTTACTGAAATGTGAATGCAATAGGTATAAGCTTTATTGGGAAAGTGACTATAATAATTAATTTGTAATTGCTTTTATCTGTCATAAACCTTAAAAATATGGCTTGTTTTTTTTCACCAGCCTACGTGACTTTCTTCAAAATCTTTATACTTTCAAAAATGTTTTGGGTTTGTTTTTTTCTTTTTCTTTTTTTTTTTTTTAACTCAATCAATTTTAAATGCTCCATAAGTAATCAATGCACGTGAAGGTTCTCACCATTCCACTGATCCTAGACCAATATATAGCCATGTAGCTTTTATCCAAGTCCAAAAGCAGTAAATGTGTTCTTCCTATCTCTTCCCATTACACATTTTGGCTGTAACTGTGGTGCATATTATATCCAAAGGCAGGTATTACAACTCAGATTTTGCTCATCTTCAAGCTGCAGTGCATGCCTTCCAATGTGTTTGCTATAAGAGAAAATGAAAAAAAATACTTAAAGGATCTTGAACAAATCAGAGTAGTATAGGCAGTAACACTCAATTATCAGTATTTCATTTAATTTCTAAGGTGATGCTGAATCCTAATTATATTATGCTTCCTAAATATTATGGAAAGTTTATGTTTCTTTGCTGTGTCAAATGAACAAAGATGTGACTTTGTTTAGGAACCTATTAATGTTAGAGGATTGCTGGATGTTTAATTGAAATGTTTCCCATCCAGGCAGGTATCCAGGCTGCAAGAATTAGCATTACAGTTGACACAGGTTGACAGTTACTTGTTTTCTCAAGAAAAAGGGTAACTGACAAACCATGTGGAGACTGAACTGTCTTTTTTTTCCCTGGAGTTTTCCTGACAGATAAGTTTGAGACTTGTAGAAATATCAGGAAGATGCTGATTGCCAGAGGTTACATTTCCTATGTCTAAAGACGCTTCTGTGTGTCAATCCTTTTTTTAAAAATTTTCTTTCTTTTTTTTTTCCCAGACAGAATTTTATTTTAAAGACTTGTTTGTTTATGTTTTGTTCCTAGTAAGGGACAAAAAACATTGGTAGAGATCTATGAAGAAATACTGGTACTTACTATGAATTTCCTTTTGAACTGCTTTGTTAATCTATGCAAACCCTGTGTCTCAAGAACCAAATTTTTAGTCTTCTCCAGCATGCTGCCATGTATGTTATAATCTTCTGATATTGAATTCTTAGTTAGATCTATATTTCACTAATTAAGCAATTTAAATTATATAATCATGATTTTTGGGGTTGAAAAATTATTATTAATGGCTTTAGAGTGTTTTTTCTTCCTCCATGAATCTATGCCCTTTCTTACAGATGTTAAGTTTAAGGCTTTAATTCACACTTGATTTCAAAAAGTCCACATTACTTAGCACCAAAATCACTCTCCTACACTGCCATAGAGAAGTGTGTATCAAATACTAGGATAAATAAAGCCACATGCAATTTCTGTCCAGACATATTTTGAACAAATCAGAAGACCAGGACAATGGAAAGAAGAATAAAAGGATAAGAACTGTATTTGGTGAAGAAACTGGATATGTTGTTTAAGGTGTTCCAGAGATACTCTCAGTTAAAGACTCAAATCTTGAAAGAGCCAGGAAGTATTGTTGTCAGAGGAAAGAAAACTCTGTTATTCCTATGTATTTAGAAATATCTTTGGTACTTTGATTTTCAAATTTTAACAGTTCCAGTACACAGATATTGGAAGAGATAATTTCATTTCTTCCCGCTGGTTTATTGGAAAGGAAAATACAGGCAAGAATTTTGCCTTTCCATAATACAATCTTATTTATTTGTGTACACAGAATATTATTGGGATATTCTGTCTTTCCTGTAAAAACTGTTTCACTTGAATGAATATTCATTAAGACAGAGAAAATTACTTTGTAGCCAGTTTTTATGACGCCTGTGTTAGAGGTGAAAGCCTGAGATCTTTTTTATATTTACTTAGCAATAAAACACTTACTGCAATACAGAAATCATGCAGAATACCTTATAGCCCATTAGCACTCAGCAGTAAAGTGGCAGACCTCAATTTCTGTTGTGAAGCAAATAAGAGGACAAACATGAACTTAGGTCTCCTTTTGCAAGTTAACTGTCCTGTCCTCTTCTCTGGGAATGTGTTATTTCACATTTCTCTGTGTTGTCAACTGAAGATTATTAAGCCCTGCTGCTCATTTTCAATTAAAATTCTGCAAAAAACTCTGTTTATCTTCCATTCCTTTTAGGTGAGAAATTCTGAAATATGTTACTTTCATGTTAAGTCAAAATTAACTTTTAGAATTTTTTTTAGTAAAAAATGAAATAGGGAAATATCAAGCTGTTGTGTAATCTGTTCCTCCCATTAGAAGGAGGAAGAGTCATCTTCTAATCCAGAGAGGGTTTTTTGCACAAGGAGACAAGTTGTATGGAATTGATCATGGAGAAGAGCTGCCATTTCAGATGTATGTACTGCTTAAAAGATGTCCAATATCTTACTAAGGATCAGAATTTGATAATTGTGTTTGATTAACTAATATACTGATCTTTTGAGTAATAAATAACAAGACTAATATATATGATTACACGTCTAAAGCAGTGAAGGTTGGAAAAGGAAAGCAAATGAAAACGAATGTGCTTTTGAATCTTATATAACACAGTTGAAAACAATTATTGTATTGCAAGAGTATTCCAATCATTAAATAATATTTCATTAAAATAAGTAGAAAAGTCATGCTTTTCTTATTTATATGGATAGTGTAATGATTTTTTATTTTAGAAAAGCTTTAAAAGGAAAAATAAACCTGTGCAGTAATCCATGTAGAATATCCTCTAAAAGTACAAAAAACTCAGTGTTTTCAGAAATAAGCCTTTCTCACACAAAAAATTCTTTATGGAAATAAATATTAAAGAAAAAAACACATTTTTTTCAAGTATGTTTCTACCATTTGCAGAATATTATTCATTTACTGCCTATCCAACTTCTGTTTCTGCCTGTAGAACAGTCACCCAGAACATCTTTCTGCTCATTCTCCATAGAGAGTTTAAACAATTGCTACATATTTTCTCAAACAGAGAAAAAAAAAATCTTGATGGAGAAAAATTAAGTAAGAATGAGAAACACAAATAAAATATGTCAAATCTCTCTTGAGGAAAAAGAGACCACAGTGGAACAGAATGGCAGTGGAGCTGAAGGTACACACAGGTGGTTCTAATACAATATTAGAAAGGATATGGGGCCCCTAAGAGAGGGAGTGAGGGGTGCAGTGAGGGATCAGATGCTGTAACCCTTCTGGCATGGGAGGAATGAAGTCTAGGGGAAACAAAACCAAAAAGCATCAGCAGTTGCTCTGCTCATATTGTGTGTAGAGTATTAACTGGATATTTTTTATTGATAGAAGGAAACTCATCATGGAAAAATTTAGCATTGGAAGGATTCTATTAGAGTGTGTGGCCTAAGGTAGGAAGCATCCCTAAAGCCACCCTGCCCTCAGTGTCTCTAGGACAGGTGATTTGAGTTGGGCCACCAGAACAGGATAATGAGCAGACCAGGCAGCTAATTTAAACAGACACTTAGAAGACTTCATAGGCAGTATCCCAGTGAAAAAAGAAAGTTCTGGTGTTTGTCAAGCAGCCAGTCAACAAGAAAGTTTTAGCTTTACTAGAAGGTGACTTATAAGATTGGTCTGATAGCTCAGGACTTATCAGTGATAAATTAATGAATTACATTGAATTCATAAGAATAAATAATGAAGGAAAACTTATTATGTTGGTAAAGCATTAAAGAAATTGGAGTGAATCTAGAAAAAATGTTTTTGTATGGATTTTGGTGGTGTATTTTTCTTTTTTTTTGCTTTGATAGTTTACTTTTCAGCTTCTATGCTTATGTGTTTGAACTTGTGTATAAATACTCATTTATCTTTATTTTTAATAAATTTATTATAGGGTAGACTTTGAATGCAAAATGGCTTCATTTCAAAGGAGTGTTCTGATGTGTACATATTTGAAATGTCACAAGTGTGAGGTTGTTACCTAATGCAAATAAGCAATGAGCATAAGTCTGTTGTACTTTGATGTGTATACACTTATCAGATGCAATTTTTTTTTGCCAAATAGATAAACATCTCTCCCATTGCTGATGATGAATGATGTAGTCCAACATCTCTATCTCCTCAAAATTCCAAGGGTTGGCACTAAAAGTGGCCAGAACTTAAAAGTAGTTGAATATTCAGAATGGACCTTTTATAAGGTTTTGTTGATATAGATGTGTTTCAGAGTTAAAAACAATACTGCTTTGTAGTATAATACGTAAATATAACATGCTGAACAGTATACCTAGTGGGGAAAATATTCCTCTATTCCTTTACTTAAAAGAAGTGCAATGCAACCTGCGTTTTTTCTGATTATTTTTGACTGTTGCTCTGCCTAATTTGAAGTCTCCCAGTTGATGTATTATGTCAGGGATCACAGAAGGAGGCAGGATAATTGAGTTACTTTCTTGAGGGAGAGTTTTTCTTCTGCTAGGAATTAGAATTATGCCTTAGCTGAATTTGGTAGCTTTTGATGTATCTTTATGGTGTTCACATTGAGATGAAACTGTGTAATTTCCTTTAATCCAGCATAAAATATTAATTTTGTGCCCATCTTTCATCTTTACAGTATACTGCATTTATGATGAAAATTCAAGTGAAGAATTCAAATGCTATGCTTGTTGCAGCACTCACTACCTGGATCCAAGGTAAATCTGTTACTATTGTGACACCATTGATTGATTGTGTCTAATTAACTGTAAACCTGAATTTTCACTTTACTGAAAAAAATGTGAAAGAATTAACTGAAGCAGAAAAGTGTTTAGAAAGAAAAAAAAAAACTTTTATGAATGACAAATATAAAAGTTATAAGCTCAGATGCTGAGTTTGCTCTAATAACTCCAGCACACAAATATCTGTTTCTGTGATGGAATACTCTCTGTAGAGAGAGATAGTCTAAATTTTATCTGGTAAAATAATACAATTAGAAATAAATTAGTGAATTAGTACTAGTAAATTAGCAATTATTTGTGTAGGTCTTTTCTCACTCCTTAACATGTACAGGCTTGCAACTTTTAGTATTCAGCTCAAGGTTAAAATCGTGACATTGTTTGCAGCTGCTGGGATGTCAATATTCCCAGAAGAGTTCTCAAAGTACACACTGCACTGTCTTGATGTCACTTAACAAGCATTTAAAAGAAAAATAATCTTTCCAGTCTCCTCAGGAGGGACTATATCTTTTTCTCCATTCCTTAATAAGACTTTTTGAATGTTAGTTTAATTAAAATAGAGAGATTACATAAACAGTGACTTTGAAAATCATTTCAATTAAAAGTAAACCAAGATCATGGTTTATTTTCATACTTTGGTTGCCATTGGTTATTACTCCATTTTTCTTATGGCAGTCAAGTATTAGTAGCAATCTTCTCTTGACACTGAGGGTGATGTTTAAAATCCCTGGAGTATTTAAAACAAGAAAGAACTCCCAGCATGTACAGGTGCCATGGAAACCAATATTTACTCTGATATATCAAGAATAACCTGACATCTGGATTTTTCAGTGGTTTTGCATTTTATATAGGGAAATATGCAGTCACCATGGCATGACACCACAATGAAAAGAGCCTGAGAATTAAGTAAAAGAAAACCCCACATCATTAGATAGAAGCAATACAGACTTACTGCTAAATTTACAGTACATAGTATTTAGAAGTACAGCATTAAGCACAGTTGTGAATGTGTACTGCTGGATGAATCCTTACACTCAGCATCTTAGCAGAGTGTGCTGCTTCAGGGATCAACAAATGAACTCTCTTCTATGTTCCTTCCTTCTAAAAACACTATGGGGAGTGACAAGTTCTTAGAGGTGGGCAGAGGAGAGACGAGTTTGGATGTTTGCACACCTGAGGGAAGATATGTTATCTAACCCATGAAACTACTGGTTGCTAGAGGTTTACCCCTGTGGCTAACCATTGCCATTCTGACTAATATATTTCAAGAAAGGTAGAAATAATAGGTAAGGGTGAGAAGCAGTTAAGTTTAGAGAAAAAGAGAACTTGCACTTGTGCCCCTGGAAAAAGTTTTTGTATAGTTTATTTTTACTAGGGTTTTAATTAATCTGTAGCTGGTATAAATGGTACTCAGAAATACAGCTACACTTCAGGCACCTTCTTACAAGAACAGGAATACAATCTCCTTTCATGCTGCATGTGATAGTGAAACTCAAATTTTGAAAACTGTCCCTCTTTGAATAGTTTGAGGGGTTCACTACAAAACCATTCTGAATAAGAACAGATTAAATCACAACTACTTTGGCATCATTACCTAATCTACTGTAGGTGTGCTCCAATAAATTATATGTACAGGTAGTAATAAGTATTTGAACAATAGTTGTATTTATGCATATTAATTTATATTTGAAACAGGAAAACTGTAAATGGTTTGGGTTATACTGCCCAAGCATTGACAGGGGAGGTTTTCAGGCCTGTATGCAAGTGACACAGTAATCTAAGCCTATATTTATTTCTGGGAATGCTTTTGCCTTTACTTGATGTGAGAATATTTGGGAAATATTTTAAGGATTATCTGACCAATTGCAAAAAAATTGCATGGTCCCAATTTTGATGTTTTTGCATACTTTTTAATACTAAAATATTGGAATAATGTTATCACTGAGTCATAACGTACTAGAAATAATTATTTTTATGGGCATTAAAATTTGGCTGAATTAGATGCATAAGTTGTTTTTTAAGCTCAATCACCACTTCAACACTCTGCCCCTTGTTGATTGTTAATATCTGTTTTCGATAGCCTGCAGGTTTACTTTAATAAGGGAAGTATCTCATTCAAGAAAAAAAAAAAGGATGATATTTTTGGCTACAAACGTTTCTTGATACATTCCCCATTTGAACATTTGGATGTTCAAATATATTTATATTTTTAAGTTATAATGATGCCTTAGCATTTAGTGCTATTCCAGTAGTTCTGTTCCTTTTGCTGCTACCTACAACATTTAGTCATAGAAAAAATAAATAGCTTAGAAAAATTAGAGCCAGAGTCATTTGATCTTTGCAACAGGTACTTAAAAAAAAAAAAACTTGCTACAAATTTATTTGTTTTGGAGACTTGGATGCATTTGTTCAGCAACTGAGTATATTAGAATGGTAGTACCATTTCTGTCCTTCCTGTAATTGAGTCAAAATTAATGAGGTAAAGTTAAAGTAATGAGTTCTGGGTCTTGACAGATTGGTGTTTTGTCAGGATCTGGAAACTCGGCAGGAAAACCTTTTTTTCTTAGTGAAGAGGATTCTATTTTAGACTGATGACATACTTTCCAGCCTCTTTCACCTAAGCTTTAAGTAACCTCGTGTGCTTGATAAGCTGAGGAGATATAAGAAGCTTGCTTTTGCAATACTGAGACAGAAAATAACTTGTTTAGATTCTCCAGATGTATTGGAAGTATTTAGGAATCTGTGCAGATTTGAAAGTCGACAGAGGACAATTTCTGTCCATGTGATATTTATAGCATAAGGGTATAGATACTGTAATATAACTGTGAGGGAAGAAAAATGGTCCCATATTACCGATGTAGACATTTTGTGTTACATTTCCTGGTATTGCACAGGTAATCTGTTTTTTAAGAACAGTAAACTTGTTTTAAATTTTTCTTTTGGGTGAGAGTCTTGCAATGTAATTACACTAACACAGAAAACATTCTTTTCTAGCTCTAGTTTTATTACTCTGGGAAACGTTAGGGGGAGGGGAGGGGAATAAAAATGGCTTTGAAACACTTCTTTTTAAAATTGTAAGTATCATAATGTTCTATGAAAAATGCCACAAAGACTTCCACAAAGTGGAAAGGAAAAGGTAGCAGTGTAATAACAACTCTTGATTGGTGAGCATTAAAGTAACTTAACAAACTCAGCCTATCTATTTATAACTAAACTTAGTGACACATCTTAGTGAATGGAATCTGTCTGACTTGCAGTCACTTCATGGACCTCAAGGCTGAGAAGGTAAGACTGGTGTCCCTAACATCATCTCAATTTCTGCAAGTAAATATTGAGTTGAAGTTGTCAAGGAACTGTTTTTCTACCATCAGTGGTTACTGCAATAGAAATCTGTTTTACAAAGACTAAATTGTTTGCTTTAAAAGAAAGACATAGAAGGATGTAGCTGGATAATCAAGTGTTTTCTTAATGTGGACATGTGGATAAGAAGCAAATATTTTAGCTCTGCTGCGTTTCCTTTTTTCTCAGTCTAATATCCTTCTAAAGTTGTGGTTCTAATAACTGTACTTTAAATTGTCCGTCTTTCAAATTTTTGCCCTTTTCTTCCCATTCTCTTTGCAGAGTGCATTGAGCTTTGTGTATAGAGATTCTCTCAAAATGTATACTAACAATCACTTATTTCAAGAAATTTTTTTATGGTCCCTAGTGCAATGAAGGAATTGCTTTAAATATTCATTCATGTATGGTACCCTACAGGTTTCATCATTTCTAAAAGCTCCATGACTTTCATATCTATTATAGAATGATGGGGTCAGAGAGTTTTATAGAGAAACTCTATAAGTACAGAGAATCTTGTGGTATATTATATCTTACATATGTCAATAATGTTGCCTTTAGAGTTTCATATGTTTGGGATATAGCAATATGTCTATTTCCAGACAACTTTTTGCTGATAATCAGGTTTTGTACACTTTTTTTATTTTTAACCAAGAAATATTTCCATTCAATTTGAGCATATTAGGTATGGGGGATTGGAAATGTGGAAAAGGAAAAAAACTTTAAATTCTTGAGGTGAGTTTTGAGAAGTATATGACATGCTTCAAAATTGTTCAAGATGTATTCCTATTGATGATTATTCTCAAGTCCTATTTTATTTTTAACTTAATTATGGTATTTTATCTTGAACATACATATGTTCTTACACAAGAAGATATCTTCTCCCTAAATGTTTTAGAAGTGTAGTAATTTTTTTTTCTAATGGAGACCACTCTGTCACTTTGTTCCTTGTACATGAAAAGAAAAGGTGTGGTCTGCAAACCTTCAATGCTTGTAAAAATAAAGTTTAAGTGCAATCAGTCTGTAGCCTATAATAGATACTCAGAGAACAGAAAATAAACTAAAAACTGAGAAGGTATAATATGTCTTGTGAATAGGCTGCAGATTAGCAAAAGTGGGTTTTAGTCTTTGTGGGTAAGTCCTTAGTTTTTGTCTCTATAATCAAAACTCTACAACAGAGGAGATACAACACATGAAGTCATGACTAAACTATATTTGAGTGTCTGAATTCTTCCTGTGGCTAAAATTGCATAATTCTGTTAATAGGAATAAAAGTGCAAAACTCCAAAGCTGCTACTTTAATTAAGTCCCTCTCTGTATTTCAGACAACCCTTTCCTAAGGTTATTGTTTAATGTTTCTGCCTTTAAGGTGAGAATGTGTTAAGTGCCAACAGAGAAGAAAATAAGAGTGAGAAGATTTGCCCTAAGAATTGTTAAGGGACACATAGGATGAAGCTAAAGTATTTGTCTGATTAAAATGCAAGATGACAGGCATTTGAAAGATGTCACTGTATCTATTGACTTTTTTTCCTGCTCCTGTTTATTTAATACATATTTTAAGAACAAGAACTGCATATCTAATAAAAGCCTACCTTGGTTGGTCTGTCCTATTAGAGTGGTGTGTAATGGAATAAAGAATGGAAGTTGGAATGTGATGGTTTGGAACACACTGGCTTTTAAGCTGTGGTTAAGACTTCTGTGGGAAATAGGTCGTGTACACTAATCTTTGATGTCAACAGGGAACAGATAAAGAAAACAAAAATGAAGGAAAGGCCATGGCCTCCCTCCTGCAGCCAGTATATGGAACCATCAATATACCAAAGTGGCATCTAAAATTTATTGGTCTTGGTTTTCATTTTTAACCATTATGTAGTGCTCAGTTAGAATTTTGACAGCACAAGTGTAATTCTAAAATTAATCTAGATTTCTTCAGGGAAAAATCAGAAATCATTTAGTTACCAAACCACTGTCAGATTTATGCCAAAGAAATAAGTGATTGTAATGAGAGTGGGTTCCTATTGACAAATTTTCCTCCTATCCCACCAACCATGGTTTCTCCCTCAACTCTAATCAACAATTCTCTCCAGCTTTGTTACTTTTGAGACCTCTTGTTCTCTGAGACATTTTGATGAATTATTCAGTCTATAGTTCAATGTGTCTGTTGCCAGGCTTATGATTTTGGGCCTAGCAGTAGACAAATTATTAGGAGGTAGCAAATCTGCCCTTTATTCACCCCATCTATATAGGGTTGTCATGTGTAAAGGAGGGGTGGAAATGAAAAGATTTCTTGTCCCCCCTGTGTTACTATAAATTTATTAACTATAAGTGTCCTTGGAACAATTAAAGCTTTATGAACCCAGCACTGCCTGTTTAACAATGGACAGAACACAGGCTAGAGAGGGTTTTGACCTTCCTGTGAGGACCACACTTTAGCCAGGGAGAGCTTTATTTAGCTGTAACAGTCTCCAGAAAATCGAAGTCTTATGAACCTAAAACTGCCTGTCAAACAATAGACAGCACACAGGTTAGAAGGGTCTTTGACCTCTGCTATGAGATCACACTTAATAGCTGGGGAGACCTTTCTCTATGAAAATATTAGCTGCAAGCATCCTAGAACATTGCAGTCTCATGAACCCGACACTGCCTGTTTAGCAATGGACAGCACACAGGTTCGAAGGGTCTTTGACACTCTGCTGAGGACCACATTTAATAGCAAGAAATGAACTTTCTCCACAGCAGCTCCCGAAATAACCTTTATTAATACATGTATGTGACCGTTATTGTGGGTTTTGCATTGCTGATAATAACACTTAGCTGTATGATTGTGTTTAATTGATGACCAAAAACCCCCAAAGAAACCAGCACAAAACACATCCTATAGAGAGGTGTAAGAGAGTGAAATATAAGACCTAAAATATAGTGTATAGACAGTGCATGGTTTTCTCACCTCTACATTGTCTGACGAAGTGGGAGGAGACAAGGCAGCTGCTTTCAGCTACCCCTGCAGAGATGACGGCATTTCTCCCCTGTTTTTCCTCATGCCCAATTGTTTTTATGCCTTTAATGTTTGGGGTTTTTTTTCTCTTAGGTGGTTTGGGTGGTTTTAGTCAATAATTGGTTTGGGGTGATAGACAGTATAGACCTGAAGGGCTCCCTGTATAAGATCTCGCAAAGGAGGGCTGTGTCATCCTCACAACACTCCACCCGTTGTTAATCTTATCAGTCCTCCTTTAGCACTTTTGGAAAGCCATTGAGATGTCTTTGTCTTCTGGCAATGGTTCTGGGAGCATCCCTCCAGGGGGCTGAGGTGTTTTTCCTCAACTCATCAAGAGTTTATCAGTGCTATCACCCTGTAAGGGTGAAAACCAAAGTATGTCAGAATTAATCTAATCCTTGGGTAGAATTTTGCAGATGGGCAGAAAGACCTAAATAGAAGTAAGACTGAACTAGGGGGTTTGAGTACAGTATCACTGCTAACACTAGCCAAGACTTCTTTAGAGGGAACTCGAGATACTTTAAACACTGACATGAGCATTTACAAGTCTTTGGGAGATTCTTTTAAACTATAACAATTATAAATGAAGAAATCAACTTCACAGGCATCTTATACCTTAATACTGATGCAATATTATCCACATGGCGTTGTGTCTGTGTCTAGCTCACAATGATTCTGTTCATAAACTTTCTGCTGAATCCTAATAAAAAATATCAATTGAATGTAGTTTTTAATCAGAAAAAAAGAAAAGAAACGGTTAATCTTCTCTCTTAATCATAGGAAATGGGATCTTCAAACTTTCTGTTGAGCACAACTCCTCAACTAACTGGTAGTGTGAATTCTATGACTTCTGCCTCTACCAGCAGTCAAAATTTAGTTAAACAATTCCTGCCAAAATTTGTAGAGTAGATATGATTTCCCTGCACACTATGTGGGAGACAAGAAAATTCCCTGGATGTTCAGGAATGGATGGTAATAAACTAAACTTTTGCTTTGCTGAAATTGGTGGCAACATTTTTTTTGGTGACTGACTGCACAATGGAATTAGCTTGCCAGTCTTGGGGAACTTGTTGAGTGATAATGGGTAACCTTTTTATGCCTCAGAAAGAATCAGATCAGTTTTTTTCTTGTTATGCACAAGGCACTCCGAGATTCTCTCATGAAGCTGATGGCTAATGAAGTGATTATTGCTTTCTCATGTGGTGGGTGATGATATAAATTAGAACAGAAAATAAGGAATTCTTTTTCTTAGTCCTCATTATGCATTAGAAAGCATGAAAATCTCATTGCTTTCTACTTCCTGAATTTAAGAATATCCATATCTTATAAATTGCTTTATTTTTTAACAATTTCTAGTTGTTTTGCAAATATGAAAAGGTCTGATGTGATTTTTTTAAAATATATTTGTTTATTTCACTAATTCATTACATGGTTATTAAACACATAAGCATTTTACTACAGTTTTAATACTCAGATTAAAAATATGAGCTTCCTCTGATATGTCCAGTATATTCACATGTATCTGTTGTTAAATCTTTACAGTGTGGTGTTAAAAGCACATTTTACAGAAGCTTTTAAGCCCTTCTTGACAGTAGCCCTCTGGAGGTGGTACTTTTACTGAAAGAAATAATAGGTTAGGGAGTCCCTGAACTTTATATTTTATATGCTAAAAATCTATGAAATCATGATTTCAAAAGGCACCCATGAAAAAAAAATGTGTTTATTATCATATTCTGGTTCTGTTTTCACTACTTAAATTGTGTGTGTGTGTGTGAACGAAGATTTGGGAAGGACTGCACACCCACGTGGGGACAGCCCTTCCAGCCTGCGCAGTGGATTTTTTTTTTTAGGTGAGGCTCAGCATGCGCAGAACTGGCCCCACCGTTTAAGTCCTGAGGTCCATTTGCCACGGCCGAGCGAGCTTGGACAGTGCAAGTGAAGTTCCTCAGGACTAGAACCTACAGCACCCGGCATTTCCCTCCCATCCAAGTACTAATCCGGGGCTGACCCTGCTTAGCTTCCGAGATCTGACGGGATCGGATGTCAGGGAGGCATTTAACTGCCGTACTACTTAAATTACTTTTCTTCAATTGTGCACATTTAAGGTGTGCTGGTTTTGGCTGGGGTAAAGTTATTTTTCTTCGCAGTGGCTGGGAGGGAGCTGTCTTTTGGATTTGTTCAGAACATAGGATTGATAATAGAGTGGGGTATTTTTGTTGTTGCTTTTTGCACTGGCAGGGAATTTGAGGCTTCAGGGAAGGTTGGGAGGGAGGAGACAGAACGAGGACAGGTGACCTAAAGTGGCCAAAGGGATATTCCATACTGTATGACATCATGCTCAGTAAACACAGTGGGAGGAAGAAGGAGAAAGAGGACATTTGGAGTGATGGTGTTTGTCTTCCCAAATAACCATTTACATGTGATGGGGCCCTGCTCTCCTGGAGATGTCTGAACACCTGCCTGCCCATGGGAAGCAATGAATTAGTTCCTTGTTTTGCTTTGCTTTGCTTTTTTTAGCACAGCTTTTACATCCTCTAATAAAATGTCTTTATCTTCACCTGCGAGTTTTCTGACTTTTACCCCTCTGATTCTCCCCTGGATCCTGCTGATGGGAAGTGAGTGAGCAGCTGTGTGGGGCTTGGGCTGCTGGCTGCGGTTGAACTGTAACATAAGCAAAGTGCCAAACTTTGTTATAAAACTTTGTGTCTGCTGTCTTTTATATGTGACCCAGAGCACAATAAGTTGATTTTTTGGTGAGAACAAGCACTATGTTATACAACTACTACTAATATATTAAAACTGAAGAATCTTGAACATTACAAAGTTTTGTGTATTTCAGCTAACATTTAAATTACTTGTATACTGCTCTTTTGAACTGTTTTTCTGAAGTTACTTGTCTCACTAAACTGTTCATCCAGGATAAAACAAGAGAACTCAAAAAAATGAACATTTATTTCTAGCATTCATTTTCGAAGCTTTCAAGAATTAAGTTTTAGTTTTATATTTCCCTATTGACCTTATATGGAAGATATGCATTGACTTTTTGATTGAAACAAGACTCAGCAGTTGTCCATATGTTTGCTGTCCTTGTCCCTGCTGTTGAGGCTGAATCTTCCTCTTTCCAAAAATTAATTAAAACAGCATATTTTTTCTTAACAGAATTTGTATGTTACTCTCAGGTCCGTAAAGAACACAAAGTCTTCTCTATAAAACTGTTATGAAATTATGACACACTTTCAGAATGATTTGTAAGTTTTGTTGCAAATAACACGTGCTTTTATTATAGAACACTTGAGTTAAATCTATTCATTGCTTTCTGCTTAAAGTAAGCCAAGAATATGATAAAATGACAAATTAAGAATTTTCTAACAGTCAGATCATGTCTTGAAAGAAAAATAATTTTTTAAATTTTTTTATTTGTGTCTAAAAGAAATTATATTTTTAAGGTGATACTTGGCATTTTCCACTCTGGTCATTGGTGTTCTGCACAGGGTTTTTTGTGTAATCTATTGTAAGCAGATCTAAGTATCCCTGTGAAGACTACCTAATTGCTTAAGCTAGCCTTTTTAGTCACAGAAAAACAATCAAGTGTTCTGCTCAGCATCCTGTTATGTGTGGAGCTGGAGACCCCTTTCTCCTCCCTTGAATACTCAGCTCTATGAATAATATGTTCCACATCAACACACCTATGAATTGACTTCAATGTGGCTTGCTCTGAGCTCACTGTTGAAGAGACTATAAAGTAGGTTTAACAGGGGTTGTCATCACCAAGTGGAGTCACACCAGGTCATGATGATAAAATGCAGACTTCTTTCTTAAGCAGGGGGCAGGGATCAAGGACAAATAAATTTATGGGTGTTTTAAAACAAAGAATAGAGCCAACCTGCTTATTACTATTTGCAACCCTTCAAATAAGCTGCATCTTCACAGAGTGGGTGTGAAAAACATATTTTTCTTAAGACATATGAAGAACAATTATGTTAATCCTGCCTGAGATTTTTTTGTTTTCACTTCATTTTGGGTTTTTTAATGCCCATTTCCAATGTGAAAACTTACAGACAATTTATTACTTTCTATAGCATTATCACCTACTGATTCTTGAATATCAGCTCATAGTGTAATAAATTTATATACCCGTGCAAATTGCTGGTAAACTTGGGTTTAGGTCTACACTAATGTTGGTTCATACTTTCCCTGCTGTTAGAAAAATGCTAAACTCTAGGCCAGGCAAAACTGTTACTTATCAAAATTTATTGTCAAACAACCCCTGTGTTGCTCAGAGGTGAAGAGGGAAGAGAACTTCAAAACTTATATTTTGCCTTTCATGAGAAAAACTAGGTTTGGTAGGTATTAAAATATTCTTCTGGACTGCCAAGCTGACAATTTCTCAAATAAGTTTACTTCTGGAGTAAAAACCAATAAATATGGAAACTAAGTAATATTGTGATAAATTTTTGGGCCTTCCTATTTAGCTTTGTCATATTTGCAGAGTAGCACAGTATGGAATAATTTCCCTCCTCCTCCATTGTTCTGTTGTCATATCCTCTCCGTATTTGGGACCTTGTATTGGTGAGACAGGCATACAGTAATTTCTCTTGAAATATTAATAACTTGGCAGTATCAAATGGCCATAAACTATGTAAATCTGTAACATGAGAAGTTAATATTACTTAACAAAGAGTACTAAGGGTACTGACAAGACAAACATGGAAAAAACCCTCAGTTCTTAGTTGCAACAGCTGAGAGGGGCTCTAGGTCCCGGGAGTTAGCCCATTACCTAGAGGGGATGTAGTTTCCCCACTGTCCCTCACCACATGGTCCCCGAGGAGTCTGAAAAGTACCACACAAAGACTACAGGAGAGGAACAAGAGAGAGTTTATTGCTCAAGAGTAAGGGTATATAAAGGTTTTGGGGGGATCAAAATACCACCAATAGTGAGCAAGGGGGGATTTGGCCTTTTGCCAATAGAAACACAGGGCTAACAACCAATAGAAATGGGTAAATAAGAAGCAATGAGAAAACTTCTTGAAATTTCCTTCCAGAACACTACATGCATTCCTAAGGGGTCAGATAACAGTTATCTCAGGGAATTTTGGGAAGGGGAAGAGTGACTTTAGCAAAAAAGAACAAGGGAATCCATTTTGTGCATTTATACGACAGTAAAAACCTGTTTTTAAGGCATTTGGGTTAGCTGCTTCATCTTTTTCACAAGTCCACTTCTGGCAGGGCAGGACTTTTTCCATTCTAGATACTGTAAATCCATTGCTACACTTATATCCTTGTTTGTCTTGCTCCCATCTTCTCAAAATAAAAATATGTCCTGTATATTGGGATATATGGAGCATTGTCAGTTCAGTTTTGGTTAATATTTTTGCTTGTCAGTGACTGGACCAACTTAAAAAAAAGTTGATTAAACAGATGGAATGCAGTAAGGGTTTTGTAAAACGTTGCTTGAAGGATTTCTTAACATGAAACTGTAAAGTGTTAGCATTACAACTTACACTTAGTGATCGTGAATGTGTGGTACTAAACAACATACATTGACCTGTTTTTTTCCCCTTACCTTCTGGTTTTGTTCTATGTATCCCCCTACAGAAGTAGGACTGTACATTGATAAACCCTGGCTTCTGTTGGGAAACTCTTGATATCCATTTGGTCAGAAATTGAATTGTAAAAAAGAAAATAAATGTATCAGCATGGATATTAGCTAGAGCCCAAGCAAAATATTTTCATTTTGCTATCAAGTCTTTGATGGAAAGATTCTATGCTTCCATAGTATTTTAAGTTTGAAATAGCCTCAGAATTCTGAGAGGGCTAGATCTGTGCTTCATTTAGAGGTGTCATGTGCCCAGTGGTAGCTTTCCTCATGTTTCTTGGATATTTTCATTGATCCTGTGATGGACAGATTTCTGCTGATTGCTTATATGTTGTTTCATCATGAAATCACTGATGAAAGTATAGATTGCAGTAGTGTATTTGTTTAAAGCATGGTTTCAGGTTACAAAATATTGTACTTTGGTATAATATGTTGGCAGATAACGTAAATTCTAGCTTGTTTCGTTTTACATTAAATTCTTAGAAGTTATCAACTTGATAATCAGAAGTTATAAATTTATAATAAGTTTTGTTGGGTTCTTGGTGGGGTGGGGGTGGTAGCATTGTAAAATTAATAGTAATTTATTCAAAAGAAAAAAAATGGTTCTGATTCTTATCCTTTTGATGTAAAGGTAAATGCAAAATCTGGATATGTTCTTTGTGTATCAGACTTATTTAATCATATGAGTAAGTAGAATTGTTTCCATAAGACTGAGACTGAATTTCTGCAAGCTACATTTGATGTGTAGGACTATTAAATCTGGGCTTTTCTTATAATCCCAAATATATTGCTGTAACCTTTTGTTTTAATACCACCTTTGTTTTGATTTTTAAGATCACACTTTTTTATAGCTTATATTGTTAGAATCTTTTGTTTTCCTTTTGAATTTTAGTCCTAGATCTTGATCTAGACTGGAAATTTTTTGTCTCCTAGCCTTTGAATCTTCTGTTTTTCTCTATACCTTCTATTGCACCCCCATTTCAAGGAATAATAATCTCCAAATATACAATTCTATAAAATACTAAATTGTCTTGATGAAAGACATCTTCATTTACTACATTCTTATATTTCATCTAAATGTCCTGAGCCAAGCTCAGTCTCTTTCTTAGAAAATGGAAGACGGCAGTGATGATGTTTTAGATAACCTTCTTGTTTGTTTTTCCTCTTGCAGTTTATAATAGGAACAAGTGTGGTGTTTCCATATTATCAGTCTAGATGGTGGGCTGCTCAGGACAGATTTTGTCATTGTTTTGCTCTTTGCATATCTCTTTCATGATTTGTGAATCCCTTTTTGCCTGAATATCATTAAGATCATTGTTATCTGCCATAATGTGGTATTATACAATTAATATGTTCATACATACAAGGAATGATTAATTTACTATCTTAATATTTGTAGTCAATATATTTCTGTAGGTTAAATGACTGCATAGGCATTAACACAACAGCTAACTGTGCATGTACCTAAATAGTGTACGTGGCTATGCTGGTGTTTCACTGCAGCTAACAATTATAATGGACTTCAATATTTAAAAAAAAAGTATATATACATTATTATTAATTTAGATCACAACCTTATTGCTCCTACTGCAGCTGCTATTTCAGCCATTCAGTATTGAAAGGGCACTGGCCACTAGCAAAATCTTTTAAAATTGTTCATTGTAATTCTGATGGGCCATTCTGAAGGATTATTACTGACTGTGCTTGAAGATGATGCCAGGAATTTTAAAACAGCTGATTCTAATTTTCTTTCTCTGAAGTGTTTCAGTCATGTTCCTTTTTCTTCAACTTTGAGATAAGTAGAGTTTGGTACAGTACTTGCTCAATGTGGAGTATGGGCCAGATTTTCTCATGGTGACTTACAGATGGAATGACAGTTCAAGCAGTAGATGTAGAGCTCAGAGAGCATGATGGACAAAGAATTAAACTGTACATGTAATTAAGATTGAATAAAAAATCTTGAGCAGGTAGTGGAAAACTGAAAATAGTAGATCTCTAGAAAGAAGGGAAAGTAGCACAGATGGCATGCTTTACATTTTTCTAAACAGGAGTCCTCAAAACTACTTTTATACAGTACACATAAAATGTGCAGTCTAGATTCCAAGGTTGGAGAAGTACCATATTTTATTCTTAGAATAAAAAACTAGTAGCACTGAATACTGAACAACTTCAAAATGACCATTTGGGGATGCATCATCCTTGTGTTTAACTAGTACACCTAGGAACACAGTATGAGTTTGCTCTTTGAATTTATCTGACTCTATGAGGATGAGAGTAGAAGCATATCTCTTTACAGTGCCAATTCCCACTGATGTAATGATGTACCACTCTTTATGTTTGCTCCAACATCACTTCTCTTGTACTTGCTCACTGTTTACTATCTGGTTGCTAGTCTGTTGGAACTGTAAAATCTTGAAAAAGTGTTATGCATAACAAGCATTGTGTAAGTTGACTCAGACTTGTGACTTTATGTGAAAATTCTAGGCATTCTTTTAATTGTTTGCAAACATTTTCCCTAATAATAACAATAAAGTTCTTTCCTCTTTTTGTTTCTGGTAAGTTTCTACTTCTGAACTGGAACAGAAAACCCAATGAGAAAGATGCCAAAAACCAAGGGGTACTTAACTCTCATGAAGCTGCATTATTTTTAGTCTAAGTAGTTAAACTATTTAGAGAAACTTGCAAATTTTTCTTTGTTTTCCCTGCCTTTACTCCTATTAGAATTTTACACCTTTTGGAATTTCAGTCGGTATAGCCCATGAATCTCATAGGTTTCTGATTTAAGACAAGAAATATTGATGGGGGTTTTTTGGAAAGAAATAAGTAGGGTATTTGACTGGAATTTCCGTTTTAGTAGAAAGACAGAATTAAAACACCGAATTCCTGTTCTAAAGAGCTAATGCAAAAAAGGGATGAAGGTAGCAAAATTTCAGTTTGTAGAACTATGAAAGACACTGTAGTTCCAAGGGAAAGTAATACTTTTTGAAATTAAAGGATAGGTGTGGGTTTTCTTACAGTTTTTTTGATGCATAACTAAATTTATTGGTCAAAAAAAGCAAGAAATCAGTAACAAGATTTTTTAGACTCCTCTATTATATTCAGTGCTAACCTGGCATAATCATCTTTTTTATTGCTGGTCTTTTATGATTGGAAAGTTCCAGTGAGACAGAACTATTCCAAATTATTAGGATTTTGGTTGGTACTTTCTTTCTTTATTTCCTGCTGAAAAATATCCAGAGTACTGCTTTATAATAACACCTATCACTAACTGCCACAGGTACAAAATGTTCACCCACTCCTTGTTAGTCAACCAGTGTTCTGCCATGTGTTCTGCACTACCTGAATTAATTACTACTGCTAGGACATTTTCTTATTTTGTCTTATGAATATTCCTTCTTCAGATTAGTGTCTAATTCAGCTTTTAACATAAATATGATAGAAGAGGATCAGTGTTCAATTAAGACTCATCTGGGCATCACCAGCCAGTCAAGGGAGGGGATTGTCCTGCTCTGCTCTGCACTGGAGCAGCCTCACCTTGAATATTCTGTGCAGTTTTGGGCATCACAATATAAAAAAAGATGTTAGACCATTAGAGAGGATCCAGAGGAGGGCATCAAAGATTTTGAAAGGCCTTGAGGGGAAGCCACGTGAGGAATGGCTTGTGGCACTTGGTCTGTTCAGTCTAGAGGAGACTGAGGGGAGACTTTATTGGAGTTACGACTTCCTTGTGATGAGAAGAGGAGGGACAGGCACTGATCTCTTCTCTATGGTGACCAGTGAAAGAACTCCAGGGAATGACCTGAAGTCATGTTGGAGGAGGTTTAGAGATATTAGAGAGACGTTCTTCACCCAGAGGGTAGTTGGGTGCTGGAACAGGCTCCCCAGGGAAACAGCCACATTACCAAGCCTGACAGACTTCAAGAAATGTTTGGGTGAATAATCTCAGGCACATGGTGTGACTCTTGCAAATGATCCTGCGCAGGGCTAAGTGTTGGACTCATTGATGCTTGTGGGTGTTCTGGTTTAAAGGTAAACTGGCAGGAGAAACAAACCCAACACAAAAGAGATTATAAATCAGAGTTACTATTTAATAACAATATTACAATAAATGCAATGGCACAAAGAGAATTTGGTTTTAACCCACAAAACCAAGAAGTATAACCCAGCACCCTGGGGCACAAACACAATGGTGTTAGTTGGCCCCTATGCTAAGCCCGACATGGTTCCCCCAAGTCCAAAGCAAAAGGAAGTGAAAAAACCTGTTGGTGCAGATGATGGTTGCAGTCTGGTGAAGAGTGGTGTTCTCCTCCTGTTGAGGTTCTGGTCCTCCTCTAGATCTGACAAGAGGTTCCCTGAGGTCTTCAAACCCCAAGATTATATACCCTCAGGTGCAGGTGGGAATGCCCAGTACCTCCCCCAGGGCAGGGAGTTACACAATGGGTGATTTGACTCTGTGAATCATGGGGTATTTTGGAATTGTTGCTGGTCCATTTGCAGATACATCCCCTCAGGATGGGTGTGAAGGTAGTAATGACTTCCTGGAGGGAGTTATCACAGCTCTGATCTCACAGGTGTCTTTCACACCCAGCTTACACCTTGAGGAGTCAGGTGTGCCCTGGGCAGCTGCTGCAAATGGTCCATTGTTAACACTTCTTAGGAAATGAACAGAGGGTGTAGATACACAGCTTTGGTCACACACATGCAGTGATAAACTGGTCCCAGCTGCTGAACTAGGACAGTGAGTCCTTTCCGATTTGGCATATTCTGTGATTGCTGTTTAACTAATAGCTGAATTCTGTATCTTATAGTTAAGTCTTCAGATATTTGAGATGTTCTAGTTGTTTTGGCTAAATTGGAATCACCACTGCTGTTTCTCTCCTTTCTCTCTAAGACTATGCTAAGCCTTTCATAATTTCAAATGCAGTTTTGCATTTGTGATTAAGAGTGGCAGAACATTCGTACCTTTTTCCAAGTCTGTGTTGCTGTCTCCATCAGTGTCTCAACATTACTTCTTCTCCATCTGTTGGACTTCCTGATACGGAGCACTTCATGTATGAAGATGAGATAGACCTGTGTGTTACTTATTTAGTAGTCCTTGTTATTTCTTATTCAGCAGTGAGTTAACACCAAGTAAATGGAATGCGAGGGGTTTTTTTTCTTTCTCTTCCTTCCTTCATTATTTGTATATTGAAACACATTGTATGGCCACAGTATTTGTCTTCATGTTTTCATATAACTTCTCCAGTACTGAACTCAACTATGTGAAACTAAAACCAGCTTACAAAACACTTTTCATAAGTGCTCACAATATATATACCAAAAAGGCCCTGTATGATTGCAGTAGCACTGACAGAGTTCTAAGTAAATCTGCTTTCTAGAAATATTCTCTGACTGTCCTATTTTCCACTGATTTATTATTTCCAGTCAGGCCAGCCACAGCCTTTCTTAGGTATAAAATGTGGGCTTCTGATATTACACTTTAATGACTGGATGCTGTTGGGTAGAAAAATTATCTAATAAAATGCATTTGTGTCTATTGTGATATGACATCTATCAGAAATTCTCCTTTTTGTATTTGTATGCAACTTATACCCATTACATGCTTTTTTTGTTGTCTGAAATCTGCTATGAAATTTCTGAGAATAATTTTAATTTGATTTATTTTTTCTTCTTTTTCAAACTTAATTGCTTAGACGTAGGTCTGAAGTTTCATAAGCTGCCTAAGCATTCTGAATGCCCAGTTTCCATTAATTTCAAATAGCCTTTATGCTTTTTTTCAAAGCCGTTTAAGCAAAGTCACGCTAGGGTGACACTTCAAGTCTGCTGAGGTTGATGATAAAATCTACGTTGAGTTCAGCAAGACTAGAGAGTTTCCCTTGCATGGTGGTGGGGATAAGGCTCTAAACTAGTCAAAAATCCATTCATTTGACAAAAAAACATGAGGCAGATTCTCAGTATTAAGGGAATAGGGTGTCTGCTCATTTGAATGAAGCTATTCACATGATTAAATGTAGGTACTGAGGAACACTGAGAGAAAGTCGGTTTTGGTCTCATTATATTGGGAAGCTTGCCTAGATTGTCAAGAGGTACAGTGCTGAAATTGTGTGAAGCAAAGAGGACTTGACATTTCTTTTTTAAAATCTGCTGTGGTTTGCCTTTATTTCTGTGAAAAAAATTTGTAAAACGAAAGGTCAAATCTTCTTAGAAGCAGATGTCTGTCTTAAACTATGTAGGTAGTGGATGTGGATAGCATAACCATTTTCAATGCAAACTTTCAGAGAGAAAACCCTATGAAGGCTCATTTGTAATTTAATAAGGATTGTCTTTTCAGTTGGAATTATTTTGGTTTACACCAGTATATTCATTTCCAAAAAGTTTCAGAGGCATGACTGAAGTAACTTTTGACAGGAAATATACTATAGCATAAACTGAAATAAATGTTATAATTTTTTAGGCTCCAGCAAGGCCAGTATTGTTGAGGAGCAATTTTTGACAAGTGTGCATATGTTTTCTTAACATACCTTCTTTATCCCTAAGGGCCAGTGAACTTCATTATCTTCTGAAGCAAATCCTTTATTGGATTTTCCCTCTTATTAAGGGAGATCTATTTATTTGGAATGCGTGTAATGATAGAGTCCGTTTTTTACATTAAAAAAAGAATATGCAACTTACATATCTCAAGACCATTGAAAACCTGAATAGAGATAATGTTAATCCGTCCTTCACTTTTATATGATTTTCTGAACCTGTTTTCAATGTCTTGATATTTTTAAAAAATAGTAATGAAACACATACCCCTGTCTCCCCTAAGCTAGCACAAAAACCTAACCCCAAAAAACTGTACATGCAAAATGAAGCCTTAGGTCATTAGGCTTATTGAAGCATAGAGAAGTGTTTGTAAAATGAAAGAGAACAAAGGTAACAGTTAAACTACTCATTACTGATCTGAGGAAAAAAATCCTAGAATAACTAAAGAAAGTGCTGGCTGAAAATGATCAGACCACTTCATTTGCACTCTACCTTTTGTTTGCTCTGCAGATATTTCAAAATTCTTTTCAAAAGCAGCCCCAGTGTGTTCTTTTTTTAATTTTATATATATAGATATAAGAAAAGAATATTGACAGTGCTTCCATTTATGTACCTCTTTGTATTTGTAACTTCAACAACGTGATTTCTGTGTCACGCTTCCTCTACAATTTATAGCAGTTCTGCATCAAACAGCAATCTTATTACTAAATAAAAGCATTCCTCTACCAGTTTTCTTGTTTTTAATATTCATGTAATCAATAATAGTGATTTGTGTATTTTTTTGTTCTGGTTTTGTATATTGGCCTGGTTAGGAATTTAAAAGGTGCATTGGGAGAACTAGTTCAGTTTCATTCAAAAGTAAATAAAAGCATTTTAAAAAATCCAATTATCTGTATTAAAGAAACCCATCTCCCAAACTTACTTGTTTTTATTGAATTAGAAGAGTGATTAAAATGAGGAAATACTTCAAATGCCTCAGACTTTACTGTTTTTAAAATTAAATCAATGAAATCCAAGTGTGTTTTCATGCTTACATGCTCTCATGATTTAGAGCCAAAAATTATATAAGAAAACCTTTTTATTTAAGCACATGCTGAGTTTTAGCTTAAATCTCCTAGTTAAATCTGTCAATGTCTATTTTGTTTGAGCTCCAAGCTCAAATGTGAAATTGCTGCTTGAAACATTTTTCAGATACATCTGAGACATCAAGACTGGATGAACAGTACCTAAATTGCAGGGAATAACATTTAATATAACCAAGTTTCATGAGTTTTCTCCCTTCTTGAGGTTTTTTCCCTCCATTCTTTTTATTTTAGTTAATTTTTAGGAACTATCAGGAAAATACACAGGAACGACCAATTTTTAAGTGATTGAGATGAAGGAAGGAGCATCATAGCCTACAGATTTTGGGTTCATCTACTTTAGTTTTATAGATGTCAAATTTATTCCTTTTCTATAACAAAATAGAAAACATTAGGTTTATTGTCCTGGGTAATTCTACCCAGAGTATCAATCCTGCATAAAATCGTAGTGTCACAGGCATAAAGTTCATATACCTCTGACTTCTTGGGGACAATAGTGGTAGTGACTCTGGCCCCTATTTCTAAATTATTAGATGTTAGAGTTTAGCTTGGTTTTTGTTTTGGTCGTCTGTTCTGTCCCCCGGCCCCACTCCCCAGTTCTGTTCTGACTTAAGTTATCAATTTATCACAGAAATTTTCCCTTTACCCTCAACCTTCTTTCTCAGTTTTGCCTATAAATGAAGATGTTGTGAATGAATAGAAAAGATTTACTTAAAAATGATGTCTAATTTTGTGTTGAGCAGTTTTAGAATTGAATGCAACCAGAAAACAATTCAGACAGCTATTTGAAATTAGATGGATCAAGACTGAAGGAGAATGTATTCCTTCATGACACTAGCATTGCCCTCAGTCTGTGTGCCAAATATTACTTAAATGTCTTACTAATTGTTTCAATAATTAAGTCTGAAATGTAGTAAAATAATTACAAATAAGTGTGCATGGCAACTTCATTGTCTTTGTACTTCAGGATTCAGCAAAATATTTCATCTCATTGGATTTCTTGCAAATTTTTTATTACTTGTGAATACAATGCTGAATCTTTAAATGTTCTCCCTGCTGTGGAATTAAAGTGTAGTCAATGTCTTATAATGAATCTACTGTTCAAAAATAACAACAAAAATCTTTAAAAATGCAATAACATCTTGATTTTTTTTATTAGAAAATTAGAAGTGTGCATTTAAATCTTAGTGTTTCTACACATTCTGCATTGAATTTTCAATATTGCAAAGTTATCTTTGTGAATTTGAGCACTGTTGCTGAGCATATTTAGAACTGACCTCAAATTACTAAAACGGTGACCTAAACCAAGGTTCTGACTGCATTGTATAATAGTTCTGTCTTTCTTAAACTGAATTTCAACTCTGTTTTTAGATTAAGCAATACTTATTTCTGCTCTCTTTGTGGCTTGTGCCTTGGGTTTTTCTATAGTTTTGTGATAGAAAACTAAAAAGATGAGGAACCTCCTGCACAAGAAGACAAATATTAATCTCAGTTAACAGGAAAAAAACATAGTACATTTGGATGCAATTATCCCATTTCAAGGGTGCAGTGAGAAACATAAGAAATTAGAGTAATGGACTACTCTTCCAGCTTATGGAACATATTGTGTATCCCTCTGGCAGCTCTTTTCTATCTTTGCATTGAATCCTTTAGAACAGCTGTGATCTTGAGATAAAGACACAGTGAGTCACATCTCATGAGTAGCCTTCATTCAAAATGTAGCCTCTACTTAAAAATGAGCAACAGTTACAGCTATTTGCCTTCTAAGACCATAAGGTGTCTGGAAAAAAGACCTAATTTCTTAAATATTAGTCAGTTCTTAAAAGGCTGAGGTTTTAATTTGGCATTATAACATCTCTCTACTTTAAGTAAGTGAGCCTATAAGGAAAGAATTTCAAGATAACAAGTCTAGATATTTTCTGTTGTAGAAATTGATGTTGTGAAAAGCTTAGCAGTTCTATGATTCTAAATAGGAAGTAAAATGGGAAAAGACCGCTAAGATTATCAAGGATCACCATTAATCCAGTACTGCCATGTTCACTACTAATGTACATTCCCAAGTGCCACATCTGCATGTCTTTAAATACCTTCAGAGAGGGTGACCTTTTCCAATGTTTACAACCCTTTTGTTGAGGAATGTTTTCCTAATATTCACTCTAAACCTCCCCTGGTACAACTTTGAGGCCATTTCTATTCATTCTGTGACCTATTGACTGGGAGAGGAGACTGACCCCCACCTGGCTACAACCTCCTTTCATGCAGTTGGTCTCCCCTGAGCCTTCTTTTCTTGAGGTTAAAACAACCCGAGCTCCCTCAGCTGTTCCTCATGTGACTTATTCTCTAGGCCCTTCCCCAGCTCTGTTGCCCTTCTCTGGACACAGACCAGCACCTCAACTCCTTTCTTGCAGCAAGGGAGCCAAACCGGACACTGTACTTGAGGTGTGGCCTCACCAGTGCTGAGTCCAGGGGAAAGATCACTTCCCTGATCCTACTGGTCACACTGTTGCTGATGCAGGCCAGGATGCCATTGGCTCATGTTCAGCTGACTGTCAACCAGCACCCTCAGGTTCTTTTCTGAAAGGTTTTCTTAATATAAAACCAGTGTGTTTTGACACAGTTTCTCTCACTTTCCTAGAAGGTAGGATCTAGAACAGCTAGAAGTCACTTTCCAAGTTCCAATCTCAATTTATGACTTTCCAGTCTTTCACTGCTTTTCCCACTTATAAGACTTTCTAATTCTCAAATTTTATTTTTCTAAGGAAATTAAAGAAGCAAAATCTTTCAGTCTTTATTGTTTTCAAATCTTCTAGGAGTCTGTTGTTAAGTATCTGTCTTGGTTTTATTATCTAATAACGTTTTTGGGTAAGTTTCAAACATGACAAACAGCCTTCTTTCGGAACTCTTACTACTTTTTGTTTACATATCATAAAGAAGTATTATTATACTTGTTCCTGTTCCAAGAATTTTATTGACAAAATTTAGTTTTCCATAATAATTCTCTAGAAAAACTGTCAAACAAGCTATAAACAAAGTGAAGAAACTTATTTCAGATTGGAGACCAAATTTTAAGAAGTTTTTTCCACTTGTTTATGATTAGTATACATAACTTGTATTCTTTTTGTACACCTCTCTTGATGATTTCATAGTTACTTCTTAAGTTTTTCTATAGTATGTGATTTTTGAAATTTGACTGCACAAATACTTCATTAGCTTTGCATTTCTCTATCAGTTATTGACTGGTTCACTGTTGCCTCTGAGAAGTGCTTCCTGCACTCATTCCCAGCTATCATTTCCAGCTTCTGCTATACATTTTGATTTTCAGTTTTTCTTTATGGCCATTCATATATTAGATTGTTCTGTATGTGATAAATACATGATATACCAAATACCAGAAGGTTAAAGAATTTTGTATGCTAAATACTTCATGTTCTAATGTGAATCTGTTTAGATAATGTTCATGAGAGCAGAATTTTGTCTCTATCTGTAGTACTTGTAACTAAGTAGTTTTAAACAGAGTCCAGTAGGCTTTGAGGTGTTTGAGTATGATGGAGAGATGCAAGAGAAAAAGAAGGAACAAGGGACAGTAAATTATGCACAGACTTGGAAGGCTGTTGAAGATAATAATGATTGAGGGAAGGAAGTAGATTATTTTTAATACCATCTTATCTGGGAGAAATGTGTAACTGTGTTTAAGTGCTGATTCTCTATTTTTTTCCTTTTGTATGGAGGAAAAAAATACTTGTAAGTGGCCTAAAATGTCACTTTAAAAGTGCAGGAGTTAAAAGTAGACCAAAATCAGACAGAAAATGAAAGGTGCAAAACCCCAGTTCTCTGATCTGCAAGTTATTCTGAATCTACACAGTCTCAAAACTTTGGAACAAAAGAGTTAAATTTCTCATTGGAAGCTGAGATGGAATCAATTTATGCCATCCATCACAGGTGTTGAAGGTTATATTTCTTTATTGATGTGTATGAATAGCTCACTCAATGACAGTCATGTCCTGAACAGAGTGGTTTTGTGGAGAATAGCTTCTGTCTAATCGGGGAATATTTCTCTTCTATTTACCAAATAGAAAAATATAGTTCAGTGTAATCAAAGTTTGCTATGGGTTTTGCCATTAAGCTTTTTGCTGTACATAACTTGAAATATATTTTCTTTATAAAGCGGTCATGATACCTTAAAAAATGCAAAATTCATGTTTTGGTCTTTTGTTCTTAGACTCTACCTGAAAGTTTAAAAAAACTTTCGTTAAAGTGTGTAGTATTTCTTTTTTTCATGCTTGTTTCTGTTCTGCAGAGCAAATATGTTGATCAGGGAAAGCAGTATTGTAAACGGGAAGAGTCATTGCAGGAATAATCTTTCATTGCTACACCTCCATAACATGGAAATACTTGTAGAGGTTCCTTTCCAGTCTGTCCCCTCTTTCCCAGAGCAGTAAAGGATAACTAGTTTGACAATGAGCTCCTTTACATATCTGCAGAACCCTTAGCAGCATATGTTTTGGAATTCCATGGTGCTTCATTAGGCTGCTAAATTACAATATGTCTGCAGAATGGCAATGATCTACTACAGTGAGAAACCATCATCATAGTCTCATTGCTGCACAACATCACACGTGTTTAAAAATGAGCATGTGTATTTTGGTGAATTGTGAAAACTCCCAAGCAGGAATTCCTCAGAAACAACCTGCAAATGCACATTCCTTATAAGCTGGTGTGACAAATTACTTGATATTGCATGGTAAATGAAGAACTTCTTCGGGCTCACTGAAAGGAGGTGGTCGACTGAAAATAATTGTGCCTGCTAATGCAACACAATCGGAGCAGGTTTTATTGTATCGAAGATTTAACAATATCTTCTGTTAAGGGCATCTTGTTGCTCCTTGTGTCAGGCAAACGGGGAGTCATGTTTGAGCCGAGCAGCGGCTGCCGCTGTTTCTCCAGAAGGTGGTAGCATCGCTCTGTGCTTATTCAGAGCATCTGAATCCTCCGGCTAATGCACATCTCCCCTGTTACACAGGTCTTTATGCACGAATGCCTTATTCATACTCAGGAGCCACACTTCTGTAGTGTATTTTATTTTTAAATAAGTAGATGGGTTTCAGTTTTGTGTGGCTTCCTTTTTTTTTCCTTATTTTTCATTTTAGAAGCATATTTTTTCTTCTTTTTTTTTTCTGCTTTCTACACCAAGCTGGAGGGATTTTGCTCTTAGTTCAGTGGTGAAACAATGAATGCAACATGCACGCACAATAAATTTAGAAAATGCAAAGCCACAAATCCACTGTAGAAACAGTCCTAAAAGACTGTTTGAATTTAGGCTCCAAAGACATATTACCCTACTGTGCAAGTGAAGGAGTGAAGTGAACTGCTTGTAAGAACATGTTATGCATGCACTGAACAATACAGCTGTCAGCCTTGGGAACTCTGTGCAAGGGACTCTGGGGCTGTGCAATGCCTGGCAAGGTTGGATTAAAGGACCTTGCTCTGGAATGGCAGGAAAACTAGTATCCTGTCCTTGTGGCTGTGTCACTGGGAAGACTGACCTGTTGCTCAGCCCCTGAAATCCAAGATGATGAGGGTGCCTTCTGGTTTGAATCCTACTCTTTGATTCATCAGTGGCAGTGGGTTGTACCTGACTGTCAGTTCTGACAGCAGCATGCTTTTTAAAAGTAGAAGGCTTTCCCAGGGGGCCAAGCTGCAGCAGAGAAAATGTTTGTTTTCCTTCTGTGTTTCCTTAAACCTCACAAACCTGATAGCAAGCCTGATATTTTCTTATGTGGAAGGAATAAAAAGAAAATTATTCATTGTTATTATGAAGAAACAATACTAAGGTGAACAGTATGCATGAAGGCTGTCAACTGATATATCAAGAGAAGAAAAAAAAAAGAAATAAAGTTGAGAATGTGAAAATAAACACTCAATACAATCAACAATAATATGAAGTAATCTCTATACCTAAGAATAAGAGAGAAGCAAATTCAAAGCCATTTACCTTGATTGATGAGGAGCTCCAAGTGGCTTGTTTAAATTCTGAATTTAGAAATGAACCAGTTAGGAAGGTTGTTATTATGAGTGCAGTTTATAAATTTAAAAAGTGTGTTTCCGATTCTTGTGCACTATATATTTCAGGGAATATTAATATGAATTATCCTTGTCCTTTCAAGGGCCTTATTAAAGTTTGTCCAGGCACAGGTGGGGAGTTACTTATAGGATGGTGAGAAATGACAAATTGTAGACATGAGTGGGGAAGGAGATCACTTACAACTTGGATCAGAACCTGTGTACCTTGGATTTGTATCCACTGTAGTTCTGCTGTGTGAAAGCAGCTGTGGGCCATTGCAGCGATGATGGAAGACCTGACTTTGTAAAAATGGTAGTGCTGGCATAATAGTAGACTTCAGGGCACTGGATTTCTGTTAAGTTGTGGACTCAGACTTCTGCTTCCCTGCCAAAAACCCAGCACTCCTGGCATTTTATCATAGCACCTTATAGAGATTCCTATATCTGCACAACCAGAGGGAAACTGTAGTGAAGCACTGCACTCAAGAAAGAGTAATACTAGTCCAGTTGCAAGATGAGGCTAATTATGTTTTTAAAAAAAGTCTCTCAACAGCCTAAGTTGCAAGGATTTTTTAAATATCTTCTTATTTTAAATTATAGTTTTTATATATCCTGAAATATAATCTAGGTGTTTAGTATATATGGGATTGTATCTGCATGTACACTATACCACCCACAAATAATACATTAAATAATCATCCTCTCTAACTGCACTACCTGAAGATCTCACTTTTTCACTCAGCTCTGTGGCCAAAACTGAAAAATATATCCAGTTTCTAAATTTTGGATACAGTAAGAGCTACAGCCATGTGGATATGCATGGCTGACTCTTTAAAATATAAAATCCCTTTTTTTAACCCTGGGGTCTTTATTCTCTTAAAGTATTAATTGTTCCATTAATTGAAGCTTGATAAGTCTTCTAGCAGTTGAAGTGTACACCAAATTTTCTCATTTTTCCTCTCTTCTGCCACTTTTACTGGTCCCTTGCAGCATGAGTTCGATAGAACTATAGTCTCAAGTCTTGTAGAGTTGAAAGACCAAAGCAGAGCTAGGCTGGGTTGCATTATTTTTCTACATCATGTTTTTCCAGGGAAGTTTCAAATTCACTGCTTGCTGAATCAGCCTTGCCTACTCAGTACCACACTACTGGTTTCCAGAATTGAATGGTTAAACAAATGCTCTCTAAATCACCTTTAAGTGTGCAAGCAGATGTAATACATCTTAAATATAGGAGGCAGGTGATGTGGAAACCTATTTGACAACAGTAGCTGAAGCTGTTTTCTTTTATTCCTAATGCTTTGAAGATAAACTTTTTGTTTGATATTTCTGTTATCTGCCAAAGTTATAATGGAAAATCAGACCAAGGCACATTCCTAATGCATACAAATCTATCTATAGATATCAATTAAACTCTAAAATTTCCAAGAAAAAGTGTCTTCAAAGGAACTCAGGTTTTGCTTTTTCCTCTCCTTGCCCAGTGGATTCCTCGATGCTACTGAGTGCTCCTCTGAATGCACTCTGAGGAGGGAAATTTTGTTTGGTTTTTATTTTTTCAAAGCTGTGAAGCTGATCTTCCTCTAGATGGCAGGACTACTTTAGACTTCATAGTATTCGCCAAGTTATTGGTGGTTCCTGGTCCCCAAGGTGGTACTACTAATTTAGTTGCTGAGGGAACTCGATACATAGTGAATTACTGGGGAAGGGGTAGGTGAGAAATAGCTTATGAGCTCTTTGTATGGAGCACTTACTGAGTGATAAATCTGATGCTGTGACATTTACCTGTATCTCTAAACTACTCTTCAGTGATGTTGATCACCATGGAAGAATATACTAAATATCTAGATTGACCTTCTCCCTTTACATGTTCATAAGGCATGAAAGGCAAATCTGACATGAAATGTAAATTAAATGTGTACTGTAATCTTTGTGTGTTCCTTTGATTCAAGAAGGATAGGCTACAACAAGGTGTTGTATCAGTCAGTGGTGCTGTTCTCACACGAGTGAATGCAGCAATGGTTGCACGCTGTTGGTATATCATCATCTTCTGTTTGTATTGTTTGCTTGTTCTGTCATACAATAGCAATTCCACACAAGCAAGAACAGAAACACTTCACTGACATCACTACTTTCCCTTTTTACAGTAATAAAGGCCTCGTTCTATCTCCTGTAGAAAGAATTAATCTTATGCAACAACCCAGAGATCCTGTTGTGAAAGTGGGATTTAAACACTTTGGCATTCAATACCAGTTTAAGAGTTTTAACAATAAACTATTGTTTATTTTTACTTTCATGTAGGGTTATTCTCTGTATGTAAAATGGTGACAAACAGTATCTTCTTTGAGATGCTCTCAGAGTTTTATAAAAAATGAAGGAAACTACAGTAAATTGAGAGACTTGGTTTAGAGACATAAGTGCTGCAGCATCCCAATTTTTATAACAAGTGCCTTGGTTACAACTGAAGGAGGCTTTTCAAACTCTTCCAATTATTTGAAGTAACACTATCTGTAATAGTGTTACTGCAGGCTGTACCTAAAATGATTGCCATTATAGACTGTTTTGAAAAACAGCATGAAATTAAGAAATTCAGTACAGTTATCTGTGAAAGTGGCACAGGAATGCCAAAGCGATTTTGTTAATGTGCTCTTAATGGGCATGAGAAGCTCTGAGATGATTCCAATGTTATCCAGGAATCTGAAATCTGCTTTGATTATGCTCATGTATTTGTATGATATTTGGACCAAATTACTAACTCATTTCTAGCTCATAATTTACTGTCCTTCTTGGGATTAAGTTAATGTTTACTCCTGTCCCAGTTGTCAGTAGAGTTTTATTCTGCTTGCTTCAATTTAGCACAAATTTGAAAAGAGGGGTTATGTAGAAATAGATAACCCTTTGTTCTCACAGGTATATTGTTGAAAAAAATCAGTTTTCCTTTTCCTGACACTGAGAAATCTACAAAGCATAAAAATAATTTGGTCTCCTTAAATTATAGCTCAGCATATTGCTAAAAGCTTTTGTGAAATTTAAATTTATAGATATTTCCTGATAATATTAATTGCCATCTATGCTTCCAGTTTTAATCTAGATACCCTCTTGGTATCTGAAATAACAAATTCATGGCTTTATGGAGCTAACTTTACATGTCAACACAGAAAGATATCTGTTGCTTCCATAATATAAAATTGGTAGAAGTACTGCTTCTTAAGATCTTGTTGATCAGTAAAATATATTATAAAATAACTGCATTAATAATGTTTGATTTTGAAAATTGATTAATGCAAGCATGATTATGATCAAGTTAAGCCTAGGAAAGAAGAAAATTACAGAATTTCTGTATCTGTTTCTCAGACAATAACACAGTATTTACGCTTTGCTTCCTAACCACTAAATTAATATTTAAGTTGTTTATCTCTAAAAATTTACTGAGTACAGGAGTTAAGTACATAAAGATACTTCAAGCATTCCATATGTAACTACTAGGGCAGTGAAATCCTGGCTCTCTGTATTATCTGCACTGTGTTGGGTCCTTCTGAACTGACAATGCTACTGTAATGGCTGTGCAAGGAGAGCAGATGAATATGCCAAGGTAACTATTATGTTAGCAAGTTGTGTTCAGAAAGAGATGTATTGTGTACCTTAGTGTAGTTGTGGAAGAATGCAATGTTTTTGAGTCCTTTAGTTGCATAATGTGGCTTAAAAATAGAACTAAGAGTAGAAAAGCAACAATGTCGGTATTTTCCTTTCACCTATAAAATAAAACTGAGGAAGGCTAAAAAAAAATGCCACACTGAAACATAAACTTCTGAAGTTCACATGTAAATTTTCCACTGTAACAGAAACAAACAAAATATGATTTAGATGAAAGTTGTCACTAGAAATTTTCTGTTTTGTTTTTATTTTTGTTTCTCCTCCCGAAATGTCATTCAAGACTGGCCCTAGAGTTGTTCTATTTCTTTTCAGAAATAATCTTTAAAAAGAGCTGTATCGAACAAAAATTTTAATTAGTACAGCTGAAGGAGTGTGTAAGAAGGAAAGAAACTTCTCTAGATTCTAACTCCTTTGTCTGAACATATATTTGATTATATTGTGAGGGAAGAAGCACAAAAGTAAAATAAGTTCCTGTAATTATAAGAAGATAAAATGAATTGAGGGAATCACCTTCAGGATCAAGGTTTTCAGAGGGGTCTTTCTGATGTGTCTCCCAAATATGCTGTGCACCTTGGAAAACAAAAGACAAAACAAAAAAGAAAAACGGGGAGAGGGGACAAGCACATTGTTAATGAAAAATACAAGTTGTGTTGCGAATTTTAATATTCAAAGGACAAACTTCTTTCAAATTCTTTCAATTCCTGTGTTGGGCAATGGTTAATATATTAACCTTTTTTTGAGAATTTTGACTGCAAGGAGAGTGTTTTCAATTTGAACAGCATTGGCAGCATTTATTTCCAGCTGATCTACTTAGAAATTACTAGTTTTAGACAGAGAACCATATAGATGTTGTAAGTTATAAACATGCAAAAAGCCTGGCAAGTGTAAAGCAGTGACAACACATTTGGAAGTCACAAGCTTGCATTATAAGATTGCAATTTTATTTCTTCAGATAATGACTATGCAGAGGAAAAGAGGTTCCAAATTGGATCTGAAAACTGCATATCCAGCCTTCTTTGCATCTTCCAGAAGACACCGTATCAGGAATGATGGAAAAATATATTTCCCAAAGTTTTAAGGAGCCAAATATTTATCCAAAGCACCTGGGATTATCCTTTCTTGCTTTGCTTATCACATTGGTAGCTCCCCGTCAGGTTGGTGGTGACATGGAGGAGCTTTATCCTCCTGACACTTCTGTTCACTGTCCCTATGTCTCTGTTAAATGCCAGCTGAATGTCACTGCTGCTCACCAGCCAAGCCAGCAGAATAAGGGCAAACCTCTTTCCCCAAGATGTAGCACGAAGGGCAGCCAGGTCCTCAGCAAGCTGCAAGGCTCTAAAGCACAATGTGATTAACACCTTGTCACCAGCGATGCTCTGTATGCCTTTAGGACCAACAGTCATGGAAGTGCTGAGTTTATTCACTGCTGATACACAAGCTGCAGTTCAGTGAGATTGATCACATCTTGTGTGGCTTTTTGCACACCTGGGTGTTAAGATTTCAGTCAAGCAAGGCTCTTCCTTCTCGTTTTCTCCTCCACCCTGACCCCCATTTATCAGACTCTGTAAAGGCTTCAAGCTGCTATGTAAATTCAGTTTCTTACATGGAGTGAGAGGCTTCATCATATGCTAGGGATGGTCAAGGTGTGTTCTGTTATTCTTCCAAGCTGAAGTTACTTTGCTGCCCTAATGCAGTTCTACTTGTCACTGAGCTAGGGTATGCTCAGGTTACACTGTCATCTTCATTCCAAGATGCTTTTTCTCAGTTTCTTACTTGGCAGGTGTATGACTGGGTTGCTTTGGGGCCTGCAGTAATGGTTGGGAAGTGCTACTTCCCATAGATTACTTATCGGACTTTAAAGAAAGCGAGACATGCTGAAAAAGTCACTTGAGAGTCTCATGAGCCTGAAAGCAAATGACTCTGAAGACTGGATGGTAGTACTGGTAGGAGGGACAATCCAAGTCCAAGCCTTGCTCCATTGTTCAAAGTCTTTGCAAAAAGTAGGACAGTACCAGTAAGACAGATGGAACAACCCAAGGACTTCCCCTGTGCTGTTGCAGCAAAGTGGGGTGGAGGGGGCAGATGTGAAAACTATTGCTGTCGTCGGCTTGTCTGGCAGAAGCAAATGGTCATTGAAAAAAAATCCTTTTTGAGGAAAGTGTATGCTTTCCAGTCAATATGAAGAAAAATCTTGTGCTCAGTCAGTGAAGTTTATTTTGGAGTTGGAAATATATTGGAAGCCTCTAATGCTTTTTATACCTCCTAAACTCATGATATTTCAACAAATTTGAATACAATTTAACTCTGTTATTTGGTAAAACATATCTAATTGGTTTAAAAAATGAAAATATCTTTTCAGCTTGATATTGTGAGAAATGCTCACATTTTACCAATAAAATTTAGAGGGGACAAAGTTGTTCAAAGCAAAACTAAACTTTTATTTAACAAATTCAGCTGAATTGAATGTGTCTCTCTGGCCTAGGAGACAGACCCAGAACAAAAAAAACCCAGAACTTTTCATACCCTTTCCCAGCCAAAAGGTCCCTGCCCCCTCTTCCTATTGGCTGGGAATTGGGGACTCACAGTCTGGCCTGGTTCATCTTCCTGTCCAAGATCCCCCACCCCCCTCCAAAGGCGGGAAAAACCATTAGAAACATCCCTTAACTATTCTCTTACAGTTCTTTTAGCTTCAGCAAAACCCTAATTCTCTTTCTAACAATATGATAAGCTAACACTGTAAAGGTAATGAGAAAAGCTTAAATACTTTTGTTCTTACTTATCCTCTGAAAAATGGCAAAGTATAATGCAAAATCTACTTATCTTTTGGATGAATAAAAAAAAATCCCACAAATGGATTGTTACGTTCTGTTCAATAGGTACAGTTGTTAATTATGGCACTTGATTAAAAAATACATAAGTTACCAAGTACTTCCATACATGCTTTTCTGCATATTATCTATGTTGCTATTACAGAAGTGTCACTGAAACAGCAGTTGTGGAATTACAAGGTAATGTTCTTTTATCCTTCTGAGATATCATTTGATTTCAACAGTCTTTTTTCCTTAAGCCAAACAAATATCCAAATATTTTTCCAATTTAGTCATGGTTAGAATTGCATACCCTTCAACTTTTCCAGGAATTATAAGGAAAATACTAGGAATAAAAGACTGTTTTTCTTTAGATTGTGGCATTGAGGGGTGTGTGGTGGGGATTTTTGTCATTTTATTTTGAAGTTCTGTTACTGGGTGTAAGGGTTTGACCCATGGCTTCCTCAGTAACCATTGTATCTAAGGAAGTTACAAGTATTCCACACGTGTTTTCCACCTAGCAGGGGAGGAGTGGTTTTTGTTGGGTTGTTCCTGCCTTGGCCGGGGAGCTGGTGGGAAGGGCTGGAGTCTGATCCCTCTGGTTGTTGGTGGTTCTCCTGTCCTGGGTGAGATTGTTTCATGCTTGTTTCCCTTCCTTGAGGTTTTTAATTGTGTTTGTCTGTTTCATTTGGTTTTTTTGGTTTAGTTTTGTTTCTTCCCAATTTCTGGTTTACCAGTCCCCTTTCTCCTTTTCCCTTTCCCCTGGGGGTGGGATCCTATGTACTGTGTATACAGTGTAGTTGTGAATGTTAGAAAATATAGTTTCTTCTTTTCATTCAGTTTGGTTTCTTTTGAGTTCGTTTCTTTTCAGTTTTTTTTCTTCCTTTTGTTGGAAGGTTTTGGGTGGGAGAAGGGGGCCAGTCCAGGGTTGGTTAAAAGCTGGACCAAACCTGCGACACTGGGATAATTATTTTAGTGTAGGAGATGTATCTAAATATGAATTGAATTTATATACCAGTTGGAAGGGAAGGTAGCTTAATTGATGCTGCAAAAGTATAGACATCTGTAGTCATATTGAAAGCAATGACTGTGGGGAAAAAAGCGCCTCCTGTTTAATATTTTAGCTCATTGTTTATAGACTTCACTTACTTCTGATTTTAGAACTGTGTTAGGTGCTTTAAAAAGTTCTCTAAATCTTCTGAAAAGTAATTTAAAGGACTAAACTGTGTCTTTATGGTTAGCAATACCCATCTAATCTTACTAAAACTAAATCTGATTCTTTCATTTCTAAAACCTTCAGTGTCCTGTTGGTTTTGGTGTCAGCTGGAGGTATTGATGGTGATATATGGCAATTGTTCAATGTTAGGTTCTTGCAGGCCTGCATCTTTTTTAACAGTATTGGCAACTTTGGAAAAAACATAAATACTTGATTTTAATGCATCTATTAAAAATACGAAGGCAAAACATTTTCAGTGAAGTAGCAATGTGAATTCTAATCCATTCAAAAGGTTTATGATCTTCTGAAGTCTTGGAGAAAGTCTTCCCTTGAAGGCAAGGTGGGAATTATATATTTTGAGAGGAATTAATTTCAAAGTTAATTTTTAAATTTGTCTTTACATCCTGATGCCTACAGCTGAATACATGTTTTATATTATAGGGATTTTATAATTATTAATACCATATAAATTATTCAATATAATCCTGGATTTAAGAAGCCTCCAACTATTAATGTAAGAGACTTTTAAGTACTTCAGAACCCATAAATAAGTTACTAGCACTGTAGCTACTAGGTTATTACAAAGGGTCACTCACTTCAGTATGCTGAGTAAAACTTTCCTGCATTAGTATCATGCTAGAAAAGTTAAATATGCAACCACAAATATACTCTGAAATCCTCTACTAGAGAAACAAACATGTGGGCCTCCAGATTAGCAGTTGCCAGTTAGTACTGACTGGATGCCAAAGTATTCCAGAGGTGTGCAATGAAAATCAAACAAACTGAACTTTGTGATTTGCATTTCAATCACACAGGAACTTGGTGCTAGTCTTCCTGAAAATTATAAGTGTGCATGTGTGTAACACTGTGATGAAGAACATTATCAATAGTATGAAGTATGGCATCAAAAACAAGCAATTTGAGTTTCTAATTACCTGCTAAAAGTCTTGTTAAAAATGCATCATAACAGAGAGCTAACAATGACTTGAAGTATATACGAAAGCACTTTAGAATAACTTCAAAAATCTTCGAAGTTTTTGTACTCTCTCTATACTAGTCCTTCCTTTTTAATGGCTTCCTCTTACTCTTTCCTTTTAGGTTGTTTTCTTAACAATACAGTTCGTTATGGGTTTCAGCATCTTTAATCTTTTTTATATCTCAATTTTCTACACCCCTGTTTTGATTGCCTTTGCTCATCTGTTTTTAAAATTGTGTGTTTATATATGTCTAGCACTGAGGTTTTTAGAGAGCATGAGCTTATTTCTTCAGAGAACTCAGGTAATATTTTAGGCTTATTATCGATCTTATTCACTTAAACCTGTTGCACTGAACAGTTCTAATGAAATGCCTCAAAGATACCTTTTAGGAGGCTTTTGTTTTATGAATCCCTCAATTTTGGGTCTATATTCCATTTAAATAAAATAATGCATGTGCTATCCAACACCATGTTATTGACTTTTCTGAATCACTGGCAGTTGAAAAAATAGATTATTTTTTAAATGCAATTGTGAATCCTTTTCATGGTGTGAAATTTGATTTAAGCTGAAATCTTACACTGCAGATCTCTTAACAAATATTATTTCTAAGTGCCATGTACAGTTTTTTTCCTTTCACAAAGAGAAGCCTTTGACAGAATGGATGAAAATGAAGTCTTGTCTTCATTAAATTACATTCGGAGAACATAATATAACTTTCTCTTAAAAAATGTGTCTTATGAAATAAATGTTTAACTAAAAATAACTAAAGATTCATAATTTGTCAAAAGTATGGGGCAAGGTGAGAAACATATGCACATATCACAGTGAGCTATAATGATGGCCTTTGATTGAAATTGTTAAAGTGAAAATATGTGCTTCGTTATAATGAAAATGTGATTAAATAATTCCCTTGGACCTAAAGAGAATTCTAGTCTTTATTCTAAAAAAAAAAAAAACCAAAAAAAACCACACCAAAACCCAAAAACCCAATAAATTTATCTTTCAAGGATTTTTTTATTAATAGGCAAGCTTATTTATTAATACAAGCTGGTTAACATGTGAAACTGAAAGTTACCTTTAAATGTAATTCAAGGTGCAAAATGACCAATGATGAACGTATTAGGACAGTAATCTGCTTTTCTTGAGGCGTTTTTCTCATCCATCTTATTGCTGTGATTTGCTAATACACAAAGAATAAAACATTATAAAAAGTAAAATGCTTAAGAGATCAAATTAACCTGTGTAAAAACTATGGAATAATTGTATTAATATTTAAACATTATATCAAGGTATGACATTCTTGCTGACAAAATCAAGCACTCTTGCACCTTCAAACCAGTTTGATTTAGGAGATGAGCCATAACAGGTAGTTCAGATTTTTCCAGAAATCCTCTCAGGGTCATGACCAGTAATAACAGTTTCAAGAAGACAAGAGGCAAAAGAAGTGAATATAACTTGTTTGCACTTTCCTATCAAAGGAATTTTAGCATAGCCAATGACAGCATGCTCAGAGTACAAACTGAAATCAAATTTAGTGAAGATGATAATTTAGCGAGAATATCCATCATGTTCTGATAAAATACTGAAACAACTGTGATAGGAGACTAGATGTGCTTAGTTATTCTACTACTTTAGAGGTTGGGGGTATATATGTGATCAGCATATACCAAGCATGGCAATATTGAGGTAGGCCATACAGATTCCATTGGATTGTCCGTTGCTTGTTACATGGATCTACTCCAAGCTAACTGCAGTGCATCAGGGTATTCCAAAAAATAAGAACATCAAAAATTGATTATTAAAGTTAGGTTATTATTATTGAGCAGGTCTGTCAAGATTATTGAAAAGAGTGTGGATTCTGTGGGGGGTGACAGTGAGTGCATCCCTTAAGGAAAGCTGTTTGGAGTTCTACCTTAAAGAGAACAGAGCTACCTGCAGTATGTGTGGTGGCTTGTGACCAATGAGAGGCTGTTTGTATGTAAGGTGAATTGGTTAACCAATTATGTAGTAGCTTGTTGGATGTGAGAGGGCATAAAAGGTGTGGATGTTACTGCATGAGAATTAGACCTACTAGGGGTGTGAGATGATGTAATGGGAACTTCTAGGAACTATCTACTACTACTATGAGCTATGAGGATCTGTCTGTTATCTATCTTGAATTAACTCTCAGAGTTGTAAGCCTTCTGATCAAAACCTTTCTTATGTCTGCTGTGCCTGAGCTCTTCTGACTGCCATCCATGCTGCACCCCTGCTTGGGACTAAGAGGTGACCCCAACAGATTCTAAGACAGCAGCAATGGAAAGAATCAGCTGCTGAGAGCTTCACCATTCCACTAGCTCAGCTTGAAGTGTGTTGTAAGTGGAAGTCAGTATTGCACAAGTTCTCAATTCAAATAGAAGTCACTACAAAAATTCCCTTGCTTTGTCACTAGGAGCTCATTACTGATAAATTATGTTGGAAGGAGATGGTACATTTAATATAAAAAATCGGCCATTTCTCACACAGATCTACAGAAAACCTCTACCTGGTTTTAGGAGGATGTTTTTCAGTTGTGGCTATGAGTAACAATATGTTAATAGAATTTTTCCACTGGGCAGGGCTGATCTGTTTGAGGAAAGGACACGAAAGTTTAAGGGACTTATTTCTTGGCAGTCTAACAGCATTTAAGAGTTTATTAAATTTGCCTTGTTGAAAGGCGCTGGAGCAAGTGTAGAACAAGTGACAATTTGGTGAATACCTTATGCGCTATTCTCTCATGCTAGTAGAAATTCTTACTATGAGAAGCTACAAGGGTGGCATGAGCTGGAAATATCTGGGTGGTTTCAGAGTTATGGACAAGTCATAATGTACAAAATAGCTTCTATATCTTATATAAATCCATAATATCCTAATAGCTTCTATCAGGTGAATGGCAGTATAGAGGCTTCCAGGTCTGATGTATTTGTAGGCAGCACCATAAAAGCTGTGTCCAAACACTACACAGTGTCTTGTGTGCTCTCATCTTAAAAGTTTTAGAGACTAACAAGGGTTTCTGTGATGAGATCTGACATGCTTCTCTGATATGATCTATTACTATCTATTGAAACATGCTTATAAATGATGGATATATATTGAGTAACAAATATCACCTTTTTTTTTTTACATATTTCATTTCTGGAATGGATCTGAAAATGGTGAAAAACATTCAAATGATAATTTTCATTAAATAAAAGAGAGAAAATGAAAAAAAAAGTTGTTGGTGTTTCAAGGTAATCAATAGAATAAATATTGCCTTTTTTACAATCTGCTTTGTGGAAAATTCTTGGTTAGTAATTTTTCTGGTATGACTGCACAGTCAGCCTCCAGTATGAAGTTGTCCACAAGTCTATTGCTTTTCTTTAGTCTTACTCATTTGACGTTTTAATAGATTAAAAATGAAACTTGTTAGACTAGGGCATTAAAAATGAAACTGAAACCTCGAGTTGCTATAAATATACAGAAAATTTATCCCTCCTTTTTTTTTTCTACCAGAACTTTGAGTGTAGTTTGTCTAGTCTAATATATTCAGATACTATAACTCGATAAATTGATAGGGGTTTTTAATGTAGTGAGAAATGTGTCCATTTCACATCTTTTATTTGCTGATGTTGTTTTGCTGTAACTTTGTACTTAGCTGTTAGTCACATGCTTTAATATCAAGGTACCTGTAAAATATAAGCTGAAAACAATCAAGAGATCCAGGAATTGTTGAAGAAGAAAACTGCTCACCAAGCACACCTTGCTCAGCCATCTGGCCATGTAAGAAAAGCCGCCTTTTGTCTTGCATGCAGTAAGCTCCAACAGAAACTTCGAGACATCCAGAACAAATGGTGGCTCGACCTAGCAGAAAAGACTCAACTATGCACAGATTTGGGTGACCAAAGAGGAGTCTATGAGGTCTTGAATGCAGTATACAGACCCACACACCAGGTTCAAAGCCCTCTACTCAGCATAGATGGCCAAATGCTTCTCACAGATGAAACCTCCATCCTGAACCAATGGTCTGAACATTTTCAGTCTCTCTTCAGTGCCAACTGTGTAGTCCAAGACTCAGCAATTCAGCACATTACACAACAACTGGTGAAAAATGAATTGGATGCAGCCCCTACTATGGGAGAGATACTCAAGGCCATACAGCAGGCGAAAACTGGCAAGGCAGCTGAGGTTGGTGGAATTCCACACAAAATCTGGAAGCATCTGGAAGCACTCTATGCTAAATTTCATGAGCTCGTTGTGCATTGCTGGGAACAAGGGGAACTACCACCAGATCTCTGTGACACAGGCATCATCAGCCTGTACAAGAAGAAAGGAGAAATATCAGACTGCTCAAATTACCTAGGTATTACTTTGCTCTTGATTGTTGATAAAATCCTTGCAAGAATACTTCTGAACAGATTAGTACCTGCTATTGCAGAAGTTCTACCTGAAGACCAATGTTGTTTCAGATCCAATAGGAGCACCACAGACATGGTATTTGTTCTCAGACAACTGCAAGAGAAATGTAGGGAACAGAACAAAGGTCACTTATATAACCCTCATTGACCTCACCAAAGCTTTCGACACTGAGCAGAAAGGCCTGTGGCAGATCTTGGAATGTTTAGGATGTCCCCCCAAGTTCCTTAAAATGATCATCCTACTACATGAGGATCAGTGTGGACAAGTCAGATATGGCAGTGCACTCTCTAAGCCCTTTCCAATAACCAATGGTGTGAAACAAGGTTGCGTTCTTGCACCAACTCTATCCACAATCTTCTTCAGCATGATGTTCCATAGAGCCATGGCAGACCTCGATGAAGAAAATGACACCTGCATCCGATATTGTACCAATGAAAGCCTATAAAAACTGATGTGACAGAAGGCCCACACTAAGACCCTAAATCACCTTGTCCATGAGCTGCTCTTTGCTGACGATGCCGCCCTTGTTGCTCACACAGAAGCAGCTCTGCAGTGCTTAACATCCTGCTTTGCAGAGGCTGCTGAGCTTTTTGGGCTGGAAGTCAGCTTGAAGAAGACAGAATTTCTCTACCAACCTGCACCTCAGGAAGTCTTCTGTCAACTCCACATCACCATAGGTGAATCAGAGCTTAAGTCAGTCCACCAATCTGGGAAACATAATTTCCTCGGACGGTAAGATTGACAAAGAGATAGACAACAGGTTAGCAAAGGCATACAGAGCTTTCAGAAAACTCCATAAAAGAGTCTAGTCCAATAAATACTGGAAGAAAATACAAAGATCAGTGTCTACAGAGCCATTGTACTCTCTACTCTTTTATGTGGGTCTGAATCATGGGTTATCTACCGCCACCACCTGCGGCTCCTTGAACGCTTCCATCAGCGCTGCACCCGTTCAATCCTAAACATCCACTGGTCTGATTACATGACCAATGTGTCTGTTCTTGAACAGGCAGGGGTCACCAGTATTGAGGCCATGCTGATGAGAACGCAGCTGCGCTGGGCAGGGCACGTCTCCAGGATGGAGGATCACCGCCTCCCAAAGATTGTGCTCTATGGTGAACTCACCACTGGCTGCCACAAGAGAGGAGCCCTGAAGAAGAGATAGAAGGACTCCCTGGCACAACAGCTCAGCCTTGGCCACACTGACTACCATCAGTGATCCACTCTGGCCTCCAGCTGGAAGACATTAAGACACACCATTCAAAATGCTGCTGCTTCCTTTGAGAATGCACACAGAATCAGTCTCAAGGAGAAAAAACAAGGAAAGAACCATTCCTTGCTAATACTGCCAGAGACTTTCCGCTGCGCCTTTTGTGACCAGACTTGTCTATCCTGCGTCGGCCTTTATAGCCACCAGCACGCTTGCAGAAAGCGTGGGTGAAGCTGTTCCCAAATCTTCATTCACAAAGCCTAGCCATGATGATGACCTCTAAAATATAAGCTGAAATATAACTTCCAAATTGTTATTTTAGTAACAGTAAGTAATTCTTAATAGTAATATGACCATGTAAAATCAGTGGGTTTAATTTTCTTCTGAAAGACAAAATGTTCTAAAACATGTCTCTTCTTTACAAAGTACTAATAAAATTCTCCAAAATCAAAAATTTTTTTAATAAGTAAATTATGCAAGACATTTGAAAGCAGGGAACAAATGAGAGCACATTTAGTCATACAATTTTGCAAGAAAGATATGTATCTTAAAGCAGTAATTATTTGGTGTTACAATATTTTGTCTTCAGATGGGTAACATATGAATATATTCTGAGGTATCTCCTGATTTTAGATTAGATTATCTTGATCTCAGATAGTTATACTTAATTTTTTTTTTTGCTTTTGATGGATAAAAATCTTTATCTATGTGAGATCTGATCTACCATATGCTTAGTCACACAATGTTCCTTGTATAAAACTTGTATACCCTTATTCACACAATGTTCCTTGCATAAAACTTGTATGAAACTGATGTTTGAAACTTTATGTTTGGTTATAACTACACCTAGCTTCATTTTTCTAAAAGAAAATATTGTGAACTTTGGTGTTTTTTTTCTTTTTTTAATCACTTAGGAATAGATAAAATCAAAAAAATTCCACCCTATTTTTATTTGCCTTTTGGAAATATTCAGAGAATAGCTGTTGAAAATACGTCCCCTTCCCCCAAGAAATCCTAAAATTTGACAAAGGGAACAGTTTCTTTGATACATTATGCAGTTTGCTTTGGGTTGTCACATCAAAGAGAACACAAAATTAATTTAGGTTAGTGTAACTCTCTTCCAATTGCCTAGAGACTAGGAAAATCAACACTATCTGGAAGAGAATACAGGAATATGGCAAAGTGGATATGCTGCTTTCTCCCCAGTATCCTTGCAGTCCCTATAGGGTGGCTTGGCAGGTTTCTGTGTTCAATAACCTCAGTTGCATTTTTTATTTTTGTTCCACAAACATGACCACATAAGGCTTGAGAGAGACCGGCTTTTCGGTGTGGGCAAAACAAATTTCTCCTTGGTTTTGTTATGCATCAAATAAACTTTTTCAGTGTTTCTGGTAGTTTTCTGATGGTTTGATTTAGTGCCTTTTTCATATTGGAAAGTGGAAATAAATTACTCATGCCTGGTGAGTATGCTGCTTGTGATTTTATAGACATTATATGCAGTGGATGCATATTAGTTTCAATTTCAACATAGAACTGTATGATTAACAAAGTGATAATAGTCCTTTCTTTTCTTTCTTTCTCTTTTCTTTTTTTTCCCCCCCAGTCTCACAGATGAATAGGGATAGACAAAGTCAGACATGTTTGCAGATGTGTGTGTGGGTATGGAAATCTCAGGATGCTGCTGCATGGAAACTGTGTGGGGAAAAAACATATGTAACCTACTTTATGACTGTTTTTGTGGAAGTGTGACAGAGAATTCATGCATATTCATCTGCTTCCAGTTGTAATTTTGTGTATTTTTAGACTAACATTCATAGTTTTCTATAATTAAGAAGCAAACATATTTGTGTGATGGTAATTCTGGGGAAAAAAAAAGAGGGATTTTAAATCAAGGGTGTTTGAGGAGCTTAAAGCACTATATATATATTTATATATCTTAAGGAAAGTTTCATTTAAATAGTTGTCACCGTCTTTTCAGCATGATCCCGTAATTCTGTTTAAGACTAATAATGTTAATGTCCTAAAATATGCTTAGCAGCAACTAATCAGCTCTTGACTTATTTCTCCTCCTCCTATTTTCCTTACCCCATGAGCAATGTGTAATAGCCGAGCAGTATTACACTTGACCTGAACTTGTGTTCTTTTTGTGCATACCTCCATGCAGCAGCAAAGTAAACCTGACAGCTTAATTCTATGTTAGGGGAATGTTTGCAGGGATAATCCTATTCACACTGCAGGATAAGGATGCCCTGCTAGTGGCTTTGGCCTATAAAACCATTAGCTTTAAATTGTGTGCTCACATTGTGATCTTCTTAGCTTGTAAACCAGCTTTTTCTTAGCAGTTTATTGTTGAGAGTGGGTAATTTTGTGATGTTTCCCTAGCCAATGCCAACTTCTTTTTCACTTGTAGCTGAAAAATGCATCAAAAGCAACAAACTTCATATGGATTATCTGATAGAAGACACATTTAAAGCTCTAAATCATTGAATTAAATTGTATTTAATGACAAAACAAATCAGCTTGGTGTGATTGTTTCACAGGTCTCCATGAGTGAAGGCAGAGAGAAAAAGCAGACAGAGTATAGTTTAAGATATGTCTCCTGCCTCTTTCTTCTTAACTACCTTACAGAAGACCATTATCAATCCTGTATGATTATAAAATTTGCTGTTTGATTTTTGGGTTCCCTTTTTTTAAGTATGCTTTTCTGAGTCTTGTTATTAGAGATGGATCTAGTAAATGGCTCTTTAAAAAAAAATTCTTCTCCTATGCTAACCTTAATTGGTTATTAGGAAAAATATTTTTTTGAAAGCATTGTCAGGAATTGGAACAGGTGGCCTGGGGAACAGGTGGAGTCATTATCTGTAGAAGTCTTGGAAAAGCATCTAGATGTGGCATTTTGGGATATGGTTTTGTGATAAAAATGACAGTGCTGGATTGATGATTAGACTTGATGATCTTAGATGTCTTTTCCAATCTTAACAATTCTATGATTAATACAAATAAAAATCAGTCCTAAGAATCAACACAAGTCTGTAGTTTATAGCAGAGGTACAGAAAAGAATGAGTCTTCCAAATGTATTGATACTTTATGTTTAAATAGAACTACTCGTGTTTTCTCTTTAATACTTATAAATCCTTAAGTGGAAGGACAAGTGTTAATACACTGCCTTCTTTATGTAATCAAAGACTGATATACATTGCTTCATAAATACCAACAGTGTAACTGAAAATTTGTTGTAGTATGTATGCTTTTAACCTTATCTAGAGGTGGTTCTAGTTTTGAAAATTTGGGAATAGCAATAAGAAATGTTGATGGACATTTCAGAGTGAAGCAGTAGTTAGGGAGTGATCCTAGTGTCCATTTCTGTGTTGAAACACAAAGTAGATTCTTGGTGAAGGGCAGATGCTACTTGGTCTCCCTGTGATAGATGTGAAGATCCACACCTGTGACTATGTTCAGCCAGAATTCCCAGTCTGGCCCCACTTGCACACATGTGCAGTCTCTGTCACTAGAGGGAAGATATTAGCACAGCTTGAGTCTTCTATGGCCACTGCTCATGCCTTACATCCTGTGTATTTTATTGTATTTATCACCCATTCTGTTTTGTATGGCTACAATCCTTGTACAGAGAACTACCACAGTTCCTTGTTTTTTTCCTAGTGTAGCTGCAAACTATCATATTGAATTTGATCCTGCCAGTCAATATGAATCCCATTTAGGTGTTCAATAGAAAGTGCAAATTGAACCTTTGGCTTCTACCCTGCACTCTCACAGTCTCGAGGGGAGATTAAACTCCAGAATTTTAAACTCCAGAATTTTATGTACACACTTTTCGTTGACATTCAAAATTCATGTGTCTACTGTATTTCCAAGTGCTTTCTGCATGTGAAGGTTGAGGTCTTTTTACCCAGACCTAGAATCAAGAAGAGTTAGTCATGTTTATTGGAACAGAAGGTCTGTTGTGGCTTCATAGTTTTGCAATGTCCAAGCCTCCCTCGCATATACCAGAAGCTTGAAGAAAGGGTAATAAACAGAAGATTCAGGAAGAAATAATCAGTATTTCTTTAACAGTTGGTGGAAAACCACTGAACTGGATTAGAGTCAAGTTTTCCCTTAGAATTAAAAATTTTCTCAAAGTCTAGAAAGCTTTGGGAAGTGGAGTGCATGATAAGAATATTTTCAGATATCCGGTACCTGATAATTCTTTTCTTTATTTGCTTTTAATATATTCACAGAACAACTACTGTTTAGGAAATGAAACTCTCTGCACTACCAGTCCACAAGTGTATGAGCAAAGAAACAGTTATTTCACTAATAATGCAGTAAAATTTAGATAAAGGAAACAGAACTGAGAGATGAGGTGGGGAAAAGGTATGGCTGCAGTGCATGAAATTAAAAACTTAATGAAAAAGATGCCTTTCTTAAAAAAAGCGCTATGGATTTTAAGAGTGACAAGGATTTGGTGATATGTTGCTGATTGATACTTGTTGAATTCCTTTGCCATGTGTGCAGAATCTTTTTATTACAGCAGCATTGGGATACCTCCTTGGGTTGTGTACAACAAATGTAACCTTTTACACTTTTTTTTTTTCTGGTCATGAAAGTGTCATTCAGTATCATGAATGGAAACTCCTTGCTTGAGATACCATAGTATTTTTAAACCTCATGGATATGTGCAGAACTATCACTGTTTTGGATAGTTTTCTCAAAGAGTTAATGACAAAATTGTTTTTTGTTTCTTTTTACAGAAAAAATGAATAGCATCTGCCTCTCTATAATACATGTACTGAAGTTGTTAAGCTTTAGTAGTGTTTTCCAAGTACCAAATAATGTAGATTTACCATGTGGTTTGTTTCAGAATAAAAATTAGCAGACAGATTTTTGTCACTTACTGTGACCTACAGTGCACAGTAATGCTCATTATAGTAAATGACATACTATAAGCATGGTACACAAACTTTTAATGAAGACCTTATTTTTATCTAGATATTTCAGAGAATTAACTTGCACCCATCAATCCAAATTTGTTTTTGTAAGGCCGCATAACATTAATGATTTTCCGCAAGCACTGACAAGTAATACTATACAAATAAGAAATGGAAACACTTAAGAGTTGCATATCAAAATAATATCACTGCCATTATACTGCCTATAAGGGAATAGCTGGAATAATCCTGTTCTAGTGGGGTGACATGCCCTGTGTTTTATGTTTGATGAAAATATCCTTGTGAAAAGAAAGGAAGGAACAATGGAACATGCTTAAAATCAGGAAATAATTTTATTAAATGCGAAAATAAGAGAGATTTTGCTAATAGGAAGTTAGAAATAGCTGACAGGACATGTAACCTTTCAAGCTAAAGATCCAGACTTTCTCTGGGCCTTGTGTACATTAAGAACACTCTAAAGAGCCACCTTCCTGAATTCAAGATCTACACATGAATGAGGTAGCATAAGGGAATGAATAGGATCGAAGACGATGTAATTTTTCTTCTTTTTATATGAATTTGCATACCTGCTGCATGTAAGATATTCTTTTCCCTTGAACAATTTACTGAAATGTTTCAGAATCCTATAAAGTATGTTTCCAGTCCTCATTGTTTCAAACTCAGAAAGAAATGTCACTTAAGTGCTGAGTGCAAATCAATACTATGATGAGTGGTTTGCTGAAAGGTGCTCTGTGTATATCCTAGAGTCAGTAGAAGACCCAGATAATCTATTTAAGTACATAGAGATGATAATGTCCCTTTTCCTTAATTATTTGTTTGATATAATGGCAATGCCTAAGAAGTCACCAGTGTCTACAAATGACACACTTTGAATGAATGTCAATGTGTACTTAAGCCAGCTGTAGCAGAAAGAAGCAGGAATAGGTTAAGTTTTCAGAACCCAAGGTTAGTTACATAAGTATTTGAATACCTTGTAAGCTAGATAAAAATCTTAAACATGAATATGGCTCCAAATATTGCACAATCTTGCTGCCTGACATAAAGATGAAGGAAACAGTGCATGCTTGATAGTAAGAATATGCTCATTTCATAATCCAGTATTCTCTTTCTGTAGAAACAATTTTTTTTTCTCTGGTCAGGAATAACCACAATAGCTTCTGACAGGCTGACCTCAGTTTAGTGACTTTAGAGGTACAATTCTTTTGTTGATGAGGCTGAGTACTCAGCAGACCAGTTTTGTAATACCGGCTTCAATAAATCAGACCCACTTCTATAGATTTTAGAGGACTTGTGTCCAATTTGTTTTATATAGAAGGAAGATCTGTAAAAAATCCCTCAATAAAGGTAGCTATTGGATTATTTTGAAGAAATTGGCATTTTCTCTGTACAAATTATTTTCCTTGTTAGTATTATGAGTGCCAGAGTTAAATGACTTATACAGTTGTCGTGACCTCCTATAGATGTAAAATCTTCCCCTTTTTTTCTTTTTTTGAAAATGAAATAATTTATGTCCACAGCTGTGCTGTTTCATACTGTAATCCCTGAGGATGAATTAGGCTTCTGTTGATATACTGGCTTGCTTTCTGTTTTGGCTGGGTGCTCTCACTGTTTACCCAGCATCAGGTCTGGCATTCACTGGAGCTTTTTGAGCTGATTCAGCACACTAACCAGGGAGTATGACGAAAGGCAAAAGTAAGGTGTACCACTCTCAGAAGTGATCTTATTCATCTGAGAAGTGTGTCATGGTGCACTCAAGGGAGAAAGTAAAACCGTGAAAACGAAGAGAGCAGGAGTGAGATATCCTGTGGCAGTCATCTGTTGATTATCCCAGTGATCCTGGAGGACTTGTCCCAGAGATGCTTTTTTGTTTGGCAGAGACTGCTGAACACCAGTCTGACAGTACCCCATGGCAGCTCTGCTTCTCTTATCAATGTAGGCTACTCACCTTGCCCTACAGAGAGCAAGTGCAGAGGGAGAGAAAATGAGCAAAGTGCCTGAAGTTACATTCAGTTCTGAATTTTCCTGTTGTGTATCTGTAGTAATTTGACTACTGAATTATGCAGTAGCCACCAACACATTGAATAGTTTGGCAGGAGGACAGAGTGATGCCTCTGCAGTTCAGAAGACTTCGAGAGTTGTCTTAGCATGAAACAGCTAAATGGAAATAAACTGCATTACTCCAGTATATAAACCATATTGCTGGATGAAAAAGGTTTCTTCACTTGTGCTTTAGCTTTAGTTAAACTTGGTTAGACTATTGGTCGTATGGGCAAAAATACTAATACGCGTGTTTATAGCATGGGTAATGCTAATTGCACATGCTCAGCATTTTCCTTGATTTCAGTGGCGACAACCACACATTTCAGGCAGTATATATATACAGAACGAAGCTAAAATGTGTTTACTGACCATAAGCCATGTGGTGGTGGTCTGACAGAGGTGTTTTTCCATGTTGCAGTAGTGTATTTGTGAGATTAAGAACCAGTCTTCAGATATTGACTAGATACTTGCTACTTTAGCATATCTTATTGGTTAAAAACAACAGCAAAGCAGAAACACACCAAAAAAGTGAGATTTCAAAATTAATGTGTTTTGACTTTACTGTCTAGCTCCTGAAAAGAGCTAGTAAGACCTTTGGTGTATTGGTGTCATGAAGGATTCTGACTTCTCTTATAATAGGTGAAAATTCTACAGTCTGCTATTGACAACTAGGAACCATGATTTTTTTCTGGAATATTTTGCGTAGGTTACAGAGTGTAAAGCTTTTTATAAAAGTTATGGAGTTGTATGATTGCATTCTGTTTTTTTCTGGTAGAACTGAAAAGAATATAGAAGTGGCCCAGCAGTCAGATTTGCTTGTTATTCCTAACCCACTGAAAAAAGTCTAAGGAGTACAGACATATCTTATTGTAACTTGGATTATGGGAGAATTGTAAACAGAATCTTTACAGCTACAGATCTAAAACTAGAGTTGATGAAGTAGTCTAACCACACACTATCAACCTAATAGCTCCTAATTCCAGGACACTTGGCTGGCACAGAGAAAACAGTACATGACATATGCCATGAGGTTTTTCACGATTAAAACAAATATTGATTTTTTTATTTTGTCACTTTTTCCCCCTAACACTGAGGGGGAAAGATGCCTTGTACTGCAATACACCAGAATTGAAATGAAACACTGTCAGGGAAAGTATAAGATGGTATCATTTGGGAAAGTTTTATCTGGGTTTAATAGCCAAACTCTCTTCTGTTCAGTTCTGTGTGAGAGTTTATCATTAACTCAGTGAGGGACAGGGCAGGTCACAACATTGTTCCTTCTTGATCTTAACTGTGACATGTCAGCTACCTTTGGCAGGTATCTCTTTAGTGCTAGGGAGCCTTAATCTACCAAAAGGTGTGACTAAAACCACTTTAGTTTTAACACTTTCTTCCTAGCGTTGTTTGGTGATGGGTTTTTTGGTTGTGTTTCTGTTGCATACATTTAGGTTTAAAAAACCCAACAAACAGGAAAACCAGAAAACAAGCAAAGTGAAACTCTGTCTGCATTCTGCATAAAATCCTAATGAATGCATGCTATAAGCAATAATTTTACTATATGAAGGTGGTATATTTCCCTTACAAAAACCTCACAGCTTTTTAATTACTACTGTGAGCATGTGAATGTGTAAATGAATTTACAAGTAAACACAGGTGTATTGTCTGTGATATGTTTGGGAATTTTTAAGGTACGATGCTCATTAAAAGGTTATTCGTGTTAGTTTTCACTGTTACTTCACTTATGCTGACTCTATTGCTTGTGAAATACCTTTTAAAAGCACATCAACAACATTTAATGACAATGTTTTTGAAGACTGTTTTCTCCACTGCACAATTATTTCTTATGATCTGATTTACTGTATGTTCCTAGATACAGTTATGTCAGCACATGTAGGGGCAGATGTGAGTGACCAGGACAGGAAAGTCTTTAGCCATCTCTACTGCTCATCACCAACAAAAAAATCATAGCAGCACTATATAGTTCTAAAGTGTTATGTTAAAATAAATTTAAAAATTTATAGAACAAATCTCAATTAAAATCCGAACAGGAAAGACAGTGATACTGCAAGGTTGGAAATGAGGCCACTCCAAAACATTCCCCAGAACAGCTGTGAAATACACTTCTGAATTAAGCTCCTTAACAGCTTCTATGAGTACTTGTGTAGTGTCAAGCAAGATTATACATTTTCTTACAGTAGAGTAAAATCTGCAGATTTATTTAGTAATGCCTACAATCAGACAGAATCAAGCAAACAAAAAAAGATAGGACTGAGAAGGCTTAAAAGTCAGGGTGAAGATAGGGAGAGTGAGTCAAAATTCTACTCGTCTTGTTTTGTTCAGGTCCTGTGCAATGTAATTTTTAAAGGGAAACTCTCATCAATATGCAAGACTGAGTTTTAAATCACCCACTTTTTTTTTTTTTAAGTTCCCTACAGCTGTGTTGTTAAGAGGGTAAGGAGGGAAGGCTGGAAGGGAAAACAAGAATCATATTTCAGATCTTTGACACCTCCAGTAACTGCATTTTAATGATTAACACTAGTTATCAGATCTTTCCCTTTCTGAAAAAAAATATCATAAAGATCTCCTGCTGTTCCCAGCAGTGCTCCACTAATTCAGCTCACTAGCAAAATTAGCAGCAGGAAACAAACCTTTGAAATTTTCATCATTTATGAATTGAATTGTTCATTTGGTAAAGTATACGGGCTCCTGCTGTAATTGTTCCTGCATTAAGAAGGCTACAAAGTTATTTTCTTCCCCAGTCTTTAAAAGAAAAAAAAAAATCAATAGAAATAAATACTCATACAATTAAATCGTGGATTAAACATCCACCTGAGTGACTAAGAATTTCTTTCACTTTTGAACTCGTCTTAATTTTTTTTTTCCTCTCAAGGGGAAAATATTGTGCTGCCATTTCTTCACTAACACTTGACAACACTAAAGTGCTTTGAAGTTGCCACTGGAGAAAATAGTACAACAGATGGAGCATGAATAAACTCACAATGCTGTCTCTTTAATCTGAACAAAGGCATTTTTTCATGGCAAAAATAGTTAATATTTAATTCCATTTACTTATAGAAGTTTGATCCCAGATGAGAACACAAAAAAACTGAGGCAGAGCTGTACATACAACAGCTCAGTGCATTTTAATCTCTTGGCTTTTTATTGGGAAGATTAAAAAAACTTCATCGAGTGTTCATTATAATAGCTGTGACAGATCTTGTTCAATACTGATCTGGAGGCCACTGGACCCAAAGGAATCTGTGAGTTAGAACCTCAGTAAGATGCTATTACTCTTCTTGCTTTGTACAACGGAAACCAGACTCTGGCCCTATCATTTTAGTATGACTTTTCTCATGTGTAACTGTTAGTGGTTATAGGTGAAGCTGCTATTCTGGCACAAAGAGTAGTGTTTGAACCTTGAGTATTTCCACTATAAATAAAAGATCTGTGTACTTTTATTACCACTTTTTGAGATGCTTTTTCTGTTGGTATACAGCTAAAGATGAGATTTTAATGCCTTGTCTTCAGACATATTTTCCCAGGGTGGGGGGTGGGGAAAGCCCAGACTCTTAAACTGTTGCCTTAAATCCACGTACAAAAGTGAAGTGCAGCAGAAGAGGTGGAAGAGTGACCTCACAGACTAAAACCAAGCCAGCTTGGTTCACCAGTTCAGGAACTGTCTTCAGAAGCTGAGCAGATGCCTGTTCTTGATACTCCCTGTAGGTGTGAGACAAATGACATGGAATGTTGACATCAAGCCAATGACATTGTCACAGTACCAGTGCAAATAACCCTTAAGAAGATGATGCATGCCCAAGATATTTCAGGTTGTTACATATAATAAGAATGTACACTAAGAGGAAAAAATAATGCTAATGAATGAAGAGGAGATGGACACTTTTAAATATACTGTAGTACAAAGAGATAAGTGAAGAGAGGAAAGCTGTTTCAGTTGCAGTTGGACTAGATGATCTTTTTAGGTCCCTTGCAACTGAAGTGTTCTATTATGTTTCACTAGTTTAAGAGAAATTCAGTGCACGTTTTTTGCACGCACCTTCTTCGTAAGTCTTCAAAATTCAATTAAGTACAACGTACTCCTGCTGTGCTGAGATAAGAATATCAGAAATTTTAAGAACATGAAAATGTTATCTACACAGCATGCCTCTTTTGTTGTTGTTGTTGCTGATCCCAATCCATTTTTCAGGTTTCTTACTATTTCTTCAATCATTCCCTCCAGAAATACATCTAGATTACTCTTGAGCTAATTTATATGCTTGGCAGACACTGCTTTCCTCTATAATATATTGTCTCTGCAATAAACAGTTTTGTTTTGACCAAATATGTGATTTGCAGCATTCTTAAAGCCATTGTTGCCAGATTAATGTCAAATATTTTCTTTAAAGTTTAATCAGTAATCTAATTTAATTTTGCATTTGCCATTGTCTCTTAATTTTCTGAAATATATTGGTTATTTCAAAGTTTGTCTCTTCAGAGAGAATTCATCTTTATTCTTGTCCTAAAACAGATTATAAAAGGATCTTGTCAGATATTGAAATATGAACATACACGTAGTTAGTTTCCCCCAAAGGAAAACTAGACATGTATCTGCACTGAAACAGCAGAGTGAAGATGATTTAAACAAGCAAGTTAAGCAAGTTTGGATGACTGGACTTAATGACATTCCATTTTTTGTTGTTTTTGGAAGTTGTTTACTTTGCTTTTTTAAATTTTTGTGGTGTTAGCAAGTACTTACAGAAGACCTCAGTGTTAAATGTGTAATCAAGCCACGATCTTCAAGAATTTTGGTTTTTAATGAACTCTATTTACTTTTATTTTTTTTTAATACACAAATAAATCATTATTCAATTCTAACTTTCTGTGTCAAAGCTTAGAGTTTAAGTGAGATATTCCCTGAGCAAGAAGCTCCTACAGCAGGTCAGAGGATGACTGGAATGACTCAAATACAACATGGACTTTAACAGGACTTTAAGATGATTCTGTTATAGTGGAATTTAGGTTGTGCTCATCACAACTGCAAAACATGGGGAATGCTGCTTAATAATACTTGGTTTTATGAAGATAGTCTTTATGATGATTATAATTGTGTTAGAATAAATTTTGTTTCTTTGTAGGTTCTTTGACAATCTACCTCAAATGAAATGTCTTGTCGGAAAGGAAAGAGAAGACCTTGTAATTCAGATCACCAGTAATATCTGCCTTTTTCTAAAGATTTTGGGAAAGTGGAATTCAGGAATTCAGGATCTTAAACTTTTTTTTTCCTGAACTTTAAGTGTCCTGTGTGCCAAACCTGTATAAAATAAACTTCAGAATCCAAAGTGATTCAAATTACTTGGAGATATTCTTCAAGCTCTGCAGTACCTCTGTAATGCTCACATCTGCTCTTGCAGTAAAAGCACTACAAAAATAGATTGATATGAAAATTAAATTTAAAAATTACTAAGTTGTAGACTCAGTCCATAGTGTCTTACAAAATGGGGGTTATAATTCACTGTTCGTGGAGTGAAAAAACCTGGATCACTTGCATCCACGGTATTGTCTGCTCTATACAGTCATTTCAGTCATACATGTTCGTTTCTCTTGAAAGCAGAAAATAATAGTTGTATTTTAATTTTTCTTTCTGAAGAAAAGAAAATGTAAATTTTCAAATACTTATTTTTAATGATAAAATTTTACTAGAGTTATTTTATGGAAGTCAGTGGCTGCCAAGCATATAAATTAACTCAAGGGTAATTGGGAGGTATTTCTGGAAGGAGTGATGATTTTTATGTTTTTACAAGGTAATTCAGAAATTATACATCTATGTATTTTGTATTTCATTTTAATTTCTGAATGTTGGAAGATGGTTTTGGATCAAAGTAAATGACAAATTATGCTTGTGGCTATGGATGTGTTTGGAAATATAGTACCAGCAAAGCACTTCTTTTTATACAGCAAAGACTGAAAGAAAAGGTTCCCATTAAACAGTTTCTCATGCTATTGATTCCAAAGAGTTTGTGTGTTGTCTGTAACACATTGTGACTTTAAATTGTGATCTTATGACTATATGCAGTCTACATCAATAAAATAGATTTTTTTCCATCTTTGATGGTAAATGCTCCTTTGGGAAATATACTTTCCCCCCTACATTGGATTTTATCTAATCTTCTGTAAACTGAGTGTAAAACAGCACTTGGAACTGTTTAAATCATCAAAAGGGCTTGAAATGACAAAAATTACTTCAAAATTAGGAAGCCACAGCTGGTAACTTCTGGAAATCATACAGGTAAGTAAAAAAAACTTACACTTCAAAAATTAGTTTTACTGAGGTTAATTTGAATCAGTAGTTAGAAGTTATAAGTTGCATTACAATGTTAAAACAGATTAATACTAACATGAAATCTTCACTTTTAAGTTCTATATTATAATTCAGTTTTCACAAAGAATTTTTAGAATATTTAAAAGCCTTGTTATAGCACAATAAATATCATCATCATCATGATCATCATGGCCAGGCTTCGCGAATGAAGATTTGAGAAGGGCACTACCCACGCTTGCTGCAAGCGTGCTGGTGGATGAAAAGGCCGATACGGGATAGGCAGGTCCGGTCACAAAAGGCACAGCAGAACGTCTCCCTAGGTGATATTGGCAAGGAACAGTTCTTTCTGTGTTGACTTTTCTCCTCAAGACTGACTCTCTCTGCATTCTCAAAGGAAGCAGCACCGTCGTGAATGGTGTGTCTCCATGAATCTCGATTGGAGGCCAGAGTGGACCACTGGTGGCAGTCAATATGACCAAGTCTGAGGTGGTGTTTCAGGGAGTCCTTGTTTCTCTTCTTCGGGGCTCCTCTCTTGCAGCAGCCAGTGGTGAGTTCACCATAGAGCACAATCTTCGGAAGGTGGTGATCCTCCATCCTGGAGACGTGCCCTGCCCAGCGCAGCTGCGTTCTCATCAGCATGGCCTCGATACTGCTGACTCCTGCCTGTTCAAGAACAGACACATTGGTCACGTAATCAGACCAGTGGATGTTTAGGATTGAACGGAGGCAGCGCTGATGGAAGCGTTCGAGAAGCCGCAGGTGGTGGCGGTAGATGACCCAGGATTCAGACCCATATAAAAAAAGTAGACAGTACAATGGCTCTGTAGACACTGATCTTTGTGCTTTTGTTCGGGTGTTTATTGGACCAGACTCTTTTATGGAGTTTTCTGAAGGCTCTGTATGCCTTTGCTAGCCTGTTGTCTATTTCTTTGTCAAACTTACCGTCTGAGGAAATGATACTTCCCAGATAGGTGAACTGCTGAACTGACTTAAGCTCTGAATTGCCTATGGTGATGTGAGGATGATGGAAGACTTCTTGAGGTGCAGGTTGGTAGAGAACTTCTGTCTTCTTCAGGCTGACTTCCAGCCCAAAAAGCTCAGCAGCCTCTGCAAAGCAGGATGTTAAGCGCTGCAGAGCTGCTTCTGTGTGAGAAACAAGGGCAGCCTCGTCAGCAAAAAGCAGCTCACGGACAAGGTGATTCAGGGTCTTGGCGTGGGCCTTCAGTCACCTTAGGTTGAATAGGCTTCCATCGGTACGATATCGGATGTAGATGCCGTTTTCTTCATCGAGGTCTGCAGTGGCTCTTTGGAGCATCATGCTGAAGAAGATTGTGAATAGAGTTGGTGCAAGAACACAACCTTGTTTCACACCATTGGTTATTGGAAAGTATATATAAATATATTTTTTCATTTACATGCTGCAATTACACGAGTATAAATTCAGAGAAAATAAATAGATGTCTTGCCATCACCCTTTGCTGAAATATCCATAAATATAAATATAAAATAGAGACTTTCCTTAGGCCAACATTTTTCATGGAGATTGAAAAAAGAAAATACAAGGGAACAAACAGAATATTATGTCAAAGTGTTCATCATAATATTCTTGGTGTTGAGTATAGTCATGGGAGAAAGGTTTTAGAGTTATGAAACATTTGAGTTTCCATTTACTTAATAGTCCTTAAAAGCCGTTTATTTCTTACCGTGCTCTTAACTCTGTGCATTATTCTTTAAATAATTATTATTAAATTTTAAGATTACTTTTATTTTAAGAGATTACTGTATGCAACTTAAAAAACAAAGTTATTGAAAACATTTGTCTGAGCCACTAACAGGCAATTAGTTGCTAAAGGATTGTAATCTCTTACTATATTTTTTTCAGTTAAGTAAAAGAAAAAGAAGAAAGGGTCACGAGGAAGAACTTGAGGAAAAGGCGTAACTCAAATATGAAAGATGCAGGAGGAAAGGACGATTCTTGCCTTTAAAACCAAACAACTACATAAAACAAACAAATAATCAACAACCAAAAAAATCCACAAAAAACCCAAACAAAATTCAAACAAATATGCCCAATGCTCAAACCAAACAATGCTCCACCAAAACCCAACAAAAACTGTCCTTACATTCTTCCCTTTTCATTGCTTTTTAAAAGATTTAAAGAACTAAATAATACAAAAATTTATCTTATGCCTTAAGATTCAGATAAGATACCTCAAATTCTTAAAGGTTGTTTTGTGGTGAACTTCCAGTGATGAGTCATGGCTTTTTCTCATGAGAAAGATGGAAAAAAAAAACATAAAACAACTCTGGCTATAATTCTTCAGAGAGAGGAATAATTTATTTTGAACTGCATTTTCATTAGCCACAATCCTTTGATGGATAAGATGCCAGCATACTAAGTATGGGGATTTGTTAGAAAGGTTGTGTGCAAGATAAGAATATTTGATAAACACAGGGCATTCTTCTATTTTAGCTCTATTCTTATTGCTCTTCTTTGGGGATAAATCACCTGTTGGATAACCAATCCTACTTGGCTTTAAAATGGAGTTTAATTTATCATGAAGTATAGTGTGTCTCTTTCAATATGGAAGTATAATTATCCATTGATTTGGCCATTTGAGTTGTCTTTCATGCTTAAGCTTAACTTCAAATCTTAAATCTTGATGTGAATACAAAGTTCAGCTGTCAGGTTTAAGCAATTCTTTCAATGAATGATTGAAGAGGGTCAGAGGTTCCCAGATACCAATCCACAGAAATGAAGAGAAAATGAAGTTCTGTATGAGACCGTAGAGTGTGCCTTTTAATTTTTTTTTTATTTCAGTAGGTCATTTCAGTACTCTAAAATTGGTTAGCATCTCAGATTACCCTTGAGCTTACTTAAAAAGAGATTTTGATACTAAACAGAGCAGAACAGCAGAAAATAATTTATGTAGGGTTTTGAGTTTGTTTGTCTTCCTCCTACATTTTGTCCTAATTAAAAATAATTTTACTATCATTAAAACCCCTGTATAAATGTTATGTAACAGTCTTGTAACCTATTTAGTATCTTAAACTTAGAGTTTTATTGCATTGATTTCTTTTCCTTTTTCTTTCTTTCTATTTTTTTTAATGAACATGTCTAGAAACAAAACTATATCCTGGATATATTTATATCTTAAATCAGGTAATTTTTTGGTCTGTCTTTTGATGTATAGTATACTAAAATATATATGATAACATTATATCATTTCTTGTGTTGGAAGCAGCCTTAAAGACCATCTAGTTCCAACCCTTCTCCCATGGACAGGAACACCTTCCACTAGACCAGGTTGCTCAAAGCCTCATCCATCCTGGCCTTGAACACTGACAGGGATGGAGCATATATAGTACACTGGAATTAATAGCTTTGAACCTGCATTTATGCATTCATAAAGTTTATATTGGGAATCATATGAAGAACAGTTACAGTGTCACTGAGTGGTATTTGCCCCCTTCTTTTCTCTGCCATCTGTCTGCAATAGTACCTTGTCATTACTCCAGAGTCATCCAGTGGGACCCAGATACCTAGCAGATTTGGAGAACCCTCTCACAAGGAATGGAAAGAACCTTCAGTGCCTTGGATTATTTGAATGTGCAAGAGAATGACACTAAGCCAATTGCTTTTCAAACACTTCTTTAAAAGAAGATTAAAACTTTCACAGAGCCTCGCTGCAATTTATTGGGTGTTGGCTTGCATGGATGTGTGTGGTTGATGTTTGGCCACTTTCAGAACAACATAGTATAGAGGGAAGTTCATGAAAATCAGCCTTTTTCATGGTTTGCCTTAGGTGGAATGGGTGGCATTTTGGAGCTGGTTCTGGCTCACTTCTCTTCACTAGATTAGTATATTATCATTCTGTTCATCGATGTTCAGGAAATCTGAAAGAAAATCTGCATGTGAGTGAAAGTTTTGTCTCTTCCAGTATCCATACTTAAAGGTTTGCAAATAGATTTACATATAATTAAGGACTCGCTTCACTGTACAAATTGCAGTGTACCTTTTGTTTACGTGTCTAAATTATACAAAAAATTCTGAAAATGGACAACAAAATCATGTTTCAAATTTCAATAGCTCAGTGAAAATTATTTTAACACTCCTTGTGGGGACTGTTGGTTTCTTTTTAAATATTATTTAGGTGTGAACTAGCAAAAGCATTTTTTGTTTTACTTTAAAAACATCCCACAAAAAAATCCAAACAAACAACAAACTATGAACATGCTAATATAATAATGATTTGAGATCTACATTTCATCTCTGCACATGATAATCCCTCATTTCTCTTTAAGGTATGAAAACGGGTTTAAATTGTGCATGTTAAAGAAAAAAAAACTAAAAATGTAACGTGCATATTTGACTGAATGACGTATATCTGCACATTGTGGGGGTTTGGACAATCAAATTACTGGAGAAGTAGAACTCCACCTAAGTCACTCCCCTTTTTGTTTTTTCTCTCCTTGCCCTCTCCAGTAATGAAGGGACAATACGGAAAAATATATCTAAAAATAATTTACTAAAGGAAATAGTCACTACAAAGATACAGAGGAAAACAGTTTAAACCAACAAAGGCAAAGAAATATTGGCTGGTCCCTCCCCACACTAAGGACAAAGAAAAAATGGTGCACAGGCTTCCCCTACATGCCAGGACCAGGAAGCCAGCAAAACAAAGGAACACATTATAGCAAAAGAAATTCTGTATTTTAAAAACCCACCCCAGGAAAACAAGTTTGCTACAATATAAATTCTACAAGCATGATCAGCAGTGTTGGAAGTGGTACTTTTTTTTTTCCTTCATTTCTCCAGTCATAATCAACAAATATTTACAGAGTGATACCACCACTAAGTAGGTTTGCATTGTCATGTCACTGGGATGTGTGTTTAGTCACTAGGAAAATCTTGTATACTTTGGATCTATTGCCCTTTATTTGCTTTTTCTTGTAAGTGTGAGCAGTCTCTTTCTCATGTCTAGGTACAGAGGTTTTTTAATAGTCAATAGCAAATGACTTTTTATTTCTGCATCTAAATATATATTCAATTATATGATTTCATTTTTTATTGATAGTTTTGTGTTTAACAGAATCACTAGAGGTATGTAGTAAATGTTAAAAGTCACAAGGAAAAAAAGTCACAAATCTGGAGACATCAACATTTTTGGATAACTTTTAAAGACATCTGAATTTGGTAACTATGATAGGTATAGAAATTTCTTAAAGAAACAAGTATTCTGATGAATGAAATTCACCTTTGAAATGAAGAAGGAGAAAGTAACAGGATGTTGTTTTACCAGCTTTTACCTTTAAGCAAAAAATGAACTCAAGAGCAGAAAAAACAAAATGTAAGCATGTGAGGGTTGGTTTCTTGTAGCCTCGTTATGCTGTGTGCTGAAGGAATCTGCAACGATATGGAACTTCTCCTGGTCCTGGATTATCAGTCCATTAACTAGGAGAAGTGTGTGCTCTCTGCTTACCCCGACCATGTGGTCTCTGAGAGCCCCCAGAAAGGACACACAGGGACCAACGGCGAAGGCAGGAACAAAGAGGAAGTTTAATCAGGGGTACAAGTTTATATGGACTTTGGAGGGATACAAATTCACCAATAAGGGACAAGAGGGAAGTCTGGATTTGTGCCAATAAGAGTAAGGGGATTTACATTCAATGGGAGGGGGTGACAGGAAATATGAGGTCACTGTCCTTCTCCCCACCCTCTGGCTTGGCAGGGGTTTATGGGAAGAACAAGCCGTGACTATGCAATTTTTACATTTAGTACATTTAAACCACATTAAAAACATCAGTTGTTAAAACATTCTCAGTGGCTGGTGTATTTTCTTCATCAGCCCATTTCTGGCATGACATCCTCCAAGCCATGTATTGAGAATGCATTGCCACATAAGCATAAATAAGACTGAACCACTATACATTTAGAAGCCAAGAAATGGCTGAGCAGGCAAGTAGAAAGCTCAGTTTTTAAAATTTCTATAGAAGTTTTAACTACTTGAATTGTTTTTCCCTCTTGCTCTTTGCTTTTTTTTCCCCAAACCTCTGCTTCTGTCCTACTTCAAGACTGCTGTTCTGATAGCCTGGCATTGAAAGAGAAGATATAAGACTTAATCAGACTGCTATACAGCTTTAAGGCAATGTGTTACGTGGCTCAAGACTAGAATTCTGACTGTAGTTTTTCAAGGTCAAATGGTGTTCAAACATGGATTTTAAAATATGTATAAAAGACATTAGTCCCCACCTGTAACAAAAGGAAGTGCTGTGGGTATTTTACAGAACATTAGACTAATTCAGAGAGAGGCTTACTAATATTGTCAAATTTCTCTTCAAATCAAATGAACTTGCCACCAGTAGCATCAAAGTTCAATGGGAATAAATACCTGTTACTTTCAGTTTTTATCAGCTAATTTTTATGATTGTTTTCTTCTACTTTTTTTTTTAAATTTTATTTTTTGCTATAGAAATTATTTATTTACCTCAGTTTTTCTAGTCAAATGTGTTGAAATAGCCTTACAAATACTGGGCATGATGTAAGGTTTTAATTTGTCTCATCAGCACTTCAGAGTCTAATTAAAAGTTTAAAGTAGAAAACACACTTTCTCCACCAGCATACCTTTTGGATATAAAAGTTTGCTAACATTTTTTAAAACTGTTTAAAAGTGGTCATTCTCATACTACACACAAGGAATGTCAGAGACAAAAAATTAGTCTTCCTGGGTATCTTCTACAAGTAAAAAACCCCTTTTAATGCATCATTGAATAAACTGAAGTAACTTTTCAATCAGTGCCTTCTGATGTTTTGATATGTATCCATTAATTACTTTTTTCAAAATACAGGAGGAATTAAAATATGATTGCCTGCCCAGCAATGATATGGATGACTGTTATGGGTTTAACCAGGCCTAAATTTTAGGCTTTAGTTTTCAGAGTAGGCCTTAGATTATCAGCTGACTTGAGCTGGGTTAGGCCAGTTGACAGCTGACTTCTACTGGCCTATGGTATTCCCTACCATATTCCCACATCGTCTCAAATATAAATACAGTAGAATAGGAGGAGTTTTCTCAGTTCCTGATGGCTGTGGTGCTAAGTGGACGTGCTCTGTGCTGCTCTGCTGATTAGGCCCAACACCACCTCATTGCTATGTTATCTACAGAAAAGTAAAATGTTTCTTTGAGTTTTCTCTACTTGAGTCTTGGTTTTGTAGCTAGAATAGTGGGATTTGTATTCAGAAGGCTTCAGTTTTCTGGTGAGTGGGGAAGTGAAAGAATTATTGTATCTAACTTGTGTAGGTGTGTGTTATATTGCAATTGTCTTTTAATTTTCTCTTTTCTGTATAAATATATAACTAGTTAAGTGTCCAGAAGTTTCTTTTCTCCTTTTCTCAGTGGGGTGAGGAGACAGCTTTTGTCCTTTGGTTTACACTTGGCATTTTGCCAAAGTAGTCAAACCAAAACAGTGGCAAATGCCAGGCAAATGTGGCACCTTTAATTCAAGTTTTGCATTTTTTTTTGGACTTATGTACATGAGATTAGCTTTTCAATTGATCTCGTAATTCATTTTTCTTTTCTTCTTTTCTTTCTTTTCTTCTTCTTTTCTTTTTTCTTTCCTTTTCTCTTTTTTCTTTTCTTTTTTTCTTTTCTTTTTTCCTTTCTTTTTTCTTTTCTCCTTTTCTTTTCTTTTCTTTTTTCTTTTCTTTTCTTTTCTTTTCTTTTCTTTTCTTTTCTTTTCTTTTCTTTTCTTTTCTTTTCTTTTCTTTTCTTTTCTTTTCTCTTTAATTTTCTTTGCGTGTCTTCTATGGACTGTTAAAGATGGACAGAAATGTTGTGCTATGGACATGAAATAAATTCACAATGTCCAGTCAACTACTTTCACTTTAAATAATTTTAAGTCGGAATTCACGGTTTGATTGAAGTCAGAATTTATGGTCACTCTTTTAAAGGGAAAAAAAATACAATGAAACCTTCTTGGATTAATAATAGAATAAGAAAATGCTGTTAAGATTTGATTATTGAGAGATGCCTCCGCCAAAATTAAGGTGCAAAAAAGTCTATATGCCAAAGTCAATAGTATGGATTTTATTTAATAGTAGATGTTAAGTAGAGATAAAAAGAAATGGGAAAGGGGTGGGGGAGAGAAACAGATCAAGGAGAGGAAAGTCATCACTCTGTGGATCCAGACAGCATCCCATTGGTCCTTCTTCTGGTCTTCTTGGTAGTGGGAATCCTGGAGTCATTCTTCATGCAGTCCAAGTTCCAGGCATCCACAGTAAATGCCATTCCCATAACTTGGGATGGCATATGTATAAGCAGTTGCTTCCTTCCCCACAGTCTGCCAAAATGGGATTTTTTGTCCAGATGCATTAACTAGGATGGGGCAAACCAAACCTTTCCCCAGCTAGGCCTGGAATTAGTGCCTTCCTGTTGTAAACTTCTGTGGTCTGTGCTTATCTCAAGTTCCCTTTGTGGTGGCTTATCTTACGGCAAGTTCCTTCTCTGACTTTAATGGTGGTTTGAAACAGTCCGTTGTGCTCTTTAAGTCCTTATAAATGTAAAGAAGGTAAAGTGGTAAAGAATTCAGGCTTAGCAAGCACTACAGAGTCCTTGGCTGGTGCAGTAAATGACCTGAAGTGGTGTTAGTTACAGTCAACACAAATTGCCTCATTTCCATTATCATGCTTCTAATGGAAATTCAAGTGTAAAAATATATTCAAGTGTTGAGGTTGTTCATGAGAAAACGACATAAGATCTGGTTTCTGTCCTGTTGAAATGAGTGAAGAGGTCAGAGCTGTTATTTATTACTGCTAAACATTGTTCCTGTTTATCCCTTTTTTGTTGTTGTTTTCATCGGAGTTGCAGACACTCGATCATTGCCTGTAACAATGTCCACTAATTTTGCTACATTAATTTTTAATGTTATTGCAAAATGTTTTAGAAAGGCCAGGAATTAAATTAATAACAATTCTTTTATTAACAAGCAACTTGAAAGTTTTTTATAATTTATCAAAAGTCACTTTATATAAAAAAATAAAGATTTGATGCACCAAAAATCCCACTACAACTCAATGTCCAAAAAACACCTAACAGGCAAACAAAAAACCTCCAAAGAAAACAATGCAATACACCATGAGATTTGTATGCCTTTTATGCATTTTAAGACATAAGAAAGATTGTATCTTCCCTTTCTGCAGCTTACTAATTAGCCTCAGAAAATTCTGTAAAATCAAATGGAAAATATGGCACATATATTTTTTTTTCTGAAATAGGAGTGCTTATTATTATTGTATCCCAAAAGATCTCAAGCTTTCTTGAGATCTCACACAATGGAACATTATTGGTTTTAATGAACAATGTTTTGGGGTTTTTGTCATGAAGAGAAATTTTGAAAATCATGAGAAAGGAATGGTAGTGGTGGCTGATGTTCCAGTTCTCTGCAGGAATTTCTTTGAGTAGTTTTGCTTCAAGATTTTTATATGAAATCCAAGTTGTTAAACTATGCAAGTTCTGTGTGTGGAATCAGGGTTGAGCATCTTAAGTTCTCGACTCCTTTAGATCTGCTTGCAAATGTCATTAAACATTTTATATTTCACTTACATAAACCATGGATCAATAGTATAAAATAGGAGTAATTTCAGACACAGAAGAACAAAATGTGTAATAAATATTTTGGTTGCAAATTTATGAGAGTTACTGCAAAAACCAATTGGAAAACTTACTGTCTTATATAGAACAAGTTTCTTGGTTTCTTCGTCCTCTTCTTCACTCACCCTCCCCACTCCCCACCCTTCCCCCCCTGAAATTCACCTTAACCTCTGAAACTGCAATGTTCTCCCCCTTTCTGTTATCTGGCAATATAATTAGGTGCTCAAGACAAATAAGATATATTTACACTTGCTGTTTCATACTATTAAAAAAAAAAAAAACAAAACAAAAAAACCCCAAACCTAGAACCTTTCTTGATGCACAGGAGAAGTTTCAGAAAATATTGATTGTTTCATCAAGTCAATAAATATTGCTGCAATCCCTTTAGTTAAGCAGTTACAGATCTGGCATGAAAATTAAAGGCTAAGCTGTGCCATTTTAGTTTCCACTTTTTTTCTATTGCTTTGTGTGATATATTGGAAACTTACTGGAAAAGAAGCAGTGGTATCAGGGTGCCTTGAAACTCTTTGTTTTAAAGATACTTAAAGGTGCTGCTATTTCAGATAAAACACTTTTCAGGGAAGTTTGCTGCTGTTAGTGATGTTTCAGAGCTGTTTTGCTTGCTGTCATTGATAGAGCTATTGTTCTGCACAGCCCAGAAAATAAACATTTAAAAATATTTAAAATATCAATGCTTCCTGATGTTAACAGTCACAGACAGATTATACTTGAGAGGCAGCAGTTCAAGATCTTAAATGAAAAATAGGTTTTATCCTTGGCAGCAGCGACAAGGCTTCCTAGCTTTTTAATCTATAGTAGAAAAATTGTTCTTGAAAGCAAATCAAACAGCTTCCCACTCAGCCCTCAAAAACTGCATCCTGTATATATACATGAGGGAAGAAAACTAGGTCGTTGTCTTTAGTGGAAGAGTTGTAGCTTTAAACTGGTTTAAAACAGATTATGGATTCGTTTCCATTTTGTTTTCTACAATGAAATATTTTGAATTGTTACCTGCACTTTGGTGCATAATGTTGTGCTATTTCCTTTTTATAAAGTGAGATTATAACACCAGAGCCCCTTTACTTGTTGTGAAAACTAATAATGCTCTTAAAATGTAGAAATGAGGAGTTCTTAACTTTATATCAATTTAAATGCCAGTATAGCACTTTTATGCCAAATATTGAAGGCAGTTTCACCTTGGAATAATATAAAAGTTTCCAAGTGTGCCTTTTTGTTGGCTTTTTTACTTTTTAAATATCTTCTCTCATTTCTTTATTTTACTATCTCTTTTGTATGTAAAGGTCTTTGCTTTTATTCTTTAGAAGAACTTTTAGATTAAACAGCTAATGATTTTTGCTCACAATGCTGCAAGTCTGCATTATTTTTCTCTCTGGCACTACTCTGATGTCAGCTTCTCTCTTACCATTTCACATCAATCACAGATATGGAAGAGGACTTATTTTTCACTGTCCAAAAACGTGTTGCATGATAAGAAAATTGTTTTTTAAAAACTTTCAGAATTAGGCATTCAAAGAACACACTCCTTTGTTCAGTCAGGAATAAGTAATGTCTCTTACTGATAGTACAAACTTTCTTTAGTGACTTGTATGAAAATCCATAAAATGTGGTACTGAGACCACTGCTTGGACTTGAAGGCAAACTGTCTATTTTGCCATATTAAAGCCTTTAATTAGTCTGCTAAGCTTGAATGCTGGTTGTGATGGCACTATTTTTAAGATGGGGCTACTTCTTGTCAATGTATGAATCTTAGAAATTCATTTCTTTCAGGTAAGATAGGTGATATTTCCTCATTCCTCGTGAGCTGGAATTTTAAAACCTGGAAGTTAAAGAGAGGAAGGATGTCAGTCCTTTACAAATTTCAGACTCTTGGAAAGAAATTGTCATCAGTTAGAAGAACAGAATAAAGGTAGTACTAAAAGCCTGACAAGCTAGAAGGGCTTGGAGGAAATGTTAAGAGATATGTAGGCCTCTCTTTGCATCTGAAATAACGTTGGAATATGTCATTGCAACACAAAGAAGTCTCAAACTATTCTAGCTAGCTAGATTCCCAGCTGCACCGAGCTTTATTAGCTGAAGATTAGATTTTGCAGGATTTCCAGGTTTGGCATAGGTATATTTCAACGTTCTGCTAAGTGCTAATATGAAAAGCTGCAGCTGTTGCTTTAAGATTTCTCTTCACACTGGTTGATCCAGATTTATTTCTGAATATATGTTTGAATATCTCTTTCAGAAACTATTAACAGAGCTAATTTGATATTAGACCATAAATCACTTGAGACCATTTAATGACTAAAAATAAAAGTCAGAGAATTCATTTATTTTCAGTGGTGAGTTTTTCACTCTTATCCAAAATATATTCAGAAATTATCTGCTGGTGGTGAGGTCTGTAGTCAGAGCTGTTCAATAGGGCTTCAGTTATTGATATTGGCTGAAGACATATCTTTCTGCTAACCCACTTTTTGAATCTTTTAATTTTATATAGAAACTGCAAGCCGTTGACTTATATCAATTTTTACTCCAGAGTATGCCAAAATTAGGAAACATTAAAAAAAACCCCAAACTAACAAAACACCTGACCAACCTATCAAAAAACCCCCAAAAACTGAAAAAAACCCACCATAAAATTCAGTATGACAGGTACTGATTTAAGCCAGACTTTATAGACACTAGCAGTCTGCTAAAAGCTCTCTTCACTTGAAAATACTAACAATACTTCTTAACCTTATTAAAATAATTTCTTCAATATAGCTTATGCTGTAACTCAATTTCCACAACTCTGAAATGTTTGGGTTTTTTCCTGCAAGTGGTTGCATTTTTTCCAAAATTTGCTGTATGAAATTATCTTACATCAAGAAGAGATGGCTGAAATAATACTTGTAACCCCTATTCCCAGGAGTCTTGCAGTGGACAGAGTACTTACACGACAACTTCAGTATTACTTACTCTTTGGTTAATACATTAGTTTTCAAAACCAGTATTGAGCCTGATATATGCTTATAAAACTATGCTGTAGTTTGGGATTATTATGTAAATTCTCTCCCCTGCCACTAACTGCCCATGCCAGCAGTTAACAAAAAGAAGTAGTTAACTGTTGATCACTTGGGTGGGGGCAGGTTTTTCTCTTTTGTTTTTGGGGACATTATTCCATTCTTAGCTCGGCGGAATGCGGGAGCGGTGGCTGCCAAGGAGGGAAGTTGCTCTGCTGGCACTGCTGGGGCTTCTGGCTGAGACGCTGCTTTTTTTTTCCTCGCCGCGGCTGTTTCTCCTGGTTCCTGCATCTGGGATCCCGGCCTCTGTTCCAGCCTCACCACTGCCTGCACCGTCACGGCCTGCCCGCCCAGCTGGGCCAGTGACCCGGGAGAGAGGGGTGTGCAGCTGCTTTTGCAGGACACGTGGCGGTCCCCCATTTTCAGCTTTCTTTTCCCTTCATCTGGGACAAGAGACACAGAGTTCATCTGTGAGCTCACCACTCGTCTGTCTCACTGGAGAGGGACTGGAAAACTCACTCCGCAGCCAGCCGGGCTGTGACATTGACACTGCTTAAGTATAACTTTCCTCACGGAGGAAAACCTGCTGGGTTTTATTGTTGGTTTTTTTTTCTTTCTCTTGTGGTGTTGGGGAAGCGCTTTGCACTAGTCTGTTTATATATAGCAGTTAAGAACAGTTATCTTTCTTATATTAAAATTCCTTGTTCTTAAATTTGATAAAGAGTGGCGTGATTATTGTGGAGAAGGCCCCCTCCCCCACTTGTGGATAAACATTTTGGTTTTTTTTTTCCCTCAAACCAAGACAAACTATCACTGGACAAAGGGCAGAAGAAGAGGCTGGACAGAATATTTACAATGTTGACCCAGTTTTTAGATTTCTTACTCTTTTGGGGTGCTGAGAGTTAATGGAAAAGGAGTAAAAAACCTCAGGTTTGCTGGGTTAGTCTGTCCATCTTAAAAAATATAGATTTATATAAATTTAATTATAGCTTAAGTGTGTGAATCATGTGTGTTTGAAGAGTAGGGTGAGTTGTTGAGTATCCCACAAATTTTACATTTCCCTGATCACAGAAATATAAAATTCTGTTCATATTTTGTACAGCAGTTCAAGCATTGAAAATAATTTTGGGCTTTCCTAGGGTATCTTTTAGGTGTAGTCAAAACTTAAAGCCACCTAAGCTCTGCAGGAAAAGTAATGCCACTGTTGAAAATGAATGAAGAATATTTAAAAAAAGAAGTCAAAGTTATATTCAACTACGCCATACTATTTCTACTATACGTGCATAAACGTGACAATATGGTTATTAATTATGTGACACAGTGTTATTTCCATGGGATCTTTGCCTCATTTAGCATGCATATTGAATGGCACACAGTTAATGATGCAGCTGTTCAATATTTATTTTTATTTTCACTGTTTAATGAGTGAATGACTACCTCCCTCATTCATTTGCTGAAGTCTCAAAGATCACAGTGAGTAGGCAAGGGAAACTCTGGCTCCCTGTCTCATTCACTACCTATGCTCCCTTGTCTATTGAAGCTGAAATTAAAAGTGCTACACTGATGTAAATGTAGATTTCTTATATTTATAAATAATAAATCCAAAGTCTTCATTTGTGTAAACACATTTTGGCCTGGAGTCAAAACAAATCAAAAGATCCCATATCACTTCTATATCCATATTCTATTGTTCACTGTGTCCTGTCGAGTTTAATTTTGCAAGCTGCTGAGCTCTCTGAAACCAGTCTCACAAGACAGTTCATAGAATCATATAATCAGTTGGGTTGGAAAAGATCTGAGATCATCTGAGATCATGAAGTCCAACCCTTAATCCAACCCCACTTTGATTACTAGATCATAGCACTCAGTGCCATGTCCAGTCTCACCTTAAAAAACTCCAGGGTCAGTGAATCCACCACCTCCTTGGACAGGCATTCCAATGCCTGACCAATCTCTCTGGAAAGAACTTCTTCCTGATATCCAACCTAAACCTCCCCTAGCGGAGCTTAAGCCCATGTCGTCTTGTCCTACTGTGGCTTGCCTGAGAGAAGAGTCCAATTCGCACCTGGCTGCAACATCCTTTCAGGTAGTTGTAGAGAGTGATAAGGTCTCCCCTGAGCCTCCTCTTCTCCAGGCTAAACACCCCCAGCTCCCTCAGCCGCTTCCCATAGGACTTGTGCTCCAGTCCCTTCACCAGCCTTGTTGCTCTTCTCTGGACCCGCTCCAGCCCCTCAATATCTTTCCTGAACTGAGGGGCCCAGAACTGAACACAGTACTCAAGGTGTGGCCTCACCAACGCAGAGTACAGGGGAAGGATCACTGCACTGGGCCTGCAGGCCACGCTATTTTTGATACAGGCCAGGATCCCATTGGCCTTCTTGGCCACCTGGGCATACTGTTGTCTCATGTTGAGCTTCCTGTCAATTAGTACCCTCAGATCCTTTTCTGTCTGGCTGCTCTCCAGCCACTCTGTGCCCAGCCTGTAGCGCTGCAGGGGGTTGTTGTGGCCAAAGTGCAAGACCCAGCACTTGGCCATATTGAACTTCATTCCATTGGAATCAGCCCATCTCTCTAGCCTATCAAGGTCCCTCTGCAGAGCCCTCCTGCCTTCCAGTAGTTCTAAGTGTTGGATTAATTGTGTTGCTAAATCTCTGCTTGTTTACTTTGCAAGGCTGTTCATAAGATCTGACTATTGAAAACTAGAGAAACTCATACTCAAGTGAAACTGCCTCCTAGAAACAATCCCATTACAAATGCTTATGAATGGTCATTGACTTTGGACTTGAGTAAAATTCCTCAGTTTCAGCTCTGGTAAAAGCTAAACTAGAATTAATGAAAATGGTCTTAATATTTTCACAAAAAGTAGACAAACTCATCTGAAATTTCACCATTTCATAATTATTAAAAGATAAGTACAAATTCTGTTTCTTTTTCATCCTAACTAATGCTGGAATTTCTTACACAGTGAAATTTCTATATTGGATCTGGTTTGACCTTTAACATAGTGCTTGAAATATTTTTGAGAAGGTTTTTTGTTATATAAAGTTGATTCTATTGATATTATATTAATTGGGTTTTTAATGGTCACACATGCAGAAAAAAGAAATATATTTAACTTTTATGTTAAATGTTTGTTTTATATTAAATGTGGCATTCTTATTTGGGATAATTTCCCATGTGTAGCTATGGTTGTGCCAACAGTGAGATTTCTTCAAACATTATGAATTACTTTTGACACTTTTAAAAAGGCATAAAATTGTGTTACGTATCTTAAATGTTAAACGTCAATTAGTTCCACGTACTCAATCCCCCTGTAGTAATTATACTTGTGTAAAAAATTCGCAGAACAGTCAAGGGCTGTGCGTACTTTACAATCCAGAGAATAATTGTTTTGCATGGTAGTGTCAGGAAATGTTAAGTGATTTTGAGTTGACTATGCTTGCTGTTGCCTTTTTTTTTTTCCCTAAGTACTTCTATATAGTGTAAGGAAAAACACAAGTGATATACATGGAGACAAAAAGAATCTTGGCAGTTCCTGTCTCAATAGTTAAAAATATATCAATGAATGCTGTTCTTAAAGAGTTTTATCCTGGGAAAACTTGAGCTTACTGTATAGTCTTTGCATAGCAAAGTTTAGGAAACAACATGGGGGGCTGCCAGAAGCTTTACCTTGTGTCTGATGGACCCAACACTGTCCAAGGCCAAGCCCATCAGTGATGGTGGTAGTGCCTCTGGTTGCACACACATACATCTCACTGACAATCACTCTCCTGTTCTCTGCAAACCTCCAGACAGGCACTCTAGACTCCATGGGCAGATGCTGGCCCTGCTATTCAACTTCCACCTCAAACCCTGGGTCTATTCAGGTGCTAGTCTGCTTTTGGCTTGTCCAGTTAAAGCTTGCTCTAGTGAATGACATGCACCTGCATATACAGAACTGGGGTAGTTGATACAGAATTTAGCTAGGATTAAAGCTTGACAGCTGGTATAGACTGAGTTGATCAGGTGTAGGGCTTGGCCAACTAAGTATGCTGACCAGCATCTTCTTTAACTGCAACATTTCCCCTTTTATCTTCCTTCTCTCCATTTTCCTATTCTTGCCTGTCCCTGCTCCTTCTTCTAAGTGCCCAATAGTAATTTGATACATTCCCACAATCACCTTAAAACATCTCATAGCATTTTGTATGATTGCACAAACTCACTCAAAATCTCATGAGATGCATAATATCATTTTGCTTGCCATCGATTTTGATCTGTCCATCAGTTACAAAGAACCAGCTGGTTCGTTCAGCAAACAGCTATCAACATTAGTCTTGTTTGTAGTCTTCAATAGACATCTCACATTTTTGGGATTGGTATATCTATCTGTGATTTATTACTTGGCCCATTTCTTGCCTCTGGTTTTCGTACTCATAAATGAGATATATATGTCCCCTTACAGTTAAAATATACAGACGTTGTCAGTGGTCAGAAGAGGAAAATGAAGTAATGAAGTAAAATAAAGTGGGAGTTGCAAAAGAAAGAATAAAGTCTGGATTTCTTGAATAATGTTCCAACTTCTAAGCTGTCCTCAATAATGTTATTTCTTTCCCAGTAGTACTAATATAAGATAAAACCATGTAACTTTTGTGAATTGTACTCTGAATTTCTATATCTTAACAGTCTCAGAAAGCTCAAGGATTAACTTTTTGTGTGACAATTTCTGAAACCAATTAAATGATGCCTTAATGATTTTTACCTTCCCTGACCCCTAATGCTATATTAACAGTACCTATTATTTCCCTATCTTACCTATTTCAGGGATCCATCTAATCATCTTTAGAAAGACACTTCCTTCAGATGTTCTAATACTACCTATGGTAACTTTGCAGTGCTAATATTTCATTACTGATTCTAATGCTGGACTTCAGTATTGAATGGCTTTGAATTTTCAGCATTTTAATGAGACTAATTGGACACTCCTGTAGTCTTCTCTTTAAATGTCTTATGAAAAGTATTAAGTTCCAAAAGAGAGTTGAGGAAACTCATGCACAATATAGGGATATTATAGTATATACATTATAGTATAACTCCAGAAGTCCTTTGACTACCTCACTATTAGTGGAACCTTAGCTTTTTCAGAACAGATGCAAGATCTTAGGGTTCTAGTAATAAACAAAAATTATAAAGAAAACAATATATATGGAATTTTAGAAAGAATATTATTCTATATATTATTATTTTCTTCCAGGGCACCAACCAGTATCTATTGAGAGCTGGAACAAAACTTTCCCTGGGGAGAAGTTATTCATAACTGCCTATTGCTTTTATTCGCCTGATATTGCTGCATACTCCTAAAGTGGTGAGCCCAGGGTACCTGATGTATGCTAATATCCCTAGATTGTTGCCTAAGGCAGCCTTAAGACTCTTTCACATTATTGCTATGTCAGAAAAGACAGCCAGTGATCAGGCTGGTTTATGATTATGGAAATGACCAGTGCAATAAGTAGAAGTTAAGTGTAAAATAAGCCAATACATTTTTTTCTTTAAGGAGAAATTATGAGAATTGCTTTAAGGAAAATAACTAATGAAGGTCTAGATCAGCTGCTGAAGTCAAAACACTGCCTGAGGAGAGAGTCAAGAGTTTTCTTTCCTTTCTTTCCTCTCTGAAAGTAGAGAAGGAAGAGAATAGGACAGTTTCCATCTTTGTTACAAAGATTACTTAGATTGCATTGTTTAGATGCACAGATTATTTTTCAGGCAATCATAAGCTTATTGTCCTATCTGATGCAATGAATTGAGCATATATTTCCTCACACTGTTTTGTAGCATTCAACCTCTACCATTTGTATAGAGTTAATTCTGATAATGCAGTTCTTATCATTGCTTCATGTTTTTCCTTATAGCAAAGGACAGAGTATTGTATGGAAGAAAATATCAATGACTTGCTCAAGAAAAGTGAAACACAATGGACTGGCTTACAACTTATTGCCTCTGTGGCCGGCTGGAAGAAGGTTCCAGTTTAGATTTTAAAATAAATAAATACATAATGTTTGTTAAATGCAACTCTCAGAATTTAAAATTCAAGAAGCTGACACATAAATGATTAGATTGACTGTGACAATTGTTTGTTTGAAGACAGCTAATCCAAAGAAGAAATGGAAAAGAATAATGGAGTTACAGATCTGACTATGCCTTTTCTATGTAAAAAAGATTTTTCTGTAATTCTATAGACATGAGAGGAAAATTAGGCCTTTTTAGTAGAAGAAGTAAATGAAGAATGAAGTGAAAACTTATTTTTCATTTCTAAGGACTTTTTTCATGGCTTCCTCTATCATATATACCATTAAGAGAAATATACTATCATGATATATTTTTGATTTTTTTCTAATTTACACACAAATTCTTACTGTATATTATAAATTAAAATAAATTAAAAAAAACTAAATAAACTTATTTTTCTATGTAATATATATTTATAGGAAGAACATTTGCACAAAAAAAAACAAAAAAAAGGAAGTCTTTTTCATTACTGCTATTTTTCTGGCCCTAAAACCCCTAAAATTGTATAAAATATTTTTCCCTTGGGAATTCTGACAAACTCAAAAGAAACTGTGCAGTTTTTCTGAAAAACCCTTTCCAAAATCTCAAAAAAGAAAGCTATATATCGGTATATTTTCTAAGAAATTTGTCAACTTAAGTGCATTTGTGGAGGTGTGGGCATTCTGTGAAACTTGCACACTGAAGTCTCATTGTTTTTTTGTTTGTTTGTTTCATTAAAACCTTTTATAACTCTGTAAATTAATTTCTAAGTGGTCTTTTCCTGCTTGTTACTCACACCTGGAGTCATAAAAAGTCTCTGTGATAGGATAAAGTTAACTTCTATGGTGCTAGAGAGACATGTTTGCTCTGCTTTAGAAAAATAGGAAAAAATACTTAGGAACTCCTCAGTTATGTTTTGTAGGCTACAATAGTGATATTAGTAACATGGCTAATGTTATTTCTCTCAAGTCTTCCTGGACCTGTTAAATATGCAAGGCAATACATGGAACAAAATGCTATAGCAAAAATATCGGCTCTTTACTGCCTGTTTCATACCCTATTCCTGCAGTATTTCATGAATATGTACATTTTCCGTGATTGCATTTCAGTTGTGTTTGTATATTCATATAAACAGTTATGCAAGTGAATGGCCGTTTTTATGATGTGTTGCTAAGTCTCTTTGTTATCCTTTGTGCAAAGATCTTTCAAATCAGTGGAAATACTATGTCCAAAGATACCTAGACTAAATCTGTACTTTCTCTTGCCATTTCAGAACAGTCACTTCTGAGTGTAGCCAGGTGTATCTGGCTGATGGGAGGTTTTGACTGGTCATGGAGGGTCAGCTCTATGCTCTATAAAGCTTCTGTGGAAGCTTTGAGTTCCCTGAAACTCATATTTACTTCCTTTGAGGGTTGGACTTGATGATCTCGGAGGTCTTTTCCAACCCAATTGATTCTATGATTCTATGATTCTATGATTCAAAGAGAAGGCATCTTGACTTGTATGCCTATTTGTATGGCATTTCCTATGAATGGGCAAAATATTTGAGTTAAACAGAAATTTTCTTGTATGTTCTAGGAAAAATATAGGAGTCCTTTAAAACAAAAATATACCTGCAGTGGCTGCAGCTTGTTTAAATTATTACATTGAGAATGCTCTGTTCACTGTCTTTCAGTGTCACTGCTTGAAAATCTGTTTATGACAGCAGCAGAACAGAAATCTGTTTCAAGCATTATCATTAGTGGTAAAATACTGAAAGTTTTCTAGGATTCAGTAATGAAGTTAATCTATGAAATGACCTGTACACATCAAAAAAAGAAATAGATGAATGCTACTGCAGGAACCAAAAATTAAACCCTAATGAAGAGGGCACTGGCAACTCTGAGCAAGCAAGGAAGAAAAGAAGAGGAAATGAGAAAGTAGAGGAAAACTATTCAGATTGTAGTGTTGAAATAGGAAAAGATGTGTGAACAAAGCTGTGAAATGAAATTTGGCAACATACCACTTGCAGAATGCAGATTTGTTTCAGAAATGGTGATACAGAAGGAGATACAGAATGAGTGTTGTCAGAATAGGAGGGCAGATGTAAAAAGAATGCTGTCAATATGCTGGGGCTGGGCTATTTTAAGGGAAGATGTTCTAAAAAGAACACTATGGATGAATAAGAAAATTGTCTCTACTGAAACAGTTGAAGATATATTTCAGAAAATTTTTGGAGGTAACTAAATATTTATGGCTTCATCAGTTTCTCATTTCAATGAAATGTCAGGAAACTGAAAGCAGTTTTAATGGCATAGCTGGGAAAATAAATGCTGTACCCCTCCTGCCTGCTATTGCTTTGAAGGCATATTTTTCAGTTCCAGGTTTCTGGCAATCTACTGTTAACAAGTCCCCATCAAGTATGTCTTATTTCATGGATTTCCATAGACTCACAGATTTCCATAAAATGGCCTGACCCTGGTAAACTAAGTTTTTGGGGAGCTTAATTAACAGATAGGAAAAACAAAAAAAAAAACAAAAAAACCCCCAAAAATTCCAAAAAAACAATAACAAAAAAACACATAAAAAACCTTAAAACAAAACCAGCAATAAACCAAATCACAAGAAAAAGCATTACTTACATTCTAGCTCACATCACACTGTTCAGCAAATGAAGAATTTACCCATTTTTAATCTCTGCAATTCTGTTGACAGTGGTTATCTGGACTTCTGAGTGCCTTTGTGTTGGACAGTAAAGCCTGGCTACAAAAGCCTGTCAAACATAGCTTTTCCTGTTTCTGTGAATCCAGTTTTGTGAGGCTGCTTATTTTTGTTTTCTAATGTGCAAACACTTTTGATACAACAAGGTGAAACAAGGGATAAGGTATAGAATTTGCTAGCACTAGAACAAAGTATGCTTGATTTCCATGTTGAAGAGGTATGCCACTACTGTAGCCTCTACTGCTGTATTTGATCTGAATCAATAGATGTCATTGCACACCTTTTAGGCACAGGTTATTAATACAGTAGAGATAATTAATTTAAAAGGTCTCACACCTTTTCCAGTGAAAGAAAAAAATTCTGATGCTGGCTTAATTTAAGGAAGGCAGCAATGCAGTACTTCAGTTGCAGGCTAAGTGTTGGTTGTAGTCTGTTGTTTTAACAGTTTGTTGGGTATTGTTGAAAACAATAGAATATTTTTTACTTCTATTATTTTAAATGTCTCAAAACCAACTGAAAACTTTTGCTCTGCCCTGACTATAGAAGTGAACGAGTCTCCACTACTCAAGGAAGGAGGAAAGGGTAGAAGAGAGTCATGGACCGTACTTTATCACAGTGATGTTGGGAAGCAATGAGAACTTCTTTTGTCTCTGTGTGTTTGCTGCTCTTCCTCATTTTTTCAAGCTTAGAAAAAAAATCTCCTGTCTACTTTCAATTTTATTTTTTCCACTCTGGTGCCTTTTTTCATTCTTACCTCTCATTCACCTTTAAAGCAAATACAAAGGAAAAAAAAGGAAAGGGAAATGCGAGAAAATGGCAAGTGTCATGTTTTAACTCATAGGAGGTGACAAAACTATACTATGTTCTTCTTGTGTAGGTGTTTTCTGTTTATGCTAATGCCCTTTTAATCATCAGCTTAGGAGGGTTTTTTTGTTTGTTTTTATTTTGTTTAATTTTAAAGTGTTCCTGTAGTGCAGTCTGAGATGGATGTTCTGGGAAGGTCCTTGGTGACTTTGTATAATATCAGAGTAAATAAAATTATAATGATATTAATGTTTTATTTGTACAAACTTATTTTCTTTTTTTATTATTTTTGAAAGTAATGTAACACAGCACATCAGAATTCCAGGAGTAGTACCATAGGTTTGTTTCCTCCCATGTCAGAATTAAAACAATATTCTAGTTTGCTGGAAGACAAACTGTTATTGTAAGGTTTGTATTTTCTACTAAGAAAAGTATATTAAGAATTCTAAGGCTGATTTTCTTTAACACCATTTGTGTAATCTTTCTTAATGTAAATGGAAATCTTGGGTATCTGTGTTAATGGAAGAGCTTATTCCTAAAGCAGGTAATTTGTGTGTGCTTTTTGTTTCCTTTCTTATGTTAAATTTCAAGGCAAATTGGCCTGAACCCAAATTTAAAAAATTGTTTGATAGAATTCTCCACAGCAATGTCAGAGTAGTAAAATTAAAAAGTAGATTCTTCACTTTAAGTAATTTAAGTAGTCACAGTCATAGACAGTTAAGAGTTGAAAGGGACCTTAAAGATCATCTAGTCCTGATTCCTCCGGCCATGGGCAAGGACAGCTCCCACTAGACTAGGCTGATCAAGACCTTATCCAACCTGTCCTTGAACATTGCCTGGGTTGGGGAGGATCCACAGCCTTTCTGGGCAACCTGTTCCAGTTCCTCACCATCCTCACAGTAAAGAATTTCTTCCTAATATCCACCGTAAATTTCTTTCAGTTTGTACTCATTGCTCCTTGTCTTATTGCTACAGTTCCTGATGAAGTGTCCCTCTCCAGTGTCCATGTAGACCCCCTTCAGATACTGGAAAGTTGCTCTGAGGTCTCCATGCAACCTTCTCTTCTCCAGTCTGAACAACCCCAGCTCTATCAGCCTGTCTTCATAGGGAAGGTGCTCCAGTCCTCCTGTGAACTTCATGGCCCTCCTCTGGACTTGCTCCAAACAGTTCCATGTCCTTCATATTTTGGGGACACCAGAACTGGATGCAGCACTCCAGGTGGGGTCTCGCAAGAGCAGAGTTGAGGGGGAGAATCACTTCCCTCTCCTTTTGATGCAACCCAGGACACAGTTGGCTCTTTGGGCTGTGAGCATTGCTGGCTCTGTTGAGTTTCTCATCAACCATCACCCCCAAGTCTTTCTCCACAGGGCTACTCTCAGGCACTTCTCTGCCCAACCTGTCAGAGTGGCTGGGATCACCATGACCTAGGTGTAGGACCTTGAATTCACTTTGTTGAATTTTGAGGTTTGCATTAGCAAAGGTAACAGATCGTTTCATTGAGTTCACTTTAGACATTTTTTGCCACCATCCATAAAATTAGCAATATTTATGGACTTTAATGTTGGCATGCTTCATGTTTGACTCTTCTCAGAATGCACAGTATAGGATACAATAGTCCTAGGTTGTGAAAATGTTTCTAAAAATGCATGGTGAGTCTGAAATGAAAAATTCTGTCTAAATTATTGACTTCAAAGACATTTAAAGAAGATGGAATGTTATGAGAATTAAAGATTAGGCAGAAGAGAAAACAAGGTAGGAGAGAAAATGGAAGCAAGAAAAACAATACAATTAAAAACATGCTGGGTATTTTCAGTGATTTACTTGAAATCAGTGTATCTTTAGGCAGAGTACTGTTTTGTTTTCATATCTCACATGTGTGTAGCAAAATGTTATGCATTTGTAAAAAACTAATATAGCTCAAAATGTCTAAGAAAACCACCTAAAAGAATCTTGCTAATCATTCTAGATGGGTCTCTTCACGTGCGAAGCTGAAACCTGAAAAATACTGATATATGCAACATATCCTATTTTGCTAAGATATTAAACCAGCTTTCCTAAGAGCTGTTTAAAAGTGATAACATGTCTTTTATTCCTACAGACTTGGTTGTTTTAGTCTCTTGTTGTTCCTTTTCAGTGTTATTTTTCCCCTAGTGAAAATCTCCACCTCTGAAGAAAACCAATACCAAGTGGAGGCAGAGTACATTAGAATGAATCCCGTTAAATATAACCTCAGGTTGTGCACTTCAAATGAGATGGATTTTCCAACCCATCATTATGGCACACTGTGACTTAGATCAACATAATGAGTAGCAATGCCTCAGGCTGTGTCTACCCTAATACAACAGTCTTGGTTTAAACTTTTTCCTAGTGTACTCGTTGAATCTGGCAAGGAAAGGACTATAAATGAGAGGTAAAGGAATTATATATTAATTCTCTTTCTTTTCTTTGTTTGTTTAATACAAACTAAGGCTAGTTATACGAAGATTCAAATTAATTCAACATGTATATATTTGGGGGAAAGTGTGCATTTTTTTTGCCTGTGCAAATGTGCTTTCTAATGCTGGCAAGAGTTTGTTTTAGTGTTCATCGTGATGTGATCAAAATTGGTGTCTCATTATACAAAACCATCCTGTATAAGATAGCTATATGTATTCCAACATGTGTGCACACAGACATGATCATTCTGAAAATGTTTGGAAAATAATCTAGGATTTGGTCCAGAACTGCAATTTAATTCCTCAGTCCATTGTCTGGGATAAATGGAGAACAAATAATTCCAGTATAATGTGCCTGGTAAGCTAGTTGAGTGTAATTAAAATAAGAAAACTGATGGCTTTTAAACTATTTGAAAAAACAGTATGATAAAAGAACTACATTAATTACCAGCAGAGGTAACATGTGAGATATGACTATGGAGTTTACAAGAGGTCCATGTTCTGTCTAAATTAATTTTTATTTGTATATTTCTCATAGCACAATGTAAAGTGAGTTGTCCCTTTGCTGAACTGAGAAAGTGAACAAAAAATAAAAAAAATCCACTATCCTGACTTTCTGTAAATGTTAACATACTTTCTGTCATATCCATTGCACTTATATCTGTTCACTCAGGGTGAAAGTTACTGGCCTTGCAACCTTTGCTTTTGAAGATTTTAGGGAAAAAAACATTGAAGTGTTTCAGTGGATGTGTTCTGCTATTGTCTAGTTTGTTCAGATGTTGCCATACCTTGAACAATATCCCTCAGTAAACAAATACATCTCCTGCAGCTATCTTGCTCTGAAGATCTTACTTTCCCTAGTCTTAATGGTAACCTAAATCACAAACAATAGGTATTAAGATTCTTAAAGTCACTTTTTGTTTGAATATTTCATTATTTTTCATATTAATAGAAGTAAAAATACATTTTTGGGGATTTTCCTTTCTTATATCAAGTAAATCAAATTTCAGTATAATAGTTTAGAAGTAATATAAAGAAGCCCTTAAAAGAAGGGAGAGTTTATTAAATGATATGTTTATGTATATATAGTTATTCAATCAATTATGATTTTCATAATATTAATTCTATATCTCACCTATCCAAGAGACTTCTGAAGTGTGTCTATAAGCATACATACATATGTTTATATGTATACACATTACATGCTGCCTGAAGGGACTATGTGATGTGTAGTTTGAGTTAAGATTTGTAGGAAATTCTTTCAGAAAGGAATATTTTGTTTTATTCATCAAAGGAGTAGAACCGTGTGTTCTTGCTACTAGCACCCAAGAAATGAACTGTAACTTTCTGAGACTGAGTTTTATTGACTATGTGCATTGTATTGAAAGAAAACATGGATTATGGAAAGAAATGGAAACTCTTGTAAGACTCGCATAGAGATGTAACTGCATCTGAAAAATTGCATTAGTATGTATTTCCCTGATGAGATTACTGTTTTAATCTGCATATGAAGAAATTAGGGGAGTGCCAAAACTGATATAATGCATGATGAATATTCAAGGTATGTTTATCTGATATTAAATAATGCAATTGTGGTATGAATTGTGTCATCAGGAAATGAGAGTTGTATAGTGGGAATGAGGAACAGCCTAAGTTGTAAAGAAACATATCAATGAAAACTTATCCAAAGTATGCCAATTTTTTGATGACATTATGAATAAGCAATAGCCTAACTTGATGTTTGCCTTGAAAAACCATGTTGTTGAGGCTTGATGAGAATTTGTTGGCTTAATTGAAGTCCAGAGAAATTGTCAGCAATGAAGGCTGTCAGCAAGGTTTCAGGTACACTTATACATTGGGAATACTATGGCTTTTTGATTGTTGCCTTTAGCTGTTCCACAGAGGATCACATCTGATGCAACCTTGATGTGATTGAACAGTTAAACTACTGATTCGATTTGATATGGTTGAGCTGTTTCATTTGGAATGTTACTGTTCAGATTAGTTAAGTATACTATTTCTACTCCTTGAACATAGATCTGCTCCTGCAGTAGAATCTCCCTAGAAGCTTTGGGAAATAATCTTTTCTCCTCTTTTACACAGTCTGCATAATGTGAACTTTGTTATTTATCTTTATTCCTTTGCATTTGCCAGATTAAGAAGGGATGCCTTCACAAAACTCTTAGAGCTTTAAGCAATAAATTTAAGTACCAATCTTGTTCCAAAACATCTGGCAAAACTTCCATTGTCTGTCCCTGAACTGGAGCTGCATTTTACCTTCTGTTCATTAACAGCTGTGCAAGCTCTATATGTAGTCAGTTATATGTATATGTAGGAAAACAACCACTTTAAAAATTGTATGAAATTCTAAAGATTCTTCTCGAAGTTCTTAAAATTTAATGGATTTTGTTTGGAAAATCAAATTACAATGGCCTGGATGTGATGGTTTTCCTACATTTTCATTGGAAGTGTACTAATTTAGTTGGAGGTTTTTCTTTGCACATTGAATTCTATCATAAATTCTGAATATCTTATTTAAGTAATGACCAGGCAAGTTTATTACACAACACCCTTTGTGGAGTGGGGGAAAGGAATACAAGCTTGATCAGTCTTCTGTGTTTCAAATAGTAACTGCTGTGACCCACACTTCTGTGAACATATTTTCTGTTCCCTAAGCCTTATCTGATTTTTTCATTTCAGATTTTTTGAGAACAAGTGATGCCTTGGTGGGATATACACTTAGTTGTTGTCTTTTTAGATGTGTTTCTAAAGGAACAGAACAAATTTTCCTTTGAAATAAAACCTTTTTCTTTAGTGGCTTTATGATAACATTTCAAATGTATTTGTCAAGTGTTTTAAGTGTTACAATCTTCCTTCCTTTCAGTGTAATATCACATACTTCAGATCATACATTGTTTTATTGCTGCAGTAGTTAAAGTCATTGTCTACAATGTTTTTGTTTGTGAAACTACTTGGTAGTTAATATATTGGTCAGATTCCAACAGTAATTGGCATCTCTGTTTTTATGGTTGTCTGAAATAAGTCACTGTTGTGTCAATAGAGAAGGTACGATACTTATCAGAGCTGTATTCTGTGAAACCCTGACAGTAAATGTAATTTGTCAATGCATCTGTAATTGCTATTTCTAGGGGTACATTTCCTTGTTTATCAACATTCTGTAATTTTTATTTCAAACCTCAGCTGATATGTGCACATATGTTCTAAAAGAGCATTTTCTGATCAATCTTTTTAGGCTTTTGTTCTCTTAAATTGCAATATTGAACACAAGACACCTTACATGTTCATAGTTGCCATAAAGTTCTGAGTAATATATTTTCTTCTCTTTTCCTGGCTTGCTGTTGTCTTATTGCCCTGATACAAATCTTGAAACTACTACAAATTTCTATTGAGCATCAAAAAATCCTTACTTTTATATGGAACTCCTAAATAACCTAGGAGAGCACTTCTATCAGGAAAAAAAAGTTATTGTGAGAGTTCTTTTGGAATTCCCATCTTCAGAGGCTGAAACAGCACTTTTTAAATACATTTTTTATATTTTCTACTGTAGAGTTTTTTGTAATAGCTTGCATTTTTTATGCTTTTGACACTATGCCATGTCTAATGATTACATGGTCAACATAGTCTAGTTTAATTTGCAGCTGGTTTATTGAATTTAAAAAATCTCATCTGATATTTCTATAATCTGTCAGATTTCCTGCAAAGTAATACCATCTATTAGGCAAGTAATATCATCTCTTAGCACTGAGTCTCCTGATACACTGTACTGCAATTGTGTGTCTTAAATTCTTTTTGTGGTTCTTGATATCTTGCTTATTGCACCATAGAATGTGTTTTGAATGCCTTTTATCTGTGAGCTACTTTCTTTAAACTCTTACTGTTGTAATGTTTCCTATTTTTGCTGCCTCTTCCAAATGCTAAACGTTTTCCTGAGAAACCATTTACCATATATGTTCTATATTTTCATAGTAGATAAGACCTCTGAGAACCATATCTTAATAGGTAACTTAAAATTAATCTTGCAATATCTTTTCAAAATATTTTTTAGAAGTTTTAAACATATCAGTACGTAAAATAAGCAAAAAAAAAAGCATGAAACTGTTTCCTTCTGGTATTGTTGTCAATTATGAAATGTTTATTTTGCAATGTCCACAAATATACTTTGTACCATGCTGCATTATTTGTCCAGATTAAAAATATATGACAAAAGCAATGGTTGATTTTAAAATGGTGAAAGGAAAACCATAATTTTTTTTGTAGATACATTATGACATGTATTGTCCAGCTCAATACAGAAAGGAATCTTGTAGTAAGTAAGCGGGGAAATTATCCTCTCTGGAAAAGTGATTTTTTCAGGGTTTTGGTGCCATCAGTATACAAGCACATGAATCTTTCACCTGTTTTTGTATCCATAACAAAAATGTCATTCTTTACTGAGATAATATTTTTTTTCCTTCAAAGTAATTTTTTAGGTTTCAATTTTTAGTGTTTTTTATTTTTTATCTTATAAATATGATTTTAATTGACAGGGAAATAGAAATTAACTTGGAGAGATAGTAGTCAGGTCAGAGAATAAGCCTTACACTATCCCAAGCCACTTAAATAGCCTCATGATAGTGATATTTGCCTCCAGCATGGAGTGTTGTGTGCTTCCATCTGTTAAATTTGATCTTATATGCAAAATGTGGGAGCCAGGGCATCTAATCTATTTTGGACTTTTACTCCCTGAGTAACTTCTTTCCTTGTGTACAAATTTAATTATTTTCAAAACATTTATTCGGAATTTTTCTTCCCGACAAAACTATTTTGTTGAAAATCATTCCCATCTGTAGCAATTGATGATTTGGCACAGCAGAAGTATTTCCCACCTAAAAATAATAACAAAAGTAAAACTGAAAATAGTATCATCCAGTGTTTATCTTCTCCCATCCCTTCAGATGACTTTTTTCACAGTATGTATTCCATCTACAGAAGCTCTAAGAGAAGTACTTTGTGCTTTAATGCAACAAAGAGCTTATTGATAGATCGTGAGACTAATTTACTTGTATTGATTACTGTGGTAAATACCATATATTTGGCAAGTGGTTTGAGGTTTGGGAATAGCCAGACATGTTCTGCCTTTTTCCTTACATGTTCATGATATTTGGCTCATGATATGTCTAGTGATACCAGTTGAGTATTAAGTCTTTCTGTCCATATTTACTGTTGTGTGCAATATTTTACTCAGTAGCAGAGCTTTAGTTAACATTTGTAAAATTAAAATTTTGACATGAAAGAAATACAATTTTATGCTGAATTAAGTCTGATATATTATTAGCACTGGAGGATCAATTTTGAATGGTCTTTTAATTCCAGTGTATGGTATATAAATTTCAACATATTGCTGTCCTTATATTTCATGTTAATTTGACATTTAATGTTAGCTGCCTTTCTTACTACCAATAATCCATCTGAATCTGCACTCAGGAATGCAAAGTACTGAAAAGATTGAGGCTCTTCTCTGAATCTCCTTCTTTCTAGTGAAAGTAGACATGTATCATGAAACAGGATATATCAAAAATATCAAAGTCTTTCTGATACTCACATATTTGCATATACTCTCCCTAAATGTGTTTGCTTGCAATATGGTCTTGGTGGGGGGAAAACCCAGGTTATTATCCTCACTTTTGTGCAGTAAAAAGTGGGATTAAGCAAAGTTTCTAATAAAAAAGTTATGCACTCTCCTCTCATGTTACATTACTATGTAAAAGTTGTGGTTATTTACTCAGTTATCTGTCCAAGGAATAGAACAGTTGTGAAAAGTTCCCCTTGTGATTGTTCTAAAGTACCTCATCAGTATTTTCCCTGTGCATTACATTTCTGTGAAATGAGACCTAATATTAATTGTACACTGAGTATTTGCCACATTAGATTCTGGTTTTAGTCCTTTTTAAAGCTAGAAATTTGCAACTCTGCTTTTTAGGAATGTTTACTTTTGTAAATGCAAAAAGTAACACCAGATAAGGACTTCCAAGACTCCCTTCTCACTAGCTTTCCTACTGTGCCAAAATTTTAGACATAACTTTTAAAAAACAGTTTGGCTCAGCCAGAAAAAGAAGAAAGAGAACTTTACAGCAAGATATGAGACAGTATCCCATATGTTTGCAAGAATTAAAATTTTCTGATGGCTTTCCAACTACCCTATTCTGAACTTCTACAAGTCAGCTTAATGTGAAGTAGATGAACATTTGTATATTTGTCTACATCTGAGAAGACAATGCCTTGATGCCCTTTTCTCTTAAGAGGTTAGTGTATTTCATGTTGTTCATTTTAATTTATCATTCAAAACCATAAAAATACAGCATAGTAAACTTATCTGGTGTGAGCACCGAACCACTTTACAGAAATGACATGACCTTGTTGGATTATATGGTAAAAATAGAATTAGTGGAGGAGAAAATATGCAGAATCACTTTATGTATAGGCTATTCATAAGTCTTTCCTGGGTTATATTGGCTCTTGCGTGGTGGTTTGTTGGATTTCTCTTCTTCTAAAACAGGACACAGTTGTTCTTCACTGTGATTGTCTGTGAGAGATTGACAGCACATTGGTGATAGTCTCATGAGATTTTTTTTTTCAGCCTTCATAGAGTCATAGAATGGTTGGGGTTGAAAGGGACATTAAAATTCTTCTAGTTCCAACCACTCTTGCTGTGGACAGGGACACCTTCCACTAAATCAGATTGCTCAAAGCCCTGTTCATCATGGTGTTGAACACTTCCAGCAATGAGACATCCACAGATTTTCTGGGCAAGATATTCCAGGGCCTCATCACCCTCACAGTGAAGAAATTTTTTCTGACATCTAATCTAACACTGCCCTCTTTCTGTTTAAAGTAACCCCTCTGCTTTTCCTGTCACTACATGCCATTGTATAAAGTCCCTCACCCATTCTCTTGTAGCACCACTTGGAGATGCTTTGAAGTCTTCCTCAGAGCCTTCTCTTCTCCAGGCAGAACAGCCTTAACTCTCCCCACCTATCTTCACATGAGAAGTGATTCATCCCTCTAATCATCTTTGTGGTCTCCTCTGAACTCACTCCAACAGCTCAGTTCTTTCACCATGTTGGGGACCCCAAAACTGGATGCAGCACTGTAGGTGGGGTCTCATGAGAGCAGAGCAGAGCAGAGGGGCAGAACCACCTTGCTTGACCTGCTGCTCACACTGCTTTTGGTGCAGCTCACGATAGAGTTGACTTTCTGGGGTACAAGTGCACTTTGCAGACTCAGGTCCATCCTCTCATGCACCAGCATCCCAAAGTCCTTCTCAGCATAGCTGGTCTGGATACATTCATCCCCCAGCCAGTATTTTGCTTGGAATCAACCTGGCCCATGTGCAGGACCTTACATTTGGCCTTATTGAACTTCATGATGTTTGCGTGGGCACACCTTTCAAGCCTCTCCAGGTCCCTCTGGAGCGGATTCCTTCCCTCCCATGTGTCAACAACTCCACACACCTTGGTGGTGGTGGTGAGCTTGCTAAGGGTTCACTGAATCTCACTTTCTCTTGTCTAAAGCCCGCAGGAAATTTTTGTTAATATTTTGTATTAACTCTGGGCCTTCAGAAGTATAAAGGTTACTATGTCATCACCTGACTTTCTCAGAATGGAATCAGTACCATATAAGGTTTATCTTTTTTTTTTAATTTTATTTTACTTCATGTGAAAAATATTCCTTTTACAAATATTTTCAAAGAGAATTTTTCCATTCTTCCAAGTAAGCAGCAGTTCTTTGAAAATCCCTCTGATAACTAAGCCTCCAAAGAGATCACACAAGAAATAGAATAGAAAGCACATTTTTTTTTCATCATCCTGTAATACCTTGTTATTGTGTTTCAGTCCTGTACTGGAGGTTTTATTTAATTTTTTACTAATTTTTTAAACCTTTGTCTATTCTTGGTGGAGTGACAATGTTCTCATGCTCTTGAATATGCCTCAGATTTGTTCTTTCAACTTTTCCTTATATATCAAGTACATATATATCAAGTACATTGCTCTCATATCAGAACTAAAAAGGAGATGGGAGATGATTGCTAAGTATTTAATTGCCATAAACACTTATTGCCCTCTAATCAGCCTGACAAAATCTCCTATGCTTTCAGAAGTTAGTCCTTCTAAGACCTGTATGTTACACTCTCCATTAACTTTTCATGCTTGGCTAAAATATCTTTCAAGCATCTGAAAAATAATACTATTTATTTTAAAATAATTTTATTTTGAATTTTAACACTGATATTTTTCCTTCATTTCATTTTGTGGGCAAGTATCATATGATAACCTGGCTTTGCACATGGGATGTGAAGCATAGATGAACTATTTGAATAAGGTGTGACCATATAGGTCATAATGTGGCAAGGACTTGAACTTTAAAATAGCTATGACTATTATTTACAGGTCATTTATTCCAAATATTGTAATTCTTCAACTAGCTCTGAAGAGATGAGTAAGTGCTTACTTAAGCTTACTCATATTGCTCGACATAAATGCCATAATTTGATTTAAGTGAACAATTTTCTTTGATATAAAGAATGTCAACATGGAATGACTGAACTTTGGGTTATCCTTGTTTATGAACTATTATAAAAACACAGTTTTCAACATAGTTCACTAGTCTTCATTTCAGGCACTTAAATTTAAAATCATTGTTCTCTTTTTATTAACTAAAGTACACATACGAGCATTGTAATTCATCTGCTACTGTCAAAAGAGACTTAATACTGGATATACTTTTGTTTATTTTCCAAAAGTTATTATGGTTGTCTATTTTTCATCTTTTACTGTGCTTTCTAAATGTTATTAGGAATCATCATTTCTTTATCTTGTGTATAATAAAAAAATCCCTTTTTCCAAGCCAAACATTCCCAGTCCTTCAGAGACATTTATGCTCATCTGTATGTTTGTGATTAGCTTCAATCATGTCAGTGAATTCATCTATTAGGAATCAGTATATGTTTCCAGAATTGGGATCCCACTATTTCAGGACATCCTACAGATGCTTGAATATGTGTGTGGCTCAGCTTTGCGAACAAAGATTTGGGAAGGGCTGTCCCCACGTGGGTGTGCCCTTCCAGCCTGCGCAGTGGATTTTTTAGGTGAGGCTCAGCGTGTGCAGAACTGGCCCCACCGTTTAAGTCCTGAGGTTCATCTGCCACGTCCGAGTGAGCTTGGACAGTGACATTGAAGTCCTCAGGACTAGAACCTACAGCACCTGGCATTTCCCAGGAGGTCTCCCATCCAAGTACTAATCCGGGGCTGACCCTGCTGAGCTTCCGAGATCTGACGGGATCGGATGTCAGGGAGGCATTTAACTGCCTTAGATGCTTGAATATACATGCAGAGGAAAACACTATTTATGAGTAATGGCTAATGACAACTGATTATCACAAATGACAGCCACTTTTCTGAGGTGGAAGAATAAGCTGATGAGTGTTACACAGTCTCATAATTCTGGGCTGCTTAAGAAAACTTTACAAATAGATTTTGTGATGACTGGTTCACTTGGAAAAACTGTCACCAGAATCAGCAGGATACTATAAATATTTTTGTCTTTTCATTTTGGCCTTATTTTCCTTTAGTCAGCCATAGTCCTCTTGACTCATAAGTAAATGGCCTTTTAAGAACAAAGATTTTATGCTCACTGTAAAACTAAGATTTGACCTGTAGGGTCTACTTCTTTAAAGAAAAAAACAGCTCAAGTGTTTATTCCTGAAAATAGTTTCTTTAGAGTGGGAAAAAATTGTAAATGCTAATATGACACAAGCTAGTCATGCTAGTGAAAAAGCTCCATTCTGCATGGGTCTGCATGGAAAAAGCGTAACTGATAAAAGACAAAGTTTTAAAAGATTAAGCATAGAGTGAGATTTTTTTTTTCTCCTGTGCAGGAAAATCCTGTAAGTTGCTAGAACAGTATTTTATTCATTTATCCCATTCCATATCGGTTTATCAGGAATCATGTTTTTCGTGCGCCAACTTCAATGAATTCAGAAATAAAACCTAATTTTGAGTGACTCCTTATGCTTCTGGGGTCCCTGCTAGGGTTGACTCCATACATGTAACAGAGCACAGAATGCAAGTTTGTAAAGGTGCCACATTCTTTAAGTTTAAGGCTTCTTATTTAGTGGACTGCAGAACTGGTTGGTTTCACTAGAATTCTGCAACAATTATTCTGAAGTTCTTGAATCAGCAGATCTCTTTCAGGACAGATGTAACACCATCTTTGAGATTGCCAACTGTGATTTATTCAGGAATAACAACCTATGCAGTGACATGCTCTGTCTAGTGCAGGAATATGATATTTCTTGTTAGCTTTTAATCTTACTGAAATTTTATTACATGTTATGTGTTCAAAATCACGTGATTTGGGTCAGTACCAAAATGCATTTTGATACCTAAAGATGCTCAAAATGAAATATTTATCCATGAAATTACAAAAATAAACATCAATCAGTTTTCAAAGATACCTGATTATGACTTCAGAACAAAAATTTTATAAAACTGAAAATTTACTTCTAATGTACTTCTCTATTCATGTATTTTACACTATACGAATTCAAATTCATTTCTAGTCTGAAGGATCTCTGCATGTAAAAAACTATCAGAGTTGATGGGATGAAAGTGCCTCTGAAGGATAATGTAAAAAAGAGAGTGGATAAAATCTTGACTTACAGTACTTATGGGAGACAAGTGTCACTTTTCTCTGTGCTAAAATGGCATCTGTAAAAACACTCTTCCAGCTAACACAGCCTTGTAGACCGGAAGAATAGAACAAAAGAAGAACTGCCTTGTGAAGATTTTTTTGTTAGTTATTAAAATTTGAAAAAAAACCAAAACAACCAGATAACAAGTGAATAGCTCCTTCTTTTATTAAGTGCCAAGTATTTGGGATATTGAGGTAGACTGAGTCATAAAGTATAGGGTGAAAAAGAAATCCCAAGGACCTGCCTTTATTTTCCATTGTTCTTTGTTGCTCCTAAGATGTTCTGGCTTTATTGGCCCTTGAGCACTAAGCTGCTTCATGGAGCTGGGATGCTGGGGACAGCTAGAGGTCTCCAAACAGAGTCCTCTCTGTCTGGGAGATCTTGTGCAGAGAGCCTTCTTTTGGGTAGGTATTGAGTTATGTTCTTAATATCTTTTTGTTGTAGATACATAAGTGAGTGTAGGACATAAGTTATTGCTTAAGTCCTTCTTTCCTGGGAGGTCAGTTTGTTATCATGGTTTTTTCATCCTACCAACTACTTCCCATCAAGGAGGTTTTGGCGGAGCTTACCAGGGATTTCTCTGAGCTTCATTTAAGTCTCTATCAGTGTGTTTACTGGCTCACCTTTGCAGAGGTTCTGTCAGAAGGCAATATTAGACACTCAACTAAAGAGGTAAAATGAATTAAGTAAGGTTCTGGGTGTGCTTCTAGCAACGTTTGCGATTTGCATGTTAACTTCAAGTTTGTGTGTCTCTCCAGATGACAACTAAGTGTAGGAGAAGTTCTGCTGCTTGCAGGATGTTAACTGAATTTGTTTGCAAGAGGTGATGCTTGGTGCTAAAAAGAAAGGGATGAAAAACCTCAACAACCAAACACATTCACACACTGTGTCAAGAAGGATCTACCAGCATGGGTGAACAACAGTCAGGGAGTCAAGTAATTTTGGGGTCAGAGAAAGGCCTGGACCTGGATGCAAAAAACATTCCACAAGTACTAGCATATTCTATAGTTTTAGTCAGGTCCTGCAAAATATGACCCCTGAACTAATATCAAGCAATGTTAAGGTTGAATTTTTATTTAGGGCTGAATTTCTAGGAAGGTAAGTTAAGCTAACTAAGGTTAGCTTTTGATTCAGAGAAGTCGCTGGAAAATGGTTGGTTTATCTCTATGACTGCTAAGGGTTACCAGGTTAGACTTAGTAAGAGGGTCCAAACTCGAAAACATTTATAGCTATATTTAGAAGGGTAGTTTTAGACAGACTTTAAGAATTCATGCTACTTTTAGCCTCCAAAAATCATTTAGGAGAAGGAATAGATCCCCAAGATACAGTTAGTTTCTGTGTCAGTGATCGCATCCTCACACAGGGGAGGATTTAGTATGGCAAAAGGAGAAAAAGGTAGGTCTAGGCATAACAGAATTTTTCTTTTATTTTTCTTTTTTTTTTTTTCACTAGGGTTAATATGGTGTAATGAGTTGGTGTAGCTTTGCTTACTTCTGTGTCTCTTTTCTAACTGAATTCTTAAGGAAGACCTTATCTTGGAGTTGCCACTAGTTCCTGTAGAAGCTGCTGCTGAAATTCAGTAGTGCTAAATACTGAGTCTGGCAGCAGACTTTCACCTTCCATGGCTCAATCACATTTCTAAATTAACTTCCATCTTGAATGTGAAAAGTTTTCTCAGATAGATAAATGTTAAGCTTTTTTTTTTTCTTTAAGTTGAGATAAGACAATGAATTAAAAATATTTTTACATTATACAATATGACTAGGGTAAGGCTTCTCACAAAAACTTAAAAGAATAGCTGTACCACAAATTTCCCTGACAGTAACTTAACTGACATGTTCTGAACTACAATTTTGTGATGATTTTTCTTACTATAAAAAGAAATTAATCTCTCTGGATGTCAATGCCTTTCAAAATCAACTTTTTAACAGACTTAAAATATGCAAGAAGTATTTCTTTAAAGACTTTTTTTGCATAATTCATATTCATTATTTTACAGCAAATGATTCTTTCAAGGAAAAAAAAAGACTTATGGAAAGTATGTTTAGAAATTATGACTAAGTTTAACAAATTTAAATATAGATGTGACCAAATGTTCCCTTGAACTTCGGGAGCTTCTGAATGTGAAATGGATTACATTGCTGGCACGTTTTCATACCCATTGAACTACTACATAAGAACAAAAAAAGAAAGCTCTTGTAGTGAAAGATTGGTTTGCAACTTCAAGTGGAGCCTGAAAATGAAATTTCTTGGTCTGTGTAGAAAAGCCCATATTTTGACTGATTTTTTTCTTTCCTTTTATAATAATTTTGTTCTTTAAATATTTTTCTCCATCCTTGCCAGTATTTCTGTATCACACCAGAAATATATTCTTTTTCATGCCTTTCCACGTTTTTAGTTAGTTACCCTTCCCTCCACATTTTTATAGAGAAGACTTTTAATTTTATACCATTTTCTTAAAGCCTTATACTTTTCAGTATCTTGTAGTGAAGTCCTGCACAGATTGAAAGTCTAAAGTGGAATAGCACCTAGCAAATGCCTGGCTTGGCCTCTAAGAAATGTGTGACTTGTTTTTCTTTATTTACTAAAACTTCCACTTCTGAGAATACAAGACAGCTAACAAGTTTGAATAGATTTTCCTATATCATATTGGCCAAAACAATAAGAACATTCTAAAAAACTACCTTTATAGTCAAAGATAATTTGCTCCTTTCTTTTTTTGACAATGGAACAATTTTAATATGTTTCTTTCATTACTTTACTGGTGTCTCCTTTTAGCGAGTCATTTTAACCTGAGTCAGGGTACTATGAAATTGCACTGTAATGTATTAGAAAAACAAAAATTTGCCTCTACTTTTGAAAACAAGAAGAGGATGAAAGAAGGTGGGAAGGGTCAAATTCAGAGTAGACTTTTCTGTTTAACATAGAGTATCCTCACTCTATGTTATACCTCAAATCTTTATAAAGATAAAAAAAAAAAGATAATTCAACTCTGTCCAAGTATTAGAGCATAACATTTTTTTCCAGTTAAATCTAAGCATGTTCTTAGTTTTCACTTGTAACCAGGGTGGTAGGGTAGATCAGGGAAGTCACTAATTCAATAATAGGTAGTGATGGAGTAATGTTCTGTTTCTGAGACTTATACAAAGGAGAGGTAAGCAATTTATAATTAATATTTATATGGGAAGATTTTTGTAATGTGATTTAGGACAGATGACCAACGTACCTGTTGGCTATGACAATATGAAAACAAACGAGTAGATAAGCATTTAGAAAGTCAAAATGATCTCACTTGTTTATGTTTTTCATTTGCTATAACTCTGTACAGCACATGTCACATTAGTAACAGGTAAATATAGAAAATAAGTTTCATCTAATTACTTCTCATGACAAAATTTAATGTTTAATTTAAATGGAAATATAAAAACATTGAAAAATTAATAACACTTTAGCACCCCATGTATTTTCCTGTATACAAGTGTTATCCTATACTGAAGTCTTTCATTAACTATCAGAAGTGTTTATAATAGAATAAATAGATTAATAATAGTAAATGTCATTTAATATTTTTCTTCTCGGCTGGCTCAGCCAAATGAGTTTTCACAACTTAAGAGCATTTTATTCATCTGTTGAATATTTTCTCATAAATAGATACTGTCACACTTGAGTTTACTCTGTTTTTCGGTGTGAATTTCAGCTTATGTTATCAGAGAAGCAGAATCTGAAAATGTCTTGAAATTATGGGCTGTTGAAATAGAGGAACTTCTTTTTCTATTTTTATTTTGTCCCCATCAAATATCTTTTCTAGAGAATCAGAAACCTCTGTGTTTCACGGTCCACTTATATGGATTTTGGCCTTGTCCAGTATAAATAAGTTTGCTATAGGCCTGGGAAAATTAGAATTGTATTGGATATCAGAAAGTGAAAAGATTTTATAATGCTATCCTTATATGCATGTATATACAGATATAAAAATATAAAAGTATAGATATGTGTTAGTTGGAATATACACAGTTTTAGTGCATATTAAGAAGGTGTTTAGCAATGATTCATAGCAGTGATGCCGTGAATGACCCTTCCCCCCAAAAACAGGACTCTGAGCCACGTTAGTGTAGGGTAAGATAAAAAGTAAAGGTCCTTTAATATCACAGGGCCTACAGCCCTCAGGAATACAGGATGACATGCATGTGTCCCAGTTCTTGTTTCCATGGCTTTTATAATAAGATCCCTCCAATCATTGCTTTACACATTTCTCAGTTCAGCCCCAGTCCCACCCCTGGTCCAACCCCCTGGAATTGGGTCTGGGGTCGTCAAGACCCTCTGTCTTCATCAACTCTTCTTCCTCAGGCACACAAAGGTCCCTTGGAGTTCATCCAATTCTGGCTTTTGGGTCACTCTGACCTATGTTTATGTTTCGTTCCGTAGGCCTTCTGATATCCTTCAGCTCTTCCTTGGAAAGGAGTCTAAACAAGATTAATTAACTAAAGGAATTTGAGCTCCCTGTTCTGGGACAGGGGTAGTGATAGAAAGGTATTAAACTTAAACTGTTAGAAATATTAACCCTCCAAAAATCTACAACTACTGTGTTCCTAAAATCTACAAAATGTGAAAATCAGAACAAAAACTCCTTTGGCATCAGCAGTCAGATTTTAACAAATGCTAATTATATTTCTTTTCCTTATGACAGAATACAACTTTTTGAAGGTCTTTAAGGATTACAAAATAAGAAATAGAATGTTTATTAAAATGAGAAGTTAAATAATACCTGCCTGTCAGAAAAGAGAAGCATTCTAATTTTTTTATTTTGCATTTTTATTTGTTCTTTTATATTTTTTTTTCATCGAAAATTCACCTAAGTTTGGAGTGTCAAGCTGGTTTTCCTCTAAGATACATCTTTGGTGTTGGTTTGTTTTTTCTTGGTTTGAGGGGTTTTGAAAAATAAAAAAAAAAAAACCGAACCAAACCAAAACATAGTAAACATTAAAGCTTGCCTGGTGCCTTGAAGTAATGGCTGGAGAAACATAAATGAATGCAGTGGTTGGCTGTGAAATCACAAGTTAGATTCAATTGATACAGAAACAAGATAATTATCCATTTTACTTAACCAATTTCATAAACATTTTGAATCTATCTACTATGTGCCAAAATAGACGCCCTGACCAATGCCAATGTCTGCAGAACAGTTTTTGAAGTTGCTATTAAAAGCAGAAAAACAGCTTGAGAAAGTCAAACCTTTTAAACTGTTCCTTAATTCACAAGTACTCCCATTTCTCCAACTCTGGATGGCATTTCAGCTGTGATCTTTGCCTGTACCCATTTGCTCTGAAGTACAGTGTGTTCCTTGTTGTTTACTTTCTCATTGTTTCCCACTTGGAAAGTCCTATCCTTATCCCGATAATAGTTCTAGTTTCATAAAACTGTTCTCCCCATTGTTTCCCTGAAGATCAGGAACCATCCTGTATTCAGGTCACAATACTAAGGTGGTAGCTAAGGGTAAGAACTACAGTTTACTGATGATAGGTGTTTGTGGTTGGTTTGGGGTATTTTCCCACTTTTGATGACACCCTGTTCTTTTTAATTTGTGTTTTTAAAATGATTTTGCAAATAAAAGGATTGTAGAAAAAGATTTTATTATTTTTCAATTTTTATTTTTTTTTACTTCCTACTATAAATCCTCAAGCTATATTTTTAGGAGGAAAACAAATGTTGAGATATTAGGGATGTCAATTTTGTAGTAAAAAAAATAAATCAGTGCAGGACACTAATGCCTCTTGCTCTACTACTACCAGCAAATCTTTGTACTTGGATTTATGAATTTAAATAAACCATGAATTTGCATATGGATTTTTAGGGTTTTTTCTTAATGCTGAAAAAACCCCCACATTAGTAATTTTTACAGCCTCTGACAGAAAAATGAAGACCTCAGAGCTTTCAGAGGTATCTTGTGGACATATGGAACAAATGGGTAGTTCATAATGCAAATGAAGCGAACAGTGGTTTTGTAGTGTTCAGCTAGAGGCTATGTATATCATCTGCATTTATTAAAGTTCAGGCATCTGTAGCTATTTGAAAACAAGAAGTCGCTTTCTGGATGAAAAATAATTTGGAAGGACCGCCCCCCCCCCGCCCCCAGCCCCCTGCCAAAAAAAGGAACATTAGAAAATTCTACTAGTTGCCTTGCCTTGTCTGCTCTTCAGATAAGAGGTGTTATTTGTCTAGGTTAATTTTAATGCTGCCTTCCAGCTTTTATCTGGTGCTTCCTCACACTCATCTGGTATCCTGGGGACTGGAGACTTACCATCATTGTTCTCCATTTTGCTAAGAGAAGTCCTTGTATTTCAGAAGCTGAAAGCTCTAGTTTAATTGTTCATTTTTCTGTTGTTGACATCAGTGACAAATCTTAGAAAGTCTATACTTTTTGTGAAATTATTGCCAACAGAACCTGTATATAGTCTGTACACTATTTTTTCGGATTCCTATTCCATTGAAATTATGGGTAGGAGAAGTAGTGTGTAAGATTACCTGACAGAAGAATTAGCCGGTTCTTCTTTGTTCTCCTGTCAGTGATTTGGTGCTTCATCCCTTCATTGTATTTCCTAATACAGCAAAGTATAAAGATCTTCACATACTAGGCTGATATAGTGCCAGCAGAATTTGTGTTTCGTTGTTAGTCCTAGTAAATGTAACTACCCAACAAAGTTCTCACCAGGAAAAAGCATTTCTTTCACTGGGAGGTGAATTGGCATCCTTTGTTATGAAGTAGATCTTTACCTGAATAGCCAAGAGGACTTTGTCTTGTAGTCTTAGGCTCAGTGAGTTGTATGCTAAGTGACTATAAACTCTGGCTTATGTGACCCCTTTGGAATCTACAAAGTCAGTGAATCCATGGACAGCATGTTGTGCAAATCAAGTTGCATTGGGTTTGGTCACTCAAATTAAATTATGTCCAATTACCAGGCAGACAGACTCACTTTGTCACCTTATACCCGTTCTCCTCATTTTTTTTTAATTGTCTTTTTGAAATTATTTTTGTAAGATAGTAAGGCTTTTAAGAGGGTTGAGTAAGGCTTTTATTCTTTGAATTACTGCCTGTATTGTTATTACTGAAGTTTATAATATATATGTGTGTGTGTGTGTGTGAGAAGTATTACAAATACTAAACAAAACCTTCCAGATCTTTAATGTGTGATTCAGAGGTCATTATTTCAATAAAATGATCCTGATTTACAAGTAATATGCACGGCCTATATATGAAAATGTCTTGCAAAGCTGAGAGGAGCATTTTGTAGCCAAGGTCTTGTTCACTTTTGTTTTGTGAAGCTGCAGATCACGTGAGTATGGCATGAGACACAGGGAAATAACCTTTCTGACCTATGTTTGTGGTCCAAAGCCATTAGTGCAGAGTATAAACGTAAAGTTCATCTCAATAACACTCAAATACGAGGGAGGTGGGGACATACTTGAGAGAGCCTAACAGAGGACTGGTAGGAACTGGAGCATCTCTCGTACAAAGGAAGGCTGAGAGAGCTGGGACTGGTTAACCCAGATCATATGTCCATGGAAACTCATCAACATGTATGAATACCTGAAGGGTGCTAAGAAGACAGAGTCAGGCCCTTTCTAGTAGTGCCCAGTAAGAGGAAATGGGCACAAACTTCAGACGCTGCAGCAGATTCTTTCCAAACATCAGAAGAGACTTTTTCAGTGTGAGGGTGACCGAGCACAGATTGCATAGAGAGGCTGTGAAAGCTCTTTCCTTGGAGATATTCAAATGCCATCTGGATGTGGTCCTGTACAAGTATGTTCCAGGGTGATCCCATTTGAGCAGGGGGTGTTGGACCAGATGACCTCCAAAGGTCCCTTCCAAACTCAGCCATTCTGTGATCCTGTGTGAATCTCCTAAAATGAACAGCCTGGGTGCTGTCCTCAGGGCAAAAGTCAGATTTATTTCCTTTGTTGCATTACTTAGAGTCATATTCTGCCATATCACATTACACTGTTTTGTATATGATGTCATTTAAGATCACACGAGTAACCCCAAGTGAAAGCACAAAATTAAAGGACTTTTTCTCTCTCCCTACAGCAGTATTTTAAATTGCAAATTTCTGGCTTATTTTTGTGCTGCTTTAATTTGCTGAGAGAAGCTGTGAAATCACCTTGGCTTGGAGTGCTAGTTATACTATCCATCTAGTTGTATTGTATTAAATTTATTGATAACTGATCTGAATGGTATGGAGGGAAACATCTCTCAATGATAAGTGACATCTCTAAGTGACATAATGGGCAACTTAAAAAATAAGCAGGCATACTTTTACCATAACACAAGGAACTTTATATTCCTCTTCATTTATTATATTTTTGTATATAGATACCGTGTAGCTGGAGAAAGTGAATTATCTTCTCCATTTGATTCTCCATGCTAGAGTAATATAATACGTCATAGTCTCAGAATCACCTTCCCTAACACCTAATACTGTTAGCCGTGGAACCTCACCAGAAAACCCGTACATGGCTCAGAATATGTTTAATCTGAAGTAACTATCAGTCTGAAGATCAGATCAAGATGCCTCATTGCTACTCATGTTCTCATTATTTGCTAAACACTCAAATGAGAGCATTTAAGAATGAGGAGTGAGGAGAAACCGGAGATGTGTGTGGAAGTGTAGCACTAGTTACATTCTAGACAAGGAGGCAGTGCTGATGCAGTTTCATAAGTACTTTAATAAAATACTCTTTTCCTGATGAATTCACTATTTGAGCTTGAAAAGTATCATATTTATTCACATATTTTAAAATTTTACAATAATGTAAGCCTATGGAAGGCACAAAATGATTCAAGGGTACGTTATTACTATTTTTTGGTTAAGTGTGCAGATATTTTAAAACTATTTTTATTAGTTTGAATTGTTTGATGAGCAGCAATTAATTTATGCTACATCAGGGTGATTGTAATGCATATAGATATTGGTTTTAATGTGAAAATTGGAGTAGCAAAAATCTAACTCGAGATTACTAAACCCTCCAGTAATTGTAGAATATGATATACTGTATGCCTCAAAAGCACAACAGTTTTCAGATTCAGGCTATTGTGCCATGACAAGATGTAGGAGAACTTAATTTTACTAAAATTCCTCTTACAGATCAAAAATATGCCTCTGTAGGAACATAACTGTAAGGAGCACCCAGCTCAATATGCAAAATCTAGTTCCATCTTTCTGTGACTGTAAAATTTGAAAAAAGTGAAACAAAAATTTTTTAATAATTAAAGGAAATAGGTTGAATATATTTTTCTAGTGGTGTTAAATGATATATCTCTCATGCAAATATTTGGGAAACTTGTAAACCTCTATAGGATCATTATTGAATATGGTAACAAGGAACAGAAGATTAATTTTTCTTAATTTGATTCCTTATTTAGTGGCACTTTTGAACAAGGGTCTTTGTTTCCTTCCTCATGAGTACATTACTTTGGGAAGGCTTTCTTCTGTCCCCCTTCATCTAAATTTCTTTCTGGCCTGCTGATTTTTCTTCTTTATATGCACTATAAAGGTCTGTGAGGAAATACCTGTTTCCACTCTGCAACTGAAACAGCTCAAATTTCTTTCTTTGTGTTATCACACAATGAGTAAGCTGCTCCTGACATCTCCTTCAGATTTATTTTTGCAGGTCATCAAATTCCAGTGCAATCTTTGATATTTCCCAGCTGATAGATTACAATTAGTGAAGATGGAACTGTTTTCTTAGCTATGATGGCAAAGTTGAAGAAACTTGATAGACCTGTCTAACTCACAGCCAGCCCATTTCAAGGAGAAAACTTTCACATACCATAACCAGAAAGCTGAGTGAAAAGTACTAAAGCTTTGTGCATATGTTGGCTGATTCTCCTTCAACAACACCAAAGAAGCACACAAGGAGGACAGAGCACAATTCAAAGACCCTGATCTCACTTGCAAGAGTAAACTTGAATTGTGAAATCACAGGTTTGGATTGCCATTGCTGACTAAAGATCAGCTGGACAAGAGGCCTCAAGGGTTTTGATGTGCAATGTTTTCTGTATTAGTTAATTTGAATTCCCAGAGTTCATGATGATGGAGCAGTAAATTGAAAGCAGAAGCTATCAATTATTTCTGAAAATTATTCCTGGGAAATCACATATTAATAACAAGGGAGAAAACATTAATTACATAGAAGTGGGATTTTTCTTTGCTATTTCATATCTTACTTTTAGGATGGGGATGAGCCATTTGATTTAACCAGGACACTGGTCACAGCATCTTACATAGAGAGTTAATAATCTGCCAAGTCTTTTATTTCTTACAGAGTGTCATTTATATCAGCTTGATCTGCCCATTGTTCAAAATAACCTCAAGCCACAGGACAACAGTAGTGCTGAATGTGAGCTAATAATCCGTGCTATGAAATAGGGCTGATAACTTGGGTTCAGAGCCATGAAATTGCATGCAGGGAGCTCTCCAATATCCATCAGTATGGAAAATGTAAACTATGAATAAAGAAAAGAAAAAAAATTCTTTAGTGCTGTAGTACACAAGAGAAAATGTTGGAGAAAGAAAAGGGTGAAAAAAGTGGCAGGATGGTTAAAGAGGAAAACAAATAAAATATTTGCAGAACTTGCCTTTAGAAGAGGAATGAGATATTGCATACATAGAAAGAGATGGAAAGCCAGGCTAAAGTTAAAATCAGAGAGTTGTGTTCTGTGGAGCTCTGTGGTCCATAAACATTGATAGATGCTTATAAATAATGGAGGACATTGCCAAGGAGCATTCCTGGATAAGTAAGGAAGGAGAGATACACCTGACAGATGAGGAAAAACCAGTAGGTAAAGTCTGGGAAGAGTGGAATACTCAACACATGCTGCTCTTGGAAAATCCTTTTCTGCTTGCATGTTGGTCTTCTTACCCTCTATGATGACCTTCAGTTTACAGGAATTTTCAGACTGAAACACTGTACATTTTAGCAGCATACAAACATGTATCCTGTTGCTGCAGTTGAAAGTCTGGTGCCCTTAAAATTGATAGTGTTAGTTTAGATGAAGGGAAAGAAGAAATAGAATTAGGATCTTGGTAATCTTTCATACTTATTATTTTCCATGTTTGCACAGCCTTTAGTCTGTGGGGACTCCTGAGATCTTAAGAAAGAAGTATTTAAATCAATACATTTAGAATATACAGTGAGTGATCAGTGCATGTTTTATTTCCAAATCCTACTTTATAACAGGACTCAACTATTTTATTCCTAACTTTTTGTCTGTAAGATAGTAGAAATTTCTTTTATGTCTTTACCTTTTTGAAAATTGTATGAATCACCTTAAATGTAGAAACAGAATTTTTCTCTAGGCTTTAACTTGTCATCGAAATGCCTTATTTCTTCAGCTATCGAGTTGTTTTCTGTTTCTTTTTTGTATCTGTTGATTATTGTGCAATTGGGATCAAATATCACATTTTATGAATATTTGTAGTGTGTTTAAATCCACTGAAGATCTTCCCACATGAAATGTAATCTTAAATTTATATTGTTCCTTGACAAATTTATGGCTCAAATCAGTTTACTTGCCTAGGTCTCTCATATGAATTTACTTAAGTAGAAGATGCACACAGAGTATATAAATATATGAATTATGCTTTTTAATATTTAATAAAATTTTCTTATTTTTGACAACTAGAAAAGTGAAAAGCAGTGTTGTGAAAGAGACATTTCTAAGTTGTGCCTTAATGTCATGATAATAACCCCTTTGCAGTTCTTGCCGCCCTGATTCCATTGACAATTGTTTCTCAGAGACTTCTTTTCTCCCCTTGATAGCTTGCTTTCTCTTTGTTTGATGGATGGAGGGAGTAAGAAGAAGTAGAATACATAATATTGTTCTTTGAAAGCATGTCAACTCAATGATTTTTATTCACAGATTTCTAGATATATTATGCAGTGGTGCTTGAAAATTTTTTGTATGTTACTAGACATGGTACAAGCCAAAAGTGGAACAGTTATGGATAAATATTCCCCAGAAAGCTTTTTATGGTAGAACATCAATATTTAAAGAAGATATAATGTGATAAAATGTATTATACATAAATTACAAAATGAGATTTTACATGCTTTGATGAATTTTTTTTGTAAGAAAAAACGAACCTGTGTTGTGTGAACTGAGAGAAAAGGAAGGTTAGAGAATAAGTTCTCCCTGCTATTCCTGGTTTTCCTCAGGCTGAACATTAACAACGTGACTAGCAGTGCTAAAACTAGCAAAAGAAAAAAGCAAAAGAGGGACATTTGCATGTGAATTTTAGAAGGGACTTGTGTAGATTTTTCTGTTGTTCCCAAAATCATTGCATATCCTGCTAAATTGAGCAAACATTGAACAGCAGCACAGGTAGAAGCATTTTTTGATGCAGTGAAGCTCATTGCTTTCCATACTTTTTAATTTTTGTGATTAATAGCATAATACAATTCTTCACCAGATGAAACATTTTCTTTTAGTTTCTTTTAAGGTATTGCTCAATTATACAGTAATTGGAAGTGATAAAACGGCCACTAACAGTACAGCATTGGAAGGAAGGGAGAGGTCTCTGCCTGCCTCTGGATCTGAGGGGGTGCAAAGAAGGAAGACAACGTGACCAGTCCTGGAGTACAGGCAAAGAGAGAGTTTATTGGGAAATACCAGAGGTTTTATGAGATCTCCAGGGGAAGGTGCCGGATCTGGGACCAGACTGGGTGAAAACTCCAGACAGGGAAGGGTCTTAGATACCTCGGCTAGCCAGAAGGAAAAACAAAGGGTAACAGCCAATAAAAAAATCACAGATTGGGGTTAACAGGGGTGGTAACCAATAGAATTGGTACAGAGGCGGGTCTGGCTGCAGCCATGGCCATGGTGTTCTGGCCAAGAGGCATAGGGATCTCAAAAATGGGGCTTCCCAGCTTGCACTGGTAGGGGCAGAGGGGAGGGGATGTGGGGGCTTTCTGAGTCCTGGGGTTCCCTGTGTGGGGGGATGTTGCCTGGCGCAGGAGGAGACCAAGCAGTTTAATGGGGATGAGTCATCCAGAGAACAAAGAAAGCTCCAGAGATACAATGGACAGGGTGTGTTGATTGTAACAGCTCGGCAGGGAAGAGGTAACAGAACCAAGGAGGTGATACATAAATTTTGCAACTAAAAAATCCCTATTACAAGTAAAATTACAATTTTAAAACTTCAGCAACAAGTCTCTTAGTAGTTCAAGGTGCTTCTCCAGTGCTGTCGTCCAGATCCACAATTAAACCCCATTCTTTCCACTCTTTATAATTTGGTGTGTTTCCTAAAACTAACCTAAAAGGAAAAGGCAGTTTTCCAGTAGTTGTCTTTGAGACTTGATTATTAATAGAAAACAATTAGGATAAGGTTTTGTTGTGGTATAACTCAAAGTTTTTTTTCAGATTGCAATAGATTTTAATACTTATGTCATTTGCCATTAAAGTATTTCTAAATAACTTGCTATTTGGTCCCTACTGAAGTATTCAGACAGGCTGTTCTCATTGCAATGAGTTAGATATCCGTGAGCTCCTGAAAAGGCAAATAAAGCTTAAATATAGTAATGAATGCTCTTTAACTTATGAAAGTAAGTTTTTAACTCTTTTTTGTTTCTTTCCTGGTTTTTTTTCTGGTTTTGTTTGGTTTGTGTGTGTGTTTGTTCTGTTGCTTTATTTCTATTTTATTTGAAAGCATAAAGTACTTAAATCCATTTTTTTAATGTTATTGCTGTCTAATTCATCTTGCTTAGAGACTTTAAAAAATATATGTATACAATTCAGTACCAGGTATTCTTTCTTCCAATTTGTAATATACAGGCTTTTGTTAGGCTTGTATTTAAATGGCGAAATCCATCATATTTGTATCTCAGGATTTAATATGACTGTCATATGCAAATCCTTTAAAAGGAATGTAATGATACTTTTTAAGTAAAGTATTACATTTTAAAAAAACAAGAAATTGAGCACAGATGATTCAAAGTAAGAATAAATTATTGTGCAAGAGAGCAGTGGATTTGAAAGCTGATTGCTGAAGACTTTACTTAGAATTGCAAACTTCATAATAAATTTGATTAAAATTTCTCATAAGATTATCTTGGCTCAAGAGTAGCATTCCACTAAATAGATCCATAAAGAATATAACTTTTTCAAAGGTAGGAAAGAAATGTATCTGACTGAAAGTCACTTAAAATTGCTTCTGCTGGCAGCACATGTAATACAACAATATTTTTACTGATTTCTGTTTTAAATTACTATCAATTGAGTATATTTATGTTCATTTTCATATTTTAGAAATATAGTCTATCAACTCAACTTTATTTTTCCAAAGAGATTTATTATATGTCAAATAGCTCAACAAGTTCTTCAGAAACCTTTTAATAATACACAATTAATGAGAAACTTCAATATGGTTCTCTAGTGCATTCAGAGAATGATCGAGTATTTAATCTTAAATGGGTAAAAAAAGTACGGAATGGAATGATAGACAGGGCTTTGGTCCTTTAATATTGTTCAGATATGCACATTAGAAGAAACCTAGGAAATCTTTTCTGTGCTCCAGTTTCATTGTATTGGTATGCCCACAGCTAACTCTAAGCTTTTACTGTATCCTTTCCCCACCATTTTAGTCAGAAGGATCTGAGATTTAAAATTTAAATTAAAAAAAAAAAGTTGGTAATTCAATTTGAGGCAGTTGACTGACAAACCTAATTAACTACTCAAAGACAGTCTTCAAGGATAAAGGCTCTAAAACTTGAGAGAAAGAAAACAATACAGAATTCCTCTGAATCCTAGCACTGTCACAAGAGCAGTAGTACTTGTCAGACATAAATTCTAAATAAGGTTTTCTATTTAAAATTGAACTTCTACTAGAATTTAATTGTGAAAGCAATAGATGTAAATAGCCTTTTATAAAAGCAATATTTAGAACACACAAAGCTTTAATGAATTGCCTGTCTCCTAAGATCTAATTAACAGCTTGACAAAATGCACTCTCTCTAAAGCCATTAAGGAAAGAGACATCCATTCTGCTTGCTCAGATCCCATCAATGACTAATGAAGTTAATATTTTACTTTTTTTTAAGATATCATCTTCAGATTTCCATAGTACATCCTCTTAAAAAATTTCAAAAAAAACCCTTTATTTCTATGGGGAGGAAGGCACATTACTAATTCAAAATCTGTAAAATAATTTGTTACAAAAAATAGAGGTTTGCAGAGCTGCAAGTGAGACAAAGGTCATAGTACAAAACTGAATCAGACTGGTTGAGGTTGTATTAAATAACATCCTTTTGTTCCAAGTGCCATTTCTGTAATCCATACTTCTACAATATTAGAAAACAGTACCACTTTGCAAGAAGGAAAACAGATGTATTCAGCAAGTGACCTGGTATCACCAGGCATACAATGTCAGTCTCCTGTCACGAGTATCCCTTTTGCTGTTGTGTCTTAAGTTAGCAGCCAGTGAAATAAGACATTTCAGTACGTGTATGTTAACATCCACAAAATCAAAAATATGAAAATCATAAACTGAGTTTCACCAGTAGCTTGAAACAATCTTCTTAGCTGTCTACTGACAAACTGGACACCATTACAGACCAAGGATATCTTTTAGCTGTAGAATCCTTAATAATAGCATTTCTCTAAAAGTTTCCTTTTCAAGCTCAAGTAAAACTTCTTTAACTTGATTCCACTAGAAGAGAATTATAAGTAGTGTATTACAACAAATATTAGGCATTTTGTTCTTTAAAATTATTTCTATGAAATGATGATTGGCTGGGTATCAGAATAAGGCTAGTGGAATGTATTTTTATTTAAATTAATCCTCAAACTAAGAAAAAGGAAAACAAAGGCTCAGTTGATACTTTTTGTACATTTATAGTTCAGAATCCCAAGATCAAAGTGCACATTCTTATATGCATTTCCTTCAGTTTTATGACACATTATCACTGGATGTTCAAACTAGGAGAAACAGAAGGTGGGACAGACAACAAGGGAATTAGTAAATTACTTTTGAAACAAAGTTATTACTATATATAAACAAAAATTCAAGTGTGAATGAAATAACTCTAATAATTATGTCAAAATTTGGGGAATAATACTAAATTTTCTTATAAAGATGACAAAATTAAATAATGAGCATATTATAGAAATGTATATTTACTTACCTATAATAAATTACAAAATTCAGTGTCCAAGGCAACAAGGTAAGTGGTTAATACATTGTAATAGTTTTATTATAGAGTATTCACTCTCTATTTTTAACAAAATTAAACTGCATCAGCTATGTAACATAAAACCTTGATGTCTTACCAGTCCTATTTATTTACACAGCCTGATAAAGACAAGTTTATTAGGAATGAAATCACTTAATAGTTGCATTTACAGCTACTGTGAGGCTTTTCCATAAATGAAAATTACTACTGCTCTTTTAGCTCATGCATTTATTTTATGTTATGATGCTTTCCGAGCAGGGACTTCTTGTATTTCTTTAGTGTTTTTATTTGTATCTGTAAATAACAATTGTTTCAAAGAGTCTTTACACTTACTTAAGAAATTTGTTCAGAAAGTTATCCTTCCAGCTGATGATGGTTACTTTAAAATGAATAGAAGAATTTTATTTTATTATTGCGGTAACTATACTTGAGCCTTTCTTGGGATGCAACCAGTAGGTAGGTCAAAGATCATTCTTCTAGACTGATAACTTAGCCTGTTCCATTTTGATATGGTCATTTGTACTGTTATTTCTAGCAATTTAAAGCTTTTTTACCCTGTAATTGCACTCACCTAAACCATTATTTTGACAGCTTTCTATTACTTCTATTTTTTGTGCTCTGGTTGCTTTGTTAGTGCTCACAAGTAGAGAAAAGAATCTTTTTTCGAAGGATTTCTGAGATGTATCCAGTAATTTATGACTTGAAATATGCTTTTTCATTATATTTCCAAATACTTATTACAGTCTACTGTTCTTCCAGTCCATAGAATCATAGAATGGTTTGGATTGGAAGAGATATTAAAGATCATCTAGTTCCAAGCCTCCTGCCGTGGGCATTTGCCTGGCTTTATAGAACAGTAACTTACCTAACAGCGACAATTAAATAGAGGATAATTAGAATGATATTGAAGAACAGTGGCAGACCATATTGTTAGAATATTTATGGGGTACTACCAAAGCCTTGAGAAATCAGCAAGAAAAACATAATCTTATTGGAAAAAGGGAGTCAGCACAGGTAAATAGCCTCCAAAATCTTTGACTTTCAGAACAGGGAAAATAGATTTTCAGAGCTCCTTTGGCTCTTTTCCTTTCCACTTCAGGGCTGTACTTTTTTTTAACAGTGTCTTCCACCCCAGAGATGTGATTTGGATGGATTTTCGTGTTCCATACTGCCAATTAGCATGTTGAAAAAGAGGACAGCTACAATCAGGAGACAGTGAAGGACTTCAGTGACAGCACAAATCAGGATTAAAGAGAACCCATCTGCCAGAAATTGTAGAGCCCTCACTGGAGTCAGTGGAAATGCCTGCATAACTGGAAATATGTTTTCCTTTCAAAGAAAGAGGATATTTTTAATGTATATATTTATATATTGTTCCACTTTCTCCATGCTCTTCATATTTTTAATAAGATGAAAGGAGAGTAGAATGAATCTACTAGGCTCTTGTAAACCTTAGGAACAGAGGAACATAAACACAAATTTATACTACTACTTTTATCAATAAATGCAAGAGATAAAAGGAAAAAGAGATGGTTATCTCCCATTTTCATAAGATGTTAATGAAAGATTTAATTAGCAGCAGCATTGTTGTACAATAAATCAATTAATCTCTCCTGCCCTTTCCCTTTTATGAACCTTTTAAACCCTCACTATTAATTAATTGAAATCTTTAGTCACTTACTCATTGCCCTACAACCCTGAATTATCCTGTGATGCAGTAGAGTAAAAACTCATATTTTTGATGGACACAAGATGACCCTTCTAGCTTGAGTTAATTTACTGTGGTTTTGCAGAATAAATTTTAACAAACTCTTTGCTGCTTAGTTTGAAATATGAAGGGACTGATAGGCTTGTTGATGAGGAGGATATATCTACTTATAAATTAATCTCATTTATATATTATATAGTTTTATATATATATGTAGTCATATGATAAGAATTATATCTAATATACAATACTCCTTTCCCCCTCTTAGTTTATCTTTCAGCACATGTCCTTTGTGCCTTACTGTTGCAAATCAGATCACAGTGGGGGAAACATCTGTGCTGGAAGTGCTCATGTGAAGGGACAATGCTGACTCAGGGAAATTCCTTAATTTTGAAACGTGGAAAGAGTTTAGCCACATTTTACATCATATTTTCAATATATCAAAACACTCATAAGTGCCCGAAGTGGAAGAAGAGTGGAAGACTTATCTTAATGCTGCATATTCAGAAAATAATCTGCTTAAAGAATGAAATAAGGAGTAAAGGCATGAATATTTAACTCTTGCCCACTACAGGGTCCTAGATGTCCTTGAGCTCAGCCTTTGCTTGTTCACTCAATTACTACATTTATAAAAATAGGTCAATAAATCATCAAAGTTAATTAGAATGTGTTGGATATCTTCAGAGAGAAAACAGTGTTATTAATAGCTACCTTTTTTCTTACCTTTGTTCTTATTCATGGGTTAACATGCTAAACAAGTAATTTTATATAATACTTAAGATGATTTCCGCAGTTACCAGAGTCCTATCTGAAATCCTGACGTGAGAAAACTGCAGCCAGATGTTCCTGAAAGGTCAGCAGATGTTTAAATTGCTTTTCTGCCATTCAGGTGATAATGATTATAATCTCTTTCTACTGCTTGATGCTTCTGTGGGTAGGGTTAAATATATACTCAAATATAAAATAAAAATTCTGGAATGAATAATACATAAGAAATTCATGTTGTTGGCAAAGTTTGTTTTGCTGACACTGTTTATAGAAGCCCAGGTGTGTGATAAAAGCTTTCAGGCTGAAATAAATATGCTCCTTAGCTTTGGTTGGGCTGTTCTTTTCTTTTTCTTCTGCCTTTTATGAAGCACATTCCATATTTAACAAATTATCTACTAAAAAATAATCAAGATGCTTTAAAGTATTCACGTTGCCAAAAGCAATCCAAAGACTTTCTGCTTGTCTTGGTTTAGGTTGTTGTCTTAAAAGCACAGAACAAATTTTCGCTTCACTGTAGTAAATGCACTTTGATTAATATTGTATAATGCGTTTTTATATGGAGATTCCAGATTGTGTCCTGAAATCTGCAGTGAGGAGATGATGTTTGGAGGGTCTCAGAGAAAAACGGCAAAAACCCTGATGGCAGAGAACTAAAGCAGCAGGTGCCACATTGATGCAAGCAAGCACCTGTACTCAACTGTGCCAGTTCCAAAGCATGTCTTCCTCCTTCATCATTCCCCTCTTTCCTTGTGGGGAATGCTGTAACAGAGAGCAAAGGAAAATCTCTCTGACAAAATGAATTTGACCAATATTGCAAAGGCCCTTCCTTCTGCAGCTTGCCTAATTTGCACTCATATTTCTGCCAGAAGGAGTTATTCTTTCCCATGTCCAGAGTACCTCTTCTGACCTAGTGAATACTTGGAAACAAATTTCTCCAGAAGGACTGTCTAGCAATACAAATGTTGAAAGGGATTACATGAATGAGTGTCAGTGTTCATGAAGTAACGGTGAAAGAACTCCAGCAGTTCTGTTGAGGTGGAGTTGCTGGCAGATAGAGACTGTCTTAACTTTTATGTGAAAGACAAGTTTTAAACTGAGTTCATCAAGCTGTAAGAAACCCATTTCCTCTTGGTTGTCAGTGAATCAGTCATGCACAGTGTCTCTGACTATTCCTAGGACTGCTAACTAGAATTTACTTGAAAGATAATATGCTAAACCATGATTTTTATCAATCGAATTATGCACAATTTTTTTTCCTATAGTATATGATAAAAATGTAAACATTTTGATAAAAGTTAATCTTCTCCTTGGCATGTGGTTTTGTCCCTTAAAAATGGAACATAAAATAGAGAGGACTTCTTCAGCTTCACATACTTATCGCATTGCTTCATACTTATGCTAACATGGGAGTTTCTCAATGAGGAAAGCAAGGCAATAAAAATGAATTTAAATAATTCTAAAGTAAAATGACAATCAGACTAATTGACTGACTTAAAAGCAGTGCATTAATAAAAATGATAAATGACTATTCAATTATTCTGAAACATTACATATGTAAGTAAGAACAAACAGAGATTTGGTTCAGAAAGGTGACAAGTGATTGATTTAAATGTTAGGCATCTTTTTTTTTTCCCTCCCACAAGAAGGCCATTTTAGAATATTAAATATGGGATTGCAGGCTACCACATTTAAGACAATGATTTTAAAGCAATAAACTAAAGTGTCACAGTGTTCTGTTCTAGAAAGCTTGCAGCATTCTGCCAGGCATTATCCTTGTCTCAGTAAAAGGAAATTCAAAGGATTATTAGGGGAATAACCAAGTCGGAGCAATCTGGAATACTCTTGAGAGCTGAGAATAAGTATGAGGCAGCTAAACCTTTAAGAAATAGGTATTAGCCAATTTAGGGAGGGGGGTTGTTTATTTTATTGTTTTACAGGAAGCTTGTGAGTCTGCTCTTTTCTATTCTTTGTGGGTTTTCCTTCTAATTAGCTCTGTGTTACAATCATTAAAGATACTGAAATAAAAATGTTGCTTAAGCAGATGTTGTACTAGAAAATGGGTCTAGTTCATTAAATGTATTTGTTTCATTTAAATGATTAGCTATAAATTTCAAAAAGAAGTTTTTATAGATAAACCCATGACTAGTACAGACATGTAAGTTAATTCCTCGTGATAGCAAATATATTTAATTTATTAAGATTTGAAACTGAGACACTACAGTTGATTAATGGTGAACTCTGTTGGTTTTTTGTTTTGTTTTTGTTTTTTTTTTTTAATTTTTATGTTTGTATTCAAGAACAATCCATCCAAGGGAGTTTTTTTATGGACAGTAGATATATATGAAGTTACTGGGGAAGGAAGGAAAAAGAACTTCTAAATTGTAAAGAGTTGCTCTCTTGCCTGATCTGTTTGCAATACCTTAAATAAAAACATACTTTTTAAAATTTGTTGTGAGTCAGCTTCCAGCACCTTTGTGGATTCTTGTTTTCTTTATTTCATATGCCTGAGACTAATGATATATTTTTCCATTGGATTCTTAATATTTCTATTTTTGTTAGGTTTGTTATAGTGCTTTGAAATATTTTTCAGGCAGTCTCAAAGACAAGTCAGATTTTATGGTCTGTACTGTGATATGGCAACACTGAACAATGCTATGAAATGGTATCCCATGGACCTAACAGAGTGCCACAGACAAAATCTATAGCTTTCACTGTGCTTCTTTTATATCATAACTCTCAAATAACTCCTGCTGGGAATAGTCAGCATGAATTTACCAAGTGCAAATAGTGTTTGACCAACCCAATCAACTTTTGAGATGAGATGACGTGTTCTGTGGATAAAGGGAGTACAATAAGTACTGTTAACTTTGTTCCATGTACCTGCTCTTCATTTGAGTTTCCCTTGGAGATTTTATACTGCCATGATATTCAAACTGCCTTATTTGTAGAAAGCATTTTATGAAATACTACATGGTGGCCTAAGGAATATTTTTAACACTTTATATATTTATCCTTTCAGCCTCTTTTTACCCTTTGGTTTTCTTATGGGGGTACAAAACTTGGATTGTCAATATTTATACCATTGTTCTTGAATTTTAAGAGGGAGTTTTTGTTATTATATAAAGGATGCGGCTTGAAATTAATTTCTAATGAAGTTTCCTCTAAGCACTCTTCTCAATGATAAATATTATTGACATGTTAAAAATATCTCATTATTGTCTGTACGTCAGAAGTCACGAACCATACACACCATAGGATAACTAGATAGAGACTTTTCAAAGTCTGAACTTGGAGGTCATTTAATGTGATAGTGTGAAAGAGCTGGAGACTGTGTTATATTTTTATCTCCTTTATCTTTTTTTTTTTTTCTCATATTCCTTTATGCAATAGCTCATGAAACATTTGAATCTAATTCAGAAATGTGTTTTTATTCACAACATGTAAGTACAGCAGAATTTGGTGGTAACATGTGAGGAAAGATTTTCTTCTCTATTCATTCAGTTTTCTTGACCTGATTGTCAAGAAGTTCAGTCTTCATGTAAAATACCTCAGCAAATTTCTTTGTAACTGACTGTATCCACTCCAGTGAGGATTGAGGAAGAGTTTTGAGATTTTTTTTACTCTTATTTTGTATTTAACTTGATCTTCAGCAGTCTGTCACCACAGCTGCCTCATTCCACTACCAGAGTCCTTAATCTCTTCCTTTTGGGTATAAGTAACCATCAGTTGAAAGGATATTATCTCTCATGAAATAAATTTTGGCCTTCAGTCTTGAACCTTTTTATCAGTCTCTAGCCTAGAAATCACTCCATTGGCCATATTACAAGGCAGCTTAAATAGAAGTGACTCAGAAGTGGATATAAATAATTTATATTAACAAATAAAAATAGCTGAATGGGGCTTAAATTAATGATTGATGTTAAAGTTTAGGAAAAGTAACAATCATAACAATTTCGTATTCTCTCCTGAATAGAAAGGTATTGGTTCATGGGAGGAGAAGAGGGGAACCTAAAAGAGAATGACTGGTTCAACTGCTGTCATCAAGCATAATATGTTTGCAGGATGCATTTGCATTTCAAACAAATGTGTCATACCTTATTAAAAAAAAGGCAAAATAACCTGCTTTTACAGTAGTTTCAAAACTCTGATCTTCCTTATAGGCAGATAGATACAGATTTTGTATGAAAGGATTGGACAGCTGGACATCTTCCTGTGTTCTGAATTATGCAGGTGCTTGGGAGAGGGAGAAAGTCAAACTGTTTTCAGAAATATTTTATTATATATTCTTCAAATAGGTGGTAGTAAAATATTCAGAAGTAATTTATTCTTCTCAATGGCTGTGTGCTTGTTATTCTATTTTTGGATGGAAAAATGACGGTATAAAGAATGGTAAGTTCCTATACTGTGTAGTAGTCTAGAGCTAACTCTCAGATCCTAGATTTCTTGCACTAAACCTTTCATGCCTCAAACAATAAATAAATGTCTGACTTTCCCCCTGGCCCCATATGTGTATGTAGATCTTTAGAAAAGATATTTTTTTAACTGGTTGCATTTGTGCTTTACCCTGCAAGACAAATACATGCTATTACTAAAGGGAGTGTCATTCACTTCAGTGGCTGCTGTTTGGTTTGACAGCGATCATGAATCAAAGACATCAGCTGTCACAATTCAGACTAGTTTATTAAGTGATATCAATGACAATTTACATTAGTGCATTGAGCTTTGAATAGGAGCAACTGAAGTGGTCAAATTGTCCTTTTTTTAAATGTTTTGGTTTTCAGTAGGTTTCTGTGCTTTTAGCCAGTATCCTCTGGCTGCAAAACTTTAAATCCTCCCTAGCTTACATTGCTAGAGTTTGCAAGAGCTGCTCTAATCTGCAGTTCCCAAGGGCAGAAGGTAAATTAATTTTTAATAATAGCAATGCGTATAATAGAAAGGGAGTCTGGGGCTACCATGGGACACATGACATGGTTCAGAACACTTTTCAAATAAGAAAGCTGTTTCTGTGAAATCTGGAAGACAGGTGATTACTAGTGGGAACTAAAATGTTGATTATTAATCTATCTTTTCTAATAATAAGACCAGCTGAGCCCTGGATGATAGTGATTATAATGGGCATAAAATGACCATTTTTGTATTAAATGCCCATTAAAAAACCACAACTTACAGTTTAGAGCACAGCTACGAGAAGCAGTAATTTTTGTGTGCATTCAACTTTATAAGTGTGGAAGGCAGATTATTCAACATAAATAGCACAACATAGCATATATATGTTCCTTCTCATTGTTCTGTAATATCCCATCCTTATTCCTTTTGTTTAGGTTTTTTTAACAGTATTTTTATGACAAAGTATTCTTTGCAGAAGAATCCAGATATAATGCCACTGAGGAGGAAGGGGTTGAAAATGGAAGATTGGCAAGGAGAAAGAAAATAAGCTGTTTTTTTCAAATTGTTTTTTCTCAAACACCAATCATGCAGCTGGGAAATTTCACATATTGTTGCTGCTATGGGTCTGTTTTCTGTTTGCCTTGAGAAGTGGAGTTTCTGCAGAAGACAAGAGGGTGTCATGAAAATACTTAAAACATTCTCTTAGAGGTCTGGGCCTCTTGGTGTGTTGTGAAGAGAGATGAGAAGCTCAAAGGTTATGAAACACAGCCTGGTGAAGTAATGTGCATGAGCCAGGCCTGTTATTATGTAGATGCTGGGAATGCCCCCCTCTGCACACTTTTTGCTCCTCCGAAGTCTGGACTGAGCTTAGAAGTGTGTTTGTGTCCCTGAGATAATGGAATAAATCTACTCTTCACACTTCAGCTGTGGATCGTGGCTGTCTCGGCGTTACCTCTGTATATTCAGTTCTCACAATGACATATGTAGAGATTAGGCATCATGCCCACATTTTAGCAGCTCATCTTGATTCCATCAATTTTTATCATCAGTAGAGGGAGATGGAAAGGCACAATGTGATTACAATAATATTAGTTTACCACTGCATATTTTCAACTATTTTTTTACTGAAAACTGTCACAGCTCTAAGCAAGCTACATAAATCTCAAACTGGTTAGACTGTTAGCCAAATAGCTTTATTTTGCATAAAACATTTGTATGTTTCATTATTGGATTTGTTTGAGATGCAGTGAAATAATTAGAAGCAGTTCTTTCTCATTTTTATAACCTCATTGTTTAAAATACATTATTTATTTGCATTTATACTCATTTTGGATGTTGTCTATTTTTTACATCTCAAACATTTTTTCAAGGTCTGTTTTGAAATCTGGGCAGTATAATCATACACTTATAAACAAATATAATATTAGTATTCACTTAGCTTAAAACAAATTCAAATGATAAAAAATAAGTATATTCCTAATGAAAAAAACCCTGTATATTGTGATGTCAATTTGCCACTGGATCCTCATTTTGGACAGCATAGCTTTGATATGCCTGAAGAAAAAAACAAACAAACAAAAGCCCAAATTACATTATCATTGTTGTTGCTGTTGCTATTTGCTGTTGTTGTAAAGAGTTAGTTCACTTTACATTTTAATTTTTAAAATTCCCTCTCTACATCTGCTTGGCATCAAATCTTTTTTGATCCTTTTTGGATACCTTTCCTGAGCTGGAATCTCTGTTCAGATTTCATTTAACAGTCTTTACATTTGCCTGAGAGGTTTTACCATACTTTTTCTCCATTCCCAGTAAAAACCTTGTTTGCGAGTCTTCCTTATCTATCAGTCCTATAATAATTTTACATTGTAGTCTGTAACATATAAATTTTATAAGTAGCATATTCAATGTTTCATGGTATTTCTGTAAATATTATGATAGCAAAATATCTTAATGCATCTTTTTCATAGCTTGTTTTATTGTTGTTGGGTTTGGGGTTTTTTGGTTTGTTTGTTTGTTTGTTTGTTGGAGATTTTTTTATTCCTGTGTAGGATAATCTTAATTTGATGTTTTTAGGCATATTCTAGTCTATTATGAGAGTAACTGCTTTAGAAAAATTTTGTGTCCAGAAGAATTGGACAATGTATATGAATGGAGTAAATGTCAGTCATTTGCATTTTAATTATGAAAAACTAGTGCACAAACCCCATGTTGAATGAAGTGTCTTCTGAACCTAATTGCATCATGTAGCTAAATATTGATTGGACTCTTGTTAGTGACAGCAGAACGTAGCCATTAGTTACTAAATCGATTCTTTTTTGGCTTCAGGGATGCTTTATGCCACATCATGATTAAACACACCTTCCATCTGTTCTACTCTTAACCTAGTTATATGTGAACCAAACAAGAGCCATTGGGAATGTTGGCACCTGTTCACATCAACAGAGCCTCTGTCCTAATGTATAAATTTCTTACAATATTGGAAACTTTACTGGGAAAGCTTGTATGGAATTATAGAATGTATAAACCACTTCAGTCTTCCTTCTTTGCCAAGATTAATGAGAAACAAACCATCTTCTTCCTCCCTGCTCTTGCTTTATTTCTTCCCATCCCATTGTTATAGGATAGTTTTGGAAGAACTTGTGTAATTGCTCATGAAACTTGCTCTGAACATTTTAAAAATTACTTCCTTTCAAATTCCTCAACTGGCAACACATCCATGAGCTTTACTTGTTCAGTTTTAATCTTTGAATGAGACTGATTCTAATGCTAGTCTCTTAATACCTGAATTATCAAAACAAATCATAGATTGCATTTGGTCAGGTGAAGTTTGATGCCGTGAGGCAGCTCCATATTCTGTAGATGTTCAAAATGACAACCTACACTACTCTGAGGCTGTTATGTTCCATGGTACCCTTGGCCCAAAGATTGGATAGTATTATCTTCTTTAGTCTGAATTATTTTTTTTGAGAGTGAAATGATTCCAGAACAGCTGTAAATGTGTCATTTCATTAAAAAGTCTGTCAGTAAAAGGCTTTCAGTAAAAGAAATCTTTCATAAAAAATCACAGAAGGAAGAGTCTGTTATTTAATACGAACAGAGAAAACCAAACATTGGCTTCATCCCCATTAGATCATATCTTGTTTTATGCTGGGGTTTTTTGCATACTCATTATGTAATTATTATCATAAAATAGCTTTGATTGTAAAGGATGTTAAAAATCACCTCATTCCAACCCTGCTGCCATGACCTTCCACTCAACCAGCTTGCTCAAAGCTCCATCCGACTTGACCTTATGGGGCATCTGCAGCTTCTCTGGGCAACTTGTTCCAGTACCTCACCACTGTCATAGTAAATAACTTCTTCCTGATGTGTAATCTAAATCTGACTTCTTTTAGTTTTAAAGTGATCCTATGAAGCAAAATAAGCTTCTAGAAAAGACAAATGCTCTCTAGTTTTCACTGGGTGATGTAAGAAGTTGTGGTTATAAGGAAAATCCAAGTCTTTTTGTCACTGCTGTTCCATTGAGCCTGGTATCTCACATGTAAAAGGATCAATTTTTTAAATTTTCAGAGGGAATGGAAAAAGTTCAGAGCCTTTGCATTTGTACTGTCCTGGGTGTAGCATTACTTTGAAAAAAGCTTTTATGCTATCAGCAGAGTAAAATAGTCACAAGCCAGGTACTGTCACACCACTACATTAGTAAGGTCTAAATATAGAAAGATAACCTCCCCACACACATTGTAGTTTGGTGTGGAAGCTGTCTGAGTTGTTTCTTTTTGTTTAAAAAACCCAACAGATCGAGCACCAGAGGAAATAATCCTGTAAGAGCAGTCAATGTACGTGCTAAAACCCAAGGAAGTTATTTAGAGATCTCTCCTTGTCAGTCAGTTTTGCTTAATCAAGCTTCTAAACAAAACATAAAATTTCTTACAAGGGCCAAATGTAATTAATCCACCTTGTGTTGAATCAGCGAAGGATAATAAAAATTTTCAGGTCATTGAAAACTGGTGGACAAAGGAGGACAAGAGACTTCAGTGAGAAGAAAAAATAAAGGAAGGCAGGTGCCAAATGTGGAAAATGAGAGGACGCAGTTCCCAGAGAGTTTTAATCTTCCGAATAACTTAGGAATTTGTAGGAAATTGCATATTAGATCAAACAAGTGACCTGGTTTGCCTGGTACCCTTCCTTTGAAAATTTTCAGTTTAGATGATTCCTACAGACAAGCCTGGCAATTAAATCAACTAGAAGTTGATGGATACACTGTCTTCACATCCCTTAATTAAAAGTGCATTTGCAGTTATACATTTAGAGTTTATAAAAAAATATTTAATTTATATATGTGTGCATGTAAATGTGTTTATATATATAAAGAGTGAACTCTTCACATAACCTTATACTAAAATAAAGTAGACTAAAAGGTTTTCAGGAGCACCCCTCTGTGCTTTTTTTATCCCATTGACCACTAAAGCAGTGATCAACTATCAATCAGACTAAGCTGATGATTGCATATTTCTCACTCCCTTCCATTGTGTTTACCTCTTTAGCCTTTCTTTGTGAATTATTCTTGTAGATACACCAATTTAAAGATGAAACTGCAGGAAGTGTGGAAAAGTGAGTAGCAGATGGTACCTCAATCAGGGTGAGTACATTACTATGTCAAGCTTTTGCAACCTCTGTATTTCCACAAGTTTACTAATGCTGACAGAGGCATTTAAGACAGAGAGAAAAATTTTGCATCACAAATGTGGAAAAAAATCAGTGGGATGGTTTTACTAAACTGACAAACCATTTCCCTGGAGTTTTGTTTAAGCTTTTACCTTAAAATGATAGTTCAAAGGTAACAGAATGTTACAGTAATTAGACATAAAACTATTAAGTGCTTTGTTTCATTACCAAAATAAAACATAATATTAAATTAGAACTGAAATGGTAAAATGTTTTGTTGAGGTTTTTGCAACTTAGCATTGTGTTCACTTCTATTTAGACTGCCTTTTCTCTGTACTGCTTATCATAATTCACCCAGAAAATCAGCTCTTTGCAAACAATAGTATGCATTGCTTCTATTTGTATGATTTGTATGAGTACATATTTAAATATGGAAACATAATATGGGGATAGGAAAACATTCTTTGTTTGCTGGTAGAGGACATAGGCAATCACTGGAGCATATGGAAATCCTTATTCGATTAAAAAGCTATAGCTATGTTTTATTAAGAGTAAACCAAGAAAAAGCTGGTGCTTGGAAAGCTTTGGGCTTAGGTTTAGTTTCCAATGTTAACATCTGGGTTTGAATGCTAAAAGAGATGGACCATGTGCAAAACTGAGAAACTTCTGACTGAGGTCAGTAGAAAAAGAGGCGTAATAATTGTGTTGAGCGTGATAAAACCTAATTAGTAACCTATTACTGGATATATTCCATTTTTGTAGCTTTTTTGAGAGCATTAGAATAGGCTCAGAACCTGTTACTACTGTGGGAGTTGCTGCCTTAGACTAAACTGAGTTGTATGTTATGTGCTTGGCATGAATCTACTCTGTTTATGCACATATTTTCCAGTTTAAAAGACAGTTCCCCAACAATAACATGCAGAATATGATCTCACTGGTAAGAAATAGAAAAATAATGAATAGAGGAAGAAATAGAATGGGATCACTTTTTCTCAGTCTCTGAAAATATAGGAAGTAAAAGAAAAAAACCCACCCAGGCAGGTGTCCAACTGACTTAAAAAATATAATAATAATGAATGATAGTGATATAATAAAATGGACATATTGCGAACTGTACCATTATTTTGATGAGATGACTGATGCGTGCAATGACTTCCTCTGCTGTCTGCTATTTCCTATCAGCGATGTGACCTTTGCTAGACAGGCTGACAGCTTTATTGGAAGTGAATGTCTAAGCACATATGTAATTTTTTCTCCCATATGGTTATAAACACACAATTATTCAATGTATTAAAATTAGAAAAAAAAGAATCATGGTCATGTTATCATGGTTTCTTAAACAGTGGGAAACTGAACAAAATTAATTTTTGCAAGATCTTAGAAGAAAAAAGTAGTTTATGTTAAACAAATTTGTAAAATACCTTTCAGTTTGAGATGCTGGATGAGGAAATCTGATAATGCACACAGAAAGATTATCCTTTATTAAGGAAGTTTATCAGTGAGGAACCTGGAAGAACTTGAACCATTTTATTTTTTTCCTTTCTAGTTGTTCAGATACTGGGAAATGATTGGGTTTCATGACTTCAGCAGCACACAGTTCCTTCCAACCTTATTATAATCAGTTCTGGTTTGAGACAGCTTAATAAATAGTGGACATTAAAATAAAATGCTTTTTCTCGTATAACCTACTGATAATAGGCACATGAATAACTCCAGGTGAGCCAAAACTGTTGGGTTTTAATCTCTAAATTTCATCAATCTTTTTACTTCAGTCCTATCATCATGCCAGCATGTATCTGTATTTTTCCATAAGCTCAATTTTTTTAATAAGAAGTATCTACACTGTAAGTCATGCATAAAAATAAGTGGATACATTTGGGGCAAACTGTGAAAATTACTTAGTTTTATTTATTTATTATATGTAGTCCACAGTTATAAATATTTGAAATGTTCATAAGAGCACTTGTATTTGTAGGTGCTTCACAGTGCACTACGATTTACTTGAAATACAGAAGTGGAAAAAGAGATAAAACACTTGAATATTCATTATTTCCCATCTTGACTATCAACAAGGTATGAATAAGTGGCTGCCTACATAAAAAAAATTAATTATATATGTCTGTTGAAAATAATTAACAGAATATGTTGGTTTAGGTGAATGAAGTCTAAACCTAAAAGCATATTTTAACTGTTGTCCCTGTTGGAAGATCGTTTTGTTCAAAGTTCAGGTGTCATTATCCGTGGGGATCATGCAAGGCAATGGGTAGATGTATCATGCATAAACATGCATATTTTAGCCTGTCTATTCATTATGGTGTGTTTGACATTCCTTTGGAAAATTATTCTTTCTGTCACTGCCCTTGAGCCAGTCTGTCAGTTTTATTTGTATGGAATAGTAATAATTTATTCAGAACTACTCTACTTGACTCTAAGGTTCGTTCACACACTAAGTACTTCATATATTATGAAGGGCAATGTGTGGGCATTTACTGCTTCTATCTCAGTTTGGGGAGGAATAATATCTAAATTAAGAAAAGATTAGAGATATGCATCATAAAGACTTTCTTATTTTGATTTAATAATCTTTACTTATTTGAATAAATTGGTTAATAGCTTCATTTAAGAGTTAGTAATAATTTCTTGTTGTTAGGTGGTTTTGAGGTGTTAACATTTACTAAAATACTGTCAATGAAAACTAGCCATTGTTGCATGTCATAGACTAGATCAGAGATTAGCAGAAAAAGTGTAGTTTAATTCCATGTTTTAGGTAAAAGCTTGAAAGTAGTACCCCTGAAGTCCATCCATATGAGGAAATTTTGTTATTTAAATTATGTTTTTGAAAACTGTTGGAGTTTTATTACTGTCAAGGCAACATTTTTTTCAAATAGCTCTCTCCCTCCACTTCTCTGATATCTGTTCATTTTCCAGAGTTGTGCATTACTGAATAACATAAATGCAAAATTTTTGGTAGAAGTTAAATTCCATAGGTATTAATTCATAAAACTATCTTGGAGGCAAACTCTTGCAGGTTTGATCAGAATTGCTTCAAGGTTTGCTGAATTTCTGTACTAGTGATAAGAGATGGTCTCTTTTCCTAAAAAAAAATCTGGAAAGAGTGTCAGAATTAGAGCATAGCAAATTTGGAAATATGTGATTAGGAACTTGAGTGGAAGGTGGAGTCTGTTAACACCTGGTGCCTGACGCCTCAGTTGGTACTCTGTGTTGAGAATTTAGCTTTGATTATTCCAGTTTTCCAGATTATTACTTAGGTTCTGAACAATTAAGCAGAAGAAAACATTTTTATAATTAAATTTAAATTATAACATTCTTCCTCCCAATTTCTTTATGATGTTATTTATTGTGTTTAAATATAATATCTGTCTCTTTCTTCCTTTCTTTAGTATTTATCTCTTCTTTTCCTTGGGAAGAAAGTCCTGTATATATAGGAGTCCTTTTGTAAGGAAAGGGCATTATATTTGCAACCTCTCATCTTACTCTCCCCTCCTTCTCTAGAATACTTCAAAAGTCCCTATTTCCATACACAAGGCTTAGTTTCAGTGACCTGGCCTTTTCAACTGGAATAATATTCCTCATGAGAATTTCCTACTAGACTCAGTGACTATATGATCTTTCTCAATAGTGAAATGGGAGCTGACTGCCTCTGAATATAGCCAAGAACTCAAAAAAATCTAGCATTTAAGTAAGGCTTTACCTAACAAACTAGCTTTGCCTTTAAGCTCCATCCATCACAAAGTACTTTTTTGGTCTTGGGCCAGGAGACTCAGCAACATGCACAATTATGTCATTGATTTACTGGTGTGCCACTATATCTCTTAAGGTTAATGGAATAAATCTCTTCATACTTTACTGCAGATAATAGCTAGCCAACTCCCTTGACTCTGCTCTTAAACCTGTCAGCAAAAAGTTGCAGAGTTCCCAGGGCATGTTTGAGTTCCCTCCAGTGGTGCCTAGGCTTATTCCAGGAAAAATGATACAGCTTAATATCCTCAGGATCTTGCAAATGAAAAAAAGAAATATAGCTCACAGGCTGCTTGTGTTTTAGGTTTCTTCCCATTAATTTCATATATTTTATATACTTAGCTTGAGCAGTCTCTTGATCATATAATTTGACTTCCTGCATATTAAATAGCCAGAAGTCCGTTACATTATTCTCTTACTGATTATTGAGCAATAAGCTCAATAATTTGTTTCCTGAAGCCTTCAGGAGCCCCTAGAACAAACTTATTTATTTTTCAGAACTTAATGTCTGAAGTCCATTTCCAAAACTTTACTGTTAAGCTGTGAATTGCCACCTAAATAATGTGATCCTCCAAAGAGACTATCAATTCAGTGACTCTATTGAAGGATGAGGAATATCTGCCTTAGTGAGTACTAGAGCCAGGGCTACTGCAGATATTTGCACTATATTTTTAGATTAAAAATAGAATCATGCTATGGAAATAAAAAGTGGCAATTTCTGAAGTTCTACCTGTCAATGAAACAACTCTCTATTTTTCCCTCTTTCATAGGCCGTCAATATTCTTATTTTTTATGGCATTCAATACAGCTAGAGTGGATATAAAATCACACATTTAGTGGATGAAATATTCATTCTGTCATTGTTCCAATAAATAAAGAAGAATTGTAATAAGATTAGTCTAAAAATAGTACTAATATAACATGACAATGGCTGATTTATTGTCTGACTTGAAGGTAGCAGTATATGCAAACAATTTTAAAATTCTTCTAGAAATCCAGTCCTCTTTACAGTATCATCAGTTGATTATTTTCCTTTGATATTAACAGAATGACAGCCAACATTTTCTGTTTAGTTGGCTATGGAACCTTTTTGCCAATGAAATACTTGTACCTTTCAAAGATTAGTAAATTAAATTTCCATCTTAAAGTACTAATTGTTAAAAGGAAATACAAAGAAAAAAAGATATTAATGCCCAAAAATTGAGTGGACATAGCCCTATGATTGGTGATTTTCTTGCTTGCTGGTGCTGACGTTGCTTCATGGCAAACATTTATACTGATTATACTGAGCATGCACATGTGGGACAGGTTAAACTGTCTATGTATGATTGTCATCAGAAAACTGACCAAAAACCATGCCTGATTTATTTCAGCTTTACTTACAGCACTTTTATCTGGTAAAAGTAAGAATATGCCAAAAATCATAAACAAGAAGTCACAGTTTTTGGCATTTTTTTATAGTTTTATTTGATTTAATTTTGGAATGCACTGCAAGGATGCCTAAAGAATGCTAATGGTTCAATTGGTATGTATAATTGTACATAATAGTATGAACAGATTTTTTATTTTTTAGTATTTATTTTTTTTCTGTATATGTATTTTCCTTCTGTTTTCATTTGTGATCCCTTTTATTTGCACTGCATTAAAGAAGTAATTATTTTTGCCAAAGGCTTGACTGGTATGTATTTACAGAATGCTTCTTCATGTTAACTATTCTGACTAGTTGTCAGCTTTGCATATAATCCTACACAAAAACTTGCATTCAGTCCTAATCTCTAAAATGTTGCAATAAATTAAAAAAAATAAAGATCAGCAAAGGTAAGCTTCTTATGGGTTTAAGTTAAGTCTAATTTGTTAAGAAACCATTTATTTTTTCCTTACACTTGCTTGTTTTGATTTTGGCCTTCATAAATGGTGATGTTTTATTACCAAAGATACAAGATAAATACAAGTCTTCTGCTCTCAATGTTTAGAGCTGATAACTCAATTTTTGAAAGCAGAAGTTTGCTCACTACTAGTAAATTAAAATATAAATAATAGAGAAAAAAACCACAGAATCTGTAACCAACTAGATTTTTCCACTCCATAAAATGTTTTGCACTCAGCCCATTCAAAGTATTCCCACATTGAAATTATGCAGAAAAAATATGACAGTCTTTAAATGATTTCTCTGATAATCCAGGGAGTCACCTATGATGTGGAAAAGTCAGATTCTAACTCATTATTCTGCATGACCATAGGTCATCCAGACAAGGGATTTCTTACTTCGACAACCTAAATAATACTCTAACCACTGGGTTTATAACTTGATCTTTTTCTTCTTGGTCCAATGAATATTGAGCTATGTGTACAGTCTTTTAAGACAGTATAAGTCTTTTAAGACTTGAGGAACTAAGTCAACATTGAATATTGAGATGTTTCTGAGTAAGAACTGGAACATCTACTCCTCTTCCAAGGTTCAGACTGTTAAGAATTTTACCAAAATAAATGTACCCAAACCTCACAAAATTTTTGCATTAAAAATTCTTGAAGCTAGTGGACCATTCCAAGGAAAACTTTACATATCAACAGATCATGTTTTCCAACCAAAAGAAAAAAAAAACCCAAATCCTCTGAATTTATGTTTCATTCAAGAAAAAAAATCTGCTATCCAGCTCAGAAATTTATGAAGACGCAAAGACATGGCTGTTTATCTTGTGTTCTGTCTCCCTCCCCCCACTCCAGTCTTGCAATTAAAATAAGTGACACAAATTTAACAGGTTGTCAGAGCTATCTGTAGGGAAATTCTTTATTGCTATAACATTCTACTGTCTTGATAGCTTTTTATACATTACTGTTTTCTAGCATCCATCTGTCTTTGCTAAGGATGCCTAATTGTGAAAATTTTACATTTCCTGAAAGCTCAAAATACAAGGTAAAAAACCCCAAACAACAAAATAAACAAGGCAAAATCAAACCAAACAAACCAGCCTGCCTGAAATGTTAGGTTTGATCTTATGTGCAGGTGAAAAAATCCTTGATTCTGAGAATTGTAAACAAATATGTTAATATTTCACATACAAAATCTATTAATACTTCTTCTTGTAGGCTGGAATACAGTGAATTGTTTCCTGGAAAAACCTGAACTATTTGTAATGCTCTGTGACCATGTATCTATTAATGATCTGCCAGCTCTGATTCCCAAATCAAACATAAATGCACACAAAAAATATTTTTAAAAAGAAGAACTGCTTTCTTTTGTATTAAATTACATTAATTTCATGCCACTGGGCTTTAAGTTCTGTTCCTTTAAATTGCTATGTAAAAAGGCACATGGGCATTGGGCCATTGAGACTTGTTTCTGCTATGTCAAAGGAATTTATATGCAGGGGAACTGAAAAAATGCTGAAATATAGTAATATAAAATATAAATATAGAAATATAAAATACAAATATGCAAAATAATTACATCAACTCCATAAATCATAGATAATTGGACTGGGGCTTGCTTTAATTTAATTAGATGTGGCTCTCTGGCTCTAATGCCCAGACAATTTCTAGTCTTAAGGCCATTGTTTCTATAAAACACCAATGTTCTATTTTAATTGTCACTGCAACTGCTCATTCTTGTGGTTTGTAGGGTTAAACACTAGGAACTGGGAAAAACATGTGGGATTCATTTTATTGTAATCTTTGGCTAGTAATACTCATAACCCTGAGTTGAGAGAAGTAATTTCCATTGTCTCCCCTGGAGAATGCAACTCCGTATCACCCAAATGCTCATTACCCCAGAAACAGGTTTCAATGAAAAGAAACAGTATACTGATTAATATATTTTTAAATTTATATTTCAATTTCTCAATGTCCCTTATCAGATTTTAAACTATGAGAAAAACCTGACTTTGTAAACAAAGCCCTAGTAATAATTATGCCTGTAAAGAAAGCACATCTGAGAGTGTAAGTTGATAACACCTCAATTAAGCTTTTTTCTTTCTTTTTCTTCTCCTTGTCTCTATATGAAGTATCATTTCCATCTAGTGCATGCTAAGAAGAATATTTTTCTTCTACTTTTATCTGATGTCACATGTGCACATCCAATAAACGTAGGAGGATGAAATTCCCCTGATATGAGAGAGCTGGATCATGTTCATGGATGAATTAGAGAAAACGTCACAGACTCTCAAAACTGTTCATAACACTGAACGTGATAAAAGTGGAAACATCAAAAATAGACACAGATACAACAGAGAGTAACATTTCAAAACAAAAATTTAACCTCAGGTGAGTTCATATTTGTGCATTATTGCTTTTTAAATACTTTAGCATTTTGCAAGTAGAATTGGAAGATTCACTTTACATAAAAATAATGCAAATCTTACTTGAAACTTGGCAAAAAATCCCATAAGCAGCTGCATGCTAAGGTATATAAACAAGCTTTTTTGGAACTTTTGTTTTGTAGCCATGAAAGTGCGTGGCTGAATTGCTAAGGCAAACCATATTTAAAAAATACCAAACCTTAACAAAACAACCCTCAAAACAGAAAGCAACAAGAGAGCATCCCATGATTGCTAAGGACTTCCACATACTAATTTCTCAGCTGAGAAATGGAAATATAATTTAGAAATTTATAGTTCTGCACACTGTTCTAGGGCCTAAATGTTAAGTACCTACAAGGGGTGTAAATGCATTCAACCAGCCAAGTGTAACAACCCTTTTAATGATTTGAAAGAGAGTAAGATCCAGAACACTTACTAAAAAAAAAAATTAAAAAAAATTCTTCAGTTCTAAAAGCTACAGTCCAGTTCAAAATTATTAGCACACAGAAAGTTGCCAGAATTTAATCATTTCACAGTTTTGTTCTAAGGTGTTTTTCTTCACCTCCAGTTTGCAGTTTCGCTCTTCCAGATAATTCCTCTTTTCCGATGATTTTGGCATGAATGTAAAGACAAATTTGTTTACACTTGACATTTTGAATAATCCTTTTGTCTTGGACACAGGTCAAGGAATACTACATGCAAGAAAATGTTTTAACTGCAAAATTTAGCTATTAATTCTTCTGAGAACAGCCAGTAATTTCTTTGGGGAGGTCAGAATTTCTTTCTTACATCTAACAACTAGATTTCTAGAACCATTGTGAAAGCCCTATTGATTTTTTTTTCTCCTTAAGAAACTGAAGAAAAAATAGTTTGTGTATTTAAATATCATATATAATGTTGGTACGTCCCTCCTCACAGAAGGTTTTTTCCTCTTGATCTTAGGTTCCAGCAAATTTCTGCTATGAGAACCAGGTCATCTTTAAGAGCTTTACTGGACTGAATAAAGTGCCTGCACCGGAACTTTGCTTTACCCCTAGGTTTCTAGGGAACTTGGCATTTTCTAGGTAAGCATTTTTTTTCCTATATAGAGACATGTATATATATTGCTTCTGAGGGTTCTGTTTACAAAGTGCAATGGGGTTTTTTGGTTAAAGGCTGACAATGCTTTACCTCAGCCATTTGTCTCTCTTTTTCTTTTTCTTTTTCTTTTTTTTTTCATGAATAAAATAACCCTTCTTTGTATTATATATGTCATTATTTTGACACAGTAAAACTAACACAAGGCAGAAGAAAAGAAATCACTTTAGTAGCTGACGACGGCTGCTTTGAGCCCAGTCTCGCCTGACTGATCAACCCTGGGTCAGAACTCTGTCTGCAGCTGCCTCTGACAGGTGCACACGTTGGTGGGAGAAGGGAAGAATTTGAAAGTCTCTTTGCTGGAGAGAAGCCCATTGTTGCATTAGTTCCCACGAGGTCCTGCATGACATCAATGTCAACTCAAATCTAGCTGGAAAGAGAAAGGTTTTGAAAAATCTGGAGTCTCTAAGAATAGATTTACTCACCCTTCTTAAATTCCTCTGGCAATGATTGAACTGTAGTGATGAAGTATGACAATATGGGAATATCAAAATCCTATTGCAAACATAGAAATTCAGATCAAAATGTGCCAGATAGCAGAGCAGAACTGTCTTCCATTGTAACTATGAATATTGACAGCAACTACCTTAAAAATAAGTACATATATTAAAGCATAAATATATACTTTTAAAATTAATCTAAAATAATTTGTTCTAGCATGAATATGACTTTGCTTTAGGTTTTGAAACTGAACACAAGGTCTTTGTAAAAATGTATGAATATTATAAGTTCATTATGATGAAATAATTTTCTAGTTAGACTGAACAGTAAATAATGTTAACTCTCATAATCAAGTATATATTAAAATTCATATATAAAAATGCAAAAAAATAAAGGGTTTTTGGTCGTTATAGCAAATATTTGTAAAGTTTTGATTTTATAGGTTTGTATACTTCCATATAATTTCAAACTAGCTTTGATGCTAAAGTGAATAGTTTATATAAAAGTCTATTCCAATAGATCTGTTGCAGTAAACTTACAGAAGAGGAGTAGTCTCTAAACTGTCACAGTCATTTTTTTCATTTCATTGTAACTCAAACTCATAGTCTCAACAGAATTTTTCTGTCAACATGATGAGATTGTTGTGACATCTTGCAAGCCCCTGAAGTTTATGGCAAATTGATATTCATAACATTCTATAAAGGGACTGTAGTAGTATGCACTTCGTGATTCTTTTTTCACTCAGTGTAACTACGTTGGCCACCATACATCAAAAGTGCTTAAATTGTAGGTAACAAGTACTTTAGCTGTTTGAAAACTTCATTTAAGCTATTGATAGGACTATCCAGGAATTCTTTACAAATCTGTGAAACCAGATCTGGTTTGAGGGGTTTTTTTTGTCTTGTCTTAAAAATGAGGTAAAAATGAATTTAGAGGAAATCAGTGTAACGTTTTGGAAGTCAATGCGAAAATTGTCAACATAAGGAACATGCAGTGTAAATTAAATAATATGTTTTGTTTGCTTTTCTAGGACCAGATCTGAAGAGAAGTAAGATAGTTCTACTTCTACCCTTTTGCTAATGCAAGCATAGTTGAAGGAATTGCAGAAAGGCTGCAAAAAGCTTGTAGATTAAAACAGAAGATTGCATTTTACAATAGCAAATTGCAGCTCTGGAAAAAGCATGTTGAAAATAGTTGTAAGTAAATCTTATTATAGTGTTGCTGATTTGCCTGCTGGGCCCTGAATATCATGTTTATACTCATTCTATAATTTAAAACCTTTATAGGATACAATCCACTCCATGCTGGCTTTTTGGATCATTCTTAGACTTTATTTTCATGTTCTGTGAAGACTAGCTGTCCCTTGCTCCTCTCATAAGGCTTTTGGTCCCTAGTTTACCTTCAAACACATTTCCTGTCTCTCCTTGCCTTTCCCTGTTGTTGCCCTTGATTTCCTTGGATCTGTGGCATATGGGAGCAGATGCTTGGTTGCCCCCAGGGAAGAAGTTAATGTCTGTTTCCAGGTTGTACCCTGGGAAAAGCAGCTTCTGCCCAACCGAAGTCTTTAAGGCAACACAACAAACAGTACTTGGTTGGTGTGCACAGTCAAGTTCAAGTGCACTGTCTGTGCTGTGTACCTGGATAAGCACACTCTGATGCTGATGTCAGCATTGCACTAAATTCTTGAGTTCAGCTTGAATTTTAACATTTTCATAGGGGTTTTTATTTCACTTAAATCAGCTTGTGAAAGTGCAGCTTTTTACAGAACTTTGAGAATTGTTCTGAACTGATTGTCTGCTACTGAAACTTTATTGTCTTTTCTAGAAAGAAGAAAAAACTTTTTTAATGTATATGCATGGAACTGCTGGAAACAGAGGTCTCCATCTGGAATGAAATGCTGTTATGAAGTAATCACTGTGCTTAGTCTGAGGCTTAACAGCACTATATTTAGAGTCTGTGACAGAACTGATGTTGATTTGTTATAGAAACCAGACTCAGTCCCTGAGTCATCCACTGACCTGCTCGTTGAACCGAAGGAAGATGAATATGATGAACTGAAGTCAATTGAATGAGAGTGACTACAAACAGTGATGTATGTTAAGCACTCTGTCCATATGATTCCTGTAAGATGTGGGAGACCTATGACTTTGGTTTCTGCCTTGAGTTTGACCAGTCCTGTTGCAAGAGAGAATTCTTACTGTTAACCCTGAGCAGAGAAGGAATTCCTATTTACATTTTCATTCAGGAACATTGCCTTCTAGCAGAGGGCTGCATTAGAGAAAAAATAGTGATTTATAGATATTCTTTGGCTGTGCATTATTCTAGCGCAATACCAGCTTCCAACCTTAACAAAGGTCAAGGCTATTATAGATGGAGCCATTTCATCTTCTACTGAAATAAATGGGAAAACTTCAATAACTTTACAGGGAGCTTAGCTAGCAAGTCAAAGTCTTCCCGAGAAATATTATGTGGCCTAGTTGAAATCCACCAATTATACTGTATTTTGCTGCAATGTCCGCATGAAGTTGTAGTTACACAAGTTCTCTATCTAGTGGATGATCCTACAAGTCAGATTGTGCCAAGTTGGCACCATTCACACAAAACATAAAATATACAGCAACTTTGGTAATCATTTTTTCTTGTTTAATAAATAAGAGGGGCTAATTTTGATTTGACTTCTCATTTCACAGTACTAGTGGTTAACATTAGACTTTGAGCTTTGTCCCACAAGTGCATAAACATGTAAGTAAAGCAAATGTTTAAAGTATTTTCTTGAGTCTAAATATGGGTTCTAGTGCAGTCACACTTAAAAATATGGTCATGTCCTAACTTCTCTATTATTCTTCAAGCATCCTGAAGTGATGATCATTTGCAAATGAATTACTTTGATTTTCTGTTTCAGACTAGTGTTTTTCTTGGTTCAAGGGCCATGGAAAATTTGTCATTATGATACCTTTTTTTTTTTTTAAGACCTTGTGAAATATCTTTGATTTACTTCTTTCTGAGAGTGTCCCTGCCTGGTAATAAATAAATACATCTCTGGTTTAGTGCTATTTCCCCTCTTGGGTGTCTTTCAAATGCTTTTAACTAGAAGAGGTTTTGCTAGAATAATCCATCAATACTAGTAAGACCTCTTTCAAATGATGAAGGCCAGTAATAGCAACATGACTGCTGACTCTGAAAGAGGTTTAAAGAATGTTTACTATATATAATCTCATGCCTGTTTCTCATTGGGCTGTTCATCTAGGTTTGAACATTTTAATTAAGGAAGCTGAGCAGAATTTGGAAAAGTTTCCCTGATTTTTCCTAACAGTTGGGAAACGTTCTGAATGTAGATAAAAGCATATGCTTTAGTTGCAGAAGAAGAAAATGGAAGAAAATAAGAAAACAAGCAAACTAACCAAAACCCCACAACAACAAACACCTCCCCTGCTCCCCGCCAAATATTCACACACAAAGAAAGTAAACCTTTGTCTGATATTTTCTGCAAAAGAGTCAGTTGTTAATGGGACTACAAAATCATACAAGTTCTTTTCTTTCCCTTCAACTGATGTGATGAGAGAAGGAAAAGCCAAGTATCAGGAAGGGATATTCATAGTTTTCTGCATCTACCAGAATCCTGATTTTCAAGGTTTTGAATCAGACAATAAACTCTTATAGAATCAGATGATGAATTGCTATAGGTTTTAAAAAGTAATAACACTCCCAAAATCTGATACTGAAGTTTCAATTTGAAAATAGTTTATAGTTTTCTGAATAGTTCTGAATGCATTAATTATTGTATCTTTGCAGTCAGGCTGTAAAAGTGCTAAATGGGAAATCTGAGAATCATAAATATTGTTTTGCATGTTTATCATATTTTATACGTAGTACATATTTTATTTACTTTATTTACCTTATTTTAATCCTATACTGTAATGACCATGTGCAGCTTGATATGCAAGTATATTAGTACTATTCTTATAAAAGAATGCTTTTCAGTTATTTAGTAGTGATAGCAAGACTGAGCAGCTGAATAAACTGATAGATCTCCGAGGAAAAAAAAAGTATTTCATTATAAGGAACTTGCAGGTACACAAATACTTGATGTTTGGTAGCTCTTGTTTCTGGAGAGACTTAGGTGCATACCATTATATCTTGGAATTCAGTGCCAGACTAAAGCTAACTCTGAGGCCATTGATATATCAGGATGCTTTAATACCACAGCTGTGCTTTTCCTATCTGCTCTTTGTTTGTTTCCATGCTAAATGAAAGCCTGCAGACTAAGTTACCCTGTGTGGGGGTGACAGTATGTGTGTGGATCTCTTAAGGTCTGAGGTGATTGATGAGTGCATGCTTAAGGACCAGAGAACCACCTGTAGAATGTGGATGCCTTGTAACCAGTAGGATCTTTCCATGTATGTTAGGTGAACTACTGACCAATAGTGTACTGGCATGTTATATGTAGGAGTAGATAAAAGTGAAGCTGTTACTGAAAATAAGGTCCCTTGTTTTCAGTGAGCCTTCTGATCCCACTGCAGCCTGAGTTGTTTCTGCCTCCTCTGACTGCCGCTAAGCTAATCTACATTACCGCAATAAAGGGTAACCCCAGTAACCCTGTAATTCTGGATAATTGAGTTATTCCTTTTAAAATCTTTAGATGGTAGAAGGAAATAACCACTGTGCCTGTATGGATTGGGAAGGTGCCATTCCATTGAAATCAAGAAACAATTTGTTTCTGGAATATCAGTGAGAACTGAACTGCTGGAGAATGAATACCTTTTTGAGATAAAACTAGACTAAACAGCTTTCAGCTTCTCTTTACTTGTTGGTGCCTGCAGTTCTGAACATTTTAATTGAGGCTTTTCTTTTGTTCTACATAAAAGAGAGCTTTGTCCATCCATTTTAAGTGAAATGTTATTTTGCTTAAAAGAACTCTTTTTGATAGTTGAACTGTAGTGCATTATTTTAAAGCATTTGGTGCTATCCTTAGTTGGTATAATAATCAATAATAAAGTTAATAAGAACTATACACGAGAAAAGAACCTAATAGTCTACTTTTTCTGCCACATTTAATTCATAGGAGGGTCAGCATTTAATATTATCCTAAGGTAAGCAACAGCATTTTGTTTATTATACAGGTGATTTTATCTGTTCTTTTTGATTTGTGAGATGTGAAGCCTTAGACACTAATTAAAAAGTCTGGCCTTGGTTATGATACTTCTGCTTTACTTTCTCTCCCTTCAAAATATGAATATATTCAAGTTTTTTTTTAATTATTTATAGCTATTCCAGACTACAATCCCTATGTCTAAATACCAAATATTGCTGAGGTATATCTACTTTAGTTTCTTCAAATTCAAGCACCTCTAAACCTCACTGCATGTCAAAGAGATCAGTACACAGACAACATCACTAATATTTAAAGCTGAACATCTAAAGATTGGCCTTATTAATAAAACATTCTGTCACCGAACAGCAGAATGCATTTTCACATCCATTATCAGATGTCCAAGGAAAGTGATGAATTCTGAAGAAAGTAAGATGATGATACTATTTTCAGATAAAAAATACTTCAGGGGATATGTTTCTATTTCCTTTCTGATAATGATTAAGTTCTTGCACAACTGTACAGATTACAATGAACTATTGAAGGGTATGTGAAGTTATACCTTCAGTCGTTGAGGACATTTCATTAAATGTGACCTCTCTAATTCTTGGCATAACTGATCATAATCTATAAAATCTTAGGCTAAATGAGTTTTTCCTTGGAGTTGGTCAATATCATTGTTACTGTTGAATAGCACTGACTATAAGCAGCTTAAAACATGTAGAAAAGGAAATGCTTAGTGCTTGTAACAAGGGGAAACCCACAAAGAAGAAAAAAAATGATACAAGTTTCATTAATTCAAGGAATAGTCACTACACAGTCAGCAAGTTTAAAGAGTATCACATTGATTCATAATATTTACTTTGTTAAATGAGTGTCCAGAAAATACACTCTATATAACTATTAATATTTAATAATATGGGTATATTGAATGTTGTTATCTGTGGTCTGATTATAATAGAGGACACTTAATTAAACCATTCATCAGTCATGCAGAAATGATAAATGGAGACATGTTATGGTAAATCACAGGTAAAATATATCTATCTGGGCAAATAGAAATGGAGTATAAAAATACAGAAAGAATGAGGCTTTCAAAGCTGTACCATCTCTTCATAAAAAATACTCAATTCTAAAAACTAAAAAAAAAAAACTTTAAATAAAAGATTTAAGAATTCTAGCTATTCTAAGAAAGATTAATAGGGAAACCAAGGACCTTTCTAGCACTTCATGGCAATTACCACTTCTAGTGTTCGGAGATATAATATGTACATTATTTGTCTCTTGACTTGCACAAACTCCTTTCCATGAGCTTTGCCTGGACTCAGCCTGCTCGACCTATTTGCCTTGACCTTGATGGACCAGAATTAACATTTCAGCTGATGCCTACTTTTTCAGTCAGTGAAAACTGATAATAGCAGCAGCCAGATCTTCAGTTTCCAAAGTCAGTCTCAAGAGAAGAAGCATGGAAGGGTACACCATCATGCATTATGGAAATTGATCTGTGTCAGAGAGCATAAACTTGAGATTCTTTGCATTTGAAAATGGGAGCTTCTGGAGGAAAGAGGAAGGTTCAGGAGCTTCTGAAGGTAAAATATTTTTCTTCTTATTTTAGGCTATTTAGCAACTGTATGGGAATATCTCAACAAGAAGAACTGCAGAAACAGAGATATTAAAGAGAATTAAATAAGTATGATGTTGTGTGTGTGTGTATATGGATACACCCATATGCAATCAAAGCTATTTCCTAGATGAATGATTCAAATTACCTGCAGATCAAAGGACAACTCTATTTTGTGTGTGGCATCCCAGAGTCAGGGAGCAGCCAGGAGTATTTCACATCAGGTGGAAAACTTGTTCCTACTATCAGGAGCCTTTATTTAATGTTATGCTTCTTCCTTGCCACAGCTTGTCTTCTAATCTTTCTGTTGTAAGAACCAAGGAAATCCTTTATCCTATATTAAGATTATCTTAATCTCACACTTCCAAAATCCGTGTCTTCCCTTAATGTGCCCTGATGGGGTACTGAGCTTCTTTAACAGTCACTTTATCCATGTTTGGTATCTCTTGGAAATAAAAAATGGTAGCATTTTAAAACTTGGCAGAACAAATTAAATGCCAAGGGCTAGGGTTTTTTCTTATATAAATAATGGACAGGAGAAGAATGCAGCTTGTTTCATTTGTATTTAAAGATATGATTGTCTTTGAGATGTGCTGGTAAAAAGCCTGTGGAACTGATCAGAAGATTAGTATTACACCAGCTGCTGCAGCTACTGAGTGAGAGAAAACCAGTTCTAATTCACCATATTTCCTCAGCACTTAAAGCACCTGTATTATTCAAACAGGCTCTCCATAAACCTGTTCCAGTCCCATTTTCACTGAAATTTAAGGAAGCTTTGATTAAGAGTTTTCAAAATATCTGTATTTGTAGAGCTGGCTAATGAATCCCTTTCTGAAATGATACATACTAGTTTATCACTTCTTCGTAAACTAGAACAAAAATTCATAAAGACTAAATACATTTTAGAAAGGGATGTCTAGAAATAATTTAATTTGAAACAAGAAATGTGCTTCCTTTCTGGCTGCTCAGCTGGAAAACTTATACTGAAAATCAGTGAATTAAGGGTCAAAAGTAATTTATATTGCCTCAAGTAAAACTTTAAAATGCATTTCCACTATAATTTGTTCTTTGAATTAATTCTTTTAAGTAGCAAGAAATACTTAAATAATCTCATATAAAAGTTTTTAATTTAGTACACCCTTCCAAGTGCATATATCTTGCTCTCACGCTGTAGGGAGTAGATGAGTCTGAATTTTTGTACTATGTAATAACTCCAAATGAATTAATTACTGAAGATTCAGGGACATAATGTGAGAGACTGAAATACTAATCTGAGAAACGAAAAAATGTTAGATACCTTGGTAGAATGACAGAAGAGCCAAAGATGGACTCATATAAACTGAATCATCAGAATAGCACTGGCTTGAGAAATATTGCCATGATACTAAGAATTTCAAAACTATTACTAGGGCGAAAAAAATCAGTATTGATTTCAACATTTGTGCCAATACTGGAAAAATAAAGGTAATGGGAATAGAACTGTGATATTGAATATAGACATATTTTCACTTGTCACATTCTTAAGTCTTCTGGTGACCTCTTTTCTCTCTCAGGTTTTAACTACAAATTCCAGAAACCAATGCAGGCAAAGTTCCTGAACATACTTTCCTAAAACCTGTTATCAGCTGCTTCCCTTGGGGATAAAGGTGAGCATATATGACCATATTTGAAACCTAGTAAGTTTAAATTGAATCTCTTAATGATATTTCAATAGTACCACAGATTTCTGTTATGCTTGGGGCTTTTATGGATTCCTACAACTATCTGCTAACTGTAGTCTGCAGATCTGTAATGTAGCTTTAGTTTGCTATTTTCCATCACAAAAAAAAAAAAAAAAGTCTTCAAGTTTGGAAGAGACCTTCAGGATCATCCAGTCTAACTGTCGGTGCAGCACTACCACTGTAACCCCTAAATCAAATCACCCAGTGCCAGATCCAGTCACCTTTTGAACACCCGTGGGCATGGGGACTCCAATGCCTCTCTGGGCCACCTGTTCCAATGTGTGACTACTCTAACAGTGATCATTTTTTTCTAATATCTAGTCTGAATCCTCCCTGTCAAAGCTGTGCATACTTTCCAGAATGCTTTTCTTATACTTGGTGGCCTCCTCATTGAGAATAATTCCAAGAGCAAGGAATCTGATGAAATCTGAGTTCCTGTGGATTTTTGCCTTATGACCAAGCCCTATGGTATTTAGTGTGAAAATTTATAGTTTGTTTGGTAGCTCAACTCCTTTGATAGAGAGGCCAGAAAAATACCTTTGCATGTTTCACAAATCTGTAGAAATTGAGATCTTCTGAAAACTAGGGTTTCTCTCCAAATAGATTTAAGTGTAACAGTGATATCAGAACTGCTAGGGAAGTGGGGGACAAACTGATTTACATCTGAGGAGTGTGATTGAATATTTTATATCTTAACCTAATATTTAATTTCATGTATGTGCAAAAGTCTTCCTGATTTCAAAACCTGGAAAATAGCCTTGGGATTTAGCTTCATTATCTCCAAATTTAAATTTACTGCAGAAGATGAAAAATGGCATTTCAATGCAAATACTCAGCAAAACATGGGAAAGTAACTTTAATTTAATAAGCAAATTATTTTCCTATTAATTAAATGTGTATTGATTGTTGCAAGAGCAATTATTGAGTTTAGCAAGTATGAAAGGGATTAATCTAGTTGCAAAATAATTAGTTTAGAATTGCATGGGCAATACAAATACATAATTAGAAGAACTGCATTTGCAGGCAGTTAAGGATTTATTAATGAAAAATGCTCTGATTGTATGAGTACCTATTGTAGAATTTGCATAAGAATTCAGGAAAGTAACAGTTTTAAAAAACTGCTACTTTATCGTCTCTCTAGAAAAGAAATTACAGAAGAATACACAATAAGACAGGTACCAGTCATGCTTGTAGCCTAAGTCTGTATTGAAACTATGCTGCCATTAAAATACGGTCTTTCCTTTTGCAGAATAGAGCAATGAAAAACACAGGAAAGCTGGGCTCTGTTCTTCCAGAGGATCTATATATGTGAGACGTCTGAAAAACAGCAACCCAGTGAGTATATTTGCAGAACAAGACCCCTTCTCTCTCTACACGTACAGAGAGTGCTCAATTAAAGTGAAAGAGTTTCCCTGACAGGGCTGAATGACTTTCATACAGGGATTTCAAAGTAGATGGAATATATATTTTAGCAAAGTTTGGCACTATTTCATAGCTCTGTAGTCCAAATGAGGTTTGTGGATCACTTTGAAGCCCTTGCTAGAGAAACACACAAGCAATGTGTTTATTGTCATTAATGGGAAAGCAACTGTTGAGATGTGTCTTATAAGATGCTTAGGAAAATCTTGAGAAGCATTATGTTTAGAGTAAAACAAAAAGAATCAATCAAGGAGAAAAGATGAATTAATCTTGTTGCTGCAAGATCACACAGAAGGGGCTTAAAATGTCAGGTAGTTCAGAAGAGCTGTAGTTAAGCATTTAAAATTTTTCAGGTGTACTCAGATAATAGCTAGTCTTGCAAGAGGCATATTTTATTTTGTTGATAGAATTAAGCTAGTTGGCTGGCAATCAGACGCAATAGAAATAGAAATGTAGAACTAAAAATAAAGAAGAAATGGTATGGAGAAACAGTGTATTTGTAAAATATAAAATAGAATAGATAATAATTGGAAAATAATTTGCTGTTTGTGAATTTTGAGGTAACTATCTTCAAGATTTTATTTTCATTAATGTTTTGAAGGCCATATCAGTCCACAAAGCTTTACAAAACATTTCACAGAAATTTGTTAGCCCTATTAGTAGCTGTCTTTCAGAACATACAACAGTAAAATGACTTGTCGAAGATCAGCGTGAATCAATAGTGTCAGTGGGGATCAAATCCCCTGAATTCATTTTAGTTCTTTGCTTTTGTTACCAGGCTGTTTCCCGTCAATTTCTTTGGATAAGACAATTCAAAGCCAGTCAAATAACTGTGCACATGTCATCCTGGCTTCTCCTTTATACTCTCTTCAAACACATTTATTTTGCTAAATAGAATGAAACTCCATCTGTCTCAATTTGTTTGAGTTCTCTCTCCTTCACACTCTTCACAACTAAATGTTCTAGGTCATAGGCTCGCTGCAGATACTCCTTGCCCATATCTTTCTCTCCATTCACAGTTCCAGTGCTGTGAGAGCAGGGGGCAATTAGTAGCCTTCCGCAGCATCTCTTCCATCCACTGAATACACAGACTGTGCATTACTGGCTTTTAGAGTGAGAAAGTCAGTAGTATCCCCTGACCTATCACTCCTGTGTCAGTGAAAGAAGCTGAAACTGCTATTTCTCAGAGGACAGCAAATGTATCCACAAAACACTTTGTTGATGTAGCCCCTGTACATAGATGTGGCAAATAAAGGCTGTTTTGGATTGTCAAATATATAATAACTGGTATGTAGAGATTTGTAAAAAGCACAGTTTCTTTTGCACAACTTCAATCTTCTTGATGTGTAGGGCCTAGGAAAAGCTGATGTTCTTTTAGGTCAAGGAGATGTGATTTGCAATGTTTTCACTTAAGGGAAACTTTGTGAAGGGATGTAGGATCCTTCTGCTCTCAGGCAGTCTTCCTGTTTCCTTTTAATTTTCCCTCCGTTTCTCCTTTCTACTTGTTCTTTTTTGTTATTTTAGTTAAACTACTTTGACTTTTAAAATTACTCAAAACTTGCATGCTTCTCCAAGTATGGACAAACAGTGGTGGGCTTGCCAACAAATGCTGTACATGTGAGTTCTTGCACTTGTGTACTTACTTCAGAAGTCACAACTAGAGAAGAAGCAGAAAGTACTACCTTTCAAATAGCTGTGTTCTTATATTTCTACTCATTACTGGGATATTCCTACTATAAATTAGACCTCAGTGAAATTATCTTCCTTTATTATTATCTTACATTTCCTTTTCGACATCGCTGGTCAAGGTAACATCTGCACCACAAATGAGCAGTATTCAAAGGGTGAGGAACTCTGAAACAAAACTGTTCAGCATTCAAATTGTATGTATTTGTAGGAGAATGGATGAGTAAGAGAGAATAGCTAGGCAAATTACTGCATCCTAAATATACTGTGAAGTATAAGCCCTAGCTAATGCAGTAACTATTAACAATTAGTTACTGTGTATTCATAATATATTTCAATGAAAAATATGAAAAGGATCTTATGAATATCTGTTTTCAGGACATATGTATGGTGTTTTCAATGAAATACCCTCTCAAACTTGATTGATACTGTGTGATATGGTAAAGTAATACAAATGCATGTTGAACATATGTCCATCTGCAAAATTCCAGATCCAATTTTTGTATTATTTAAAAACAAAATATCTTTAACCAGTTAACATAGGAGCAGCTTATTTGATTCATGTGTGGGTTTGCAAGCAAAAAGAATTCTATAATTAGAGACAGAAATGTATGCATTTCACAGTAGGAGTATCTTGTAAGGAGGTCAGAAGCTGTTCTTTAATCATGTAGGTAGTCAACTTTTAGCTAATAATAACAAGGAAATGTATTTCCATTTCCAGATTCCTGGAGGCACAATAGAATGCTGTAAACCAAGGTCATTGTATCCTATGGTACAAATTATAGATTACAGGAATCCAACACCTTTCATCTGGGAGATATTATAAAGCAGCTATTGACAAATGCATAACCTTAATCTTTTTGAAAATCTGATTTGTTACTCCTCAGAGATTGTGGTGCTAATTTAGTCTAACTTGTTGAAAAACAATCATGTATATTCTTTAAGAAAATGAAATTCAAACTGTAAAGTCTGAAACAGAATTTTACAAAGCGATTGGACAAAAGAAAATTCTATTTTATTGCTATTTTTTTATGTTGTAGTAGAAAGTGGCTCACAGCTGCCATGGTTTAACCCCAGCCAGCAGCTGCACCTCACACAGCTGCCTGCTCACTCCCTGCAGTGGAATGGGGGAGAGAATCTGAAGACAAAACGTGAGAAAACCCATGGGCTGTAGTAAAGACAAGTTAACATGTAAAGCAAAAGCTGCACATGTGGGCAAAACAAAACAAGGAATTCATTCACCACTTCCCATGGGCAGGCAGCTGTGCAGCCATCCCTAGGAAAGCAGAGCTCCATCACATGTGATTTGGAAAGTCAAAATGTCATCACTCTGAACACCCCACTTTTCCTCATTCTTCTCCAGTTTTATATGCTGACCCCATGTGGAATGGGATATCCTTTGGGTCAGTTGAGGTCAGATGCCTCAGCTGTGTCTCCTCCCTACTCCTTGTGCCCCATCAACCTTCTTTGGGGTGGAGTGAGGCAGAAAAGTCCTTGACTCCATGTAGATCCTGCTCAGCAATAATGAAAACATCTCTGCATTATCAACGGTCTTTGGATCACAAATGCAAAACACAGACACGTACCAGCTACTATGAATGGCAGCCAAAACCAGCACAACAGCATAAATGCTTTTTGATATACCCCATGACTTTTCAATATTTCCTTGAGTAAAGCATGTTAAGATTAGGAAAGTTCTCTAGAGAAACAGAGCCTATTCATCCTGAAGACTTTCTCTGTTTGGGAGAACAGCTGAATACACAGCACACGTGGAAGGTAGGAAAAAGCTCAAAACGTGTGTCATGTACGTAAGCGCTATGTAGCAGAGCTATTCTGATTTGGTCAGCCCCATACCCTGGGAGTCATAATAAGTATATTGCTGAGAAGGAAGACTGAATAGGCATGTGTCTGGCAATGATTTTGGATCTCCCAATTTAGAAACAGCCAGTGTTTTCTTCTGATAGTAGGGGAAGTATTTGCAGAATTCAATCCATATCTCAAAAACTGACCATTGATTAACATTGTTTGATCTCTTATTTTCTCCCTGCTACAATTTTTCTAATTCTGTTGTTGAATGTGGTATCATGAGGCTACAGATGTGTAGTTAAAGTGTGTTCTAATTCAGAGAGACAGAGTTTAATCCTCTATTTTGACCACCTGAAGTCAGTGTGCTGCTCTGGCCCTGGAATTTTTGGGGATTGTGGGAGAGAATCACTGATGAGCTGAAAAATAAAATATAAAATCCTTCAAAGTGAGGAGGGGAGACAGAACATACTCATTTTTATAAATGTGTTTAGCTAGAGAGGGGTTTACAGAATTTCATTTTGATACTGAAGATTCTGGATGTATTTAGGGTTGTTTTGTTAGTGTTTTTTTAGCAATGTGTTCAACTGTACAGAATAATTTTGTGTTGTATCCTTCTCAGAAAACAGTTTAGATAAGAAACAGAAAACATCAACATTGCATGTGTAGCTGTCACTGAGTATTTGTGCTGCTTGTCTGAAGGGTAAAAAGTAGTGAATTTATAATGAAAATATCTAGAAAGACACCTTGGTAAGCAATGTAAAAGAAGTTACTTAAAACCAAGAAAATGCATTAAGCAGAATAAAGCAGACAGAAAGAATATTATATGTTTGAATTAACTGAAGGTGAATATATCTACAGTTCAAAAGGTAGCACTAGTGTTTTAGAAAATAAATGTGTAAGAGATACACCATTAATAAATTACATAGGATATGGAGTGTATTTCCATGTACTATACTCTGTCTAAAATCATCACATAGATACAGTAAAAGGCATTATCTGTCACTGTATTTTAGAGTTTAACTACTAGAATGGAGGAGTATTTTTAAGATATTCTTCAAAATGAAATGATGAAACTACAGTATCTATGTAACTTTTTTGTTAAAGTATCCCTCAACTTAGAAATAAGGTATATTGATTTCTATATTTATTGCCCTCATTCCCAGAGAAGAAAAAGAAAATGTGTGTTTTGGGTTTTTTTTAATTCCACTTTAGATGCTGTATTAGAAATTGCCACTCTAACACGTCATTTTCAGTGAAACTGTTCATTTTTCTCAAATTACTTTCTACACTCTGAATGAAAGCTGTAATCTCTTTAGTTCACTTTAGTTGCCACCAAAAGAGCAACACATATGATCGTGTAGTACAACTTGCCTGAGAGCCCCTTAGGTTAGTGAGCTTGTGGTTGTTGCATTTTAAATGCTACACATCTAGTTCATCACAAACACTGAGTTTATTTTTTTAATATTCAGTTATGGGGTTTTTAGCAGAGCTATCTGCTGCCTTCATCTTTGCTTTTGACGTGCAACATTAACAAGAAGAGTATTTGTGATAGCGATTGCCAAAAAAGTAGTTTTGAAAATAGATGCTCATGGGATAGCCAATGCAGCTAACAGATGGTCTTGTAACACGTTCTTTTGAATCATTAAAAAAGAAAAATAGGTTCACTTGAGGTTTTTTCTCTCAGCAGACAAGCTCTATGACAAACAATAGAATCCTTCTGGTTCTTTAGTCAATTGAAAAAAATACATTGTGTGCCTCTAGAAGACAAGGAGAAAGACAAATTTCCTAGGAAAGAGCCTGTAGGTGATATTTACTTTCTTAGTCTAACTCAGTGTTTCTGAGAAGGAATGCTGAAAACCATAGCCAGCAGTACACCTATGCTATTGAAATGCTGTGGTGTTAATGCTTTTTCTTTATCTGTTGTGTTAAAAGCACTGATTATTCCTAATCACAGCCTGCACACAATTAATCATTGTCAGATGACAGATGGCAGAAGAGTTTGAGAAATATTGTCTTTATAAACATTTTCTTTGGGTACACTCACATTTTCTATACTTTATTGCTTTTTCAGCTTTCAAAATGAGAATTAATATAAATCCAGGATCTTTTTGTTTTTAAAGCCTCATTCTGACTTGCTATTTATAGCCTCTGGCATGAGCAGCTACTTGTTTTGTAACAAACAAGATGGTAACTTTGTTGAATCAGCAAAAAGTGAAAAAAGAAATGGAACCCAGAGTTCTCATACTATACTCCATGAAGTGAACACTAGGTAACAGCCTTCTACAAGTTTCTGATACATTGTTCTTTGTGAATACTTTCTCTTCACTTTGCATAAGTGCCAGCAAGACCTTCGGTGACAAATTAGGTTTGTCATCTGTTTTGCTGTTTTGTGAAATCTTTGGTAAATAAGGCTGTTCAGTTATTTAAGTGTACTCGGTCCTGAGGTCATTTTTGCCAAGTCTAAATTCCTCAGTTATGTAGTTAATAATTTAACTATGGCTTAAGGAATGCAAAATTCTTGGGTTTACTTTCATATGCTTCTATATTTAATAGAAGAAATAGGACTTTTCAGAACTTCTTGAGTCTAAAGAAGGCATCTAGGCTTTAGTAAACAGGACTTTTAACAAACTTCAAACTGATCCAAAGGAGTTGGGTGACTTTCAGTGGATAAAAACATCCATTTGTTACTGGGTTATTAAAGATGTCATTTGCTAAGGTGATAGGGCTCTTAAGAGGCACGATTTTAACAAGTCCACCCCATTTATTTTCAGGCTTGGTTAGTGAGCTTCATCCATGTATCAGCATAAATTCACCGAGTCAAGTGAAACGCACGGCAGGATGTCAGTATTGATTGGCAGACTTGGCCTGTGAAGCTATTATGGGCACGTAGTGAATTTCCCTTTCAGAGAGTGATTGGCATCTTTGCAGCCATAAGCAGCTTGATGAAGGCTAATGTGAGGAAGGATGAGGTTCCAGCATCTGTCCTTGATTGTATAGGTATATATCTATTGATTTCCAAATGGGAACAACAATGTCAGGGTGTTGTACGTGTGCTCGGTGTAGCAGATAAGATACCACATTCTGTAGGTGGAGATGCCTGTCTCTTCCTCATTTTGTCATTCATTTTCTACCGGTTTCTTGTTTGGTTCTGAGAAGATACGTTGATAGTCAAATGCTTAGGAATGTAAATTCAAAAAAGAAAATTTCAACTTCATATGATAGCAACTTCAGAAGATACTGGAGATACATAATACTCATAGCAGAGATATAAATATGCATAATTTTCTATGAAAAGTTCCAGATGCTACAAAAATGAAAGCTGCATATCAGTGTCAATTAGCTTTGTTTTGTTTTCCTAAGAAAATAAAAAAAATAATTATTTTACTTAAGCTTCTAGTTCTGAAATTTTCAAATTTTAGATTATCTGTTGCTCTGGAATCATTTTGCATCTGCAAAAACATTAACTTGAAGCAAAACATCCATTTACAAATATTTTTTTTAAGATTAATATTATAAAATTATTGTTTCTCTCACATTATAAACTGATAAAATATAATTCTATGTAAATCCTTAACTTCCCAGTAAATCAAAACTAAAACTGTGCTTCTTTCTGTGCCCACCCATCCAACCCTCCCACCCCAGTTTTCTATCTTGTTATAACATATACTAGTACCTGTAATATCTCCACTGTAAAAAAAGAAATATATGTATATCTATATAGTTATAATTTCGAATAGATAAATAACACTTGCATCATTATACAGATATGCTACACATACTCAGAAAATGGCCTGTACAAAGGTGCTTTAAAGCTAATTTCTAAAAAAAAAAATTCACTGTCTCAGCACTACAGATCAGTACAGATGTGGGAGATTCTCCCCATCACCACCTTTATCTTTATCCTGTTTTCCACATTTGTTTGCCCCAGAAATATCTTTGACATACTGGCTGCATTCTTCTATTTCATCATGAGTTTCAGTAACTGTTTTAAAGGAGCAAAACTGTTCTACTCTGTGCTAGTCAAAAGTCCAAAAAAACATTAGATTCAACTCCCCAGTCTTTGAAGTTCATTCATTTCTCCTTCAAGTTAAAACTATGTCTCAGGGAGTGGGGAGCACAAAAAACCAAAGCAAAAGAACACCTATATATAAACGGAATGAAAATCCTTAATTACTAGTCAGAGAGGAGATACTTTTGGAGGTAATATCAATGAAGAATAAATACTGTACAATAAGAAATGCACTCAAAAATAACATTGCATAAGTGATTTAAGGAGAAAATGAAAACACCATCAGGTGATGGATCAAGGAGATTAATGATTTTATATTTTTTCCTAAATATGATGAGAGGAATGTTAACATTTGTCCGAAACATTTTATATTTTAGTACCAGTTTGAGCTAAGTGCAGTACCTTATATATTGTACAAAATATATCCCATTAACCTTTGTCTCTTTCTAGAAATAAAAATCATCTTTACTCTTTTCTCAACCTCTGCCAAATAATAATTTGGCCACAGAAGTTTGCCGAACTTGGCCCCATTTCAGATGATTGACCCTAAAGAACTTTGCTCAGTGTCTAATTTACCTAAGAACTTTCTACCATAGGTTTTATGAAAAACTCTAAGATCAATACTCAGTTGACTTATTCTTCCAGAATGTCAGAATATTGTAACCTTTATACAGCAGGAACATTAATGTTTTTGAAAAAAAATAAAATTTTTCTATATGATATAGATCTTTTATTCTTCAAAGTGATTTAAAGTGATTTAAACTATTAAGAGATATATTGACATGTAATGTCAAAAAATTATGAGGAAAAAGAACATATCCAAGAAGCAGCTCACTGTTTGCTCTAAGTTGCCCATGGAACAAATAAGACATTTCAGGGCATCTTAATTGTATGTATTGTATGGTCAAACTTCATGAATGAAGATTTGGGCAGGGCTCTCCCCACGTGGGTGTGCCCTTCCAGCCTGCGCAGTGGATTTTTCAGGTGAGGCACAGCGTGCGCAGAACTGGCCCCACCATTTAAGTCCTAAGGTCCATCTGCCATGAACGAGTGAGCTCAGACAGCGACAGTGAAGTCCTCAGGACTGTCTACAGTGGACAGTGACAGTGAAGTCCTCAGAACTGTCTACAGCACTGGGTACTAACCGGGGCTGACCCTACTAAGCATTCGAGATCTGAGGGAATCAGATGGCAGGGAGACATTGAACTGCCTGGTACGGTCTCCACTGAGACTCAAACTCATGACCTTGTGATCCGGAGTCCGGAGTGCTCACCATTACACCATGGGACTGCCCTAGAGCATCTTATACTACCCTAGATACACCTCAGTTATCTAAATGTCATTTTAGTGCCAAACTAACATCTTTCCCTCATTCTTACAGAGCTCAATTTTGACTTGTGCCATTAGAAAGGCATCCAGACCTACCTTAACTGAGTTTGGAGGAGCTGTTTCAATTTGATTTTTATGCTACTCATGAAATCTTCCCACCATTTTCAGCTCTATAATCCCACTCTGTGCACATCATTCCAGAGGTGTAAAAAATGTAATGTTAGGTGGCTGAGATGTCTACTGTCACCTCTCATAGACAATTTTTTGTAGAGTAAGAGTTGCAGAGTAGTCTGGAAGATACTGCAGTTGCTTATTGCTCATAAAGAGATAATTTGGCACAAATTATTTTCAGCTTTAATTATTGTTTATGTTGGCAGTTTGGAAAACTGAAATTGGTTCTTTCTATTTTGGTTTCTACCCACATATTGAAAGTTCAGCCGCTGTCTTTGTGGTGCACAGGTGGCTTTTGAAAGAGGAAACTATTACAATACTATTTCCACCAGATTTTCTGCCAGTTTTGCAAAATGAGGTTCACAGACACTGTTACATGCTGAACTTCCTGAGGTACTCCCATAGCATCTAGTTTAATTCAGCAGGTAAATGTTTCATGTGAACCTTTGCAAAGGTTAAGATTCTGATTTCAGAGTACATGTTATGGTAGATGGAATTTACCCTCTGAGTCATTGCTGTTCTCGTGTATGAAGGTGTAGACTTGTTTTCAGAAGTCAAAATATGCTTTTAAAATATCTTATTTTACTCTAACCCCAACCCTCAAAAAATGCACTTTCTAACGTTTGTGGCAAAATTGAACAAAATCATGCTAGAAAATTGTACTTAGATTTTCTTACATACAAAAAATACACCAAACAAACATGACTATTTGCATGGAAACAAACATTATAGTAGTCTTATTATGATTATTGCTTTTCATTGCTTAACATCTGTCTACTTCTTATTGTTTCTCTCTCTTTCATCTTAATCCATTCATCTCTTATTTCTTACTGAGAAGATGAAAGATTGAAATGAGAGATTACTCATTGCTATGTTGTCCATACCTGTGTAGTGACCAACATTATGCCTGAATGCTACATTACTTATCAAACCTGTGCTCCTTGTGACTGAATGTATAGTTTCCACCTTTCAATTTTTTGTATCTACCAAGGCTGAAGTCCCACAGATGACAGCTTCATTCACTGTGTAGCCCTAATTCATCCCTCGAGCACTGTCCATCCTGCACAAAATGCAATTAAGTAATTAAAAACTGTATCAAAATTCATACAGGCAGGGGGTCCAGGGAATTAAAAATGCACACTCAGTGTTAATTCTAGCATTTCTTAATTTTTCAGTGCTTGACTTTGCAGATTAATGATCTTTTAATAGAGTTTTTGCATGTAACTTGCTATGTTTGTTAAAAAGTAAATTGAAAGAAACTCAGAATGGCTGTCTTGGGGATAGAATAGAGGCCCATCCAGGTGCCCTTTAGGGGGGTCAAGTCAACAGTTAAGACCTATTTCTATTCAGCTAACGAGATTAATAAGCAGTAGAAGTTGCAAATTGTCACCCTTCATGAAAATCAGTTATAAGAGGAAGATATGGCATGCATTTTCCTAGGGGTTTCTGTATGTTATTTGCTAATAGAAAGATATACTATGCAAGAACTATGGTGTATATTCCAGATTTTCCATATATTCAGTCATCTCTTTTTGTGCCAGTTCTGAGAAGTTGAAGCACTGTGTGTTTTCTCTGTCTCTTAAACTCCTGAGTTCCTGTTCTGCTCCCTTAACATGTAAAATTATTAATTTTAATAATATTAATTGTAAGGTTATTAATTTTAATCTGACTTTCCTCTGTCCTCTAATATTTTAATCTGACCATGACTATGCATGCCAGGTGTGCAATCCATCTCTGACTTTGAAGGCTCTGACAGGGGCTAAGACCAGACTCAAAATTACTGGTGAGTGAATATACAGAAGAAGGCAGGAAGGTAATTCCTGCTTTATTCACAAAATAACAAAAAAAAAACAACCCTGGCTTTATTTGCAAAAGTATTATAGTAAAGTGGAATGTCATGAACATCCATCAGTATGGAATCTGTAATAAATATTGTTGAAGGACTGTGGTGGGACTGCTAAGGCTTCAGAGAAGTTCATAATCCAAGAAAAACACACCCATATGCGCTGTAGTGGCACTGTTGGGAGCATCAGTATATGATATGTCAGAGAGATTTGGGCATAAGGTGCGATATTTTTTATTCTTTCCAAAACAATTCTATAATTCTTGTGTTCATTATAATACTCGCTAAACTTACATATGTTAAAAAGAGTAAAGCTTTATATTTCATGTCCTTCTATGTGCATCTGAAATATTTTTCCACTTTTTAATTCAGCTTTTGAAGCACATTATCTGACCTGGCTGTCCAGTAGAATTACAGTTTAAATGAAAATGCTGGTAATTTGTCATGGATCCCTGCAAGCTTTGTTAAAACTGGATGTGCTCATTGCAAGGTGCTTGTTGGTATGTAGTCCATCAGCACGGTGACATTGGAAACTGGTTTTATTTAAGCTCTTTTTTAGACAAATAGTTACACTTGATTTAGAATCTATTGAATCAATGTTTGTAATCAATATCAGAATTCTCTCTGAAAATAGTCTGTAACTTACTGAGGAGCATAATAAATGTCTACATGAGTTGACAATAGTCTGAAACTCCTAAAGGAAGAGGCATGGCTTGACAGCATAGCATTAAAAGAAAATTGAATCTAATTGCACTAATTATGATGTCAACAAAATATTTTTAGATCTAGCCTTTCACTGAAGTAGTCTAAAATGTTGGAGGGAGGAAAACCAAACTTTTTTGTTAATATAATTATTGTTTTCCTGACCTAGGTCTTGCTTCATAGAGTTTGAAGTGTGTATTAGCCCTGAGGGGGGACAGTGCTATTCTTGAAATGTGAGTCTAAGGCCTGTAGAGATGTTGAAAGGAATGACAGACAGATGCCTCTTTCTACATTTGAGTATAATGCTGTTTAAATGAAAATGCAATGTTTAAAAGGTCCCTGGTTGTCTTTTTGACATATTCAGATTGTAGTCAGCTCTGTAGGGAGACTTAGCTGTCTGTTCTGTCAGATGGAAGACTGGGAACTATACGGAAGTTAACAGAAGCCACAGATGAAATTTGCTTCCACAATTACATGGTAAGTTCTGTTCAAAAGAAAATATTGTATTCCATTTTCAATTTTAAATGTAAAGATTCCACTCTGTTCCCATCCTGCCAGACTCTGCTGATAGCCTCCCTGCTGAAGACTGCTATCAATGGGAAGCAGGTCAAAAACACTGATCTCAGAAATGGGCAAAAAGCTTGGGACACTAAAGACAAGAAATTGCATATAATTCAGAAAAGATATTTACAATGTAAAGAGTCCTGGAGGTTAAACTTGGGGTTAAACTTTACATTTCTAATATGTGTTTGTTCAAGTGATGAAATTTTCCTAATAGTGAAAATTATTCTGGACTGTTTCTAGACTTGCCCTAGTGAAGAACCAGGACACTTAACTCCTTGGACAGGACTGTAAAGACAGCAGAGAATTACTATCTTTGCATGTCGTAATGTTGTGATATGAAACTTCACAGGTATTTTAATAACAAAAGTATCATCTACATTTCCTTTATGTGTGTTGTATATTAGTTGTGTGTTAAATGACTGAAGAATTTTTATGTATTTCTTCTGCTGAGTTGTGAAAGGGACGGTTCCCTTAACGTTCATTGTTTTTAAGAACATATATAAATAACTTGCTCTAATTATCTTTTTATCTTCCAGGAAATTTGCATTCAAGAAATTTATATCTTAGGGTAAGTCCTGATGTTCCAACAGTGAACAGAATGCATGGAAGGTGTTGTTTGGTATTCATTCATATGTCTATTTTAAGACTAAAAATGAGTGAAGGGGATATATATCTCAGAAAGTCTCTAAGCTACTCGCTGTGATCTGGATAGTTCTGCATGGTGAAGTATCACTAAAACCTCCTCTGCTCTTGTGTTCCTTCTCCAAGCAGCTGCTGCCCAGTTAGGTGTGTGCATACTAATTTTCATTTCTTTCTCAAGGTCACAGTAGTCATGTACATAGAACGATATGTACTTGTTGATGTAGTTAAAAGAGTAGAAATTTAATTGTAAAGTTAAAGGGTTTTAAGCTTTCATCTGTTAAAGGAATGTTTCCTTACAATTCTTTACAACATTACTTATTGATGACAAGAGTTAATATTCCTAACAGAATTGTAGATGGTATTTTTCTCTCTCAAATATGCTAAAACCACCAAGGTTTATATTTTAGCTTAAGTTTTATAGAGAATTTCTTCCCTTTAGAAATTAGATTTTACAGTGGCCATGATGACATCATTGCCTGCAAGGGAAGAGAGAAAACATTTTGCTAGTGAGTAAAACACTGAGTTATAAGAACAACTAAGGGCAAGATGGAAGAAATACCATTAGTAAACTCACAAAGAAATTTGGTATGTCTCACCACTCAGTAGAATTGCATCAATCACCATTCAAATCCCTGTTGCCCAATAATTTGTGATTGATTCACCCCATCCAATGTACCATCTTCAGCATTTGACTCATGGGTGGGTTTTTTTGTTGTTGTTGGGGGGTTTTTTGTTTTGGTTTATTTGGTTTGTTTGGGTTTGTTTGTTGTTGGGTTTTTTACTGCAGAAGCTTGAGGCATGGGAGCAAATCACTTTCAAAGTGATTTCTCTTAGTCGAGATTGTCAGCTGCTAATTTTTTTAATGCAAAGGGATTAAGCTGACTGTAAGGCGGGATTTTTCTGCATTAATTATAAGGCAGGTTAAATAGTGTCTGTTTTAGAATGGGTGCAGTCTTTAGCTTGTTGGCAAGCAGAGTGGTTCCAATTCTGCCTATAAATGAGAGGAACTAGTGTTTGCCAATTAAATCAAGCAGCTGTTTCACAGACAGTATTGCTAATAGCTACCAACTAAACTCCAAGCTGTTACTCTGGATTGTTTAATGAACTGCTTTTAATACATAGTAAATGCTAACCTCTGTATCTGAATTTATTGAGCAAAAAAGGAGGGATAGTTAAAGGCTCATCTCCCTTCAAACTTGTATAGCATCATAGGAACCACCTGTGCTAATGAAGCACAGGGATTTGAGACTTACACTTTCATAAGAATCCTGGGGAGAATAATGCTAGGTAAATTGTTTTTGACAGTGTATGACAAAAATTGCCATGTTCTGATGCTATGCAGTGACTGTAATTTTCTTTCTTAAGAAGATACTGTAGGCATGTAATGTAAACCTGCAGCTTGTGTTCTTCCATGTTAATTGCACAAGACTGATGATAAAATAAAAATGCATCTCATCTGGACATAGGAATTTGTGTAGGACTCTACTGTGATAAATGAATAAAGGTATTGAAAACACTGTATAGATTACAGCTGGAAATATTCAAAACATAGTAATTTTATCCTGAAAAAAAAAAAGTCTTATTTTTTTCCATGCAAGATATAACCTCTGGTATTTATTCTCCTTTGCTCAGAAAGCCTTCTCTACATCAGCTTTCTGTGAGAATAAGCATAAGGAAATGAGGCATCAATGCTATCTCTCTTTTAGACACTAAAAGTAACTCGTTCAGAGCTCTGAAAAACAAAATTTCATATGTAAACAATAATTTGAAATCTAACTCAATACTGCTTTTCCTAATAACAGTCTCTTGGCTTCTCAGCTGATGGCCCTTCAGTATTGCATTATATTTGGTTAAAATGTGTAACCATATTCCAGCTGTTAATGTTGGTAGTATTCTTGGTTGCTTATATATCTGAAGATGTTTTTGTAGAGGTAAGTATGGAATATTTTTTGAATTGTCTTTGAATGGGACCATTTTATCTTGCTCAGCTTCAATTGTCCAGAAAAATTACAAAACTATCTTAAGAAATCTGATAAAAAATAGTTAATAGTTTGAATCATAAATTGAGAGAAACACAGATTGAGCTTCAGCACAAAAAGGAAGCACACAAAAGATGAAAGCAGGGAGAGCTTACCCATAAAAACCACAGAGACATTGGGCATGGAAGGACAGTGTTAACAAAGTTTGGAAAATTACCCTTCAGATAGAAGTTGTTTATTTTTTCCCCCTGTTCCTTTAGAGAAATTCTGAGTTGGTAAAACTGCATACAGAGGGGAGCATCTCTAGTCCACACCTAAATTCTAATGCCATGTTAAAAAGGTGTAAATATCTTTATTGATATCACCTGCGTTCTACAAACACTTTTATGTCAACTTAAACTGCAGTTAGTCTTGCTTTCTGTATTTCTATGACTAAGTTTTGCCTTAACCATGCAGAATCTAGAAGTAAATGGCATATTTTTCTCTCTCAATTTTAAACCTCAAACAATCAAACAGCGGTGAGAAAAATGTTTTCTTTTTTTTTCTTGCTGTTACCTATGTCTTCTAAATGCCTTAAGTACAGCATAGTTTGAAAAATAGAAATATTTCTTAGAAGTCACCTAATTTCCTATCCTTATTTTCCACGTATATCTGTCTTTACAAGGAAAGGAAAGTAAACAAAAAAAAAAAAGGAAAATTAATGGAATTTCCATAGGCCTGTTGCAATCAGCATTCTTAATGCTTTTACTGTCACTCTTTTATAAGTGAAACAGACTAGAGAAAATACATTTATAAGCTGATGGGGAGAGGTGGGGCAACAACCACAAACCAAACACACAAAAACCAGAGATGCAAACTTCTGACTTTACAGATGGCTGTTTTTCTTAATTATATGGATAACTGTTTAGAAATACCTAATTGGTCATGCTTGACAAGTAATAGCAGTTTTTCCAAGATAAACAAATGTTCACATTTTTCATACTTAATCAGGGAGTTTATGTGCAAAAATGACCAAATGTATCATCTATTCTAAGCCTCCTATGTTATTTTGTAATAAACCACCATCTGTACTTTGATTTTACAGAATCTGTGTGTGATGACCACAGAATCTAATTATATGGCAGATGGTTTTGAGCAAGAAACTAGATTTGGGGGTTTTGTTTGTTTGTTTTTGTTTGGTTTTTTGTTTGTTTTGGGGGGTTTTGTTGGTGGTTTGTTTGTTTTTTTTTTAATAAACTGTAAAATCTCAAAAATGTCCCCAAAGCAAGTTTATTTTGCTTTTATCTGTCAGGTAGTGCTCTGACCACCCAATAACTGTTCCAATCTTGCCTTCCTCTGTCTTCCAAACTCATAGATGTTTTTTTGATGAATTTGTAATATTTTGTATTTGTTTCTGAGCTGTATGTTTTTTATTGGTTGTTTACTTTCTGAGTTATTTAAATTTAGTGAGTAAATGTGTCCATTATGGTCAAGATATTAATTTAGTCATATTCTGAGAGCTTGGAAATTTACTTTTTTGTTTCTTGTTACGAGTTTTATGAAACCTCATATCTTTGCAGATTTTGTTCTAGTGAGTAAACATGCCCAAAATAAATATTCTTTACTAACTTTCTTTGGTGGGAAGTTCTTTCACACCAATACTATTTCTGTTTTTCATGTGTGATTAATATAAGTTAGATATTTTGGAAAATAATTTAAATGATTGAATAATTTTAAATATTTAATTGTGTGATTAATTATAGGAATGTAATTAATTTTTTAATTTTGGCACAACTGTGTCCTGTCTACCGCCAGGTCAAAGCATGGTCTTTCTCCCTCCCTCCCTCCTCAGAAGGGCTCCAGCCATGTCTCCCAGCCAGGCTGGGCATGCACCACGTAATACTCTGATTCTTACCATGTACAAATTAAGACCAATTAGATAGGTAGACAGTGAGGGATTCGTAATGCAATCCAGTATTACACCTTTACCCTATTTTTCACTAACTTCTCCATTTAGAAAAGGTCTTGACTATCTCAAAGAAAATAATCTGAAAGACTGCCTCCTCTATTTAGCCCACCTTCTATCCATGCCTGCCTCAATTCCATGAAAAATGGAGTATTGTCAGTGAAACTGGAGGGACATTCAGCAGCTAGCTCTGGAAAGTGCATATAGTGACCTGGAAGTCACTTACAGTGTCTCTCTACACACTTTTCCTAGCTGTGGTGAGTTGATCCTGAATGGATGCCAGGTACCAACCAAGGCCACTGTATCACTCCACTCTGAAAGTGGGGGACATAAGAGAGAAAACATAACAAAAGGTTCGTAAGTTAAGATATGGACAGGGAAGAGTCACAAACCAATTACTGTCACAGGCAAAACAGATCCAACTTGGGTAAATTAATTGTATTTATTAATAATCAAAATCAGCGCAGGATAATGAGAAGTAAAATAAATCTTTAAAATATCCTTTTCCTCAACCCTTTCTTCTTTCCAGGCTCTGCCTCCTCCCTGCTTAGCCTGCAGATGGGCAATGGGGGTTACAGTCAGTTCATCACAGGATGTTTCTGCTGCTGTCAGGGAGAGGAGTCCTTTCCCCTGCTCCCATATGGGGTCCTTCCCATATTAGACAGTTCTCTACGAACTTCTCCAACGTGAGTCCATCCTCATGGCAAGAGTTTTTCTTGACCTGCCCCAGTGTGGGTGCAGTGCTTCAAGTGCCTGCTCCAGCATGGGTCCCCAAGAGGGTGACAAGGTTACAAGTTCTACCAGGAAACATACTCTAACATGGGCTCCTCTCTCCACAAGTCTCTGCAAGTAGCTTGTTCCAGCACAGGCTTCCCAGAGGTTCATGACCTTCTTTCACGCATCCACCTACTCCAGTGTGGGTCTCCTCCATTGGCCGCAGATGAGTCTCTGCACTCCTGTTGACCTCCATGGGCTGTGGGGACACAGCTGCTTCACAATGGTCTGCACCATGGGCTGCAGGGGAATCTCAGCTCCGGCACCTGGCACAGCTCTTCCCCCTCTTTCCCCACTGACCTTGATGTCTGCAGAGTTGTTCCTCTCTCATAGTCTCACTCCACTTTTCCCTGGCTGCAATTATTTCTGTGAAACATTTTTTTTCCCTTCTTACATCTGTTATCACAGAGGTGTTACCACCATTTCTGACAGGCTCAGCCTTGGCCTGCAGCCCTTCCTTCTTGGGGCCAGTGGGCATTGCCCCTGCTGGATGTGGTGGAAGCTTCTGCCAGCTTCTCAAAGAAGCCACCCCTGTACCCCCTCACTACCAAAACCTGGCCATTCAAACCCAATACACTAGTTTTTTTCCTGATGTTTGACCTTTAAGAGTGTCTCTGTCTAAATTGTGCTCCTTAAGATACCTTGAGCATGCTGCACTGCAGAACAATTTTACTCTCTACTTTTCCTGCTTTCAGGAAGAGTAGATAATTAACTGGGATAGAGGTTAACAAGATTCCATGTGATTAAAATTTGTGGTGAGTGGAGAGTCCCAAATGAGCATAATCTTGGCCTGAATGGTCATGAGACTCTAATCTTTCTCCCCTGTCATGAGCTAATTTAAGCTGGTTCAGATAGTGTGAAATGACAAGATTGCAGTGGAAAAGTATTTAACCATAATATAAGATTCAGGGCAATTTCCAGTTCAGCTGAGTTTAGACAAGCAGTACAGGCCATTGCAAGAGCATCTGCGTTTGCATCTTATGCCTTACATATTTATGTTTGTAACTCTAGATATACAGAAAAGAGGAAAAGTGTCACTGAAGGTGTTCAGAAAATACCTAAGAGGGTAGATGAAGAAGTTTCATTCTACACTGTCTGTAGAGTTTTTCTTTTTAAATTTTTTCTCCCTTTGGTTGGGTGATAGTCTGCTGTTAGAATTGAGTTGGATATTCACAATAATATTTCAGCTTGAATTAGGGAGAATAAATATATGCAAAATGGAAATTGACTGTTCAAAAAATGCATATCATAGGCTAGTTCATATGCTGTTTGAAACTCACTAAGGTCATTAGCCTTCTCTTTGCACTTAAGTTGGATTTAAAATTTACAACAGTTATTTTCAAGTCAATTTCTGTATTCATTGTATTCCATTAGAAAGTTGAAAGAAGTTCAAACAACTTAATCTTATCGTCATAAATCTTTGGGAATAGGCAAACTGTTCCCAAGTGGATTAAAACCATTAAACATCATTTAGATATATATCAAAGCTTGAAACACTGAGGAAAATGCCAGAGGAGCAATCAAAAGCACTGCTGTGCCAATATACACCAGAGAAACTTGAACATGATCAAGTTGATAAAGATTGAACAGACGGCTTGAATTGTTGCATAGCAAGTCTTTTTAGATATAATAAGGAAAGTAGAATACAAAATTAATACCTATCATGGTTTGGAGAAGTGAGTTCTGTTTATCACATTTGTTTGGGTATTTTCATTATCTCATATGTTGGCAGATGCAAATGTTGATATGGACTTCTGCAAACCATTTGAGATTTCGGTTGCTCTTGCACGATATTTTCATCAAAAAATTACAGAGATAGAATATCAATAAACCAATATTAGAACAGGAATCAAGTAAGATTCTTCAACAGTCTATTCTTATCCCTGTTATATACATCTTCCACACTGATTTAAAAAAAAAAATTTACATGTACTACCTGAACTATAGTCTTTGGCAATATAATAATTAAACAATAGGATCAAACACCAAGTCATATATCTTAAGAACTATAAGCAGTCATTTTTGTGTGATAGGGACAGTTATAAAAATAAGTCATTCAGGAGATTTATGTGTATGTATATAATCATTATATATATATATATATATATATATATATATATATATATATATATATATAATGAAATAAGATGTAGTTAACTCTGAACTTAATGTTTAGGAGTACAAACAGGGACATGTCAAATGTAAGACACCAGAAAAAGATATTTCATTGTACATGATTGATGAGACAACTACTAAAGTGTTCATGAAGAGTTCATTGCAAAATTAAAAAAGAATTATAGGAAAAACCTTTAAAGCCTGGAGAGGGGGAAAAAATGCCTGTCTAGAGTGTTTAGATCTGTTTAGTATTGCAAATAGTTATGTTTAGCCTTAATCAGCAAAATATTGATATCCTTATGGGTGGAAACTTCTTTAAGAAGTTTAGGACAGTTATGGGTTGGGAGTCAGGGTAAGGAAAAAAGTTAATAAAGTCTGTAACTGATCCACTTCTTTTTTGAGATGGCACCAGTCAAATTAAAAACAGAAATCAACAATTATTTTTCCATAGTGAGGAAATGTAGTCTGGAATAAACCAGATATTCATTGGAACAAATTCGAACTCTTCAGGACTTAGCATATTTCTAAAATACAGTCTTAAGGTAAAATGTAACTTTTCGGCTACATAAAAAATGCTGTGATGCGCCTGAGTGATGTTAAGATTTTCAGTTCCTAATTGATGTTTATTCTAAACTGGTAAATTAAAACCACCACAAAATCACACAATGCAATTCTATGAAAACATTATATGTAAGAAAGAAGCACAGATAGACTCAGGAAGTAAACAGGACTTAATAAGTTTCTATTTTCCTCAAAAACTTGGGAAAAAAATAGATTTAGCTTAAAGGCACAAAATGAAAGTACAACTACAGTTCAGAACTGACACTATACTGAGCACAAAAAGCATTCAATAAGTCTGGAAATTAAGTAGTCTTGACTAAAATACCCTACATTAGTAGTCGAAGTAAAATATATTCTGCAATTAGCAAGTCTTTATGAACTTGAATTTCATTTGTGTTTCCTTAAAGGGTGTTCTGACTTTCCATCCTGTTTGATAAAGTTGTATACAAACGGTCTTTGGTATTTATTAAGCCTGGTATTTTCTTTTGACAGAAATAAAGACCTTTTTTTTAACTCCAAATCACTTGAGATAAGTAATATAAAAAATGCATTCACAGACTCTCTTTCGTGCCATCACTTGATCCTGGCAATCTTAGAGAAAAAAGGATGAGATTCTGCTTTGAGTCCCTCAGAGGTGCAGTGCAAGTCCCACAGCAGTGGGAGGTGCTGCAAGCCAAGGCTGCCAGTTGTACAGCAGCAGATCAGAACCCACATACCTGTCTCCGATACCCTCATGAAGTAATTTAAGCTGACAAGAAATCCAGCAGGGTGGAATATTCCTGATATCATCAGTAACATTCAACTAAAGCAACCCAATCCCCTTGCTTAAAAATAACTAAAATAAATAAATAAATAAAAAGAATAAATTGGAAATAAAAAAATTAATTAAAAATTCTGTTTTCTGTAGAAGAGATATGCTACTTCCTGTACCCTGGAAATGGACAAAATCCACATAAGATGAAGATAAGTGAGATTTTCCTTGTGAAGCATCTTTGTCCGTCAGTTGATGACTGTTCAAGTGTCAGATGTTACAGGAATTCTGGTTCTGTAGTCCATTGCAGTTAAGCAGTATTTGATGCTTTTCATCATTTCATTAAAGAAAAGAGCTGCAATTGCTGTCTTTTGCTTTGATCTCTTTATACTGGTCACACTGTTATTCATATTACTATTCAAAACTTAGTTTTATGCTGAAATATTTTAATATATCTACAGAAACAGATACTTCAATGATGGTAATGACTCCCAACCCAGCCCACTGTTCAGAGTGACACAGAAGATCTGCAAAAAGACTACTCTGATCCAAACCTCATCTAGCTGTGTTACAAAGCTAATAGACCCTGCCTTCAGCAGTAGAGGACTCTCAGCAGTGTTTCATCATGCTTTGCGGTGAATAGGGAACCTTGTAGAGGATCCCAGCACTAACTTCCCTCAATGGGTCATCCCTTGTGCTTTTGCATTACAGGTACAAGATTCAGGTATGTGAGCACTAATCATATGGTTGCACCATAGATCTCGTGCACAGTAGCTGCTGCTTCTCTGATTTGCCTGTGGAAAAAGTTAATGGTACAAGTTTGAATGTTACCTCTATTTTCAGGATCACCATATTATGTTTCTGATCTTCCCCACTCTGGCATAGATTGCTCTAGATTAAGATGTCTTTACATGTAATATATATTAAATATCAACTCTCCTGCTGTTAGTGTTCATCTGATACTCCCAAATGTTGTTTTCATGTTGAGAGATTTTCCTGTGCTTCTTAAAGCCCTGCACATAGTGTATCAGGAGATCATACCTAAAAGTGTCTCCTATTTTTTGGATTTGACAGTCATACAAGTTGAGAAATGCCATTATTTTCTTATTTCTCTGCAAAGAATCAGAATATAATTTCCTTGTGCAGGGTTCCTGTTACTGTGCTCAGGTTTTATGTAAAACCTAGAGGGTGATACCAAAAAATCTGCTCACAGATGATTTTAACAAACTTTTTCATCTGGCTCCTTTTTTTTAACCAATATTTTAAAGTGAAGTTGTCTAGTACAGAAAGTTTCCCTTCTGTAAACTTTTAAATCCTGTTAAAAATTAAGTTCTGAATTCTCCTAATCAGAAAATATATGCTGTCCTATATATTTCTTAATATAAAGAAAAATGAACGTTTCTGTTGTCTGAACCAGACAAAGTCTGAATCAGGCCTTGGTTTGATGATATTTTCATACATCATTTTGTACTTTCATATATCACTTTGTACTTTTCAATAATATTTGTTCCTTCAAATGTATTTTGTGCATTTTGACAGCTAAAGGTTCGGGATCATTCTGAAATTCTGCTTTTCTGTTCTGCATAGCACAGAATTTAGGTAGTGAATAGTGCCTTCTTACTAATTACAGTCATTTATTTTCAACGTTTCTGTCTTGTAAAGCCCACTTCAAATTTATTTTTAAGAGAGAAACAGAATGTTAGAAATGCATTTTGATGTGGTATATCTGCATAAAATGGAAGCTGTATATGTGCCTTGGTTTTAAATCTCTGAATGCCTACTTAATAAGGCAATTTGGACAAGGTTTGTTTCTTACTAATGGTTAGCCTAGGACAATATGTCCTGGTCTTTGGCTTGGTATGAAGGTACTACTGCAATACAAATAAGTGATAATAGAAGCTACTCGTCCTGCTGAACTTAACCTATAACATCCCATTTCTTTAGCAATAAGGCCAAGCTCTTCTGCACTAAATCAATTCTTCCTCTCATTTGAACCTTCTTAAAATTCTGCATGCAAATTGCGACTTAAAGTCGTTACAAGGACATATCCCAGAGTTTTAGTGATTTGAAGGAACACAAGGGAATAAGTGGAAGCCTGGTACTCTCCTTGATATATTTTTATTTACTGATCTCCTGTTCAGTGCACTTAATTTATGTCAGATAAATCACTTGAATTCTTTTCAAAGATCAAGTGGGGAAAATGTCATAGCATTAAACGTAAGTATCCATTTTTTTTCCTAAAGGTCTTGTTGTCCCCAGGTACATGCATGTAGAAGGTTCTTGAAGACAAGCACACACTCATTATTATCAACTCTTGTTTTCTGATTTTTACAATATTCCAATGTTGTTTATATCTGGAGTCAATTTACACAAGTGAAGATTAGGTCTTTTACTTAAAATAAAGGTTGCTAAGATTAGCAGCTGAAAAAGAAGCATCTGTATTTATGCAGCTGAAAATGTAGGTTATTTTCCCCAATCATCAAGACTGAAGTCACCAGGTGGTGCTATTACATAGTATTGCAAGACCTTCTTCAGTAATTTGTTTCTTTTCTTTTTTTCCAGGAAATGTTCTATAATCCCTTTGCTTTACAGTTAAAAGAGACTACAGCAACACATTGACCTGTGGCTCTTGGTGTGGGAGTAGAAGGACTTTGTGGGAGGTGAGCATGGGTGGCTAAGGTTGTCTTCATCTATGAGAGTATGGTTTACTTTCAGTTTGTGGGGGCCTTTGCTCCTGATTTTAAATAATACATAACTTAGTACAACATGCCCCATATATTTTGGCTCCTTGAACCATAAGGAAAATAAAATAAAAGTTGGCAGTAGGTCAGAAATTGTGTTAGAAAGATAAAACAGATATCAGAAGGGATAACTGCTATTGTTTGCATAGAGAACAATATCATGACTTTGGAGGGGTATGTCTTTAAGAAAAAGTCTTCATGATTAGTTTCCTTTTATCATTGGATTAAATTAGAGAGAGTAAACATTAGAGTAGCTATTAATTGAGGTGACATTGATTTAGATTTTTATCAGCAGAACCAGTTGAAATAATACAAATGTAAGTTAGAAAAAAAAAAATAACAAAGGAAAAATGTAAATAATCATTATCTGCCAGTACGTGAAGTGGCATAATAGTGATAAAGAAAAATACCTTAATGGGAAGGTAGCCATCTGGAGTTTAAGAGAATAATGATTCATTCTGCTTCCAAAGATTCAGCAATTTTAACATAAAAAGTCCTGTTTATGACTGAGATGAGACTCCTATCGCCCTGTACATGGAATGTGGGTGGTGCTGCTTACATCACCTCATTAGCATTTTAAGGAATAGGAAAGGCAATTGTGCAAAGAGAATCTGATGGGACATGTATGGGGAAAGCTGGAAAGCTTCCCTGGTAGCTATTGATATTTATTTATATAGTTCACACAGAAATGTGCATTTCTTTATTTCCAGAGTAGGCTTTACTTTTGAATCAGTTTCTGGTGATGGTTTGCTTCCTTTGTTGGGGTTTAACTACCACATTAACTCTCTACAAATTGAATGCACTCTCTTTTAAAAATACTCAAAATAAATGATGCAGCTGCATGAGGATCAGTATGAATAACGTCTCCTTTTATCTGCAAGTTTTAAGTAATTTTCTAATGGTGGTGACTTTGGTAATAATGAAAAAAAGTAGCTTATTTTATCCCAAAGTCTTTTATTGGATATCTAAACTAGATTTGAAATGTCATTCAGCTAAGATTTAGGAATAGGAGCTTATTCATGTTTTTAAATATAATTTCAAAATACCTTAAAATTTATTCTAGGTATACAACAATTGCCTATATGGGAAAGAGTAGGAACATGTATTATGTGTTTCTGTGCTCTTTTTACTAATGAGTAATGATTAAGCTCAACAGTTAATACAATTCAGGTCATGGCTATGTTGGATGGACTGAGATACTGGTCCAAACAAAAACTGCTCTTGAGAGAAATCACTTTTGTGTTTTGTTGGTTTTTGTTTGTTTTTTTTTTTAATTTGCCTGACCTATTAAATAATTTCTCATATGAGTAATAGTAAATAAAAATCCTTAGTACCATCTTTAGCAGCTTAATATTGTCTTTCATGTTTACAGTATTGAAGAAAATTCATGAATTGTATTTCTGTGTTATGCTAGATTACTCTCACTAAATTATACTTTTAATAGTTCACATCATTTTCATTAACCTCTTGGTACTTTATTCATCTCCATTAGAGAAACATCATACAATCAAACCAGTAGAAAAACATAAACAGGCTATTGTAGATGCAGAATTTAATAGGAAATCATGTAAGAAAAGGCAGATTTCAATGAGATCAAATCTTCATCTTTTTGTCTCTTCAACAATTTCCTCTGCATGAGCATTTCTTGTTATTAATTGCATTTCTACACTGCCTTCCATTCTGCTCTACTTCATTAATATGAGGAGCTTGAAAATAGGCTCATGGGTGCAATGCTCAAAGCTTCATCAAAGATATGAAAAGAAGCACAAATTTGAGTAACATTTTGATCTAATGTTGATTTTACTGTGTTTTTATTCTGCTGACATCATTAGACTTTCCCATTTTAATCCCTTCATTCACATAACAAAAACTGAATCAGGTTCTCTGAATCCTAGAGAATGTTTCTGTTTTAATTATTAAGTCATTATTTTATTTATAAAATTAACACACCACTAGTTTTCAAAATGTAAAGCTTTATTTTGAACTTTATTCCTGAGTTATATGCTACAACACTTTATTCTGAAACCTGATGATGTGTGACACTGAAATCATAACCCTACAAGGATTTTAATAAGGAGGTTTGCAAAGAAAATCACAGAAATAAAAGGATTGCTTGCTGAATAGGAGAATGGTTCTATTTACACATGTACTTTAGCTGTCTGGACACAGAAAGCTGGTATGACCACCCCTTTTAACAGATTTATTTCTTTATTTCAATAAATACACATTTAAAAATGTCACAAATATGTTTTTCCTCTTAAGAACATCTGGAGACTTGTTTTGTTGGGAGGCACTCCAAATCTTTTCGTTTCACAGAAAATAAGGTCAAATTTAAGAACAGTATTTTAAATAGTTTGTAGATCACATTTAATATCTCTCTGCCCTAGAAGAGATATTAAAAGGAAGGACTTAAGCTGAATTTGAGCTTAAGGAACATCCAGAAGCTACTCCTACAAGAGACATCTAGAAGAAAGGAGATAAGAACACTGGAAGAGGGATTTAGAAGATCTGGGTTTTTTTCTTTTTGAGATGCAAGATTTCCTCCTGAAGTGAATGAAAGTTTTAGATGTGTGCAGAATGGAAGAGTTATAATAAGGTTTAAGAGAAGATCTAACTGTAAGCTATGAAAATTTTGAAAGCAGTGAGGACAATAAGACCACAAGCTAATGCCATGAAAATGATAATAGAGTTATATGTAGCCCCTAGAGGAAGTAAGGTAAATTTACACGTGGTGAAAATTATTTTCTAGTATATTAATTCTGTTCTCATTGCCAGAGTTCTTGGTTTTTTCTGTCACAAAACACATTGTGGTTTGTTCCTGAAAAATTCTATCTCAGCATGTTTAATTATTTTTAGAAGAAATTCTCCACTGCTTCCCTCACCAATTTGCAATTCACTTTTTTCCAAATTCAGTCTATAGTTTTTATGAATTCAGTCCTGAAAAGAACTTCAAAATATGAATAACTAAAAAAAAATATGATCTATGATTATTTTCTGTCTATAAAACTTAATTTCCCTAAATTATAGCTACATGTACTATTAAGAAACATTTTCAGGAAATCAGAAATAGTCTAGTAGGACATGTAAAGTGTCTAGATGGAGAATAAATATCATAGATTCAGAATAATAATCTCAAAATATATCAAGATGTTTTCCTTTCAGAGGACAATATGAAAAATGAATGGCTTTCCAGATATCAGCCAGACTAGTTTAAATCCACATTCCATGGACTAACCTGACTCTCTTAGAATTTCTATTCTTCCTTCTAATTTGTGATATCCCAGATGAATCTCCCAGTTCCTGAATTTTTTTTTCCAATTGAGTTGCACTTCTAAAATGAGCTCAGTATTTTGCCAGCCCACTTTCATTTGGCATCTCACTTGCTGTACTTTACATTTACAAACTGAGAGTCTCAGAAAGCAGCTGAATCCAGAATCATTCAGATTTCTCTTTCTTGGTTAGTCTTTTGTCTGTCCTTTCTCCTCACCATAAAAATGGAAACTGGGATGCATATGCCCAATGGCATTTAATGATACATTTTAACATAATCTAACATGCTAATAATGTAATTTAAATCTGAGAAAGTCCTAATAGACTCTTATTTTCTAAGGCCTCTGAATTGCATCTCTGCATCTGTAATTTTATGTGTCTTTAATCTTCTTTATGGCTTTAAAATGGACATTGATTACAAACTGCAACACATTTATGTATTTCTTTGGATTAAATAAGGTGATAGGTTTGGTGGTTTTTTTGCAGGAATGATGCATTTTCTGAAAGAATAGAATGAGTTTATCTCAGATTATAAAATAAGGCAGGATCTTTTCTTCTAGCAATGAGGGTCATCAACTGTGTACATTTTTTTTGTATTGCTGATTGTTTATCAAGGCGAGACTTTCCTGAGAATACCAGGATATGGTACTGTGAACTATATAGCTATTGAAGTAGGAAAAAAAATGCTATTACTTGCTTATTGAATCACAATTCACTATTAATTTTAGTTATGTGGGAAAATTAAGAAGAGAAAGGAAAACTTCCCCTCAGATTTAGCCTGAATTACTGAATGGTGAGAATTAAGCAGCAGATAAAATTTCAGAACGTTAATTGATAGTGGTTCATGTTTATCAGCAGATAAATTGCAAAGTGTATCATAAACAATAGAATTGTTATCACTAAGATAGAACGCTGTATACTATCACATTTCTGAGCTGGAGAAAAAAACCTTGAAATATTAAATATTAAAACAAAAGGAAGCCTACCATTTTAAAAAAAAAAAGAAAGAAAAGAATAAAAAAGAAAAAGGAACTCTTTGGAGTAGTTATGATAACAAAACAGACGACAGATGACAATATGCATGTTAATGAATAGCAATCAATTTATGTTCTTGAATCCACTTTGAAGGACATCACATCAAGAGTGTCTTGGAGAACAAACAACAATCATCTGATAGGAGTTCTTCCCCTGGAGGGAACTGATATCTAAATCAGCAGAAGGATTTGTGAAAAACAAAAGAATTTACCATACGAACCAGAATTAGGCAAGGAGAAATTCTCAGGTGTGATGATGTTATTTTAAATGAAAATTAAAAAAAAAAAAGAAAGCTATCAAGTTAGCTGGGAATGAGAACAGATCTTGAAATTCACAAAGGAATAACTGAGTTTTCTTGGAATTAATTCTATGCTTTTACTTCTTCAAGGCTGAAGATAGATGTATCTGGTTTAATTTGGTCCTGAAAAATTTAAGCAAGATGAAAATACAATTTTCTTACTTTTTCTTTTTTTTAGTACTCTTTTTTAAAGTCCTGAAGAGGTATTTTTTACAATAATAAAAAGATCCAAAATTGTCAAAATTGTTCTTTACCTATGTACAGTCCCAGGGACTGCAAAAGAATACCTGTGTTTTAAATCAACACTCATGTAAATAAATGCAGTGTCAGTGATTTAATCTTGACTGTGTACTTCACTAATGGAAGAGTCACTCTGAATACATATTTGGTTTGTTTTAATAATTGTGTCCTACTACCATTACATGTAATTATTCTGTTGACTTGTGCAGTGAACTTGTAGCTACTGCCCACATCCAGGAATGAATTGTTGTGTAGCACTATGCTATATCTGACACCATTTGCAGATTTTGCAGTCCACAACCATGCTGGGAAACTCTGGCATTCAGCTTTAATTGTTCCTTTCCTCTGATGCAGTAGGTGCCATTAATGTTTTAATCAGCTGCTTTCGATGATAAGCCAGATGCCACAGTCCTAAATCTAAAGGATTTTTATGGGTTGCTTCAGCAGGCTTAGCCAGGTAATTAGGAATTCAGGACCAAGTCCGAAATATCTGTAGAAAAATTCTTTAGGGATGTTGAGTAGCATCAGACACTCCTGTAGATGTAACCATAATATATTAAGTTAAATAGTTGTAATTTCTTTTTGTGTTTGAAATGTTTTACCAGAATAAATATCCAGTTGTTACTTTTTATTGCCTTCAGGCATATTTGAAATATGAAGATTATCTTTGAAATGTGAAGATCTACAGAGAAATGAAGCTTTTTTTCTTCAAGTAGGGGTGGTCTGTGTACAGCAGACAAGCTGTTTTCATGTTCTCTCAAGTAAATCATATTATGATGGGTGAAACAGCAGGTCTTCAATTCATAATTGCCACAGTGAAAATAATTTGTCATCTGAGCACAATTCCCACTAGGGAGCTTAAACTATTTACTGTATTTGTTATTGTATTGGATGAAAAACTTAAGGAAATATATAGATGTCTCTGCTACATTTGAGTTTGCCTGGATATAGTCTTCCTTCGGACCGTTTCATTTGTCTTTTATATATGTTGATAAATTTGTAGGTCACATCTTTCACAATTATATAGTAGCCTTAAGAACAAGTTTCAGCTGACTTCTATGCCTTGAATAAGGAACTACGTCTTATCTCCCTCAGACCTAATTTAACACCGCCTTTCATGTTGATTGGTAGAGAAAACAAGGTATCATTTGATCCTGCAGCCAAGATTAATTAAATATGTTATATTATGGATATAGCTTTCTGAATCTGTAAGGCTCCAGAGAGACCTTATGGCACTCTTTCAGTATCTAGAGGAGTTACAAGAGAACTGGAGCGGGACTTCTCATGAGAGCATGTAGTGACAGGACAAGAAGAAATGGCTTCAAAATGAAAGTGAGTAGGTTTAGATTAGATATTAGGAAGAAATTCTTTCCTGTGAGGCTGGTAAGGCATTGTAACAGGCTGCCCAGAGAAGTTGTGGATGCCCCATCCCTGGAAGTGTTCAAGGCCAGGTTGGATGGGGCTTTGAGCAATCTGGCCTAGTTGGAAGGTGTCCATGCCTGTGGCAAGGGTGTCAGAACTACATGACCTTTAAGATCTCTTCCAATCCAAGCCATTCTACAATTGTGTAACTATGGCCGACCTCAGACAGGAAATGGAGATGAAAGGACTCTATTTCTGCCTTGTGACCTTAAGCATTCATTTGGACTGACAAAACTGACACTGAGATGATCCCTGGAATTACTGTGCATTAATGAGTAGGGCCCTCTTATCAATTTACAAATCTAGATCCAAACTCTTTTCTCCAAATAATTGGTGAGATGAAGATTGGGACTGGGAACAGAGTACAGAAAAAGCTTCTTATTAAGACATTCAAAAGTTGTACCTAGCTTCAAGTTTCAACTTATTAGTTTAATGTCTTGCTAGCTGGAACAAATTGGTTTTGGTTTCCAGAAGGCTGGCATCTGGCTTACTCAGAACATAGGCAGGATGTGGTTTTGTGTGCACATCAGCTTCTATATATCCATATTGGACTTCCTAAAATCAGTATCCAATGTCATTTTTGACAAGTGTAGCTTTTCTGCATCATTAGTGAGCTTGCTGAGTCAATACTGCAGAAGCACTTGCAGAATCAGTGTGGCATTAATCCTTTGCAGAGACCAGCACCTGGAGCAGAGCATGCTCAGCTATCTTGTTTAAATCTTTATTTTTAATCATTAAACAAGATTTACCTAGTGCAGGACTCTGTGCTGGCATCCTGAATGTGTGTGAACCTCACAGCATTTATTTGATTTGAGTACTTAGTGTGAAAGTATGCACTGGAAGAAATAACTTCAATTTTATAGTTCCTAAGGGATGCGGAACATTAACGCTTTCCACGAGCTTCATGAGGCTTCAAAGTGCTCAATAACTTCAGTATTATGCTATTAATATTAACTCTTCAGGGATAGATTAGTCATTCATAACCAGTAAAGAATTTTTTTTAACTCTTTGTCTCCTTTTAGGAAATATTTACTTTGCTATCAAATATAAATACATAAGAAAGTAAAAAAGACATATCACTTTCAGCCCCCCTGGTCAAAGAAATATTCTTTTCAAGATTATAAAGGATTTATTGTCTATTAATTCTCTCTTATAATGGGTAGGGTTTCAGGATAATTTTCATGCTATATTGCAATTATTCCACGAGGAATTACTCTGATGGTAAAATTTAAAATTGACACAGAATCAGCAAACTCAAAAATGCCTGCTCATAAAGATTGGTTTTAATTTAATTAGAACTGTATAAGCTAAAAATATCTCTAATGATGTGTGCATACGTTGTGATATGCTATTGAGTTATGGGTCACTGTCTTTTAAATTGTTTCAGTCTTTTAGCTCTCTTAAAGTCTCTCTAAGACATAAATTTTGAGAAACTGGATTGCTTATAATTAAAGCAGAGATGTAGAAGGAGAATACATATATCTTCTAAATTTGATTTTTATTTATCTAGTTTCCAAGATGTCATTGCAACATTGCTGCATTGTATAACAATGAAATATTATACAAGGCACATCTGAAGAAGTGAAAATTACCTAATCTCACAGGATAACAAGGTATCAGAAATGAAATACACTTCAAAATGTCAAAAAACCCCAATAAATTGCTACTTTTGCAAAATCTGAGCAAACCTTTAATTCAGGATTTGTTAGTGGTTTGGGTTGTTTGGTTTTGTTTTGAGTTTTTTGGTTTTGTTTTTTTGTTTGTTTTTTTTTTTTACTGTATGTCATGTCATAGGAGGAAAAAAATCAGAATATATTACTGCAAAACAATCTCTAGAACTTAAAGTAGTTTTGCTAATGTACCAGCTTTCTAGTTTTCTTCCTGTAATTAAATTAGTGTGGAAACTTTCAGAACAGTATAATTTTATACATAATATTTGAGTCTTTTGAGATTTCTTTATTAAGCCATTATCTTAACATTTTTTCATGGTTCGAGACCTCTCAATCTGCAGCCTCACAATTGATTATGTTTCACTATAGCAGGGTCACTCAGCATATTTCAAACAGTTCCCTGTGCAATAGCTCAACATATTTGGCCTCCATTCTCATCACAGTTTCTTGAAGGAGCTTCCTAGATAACTCCATTTAGGATGCAATGAGCTTTCATTTGCATCTATTATCAGGAAGTGATCTCTAAGTACATATCTTAAAGGTGAGCTACTAACTATGATTAATATCTGTTTTGGATAGCAAAGGCAAACAGAACAGCTTTCTGGGGCCAGACAAAGACAATTGTTTGTTAAAATTAGTAAATATTTCAGAAAATATACTTCAAAGTATTTTCATGAGATGGCAGATTTCAAAAGTTAGTTTCAAAGCTGTGGAAATATCTTCATTCAGTGATGATCTTACAAACATTTTGATATTAGTTGACTTTTTGCTAATGTGTATGTGATAACTTACTGTCCAAACTTACATATTCCATATGTTCATTAATGTATTTGAATATAAAAAATTGTTATATTATAGAAGGTACAAGGGATTTTTATTTTTTTAATATTATTGCAGTACTGAACTACATTTGCTTCTTCCCACACTTCAAAATTATTATTATTTTTTTAATCTATCAGACTTTTACTTTTTCAACTGTCTTTTTTTTAATACCAAAATTTTCTGGAGAGCAGAAATTCCTACTGCTATTCCAGTCCTGTCAGTTTGTGTGTTCTTTCCTGCACTTATGCTGGCTGTTTGTTACTGAAAATAATTACATTTTATTTCACAAGGGGTCTTTATGCCATTGCTCAACCCTACACAAATGTTGGCATAAGAGACACAGTCATGTGTATCCTTTTTAAATTTCAAAAACTCAGAGTTCTGAAAAGTTTCTCTATCACTGTATTCAGGCCTGTGAATACAAACACACGCAAAAAGCAGAAGTTGTTTGTAAGTGACAAATAGGCACTGGTAATTTTTCTTTGTCTTCTGAAAGAATTCAGCTTAAGCTTGGAAATAATGATTAAACAGCACTCGGTAAGTACTGCTGGCAGAAAAAAACACATTTTCTACGAATTTAATAAAAGAAACTCTTGTAAGAATGTGAAGTCCATGACAAAACATACTAGCATCTCTAAAAATTCCATAGCTACATGCAGGGACCTGTTTATTTTAATACTATTTATCAACAGTTCCTTTAAAAAAAAGACTGGGCAGGCAGGTAGATAGTGTGACTCAGGTCAATGTAGCATCACTTCTGCATGCTGGATGGTTGACTTGTTCACAGAAATCAACTTTGCAATGCACTTGTGTAGCATTTGCTTTGAGACCTCACTTTGTCAATAGGGTTTTGGGGTTTTTTTTGGTATTATTATCTCTGACAGAACAATAACAGATGATTGGCAAGAAAAAAAAAAAGCAAGCATACTATTTCTTGTAGAGAGGAAATGGCTCTTATTGAGTGTGTTTTTATTTGATTCACTATTCCCCAGCTGCAAAATAAATATTTTAAAAGTTTGTACTGCATTCCCACTCCCTGGGTGTTTATGTCTTACAGAAAAGTAGTGTGCTTTTTTCTTCTTTTTTCATTGTGTTTTTGTTTGTTGGTTGGTGAGTTTATTTTTTCACTCATCATTTCTGCTACTATTGAATTACTTGGTCTGTGTTTAAAGCCTATTGCTTTAACTGCAATATTTTTTTCTATTCTTTCTAAACAAGATCTGTTCTGGTAGATTTTCTTTGCTACTTTATCCATTTTACTGGGAAAAGGACAGCAATGTATAGTTTTACTAGCCTACAGCAAACTTTGAAGTGTTTCTGAAGTATATGATGCTGAGGAGAGAAAATAAAGGGAGAAATGTCTTATTTTATAACAGTTAACAGATTTCCTTGGCTTTTCCCAGATGCTCAATGAATAACTATATGGAGATGCCAATTTGCATAAATCTGAGGGGCAATTAGGGAAAAGAAAACCTCATATTTTTCTTGCATCCCCTTACTTTCATGAGTAAGATGTTAGAAATCCTAGATATGTTAAGCTATCAAGGGACAAGGAGAAATCTCTTGTGTGCAAATAAGTAAGAGAAATAATCTTTTGGATCCATAAAGGAAGACAAATCTATAGAAAGGCAATTAAGACATTAAACTATTGCAGAGTTCTAGGGTCAAGTCTGGGACTAAAGATACTGATTAGAGAAAATTAAAATTGTGGTTATTAAAATGAATAACTTTATTAGTACTTCTGGATAATTTAAAAAACAACCAAACCTTACCTTTTCAGCACTACTTTTTTTATTTTTGAAAGAAAGAATTCCCTTAACAAAAACCCTTCTTTTTTTTAATATTTTATAAACAAATTATAGTTGACAAACTGTTATAATATACTTCACAGGTGCTCTCATGATATTGCTGACATTAGGACTTTACAGAAGTCAGGAATATTTCTAAACATTCAGCTTTAAAGAGTAAAATTATATGGATAAATAAAAAAACCCAAATAGTACTCTCAAAAAAAGTGAAGTCAGCCAAAACTTTATCAGTCTTTTATCAGTCTGGCTGTGATAGGCAAAGAGTTTTTATTTGTACTTCCAAAATACTCAAACTACCCTCTTACACAAAATACTCATACTAGTCTCTTACAGGAAAGGGTAAAAAATATTTTTCCTCCTCAAGTTATCTTGGAATGTACTTTTGCAGTATATTTAACATTTTTTTAAAATTCTGTTTTAAATACTGTTAAAAATATATTAATAGCCTGCTGAAGTCTGTTTTAAATTTTCTTTATCTTTGACAACGAACGAGATAATGAGAAAGTCTTTGCCATTTGCAGCACAACACAATTAAACCCTGAACTCAGACTCTTTTCAGATTTCATACTAGAGCAACTTGTAATTTATCTAGTGTCTCTCCCAGTAACTTCTGCTGACTTAGTTTAAATAAGAACTCACTGATGTCTTCAAGTTATTAAGTTCATACTCTGGAAATTATATCTATTTAGCCAAATTCTAACAAGAAAAATCAACTTTCCATAAAGAACAGTAGGTGTTCTGGAGGCCTGTTCTCAAGAAACTGAATAGTCAGGGAGTAGATAAATTCTCTGCAAAAACAATCTCATTGCTCTTCACAGGGAAGAGATTATCCTGAACCACCAGCACCACAGTGCCTACCCACACACAGGGCTCCTTTCCCCTTCCGCTCACTGAATCACAGAGGCTCAGTCACTGTACCACAAATGCCTTCATGAGAATAACTTGAACAAGTGCCTGATCTTATAGACTTTCGAGTTCTTGCTGTCCTAAACATTCTTCAAAACAAGCTCTTAAATCTGTTCAAGAAGAGATTTCTTAGTCATCAGTAATAATGATTTTCTGGGCAGATATTTAAGGATTAGACAGAAGATGCTCAAAAGAAATTGCTCTGCTTTCAACTAGGGGGAACCAAAAGAGATGTAGGTTATTCTCATTCTTATATTCACACTCTTCTTGAATTAGCAGTAGAAAAACTCTTCTACTTGGTCCATTCTTTCTATAAAGTGAACTACAAAAATTTTATCTCTGAAGTGATTCTTTTGATCAGTCTGTGAAGGACAGTATTTTCCCCTTAGAAGTGGAATATTATTCTGGGATGTTCTGTTATTATTATTTGTAATTTCCAGTGAAGGATTCTTTTTGATTATAATTAACATCCATTGAAATTCAAAGGTACTTATAAAGGAATTGCATTTTTAAATATTTGAATCTTTTAGGTACTTCATAACTTGAGTTTTCATACCATGGGATATAACCCAGCATGTATTTACCTCATAGTTGAAATGCCATCTTTTAGAACAAACAAATGTCTTTAGAGAAGCAGTGGAGGCAGACATAATTTTATAATATATCTTTTGTTTTTGTTAAGACTTAAATAATTTAATTTATTTCATTCATCAGCCTCTAGGGTTGTTAACCGAAATGCTGATTCTGTGAGAGCTAAAAACTCCCAGTGAGACCAAGGATTTCAGCTGAATAAGAAATATACAGACAAGTTCCAAGTTGGATTGGCCTTTTCCAAGTCTTGTAATGTATTTTCCAAATTTATTCTGTTTTATTTTTCATTCCTCAAGAGCTAGAGGGCAACATTGTTTCAAAAGACACTACAAAAGCACATAAAAAACTGCAAGTTTTGAGCTAATAAAAGTCTTTGTTCTGACATGCTCTTTAATTAAGATATAAGATGATCTTCTGTGAGGTCTTCTTAATAGGGCATTTTAAAACTGGTCTTTTCATGTCCAGTGACTGGTAAGGATTTATGATGATTGTGAATTGGATAATGCATAGGGATACTCAGGGTGGAAGTTGTGTTCTCTGGCCAGTGATAAGGAGAAAGTTATTTTACAAGACAGACTTATTTAATGAAAAGGTTTTTTTGGTAGTACAGGTGTAGAATGAACAACCAACCAAATAAGACTGGAGAGAACATTTAGGGAATAGAAGTGACCATATTTAGGTGAGAGCAACATTTTCTTTTATCCAAATCATGCTTAACTGAAAATGCAATAGCTTCAGAGTTCATGCAAACTCTTATCATGCTGTTTTACTGCCTGACTCGAGTGTGTTTACTACAGACCTGAATGTGTTTACTACATTTCTGAATCTGCTCAATGTTTTTTAAACAGTGATCTGATGCATGATAATTAATTAATTTGTCCATTTCTTGGATTATGTAACTGTTCTTGTTTTATTCCAAAGCATAATTTTTTTTTAATTTTTATCTTTATAAGATGGTCATAAAAAAAATTTTATAGAGCTATATAAAGCCTTTTGAGCTTTATGAAGTTGGTAAAATGTCCTGTCTCCAAGCAACCAAGAAATTCAAAAAACATAAAAATTTCAAGTAAAAAGCAATCTCATCATCAAGACATAAATTCTATTATTATGCATTTGGCATCCAAATATACAGTAGCAGTTCAGTTGAATCACTGCCTTATGGAAAGTGAACTAAGAAGTTGTATGACTGTATCATCATGTTCCACTTGGAAAGGAAATAAACACTAAAAAAGAGTCCTCAGTTCTAGGTATAATAAAACCTGAAGCTGCAGAAATTATCCATATGAAATTGCTTTTCAGGTAAACTATTTGGAAATATTGACTGGAGGTCCATCAATTCTGCCAGTTTTTCTTCCTGTTTTGTTTTAATGTTGTCATTTAGATATTTGAATCTAAATGAAATTATATGATCATATGAAACGCTGACTTCAGCATAACAATTTACAATGGTAGCTTGACTATAGTTGTTTATGGTGGATATATTTCAATTTTTGGTTGAAAAAAATTTTTTGAGATTTTACTACAAATTGCTCCTGCAATGTAAAATACTAAGTTAGAATAATGTCTCCCTTACAAAGATAAATTAACAGAATAAATAAAAATGTCAAGTTACCATTTTGATTGTTTTCATCTCAGTATTTTTCTTATAGTTAGATGTGTTATTTTGTACACATTTTTAGTGCATTTTAAATCATTAGAGGGTTTAATATGTTTTTGCTATTTATTAATCAAAGCCCAATAGAACATGTAGTGATACTACATTAATTCTCTAGATATATAATTTATACACATGCCTATGAACACATATGTGTGTGTGTATATATATATATATATATATATAGAGAGAGAGAGAGAGAGAGAGAGAGAGAGGGAGAGGGAGAGAGAGAGGGAGGGAGAGAGGGAGGGAGGGGGAGAGAGGGAGGGAGGGAAAGAGGGAGAGAGAGAGAGAGAGAGGGAGAGAGAGAGAGGGAGAGAGAGAGAAAGATCTAGTTTATCTTTTCAGTAAATGGGGATACATTCATGGTAGCTTTGCAGAAAAGTACCATTGAATTAAAAAAAATGTGTTGTCTCTCTAGTATATTTGTGTCACAATATTATATCTATAAGTGTGTGTGAAAATATCTATATAGCATCTATTACTCTAAAGCTGGAAAGTTATATTTTGATAGTTGTCATATAATTTCAAAGTCAGCTTCACTCCTTTTGTCTGAAAAGTGTGTGATAAAGCTTAAGAGTTTAGTCATCCCATTTCTTTTACAAAATCCCCTGTATGCTTTAATTGTCCCTGCCTATTTCACTCCAGAGTAATCTTGCAAGGACTATTACTCTCATGATCATCCAGGGTTCTATTCGTCCATCATTGAATTAAGATGTTTAATGAGTATAATAATTTCCCTGTATATTTTTCATGCTGAAAAACAAATTGGTGTTTAATATTTTTACATTAAGGAAGTAGAGTTTAAAATAGGAGGAGAAAAAAGCTACAACAGAATAGCCATGACCCCAATTCATAACCACTCCAAGAATGGTGAAAAAAACTAAACAGGAATGGAATTTGCCCCACAGATTTTAATGGCTTTTAGAAGAAAAGAAAAACTAAAAGATGCATTGAGGGCACATAATGGGTGTCTGCCCTTGTAAACCAGGAGGGAAATCTCATTGCCATTACCTTCAGAATTATTAATTTGTAACTGCAGTTAGAGCTCGTTTTCCTGTTGAGCAATACTGTCTACAGATCTTCCATAGGCCTCTTTCTATTCCTCCAATTCCACAATCTTGTGAAAGGCTACTACACATAAAGCTGTCCTGTTAATAGCTTCTCTGTGTTTAGTTATTTCTATTTTTATCTCTTTAATTTTATTTCTTTTATTTCTCAGCTCCTACTTGGATCACCCTGTGAAAGATTTGTGCTAATGGATCAAGTAGTGATTATCAAGACCGGCATAATTTGTCTCTCTGAATTATGGACTCAATATCAGGTTCTGATACTTAATCCCAGCACTGTATGAAGTCAATTAAGTGACAATCTGCTATCAAATGTAAAAGTTAATGTATGCCATGTACTGATGCATAAAGCCATGTGTTTTAGGAAACCTTTTCTGCTGCTCTTGATATTTGTGTAGTATTTCTGTGAAGCACGTTTACTAGCACACGGCACCATGGAAGAAGTTATAAATAACTGGAAGCCTGGAAGTTGTGGTATACAAATTATAACTGTTGCAACCTCTGGTAGGGTCTATTGAACATCATTTCTGCAGAAATTAGGGCATCAACTATAAGGCAGGCCACTGTACATGCTTCAAGGGAAATGCTCTTCCAGCTTCAGCCCATAACACTGTTCTGGCATCAGGCAGTATATCCTCTGTGTCCTAGAAATCTTGGCAGACAGACCTGTGACCTATACGTTACCTTAAAACTAATCTTCATGAATCTAAACAACAGGTACTGTATATCTCTATTTTCTAGACTACAGATTAACCCTGTGTTTTTGTAGATTTACAAATTTTATGAGAAAAGGCCTAATTTTTAAAATGCGTTACTAATCCTGATGATTTATTAAAATAAATAACAATTCTTCAAAATATGACTTGTTTTTTGAATTGCTTGCTTTTGTTAAGCATCTTTGTCTAAATAATTATGTTTTTATTAGTAGATTTTAAATCTTCTTTGACCCTAAGCGGACAATGAAGCCATTTAAGGTGAAAATATTTGATGCAGGCTTTTCCTTTTTTCTTTTTTTTTTTTTTTAATAGAGAAAATGTCATCATCTTTACACTTGAGTACTTTTTGAAGTAAATCTGCTGTTATGAGAATCAGATGCTGAATATCACTTCTGCTTTTATATTTTATATTGTTGTTTACACTCATGTAACATGAAACATTGATTTTCGTGCTCTTCAACATGTAATATTTTTTCAATTTTTTTTTTTTTAAAGTTTCAGTGTCACATCAGTGGAAGCAAACATAAAAACAGAAGTCTGGGGATATCTTTTCAAGTGAGAAGGATGGATGAAGGTCCCAGAGCTTCAAAAGATGTAAATGTTTATCAGTTCAGGATATATGTTCCTGAAATGTTGTTTCAAGAGTTGCAGTAGTTTTCCCAAAATGCATTGACAACAAGAAAATGGTGTGATTTTTAGATCTTATGTTCCAGTCTGCACTTTGGTAAGGATTAGTTAATGTGTGTTTAGTCCTCTGATTTTGCCATGAAGGCGTCCAATTAACAGTGTTTTCATTATACAGTTTCCAATTCTGTTTCTGATTATATTCAGTGGGGATGACTTCAAGGAAAATTCTTTCATGGATTTGTTTAAGTGAAGATGAAATTTTTAAATTTAGGCAAGAGAAAAATGCTATATTGCCATTCCCAACCTCTTCCTGCTTTGTAAAGGTCTCTTTCCTTTGGTAATGTTGTATTTCTGAACTTAAACATAAAAATACTACACTGTTTTGATAACATAAATCAAGGTGCTCTTATAGGTAAGAGATAATTGCAAGCTTGCTGTACTTCATGAAGCCAGTACTTTCATACTGTCATCCAATTTAAATATTTTTTCTATCCACTTAGAGTATTTTCATGCTTCCTTTTGTTTTCCTCACTTACTTTCCATTTTTTTCATCACTTTTTTGTATATAGATTTATAATTTTGTACCAAATAATAATCATATCATTGCAACAATTTTAAATAGTTCTATCATAGTTCCTTAAGGGGTTTTTTTGTAAATTAGCATGACTGTAACATTCTCGTGTCATAAAAGCCCTCAATAGCATCTTCTAATCTAGAAATTACTGTAAGAATAACTGAAGAATTGTTTATTTTCTATTCTTCTTCAAGGCCAGAAGCCTAATGATCTTATCTGTTTGCTTCTTAAATACAAGCCTTGTATCTGGGAAACTTGCCCTTATTGCATACTAATTGTGTGCTTTTTGCAACAAGATGTACAACTATGAAAAATATTTCCTTGGAAAGTGATTCATGTGATATGCAATTAAATATCTACATAATAATTATATAGCAGCATTGAATTAATATAATTATTAGGTTGCATTGAGCTGTTACTGATTTTTAGATTATTTGCTGTCTGAAAATCCTTCCTTTGAAGATTGACAACATGTAGTGTATTTTCATAGTTCCTTAACCTGGCAATTTCTTTCATTATGCAATTATGAACAAATGGAAAACAAAACAAAACAAAACAAAAAAAGAGGAGGGATATTTTTATGACGAATATTAATTTAGAATGTTATTTGTTCTACTGAATAACTATAGGTGCAATTTCCATTTCCAGATGAAAATACAAGAAAGCTGGAGAGTTTCCCTGTGAAGGTCTGTGGCCAGACACAGTGTTAAAACTTTAGCTTCACTGATCCAGCAATATTCTTAGAGTGAAGCTGATGATTTTTAACTATCCTTATGTGACTTACCATAAGCAACTGGCTAATTGTGATGGAGGAAGGGAAGCAACATGGCATCTCCACTGGCCATGAACAGAAGAGGCAGGTTGTGTGGCACCTGAGCCAAAACTGAGGAGTCTGTTTGTCTAAATGCAGCTCTCACCCCCTTCACCTTCCTGTGCCAAGGAAACACTGGCAGCAAAGCCAGCTCCTTGCCTTGTTCTCTGTGGTTTCAGTCTGGCAGCTGTGCCATGTGGCTCAAGAGATGGTGATTGCAATCTCCATGTGGGCTCTGACTGCGGCTCTATGAAAGATTAACATCTCCAAGATCTGTGTCTGATACATAAATTATTCACGGGACTCTGTCACACAGAGTTATGAGTAACATCATCTTACAGTGTTGACTTCAGTTCCTTCCTCTTTTACAAGAGGACTGTTGATGGTTGCACAGTGAGAAAGGGGAAAGTATTAGCACGTGATCATCTTTCCTCTCCATTAAGTTGATGCACTTTGGCTTTACTTTACAATGCACGGCATCGTGGAACAGAGGCTCCTACAGAGAGAGCACAGCCTATGCTGCTGGTATGATTAAACACACTCACAATAAATTTTTGAAGTCACTGCCTTGGAGAGTGCTAAAAAAGTGTTTCAACAGTGCTAATTCAACATAAATTTCTGCTTAATCCATGAAAAGATCCTGATGAAAACATTTCAAACCAGTAAATTCAAAATTAAGCTAATATTTTGTCTAGAGTGTATTATGGCAAAACAAGATGAGAGCTGTAATGCATTAAAGACAGAATGTGTGTACTAATTTCTTTGTTTCTAATTAATTTTGTAATGTTTTCATGGTTTTTACATTTCCATATTTAATTCTTCTATTTCCATTTTAAACAAATGAACTGTATTTTATGGAAAATTATAAACTACAGACTATGTATGTCAGGACTGAAAAGAGTCCCTAAACCAGTTTCTGGTGTTTCTTGTTTGTTTCATGTGATCCTTTATTTGCCCTTTTGTAAGCATACTTAAAAATCTTATTTTTTCAATAATTTACTGCTTTTAAGCATGGCTTATTAGAAATTGATGTGTGAAGATTTTTCAGAGTAGAAACAGAATGGATGCAAATTCAGAATGTCTCAAAGCTAGTTGTGAAAGACAGCTCTTCATCCTTGAATCTTTAAGCACCTTTTAATAGCACTTGACAGTGTTTTTCTCTTTTCTTCTTGCTTTTTCTGTTAAAAATTGATCATAGGGATTTCCATAAGGAACAGAGCTTTTTCCAAGCATTACAGAATGTACTGATAATAAGTTTTCTTATACCTATAATAAAAATAGAAAAAATAGAGAAAGAAAAATTTAATCTTCAGTTATGTAAGGGTTACAACTAAAGCATCCTTCCTGAATTCTGGTCCACTAAGTGAAAAATTATTAAGATTATTTTTCACCTAGCATAGATCATCTCAGTAAGCCTAAATCATGGGGATTTACTTAAAAAATCCCCCAAACTAATAACTTTTGCATCCTTCACTTGTTTATAATCTCTGCTTAACTGAAATGTATATATCATTACTTCAAAGCTATTTTTTGTATTCACAAACAACTAACTGAAAGGATAACAAGGGCTTACAAACATAAAGCTTAAACAGGGGTTATAAAGTAGGGGCTTTTCTGTTTTAACCTGTAGATGCCAGAAAAACAAAGATTTTTTTTTCTCAGCTAAGGATGCAATTTTCTGTTTCAAAGGGCCAGTTGAGAACATGAGCAGAGTGTCTTTAATGCCAGTTTCCATGCAACACCCCTCAATACTGGAGGTCATGCAAGTGTTTTCTAAAATGCCATTACATGAACCAAAGCTTCCATAGGTGATTTTATAAAAATAAATAACACCCATAATGCTGACCCGTATGGAATTTTGTGCATGTGCTGTTGGCATCAAATTTCTTCTGATCTTTCATCTCCAGAACTTGCAGTGATTTTGACATGGAAAGGAAGTTGCCAAACTACAAAATGTTTTCCTGTTAAACATAAAACTAGGTGAAATTTCCTGCTGTTCTGTGAAACCTAATGTGATCAACCACGAATCCCTCAGGCTCCCTCTGCTCTTCTGATAATAAAAACCAAGAGTGATTTGGCTGCCTGCTAAGTATTTTGCTGTTTTATTTGCTGATTCAAGGGAGGGGTTGTATGATCAATGTTTTCAGAATTAATTTTTGTTTTCCAGAGTTTTTGATGGGAACAAGTGTCCTCCATGAGTAGTCTCTGCAGTCCTAAAAGCTTTCACTATTGCCAAGCATTGAAGGACTTTTGTTTAATATAGGAATGTTTCAAATTTGTCACAGAGGTCTCATATTTGGGAAACACATGCTGCTGAAAATGCATCTGCAAATGATGTTGTGTAAGTGATAAGATTTTTCAGCTTGTCATTACTTTGTTTATTTAATATTAACAAGTTGCTAACAAGAACAAGCAGCACATTTACGTGAACTATCCCCATTAAGTCACAAAAAGGGAGACAGCTCTTTTACTAGTTTTCACAAGGTTTTATTTCCACAAAGTAACAATGGTATGGTGGGCTTTGTAAAGGTTGGCAGCTTAACGTCTGTTTCTATTTGAAATTAAGATTTTACTTGTGATGATCATTGATGTTTTGAACTAAAAATTATCTATGCAGATGTAGAACTCATCAATACAAGAGATATTGGATGTTCTGATTTCATAGCTTATAAATATCTTGTAAATAGTTAGAAGACCTGCTTACACAACAAGCTGTAGGCAAATATTTTCTGCAAGATTCAACAGAATAATTTCCATCAAGTGAGAGATCACTGAAGTGAAGCTAGAAAGGATTTGGTCAATCATGTTTTACAGAGGGGTACATACTGTGGTATGTGGTCTTGAATTATCAATTTCACATACAGAAATGCTTATTGTGCGTTTCCAACCCAGAGCAGATTTCATTTTCACAGAAAGGTAAATTTATGTTATTAATCATCTGGTTTTCATCAAATAATGTTCATGATGAATAAATGTGTTCAGAGGCGATAAGTTTTTAAATTATTAGTCTGCTTTATTAACTAGCAAAAAAACAGGAAAGGAATTGTGAATAATTTGATAATTTCTAAGTAGTGAATTGTGTTTCAAGTGTTTTCTCAAGCATTTTCATTCTTTTTGGAACCCTGATCCTCATTCAGACTGTTGGAATACTTCCAGACATTGGTTACAGTGACATAGATACCTAAAAAGATAAAATAATCTACAGGGTAGACAGTAAAATTCAATTTTAACTTTTGAGTCTTCCTCCCATTCCACTTCTGTACTCTTATAATCACTGCTTACTTTTCTTATCACAATTATCACTCCTTGTTTTGGCTAAAGATATTAAAAAGTATTCTAAAAATTTCTATTTATTTTAAACTTTGTGTGGTTTTGCATTTACTCAACAGCTAAATTTTTTGAAACCACCTTAATGGATTCAATTATTAAGTGCAATTTATAAATGTAACTTCTTCCAAAGACAGTAGTTATTCAAATTGGAAAATAATAATCATTCAGGGAAACAGTCAAAGTAAATATTTTCTATTAAATGCTGCTTTTCTTTCCTATTTTATTTTTGTTATTTCTTAAACTTTATTAACAAATTATGAGAGCATCTCTCCTCTCCATTTCACTTTAGATTACAATAGAGATCACCCTACTGATAATTCCTATTTTTCAGGATCACACCAGTTGTAATTTTTATCTTCTAGCTGCTTCTCTTGACTTATACCAGACAAGAAATGCTTTCTTCTACCACCATGCAAGCAGAGTTGCAAAAGCTGGGATGTAAGCACCTCATTAACTACACCAGTGCACCATAATGTACCACTGTTAACATGGTAGTGTGCGTTCAATTAATCTTCCTTCTCTCCTGCTGACTAAAACCATTGCACAAAACAAACCTATGCCATAGTGACAAGAATCACATGGGGTTATACTCACAAATGTTTCTGTTATTAGGAATATAAAGCAAATATTTTCCAAAGCATGATGGCAAGAAAGGAGTCCTCTGGCCCATTTCTGGAAATATTTCATACAAATTCAAATCTGTCAATACTAATTCTGTTGGGGTTTCGTTCATTGATTAAATACTACTCAATAAGTGTATATTCAGGAAGTCTAGCTCAATAATAGGGTGGTTCCATGGCGTAAAGGAGAGCACTCTAGACTCTGAATTCCAAGGACCTGAGTTTGAGTCTCAGTGGAGACTGTCTCCTGGCAGTTCAATGCCTCCCTGCCATCCGATCCCGTCAGATCTCAGATGCTCAGCAGGGTCAGCCCCGGTTAGTACCCGGTGCTGTGACAGTCCTGAGGACTTCACTGTCACTGTCCAAGCTTGCTCAGCCGTGGCAAATGGACCTTAGGACTTAAACAGTGGGGCCAGTTCTGCACACACAGTGCCTCACCTAAAAAATCCAGTGCACAGGCTCAAAGGGCACACCCACACAGGGAGTGCCCTTCCCAAATCTTTGTTCCCAAAGTCTGGCCATACATACACAGTTCAATAACATTCTGTGAAAATTATTCATAGGTATGTTATATGTTGTTGGATAGGATCAGCAGTCTGCTTTCTCTGACGAGCACCTTGTTGTTAATCTTGGCAGTGCTATTCCTGCATGAGCAGACATTTAATGGAACATGGAAGAGTTTCAGGAGAATGAGCCAGGTCATCTCATCCCCATTCCCAAGCCTGTTTGTAGAAGGTAAAAGGTTTTAAATCCTCTTAGAGAAAAGAATTGAACTGTGATTTCCAAATGACTTCTAAACGCTTTAACCATAAAACTGTCTGATTAAAAGGGAAATGTTTATACATATAACTGACAATCTTTGAACTAAAAATCACTTGTGCCTATGCCAGGTTCAGCAAATTCCAGGTCTGAAGCCTAGGTTTAAAAAGGTATCTCTGTATAACTATCCTAAAGAGGAATTGGATTTAAACAACCACCTGAACTGGTGTGTTAGGTTCAGTAACTTTGTGTTCACTCTTGTTAATCATCTTTTGAGGTGCCCAAGTCTCCTAATAAGTAAGAAACCGAAGGCAAGTTTAAGGATGGGAATATGTTACAGGGGTCAGGCACATGTGAGAGATTTCTTTTAATATTTCAAACTCTCCGCTCTCATTGATTATTAACACTTTCCTAATTTTAAGAAAACCTTTCTTCAGACTCCAGTCGTCTTATCAGTTTTCCTCTTGTTGCTTGAGGGCATAATACTGGCCTATTAGATTATTGTATGGTTCACATTTTTATTTTCTTCTAATGGTTTAATGCACCAAGAAATATATTCATTTATCCCAGACAGTCAATATTGTTCTTTTCATGGGAAAAATATAATTTCCAATCTTGCTCTTATAGTCTGTTCAGCTCAATAATGAGCAAAAGAAGAGAAGGATTAATACTTTGGGTTAAAAAGCCCTTTGTGGGAAAAATCTATACACTCTATATGACCTCTATAATTTTGACTTCAAAAGTACTATATACTGTCCTAACAACAAGTAAATCCTATGAACAAGCCTGATAGTAGTCCTATATTCTTTCTACTAGATGGTCCTTTTTGTTACAGAAGCTTCTATTTTGACATTATGGCTATACCCGTTAATGTTTAAGAAAAGGGGGAAGGAGAATAGTGGTATCCCAGTCCATGAATGTATGATAACAATGCCATGAATTAATTAGTCTAGCTTCAAAAATTAAAAAAAAAAACAAACACAACAACCAGCAAAACAAAAAAACAAACAAAAAAAAACCCCAAAAAAACCCAAAACAAATCAAAACAAACAAAAAATAAAAAAAAACCAAAACATATCCAACATTTTACAATTGACTTGCTTAAGTCATGGAGTTGTAGATATTCATTTTTTTCAATCTGTAATTTGGTAATGAAATAAAAATCAGCAGCCTGCGATGTACATAAGATCAAACTTCATGGTCTCAATGATCATCTCTGAACAGCTTGTGTACCTATATGGATGAATAATCTTCTCAAGGTCTGATTTACTATACCACTTTTTTCTGAAAACAATTCTTAAAACATTGAATAAAATATGAACTTGTCTGATGCCAAATTTCTTGAAACCAGTCATTAAGATTTATTATTTCCATTATGAATTATGTCCATTATAAAGGAAGAAAAACATGACTGTAAGGCAAGCATATATTTTCTGTCATAGCACAGCAGTTTGTCTTTAATGACTGATGTTGTTTGCAGTTTGGGAAAGTAATAACAGAGAAATAGCAAGTAAGAATTGTATTTTTAGTAGAAACTCATTGTTCATTGAATACATTATTTTCATTCTTTGATAAAGTGAATGCTTATTACTGTCAATAGTGAAAACCAAGAGCCAGTTGACCTCTACTTGTAGCTTAATAAAGCTACAAACATTGGTGAAATAATCACAGTGCAATTTATGACAGGCCTCACCAAAATATACACAGCATGCCATACCTTATGAAGAAACCTTCCTCAATAAGGCATAATTGTCTCCTTTCTTAATGAGAAACAGTTGGAAGGTGACTGTTAGACACACAGTTTCACCTGTTTCTTAAAATCTTTGAGAACACAGTGCTAGTTTTGGCTCATGAGTTACCAACCTTGTGAATTGGCAGCAGCTCAGCTCCTCTGAAGGTAGGCTGCTGTTGGCTTTACCTATTCCTTCTCATCTGTTCTCATTTTCTTGTTATCATTTTGTACTGAGGGAAGCATCTTCCATTTTCTTCTTTCTCTTCCTCCTGTTCTGTTCAGAGAAGCACAACTGCAGTCACTAAATAAATAAACATTTCCCTCATAGTATAAATGCTCAAAGCCAGTAATTAAAGCCCAGCCTCATTTTCCACCTCTCACCCTCACATTGAGAAACTGAATTGCTGATGATTCCAGGGAACCTGAGCTGCTGCTGCCTGCAGTCAACTAATAGTGGGCAATATTCTCAACCTATTTGGTGACCTTGGAGGTTTCTAATCATCTGTTTGAGAAGAGAATGAAATTAAAAACTTCCCCAACAACAAAAAAGTTATCATCAAATTAACAGTAATTTTCTGCGCAGCATCCCTTTGGAGGAATATGTGGTACACCCTTATGAATTGCTTGCTCAGGCTCAGCAGGGTTGCTGGGGAATTGTGCACACTGTAGGTGATGCAGGATAGTAAAACACTACAGGAAGCTGCCTGAACAAGTCCCAGACCACGTTATGGGATTCACAGTTATCTATTTCCAGTCCTCTTCTCTCTGATCTTGCCTGCTTGCTTTGTATATCATTGCAAAACCAGAGACGGTTGCCATCTCATCTCTTTAATTCCTTAGCGATCAACTATGTTTGTAAGAGATCTGGAGTGGTGTTGTCTCTGTGAGCAGCAGAAGGTAAAGAAGAGAAAAAGCTGAATGAGTGTCCAATTCTTTGTGCCCTCTTAGCTTTCACCTTCAGCCCAAGTGCATGGGTCCAACCCATGGCTGTTACAGACCACGGTCTGTGCTCCCACGTGATGTCTGTGAAGGCTGTCAGGAAGGATGCAGACAAAGGTCTCCAAAATTAACACACACATTTCCTTCATAAATACAGTTTAGAAACCAAAGAAACTGAACTCAATTTGTTCTATGTAAAACCTTGTGCAACTGAAAACATGATTGTAAGAAAAATCCCCAACACTTGAACTCCAAGGCAGAAAACATGAGATTCAGTGTTAGGCTGTATTTCTACTCCCTCAAAATAATGCTATATGTTGTTATAATATGTATCCTTAAGCTGTTGAAACTCCTATTAACCCTACTATGATTCTATATGGCAATGTCTTTTTTTTTTTCACACAGATTTTAATTCTTTGTCAGTGGAAAAATCTGTCAGATTCTGTGTGAACATCTCTAAATATGTCTAAAGTAATTTCATTTAATACAAAGTATTATAGAAAATAATTTTACACAACCTACAGGAGTGTGTAGTTATATTTCAAAACCTGTCCTGTATCTTCTGTATATCTATAACAATTTGCTTCTTCACTATAAAACAGTTTTAGAAAAACATTCCAAAACAAAAATCAAAGAGCACTTGAGAAGCAGAAGAAATAAATTTGTAATGAAGACTCAGTGTTCTATACAGATAGTGAATGAAACTCTAGGAATATGAGTATTTTTCATCGTAATTTTTCTCAGTAAAGATGTCATTGTAATAAAAGTATGATTTTAAATTAGTGACATTTGCAAATTGGTTTCAGATTTATGAGAAAGCTGTGCTGGTGGGAAATAATCCAAGGAAAAAAACCCGAAAATGTTAATTACAAAGTACAATTCTTGCAGTGTCTTGAGCTACCAGAAATATCTGCTAATTGCTACCAGTCATCTCCTTTCACTTCAAGCTAATCTAATTAATTTCAAGATACCATTGCATTTCAGACCCTGGAATTCTAGGTTTCAGAAAATTTATTTATGCTTGAAGACTTTAATAAAAACTCGCATATCTGAATCAAATAGCTGCTTTCAGCTAAATTCCATGGTAGGTAGACCAATGGCACGTTAATTTTAAAAGAATTTAAGGGTTATCTTCGAACAGCTTACAGAACAGTTCCCTCTCTTCATTTAACAAATTTAGAACCTGTGTTTGGAGACAAAGGTTTTGATTAGAATTGTGTTTAACAATAGAAAATTCTATCTGTCACTTGCATGAAAGGCATAGTTGGGTGAGAGCTAAGAATTCTTAAACACAACTACATTAATCCCAGATGAAGGTGTTATTAGCCATGAAAGTAGGTCAACCCTGCCAATTACAAAAAAAAAAACCCCAAAACAATAAAACCCCACCTAGTAATTTAAGCCTTGCACAAGAGTACATTGTGCTTAAGAGTTTTGAATCAGAATGGGAAAGTGCATTCACATATATTCCTTAGCAGTATTTCTGTGCTTTCCCACTACAGTGAAATCAGATGTGTGTTGGTTGGTTTGTTTTTTTCTTACCTGCAGAAATTACAAGTGTGATGAAGGTGTTCAGCTTTACCCTAACTTGCTTTCCTGTGTAAAGGCAGACTTGGATCTGCATTTAAATATGATTGAGAGACTGTTAGCTTTAGAATGACTAGTCAAAGAAGTGTTCAGTGAGTAATCACAAAGTGTGCTTCCCTTCGAGTATCTGGCCAATGATCTCCCTTTTAGCCTGGAGCAATAATTGTCTGTGCATTTTAACAGTTCATTTGCTTTCACTACACTACTTGTCTCTTAGCACATTGGATTTTATGCTGTTTTGAAGAAAAACCCTTGTGATGGTGGAAATGAGCATTAGTATTAGATTTTGTGCAGTGGAAGAAATTCTGATACTGGCTGTGTACATTTTTGCACAGATTAGCAATATCTATGGATGACATCTCTAAAAGGATTTATTTATATTTCTCCTCATGTAGCAATGATAGATGAAGGTACCACATTGATTGTATAATAATATTTTCCCAGGTTTTGTATTCTCATATACAAATACAGCTGTAAACCCAATACCCTGTGGGCTCTCAGCACCAAATTAGAGAGAGAGTGAAGCTTACATAGTACACTTAGTGGTGTCCAACTACAAGAATAATGTCCTAGATGGATAAAGAAAAGAATTTAGCACTGACTTCTAAGAGTCCTAGAAAGTTATGCAATCACCTTCTGGTGCAAAATGTCAGGCTGTACTAGATCAGTGTAAGGGATGAAGTGAAATGTGTGCTGCAGACTCAAGGGGCAGCATAGCTGAAGATTATACACTTTTATTCAATTTGAATACAGTACAGTGAAATAACCTTATTTCAATTTTTTTCTTTTTGCTATTCAAGTTTTTTTTAATTAATTACTTCATTTCTCTTCATTGCAGTGGACTGTTTGTTTTTTATAGCAGAATCGCTGTGGTCTGAAGATATTTGAACTGCATTATGCCATTGAAACAGGGAAAAATAAATAGAATAAAAACTGACATACACTTAATTTTCTCACTTTAACAGGAATTTCCCTTCTCTCCTGGTTTGATCTTAACAAAACAAACAAACAAACAAAAAAAACCCAAAACCAAAAACCAAACCAAAACAAAAAATAACCAAAAAAACCCCCCACGAAACAACCAAGCGCAGGGAGCTTTTTATTTTTCACCCTCTGTCATTACAATATAATAAGCAAATGTATCTTTGTAAACTCTTGTACATCTTCTTTCCTTAAGTAATATTGCCTAATAAAATTGATTTTTAAAAATTAAAAATAGGAACAAAATAGGATGAAGGAAAATGATTTTCACCTGTACAATTTTTCTGAATGTGCTATTTTGTTATTGTTTGCTCTCTGAGATATTTTCAATTATTATAATGCTCTTTAGAAAGAAGGGCTTGACATACAGGATTTTACTCTCCCTCATTCAGGGGTATTAAGTTTAGCAATATCTTTTATTGATTGCAAGCACAAGTGCCATACTATACCAAATTTATTTTTCTTCCTCTTTTAATTGACAATGTCTTGTACTCGGTTCTCAAACATCTTATTTGGACCTTCAATACAACCACATGCTGTTATAAGATATTGTTCAAGTTAACAGCAATCTGAAACTGTACAAAAACCTCAAGTTATTTTCATGTGGATGATCGCAGGTTGCAATGCTCATAAGATGTGCTTATTGTCTTAAACGTATATAGTGATGTGAGAAACAAATGCAATGTATATCAACACAAGAAAACACAGTTTTAAAAACTGGAGTTTATTCAAAGTATGCAGAGACTGTCTGCAGCTGAAAACAGTGCTGTACCAGATGCCTGTGTGCTCCAACCTTCATTTCATGTTTTTGCTCCCAAGTTCATTGACTTATACTGTGTAAGTTCAAAGTAATTTTTAAACTGAGCAGCAGCATTGCTGTTCAACAGCTTTTCATTTCATTATTTTGGTAATTATTGAGCTTCTAGGAAGGCATTACTGTGTTCATAAAATAAAATAAAATATAAAAAATATATAAAAAAATATAAAAAAAATAAAAAAAATAAAAAATATAAAAAATATAAAAAAATAAAAAAATAAAAAATATAAAAATATAAAAAATAAAAAATAAAAAATAAAAAATATAAAAAATATAAAAAATATAAAAAATATAAAAAATATAAAAAATATAAAAAATATAAAAAATATTAAAAATATTAAAAAACCCCATATCACCTTGTTCTTGCCTCCAAGGCATTCATTAGTTGACTGCTGGATGACAGAAGGTTACCATTATGTCCTGTAGTATTTATGTTTGCCTAAATATTACCAGTGTCAGCTTTGCCTTTCATGACAACCTGAAAAGTTTCAAAAAGATAAAAGATCTGTGTGGAGAAGTTAAAGTCCATGTGGCAGTGGAACCTGACCTTCTGGATTACAGAGATATTAGCTATTCTAGAGGTTTAAGACATATTTAGATCTTAGACATTTTTCTAAATTATTTAAATCACTGTGAGCATAATAGAGTATGATTGGACTGCTGGTTTTCTTCAGCTGATAGCACAAAACCCACCTGTATTACTCTTTTCATAAATAGCTAAATTTCTCAGTTGTGTCCCACTGTGTTCTTGTGTTCCAGTGCTACATTAATTTTTCATGTCCTTCATTTACATTCTTGGTTGAGCAATTAATGCTTGAAACACAAAGAGTTTAAATACCATGACTGCCGGGGGGATTTTTTTTATTTTCTTTTTATTCCCTCATCATGTCACCAAAAACATGAATTGATTTTAGGCTGAACTGTATGAAGATCACTGGAGTAACTGGGATCACAAATCAAGAGAGAGATAAGAAGTCAGTCTAAGCTCAAGTTAAGGTAAAAATTTAGCATATGCTTATCAGGTGTATCTGCATTTTAAACATGATAAAGCAGTTAAAATCTTTGTGTTAAATGGAAGGATAATAACCAAGGGGGAGTGAATTTTAAGTGCTGATAATTCAGATCTCTAATTGTTAAAGAAAATTTAAAAAAAATCTCAATGCTTGGCTCTGTAAAAACTACATCATGTCCTACGAACTGTTCAGTTGTAAGGTACATAAAGTTATTAAACTTTACTTGAGATATAAACTGATTAAATATGTCATTGGCATAATCCCTGTAAATTGAAATCTACATGGAAAATAAGTAGGTTCTTTCAACCACTGCTAGAAGACTAAACCTTAAGAAATTCTTTCCCATTCTCTAGTCTTCTGTCATCTATGCATTTTGACATGGCATGAGATTTTGCCAAAACCTCAAATTTAGGATTATCAATTAATCTTCAGGAACAATACAGTAAACAGCAAACTTTGTAAACAGATAGCCTACATCCAAACAGAATGCAATTAGAAATGTTATACCTTAAATTCTGTGAGCAAAAGCATTCAATCGTAAACTAACAGAAAACACTCTGGATAAGTAAACGAAAAAAATGCATTTTGTAATCAGTAGCATTCTTTACAAAACCATTCCTCCTCCATTCCCTTAGTCCCTGTTCCTAAGGGATACCAACAAATTACCTTCAGAAGTTGACTCTGGAGTCATAAATCTAAAACAGATTAACAAATTGCAAATCACAGACTCAGCAAATGTATTAGTTTTCTGGCATACAGTAAATTTCTTCACACCTAACATCCAACTAAGCCATCAATGTTCTAAAACCAATATTTAGCTTTCTCTCTCTGTCCACAAGGGTAAGTGACTTAATCATCTCCCTCTCTCCTAACAGTCTTTTCCATTCTTCTGGTTCAGACTGCTATTTTACGTCAAATTGTTTCATTGACTTATATAGTAAATTAACCCCAATAAAAAGTTCTGATGTCTCCTGTTTTGTTCTACATTTGTGGCAGTCTTTTTGAAAGGAAAATATGAAGCAGTAGAAAAGGTAAAGTCAAAAACACAGATGCTTCAATGACTTCAAATGACAGTTCTGCATAATTTTCATTTTAATTCTAGTACAAAGGTGATATTTACTTGCTAGAAACTGTGATAACTTCAATCTCATAAATATCACATATCAAAAAATATCGCTGCTTAATGCACAAAATTTGGAATTAGATAAATACAATGAAGAAGACAATAATGAAGACAGTGTAAAAACCACAACTCTCTGCAAAGCAACTATCCTGTCTTCACATTTCTGTGTGAACATTGATTTACTACTTACAAACACATTTGAAATCATATTCAGGGTATTCATATCAAATTAAATTTTCACTGGTAAAATATTCTAATTCAACATAATTTCTTTAGTGACTACTTTTATTTTTAGTTAAATTGCTTGTCATAAATTTCTGTAGATGAAATTACCATATTAACACCTTATACTGTAAAATCCAGTATAATTACCATGGCGATGCTTTTACTAGTTTTGTAAATTGTCTGAAGCTGGCAAAGCTTAGTGAGACATTCTTGGTGTGATAGATGGATTAGTGTGAAAATTAATTTGTGTTAATCCACTTTACATGAGAGAAGTATGAGCATAAAAAACATCTAAGTAGGAATTACCTGTTTCAAAGTACAGCATCATTGTTAAATACTCTTCCTTAGGAATCTGCTTTATGAGTTGTGGGGGTATCTAACCATGTGGCTGCTTTATCTGTAATGAATTGTACAATTCAAGAATTCTCTTATGTTAACTTATTTTTAAACTTAATTTCATATTTTTTCACAAAAAATGTTTTTAATTATTCAACGTTGCAATCTGTCTCATCAGATCCTTGAAGTCTCTGCTTTCAGGAATAGATGATGGTTGTACAGTTTTTGTTGTGTGCAAATCTAGTACATCCTAAAGGTTTTCGAATATGGAATCACCAGTTTCACTACAATCCCTGAAAACTGATAGAATAAACTAAATTGTACTAACACCTTCCAAAGCTGCAAAGTAAATGTATTACTTTAACAGACAGTATCACTAGGATTTAGGAAATTAAGATAGATTATTAATATGCCCATCTCAAGGAAATAAATATGCTTAGAAACACCTGGGCAAGTCTGGAGTTTCTGTTCCCTTTTCTGAATAAAATATATTTCCAACTATTAAAACTGAGGAGCTTTTTAAAAATTTCATCAGATTAATTGTAGAATTTGCACAATGATCCCAGATTTAGATCTATTCCAATAGATTACTATTGACTAATAGATACATAAGAACATTGTATTAAGAAGGCTGCTGTATACATTTGTCAATTCTTAAAATGAAAAACCTGTCATTCTTAATAAAACCAAAGTTTTCCAAAACAAATTAAGTCAATTGGATAGCACTAGTTATTGTTACTGTTTTGAAAGGGATACAAGTTTTCTCAGGAGGTATGTGGAAACTTCGAACATTTTCCCACCCACAGCAGCAATTCAGGGGTTAAACTGGGCTTTCAGAGACATGGTTTTTTCACAGACATGGTTTTTTCAAGACCAATGTTATCCACTGTACAGTATCATAGACTCTCAGTATCTATGGAAGGGGAATCAAAAACTAGCAGAAAGAAAAAATAGCAGAGGAGAGTTAACAAAGGAAAGTACTAAACTAAATCTGCAGTGACAGTAAAATTTGCTCTATTACTAAACAGAGAAAAATGAAACATTTTATATAATGTTTGAGATTGAATTATTCCCATAAGAAAATATATGTTACTATATTATCAATCAGAAAGGACTCAAGGAGAACTAAAAGATTTTTTTCCATTAAATTGACCAAAAAAAAAAAAAGCTTTAAATTCCTTTGGTGGAGAAATAAAGAAGCTATTTGCCTTAAAGAACTAAGTTAAAAAAGGAAAGACATTAAAAAAAACCCCAAAAACAAAAACACCTGTTTTTAAAGGTCTATGTAGCTGTTGTGAAAGTCAGACATGTATAGTGAGGGATTGCTGTAAGGGTCTGAAAATTTAGGGTGGATGAAACTCAGTTTGTAAATGGCAGGCCTTTTACAATCCTGTTTGTGTAGCATTGCCTTTGGAAGGAGATCCTCCAGGTTCACTTAGAAATGTAAACAGAAACCCATAGAGATGTGATAGGCAAAGCTTACACCGATACCATTTCAGTTGTTTCAAGTTTACACACACACACATTTCCTGAGGTATATCCCTGCTTTTGCACATAACCTAACATAGGGGACTGCTGGCTGTAGACTTCAGAGTAATATGTTGTAAGTGAGCACATGGAGGGGATGACAAAATTTAGGTACAGAAGCAACAAATTATGCAGGTAACAAAAGAATGTGTAGCATCATTTAGTAGCTTGTTTCTTCTTTGGTGTTATAATATCTTTTGAGGGATATGGATGAACAGAAATTTTTCAGCTTAGCCTAGGTGGGAAAGTTGATGTGTATGTGTGCTGGTTTAAAGGTGAACCAGCAGGGGAAATGAACTCACCACGAGAGAGATTATAAGTCAGGCTAAAATTTAATAATAATATTACAATAACAACACTGACACAAAAGGGAAATTGCTTTCAACTCACAAAACCCCAGCAGTATAACCCAGTGTCCTGGGGCACAAACCCAAAGGGGTTTGTTTGCCCTTGTGCTGAGACCCCTGTGGTTCCCCCAAGTCCAGAGCAAAAGGAAATGAAAAACCTGTTGGTGCAGGTGAGGGCTGTGGTCTGGGCGAGAGCGGTGACCTCCTCCTGTGAAGGTCCTGCTGCTCCTCTGGATCCAACGAGAAGTTCCCAAGGTCTTCTTACCCACCACTTATGTACCCTCAGGGAGCACCCAGTCCCTCCCCCTGGGCGGGGACTCACACAATGGGTGATCAACTCTGGGAGCCAGGGGGTATTGAACTGTTGATGGCCCATTAGCAGCTCCGCCCCCCTCAGGCTGGGTGTGAAGGTGATAATGACTCCCTGGGCAGCTACTGCTAATGGCCCATTGACCTGGGGAATGAATAGAGGGGATAGAATACACAGCTTTGATCACCCCCACCCAGGGTTAGCTGGTCCCTCCTGCTGAACTAGGACAGTATGAAAGAACTGTAGCTATAGCATAAATAACACAGTTTATTCTGAATAACATAATTCTATCTCTAACAATGAATAAAAAGCCTGGTATGGAAAAGAATGACAATTCTGTCTGTGACTGTGGAATCCAGCGTCAGTTTTCTTGCTATGATAACCCAAGACAAATGCTTACACAAATGCTTGATTTGTTTAATTGACCAAGTCAGAGACCAGTCAGCTTTGAAGAAAAATCATCTTGGAAAGTTTATTATGCCCAGTTTGAAATGATAAGCCAAATGAACTTTGGACTGAGAAAGAGTGAGCGCTGTAGCTAGCTGCTAGTCTGAAGGGATGTGGACATATTTTGCCCAGCAATTTGTCAGAAAAAGACAGGAAAGTGTTTGCAGGCATTAGCAGCAGCCATATTATCTTGCCATTTTGGAGATGGACAACAAATAGAATTGGCAGAGCTACAAAATTGCAGCAGAAAAAGTGAGACATCTGTACCAAAACTGTCTGAATAGAAAACCACTGAAGATTTTTATGTTAAACACATCTGGGTATCTCTAAAGACCTCTAAACTAGCTTATTTGAAAGATACATTTTAAAATACTGTAATATTAATAATAAAGACAATAAAAATGAACATAAACTCTTTGTTAAACATTGCTAGAATCTACGGACTATACCTTCACTGACATCATCCATTTGGCAAATCTCTGAAATTAAAAGTAAATTAAAGTAGGTGAATTGGAGAAAAATAGTTGTATCAGATACCTGAAGAAGTAAAGATCATGCCACATGCTATCAGAAGATAAATAAAATACAGGAAGAGTAATAGCTGATAGTATTTCATCAATGTGAGAAAAATCCAAAACTCCACTATAGTGTAAGGGATTTTCCTTAAGGTCAATCAAACCAACCAACCAACCAAAAAAAAAAAAATCAAAATAACCCAACTCTGCAAGCTAACTAAGAACACACTTCTCCACTCTGTGATTTTGTTGTCCTGGGTTGAGCTGGCAAAACACCAACTGTCCAGGACAGAGTGAAAAGGGTTCCTCCTCCCCCCAACCAGCTAAGGGAAAAAGAAAAGGGGGAGGGAAAAAAAAACCCTCAAAGCAGGTTTATGCTGAAACTAACAATGTGTATTTATACAGAAAAGAGAAAATTAAGAGGAAACTACAATATAACACACACTTACACAAGTTATGTATAACAAGAAATAATTTCCCACTTTCCAGTAAACACAAATTCTACCATTTTAACTACAAATCATTCTAGAGAAGCTGGTTCTTCAGAGACAGACTTAAGCAGAGAGAAAAGCTAAGAACACACATTTTACTTCCCTCAGATAACATGATGTTAAACCGGTGCTCTGGGCCTGGGCCTCCCCATCCCTCCTGGGCCAGCAGAGTGTCTTGCTGGCACCACAGCTGTGAAGCAACTCAACAAGCCACACCCACACACCAGCTCTTACCCCTTTTGAGATGATACAATGTGGTATGGGATACAATATTATTGGCCAGAAGAAGTCAGCTGTTAGCTAGCTCAGCCCAGCTCAAGTCAGCTGACAATTCCCAGGCCTAACTGAACTTTTAAAACCTAAATTTAGGCCCATCTGGCCAAACCCATAACATTTGTTTGTTTATGTTTTTGTTTGTTTGTTTTCAGGAAAGTGTTGGGTTTTTCTTTTTTTTTTTTTCTGAAGATAAAATAAACTGCTCCCTTTCCATTCATATAAATTAATATAACAGAGATGCCATGGAATGTAGTAGTGTCTTTGTACTAATCTCTTTTATTTTGACAGCAAAACTTTAGCAACCTTCACATTGGGGTATTTCTATATAACAGTACATATTTTCCTGCCCTTCTTGTTTTATGCATTTGGACTGATTATAAAGTCAACAGAGGTTTGGTTGTCATGTTACAGGATACATAGATATTACATGTGTGATTTACAGTATGTCAGGGTCTTTGTGTACAGCAAAGATTTCTGTTAGTATGTGTCTTAGTTTAAGGGAAATCAAAATGTTTACCAAGACCAGAGGAGAGGATTCCTCCTCAATAACCACATCACCCTTTATTTAATAAAAATTAAAAAACCCACAAAACCAACTTTAATTAGAAAATGTATATAAGAAGGATAACTGTTCTTAGCAACTACTTATAGATATAGATCTAAGTATAAACAGACCAGAGAAAACTACTCCCATAGCACCAAAAAAAAAAAAAAAAAGAAAAAGAAACCCCAAAGCTTAAAAACTGTAGGTTCCTCCTGGTGCAATTATATTTACGGACACTGGCAGTGTCACACTTTGGCTGGCTGCAAGGTGAATTCTCAGTCTTTTCCCAGCGAGGCAGAGATAGGGGGTGTATGACTCATGTGGCACAGGATGGAGCCTTTCCCGTGGGCAAAGAACAGACTATCTCTCTCCTTGTCCTTTGTTCAAAAGAAGGAAACGCTGTGAGTTGAGGAGTGGTTGTGATTCCCAGAAATCTCCTTGCAGTCAAAGTAGGTCCCCAGGGAAAGGTCTGCAGTGTGTCCCAAATCAGCTGTGACCCTCCTCTCTCTCTCTCTCTCTCTTTCTCTCTCTCTCTCTCTTTCTCTGTCTCTGCCTCTCTCACTCTCTCTCTCTCTCTCTGAAATTCAGGGTGCCCAGAGATGGAGGGGAGAAGGCAAAGAGCAGAGCCAGAAGGAGCACTCACCAGCTTAGCTAACAGTGGCTTTCCCCCAGCAGTTGCCCGAAAACAAAAGTGAAGCCAGCACCCAGGAAAAGCCTCTCCCCCTCCCATGTGCTGGGAGTGTGTTTCTAACCTCTGCCTCACCATTAAGTTGGATTATAGAGTCATCAACCACTCCTTTGTTCTCAGTCCTGCCACTTCAACTCCCAAAAATTTTGTGTTAGTAGGGTGAGAAAAATTACCTGAAGGACCACCCCTCACCCTCCCCACCCCCCCTTTCTTCTTTTGAACCTTTGACAGTATTCAATGAGTTACAACAAAATTTTTGGCTGGGCAAGAATATCACTCTTGTTATGTTGCAGTATATTGAAGTCTAACACATCACACTGAGATAAAAGGGTAAAAGCTACACTGGTCAAAAGATTAACTGAATATCCCAATACTAAGGTGCCAGCCTGGCAATCATTCTAACCAGCTGCAGAAATATATGAATGATGTTCATTTAAAATAGAAATTATTTCTCAAATTTCATGAAGGAGATCTAATATCTTAATTATCAAATGGGAAAAAAGTGTCTTCATCTTTCAATTCTAGGTATTCAGAAAAGGAAGTAAAAAAGAAAGAAAACAAACCCAGAAATTCCAAAGATTTTTGAAATATATTTAGAAAACTGAGTTGCATGTTCTTCAGTATGGCATGAACTTAGCCCGATAAGACAATGTAATTGAGTTGTATACATATAATATTTGTGCTACAAATTACTGTAAATAAGATGTAGGGGGATACTCTGAGCCATATTCCTAGTTCATAGAAATAAATTTAGTATACAGATTTATAACAATCTACAATGTCTTATTGTGTCATCATAAAAATAATTAAAAAAACATTTTTAGATTATTTGCATTTTGAAGGAGGATAAATGAAAATAAGCTCTGCAATTTTCATCAACTATGCAAATCAGAAAAGTGTGTTCTTTGTTAAACTCTGTTTAACTTGATGTAAACATTTGACAGTGAAATTCGAAAAGTTCAAAATTTGTGATTAAAATGAAAATTCAAATTAGAGTTTTTAATCAGCTCTTAAAGATCTTCCAAATACTTGACTAATAATAAATGTAGTTTTATTCATTACTGTGGCAACTTGATGCTAATCTTTTATTGCTGTATTGGAAGTTTTTAAAAAACTACATGTTTTTTCCAGTCATCATAAAAACTGTAAAATTATTTGTATTTCCATACTTTTCTACTGCAATCTTTGCTCTGTGTGTAGTTTTGTTGTGCAGACTTGATACAATACACAAAACTTTGTCTCCTCTTCCATGCTGACAAAAAAAGTGTCCAGTCCAAATACCCAAATCAGGGGGAAGCTGAATTATCATTGTGCTATTTTGATAAATCTTAAGCATTCAGGTCAGCTATCCTGAGTTTCACAGGTGCCCATGGTTCCTTATGTGATTTATGCAGAAGGTGAATGTACTGAACAGTTTTGAGATTTAGGCTGCATTCCTAAATGCTTCCATATAGGTTACAGTGTGCTAGCGTGAATTTAGGTGCTTACTTTATGGCATTAGCCTTTTTTTTAGTTCTAATTCTTATTCATCCCTCTAAAATGTGAAGGATGAGGTGGGACTTTGTACCTTTCCCTTCCAGAATGTTCACGCTCAAGGCAAGATTCAGGTGACCTCCTCCTTTTCTTTGTCGACCTTTATGTCCCTGTATGCTATGCACACATAATCATGGCAGGTTATTAAAACAGAAATGAAAAATCTGAGTTTGTCACTGATAAACCAGACTTTTTCAAGTGGCAAGTAGTTAAATTTTCTGAATAATAATAAAAATTTTGGAGTACTTTCTAAATTAATAAACTGGATTTGGTATTGCTGCAACAGTATGTTTAGTATATTTCCACAGGAATAGAAGTTAAGAAAAGTTCAACAAAATCAACACCATTTTAAATATACTAAACACATGATATTGATTTAAAAAAATAATAAAAAAGAGAACATTAGAGAGGAGGAATCATCTTTTTATTCTCTTCTCGTTTCTTATGTGAAGACACTCACATGTTCTATCAGTCTGCCCAGAACGCAGAGGTGGTGGGAGAACAAAAACCCCTCTTGGAAAGCACGTAATGAATGGATCATCTCAGGAAATCATTCAGTTTGTAAAGAGGCAGTTTAGATTTACAAGTGTGTTTAGCTTTACAAGACTATCTTTACAAGCATGTTGTTACCCAGAGGGCAGAATGTGAAGAGATGGATGACTGCTGGTGTAGGAGATCCTCACTAGAAAGATGGCATTTACATGCAAACTGAAGCAACAGAAGTTTGGGATGGTGATAGACCACTGGGAATACAAAATTTTCAAGGAAAAAAAAATCTTTCTGGACTCAGGAAATGTAGATGCAAGAACAAACTCTGGTTATTAAAGATAAGGAAAAGAGGTTTGGGTTTATTACATTTTTTTTCTTTTTAACATGTGAGTTATTTCCTAAGCAACCTCAGAAGGAGGAACAAAGTGAAGGATGTGAAGAAATGGAGATAGTGCCAGGAATAAAGCCTGACATATTGAAAAAGCTGATAAATTTTGTTAATTGGTACTGTTATTCAAAACAGCATAAGATTATAAGTGAGCAAGAGTGTAATTTTTTATGGGTTTGTTTTGGGTTTGTTTTTGTTTTTTAATTGGTGAACTTCCCCAAACAACTCATAAACATTAAAACCTGAGATATTGCAAAATTCAAAATTTAGGACAATCTGATTTTTCAATTTTAGTTTTGATGGAGAGAACAGAGTTTACAATTCTCAAAGAATGTAACTGTTCTGGTTTAAATCTTTGGATTTTTATTGCTGTTTTGAAAGAACCTCCAATATCCAATGATAGGTAATTACATGAAGAACAAATAAATGTGAAAAGCAATGGCCCTATTACAGTTTTTGTTGAACTAACTTACATTGGACAATGCAATTACCAAACCAATCTGGGTTAGTTGATTAACTACAATTATAACAGTTAACAGCCAGAAGTTACCAAATTAATATGGCTATTAATAGCATAACAAGATTAAATCAGCTGATAGTCAACTCATATGAATTCCAGCCTCAAGAATGTACTCACTTCAAAGCACAAACCAAGTGCAGTGAGCATAGTGATTTCAGAAAAAATGTCCAAAGAATTTATCAATCAACTTGTAAAGCAAATGTCAAATGCTGTTTCCCATAATATATACTTGACTACTGTTGTACATATATATATATATATATATATATATATATGTATGTATATATATGTAAGAAGTAATAGAGATCAATCTAACTAATGTTTTTCATTCAATTCTGCTAAAATTGTGACTGGATTTTTTTTTTTGCTTAGATTCAGGGAACTATTGTGGTTGTCTTTTTTGGAAAAACTCATGCTAATTTCAGGCATGCAGAAGAATGTATCCATATCTCAGAAGAAATTTAGCAAAGTATGATTGGTGTTTCAGTTGCTGGAAAGTTCAGACCTATACTATGAACTTTACAGTACATTGAGAATTAGGTGTCTTCAGATCCAAGATTTTCTTTTGGTGATATGGCTTTGAGGAATTTGGTCTTTATGAATCTCAACATTAGTCTTTGAATGTCTTGATTTTCATCTTTCTACAATATCTTCAGAAAGCAGAAGGCTTTGGTCTAGAGCTAGATGATGAAAAAGATATTTATCTGCCCCCAAAACTTGCTGAGGTACCAGATAATATGCATCTTTGAGTGTTGTTGGTCATGACGACTATAAGAGCCAAGACACAGTCCAGGAAATTATGAAAACTTCTCCACAAACAATGAGATTTATTGGACCTTCTAAAACCACACAGGCATTGAACTGCAATATTTGCTTTGGGTTTGGACCCTGAGAGCCTTCAAGCATACTCCTAGAGCAAGGAATTCAAAAGGACACTAACAATGTAAAAAGATTGTGAACTATCTTTCTAGGTTCTTCTGAAAACCACATGAATTTGCAGAGACCCTTAAATAAGTAATCAAAAATCATTAACGAAACTTTCCTGTTTTGAAGAATTTTAGTGTGCATAAAAGCGAAGGCCACAATATGAGATAGAAGTGAATCCCAGAACCTCACAGCCATTTCCAGTCAAGCATCAGCAGATGCTGACAGAGGAGTTGCTGGCTGTGGGATTTTGGAACAGAACAGTTGCATTCATTCCTCTTTGGGCACAAACAGAAGGCTAGAGTCTGGATCCAAGGTATTAATACCATGAAGCAGCCACTGCTGAGTGCACCCTCATGAGCACTATGTGCTTTATTTAAATTTCAGCCTGCTATGTGAAAATAAAGCTCTGCTTTGGATTGTCACTACCGGTGGCAGCCAAACTACACAGGGTATACCTTCTCAGGCACAGCACAGGTGGCACTGTGGAACAAGAGGGTAAGTCTAACAACATGCTACATTACCTTTGCATCTGGGAGGCTCCAGGTAGTCCAGCAAGACACTGAACAGGATCAGGTGCTGCAGGCAGGAAAACAGTGCATGCTCTGAGTATGGGCAGAATGCAGTGAAGCAGGAGGTTACACCTATTGCACCATGAGAACTGTGCAAAATACATGGATTCAATTAATTATTTAAATTTATTAATATTTATTTTAATTCATATTTAACTTGTTCAAAAATTCCTTGAGTAAAAAGATTTAAGAGCTGACACCATGAAGGAACCACGTGCTTAAAATATCCAGGCAAGAACATTCAGCTGAGAGCATTACCAAGCAATGTGTATTGCACGATGAGATTAGTGACAGATCTGTGCAATCCCACTCAATCTATTGAAAGGCTTAGAACCCAAAGGCCATGCTCCGCAGAGAATGGGAGCTTAATAGACAGGATGTTATTAGTTTAGTTCATAGAGCTGGACTTTCTGAGGAAGCTTAGTCAAGACTGAGGATCAGAAAACTAAAGTTACATCGTGCCAAGTATTGTAGATCTGATATACTGTGATTAGCAAATAGCTGCAGCAAAAAGCCATGGATTTCAAAAGTTCAGAGTCAAGAGGAAGTTTAAATTGTGACTGTTTTTTTTAAGTTACATGCTACACAGTGAAGAACAGATTTTTTTTATTATGACAGCCAACAAATTAATGGTCAAGTCGTGAAAAAAAATAAAAGGAAACCTTTTTTCTCCCTGTGCCTGGAATCACCAGACTAACAAAGGTACTTTCAGCTGTAATCAGTGTAAGTAATTGCATATCCAAAATTCCTTTTCTGTCTGTGTATTTAATTCTCTTGCTACCTTTATTAGAAATAGAGAATATTGTAGAAGTACAAGGAGTTGGCTCAAGTGATTTCTGAACACTATAGATGGAGCTGTGATTAAAAATAGGACTGGCTGCAGGTGACTTCCCCAAGGCTCCGTCAGTACTGGAGGGAGCAAATTTTGTGAGATAAGTTGTTTAAGCATCAATTTTTAATGTTCTCTCATTTATTTGGGAGTAATATTAAAGAGTTCTGCAGAGAAGCTTGTATTTAGAAGTGAAGCAAGGAGGTCCTCTCTACTTTTTCTTCCCCGTTGTTCTTTAGCATTGGGACAGCAAAGACACAAAATAAAACCGCTGGAAATTTCAGAATACTTGTCCAATGAAGGTAAGAAAATGTGCAAAATTTTCCAAATATTTTCCCCTCATTTTTTAGGCAGATAATAGGGAGCTAGATTATTAATAATTATGCTACCATGGGATGTAAATCTGAACCTTTAGGCTCTTTTTCCATTGCAGCTGAAAGAAAAAGGGAGAAAAAAAACCCCACAAAACCAAACTCTAAAAACCAATTCATGAATACTTAATGAATGAACAAACATTTGCATCATATAAATATTTTCTTTCTCCTCGTCAGTATTCAGGGCCTGTATTGCCATCTGGCAAAGGTTTCAGTTGACTAACGTTGAAGCAATAAATTAATACAGTAAAAGATTCTACCAATGGTTTGAAAGCAATTAAAATGCTGGAAGCAGTCTATGCATGTTAAAATGTCATGTCATGATCTTGCAGCAGAGAATCAAAGAACTGTAATAATCCAAGTGTGAAAGAACAAAGATTGTTGGATTCAAGGATATTGCTTGGTGTGAGCCTTATGGTATGCTCAAATATTCTCATAATTCAAAACAGTAAATAATCTGACCCATATGAGGGTGGACACCAGTTTTACAGAAGTTTTATAGAAAAGAGTTTATTTCATGTTTTTGTACCCTTTAATTTGGACCCAAAAAGGATCAAACAAAAAAAAAAAAAAGGAGTAAGTCAAATATGTGTTTTAGTTCACATATGACTATCTAAAAGCTTGATGGAAAAATTATTGAGAAAACCCTCGATTTACAAAAGGTTTTGCTGTCTGGAGACAGGGAACAGTAAAAGAGACAAGAATCAAGCTTTTGTGGGACTGAATTCCAGGGCTTAAACTGCAGAATAACACCCAGGCTCCACAGGATCCCCCATCCAGAGTTACCTCCTCAATGCAGCTTTAGCTATTCTTCAAAGAAACTGGGCAGAACTTGCTGCTGTCTTTTGAGGGAACTGTTTCCCTCCAACTCTTTACGGAGACTGTAAAGGTGGATGCTGTGCTTTGGAGTTTGACACTTTCCTTACTGAAATGCCTTGTGGCCTGACTCCTTTCTTGGGGAAAAATGTTACAGGATTTGCAAGCTGAATGAAAAGTTCCTGTAGCAGTGATGCAAAGGGATGCCATAATGTGTCGGAAACAAGTCTAAGAATTTTATTAACACTTTTTATTTGGGAGGAGGGTTGGCATTAGGGTTTTTGTGGGGTTTTTTTGGTGTTTTTGTTTGTTTGTTTGCTTCCTTGCTTGGGGCTTGGGGGTGTGTGTTTTGTTTGTTTGGTTGGTTGGTTTTTTTTGTTTTTTATTTTTTTTAAAGCAAGGCCAAACTAATTTAAAACAGCCTGGCAAAAGGATGTTGTCAAAGATCTTTCTTAAGGTTTCCAAGGCAGGGAATACCTATGGGACCATTCAAGACAGTGAAGCGCCCATTCCTGAACCTCTCAGTTTGGTATGTCACTTTATTACAAAATAGAAAGGAAATAAAAGGGAAGACAAATTCCACATCCTTCAAAAATGATATTATGAAAATATGAAAACATTTTTCAATGATGTATCCCTTACTTGCTTTCTACAGACATTTATGAATGTAGCAAAATAGTGTGGCTATTTTACTAGAAAATATATAATGCTGTTAATGTCTTCTGCAAATACATAGTGAAACATGTGAAGGATGTCTTTGATTGTAAATTATTATTATTATTATTATCATCATTATAAGTTGAAATAATGCCATAAAACCTGCTAATAGATAGATTATGCTAGCTTTTTTTTTTTTGTGCTAAAAGTTAATCACTAAGATTAGAGCTAGTTGTGTCTCACATGAAAAAATACATGTTGGGGTTGTATCTTTTATAGATATGAATGCTAATAGATGATTGCTATGGAAATATTTGCGATTTCAAAGTGATAAATTATAATAGTTTTATGTATTTTGGAAGTACAAGTGATTATTTTAATGTAGGCCAATCACATCACTGTGGGAGAAAAGACAAAGTTTGTCTGTTTTTCATGAATGGCAGTGATTTAAAGAGTGTAAACACTGGATTTTCTGAAATATATGTTGCTACAGCCTTTAACACTTCTACAAATTAGCTATCCTCAGCTTTCATTTATCTTAAAAAGAGTTTTTCCGGTTTAATGAGTTTTTTTTTTAATTACTCATAAAGTCTTATCTATAAGTTAATTTTATATGTCTTATATTAATAAATAAATAAATAAATAAATTTTAAAAAACCCAAAAAACATTAACAGTTCCAAATCTATTTACTGAATGAAAATGCCATTTTTATTTGGACTCTAAGATCTGACATAATGTCTGTCATAATAAATTCAAAATCCTCATAGTACAGGACTTTTACAGGGCAATGCTAAGCAGATTTCTCAAGTGACCCTTGATTATATTGAATCATATAATATAAATATAAGTAGAGGAGTTTTCTAGATGAAAGTAATGCTTATGATTTATTGAAAACCAACCCCTTTTTCATGGAGATGTAAGGTAGGCAGTTAAATGCCTCCCTGACATCCGATCCCGTCAGATCTCGGAAGCTAAGCAGGGTCAGCCCCAGATTAGTACTTGGATGGGAGACCTCCTGGGAAATGCCAGGTGCTGTAGGTTCTAGTGCTGAGGACTTCAATGTCACTGTCCAAGCTCGCTCGGCCGTGGCAGATGAACCTCAGGACTTAAATGGTGGGGCCAGTTCTGCTCACGCTGAGCCTCACCTAAAATCCACTGCACAGGCTGGAAGGGCACACCCACGTGGGGACAGCCCTTCCCAAATCTTCATTCACGAAGCCAAGCCACACACACAAAGTAAGGTTATGTTCTTTTATATGTGATGTAAGACCTTTGAGAAACTTACAGCACTCCATGACAACCCCTCCTTATATTTCTGTTTTGCAGGGATCTCTTTAAAATAACTTCTATGGACTGTTGCATATCAGGGAAAGAAAAGGAAAGCAGTAACCAGGAATTGAGTTTTGTTTTCACCATCCTTATCTTCATAATCACTAAGGAACGTCAACTTTCATCTAAGCAATTTGCATAATTCATGCAAGAGTAAGTTCCAAAGCTGTAAAGATTTTAAGAGCTTTCAACAAAATGATTGTAGTGCTGTGGTGACATACCTTCACAGAAGTGTTGTTCTGGTAGTTCTGTGTCTCCTTTGATAGAGTAGGAAAACTGATTTTAAATGTTGTCCTTTCGTAAACACAAAAAAACAAATTCTGAATTATCTACATCAGATTTTGATCTGTTAGGTGATATATGAGAAGGTGATTAACTATTGAAAGATAGATATATAGAGTCTCATTTTTCAATAATTCCCAGAAAGAACAGTGTCTCCTATATCTTCACTAGTATTATGCTAACAACAGCCAGCAATGGTAAATTGACAAAGTAATTTGTTTCTAAAACACCTTTTACATTGTCCAATATTTCTAACCTATTTCCAGCCTATTTCCAGAGCTACCTTGAAAATCAAGGAATGAGTTATTGTATATTAACCAAAGACTAATAAAATACTTTAAGAAACCTTTAATTGGATGGAAGGTAGTACACCATGAAAATATATGAAGCAAATATTTTACCAAATATTCTCCTTTTAGAAATGGGCAAATCTTGATAAAGATTGATATAGGCCCAGCCTCTATCTACCTAAAGGAAAGGGCAAATTGCACTTGCTACTGGAGGGTGCACCAGGCTCAGGATGCAACAACTTGGGAAAGGCAGATGGACATTTCATCCCACCCTTTCAAGAGAATACAACATGCTGTCAACAGGGAAACAAGGTACAGTCTTCACTGTAAATCATGTAGACAAATCCTTTTTCTTGGGCTGCACAAACCATTGCGTGAGATCACGTTCTTATCATTGAAGTGATGATGGGATAGTTACAGGGAGATGAAGCAGTTTCTGTGCATCCTTCAATGACAAATGTTGAAAGGGTGGCTAACTGCTCCTGCCCAGCATGGAGAGTGGTGGAAATGTCCCTCTGCACTGACCATCTGGCCTCTTCACACATGCATTCCAGAAAATAAACCTTCTGCTTGATTCATTCCTAGGAAGTACCTCAAATATATTGAGATTTTTTATTATTATTTTTCTAAATACACTCAGATTTAAGTAGTTTGAAGCTTGACCTGAGACCTGGATTGTGTAGCATCATCCTATGTCAAAAAAGGTGCCGTTATGGCCAGGACTAAGTGAAAGCTTGGACAGTGCTTCTGCAGCACTGTTTTTTATTGGAAAGGGCAAAATAGGTAAGAGAACAACATCAATCTTTACATCTAGACACTAGGGATCTTCTGGGGAATTGAACTAAAATAAACAATTTGAGAGTATGTTCAGTGCCCTTGCAGAGCATATTACAGCTGCAGTAAACCACTTAGCTGACATGTTTAAGCTCTTTTTTCCTATTTAAATAAAGTAGTGTTGCTATTAATGTTTAAAACATGGATAATTCTTGTGTCCCTTCCCAGATGATGTATTTTAATGAACTAGTGCCAGCTGAATGGGACAAGTCATTGGTGTATTGATCTATGTTCAAAATAACACTCAAGATTTAGTCTAATTGTTTATAAAATTATACAGGACAGACAGAATATCCAGTGAAGGTTCTGTATAAAATACAGATGGAAATTTTATTCCCAAACCAGACAGATGAGATGATTGAACAGATCATTTGCAGGTATGATTGTTATTGTCACTGCTCTCCTTGAGCTTTAACATGTTCAGAAATACCTTTTTGTTGGTTTCAGGGCCTTTGTAAACTGCTGCTGTGGTAATTTCACTTCAGTGATTCCAGAACCAACTTCAATAATATAAGCAATTTTTAGTAAAAGCGTACCAGGAGAATTAGGAAATGCAAATTGATGTATTCAGTCATAGTCATCTTTATTTTTGCAGTCTGCACATAATTGTTACAACAGATTAAAACAACAGCAACAACAAAACCTCTTGTTCTGAAACTAAAATATTTAGCACAATGCAAATTGGCAGATATCAGCATAGCAGTTCACACAGGTGTAGAGTGTAATTCAAAGTTTGCCTTATAATATTCTGCCTCAAACTTACTTTGATAATCAGAGAAATCTCTTGATGGAACTTCTGAATCATTAATTTTGATTGTACTTCTGAGTTATTAGAGCTATGATGTTGTCTTCATTTTACCTTTTTTGATCCAAATTTATTCTCCCAAATAAAACCTAATGAGTTCTTATTGTCAGCACATTGTATATCCCAAGTATGATTCTTCCACCAAAAAAAAAAGGATTTACGGCAATTGTAGAATAGAGACTCTGGGAGGTTAATTAAGACTTCACAATAGGAAGAATTAGAATGCAAAGAAAGATTAGGAACTTCAAGGTTGACCCTAAATTATTTAAATTTTCCCCCTGAAAATCTACTAGTATGAGAATATATTTTTAATTGCTATTTCCTGTGTTCTACAGAAGCACAGAAATATAAATCTAGAAAGGGACAAAATTTGACAAAGTTGTTTGCAGTGAATTTCATGAATTATCTTCTGCCTGAACTTTAGTTTCTAAATCAAAAGCAGTTAAAATCTCAGCCCACACTTAGAATAAGATTTTAGTATAAATATCTCATGATTGAAGATTTTCCAAATTCCTTAATTTTTCCTCATTTAATTGCCTTATGCAAATATCCTGGTTTTCTATAAAGTGAGAAATAATTCAATAAGCAGAGCAGTTAAAAATGTATATTTCTATATCCAAAACCTGTTTTCTGAAGGTGAAATTTAAAATCCACAAGGCAAAAATATAACTTAATTTACTATTTTCTATTGCTGTTTGTTTCACATATAAAATTACATGCTGATTAGAATGGTTTTGTGAAATAGGTTTTACTGTATAAATCAATAATATTCTAGGCTGAAATTGCAATTGAGGTACTAATACCAACTTCTCTTTAATCAGTTGATGAAATAACTCTTTTTATAGTATTATCAGATATTCTGGCTTTCATGGCACTGTGTTTACTGTAAAAAATACACAGAATTTCTAACAGCATTTAAAAATATCTGACTTACATACCTGTAAATGTATCTTACTGAAGTCATTTATCATTGCACTGTGCAACTCCTATGGAAATATGCATTTAAAACTTGGTGAGTATGAAGAGGAATATTTTGAGGCAATTTGAAAAAAACTAGGCTGCAGAACATCATATGTATCTCAGACAGCACAGAGACCTGAGCAGAATGTGCTATTGGGCCAGTATTCTTCCTATGAGAACGTGTAGAGTTGCATAAGAGAATGTACACTTTTCCTGACCAGTGATCCTCAGTTATAGGTCTTCTAATACAACTTTAGTTGGTGTCATGAGGCTTTCATCTATGATTTGTTGGTGGTGTCTTCCTTCATTAAAATTCTCTTTACAAATTGTCCTAGTTCAGCAGGAGGGACCAGCTAACCCTGTGTGGTGGTGATCAAACCTGTGTGTTCTACCCCCTCTATTCATTCCCCAAGGTCAATGGGCCATTAGCAGCAGCTGCCCAGGGAGCCATTATCACCTTCACACCCAGCCTGAGGGGGGGCGGAGCTGCTAATGGGCCATCAACAGTTCAACACCCCCTGGCTCCCAGAGTTAATCACCCATTGTGTGAGTCCCCGCCCAGGGGGAGGGACTGAGAGCTCCCTGAGGGTACATAAGTGGTGGGTAAGAAGATCTCGGGTACCTCTCATTGGATCCAGAGGAGCAGCAGGACCTCGACAGCAGGAGATCCCCGCTCTCGCCCAGACCACAGCCCTCGCCTGCACCAATAGGTTTTTCTTTTCCTTTTGCTCTGGACTTGGAGGAACCACAGGGGTCTCAGCACAAGGGCAAACAAACCCCCTTGGGTTTGTGCCCCAGGACACTGGGTTATACTGCTGGGGTTTTGTGAGTTGAAAGCAATTTCCCTTGTGTGTCAGTGTTGTTATTGTAATATTATTATTATTAAAATTTAGGTCTGACTTATAATCTCTCTCGTGGTGAGTTCATTTCCCCTGCTGGTTCACCTTTAAACCAGCACACAAATATTTTTTCCAGAAAAGTAAATGTTAGCATTTTCCCACCCCTTCCCAGTAATTTTTCATGTGAGATGACTCTTAGCCAGCCAATGGCATTCTGTGCCACCTGGAGTTACTAGAATAAACTATCAACTGGTGTCAGAAACATGGAACAGTACCTTAATATTCTCATCTTCAGTGATGAAAAGTCACTTAGTTAGATGAAATCAAATACATATTCTAGATCCTGAATATCTCAACTTCTATTTATTTGCTGCTTACTTTAGTTTTTGTCATTTGAACTAAATAGAATAATAAATATTAATATCCCAGTTTGACCTAACAGGGAATGAAAAAGGCTGATGATAAACATTCTGTCTAAAGAAAGCTGAACTGTTATTGCAGGGTAATAAATTTGTTTGTAATTTTTTTTAGCAAAAACTCTGATTTAGATGTATGGCTCCTGGAAAAATACCAGCCACAAAAACATCTTGGGTCATCATGACAGGTATTTATTATTCTGTTTTATGGCTATACAGGATAATCTAGATTTATTTTTTTGTTATTGTCAAAGAGGAGCCTACTGTGTTATTAGGCACTCTGTTCCTCCTCTGAGTGTTGCATGGGAAGGAATGTCACATGCAAGATTTTCTTCAAACAAGCTATAAAATGGTTTCTGCTAGAAAATTATTTTATTTTTCAAAAGTTTTATCAGGCTTGACATTGTCTGGTTTTGCTGCAATATGAGAGACATTTAATTTTTCTTAAGCCATCTGAAGAAAAAGTGTGTATGTGCTGACTCAAAGTCATCATCTTGGTTTTTTCTTGTGGCTTCACCACTCCCTACCACACTCTCCCCCTCAGCCTTTGTTTTTTCACATCTGAGGAGATTTGTGGAAGGAAAGTGTAAAGTGATTTTCTCAGTTTCCTAGGCTTCAGGCTGATTAGACATGTTGAGGTGCACTTTGGCTCTGTGACAGCACTTGACAAAACTGGTAGAGCTGGTGGTTCCCTTGAGGGACATTTTTAGTACATAACTCTTAAATAAGAAAACATCTGCTTTTTTTCCTACTATTTTTCTGCATTTTTATTTTACCTCTCAAAATTAAAGATGCAGGACAGAATTGACTACAATTTTATTTTCTCTCTAGAATAAAATAATAAGCCTTAAAAACAAAACAGTCCAAAATAAAACAAAAAAACTATTAGACTGCTGTTGAGGTTCATCACAGAGGCAGATGAACCAGAAAATCATCAAAGAATTGATAATAGTTCACATAATTGCTAGACCTTATTTTTTTTTATGTTTTCCAGCTTTTGCAATGGGTGTCCACAAAGCAAATTAATTAAGCTGTTTATTCTTCTGAGTGATATAAGAGCAATTCTAAGATCTTGCCTGGATATCCATTACAAGCAAACATGGCAAAATTTCTTTGTCTATTACTGTTCTAGATGGTTTTCATGGGTCACATAAAGTGTCACCTTTAGAGGTCACACAACTAGGTCTCAAAACAACATTACTATGTGCAGAATAAAGTTGTGTTAAAGTCAAGGAAGCAAATTGTCCCAAGTCACTTGGGACTAATGCATTCACATGCAGACAAAAAATACTGATAGAAAAACTTGATAAAAGCTAGGAAACTCAAGGCTTGCCTTACTATGTGTGCTGGTTTAAAGGTGAACCAGCAGGGGAAATGAACTCACCACGAGAGAGATTATAAGTCAGACCTAAAATTTAATAATAATAATATTACAATAACAACACTGACACACAAGGGAAATTGCTTTCAACTCACAAAACCCCAGCAGTGTAACCCAGTGTCCTGGGGCACAAACCCAAGGGGGTTTGTTTGCCCTTGTGCTGAGACCCCTGTGGTTCCTCCAAGTCCAGAGCAAAAGGAAAAGAAAAACCTGTTGGTGCAGGCGAGGGCTGTGGTCTGGGTGAGAGCAGTGACCTCCTCCTGTCAAGGTCCTGCTGCTACTCTGGATCCGACGAGAGGGTTCCCGAGGTCTTCTTACCCACCACTTATGTATCCTCAGGGAGCACTCAGTCCCTCCCCCTGGGCGGGGATTCACACAATGGGTGATTAACTCTGGGAGCCAGGGGGTGTTGAGCTGTTGATGGCCCATTGGCAGCTCCGCCCCTCTCAGGCTGGGTGTGAAGGTGATAATGGCTCCCTGGGCAGCTGCTGCTAATGGCCCATTGTCCTTGGGGAATGAATAGAGGGGGTAGAATACACAGGTTTGATCACCACCACACAGGGTTAGCTGGTCCCTCCTGCTGAACTAGGACACTATGTAAGCAAAAGGATTGTACTTCTGACTCAAAATATAAAATTTAATCCTCTCTTCAGGTATTTACAAATGTAGTTCAGATAGAGCTAACTGGAAATTTTGCTAGAATTTTTGTGACATCTTCTCTAAAATGGCTTAATTTCTCAGGATTTCTGGTAAATGATGGACACACAATAGACTCCTCCCCCTCTTCCCCCCGGTATTAACATTGAATCCACAAGCAATGTCTTATACCTTGCATGCTTCTTTGTTTCATGCTGATATCCCTGACATGGCAGACTTTGAGACAGGAAGCTCTCATTTCACTGATGGCAAGGTCCAATGATCCCATTTCCCTGCAAACACAGCACAGGCTGATAGGCAATCACAATATATAAGAGCTGTGACAAAAGGCAAAATATCTTTGCAATATTCTAACCTTCAGATGTCCAAGTTCTACAGGAACCTATTACACTGCGAAGGTTCAGGAACTCTATAAAATTCTTTTATTTCATGTTTTCACACAGTGCAGTTAAGGAAATTACTGGCTGCTACAGGAAGGGAGAAGAGATTTGTCCAAAAAAAGTATTGTTGTGACTCAAGAGAGACGTTTAAGACATGAAGAAAATCTACCAATTTCAAAATTGAAAATAGTTGTCTTCCATTCCATATAGCTAAGAGGAACATTTTGAATATTTGATTGTTTGATGTTATGAAATTGATGACTTTGATTAAAAATTTAGTGTTGATTTCCAATGCTGAGTTATTTTTTGGTACCGTCAAGGTTTATTAAGGAGTTACTGTGAATTGTTTGACAGGAAGATTTCTAGAAGGCCATTTTCTGAGCACAAATTACCTATAACATTGTGTTTGGAAGGTTTCAGGGCTTCTACACTCTCCTCATAAAGAACCTGTTGAAACAAAAATTACTTTTTTCCAGTTAGATGCATTCAAAACCTTGCTATCAGTTTTTATTAAAAATGCAAAATGAATTTTCAGCAGAGCTTTGACAGTTACATTGTTAATGTGCCTTCAGGCATATAATTAGTAGGAGACTTTAATCTTTTATATTCCATACTTTGATCAGAGCAAATAAGCTCAGAGAAGCTATAAAGTATTGACCAGCATCTTTGATCAAAGAAAGTTGTGAGCACCACTTCAAGATCCTTTCATAAAATGTAATAAATGTCATTATTTCCGCATGTAATAGAGAGTATGTTCTCTTATTGTTGCCATTATTGGCATATCAATCTATTCCATAGAGTGTTGGGGGGTGATGGTGGTGTGTGTTCTCCCTTTCTCCATGTTGTTTGTTTTTCTCTTCAGAATTTGTGGTATTTTACAATATTCAGAGAAAAAACCTTGGAAATTGCTTTCTGTAGCAGCCCAATAAATAAATAATTTCTTATACTGCCAATTCCATGCTAAAAAAGTAATTAATCATTAACAAAACAGGTCTGGTAGGGTAATGAGGAAGATGAAGCTGTTTGCATTCATATTTTTGAACATGTAAAAACTGAAATTAGGGTGCCCCTCAAGGAAACTAAGAATTTGATATTGAATTAGCAGTACAAAAGTCAGGTTTGAAAATTCATCACTTTATAGTAAATAGGTTTTAAACTTTTATAAAATATTGCATTGAAAGGTTTGAATTCCTCAATTCTCTAATTTCCCTATATCTACATAGATCAGACAGGTTACTAACTCAAGTTGGTGGGTGAAATACTCAGATTTTTTTTTTTATTGCAATATCCAAGACTTCCCTTAAATTTGGAGTTACAAAACATTTAAAACAAAACAAAACAAAAAAAAACCCCAGTAAAATAAAATGAAATTTTAATGCCAAAATAAAATAAATAAATCAATTGACCACAAATAAAAAGGTACAGGCACCTCATAATTAGTGTATTTAAATAACCAAGAAGCTTGAAAAGATGCATTGATTTAAAGTCCTTCTGTTTTTTTAAAGAGACACTCACAAGGAAACTACTTTTGTTTACAGCACTTAGAAAGAAAGAGTTTGGGTAGGAAAGTTGTTTAGTCTGTTTTATACTTACTTTCTTTGTTTTTTAAAGGCTTTTGGCACTCCAGTTCTGCCCCCAGTGCAACCCTGGTGAGTCTCCATCCTGGTGAGCAGCTTTTCAGTTCAGGGAGCTGAAGTGATGAAACCAAAATCACATACATCTGGCTTTTTTTTTTTGTTTTTTTTTGTTTTTTTTTTTTTTTTTTTTGCTATTCAGCATGAGAGGGGTGTTCAGCCCAGCCTCAAGAAAGAAGGCAAGCTTACTCAGAAATTCGAATGATCAGATTCTGCTGTTTTATTTTCTTGTTCCATCTGTTTCCATAATTAAAATGGTTTGGTCCCTGAATTTTACAAAATTAATTTGATATACTTGTGGCTTGAGTCAGCTCATACTACTGACAAATTCCCAAAGGAGAATTCTGTTGTGAAAGGCATGTTTAGTAGGTAGTATCTGAAACACAGGAGCACATAAAAAGAAAAAAAAAAGTATGATTCTAAAGTAAACTTTTTGCTAATTTCAGGAACAAGATAAATAATATGACTATTTCATTCATTTCATGTAGCACTCAATTGTTTCATAGACTACAGAATATATATAATATTCAAAGAAATATCTATATGATCTATGAATTCTTTATGACCTTTGAGGAATAATAATTTATGTATTTTAATCCAATTTCTAATATAAACAAACTCAAATATAGAAGCATTTTAAAGAGTTCTTTATGTCATCTCTAAATTATGAAACTCATTACTCCAATCTCCCTTCATTAAAAACCTGAATCCAGAACTTGCATTTTATCTAAAACTGTTTTCTCATCACTTTCCAGAATCAAACAACTATAAGGTAATAAGAAACAATAATTTAGCATGAAGAAAAGACAACCTTTTCAAATTCTTCCATGTTTAATTTCTATAGGGTAGATCACTTCTTCTACAGTTTGCAATGACATTATTGACACTTCGAGCTTGGGGGTAAAGGAAATTTGACAGACATTGCTTTGAGGTTATTTATTTCAAGATCTTTTGCAAAATAAGATCATAACAGTTTCTCCTGTCAAATATCAAAATCATTCAGACTAACTATTCCTGAAGAGGTGATGCACATATCACACAAAGAACTAAACAAAATATTGGATTTAATGTGCTTTAAGTTAATTTGCCTGTCTCTACACAATTTCTCAGTAATTTTCCCCTTCCCAAGGCTCTGTTTTTTATTTAGTTAGATTTACTTCCTCATAAACAAGTTATCTGTGAAAACACAAGAATTAATCACTTTGCCATCTTTGTTCTAAATTATTTTGTCATGGGTAACTTCTGTTAATTTATTCATCAAAACAGAATTGATTTTATTGCTAATATATATTGATCTAGTTTGTAAAAAATAAATAAAGTGCTATATCCAAAACCATCTAAGTATAATTTGGTAATTTCTCTCTAAAAAACTTCCATTTAATTTGGGGATTGTGATGGAAACATGTTACATTTATTGTTTTATTTTCCTACTAATGATATTAAAAGATAGATAATCATAGTTTAATGTGTGTCTTGGAAACAAAAGCAGGACACCCTAGTGACTAAATAGGAAGGAGTTAAGACTCAGAAGGGTTATTTTAAATAATGTTTAGTTTGTCATTCTTTATTTTTCCACATGACAAATTCAAGACTATTTTCATTAAAAATGCAATACTTTCCACACTACTTAGTACCCTCTGTATTTAATCAGTGCACTGAAAGAGATAGGAGTCTGTTGAAAATAAAAAAGTAACCATAAATTTGTAGAATTGAAGACCATAATGCATAGTTTCCAAGAGCTCATTTAAAATAGTTTTTCCTTAGAATACCAAAAAAGCCTTTGAATATTTTGTATTTTAAATTTTAGATTTCATTTGCACGTAAGGTTCTAAGCCAATCAATTTGAAAACTGATTAAAAGTTAAAAAAATAACTTACATTCTTTCAAAGCTGTAAGGTATATTTTGCAAGAACTTTCTAACCTAACAGAAAATAATTGCATTACTTAAGATAATAAATGAGGCCTGTAACTAGGTTATTGAAAAGCTTTAAAGCTTACAGATATTGAATAATATCATAATGCATATAGATGCGTTTTTGCTAGGAATAGAAATTTGATTTTCCCCTGGACTTATTACAAGCCAAATCATTAAAAGAAAAAAAATAATAAAAAATGAAGGGTGAATCAAAGCTATGAAAAAAGCCACGAAGCTTTACCCTGGAAAAGAATTTCACCTGCAGAGTTGCACTACCAGATCCACCACGCCTCTGCAGCTGAAAGTCTATTTGTTCTGTCACAAGGTTCATTTGACCCGAGTAGTAGCAGGGTAAGAGAGACACCGTCTCAGCTCGTGCCTTGCTGATGGTTTCCTTCCTCTCCTTCCTTCCAGGGGAGCTGGCTCATGCCATAGTTGACCAGTGGTGTTGAACATCACAGCTGAAACTACAACCTGCCTTGCAGAAGCAGAGTGAAGATGGATCATCTCTGGTCGCAACAGGGAAGCTCTAGTGATGGAGAGATGGGCTGTGACTTTGTGGTTCATTTAGAGAACAGCTGGATGAGGATACTTTCCAGTGAGGGAAGGCAGGAGCTCTTGGATTTCCCCCTCCCCAGCAAAAGCAAGAGGCTGCACACCCAGATAGGACAGGGACAGCACCTGTGCAACCAGCTCTGGTTTTCCCTGCTGACTTGGTCACGTGGAGAGAGTTCAAAGCAGAGAGAAGTAAAATTTCCAAATCACAAGTTATATTTTATTTTAAAAACTAATATTCCTTGTGGCCAGTGCTGGTATACCGATGAGCATCCTAATAGGTACAGGCTACATTTCCACTCTGAGACAGTAGACATGACATATAAGCACAGCCTGGAAAGATTTGCATATATAAGATGTGACAAAAATTATGCCAGTACCTCATTACACATAGTATACAGCTATACAGCACAAACTACTTTAAAAACTCCAGACCAACAAACTAAAAATACTCCTCTCCTGTTTTTCTTTTTTCAGTTTCCCGCAGTTTCCTTATGTTTTTTTTAACTGTGTTTTGAGAGTAGTACTGCTATGATTGGTTAAATAAAGTCTTTGTGTAAGAAGTTGAGTGCTTTAAGGCTGACTGCAAGGCTCAGAAAGAAGGCTGGAATAAATGGCTCGGGGTGTGCTTTACTTAGGGGAATCACAAAATTCTTCCCTGTGTCTGGTGGAGGAGAGATGTCAAAGGCATGTCTGCCATAATGTCAAGGAACTGCCAACAGCATAGCTCTGACTTAGAGATGTGAATATTTGCTTAAATTTTCTCCAAGGGAGGAAACAGTGCTCAAAACTACACACAGTTTATTTCCATGCTTTTGTGTCAATAATGGAATTTTCCTAGCATAGGAAATTCAACATAACAGCTGTTTATGTAAATTAGTTAATACAGTTTGTTAGAAAATCATAATATAGATTTAATAGACAGCTATTGAAGGAAACATGAATATGGCAATATTAGCTATATTCAAATTGCTTGGAGGCTGGAGGCTTTTTCCTTTTTCTTTTTTCTTTTGTTTTGTTTTGTTTTTCTAATCTCATAAAATTTCCTGCTAGAACAGGTGATACGCAGAGTGTTACAATGTCACTTCAATACTTTAGATGAAAGTTAACAAATCCTACCTGCTGAAGCAATGTGAAACAAATTCCACAAAAGTCAGGTGCCTGCTGTTTGTGTGCTCTGGCACTGAGTGCTGGTAACTGCAGTGATGGAAGATCAAAGTAAAACAAACAAAACCTTACAATACCTCTATGCTTCTCCAAAACAAAACAACAGTAATTAATGTTCGATAAAACACTTTTGGCTGTAAGCTGCTGAATATTACTCACAGACTACATTATCCTCCCAAAGTAGCTGTTATTCATTAAATAAATTATTCAAGAATAGTCTTTTGCAGTATTTGACCATCTCTCTATCTGGTTGAATGCCAACTCATTGAACAAATTGTTCAAAAGATAACAGCTTGACTCATATATAATGTATTTGAAAAGCTTCTTTTCAGGTTCTTATCATCTCTGCTGAGACTAAGTAATATCCTGTGCATTTATTAATAATTTGTTACACGGCTGGCAAAAATTAATAAGGGCAAAAATAGCAGATAGGATCTGGCTTCTCCTGAAGTCAGTCAGAGTTTTACCATTGACTTTAAGAGGGTCCAGGGTTTCGCCCATAATGTTTAAATGATGACTTTGAAATGTGATGCTCATTGTTAGTGTAGTTAACTTTGTCTTTGCTCAAAGAAACTGATTCTGTTCTAATATCCTACAGTGATGACAATATGGCATAAAGTTTTGGTATAAACTTTCTATAGATGATTGATGTAGGAATAGAATCATTACCCAACATGAACAGAACAGTTTGTGTTAGTTACCTCTCTTAAGAGTCACTCCTGGAGTTTATATCAGTCTGTAAATCACAGAAAGTATGGAAATTGCTGTATGAATACAATGGTGATTTTGATATATTTTGGTGATAAATATATAAATAAAAAACCTCGCAAATTTATTCTGTCTCTCTGCTTTATGAGAAGCTAGAGTCAGAGGTGATACACAATAAGCAAGTTTCCAGAAGCCTGTTTGCTGAGCAGTTCTTGGATGCTAGAGACAAAGTGACAATGATAAAAGACCCATGCTGTTGATTACATTAGACAAGACAGGACAAAATAGCACAAGATGTATTAATGTTGAAGTTAGATTTAAATTCAGGTGCAAACTACTTTAGGCAGTGTGCACAAAGCAAGGGAGCTCAAAAATGACGCACTATGCATTTATCCGAGGCTAAGGGTTCATCTTTCCAGGCTGTGAATGTTTTAAGATGAAGTTTGCAACAGCAGCATTGTAATTTGACTTAGAAATCCACTGACTGTCTTACTGCTCGTGGGCACTGCATTGTATATGAAACTAATTTTCAGATTTATTTGCTTGTAACCTTTCATCCTTTTCCTCAAGGTACTACTTTCCAAAATGCAGTAATTTTGTATGTGTGACCTTCAATTTCTACTTATTGCCATGCTTAGATAACAGCAGCTTATTAAATAAATATTGGCTTATTCTTACAATTATGTAGTATTCCTGTAACTGGGGCCTTTTCATTCATTTTCTAAATGCATTCCAAAAATTATTTAATACCATTAGGCTTTGGAAACTCGTTTATAGAATCTGCACTTAAAATGTTTGGATAGTAAGTATATAAAGATATTTAAAGAAAGAATTTTTTGCTATTGTTTTCTGTATTACTGTGAATTCATACAGTATGACAGATTTACTGAGTGTAAAAGTTGACAGGAGACTTAAAACCTAAAACCCTTTTTTTACAACAGTCTTCCCATCTCCTGATTACAGCTGCAATTGTCATCATTTGGCTTATTATGGAAGATGAAAGTAGGAAGCATATTCTCAGGCATGAAAGCCTCTGGGACCTTTTTTCCATCTTGTTCTGATAAGTCTTTAGACTGACAGCTGCCTTCTGAGTTCTGATTTGATTGTGCTTCGGGCTGGCTGATACTAGGGGATGTTAGTGAGACCTTTTATATCAGTATATTGACTGAGTCTCACAGTGGCCTGATGATTTTATGGCACTAGGAAGACCCTTCTATCGATTCATAGTGTAGTCAACCTATTCAAATACCTGAAATATTCACACCTGCCTTTGCTTTTTCAAATTTAAATTTAAATCAACTTTGTGTTGACTTCACTTAGCAGAATTTTCCAATGATTACAAACATTTACCCACCTGAACTAAGGAGGGACTTGATGAGATTAGAATAATTTTTTCTTTTTTTTTCGAATTAGAGCAGTGTATTCCCAGAAGAGTAGTGTAATGGAATAAGGTCCCACAATTCAGAGAGGCAAACAATTCAAGCAAGAAAGTTAAAAACTGCAACTAATGCTGCCAGCTTCTCTCTCTAGCTCATCTGCTTTGAAATAAAAGCTGGAAATATCACTCATTTTTCTTTTTTTTTTTTTTCTTTTGGGAAGATAAGGGAGGGATTGGGGGAGTGTTATATAAAATATTTGGAACTGTATTTTAAGTAGTAATTGAAAAATGTGAACTCAGCTAACAGCACTCTAAAATCATACATTTGAAGTCTGTATGAGTGGAATATTTAGACTGATTCCAAATTTTTCAGTAAATCCCTGACAATAAAGAACTGCTCAAAGAGTTGTGCTCTGTTAAGGAGCAGGTATTTGTTTATTCATGCTAACAGGGAGTGAGGGGTTAGCAATGCATCACCCACTCCTTCCATGCTGGGCCAGTTTACACATTTTATACTTTGCTACATATGCAAAGCAATGGACTGAGGAATGTAATACATATGCATAAAGTAAGCGAGAACTCTTCATACATGTGCACAGTATGGGGTGGCGCTTTGAACTGCGCCTGCTTTCCCTGAGTAGGGGTCTCGCTCTTCTTGGCCTCATGGGTGGTCATTTCAGGGGCTCTTCCTCACTTAAACTTTTAATCTTTCTGCTGGATACATGCTCTGTTGCATTGTTTTCCCTTGGAATGCCTCTAGTTTGTTTTATCAGTTCTCTAGCTTCTTTAGCTGGATTCTGATTGCATAACCTTGAATTAAGTTCTCTTTTAGCTTCTGCTAGGCCTCGTGGCATCTGGAAAAACTAAAAACTAAAATCTTATAACTAAATGCCCCAAAAGTTATATAAAAAATATTTAAGCTAAAGTGTCTTATGTATACAATTTCTTATGAAGATGATATATAAGTTAGACTTGCACAGTTTCAGGTCTTGGCATTTTACTTTTCTCCCTATTGTTCTCCAAGTTCTATTATTGGATATAAGTGGGAAGGCATAGATTTGGTTATTAAATTTGGTTTCTTATATCTTGTTCCAGACAAAACTTCAGATAAATGTTTCTTTGAAAATGTAAAGGCTTGAAGGTTTCACTTTGATACCAGGACCTACCCCCTATCCTTACACCTAATTTGGAAGTTTCACTAGAAAGAACAGCGACCAGATGATTTTTACATTCTGAACAGAGTGACTATGATGCTAATTATGAGGACACCAGTCTCACAGAAATGAAACTGCCAAGTTGTATTTTTGCCAACACTGGAAAGTTTTATATCTCTATTTTCCCACTGCTTAGAACTGTAATTATAGTTAAAATAATAGTGGTGGTTCTGCATCAAAATAACTGAAATACTATTTGTAATTAGCATGCTTTCTCTTTAGAAAATGTTTCTTGTTTATTTTCCATTTTTCATTCTTCATTTAAAGAATTATGTCAAATCCAGTTGCCTAAAAATGAGAGATTGTTCAGAAATAAGAAATTATGTTATATTTGGATTCTACTTTGCTAAGATGGAGTGAAACTGCTTTGAAACCCCAATTTGAAAGAATTTGTAGTGATGCTAAATGACCAAATGATGACTGTCACTTTTGATGCATTTATCAAAAGACCTCATCTGAGGCTTCCTGAAGTTCAAACTACTTGTCACTTAAACAATATGAAATGCTTTTTTATTCACCTTTAATATAGAAACTGTGATCTACTCAAATCTTAAATGCCAGTCTGCCATTCAAAATATGTTTGTCTAATCCCTTTGGTCTTGATCCATTTTTTCAAAAAATAAAAAGTAATTTGGAAAATCTCTGCTACCTGAGAATAAGCTTTCCTTATAATGTTGCTTAATAATTTTTGAAAGAGTAAGAGGTGAAAGGGGTTGGTTTGGCATCTTAAAGAGTCATCAGTTTGAAAGAGCCATATTCAAAACTTCTTTTAATCAATTCCTGCATTGGCTTAAGCAGTGTACACTTTTTCTCCTGCAATTAGCAGTGGATCTTGGCTTGACGCCCAAGGTAGTGGAGCATTCAACTCTAGATTTATAGTTCTTTACTGAAGTTGATTATATATCATGATTTTGATAATAAACTTAGTCTCACAATATGCAGGATTGAAAATAGTGAAGACTTTCTGGTCTTAAGTACTAACACAGCGCAGTTCTGTATCCTGCCTGTGGTAACTGAGCACTGTGAAGTCAAAATAAATAAGAACAGCAAAAAAATCTATAACTGGGTGTTTGACCTATAACAGAAGTACATCTATTCCTTGACATTATATCTATAAAAGATAATTTGAATAAATGTGAGTCATTTTATCTATAAATGTAAACAGCACAAATGTTCACATGTGAATAAATTGAAATCTAATCAAGATGGAATGCCGTTATATTATTTGAAAAAGAATTATCACAAAATTAGATATTGATATTTTGGTGAAGATCTGTTTAAGGAAGTTGTCAGAATGTAATTTCATTTATGTAAACATGCTTTAATGAAGAACTTATCTAATGGATCATATTTGAGATGTGAGACTGTTTAGATATTAGATTTATACTTCTTTTTCCCGTATTCACTTTTCAATTTCTGATGTGCTTTGGCAAAATATCTGTTCTTTTAAAATTTCTTCCTTTTTCACTTTAAGCAACAGCAAAGTACCTTACTGCTTACCAGGGTACTATAAAGTGCTGCTATCAAAAGGAATGTGTTAACTCAGGTACATTAGTGGGATGTCAGTAATGGAACACACAAGGAAGACAGGATGGCTTTCACAGGACTTAATGACATTTTTCTCCTTCTCTACAATCCCAACAGATATCTCTTTGTCCAAGTTACAGTCAGAGGCTGAATTTAACTTTGAAGTGTTGTGGGAGTCCCAGAGAGAAATTATTTAGGAAATTTCTCTAGTGTGTGTTTGCTTGGTTTGTTGTTTGCAGGTAGTTTCAACTCCCTATCCAATGCTGTAATCATACCACAACTTAGAAGAATGGGATAGACAGGAGTGCTGTGGAAAATGGTTTGTCTGTTACTGTCTTCTAAAATTGAGATGTCCTGAATGTCAAAGGAAAGCATTAATCTTCAGTACTTAAGCCTTTGCAATTTTCCCTCTTTCAATATCAGTTGAAATACCAAAGAGACAAATGTTGTACAATTCCATTAAACCCAACATTTTGAAGCAGATAAAATTTAAAAGATACAAAGAGGCCTAAAACTCACCTGGAGATCATATGTTCATCCATAATTAATATGTTGTCAAAACCTAAGACAAAAAATAGCATATGATAATAAAATGTTTATGTGAATTTACATTTCTATCAAGAAATATGATTTGAAACCAGAAATATAAGAAAGAATTCATAGAGTAAGACCTACAGAGACTTGTTATTTTCTTCATTACTTTCTAACTATTACCTTTACAGGAATGAGCTTATCCTGCAGCAGACATCACATAGTTATTCTCACAAATTTAACACAGCAGAAGTGATTATGTCTGTGTGATTGGACAGATACTACAATATAGATACAGTGATCAGAATGTTCTGAGTTGGAAAGAACCTACAATAATTATCGAATCCAACTCTTAAGAGAATGGCCCATTATTAGCACCATGTGCTAACCGACTGAGTTCATCTCAGGGTGATGTGTTTATGAAGCCATGCCTCATAGTTTACAATTTCTAGATAAGATTTCAGAAAAAGTATTAAATAAATATCTTTTACATACCATGAAATGCTGGTAAGCCTCTCCATGCATTAGTTCTTTTATTTTCTGCTCTCTCCATCAAGAGCTCTCAACATGTGACAGAAGACTCTTTTTGATATTTTGAAGATTCAGTGACTTAGATGTTTTTAAGTTTAATTAAGTTTTCATGTGAAGAGACATTTCCTAAATCATACAGCATTCAAAGAGTGGGAGGTATTTAGGGCATGAAAACAGTAAGACATGCTTATGCTTGAAAACTGAACAGCCCGAATGATTTATTTAAAACAGAATGTTAAAGTTACCATTTTATCTGGGTTTTTTCCCCTCAATTTTTCCACTATGTGTTTTTTTTGTGTGTTTTGTTTGTTTGTGTTTTGTTTGTTTGCTTGCTTTTAAATCTGCCTCCAGAAAATAAATCTGGTTTTCTATTTACTGATTTAGCATGTGTAGAGGTTGGTTGCATTTAGACTGGAGTTTTGCTCCATATACAAAATAAGATAGTAAAGGTAGTTCTAGTATATCTAAAGACTCTCAGGTGTTTCTCAGTTGATTAAATCTTGCATCTATCCTCTCCTACTCTCTGCTATTTCAACATCCATCTGTTATTTCCTGCTAACACTTTATTGAAGACTTCTATCTCTTGACTTGTATTGATTCACTTGGAGCTTTTTTTTTTTGGTTTAGGTTTGGTGGTTTTTTTTGGTGGTTTTTTTTTTTTTTTTCTGAGGAATAGAAAGTACTCTATCTCAGCCCCCACTCCATATTTTCTTTGATATTAAAATTAACCAGCATAGTAATTTTAGAGTTTGGCCATCATTCACTAATTATTTAAAATCTTATTTCATGCAGGTGAATGACCCATAAACTTTCTCCTAAGGACAGAAATTTTAAGGGAATATAGTATAAAAAGGAGAATATGGTACATAATGAAGGCTTTTTAAAATATAAATGAGACATCCCCCCCCACCCCACCCCCCCCCCCCACCCCCGGTTCTGCCCTTAAAATAATCATGTGCCTTCTGCTTATGTTTTTAATTAACATTGTAAAATCAGTGATATGCCTTCAGCCTTAATCCTAATTTCAATAAAAATTTAACACTTAGAGGAAAATATTCAGACCTTTATATGTATGAAAGACATCATTAAAGAAAATATCCCAGCACAATTAGTTACTACTTTGTTTGTAAGCTTCAGATTTTTTTAGGAATGTTTTTTTTCAAGTAGGAAGCATTTGTTGGAGAAAGAAAAAATTAAAATACAGATTCCAAAGAGGAAATTTGGTACAATTTGCTATTTATTTGTTTTGTTTTGTGAGGGTTTGGGGGGTTTGGGGGATTTTGCTGGTTCTTTCGGGCTTATTTGTTTTTTTTTTGTTTTGTTTTTTAAATACAAGTCCTTTTAATTACATTAGTTTGTGCATAAAGATTATCAGATTTCACACAAGCAAGAAGTATTCAGAAATGTGCATGGAATGTTCATTTTATCCCTCACAAATTCAAGATGCAATAGAAGATCCTCCCGTTGACATAATTGGAAGAGAAAGAGAAGCATTACACCGAGAATTTAGGAAATTTAAATAAAATAACTATGAAAAAGGCATTAATATAGTAGTTTTTCATTGTGGTTGATATGGTAAAGATAGCTGAACACTTTTATCTGCTGGTCATGATTGTTTCCAAACATCAAACTTTGAGTATTTTATATCATCTTATCATTAAGCAACTACTTTGACCAGAATAAAAGTAATTGAGAGTTAATGTCAGTCTAGTTTCAAACAGCACAGCAAAATAACAACATACTGACAAAGGAACAATTAATTTTAAAATTATTAATGTCTGTGTCAGCTGCAATAGAAAACCATTATTCTCCATATGAACTTAGAAATTACTTGGGTGTAAAGTAGAGGTGATTGAGGAGAGAAGGAATATAAGGCAATACTGAGTCAATACTATTGGTCATGAATGTGAAGTGATTTTAGATATCTGCTGCAATGGCTGTTAAATGAGTCTGAAGTTCTTTGCAAATCTCCTGCTGTTCTGCCTATTTGTGCACCCACCAGAAATCTCTATTCAAATGCACAGGGTGTCTGAAGAGCACGATAAGGTCAGGCTGCACTATCACTCCAAATTCTACTGAAACCTGATCTGCTTGGGAGAAGAAGATATCAGAGTGCATAAAGAGTGGAGCTGATAACAACCCATCTGAAAAAAAAAGGCTGATTTCTTAATGAGATGGATCAAATTGAAAATTCCAGGTTGCTGTAGGAAACTTGAGTTTATGTTATAGGCTATTGTTGCTGCTAATTGTGAAAGTGTGAAATTTGAAATTATATTTAACATTTTGACCCATTCTACATTCCTATTTTTTCCATTCCACTTCTTTTTTTTTTAGTCCACGAACACAAAGAAGATATTGAAATGGTACACATCTTACATCATTGCCTTCCATGTTGCAATGTATTCTACTAAAGAATGGGTGGGGGAAGGTTTCTTAAGCTTCTAGTTCTGATCTTGCTGTCTTAAGGAGGTAAATTCATCTTCAGCAACTCTTCAAAAATTAAATTAAATGAAAAATCTAGAGCTCTATCACATTTCCTAGTATGACAGAAGTCATTGAAAGCACCTGAAATCAGCTAAATGCTCCAAGTAGAAATATTAAGCAGTAACACTCATAATTTAAATCTGTTCACATATAAACTCAATGTCTATTTTATGAGCCATTGTAACTTTGTTGGAGTTCATTATTTTAGTTTGTTTACCTCATTCTCTTTTATATTCCACTTACAATCTCATGTTTCCTTTGTCAGGTGAGAAGATTCAAGGTAACAATGTGAAAAGCAATAGCTGCAAGTCTATTAATATTTCCCGTATTACTGGATGATTCATATGTATTGTAAAATTTAAAAGGCAAGTGACAAATTAAAGCAGAATGCACAATGCCCATGTAAATTGCATTTTGATGGCTAAGAAAATCGTCATCAGTAAAATAGAGATAAGTTAACTAAGTATAAATAAATTAAATATTTGCCAGATAAACAGCCCTCTACATCACACCTACCCGTAATGCTCCCAAGTGTATTCTCTCTATAGTTAGTTCTATAATTTTGCCACCATACAGAGGAAATGTTTTCCCTGACACACAGTTACAATCTTGTTTACATGATTCTGTGTAAATAACCTTAATGAACAATTGATGGAATTGTCACTTTTGTATTTTTTGCAAATATTTTGCACTTCAAAATAGTCCTCCACTCAAAATCTCAATTTATTGCATATGTTTTTGTTACAAACCATACGTAGAACACTGCAATTTCACAGAGATTGATTATTTCTCTGTAAACTAGACAGAGATTCCTTAGAAGAAAATTTCAGTTCATTTCAGGTAGAAATGGAACTGTTTTTTCTTGAAATGTTGCCAATATAATTTTTTGTAGGGCAAGAAGCTAAGCTGGTACAAAATTCTATGTGAGATTATAGTTCATAGATACCACTGGAAAAAAATTACTTTGTGCTGTAGACCAAATTTAATATCAATTCTTGACTAAGGGAAAGGGACTTTCTTTAAAAAGGCACAGTGAAAAGTGAGAAGTTGAAGCAGCTTATCTCTTTCACAGCCATAATGAGTACATCATTCATTTGCCCTGAAGAGCTTCTGATCTAAAGAGATGAGGTGAACAAAAGAAAGATAAGTGAACTGCATAGCCTCATGCAGCAGGTCAGCACCAGAGCTGCAAAGAGAATTCGAAGTGTCCATTAGCCTATGTAGCTTTGGAAAAGCCCATGTGCAAGGCATAAATGGACAAAGGATTATGAGAGATCATTCCTGTATAGTAGATTTTAAGGTGTCACGGAATTTTTTTTTATATAATAAATGTAAGCTGTTAGGCTTCAGTATACAGAGAAAAAGGAAGCTGAAAGATGAACAAAACTTGTCACAATTTATTAAGGAAGTTATAAACTTTTCCTTCCTGAGAATTACTGCCTATCCAGATCTAAGCAGAAAAGAGAAAATAAAGTAAATGGCATTTACATTCATAAATAAAAAATACTGTACTACTATTGCTTCAATATCTAGTATTAAAGCTGTATCCATAGATAACTTACATTTTAGCAGCAAAAATCACTACATTTCTATAGTTGTGCTCTGTTATCTGCTCCCTAAGAGTCTTAGGAAAGTTCTGCAGGTCATTGAATATCTCCTGTCTGCCATAAGTTTGCTTCAAGTTTCATAATGAAATTTTTCTTAGCTTACTTTGTATGAGGACATTCTCTGAAATAAATATCCTCTGAGAACAGTTAAGGATATGATTTCTACACAAAAAGAAAAAAAAGTCTCAACTGTTTTAAAGTTAATGAAAGTAAAAGTGATGGACTCTTTTTCTTATTCCTTTGGGGAAAAAAAAAAAAAACCCAAAAAAATTAAAAATCTCACAATACCTAAGTAGTTGCAGCACTTATAGATAATAGAAATTGAATTTAGAGTACCTACTCATGTTCTTTTCTGTCTCAGACAGCATAAAATTGTATCCTACATGACTCTGAAGACTGCATCAAGCACAACATCAGCTGCATCTGAGCAAAAATGTGATAATACGAAGTTTTACTGCTACTAGTTGATGTCCCCATTCTTCAGTGACAATAAGTTCACCCATCCCAGATTCTGTCAATGTCAGACTTTGAAATCTGAATGTTACTAATTCTTGTTGCTCAGTGGAAAATTGGTGTGATTCCTTTAGGGGTAAGAAAGAGAGGAATTAAAATAGACATCTGTCTTTGCCTCTGGAAACTTCTGCCCTTCTTATCTTTTTTATTTTTGCCATCAGGAAAACTTTTACCCATCTCAACATGTTGTAGGTTTTGCCTCCAGGTTGCAGAAAAGTCCTTTAAATGTCTAAGGATTGTGACTTCTAAAACTTGTTGTCAAGTTGTCTCTCTCTAAGTTTGAATGTTAAGCTGGCTAGGAGTTTCCATAGTCAGATATTAAAGTAGAAGAAATTTTAAAACTTAGTTTTGTGTCTCAATTCAGTATTCAGTTAAAACTGCTGTTTCAAAGAGAGTCACACATGTGAGTACTAGTGATTTCAGGGTCTGTACACAGCTACAGTTATCTTGGTATACAGCATCAAAACAGTTCACCTTGTATTTTTGAGCTAAAACAATCCACCAGTCTGGAGTAAATGGCACCAGTCACTCTCTGGAGGCACTCTTATAATATGTCCTTAGGGTTTTCTGTGCACCAGAAGTCTTATGTTCATTTGCACTCCTCTTATGTGCTGATGAGTACTGTGACTTTCTTAGCAACGTGTTTAATACCCACATAGGTTCTTCTGAAATGAGAGGGGAACACTGTATTTTATAGTGGGATAATGCAACAAAGATCAGCAGTGCAGTGGCATGTAAAATGGTCTGTCAGGTCATGAGCCCTCTAAAAATCTCTTAGAAGCTGAATGACACAGCTCAGATTAGCCAAGTGCTGGTCATGTCCAATATATTTTAAGTGTAGAACCAAAGCAAGTGGCTCTTCCATCTTCCTGCTCTGCTCTTTCCCTATGCAAGCTGATTTGCTTTGAGTATTACCCCAAAACTCAATCAGGCCAAATTAATTCCATCCTGTTCTGCATAAATTATTTTCTGGTTATAATTTCTTTCAGAACTTCTTTCACTGTACATTCTTCGCATGTACGGAATACACCCATTCCTCCTCCCACCACCTTCCACTTCTTCTCTAAATTCAATAATATACCTGTACTTTTATTTACTTTGCAGTTGTATACCAGTCCCACACTGGACTGAGAAAAATGGATTGAAAAGTCAGACATGAAGGCTGGAAATGGAACTACTCTGTCCTGAACTCTTATTTGAACAGTTGGAAGTGCAGGAGCTAAGTAGTTGTTATTATGCAAATATTATTCATTCTTAGCATAACCTTTGCCTCCTCATGAATGAATGAAGCCCCGTAAAATACATTTTAAAAAGAATGCTAATTCAATCTTTGTGTGAATTGGATTACGGGGGTATATCATATTGCAAAAATAGTGGGTAGTTATTAAAAAAGATTAATTGAAAACAAAGGCTATGTAAACCAAATTTTGAACACTGAATCAAGCAGGATTTCTGAAACATGAGTGGGTTTCCCAGCACGTAACACTACTATCTCCAAAGACTCACACCTAAAATTATGGAAAATAAATTTCCAAGGTGGTACAATGACAGCTTTGCATATCCACTCTCCATTAAAAAAAAAAAAAAAAGAGAGAGAGAGAGAGAGAGAAGATGCACGCATCAATCTGGTCAGCAAGACAGCAAAAGTGTTCATCCATAAGGTAAACAGACCTGTCCTTTCTTTTCCTTTCCCCCTCACCTCCTCTTTTTCAATACATTCATTTTTAAAGGACAAAGCAGGGTTCAGCCTTACCAGTGTTCTCTTATCAAAATGAATTCCTTAAGTCATGGTGAATGTTTTCAGACTAAACTGTTGAACTTATGATAAAAAATGTCAGTTGTCATCAACAATCAGATGCTCTGCACAAAGAGACAGGAGAAGAAATGTCTGCAGCTTGACACACATTGTGCATAACAGATTTCTGCATGGCTTGAAAAGGCTGTGCACATCCCTTTCACAGCTCGAGAGTTCTGCCAACCTGAGCCAAACCTAAACAGGTGAATAAAGTACTATTTTTACAGTTCAGCAGATCATATCTAGACAGAGGAAAAACATTTTATATAAAATGTTTCTTATTTTTGAAGTACTCATTAAATAAAATTGAAATTTCCAGAGAAAAGGTAATAAATTTATTTTTCCCTTTTAAGTGAATAGATTTCATAGAATCATAGAATCATTTCATTTGGATACTCCCAGAAAATGCTTTTGGAAATATAAGTTTGGCAACCAATAGGCATACCTTAAATCAAAAACTGAACACAGAAAACAAAAATGTTTCCATCATAACTATATCATCACACTTTGCTGTTCGCTTTCCAATTTTGCTTAGAATGCAGCAGTTACTGAGACAGTCAAACCTAGAAAAGAAGAAATATCATTAGTGCAGTTCATGTCTTGACACTGCCAATATTTCTGGACACAGCCTTCTAAGCTACTGCCCAAATATGGATTGAGTTGCAAGGCCTAGCTGATACATCTTAAAAATCTTGGGCACAGATCCATAAAAGGTTTTAGGGATTCACAGTGCTCTCCCTGGACTCCTACAGCATTTGCTTCTGATTTCCATGTGCATGCCACTTGTGAAGCTCAGGGAGTTGGGCACACTAGAGTGTGTTGTACAATTTACAGCATTTACATTAAGCAGTCATGGCATAAAAAAGACATTTATAGTCTTTGGAGTACAAACCAAAACACAGTCAAGCTCCTGGAAAACTGCCTTAAGTGCAAGGCCACCAAGACTTGCTTTTTCAGTTTATTAAATGTGCAAGACAAATGAAACAGTGAGACTTTCCCTGATCCTACAGCACACTGACTAGCCAGTTGTATGGCTGGTGAAAGCAGGATATGAGCATATGCAGAAACAAGAGAGGAATGAAATAGAGCCATTCTCAGCCTTAATGAGTCCTGGCAGACAGGAAAGATGTGGTCTGTGCATTTCCAAAGGTCCCCTGGGCCATCCCAGTGACCAGCTGTATGGATCATGATCAGAGCTGTGCTGCCTAGAGAGCTCTAAACATGGAAAACTTTGTTTCTATCTCTAGGTTTAAGCAACTGCTGAGCAGGTTTTAGCATATATAATGTTGGATTTGTGAGTTGGATTCATTGCTAGCAATTAAATTTGTATTGCATTTGACTTTTTTTTTGGTAGATCTCTTGTATTATATATTCAGTTTATATCAGAGATTTTTATGCTATCTGTAATGCATATCCACTATGAAAGAAGGTGTCTCCTTTGAAAAATGTAGTACTGGCCATCCTTAACCCTCAGCTATGACCCATCTGCTAGAATCATTATTCCCTTTTCTCTCAGTCTCTGAATAGTCTGATCCTTTTGATGAAGAAGTATTATCTTCCATATAGATGTGAGAAAGAGGAAATAAATATTCTGTCTAAAACTCTCTGTAAAATTTAGGTCTGAGAGACAGTCATGCCTTTGATTCAGAACTTTCATCCTAAGGCTGACTTTGTAATATCAGTTGCTCATACACAAGAGAGGAACTTTCTGGTTGCACCTACATGTTCCCTTAATAGAACAGCTGCATATTTAATACAGTCAATGCATTGACAGTCAGAGTTCATTACCTGTACTCATCTAGTGAAGAGAGTCAAAATATGTAGGTTTAAATCCATTTTATATTTTTTTAAGTTTTGAAAATGTCTTACATGTGGCTTGTAGCTTTCACTTTTTTGTTTGTTTTGGGTTGTTTTTTTTTTTTAATTTTATTTTTAAATGTTGTGATCTTCCTCTTTAGCAGTCACTGGGAACTGCTTGATGCTAAGAGAATTACAGATGAAATTGTCTATATTTTTACTATGTTACCATTAAAAGATTACAGTTCTGATCTAAAACTCTGCATTGCTCCAAAAAATTATAAATCATGTTATTTTTAGAAAAATATTATTTCTATTAGAAATTTTGAAGTTGATTAGAAATATGGAAATCGATAGAGATTACACTAGGCTTTTAAATTCCATGATAAAAATATTTTTCTCACAGAGTACTGAGAAATAACACTATTCAAATAGCATATCATAGAAACAATAGCAACAAAATAAATGCCTTGCAAAATAATATTTCAAATGAAAAATAGAGTGTCAAGCAGTATAAATGTATGGGAGATAGGAAAATGGATGATGTGGTAAAGTGCAAAGAAGAAACATCATCATAACAGATTATGTTGCTACTTCTTTTTAATAGGGGAGCAAATGATGAGTGGAAATATGGCAAGAACAGAATACACTGAGAAGCAGGTGATACAAGAGATCATTTGGAAGCAGAGATCAAAACATATCAGATAGATCAGAGAAAATGATTTGGAAGTAAATGAGTATTCTATGATTGTCGTATATTTGAAGTGCTGATTGAGAACTTTGTACACCTTCCCATAATGCTGAAGCAAATGGCAATAGCTCTTGCTTCTCAATGAATCTCCAAATAGTACAGAGGCTGAACTAATTGGAGCAAATTACAATATATCCTATATTACCATAATCAAACCATGATAGTTGTGGGAAAAGTTCAGTATAGAAAATCTCTTCTTAAAAATAAGTATTTATAAAAGCACATTTATTTATTTATTTATTTATTTATCTTCTGCAAATGTCACAGTTCAGAACAGTCCTGTGACTCCTTTCTCTCATCCAACTTTTCCTATTTTACATTCATTTTCATGAAAAATTAGTTTAAACTCCCAATAAAACTTATATATTATGTGATTAAATAAACTGTTCTTTTTTCAGCTGCTATATAACTAGTGGTGTTTTTTTGATATCAACACTTCAGAGAGGTTTGATGACCTATTTGTGCAATTCTAAGGCAAAATTTAAACTGAGCTCATCGGGGATTTTGAATGGAAACAGCACATAATACTGTCTAAAGGGTATCAGGTGGTCCAAGGGTGCCCTCATTATGCTAGTGGGGTAGTATTGGCAAAGGGCCTGATTGTTGAGTTGACTCTCAGTCAGTAGAAAGAAATTAGTTTTGAGGGCAGATAAAAGTGCTGCATCATGAAATTATTCTACAGCTCAGAAACATATCCAGCCTGGTCCTCTTCAGTGGGATGCAAGGGTCTTTTGGAAACTATTTTTCTCTCTTGCTTATGTGAACCCCAGGCATGTCAGACATATTTTTTTTTGGTTCTCAATGGCATGACTTGATTGGGGCTCTCAATGACAAAAAGATTAGTTGAAGGCTGATTGAGATAAGAGTATAAAGGTAACACTTAGCTCAGTTTAGAGGCCAAGTATACAGAGCATGGTTGCCTAATGTATGTAAATGTGATACATCACTGGTTTTTTCCAATGTTTTCAGGTGTCTTCAGCTAGAAGAAAGAAGATCTTATTGGCCTTTTTCTGACACACCTCTGTCATTAATGTCTAATTCTAAACCGCTTACCAGAACTGGATGTCCTGACCTCAGTACAACCCAAAAAGTCTTTGATCCCTTCAAAGAGTTATTAATGGGGTAATGATGATCCATCTACTATCTGACTCAAACACATAGGGAGAAGGCTGATTTGCAGAATGTGAGAAACTACATAAATTTTGATGTTAGCTTTTGTTACGAAGGTAAGTTTCCTCTGGATAAGAATTAAAGCTTTGAATCTGATTGTCAACATTCATTTAAATTACACACTCGTGGGTAAATGGGCAGAATTGTATTGTCTTCACTTATAGAAGAGATGGCTCAAACTTTAGGTTCGTTAGTTCCATTTAAGTTATTTATGTCAATAGATTTGCAGTAGAAACAAGATTCATTGCCCATTTCCAAGTTATTCATACAAATGCTAATGATGATACTTAGGAATCCTTAGGGATTGGTGTCACCACTCTTCTGCCACCCTTTTTCCTGACGATATTATAAAGCTGCTGACTGGATATCTGCTTGAATTATCTGGGAGAAAAGATACTTGTAGATTTAATGCAATTATTTTTTTCATTACCTCCTGTTTGTGCCCTGTGCTCTTATATTGAAATTATCTGTAGACATACTTATCAGATTTTATTTGAATGGCTCCTACCTTTATAATAAATATCTCATCATGTTCTGTGACAACAGAGAAAAATCAAATTATTTAACTGAATCTTGCTTAGTTGATATGGAATGTGGACAGAAAATGCTTTTCTGAACAGATATTGATTCAACTCTAACAGCATTGGCTACGTGCTGTCTCAGGCATTTTCCTTTAGGTTGTAATTACCATCCTATTTACAATCATTATTTGATATTTGAACACCCACATTTGTTTGTCATAACAGAATATCAGAAGGAACTGTAATAAAAGCTAATGCCTTATGCAAGACAACAGTCCCCCTGCTCTTCCATTCTTTTAGGTAGTTTGGTAAATTACATAAATAACATTTTATTGCTATGGCTGCAAGGAAGTTGGATAGATTTCAGTTGGCACTAGGTAAGTCTTACAATCTAACACAATTTTTATTGCATAGGTTATGGTTGCTAATGTACAAGATTTAAAAACCAATGTCATAATATAAACTGTTTATCATTTCTATTCTTATTTGCTTCATGTAACCAAGACATTTAAAATTCAAATTTGTCTAGTGATACAAAAAGAGAAACAAAACCAAACCCAAAACATTGAGTTAAATTAGTCAGAGCAATATCTTGGTTTGTAGAACATCATATGGGGAGAGAAAGGTGAAGAAATGAGATGCTCTTAAGAGAAAAAACATGCAGCTGAAAAAAGCCAGTAGCCCCTTAGTTAAGACATAAGGCTACAGGATCAGTTGGGAATCATGTTACCTTTCTGTCTACAATTTTTGTCTTTTTGGGTCTTTCTTACACAAACTCATTTTGTTGTACTTACGAGAAATGAAAATAAATACTCAAAATTATGACGACATGAAAGACTTATTACCTTTCTAGCCCAAAGTACCTGCATGAAATTGCATAAATTTGCATTGATTCCTCTTATACATATTTCTTTAAACCCAGAGAAGTTGTTCTGTTTAAGAATTAGAATGTCAAATACTCATTTCATTACCTTAAAACATTTGTTATATCATAATTTTATTGACAGCATATCCTATTCCTTATTTTATTCATTTAAGTCAAATGAGATCATATATAGAATGACATGTGATTGCAGTGACAGAATGAAAATTATATAAACTCAGTTTGTTACTGAAACAGATCCTGTGTTTCTCCATCACATAAACTTTCATGGTTTAGTTATTAGATGGTGAGGGGTATGTTGACAGCAATATCTGGTTAATTTTCATTTAGTCTTTTTACAAAATACTAGCTAAATTAAGCTAAATTAGTATTTATAAAATGCTAACTAACTTCTGGAACTATAGAACTCTAAACTTTTCATAATTTAGTGACACAACCTTGCTGTTTCCACAGATAAGAGAATGCCAAAGTGTGGTTTGAGTTCTGAGGAAGTTTATTAGTATATGAGTACCTTGTGTTATGCTGTGTTATTCAAAGCAGGTTGGCTGCAGATTTCTGGGATTTGTTTCTACTGGAACAGGAGGAGTGCTTGTATCTTTAAGATGTTTTCAGATATCATTTTGAAATAGAGTTACCTTGTCTGTACAGCTTCTCTTTCCCAAAGTAAATGGCAAATCCTTTATGACTGCATTCAAGCTGAGTTTAATTCACTAGGTCCAAAGGTATTTCTAGCTTTGTGTATCACAAAGAACACAATGGCACCACTCTACAAACTATTACAGGCGTGGAATATATGCAACAGCAAAAGAAAGTGACAGCAAATGCTTCAGTTTATGAGGCAGAAAGTGATAAAGTAACAGATTTTTGTTGGTTGGTTTGTTGGTTTGTTTGGGGTTTCTTAAATGTGCTGTATAAACACTATCAATATTGTCATTGTAATTTCAACATTATACATGCTACTGCACTTGAAAATAGAGATTTGCCAGATGTTTTGACTAATTAGGCAGACATGGGCATTGATAATATCTAAAGGTTTTTTTAACAGACAACTGCATTTCTTTCTCTCCCACTTTCCTCCATTGTCTTTCCTAACCTTTATTCTTCCAGCAGGGAAACAGCACACAGTGTTATATTTACAAATCAATATGATTGATGCCGTGATCACTTGGCAGACAGACAATGGATGTGAGAATAACTTAATATTGTAACTGAAGTACAGGAAAATTCCAGGTGAGTATCTTGTATAGAATTAATAAACAAGTTCAAAAATGCACCTGTTGTCAGTCTGACTGCTTTAATGGGTTCAATATAAAGAGAGAAATTCTGTCCAAGTAAGAGAGATTTCAAGTAAGAAAAATGTAAATCTTTGCATTTCCTAATATGAATAACTCAGATTGCTGCACTTGACTTACTTGATTATGTATTTCCAATTTGTGGTTTCTTCTGCTGAGAAAACAGAGTGACGATAAATTTTGAGATAAAATATACTTTCATCGTATGGACTGATGTCCATTAGAATTTTGAATCAAGACATTGAACTGCAACATTTCAGTTGATATTAAATACTCTTCGTGGAAATTGGATGGTTTATTCACCTAAATATTTTATTCCTCTCTCTCTTTGCTCTGTAAGGTAACCATTTTCACTTCTAAAATGGGGATAAGCATGGTGATCTCATTTCTGTAGTTCCTTGTATACATATATGGGGAGAGTTACAGTATATAATAATGATGTTTCACTATGGTTGAGATAAGGTAAGGAAAAATGGTAAATTTGTTCCTAAAAAGTCATGATTACCACACTTCAGCTTCATGAGAAGGATGTAAAATGGACACATTTAGCACATTGTACAATCTGCTGGCTACTTCAAACACTCTTTCCCATTTGAATACCCTCAGGCTGATTGCAACCTGGAACTCCAATTTTTTTTTGAGTGGATTTTCTGTTCCATAAAATGGTGATTCCATCAACAGCTTTATAAAATAAGCTGCATCTCTGCTTAGTTTGCTCTGAAAACACAAGCCATTAGTCATTTGTTACACGGTCTTAAGCCAGGGGCAGCTTTGTTTTATGTTGGGATGCCTTTATCCTTACCACCTTCTGCTTTTCTCACCTGAATCCTAACCTTAAAGATTTATATTTGCTCTTCCCAGTGGGATCTGATGTGATGGGTTAATATGAATGACTCTGAGCTGACATCACAAAATAGTTCTTTAAAGTCTCTAGTTCCTATTTGCATTTGGAATGCAAGTTTTGAGGCCAGAGATAACATTTGTCAGGTTTGCAGTTTAGAATTGGTAATTCAAATTCCAGAGAACACCTCCAATGTGACCTTCTTACTTTCCCTGCTCTCTCATTTCCTTTCTCTCCCTTGGTGATTTGAAGCAGCATTTGCTGTACAACTTTCTGTTTCTCCAGCACTGCCAGCTCTGCACAGTGAGTTCCATCTCTTGCAGTAAATACTTTCAGAGCAAGTCAGTAATTAATGTTACACTGATGACTGGTGGCATCTGTATGAGTTTATTATCATCTGTACTGAAACACAATGTACAATGAAAACATGGGGGACTCTAAAGAAAGAGGCTAATAAATTTACATGAATTAACATTAAATTAAATTCACCACATGCCAACCAAACTGTGCAGCAGCTCTAAATCCTTTAAAAGATATATATTTCTTTGTTGCAGCTGCTTCCCAGGCCTGACAGCTACACTTCAAGACTTTGCTCTCTTTTCTAGCTAAAATAACACATGATGACTGACATGTATGGATTATTGTTTTCTCAAATAGAAAAAAAAACATTATTTACATCTATATTTTTAAGAATATTTAAACTATTTATTTACCCATGTTTATAATATAATACACAGAATAAAAATGATCTATTACTTCAATTTTCTCTCTTGGCCAAAATATGAAAGGATACTAGAAAATGAACATGAATGAAATGATACTTTTCTTTCATTTCTTTAGTTGAAACCATGACAATATTGAAACAACCATGGTGTCAAAAGGAGTTAAAAATCAGAGTAAATATAAAATATCCAGAATAAAAAGAAGACACAGAAAGGCAGACAGCAGGAAATACAACTTTCTGTCAGAGAAGTTTGTCATGATTTCACAGCTCAGAAACACACTTTTTCCTAGTTTTACAAAGTGAATGGGAAATCAGAGTCCAAGTACAGGCCTAAGTACAATCCATGCTTCCATTAAACTCTTGAGCATAGTGGATGCTATAGGAAAAAAAAAGTACAACATTTTCATGGGAACTTGTAGGGCCTTTTGTTGAGAATTTTTTACAAAACTGTTTGGTTTAAAGCAAATAAAACCTCCCAAACATTCAAAATAGACATTTTGGAGGATCTATGGCTAGTTTTACTGAATGTAGTAAAAAGCTGAAAAGTGAAAAGCTGCCACTGGTGCAGAAAAATCTTTGGCTTAAAATCTTGGCAGTTGATGCAGTCCATCCATGGGCAGTCACAGCTGGCTTCCTCCAAGGATCAGGGAGCCATGTACTCAGTGTAACAGCTGTTTCTTCCCTGGCACCTACTGGTTGCTCTGTAGCTACAGCTTCTGATGGCATCTGGGTCCTTAGGTCTCAAACACTGATATTGTGCAAAATCTCAAATAAAAAGCTTTCTGGATGTACTGTGTACCAGAACACCAATTTGATTTCACCATGTGTGTTTCAGAGGAAATATCATATTTAAGCAATTTTTCGATGCCTGCATTGATTGCTTCTCCTACTGTAGCTGCTTTACTAGGTCAGAAAAAAAAACAACAAACCTACAAACAAACAAACAAACAAAAAACCCCAACCAAAACCAAAAGCAAAACAAAACAACAAAAAACCAAACATCCCCCACCTCCCCTCCACCCCTTCACCCCCTCCCCCAGAAAGCAGCAATGATAATATTTTCAAATTGTTCTAGTTCAGCAGCTGAGATCAGTGGGTATAACCAAAACTGTGTATTCTACACCTTCTATCTCATTTCTGATGAACTGTTAATAATGGATCATTTGCAGCAGCTGCCCAGGGCACACCTGCCATCTTAGTCTGCAAGCTGGGTGTTAGAGAATCCTGGGAAAGAGGGGAGCCACCAGTACCTTCACACTCAGCCTGAGGGGTCATGTCTGCTAATGGGCCATGAGGGATTCCAGGAATATCCCATGACTCACAGAGTTAAATCACCCATTGTGAAACTCCCCACCCTGGGGGAGGTACTGAGCATTCCTACCTGAACCTGAGCATATACAGTCTTGGAGTTTTGGGACTTTTGGTACCACTTGTCAGATCCAGAAGACAATGAGAACATCAGCAGGACTGCGACCACCACTCTCGACCAGACTGCGAACATCGTTATCACCAACAGGTTTTCCTTTCCTTTTACTTTGTACTCGGGGGCTCATGTGGTGCTCAGCATAGGAGCTAATGAACACTGCTCGGTTTGTGCCATGAGGTGCTGGGTTATACATCTGTTCTTTCGTGGGTTAAAACCTTTTTTTTGGTTGTTTTTTTTCATTGCATTTATTGTAATCTTTCTATTAAATTGTAACTCTGACTTGTAACGTCTTTTGAGTTCATTTCTCCTGCTAGTTTACCTTTAAGCCAGGATACAAATATTAACTAGGCATTTATTATAAAAGAAAAATGTTAACATATAATTCTGTAACCAGCACAGTTTTCTGTGGAAAATTTTGATTGCCATGTTGCTAATTTCACAGCAACAAACTCCTAAAAATGGTGGCTAGTCCAGGTATGTTAAAATTAATGTAACAAGAAAATATGTCACTTCTATTAACTGATCTATCTTTCATTGCTTATCAAGGTGTATGAGTGAAAAAGAAATGACAGGATGATGAGTACTTATATATCACAAAAGAAAGGAAGAAAGAGGTTTTAACTACACAACATTTTTATCAGTAATATTCATGTCATCACAGATGGCACTGGAAACGTGCTGTCAAGACAGCAAGTGTTTAGTGACTACACTAAAATTAGATTTTCAATCTGAGAAATATGATCAAAAGAGTAGAAAATGCAATTAGTCACCCACTTTTGTTTCTAAGGATCCTTTATTTTACATAAGGATTTTCTAGTTTACTTAAACTCTGTCCTTCCTTTTCTTCTTTTTGTCCTTTATTTGAAAAACTGATGATGAAAGAAAAGATTGGTGACTGCTTGGAAATAGGATTATACTAATACATTCAACAAAGTATATTTAATGTGACTGTGAGAAGAGCGCTTTTCAAGTAACAAGAAAGCTTCAATATTGAGAAGCCACAGCATCTGTGAAACAGTCTATCTTTTCTGACTGAAATATAACAAGTTGTATATTACCTATTTAATTATAAGCAGAAACTAATATGTGCTGTCAACTTTAAACAGGTACCTTTGACAGGAAAATTCTTTTGCACTCTGACTTAGCAGTTATCAAAATTTTCACAGCAAAATAAAATGTTCTGAAAATGATAGCTAACCTTTATTTTCACCAAAGGTTCATAGGTATAGCCACTTTATCAAATAGCTTGGCAGGAAAACTGTTTCCACCTTCCATTTCAGCTGTGTTTTAAAAGAAACAGTCCAGAGACTGGAAAGGATCTGAAGCAAGGTGCACTGACTACAAGTGTCCATACTTTCCATCTATATTTTGACATCTATGTTGAAAAGAGATTTAACATGACCATTCAAAAGTGAGCATCTTTTCAGCTTAAAGACTGCTGTAACTTGTAAGAGAAACTATATTTTTATATATGAAACTATAATTTTTCATTGGGTAACTGTAATGCCCTGAAACTGCAAATCAGTGCTTCCTATTACCAGGTTGGCTCTAGTGTAAAGCCTGACCTTACATGTTCAGTTCTTTTTTTTTTTTCTGTTACAAATAAGCAGTGCTTTGTGTTTAGATCTTCAGACCTTTCAGAAGGATTAAATGGTTCCCCTTAGTCTGTTCTGTTGTTATATTAGGTAGACTGAAATAAATAAAGTGAAAGATAATTATACCTGAAGCTCTGCTGTACCCATAGGAGTGGGTTATTCTGAAAGGATATCCAGCCTTTCAGTGCCTACAAGACTCAGCATTTCCTCTGTGTCTTCATCTACAAAACACAGTTTCAATTGTCCAAGGAAAAAGTTGAGGAGGATTACATGGGATCCCTGTATGGCTTGACTGGAAAACTTTTTCAGAGTCAAATTATACAACCCTTAACACTGCTTTATCTGAAGCATTAAGAATAGCATAGAGCCAAACCAAACTTGTCACTCATTCCCCGACCTTCTGTCCTTTCCTCCCTGGGATATGCCTAACAAATAGGTAAAAAGGAGCCGTTTTCAAAGGTGAACATTATTTTGGTGCTTCTAAAAAGCTGAGATTTCTCATGCCACTTTTACCAGTGAAAATGCCTAAAGACGTGTCTTTATGAGAATTCAGGTGTAGGCTTGAATGTCTAAATTCTTATCAAAGTCTTATTACTGGTATTTAAATATGACTTTTTTTGGAGCTGGATGCTTGGATTTAGTTCTCAGGTGGCTGAAGGTTTACTTACCAGATAAGGAAACATCGCTTTTCTTAAAAAAAACCAAAACAATTGATGATGTGACTTTATAAGATGAAGCTAAACTAGGTTTATAACTATAAACTATGAACTTTGGTCACCACAGATTTGCCAATAACTACTTGTACTACTACTGCACAGTTGTAAAAAAACCCATAAAAATTCAGGGGAAAAGGTTGCTTTTTGTAAAATAGTACTTCAAAAGATGTATAGTCCTTAAGTGATAGTATAACAGTACCATTTTCAACTGCTTTAACAAAATATAACTTCTTTTCTCCATCTCTATCATTATCCTACATTTTGCTGTGATTGTTTTGAAATTTTGGGTTTTATTGCATTTCTATGAATGCTGATTCAAATGGAGTTTTGAGAAGTGCAATTTTAACAAAATGATATTCAAGTTGAAAAAAAAGAAAAAAGAAAGAACAAAAAAGCTTCAAGTTTAAATGTTCTATGGAATTTTTAGCACTGCAATGTCAAAATTTTTGTTATCCACTTGATTATCTAGGAAGAATACAACTACAACATTTTTTTTCATCATAGTACATTTAATTCCAGTATATCTTAAATCAATTTTCAAACATACAATAATTTACTATTGCACTAAACTGACTCCAGAGAAAAATGTCATCTGTTTGTCAGAAATCAAAGGTTCGAATGTATCCAGCTGTTACTGAATTAGCTAAAGGTGTTTCCTTCATTTTCTGTTGGTTACTACATAAAGTATCTGGCTAAAAGAGAACAGTTACTAGATGAGATGTTCAGATAATTAAGAGCTACATAATTTCAGGTACTGTAGAGAGATACAGAAATCATAGAGAGACTACAGGTATAGGTTTGTTAAGGATCACTGAGTCAAGGAAGAGAGATACCTGAGCTATCCCTTAAAAACCTCTGAAACGAAGGAAAACTGTATTTTAATGAAAGTTCTGTTTTGGATAATTCATACAGGCCTCAAAAAAAAAAAAAAAGAGCTAGTGTTTCTACAGGCAGTACAAAACTTTCTAACATCAGAAGTTTGGATTTGGAGCTTAGTATGCCACACAAAGATGAGTGCAAAACAAAAGATCAGCCTGGAAACAAAAGATCAGCATCTGACAACAATGCTATAAAAATAGGGGTCTCTGTGCTATATGTGTGTTTCATTATATATATATATATCTGTAGTGTATATATACATAGGAACAATGAGATGTTTATCTGGTAACTTGATGTACTAATTCTGCATGAACTTATAAGCACAGCTGAAGGGAAGAAGACAGAAAAATGTGAGTAGATATAACAAGTTCTTTAGCAGATGAAATGCAATTAAAATGGATAAAATGGCCATAGTCTTGCTAAGTTGCTTGTGTTGCTCTTATCCAAGGTAAAATAATGGCAAACATTCAGATCAAATACTGTTTGCAAACAGCTAAATGAAATTGTGTTATTAGTTTCAGAAATGTATTTCACTAAATAGAGAATGGGTCACATCTAGACGAATTTACTACATTTTTGGAATTTCTAAATCTGGCTAATGATCATGGGGGACCTGTTATTTTGCAACTCATGCAGGGGAAAGGAGGCTGGTTAAGAAACTCAAGCTAAATATAAGTAAAACACTTATTAAAAAGTCTATTTAGAGGTGGGGAAAATATTTTAACAAAAATTATAAGTAATAACAAATATCTAGAGCAAAGGAAGCTGTAGGAATCTGCACAAGAATTTGTAAGACTCAACATTTTCATCACTGATGGGGAAATTAATAGCAAATTACATACACATTACATTACAGTTCTGTCCTGGCTTTAAGTAGGTGTAGGCCTAAATTTGGGCTTTAGTTTCAGAGTGGGCCTTAGATTATCAGCTGACTTGAGCTGGGTCAGGCAGCTGACAGCTGACTTCTACTGGCCAGTGGTATTCCATACCATATTCTGATGTCACCTCAAGTATAAAAACAGTAGAGTAGGAGGAGTTCTCTCAATTCCTCTTGACTGCTCATCTGGGAAAGACATACTGTGTTGTTTTCCTGCACCAGACCCCACCGCTGCTTGTTGCTATCTAATCTTAGGAGAAAAAAATGTTTGTTCTTAGTTTTCTCCCTTCTTGGGTCTGTCCCTCAGGGGATTGAGTTCTCTTGGGTGATTTGCAGCTAGAATGGTGGGATTTGTGTTCTATGGGGAGTGGGGAGTTACTGTTAGTTATTTCTAACTTTTGTGAATGTGTGTTATATTGTAGTCTACTTTTAATTTTCTCTTTTTTGTGTAAATATATAACTAGTTAAGTTAAAGTTTAAATGTCCAGGTTTTTCTCTCCCTTTTCTCAGTGGGGTGGGAAGGGACCTGTCCTTTGGTTTACACTTGGTATTTTGCCAAAGTTTTCAAACCAAAACAATATGATTGTTGGTGAAATGGTAGCAGCTGGAGTTAGCAGTCTTGTATCCCTGACCCATGTAAATCCACTGAAAGAAAGTACTTTTTATACAGCCAGAATGACTGCAGGCCATGACTTAACAGTGTCATCTGTGTTATCAATTTCTTCATGTGCATCTTCATGTGAATCTCCTGTTCAAGTTCAAGAAGCATTTGTTCGGTACTCTGGGGCACATGATGTAGGTCCTGGGAAGGGTCCTGTGCAGGGCCAGATGTTGGACTTGATGATCCTTGTGGGTCCCTTGCAGTTTGGCATATTCTGTGATTCTATGACTTGTGCTGTTTACCAGTGCAGGCAGAGCCAGCGGGTAACTGAAGGCAGTGCATCTGTGTCTTATCCTGGACTCCTGATATGACAACTTGCAGAAAGAGCTGATACCATCCTAAGGTGTTTCATTAGGTGGTAGTGAGTAGAAATGATTTTTCTTCAGTAACTTTCCTCTTTAAGCATTGCATTAGTTATAATTACATGCTGTTAGTGGCATTGCCAACAATGTTAAAGAGTAAAATACACAGGATTTGCTCCTTGCAACTAAATTTTTAAAGGCTGTTAAAAGTTAGGGAAGGTTTCATAAAATATCTATGAGTTATTCAATGGGTAGTAGATGTGTCTTAGTGTGAGAGCTTTAGAGAAATCAGTCTGAAAAGATTTAGAGATAACTTGATTATTCGGCACAAATACTTTCTAGGAGAGAAAATAGTGGATTCTGAAGGACACATTAATATAATAAGAACTAGAAGCGAAAATCAAGGATATGTTTGCTTTTCCTGACATATAGTAGTGCAGATATTCCCCCAAACCCCAATTTTCTTTCAGGCAGAGGGTATCCATGACCCATGTTTTCAACCATATTAAGGAATGACTGCTATGGAATAATCAGTGAGAGCCTATATTATCTTTGAATGAAGTGGTTGAGATTCTGGAGATGTAGTTTATCCAAGAAAGGTGCCCTCTATCTTGGCATAGGACAAGTAAGCTGCTGTGCTAATTACCTTTGGAAAGCTATGCAGAAATGATATTTTAGTTTAATAAAGAAGTCGTATGAAAAATACTGTTCAAATCACAAAGACATCTACTCATGTTGACTTACATTCTATTCTGTTCTCTGGGAAAGTGTTGAATCATTTTAACTTCTTTCCTGTCTATCGATTAAAATAAAAAAAGATATTTGCCTTTCTCAAAAGTTTATTTGTATTTAGTTATTATATATAATATCCTGAAAAACAACATCATAAAATACTACAGTTATTTAAAAGAATTCTTTCCCTTTATATGAGCATTTTTTCTATTTTCCTACACCATCTGTTTTTTATTTGATTCTCCCATTGCACTGATACATATTGGGATGAATTCTATTCACTTTGTCGAGTCACACTTGTATGACTAATAGAAGTTTTTCCATTTATTTGACAAACCTAATAATTTTATAAGACTGATTTAGAGAACTGCACAGAAGAATTGCCACTATATCTCAAACTCTGGCAATATTTACATTAGAGTGAATTGTTATTATTTTATTGGCTGGGGTTTGTTTCAGTTCAGCTTGGGAAAACTGACTTATGTTAGACTTGTAAATACTACTAAAACCTAATGGCAGTTGTTGCTTCAGTGGTTTTCCAAGATTAAAAAATCATCTCACTTTAATAAAGCCTATATGATCGCCTTCCTGAAAATGAAAACAATGCATATTTAAATCAGAAGGAATGAATTTTAAACAAACTGTTTCATGAACAAGTTGTATACAAGAATTTGATGACTGGTCTGCACTGTAAGATGTACCTTTTAGTTATAACCTTTGATTTTGATAGCCTTTATTTTTAATGAGCTCTTCTTGAATTTCAGTAACAATTAGATAAATTGCAATCAGAAAACCTTGATAGAACAGTTAAAAATTTAATGATTTTTCATATTGTCCTAGTAAACAGAACCATGAAGAATTTTCACAATGTTTTGCTGAAGTGTATTGCTAAGTTAAAAGTTGATTATAAAACTATGAAAGCTTTAAAAACTTAAGGTACTTTTTCTTGAACTAAAATATTTGACTTTAATGTAAACTTTATGGGACCTCAGTCTGGGAAGCAAAGCCTAAGGCTGTCACCCTTTTAATTTCCAGGTTCATTACACTCTAAAATCATAGAATCATAGAATCATAGAATCGATTGGGTTGGAAAAGACCTCCAAGAACATCGAGTCCAACTCTTGGTCCAACTCTAGTCCATTTACTAGATCATGGCACCCAGCGCCACGTCCAATCTGTGTTTAAAAATCTCTAGGGATGGTGAATCCACCACCTCTCTGGGCAGCCCATTCCAATGTCTGATTACTCTCTCTGTAAAAATTTTTTTTCTGATATCCAACTTAAATTTCCCCTGGCAGAGCTTAAGCCCGTGCCCCCTTGTCCTATTGCTGAGTGCCTGGGAGAAGAGACCAACCCCCACCTGGCTGGAACTTCCCTTCAGGTAGTTCTAGACAGTGATGAGGTCACCTCTGAGCCTCCTCTTCTCCAGGCTAAACAACCCCAGCTCCCTCAGCCTCTCCCCATAGGACTTGTGCTCCAGTCCCTTCACCAGCCTTGTTGCTCTTCTCTGGACCCGCTCCAGCATCTCAATATCCTTTCTGAACTGAGAATATATCTCCAAAAAGAAGTTTGATTGAGCAAAATCTTTAGCTGAAGGAAAAATGACATGGAGAAAAAGGAATGATTGAGACAAAATGTTTAGGCTTCTTGGTGCACTTTTTATGCACACAACACCAGAGTTCATTCCAAAGCATAAGGGTAAATCTCTGTTTAGGGAACAAAATAGCTTTTAGTGTCATTAAAATCAGTGTTTCGGCCTTGTCTGGAAATTCTGTTAGTTTTGACCTTACATCAGAAATTCCATTTTTCTTACAGCCCTTAAACTGGACCTTGCAAAAAATCTACTAGAACCAGTTCTATGCCCAAGTTGTATACAGAGAGCTTGCCTTTATTTGTTTCATTCTACCTGTACAGAAGGCATTTCTTCAGCCAGAGGAAACAGGAGAGTTTCACTGCTGAAAATCACCAAGGAAGGGGAAATTAAGAATGAAGTTAATACACAGCATTAATTGCTAAATTTAAAGCTTTGCAAGTAAGATATTAGAGCTACAGACACTTTTTTTCTTCTTTCTGAATGAAGAAAAAATTTGAAATTATTTTGAATTATTCAATATTAAACAAAGCGAGAATTTTTGGTGTTTTTATTTTAATCTGCTTTTTATCTTTCCTGTCATATTTCAGTGAAGACACCAAATTAAGCAACCTTTTGAGTAGATATGTATGGAAAACAGTTATTATAAAAAAGAATCAGTACAGCATAAGGAAACCATGAGTACATAACAAATCACAGGAATGTAAATCAGCAGTTATAAAATACAATAATCCTGTTAAAAATAGTAATAATAATAAAAAAATAAACCCCAAAGCCCCAGTCTTTGATTTAGCTTTGCATAGCAAAGCAAAACAGAAAAAATATTTCCATAGGAGATTTTTTTGATAAAGGATTGTTGGATTGTTTTCTTTCTTGAGTGGAGGAGAATGTGGAAAGAAAAGAAGGGAGAAATAAATGTTTGTGCATATCTACTTATCTGAATTTTTAAGGGTATTTATTTTAGATGATAATGTCTATGAACAATTTATTTATTTAATTGAAAGCTAGCCAATGCATATTAAAGTAGCTACAAAAGTAAATACAGGAATAATCTAACAACAGTAATTCAGTATCTGGTGAACAAAATCAATTTAATCAGTTCCTTCTCTGTTCAAAAAAGAAAAAAAATGTTTAGGCAATTCATCTAATATTCTGACTCTAATATAGAGGCTGTTTTTTTTACTGAAGTTCATTTTCTTTAGGCCAGGTAGGCAGTTGTGTCTGGTATTCTGAGTGTGTGTCCTCAGGAAATGGTTACAGTCTGCGAGAGTTTCTTCATTGGCCTCAAATCTTTCTTCCACCTGCTTCCTACAAAATCTTCCATTCTTTCACTAGCACTCCCAAAGTTAGAAAATCCCTTCTGAAGCATTTCACTGGAAAATAATTGGTAGGATTTGAAACAAAGGAAAATGGGAAGGTGGTCATGAGGAGAGTAGTTAAAGACAAAGAGGATTTAAGAGGGAAGATGTCTTTGCAGTAAAAGACAAATGCCTGTTTTTAGTTGATAACTACTGTTATTTAGTATGTGAGAGGAAACTCAACCTACCTAGAAAGCATCCAATCATGGACATGAGAGCTTCAACAAAGCTTCTTTTATACTTTTAATTTGGGAATGTTCCCAAATAGCTGCCCTTGCTTCCTTTACTACTCGTGTTTAACTTTTACCTCAATAAAATAAAAATTAGGGCATTCCTTAGTGTCCCCTTTTTCAGAAGTAGTTGATCTCTTGACTCTCTCTTTACAGCCATTATGCACAGATATACACCCACCCCAGCAGTTTGTGTGCTGTGCTTTTATGATTCTGAGAAAAAATAAGTCATTAAAACTTTGCTAAAACAACTTTCCTACCCAGTGACTGTTTGATGGTTTTGTTATTAAAAAAATAATGGGAGTTTTGAATCCCTAGAAGGTTGCACTTAAAACCCAGTAAAAGCTCACCTCATTACTAAATCTAATAACAAATGCAACTTGGCATGAATATTATCCAAAAGTTGCCATAAGTAGATATTTTTAGGTAGGGTCTACATTATTGTTGATATTGAAGTGCTGACATTATCTTATATAATATATTGTCATTAGATATCTAATAATTTTACAGACTTCTATTAGAGTCAGCAGGACTCTAGTCTTCAGGTACCCCTAGTAAGACATTAGGAACACATGGGGGACCAGAATATTTGCAGTAAACCTTACATAGCTCTGCAGGAGTTCTGCTTTCCTCTTACTGTGACGAGTCACCTTTGGGTAGAAATCAAAATCCCATAAAATCCTTTATTACTTGTACCTATTAGAGAGAATATTTACAGTGCTGTGGTTTGGAACTTGTTAGTTTCGAACAAGTGTGGATTCTAAGAAAGCCGTGTTTTGCTGTTCTCCCTCTGCCTGCTTCTTCCCTCTCCTCCATTTCTGCTTCCTTCTCTAGAGTGTGTCGATTGTTAAGACCAATTTTGGTTTTCGAAGGTTTATGTCACTGCTGGATCCTTACAAATGAACTATTAATGTGCAAGTACCAGGATCCCCCATTTCCCCACAGCAGGCACTTCATCCCTGAGGCTTAGCCCTCCACCACGCTGATGCAAACCGTTGGCAACCTCATGGCTTGGAAAAGTGATGTTTTTTTCCCATTTGAAGATGCTGTACACACTATGTGGCCCATCTATTCATCACATTCTGGTTATTAATTGCTCATAAATGTTCATGAATTTGTGTCAATCTGATGAACCTCTTAACTTGAATACAAGCCATTAATTATTCATTTGTAATTATGCTGATGATTTTTGCATCCTCTATAGCTGCTCATTATGTAAACTAACCTTGTTAACAGTCCCTGTACTGATTTAGGCTTGAGATATAGCTCTCCCTGACAGCAGCTAACGACTGTAAGATTATTTTTTTAACAAAGTAAAAATTATTGATAGATATTAGTTATTGCCTTTGTAACAGACAAAATGAAAATCTTTCCTCATAAATATAACCAAAAATATCATACTTTATCCTTATAAAGAAACAAGACTAAACAAAAATATAAACATTGTCTTAGTTTTAAAAAGTAAAGGTAAAATACTAATTCTTTTAAGAATTAATTTTTTTCCTGAAGGAAAATATTTAGTTAGATAACTGGAGGGTGAGGAAATTTGGACAGGGTATTGTGATTGTTCTTGGGATGGGTCCCTGACAAAGGGTGTCTTGAAGTCCCCAGGTCAATATTCGAGGGAAGAACTAGATGGGGGAATGCCATGAGTTGTGCTTTTCTAACCCCTTACTGATGTTCAATTTTGATAAAGTCAACACAAAAAGACCTTGAGACTATGAAAAGATACATTGAGGACAATTAAGTAAACTAGTATGAGCCCTAGGAAATAAGCAGGCTTCTCAAAAATTTCTATATCTTTTGGGGTGGGAAGGACACACCTTGTTTTTCTTGGAGTTAAAGGGTCATATTATAGAAGTACAATGCTCTTCAACCATCTTTTAATTAGAAGTGTTGATTTCAAGTTAAATTTAAGGATAAACAGGCAGAGAAAAAGACACAATAGGCAAAGATGAGTTATCAAAACATGGTAAGTAAATTCATGGGTAATTGAGATGATCAAGCACTTGAGAACTCAAAATTCATTGAGTTCTAAAAGGCATACAAACAGTTTCAAACGCTATGGAAATCAAAGTGTTTTTTCTTATTTTGCTTTATTTTAAGGGGGATTGAAGAGGAGGCTAGAAAGAGGCTTACTTTATTACTACTTAATTCTGACACTCTTGATTTGCATTTATCTTCCTGGATTTCTATTTCCTATGTACTGTTGGGAACAGATATGGAAGGATAAGTGAAAAAAAAAAAAAGACAACTTTAGGGGGAAATAGCCATCTTTATTGGGCTTAAATCTCTTGAGGATCCCAACTCTTTTGCATTTAGGCACTTCACAGCACTGGAGCAAGAGATGTCTGCTTGGAAGGGCTCACATTGCCTCCAGAACAGCGTTCTAGGGAAAGCAATCAACCACAACCTGCTCTCTCCTCCCTTTTCTTTGGAAGAGTTGTGTCAGACAGACATCCTTTTATTTAATAAATGTATAAAATAAATTTAAGAAATGCTTTTTTGCCACTTCACTTGTATTATTTTTGTGCATATTAGGTAGCAGATCTTTATGCTATTTCATGTGTAGCCTTTACTGAAGTACTGGTGTCCTACTACACTGGTGAGTGTTCACTGTTCTGCACTGAGAGAATCCTCTTCTAATTTGCAGTAAAGATCTTGTTGGTAGCTTGAAGTTTGCTTAAATCTTTCAGTGGATGTACAGAAGAATGTACTATTTTAAATTATGTAACATGTCCACATTCTGTCTATTATCTCCACTTTTTTCACTTTGGAAATCAGTCATATTAACTTGATATTATATGTTATGTAGTATATCATACATACAATTTATTATATATTTTATTATTTATAGTTTATTATATTAAATAGTCTATATGTTATATACTGTGTTAGTCCATTATAGAACTCCTTTGAATATGTTCATCTTATCATAGAAATAATGAATATTGTTCAATAACTATTGTAACATTGTATGAAATTTCTAGATTAGTAATATAATTAGACAATTGCTAGACTATTTGATTAAATGCATGTTCACAGCAACTAACTAAGCTGGTGCAATACTTCCTGTACTTACTCTTTTTTAATAAAAATGTAGGAAGCTATTTTTGAAATTGCTACATTTTTGTCAGTGAGGATCATGAATAACATTTAAGCATTTAAAGCTCACATAGTTATTTTCACAAAAGCAATCAAAAGTGTGGATTCATCAGAGACTTATTATCAGCCAACACACTATACCTATCAAAGTTCTCTTCCTTTCAATTGAGGTTGAAACCCTTATTAGTGGCATGTATTAACCATCTTCATTTGGGGTTTTGCATCAGTCACGTAACTGTAGGATAGTTTATATAATGAGCAACACTACAAGGAGCAAAATATTCAGTATAATTCATTAGAAATGAATAATTAATGACTTACATATACTTACAACTTCATCCAGCTGTCAGGTACTATAAATGCATCAGCATTTTAGAAACTAACCAACAAAGTGATATGAGTACATGATAGTTCAATGTTTTTATGCTTTTTGATCAAAATCCTGCTGTCTACATCAGACTTCAAGCTCTAATGAACTGAGTGGGGACTGTGCCTATGACTAGTAAAATATTATTCATCAAGAACTATAGTGGTACGAGTTATGTGTTTAAACAGAAAGAGGGGAAATTTAAGTTAGATACATGGGAGAAACTGTTTACTGTGCAGGTGGTGAGGCATTTGAACAGAATATCCAGAGAAGTTGTGGAAGTCCCATCCTTCAAAGTGTTCAAGGCCAGGTTGGATAGGGCTTTGAGCAAACTGGTCTAGTTGGAAGGTGTCTTCCAACTAGAGATCTTTAAAGTCCCTTCTAACTCAAAGCATTCTATGATCGAGATTTGAATACATCCTTTTTGATTAACAGATATGCAAAGGTAAAAGTAAATAAGATATTCTTTCTGTAAGAGTTTAAAGGAGGTATTAGTTCTTTGTATTTTCAATTACTCAAATTCACATATATTTGGAATCAAGTACCTGATTTCTTGTGAAAAAATGCTCAGAGAACTATCCTGCTTTTGTACATGTCTGATGAGCCCTCTTGACTGATAGAAATAGAGAGTTTCCAGGCAAAACTAACTCCTATACATTAATGAAAACAGGTAATTGGAATACAGCTGATAAAAGTGCCTGAGGAGAACAAAAAGCTCATGATCCCTGGTTATTAGATATTTCAAGTGAGTCTACTTCAGGAAAAAATTCTGTTTGAACCCACACACTTCTTGACTTGGAAAACATCTTACCATGGGACAAAAATCAGAGGACGAGTTTCATTAGTTCCATTTCTACAGTTTCATTTAACTATTTGTTTGCTTTTCTGTGTTTTAAACTTAAATCCTTTGTGGTTTAATTCTACATAGTCTAATTTATCGGCCAATAATGGTAGTTTTGGTTTTTCAATTTATGGATGCTTTACCTTATTTTAATTTACATTTCTGGGCTTTTAAATTATTTCTGTATGGAACTCATTCTCAAAGGATTTAATTTGTGTCTGTGTAAAATTTTATGAATGTACAGAGGAATGAAAGAATAAAAACAAAGGTCTGGATACAAATCTCACAACTCAGAAACAGTTCCCCAAAGGGAGATTCTTTCAAGCAGATCAGTGTCTTTCTGTGTTGAAGTCAATGGAGCTATGCTGGGTTACACCTCCTGAGGATCTGGATACACACCATTAATACGTGATTCAAAGCCCATAGAAATAATTTGCTTTTAGTATTGTAACTTTCTGGCTGGAATAATATGGTGGTATTTATGAGCCTTCTTCTTAATGAGTTCTGACATGCTCTTTAGGGAGCCTGTGATTGTACCTTGCCCAGGGTAAATATCTGAGGAACAGTTTCTTTCCTGGGATGTTTTCATAGTAGTGCACACCTTAGTGATTGCTGCATATAAATAGGCAATCCAGCTGTTGCAGTTGAGGAGATGTTGACTGTTTGGGGGTGGGGGGGGAAGGAGGGGGAGATTGTGTTTACTTGTTTGCTTGGTTTTTTCTTTCTTTTTCTGAAAAACATCTCAGTTTTTAGCTTTTAATACTAGGAACTGAAGCAGTTAATTGTGTAGCCTGTGTGATAGTAGTAGTAAAACCCAATGCTTAAAACAGTTGGGTAAAACATACCCCCCACTCATTTATTAGTAACAATATGTCTACTATGAAATTTGTTCTTCTAACTGCTTAGGTACTTATGAAAATCATGTGTTTTGCCCTCAGGAACAGATGGAGTTACGCACCTTGTATATAGGCAAGAGAAAGCTACCCTAAATCTTGGCTGTAATAGGCTTCAGAGGAGCAGAACTGCAGCATAAAAATGGGAGAGGGATGACTTAGTGTATGCTTGGTAGTGACTTGGTTGATTTTTATTATCTTAAAATATAAATATTTCATAATTTTGCTTGTTCCTTTTCTGCAGAACTTGCTTGAGAACCTCGTGAGACCACTGAGAATTTTATTATGACATTTCTGCATGTTCTATTTTTGAGTAGGTTTCATCTATACTATTTAGGCATTGTACTTCCAGTCCCAGGGCAGTTAGGCCTGAGCAACAGTAAACAGCAAGCAGCATGCCAGACAGAGAGAGCTTGAGGAAATACAGATGGCTTTTCCTACAGTTTGAGGGTTTTTTTATTCATTTCAAAATTATCTGGTAATACATTTATGCACTAGATGGCTTATCACAGAGAGGCAATAAAAATTCCAAAAGCCCAGACCAGAGCATTTACACTGAACTTAATTGCTGAGATAATTAATTTCAGTACTGCTCAGTTCCCACTTAAAATCCAAATTAGAAGAGTTAGGTTCCAGGGAGCTTGAGAACAGAGACTTCATGATGATTTTCCTAATTGTCAGGAAGCTGAGAAGTTCTGTGTCTATGGCAGCAATTGCAAAGTTTGTGGTGAACTGGTTTGTTGGAGATTGGTGTATGCTGAATTCGTGGCAAGCTGCCATGGTGTCTGGCTATGAACTGTGGAAAAAAATGTGCAAAGTTCCACATAAGCTGTTAGAAAACTAGCAAATCTTCTTGAAATGTAAAATTATTTCCTCAGAGACACATATTTTTCTCAAATTATATTGGCATATTTGACAATTTTGGAATTTGACATTGAGGAAAACATCACAACTGTTCGCACTCAGCCTTGTGCGTGCAATGCCTAGGAGGGAATTTGAGGATCTCTTATGCATTTATTGTGTACTCCTTTGCCCATATGGTATCCTATATTAGTAATAAGTTGCTTTTGTGGGGATATGGCATGGTAATATAAATTTTCAATGGAAAATAAGAAATGTTTTATGAATTAGTTTTTTAATGTTACTGCCACTTAGAATATATAAAACCCTACCTCACTCTGAAGCTTGGAGGATAAATATCATTATACATTGATGCTCAAATACTTTGAAAGTAAGAGCTATATCAAAGTTGTAAACTTTAGTAGACTGGCTATCCTTTGGGATAACCTTTGGGATAGCTGGAGGGCTTATCTGTTTTTGGTGGGGTTTTTTTGAGTGTGTTCCCTCTAATTTAACTAGACTCCTCTTTTATACAGGGATAAGTAAACCATTGGAGTGAACACTAAATCATCTTCGCTGTCAGTGCTAAATCAGGTGAATATTGAAAATATCTTTACTTCTTTTTTGTTCATGGCCAATCTGCTGTTTCACAGCTTGGATTAGAGAGAGGACTTCTGAACCCTACAGAGTATGTTGTGATCACATCTGCTTAACTCTTTCTTTACACTTCAGACAAAAGTTGATACTAGAGGCATTCATTAATGTGGATACATCAGTAGAGTGGCAGGGCTGCAATATTCCTTCTCCTACAGGAACTAAAAGAATGAAAACAGCAATCTAAGTCCACAGATTCACACACTGTTGAGTCATAAGACAGAAGCAGTGACTTTTTAAAATATCCTTTTTAAAAAAAAAATTAATGTGACTACTTTGTGACCTTCAAACTATCAGCACAAAGTGTCTTAGCATTGGTGATGTTTATTTGAAAATACAGTCACCGTAATGCTATAGATATTTACTCTGTTCCTTTTAAATAAAATTAAGCTTTCATATAGAAACCAATGCCTTTTGAGATTTGAAGAATATATGCAGTATCTACAGTGTTTAATCTCTCCCTTCCCTTCTTTCTTAAAGAAGTCAGTCATTGGACAGCTAAGTTATTTGAAGAAAGCTATGAAAGATTACTTCTATTTTTCTAGAAAATTATCTTGTTATAACACTTTAGATATTTATAAAACTATCACATAAATAAAATACAGCCAGCAGGAACAGCAAAAATATATATGCCTTATAAAACTCACTATGGATATGAGAATAAACATCCAGAATAAAGGCATGGGCTTACAAGAGTAATATAAATGATACAGATAATATTCTGCAGAGATCAACAAAATCCCAAATCTGATAAATTTTGCATTAGAAGAAAGATTAAGGCAACAAAGGGCAAGAGTAGGGTGAGAAATCATTTCTTACATTTAAAATAGTTGAAGAGTTTCATAAACACTTTTCCACTGACTTTCGAGTGTCACAAGTGGGACTGAGCTCTAAAGAAAGTTGGGATGGAGGGCATATATAGAAAGTTGTTCTCTTTTTAATTATCTTAGCATTATCCATCTATTTTAAACCTCAAAAAGAAAATAAAAATTTTCCTTTATGTTTCTTTCTAGCATTGCCAGAGATAACCCATAGCTCTACTCCTTGTCATAGCCCCTCAGTGGAATCATTTGCCACAGGCATGGGTCTTGTTTTATCAGGGCTGTAGCAAAGTCATGTTTTCCAGCAGAAACTGTCTATAATTGTACATCAGACCTACAATATTTAGCTTTAGAAAGGCACTCTGAGCCTGAACTTTCTTTTCCTCTAAATTAAACAGGGAGATTTATTTTTTTTCCCTTTCCAAATTTTCCAGCCCAAAAAGGCCTTAAAAATAAATATATTCCCAAAGTTTTCCTGACTAAATTCACTTCTGTTGTGAACAAGGTTGCAATAACAAGAGCCAAGATCTTCAGAGTAATAACTAAAACAATTAAAGTATTGTGTATTTATTTCTGCATAAACATGGAGATTACATCAGTCATCTAGCCTGCGTCCTGATTAGAGGGAACACTGAACATTGTGTGTCTGTCCTGGACAGAGGCTGGCTTAGGGTGGGGAGAAGAGTGCAGAGACTTGTGTATTTGGTTTTGTGGGGAAGGAGAAATCACTCCTATAGCTGAAAAGAAAGCCCACACTGGAAGTTCCAAAATAGTCTTGGGATATAAAGGCCCACAGAATTTGATGTGGGCTTTACTTCATTTTACTGGATTTTCCTTCCAGGTAAGTATTAGTAGTTTTAGATTAACCTAAATACAGGATAAATACTGAATACACTAAAGGATGAAATCAAGGTTAATTAAAACATCTAGGTCTTTGATTACAAAAGTGATAATTGCAGTAGAATAAAGAGCAAAATACCTCTATTGAATAGTTCCTTATTAGGCATGCTCAACCTTTTCTAACAGATCCTCAAGGAGTTTTTCATACACTCTTTGTTTCTTTATTCTTATACCCTTTGTGCCTTAGGAAGATAGAGAGAAAAGAAGGAAACAAAAACTGAAAGAGAGAAGGAGGGGAGAAAAAAGTCTTGTTATAGCTGTGCAAAATACCTGTTTTTCTGTAGGTAGCCTGGTTCCATCCTGATATACTTCTTAATTTCTTTCCTTCCAAGAACACAAGTATTCTCTGTTTACAAGAATTTGGTATAACAAATGTAGGTAGAAGAGCAAAGTCAACTGATATTGATATCCTGATATTAGTAATTTAGAATTTTGCTTCAAAGGCTGAAATGGGGAGGAAAACCAAATATTTTACCAGGGCTAGGAGATAAGGCTCCTAGAATAGCTAATAGAGTCTGTGCTGTCTGCTGCAACTGTGACTATCTAGGCTGTAACTGAGAAAGACACATTTCTTTTTATCTTCTACTTCTTTATTCTCTTTCCCCCTTTATGCATAGTCCATCTTATAGGAAGACTGGAGTAGACTGTAGTAACATGAGTAAAAGTGCCACCTTTCTTTTCTCAGCAAGGACTCTTCAAATGCTGCAGGATAATAGCTGAAGGGAAGGCGGAACAGGAAAGATTATTAAAATGGAGATGTACTTAACATGGCTTTGGAGAAGTTTAGTGTGTGGCACTGTTTCATACTATCAAATACAGTTTTTCCTTGTCGATAATGTGCTCACCTTTGGAGACCTGCCTTGGTGGCTTCAAGGTGCAGTTTTGTTGAGGTGAGTATGGTTGGCAAAGTTAAATGTGCCCTTTGCCCTGGCCATCCAGCTCTCAGTGAACAGATTCTGTCCCCTGTTCAGCTTTTTTTCAATGAGGGGGACTCAGTGTCCCACTGTTCAGTGTCCTCTGCTCAAGGACCTGTGCAAGTAAGCAAGGGATAACAGCACAATTAATGCTCTGGCTTTCTCGAAAATATATCTTGCCCAAAGGTACTTCTTTCCATGATCATGTCTTTAAAAGACAGGCATAACTGCTTTCACACAGTCAACTTTGCCAGGATGCTTATTCCATATAACACCTTGATGATCAACAGCACTGTCTCGACTCAGAGCAGGCTAGGATCAATAGTGTGAAACAGGGAGAATTCATTACACTACAGCTTGAAATGGGTCTCCAGAGGTGTGCCAAGGACAGGTTCTTCCCAGTTTAGATGAGGATACAGGCACTGCTTTTTGGGTGGTGGGGTGCAGGAGAGGTGTGCTGAGGGCAGGGTAGTCACGGACGCAGACTCCCAACCCTGTGGAGGGGAAGGAGAGGTCACAGGTCCCTGGGTGGTTCCTGCCAACATGTTCATACATAGCTGCCTGAAAGAGATGCAGTCTGTGGGGTGCCAGCTGAGCAAGGTCAAGGGCATCAAGGTGTTGCTGCCTAGATGTGCCTTTGTGGAGAGTCCTGTGAGTTGTGCTGCTCCAGGTGCTGTCCCTGGAAGATGGACACAGCTCTGAGGCCTAGGGAAACCTGGTCAGCGGCTTCTGCTGCTGCCCCCACTCTGTCTCTCTCAGCCCAGAAGCAGTGGGCTCAGCTACCTTGGTTATGAGACTGCCAAGATCCTGGGTCTGACTTGCTGTGGGTGTCCTGCTGAGCTATCACAGCACCTCAAGGAAGCCAAAAGTTTTGGTGCAGAGTTTTGGTTTCTGTCAACAGCCACGTAACTACCTCCTACCTGAAAAATGTGGCAGAGGAAAAAGCTGGTATGCATCTGGATGAGCCCTTGAGAACAAGTGGGGGCAAAATATCTTTCATACCAGGATTTTCTTGCAAAATGTTTGCAGTGCATTTGGGAAGTCAAAATGTTGGAGCCCTGGGTAGCCCTCACCTTGGAGAAAAATGGCCAGCTCATCCTGGCAGCATGCATGTCTGTAGAGACACCATCATTGAAAACCTCAAAACTCTGCCTGCACATCAGAAATTACATAGGCTTCAGAAAATAGCCAAGGGATTGGGCTTAAGTGTTTGGCTGTGACCAAAAACTGCAGTGAACTTGGTCCTTTTCATGTACAGAGGCAGAAGAAATAAGGAGGACAAGAAATATTGCATTTCTTGCTTGTTCTTAGGCTGATGCTCAAAATGCCACCACAGCTTGGGAAGTGTTGCATTTAGCTGTCTTCACTGAAATTAGCTGTTATTCTTTATTTGCTAAATAGCTGGAAAAGCATTTTGGCAGAAGGGGCTGGGAGAATTTTTCAGCTGTTTCTTTTGCTGTAGCATATTCTTAGTCAATTAATTTTAGTCTTTCTGTATGTTACAGCTAATAGTACAATATTACCAGAATAAAAGTGCTTTCTCTGATATCTTTAGCATTCTAAAATTAAAAAGGATTCGAACTGAAAATGACATTTTACATTAAATTCTTTATTATCTTTTGTAGAAACAAGAAATTAGTTTTAAAATTCATGGCTCTTATTACATGAATGAATACTTTATGTTTTCAGTAAGCAAACAGTTTTTCTCATTTTCCTATTAATTTCTGCAAGTTGTTCTTTGAATGTTAAAATGACTTTTTAATTTCTTATTTAAGAAATATTATTTTGACTTAAAATTTTGAATTTCATCATTTAAGGAAGATTTCCAAGATGTTTATGAAATTATCTTATAAAATGGCATTACAGATACAAACTTTTCAGATCATGATTTTACCTGGTGTGTTTCTAGAAAATCAGTCACTTTTCTGCCCTTTTGGTGAACAGAACATGGAAACACACTTGATTCTCTATGACAAGTCTAAAAATTGTATGTATGTATGTATGGCCAGACTTCACAAATGAAGATTTGAGAAGGGCTCTTCCCATGTGGGTGTGCCCTTCCAGCCTGAGCAGTGGATTTTTTAGGTGAGGCACAGTGTGCACAGAACTGGCCCCACCGTTTAAGTCCTGAGGTCCATTTGACATGGCTGAGAGAGCTTGGACAGTGACAGTGAAGTCCTCAGAACTGTCACAGAAGCCAATACTAACCAGGGCTGACCCTGCTGAGCATCCGAGATCTGATGGGATGGGATGGCAGGGAGGTATTGCACTGCCAGGAGATGGTCCCTGCTGAGACTGGAACTCGGGTTCTTTGGGATTCAGAGTCCAGAGTGGTCTCCTTTACACCACAGGACCACTACTGATGAGTAAACAGACTTCCTAATTTTTCTTTGGATGATCAGGTGTGTATAGATACACTTTTAACACTGTTTTGAATTCAAATTTTATCTACACTCAAGACAGTTTCACCAGAAAATACCAGAAAAAAAGAAATCTTAATAATTTGTTGTTGATTTATTTTAGTTATGTTTTGCATATTTTTGAATTTTGGTTATGTAGAAATAGAGGAATGGGGGTGATACTATAATTTCCCTTTTCCAAGCTAAATAAGCTACCACATCAAGTTAGCTATATGCTGAAAGAAATTGTAAATTAATATATCCTGCTGGGGTGGCAATGAAGAAATGAAAGGCATTTAACTCCAGAGACTTGACTTTACTTGTTTTAAAAGATAAGGCAATCTGAATATATACATTTATTGCCTGTCACTTTTTAATTTAGTCAAAATTGGTTTGAGGTTTTAATAGTCTTGATTTTCCCCCGAGTATAGTTAAGAAATCTATTTTCTCTGAAGGATAATTAAGTTTGATACGCTCAGGTCAGTAGTGTTCCTTCTCCTATAACAGATATATGAACTCAAGGTTTAGTCTTTAACTTCAAGGGAATTTTTAGTATATCTATTTTTTCTAGTATTTTCTTTTTCTGAGTAAGCTTTCTACTTCTAAAATTCTGAACGTTTTGTTTTCTCCACCCATGAATATGTCCAAATTTTATCTAGCAGGGAAAATCTCACAATATGCTTTCAAGTCTTCTGCTAAACTTTAGAAACACTTTAAACTGTACTACATGAGGCTTTTTTCATATCAATTTGATTTTGATTGGATATCTCAGCTTCTCTTGATATAAAGTATTAAAATTCTTTGCTTATCCTTATGATGAAGTATATGACCTTTCACTTTTCTTGTATTATTATTCATCTTGCTTTGATATCATTGGCATGTTATTTTCTGTGCTCTGACATTCCTGGGATTCTGCCATGTTCTTCATGCTTTTGACCCAGAAATGTTAGAAAGGGAGGCAGATTTTCAAAGAAGCTTGTTCCTACAGGAAAGGTAAACACATTGTTTTAAAGAAACTACTTTTCTCTTGCTCTTCACGCTTTTGATTTCCCTTGTTATTCTTTTCCCTTTGAACAATTAATCTTGATGTATGTCATCACCTACATTTGAAAATGGCTGTGGACTGACAGGCTGTGAGGCAAACTCGCATCAAAAGTCATGTAGATATTGTGCCATATACCCCAAGTTAAATCATTGTATTATCTTTTGTAGTACTCTGAACAACAACGTTAATTGTGATTAGGAAGACATAAAAATAATTTCTGATCCAATTCTTAATGTAAAAATCTGTGATTTTGTGATATTTGATAGACATGTGAAAAATCTAAAAAAAAAAAAACAAACCCAAAACTGTAGTCTATGTCTTTTTTTTTTTTTTTTTTGGTCAGTTGAAAAGGATGGATTCTTTAAATAAGCACTATGTGAACTGATAATTAACTGTGTACTCCAGAGAGGCTTATTAACACATACAAGTTAAATCGTTGTCAACATTTTTGATGCCTTGTTCCTGGGAAGGATCTGAAAACTCAACAGTCCAGCTTCCTTAATTTATGCATTGATACATGAAGTGGTGCAAAGAAAGAAATGCCATGAACCAGCAGAAATTTGCACAGTTTCTCAGAGAGAGATGTGTCTCATTTCTACCGTACTCAGATTTAGGCATTTGAGTTAGGTCTGGATCTATGTCCAGTCTATGCCTAAGAGTTCCTTACAGGAATATCCCTTATCAGAAGTGATAACTCACAGACTAAAATTCCTGCTTAGAAGAAGATGATATCCACCACTCGATTGTTTAAAAATCTAGAGGCTAAAGCATTTGCCCAGCCTGTGGCTGGTTCACATTAAACTGCTCCTAGACAAAAATCTTGAATTCAAGATCCCTTTTTTCCCCTGTATACCCTGTTTTACCTTTTCCACAGGAATTTTGCATCCTTTGCTATACAATGAGCCAGATTGAACATAAAGGCTGTATGCTGGTTCTAACCTACCCATTAGTAAATTACTCTAACAAGGTATATTCAATGGTTTTAGTCACTGACTGAGATAGCATGAGTTCTATTTTCTGAATAAGTCAGTTTACTTCTGAGATAATTGAATGAGACAAAATGACTGCATCTCTTTACGTGCCTGTGTAAAAGAAAAAAGGCAATGACAATGTCTTTTGGGGCTGATATATACCTGGGCAGATGTTTTGGGCATCCTCAGGCATTCAGATAATTGTCTGTATAAATTCTGGCTCTCAGTGGGACTTAGCTGTTTAAAGCTATGTACATGGCACCTCAACCAGAGCTGTGGTAGAATTCTGCACATAGAGGATCTGCAGATCCACAAGGAATCACAGTTGTATAGAGGCTGCCTTACTGGTTCACATCTCCTCCAAAATTCATTTACCCTGAAAGTGTGAACATTCATCTTTCAATTGGCTAATGATTGCTGTGTTTCAGCAAAAGACTTCTCAATGCAGTACAGTGTTTCATCACATTTGCTCAAGACTTCAGTGGCTAAATAAATGCTCAGAACATGCACTGTATGAAAATTCCAGTACCAAGTATATAGCTTTAACACGGACCAAATACGAGGGGGTTTTAATGAATATTCAGTGGACAGTTCCGAGTGCTTGAAGCAGATCTAAGCAAGTCTGACTTATGACTCTATCTGATCACCTAAAATGGAGGATAAACAAAAAAAAATATTTGGTGGTTTTTATAATTGGATGTTTAGTTCACCCAAAATTTATTCATTTAAACCAGCCATCTGACCAGTAGGACAGTATTCAGACCCTGTCATAAATTGTATTAGACCTTGTTCCTTCTTACATCTGTTGTTACTTTGCTAGCTGTGTGACAATCATGACATTATTACCAAATCACTCTTTACATTTGGAGAATACCTTTTTTTGCAAGTTCAATAAATCTCAGATGGCTTTCAAATTGAATTATTTTTGTAAGATTAGAAACAAAAAAATCATATTCATTTTTCATTCAACAGTAACAGTATCAGGAAGATAAACCATGAGGATTTATACAGGTTTTTATTAAACTGTTTTTCAATCCTCCCTTTGATTGATAGTTTAAAAAATATTTGGCTTAACCTCCTTGCACTTTCACATAAGATAATATTCAATGAGCAGTCATACAGGAGGATTGTGACATACAGTGTTACCAAATCTTCTGACAGTAATTTATTGTCCAAACAGTTATGTGGTTTGATTATTATTTTACTGGGAGTATATCACTCATGGCACATTAGTAAAAAGGAGTCTACTGGAAAGAGTGTCTCTGAAGTACTATTAGACACTTAGTTTCTTCCCTAGACTAAAAGGATAATTAAAGACTGTACTGTAATCTTGTAATAAATGATCTGTCACTCCTGACCAGATGAAGTACATTTTCAATGCCCTGCAGTGGTCTGACTGGAAAAAAATCTGTAGGTCTGATCCACCTTTTGGAAGTTGGGGAATTGTTTCATATTTTGTCAGTTAATTAAAACAAAAAATATCACTGGAAAACAGACTTTGACTTACAGATTTCAGAAATGGGAAAACAAATTAAATTGTAATCAATGTTACCTGGTGAATAGACTGGCTATTTTTTTCTTCACTTCCATTAACAATTTCATGTGTTAAAAATTATGTTTCAAGTGCTATCTAGAGTTAATTTCAAACTTCTCTAAAGAGTTTTCCTCATTTTCTGTAGAAGATGCAATATTTCAGATACTTGTTTTAACTTACACACAAAGGAAATTAACAGTATTTGTTTTTTTTAAAGCAAGTGCCAGTTGCTTCTGCTGTTTCTTTCAAGACTTACAGCAAAAACAGGGCAACATTGATCCAATCTTTTCACTTACAAGAAAGTTTTTTTCTAACGAAGTGCAATCTTTTTTCTAATGAAAAGTGCTGCTGCACAAGACTGATGAAAAGCAAGAAAATGATGTTTTAATGTGATCTATGGATTTGCAAAAGATCTTATTGGTGACTGTCTTACAAGGGGTTTTTTCCATGATGGTTATGAATTTCAATAAAGACTGATCTAACAGACTGTGGAAGTTAAGATTCTTCCAGCTCATGTGGCCATGCCATTTACTTTTAGCAGGAAATTGGGGCTACTTGTCCATGTTTAGATTTGTTACTTAACACACTGTCATTTCATCCTTGAATCCTTGGCATTGTTTTTCTTTTAAAATATGAGAATAATATAAAAGGTTAAAACTTAAAATAATATTAAAGGATTCTATTTTGCTACCCTTTATCTGATATTACCTGTCATTTTCTCCAAAATTATGAAAATGCTATTGTAAAACAGGAGATGATGAACTTAGTATTGGTTTGGAATAATGACTGATTAATATGTTTTACCTGAAGATCTTTTTATTTCTGCAGCACTTTCAGATACATGTGATATGTGAGAGCTCTGCAGAGGGATCTGGATAGACTTGAGAAACGGACTGATTCCAATGGGATGAAGTTCAACAAGGCCAAGTGCCGGGTCCTGCACTTTGGTCACAGAACCCCATGAAGCACTACAGGCTGGGCACAGAGTGGCTGGAGAGCAGCCAGGCAGAAAGGGACCTGGGGGTACTAATTGACAGGAAGCTCAACATGAGCCAACAGTGTGCCCAGGTGGCCAAGAAGGCCAATGGGATCCTGTCCTGTATCAAAAATAGTGTGGCTAGTAGCACCAGGGAAGTGATCCTTCCCCTGTACTCTGCACTGGTGAGGCCACACCTTAAGTATTGTGTTCAGTTCTGGGACCCTCAGTTCAGGAAAGATATTGAGGTGCTGGAGCGGGTCCAGAGAAGAGCAACAAGGCTGGTGAAGGGACTGGAGCACAAGCCCTGTGGGGAGAGGCTGAGGGAGCTGGGGTTGTTTAGCCTGGAGGAGGCTTAGAGGTGACCTCATCACTGTCTATAACTACCTGAAGGGAAGTTATAGCCAGGTGGGTGTGCAGTGTTGGAGGGAAGTGAGAGGGGTCTCTGCTTTCCCCTTGTCCGAGGGGGTGCCGAGAAGGGAGACAGAGACCAGAAGTCCAGGCAGTCCAGTCAAGAGGGAGTTTATTGTGACAATCCACCAGGTTTTATAAGATCTCACAGGGAAGATACCAGATCTGGGGCTGGATTGGGTGAAAACTTAGGAAGGGGCAGGGTCTAAGGTCCATTAACCAGTGGAACTGGGACAAGGGCAGGGCTGGCTGGAGCCCTGGCCCTGCCCCCCAGCCAGGAGACATAGGGGTCTTATACATGGGGCTTCCCACCTTGGAATAGCAGGGCAGAGAGGGCAAGGCGCCTGGGAGCCCTGGAGCCCTAGGAACCCCGGGACTCCTGAGTGTGGGCGGCCACCACCTGGCCCAGGATGAGGCAAACTAGCTTAATGGCTGACTGATCAAGAGAACAAAGAAGCTAGAGGAATACAATAAACAGGGTGTGGTAGTTGTCAGCACAGATGAGGTAACAGAACCAGGCAGGGAATTGCAGCAAAAATGACCTTATTAGAAGTAAAACTACACTTTAAAACTTCAACAGCAAGTCTCTTAGTTGTTGAAGGTGTTTCTCCAGCGCTGTCCTCTTTGGGATTCATTTCAGCATTTTCCTACAAGTGGGGGTTGGTCTTTTTCCCAGGCAGTCAGCAATAGGACAAGGGGGCATGGGCTCAAGCTCTGCCAGGGGAAATTTAAGTTAGAGGTCAGAAAGAAATTCTTTCCCGAGAGAGTAATCAGGCATTGGAATGGGTGGCCCAGAGAGGTGGTGGATTCACCATCCCTGGAGGTTTTTAAATTGAGATTGGACGTGGCACTGAGAGCCATGATCTGGTAAATGGACTGGAGTTGGACCAAGGGTTGGACTTGATGATCTCAGAGGTCTTTTCCAACCCAATCATTCTATGATTCTATATTGAATAACTGCATAGTGAAGATATTTTAGATTTTGAGATCACTTAAATGACTTTGAATAGATATTATTTCTTAAGGTAAGAGAAACAGATGTTTTTAATGCTTTCTTTATGGGTAAGTCTATGGTAATAAAAATAGGAATTTACTAAAATGAACTTAGAAGACAATTGAACTGCTCAAAACTAAACCTGCCATGAAAAACTTTTATTTTGAAGTAATTTTGCTTCACACAGTAAACCAAAATTTTTGTAGATGGCATTTTTATAGCATGAAAAAATATGCCATGTGAACAAACTGGTGAGATTACTGAGAATGAGCTGACGAAGTCACCAAAGATTTCACACATAGCAAATCATGTAACAGGATATAAAGAAACCAACACACACACACACACACACACATATTTATATATATATATATATATATATATATATATGTATAAAATTATTATTGACCCATAGAAGTAAAATTATTTATAAGGCAGCGAGCTTGACAGGTGAGGGAGAGAGAACTACTCTCCAATACACAGATTACCTTGGCTAGAGAAATTAATTGGATTTTATTTTCTATGGTTCAACTATAATTTCCATTACATGCTTCTGCAGCTTCTATGTTTATAAAATGTCATTAGTGAGAGTATTATTGATGGCATTGTTTTTTTCTATACCAGGGGTGTGCAATTATTACATTGAAATTTTAGATTTTATATCCATTTCAAATGTTATCTTGAAAATAGCTGTTCTTGAAGTCAACACTGTACAGCTTCCGAATTCACCACTGTAAATCCATTACACATCCTTTTTTCCAGTCAGTTTGGTCTCTCTAGGAAAGTATGTCATGCATCTTTATAAACAACATGTTCTGCTCTGTGGAGATGTGTGCTAGTAAAAAAAAAACAAAACCAAAAATTCCCCCCCCCAAAAAAACCAAGCATAGAAATGAAAGAAAATCAAAACTCAACATGGATTCTCTATGTAAAAATGCTTTCCAGTTGGTGAGCTTTCTCTATAGTTATGCAAATGAAATTTGGCAAGATTTTTGTGACAGCAACAATGCATGTTGACAGTCATGTCAAGATTAGGATTTTAGGTAATTATACTGTAGATTTTACTCTATGGTGCCATGTCTCGGTCTGAGACACAAAGTCACTCACAGTGAAATCCACCTGCTTATAAATATTGATGTTCCCAACATGACTTGTCAGATTGGTGATGAGTACAAGCCCTTTCTTATAATCCAGCAAATTATTGAACAACATAAGTTCACTGTTGTTTATCTTGCCAGCTTTGTTGTGATCAATTGCTGTATACCAGATGTCAGCTGCCAAAGGAACACATTGAAGTCATCTGTGATGAGCAGTTTGCCTGCCACAGGATCTGTGCCAGTGTTGCAGTGAAGGCTGTTGAACTCTCTATTTCCTTTACAATATTTGGGACTTTATTGGCAACATCCAGTGACAGTAATGTGGAATTTGCCATGTAATGGTAGTAGCATTGGCGGAAAAGTCCAGCCTGGTCATGTTTGCATTTGGTTTGTTGTTTGGTTTTTTTTTTTTCTCTAGACTACATAACTTTGTAATTGAAAATTGTGCAAGGTTATTGGCACTGCCTGGACATGATCTCTGTGTGTGTTGGTTCCAGAGATGATTAGTCCAGATGTGTCTTTCTACATCCTCTTTCAGTATTAGTAGGATTCTACGGTCTTCACAATGCCCTTTACTCAACTGAGAGGTGGAGGTCTGGTTTTTTGTTTTTTCTTTCACTCATACTGTGATGGAAATGTTGTTATTGAACACTTGCGTCATCACCAACTCACTTCAGTTCTCAGTAGGATCATGTACATTTTCTGTCTAACGTTCACACATATACACCTGTTTTCTCTTTCGCTTACAAGGCAAACTGGTTATGCTTGAGTCATGTCTTCTTTTACAGCATATTTTCAAGTTATTAGCTTCAGAATTCAAATTTTTTGTTAGCAAATATGGGAAGCAGTTTAGAAGATCTTCGTGTAACCTTAGATATTTAAATCTATTTCTTCTGTCTAAACTAAGGCTGAAACTGTTTTGAAAAGCAACTTGTGTTGTCCAGGAACCGATACACTTAATATGATTAGAGATTTTAGCAACATACAAAGGTTAATAAAAAGTGGAGTAATACAATTGTAAGGAAGTAGGGTCATTGAATTGGACAGTGAATAATGAGATCTATGTCAACAAAACGATAAGCAAAATATGCTGAGTAGTCATCCATAGCTATTCTTTCAGTAGGTGTTGGGATGAACATCTTAGTTGTCATCCAGGTCATATGAAAAATTGCATATTAGCCCACAGTTAAGGAAAGCTTCTGAATGAATCACCTGAGTTTTTTCTGCTACTATTGTTTTACTTGTCTGTATCACCGATGCTTACTTGGATAACCAGTAAGAGGCTTCTTACTCCTCTCCCATCTAGAAGCAGAAGCAAAAGCTCAACAGCAACTGATTTTATTTAGCCCTGCTAGCACTGGTGTGCTTATCTAGAGATGTTGTATGGCATATTTGAACATTCCCTTCTAAACCAGGTCTCTTTTCTACAGAAGTGGCTGGGGGACCTATGAGGAGTAAGATTGAGGGCAATATGACTACACAAATATTATAGCACTACTTTTCTAACTAAGGAAATCCAAATGTCAAAATTAGGCTGAGTTTCTGTTTGTTTGTGTGGAGGTTTTTTTCCAATAATTGTTATATCCCTTCAGTAATAATTGCATGCTTAATCAAAATATATATGTATTTTCTGTGCATCTAATTTTAGCAAGTAATATGAATATGAAATATGGTGATAACCCAATTCTTGTTTGCCAAGGATATATGAGTTAAACTGTGCAATAGGGAGAAGAAAGACTCACTGAAACTTTAACTAAGAGATCAGGAATTTCTGAAAATTCATTTGATCAGGCTCTCAAGTTTAATATTTCTTCAGTACTTCTGGAAGAGTGATACCATTTAAAATTTATTTTCTTCTCGTTGTTATACTAAAGAAATATTCTGATTTTTATTATTCTTGAATGACATGTAACTTATTCATTTTAACAGTTACATGTGTTAATGTGGTAAACATATGGAAGTGTGTATACATTTATAAATAAAATATTTGAGCTTCCACCACAAGATATTTTAATAACATTGCAAAATGTGTCATACATATAGCTGAACCAGTTGATGCTCAGTGTGAATGGACAATAAATGAATAGAATAAATGTAAATCAAATAGAAGTATAATACTAGGCATAATTTTAAACCTCCCTATATTCTAACCTGCTAAGAGAAAATAAGAGTCCATGCCACAAAAACAATATCTGCTGGAAAAATTAAATATTCATACTTACAGATATAGAGCAAGGAGCATTGTTTAGAGTTACAGATGATGGGCTGGTAAAAATACATATATACACATGGAAAAGAATGCATATCTATTTCACATAAGATACATAGGAACCCTGGACCAGAAAGAACCTGTCTATTTAAACTGTTATCCTTAAATTACAAAGATAACATTTTTGAAAGAAATATGAGAGCTGGAAGAGATAATATAAAATCCCAATGAATCCTCTGTAGTCTAGATTTGAGTCTCTCTACTCAAACAAGAAGACAGTCTTAATGCCAGTGACAACTTCATTTCAAAGAAATAATAGAGACAACCTCTTCAGCAGAAAAAACCAAAACAAAACTAACAAACAAACAAAAAACCCCAAACAAACAAACAAACAAACAAACTGGTGCATTTCTTTTGCGTGAATGATGAACTGAGACTGAGGAAGCAATCTAAGAAATATAGTTGTAATTGAATATAAGTTTTGGGGGATTTTTTCATTGTAGAACAATGTGCTGTGATAGGGTATTAATAAGCTAATAAACAAGTAACCATCTTTTCTTTCTAACTTGAATTTTCAGCTGCTGGAGAGTAAAACAAAATCATTCCCTGATGCATGTTAAGAACAGCTTAGTTGTCCTTTGCACAGTCTCATGGCCATTTGTCCAGTGGTATCCACGACAGTCAAATTTAATATGGTGTGGTGAATAGCTGAAATGAAGCACTTTAAAAGAGATTTTAAACTGTGATGTAGACAATATCATCTGATAAAAAAACCTTCTGTTTTCACTTGGCGCTCAAACCTTACAAATTATTTCATTGTAACTGGTTTGTATCTGATTCACCTGCAAAGAAGAAGGGAGGAATTATCTGGTTTTTGAGCATATTCATGGCTGTAGAATCATGGACTATGCTGAGTTGGAAGGGCCCTGTGAGAATCATTGAGTCCAACTCCTGATTCCAGTATCGTCTAAACACTCCAGAACTGGGGCCATGACCATCTGGGGAGATTGTTGCAGTGGTTGACCACCCTCCTAGAGAAGAACTTGTTCCTATTATGCAATCTGATGAAATAGCATAGTAAAGAAGGTGGTAGCCTCAGAGATCCAATTATGTAATATACATTTATCTAAATTGCAATTAGATATCTGGAACGGTAAATGTAAGCATTGCACAGGTTATTCAGAAAAGACAGCCTACAATCAGTCCCAAAACTTGGCCCTTAGCCTTGATACTTCTGACAGACTCGAAGAGAACATGGTTTCTGAGGTCAGAACACCAGAGAGAGGAAGCAAGCACAAAGGTAAATCAGATCAGCCACTCTTATAGAAGGCAATCTCCTCAGCAACACTTTAACCAGCTCCAGGTTATCAGAACTCATAAGTGCAGGCCAGAAAGATATGGGGGAGTAAAAGGTAAGATGAGGAAAGATGTAGCTTTTAGAACAGAAATAAAGGGAGAGGAGGGAAAACTTTTTAGTTTTTCTCAAAGGTCTGCTTGGTAGATCGAGTGAGGTGTTCTGAGGAGGACAATTTGTTAGTATTGAAGAAAGCCCTGAATCATAAAAGTCAGAGCCCTTTTAACCCCAATATATTTAGTCTTACATATTTTATTTTCATTTCACGCTCATATGTGGCTAGTCATTATAAGGCTGCTAGTTTTCCACTTTTTGAGTTTGTTTTCTTTCAAATCAAACAGTATCCTGGAGAAAAATTCAGTGTCTATCATTGAATGGAAGTAGCATATTATATCTTGGAATATTTTCTCTATATTTGATCCTGCCTCTAAACTTCTAATTGCTGAGTTGCACTTTTGTCAATTTATGAAAACTGTACACATCACAAATTGTTTTATATAGAATAATAAAGAATATTGGGTGATTTATATTATGTCTATCCTGTTACGTTGACTTAGAATCAGTTTTGACCCCAGACTTTCCCATTGCCCACGTTTTGTATCTGTCGCTTTGACTTTGCAATGAGCCATTTGCTCATCTGATAGGGAAAAATTTTGCAACATAAGCTGGTATCATATCCTTTTTCAAACATAATCACTGCAAATCTTGGGTGCATGGGTGATGATGTGTCCTCCAAGCAAGTGTACATTTTTATTTCTAATGGAGCAACATTTTCTAAGGATATTGGTGAAATGGTGGTCATGAGAAACATCTCTATAAGGTTAATCAGTGCAGCTAAAGTGATGAAGGCAGACTCATTCAGTAAGCTCTGAGTACATATTTATCTCTTTACCTTTTTGTGGTCCAGAAGCAAATGGAATAGCCCAGAGTTTCTAGAATGTGAATGTGCTTTTCTGCCACTGTTGTCCATCACTGGTAACCTGTACAAAATTCTGTGCTGATGTGGCTGCAGGCGGAGAAAGAAAGATTGCAGTCTGTCCACAGGAATGCTGAAAGGCTTTGGTACATATATAGTATAAAGATAATCTGAAATATGTGAACCAAAAACAGTAGCAAGTTTGAATGTGAGACAGAAATACTGTGTGGTCTTGAGCCATTTGGTGGCAGAATTTATTGAAATGTAAATTAAAGAAGAGTTGCAGTTGTAGCTCGGGTGCTCTGGTCTAGATACATGAATATATTAGGTAGACAGCTAAATTATTTTGCACCCAGTAAATTGCTTATACAGTGGAATGTACAGCTCCATGATCCGCTCATTTTCACTACTTTCTCTGACACTTTCTGGATAATGTGAAAGAGAAACTGTTTCCGTTTACTGAAGCAGATTCAGTAAGACAAAGTGATTTTATCTTTCTTATTGATTTATTTTGTGGAATTTCAAATTAATATTTCCATTCAAGTATTCAGAGTCAAACTTGGATCTCAGTTGGAGTTCTTTTCAATTGCAGCAAGTAAATGTGTAATACAGATACTCTGACAAGACCATTTAATGATAAATGAAGAGCAGATTCCTAACTTCCAGTTTGCCAAATTATTGACTAGCTCATTTTTTCACTAGTAGCTCCAGAATAATGCCTCAGCCATTGAGATTTAACTTGCTAAAATATCATAACTATATTGTAATATTTTTACTGCTACCATAAGGTGAAAGGTGTGTAGTGACAAAAAATCTGAGAGGTAACTTTTCCCAGTCTATGAGGTCAAAGTTTGTACAAAACCTTTCTCTCAATACTTTTTCTCAACAGTAGTAATTAATTTAAAATAAATTTAATCCCCAACCATAGCATTCTGAACATATATATTTTAGAATCATTGAATGAGTATCCTAAAACTAATTTTGAATAACCCCTGATAGCACTTAAGAACAGGTAGAATCCCCTTAAAGATCCAGTTGCAATTAATAACTGCTCTAATAGAACAGTCAATGCTTTATGATCTTTAGTTGTTTTACAGTAAAGTAAATCTCTACATTTTATAGAGATATATCATCCTTATTTACAAAGAATATATGCAGTACTTTTTCACCTGATTCAACTAAACTAGCTGAGTGATCTCAAAAATTAGGTTAATTAATATATAAATGATTTTATACTCACATATTGTTTCTGTGGGATTGTGAAACTTGGTGTAGTGTCAGCTTTTTTTGTGATTAAAAGGAGTTTCTCTAAATGAAGACAAACTAGTCTGCACAAAAACATTACAACCATTGTTTTTTTAGTTCCTTTCTAGTTAAAACTATCTGAAGTTTTTTATTTATCTCCTAACCAAGTTTAAAAGATTTATAGCAAAAACAGCCAAGACCACAAAAGGAAGGAGCAAAGTGATTATTAACCAGAACATCTGCTTTGTTGTTAAAAAGAGGCATGGGGGTATTCTCATCACCTATAATATCAGTTTGTACTGACAGATGCTTGTCTAAGTTTTAAATGGTTATAACATTTCGGATGCCCTGTAACCCTTCAATTTGTTTAGAAGTTTTCTTTTGCTCTATGTGTTATTTTCTCTAAGACAAAATGTGATCAAGTCACTTGTTATTCAGAAGACTGTAAAGAACTTTCTATTTTAGGCTATTAATAAGAGATCTTGTAAGCATATGTTTAACATTATTCACACAATTAATAGAAATTATTTGCTACAAGGGACTTTAATTCATTCAAGGCAATTTTCCAGTCCAGTTGAAAACAGAGTTTAGTATATCTGTGGAATTCCATGCTCACTGAATTTTTTTTTGGTTTCAAAAAAATTAAATCACCTATTTTTTTATAATAGCTTTTCTAGAATTTTTGTGCTAACTACTCTTTGTTCAAATCCTAGCTGACATTTAAAGCAGTCAACTACTACCTCTTGTGTAAAAGGAAGTTATGTTGTCATTAAACTGATCACATCATTCTACCTTTAGAAAACAAACTAGATCTTGGAGTCCTCAGGAGTATTTCCTAATATGTCCATAGGAAGGATACAATAATACATTATGAGTTAGCTCCTCACAGAGGCCACCCTTGCAGCACCTCTGCTAGAAACACCTTGTCACCTCTGTCCTGTGCTGCACCTTAAAAAAAAATCCTGGAAAGAAAGTATGACTACATAAAATATCTTCTAAAATTCTTCCCTAAGGCTGTAAAGGAATCTGTGTGTTTCTCCTGCTTTCCAGATGAGTACTGTAGGCATTAGCCTGAGGGGAAATGAATGTTCTACTTTCAGATATATTTTTAAACTGTTGCACTTCCAACATTCAATCATTTTTTCAAAGTGTGCTTTTAGTAGGGGGTTTTTTGCTATGAATCCTGAATTCAAGACAGTAGCAAAGTGTCTAATTTTGGCTAGAATTTAAGACAAATTCTGTCAATGATTTTTTCAGATATTTAGTGCTAGACAAGATTTAGTATCTAGGGTTCACACTGTTGCAACTGTAGTCATTTTAATGCAACTCTAAAGTGCTTCTCTCAGAAGTAGTTCAAGAGAAAAGTAGAGCAGATAGAAATATCTATCCAAACTACAGTCAGTTGCTGGATTGCTCTGGACATGGAGAAACTTAGGTCGTAACAAACAGACTTTCTGAGACTAGAGTCTTCCCATTTAATTTTTAGTCTGTAGCTCTCTGAAGGAAAACCAAAGTTTTAATTAATTTAATCAAGTTGCTGCAACTTGAAAAAAAGTTATTGATTTCTGGTTTATTTCTTGGTCTCTTCTAAGGCCAAAAGTAATATTCTGAAAGGGCTGTTCCATTTTTTTTTATTTAAAAAAAAGTACTAATGCTCATCATGTTTAAACTTTTGTTTAACATGGATATATTGAGAATGCCCTGCTTAGCCAGACCATTCATCCATCTAGCATCCAGAAGAAACACAGGCATTCTCTTGCCTTCACACTCTGCCAGCACTGACAACTGTTGTGTTAGGGATATTTGAGGGACTGTCGCTGACTAGTCCTTTTTGTACCCCTGTTGTTCAATAATCTAATTCATATGTTAACCTGCTGATAGTGTCTACCTCCATATGTCTTTGTGTCTACAAATACTACCACCCACTATGTAAAGAAATATATTTCATCTCTTTTTTTATCTGATACTCTACCGCTTTTATCAAGGACACACTCGATCTTGTATGCAAGCACCAGCTGTGCTTAAAATGCCTCTTGTCATCATGATTTTATGAACACTGGTCAGCATTTTCTCTCCAAACATAGGAGGCCCAACAATATTGGTCTTGTACAGCAGCTGCTCCATGCCTTTGATCTCCTTCTCTAATGCCAGTATACTCTTCCAGAAATGTGAAAAACAGAACCACATGCAATGTTCGTATGTGGGTTCATTGTGTTTTTATGTGGCAACAGAATGAAAATTTTTGTTGTTTTCTCAATATCTATCATGTTGAGGTACAACATGTTGTAGGCTTCTTTGCCAAATGCTGAACACAAAGCTGATGGTTTTCAAGAGCTGTAGAAAGTGATTCGAAAAATCTCTCCTGAAATGTGACAACTAGTTCTGAAGTCAGTATTGCAGAGATGTGACTCAGTTTATTTTTCCATATTGAAGCTGAAGTACCACAGTTTGTCTGCTTATTCAGTTTTTGTAAGATTAGTCATCATTTTAATTACATTTGATAATCTATTCACAGATTCTGAGATTTGTGTACAGGGATCCTGCTGACCACACTACTTCTGATATAAGCCAGGATGCTGTTGGCCTTTTTGGCCACCTGTGCACGTGCTGGCTCGTGTTCAGCTGCTGTAGACCAACATACCCAGTTCCTTTTCCATGAGGCAGAATTTTTTATTTATTTTCTCTTCCAGGTCATTGATTAGATATGTAATAATACTAGTCCCAGGACAAACCTCTGCTGGACACAACAGCTGACCCTTCTACATTCTGGAGGATGACCATTAACTCTGCCTATTACATCTTATCCTTTAACTGGCTTCCAGCATCAAAAGACCCTTTATCTCAGTCCCATAAGTCTTAGCTTCTTTAAAAACCTGTGGTATGGCACCTTGTCTAAGGGCAAAAGGCATGATTATTCACAATTCAGAATTTAGTAACAGAAAATGTTCTCTTTTTTCTCACCATGATGAAAAAACATGCTAAATATATTTCCAGAAAGGACTTTTTATTCAGTTTCTTAAAACTGAAATTGATGTTTCATGAGTTTCAAAACTGTCAGTACTCTACCAAGGCACAGTAATGTTAGAGGTTGTGGATCTTTATTCATTGTATTAAAACTGATATGTTGTATCTTTATAATTTATTTTGAATATTTCTGTAATATTTTGACTGTACCAACATAGTTCGCTCTATTTAGTCCGTGATTCTGATGTTTTTCACTTATGAATAAAATATGTAAAAGGCTGTTAAGCCTCATAGACTGTTTAACAGAATTAAAATTGGTTTATTCAAGATCAGGTTCTCCATAGATTGATTCAGCTTCATTGATATAACAGGCAAAGTGCCAATTTCTATCAACAGGGAATTTTTTTCCTCATTTGAGGTTCTATCAGCTAGTTGTATTGTACTGTGTGTGTTGTAGTTTGGGATTATTATGTAAATTCTCTCCCCTGCCACTAACTGCCCATGCCAGCAGTTAACAAAAGAAGTAGTTAACTGCTGGTCATTTGGATGGGGGCAGGTTTGTCTCTTTTGTTTTTGGGGACATCTTTCCTTTCTTAGCTTGGCGGAACATGGGAGCGGTGGCTGCCGAGGAGGGAAGCTGCTCCTACCTGACCCGAACTGCTTTTGGCCGCTCGCTTCCACTGCCTGGCCCGGGACTGCTTCTAGCCAGCTCGCTGCTCCTGCCTGCCCCGGGACTGCTTCTAGCGAGCTCGCTGCTCCTGCCTGCCCCGGGACTGTTTCTGGTCGCCACTGCTGCTGCCTGCCCCGGGACTGCTTCTGGCTGTTCGTGTTTCATGCTTCTTGGACAAGGAACGCAGGGGGAAGAGACACAGAGTTCATCTGTGAGCTCACCACTCGTCTGTCTCGCTGGAGAGGGACTGGAAATCTCACTCCGCAGCCAGCCGGGCTGTGACATTGACACTGCTTAAGTATAACTTTCCTCCTGGAGGAAAACCTGCTGGGTTTTGTTGTTGTTTTTTTTTCTTTCTCTTGTGGTGTTGGGGAAGTGCTTTGCACTAGTCTGTTTATATATAGCAGTTAAGAACAGTTATCCTTCTTGTATTAAATTCCTTTTCTTAAATCTGATAAAGAGTGGCGTGACTATTGTGGAGGAGGCCCCCTCCCCCACTTGTGGGTAAACATTTTGGTTTTTCCCCTCAAACCAAGACAGTGTGCTTTTCTATGTGCCTCTTCTAAATACTCTTTCATTACATGATCTTGGAGCATTATGTTACCTGGCATAGATTATACATTAATATCAAAGAATCTTCCTTTTCTTTGGCTCCAAATGTCCATAGACATGATCTGTTTCTTTATATTCATGGTCCTTTCAATAATAAAACAATCGTAGAGTGAACATACATGTTTCAGATAGCAATAACATTAGTATTTTCCTATCTGGATCATCTTCTATAATACACTACTTTGGAGCCTGTTCCTAAATATGCTTGTCTTATCTCTGTTTTTCGTGTCTATTTTGCTCAACTTTCAATTTTTTTACTTGATGTGGTTTTGAAACCTATTATTAACCTTTCCCTGTTGGTTATTTATTCTGTTCCTACCAGATGATCTAGCATGTGAGGAACAGAGAGGGGCAGAGCCTTGAATTCTTGAAAAGATTCGTGTTCATCACATTAGAGTCAGTACAGGGCTGGTCTCTCCGTGACCTTTTTCACTTTATTACAGTTTGTTCCGCTTCTCAGCAAGGTAGAAAGATACCATTGCAGTGGGACATGCTTAAATCGGCTTTGCTTTTATAGCCTGTCATTCATATATGTAAAGCTTTGTGAACTTCAGTTTCCAAATTTTCCTGTCTCTAGCAATCTGTGCTTGCTCAATAGTTATGAATTAAGGCATGCTACCCTAAAGGAATTTGGTCAAAGCTATGTTGTTTTAATATTCCCTCTACATACAATTCTTTCTCAGTCCTACCATTACTTTCATTGTAATACACCCCAAGGTCAGTTTGGGTTGCTTTAGAGAGCCTTGAAATACATCAGTTTAAACATTAGCAATTCATGCAAACAAAACCTTCTAAAAGTTATGCAGAAAATTTCAAAATATTCACTGAAAAACCGTGTGGAGAAGACATGTCCTTAAAGATTCATCACCAAAAGAAAAATCAGTAGGCTGGTAGAGAGATATTTTGAAAAAAATCCCTAGAACACATTGTATGTTTTCTGTGATGGTGATACTATAACAGCAAATAGAGAACAAGGGAAAGAAAGGAGAAAGAAAGCCTGAAATAAAATCTTTTAAACATTTTTATTCCAAATGAGTAAAAACTAGGAAGCCTTAAGAGTCCTATAAACAAGAAGGCATACAAGTGAAAAACAAATACATTAATTTAACCACCCTTATACAAACACATCATAAGTCAAAATATAAGTGACTGGGGAAATATCAAAACTCTACTTTCTGTTTATGTGAGTGTTAATCTTAATTGTAGGGAATATTGCTGTAATTGCTGACTGTCTTGTACAAAGTCTGTATGTTTTGGGTTTTTTTTTTCCATGGCTTCCCCACATCAACAGAATATTGAAAGACTTACTATACCTTCATAAGCTGCCTAATGTCTTCTATAGCAAGTAGTGCAGGGGGAGGAAAAGGCACACACACACACACATAAAAGCCCCTGAAAAAAAACAAAAAATCCCAACCAAACCAGTCATCCTTCATAGGACTTGCAGTGTCAAGATTAGTTACCATGCTGTTAGTGAATAAGTACTATATCATCATGAATCACTACCTTAGCAAAGCTATCCAAAAACCCTAGGATCAAATAGTAGACACAGATGGCAGAGCATAAATCAGGTTACTGGATTTCCAGTAGACTGTTTAGTAGAGCATTCATGGCCATTGAAGGTGCAAATGTATTCTTACTGTTTCACATACCCAAGCAAAATAAAGAATTATCAAGTTAAGTGTTATGTAAGTTAGGTTTTACATAGGCAGGGTTTCCTGACATTCTTCCTAAAGTACATAAATGCTTAACTGAAATAGTGACCGAGCCATTAGCAATTATCTCTGAGAGAGTTTACAGGACAAAAGGTGGATCCCAGAAGAGTGAAGATGGGAAAAGATAAATTACTACCTTAAAAAGAAAGAAACGCCACAGGGAATTACAGGTCTGTAAACCACATTTTGCTAACAAGAAATGTTGCAAAGCAAAGTGAGAGAGATTCAGTTTGTAAACACTTTGAGGGAAATAAATTCAAGTTGATAAGAAACAGCCATGTCTGTTAGCCATGATAGAACTGGCTCAGTGAACGGAAAAGCAAAAAGATACAATAGTTCTAATTTAACATGTATTGGTAAATTCTCAAAATATTCAGGACGTTGTTGTAAACGAAGTGATCAGCTCCTCCCAGAGGTAGGAAAGGAGAACGATCAGGCTAATTTGACTACCACATGTCTGTGTTCAGGTTTAAGCAGGATAGTTGTTTCCACATGCAAAGACAGATTTTTCACTTGCTTAACATAGGCTATAGAAATTTTAAAGAATTGATAGACAGAGATCTTTCAGAAATAGTAGTAGTCATCAGTTTTGCAATATAATTAGGAAAAGAGTATATGACTCATGCTTTCTCACCCTTATATCTCTGCTTTCAGAGAATGCATTTTTTGCTTTGTCAGGCCTCACTAATTTGAAATGAAATCCAGGAGCTCTACTTTCCACCTCAGTTTTTAAGTTGGTGTATCAGGAAAAAAACATCATTGATACCTATTATAGCAAATAATTACTTGTAAGAAGAAATAAAACCCCAAAACATTCATATGTGCTGAGTTTATATTCCTGCATAACATTTTTAAGGATAGTCAGTTTGTTCTGAAATTCAAACATCAGTAAACAGATTACTGTTGTTTTGGCAGAAAAAATTAGAAAGCTGAGAGACCTAGTGTTGGATATATGAAGCTCATAGCTCTCTTTACTAGAGCTTCACTTTGAAGAACACTTTCAATTGTAATGTCATGTGTTATGTTGTTCCTATAACATTTTTACCTGTCCTTCCCAAATATTTAATGTATTGCATTACCCATCTCTCTTAGAGTGATTTTGCAACAACCTAGAATGGGAGGACAAACTATTTGCAGAGCTTTCTGCCAAGAAACAGAACAGCAGATGTTAACTCATCAGTCATCTGCTTTGCTTCAGCTGAAAAAAATTAACCAAAACCAAGAGGGTTAGACTCAATATTCTTAAATGTCTTTTCCAACCCCAATTATTCTACGATTTTTCCCCACTATTTATTCATAATAAAGGAGGCTAATGTTGAATCCACACCGAATACAGTTATTACAGAAGACAAAGCAAAGAGACAGAGGGATATAAAAAGTGCCTCAAATAGACATGAATGCAACACTCTAAATAATGGAGTTTCAATCACATAAAAATCATTGTGGGTCTCAAATGAAAAAGGGGCATATTATGTGTCAGGGATCTGCCTCTGCTGCCTTTTGTAAACCTGTGCTCTTTGCATATCATATTAGGAGCATTAGCATCATCATGCCTATATGCAGTTTGGCCCAAAGCATTTTGTGGGATAGTCTGGTTGAGAAACATATCCCTCACAGTGGCACACAACTTTGTTGAGATTTCTCCCTGTATGGAAAACTAAGGTGGCCATTTTGCTGATCTCATCTGTGAAAACACAAGGTTTATAGAAAAAGTGAGAGCAAATTATGCAGTAGGTTTTAAGGTCAATGATAATATTACAGAATTGAAGGCAAAAAGTTACAAGTAAAACCGAACATCACAAATATTGTGCTTGTTAGTTATACAAATGGACACTAGTTGCTTGACCTATATCCCAAGTACAAAAAAGAAAATCCAAGGTACTAGGGTTAGGTCCATCAGAAATGCTGAAGGAACACGTATTCTTCAAGGCAGCAGTCACAACCTAACCTGTCTGCCTAGTTATGTGTGGTCTATAGTGGTCTGGCCTTCCTGTAGCTCTAGAGAAACTGAGTTCCCCCTTCCTTCCTTCCTTCCTTCCTTCCTTCCTTCCTTCCTTCCTTCCTTCCTTCCTTCCTTCCTTCCTTCCTTCCTTCCTTCCTTCCTTCCTTCCTTCCTTCCTTCCTTCCTTCCTTCCTTCCTTCCTTCCTTCCTTCCTTCCTTCCTTCCTTCCTTCCTTCCTTCCTTCCTTCCTTCCTTCCTTCCTTCCTTCCTTCCTTCCTTCCTTCCTTCCTTCCTTCCTTCCTTCCTTCCTTCCTTCCTTCCTTCCTTCCTTCCTTCCTTCCTTCCTTCCTTCCTTCCTTCCTTCCTTCCTTCCTTCCTTCCTTCCTTCCTTCCTTCCTTCCTTCCTTCCCTCCTTCCTTCCCTCCTTCCTTCCCTCCTTCCTTCCCTCCTTCCTTCCCTCCTTCCTTCCCTCCACACTTCCGCATTTCCTTCCGCACTTCCTTCCGCACTTCCTTCTTTCTTTTCCACCTTTGTGTAAGACTTTCAGAATCTATAACTTCATTTTCATATATTGCAACACTGCAGGTACTCCTCAGTAGCAGATACTTTTTTTTCAGGCTCTTTTTTGCTTTTTGAGGAGTCTGTTGTAGTTTCAATGGCTTAGTCAATGTCGTAGTTTCAATGTCGTAGTTTCAAGGTTCTCTAAGGGACATAGCAGTTGAGGTGTTATTATGCCTCTCCCACCCATGCCTGTGAGACTCCTTTGCAAGTACCCTGATGGCTGCTGCTCTACTACTCTCCCTGTGGCCTGGAAAATCTATTTCACACTCTACAGACTTAAGTATGAGCTGCTATTTTATTCACACTTATTCCATTATTCAAAAATTGTGGTGAGTTACCAGCTGTCAATGAAGAGTGTTAGTGATATGTCTATTAGCACATTGTCTTGCTTGATCTGACTGTGGGAGCAACTCATTTCTTCAGCACATCCTTACAGACAGTCCTTCGCCATGTGTTCCTCTCTAAGCTCTTGAATTGTGTTTGCTACTATTGAATTTTTATTACGTAGACATCATTACAATTAAAATAACTATTCAAGTCACTCTTCAGCAAAAGCGTGTTAGCAGAATCAACCTCATAACTAATTGGCCACTGGAGAACATTAGAGTTGTATGAAATCATTGCCTGGAAAATAATGTTTCCTTTGTATGTTGAAAAGCAGACACAGCAGATTTAGGTAAATGCAAATTTCACCTGGTCTGTAACCAATTATGTTGAAGATGATAGATAAATGAAAAGTAGAAGTTCTCATATTATAAGATATAACATTAAAAAAGTATAAAAAGGGGAAATATGGAAGCATAAAAAGACAGATGCAGAAAGAGGAAATGAAAATTATATTGTATTGATTCCAGCTGGTTCTCATAACACTTGCTAACAGGTGTAGGAAAGTTTCTGATAATAAATTGAAATACCTTTTTTAATAAGAAAATACAGAAAAAGAATATTTTAAATTATAAAAATATATTGAAAAGGAATGGATTTTATACTTCTGATTCTCAAAGTTGTGATTTTAACTTTTTATGACCTTTTTTACTTTGTAGTCTATCATACCACTATTATTTTTATTGGATTTTGTTTTCTTCATTAATAAAGGTCAAATTCTAAGGCAGTATTTCAATTAAATTATGTCTCAACAGTAGAATCTATCAGAGAAATGATTGATTTGCCACAAGTCGTGATAATTTCTGCTTTCTTGTTATTACAGTTGGCAGTAGAGAATATATTGTTTTGTAGGCATCAGCTAGTCTTGTACCTTAATACACATGGCTTAACTTCTTTATAGACTAAAAGGTGGCTAATCTAAAGAGTATATTGCATTTTATGAGAGAAAAACTAACAAAATTTAGTAATTATGTAGCCTTCAATTTTTTTAAAAAACAGTGATTTGGAGAACCTCTCTAAACTGTTGAAAATACTAAAAAATTCATGTGGATCTCATTGCTTTTAAAGTGTTCTTGAAGTTGTAAGTGCTCATAAAACACTGAGAATGGGAAATACCCAAAACAGTAGGCATTATGTTATTCCTTGATATTTCAAAACTGTTATTTTCTGACATTGCAGTAACCGTGTTCACTAAAAATAATTGCATCATTACCAAACTAAGTTATCTATTAATTTCTTATACGTGGTACCATATTGACTAAGCAACTCAGATGCACTCAAATTTCCCTCAAAACACTGTTGTGATGTAGAAATAATTACATCCCTTTTAGGAGCAGAGCCCTAAGAGCTGATTCTGTGCCTGCGATATTCTGTGATGAGTCTTTGGATCTCGGTCTACTGGATCATATAACAGAATACACCAAAACAACCAGTAAACCTCAATTTGAAATTTGCTTGTGTGTAAGCCAAGCTGCAGAAGGGAAATAATATGGTCATGTATGTGGTCCTAGAAAGATTTTGAACAGCTGGAAACATCTATTGGCCTGTCTTTGCATCAAGGACTTAGCAGATGAGATAAGGACTACACAGGTGACATTCGTATATAAAGCGCATATATAAGCTAAGAACCAAAACTGACTTGAAAACTTCTACCTGCTTCAATGCCCTTTTCTTAGGCAACATATGACTAAATTGAAAACTCATTGCCCTATTTTTAATCTTTTGGTCCTAGTGTGTATAGTCTAGACTCCTTAGCCCAAAGGTCAGTCCTAATCTCAGCAATGAGGTTTGTTTTGCTGAAGTCCTAAAAACCTGATGGCACGCTCAGATTGCATTTAGATGCAATGTTAGACTCTTTGAAGAAGGGATATAAGTGTTGTGATGTTTTCTTTTATGCAGTAACATGTGACTAAAATCATGTAATTCAGGAAGGAGCATTTTCCTTGAGAAGAAATTGCTGTATCTATCCTAGTAATTTGCATAGCTTGTATGACTTTCTATCTCATTTAGCAGCTCTCTCCCAAACCACTGCATTCAACAGCTAGAATTTATCCTCAGTTTCAAGTGCCTGTTGGTAGGATTCTTCTCTTTCATAAACAGCTTAAATTTTCTTTTTCCCATTTACCTTTTAGCATAACTACAAGAAGTCTTTTTCTGGTACTAATAAATGGGCAAGAAAATTGCAGGTAGATTTCTTTTACTCGAGTAGGAGGAGGTTTCTAAATGCCTAGTGGTAGTAGTGCATAAAGTTGAAAAGTAGTTTGATAATTTTGTCTTTCCCTTTTTTTTTAAAGGATAGCAGTGAAAATAATTTTGTGTCCCAGCACAGTTCCTGTTCTAAGGGAGTATTCAGTCTTCAAATGTAAGATAAAAAAAAATAAAATATTTATAAAAATAATAGAAATACAGTATAAAAATTATTGTATGATGGTGAATGATGATTATTATAATGTTACAGAGGACCTAAGTTTTGGTATCTTCGTGAGACAGCAGAACTGTCAGTCCTTAATCAGTAAGACTGTAGTGTTTTGTACATTCTTTCCAGCAGCATTTCATAAATTTTGATGAGCATTTTGTCATCATTGCTAGCTGGGGATGGCTTGTGTCTTTGTCTATATGATAGGTACAGAAATAACATAGTTTGGCTGCAAGGACAGTGTAACATACAGATAACGTAGAAATGCCAAAAATATGTTTCTCCATTGTTTTCTGCCTATCAGTACCTCCTACAAAAACCTCTTTGTCAGCTTTCTATGAAAACCTTCTGAAGGAAATGTTTCTTTCAAAGAAATCCTGCCATTGTCATATTTTTGCTGGTTATGTGCCACAAAGCCACGTACACCACCGCTGGACACTATAAAGACCTCAAGATGGATTTGAAAAAATTAGAGGGAAGAAAGAGAGAAAGAGAAGGCTGGGAATCTTACCTAGTCTCTTTTTGCTCTCTCTCCTCTCAACTCTCCTCAACTTTCTTCTACCACCACCAGCTTGCTGGCCTCGGGAGGACCTCAGCCAGCTTGGAGAAAGACTGAAACTCACTGCTGCTACTGGCTCCATCTATTAGTTATATCCCTTTTCACTGTACTTTCTTTTAAAAGCTAAATAAGGGCAGCTTTTTGCAGATGAACTGGAGGCCAGCCTGGACTGGGACAGGGCCAGAGAGGTGAAAACATGCATCCTGCATTCCAAAGGACTTACCCTCCTGCTGCTAAGAATTAACATCAAAACATGGCAGAGAGAGAAAGAGAGACACAAAGAAAGGGAGAACCTGCCTTTTCCCTCCCCCCCCCTACAGCAGAAGGGTAGTTGTTTCATGGTGGTAACTTTTCTCTGCTTCTACAAAATAATCTTAAGCATTTTTCTAACCTTTTCTTATTTTTACTCTTTTTCTTTTGCATCTCTCTAGCAATCAATCAATAAAATCAGGTTTTGGTGTTTACAGATAACTTCTGTGAGTTTTCATTTTGCTCAAGGGAATATTTGAACCAGTAGTTCTGTCTGCAACAAAATTAAGCAGATTTGAATGATACAGATAGGAACAGAAAATCTTGGATTTTAAAATCAGTTTTCATTCCTGTCAAAACCAGTGAATGACAAAAGAATATAGGAGTAAAGATATGTTTCCTCCACGTATCTTTAGGATCTTAAATATTTTCATCATGTTTTCTACTGCAAAATTGTTTCAAACTGAAGCTTATATTCTTTCCATGCATACTTTTAATGTGGGAATATTTTGAAGCCTATTTTTGCTGTACTCCAAAGAAGATGTCAGCATTGTGTAGAAGAAAGTAGAGAAATCTCAGAATTCAGAACTGTTGCATGTAATCATGTTTGTACCAGTGACTCATTGGGTACTTGAGTGGATTAGAAGGATTGAACTGAGATCTTAGCCTTAATTCTTTTTCTCTTTTCTTTTTTCTTTTTTTTTTTTTTTTAATTTGAGGGGGAAATTGCTTCACTGCACTACTAATAGAATTATTAAGGAGTCTGTAATTTGTCAAGGACAAATTATATTGGCTGCAAGAAAAACAGTTTTCAAAATTTTTGCCTTCACTTGAAAGTAAAACTCGATGATAAATCCAGTCTCCCTCTGCCTTTTAATCTCTCTATAGACAGAATCTTGCCCTTACTTCTCAGAGATCACCTGTTTGTAACTGAATTGTGGAATTGGTGAAACATCTTTTAAAACACTGCAAAATTAAGAAAGACTCACAGGAAAGCAGAGTTAAATGTTGAAAAGGTAAAACATTCAGTATTAATTCAAAAGATGGAAATCCACATGAAACAGGAAAGTTAAAATGCACAGTGATGAAAGCCACGTAATTGAAGACCTTATGCAGCAATGTATGAATTTTTTTCAACATATGTAGATAATGTTTTGTACCATGTAGGAAAAACCAATGAAATAGAATTATTTCATATTTCTGAATTTTTAAATATGATAGTGAAAAACCAAAATGAAAGTGTGTAAAATTAAAAAAGTATGCATTTATAACAACTTGTTAGACAAAAGCCAACATTTAAAACCAATAACCAGATCTTGTATTTTGGGTATCCAGTACAAAACACTTTTAAACAGTCTGACTTCTTTGTTTTGCAGTGGTTTATGATGACACTTTTAAGAAATCTCTGTTTAAGAGATTGAGATATTCAGATTTGAAGCAAAAAACTAGATTGAATGTGAGAATTTTAGCTTAGTATTCCCAGAAAGTTAATAAAGTTAATAATCTGTAGAAAGAAATTAATGATTCAGTCAGGAATGAAAAGATTAAAACTGAGAAACGATATAGCATTTTTCACAAATTGTCAACAATTTATATCTTTCTTTTTTTCTTTTTGATGTTACAAAATATTTAGGATCAGTTTCTGTGTTCATGTTTAATTTAATTGTGCACTAGAAATGCCAATCACTTTTGTAGGTTTGTAGAAGTTTTACAGTGAAAATTTTGTTGCACTTAGTTACTTCTCGTGGTTGGTTTGTGATGCATTACCTGAATAAGTGAGAGCTTTAGAGTGTCAGGTTACTTTAGATGAAAGTCAGATGACCAAAACTGCTGTTAATGAAGTCAGAAACTTTCATTTGCTTGAACAGCTCCCAGTGTGACCAACAAACCACAGATGAAGTCATCCTTTGAGCTTTGTTGTCTAATCATTATCATCCACTTACAAATTCCTGGTCCTCTTCTTGCTTGTAATAGTACAAAGCTGTGCTGAAGGTCAACCGGCTGTGCTGAAGGTCAACAGGCAGTGCCAAGAAAACTTTCAAATTGATTTTGATAAATTTTGCTGTTGCAAGATATCCCTCATACTTATATTCCTCTCTAAAACTCTGCTGTGGGACCAGTTACAGTGATAAAAATCTATCTCAAGCATATAGTATGATTATCTTGCGTTTTCTATAGACTTGGCTTAGAAGAGCTTATTCTTTGCCCTTGCTTAAAACTGCAGTTCTCAGTCAAACAGAGAACTTTGTTGCATTTTGTTCATGTGATGATTCTCATAGTGTGTGTTCACTTTTTTATTATTATTTCATGTGAGAATTCTGATTCTCTTTGAGTTTATTCTTTGTAATTTTGATATGACCTTCAAAGAGAGCTCACAGCTGAGGCAGCATCTACAACAATGGCTGTTGTTGAAAGCTTGTTGATAGAGATTGTTATCAAATTATTTTCCTTTGTAGAATCTAACACTATAGTGTTTGGAATTGCAGTATATTAATTACAAGAAACATTTATATTCAGTGTGTTCTGTGAATATTTTCATAAATATATTAGGGTTGTTAAAATAAACCTGATGACTAAAAATGCTAAAAGCATTTTTTCTACCCCAAATAGAGTAGTTTTCTAAGATATATAGTTTAAAGTCTTATAAGCTAAAGGGGTTTTGAGATATTTGAGAAAGAAGACTTAACTTTTACAGTACATTTTATCTTATCACAGATCATGAAAAAAACATGTATAGTTCCCAATTCCAGATAACTTGAGTCCCATATGTATTACTGGAATTTTGAAGAAGTTATTTATGATAAGGCCTAGGATTCTTAATCTTAAAGAAGGAGACTTTTGTTGTAAGATAGTGAAATGTGATATTAATTCAAAAATTTGTAATATATTGCAGCTTTTTTCCTTAAAGTAGAAGTACTTAGAGGAGTCAATGTCTATTGTGTTCTTTATATATTTCAGACACAGAATATTTGTATATGTAAGCATCTAAAGTAAAGCTGGCATAATGGATGCATGGCAGTCATAACAAGCTTTTTTTATGGCAAGAATATATAAAAATCAACTCTTTAAAATGAAAAGCTCACTTTATTTTCTACATGTGCTGTTATCCACTAGCTGCTGTTGGAAAAAAGTTTGCTGTTGAATTGATTCCTTTCTGTATATAATGCAAGTATTTCAATAGTGGACAATTGAAGTAGAAAGAAAGAATAACAAAGTTTGTTCAGCTGGAGTAATATCATGCTTTTAGGCTTACAAAAGAAAAATTGATAATAGTTGAGACATCTAGCATAGATTTTGAATGTATTATAAATATAGTCTCCATCTGTTTGCTTTTTTTATTGGCTAAGGTGTTGCAAAGAAATCCTTTTTTCTCTGAATTATGTGTTAGAGATACTTGTTTTGGCATGGAAAAATGTTTTTAGATGAAAAATTGCTATCTTAAATTATACTTTCTTCAGAAATAAGAAAATAAGCATCAAGTCATGACAACAGATATTTGTGTTTATCCAGAACTTTACTTCATGACCAGATAACTGGTGATGAAGAATTTGAAAGAGAGGAAGGACGAATTACTATTTTAGAGTCACTTGTCATGGATTGCAATAGCCATCAGTAAGAACAGCTAACTCTTTTAAAATTCGTAACCGTTGAATGACTACATTTGGTTGAACATTTTCCTCATCAATTTGCTCCCTTTTGGCCTTCACTGAATATTGCAGAAGAAATCACTGATTTCCCTGTCAAATCAACAGAAAGTTTCTTATTGATTTAGATGACTATTGGAGTGTGTTGAGGCTTGTATTTGTGATTCTATGAGTCTATGATTCTATGACTTGAATTTCTATGTCTTTCTGAAGACAAATAAAACTCCCAGTCTGTCTTCAGCCTTTCCAGTTCACAGGTACAGTCTGGATTTTAGACTGTAATATTCCTCCTGTTCAGGAGAAATATTTCTGTTTGACTCAGTAGCCACTGGATCCTGGTATTCATTAGCTATTTGACTTTTTTGTTTGTTTCACCAGCTGAGATAAAATATTTTTAAAAGAAAAGAGATACTTCAGGAAATCTGTTTGTTTTTTTCAGCCAGCTTTAATGTTTCCTTCTGCTTTTTTCTTTTGATTTCCTTTAATAATTGAAAGTTAAAAAAACACTCATTAAGTTACATCAGTCTTAGAAAGACCCATCTAAGCATAGAAGCCATAAAAGTAATCAAATCCAAATAGTTTTAGTGCCTATTGGCAATTACAGTAAATATTTGTATGTTTGAGAAAAAAAACTATGATGACTTTTCCTTTCTTTATACTAACCACATTAGCTTCCAGTTTGTGAAACATTACATCATTATCTCACTGTTCATAAAGTTATTCTAGGGATGATCTGCATAACATCAAATGCAAATTTTATATTATATGTTCCAAACACATATAAAAATATATTGAACAAAGAATATTTTCATAGCACATTGCATAATAGACTAGGTGTGAAATTAGTTTTATGGTGAATGAAGACCCTGACGATTGTTAGTCCTTTATTATGTACAGCTTATTTTATATGGCTACATTAATTTTTTCATAGATTGTACAGTATACTTCAATGAATGAATTAACCTCATAATATATAGACAAATTTCTAAATATCTCCTCAGCTATTTTCACAGTTATATTCATAATCAGATAAAAATTTGCATAATCTGCCACGTTAAAAAAAGTTAAGATGTCAAGAAAAAGATGAAAATTTGTTTTTGTTGAAGTTTTACATTTGTGTCAGTTCCATGATTAAAGTTTCTCAATATCTTTCTGGTATAACATTTTAGTTATACTCTAAAGATTAGGAATTAGGGAGAGGCTTTAAATCTTGTTCTATTGTTACAGATTTTTTCTCACATTGCTATGGGGCCTCGCCAGTGCTGTTGCAAAGGTTCTGAATATATCATTCAAAGATTCTCAATCCCAAAGAAATACTTTTGCTGTCCATGTTCTGTAAAGCTGAATTTCAGTTGTAGGCATGCATAAGAAGCCACCTATGCACTGGTTTAAGTTGTTTAATGTGGGCATTCGTTCATGTATTTTTTCAGAGAAAATGTTTTGGTTCATTTTGTAAAACAATTTCTGGGAATACAACCTCAGGTTACATCTTGTAATCAATCTATTGTTTACAGAACAGTGTCTGGGAACACTGCTAGAGTTTGGGAGAACTGCCAACTAAAGTTTTGTTTACAAAACAATCACCAGGAAGGCAGACAAGAGTACTTTGTTGATATAAACAAGGGGGTTTTTTGGGAACAGAGGGGTCAGGATATAGTAAACAATGAATAGAACGGTTTCCACCTTTTTTAGCAATTACCTGAGGGGTACCAGAGGAGGTCACTCTAACTTTTACCCCAAAGTTGGCATAGCACCACGGCCTCTTATGGTGAAAGGCCTCCTGTTAAGAATCCTTCTACCCTTTTACATACTGATGTTGGCAATAGTGGTTCCCGTTTGGGAAATTCCATAGGGAAGTGTCCAGGTCTGGATGATGAATGTCACCAATGTGAGTCTTTCCTAAATAGTGACATTAAAGGCCTGCTACAATGTGACATTAAAGGTCTGTTAAAATGTGACATTAACGGCCTGTTAAAAGAGATTCCTATTGTTACAATGGTTCCAGTTATTACCTAAATTGTGTTGTGACAGCACTAGTGTTTATGAAAGTAATGAAACTATTGTTTAAAATTGGAAGAATGCTGGTGTTGCTTTCCCTGTTTTAGATCTAAGAAAGGCCATGCCTCAAGGAGACTCGCTGGAACTTTGGAGGGGGCTTTGGACAGGCCAGTCCCTGGGTAGTCTGGAGCTTGGTTGGATCTCGGTAAAGTGCTAGGGCATTTGGCACCTCCCATTAACTGGGAGTTCAGGCCAGAATAAGTGTGTAATTCTGGTGAGCTGGCCTGCCATTTATCAGAAGGGTGTTTTTCCTACAAGGATCCGTATATGCAATTCTCTGCTTTGTGTTGGGGCCTGGCTAGTGCTTATCAATTAGCCATGGACCACTCCCAAAGGGTTGAGGCCAAAACAGAAAATGAAAATATACCATCCAAGACCCATGATGTTCCTGTTCAGCCTACTGAAAGTGGAGTCCAAACACAGCAAAAAGACAATGCTGTCTCTGAAACTGAGGCTCAAGCTACAAACCAGGAAGTCAATGCTGTCCCTACTACGACCAGTGATGTTCCTGTCCCATCCACAGGAGGCGGAGTCCAAACACAGCATGAGGCCAATGCTGTTTCTGAGACCCAGACTCAAGCCGAATTCAACACAGCTCCTGCTTGCTCTGTGGGAACTCAAACTCAAGCTGCAAACCCAGAAGTTGCTATTTCTACCAAGTCCACTGAAACCACAGTGGTAACTCAGACTCAACCTGAAGCCAACACAGCTCCTGTTTGCTCTGTAGAAACTCAAACTCAAGCTGCAGACCCGGAAGTTGCTATTTCTACTAAGTCCACTGGAACTGCGGTTCAAACTCAAACCCAAATCAAAGTCAACACAGCTTCTGCTTGCTCTGCGGGAACTCAAAACTCGAGCCACAAAACTGAAGATTACCATAGTCCCCATAAAGAAGAAGAAGGCATGGACAAAGGAGACTGCAGAACCTACAGACCCATCCCTGCAATTGGAACGTGTAGGAGAAGAAGAAGGGGAAGAAGAAGAACCCATTCCATGCACACTAGAAGACCCAAACAAAGCTGATACTGGTATCCCATGATTTCCAATGATAAGACAGCCCAAATCCGTGAGCCAGTCCTGAACTAGGAACTGTGACTGTAACCAAAAGGCGAAGGATTCAAGCTGAATTGATGCTGGTGCTGATCCTGGATGACAAGACATTTGTCTCGAAGGACTACATAAGGACTATATATATATAAATATATATATATATATATGTATATATGCATGGGATATCATGGCTAGGCTTCGCGAACGAAGATTTGAGAAGGACACTACCCACGCTTGCTGCAAGCGTACTGGTGGATGAAAAGGCTGATTCGGGATTGGCAGGTCCAGTCACAAAAGGCACAGCGGAAAGTCTCCCTAGGTGATATTGGCAAGGAATGGTTCTTTCTGCGTTGTCTTTTCTCCTCAAGACTGATTCTCTATGTATTCTCAAAGGAAGCAGCAGCGTCGTGAATAGTGTGTCTCCATGAATCCCGACTGGAGGCTAGAGTGGACCATTGGTGGCAGTGGATATGGCCAAGACTGAGGTGTTGTTTCAGGGAGTCCTTGTATCTCTTCTTCAGGGCTCCTCTCTTGTGGCAGCCGGTGGTGAGTTCACCATAGAGCACAATCTTCGGAAGGCAGTGATCCTCCATCCTGGAGACGTGCCCTGCCCAGCACAGCTGCGTTCTCATCATCATGGCCTCGATACTGCTGACCACGCCTGTTCAAGAACAGACACACTGGTCACGTAATCAGACCAGTGGATGTTTAGGATTGAACGGAAGCAGCGCTGATGGAAGCGTTCGAGAAGCCACAGGTGGTGGCGGTAGATGACCCAGGATTCAGACCCATATAAAAGAGTAGACAGTAGAATGGCTCTGTAGACACTAATCTTTGTACTTTTCTTCAGGTGTTTATTGGACTTTTCTTCAGGTGTTTATTGAACAGGCTCTGTATGCCTTTGCTCGCCTGTTGTCTGTCTCTTTGTCAATCTTACCATCTGAGGAAATGATACTTCCGTGATAGGTGAAGTGCTGGACTGACTTAAGCTCTGAATTGCCTATGGTGATGTGAGGATGATGGAAGACTTCCTGAGGTGCAGGTTGGTAGAAAAATTCTGTCTTCTTCAGGCTGACTTCCAGCCCAAAAAGCTCAGCAGCCTCTGCAAAGCAGGATGTTAAGCGCTGCAGAGCTGCTTCTGTGTGAGCAACAAGGGCGTCATCATCAGCAAAATTTGTTCTGGATGTCTCGAAGTTTCTGTTGGAGCTTGCTGCATGCAAGACAAAAGGCGGCTTTTTTTATATGGCAAGATGGCTGAGCAAGGTGTGCTTGAGGAGCAGTTCTCTTCTTCTTCAACAATACCTGGATCTCTTGATTGGTTTTAGCAAACCAGTCTTTGTTTTTCTTGGAGGAGAACCATAGGGACTCTTCAGAGGACTGCAGGATGCAATTTTTAATATGGTGCCAAAGCGCTTCAGGAGATGGATCTATGGGATTATCTTTAAGTCTAGTTTGAAGGTTTCCCTGGAAGCTGTTTCTCACTCTGGCTGTTTGAAGATTGCTGACTTGGAGCCTCCTCCTTGGAATGCCGCCTCTCTTAGGTTTGGGCTTGAAGTGGAGGTTAAGTTTGCAGTGCACAAGGCGGTGGTCTCTTTGACATTCTGCACTCGGCATCACTTGAGTATGATGAACATCACTGACATTTCTCTGTTGTACTAAGATATAGTCAATGAGGTGCCAGTTCTTGGATTGAGGATGCATCCAGGTTGCCTTCAGGCTGTCTTTCTGTTGAAAGATAGTGTTGGTGATGGTGAGCTGCCATTCTGCACAAAACTCTAGCAGGAGGCGTCTGTTATCGTTGCAGTTTCCAACGCCATGCTTGCCCAGGACTCCTTTCCAGGCTTCAGAATTCTTACCTACTCTGGCGTTGAAGTCTCCAAGGATTACGATCTTATCATCTGCAGGAACATTTTGGGTGAGATGGCACAGGTCTGTGTAGAATTTGTCTTTTTCCGCTGGGTCAGCTTGGAGAGTTGGGGCATATACGCTAAAAAGAACAACATGTTGCTTGTTGTGTAGAGGGAGACGTAAGGACATAATGCGATCGGAATGACCTGTCGGCAGATTTTCAAGTTTGGAGGCAATGGAGTTTTTAATCATGAAGCCAACTCCTGAACGGTGTCTTTTGGTTTTGGGTTTGCCTGACCAGTAGAGTGTGTAGCCAGCACCATGTTCTTTAAGGCTGCCTTCCTCATGAAGACGAACTTCACTGAGAGCAGCAATGTCAATGTTGAGCCATGACAGTTCGTGGGCAATTAGAGCAGAACAACGCTCAGGACGTCCACTATCCCCAGTATCAAGCATGGTTCTGATGTTCCAACATGCAAGTGTTAGTTTGAGCACACCTTTGCAGGCAAGTGTATGCCTTTGAAATCTCTTTGTTTTTGTCTGACAGCATGGAAGACATCGGTTGGCTGCGGTTATCCAACCAGGTGTGGAGATGAGCTTTGTTTAGGCCACCTTTGCTAGGCCCCTCTCTGTGTGGAGCAAGCAGTGCTGTCCCTAGAAAAGGCTGCTTGGTCATTCAGGATGCTGCCGCAAGAGACTGTCATCTCCAGGGTCAAGTCTCTAATAACCCATATCCTGAACAACCTGCATGCAGGGTTGGGTCTGCGGCTTCCAGCTGCTTCCTATCACCTGCCGTTTTTGACCCTCGCCTGTCGCTACAGGGCTTTGCAATGTGGGTGAACCCTTCAAGCCTGTGCAATGGACTTTTTAGGAGAGGCACAGCATGCACGGAACTGGCCCCACCCTTTACTCCTAAGGTTCATCGTGGTGACAGTGAATACCTCAGGACGTAGGTTTGGTTAGAGTATCCTTCTCTTAGATGGATGGCCTTACAGGGCTAAGCAACCTCCATCTGCCCGGGTTTAGGGTAGGAGTTGTCCTTCTCCTAGGATGGTTGCCAGATTGCTAGCGAGCCCATCCTGCCCATGGACACACTTTGTCTGACCCTTCAGCTGAGACCTGTCTGGCATGGGAGACCCTACCAGAGGCACAAACCACCTCCAGCATAGCTCTCAACCTCATGAGGGCACGCAAGCTTCTCCACCGCGACAAGGGGGTGTCCCCGGAGAAGTGAGATATGAGTGATTGCGAAAATACAAGGATTGCATGGAAAGACTAGTGTGGAATAAGGGGTGGAGAATGTGATGGGTTTGATCCATGGCTTCCTCAGTAACCAGGTGTAACTAGGGAAGTGAACATTACATAAGTATTCCACACATGTTTTCCACGTAATAGAGGAGGAGGAGGAGATAGGAAGTAGTTTAGTCTTCTACTTCCGTCAAGGCTTGGAGGTAGGAGAAGGAACCTAGACGGTCGTTTTCTTCAGTTGGTTTTCTAGCCCGGGACATGGTGAGATTTTATCATTGCCTATTTGCCTCCTTTTTAAAGTTTTTGATTGTATTTGTCTGTTTCATTTGTTTTGGGTTTTTTTTTGTCCCTCCTTATTCCTTGTTACCCATTCCCTCTTCCCTTTTCCCCTGGGGAAGGCCCCCAGATAGTGTGTTCAAATTGCATATGTGGTTGTAGATGTTAGTAAATATAATTTCTGTTTTAATTCAGTTCAGTTTCTTTTGAGTTCTTGTTTCTTTTCTTTTTTTTTTTCTTTTGCTGGGAAGACTTTGGGAAGGAGGGAGGAGGGCAGTACAGGGTTGGTAAAAGAAATAGGCCAAACCCACACAAGCTGAATTTCAGTTGTAGGCATGCATAAGAAACCACCTATGCACTGTTTTAAGTTGTTTAATGTGAGCATTCATTCATGTATTTTTTCAGAGAAAATTATTTATTCTGAATATTCTGATTTTGTAGCATTAAGACCTGGAAAAGCGCAAAGCAAGCACAACATTCTTCTCCAGACAGAGACCAAATTTGCTAATTGATGAAATTGCCTTTTTTTTTTTTCCTGGGAAATGTCTATTTGCTAGGACAGAACAGTTTCCTGTAAATACACTCATTTCAGTCTACGTTTTTAGCTGTAGCAGTATAGGCCTGTAACACACCTAATAGTTCAGTAACTGGGAATGAATCAGTTTTGTAGGAGATGAAAGAGGGGTTTTTTTTCTCCACCTGATTCACATCTACATATTAAACCATAGCTCATCCTGACCTCTTCTGTCACTTCTTTGTACACCTCTCCCATTTCTGATGTTACACCAGCAGAAATGCTGCCTGGTCACAAGTTAAACCATGTAATGGAATGGACTCAGATTTCTTACAAATATCTGAGCAATATATGTGTGTGTGTGTGTATATATATATATATATATATATATGTGTATGCTGTGTGACTGCAGTAGCAGCTGGGCTAAACAAAGGACACCCCAGAGAGTGAGGTGGGCTGGCAAAGTGAGTGATGCTGCTACTGGCACAGGAGCTGGAAGCAAGGCCAATCCAGCCAGTCCTACCAGTCTCAGTACTCTTAAACATCAGACCATTCTGTGATTGAACTTGAAGTGGTTTGATACTACTGTAATGGAAATACTTAAATCTCAGATTCAACAGTGGATAATCATTTCTCATTGATTCCTGTTACGTGTTTTAGTTCCTTGACCTAGATTTATATCCAAGTTCCAAGAGGTGTCAATGCAAGTTGTTTCTGAGGACTACGCAAAGAGCATGCACTCAGCATTTTAAAATTTTTCAGTATGGATTGGTAGCTAAGCTTTAACTTTGCCTTAGCAGTTGCAAAATAGGTCACAGATAATAATTATAAACCATAACCATTTCTATTTAGACCATGTAATGTCCTATTAAAGTGCTGGCTGAGTGGTTTCATGACATCTCTAATCTTTAATTGAAATATTTATTGTTAATTTGGGAGCATCTCTTGCTATAAGTTGTTTCATATTCTTTCTATGATTTCCCTATGCTGACATAAATCAGATCATAGGAAAGTCCAGCAGAAAGTCCTCTGGGGAAGACTGAAAGAGTCAAAAGCAACATGCTTTCCTACCTACAGAAAAATTGCAAAAGGCAGCACTGTCCAGAAAGCAGGAGTAGTTTGGGCTTGTATTCAGTCAATGCATACCTTTTGACAATCTTTGCCTCAAGGGCTACTGTTGAGGCTCCAGTGAAAATTAAATCTGACCCTGACCAGTGGAAGTGCTAAGAAAGGAGAGACAGATTTGTTTTTAATGTCTTGAGAGTGATTTGGAGTTGAGTTGCATTTGTGCTTCTCAGAACAAATTCCATGAAATTCACCCCACGGTTGTAAACATCTCAATTCAAATACCTAAATATTATCTGAACTGAATATCTCTTTTATAAAGGGACTTTCATGGTGTCTAAGGCAACACAGTAAACTGGATGTATGTAGGAATGATATTTCATATTTGCCTTTCATGTGCTTTGTTACAAGATATGTTTTACCAGTCTATGGGAGAAGGGGGGTGAACAAAAAAAAAAAACCTAACTGTTTTAGAGATTTTGAAGAATTTTTTGTTACTGTTTTCTATGGAGGAGTGTTTTTAAGTTGCATAGGATAATTAAAAAAAACAAACTCCAAACCAAGAAAACCAAAACCCACAATACTATATACCAACTTCTAAAATAGAGAATGTAAGTTATCTTCATAGAAGAAAAGTGGAACAAAAAAATCAGTTTTGACCAGTGCATTTGGAGCAGCCATAGTATATACTATATAAAGGGCTGTGTTCACACAGCTGAAAAGGTATAATTACACAGGGTGAAGACGTAGGGAGATTATTTTCATTAAAAGTGTAGCTGTAGGTGCTGAAGTTGCCTTTTGAAGGCTTGAAATCTCTAGTCAAAAACTTAAGTGGAAAAAAAAGAAAGAGAGGATAAATATTTCATTTCAAGCTTAATTTAGAGAAAAAGTAAACCAAAATGTTTGCAGGGACATGAAAATTATTTATGAAGTATCTTTCAGGAAAAAAAGTATTTGTATAGGTAAAAGTAATTATTTTAAGACATAGACTAGGGCATTTGGTAAGTGTATAACAACAGGTCTGGTTACACTTATTGCTTTGAGCAGCTGCATAACTGTGGTGGAATTTGCAGGTTTTGTTCCAAAAATGGTGCAGGCTGGGAAGAGAAATCAATATGGTGATTTTAAAGGGTGTGAATAAGCATCCTGTGTTTTTTATGATGGTTCAGCATGGTGATGCCAGTGATCCAGCTGCAGCCAAATGGTAAATCAGTGTTGCCTACATGAAAGAGAACAACTTTTCAGGATATCTTATAAGCTTTTTTACCTGCAATTCTGGACGCAAGGGCTTGTCATGATTTCTCTGGTGTAGGTTTCTATTGACTTCCATTTTCTTCACTCATCATTTCAGGGCGCAACTTTGTTCTTCCTGTTTCCATGTCCACAGCACAAGAGTATTGGAGACTCATGCAGTGTAGTCTTTTATTCATGTAGATGTTACTTTCCTATGCCACAAGTTCTTGAAAAATACTATTTCATGCTGAGGATTGAAATCCTGTATTTCATTATTGTGGTAGGAACTTTGCATGTACAAAAAGGTGTTATTTGCAGTAATAAGTAACTTAGACTATTGTGGGGAGTGACAGTGTGTGTGTCTGGATCTCTTAAGGTCTGAGGTGATTAATGAATGCATCTTTAAGGACCAGAGAACCACCTGTAGAATGTGGATGCCTTGTAACCAGTAGGATCTTTCCATGTATGTTAGGTAAACTATGGACCAATAGTGTGCTAGCATGTTATATACAGGAGTAGATAAAAGTGAATCTGTTACTAAAAATAAAGTCCTTTGTCTTCGGTGAAGCCTTCTGATCACACTGCAGCCTGAGTTGTCTCTGCCTCCTCTGACTCTGCAAAGCTATCTACATTATCCCGACAAAGGGCGACGCCAATAGAATACCAATTGCATCCCAAGTAAGTCTTCTTGAATTTCTCCTGCCATCAATATGTAGTACAAGCAGTATTCCAGTCCTAGCTAGACTAAGTGCATAAATAGCATAAACTGTTTATGCATCAATATAAAATAAATGGTGGCTGTTGTGGATCCACAGAACTGAAGGAAATTATATTGCTACAGTTGCCACAAAATTCTTCACTCTCTACTTATTTTTAAACTCACTTTTTCTCAAACTAATCTTAATTTGTTAAACTCAAACACTTCATGTGTGTCATTAGACTGTTGACCATATATTTGTGATCAGTGCACATTTTCCACCATTGCGTATAGTTAACACCTTATTTCTCAAAGCCTCCAAGTACAAAAAGTACTCATAGTACATGTATAGACTGACAATATTTAAAAAGTGCAATATGTATATTAATAATCAGCTTTATTTAGTAATTTGTGATGTGGATATTACATATGTTGGATTATATAAAATAATCTTTGGTTTTAAATGGAAACCTCCTAAAGTAGTGTCAGGTGGTGTTTGATGAGATTCTGTTTCTGTTCTTGAGTTTGCCACTGATTACTGCATAATTTTACAATGTAAAATATGAATTTATAAACTTCCACTATAAAGAAAACCCCCCATATTTTATACATTTTCAGAAAATACATTATTCTCTGAAGTACTTTTTGAGTTAGATATCCACATACTGTGTTCATTTCTTTGAACTCATCCATTGCAATGAGTTTAAAATTAGATTATAAATCATTAACTTTCACATCAAGAAGTCGACGCTTTGGATTTCTGAGCATTGGGAAGATTCTTACTTGCCTAAGGATGTCATTTAAGGCAAATATTAGAAGGCAGAGAACCATACTATTGGGAAGAGATTCATAAAAACTTAACTGATAGGCCCCAGCTTCACTACAGAATTCAGCTATTAACCATTTGGTGAAAAAGTTACAGATATTTCCAGCTGTTAATCTAAGTAATAGAACTTTTCAGTGCATGATTCATTGCACTGTAAGTTGCTTTATATAATGTCCTTTTTTACAGTAAACATATATCTTTGGTCTGAAAAAGGCCAGGGATAGGAGAGGGGGGAAAGCACCATATCTTCTAATTATTTTTTTTTGATAATTAGACTGATGACTTAATTTTCCCTAGAAGAGTGTTTATCACATTTAACTTCAAATATGTGTTATTCAACTCAAGAGTACTGCAGTTTTTAGAAGGAAAATATTTAATAAATGCAAAATTTAATAATATTTGTATTTCTGTGTGTTATGAATCAGTAAGTCCTCAGGAGAAATGTGATCTCTAACAGAACCGGTAATAAATAAATGAGAAATAAAATAGCTTAAATTAATGCCCTGTAATTAATTCTATCTAACTCCTTTTCATACCAAGATTATAAATTTGAATGAAAATTTTTGATACAATGTTTCTTTATTTTCCCTAGTAAACAGAAAAAAACACATAGTTTATACAGAACCTTGTAGGATTCCCTGAAAACCAGTCCTACAAAACACAAGGCTGATAGAAAACTCTGCCAATTTAATATAACCTGTAGATGTTATGGAGGTCTGCAGTTCAGTCTTTTCAGACGTTCACTGTGATTGTACCATAAATGGAGGTTTGATTAATCGGAGCTACTGTGGGGCAATGTATTGTGCTTGTGCCCTCTCCCCTTGATGAACAGGGGGGATGTTTGAAAGCCTAGTTCAGTAATTTAAGCGAAGTATCACCAGCATTGCTGTTGCAGGTTTAACCAAGCAGTTAGCTTTTGCACAATCACTCTTTGTTCGACTCTGTACATAGACCTATTGTGAAGAAACCCAACGGTGCTTTCTGGGATTTTTCTTTCTTTGTTGTCATTTGGGTGCAAAAAGGTTATTCAGATCGAAAGTCTGTTTGTTCTTTGTGTATGAAGAAGTTGGAATCTAAATTAGTGACTGCTAATAATATCTAAGAACACATATTGTGCAGCAGTGAAGCCAGTCATGGGAGACTGAAGTTTTCAATAAAAATGCAGTGCAGAATTCTCAATAGCACATCAGGTATAAGGGAGAGCAAAGAGAACTGTGCTCTATAGTAGAGGAAATAATAATGATTAAAGATGACTGTTCTGCTAATAAATAATAAATCAACAAGAGACTTCACTGGTAATAATACTATTAAGGAGCAGAAGAGATACACTCTCCCTCTGTAAAGTAAGGATTTTAGACAACGTGAACAATTTAACACTTCTCTGAAGATTTGGCTCTAGTTGATCAAAGAGAATTTTATGATCAAAGGTGCTTTTTAGAGATGTAAAGGACCAGTGAGAAAATAACCTTTATTGAGTGAGCATAAACTCAATATGTAATTCATGACCTCTAACAGCACAAAATCCTATATTGTGGACAAAAAAAAATCAGTCTGTATCTATCTTAGCACATACTAAGAGGGGAAAAAATCCATTTTTCTTTTATAGGGAGAAATGGAATGCCACAGAGATGTCCAAGAAAATATCTTTGAAATGACTGACAGAATCAACAGGAAAGAAGAAAAGACCATGTTTGCATGGAATGTGGTTTTGGCTTGTCCTTTCACAACTGACGATGCTTTACAATTGGAGGAGGAAGACACTGTATAAGATGATCTGGTAAAAGATCAGCTTTCCATTAACATGGATTAACAAAAGAAAACAGTGCAGCTGGAATTTAAGTGATATAGCCAAAGAAACAAGACTTAATTGGCTTCTCAGTTATGAAGGTTCAAATTTTAGCTGAGGATTCTTGATGCAGGCAGCACTCTTTAAGGAAGTGAACTATTTAACCTCTATGATAAAAGAAAGCTCAAAATTACTGAAATATTCTCAAACAATATATTTAGGATTTAATTGTTATTTTTTCTAAAACTAACCACTATTGAACATGTCAAATATATCTCAAATATTCTCCTGGTAGAATGCACCTACAAACAAAAAAGTCATGGAGCAGCTGGGATTTATTTTGAAAGAAATGAGAAAATGTCCATGTTTGTTATATAAGTTAGTGCTGATAGCCAGGTACAGGCTACATTTATTTGTGTGATTCAGAAATAATTCTGAACAGAGAAGACTGGATTTAAATCTGTTGTACATGTTGTGTTCACCCATGAATTAATGCCCTTAATAATGCCTTGCTGATATCCCCAGTTCCTTTCTGGGCTTTGTTTTGTTACTTGTGCTGTGTTGCTTTTCAGATTGTGCTACTGTCAGAGGGTCCAATGCTGGTTTTCTGTTACTCTGCACACTCTGCTTCTGAAGAGAATTCCTCACATCTGGGCTCCTGGGCGGTGGCAGGCGCTTGACTACCCAGAGACACATTAAGTCCTCCTCCAGTCCTTCTCCTGCTCTAATAAAAGAACTAAGTAAACAAACAAAAAATCAGAAAAAAATATCCCCTCCTTCCCATTGAAGCCACTTATTTATTATTTATTATGTGGACAATAATATTCCATAATTGTTTTATCAGGCGTCTTAATAAAATTTATTTTTATTAATGAAGTTTTGATGACATAACTTCAAGTCAGAACCAATATGAATCAGAAAATTTATTTTCTCAGCAAATACATACAGGCAGAACCTTCAGTTATTCACTTCCTTGTGTATATTTAAGTAACTTACACTTACAATCCCATTGTGTGGAACATCATCTTAATGTGAGAAACAGTTCTACATTATTTTTTTTTCCTAGGCAAACTTTGAGGACACTTGATTCTGTTAAAAAAATTCAAAATAAGAATTCCTGAATTTTGAGTGCCAAAAAAAAAGCATATAAAATTTAATATTTGATTTTCAAGGCTATTGTAATAATTAACTGAAAATAATGTTTAAGAAAGTAGAGTGTTTGAAGTGAAGGATTTTAGGGGTTTCAACATTTTAAAAATTTAATATCTTGCCAACTAAAAGGTGAACATCACATATTATCTAACAAAGAAACAGTGTATATTCTGATTTGTGGGAGGTCATTAAGTGTCAAAACTCTAATTGTAAAGGAGGTTTTGGATCATGGAAAAAAAAAAGCTGTCTAATACCATTAGGAGTGTGTGGTAACACATGCCACCCGTCTGGATAGGTGATCTGAGGGAAGAGAACAGGTGAAAGACTTGAGTCATTAGCAATGCCTGACAGGCCTGACATCTGAGATCTCACCTGTTTTCATATAGATGGAAAGGGTATATATTAAAAAACTGAAATTAGAACTCAATATTTTTCTTCATTAAAAGGTGTGGGGGTTTTTTCTCTTTTTCTTTGTTTTGTTATCGTGGATATAGAGTCTTTAGTAGTCCATAAAAAAGCTGCAGTTTGCCAGTGGATTAGACAGAAGTTACTCTATTTTAAAAATAATGTTATTCAAAAGTTGTTATTCTGCAATGTCTTAAAATCATCTCTATATTATAAAAAGATTATAAAAATTAACTACAATAACTTGTAGTTAAAGTAAAATTCCATGATGATATAAACACAGTCAATTTTCATATTTTCTCCTCAGTCTATTTAAAATTTTCTCATTTTATGTTCTGGGTACAAATGAATAAATAATCCTGAAAGAAGGAACCATAACTCAGAAGACTCCAACTCCAGGTCAGGGCTCTAATCACCCTGCTACAAAGTAATTTTGTTCTTCTCCCTCTCATTTCTGCCCAATTTTTTTTATTTTATTCTTTGTTTCATTCTGATACAACTGCAGTAAGAAAATGAAGAATATGTCTATGCTTCTGTGGAGGTGTAGGATGGATTGAGCCATGAGTCTGGTAGAAAAAGCTAATGGCTGAATGGTGAGAGGAAAGACTGAGAGAGGCATTAGGTCTTCCTGGACTTTTAACCACTGGAATATCCTGTTGTCTAATCATTAAGATCCTGTACAAAGTTGGCCTGTGGCAAGTAGCACTGTGGGATTCATTGCCAAACAAAGCAGTTGCAGTTCCATTTTGTGAGGAACCTTGTCCACTTTGTGTGTCAAGAGTGTTGTGGAGATAGCTTACTCTACTAGGCAAGAGAATCTGGAGAACCTAGGCCTTTTATGTGTTCTTCAGGCCATTTTTTTAGTTCTGCTTTGGCAGCGGTGAGATTTTGAAACACTGAATATCTACTAACTAGGTGTTGTTCAAGTTCCATGACTAGCTTCTTAAGCTTTGAGTCATTTCATTTCAATATAGACCAGGTTTTTCCATATCAGAAATATTCTATAACTTCTGTGTGATGCTGAATATAAGTCCTTCTATGAGTTCTGTATGCATGTATGGCCAAACTTTGCGAACTTCGCTTTCCCCACGTGGGGGTGTGCCCTTCCAGCCTGCGTAGTGGATTTTTTAGGTGAGGCTCAGCGTGCGCAAAACTGGCCCCACCGTTTGTCCCAAGGTTCATCTGCCACGGCCAAGCGAGCTTGGACGGTGCCAGTGAAGTCCTCAGGACTGTCACAGCACCTGGTACTACCCAGGGCTGACCCTGCTGAGCATCCGAGATCTGACGGGATAGGATGGCAGGGAGGCATTGAACTGCCGGTACGGTCTCCACTGAGACTCGAACTCATGACCTTGTGATCAGAGTCCAGAGTGCTCACCATTACGCCACTGGACCGCCCTTATGAGTTCTAGTTGTATTGTATTTTGCTTAAAGCACAGTAAAGCAACAGTATCAGCAGCAAGTCATCGATCCACTTTCGACAGAGGCTGTTATATTTTAATAAAGAGAGAAACATTTTTGAGCAAGGAGAAACTCTTCACACTGCAATCATGAGTCTCACGTGAGAGTACCAACAGCCATTTAGAAATATGATAATTGAGAAGAGAAAGCCTGCCTGCTTAAAATTAAAAATATTCAATGATGACAGTGTTTGAAAGAACACATTTCAATTCAGCTCAAGACTCAATATTAATATGCAAAGAAGCTGAGTGATGGCTTTTCAGTGAATAAGGATTTAAGAAGTAGATGGAAATGACATTAGCTCAGTTGGTTATAGCATAGTGCTAATATCACCAAGGTTGTGGATTTGATCACTGTAAGGACCATTCACTGAAGTGTTGGACTCAATGATCCTTGTGGGTCCCTTCAAACTCAAAATACTCCGTGATTCAAAGAATCAAATCCTACAAGTGCTTCAGTTCAATAAATTTACAGAGGGAATGAAATTATTCAAGGAAGTATTAGAGGACTGAACCTACTGAGTGGGTAGACAAAGGATAGACAGGATTACAGTGGTTGTGTATGTATACCCCCTCTCTCCCATCCTCAAAGTGACTGTAATCTTTGTTTGTGAGAAAGCAAGAAAAAAATAGAGCATTGTGTTAACTATCAGCAGAGGCTCAATGTCGACCAATTAATTAATCTACACCTTTGAACTGAGCACCACTTCTCTGTTGGAGAAGGAAGATCTCTGGTTATCACAAATTTACAGATAGCATTATTAATTCCCATAATCTTCTAAAATGTGTTTGTGTATGGATACCTGGTGGATAACAAGGAGTTCAAGTACTCAAAACATAATTTTATTCTGATCTCAAAGCCATTCATATTGTTCTTACTTGCTGTAGGTGGGAAACACCAGAGGCAGATACACCTTAGCTCTGACATGATGATTTTTTGCACAGCTTCACAGAGATTGAAAGTTTAGTTCTTGCAATGATGCTCTGCTTTCTCAATGTGCAAGTTTGTGCTGGTGCTACAGATTAATGAGGAAGAGACAATGCCTCTGTGCCAACCTCACTGTTCAATGTAGCAGAGCCCTTCCACATTTTACCACATTAAGATGGACCTTTCAAAACTTTCTCAGCTGAGGGAAATGCCTTTTTTGTAAATAATGAAATAAGCTTAAACTTTATGGAAAAAGAAAAATAAAAGAAAAACCAAACAATGAAACTGACCTTTAAATGTTCCAAACACCTGCAATTCTATGGCATTACAATTTATTTAACCTTTGAGAGAGTGTTCATTTACGTCACTCCAACTTTATTGTTTTTCAAGTGGTTTTGTTCTTACTGGATAACAAATTTCACTGAATTTTATATATTTAGTCGCTCAAATACAGGACATGAATGAGTCAGGTCTCAAAGTTTCTTTTCTTTTTATTTAAAATACTATTTTTATAACAATATTTGTTTTGCATTTTTCCTTCTTTGTGGCATTGCCCTGTACAATTTCTAATCTAACAATACAGGGTTTCATGAGACCAAGTCTCTATGATATAAGATTTCAATTTTAGGAGTGCTGCATATCAAAACATTAAAGTAATAAACAGTAATAGTCATACAATAGAGGACCTTTGAGTCAATCTGCCACTGCCTTTTTCTTGTGGAAAAGGATTTGTCTTAATCTCCATTTAAGAGCAGTGTTCAAATGCTTGTATTTCATGCACAGTATTGAGCTATTCTTTTGCTGTGTCTGAGATAGGTTTCTTCTGAAATTCCAAGTGGTATTTATTTGCTAGAAGGACAGATTTAGGCCTGAGAAATAAACCGGGGAAGAGGTGCTCCTTCGCTTTGAATGTATCCTCCTTTCTTACTGAAGAGTAACACCTAGACTTTGTTGAGCATAGGAGTCATCCCTCTGGATATCATACATTGCTATTCCACCTATTGTACAGGTTTTAAAATAATAATAAAATAAATAAAAAGGTGACAATTTTCATGAATTTAAGAACTAGTACAGTATGCCATTGTAGGTGTTGTGTCTGTGCAGAAGAATCTGCTTTGGAGTTCTCCCAGGAGGGATTTAAAACATTTTTGAGAGCATCTATTTGCAGAAAGCATGTTTTTTGCATCTGCAGCAAGATTTTGAAACTGAGACAGAACATTACCTTTCACAGTAAAGGCCAATGAAAGCCACATAAATTTGGATCAGAAATATTTAGTAGTAAAAATGAGATCTATCATCAAAGATGAGAAATCTCAAGGTAAATGTTGAAGTGCTTTTCTGTCATTTTAAATGAGTAGTTGAATCTGAACTACTCATACAGACCTGCTTGCCCACCTGACCGTGTCCCTCTGCTGTTTTATTAGTCTGTGTGCCTGGCCCGTTGTTTGACAAGATCCATAGAAATCACTGGAGAATTTGAAGCCAGTGTGGTCAACAACTTTAGCATTTCTGTAAATCCCTCTTTTCGTGAGCAGAAAAATGTGTATGTCCAAAACTACCCTTGTCTTTTTTGTGCAGACAGACGATCACAAAATTTCTTTTCAAATGTAGACGTTTTCATGAACACCTTGCCAATTTAAATTCTTCCCAAGATTATATACTTTCCATAAGTGTATTGTTTAAGTTAAATGCTTTTAATGAAAGTATTTATTCCCATTTAATGAACAAGGTTCATAACACACTTTTATATTTTAGCTTCCTCCAATACATCTGAAATTACTCTGAAACTTTTCATTTTTATCAGTATTACATGTTCCAATCATCAGTTTTCAGTACAGTAATCAGCTCACCAAACAGGATTATATTAAATGAGAAGTATAATACAACTTTAATTGCTCAATAATATACCTACATGATTGACTTTTGAGCATGTATAAGTAATATTTCTGACAGAAGAATATGTTCTAATAGGTACTTTCACTCTGTCAACTCTATGATTTTTTCTATCTTCAAATTTTATTTTTTAACTAAAAATAAAAAGTGCAATTCTGATATGCCAAATGAATTTATGATCATGACGCAATTGAAAAATATGTTTTCTTGCTTTGTTAAAATTTGTGACAATGTAGTAACAAACATTACCTCATTGCTGTTCATTTCAACTAAGTTTCTCATAAAATCCAAATATAAATTGTGTTCTTGAGTGGATGATACAGCCATTACACAAGATCATATATAGCAATGTTTTATATTCTATATTTTATAAAAAGAACAGAGCTAAAGATCAGAAGGAAGTCTGTCTATCTTTGCTATGAAGACTTTCTGTGTACTGCAAAATATGAAAACCTATTAAGGGAGGAGGATATTGCTCTTTCCCTGAAAACAACAAAAAAAAGCTTAATGAACTTTCACATGTACCAGTTGAAAGATGGCAAAAGACACGGTGCAGAAACCTTTATAAACATGGATTGTGGTATTCCTGAGAGAAGGAAGAACAGAGAGAAGCTCTAATAGTCTTGCTTCAGCTATGATACAAAAAAGGACTCAAAGATAACTCTATGGAATTGGTTTCAAATGCTTCCTGCTCTCTCCAAATTTGGTCAGGAAGGCCATTTCAGGACAACAGTATGAGACAGAGAGTTTTCTGCAGTGTTTCTGCTTTATTTGTCCTCTGAGCTCCTACAAAGTCCATGCACCTCCTCAGTGTGAATACTTGGACATGGGTAAATTTCATTGCCTTCATTGAGGCCTTGTCCCTTGGGTTTTCCAGTTTTAGGCTGGAGGGTATGGTAGGCTTCTCTTTAACACATTCCATTATAATCCCAATGGGACTCTTTTACAAAGAGATCTTTGTTATTTCTTCCTAGGTTTTCTAATATCCACAGTAAGGATTAATTCTCTCCAGTGTCAGGCTGTATCTGTCTCTGCAGGGCCAAATTTTTGTTTAGGAAATTTAGATTGTATATGTAAGAAATAGAAGGGGAAAAAATCCTTCAGTTGACTTCTCAGTGTTTTCATTCCCTTTTTTAACTCATGTAGTCATAGTGCGCCCTAAAATTATCCTTGCCTTCCTCTCTTCCAACACATTGGTAGAATATCTTTCCTTGGAAATCATGGTTTCAAGGGAGTATAAAATATCTCAGATGTTTAAAGAGAGGAGATGTTTACTCTAGTGCAGAAAAAAGAACTCTAAAGAGACTTTTCAATATCTTGGAATTTCCAAGTTAAAAACAAGTTGTTAAATATTTGGGGCAGGGAATAACTTATTTTCTCCAAATGAGTCTATCAGTTAATAGAAGCAATGAGATCTTCAGTAACACAATTAAAATTAGGTGGCTAATATAGAGAGAGGTTTCCATCTGGCATCTTATTATATGAAGAAAAACAAGAACAATAAACAGTTTCACTAGACTAATGATTTCTTCCCTTCATTGAATCTCAATACTAAATGTAATTAGGATCTCTGAGTCTCAATGACTAGTATAAATTTCTGTCTTCAGCTTTCCTTTGTGCAGACTAATGAAGTAAGTAATATATCTTTTTTGTCTACTGGAGAAATGTTCTAGACTTTAGCTTCATGTCAGGAATAAATCAACCCTCACAGTACTTTATATCCTCAGAATATCCCGAGGAAAGGGAAATTCATCAAGAATAACACCATTAGTGAATGCCTGGAGTGCAGCCATCTTATTCTCTTAAACCAATGAATAAACTGCAAATATACAATCCAAGTTTTAATTGATCAGTATTTGCGCAGAACAACAAAAGGACTGTTGTCATGTTCTTTTTAACTATTGAAAAATTTCCTGACTACACGTTTTTATTACCAAGATCTATCACATTTTTTTTGTATCCTGCTGTTTCTGACAAATATTTTGCTCCTAATTTCATGTGTTTGTTTATATACTCATCATATACTTTATAAAAATTAATAAAAAAGAAAGAAGAGAAAGAAGTCCTTATGCCAAAGGCAATGATTCATTTTAATATCTTTCAGAACATAAAAAATACACTATAGGATTTATGTTTGGGTATTTCGTTGAGGTTTTTTTTAGTATTACATGAGAAATATTTCTATAATCTGTAACTAAAATTACTTTAAGAACGTGGTGAATAAGATATGATGATTCATGTATTTGCACTTGTTTACACTTTCTGTTTCAATATCAAGAGCTATACTTTTGGATGCTGGGCTCTGATTTGTGGATGGTTTGGATCGTATTTTTAAGGTAACTCTGACCTAAGATTCTGAGTTCTCTCAACATAAATAAATATTTCTACTCAAATATCTCTGTGGTTGCTCATTCCATTATTAAAAAATAAAATACAAAACACTTTAACATGAAAAGCTGCCACAAATTTATGTTCAAATTGGCACTGGGAAGTCTTCTAATGCATTTATTAGAAGATTATTTTAATTAATCTATTTAACTATCCAGAAAATAATAAATTGCCTTCTGGCAAGATTAATTTTTCCTGTAATACTTTTTGAAAAAATATAAGATTACAGTCCAGTGAAATTCTTGCAGTATTGTTATTCTAGCTTCTACAAGATGCTTCTCTATTATTTGATCCCTGTTACTTGACTGAGATGATGTCATTATTTACTTTTCCAAGAAAACTCAGGTCCCCATTAATAATTCAGACCTGTCTAATAGAACATTGTGAAAAAACTTGGGTTTTTCTCTTTTTTTGATTAAGGGAATCAGGTGATTTTACGGGACTTATTTTCAAATACTCTTCAGTAAAAATTATTATAACAATGTGTTTTAAGGGGATGAGGAATTCCACTTTGCAAGGTCCACATTTTAAAGCATGATAACCAGTCAAAATTGAAAACATCTATTTTTATTAGGAAAGCTCTGAAAACAAAAAGCACAACTAAAATGAATGGAGACAAATTATCCATCAGGCACGCAAATTGCTACATTAAGTCCCATTTTCTCTTTTTATATTCACATGACTGCTCAGTTATGTAAAATATCTGTCTCTCCCTTCCACTAAATCTTTAACTCCTGAGAAAACTCAGTACTCTCTCTCTTAACACTTTTCTCTGGAAGTTTTTATTTCATTTTTCTGTCTAACATGGTTTCAATGCAGTTAATATGAGTATAAACTACTTTACCAAAAATTGTTGCCCTGAGACTGTAGGGACTGTGTATGGTCTGTTGTAGGGGGCACCTGAGCTGAACAGAATTTCCTGCTCCAGAGGAAAAGTTAGACATGTCTGTAATCTCCATCTGTGTCTCTAGCAAAGTTTGTAGGTGTTACAATGAAATAAGATTAGAAGTTCACATTTTAGAAATTATTATGAACTGGTTTAATTAAGAGTAAGTTTCAAAGTACATAGTGTAGAAGAATGAAGGTACTTTTCCAGAGCACTTCCTAATTTCTGGCTGTTCTAGAGCACATGTTTGTCTTTTTAAAGAAAAGGAAATCAGTTCTGTTCTGATTAAATTTTTGATCTTTTTGAAATGCCTACAAAGTATTCTTACTCTGTATTTTTCTCCCCAGATGCTTGTAACAGAAGTTGAAAATCCACCTAGCTCTGAATTTAGGCATATCATTGGTGCCTGCGGAAAGAAGGACTCTTCATATTCTTTAGACTAATAAATTGAAAAGTGGAGCATTTCAGGGTTATTTGTTCCCAGTGGGATTAATCTTGCTAGTCTTGGTCTCTTTGCTTCATCAAAGAGAGGTCATGATCTTTAGTGCTGCCTCTTACTCTTTCTACCAATTATATGTGGACACGCTGTCCCCCTCATGTATAAGTGTCACTATAAATACTTGGAAAAAAACAGCCAAGGAATGTTACTTATGTTGGACAGAACCTAGAGATTCAGTACAGGCAAATTATTAAAATTATACTTTTTTACATGGCTCCTTGTTTTCCCTCAATTTCCTACATAGCCTAGATAGAAAATATGAATGATATTTAGAAGGCTTTTCAGAGAGCTTGTCAGAGAGCACTTAAGTACATATAAACTACGTCTGAATCACCATGATTCTTGGTAGTTTCTTTTCTCTATTTTTTAATGTCTTTTTGAATGTAATTTCAATTCAAAGTAGGAATTTTGGGTGCTACATAAATTCAGTTTATATACACATTAATTTTATTTCTATGGTACTTAAAATTATTTGTAGTTTAAAATTCAAAATGGACTTGGAAAAGGATTGTTTTCAAAACCAGTTTGAACTACTGCTTTTTGAAGTAATTAAAATGAGCATTTAAATAGCTCTTCTATCTTTAAAATAAAACACAAAAGCACTTTGTTACATATTTGCTGAATGAAAATTTAAATACTATCAAAGGTGCTTACCTGGGAAGTTTTTAAATATGTATGGCAGTGGTAGGATCAAAATGAGAAACATACTAAGTACTGTATAATTATTTCTTTCTCCTTCCGAGACTAATGTGCTTTCAGAAACACATCACTCAAGTTCTTTCCATGATCTTTAGGACATCCAGTAGTCAAGCTTCAAGGAAGAATGGGATTTTAATGGATGCTCATTCCCATCAAATGGCATGTAAAGAAAGTATTTCTTTCTTTAATTTTTATATATTCTTGTCCTGTCTATATTTTTTCTGTTCAGTCATTTGGCTTCACTGTGAGGACTCAAAATCTTTAATGTGTAAGATTCTTGGTGATTAAGTAATTTGAAAGAAGAAATTCAAAGACTTCACGAGATCAAAGTGATAATGCAGGTGAAACCTGCACTTGTTGCCTAATTTAACTCCTGTTTAGTGAAAATTAATTTTATTATTTTTGTGAATACAATGTTTCTTGGCAATGAAAAGGTACAGTATCTTGTCAAAGGGGAAGGGTTATAATATTTTTTGGGGTTTTTTTCACTAATTTAGAGCCATTACTAAAATAACTAATTCTCATTTGATAATACTAGAAAAATAGCAGGGTGAGTTTTTGTTGCTCTTAATATTACTAAAAAGCACATTTATACTTTTCAGGCAAAAATATGCTGTGAAATCTTTTAATTACATTGGTTAAAAATTGCACTGCATTGATTATTCAACCTTACTTACTCGAGACATGATTATACGAAATAGGGTAATCTGTTCCCAAGCTGTAACTTAGATAATAAAGTATCTAATAGGAGTTGCCATGGTAATCAAAGTTAGAAAAGTGCTTTTTCAGACAAGAATTCAGAAAGAAGAGGACTTCTAATGTTGCGATTTTTCTGGAGCAGAAGTCTGCTTTCAATGATTTTTAGAAGCTTGTCAGAAAAGCTGCGTGATTCTTAAAATCTTCACTTTTCATGTGTTCTGTTCAGAAATACTCCTAAATTTCACAATAATTACCTTTTTTTTTAAACTTCTATGATCCAGTTATCCTGACTTGCAATGTTTTGCTTGATGTAGAGGAATTAAAAGACACAGGACTAAATAGATTCTGAAGACACTACTGGAATCTTAGGAATCTTAGTTTTTTACTTAGTACAAAGTGCAGGCTTTGTAAAACCATTTATCTGGGTGGTATTTTAGCTACAAATATTTTAATCTGCTTTAAAGCTTATATCTGTGTCTCACTCAAGGTTGTAGGGAGATGTCTCAATCTGTTGGAAATACCAGATGACAATATCTCTCCTGAAGATATTCTATTCTCTATTTTTATTAACTCTGACATACGGTTAATATGACAATATGTAATGATACTGCAAAAATATGGACCTAACTGAAAACCATATTACATCAGCAGAAAGCTCAAAAGATTTGCAATGGAAAAGTAAAGGTCAGACAAGAAGTTTCGAGTTTTTGTTTAGAATAGAAAAATTTTGGAAGCACCACTTCATAAGAAAAACATGTTTAGAAGACCAGAGAATTTAAAATATGCATGTAATTCTGTTTGGCAAGATACTGTTTGGTGTGTTAATTAAATGTGAGGAAAAAGATGATAATTTTATGTTACAGAGAGGTTATGGTGCTTTGTGGCCAAATGAGCTGTGGCAGAGCCCACTCTGCAGATTTGTTATTAACCTAAGGTGGGAATAGTTTCTGAAAGAAAACAAAACCAAAGGGAAACAATCACATAAAAAACCAAAGAACAGATCAGCCAGATGTAACATTTGTATATACCATGCCTCCACATCAAACTATTTCAAGTCTCAGGGTTTGTAGAAAGTTATAACACTAAAGAGATGTTATAGGCTATTACTACAGGTAAAAAATGACTTTTCACCATTCTAAACAATTAAAAAAATAACTACAGAATCATATAAACCTTATAATCATGTTCCATAAGAATAGACAAGTATTTACCACCATTGTTTTAAACAACTTATATTATTGCATAATGCATATGATAATATTTCAGATTCTTTTGTGCAAATGTTTCTGTGAAATTTAAGAGATAATTACCAGTAATAAATTTTACATTTGGAAATTAATATTTGTATGTGAATGAATGATCATGTTAATTATTTTTTAATCTTTCCCTTAAAAAAAATAGCCCTGCTTCTTGCTCTGCTTCAGAAATGTTTTAATTTAGATATCCAATCTCACAGCCCAGGCAGCCATAATAAAGAGTGAACAGGAAAATGAACAATTCATCAGGAACTCACTGGCTGAAATATGTTTGTCTACATGATTTAAGCAAATATTAATAAAATCCAAAATCTGTTCACATCTGGTCTTGGGCAGAAAGTTGGATCAAATTCATCAGACTGTATTTGTAAGTAGTAATCTGTCAAACTAATTAAAACCCACTAAAGTAATGATCACAGAGCAGCGCTGTATTGTGTAAAATAGAAAGTAAAAATCGAAACCAAATGCTTCCTGCTTATTTTCTTGCCTTCTGCTCTACCAATGAAATTAATCTTATTTCAAATCAAAACTTTCAATTTGTAGGATTTCTTTCAATGAAGAAGGGATAAATACTTCCTTTAGAATTACTGTAAAAGAGATATTAGGAGTGAAGGACTCAATATTCCAGGCTAGATTCCAGTGTAATAGCAAGAACAGCATTTAAACACTGTATGTACCATATAGCATAATAATAGTTCAAAGGGCAAATACTCGGTAATGTATCACTTTGAGTAGTCCAGTTTTTGATCTCTTTAAAGCCTTTGTCATTTAGGCTGTATAAAACTATTTAAAATCTGATTCTCTTTTTCTTTAGCTTAATGTACAGGTATGCTTATACTAGTAAATCAGTCATGTCTTGAAGAGCTCTTAGGGAACAGAGGCCACCTGACATAGAAAGTATCACATTTATAGGAGTTATGTGAATTCTGTTAGTCATCAAATTGGAGTGGCTACATTCAAACTGACTTTTAAACATGGTCTCTGGAACATTTTGGCTAACATATCATGCCTGTGAATTCTTTTGGAAACCACTAGTTGGCAAGGGCCATAGGAGTGCTGGAAGACTCTTACATTACAATTGGTTGGGAGTGTTGTTGGGCACCATTTAATTCACTAACAGAGGTATAGTCTGCACATTTTTCTGTGGTAATTTGTTTTCAGGATTTCTAATTTAGGAATTCAAAGTGTGAATAATGTCTAATAAGTCTTACAAAACATAAAAACTTAAAGTTCAGGTGTAAATAAATAGATATATAGAATAAAACTTATTCCGTTTGTTTCTCCCTCTTCATTTACAAGAAAAGGTTTGGTAATTTACTTTTATGATTTATCTTTGTACTGCAAAAAATAGATGAACTTAATGATTATCTGTAATTCAAGATTCTTTTAAAGGGTAACTCAATTTTGCATTCTGTTAAGATTTAACATACTAGCTATTTTTTCTTAAAATTTCACATTAAGAATACAGTACAAGGCTCTCTCAGGCAATCTGTATAACCTAGAAAATTTGTTCAAGCCACTACTCAATTCAAAGGACTTTTTTGTCATCCTTTACTTATGCTTAAACCAGCTAGGAAATATTTGACTTATACTTTTATCAGACATTAGTACTTAAATATTGACCTTACATTCTAAGTACATAACTAAAAGTGCCATGCTTTCAAAATGACAAAAAAAAAATCTCTTCCAAAAAATTAAGACTTTGTGATAGATGAGGAAAATTTAAAATAGGCTAAAACTCAAAGAATTTAGTGCCATGTTAATCATGAATAAAATGAAGGGAAATGTCCATAAAAATAAAACATATTCCAAAAAGCTAATGGCACAACATAAATTTGTATGCAGTTAAATAAATATGCAGGGTATATTTCTTGGACAGGTGTAAGGTGTGAGGTTTGGTGTAAGGTTGTGCAATGTAAACCAGACTTGATTCTCACCAGTGGGGAGGAAAAAATATTTTACTCTGTTGTTTTTGTTAGTTAGTTTGTTTGATTTTCTATTTATTTCAGGCCAAATCCTCAAGTCCCTAGCTAGTCTTTACTGCTACAAAACTCACATTATCAGGAGTATTTCTCTTGATTAAAGAATGAGTCAAGTAAATTTGCTCCACTATTCTAATTAGTAAATGTGTCACTTGCTACAAGAATATCCCAATAGACATTACATAGCACTCTGATTAGACTCACACATAGCACATAACAAGGAAAACACAGACTGTTGCAATGAAAATAGGAGATTTGAAAATTGTGACTGTGACTTAGGATACCTATGCATGTAAGACTTCATAAAGCTTTTAGGTTAATTTGACTTGAAATGTCAAGAAAAAGGAAATGCCTGCTATATGTGAAAACATACACAACCTATAAGTGTAGGACAATCTTTTTCCACAATATTGACAAGAATTTAAGAAGGCAATTCAGAGAGAAATGGCAGCACTGGTGAGTAAACAAAACTCATTAAGTTGGTGAGTTGAGGGATATGAGTGAGGAAAGCACGAGCAGAGTGACATGCATACTGAAATGCCATAGGTTTTGAGCAGAAGGAAAATATGTTTTATATAATATTATCAGATTTTATAATAAAGTTCTCCAGCATACCTGCCTGCTTTATTTTAGGCATAATAATTTTTTAGAGATACTTCCTGTTGATGAACAGTTACTGTAACTTTCCTAATATCTTTGACTTTTACTAAGCCAATAAAGTTTATAGATGTTTAGCAATTTCAATCCTTTTGTGGGATTAAGCCAGTTAAAAACTTTTCTTCTTCTGCCTAGCACAAAGTGTTTTTAAAAGGAGAAACTGATTGTGGCACTAGACTTTTAGCTGTATAAGGGAGCACTGACAGGCAAAAGGATCACAATCCCCTATGTATGTTTGCATGCTAGGCAAGAAACATGTAGGGAGTGGTCTGGCAGTTTTCAGCTACTGCCATGGTATTTCTGGGCATTATAAAACATCTCTTGGGAGACCAGAAGAGCAGGGGAACTTTAGACATGTCTTGATGCATATGGATGTGCTTTTTGTCTCAGAAAATTACTCTGTTACAGCTGAATAGCTGACTCAGCTGAAATCCCAACTTTGTGATGACCACTCCTGCATTGCCATGAACCTGCTGAGTTACCCAGCTAGGAAAGTAAATTTACTGAGAATCAAAAATTGGGCACTGAATATTAGATGGATGCTTTCAAGGGTTTTGAAAAGGTAAAGGAGAAACAAGGATGTTGCAGAAGATAAAGGCCTGAAGGATACTTGAATTGATTTCAAGTGTTAGCAATTTGCAGCAACAGTATATCAATTATTAAGCTGTTGCCAAGAACTTAGATTTTGGCTGGGATAAATAACATCTTTTTCATTCAGGTACTTTGATTTAAATCTAAGGAAGCTTTGTTGTCTTGGTATAAGTGCATCAAAAGGTATAATTTTTCATGAAGGAGAGGTTTGGCCTCTGCCCCTGCATTGCTCGACCCCTGTCAGGAGCTGACAGGCTGGCAAGGTCAAAGTGACCTTGGGGCAGCCAACAAGGTAGTAAACAACCCCAGAGCAGGCAAGCGGGCCAGACCCATTGGCGCCATGGTCTGATGCTCACCGCGTAAACACCGCATGCAAGCTGCCTACAGCCAATGGGAGAACCCCTCCACCGCGTGAACAAAGATCCTCAGCCTATCCAAAGCCACCCCAGTTCGCGTGTACCCTTCAAAACCTTATATAAGATGTTTTATCCCCTCAATAAAGTTGTCTGACCATTCTTGCTTTTAACCTTAGCACATGGCGGTATCTCTATGAGAAAGATGCACATTGCGACTAGAAGCCCAAACCCGAGGTCATGTCGGGTCTAGCCGTGGGGACACAGAAAACCCTCTTGCTACGCATCACCTTTTCCTGTACATTTCATAAAAAAGAGTAATATAGCTTTGATAATATTAGCATAAACAAGCACAGAAGCAGGAGTAAAAATAGTAAATGAAGTAAATTTCCCTGTATTTATTTTTAGACACGTCCACCCTCCCATCCAAATGTTTCTAAAAAAATGTCTAATATTTCAAGTCAGAACAACAGTACTTATCCAATATAGAACAGTTTTCTTTACTTCTATTTCCTTGCTTTATCCCTGCTTACAGACTTTGTAACCCAGTCACATCCAAATATCTCAGTTTTACAATCTGTCGAAAATACAAAACTTTCTGATGCACCTGTTCTTCCATCTATTATGCATTATAATTTTTCTCTCTTACTCTATCATTTATTTTACTTTGGAAGCTTACCCACTGCTCAAGAGTTGTTTCTACAAAGTTAGAGCAATGAAAGAAATATCGAATAAAGGCTGTAATACAATTTTAAACATTTTAAATGAATATTTCATCCAAAATCAAATATACAGTTCTTATTGTGTTTGGTTGCTGCACAGATTGCAAGACTCATGTTCTTTCCCAGCATAACATCAATAAGCTATTTTCTCCAGCACCTGCTCACAAGTTTGTTGTGACTATTAACCATAGAAAAGTTACTACAGTATTGGGTCTAGCTGATGAAAAGACTCAGAGCATCTTGATTTCTCACAGTTATCATTGGATTTTCTGGTTAGATAGTCGTATTAATATCAAGTTCTTTGCCAATCTCTAATATCTATAATTCAAACAAGTCCTGCAAACATTTCATATCAGTTTTCATAATTGGCTCTGTAATTTCTGTCATGATTTATTTTAGTTTTGAATTTTTTTAATAAAAATATTGATGAGGGATTTTTGCCATAGTGACCTTTTTACTGGATTAATAAATATATGCATATACATCTGTGTGTAAATGTACATATATATACACACACATATTTAGATATATGTATTCTATTTAATACATCCTTGAAAAGTAAATATTTTTTCCATCTTCTGTGAAAATGGTAAAAATGGGAAATTCCCAAACAATAAAGTAATTGATAACAGTGCTGACTGTACAATCATATCAAACCTGAGATGTTATCCTTGGCATGTGAAAATTTAATGTGAGTCTCTAATATAAGGGAAATATTCCGGTAATCAAGATATTTATTGATGATCTGGTTTTGATTCAGAATTGTATGTAGGACTAAGGAAAGATCCCGTAATGAAAACTTCCTGGCAAAACTCAAATGTCTCAGAAGTGTTGTGAGAAATCTTTTCCCCCCTAAATGTCATTGTAGAAATAAAGTGCCCAGTGACTAATAATAATCCACCTAGGCCAAGGCTATGCCCAGGACAGAGGCATGCATACACAGGTTGTCCTCTCTTCTGTAAAGGGCCACTTGCAGGCACAACAAAAGAAGTCTTGGAAGTTGATGAAACTGTTGATAGTGTAAGAGATTTTTAGTGTAACATGATGAGAAACACCTCAGAATTCAGTCAATGCTGCTGGATTAAATTTCTTTGAATGCAGTGTGGCCAAAATACTCCCCATGTGTAAGAAATTTTAGTTATCATGTGACAACCCCTCATTATTATTGTTAGGGATGAGTAATAGTGGCAGATCATCATCATGGCTAGGCTTCGTGAACGAAAATTTGGGAAGGGCACTCCCCACGCTTGCTGCAAGTGTGCTGGTGACTAAAAAGGCTGATGCGGAATAGGCAAGTCTGGTCACAAAAAGCAAAGCAGAACATCTCCTTAGGTGATATTGGAGTAACAAGCATGTTTCTGATGTTCCAACATGCGAGTGTCAATTTGAGCACACCTTTGGAAGTAGGTGTATGCCTTTGTCTCTTTGTCTTTGGCCGCATCAGAAGATGCCTGTTGGCTGTGGTTAGCCAACTGGGTGTGGAGATGACCTTTGGTTAGGCCATCTTTGCTAGGCCCCTCTCCATGGGGAACAAGCAGGGCAGTCCAGAAGAAAGGCTGCTTGGTCATTCAGGATGCTGCCTCATGAGACTGTCATCTTCGGGGTCAGTCTTGAAGGACCAATATCCTGAACAACCTGCATGCGGGGTTGGGTCTGCAGCTTCCAGCGCTTCTAATCACCTGCCGTTTTGACCCTCACCTGTCGCTACAGGGCTTTACAATGTGGGTGAACCCTTTGAGCCTGTGCAATGGATTTTTTAGGTGAGGCACAGCATGCACGGAACTGGCCCCACACTTTACTCCTAAGGTTCATCTGCCAGGGCCGAGCGAGTTTGGACGGTGACAGCGAATACCTCAGGACGTAGGTTTGGTTACAGTATCCTTTTCTTAGATGGATGGCCTTACAGGGCTAAGCGACCTCCATCTGCTTAGGTTTAGATTTGTCCTTCTCCTAGGATGGTTGCCAGAGGGCTAGCGTGCCCATCCTGCCTGTGGACACACTTTGTCTGACCCTTCAAGCTGAGACCTATCTGGCATGGGAGACCCTACCGGAGGCACAAACCACCGCCAGCATAGCTCTCAACCTCATGAGGGCACGCAAGCTTCTCCCCCACGACAAGAGAGTGTCCGTGGAGAATAATAGTTGCAGGTACTCTGAAAAGCACATCTTATGGTGATGTTTCAGCTATATACTTGTTGATAGGAAGTCCTAAGGCTTAAATACTGTTTCCAGGACAGAAAAAAGTTCCCATTGACCAAAGCTATAATTTTTAAAGCTCACTCCATGTGACAATTCTAATTCCTCTTTAATTTTCAAATGTTAATAATTCCCCTTGACTTTCTTATTTTTTTAGTGCACAAGTGTAGAAACCCTAATAATGTGGGTTTTTTCCAGCCCATGAGTCAAAGCAACATGTAGCACACTCGAGTTTACTGAAATAGAAGAAAATCTTATTCTCTTACAAAGTCCCTATATTATCACAGTTTCCTCCTAATTAAATAATTCTTTATGGCAAATCTAAAAACACAGACAAATTTGACTTTAGAGTGTGACATGAGCTATATGACAATTGCAGGCAAGAGAGAGCAAGAAACTTTCTGCTGACAGATAAATTTCTGTCTGTATTCTTAGGTTTTTGTTTTCATCAGTCATTTCATGGGAAGAGTACTGGTAAGAAGAGGTATTAGAACAGGTTACAGACTGAAGTTATATTTTGAATGGTGTGTTTTAAAGAAGTCACTTCAGCTATCGGTTTGTCAAAAGCTGAAATTTCTAACAATGCATTTGGAAAGTGGATCTACTGAAACATAAACACATTTGCATTTGTGAATGTCTGAGAGAAGTCTAGACTTCCAGCTTATGGAAGTGTCTGTGAGTTGGCATCAGCTTATTGCTGACAAACTGAACTTGGAGTTACTGCAACAATGAAATGTAATTATAGAATCTTTTTTCAGTTAATAGGATTATTTTGCTTATAAGCTAATACAATACTTTAAATATGCATTTTTATTATCAAAATTCATATACAAAAATTAATTTTCTGACTTTATAAAACATCCTTTTCTCCCATACAACAAATGCAGTTTTATAGATCAGAACAGATGGTGGTTTAGAGTGAAGATGTATTATGAAGGTATAGTTACTGGGATACTGTGTGGTAACAGATGTTACTAGGAGCTTATGAGTTTAGTCTTTTTTATATTTTCTTTATTGTAGCTTTATAGTACATTTAATGCAGTTTCAAGCAAAACAATCTTATTTTGCTATAATTTCAGTTTCTGTGTTGAATTTTTGTTTCACAGAGACTCTTGGATGTTCTTAAGTTTTCAACTACTCTATTATTTAAATTTGCCATTTCTAACAAGCATTTGAGTATAGAAATAAAACCCAGTTATATATGTGTATATTCCTATAGAAAGGAAAATACATGTCTAAAGACAACAGTCAGAAGGGCTTCAAAGAAAAGTGTGAGAGAGTGGAAATATGTACCATGCTCCACAGACATGAAGTCTGCCAGAGCAAATGGGAAAGAAAATTCTTAACTGACAAATCTTCACTAAGAATGAACCTGTTAACCAAAGCAATTTAAATCCAAGCAGTATTCACTGGAGTGCTCCAGCTGACCTCAGCCTTTTTCTCATAGCAGAGGGAAGCTTTTAAGGGATTTTCCCAACCAAGTGGAACTGAACCCATAAGTGCACAGGAAAATGATGCATTTCGTGCAGTTTATTTTTGCCTGAATCCAATTATGCCTAGTCAACAGCCAGTCGTTGCCTCAAAATAGACTAAACAGGGAACTCTCTGCAGAAAAGTTGGAAAAAATGAAAGCAAGCCAGTCGTAAGAATGGATTATACTAGTGATTTTGGTGGGTTGTTTTGGTTTATTTCAAAGCAGTTTTGTATTTCCACTCTAACCTAGAATTGCAAGATCACTCTGATCTAGATGCCCAAGTGGCATTGCCAACCGAGACTCTTGAGAAAATTCTTCAGGCGAGTAAGTGTAAGTGGATTACATCTCAAGCACTGTATTCTCTGCAGTTTTCAATTCAGCTAAGCTCTGGGAATTGCAGATAGCAGCTGAAAGAGCCCCCACTTTAAAGAGAAAGGTATAAGTGTCTGAAGTGGAAAAGGATTTTCTGACTGTGAGATTTGCCTTGAGAAATTGAAGATGGGTTTCTAAGGAAAAGAAAACAAAGGAACTGTCTCAGAATCTTTGTGGGCTGCAAATTGGAAACAGATTTAAGATGGTCTATATAGGCATCATAGAATTGGATGGATTGAAGAGGAAGAGCAAACACATTCAAATTTATGAGTAAAATGACAGGATGGAAAGCAATTAATTCTTTTTTAATATAAATAGTCATAAAAAAGAAAAAATCTATCAACATTCACAACAGTATGTATATGTAATGGAATGATGAAAGTTCATATTATCAGGCAAAATGAAGCATATTTTTTTAAGAAACTCCAGTGGGAGAACTGAGAATTAACTACCCTTAAACATTTTAAGTCAAGGTATCTTGTCTTTATGGACAGTTCATAAGTATTTCATGTATTCAGAGTCATAGGGAACATTTCTATGATGTCATTTTAAATTATAATTGTGTCTATAAAAGGCAATGCTTGAATGTAAACATGGATTTAGGATTAAACACTAACCTACTAAAATTTTGGTTTGCTCTTATATTGGTTGAAAGCTGGCACTGACCAGCCTGATGGTATTATTGATATTGCTATTCATAGCACTCATAAACTGAGAAACAAATCTCTGGGTTTACTTTTCTTTGGGGAGACTGCAGTTTTGTTTTTTCTCAAAGAAGCAAGGAAGGACTGCAACAGTAATTGTGAAGATTTAGGCAAAACTTGAGCAGTTTAAGTATCAAGTTAATATTTCCTCTCAAAATTATTCCACACCCTACAGAACTGGAAGCCTGTCTACAGCATAGATTTGCAATTGCATACTCATTAGCATTTTGCAAAAGAAGATCGTTGAGGGTTTGCCTAATGGACAGCTTGCAATTCTAACTGCGTTCTTGCTAAAAACTCATTAAGTCCCAGTTAATATGAGGGAAATGAAAGAAAGAAAGATTAAAGGGGCAATGATGATCCAATAGAGGGAAGATGTATACTCATTCACTGTGTAAACAAAGTTGTAATTGCCCTTTCGGCACTCTTGTATCAATGGCAAATAACTAGTCTGCAAGGAGAGCATTTTATATCTGTATACTGTAACTTTGCGGGCACGCAGGCGGTGGGTAACATGCAGCAGGTATTAAATGCATAAATATGCTTAAAGACTGTATTTGGCTGGGCAAGATACAGACGCCTGGCAGAGGGGATCGTGGTGACACAACACAGCAAGCTCTCTGCGTCTTGTTGGATTAAAGACTAGATTTGTGTCTTAGCCAATATAATGTCATGTTGAGTTATGTAAATCCCATCACAGAAATGCAAACACAATGCAGCAGCAGCATTCTTTGGCATGGGCTCTTCAGCTATTTTCCTGAAACCAATTTGATGTCTTGCTACAGATTGTTTTTCCCTTGCGGCTCAGCCACATGGTTAGTTAAATTCAGTTCTTTTTTGCTGAATTATTATGATGTAAACCCTATAGTTTAATAACTGCAATGTTGATTTTTCTTAAATGCAATACTTTAGGACAACTAGAAAGCTATCCTAGTAAATATTGAAAACCACACTATGCAGCTGAGGAGGCGAGTAACATTCAGCTAACAAATATTTAATATTTAAGAAAAGTATCCTGACTGATAATAGGATATAGGCATTCATATAATCAGACAGAGACTGAAAATACTGAAGACTGGCATTAGCAGTCACCGAGTTCAGTAATACCATTCCTCAAGCAATCAAAGATCATCTTATTTGCAGGCTCAAACTGGTTCAGAGTGCATGGAGAAAGAAAAGCAACACATGGGCTTATTTCACCTCTTTCCAGAAGTGGATAGCAAGAGGACAGAGCCAGACAGATGACAGAAAATGACAAGCCAGTCCTCATCTCTATGCAAAGCAACAGAAATTTTTCCATGGGGGGGAAAGGGGTGAGGAGCAGAATAACACTTTAGAATAACTGTGAGTGACAGGAAACCTGTTCTTTGATGAGGTGTACTGACTTTCTACTTCTCCTTTTCCTAAAGCTTCCTAATTATGGTTCTGTGTAGCCCTAAGTGCTAGAGCTGTAATACTAAGGATCCAGACCTATTGCCTTGATATTTTATACCAAATTCAAACATCATCTTAGGGGTGAAAGTTCAGACTTTAAACACAGCTTTTGAATGCAAACTTAAATTAAGTCCTCAAAATAAAATGCCTGTGGGTGCTTTCCTTTCACTTTGTGATATATTAATATTAAGCCTAATCTAGCTAACACATCCGGAGTTTTCTTTCACGTCAGCTTTTTAGGATCTCTTCTGTACATGATATTTTGAACGTCATGAAAAAGGATTTTTTGAAATGCCAACTTCAAACTATGTGATACATCAAAAAAAATTAGAAAGCATCAAGGTTATAACATTATGTTCTGAAATTGCATATACTGGAGTTTATTTTCCTTCATAATATCTTTTATGATAAATGTGAAGTCATGTACTAGTGTAAAAATGTGAGCATAACAGCATTTGGTTTGCTGGCATTCTTTGATTTTATAGATCTACTTACATTTACCTTCGTGTTCAGAAATATTGAATAGCTCTGTGGCATTTCTAATTTCTCTTTCCAAACCCACTTTCACTTTATAGTAAGATAAAAATCCAAATGTTATTTTGCAAAAGTCAGTATTCCCTTTAAAGAGGAGTAAGCACTTTCCAATGGCACTAAAATTCTCATGCCTTAAATCTTCCTTTCAGAATATTTTTGTTTAGTAGGTTGGTTTGACACTAATCATATGTAACAGTTGTTTGCAAATGTGCAGCAACACTGTCTGTTGAGATCTGTAAAAACACTAATAGCTTCTGGAACTGTTTGCTGCAGGAGCAGTAGGTTGGCTGCAGCTGTTGACAGTGACGAAAATGGGCATCAAGCTGAGACAGTCCAAGCTTGTCTTGATGTTAAAGGATTATCCACCTTGAAAACTGATTGCAATTAAAGGATTATCTTACCTAGAGAGCTAATTGGAATACTGGATCATTGATTAAGCTTTGAAGTCATTGGTTCAGGCCACAGGTGAGATGACTTGTCTTGCCTGTAGCTATAAGTTCACATGAACCATGCATTACAAAATGACCAACAATGAAATAATAATTCAGTCCCAATGCATGCCTGCATCAAGAGGGGTCTCATTATTAGTTTATCAAAGTAATTCAAGGGTGTATTAACATCAGTTAGGAATTGATTAGAGCTTTATAAACATTAATTAGCACTTCTTTACTATGAAGAACACTAGATATTTCTGGAGACTTCATAACTTTAAAGGCTCTGTGAACAGGAACATCTTCTTATCTGCTTCCTCAGCCTTTTGAGGTGAATGCATACAAATAAAGACTGCTTATGAATCTCTGAGTAGTTTTCACCCCTAGCTAAAATAGTCACAAAATATGCGATATTGCCTCTCTTAAGCCAACATGTCATTTAAAATATATAAATGACGATCAAAATGAGTTTTTATTTTTTACATATTTTTGAAGTTTCTATAAGTTTAGCATTAGTCTGTGTGCCAAATTTTGTGATTAAGTTTAAAAAAATAATAGTTAACATATTGCTTTTCAAGAAAACCATGTTCTACAGCAACTTAAGCAAAAAAAACCCCAAAAACCAAAAACCAAAAAAACCCACAAAAAGCCACAGAATCTTTGTTTCAACTCCCACTGAGTAAATTTAAATCCATATCTATTAGTTAAAAGGAAAAATCAAATTCACTCCAAGCCTCACGGGGCATAACAGAGATATCCTTAACTCTTGATCTTTATTAGGAAAAACACAACACAGAAGTTGAGCTGATTCTGAAAAAAGAGAGTCATACCTGAATATTTGCATGAAGCAAATTGTAGACATTCAGTAGACTTAAAAAAGTTTTCAGGTACTATGAAATGTACCACCTGTGCTAGGTGCAACCTACAGGATTGCCAGTATTAAAACACAGATTGAGATGCCAAAGTCCTGTTCTAGAAGTTTGAATCTGTTAGTTTAATACCTGCTTATTTTTGTGTATCTCTAACATAGCAAGAGAGAGAAAAACAATGACAGAAATTTAGATCAGAATTCTAAATTACAAAATCTGAGAGCATGAATGCATAAAAGCTATCATAGAAAGAAATTGTATTTTTTTCTTGTTTTATTTTTAATTTATTTTATAATAATAACAACAAAAGATAGGAAAATCCAGGGTATGCATGAAGAAATCTCTTTTGCCTGTTTTTTGTTGGAAATTTGGTATATTATGATGTTTTAATGGAAATTTATTAAAATTTTATTTGACTTCTCAGGAAAAAAAATGAAAATATTTTTTAAAAAGAACTAAATATAATATTTTAAATAAACAGTGGTTTATTTTCATAGTACCAGTTTAATTTATATTATTTAAAAATTAAAATAGCCATTATACAAATGCAGGAAAAATAACCATATTCAAGGGCAGAAAAAGTAAGGATTGCCAATGACACGGGCTTCACACTTTTATGAAATATCACTGTTGGTTTTAGATCATAAAAATGATAACTTCACTTGCAAAAGAGCAATGAATCTTATATAGAAGGGTTTTTTTTTTTAAAAAAAGAGCTTTCATCTACACATTACTTTATTATTAACTATATAAGTTATTGCATTATCTTGGAAATTTACGCTCTGTCTGGAAGGTACTCCGTGGTTGAAGGATCTATGAAGATGTGCTTCAGTGGAAGGAATACATTTATGTGAAAGCATCACACCTAATGTACAATACGCTGAGCTTTGATTTCATGGTCTTATGAAGACTGCACAAATATCACTTAGTACAGCTTTTACTAGGAAATGACAGTCAGGAAGGGATGAGCTGAAGCTGGATATCCTGTAATTTCAAATGCTTACTGACTGTTTAATTTACGCAGATATCTGGAAGTTTTACTCCTGATAGGATTAAATCCTTATTCTAAACAACAATATAATGATACCCTTGAATATTTACCTCAGAGTTGTCTTTGATGAAGAGTGGGTTTAATTTCCTTGAAAACACAGGCAGCAGTTGGATCTCTAAAATCTAGATATTTAAATCTCTGCATGAATGAAGAGAGCAATGCTTGGAATTAATAGCTGAACAGTTTAAATCAAACTAATTTGATTCTAAGGCATGTACCATCTTGATAGGCATTGAAGGTACTACCGAACTTAGTAAAAAGTTTCTACCCGTGATAGCATGAGCTAATAATTTCACCCAGCTCCTCAGAAACATTTGAAGCTTTACTGTTTTGGCAAATTTTCTGTGACTTTTCAGAGGATCAACACAAGCTCCCTTTTGACAACTCCCTGAAAAATTTCAGACCTACAATTTTAAAACCATTTCTCACAAAGCCACACAGTACATTGACTTCCCTCTCTACTCCACCTGAAACAAAGGAATCATCTATATAGGAAATGGAGGTAATCAGGATGGGCTTATCCAAACAGCTGAACTTTGGAAAGGTTGCATGTAACAAAAACCCCAAAAACCTAAAAATGGGAGATGCTGCAGTATGATGCTTTGTGTTATTTATTTATTGTACTACACAAATTTAGCAGAATAAAGACCTACAGAAGCATTGCAAGACCAAATCAACACTTTGGGCATGGCATGGTTTCAGTGCAGGACATACATTTCCATGCTGCACAGCCCTCTTGTTCAAACAAAAAGTAGATTATTAACTCTCTACGTGGAACAGTTACTAAAGAAGATAAAGTGTACATTTTGAGCATTTTGTGCCTGGCTGACTTGATTGCTAGTTAAATATAAATGAGATACTGAAGCTATTCCTTTGTCCTTATTCTAGAAATAAAAGCTAAATACCTCCCAGAAATAATACATAGCCAAGATAATAAATCACTAAAACCTTGCTGTTGAAAGATGCTGTAACAAAGCAATTGAAGCTTAGTGACATCATTGGCATGGGGCCACTATTAGCCAATCTTCTGCTATATCATTTTATAAACTGTGCCACACATTTTTTTAAATGCAGAGGAATGCAGCTTAGTTTACCTATAATAATATAATGTGAATCTTCTGAGCAGCCTGGAAAGAGGTTGAATTTGAATCTGCTGTCTTTATCTTACTATCAGATAGACATTTCTCCTCAGAGTTGAAAAGGATGGAACTTATTTGTCTGCCTTCCTGGAGATCAAATTCCATGTGGAACCTCGGTTAAGTTCTTTAGAGATATATTATATAAAAATAGTAAAACATAACATCTAAAGTTGTGGCCATCCTTCTAATTTTGCTCAGAAAATAAAAGTAGTAAAATTTCAACAAATGCCATTTACTTTTCAAAGATAATTTTCTTATTGCATAAGTCATTTCATTGTGACTGCGATGATTTAAATTTTTTCTTGTCAAATGTATTGGAATATATTTTTCTGGGTTTTCCTCTCTTCTGTTTAGGCATTAACTTAAGAGAAGCATAACCATTATTGGAGTTATACTTGGAAAATGTCATCTTCAGTGTTATTAGAAAGTCACATATAGGTGGCAACTGGTTCTGTCATAAGATTGTATCTAGTTTGCTGCTACTAGAGCTGTGATTTAATGCCTAACTCTATCTGACTTGACTGAATCCAGTTAAAGATGGGCAATAGCATTCAGTCAAGTGCATACACTTCTTACAAAGACTTTGTTGTCATAAAATCTCTGTTTTTTCTATAAACATATGGTTTCATCCTGTGATGTGTTGAATGTCGCTTGGAATCAATGTCTTTATAGGTTGTGCCAGCCATATGATTTCTGAGAACTAGTGTTTCAGCTTTTATTATCATCACACAAAAGCACTGAAAATGTGTTCAGGGAAAATTATGGTATGAAAAGTGTTCAATCTTACAAGGAGCATTTCCTAAGAAAAAGCTAATAGCTATAGCAAATCATCCAAATGAAAAATAAAAAGAAAAAAACAACAACAAAACAAGTGAAACACTGTATGTCCTAAAGTGCTATTGATATTGCATATATTTAGCAATTTATTAATTTAAGGCAAGACTGTACATTCATATGCCAGACTAACAGAGGAAAGTGGCAAATACACATTCTACATATGCTTGAACTAATGAATTAAATTGAAAAGTATAAACTTATTTGTGTTTAAAGCATTAAATTATATATTGTTTATAGTGAAAACAGTGATATAGTTCAGCCTTATCTCTGCTTTTCTTATTCCTTCTTAATAGCATGATTTTTAGTTTCATTTTATAGTAAATATGGAGAATGACTCAAATCCAGTAGGTGGATTAAGTTTACTGGAATCTTTGTTATGTTTCACTACTAGAAAATAGAAATAAATAATGTCAAGACTATATGAGAATTGTCATAATATCATAATTACTTTATATATCTGGGTTTTGATAATATTTTGTGACATGTCATCATATCATGATTTATACAGTATATGGAATAGAGTAAACAAAGAATGGGGGATCGTGAATCTAAGATACTTTAAAAACCTGTGAAATGCAGTAAATAGAAGCACATAGAATTTTTATTATACAGGCATTATTATCCATTTCTTCTTATTATTTAAATAATATAGATTACTGCAACCATAGTCTCCAAACATGTAACAGCTGAGAACAGAATTTAAAAACAAACAAAAGAAGCAAGAATAAGAAAATAGCATGTAACTTTTTAAAGGAAAATTAAAAGCTAGGAAACAGAAATCAGTGCTCCAGTTCTCACAGTGTACATAAGAATCAAAGTTAATTAGTTATAATTAATTTAACTTTAATTTGTATGGAATTGCTATTATTAATAATAATACATGTTCTTTGAGTCAAATTAACATAATGCTCACATGTGAATAAACTCAAGAGGGCAAGAGAGAAAATTCCAAGGGAACTGTAAAGTTTCATTATTTTCTTTTAAAAGCTAGGCAATAAATTTCAAACATTGGCACTTTGAATGATTCTAGCTGTGTTCATTTTTTTTGCACTACTTTTTGACAGCAAATGTACCATGTTTGCTGACCTTCTGAATCCAAAATATTACTTTATAATTTCTGTTTTCAGGGCTCTTAAAGCTGAAATAACTTCATAAACACTTACTTGTAGATATGATTTTAATTAATAGAGTACATGGCTTGCCTTCTTTTAGACCATGCCTGCAATGGACAGTGAACAAAACTAATCAGTGTTGGATTCAGACAACCTTCCCTTCACCACTACAATGGAGACATGAAAGAATCAGAAAAGCTTTTATACTCTCTAAGTACTCCTGAAGCCATTTTATCCTAGACTGGGCTTAGAAAGAGCCTTAATGTACAAGTTTGCCAAAGTAACCTGAGAGATAAGTAAGAGTTCTATGAAAGAGGAACTCCTCTCTTATATTTGGATGAGAATCCAGTAATTTAATTGATGAGTAAATCAGAAGCATCCGTTCATCTCACCTTGTGCTAATTTTCAGTCTTGGCCTACTCTGAAGTTCTGTTTAGCATGTGAATGGCTAGCTAGCATGGTGTGAAAACAGAGTAACACTAGAAACATTTTACCAAAGCTTTTTTTTATGAGCAGCTGTTCATTGCAATTCTTTATGCAGTCTTTCTGTCCATTCTTGGGGTAGCTGCTGCTTCTGTGTCACTTGAAGTTCAACATCTTATTGTGTTGACAGGTGTACAAGAGTAACAGTGATGAAAAGAACCAGTGGTTGTGGACAGGAACATATAGGTAATTAGAGTTTATTCTAATCTTTTTAAGATTACAAGTCATTTGTGTTACTTAAATACTGCATCATTCTTTCTGGAATCAGGAATCAGATAAATACTATAATTTGTGTAATAAATAGGTCTCACTCCATAACATATATGTCATTTGAATGGAAATGCTTAGAGGAGAAAGCCTTGAGTTACTTTAGGACAGCTGCCATTACATTACACTGTGAGAAAATAAGAAATGTCATTTCCCTGGGAGCCATTGAAGGACTCTTAGCTGTCATCATAGGTAGGAGTTGGGAATGATGTAAATACTATATTTAATAAGAAAAGGATTCAAATGCATGAATTTGGTAAAAATAACATAAAGTGTATTTAGTAAAATACAAGATAGACTTACTGTGAGTCTGCAAAGCAGTGTTAACACAATAACCATTAGAGAAATCCATGAAACTTCTTGTATTTCATTCTTTCAGGTTCTGCTAAACCAAGGCAAGGTCTAAAGTCAGACAGGATTATAGTTAGGGGTAAACAGATTATAACAGGAACACTATTTGTCCTTGATTGAATCTTGTGTTGGACTTCATCTAAGGATAACAACAGAATGTCTAAACCAGACACCATGGCATGGCATTGAAACTGATGTAAAGAAATCTACTCCCAAATACATTTAGTGCAGTATTCTTTACAGTTCTCAGGGAGATCAGGAATTGGGCTTTTCCTGTGTATTCAATTTCAGTTTGAAGTTAAAGTGTACAATTAGAATATACCGAGTCCGAGTAGGTGTAACGTGGTTTGGGAACCAACAAATTGTTCATTGTGTGAATTCTAAGTGCTATTTGAGGGAATATTCTTGAATTCTTTCTCTGTTCTGGATTAGAATTTATTCAAATGATAGAAATCAATTGATACTATGTACCCCAATTTATTGTAGTCACTAGTTCTCTTGGGGACAAACTAGTTGCATAATTTATCAGTCTAAGGTAGCCTTTGAGTCTACTCCTTGAAACAGAGTCTTTTTGGAGGCTTCTCCACCACATCTGAACTGCTTGGAGTGTTCAAACTGATGAGACCTCTATTACACAGATTATGCTCTCTGGGTGGGACAGCCAGCCAGTGTATGGGCACAGCCTCGCCCTATTCTTTTAAACAACAGGGCACATGGCAGGGTCACACTGTGCAGTCTGTGACTTGCTACTTTGACTACAGAAAATCTTACTCACAGGGTCTCTATGCTGTTGTGTCTTCATGGTCTGTGGCAAATAGAGACTCAGGCTCCATCCACCAAATGAATTGCATCCTGTCTGTCAAATGCTTTCAGCTCTCCCCCAGGGCATTTATCTCTCATTGTGAAATAGGACCCAATACAATGGCATATGATTTAAGAGGATTTCTCTGAACTTCAGACTGGAATGAAGGGTTCTGATCCTTTGATGAAGCTTTGAACCTGCAACTTTAGGCTTGCAAAGCCTGTGTTAGCACCATCACCTACTCCCCATGCTATGGGTGTTCTTCAGGGAAAGCTAATCCACATTCTCATTCCATAAATTTAAAACTAAAGGGGCTTGCAGAAAGCATTAAACTTTATCTTAGGTAGTCAATAGTAAAAGAGCATCCATATGTCACTCTGGTTTCAAAAGTAGATAAGGCACTCAGCTGCATTCTTTAATGCAAATCCTTCTAAAACCTTATATGCTATTAGTAGTCTGCTAGTTATTTGATGAAAGAGAAAATTAACTTTTCAAAGAGCAAGGCAAAAAATAGAACTGAGTCTATTACACCAACCAATCCAATATTCTGCACAATGAGATAGTGTTTCTTTCTACTCATTATGCCTAGTGAAAGCAATCAACAGAAGCCTGAAATGATAATTGTACAGAAATGCGATCTGATTAAAAGTAGAAATCAGCAGGTATTGGAAATAACCCACCTAATCTCTGAAAGAAAATGCAAAGTCTATATGGCGCAAGTGTTGAATTGTTTTAACTCAGCACTGCCGGCTTCATTTTATTTCTAGCTAATTTACTCTGGGTTAAGACAACTGTGCTCGTAATGGACATGTGTCAGTTTAGAACTGAAGTAAATCACATGAAAATTAAAGCCACAATGTTCATTCAATTTAAAGACTGGTATGTACGTTATTGTTGTCATCTCTTTGCCACTTATTCTACCCCAAAGCATTCAGTAAGCTACAGTAAATCAGAAGCTAATTCTGGGTCACACCAAGGTTAATTATAGAAGATTAAAATGGTACTGGATTTGCCCATAAATTCTATCCCAAAAGTTATTAACCATTTGGTGTTCATGCAAAATAACACAAAATTACGCCATTCAGGATCTTATATTTGCATTAAGTGAGGAGGGGGGGAAGCTATTTCAGATACTGTTATTTGGGAATTGCTGGTGAGTGGCAAACAGTCAAGGAAAATGCCTCTTTAAGGATATGTTGGAATAAATGGGCAAGATAAGTGTGAGACACTTATGTGTACTTTTTCACATACCCACAAGCAGGCTGGGGACTCAGCATGTTCAGGATTAATTTGATAAATGGCATCTCCTTTTTCAGCACATGCTGCACTGAATCTGCTGAATAGAGGGAGGGATAGAGGGAAAAATTATCAGAGGGGAAAAAACCAAAGGGTAGCTTAAAATTGTACCTAACTCCTGTCTTTCATAACACAGAATGATTTATGTACACTCCTTCTAAACTGTATGCATGCGTCTCTCTTCCAGCATAATAACTGCATTTGGAAATGATTTTTATGTTCATATCCTTTGGAGTTCTGCTTTCTGAGCCTCTCCCCTTTCCTCTCTGCTTCACACAAAGCACACGTTTTAGTTATTGGATTCCTACTGTCTTATTCCTACCTTGCACAGGGAGTAAATTTTAGTTTGCTTCCAAGGAAGCGGGGAGACCTGAGCTGAGGGTCTTCATAAAGGCAGGTGAGTTCTACATCTATTCTTGTTGGTCTTTCTGTAACTGACCCATCCTCTAGCTGGATCTAAGAGAAAAATGACACTGCTGGCGTGTAGGAAGAGTACAATCCAGATAACCTCTTTGCTGTGTCATCTCTGCAGGGCTATGGAGGAGACCTGATTTAATGCTGGCAGTAAAGAACAGATACTTGTTTGAAAATATTTGTCTGAGGAGATAGCATTACAGTAGAGCATACCTGTAATATAACCAAGACAACTGTGGTCACAAGTGTGTGATTGCTTCTTTGAAGACGAGTGTGTAATGGAAAATATTCAGCTGAATCTCAGCTTTAAGAAAGCAGAAACTCACAGTGAAGACATTTCTGTTAAAGAGAAGTAGAAAAATGGGAAAATGCTACTTACAGAGGCAAGGAGACCGAACTGCTTAGTTTATAAAGAAAAGGATAATTTTCATTATATATCTTAAATTTTGGGGAAAGTGCTGTAGAAGGTAAAAATACTGGTCGGCTTCTCATTAGGTAGTGATATTTACACACAAATGGGACAAGACAAAATCATAATTACTCAGATGCAGGACAGCTTCCATTATCTATAAGTTGCTAATAATTTCAGTGAAGCCGTAACCCTTAACAATATTTAAGTAAAGAAACTAGTCAGGGAAAGCTGTGAATGTAACTATAGTAGCAATCAACAGCAGAAATATTCTATGGCAAACAGCCCTCTCAGTGAACCAGCTGGAAGAACATGCAGAAAATCCAGATAAAGATGACAAGATGGGTGACAATGCTTAAGATGACAGAAAAACAGATAAAAGCCCTTATTCTCAGAAAGCCTTGGGGTACACAGACACTTCATGTAGTTAACTTACCTAAGGACTCATAGTCTATTGGAAGTGCTGTTTTTGATGTACAGCTTTCTGCCATTACCAAATAACTGTTCTCCGTCACAAAAACAGCCAAAAGAGCAGAGATTGTAATCATGAGAGATGTCCTACAGAGTCAGGCTAATGATCTGCCAGTAGTCCAGCCTGATTTTCTGCCTTTGTCAGTGACGATAATGACTGTGATGTTTTGTAGAAAGGATATACAAGTCAGACTACTACCTACTCTGAAAAGAGTCACTTCCTTTGATCTTTTTTTGAACTAATCTCCTGCCAATAGTTCTTTATTTTAGGTTTTGGAAAGCAGTAATTCTGTCTTCACCTTCAAGACATTCAGCAGAAATGGCAGCTGTGCATCTAAAAAGGCAATCAGCTAGTAAGAAATAGCCCCCTGGCAATGCCAGACTTGCTCTACATACACAGTATATCTGCTTTGCTATGTGTAGGATGTGGTATAGTCTCAGAAATTTCAGGTAAGCTCAGTTTTCTTAGACTCTATGTCGTCCTTATTGCCACATGACCTATTGGCCTTCTCAACATTTTCTCATACAGTTACTGCTGTTCTTCAGTTTTTATCCGAAACATGTTAGGACAAACATGATTATTAACAAGATCAGTTTATTAATATTTATATCCATTTAAATTCTTTAATGAGTACAATAGGAGAATTACTTTTTAACTTTTGTATTTACTACTGTCAATTGAAAATTGGTTTTTAATTTGGTGTTTGGAGCAGCTTCTTTAAACCAACATACATACAAAATACAGGAATTAGACTTGTGAGAGATAAGATAACAGAGTGGGAAAAGGATGTCAGTGGTACAAAATAAATGCAGTTCCTTACAAAGCTGCAGGAACTAAGGAATGCTTCCCATAAATATTTATTCAGGACCAAACTTGTGTAGTGCTCCTGCCACAAGGGAATTGTATTCTAAAAGCAGTGTAGAAGGAGAAAGCTTCTGTGCATTTTTCTGCCTTTCTCTTTCAGACTGTATATATTCACGATGACATCCATTTGCTGCACTACATTTAATTTACATATTTGACTGCTTCATCTGCATGTCTCTCAATTATCCATCTCCTCTGTGATGACTTGCCTCATTGCAACTCTTCTAAAGGATCTTTAATTTTAAGAAAGAAAAAAGAAATGGAGGGAGAAAAAACAAAAGTGAAAATTAAGGTTGTGGGGTCCCAAACAACAGAGTAGTCGTGATATGACATTCAGGATTGACAATAATCTGTCATAGGCTGTAATTTTAAGATTGAACAGCTTTTGTCCTTTTAACCCTTTGAGGTGAGGATTTTGTGTCACTGTAACTAAGAAAAAGTCCTGTATAAGCTGCAATACATATCTGTAGCAAATACTGAGATATTGTCTATTCTACTCAGTGCTGCTTTAAGCCTAGCAACTTGATTGTACCAGATGCCTTGAGACAGACACGCAAGGAGTTAGGAAAGTTATTCTAAATTGGCTTTGAGGTTTCTAAAAAGGATAAGAACTCCATTGGTTGAAAGACTATATATATATATTTGTGACTTTTTCCCCAAAACATGCTTTTTGCTGAAAAGTAAGCCCCCAGATTTAACACATGTATTTTTATTTGTATTACTTTTATGTGCCTTTTAACTCTCTTTTGATGGGAGGTCTGCTAAAAATAAGCAAAAGTAATTATTCTACCTGCTTTTAAAAATTAAAATAATGGAGAAAAGAGTAGTAGAATTTTTTTAGAGAGAAAAATATTCAAGGTGTATATTCTCCTGTGTGCATAGTTTCCAGATTATTTGGGAAAAAAAATAAAAGGAAAAAACCAAACCAACCAAACAAAAAATCCACAAGCAAACAAAATCAACTCCATATCCCCTTCTCCCCCCGAAAAGATCACAAAAAATATTGTAAGAAATTCCAGATTGCATAGTTATTTATCCTCTTTTTTATCCAACTGTCACCTGTTCATGTTATGTCAGTGCCATAAAAAAGCCTAGGAATGGAAAAGGTTATCTATTCTTTTATATCTTGGTGAATACTAATTACTTTAGACTAATAGTATTTTTTATTCTGGTCATTCATTGTTACAGTACTACATTGAGCTTTATTACTCATGAGAAAGTTAAATACTTATGTCAAGGAATGGGTAATTGCACCTGCAGTTTCTGTTTCCTTTTCTCCAGCAATTTCACAAAATGTATGGGTACAGTCTGCCTAGTCAGTCTCCAAACTCTTCATCTCTATTTTAAGGCCGCAGTTTTATACTCTCTTTCTGCCATTTTTAAATTTTTTTTCCCGGATTTTTCTTTTGCCTGAGGAAACAATAGGATATGACTTACATTTTCTCTAACAGTGATTTTTTTACTCTGAAGGTATCATTGAAAGCAAGACTAGATCAGCTCATCCTACCTCCAACCAAATGTCAGACCTACATTAGGAGTGACTAATGATTCTTCATTTATTAATGCAACAGTAAAGCTGGAAGAGAGTTGTTTCACAACACTAAACCCTACAGCTCAAAGAATTGCCAGCTATGAAAGATGAATCTTAATAGTAAGACGCATACTCCATATATATTTATACCCAGTAAATATTCAGATGTAAAGAACATGGACACAGGAGCACAAAGAGCAGCCCTCTGGCAGCCAATGAAAAAGCAAATCAATTTCAACTCACCTCTTCTTATGCAAGATGCCCTGTTGCATGACACTCTAGATCTGGGAATGTGGGCAAACAACTAAGCACCTACCTGAGTAATACTCTCCCATATATGTGTATCTATATAGAAGTACAAAACACATAGTTCAAATTTTATTGCACAATGCTCAGGCCAACTCCTTTAGCACTGTTAAATTTTCATTTTTTTCCAATTTTTCACGTGTCCACAAGTAAACAGTCAGATTCTAAACCCACAATAAGTCTTGTTAAAATAAGCATTTTCCAAATTGTCACCAGATGCTTCAGAAAAACATATTATGGTGTATTTTTTCTTTGTAGAAAACGGAGGGATACTGCTTCTTACAGACTGTTGCATTTTGATGTCATAGAGGTATTCAGCTGACAAGGTCACAAACAGCCATTACAACTCGCAAGGCCAGTTGCCAGCTGCAACAGATTTGTCTTTCATGGGATTAATGTTTTACAATCGCTTGTACCAAAGCAGGTAATTGAAAAGACTTTTGGGAAGGGGGGGTTTAAACAATTATTTTGGCAACATGGATTCCTATCATAGTTTTATCAGGCTGCTACATTATAAACATTTTATTTTTGTACAACGGACCCAGGATTAAGTGGGAGTAAAATAAGTTTCTATGGCATTAAATCACAAATGGCTTTGCCAGAAAAGCTGTCTAAACATTGCAACAAAGATCTTTCCCATGTAGGAATAGCACAGAAACAATGCATGGATTAATATGCTGTGCATCATGCCTCTTGTCAAAGAAGTTCAGGAAAGGTGACAAAAAGGGTAAACTTGGATAATTTCTGGTTTTAGTTCTGATTGATTTAGATTACTCTACATATTAAGGTCTTCAGGCTACTTTAAGACAGCACTGCCTAAGGAAGGCTGCAGAAGTGTTATTTAGGCAGCATCCTTGAGCTGCACTCTGTACAGTAAAAAAATATCATAAAGTCTGACTGTGTAGGCTATATATTCTGAAAAAAATCTTGATTGCACTGTCTCTTCACTGACCACTCAAAGTTGAAAATAGCTTGTGGAAAATCTTACTTTGAATACTTGGGGAACAGAGTTAAATATGGTGAATCATATAGTCATAGCAATTACCGTCAAAGTCTTGTCATTTTGAAAGAAGAGAGATGTAAAACACTTGCTTAAATTTACAAAGGAAAAAATAGAAATGAACAATAAAGAAAAAGCCATTTCAAAGTAGTTCTTGTGGAACCAAATCAAAAGAACACTGGTAAGAACAACAGTAATGGGCTTTCTACCTTCTTTCTTTGCTATGAGGAGATTCATGTCGTTTTAAATGTGCACTGACTCCATCTCAAGGAAAAAGCAAGGAGAAAAGATGAGTATTTCCAGGCTAAAGGCAGAATTGGATCCTCCAGCTGTATGGTTTTGAGAGATGAAGAGAGCCGGGAGGACAGAGCAGGTGATATGCAAGCTGTGGACTTTACAATTAACCTGTCATCTTGAACTTTCTGTTGTCCACTCTAGCAATATATGTGCTCCTGAAATCTATATACACGAGATTGTTCAGCTCCAGCTGTTCAGCTTCAGAAGACGTGGTCTTTGCAAATAGTTTGCATAAAACCCTTTTGCTTAGTATTTTCCTTTTCTTGTCCAGATCTCTGTTAATGTGGTTTTGTTTCTTAAATTCTGCTGTTCAATACAATCATAAAGTCTGATTCCAGTTTCCTTGCACTGTTATACATTGGAATTAGTAAAATAAACTAATTTGAGTTTACAGGAAAAACCTGCAGCTAAGTTTAGCTGCAGAGATCAGAGCTACAAATGTATGGAGGCAAGCTTGTATAGATACAAGATTCAAGTCAAAAAAACAGCGTAACACACACAGGCTGAGGGACAGTAAAACCAAGGACATTTTTGCATCCCAGTAAACCCTATCATGGCAGTAGGAAAATCCTGAAAAAGAAAACAGGACCAGACACTAGCTAAGTCAAACTGGGAAGCCTCGGGTCACCTTATCCAGGGGCAGTCAGCTACTGTACTGCACGATGACAAGCAGTAAGGCTGTCAGTCTTCTTGATGTGGTGCTGAAAATAGCCACTCATGCAAAAACTGAATGTCCAAAGATCAGTCAGGGTGATGAGAATTTGAGAACCTAAAATTATTTGGAAATACGCCAATGGGTATCAGTGCCACTCACATGAATGTGTTTGTTATCTAGTGCTGACAGATCAAGAATACATAGGGTAGAGGACCTAGGGCTCTCTGCATGTCCTGAAAATGAATTGAATCACAGAAAGAAGCATGAAAGAAAATTGTTGATAAAATATGGCTTAGCAATGAAAAATCCATGTGGAGAAATACCTGTGAGATTTTCTTCATCACATAAACACTCATCACAGTCAGATATTTATGCAAGATTAGAAATGAAGAAGGAATTGAGAAAGATATTTTGCGTTTTCTGGCAAGTCAGAGGTGTGTCATGGGAGAAGGGCAAAATAATGTGAGGACTTCATCCTAGCTCCTGTATCAGTGCAGCCTCTGAGGAACTGGCAAGTTTTCACTGAGATTGTGGACAAGCCATGTTAAGGGATGACCCTTCTCTCACTACCATGCACAGTTTCCACATATAATTTAGACATAAAATTCAAATAAAAAAATGATTTTGGTAAAAACCCCCTGTTGTTAAGATTGAGAAGATGTACAGCTAGATCAGAACATGCAAAATATTTTCTTAGACATGTGCAAGTTGTTGTGTCACAAATGTTGGGTTTTATCTTTTTTTCCTGTTTTCCAGGTTTGTCTATGTCTTGTGTATCATCTTTTCTGTTTCTTCATTTGGACATGCTACAGCTTTGAAGTTATGATGGAGGTAGATATGTTAAGACATGATTTCTGATTTTCAGAACAAATCTATCTCTAGGTGGTTTAAAACATTGTTTTAATGCTTTTATATATTATGTATTTATTTATTTATAATAATAAGATGTCTTTCAAATGTTTCTGTCTATTGCCTATGGTTGCCAGTGATGGCTATAGAAGGACATATGAGTATAAAGTAACAGTATTTTGACCATAATTTGAGATTTTTTGTCTTTTGTAATGAATGAACTATAATGAAAATTTGAAATAATAATCTAATTGTTACAAAGTATTTGATTTATGAGATTAGATCTGCAAGATTCCAGCTAATACTTTATGTGTATTATCAATTATTTAGTCAGCTTCCTATTTACCCTGAATGTTATGTTGCATTTTCATAAACTGCTACATACTAATTCTGCTAGTTGTAATTGATTTTTTTCACTTTTTAATGATCTAAAATGAGTTTCACAGATTTAAAATGGATCTAAAAAAGCTCTTCATTGCTCTTATCTTTTCACACTCTGAGATATAATATATCAATCTATTAAAATGGTAATTTAATTTTTTGATTAAACATGGATGAAATGCTATACTCAGAAATGGGAGATGATAAAATATGGAATAAATTGATAAACCTCTATGTAAGGTAGGACACTGTGATTCTCTATGAATGGTATTGATTCATTCATTTACAGCTGGATTTGGTGGTTTGAAGTGACAATACTGGTGAATATTTCTTGAGTTGCTGAAAATTAAACCACAGTGAAAGGAGTCCTTAATAGAGCTCTGCTCATAAGAATATTGAATTTATATTAAAAGGAGGAATGAATCTATATTAGGAGAAAATTATGTGAACTAGCTACAAGATGAAACTTCAAATGTGTTTGCTAAATTACTTCTCAAATTTGGCATGCATAATTTTAGCTCAAAATTTTAGCTTCTTTTACAAGGAGTCCTTGGGAATATGCTTAATATCTTTGAAATATAAGATATTTACTTTCTAGGTACTTTAGATCTTTAAATTTTAAGCAATTAAACATTAGAAAAGGATTTTATTTTTGTGTATAATAAACAAGAGCAGACGATATTTTTGGTGCCAAATGCAACATGTATAATTGTAAAATGCCTTTACATTGAAAGACAATCATTATATGTCCATATTGAGATATTCAAGCAACTAATCTGAGTAAAATACCAAGTATCATGTTTTCTTTTCTCAAAACCAGGCCACCTATATAGTACTAAAGTGAATTTCTACACCTAATGATGAACATTTTTAATGATCATTTTCAGAGTTGCTTAAAAGTGTGAATTGCTGAAGAACAGTGCCTCAATATAATTATTTTCCCTGTCATGAGCAAATTATTATGTTCTGATTAATTATAGTATTAAGACAACATTAATATGCAATTGTAGATTATATTAAAATTTATATCAACTCAGGAAGGCCTTCTGTTTCATATTTGGGTAGATAGCCTACTAACTGTGTAGAAAGAAACAATGTTATAGAAACAGATTCTGTAGAGTAAGTACATACACTAAGTATGTGTTCTTGACATTTGCAGCAGAGTTATCACTACTCTAGGGACCCTGCAGTGATCTGGAGTTGGTTAAGACAGTGGAATTAGACATTCCATAGAGCTGTACTTCCTACTTTGTTGCACAAAGTACATGTGAGGAGCAGAGGCTGATGACGTTGAGAGAGCTGAAAGCTACATAGAGTGATATCAAGTTTCCATGACAGATCCATATCCATTAGCTAAGCTGGGTTATAAACCTCCCCATTTCAACTGTATTAGGGCTGCATGCCTGAAATTCAAATGATGAAAACCTTTGCAGCCCTTAATGCTCACTGAACCTACTGGAGGAACCACATTTACTTTTGTATCTTTTATGCATTTTAAAATGCAGAACATATCTGCAACTGATGATCTCAAAAGAGGGGAGACTTTTTTTCAATTTGATTTTTAGTTTAAAACATATACATGCCACTACAACTGGGAGAATATGACCTTTGAATTATGAATGTCAAGTCAGAAATGACAACTAATTACATTAACCTAAGCTATTTCTAAATATGTTTAAAAAAATAATTAATTAAAGAAATAAAAGCATGTTTTTCTTTTCTGAATGTCAAGATGAAAGAATGCTGTGTCTCAGCAAAGACATCAAAGCCTTGAAAGAGTTTGGAGAAGAAATGGTGTGCTAATTCTTATTGAAAGCAAAAGTATTCCTAAGGGAGACTCATCTTCTAAACCATATGTCTTTGACATAAACTGGCAATAAAGGAGAAAACTACTGCTGAGACTGTGAGAAATGCAGCTGAAATGCTCCTTCTTTTTCAGAGATATTCAAATAATTTTACCTCATTGGAGAGACATTCCACATCCTTATTTTGAGGTTCATATAATCTGTTGAATTGAGCTTGGCACTATTCATGATGTTAGAAGAAATGGAATACATTCAAAAGCAAGCTATAACAATAAGATTATAGTATTACTGACTGGAATGGAACCATCAGCAGAGTTCACTTGGAGTTTATTTGGTGCCTATCTAAATGCAGGATTCAGGATTATTGTGGTAAATTCCCAGTTCTGGGTCTATGTGTTTTGGTCTATTACATGTAGACATGGCATTGAGGGGCACAGTTTAGTGGTGGACTTGACAGTGTTAGGTTAATTGTTGGATTCTATGATCTTTGTCGGAGGAGACCTAGTGGATCAAATGGCAAAAGTATTACAAGCGATGGGTGGATGAAGATGCAGAAGTCCAAGAACCAGGAAAACCCCAAAAGAAGCTCGATAAGGACAACGAGGGCTTTAGGAGTTACTTGGACATTTCCCCAGTTTAATTGTTATATAGCCTAAGATGGCTACCCTTGTCTTTTTTCCCTTAGTCATCCCTGTCCAGGTTTCTCCTTCCCACAGACCCTCAGGGCATTTTCCCACCAACTCTCTCCTGATTGGTCCCCAGTTGGTGCAGTGCACCACTTCCCTTATATGGTTATGTTCTCCTATTGGTTCTCCCCTCATTCCTCCCCTTAATTTGCATGTCCACCAATGAGATGCATTACTCCTCCCTGTCTCCTCCCCTTACTCCGCCCATGTTCTGGAAAGTCCCATACTACCCTATATAAGTCCGGGCACCCCAATAAACTTTGCTTCTCTTCGTGGACTCTCGACTCGCGTGGACCACTTCCTTCAGGGAATCGTCGCCGGGTTGGGAGCAGGAGGAGCCATCCCTGAGCTTCCAAGGAGCTGGTCCCTCGAGAGCACATGCTATTGCTCTTCGAGCCCTTCTCCTGGGAGCGCCACCCATTCACCGTATCGGTGCCAATCAATCATTCACCGATAATCTTAAAGATCTTTCCTAAGCTAAATGACTCTCTGATCCTATGTGCATCCTAACTCCATGTGACAATTAGAAAGGCAAACACTTTTCCTCAGTACTGTGGGTGTCATGGTTTAGGAAAGGTATTCTCCAGTTTAGCAATTCGGCTAAAACCATGCCACCGCTTGCTTCCCAATCCCCAGCAACTGGAAGCACAAAAGGCAAAGATCACGAGTTGAGATAAGAGCAATTTACTGGAAACACCAATGGCATAAGAAAATGAACAGCAACAGCAGCAATATTGATAACTAAAGGTATAAGAAGAAACAATTTACATGGAAAGTCCATGACAATACTGACTGGCTCTCTCCCATGACATTTTCTCCCCACTTGAAGGAACTCTCTTCTCCTCTGAAATGTGAGTGCCTTACTCCTGCCCCTAGAAATGATGTGAGGTGGTATAGAAAAGTCTCCTAGGCAGGCCCACATGGCTCCCTGCTCACCCCCTCATGGCTACTGTAAAAAAATTAACTGTGTCGTGGTCGGAATGGGGACATGTGGTTACTATTTGAAAGATACAGAAGGTTTTGGTTCTTTTCCAGATTTTCATGCAGTTTGAAAGACATACAAGGCATGCTCCAACCACGACACTTTTCCCATTGTTTGTGTTGGATGTGCCCAGACACTGGGGTTTTGTTCTTCACTTTGCAATGGAGGTTGATGGCATGATGCAAGAAATCCTTTTCTAGGAAATGATTACTGCTGCTCAGTGAGAAAATGCACCTAGGAAATAGCATGCAATAAATGCAGTCAACAAAAAAGATGTATGGAAAAAAAACAACAAAAAGCTTTTCTGCCAAAAGCTACAGAGCTGTAAATGGTAGAAGTTCAACAGTAGAAGCTGTATCACATAGATAAATTATCACATTTTCCCAGTCTTCTAATTAAGTTTTATTACAACACCTATACCAGTTGTTAACTGTTCAGGATTGGGTTAGAACTGAAACATTGACCATATGCATTTACAGATGAAGGAGACAGTAAATGATAGATCCAAGGAGCAGCTTTAGCTCCTCTCCACTTTCTGTATAAAAAGTTCATAGCAATTCTATTATTTACATTATGTTTGCATTTCAATGTAATGGAAATCTGGGTGAAATCCTTGTCATTGTATTATTTCTGCTGTAAACATTTACTCAGTGGCTAAACCATAAAATCTTCATTGTTTTAGGGACAACAAGATAATTTTTTCCTCCCACCCCATTAAAGAAATTTCTTGACCAGTTTTGTTTATACTCCCAGTTTCATCCACTGAAGCTTAAATTAATTTCTGCACAGTAGAATAACTTGGAGGGAATCAACTTATTCCTTCTCTCTTGGTAATCAGCCCATAGCCTTTCAGTAAGGGTGCTCATCATAGAAATAAGATGAATACTGGAACTCAAATATATAGGGAGTAGCCATGAGGTTTCTCTGTCAAGTCAAGCTTGATTTTAGAAAGAAATGGCAGTTTTAACTTTATTTTGCCTGGAGTTGAACCTGACAGGCATTTGTTGACAGTGTCTATTATACTGACCTCCTTAGAGTACTAAGTGTTCCTTGGCCTAATTTACAAGAACTCAGGGATGGAATGATCTGAAATATCACTTTTTTTTTTTTTTAACTGATTAGCAGTAGTTCTCTTCACTAAATGAGCTATAAGAGTATGATGTATTTCTTATAATTTACTAATGATCAATTTGTATATATTTAGGAAAGTGTATGATTTGAGAAGTTGCTGACTGCCTAGATCACCTAAAAATATACAGTCTCTCTCACTCGCTCTTTTCTTTTTTTTTTTTAATGAAGTTCCAAATCCAGAATTTCCCATTGAGGCTGTGTATCTACATGTGCTAAATCCCTCGTTTACAGAAAGGTATACAGTAAAATGCATTATAGGAGAGATGAAATAAATTAAAAACCTCTTCCCTGGCTTTTCCTCTCATATACTTCTTTTAGGATTGCATTTTAAAAAATGGTGTTATGGAAGTCTTCTTGTAGCATTTGTCAAACCTGTAATACTGAACAGTTATCCCATGATGCAATGACATAAATAATATAACACAGTGCTTTATTAGCTAATTATCTGTGCTATGTTTCAGATGAGAAAACTACTAAGTAAATGGATGTGTTATTCCTACACAATTTTGATAAGCTGAAATAATTTTATTTTTATCAATACCGTGTTTGAAAACTTTACTTCTTCTTCCTCTGCCTACCTTCTGTTTTTAAAGACAAAGTATTTGCCATAGTTTCCTATTATCCAAGTATAGTAAAACAGCAATTCTTTAGTGGACCTTCTCAAGATGACTCTGTTGAGCTTTTGAAAGTAAGGATGTTTCCTAGTTTAAAAAAAAATCTTCTTTTGCTTACAAAAATTATTAGTACAAATGAACTATGCCTTATCATCAGTCATTTATTTTATGCTTTTTATATAATTTGAGATTCTTCAACAGAAGTTAGAACAGAAATTGAAAAGTATTTTTAAATGGTGGAGTGAGTGATTTTAAATTACGTTATTATGACATTTTTTCTCTGAGTTTGTGTACTTATTTTGAACTTGAATCAAACAGACCAACTGGATCTCAGGAGTGGCACCCATTCTGATTCCACAATGGAAAAAAAAAGTCTGTTACCTATTAGTCACAGCATCCCAACAGTCCCTCCCCAGCCCCAGCTCATCACATGCCTTGACACTTGCCCCACTCTGATCAATACAAATGGATGTTTTTTTCATTAGTGATGGTAAAACCATATTCACAAGGCTAAAACCTATTTCTCAGATCAGATTTCTAATACCTTATCTGATGATCTGTAGGGAAGCCACAGTGTTTCAAGTAAGCTATGAAACTTAATTTTTAGATAAATGGTTTAGGATTTGTTTCTTCCTTTCTGAAAAAAAAAAAAAAGTAGAAATGTTCAATAGGTTATTTTTTTCAAGAAAGAAAGATCTTAGTTGTTGAACACTAATATTAATTTTAATAATATGAGTGTGAGGAACTGAACTTTAGAGTGTGGATTGTTCAGAGTCAATATTGGTTCCCTTTTGTGTGTCCATACCTCTTCTCAAGACTTACATCAGTGTAAGCGATGATCTTCCCCACTTATAATGCTCATATAAATAAATATAAGTACTTTAAAAGGTTTGGTGTGGTCAAAATGCGTAAGCTCTTTCCGCTACTTTTATTCTTTTCTTGAAAGGACAATTTCATAAATTCTAAATTCTGCAATGAGCCTTAAGGATAGAGAAAGCCAAACTCTCAAATGGATACTTCATTTCTTTCTGGGCACTATGTAGTGGATGCAGGTTTCTCATGCGAACTTAGTTTTACTGGTGAAAGGCAATCAGATTTTGTGTAATTTTTAATTTAGTAGTTTCAGCTACTCATTAGAATGAGTCTGACTATGAAAGACTATCATGAACTAGTGGGAGAAAAATACTGTTGCATTTTCTGTTTCTTCAATGCTATTTAGCAGTAGAAATATGTTGTTAGTTTAGTATCCTTTTTCTTGTTATAGTTTTAAAGTATGGCTTTTTTGTTTGCTTCTTTTCAGAATTTCTATCCAACATTTTAATATATTGCTATATTGTTTTGCACTACTGTACTTCATGAGAACCCTGATCTATGAATAACATTTCTTTGAAAAAGGGCTAACATAGTTTTCTTTGTAGCTTGAAATCTCTGTTCACATTAAAGTAACTTTCAGCATATTAATTAAAAAAACATAATTCCCTTTATTCTTCCCAAAATCTTACACTTTGAACTGTTCCCAACAGCAAATTGAAGTCCAATGAAATCTAATTGCCTGGTATGCAACCTGAGAGACTTTTAAAGAGAAATTAGAAACTCTAATTATATGCTAACTTTCCTCCATTTATGTTACCTTTGCAAATTTAACTTCCCATATCTTTAATTTTCTGTCTACTGCTTTAATTTTGACTTTTCATTATTAGGAACACTAAATGGCTCTCTAGCTGCATCAATATACTGTTACATTTTTCTAAATGAGCATAGATCAGTTTGTTTTCCCTGATGTTTATCTTGCAGTTGGAATTCTCAGAAGAAGCTCATTGCATTTTATTATAGAGAGCTTTTTAAAAAAAGGATCAATTAAAATGACCCCAGAATTAATAGAACATGAAGGGACATACCCTTTCTTCATGTGGGATTGAAGGTAAGAGATTTTACCACCAAAGTCTGTTTGGCTCACTATTCTTTGAGCTCTTGTTACAGCTGAGAGTGTTATTTTTTGCAGTTTACCACGTACTTCAGAGGGTGTTGATAACAAAGATTTATTTAATTTTCCCATTATTTTGTGTGTATTTTGAATGAAAAGGGAGATGTACTAAGTCAGTGAGCTTCTATTATTTAATTAGCATTCCAGCGGTGTTTCCCATGTACCACAGGAATACATTTGAATTTTTAATATTTTCAGTGTGTATATATCTATATAAACACATATGTATAGAAGTGTGTGTGTGTGTGGTGTGTGTGGGTGTGTGGGTGTGTGGGTGTGTTTGTTTTTACCTCTACAGAGCACTCAAAGCATTAAATGAAAGCACTTCCAGCCCTTAAGGTCAAAAAGAAACAACCTGAGACTGCCAGTTTAGATATCAAAACATGCAGCTAGCCCAGGGTCCTGTGTTTAACTGCAGACCACAGCAAATGCTTTGGAGACAATGATCAAGACAAACTAGTAGTGCTTGCTTCCCAAGGTATCCTTCTACCCTCCAGAAAAGGGAAGTTCAACGACCCATTAAGCTATAGATATTTGTGTGTGTGGCTCGTCTTCCTAAGGAAGATTTGGGAAGGGCTCTCCCCACGTGGGTGTGCCCTTCCAGCCTGCGCAGTGGATTTTTTAGGTGAGGCTCAGCGTGTGCAGAACTGGCCCCACCGTTTAAGTCCTGAGGTTCATCTGCCACGGCCGAGCGAGCTTGGACAGTGCCAGTGTGAAGTCCTCAGGACAAGAATCTACAGCACCCGGCATTTCCCAGGAGGTCTCCCATCCAAGTACTAATCCGGGGCTGACCCTGCTGAGCTTCCGAGATCTGACGGGATCGGATGTCAGGGAGGCATTTAACTGCCTATAAGCTATAGATAGCTCCCTGTGTTTAACAGCCTTTGATATATTTCACAGAATCAGACTCCTAGAATCATTTAGCTTGGAGAAGACCCCAAAAATCATTGAGTCCAACAAGTAACTCAGCATTGCCAAGCCCACCACTAAACCATGTCCCTAAGGGCCACACCTATGCATCTTTCATCTGTCTCCAGGGTGGTGACCTCACTACTTCCCTGGGCAACCTGTTCTAATGCTTGACAACCATTTCAGTGATGAAATTTTACTAATAGTTAATCTAAACCTGTTCTGACACAACATACTTGTTACCTGGGAAAAAATAGCAATCCCCACCTAGCTACAAGCTCCTTTCAGGCAGTTGTACAGAGCAATAAGGTCCCCCTAAACCTCCTTTCCTTCACAAACAACCCCAGCTCCCTTGACCACTCCTCACAGGATTTCTTCTCTAGTTCCTTCACCTTCTTCATTGCTCTTCTTTGGAGACATTTGTTTTTCTTGTAGTGGTGGAAGGAGTGTACCATTCAACTTATTAACAGAAGCATAACTTTCTTCAACCTCTGTAAACTTTAAATGATCACAAAATCCTATGACAAGGATGTAGAAGGTAAATTGCAAGTTGTTTGAAAATCTGTTTTCTTTAGTTTCCTTACTTATAATAATTTTATGGGTACACCATTGTTCTTTTATGGAGCATGGTATAAATGAATCCACTGTAACCTGAATGATTCCCTCTTAGTACAGACCATTCATAAGAAGATGATCCTTGCCTTTTAGGTGTGCGCCTGTTTATTGGACTAGAGCATGATGTTGGAGATAAACCTATCTGGGATTTAGTCTTGTTTTGGGGAGTTGTTTTTTTTTAATTGTTGTAGCTAACACTTACAGGGTGAACAGAGAAAGCTGTGGTGGTGGTCCTGTTTGGATAGAAAAGTTACAAAAAAAAAATTAAAATAGTTTGATCTGGGAAACTCAAGGTAGTACTATAATCATATGTCTGTTCCATTCACAATATAAAGTACAGTTAAGCTAGCATTTAATACAAAGTAATTATATTTAGCTCTAATTTTTATATATTGAAGCTAATATCAGTATATTTAGGCTAACCTTAATTCTGAGGTTCTTTCATTTTTGCATTCATTGTAATGTTATATTATACCCTTGAATTCTTCCAGTTTCCCATGTTACTTGTACATAGATGTTTTTCTTCCTCTTTTGCAGAAATATTTGTGTTTCTGTACAGTATGAAAGGTTAAGTGCTGAAGGGTAAAGAACTATTACACCTTATGTCCATACTTACATAAACATGAAACTATAGAAAATAAGTGGCTAGTATGTGTACACAGATGTCTGTATATGCTTTTTTCCCCTCTGTTTTTGATGATCCTGGAATTTGTTTCTGCATGCACATGGCAGAGCTATATATAACATACAGGAAATATCTAGAAAAAGGATTATTTTAAGAACTAAAATCCAGATACCTCCCATGCTGTTACTGGAAGTACACTAACAGAAAGTAATGCCTTATTCTTAAAAGAAAAAATCTTTTGTATTCATAGATCCTTGAATCTACAAATTGCAGATATACCCTTTAAAATTGTTCTGTTTCAAAATTACATTCCTGCTAATCCACACATGAGCTGTTAAAATAAGATTTCAAATTCTACTCTTCTTTTGTACTCATGTAGGTTTTCCAGAAAGAATTGATTTTATGACTGTGTGCTAGAAAGTTTGCCTGATTGTTCCCCACTATATCATCTGGTCTAATAGAAGATACTACCTCTGCCAACAAACCTCATTTATTCCTTCTGAAACTGCTTTAGAAACTTCTCTGATGCTTCAAAAATATGAGAGAAATGATGATTACCCAGCAACCAGTGGTCTAAAAATGATGCACCTAAAGCTAGAAAATGTATCAAACATGAAATACGCTGTAAATTCATATAAATTGTGGAAGAACTTTGCATCATTTATCATCATAACTGATTGTTGTTTTGCAGCTTAGTGATAGGAAAGTAAATTATTAATAACTAAAAATACTTGCTTACATGATTAAGAAACTCACAATAACCGCTAACATTAGAACCAGTTATACAGCACATAAAATAACATTAGAAAAAAAACTTGATTTTTCTTAGGTATTTATTAGGTGTCAACTGCCAGCCAATAGTCCTAATTCAAATTCGATTACATTAATGATAGGTGATTAATTTAGCATATGCTATGTGATATAAAATATACTTTCAAAAGATCTCTTCAGATTTTCACTTGTAGTTGTTGTATCTAACCAGTTTTGGATAATAAATTAGAAGGACAAAAGCATGTGACATAAACAAAGTGGTCATACCTGCATATTGGGACTAAGAGCAAATTGGTCAATGTGAAAGTATTTTGATTTTAAGTAGAATCTGACCTTTATATCTTAAATTTTCATTCTGGAGACTTGTTTATTGAGGAAATATCCACCTCTAAAGATTTTCTGTCCTTGTATGGATATGTATCTGGATGACATTGGACCTGAAACTTTCGGACAAATCTGAAAAAAAAATTTAGATGTGTCTAATCTTTAGCAAACTCATTTCTGAGCTCTGGTAAGAATTACCACATGAGTGGGAAATGGTGTTTAGTTAGGACCTATAAACGTGTCCCGAAAAGAAAGCAATGAAATGACAGCAGATGTTCTCTTTTAATCAAAGTTAAAAGAGTTAGTGGTCCAAAAAGCTGTTCAAGGGTAGAGACAAGTTGCCACATTCACCCCAAGGGATAGCAGCTCCCACAGGCAGCAGTCAGCTCAGGGGCATAGCCCATCCCTCAGCCACAACTTCCCCACCTCCTGCCCCAGTAGCCTGCTGGGAAGGCAGCACATGGACATGTGGTCACAGTCAGCTGCGGAAGAGTCAGAGTTTCCATTCCATGCTCCAAATTTTATTTTGATTTGTTCTTAAATTCAAAATCCTTCTTTTGCCTTCTCCTAAGAGTTTTTATATGTCTTAATCTCTGATGGTATCTGTCTCTAAGTTAATCATTCCAAGTGTCTGTTGTAATCAGCAGAGTTCTAATCAGTATCATCCAAGGTAATTATTTGCATCCTGAAGTAGATATCTAAAAGAAGCTAAATTAATTGCATCCTGAAAGAGGCTATTTCTTGCCATTTGGCCACAAAGAAAATGCAAAATAACTAATTTAGTGTCCATAATCTGTTTTATAGAACCTTAGCTGAGATTAATTGCATATTTTTTGCTGTAAAACTGTAGAGCTTTTTTTTAAATGTAATTTTAGAAGAATTTTCAAACTGGTTTTTGTAATTTTTATTAATTCCTCTTGTGGTCCCTGTAAGCCTCCGTAGATGCCACAAAAATAATTTGACTTGATGTTTTTTTATTTTTTCATTGTTACCAAAACCTAATTTCAAAGTTATCTGAGATTTCTTATATGAGCCTGAGACTGGCTCTGAACTGATTATGATATTTTAGTTCATGTTGAAATTACACCAGTTTTACAACTCTCGGCATGAAACTATCAGCTGTACTGTAGCGAGACTGTCCTCAGCTGGGACCTCCCCAGAGAAATGAAACCTGGAAGGAATCTCAGGTGTGCTCTTTGTTCCAGTTTGCAGTGATCTGTGTACCAGCCTTTTATGATCTGACAGGATCATCAAGTAGCACGTCCCTTTTGCTTACACTGAAGAACTTTAGTGTGCTTTGCTACATGTCCCTGCTCTTTAGGCAGACTGTGTAAACATCTTAGTGGAAATTAGCTCATCTGGGATTCTTGCTGCTTTTAGTTATACACAGGTTTCAATTTAATCGTTTGTGGCTATTAAGCCAGGTTCTCTCAGCAAATGTCTATGATGCTTCATCATGAGTTTTTTTTGCCAAGTGAAGGCCCTCGGGCTTTTCCATCTGTGAAAGCCCTGTGTTGGAATGTGTGGCAAAGTGTTCAGGTACACAGAGACTCATCTCAACATTGTATATTTACCTATATCATAATATGGTTTCAAGGCCATATTGTGTTTAAAGATTAAATGCCGACTCTTAGATTCCTCTCATGGGCTTCTTATGAAAAAAAAAATCATCTACTTCCTTAAGAAATAAAGACAATATTTTTCTACTTTCATTTTAGTACCTTTCCAAAGGCCAATTACTGAGCAAGCAAAATCCTTTCCTGTTTCGCTGTAGCTAAACACTGACAAAACCTATATTAAATTGTTAGTTCTAATACTTAAGACACAAGGATGCTCTAGTGGCCAGCTCTTTTTTTCTTGAAGTCATCAGTTTGTTTTTTCTGGCTCACAATCATTAGTAAAAATATAACATCATATTTTTGTAAAGATAGCATGAGTTCATGTGTCTGCTTCCATTTTAATTTCATTTGCATAGGTAAATGCTCCCTTTTGTGGGTCAGTGAGGGCCTAACAACTTGACCCAGCTTTCCCACGTTCACACTGACATTTGTGGTTACTTGAGAATGCTTCTAGAGGAATCCACAACGTATAATTACATTAACTAACAAAAGGGCATTAAAACAATCAGTATTGAAATTCAGCCAAGATGTTTCTTTTGCCAAGGTGGATATTTTTTAAGGCTAAAAAAAAAAAAGTTCTTTGGTCTGAAACACCTCCTTTTTCAGAGTGATTCCTTAGCTACATTTTGGGGATTTTTACAATTCATTTATTGTTTTGGTTTTGTGTTTTCTAGTGGGTTTTTGTTTGTTTGTTCTGCTTGTTTGTTTCATTTTGATTTTGATTTTGATTTTTGGTTTTTGGGGTTTTTTGAATCAAATACAAGTAACAGATGAACGGCATACCTTATTGTTTTTTACTGCCCTCTTAGTTTCCCTCCTCCACTCCTCACTAGGTTGTTCCCCAATATCTTGCTGTCTCAGTACTCCACAACTCCTGACTTGTTTGATCCCTGACCTTGGGAATCTTGTTGACTTTTTTATTTAACTACTTAAGATTTTTCACCCACATAAGAATTTGTGTGGTTTTAAATGTTTTGTCTTGTTTCAGAATATTTCATTTTCCTTTTAAATATCTTTTCTTGACCGACGTGAAATTCTGCCTTAGGATAATTTCCAGGTTAAAAAAAAAAAAAAGAGAGAGAGAAAAGTAATTACATTTAAACAACACCTTTGCAGTCTTCGCACATTTTTAAGCCAGAAACTTTTAGCAAAAAAATGACTTGCTAAAATAATAAAAATAATTGGACTAATTTATTCTGGGATAAAAAGACAAGACTCAATAGTCAGTTTGGAAGCCACTACATCAGCACAGTGGCATCTGGTATCCCAGTAAAGGCTTCTCAGATAAGTTATGAAGGCTTGCTCTTAGTTTCTGCTACTGTGTTTTGCAAGAGAGGAATGACAATTGAAAGTGGAAATATTTGCTTTACAGTTACAGGCAAATAACAAGTACTGTATCGACTGTAATTTCGTAGAGACAGAAGATTATTTTTGATTTTGAGGCTATATGCTGATTTCCTGTGTTGTCTAGGTCCTTTTTTAAGAAGGTTCATCATATGTGTGTGGGTTTTTTCACTTTCTTTCCACCAGAATTTACATCTTCAGTCACCTCCTGAACTGTTTACAAACTTAGCATCTGAGAAACTCTCAGACTACTCCTTCACTTCTGCTCTGTTTAACCTAGAAAAAGAGACAACATAAAACCTCAAATAGAAAAAACCTCAAATAGAAAACCTCAAAATATGGTGAGAGACAGATGTGGAAGAGATGACAGGAGAGTAATGTGCAGAGGGGCTTTCAAGTCTTCAGCTACATATTCAAAACAAATATGAAATATCTTAGGTTTGTTGACCCAGAGAAGTTTTTGAAAGGCTCTTCTCTTGTCATAAGAATATTAGGTTTGTTTTTTTCCTGCTTCTGTATTGAAAATTAACACACATACAAAAGTATTTCTTTTTCTTTTTTAATCTTGTTTATTGTAATCAAGCTGTAGCCATTGGTCATCTGTTTAAATGCATCACCTGTATAAACAAGAATAAGATACTGCTTTATATTCTGTGATTAAGGCTGAATATAACATATGGCAGCACAAGCTTGTGATAAGACTAAAAGAGTAAATCTGATGAACTGTTAAAAAGTTTTCCCCTTTTTGCATGACCTTGGAAAAGTCCTTCAATTTCCATAATTAAAATCATGATGGTCATACTTTCAAACTCGGTTTCTCAATTTAACTTTTAGCTTTTTTAAGAAAGATAAAAATGAACACTCCATGAATCACCTATGTTAATCATAGATGTTTCTTACAAGAGATTTGCAACCATGCAGATATTTAATCCTGGCCACTTTGCATCACTTTCTCACTCTTTCAAAAAACAATAAATAAAAAACCCAGTCCACAGATCAACAAGTAATTGTACAGATAATGCACTCTTAAGGAGATAACCAGATTTTGACAATAGGTTACTTCACCTCTGGGTTTTAAAGTAACTGGAATTTGTTGATATAACTAATTTAAGATTGAACAATTAAAAAAATTAAAATACTTCACATATGTAAAATACCATTAGCTCCAGACTCCTAATGACCCTCTGTACATTGGAAGTTCATCATGCAATCAGTTCCTAAGCCTCAACATTCCTGAACTTCAGAAGATATGACATGTCCTGCAAGACTCTCCTTGGCACCAATTGCTTAGGTTAAGACCCAGACATTATGAAGCTTTCTCTTCAGCCTTGTTGCACATCTTTCTCAGTGCTCCCATGGTCATTTTTGCACTGTGGTCAACTGTGGTGCTGCTGTGTGGACTCCAATGGGGAGCTCTTGGGTTACAGAGGGAACTCTATGGTATTTATTGCTCCAGGTGCTTCAGTGCCTTGTGTATGTGTGTGCATGAATTTGCACCCTGTCAGTGTTCCATCCGTGCTTCAGGACAAATAGACTCCTCTAATAAATTGAAAGCTAATTTGCCCCTTACCCCTCAATTAGCCTCTGCCCCCCATCCCCCAGTTAATTACCTTTCTCTTTTAGATCAGTCATGAATTACATTTCTCAGGTGAATAAGCAAAGAAAGCAGTCCATGCACTTTTGAGTACTCTTTGAAGACTTGGACTTGATATTTTTACTTTTAAAATGGTGTAATGACCCTTCCTTTATTTTCAAGCATGTTGTAAGACTTGTTTTGTAACATTCTCAAAGGATATGATACTAGAGTGTTGAGTGCCTTAGAAATGCCTATGCATAAATAAACATCAGAGATAAGGCCTTGAGTGGGATCCAAGGGTCCTTGGATGCAATCCATAGAGAAAATCCTGCACAACCATGGGAACGTTTATTTACTTCTCTTGCTCAGCATCTCTGTGAATTATAATTTTATTATGAAGTATAAAACCAATAAATGTAGAGGCCTGGCCTTTGTATTCAGCAGAACGTTTTCGCTACCTGCAGCAATATCTGTTTGCCAACCACCTGAACAAGTTCCAAGCAATTTGGAAAATCTCACTGTTCCTTAAGGTGTAAATGGTTTCATGGCAGCTGGGTGAATCCATTTCAAATTTGAAATGAATATTCTGAAGTCATGCCAGTGGGGGTGGGGGGAGGGAGATAAAATTACTGTACACCAGTTTATTAGATATGACCATCAGTGCAACAACTAGAGTTAAATGGAGCCTGTTCTAACACCAAAGTGCAGATAACTTACAGATACAAATAGATTCCGAGAATAATTTTTCATGAATAGTACAATAATATTTTCTATGATGTGTTAAGAAATTATGTCAGTTTGTGAAGTCCTTAGAGCCTCTAGCTGAGAGAGTAATCAAGAACAGCAGGAGTTTTAAGAGCATCATTAGTTTTGGTAGGCATTACAAGGAGACAGGGATAGCAGCTGCCTGTCTGCCATCACTTCCTAGGTTGTTCCATTGTTACTGTCCTCTCATGAACACATGATGTTGGCTGTCACACTGAAAAGCAGAAGACACAAATTTAAAACTGGGGTGGGGAAAAACCACAACAAACCACCCTCTAAACAACTTTACTCTCTCCACCCAAGGTGTAGCTGTCTGTAATGGCTGTTACAGGTTTTGGGCGGGGGGGGGGGGGGGCTGTGAGAGATGGGCTGGGGCTGCCCCCCTGCCTGACATGAGGGTTGTGTCACAGGCACCGCTCAGCTGCTCAGGTGATGTCTTGGAAAACTTGTATTAAAAAAAAAAAAAAAAAAGACAAAAAATGCCAGACAGACTGAAGAAAGGGGAAAAAAAAAAAGAGACAAGAAACAACCCTGAAGGCACCGGGGTCAGTGAATAAGGAGGTGGAGGAGCTGCTCCTGTCATGGAGCAGATTCCCATACCAGCCCATGGAGGAGCTCACAGCTGAGCAGGTGGGTACATCCTGAAAAACCTGCAACTCCATGCAGGAGCAGCTTTATCCTAAAGGACTCTAGGCTGTGGAAAGATCAATGCTGGAAGAGGGAAAAGGTGTGAGGAGTGACAGAGAGGAAGGAACTGTTTTGGACTGACCACAGCCCCCTTTTCTCATCTGCCTGTGCCTCTGGGAGTTGAGGGAATGAAGGTGTGAAGCTGAGCCTGGGAGGAAGGGTTGGTGTGGGAGCAAGGTGTTTTAATTTTCATCTTTATCACCATCCAATTCTGTTTTAATTGGCAATAAATTAAATTAATTTTTTCTCAAGTTGTGGGGTTTTTTGTCTATGATAGTGATTGGTAAGTGATCTCCCTGTCTCTACCTTCATCCACGAGCTTTTCCATCTTGTTTTCTTTCCCTGTTGGGAAGAGGAAGTGGGGGAGTGGCTATGAGGAATTTTACTGTGTAGCCAAGTTTAATCCACAGCACCATCCAGAAAGAGCAATGGGGGTGGGGGAGAGTGGGGAGTGTTGGTTACATTTTTTATTTATTATATTTAACTTCTGAAGCTGTTTCAAATGTTTAGTGTCTTTTCATTGGGTTCATGAGTCTGCTGTTCCCGAGAAGGAAGATAAACCTCTACCCAGGACACAGAGAGAAAAGATGCAGGTGTGCTTATTAAAAACAGTAACAAAACCCTCCACAAAACCAAAACAGACAAAACCCCCTCAAATCACAAGCAAACAAACAAAATGCTTTCACTTCAAAGTGGGTTTTATTGTTTGAACTTTGGTTTATATTTTCTTTTTGAGATTAAGGCCATAAACTGAAGTTTTTTGGGACAGAAAATACACCTCGGTCGAAAGAATATTGACTGAGCAACTTTTATCTTCTGATAAGGTAGAGATTTTTCCATTATGGCTGTAGAAGTGGGAATCCCTATTGCAAGTCAATGAGTTACCATATTATAGAAGAATAAAAATACAGTTAATATATCTGGATGTATTAAAAATGAATTTTTAATATAGCCCGTGATTCTATTAAACATTTTTCTTTCACTAGCATTCCACAGATAAGATAATGGCTTTTCTTTTTTTTTCAAATCTCCTGAAATCAATTTACTTCTACAATTTTAGCCTTCCTATTTCACTTAAGATATATGGTATGAATGCTGAGATGAGGTATTTCTCCTTAGTCCCAAATAATTTGCCAGTTTGTCAGCTCTATTACCTTTGTTGTCACAGAGACTTTTTAATTATGTAGGGCCTTTGATATTATTCTCATAGGTATTATTGAGGGTGTTGCTAATATATATATACCTGCAGTATAACAAAGGATGTATTTTCACAGCCCTAAAGGTACTTTTAATATGCCCTGTGGTAAGTGCATAATATGTTTTTAAAAAAATCTCATTTTATATATGCCAGAGACTTGTATCCATCTATATAAACTTGCTCTGGACTTTTTTAACATAAGTTTGTGTATATCTATACCTATACATGTGCATTTGTGTGTGAGTATGTGTGTATCTACATCTATGTATCTGTATCAGATTTATTTTGTGGGGATTTTTTTTTCATTCATTAGTAGAAATTATACTCCAGAAAAATGCTCCATGATATGTAGAAGTTTATGAGGAAACTTCCATATCCTCGGTGTTCTTCTTTAGCATGAAGGGATCAACTACCTTGCTGTGTGTTTAATCTCCAGTCAGATACTCATTATTAAACACTGCATGAAACATCATCACTGCAAACCAACCACATTATTTCAGTCTGGCTACAATTAATGAATTTTCTGTTTTGGCAAAGCAAAGATCAGTAAAATTAAGCTGGAGATGAACAACATTCCTTGCCCAAATGAAAAATAAAAATGTAACTCCCTATTTCCATGCAATAGTACTGCAGGGCCACACTATTTAAATATATATATGGGCATATTCCTTCCTCCTTAGGACAACTAGTGAAAGAATTTACTTTTCAACAAAAGCAGAAAAAATATTTATAGGTGGATAACTAATTTCTTATTTTTATGCTGATTTTTCACAAAACAAAACCTTGCACAGCTGTTCTTTGAAAGATAAAAAGGATTCAAATTTCTGTAGCAGACTTGTGAGTGGAATTGCTTTCAGATGTTTAGCAAATCAAATTTCATAGGGGAAGGCCAGGGAGTTTTTTGCTTTGGATTATTTGCCTCTAGAAATATTTTATCCTTTGCTCATTCTTAATTGATTAACTCTTACTCATAAGCAGAGTATTTTGCTACTGCAGAATGCATGGGATGAAAGCCAAATAAATAAAGAAGTTCACCTTGTAATCACCAGAAGAGACATCCACAGTGAAAACTTTGTTAAGGAAACAATTAGGAATGGTTTTCTGCAAGTGTTCTGATAATGGCCCTGTTTTCATGTGCATGATTTACTTTCATTATCTAGGCACATAAAATGTCCATCATCTTACACCAACAGGTCACACAGCCTTCTTTGAACTAAAATTGGGTGTGTAATAAAAAGACTAGTATTTAATCATTTGCTATAGAAATCAATACTTCATAGTTAAAATAAACTGCTATGACATTAAAATGTGTTTCCTTGAAGTGAAATACAGCAAGGGTGTACAAGCAGACATAAGAGAACTGAGAAGATAAAAAAAACAGATTTTATTTAAGGGAGTTGTGGAGTTTTTCTGCACAGAATCTAAATATGCTATTTGAAAGATTGAATTCTTTTCAAAATTGCTGCCCTATTCCAAAATGAATGTAAGGCTCAGCTGAGTTTCTCCTCAGATTCTCAAAATCACTCATCATCTAGATTTCATGGTGTCAGCATGATGGGAACTATTTCAGGCATTTCTTCTCACTTCTTGATTTACTAGGAGACATGTCATGAGATTCACCTGGCCTGCAAATCGGATCTGAAGAGGCGGAGGAGGACAATGACATGACTTCTAGCAGTCAGTCATTCATTATATAGAAATACCCTTCAAAAGATCTGTGCCTGCCTCAGGTGAAATAGATGTCAAATTTGCCTGAAGGACATGGATCAAAGAGAACTGCCAACTCACACTACACACATAAAAACAGCCTACAGCTGAATTGCCTTTTTTTCTACTGAAGCAAAGTTTCTTCTTGTGTGGGTGTTGCATAAAATACATATTTTAATCAGCTTAAAATGTATTTTAATTATTTGCAATGACCTCACAATTTCCTCTGTGGAAAAATAAATATTATATAAGATAATTGGCAGTGTTGGACTAATTCTTGCTGTGTCAGATCTGTGGGAAGATAGGAAGTTTAATCAGCCTTCATGTTTATTTTTTTTAACTGGTCAAGGAATTGTTTGGCAATAACTTGTCCTTTTAACTACTGTTTTACTATCAAAGAAAAAAAAAAGTCCAGTGGTCAGATTCTCCCTCCAGCAAAGTTGGTCATATCTACTTACCACCAGTACCTTAACTCCTTCAATTCTTTTGAGTGTTCCAGACTCCTGGGACATGATAGCAAAGGGAATTTTTTTTCTCTCAAAAATTAGTTTCCAGCTTTTCCTACTATGCGTTTCAGGAGATTCATTCCCTTAAAAAAAGTGGTTTACTAAGGACTTAATCCATCTATGTAGACTGGATATTCACACTACTTACCTGTTGCTAAAAGCAGGCTTCTCTGCAACCTCAGCCAGATTACCACGCAGGAGATGTCTAAAGCTAGCTAACTTTATGAAAAAACATGTTTGCTAAATGGTTTGCAGCCATATTTCTTGGTTAACTCAAGTACTTTGCAAAATATCAGACTCCTAGAGCATATCCTATTTCCTCCATGTGCTTCCTTTAGCTGCCAACAGAGGACGACTCTACTGCAGACCTGCCTTGTGACATTTTCAGAGAAGTTCAGCTCATAGTAAACAGAGGTCTTGAGCACATGGACCTCAATTTCTATTTCCCTCTAGATATATTAAAAAAAATATAAAAAAAAAATTAAAAAAACATATAAGGCTGCACTACAAAGAGTGCAAGATGAGTATTGGATCATCCCATGCCACATTTCCCATTTTAAACAGATTTACAATGGCTTTCCTGGTTGTTATGGGTTCACCTAGGTGGGCCTAGATTTGGGCTCTGAAGTGTGGACTAGGCCAGAGCTGTCAGCTGACTTGAGCTGGGCTGAGCTGACAGCTGACCTCTTCTAGCCAGTAACTTTGTATTCCATACCACATTATGACATCATCTCCAGGGAAGCAGGAACCAGTGTGGGAGTGGTTAAGGCAGTTGCTTCTCAGCCCTCCTCTTGGGAGGATGCACGATGCTGTCCCAGGGGGGATGGAGAGGACCAGGCCCACCACTGGCTCACAGGGTACCTCAGGAAAGTAAAATGTGTTGTTCTGTGTCTCTCCTTTCTGCTTGGGTTTGTCTCCCTGGGGAATAAGTCTTTTCTTAAGTAATGTGTAGTTAGGACAGTAGAATTTGTGTGTTCGTTAAGAAGTTGAGGTGGGGAACTTGTTGTTGTAGACTTGTGTGAGTGTATATTTGTACTCTCTTCTAATTGTCTCTTTCTTTCTGTGAAAAATATATGTAGATTTAGTATAAATGCAGTTTGAAGTGTTTTTTTTTCTTTCCCCTCTCTTTTCCTCCCTTTCCCTGGTGTTAGGAGGGAGGCTTTTCTCTCTGTGCTTGGGGGGGTTGGCAGTTGCTTATCTCAAACCGAGACAGTTTAATGGTGCCGAAACCCGGGAGCGACGGAGGACCTTGGCGGGTGTCCCAGAATCTTGGCAGGCTTCCCGGGAGGATTGTTGTAGAAACATAGATTGATAAGTGCCTTGTTTAAGTACATCCAGAACAGAAAATGTAAACAACTCTCCCTTGCTGTTGAATGCTCGTTTTCACTGTTTCACTGTCTTTGTGAGTTCAAACAGCTCAACTGGTGCCTGCTGTGAATGCAGCCACTGCAGAAAAGAGAGGCCCATGTAAGCTGTTCATGTGTGGCAAGACACGGCTGTTTGAGTTGAATCCCTGAGGACTCATCATGTGAATGCTGATGTGCCCAGGAGCTGATGAGGAGCATCTCACCTGGACTGGCATGGGGAGGAGGTGTTCCTGGCTCGATGGGCCCATCGTGCCTCAGGCCACCTGCAGGTGGATAAAGTCGAGGGGTGGATTTAACCATGAACACTATTCTTAAGGTTATCCACAGCTGTGAAGCGTGTTTGCCATTGTGAGACCCCAGTGAACGGGGAAAAGAGGAGCTGCGGAACCCCCTGCAGAGAACCCTACAGATGCGGTGCCCGGAACCAGCGCCCGCAGTGCTGAGAAACCCGCAGGAGCCAGGGCTGTCACTGGCGGGGCTGCCGCCAGGGCTGCGAGCGAGCCGGGGGAGGCTGCGAGCCGTGAGAGGCTGCAAGCCATGAGAGGCCGTGAGCTGTGAGAGGCTGCGAGCCATGAGAGGCCACGAGCTGTGAGAGGCTGTGAGCCGTGAGAGGCTGCGAGCCATGAGAGGCCGCGAGCCGTGAGAGGCTGCGAGCCATGAGAGGCTGCAAGCCGAGCCAGGGCTGCGAGCGAGCCAGGGCTGGCGAGCCGCCGGGGCTGCTCCTGCCTCTGCTGCTTGCTTGTGCTGCTGTCGGGGCTGCTTCCGAGGCTGCCAAAGCTGTTAGGACTGCTGCTAAGGGGGATGGGTCACATGGTGAACTGTAGTACTTCTGTGTGACCGAGGAAAAAGACATGAAGAGAAGCCTGCGTAAGCTGTTGATGTGTGGTGGGACACTGCGGTTTGAGTTGAATCTTTGAAAACCCGTCGAGTGAGTGTTGATGTGCCCAAGAGCCGAGCCGATGAAGAACATCACACCCTGGACTGGCTGGGGGAGGGTTGTTCCTGGCTCAATGGGCCTATGATGCCTCAGACCACCTGTAGGTGGATGAGGCCAAGGGGTGGATCTGACTGTGAACACTATTTTAACCCCAGTGGGAAACTAGAGACTCCTGAAGAGAGGATGGTAACCCTACTGAAAGACATGAACCATCAGATAAGATGACCTGAGTTGGCCTGCTTTTTTCCCATCTGAAATATCTACCCCATCCTAATGGACTCTTAGCCACATTATGGAGGGGTGGAAAACAGCCCTGGAAAAGCAAAGAGTGTTTAAGCATGAGAACCTAAGATATGAGTGACATAATATGGTATGGAATAAGGGGTGGAGAATGTTATGGGTTCACCTAGGTGGGCCTAGATTTGGGCTCTGAAGTGTGGACTAGGCCAGAGCTGTCAGCTGACTTGAGCTGGGCTGAGCTAACAGCTGACCTCTTCTAGCCAGTAACTTTGTATTCCATACCACATTATGACATCATCTCCAGGGAAGCAGGAACCAGTGTGGGAGTGGTTAAGGCAGTTGCTTCTCAGCCCTCCTCTTGGGAGGATGCACGATGCTGTCCCAGGGGGGATGGAGAGGACCAGGCCCACCACTGGCTCACAGGGTACCTCAGGAAAGTAAAATGTGTTGTTCTGTGTCTCTCCTTTCTGCTTGGGTTTGTCTCCCTGGGTAATAAGCTTCTTCTTAAGTAATGTGTAGTTAGGACAGTAGAATTTGTGTGTTCGTTAAGAAGTTGAGGTGGGGAACTTGTTGTTGTAGACTTGTGTGAGTGTATATTTGTACTCTCTTCTAATTGTCTCTTTCTTTCTGTGAAAAATATATGTAGATTTAGTATAAATGCAGTTTGAAGTGTTTTTTTTTCTTTCCCCTCTCTTTTCCTCCCTTTCCCTGGTGTTAGGAGGGAGGCTTTTCTCTCTGTGCTTGGGGGGGTTGGCAGTTGCTTATCTCAAACCGAGACACTGGTAAAAGCCTATAAGGCATGGCTCTCACCTTGTGCTGAAACCATCCTTGCATCCATGGTTTGGTTCATTTGCTCCCTTCTCTTCAAAGAGCAGGTAAGACATCTTGGCTACATTCTAACTAGGAGTCTCTGAGATGTCTCATCTATATCTGAATACTAATGCCCAAAATAATTTTCCCCCAAAATTATTTTTCCTAGTTGAGCCATGACAGTTATTTCTCTGTGCCAGAGAGAAAGGGATAGCCTAAGATCAAAGTGAGGTTTAAAACTGCTAGTCAAAGGTACAAAATCTATAAGGCACAAATGGTATCATTTACATCTACTTCCTAATGTAGATAAATAATTGTTCAGTGATAGTGAATTTATTACCTTGCAAAACAGCATAAATTATTTACTAGTTTAGAGTACCTTTGGCCAAATTCTTTACTGTACAACACTGACCTTTTTGGTTGGTTGGTTGGTTTTTTTACTCCTCTTGGCACTGGAAAAATCATGAAAGGCAAAAGTCAAAAGCTTCATGCAAAGCTTTATAGTTCTTTTGTTTTGTCATTGCAAGTGTTGTTTTTCCTAATATACACAAAATATTCTTTCCAGTTCAAAAGATAAGAATTCATTCTTTTATATACATTTCCATGAATAGAGAAACATTTAATAAATAAAATGGTTTTGGTTTTTTTTTGTTTTTTTTTTTTTTTTGGTGTGGTAACAGGTGTCAGAACATGTAGGGTTATTTTGAATATTTGTTGGAAAAAAAAATGAATGTGAAAATAGTTTGTCCTAAAGGATTTCCTTTTGATTTTTAAAGGGAATTTTTTTCATTTGGATTTTCATGGCTATTTCAACCAGTTGTGCTTACTTCTCTACTGAACAGGCAGGCAAAAAAACCAACACAACCCTAATGCTTCTTTTTGCCAGATCACAATGCCCTTTTCACTTCTGACCACTATGGAATATATGAGACAAATAGCCTGATTCCTTTATTCTTCCTAGAATTCTCTTTTAAAATTAAGAATTTCAAGTACAGGAGTTGTTTCACTGGTTTTTGAAATGCTATTCCTGTAGTAGAAATATAGCACACTGCTTTCCTGAATTAGGTAAATGATTTAAAGGGGCTGATCTGAAGACTACCATTGCTTTTACTCTGAATGATGAAAAACCAAGGGACAATTTCCAGACAGGATTGCAATCATCATTGTGAAAATGCCAGTTGTCATACCATATTTCACCATGCTGGCACATGATTTACTTTCATTCTCTAAGACTTGGAGAATTTTGTTCTCTAAGACTGATGAAGATAGCTGATATAAAGAGTTTTAGACATAGATTTTGCAATTATTTCTTTTTTAATAATCATTGACTTTAGTGTGGTTGATCCTGAGTTAATGTTAGATGTTTTAAAAAATATATTTTAATAGTAAGTAAGCACTATTCATGCTTAGTGCATTGTATTTTTAGAAATTAGTACATTCTGATATTTTTGAGACCAGGACTAAAAAGGTGGAACTTTCAGTCTTGGCTGCTCTCTACACCTGTGCCAAGGAAGATAAGAGATGTGTCAGTGGCAGCCCTCCCAATCTCTAGCCCTGTGGTTTCCTTGAAGAAGCCTGGATGTGAAGGCTGAAAGAGAATTTTGTCAAAGGGGGGCAAGAGTCCCATCATGGCCAACTAGATGAGATTGCAATTTCTTTGCTGCTGAAGCACATAAGGACATGTCTGCCAAGTATTTACTCTGTAGCATTGACCATGAGTTATCCGAGGATTAGAAGAACAGAAAGGAAAACCTTTAATTTCCTGAATTTAATTTTGTGGAGCTTAGCCACTGTTCACAGCCTGACCTTGTGTTGACAGGATTTCATTATATGAAAAAACTGTCTTTAGAGAAAGGTGTTAATAGAATTTAATAGAGATTAATCCTTAACCAAGGTATTCTAACAAACCTTAATTTTTTTCTTGGATATTCTTGAACCTGAAGAATCCTCTGTAGAGGATAGAAGAAAACTATACAGGTACGAGCACTGTAGATGGATGGACTAATGTAGGACGGCTTGCAGATTTGACATAGAACGATTAATGTCCATTATCAGAATGCAACAATGTTCAGTTTTCAAAGATGTACCTGCATATTTTAAAACCTTTAACATAGTTAAATAACCATAAATACTATAGCTCATGATTTTTGGGCATTAAGATGTAGAAACCTTGGTATTTACATCCAATATAATAGAAAGTAGTAATGGGACTATTAGTAATCGAGGAAAATTAGATGTCTTCAAATAAATATTAGAGTAAATATGAACTTGGAATACAGTGCCATTTCATAACTAAGCAATTTATTTTTTTTACACTGTACTACTTGGAAAATATTTTTGATTGGTAGTGTGCCATGAGAAGTAAAAAGGGACTGAAGAAAGGGATCAGATAATACCCTTCATTCTACCTCAGCATGAGATCTTATGTGCATTTGTATCTTATGCAATATGCTATCCTTAATGAGATATTTCAATATCAGTCAAATGTCAAAAATTGAAAAAAAGTATCCTAAATATTTTATAAGTGTTTTCATTATTTAACATATTCCAGTGATACAAAGTACTTACACATGCTGCAAAGTAGTTTTAAGTTGAATAAATTAACAGTGATGCCAAAATATGTGAAAAACAGGATATAAGAATAAAAAAGATTAATTATTTGATTAAAATAGCTTTAGTTAATTTTTGATATAGCCAAACATATTTTGACACCCAGTTTTAAATTCTAAATAGGTATGAAGTGGATCTAGGGTAATGTTAATGATAGCTGTCTTATATTCCAAAAAATCTTAAAATATAAAAAGCAAAGCTGCTATCAGCTAACTGACAGAAGGCAAATGTTTTCACAGGGCAGCATATTGGGGACAGTGCTAGAGGCCTGAATGGCAGAAAGTGATGGATAACTTTGTTTCTTGCCATCCCAAAGCCAAAACAAGTGGGTTTGATTTAATCTGCACAGTATCACAGCTATGCTTGGGGGTGGAGGAGGAGAAATTTGTTCAGGTAATCTGGCAGGGAGTGACAGGGGTGACACTGAGATCTAGCATGCTTCCTGCTCCCAGGGCAGAGTTTCTTTTGCTTTTCTTTGGATGAGAGTTTTTGATCACAAATATTCCTCTGACATTTCTGGAAAAGAAGGTGTCCAGCTGTTCTGTGCCTCCTAAGTCTGACCCTACCTATACCTACAACTGCTGCTGCATCCTATTCCACAAGAATATCTGGCTGGAATCTCATCCTGAAAAGGATTTTGCAGAATGGCACCAAAAGATACAATCTCATGTTGAGATCCAGAGGTAATTGAAACTAGAGTTGTTTCATCTACAGCTGATGCATGTTTAATACAAATCTGGTGTCTTTATAGAACTGACTTTTTTTCTCTCAGCATGTTAGTGGGCGATACGTTATTGAAGTAGGATGTATGAAGTGGGATCACTTAGTGAAAACCAGAAAACAGTAAGTATTCCATGTGATTGCAAAAATGGCTGGCAAAATTCATGTTACATGGTGTTTAACAAGGCTTTATGTTTTATTTAATAGACAGTCTTGGATGCACCATTTATTAATTGGTTTGGGTGTTTTAAAGTTACTTGTTCTAGTTATTAGCAATACATTATTTGAAAAGTGTTCAGTTCTACATGTGTATCCAGACAAGTTTCTGAACAGCTAGAATTTGGACAAGTGGAATGGAACACACTTTTCATTCAAATTCAGATGCTAACCAATAAAAAACTGCAGTAACCTTTTCTTAAAATGACAGTTTTATTATGATTTTATTTAATATTTTATTTCCATGCATAAAAGATACAAAGACTCCTATGTGAAGGTGTTAACAGCTTTAATCAAATATCCTTTTCATTCTGTGTTAAAAGAGATGGGTCAGTTTTGACCTTTTCAGAGTTCATGTGAGGATCTATTGTTCTGACAACTTTGGCATCGTAGATGCCCAGTTTATTATCAGAAGTCGAGAGAGACAACAGAATGTTTCTATCTCTATGCTATGTATTAATATTTCAAGATTTCAATCTAACATTTTTCACAACCTAGTGATTTTTAAAACTTCTCGAAATGTCTGGATTTTGCTGCTTTTCCCCCTTGAGTAAGGTAAGATTTGTTTGGTTGTTGGTTCCCTTTTTTATTTTTTTTTGGTAAACATACAAAACTAATACTAATTCCTAACTCTAATTAAACATGTAAAATATTTGCTTATATAATGCAAGTTATTGTATTGGCAAGTTCCTTGGATTGTTTATATAGTCCAGTGGCACAGAAACTTCACTTTACAATATTGTTTCATTGCTTAATCATCATCCCACTTGATGTTAATTATGTTTGGATATGAGCAGGAGGGGCCTATAATTTTCAGGATCCACATGTTACACCATGCATAGACATCGAATTATTGTAAGCTGACTGTCACAAGCAGAATTTGATGCTTGATACTTTATTTCTCTAAATTCTTATGTCCTATTTATTAGTGAATTCTGTATTTAGCTCAATGTTTAATGGATTTCTTAATGGAAAAAGTAATGTAAAGTTAAATAGTGATTATTTTTGTCCTCTTTCTGTCTGGCAATAGTGATCCTAACAGTCTATGTCCATGTCCTTTTTGGTACAGAACTATTTGGAGAGACTGAAAGTTGTCTTTTATGTCACTTGGCCTACCCTGCTATGCAATATACCTTTTTCCTTTGTGAAATCCTTTCTCAACTCAAGTCAGATGCTGAGGTTTCATTGTTACATGGGATATTATTTCATAAAAAGTGAGTTTTGTATGTACTTTGTGTTATCTTATGTGATGATCTTCACGGTAGGCTGGATACATGGGTCGTCTTTGCAGAGACAGAGAGTAGTAGGAGAAAGAGTGACCCAAAGTGTTAATTCTCTCCTGGTGTAAGCCAGCACAATCTGCAGATCACAATGAAAGAAAATGTAAGAAAAGATCATGAGGCTGAAGAAAGTGGCTTTGAATATACGTGTTTATTAAATGTCCTGTATCCCTCAGTAGGAAGGCAGTAAAATGAATAATGTGAAATACTGAAAGAAGCTGAGCATTTTTGTGAAGTCAGTAAGACATTCAGGATCTGTAAAAGTAAGTTTTTTTTAATCCTAGATGGAAAGATTTATTAATTCCCAAGGGTCTCATTAATCCTTACAGGACCAGGTATGTGCTAATACCATGACTAGAAAACTGTCACTGTTTAGCACGCAGTTTACACTACTTCATTCAAAATGTATTCATATTTCAGAACTCTGTGTCCAAGTTTGTCAAGGCAGAACTTACCTTCTTTAGTAGAAGCCTAACCTGGTTTAACTTCATGAAACAATTAGCATGGGCAAAAGAAAATGCTCTCTGCCCCAATGAGAAACTTCTATGTTTCACTGTAGATCTTTTCAGGACTTGAGACTAAATTGTGTGTGTCTGTGTGAGTGAAGAAAATTCCTGGGGGGAAAATAACAAACAAAAAACAACATCAACAACAAAAGACCAACAGCAGCAACAAAACCACAAATTACCTATTTTAGAAGTGATCCCAAACAGAGTTACTTCATTAAATGGATGAAAGCTCTGTAGTAGTGTATGGAATGAATGGCAGAATCATAGTTTAAAGCAGCAGGCAGCAGTGACCCATTCTCCAAAACCTTTGCCCTGAAAATATGACATCAGCAGTGATCTTTCTGCTATACACTGCTATATAATATGTATGTCAGAGCCACAGTATGTACCTGCAAACTCTTTGTTCTTATTTTACTTTTCTCTCCTTGCACTGGACAAACTTATTCTTCAACTCAAAATAATCTTAGATGCTTCAATAAGGCATATTTTAGATTTAAACTGTAGCATTATACCTAAAATTACTACAGTTGTGAACATTTTTCTCGCTTTGACATTTTTAAAGGACAAACAACTGACCTAGAAATTGATTCAGTGGAGATGATACTGAATATCTTCTGGCACTTTGTTTGTTTGGTTGTTTTTTTCAGTTTGTAGCACTGCTGAGGAGGATTTTTCTGCATGTTACTGTATTTGACCTAACACAGATATGACCATGTAAGACATAAGTCCTTTATGAACACACTTGTCATCTCTGCTAATACATGGAAAGAGTAATGAGATTATTTTAAAAGGGATCTAAGTGAGATACATTTTAACAATTATACATGTTTATTTAATCAGCAGATGTTATTGTTAGCAAGCTATGAAATTCAATACCTCTTTGTAACCATTTACAAAGACAGAAAATTCCTCTTCATTCATCTAAGTGGCAGAGTTCTCTTGAATTTGTGGTTAAGGTAAAATCAACACCTTCCATTGTAGCCAGCTATTCTTAATATGCCTAAATGCTGAATGGAAATAATATAAACAAGTTATATCAAGTAGAAATGTACACCTCACATTTGCAATGTACATATTAAAAATAATCAATTTCAGTCCTACATTCCAGTATTCTTTGAAAGTGCAGTGTCAAATAAAAGTCATACTTTAAGTATTGGTCAAATACTGTTCTACACTGAATATTAACTCTGAGGACAATGACTTGAGTTTTCCTTTTTAGTTATCTCACATAAACCTTTGTTTTTAAAGTCTGTCTTGATTAAAAAGAAGAGAGATATGTGATGTAATTAGTGGACCTGAAAGTTAACTTGAAATCCAAAAAATATCCTAAGAATATTACAACCGGAGTCTGCAAAAAAGAGATACCTTTGGTTATACTCTCGTCATGGCAGCTGTCTTATGCTTTATTTCCTTCAGCATGTTTTTGCATGGGAGGTTATCAAAACTGCTCAGTAGTGCTGAAGAATCATAATTTTTCTTCTATGATTATACTACTCTGCAAGCAATGCAAAAATATATAAAATAAAAAAAATTAAAAGGTCATTAACAAATATAACCTGTGACAGCTACACACCTGCATGTCTTCAGGGCAGTAAAGTAATTACAGCTATCTTATCACAATTGTATGCTAAAATATTTTTCTACATATAAGTTTATTGAAAGGGGGTTTGGTATTATATATAGCACTTTATGCATAACTGTATAACAAAACAGCACTTTATGCAACAGTTTTGAAATATCAGAATCACATTTCCTTATGTGTTAACTCCTTTGACCAGAATTTTCATATTATATAAAGAACTGATTTCAGTCCTTCCTTTCAGGTAGAAACTGTTCAGTTACTTGATGTACAGCATGTGGTCCCTTATGAGTTCTCAATTTATATTTTTTTCCTCAGTGAATAAAAATAGTATTAGTCAAGATCAAGAATTCTGTATTTGTTGTGTTATCCTAGAAATCAAAATAGGAACAGTTCATCAATTCTGCTGCTGCTCTTTAATGAAAAATATAGGGTTTTATTTCAAACTGACTCTTGATAAAAGGATGAATTATTCAGAGTGGTTCCTTACCTCTTCCTTGGTGAAAGTACCTCATGCAACTATTGACTGTTGTTCATTTGCATTTGAAACTTTTAGCTGGAATGTTGCTTGGTCTTTATATTTCCTGCCAAATGTATCAATGGCAGCACGTAGTTGTAACTTGGTGCATATGTATAATCTGGTTATTTATTTTGATTAAACTATCTGTTGTCCTTTCCTTTACAGGACTGGTTTTCCTACCTCATTACTTCTTCTTAACCTACTTGGGATGCAGATTTTATGCCAAGCTACATGTTTGAGGGCTAATTCTAAAACTCAGGTTATGTTAAGAGAAGATAACATTGCATGGAGTCCTGTTTGTCTTTATATTGGTTAGAGCAGTGGAAGATCTATGAAGTAGGGTGTGACTAAACAAACTCATTCTAGTTTTGGCAGGTCTACTTGACTCATGTGGTGTATGTGACCCAGGTGTTTGCAAGATTATAGGAGCCAGGAGCTCGTGCAAGGCTGCTGCACACAAGCTGAATGTACAGCAAAGGCTTTGTGGTCATGGTTAACACCCTTCTCAAAATAACTGCAGCTTCACAGCTTCTGATTCACAGCTCCCTTGTTCTTGGTTGGGTAAGCATGCAGGCAAAATAGATAGATATTTCAAGAGACACTCTCAGTCACTTTGTCAGTTATTTTTAGAATTTTATGTCCCTAAAGGTATATGAATATACATCTGAAAGCCAGTTTAGTTTCTCTGGAGTGGTCCCTTATTCCCTGCAAATGCAATGGCTCCAACTATGTCAATTCATGTGTGATGCACACAGAAAACACTTGCTGTCCTTTAGTTTTCTTAAGGGCATGGAATCCACACTCTTATTTCAAGAATCTGCCTGTGCCATTCTGGTAGGATGCTCTTATCCTGCTTACTAACCTTTCTGTTTTAAGTGCTGGAAAGCTGATTAGACTGCTTTCTTTTAAGTATTGGTATTGAAAATATTTAAATTTCACACAAGAATTGTGCATTTTTTCAGCAAAATTTCTGTCAGCAAATACATTTTATTGGAAGATGCCTATGTTCTAAATGTTTGAAATAACAATCCTCTATAATGATGACTAGCCAACAATTATGAGATAAATGAAAACTCAGTTTTACAAGTTTGGTTAATCTTTTCCTTTCATCACTAGCTTTTAAGTACACAACTGTTTCATTGCCAGCATTTTTTTTTGGGAGGAACAATAAGTAATAAGGGGGAAACTGTCTCCATAAAAGGATATTTTTGAGCTTTAACCCATTTGTAAGATGGTCAAGGGTCAAGGGCTACAATTCAAAATTATATGCTAACTTTTAAAGGGTTTAGATTTCTGGTAGTGCATTGCCTCATCTCTGTCACACAGGCTTGAATTTCTGCAGTTTGCTTTACTTAGCTGTGAAACTGTCAGCTTTGAAGTTGACACGTCTGCCAAAATACAGATATAGAAATAACATAAGTGAAAACTTGCTGCTTAACTGGAGAAATATGTGGGCTATGCTTAGTTACCTACCCAGCCTCACTTGCTTTATAATGAAAACACCAAAGTTGGTTGGATTTAAAAAGGAGGAGGGAGAAAACCTTGGTGTAAATTTTTTTCGTATTGTGTATGGGTTACTTTTTTTCCTACCTGTTATATGACAATGGTTAGCTAAAGAATGTAAATATCTGTAAATAAGTCAGCTTCCTAAAGTTTGCATTGGAAGCCATGTTAAGTCTTACATCTTTGCTGTTAGAATGGAGAAAAGCTCCTCAAAGTGGCACTTGGATGCCGAAAATCAAAAGACAACTGAAAGCATTTAGAGCTAATAAAAATGGATAGTTATGCAATTCTAAATAAGAAATTGTGCCCTGAAAATTTCTGCTTGCTGACTCTGTAGCCACATGCATAAAAAAACATTTCCTCTAGTTCAACATGTTTTTTTTCACTTACAGTAGATGCACGTGATTAATGCTGTAATTTATAAATGTGAGTCTGAATTGCTTTTAAGGAATAATTACTTATCTGTGCTTTTACAGCTTTCTTTCAGTGTTACAGAATAATTTGTCATTATGAATAATCAGACCCTGTTCATTTTCTTCAAGTAAGCTGAATATATAAAGTAAGTGGTAAATGATTTCGTATTAGGCTATATCAGAATTTTTTCCCTTCCTTCAGTTTCTGTCATTGCCTGCCAGCCCTCTGGAATATATACAAGTGTCCTAATCAGAAAATGTACAGCCTGTGTATGGAAATGCACTTATGTGCTTATTTGTTGCAGCTAAAAAAAAAACACAACCAAAAAAACAACAAAACAAACAAGCAAACAAGCAAAAAAAATAAAACAAGGATCTAACTGTATTAGTTTGTGATTTCAATAAAAATAAATATAGATACATATAATAAATTGTTAATATTTTACAATACTAAATAGGTAAAAATACAGCTTAAAAATTAGGCTTCTGTAGCATACTTCTTTCTGTCTCCTAGGGTTTTCTTGCTTGTTTTGAAGAATGTTTCAAGACATAAAAAGACAAGTCATGCAACTTTATTCAAACCTCTCCAACTTATGCCTATATTATGTATGTATTAGAAGTTCAAGTGCTGGACTTTAACCTCTAAGCCTAACGCCCTTCTGCCATCACAGCTGGGGTTGAAAGTCCTGATTGAAAATTGTCATGTTTCAAATCATCTCTGAAAAAATTAGCAGGAAACTGCTGATATTTGTTTTTGTGGAACTGTCAGGTGAATTCACAATTGAGTCCATCTTAGGTGTGAAGTAACCATGATACAAGCAGCACTGAGGAGCAATTTCTCCAGTGGTTGTTCACAAAAATTGTGTTCTTAGCCTGCATTTCTGTCCCTGCACTTAGTCACAGAAAACTGTGAAACTCAGAATCAGGACAACTATGGACCAGACAAGGATATGCATGATGCAAAGCCCAAATTCACATTATAGCTTTAGATATAGTATTCACTTATCTTTCTCAAGCCTGACAGTGTTCACAGAACTAGGAGTCTGTGCCTGGGAGCAGGTGAGGAAGTATATGTGTGTTGGTTATTTTTTTATTAATATAACTATCTTTTATGTTTTTTTCCCATTTCAGAATGACTAAAAAAAATCTGGTAGTTAGGCTGGAAATTATTTTTATTACTTGTTGAAACAAGTTACCATTTGGGTTTAAATTATTTTAAAAATGGTATTTCTTATGAAATAACTGTGGTCTGTACTTTTAGTATTGTGGTGGAGGAAACAATTTATAATTGAATAAAAGTCATATCAGTACAATATGCATTGTCACAGTGCAAATATTCATAGGAAATAAGTATTTTCTGTTAGTATTCAAGATTTATTTTCAAAGCTGGTAAGGTATATGTGCACCTGGTGAGTATCTTCCCTGTTTGCTGAATGGTGTTGTATAATCACTGTAGACAGCTCCATGATCCAGAAACACTTGGTCAATGACCAGAATGAGACCATTCCAAAGCATATGATTTCTTGTAAGTTTTCCTTGCCTTGAGAAATATGCCTGACTGTGACACACACTCTATTAAATCAGCTTTTAGCTTCTGGGTTAATAGGAAGCTAAACTCAAGTTTGCCCACTCTAGCTTGTGATCTGAATGATCAGGCAAGCACAGACATAGGTAAGTCATTAAAGGATGTTTAAAGGAAGCTCACAATATACATAGAAAAAGCCATAGCACTCTACAACCAAGAATACTTTTTTTGATGAGTGGGAGACCAGAGCTTGTGAGAGAATGCTACAGAGAATATCTATTAAAATTTTTGACAAAGCCCAAAATTAGGTATCTAGGTTTCCTGTATGATGTAGGGAGAATTAAACTTCACGTATGTGTTGGTCTGAAGATTGCAAGTTTGGATATTAGAACCTAAAAAGGTAAGGTTTAAACACTAACTCATGAATTTATTTCCTTACCTAGTAAATCACTAAAATAAGAAGCATACTGAGTGAGGTTGGATAAAATAATTTGTTATTGTTCATTACAGTCACCAGTCTAGATCCCAGGGGACTTAGTTAAAAAAAATTCAGCCCTATATATAGAAGATAATTTCTCTTCATAATATTATTTTACCATAGGCAGACTTATGAAAACTTAGCCTGTTCTTCAGATTCCTTCACGTGTTTCCTTGATAATTTCTTGAAATGTTTTTGGATCTACTGCTGAAACTTCATCTCAGTGATGTCTGAGACATCCTCACATGTACATGATGTGTCACATGATTAAAAGCTGGAGCAGACTCTAAAAGTCACAGCCATACTCTCCTCAAAGGCTCCTGAAAATATCTTTGTTTATCTATGAATGATAGAATGAGAGAAGAGCAAGGGTGAACCTAAGTGCTGATTAAAGCTTTAAATGTGCTAGCTTCTGTGACTGGTGCTGTGGTGTGTCATTGTAAATGACTTTTGAAGAAAAATTAATTTTGGGGTAGCAAATCAATACTTTCAGTTAAGTCAGGTATCACTTCTGGCTGAGTGACACATCGTAGGGAAATACATGAATAATCCTTCTCATGAGTAATTTATAGGGTACATTGGGGTGACTGCTTTTAAATTCAGTATATAATTATCAGTTGAATGTTACTGGAATCTCTATTTCTGTACAGAACAGGGGGAAGCCAAATTCCTTGTCTAAGAACATACCTACAAATCTATCAATAATGTTCAATGCATTGAATCTACAGGAGACAGGAGCTTGATGAGTCTGTACATACATAATATTATACAAGTCAGCCTGTGCAACATCTTTTGAGAAGAAAAGTTTTACTGTTAATTTGACATGCAAGATACAGAGACAGGAATGGCAAGAGGGTTGATTGAGTAGGAGGAGATGTGTGAGAAATGTAGAAAATGCAGGAGTGCAGGACAGCGATAAAATTAAGCACGCTTATGAGTCTTTCAGAGCTGAGGACTAAAAGCTTCAAATAGATGCAAAATATGGGGGGCTGTGTATGTGGGGGTGTGTGTGCGTGTATGTGTGTGTGGGCGTAAGTTAGAGGTGGTGAGGAAACACAGTCTGAAATAATGCAGAAAGGATGCTCGTAGGGAGGGTTTGCTGGAGCCAGGGCAGAACTATGCTCATTTACCTCTGCATCATTTGGGTGCAACTGCCATACTTCTGTGTAGAAATAAAACTGACAAAATGTAAAGTATTATGAATATTACTATACTAGGTAACCCCGGTTTGATTTTTTTAATTTGTCGTTTGGGGGTGGCGGGAGGGTGGGGCGTGGGTTGTGTGCTAATTTAATGACAACAGAGCTTACAGTGCTGGATTTAAAATTCAATGTGTTTTATATAAGATGCTCTAGGTTAGTGTCTTGTTTCTTTTAGATGCATGTTATTTCTGTCTTCCTTATACTTCAGTGTTTCAATGGACAAATATAAATTGCTCAGAGGACACTGGGAAAACTAAAAGTGATGTAGAGACTTTCCTTGACTCTTCAATGTTAACACAGAGTATGTGGAAAAATCAGTGAAGCTTGTCCAGGACATCAGTGAGCATCTCAACTGTATGATATCCTTAAGTTCTCTTTGAAAAGACAGTGAATGTGCGTGACATCTAAAAAGCAGAGAATACTTTTAAATAAGAGGAATGAAACAACATTGTCTCTGTCAGAAATCCAACTGCCCACATAATATATTGCATTAAAATTCTATTTCAAAAACCATTTTTTAATTTATTTCTATTTATGAAATTCCAGTCAAAGAAGTGAAATTAAAATGTTTTCCCACTTCTTTTTTTTTTTTAATTGACCATTGAATTTGCTCTAATTAAGAATGGAATACTTTAGTGTTCTCTCCTATAAAGATTTTTAATTAATTTTATCATTCTGTGTTAATTAGTCTGTGTGTCTCTCAATTTCCAGCAACCTTAGATAGCATTTTTATTTTGAATTTAAATAGAACTAGAAGTAGAACTAGAACCCATTTATATGAGTTTTTCCTACTTTGGTTTACTTTCTGAAAAATTAATTGCATACACATACATACACAGCCATTTCTTTCTCATTTTCTTTATGAAAAAGTCATAAAGAACTGCTATTCTTGCACCTAACTTTTCTGGAGTTTTTGGGTTTTGGGGTTTTTTGTTTTTTGTTTTTTTTTTTTTTTTACATATGACTGAGGCAAATGTTTATGCAAGAGACTAACTTCAGTTTCTGTAGCTCCATTCACACAGTAAAAGATAGACTCTGGTCTAAGTAGTTTCTTAGCTGTTTTCAGCATGATAGTGCATATTCTATGTCTTAAATTCTGTGGTTGTATTCACACACTTAAACAATAACATATCAAAGCTTTATTTGACCCAGCTGAAGTTTTTAAAAAGAGAGCATTAAGTTTATACTGGTTTAGTTATTAAAGAATTTCATTTTTTATTGGACCACCAAATAGACAAGAGACCTTAATACGTGGGAATGAGTCATGAGCTATTTGTATCACACTGATAATCACTCTTGGAAACTTTGTTTACTCATACTGCACAATCAGGGTTCATAAAGAAAATGTCTAGTTGACTACACTTTTTAAAAGAATTTAAGAGATTTTTTCCCAATAATAATTTAATTTTCGACAAACTAACCTTGTTTATCACTTCTTTGCCCTGGGAATCCTTTATCCTGTGCTACTGGAAAAAGAAACAGATTTATTTTACTTTATATTCAAAAGCATGTAGCTCTGTTAGATTATATGCAAATGATTGAATCAAAGGCTCACTCTCATTTCCCTGGAATAAACTGAATATATACCACTGAATTTAAAAAGGGTAAGATTGAGTTTAAAAAATAATAATAATTCCTAGAGCTTATTATCATTGCTTGTTTTAAAATATGCTTTTTTTTTGACAAGCCAATCACTTTGTATTATTTTATTTTAAGATGAATATTGTAGACTCAGAAAAAAAAGTGGTTAATTCAAATGATGAAACCAAATTGGATGTCTAATTATAATAATCAATTCAAAGGTGTTTTTCTTTGAAATGTCCCCAAAAATTCCAGAATCTTCACAGTTTTCTATGCATTTCGTCTTCTTATCTACAAAAAAACCCTAAAACCAAAACCAAAACACCCAAAATCTTTATTAGTGTTTTTTTATGTTTATTTTTACTGTGTCCATGAATTGTTAGCTTGCAGATGTATATGACTTTGTGTTCCCACGTTGAAGGTTTTTGTGATCCAAACATGGATGAAAATGAAGCGCGTTAACTTCAGTATTCAATGTAAGCAAGTATATGAGCAAGTGCTTGGACAGAGGCACTCTCTGCTGGGTTAGGAGCTGGCTGGAGGGCTCGGCCTAGAGAGTGCTGGTGAACGGAGCTGCATCCAGCTGGTGGCTGGTCACCAGTGGTGTTCCCCAGGGGTCTATGTTGGGTCCAGTCCTGTTTAACATCTTTATTGATGATTTAGATGAGGGGATGGAGTCCATCATCAGCAAATTTGCTGATGACACCAAGTTGGGAGGGAGTGTCGACCTGCTGGAAGGCAGGAGGGCTCTGCAGAGGGATCTGGATAGACTTGAGAGATGGGCTGACTGCAATAAGATGAAGTTCAACAAGGCCAAGTGCCGGGTCCTGCACTTTGGCCGCAACAACCCCATGCAGCGCTACAGGCTGGGCACAGAGTGGCTGGAGAGCAGCCAGGAAGAAAAGGACCTGGGGGTACTAATTGACAGGAAGCTCAATATGAACCAACAGTGTGCCCAGGTGGCCAAGAAGGCCAATGGGATCCTGTCCTGTATCAAAAATAGCATGGCTAGTAGGACCAGGGCAGTGATCCTTCCCCTGTACTCAGCGCTGGTGAGGCCACACTTTGAGTACTGTGTTCAGTTCTGGGCCCCTCAGTTCAGGAAAGATATCGAGGTGCTGGAGTGGGTCCAGAGAAGAGCTTCAAGGCTGGTGAAGGGACTGGAGCACAAGTCCTATGGGGAGAGGCTGAGGGAGCTGGGGTTGTTTAGCCTGGAGAAGAGGAGGCTCAGAGGTGACCTCATCACTGTCTGTAACTACCTGAAGGGAAGTTCTAGCCAGGTGGGGGTTGGTGTCTTCTCCCAGGCACTCAGCAATAGGACAAGGGAGCATGGGCTCAAGCTCTGACAGGGGAAATTTAAGTTGGAGATCAGAAAGAAATTTTTACAGAGAGAGTAATCAGGCATTGGAATGGGCTGCCCAGAGAGGTGGTAGATTCACCATCCCTGGAGTTTTTTAAACTGAGTGCCATGATCTGGTAAAGGGACTGGAGTTGGACCAAGGGTTGGACTTGATGATCTCTGAAGTCAATTCCAACCCAATAAATTCTATGATTCTGTGATTCTATGAACATGCTTAGAATATATATGTGTTATAAATGCTTTGATAAACTGGACATTACACTTCTACAACTGTAAAAAATCCTTGAAGAATGTGTATTGCATACTGCAAATTAAAATTCACTGAAATACTAAGAGGAAATGAACAGCAAAACCCAAAGATTCTTTTGCTGGTATCAGACAGTGGCATCTTTGGGAAGTTGCTCTTGGTTTGCTATTTTAGCGTACACCACATGGATAAAGTTAAATTTGAGAAATATTTAGATAGAAATGTCACACTTTGTGTAATTTTAAGATATCGTGAATTTGGAGATGTTAGAGAGTGGCAAAATTTCTCTGTGTGCATGCCTGACTCTTAGGCACTTCTGGTGGCCACTGTTGGGTAGGGAATTCAGCAGACTTTTGGTCTGCTTTGGTAAAACTGTTCATATATAAACATTTTCAAAAGACATGGCCAAATGTCTGTCTTTCTGTGGTATTCAGGCACAAAAGGCTATGGATGCTACTGTAGTTTAACCCCAGCCAGCAACTCAGTACCACACTGCTGCTTGCTCTCTGCCCACAGTGCATTGGGGAAGAGAGTTGGAAGAGTAAAACTGAGAAAACTCTTGGGTTGAGATAAAGACAGTTTCACAGGTAAAGCAAAAGGTGTATATGCAGGTAAAGCACAACAAGAAGTTCATCCATCACTTCCCATTGGCAGGCAAGTGTTCAGCCATCCCTAAGAAAGCACGAGTCTATTAGGCGTAACAGTGACTTGGGAAGACAAACACCATCACTCAAACACATTCCTCCACACCCAACCCTCATTTTTTTCCCTCAGCTCTGTGTGCTGAGTATAATACTCTGTAATATGAAATATTCCTTGGGTCAGCTCTACTAGCTGTGTGTCCTCCCAGCTTCTTGTGTATCCCCAGTTCACTTGCTTGCAGGATAAGGAGCAAAGAAGGCCTTGACAGTGTGCAAGTGCTGCACAGCAATAACAAAAATATCCCTATAATATTAACAGTGTTTCCAGCAAAAATCCAAAACAGTCCCATACCAGCCACTATGAAGAAAATCAACTCTATCCCAGCCAAAACCAGTACGGATGTCTTGGGCACTGATAACACATAGAATGTGAGAATTCTCAGATATCATTTCTGTCACTTTTGTGTCATTCCAGTATACAAATGACATGTCAACAGAACTTGTACCTCTCCAAACACTAAGATGCTGTATTCTCTTTCATGATTTATTAATGACTTCATATTTTATGTGAATCAGTTACATAGTTCCTTGTCTTCGCCATGCTCATTTAGTAAATCAGAAAAAAAATATTGAACAAATATTGAGATTGTGCTAAAGATTTTAAAGCATCAAATACAAGCAGCGCTTTTCAACACATTGAAAACATGGGTCTGATTTTATGCCTAGGATCCATGCTGAACCCTTTCAAATGTCTTACTTGAGCATCATGAAAGTGAACATATTGAACTTGACTTAACGAGTGCCACCATGCCACAATATTCATCTTACACAAACTTGAGTTACAAGCAAATATCACCTTGGGACTTATGTGTTCTACAAATCCTCCATGATCATGACATATATGTCAGAATTTAACTTCTACAGTGCTGCCACCTTTCTTGACATATTCAGCCCTTTCTCTGATTTGTCTAACTGCATTCATACTTTGGAGAGAACTTACACAAAGTACAACATTTTGTTTTGATTATCTCCACCTAATATTTTGACAATTACAACTGATGAGATTAGTTATTCCATCTCCAAAGTAACCCTTATATTATTATAGTCCAGATCTTTAAATAAAAATGTCTGGTTTAGCAATCCATATTAGTTTATGCACATATGGATTTTTTTATAAAATAGACGTACTTTAAATGGGCTTCCTTTCTTCATCCTTTTAGTTCTGTTATAAAATTGTAACTCTGTGAAGTTAAAATGAGCCAAGGAAGCATTTGGCATTCTCTGGCCTCAGAGATATTTTATTCAGAAAAGTCTTTTTGAAGTCTCTACTATCAAAGCAAATAATCTTCTATCTCTTCTTACCTCCATACATAAATTTCCAGTAGTGATCGATAGAGAAAATTTAAGAAGATCCTTCCAGTGTCACTTAGGAATTATTCCCCATTAGGGAATGTGACTGCCATAAAAATTTGAAGCCAGACCCTTTGGAGGCTTACGGAACCTTTCAATATTAACTGATAAAATTAAGAATATTAATAAAAAGTTCTTAAATTATAACTATGTAATACACCTTGCCTTCCTTGTGTGGCTTGTGCAACACATGAAACTCATGTAACACATGTAACATACAAACCAAAGAATTTCTTTAAAATACTTTTATTGAAACTTTAATAGTCTAATGAATGAATCACAATTAGTCCATATACAATTACAAGTGAACAAGAAAGAACACATCTATGCAGAAAATATTTCAGAAGCTTAGTTTGTACCCCTTTTCCTGCTGCTATGTTCACCTTTCTGCAGCTTTTCTGTGCCATAAGGTTGGAGATTTCATGCTAGTAGACAGCAACATGAAGGGGACACATCACAAGGCATTCCTCCCTTCACGATCCACTTGGTATCATTTTCCAATGTTCACTAATTTGCTCTTATACCTACCTCTTTCTCCACATAACACCCAAATTTACTATATAGTTTGCCTTTTATTTATTTTAGATATGATTTCTTTGTTGTTGTCCCTAAAACCAGGTGTGTCTAGGTCTAGGTATGCTTGTTTTTGAGTGACTGTGAGGAATTGTTTATAACCATGGCATCTGCCATGCCTGCACTCCTCTGTGCCATGACCTGTGTCCCCACATCCCAAGGCCTCTCCCTTGCGTTTCTCTGCACTACCTCAGTGCGTCAAAGCCTTTAATAACCCACACTCTGCAGAAAAGCACATAGTTGCTGCTAACTGTGTAATCCAGTGGTTGTATCACTCAAAGATAAACACATGTAGTATGAGTTAGCTATTGCCACCTGATCTTCTAGAAAAATTGATGTTGTAGCTCAACCAAGTAAAGCAAAGCTTTAGAAGGTCAAGAAAAGTTCAGATAGAGCAGATCTGTCAAGTCTCAGTCCTAAGGCCTTTCAAATTCAATACGAAGCTTATGGCCCATTTTTAGCTACTACAGTACTATACTGCAGGGCTGCATGGACACAAGGTATGTAGCCTTATTTATAATTGTGTCTAGTTCTACCTTTTTAATTTGTATTTTCTGAAGAACTTGTAACTGAAGAGAGTCAAATATTGGTAATAGAAACAGCAAAAAAAATTGTGAAGTCAAAAGTTTTATTAATTCTGTTAAGAGGTTTGGCATTGCTTAAATAATAACACTTTTAAAGTCATGTTTTCTTGTTTTATATTTATTTATATTGGGAAATTGGAAGACTGCAGAAAAGAACTGCAAAGCTAAATTAATCTTGTAGTTTGGCAGAGACTTACATAAGTCTGTACTATTTGTCACTTGGTTGCTGTTTTGTGACTAAAGGTTTTGAAGGTAGCAAAGTACCTTTGGTGGAAGATTATAGGTAGTGACAAAATTTTGTGAATACTATATCCTCACTTTATAGTAAATTTTTATTGTTATGGTAAATTAATTTAAAATGGTTATTTTATCTATGAGGCGTTTTGGGTTTTGGTGTTTTGTTTTTTTTTTTTTGAAATTAGGAGCAAAGAAGAACGTGAACAGTTTCATTGATGAGGTAAAAAAATAATATTTCAGGTTCACCATGAAAGCCTTGGACCACCAGGAATAAAGCTGGTTGTTTTACAAAAGATGCTAGAACAAACTGGATGAAACCAAGAAATCTAAATTGAAAATGATGTAGAGACTAATGGCACCATCTTGTTCAGCTTGTATGGCTGCCAGTGTCCTTGGATTTCCCTCCTTCCTTGCAGTTCATTTGGCACATATAGAAGTTGAGGCTGACTCTCTCCTTGGTGACTTGCTGGCCCCACCACTCTACATTAGACTTCTGACAAAGGAAGAGAAAGAAAGATTTGGTTTTAATGTAATTTTTCATGGGAGAGCATAGTTTTTTGTACATTTGTAAAGCTTGTGGGTAGTACTGTGAAGGTCAGAGGGCAGCACTAACATAGCAGATTGCCATGAGTTACTGTGTAGGAATCAAAAAGATACTGCATACCTAGATACCTTAGTGGGCATTCTTGTTTCACATCTTCATAGCCCAGCACTTAGGATTCATCAGTGCATTCATCAGGCAAAACTGCATTGAAGATTTGACAGATATTATAATGGAGGGCAGCACAAAAAGGCTGATGGGGGCTGCTGTAGGCATCATGCACAGTGAGTCTGTAACCAAAGAGAAGAGAAGGCACACACTCCGCTCCAGAATACTCACACAAAAGAATTTACAGCTCACAAAAATGATCAATACATGAAGACATTTATGTCAAGACAGGGCTTAATTTTGCAGCTGCAGTGATGTATACAAAGACTGAAAGAAGGGAAGACTGGGAGAATAGGATGAGCTAAGGCTCGGTGCTTGAGTCATAAGCATTAGTGATTAATGCTGGTCTTAGCTGATTAAGTACATGTGTTCTTGGTCTGTCTTAATTTTTTTTTTAGCAGTTCTTTTCCATTGATTCTTAAAGGACAGTACACTGGCTTTGAAACAGCTAACATGTATTGAAAACCAGAAATCTTTAAGAATACTTCAAAAATAACCTGAATGATGATTAGTTTTAGACAGCACAGTGATTCTTATAGGATTTTAATCTCTTGTGTAAATATGAATCATATACAATGTGAGTTATGGTATTTGGATAATAAAGACTTATTTAAGGGTTAACAAAATTGAAAGCAAAATTAATGATCTGATGCATAATTATAGAAAATCTCTAAGTGTATATAGTGTCTAAGCTCAAATTACTGTTTTGACTAAGGTAGATTCTAAAATTCTTCAAATTTGTGATCTCAAGGGAAAAAAAAACACATCAAGGGTCCAGTTTACCTTCAACTTTAATCTAATTATATGCTTATATACATGTTTCTTCATATTGTTTTGGTTTTAAATATTGATAGATATCCTATTGATCTGAAATTACATACTGATGACTGAAAAAAGTCATAGATTTGTCTAATTACAGATAGCATTGCTCATATTAATTTTGTATGGTTCATAAAACTTCATTTTGATTAGAACAAATGCAAGAAAGCAGCATGAATCCCATCTATAGTAGATTTGTTCTCAGTCATTATGTCAATTTTTCCTTTCAGTCTTGAGTTTCTACTTGCTAAAGTCAACTAAGATGTTCCTCTTTACTTATAGGAAGTTAAAGTGGAGCTAGAGCTGAAAAATATGGAATGTTTTTGTGCAGCCTTTCTTTCATCTGCCACGTAAGTAATTGTGACAACTAAAGAAGAAACTACGTGCCAATAAAATTCCTACATTTCCCAGAAGCACTAAATAGCAGATATTTGTGTGAATAGGCTCATGATCTGTTTCACTTAAAACTTCTGAACGGGTAGTTTGAATATTTCTGCTGCAGAAAACCTCCTTACTTTAAATTATAAGTAGTATAATGTGTAGGTAGTTTATTTAAAACTTTCTTCTATATATTGTGAAATAGCTTCAACTATGGAATCAAAAGCTATTGCTGCTATAATGTAATTTTTATTTATTTTTGGTTTTGAGTATGTCTAGCTCTTTGCAGTAATCCTGCTAGTGTCTTTCTAAGACTGATTGTAAATACTTCAGGGCAAACATTTGTGGCTTCCTAGTTACACTGAGGCAACCAGAACAGTTTGGGACAATTTGCTGAAAATAAATGACAAATGAGGCTGATGGTATTTTCACCAGCAGGTGGAGATTATCAGTATTTTAGAACCAATTTAAAGTTAAGATGGTGGGAGATCCCATAATAACAACTGCATTGGGTTACAGACATTAATGAGAAATCTTTATTTAGCAGGTGAAGCTTGCAAACACATTTGCCCTTGCTATTTCAAACCAGCAAGAAATGACAAAGAAGAGTTATGAGGAGTTTATTGGCCTTTTGAGCACGTGCTAATGAGACATTTATTTCATATTTGCTTTTTCTCTGTAACATCTATTTGTTTGCCCTCTGGAAATAAACTTGTATGGTACCTGCTGTCTGTAACAGTTAGCACATTGCAGCTGCGTGGTAGCAATGGTTTGGGTCTCTATCCAACAGAGAACCCTTTACAGCTTCTACTTGAGAAACGGGTTCTGTAACAAATTTGCTATCACTCAATCAGTCATAGAGGGTGATATGCAATATATAGTTCATGAAGTTTCTCTGGTCTTGCTCAAAAATTGTGGTTCCTTTTCACCAGGTAGACTAGGGAGTCCCATATCATAGAATCATAGAATTCTTTAGGTTGGAAAAAACCTCCAAGAACACAACTGTTAACCCAGCACTGCCAAATCCACCACTAAACCACATCCTTAAGTGCCACATCTACATGTCTCTTGAATATTGGCAGGGTTGGTGACCCTACCACTTCTCTGGCAGCCTGCTCCAAGGCTTGACAACCCTTTCAGTCAAGAACTTTTGTCTAGTATTGAATCTGTCACCTGGTGCAACATGAGGCTGTTTCCTCTCATCTTATCCCTTGATAACTTTACTTTTAATTTGAAAATATTTATTTCTTATAAATAAGAAGGTGATAGGAGTCCCATTTTAAAAGAGAGGGGAATTTTAATCAATTTACCTGCAATGAAATAATGACAAATTGAAGACAGTATTTTACTGCTTCAGTGCAATATAACTTTATATTTGCATATTCTTTTACCTTCTTACGCAGTTTAAAATACTAACCTTTTAGCTGTGGCTCTTTTATTATTTTTGCAATTTAAAAACTGAATCAGCTCAAAAACCTGGTTCTACAGTTTATACTGAGTATCCGAAATACTGAACTGGAAAACTTAGTTTTAAATTGAGTAAGGGCTACTTAAGCTACATTAATAGCTTAGGTTTATTAATAGCTTAGGCTTATTCTCTCTTGTGCTATACATGATCAAAAAAGTTTTTCATTAAAGTGTGACAGTGCTTTATATTGCCTGTACATAAAACCTTCATGGTTATTGTACAAAAAGAAAAGGCAAATGACAGTTGGTGTCAACACTAAACAGCTTAGGGAAAACTATTTCCTCGGTATGTATGTAATTTAATTGAAATGCAATATTTCATGAATATTAGAAATTGAGGCTTTATTAAAAATGGCAAGGAAAGTGACTGTTTAGAGTAACAAGCAGCACAAATTTATTCATTCAATACATCACTGAATTATTTAAAACTCAGCAAAGCACAAGGTCATGGAATAATTTTGGCAAGTACGCACTTTTGCATGATGCATTTCCATAATTCCACTACACCTATAAAGTTAATCACAGCTTTGGCATGCAGGCCTGCTTCATGCACTAAACTGAGCCAGAAAAATGCTCTGAATGAAAACAGGAGAAAACAAAACTCCTGACACTATAAATGATTTGCGATAGTTGAAAGCTGATGTAAGTTCCATAATACCAGCAATTCTTACAAATATTTCATTTAGTAACATCCCATATTTACTTGCATAATATATTTAAAAATGAAAATATGTCACTGGTCTGGAGACACATCAAAATTAGGGTGCACACACACTTTTCGATGTCACAAGTCTTCTTGAGGACATGCTCTTTCCATAATGAGTAAGAGCTGACAGGGGCCATTGGGAAGGGAGTGTCTGAGCTACCCTTGGAGGATGCCTAATACTACAAACCATAACCTAGACACAGTGATATCCTTCTCCTCTTTTCATGTTTTGAAAGAACTGTATTCTAGTTTAGAGCTGTTGGATGTATTTGTTGTTTCCAACATGCTGCCTTCACACACACACACAGAGGAAGTTATGGATTGACCAGACTTTTGAAGAAGAACACAGTTTTCATTTGAAAGCTTGGTGGACCTAATTTTAATTTTCAATAATTTTGTCAATGTATTTCTTGTTCAGCTCAGGTTTTTTCCAAATTAGTCTTGAAATAGATGCAATTTATCTCAATATGCTCTCAGACCAGCACAGAAGTGACATGAAAGATACAGCATCTATATTTTGAGTATTTGCAATATGCTGAGTATATTTTTCTTTCACCTTTTATCTTAAAAATTACTTGGTTGTTTTTAGAGAAAAATACAATATTTAAAGCTATAATTTTTAAAACAACATCCTGGTTCTATACAGGTGATTTATAATTTGGTTGACTTCCAAAGAATTCTCAGTTTTAATCTTCCAAAGGGAGAGATTTTAATCTTGGTACCTGTTCTGCTCTTGAAGTGGGTCTATATGTAGTAATCAGCAAGTTTCTGCTGAGGTAATGCATATAGATAACTTTTCCAATCATTATGCTGCCTTTAAGAGAAATTGTTTTATAAATTGTTTTGGACCTCTCTGATTAATAACAAAAATCAATGAGATTTTTGTGTTGTGTTTGTAGATATCATACTTTATTATATAATAAAGTTGCAAGTATTTAATATTTACAAATGGCTATAAATCAAATCTTGAAAGAATTAACATCTTTAAAAATTGATGAAAATTTCCCTTTGTTGTTGAATTATGAAATAGTTTTCTTACTGGAGAAAAAAAAACAGGGAAAGTGGTAGAAATTCAAGATTATCTTTAGAGTATTTGTTGGGAAAAATAAACAGTCCTTTCTTCTACACTTTTACATGTACTGAACATTGTCACTCAAGAAAATAGACATATTAATGAATAACTTTAAGTGTTTTATGTGTGAACTTCAATATAAATTTCACATCACTATAAATTTACCATTTATTCAAAGCTGAAATAAAAACTGTTTGCTTACAGTTAAAGAATTTGTCATTTTGTTTGGTGAATTTGTCTGCAGAATACCTACTCTTATTCATCAGTTTCTAATTGGGGTTTTTCACAGGACAAGTTGCAAAATTACTTACAATGCCCTGCATGATTTTATCTGTGTGAGTAGAGAAGATACATACCAATGATCTAAAAGGCTTTCCTTAATACTTTAAGGCTATTAAAGGAAATTTAATATTTTAGGATATTTAATATTTTAAGGTGCTACCAGTTAGATCATGAATTACATATTCAGTGCAATGGAGCTATTTGCTGAAGCCAGTAGGACTGGCTGGATCAGAGCCTGCTGCAGACTGAATCTCCGTAGTTAGATTCCTTTTGGATGACGACAAACTAGGAGCTAACTCTTGTGGCCACCTCAGTGTATGAACAGGTGAGTTTTCTGGGGAAAAAACAACAACGAAAATGACCATTGGATTGTTTTCCTTCTAATTTTAACATTTAGAATCAAGAAAAACAACCTATACAATTCAAACTAGATATTGGCAGTCCAAAGAGTTTCGTTGGAACTCTAGCATGATTTTCACTAGGAATATTTTGTGTCTTAATAATGTCAGAAGTGCAGCTGTATCTGTCAGATCTTTGGACAGTTAAGTAGAGGTGATATTAGCTCTAAATCTGTGATCAGCTTATTGAAGAAGATGGTTAAGCACTTTATGTATACAGTTGCACATTATGATGAACAATAACATTCAGTAAGATAATACCCAAGTAATTATTGTATTTTTCCCTCCATCAATCTAATCAAAATATCAGCACTCTCAAATTGCTTGGCATTGTTTTTTTCGCTATAATGGTGACAATACTTAATCTGTTTATTGTATCATCTCTTACTGGCTTAAGACACATGAATAATAAATACGTAAAATGATTATTTGGAAAAAAAGTCTGTCTATAAAACCTCACTTGACATTGCAAGAGAAAATTCACCAAAATTCTGTGAAACATAAAATGGGTGAGTATTGATTTATCTTTAACTTCATTGCATACATGCCTTATTTGCTGGCATTTAAAAATACTCATTTGGAGCTTTATAAGAGGACAGCAAACATCTTCTGTTTGCTTTCAGCCTAACAGTTTGTTGTTTACTTTCTGTATTCATTTAACTGTTAGTACGAAGGAACTGTCATTCTGATGTGACATTTTGACTTCAGATGTTAGAAAAACAGCAAATTATGCCTTCTAAAAATGCAGAACCTTTGCTGTCACAAGTTATTCATTGTCTTAAGACAGACACTTTTGACTGTATTGGTTCCAATGGGAAACCTCACCCCAAAGACAGAAGAATCTAATATATAAATTATAGGTTAGCTGATTTTATTCCCCCTTTTTACTCATGAGTCTTGCAAGCCAAACAGTTCACAGGAAAGGGACCAAGAAAAGATCTGAAAAGATTATATTGTTTTTCTAAATTACTCTTTGGCTATACTTAAGGGAATGTGTCCTATCCTTAAGCAACTGGTTTGATGTCATTCCCTGAAGATTCTGCTAAAGTGGTTCTTGTGTGACCTAACAGATAATAGTGCTGGGATTTTGAGATGTCTGTTCTTCTCACCCATAATTTAAATAGTCTTAGGAGGAGCACAAACTATGCTTGTTTTCTTTTTTTTTTTTTTTGTATTAGTGAAAGCTTCTTTTCAAAGGTGAATCACAAAGAGCCCAGATACTCAGATCATATCACCAGCAATTTCTGTCTGTGCCTTCCCAACAGTAATTCCCACTGTAGCAATTAACCCAGATAACCACCCTCCAGAATCAAAGCTGTGTTCTGTTGGCTCCATTTATCTGTTTTTCCAGACTCTGCAGATCCCTGGAGGAGAGAAAAAGAGAGAGAATAATAGGGCTTGACTCAGAAGAGAAATCATCATCGTCCTTCAGAATCAGACCTCAGGTGAAAAGGATAGTATAGCCTTTCTTGATGAGTGTTCTACAGAATTGTGTGCTCAGGTGCAGGTAATCTGAGTGGGCTGTTGATCACACAGGTTTGAAAAAGTTGTCAATACTTTGAAGAAGTGGTAACGCTGGGCCAGAAGCCACTGTAGGTGACTTTGATCTCAGACTCATGGAAAATCCATTCTTTTGGGAATAGAACTTGCTGCCTCCTTGGCCACAGGACTGAAGTTTTTTCCCAGAATAGTCATGTTTCTTAAGATTGCTTCATGCACATGTATGGGAAGAGAAATTCTGAGCCTTGCCCACAGAGCTGTCATTCCCACAGATAATGACCAAGGTGCACTTATGGAAGTCAAGTTACAAAATCCTGGGAACTACCAGGGAGAGACAGCAGCACTGTTATTGAATGATGGGCAGGTCCATGGAATTTTCTGCCTCATCTGAAGAATGTTCCTGCAAAATTTTCTCAGCAACTTGTTTAACTTCAGAACAGATCAAAGATGTGATTTCAGTGTTCTGAATGCAATGAAATTCTCAGGCTGTCTGTATTTTAAATATGATAACTAGGGTGTGAATGCTGCTATATTTAGTTCTGCAACAAATTCTTATACATTAGGGAAAACAAGCAATAGATTTTATGGTCTTGTTCCAACACAGAGTTGTTGTTTTGCACATAGGTTTGTCGGATTCTATGAAATTAATAAAAACTGCTCATCTTAAATGTCTCTCCAGGCATTCTGAAGCTATAGATATTTCTGTGAGATAAAATACAACAAAGGCAGAACAGGGATAAAGGGTGATCTTGCTTGTTAAAATGTTATGAAAGATTAAATTGTGAAAATCCTCTCTGTGACCTTGCTTTATGAATAAAACACTGCTTGTTCCAATGGTGGGTGAAATTAGAAAATGCAGAAGAAAGGAAAATGACAGCTATCAGTCCTTATGAAGTTATGTCCCCACTGCAAGCTCTGTGGAACAATTTCTAATCCATGCTATCCAAATTAAGACCATTTCAATTCGAATTACTGTTATCAATATGCAAATATTCTAAATGAAAATATTTCCACCACAATAAAGTACATATTTACTTTGGAGAGTAACAGACACTCTATTTTTCAAAATTCCTTTTTAACATTTGTACATCGAAGGCCCTATATTACAGTTCTTTTGCTTACCATTTGTTTGAAAAGTAGACTGATTCCTCCATGAGCATGTCAATGACACTGCTTCAGTGAGCAAGATTTCAGATTCCCATTAGTGATCTGTTTCCCTCCCTAGAGAACTCTGGCCTCCTTGGCACTGCTACTCTCTGTTCTCCATTAGGCAGTGCATTGTGCTACCGCTAAACCACGATTCTAGTTGGCATATGCTCATTTGACTCTCCATCATATGGATTTTATGTCATTACAATATATTAGTGCTCTTAATATCTTTGCCTTTCTAAATAGCTAAGTCAGTGCATTGTTCTGTGAATTTGTTTACAGCTTCCTTCCTTGATGGTGGTTGGATATTCTCGAGAACCAAATGGAAAGTGTGTTTAAATGTCATAGGCACCCCAGACGCTGCCGCAATGCAGCGAAGAAACATAAGGAAATGGTCTTAACATTTACATCATTTTACATGCTGATCCATTTATGGCAAAGGAAGGTGACTGCATGTCTGTATTTTATGTGAAAGTATTGAACAGATGTATTACAACCTCATTATATGGTATTCTAATAACCCTAATGTAATTGTTTTTAAAGGAACAATCACTTTTTTTACTATTGTGTTACACACAAAATTAAGACAAGCCACAGAGGAATCAGCCGTATTTATAAAGTGCTAACTAATGTTATGTGAACAACTGCCACAAACCAAGAAACCCCAAACTTTCACAGAATACCCAAATGTTCTGCTTTCTCTGCAGTGTACAAACAAAAGTGAATCGGAGAAAACTATAGAGAGGATATTTCTTCTCAAACACTCTGTCTGCTTCTTGATGTGTAAAATATGTTTTATCAGAGACTACACTCCTGTTTTATTAGCACCACCTACAATCTCGGAGTCTTAAAAATGAGTGTTTCTATATCTGTGTCACCTAAGCACTGTACCTTGTTAATAAACTCAGTAGAGCTCCAAGCATGACATTTTTATTGTAGTTACAGCAAAGCTCTTTTGCAAAATCTGGTGTTAAAACTAATTGACCTTCTGTCTAGAATTGTTTTTCATCTCTTTTCTTTGTTTGAAAGTAAAACAGTTTTAAATAGCTGGAAGATTCAACCGTGAGCTTGGGTAGATTCTCTAAATATCATTTGTTGAGGACATTATAAATTTATGCTGCCTAATATACTGTAGATCAGTCAGCAAGATATTTGGCTACATTGCCTTTATCAATAATGATGCCATCACATGTGGTATCTAAAAGATGTCTCAGGAAACTCAAGGAAAAGTTCTATCAACAGTGATAGAAAATATGGTGCTTTTTTAGAAAATAGTGCTTGAAGATATTCCAAAAGCGTGAAAGTAGAATAATTTTAAAACATTTGGTTCCTTTATAAATGAAAATAATCTGTGGGATTATGTAAACTAGACAACAGCATTGGCTTTGTGAAAAACCTTTTCTTCAACAACTTTCAGTATACTGTGTCCCACAAAAAATGACTGCAACTGGAGAACCTGTAAAGAAGATTCAAGTGACTCACAGTGGGACTAAATCCTGAGGTATTTCAGGTCAAATGTTACACAACCATGGCAGGGACTGAGTAATCCTTAAACTACATCCATCTTGTTTTAATGAGTCTCTGAAAGCCCCTTTAACCTAGGGATGTCCTCAAATACAAAACTGCATAGTAAGGAGTTAGCTTAGAACTACATAGAAGTCAACTTAACTAAAGTATTTTCTATTATTTTTTTCCTTTCCATTTCCACACCTGAAGGTGTTCAGAGTGCCCAAATCATTGTTTTGTCTTTCAAAGATTTTAAAAGAGTAATAGAAAGATACTCATAGAGATGCTAGAGAATTTCTTGCAGGTGCTGAGGCATGGATAGAATATATCTCTCTGGGCTTTTTCAGTGGGCCTTTTCATAAGACTTCATACTTTCATTATGAAATTGCATTTCCAAATAATTATGGTTGCATTTTTTGCAGGAAAAAGAAACAGTTCTAAATCTCCACTGCAATTTTAGGATTTTTTTACTAGTAATCAAATCTTGGTGGCATGAAGATAAAGACAAATGCGTTATCAATTATAACATAAGTTACCAAAAGACTCAAATTAGAGAATTTTTTAAGAAAGTGTCAAAAAACTGAAAAATAAATGCACTTGAATTTTTGAAAATAATTTTCCCTATGTGGAACATATTAATGACTTGATTATTCTAATATTTGTAAACTATTTTTAGTATGGAATTAAAATCTCAGGAGATAAAAAATGCATCTAAGCCCTACTGTGATAAGACCATGCTTGATCTGGAGAATATGCTTGAGGCATCCATCAATTTTAGTCTTGCAGTATGCTAGAGAAGTCAACTGTTTGCTGTTTCCTTGAATAACTTCACTTGGGTGGAATGAATTCATGGCACAGTGAGTCAGAAGGAGTTCTTTTTGTGGCGAAATAACTTGTGCATCTAAATAGTTAGTTGAAAGTGTTCTGAATTGTATATAAACATGGTTGCCTAAGGTGGCTAACATGCATTAAGAGGAGCAATTTCTTTTTTCTGCAGAACCACTTAATAGGAGAATAACTTTATGTGTTCACAAGCTTTACATGGTAAGAAGAGTGTGTTAATTATTTTATTTTCATTTCTTTTATCTTAAGCCATGTGAGAGTTTATGTCTTGCTGTTTTTTTTTTCACTAGCTAAAAAGGCATGCAGCCTTTTTATGTTCTTGTCCTGTGAGAAGCAGCAGAAAGAAAGCAGTGGAAAGGTCCTTGTTTTATATATGGCTGTAGAACACTGAATTCCTCTTTAATTCTGGCATTTGATAAATATCATAATGGTTATTACTCATTAAAAATTATAATATTGCAGGAAAAATTACTTCACTTTAGGAGTTTTTAATAATACATTTGTAAATATGGATATTTTATAGTATCACTTAAAGTCTTCTGAATTATCCAAAAGCCTCCAGGCTGTGTTGTGGAATTATTTGAAATTAAAAAATCTGAACAGTTTCCAATTTACAAAGATATGTTTTTATTCTCCATTTATATCTGAATGAAACTTGGATACTTTTATGTCTTGTGCATGCTATTCTAGTTCCAAAATCATAATATTTTCTACAGAAATGTTTTTGAAGTTAGAATTGTCAACTATGAGCTCTCTTAGAAGCAATTAAATCTATCTAATTGTTCTAGGACGTATGAAATGCACTAAAATTCATATAGCTGTACTTAATGGGATAGTCTGTAAAAAGCTAGATTACTGAGAAGATTTGACCAGGTGGAACTCTCTGTTTTGCAAGAAATTGCACTCTGCAGTAAAGAAGAGACAATACCAGTAAATAATAGAAGCTGGAGAAAGGAACTGTATGTTGTTTTGAGAGCACTTCTTGAGTTAGGAGAAGGAAAGGCAACACTAGGCAGAAGAGGCTGTGTTAAACATTGATGAAAGATGGTTCCAGGTGTTTCCATTCCTTAACGTGCAGGGGGTTTGGGAAGCAGAAAAAAAAAAAGGGGCCTTTGTTTCTCATTTCTTTATTACCAGATAAATTACAAAGCAGTCACCAACTCAGCTGAACTGTCATTTCAGCTCTGTGCTGCAAGGGAGAACTGCAAACAAGAGGTGGTTGCCATTCTCAGTAGAGCCAGAACCGAGTGGGAAATAGAATGTCAACACTCTCAGGATCTTCCCACATTTGCTTCTCCACACGTCACTGAAATAGTGGGTGAGTGCCATAAAAACTCGCCTTGGTTTTGGAAGGAAATTTTGAGGCTAGAGATAAAAAAAAAAAAAAAACCCACTCGATATTTTGCTGCTGTCTGTCCTCAACAGGACTGTACCCCTGTGGAAGAAAATAAGTCAAGGGTAATAAATTCTGTGCTGTACAAGGTTCAAAGGGTAGAGTCTGTACCATACCAAATTAAGAAATGCATCATAATCTCTTAATCTGAAGGCAAAAGCCTATTTAACATAATATACCATGGGGCACCTGATTCTGGTGTTAAAGAGAGGAGAAGACTTAAGCAGCTGCTCTGAAACAGGAGAAACAGTATTTTCAATATGAGTCCAGGTGCACAGCATCTGAAAGAAAGCTCTACAAAGTCTGATTTGTCCACCTTTTCCCAGAAATTACTTAGCTGTCCAAAGCATTAAGTCAACAAGAATCAGCCAAGAATCCACAGCAACCACTACTGGAGTGCTTTACATGGTGGGAAATGTGAGGTATTTCAAGTTAACAGAACATTTTCTCATTACCCAGTTATTTTTTTCTAGTGGAAAAATTTGTGAGGAAATGTAATGCTATGCCTAGTTATGAATTTAAAGCTTAAAGTCTTAGAACAATTTAACATGTGAAAAATGTCAGCTGTTTAAAAAATACTTTAATGAATGGAAGTATAACCAAGAGTGTGCAACAAGTAAAAGTGAAAATAACAGTTGCCTTTAAAAGAAGTGAGCAAAATGGGGAATTGTCAAATCCCTTTCAAATGACACACACTAGTGGAAGCATAATTTCATCCTGGCTTTAATTAGTCTAATTAGGATAATGGGTAGTTAATTGCTTAGAACTGGATGGTAGATTGGAGAAAATTGGGTAGAAATTCTAAATAACTGTTTACCATTCAAGCAGTAGGATTGATGGATCTCATTTTTGGCCTCCAGGATAGAAAAAGTCTCCAACTAGCCCCACACTACTCAAAGCAGTCCTTGAAGTTCCAAGTAAACTTTCAAAAGGGAAAGTTTCATTTAACAATTCTACATATAGGTTTATGCCCTATATGTGCAAACTGAGTTTTTCCACTTACAGATACCTATCCATTAAAATACAGCTTTGGTCATAGTCCTGTTATGATTCCTATTCACTCTTCTTGGTTTTTAAAGAGTGTCAGAGAAAATTAGTTCAAAATGCTTCTAGTGAAGTCCATTAACAACATTTTGAACTCCAAAATTTTCCTTTTATGAAAAGAAAGAAAATGAAAACATTTAGTACTTTGGAATAAAGCTAATACTTCATTTACAATAAAATACTTCAGAAATCACTTTCTTCTGAATGTGAGACAGGACGACGAGATGCACTCTGGAGGAAAGCAGTTTTATTTCCCTTTTCCTGGAGAATATTTGGCATATCTATTCAATTCCCAGTACCTGCCAAACCATGGAATTTTATGTCATGATGTGGGGTTGCAAGCCGTGTCATAGAAATACAGATCCTGGAGCTAAAATCTCATTGGAAGACTGAACCTCTATGCAGACAAACAAGCATCTAGAAAGGGATTTTGCCTGTGTGAGTATAATTGCATGATTAAGTCTTAAAATATTTTTTCCCTCCTATAAAACTTGATTACTTAAAATGCCTCTGAAAAAGAATGGACCTAGAGAGAAAAAAGGGAGGGGAAAAATCATTGTATGGTCTTGCAAAATAGTCAGAAAGAACAGTTGAACAAGGATGAGAGACTGCTCGCATTGCACAGATGTTTATTTTTCTTTGAAAACCATCAGTATTTTGTGGATTTCAGTTGTCAGTAGGTTGAAAGTCCAAGTCTGATTTTCTTCAGGAACCCATAGAATGGTATTCTTATCCAACTCAGGAAACAGCCTTTTAAAAAAAAATTCTTTTGAATTTGGTGTGTTTACATTTTAATGTCAGTTTTATTCTGTTGCTCTCACTCTCTCTCTTTATATATATATATAGATATATTTATATATATATATATATATATATATATATATATATATATATATATATTAGAAAACCTGCAGCATAAAGGAAAACTTTTGCTTAGATATTGTTTCTTGCTCTTGGAGTAGCTGAAGGAGAAAATATAGTGGTAAATGAAGGCCAAAACCAGGAGTGATACATCTTTCTAGCCTAATTGAGTACCATACTGCTAGACAGAATTAGGATATAGTTCGAGCAGTGTGGATGTCATGGTGTAGATATCTGGGTCCAGTTTATGTAACAAAATAAGTCACATTAACAGGAGAGCACACTTCTTCTGTAGATTCAGCATAAGGTTTATGAGAATGTCAAGTGTGGTTGTTAATAGTATCTTAGTGCAGCTGAACAAAATGGATTTGGTTAGCATCTGAGAAGTTTGCAATCCTCTTAAATTGTCCTGAAAAAATTAGGAGCTTGTCTATTCTTTGTCTCATACTTGCATTTATTATATATTTATAAATATTTATGGTATCATGTTGTTGGAATGGTGAAAATATCTAATGCAATATTTGGATAATGCCTTTAACGACGTGCTTTAACTTTTGCTCATCCCTGAACTGGTCAGGCAGTTGGAGTGGATGATCCCTCCAACTGAAATATTCTATTCTCTTAGATGTCCAGTGATAATAAGGAAATTCAAACCTGTTGAACAAACTCCATTTTGTATCTCTGAATTATTGCCTACCTATTAATGTGTCATTTAGTCCATACAGTAAAACCTAATAACTGAGACTGTGTTATGTCTGGGGAAAATGGGTGCTGGAGAGGCACTCAGTCTTCTTGTGGTGACAGGTCTTCAGGGAGCTTAAGGTTTCTTAGGTTTCCTCTTTTCCCAATTCTGACCTGTAAACACCCTATTCCAGCCCTGGCTAAGCTGGCACATTATTTCATGTGTTTGGTCATAGACATGCTTTAAATTTAAAACACATTAGAGAAAATTAATTTTTGTTCAGTCAAGGGGGTTCATGCATCCCTTTTACATTGTCATTGTGTCAGTGTAATGAGGTTATGGTGCACTATGAAAAAGAAGTTGTTTAGGCAAGCAAAAGGCTGGGAACTGCTCTATACAGTATACATTAAAATATGGCCTTGAGGTTGTGAGAAAAGACTGCAGAGCAAGCACACCCAGGTTTTGGTTTTCTCACCCTCGTAGTGACCCTTGGTCTCTGAGCTTGTGTACTTGGTTTCCTTCTGAGAACCAGGTGGAATGGCAAGGACAAAGGGTCACCAAGTCAATATTATCTCACCTGCCTCCCAGGCAGCTGTGAAATGCTCACATTTTCTGACATTTACACATACCATGTAGACCAAGAAGTCCACAGTCAAAGAGGAAATCTGCGATAGAAATGGGAATGGGTTGTAGGTTTTTCAGGTGAATAGTTTGTAGCTGGTCAAGAAATTATTTGGCAGAAGGGAATGCAAAGGGTCTGCAGATACAGCCTAGTCAGCTTTACATCATTGCTCAAGCCCATAACTTTGCCCTGAAAATCCCTGACTGCCTGACTAATTTCTCTCAGAGCAATCAGAATACTCTAAATTGCTTTTTAGGAGTAGACTGACTCTTGCTAGTCTGAGATTCAGAGTCCAATCACTCAATGATTTTTGTTGCCCTTAAAGGCCAAATAGTCAATCTACTCTTCTCTCTCACAGACTTCTTCCTTTCTAAGAACTTCTTGAAATTTCCTGTTTCACTTTTTTTTTCTTTTTTTTCATCTGCAAGTTGTGGCTGTTACTTGTTATATGCATTACACATAAATATGCAAACACTCAGCAGGTATTCCTGACCAAAGTTTAACTCACTTAAAAACAAACAAACAAATGGTGCATGTTTGTGTTCAACAGTAGTCTTCTCAAACTTATTTTTGTGAGTGACTATTTTGGGGAAAATCTTTATTATTTTTTTTCCATATTTAGGACTATCTGTGACAATCTCTCACAATTATTTGAATAATTCTTCAAATGCAGTCTTCCCCAAGTAAAAACTCTTTGGCAGCCATTCTCTGCTAACCTGTATATACTATATAGCCTTTATATGTGATGTATATGTATAAATATATATATATATGGAGAGAGAGAGAGAGAAATAAAGATCTATTCTTAGAAAGTAGATTTAACAAAAGAATGCAAATTTATCTTCTTTGAGAGAATGCCATATGAGAACATATATTGATCTGAAGGGGCTGTAACTGTGTTAGGTTTGTCTCCAGTAGAGCAAAATTCAAGCAGCTGGATCTGTGAATGTCAGATTCCCACTGAGTAGCACAGAGACAAAAAGTCTGTATGAGGAAATAAGCCTATCAAAGATGATATTATGAAGTGAACAATAGCAGCAAATGAAAATCCCCCTCCTTATAGTATTTAATGTCAAAACATCATGGTATTAATGGTGCTGATTATATCAGTGACATCCTGCCCTACGTTGTTATACTCTTTTATATATTGCTGAGTAATTGTTAAAATACCACCACAGATTATAGTCCTCAAAAGCATTTTTACTTATTAAAACTAGGAGAAAGCACAGTTTTTAGTTTTGTCAAAGTCCATGCAAGCTCCAGAATGTAGATTATCCTCTACCACTGCCTGCCCTCTCAATTTCTCTTCTTTCCAGTCACTAGATATATACTTTTACCAAAAAAACCCCCATAATAATTAAAAAAAATATTGTGTTTAATTTCCCCTATGTGTAATTCTTAGAAATCAGTCCAAAATATTTTAGCCAAAATAAAATGTAATGTTAGCAGTAAGGCAGATGGGTTGAACAAGGAGTTTGAGGAAGTAATGTTCGGAACAGTATCAGAGAAAGGAAAATATGGGATAGGATTCTGACTACAAAACAATAAGAACAATAAAGTGGAACTTATGTATTCTGAGTTCCAGTCTCCCTCATAATTATAGTTTGTTTTGGATGTAAGCTTTGTACAGTAGCATAGTGAAGAAAAGATTATTTCCCTGATGGCAGCAGCTGGTAGTCACTGCTTGATGCTGGGATGTGCTGCAGTTTCTGCTACTACACTAACAACTTAACTATATTACACCCACTGTTTCTGCTTTTATTAAATTGCCATTTATGATGCTAGGTATAATTAACACTATTTTCAATCTCATTTGCTTAATTTATTAAAACTTTTTCTTCCCCTTGTGGAGTGTTTTTGGGGATTTTCTTCTAAACCTAAGTTTTTTCCTTTGGCATCTTTCTGTTTGCCTTTGTTAAAGCACTTGGAATGTATGTTTCAATTCTGTTGTCTTTTCTACAGTCACTTTCTTTGTCTAACTTCTATAGACAGTGAGCAATTTTCAGGCAATTGTGTGAGTGCACTTTTTACCATTTATGAACCTTTATCTATGTAAATCAAGTATTTAGGTGGACTAGGTTCATACAAAGGACAATAACAGTGCACTATAAAACACTGCACTATAAAAATTAATTTAAGGTGCCCAATTATTTCCTAAAATTTATGTTTACTGTCCATACTCTCCTGTCCAGGAAACTTGAGTAGAGTAGACATAAGTCAAGAAACTCACTGGAGAGCCTTTGAAGATAGTTTTGAGGAGGAGACAGAAAAACACTCTCAAAAGACAAGGCTCATTCTTGAACACATAGAAGTGCTTATTCTGCTTTGGAAATCACACCTGTGAAATTCTTCTTGCCTAATGCAAGGAATTTTTTTCTTTCTTTATCCCTTGAAAATAAATCAATCAAACAACTAAGAAGTCTCCCTGCTGCTAGACTTGAGCATTCCCTTGAGGTTGGTTTTGAACAGATATGCAAATTCCAACCATTAGAGAAGGGGAAGTGTAGAAGGAAACTGGGATAAAAAACATTAAATATACTTTCTGTATGTTTGATAATTTGTACTGTAGTTCAATGTAACTTAGCTTTCCAACCTTGTTGAATCTTAGAGCTGAAGTGTTTATCAGGCTGGTCAATCAGCAGCATAAAGCCATATTATCCACATGACCAGTGAGAGAAACACATGAATCATGTAGGTTGATGAAATAAAAAACAGCAAATTTTTAAAGTACCTAATGAAACATGAGTGGGTCAGTGGTTTGCAGCTGGACTAGATGATTGTTGTAGGTCTCTTACAACTGTAATAATCTATTATGAAGTAGTAATAGGCCTGCAATAGTCTGTTCAGGGATAGTGGAGTGTAAGAGCTTGCATCTTTATGTTTTTTGTTTCTGTTAATTCATTTTCTTTTCTAGCTATAGAATTTCTTTTAGAAAAGGACAAGGCAGCAAATTAAAGAGGTATTACAAAAGTCTCATTTCTTGGTATTAAGCAAATTTTAGATGTTAGATTTTTTTTTCATTACCTTAAGAAGTATTTTAGGGTGTGGAGTTTGATTTAAGCAACAAGAGGTAAATAGTTTCCCTGTTTTCAATTTATAAAATAAGTGATTTTGTAAATTAAATCTGGAAATATTAAGTTGTTTGTGCCGTTTAGCCTTGCTTTTCCAGAATACACCTCAGAAATCCCACAATATAACAGTGCAGATTTGTTAATATGCAATCAGAAGCCTTCACAGTTGTCCTTCTTGAAAAGTGTAATGACTGATAGATTAAAAAGAAAAAAAGGATTTTGTGATCTCAGTTCTGATTTTCTTCACATTAAATATTGTAACAATAAACATCTCTATTTCTGCACTAATTAACATTCCAGAATACTCATATATGGTGATCAGCATGAAGCCAGATCTTTTAAATTGTTATTCCTGCCGTTCCAGTGGCCATTGTCACAGCTCTTGGCCATGCAGAGTTAGGCTTTGGCATAGGCCAAGGATCACTTGCAGTAAAAAGCTTGAATACATCTTGTTTTGGAAGGTAAGAGAATTTTATGGCATGTATAGAGCCAATATATGACGTGTGGGAATATGACTGGGGGTAAAATCAGGGACAACCAGGAAGATCTATTCACATTCTAACAGAAATACAGGGTGAAACTGGTTGCTACTCCCTGGATGAAATGTAGTTGCTCTTTCCTGAATGGGATATGCTCAGCATGCCCAATTTCCTGCACACAACAAACACAGGCTAAGGAGGACTAAAAGGAGGGTGTAGTATAGTAGAGACACCATGACCAGGTTCTAGGGGATGAACCCAGTGGTACCTTGTAGCTAATAAGCCTCATAGCAGCTGTCAAACAAGGGGGATAAAAAGACATCTTGCCACTGAAACAGAAACTGTGCTGAGCTCACAGATGTAATGTTAATGCACACCTCCTTTCCAAGGGCTACCCCAGATATGATAGTGACAATACTCACCTCCAAGGTACAACCACTCTCCACTGAACATAGGGTCACTCAAGCTCCACCTAAACATACAAAGTAATATAAAAGTAAGTTAAAATGGGGAGAAGCAAGGGAAGACTCCAACATAAATTCTGGGATGCACCAACAGGCTGAACTTGTCTTCTCCCCCACAGGGACGCCTGTTGGGTAAGACCTGTACTCTATGCATGCTGGTTGATTATCTCAAACCAGCTTTTGTTAGGATTAGAGTTTATGCATATATTGCTTTGAATATATTTTTGCTGCCAGATACTTTGAACCTCAATCTTTTATTATGTTAATAAAGAGTTTGATTCCATAAGCTGTCAGTGTTAGTCCTTCAATGGTGCAAGCAGTGTGGAGATCAAGGAGGTTACTCTTACACTGTTGGTGTGTCTATTTTGACCCAGTGGGATGCTCAGTGAAGGGTCCCCATAACAGGACATGGACAGACTGATCAGGCACAAGGGGCTTGGCTTTTTGAGGGTGCTGACAGACTAATAAAATGCAAAAGCTTTGAGGTAATCTCCCGTTTTCACATAACACCAAGTTTCCTGTCCCACTTCATTTACAGCTATTCACCCTACTACCACCTAAATGCAAGGAAACTGTACAGAAATAACAAAACTCTTCTTGATAGTGGAATTTTCTTTAAGAGCATATGTAGACTGAGTCAAAGAAAGGCCAAAACACAGAATTAAATTTAACTACCAGGGCACACAAAAGATAGTAAATAATGGTATGCGTGGATTAGCAGTAAAAGGAAAACTAAAGAAAGTGTTGTCTGCTGCTCAGTGGTCCAGAAAAGCTCTCTGAAAAATAATGAAAATAAAAATAATAAATATTTTCTTGTTCAAGTCTTCTCCGGTTTATGCAGGTGGACATTCTCAATATAAATAACAAATAACAGTTATTATCAACTACAAGTATTTTCTATCAGACTAAGGAAAGATGGATTGGGATACTTGAACAAATTATGTTTTGAATGGGCTAAAAGAGATAACATTGATTCAAAGGTTTCCAAAATATGATTGAAACAGTCTCAGAGGCTGACTGATTATCATTCAAAAATAACAAACAAGGTTCTAGAAAACTGGGAAAAGAATCTTTTTTCTTTAAGGAACTGCAAGAAAATTATAGTGCTGTCAATATGACTTAATGTATGAGAAATATCAAACACCTTATTAGCACCTGGAAAGAAAAACAGCATTATGAGTAAGAGCTAAGAAGGAATATCAACAATAAGCCAAGTTAAACTTACTACATCATCTTTTAAGTGAAGGCAACATCTTCTATTGCTAGAGAAAAAAAGGAGATGCTTTATAAGTGATTTTTTTTTAAAACTGTATCTTGGGTTCTTCAAGAAATGATATGCCATGAATTTCCAGACAAAGCATTGAAATGAACCTGTACAGTTCCTGTTATGGAGCAATCCCACCACTTCCTCCATCAAACGCATTCTTTATTTTTAGTGTTGTTTTATTGAAGAAGATGGTCAATATTTAATATTGTCAAAACTAGATATGAATGATTCATCCTGATTCTAGACTCCCAAGATTATTAACTTGCTTTATGATCGTGTGTAAGAGTTTTAGATATTTATTCAGAATTGTGGATAGTGAAAGCTTTCTAAAGACCAGCATCTTTATTGTAGAAGCCAAGGCTTTGGAAGAAAGCCACATTGTTTGTTATTAAATGTAAAATGTTAGCAATAGTCCAGCTAGTTGCCCAGTGATATGTGAGTTTTGATATAGATGCACTAATATGAAGGTCTTTACCCCGGAATTTGATGAATGTCAAGGTTTCAGTTACCAGGCTAAAATATTATTGAGGAGGAAGCACTGCTGTAAATGTAAAAAGTGATGTTGTAAAGACTTCATTACATGGTATCTATTTGGTAGTTAACTGGAAATCATTGAAGAATTTTTTCCTGAAGTTCATACTAATTTTATCAGGAAGCCAGAGCTAAAAGGAGGACCACAATGTTGCTTATTCAAAAGTGTCCCCTTGGTAAAATAATAGTCACATGAAAAAGATTAAAAGAATGTGAATCAATTTCTCTTAAAAAAACCCTTAGAATCTAGATTTTAAATTAACCTGTATTCAGTTCTCTAATTCTATAAACCACAGTACCCTTTCTCTCCCTAGACTAACAGAAGACTAAACTGCTGTATTTTTAGTTAATGTAGTCTCTAGGGACTGTTATTAACCAACCACCTTGGATATGAAAACCTTAACTCCTTTTAAGTGCTGGTGGTCTGGGTAATAGATATCTTGTTATAGCTGATGAGATGAAATAGTCTTCTTGTGAAGTGAGAGTCTCCTATTACAGTGTTAAAGGCTAAGTGTTATATTCTAATCCTGTTTATATTCTAATCCTGTTTGTGATACTCAGATTTATCCACTTTTGGGTTACTGTATCTGTAAAAAGTAAAAATGGTCTTGTTAAAAACCCAAACAGGAGAATTACTACGCTTGTTTGCTGTCTTTACTGAAAACCAGCCTCAGTAAATCAGTTGTCAAAATTGTTTAAATCAGCCACTGGAATACTTCAGAAGATGAGGACTTAATTTTCTTTAATGTCATCTTCTTAAACCTGTGAAAAGTAATAAACAAGCATTGTTCCTTTGAAGTATTTCTTCGATAGATCCATATATATTTTGATTTAATGTATACAAAATAATGTTACATAAAATAAATTTCAAACACATATTTGATAATTATTTTAGGAAATATTCCTGTAATTAACATTTTTATTGTAGTTGTGTCCATTCAGATGAAAAAAAAATCATACAGTGTCATTGAATTCAGTACAATCCAGGCATTAAATTTGCATTCAAAAAATTAAACAAATAACATTATTTCACTACTGAGTCAATGTATTCAGCAATTTACATCTGATTTTTATGGAAAAAGTCAGCTCTGTATCTCAGTAAAAATACGGCAGCCTTCTTAATAATAATATTTTGATGACTTTTATTGTGAACAACAATATCAGATATAGCATATAAATATCAGTTAATTGAAAATTTTCATTTTTGAAAGACATTTCCGAAGAGTCCAACATGTGCAATCCAATACTCAGTTGCAATTCCTTTTGTGTCCAAATGCTGATATTTCTGTCACTTAGCATAAGATAGCATTATAACTGGAGAAAGTTGCAAAGATTTTGCATATGAATTAAAGAATGTGAGACAAAACTGAAGATTGCTTTTTGTAGTTCACCTGGTTTTATAACAGCTTGCACAGCTCTTCAGGTGGGGTCATACAACAGTGCTGCGCTAGCAGTATCCTGTTCCTGATTACTCTTGAGATAAGTAATGTGTGATGAAACAGTATGTGAAAAGATAACTTTATGATTGAGAATGAAATAATAATTTGAGGATTTATTTATTTTACTGAAAAAATGCTGAATAAGGAAAAGGTCTTTTGCCACAACCCAAAAAATTCCCAAAGAAAATACCTCCTTTGGAACAAACCTACCATTTTATGGTTACATAATATTAAAGGACCTTAAAGAAATGTGGTGCAGATTGAGGAATGAAAATTTTGTGACAAGTAAGTCAATGGTTTTTTGCATCTTTGATGTTTGTTGTATCAAGGAACAGCATACCCAATAAAAAAATAATCTTATATTTAATAAATTGACAAAAACAATGCAATAATTGTTTTGTTAGCCTTTAAAAAGCCATGATTCTCTTCAGATACTAAGAAAAATAATCAACAATACATAGCTTATTGCATTGCCTTCACAATGTATTAATCTCTCAGCACCCTGTAGAAAATGGTAATTCAGAAAATGTCTTTCAAATGTTTCTCTGACATTTTAAAAATTAAGCTGAACAACAATTGGTTTTGTTGCTGTTAAGCACAGATGAAACAAGTGCTTTAATTGATTACTTCTTTTGCTAAAAAGAAATCAAAATGCTGTCAATAAAGTCCAAAGCTCTGGTCAAAAGTAAACACAAAATATGTAATTGATTGTTGGTCAGGTAGCCTTGTTTTGAAAATTAAATGATCTTCAAAAGGTCTTCAAAATGGAAACGAAAATTAATGCAGACAATTGAGTAGAAAGACTAACAGGTCAAACTATATTATGCTGTTATGAGTCATTATACTAGCCTTGAAACTATGGGTACCATTTTTAAGATTTTTATCTTACAGTCTCATCCTTAACTGTATTTACATTTATGCTAGTCTAAAGGAAACCGGAGAAATGAGCCCAGCTCAAGAGTGATTTCAAGTCAGTGTTACAATTTACTAAAAAGGTTACAATAAACATAATGATACAGAGAAAAACTGGTTTTAATCCACAAAATCAGATGTATAACCCAGCACACTGGGGCACAAACAGAATGGTGCTTGTTAGCCCCAGTGCTGAGCGTCACGTGATACCCCTGAGTGCAAAGGGAAACAAAACTGTTGGTGAGGATGGTGGTCACAGGCTTGTCGAGTAGCAATTGCAGACTTGTTGAGGCTCTGGTTCTCCTCTGGATCTGACAAGTGGTACCAAAAGTTCCAAACCCCAAAGGTTATATATGTTTAGGTTCAGGTGGGAATGCCCACTACCTCCCCCAGGCCGGAGAGTTTCACAATGGGTGATTTACTCTGTGAGTCATTGGGTATTTTGGAATCTTTGATGGTCTAGGTCATTGCAGCTGCCTGTTGGGCCAGTCTCTAATGGTACATTAGCAGACATGACCCCTCAGGCTGGGTGTGAAGTTGCTGATGCCTCTCCGTACGGGAATTACCACAGCTGAGTGAGTGGTGTGAAGATAGAAACACTCTGCTGCATTTCAGGGTTCTTTTTAACACCCAGCTTGTAGCCTGAGGTGTCAGGTGTGCCCTGGGCAGCTGCTGCAAATGATCCATTATTAACAGTTCATGAGAAATGACATGGAGGGTGTAGAATGCACAGTTTTGGTTACACTCACATAGAATAAAACTAATCCTGGCCTCTGTAACTAGGACACATCATACCTGATCCTCTGTGGTTTCATTATGTATTCATGATTTATAATGTCACAGAGAACTAGAAATAAAATTACATAGTAGTTTAACAGAAGTCCTTTCCCTGCTTTCATGACAAGTTTCTCCTTTTTTTCTATCCAAGCACAGGAAAGGAACTGGAAAGCAGACATTATTCTTAGGCAGGACTTCTTAGGGACCAGAAGTGGACAGCAGAGAAATAAATTGTGTCAATCTCAAGAATCTCACAATTCCTTTTTATAATTCAGTGCTACAGCCTCTACCAGCTACCCTACACAACAGAGACTTCTTGCCTATCTTATTAAGCTAGTTTATACCAGTATTATATTTAATTGATGTAGGTTCTCATATGATGGAAAGACACATTTAGAGCAAGGCTCTGAGCAAGTCCATTTGGGCTAGTCATACCAAAGTACTTAATCTTATTTTAATATGCACATGAAATGTTACAAAATAATAAGCCATCATCTAGTTAGTTTTGATGATTTGCATTTCTAATTTGAATCCCATTGTTATTTTCAGAGATGACTGTTAATTTACTTAGTGACCCTTTATAATTTCATTAATTTTAAGGGATGTTTTTTGGGGTGTTTGCTTGTTTGTTGGCTTAAGGATATCTCTGTCTACTGGTTTCCACTAGAATAGACCTCATATTCTTTTTTGAATGTATAAGAAAATTAGAGAAAAAGCAAAGGAAATCAACTAGGGGTATTTAGACCCTATCTTATTTGAATCACAACTGACAATTAATAAAGTACTATTTCTAAAAAATTTCTTCCTAAAACTGAGGAATATTCTGTAGCTGCACCATCTCACAAAAAATTCTCATTTCTCTGTCTGCCCAGCTTTCCAATATGACTAGATCTCTTCTATGCAGTTTTTCCATCTTCAGTAACGATTACAGAGCTCTGCAGCTTGATATCAATTAAGAATGTCACAACGTGCTATTCATCCCTTATTGCAAGACTTCAAATATTAAATAAAACAAAATGCAGTATCCTCAAACAAATTGGTAAGACCTTTTTCCCTTTGTCAGGTTTTAGTACTCTTTCTGCTTACATTTTTTTAGCTGGTTTTCAAATTATATGATAGTGTTCATTACTAGGACAACTTGAATTAATCATTAGTCATTGCAAAGTTTCTGTACCATACCACTGTAAAGAAATCTTCCTCAAAAAGAGCAGACTGCAAGAAATAAATGTGCAGATCCAAAGCTTGTGTTGAAAGATTGTGAGCAGCTCATTGCCATTCTGATAGTCACCCCAAGATTTAAAAATTGTCTGCAGTATATTGTGTGCTTTTGGTTTTAGGAAAACTCTGAAAACTGTATTGCTTTCACTTTTTTGATATTTTTAATTGCATTAATATTTAATTCACAAACTGCATTATTTGATTTTGACATGAATTGCTTCTTCATTTCTCTTAAATAAAACCAGGTGTTCTTGAGTCTTCAGTTATTCGTAGAGTACACCTTCTGTTCTGACAAAGGTTTTGTCATCATGGGAAAAAAAAAAAATTGTTCCTGAACAGGAAACAGTACAGAAATTTGAAAGAAAGTATGTAGTACTTATGCTTTCACTTAGAGTGTTTTCAAAGCCATATTGCAGATGCAAAAATCCATTGACTAAGTATTCTGGCATCTTTTAAATGATGGGGAGGCTGAGTTGTAAAAAGATTAAGAGAAGGGCTTAAGACTACTCAGGGAATTATTAAGAAAACCAGGATTATGCTCTGGCTTTCAGTCCAGACTTTTTCCACCTTGTTCACACTGCTCATGAGGGGAATCAGATTAAAGTTAAGAGTTTAATTAACAGCCTCTTAAGTCTTCTGTTATTTTCTTTCATGCAGTGTAAAGTCAAAATCACTCAATATGATCTACTGAATCATATTGAGTCTGACTGAAGTTAAGGTTTCCTTAGCAATTACTACGTTATCTTCTCTGTGTATCTCACTTGGCTTGGCATGGAATTTGTTTAGTGGGAGTCAAAATAACATGAGGGGTTTTTTTGTTGTTCTTTGTTTGTTTGGGGTTTGGGTTTTTGTTTGGTTTTTTTTGAGGACATGGCTATTCTGGGTTTCACTGTGATAATTATTACAAACCAAAAGAACTGAGAGAATTTTTTAAGCTGCTCATCACTGTTGAAGTTTGAAAGCCACATCTGCCCATTTCCTGGAATAGATAAATTAAACGTCTCAGTAATATTTAACTCCTTAGAGGAGATTCAAGGTGTGTTTTGGATATTAATTTTATCCAAAGCTGGAAGACCTAAATTTATGTTTACATTGACACATATGGAAGTGTGTAACTACACTGGGATCTTAACGCACCCTGTACGATTTTTGTAATATTTGCAATATTTCCAAAGACCTCTTTGCCAGCTTCTAGAACCAGGACAGGTGTGGATGTTATGATACAATATTCTCTTCAGCCTATGCTGTCAGTTTCTTTAGGGAATCCTCCTACCTCAACAATGTCTGTTAATATAAGTCTTAATCTCAGGGTACAGAACTGTTAGGGGACACACACTGTGAATGGGCATTAATTCCAGCATGAACTTTATGTTTTAGGTGCTGCTTGGCTTTGGCTAGACAGAATTCACCCCATTTCCACTCTGGGTTCTTCTCCTGCCAGACCCAACAGGTAAGTAACTTTCATTCTATAATGTTTGTATTAACCCTTCTGCTCTGTGAAAGAATCTGGATATATATTAGTGCAGAGAATTCATAAAGGATGAATCATACTAATTAGTGTAATGGCTTTGTTTCTTGGTACTGTAGTTCAGTCTATGTTTTGGTGTGAGTTGTAAGGTCGCATAATCAGGTTCTACAGTGGAAAGAAACAGTCCTTTCCTGAATTGCTGGGGGAGTCAGCCAGCTGGGTGAGGGACACAGGGCAGGGCAGGGAGTAGAGAAGGGGAAAGACCTGTTTTGACTAAATTTTATATCTCAAAAAGAAGTATAGGCTTCTTTTCATGTAATGTGCAGCACCACTGTCTTAGTCTTGACACAACTGTGTTCACACAGTCATGTACTGACTTTACCTGGAGAACAGATGTGCTGCATCCTTTTGTTTTCTAAACTCTACAATCAACTCAGTTTTTCTGGAGCTAGCAGTGGTGTGAAGGGATTCTACATTAGGCTTGACCCTTAGTTAGTATGTTGTCCAGTTCTGAAACAATTGGAAAAGGCAATATGCTGTTGGCATTTAAAGGTACTAGAAATATAGAAAGTATTTTAAATACCAGACACATTTGAGAAATATCTTTGAATCTCCTTTGTTAAGTATCTACCTCTGTTTAAAGCTTCATCTGAATGAATGTAGACTAGAAAAACTTTATTTTTTGTTTATTATCCCACAGAGTAATAGTTTGTTACCTTGAAAAAATATAAGACAATTTAAAAATGAGTTCATTTCTCTTTCTGTGTTATTGGAAAAACAGTAGCCACCAAAAAGTGGGTTGATCCCTCTTTCCATTTCCTTTTTTATCGATTGGATTACATTTTTGTGGTGATATAAAAAAATCTACAATGTAGCAGAAGTTCTGATGCTAGTCATGAGTTCATGAAAGCTCCTCTGTAAGATCCACTCATCATTACCACTGTTGAGGAGCACTCTAAGGAACAAGCAAAACCTTTGTTAATGTCCCATGATAACAAAAGGTAACAAAAACGGGTGGTGAACTGTAATTTTTCCCTCCCTGGAAAGACTGTTCTTGAAGAAGCCCTTGTTTATAGGAAGCTATGGAATGTGAGTGGACTTCATTTCTATGTCAGGAGTCTGACTGAATGTGATGTGGCTGGAAAGAAAGTATTAGAATATGTTTCATGTGTCATTGTAAAACACTTAAAAATCAGGTGACTGAGAAGCTCTCTGTGTTACATTTATCTATTTGCTTATCTTCTCATAGCCATAGTAGTGACTCCTCAGTGTCTTTGAAATATCAGCCAGCTTCAAGACTCTTCTTTCTTGTCTAGTGCTCATTGCTTTTCAAGTCACAAATTAAAATCTTACATAACTCCTTAATTTCTCTCTTCCTGCTCAAGTAATTATTATAATATTCAGAAAATTATATTAAAAAAATTAAGGTCACAAAGTCAAGCACTCAAATTAGAAAACATTAAAATTAAAGTTGCCCAATGCAGCCTTCATTTGGCTCCCTTGGGCATATGCATTATAATGGTCTTTAATTACATCATCACAGAGTTTTTTTACATGGGATCCTTGGCTCCATCAGTCATAAATAGTACTTCCTTAATTAGAAGTATTCAGTATTTCATTCTCTTGTCCTTCGTCAGTGTGTGGACATGCCTTATTGACTTCAAATTATTCAGACTGCACTCTTTAAGCAGAAATTATTGATTTTTCTGTGCTATTTTTTAAATTGAACTCATTAATATAATGCCAGGCATTACTTTATATTCACAAAACCCTCATAAGGTTAAGGGATTTTATTATCTCCATTTTACAGATGGGTAATGGCCATGCAAAGAAATTAAGCTTAAATATATTCACTAGATTTGGGTGTGCAGTTTGGGGTGTCTGTAACCTGTTATTCTTCTGTGTGCTTTGTAATTCTGTACAAACTCAGGATATGGAGCCTGATGAATTCTCTGTTTCTTCTAAATAGTCATAAATTAGACTTGGGATATGTAGTGGTAAAACCTCCAAAACAATGATTAAAAACTAGCAAAGAAAAACCTTTAAAAATTCATTACAAACTTTGTAATAAAACTTTTTCACAGAGCTGCTAAGGAAAAGGCTATCATCTAATCTGGATCTGCAGTGCGGATACAGCTTTGTTATGTTTACTTCTGAAGCTCCTTCTTTCCTGTATTACATATTTAACAAAAAGTAAATAGATAGTATAAAGATCTATATAAGTATGCTATCTTAGTACATAATCTGTAAAGATATTGGGAATGAGTGATTTTCAGAAGTCATGAATGAGGTATCAATTGAAAACAGCAAGTACTTTAAAAACAGATATGTACAATGAGTTTAAATTTTAGTTGTGGGCATTATATCAATTTTTAGGTCACTTTAAAATTAATTTTCTGCAGTTCTCTGAGCAAGCTTTTATGTATGACTGGCACAGATGGTTTTATTATATTTATTGGCTACATTAATATCAAATAACTGTGTAATATATACATCTTGGGCATATATTTAAACAAGGAACAGAAAATAATTCCTTCATATCTTCACCAGCATTGGAGTTTTTAAATCCCCCAAACAGGCCTCTGGACTTCAAACTAACAGAGCAGATGTAGAGCTAGCAGCTTCACCCTCTGAGTGTACCATTTTTTTGGCAGTCATAACTTATAAATATTGCTAGAAGGATTCATGTATCTTCCCTACTGTGCTGGTTTAAAGGTAAACCAACAGGAGAAACGGACTCACCACAAGAGATATCATAAGTCAGAGTTACAATTTAATGAAAGATATTACAATAAAGACACTGACATAAAGAGAAATTGCTTTCCACTCACAAAACCCAGCAGTATAACTCAGTGTCCTGGGGCACAAACCCAAAAGGGTTTGTTAGCCCTTGTGCTGAGACCCACATGGTTCCCCCAAGTCCAAAGCAAAAGGAAGTGAAAAACCTGTTGGTGCAGGTGATGGCTGTAGTCTGGTTGAGGTCCTGCTGCTCCTCTGGATCCAACAAGAGGTTCCCAAGGTCTTCTTACCCATCTCTTATGTACCCTCAGGGAGCACCCAGTCCCTCCCCCTGGGTGGGCACTCACACAATGGGTGATTAACTCTGGGAGTCATGGGGTATTTTCGAACTGTTGATGGCCCATTAGCAGCCACACCCCCTCAGGCTGGGTGTGAAGGTGCTAATGACTCCCTGGGCAGCCGCTGTAAATGGTCCATTGTTCTTGGGAAATGACTAGAGTGGGTAGAATACACAGCTTTGATCACCCCCACACATGGATAATCTGGAAGGATTCTCAGATGGTTGCAGCTATTACATTCTGACTTTTTCATTCCTATTCCTTCTCCTTGGTATGAATATCAACTTTCTTCCACTACAGCCCACCTCACTTCTCACTCACCAGCTACCTGCTCTTTCCCTTTCTCTTTCACAAGATTTCTTGCTAATAGATACCATTCATCTTTGTTTTCCCTATCATGGTCAAGTTTTTGATTCTTTACATTTGAAGTGAACAACATTTTCCATCGTGATTTTTGGATGCCAGAGGACATTGTCAGCACAAGGAAACAACAGGCCTTTTATTCCTTTGCTAAGTGTGGGATGTGACACAAACCTGACAGAAAAATGTAGAGAAAAAAACCAAGAAACAAACCTTGTCAATCACAGTAATTGATGGGCTATGAAGAAACTGCTCACAAAACCAGGGCATTGCATGCAGTGAGGATGGAAACAGCAGGGTTCAAAATGGTGAGGGGAAAGCTCAGCTCAAACTGATCCAGGAAAATGCAGGGGTAGGGAATGTGAAGGAACAAAACAGAAAACGTGGGATAAAGGAGCAGGTCTTGTATACAATGTGGTCAGTCACCCTGCTGATTTGACTAAGCCCTGTGCCTGATCAGCCCAGTCTGTCCTATCTTCTTGTTCAATTCTTTCTTAACTGTCTCTTGAATAGTCTCACTATCTGTCCCGTGTGTCAGTGCTGCAAGGACTGGATGGAGCTACTGGGGGGTATCAGTGTGAATGGATCTGAGCTGGTGGATACATGCTCAGCTTCACCATGGATTGAACCTGCAAGTGGGAAATCAGCAGCTGCCATGTCCCACAGCCTGGGCAGGGACCCCAGCTCCCTGAGTGCACTAGACTCAGCTCCAGAGGCTGGGTAAGGAGGAAGTCCTGGGCCAGAGCTGCTGGAGGAGGCATCTGCTCATAACGCTGCTTCACAGAAAGGTTTCCACTTGGAAGAAGTACTTCCAAAGATTAAATTTGGCAGCATATCATTTCCAAGCATTATAATCATAATCCAACCTGATGCTTGGTGCAAATATAATGAAAAGTTTTTATCCAATATGCAGGGCTAATGATCCCATTTTTTTTAATAGAAGAGGTTTTTGGGCTATTTGTTTTCTAGATTACAATGCCTATACATGATAATCTTTTTTAAAAAGTATGATCATGAATAAGATGATGAGTAATTTCAAGACAAAATGAATATGTGGTATTCTTCATCTTATTTAAATAGGGCTTGCTTCAAATTTCTATTTAAGGTCATAATGTGGCAGAAAAATTCCATTGCACTTATCCAGGCATGGATGGAATTTAAATTTATAAATATCAGTTGTTTCAAGGTTGTGCTGGGTTATGCATAATGTTCTTTACTGTATATCATTACACCAGAAAAAAGGCAAAATTATTTCCTCATGACGATTGAAAACAATGGGTAAAATATCTACCTCCTACATGTTTCCACTTGCTCAAAATATTATGGTTTAATATCAAGTTGTTTTGGGGATTTTTTGTGGGTTTTTTTGTTGTTTTGGTTTGGTTTTGTTGTTGTTGGTTTTTTTGTTTGTTTTTTTTTGTTGGTTCTCCCCCCTTTCCCCAATAAGCAGTGGAAATGATCTCTGCAGTAACTGGTAGCTCAAGCACTAAGGTTGTTTGAGAAAATTGAATTGTGCTGAGGGCCAACTGTGGTTATGAAGTGTGTAGTGAATGTAAACAAACAGAAAACGATGCATATTCCCTCAGCAAAAGCTACTTCCAGAGAGCAGAGAGTGTCAATAAGTAGGTGTGGGAGGTGGCTACATCAAATAGTGGAGGGAGAGGAGGAAAGCCAGATGTTGCAATGCTGTGACACTGCACGGAAGACCAATGTGTAACATTAAAATAAGCATTTTTTCCTGTTACAGCTGGCCATGCATAGCACAGTGTACAGGCAGAATACATAATGCTGTAGCATCTGCTTCTCTGTAAGGCTTTCGTTTTCTTTTTCAGACAGCTATTATCTCAAATCTTTTGTTTGATAATTCAGATGTGCTTGATGACAGAAAAAAGGCTGCAGTGTTGTCACAATCTCTAAGTACATTCCTTTGGCAGTGAAAAAGACCCCAGAAATTATGAACAGTACACTGCAGTGAAAACATGAAAACCTTTTGCTTTCTTGCCTGCTGCACTCCAGTCATCTTCTTTTCTTGATGCAAGATGGAGAACAGGTAAAAAGAAGTAGTCCAAAAGGTAGAAAGAAAGGTATTTCTTTTACTGTTGGAGCAAGTCACAAAACAATGGACATTTTCAGAGCTGGAGATTGTTGCTTTGTTTGTATTTTTGGACTTTAAGACATATAAATCTCTTAGTGAGCTATGAACCAAAATTGACTTGTACAGATTCTGTTTTGTCACAGAGACCTTGGGGTTTTTTTGAAATTGCTTTTCCTGGCTGATATTTAAAAGAAGTTTTAAATATCCCTACATGTAGATATACTCTTTCAATGTATATGTATATGATTGTTGTTTTGGGAAAAGATAATTGTGATTTTTAATGTATTGACAGATAGTAGGGAAATTAAAAAATAAGAATGCAATTAAATACAGTTTTCATGCCTGCAGGTTTGACCTCAATGAATAAAGAGTGAAGTTTATTTAGTTTTCTGTGGTTTCCAGCAGTCCTTCTGGGCTATGACAGCTTAGTCTTTTTAATAATGTTACTTTGCCTTTGGATAAAAGCCTGCTGTAGACACTGACACCGCAAATGAATGTACAAATATTAAAAGGGGAAAGTGGATTTATACCCGAATATTGGATTGATCTAAATACATTATAGAATCAAATAAAATCACTTCTCAGGAAAACAGAATGCTAAATTCCATGCATAATTTTATATCCATTTTGAAAAACTAAACCAATTTTGTCACTGGCACATTCACATAGAATGAGCTTGAAAGTCCCAGCATTTTGGTAAACTTACATGCACTGCTGAAAGGTACAAGATTTTACTTCCTACTCCCAGTTTGGTTGTACACACTAATGATGTCTCCCTATGCCTTTCTCCTTTAGATCTTTGCATTCAATCTTTGCAACACCATCTTTTCCAGGGAATCTTTGCAGCCTTTCCCACCCATCTCCCTTGCTGAACAATTTTCTCACTCTCTTCTGAGTACCAGATACTTCCTCCCTGCTTTGTGTGTAGTTCTTCCATCTCCACCCAAATTTTCAGTGGTTCTTTTTTCTGCAAATTTTAAAGAACACATGTCATTGTGCTAATGCCTCAAAGGTTTCAATTTGCCTGTAATGCTGATTCTTTTCTCATAATTACTTTTTTACTCTTTTTCCTTTCTCATTCCACCAGGAAGCTTAAAAAACACCTGCAGTGTGATCTATGAATGTGCAAAGCATGACTTCTGCATTGCTGTGCTGCAGAATATGGTGATAAACTCCCAGGTCAAAATCTCAGTGAAGCAAGTAAAGGTGAAAGATAGTCATTCCTTCCTGCACAGAAGAGTCTGGGATTTCCTGTGAAGTGGTTAGAAAAAAAGGAGAATGCAACATCAAAATAGCAGGTAGTCCAAAGTAATTTTATTTCTCTTATCTTGCCAGTCACTGTTTTTCAAAGATGGTAATACTTGCTGTCAACAAAACAACAGTTCTTTTACCAGAACAGTATTCCATTACATTTTTCCTGTCTTGAACAATGTGTTTACTTCTATCCTCCAGCTATCCTTTCTTATTATGTCAGGTAGGATAGGAAAACTGAAACCTCACTGGAAAAAACAAAAACAAAACCAAAAAAAACCCCAACAAAGCAAAGCAGAAAAGAAGTTATTAACTCAGGGTAAGATTATTTTTCACATTTCCTGCAGAGACATGTTACAAACCAAAGAAGAATCAAACCTGAGCTGCAAAAATATTGTCCCACCTTCCACAGTTTCTACAGATCTGTTTCTTATTCCCTTTCAGAAACATATTTAGTTGGTTTTGGTGAGAAAATGCCATAACAGCTGAAATAAGACTTGAAAAACATTAGACTATAGGCCAAGTGGAAGAAAACTGATTGAAATCAGCTCAGAGGAGGAGAGGTTTCAAGTTGATAGCCTATGTTCATTCCAGTAAGTCAATGTGGTTCAGAGTAAGTAGTCAGAAATATGAATGAATCCAGAAAAAAACCCAGTGAATTGAGCAAAACTATGGCACGTAAAAAGGGGTGGGGGATGTTGAAGCAATGGAGAAGAAAGGGTTATTTGAAAGTCTGAAAGACTAATATAAAAACACTTGAAAACAACCTTAGGAAATAAATGTTATGATTCTAAGACTTCAATGCTTTACAAAATTTAACAGATGAATGTCAGGGAAAAGGCTAAACCCCCAGGAATAAGAAGAAAGTAGCAGAGAATCTCACAACCTCTTTATCACAGGCTGGATAGGAAGGATTATCTTTGCTACAATAAGTTTATTTTCCAGTCCTGACTTCTAAACCTCTTATATGAAAATCAGAATTAAAAAACCCCTCTGGAACAACTGTCACCATCCTGAAAAAGACTTACAGTATAAGCAAAGAGGTGTTGCTTAGTCACCATTTAGTAAAATAAACATTTCTGTAATCAGCTACACAAAAAATTTTCCCTGTGCCATGTGTAACACCCCAGCCCCAGAGCTGATGGCTCAAGGGCTCCACTAGTTTTACTTAAATATATATATGTATATCTATATGTGTGTATATATATATGTGTATGTATATGTGTGTATATATTTATATGTATATATGTATGTGTATATATGTGTGAGTGTGGGTGTGGGTGTGTGAGGGGTGTGTGTATATATATATGTGAATAGATAGATAGATAGATAGATAGATAGATAGATAGATATGCACATATGTAGTGTTCTTTAATACCTTGATATAGCTTCAAGAGAATAAGCCAAAAATTTGTTTCCAAGAGGTATTTTTATTTATAATTTCGGGGAGGAAATAAGGGAAATCTGAAAAAGTTCCAAAGGGCACCACAGAAGCTAGACAAAATATTTCACCAATTCAGGACATATTAACCTACAACACTTCAGTCAAAATCCAATCCCTCCATGACACTTGAGTAAAAATCTCACCTCTCTGGCTCCAAGCCACCCAAAGCATCAAGAATGGAGCAAAGAAAGAGAAGCAGAGGGAGGAAGAAGAGAGAAGGAGAAAAGAGAGAGTGATAGCTAACACTAGAACCTTGTGGAAGACCAGCTCTTGCATGTCTAGATGGCAGGGCAGTGACATGTGACAAACATAGGCCTTTGTTTTTATCTGTTCTGGTCTCTGTAGCCAAACCCCCTAAGTGGGCCCCCTGACCCACCGCCACTCTAGTGGTCCCAGGCCAGGGTGAAGGGCAGTGTTCCTATTGTACCTGCCAATCTGAGCCTCCAGGAGGTGTGGGGGTATTATAGTTTTCCCAGGCTGTTTGTGGCTGGCAGCTGCTCCAGGGCTTCCACATGTAGGCTCCAGGAACCTGCTACATTGGATAAGATGCCACCCCATCTCCATGAGGTTTGACCCATCCCTTCCCTCTCTACACACTCCCTTGTGGTTTTGACCCAACAGTTACTGATCTGGTGTCTAACACCATGTGAACTGGACTCATATACAGGCAAAGAAATGTAAGATTTCTGAAGTTGGTGAATTAAAAGCGCAATAGTAGACTTCAGGCTTACATACTTTTTCCAGAAGGATTTATGTATCCCTACTACATGTTAAGAAGACAAAACAAGAAAATGCACTAGAAAAGATGGATTTTAATTCATGTTTACTGTACTAAAAGCATTACTTTAGATTATAGTAGGGTAGTTTAGTCCCTGGTTTAGTCATGGAACTAGTTTTAACTGCTGTTGATTACATAATGCTGTTCTCCTCGGTTCTCTTTGGTCTACATAGGATATGTGCATTGTTTATGAGGTTTTTTTCTAACATATGGTTATTATTATCTTCTATAATTAAATCAGTATCTTTTTTCCCATTAATAAAATTGAGAAATATAACCATGACTGAAGCCTCTGGAAAAGTGCTAGAATTAGGGGTCTTATTTCATGAAAGAATAGTAAAGAATTATCCATTTTGGTCATCATTCTGAATTCAATCACTGTTTTCATCTGAAATATGGTATTACCATTACAATTCATGTAAGTACTCCATTTCATCTTATACTAGGAAGTCACCATAACATTTTTTCATAATTCTTAGGGCCTCTGAGTTTTCTTAGGTGAACTGATGGATATGGTCAGCTTAGATGTTGTCTTTCTAAATTTTCTTAGACATTTTCCTACTAATTTTTCTAAAACTCTTCACTCCCTGAGGTGTTTTCCATCTAAAGAATCTCAATTGAAAGTCAGCAGAGACTTGGGCCTGTCTTGCACTGTTCTTCAAAAACAGGTGATTGTTGTCATTGGTACTTGTTCAATGTGTCTTGAATTGAGCTGGCAAAATGCCACCTACCCAAAGAACAAAGTTAGCCTCTGGCTGAGAAAAGGGAGAAGTGGGGAAAAAACCCTCTCAAACTAAGTTTATGCGGAAACTAACTATATGTATTTATACAGAAAAGAGAAAATTAAGAGAAAACTACAATATAACACACACTTGCACGAGTTATGTATAACAAGAAATAACCTCCCACTCCCCAGTTAATATAAAGTCTATTACTCTAGCTTCATAAGCAGTCTAAAAGACACCCAGCAAGAAGCAAAGTGTAACAACAAAATGTTTCTACTTCCCTGAATTCAAACAAAATGGAAGTAGCGGCGGCAGCAGGAGCAAGGCCTAGCACAGTAGAAGAGCTGTAGCACGTCCTTCTTTTAGTGTAGCCATGATGGAACTGACCTAACACCTCCCACTGCTGCACACATATCTTAGGTTTGCATCATCTGATATGAAATATTTCCTTGGTTACCCAATCAGGTGATAGCTGTCTCCCAATCCACATAGATTCTCTGAGCCTGCTAATTTGAGGCCTAGCTAAAATCACTACAAACCTTTTCTGAAGAAACTACGGAAGCATCAAGGTCAGACTCTTACTTAGTAACACCAGACACAGCGCTTTTCTGGTTTCAGACTAATTAATCATTGATTTTCAGAGAATGGTAAGAATCTCCTAATGACCAGAAATTGTAAATGACTCTGGCTCTGAATCTGTAGTGTAAATGAGAACAAGAGGCTAGGTTTTATTTTAGATAAAGTAGCTAATATTGTAGCCATAAAGGAACTTAGCTATTTTGCTTCACAGTACTAGAGGATCTGACTTAACATTCTAATCATTTCTGCATCCCCTCCCCATTACCAGTCAAAACAAGATAGTGAAAAAACAGCAGATATTTGTACAGCTGTAAGGTTTTTACATCATGCAATCCATCTACAAAAAGTGGTGGACTTCTATTTGGTGAACTCCTTGAAGGTTCAGATTCCTTTTTCTAGCTGTTACTTTTTACTTTTAACTTTTGGGTAGTCCTGTGGTGGAAAGGAGAGCACTCTGGACTCTGAATCCCAAGGACCTGAGTTCGAGTCTCATCAGAGACCATCCTCTGGCAGTTAAATTCCTTCCTGCCGTCTGATCCCATCAGATCTCTTATGCTAAGCAGAGTCAGTCCCGGTTAGTACCAGGTGCTGTAGACAATCCCAAGGACTTCACTGTCACTGTCCAAGATCACTCGGTTGTGGCAAATGGACCTTAAGACTGAAATGGTGGGGCCAGTTCTGCGCACGCTGTGCCTCACCTGAAAAATCCACTGCACAGGCCGGAAGGGCACACCCACATGGGGAGAGACCTTCCCAAATCTTAGTTCATGAAGTCTGACCATACAAAATACAAAATGCTTTTAACTCTTCTGCTGTTTGTCATTCATCATATACCTGTATCCTTCAACTCTGTAATGAGACAATAACATAGGTGAGCAATATGAGAAATGCAGAATGATCCAAAAGCAGGAAATTCCCTTTGTATAGGCTTTGATCTGAGGATGAAGACAGCAAGACTGATCACCAGAGATGAGAAATGATTGAGTGACTCTTTCAAATGAGATAGAATATATCTCTAACTATGTCAGGTCTCCTTCTCAGGAGGCTGGCAAAGGATGATAAAGGAAATTTCCAGCAAGGGCAGTGGACTTAGTCATATTTGATTGTAAAAATGTAGGAAAAGTTGCATTATTACTTCACTATCCTGAAAAATTGGTCCTTTTGCTGGACTCTATAAAGTCATTTTGGTAGAAGATGAGGTTGCTGCTTCAGTGCTCAAGCTCTGGTCTATAAGAAAAGAGAGAGATGTACAATGAAGCTACACAGATGAAAAACAGTGCTTGGCATTCATTATTTTCCTACTTATAGATGAAGCAAGAACTAGTACATAGCAAATTATTACCTTCTGAGATGTAATTCAGTCAGTGATTCTAACTTCAACCTGTGTTTATCATTATTTTTCATCTTCATCTATGCTGTTGCTATTACTGTTTTTCTTCTCATTTGCTGTATCTTTTGATAAATTAGGTGGTAGGCTCTTTGGGGTAGTAGCCATATTTTTTGAATGCTCTCTGCTATAAATAAGCCCTGCTTTGGTCTCAACCAAATGTTTGCTAACACCCTAAAGAGAAAACAAGTATCTTCAAAATTAATTGTGATCCCTAAAAGTGCTGAAACTAGGCACCTCACTTGTAGGGGTGAGTGTAAGTGCATCCCTTAAGGAAAGCTGTTTGGAGTTCTACCTTAAAGAGAACAGAGCTACCTGGAGTATGTGTGGTGGCTGAGACCAATGAGAGGCTGTGGTGTATGCAAGGTGAATTGGTTAACCAATTATGTGTTGGCATGTTGGATGTGAGAATGCATAAAAGGCGTGGTTATTACTGCCTGAGAGTTACATCTACTGTTGTAATAGGAACTTCTAGGAACTATCTACTTCTACTATGAGCTATGAGAACTGTCTGTTAATCTATCTTGAAGAAACTCCCAAAGTTTTGATCAAGTCTTCTGATGTCTGCTGTGCCTGAGCTCTTCTGACCGTCAGTCCACAGCCCAGCTCAGTATAAGGGGCTCCCCCTATACTCACCCTGCATTTATTGAAGATATTTCACTGTATATTTATTTTGTGTGTAAAAGAGGTATATTGGGGAACTTTTTCCAATCAAAGAAATTTCATGTGTTCCACTCTGTAATGAGACATCCAAAGACATAAAATCCTCACAATTTTTATCATTGGCTATTCCTCAGTTACATAGCTCTACTATCATTAATATCTGATTTATACATATGAGAAAAGCCCCCTCAGTTAAGATATGATATATGTGCAAAGTACCAAATGTACTGCTCTGTCCCCTCATTTTTTTTCTTCACAGCAAACACCAGGTTGTATTTATTCAGCTGAATCTCTTATGACCATAAAAGCAGGCGTACTGACACCTTACCACAGGTCACTAGGGATCTAGTTCCTTGAATGTATTTGAATATTCTGTTGGCTGATCAAAATACTTATGTCAAAAGTGAAATATGGATGTGCATGTTCTGCATCTCTTAGTTACCATGGGATGTTTCACATGAAATGAGAAGCAGAGCAGAGTTAGTCATGTGAAAATCTCTCCTCCTTTCTCTCTATGCTTCACTGCTGCTTGTATCCATCTATGAAACCTATACATAGCCTTTGAACAGCCAGACCAATGGGGTCAAATAATCACAGATAAACTCTTAAATAAATATATGGAAACAATCAGCAAGTACAAGGATGAAAACTTATATTCATAAAGCATAGGAGCTAAATGGATAAATGTGATATCCTGGATTTTTTAAGATTTTAATATATAGACAGATTCTGCTATCATTCTTTTATTCATGAATTTTTATTTTTTAACGGAGGCAGCATAATATGTAGTCAAATTAGGTATTTATTACAATGCTGTAAGGCACAGTATAAAAAATATCTATATGTCTTTAAAAAAGAAAATTTCACTTTGAGCTCATCTTTGCTTTATTTCTTTGCCTATAACCTCAAACTTTTGCTTGGCACTTCAACATGCTGGAGAACAGAATAAGTGAGGAATTGTCTAGGCCTGAGTTTATAGTAAAAATAGGGGGCATGAAAAGTTAGGATGTATTTTTGGCAGATGCAAAGGCAATTTGTAAGAGAAGGGATAGTTCAACTGAAAAAAAGAAAAAAAAAAACAAAAAAAGGAAAAGAGGGGATATACTCAAGGGTTGTATTTGAACAATAATTTAAAATCGTTTGTTTACATGTTTTATTGCCATTATAATTTAAGTCAGGATCTGGAAAAAGGGTATTTTCAGATAAAGAGCTAAGTTTCACTTTGAAAATAATAAAACAGAATACTCAAAATGCTGAAAATGTAAAATAGATACTTGACATTTCATATTTTTCCACATCCTTTTTTAAGCTATAAATGTCTAATAGACCTGAAGATTATGTCTGTGTCATGACATAAACCAGTTTTATATATGAACAGTTTAAGCTTATCCAAGAGTTTCCATACTTTAGTTTTAGATACAAAGAAATGAATTAATTTGAGAGTTGAATGAAATTAAAACCCAGTTATGCAGCTTCTGAAATTAGTAGGCCTAGACATACTTGCTTTAACATAGAGTCATAATGAAAAGCAAAGAATTTCCATATTGTGAGATTCAACCTGTTATGTTTAATTGAAATATATTTCAGTCTCATTGCCACCCAAATTTTCAAACATTGCCAATTCAATTTCATGCTATTGACTATTTTTAGTCAACCATCACAAATTAATTTAATATTTTCTGACAAATAATGATGGATATTATAAATTTTATATATACTTCAGAATAAATATAAAATTTCCAAGGATCGATGACTTAAAGTTAAATACTAAATATCTTGAATAAATAAAAGCAGCTGTGATTGGTTATATTGTAAAGTTCAGTGGGGTTTTTTTGTACTTTATCTTTTTGTGTTTTTCATGTTTTCTTTATTTTCAATTTATTGGCCTATTTAGCTTCCCTCAGGACTTAGCAGGTTCTGCTCAAAGTTCTAGAGCATAAACTGAACATCATTGTTTTCTGCTGATGTATCATACTTAAAGGAAATACTGCATCTTGCACTTCTATTGCTACACATGCAGTCTGTGTTAATGAAGTCAGACAAGCCACTTCCTTCCCATGAATTCACTTGTCTATTAAAAAAACAGAAGTTATAGACTGTCTGTTAATCAGTAGAAACCACTGTGATAAATATTATTAAATAATATGAAAGATAAAATGAAGGAGAGGGAGGCTGAAGAGGATGCTCCAAGGAGATTTGAGTGTGATATTAGGGAAACTCCTGATAACAAAGAAGTGCAACTATGCCAGCATTATAAATCTGTATGTTATGCATTACATAGATCTTCTTTGCTTATTTACAAGTGTATTTTTTGTTTGTGTTATCTGAGTCCTAGAGATGAGCCTCTGGTATTCTCTTTAATTCCATGGTCTCCAAAAACATTACAGAATAAAATGCGGTCAAATTGCCAGTACTAGAAATTTGTATTGTACATTCATAAAATCAATTTTGCGACTCCACCACATCTTTCTGTTTGCTATTGACTTGTCATATATCCAATAACTATGTAATATACCTTGCCTATGAAGAAGCTTATAAAACAATATATGTTCATGGCTGCTGTTTCATGAAAAGTTTCATGAAAAGAATAATTGAATTTTCCTCTTTAACTGAAATAATTTTTTAATAATTAATGGTAACTCTCTAGTTATTTTGTAATTTAAATATTCATTATAAATTTGATACATACATTTTATTGTTGACTGTGTAGGTCTGTTAAAAATTAAATAGCCCACTCTGAGTGTATTTTCTTTGAATTCTAATGTTATTTCTATGTTACAAACAGCATGTTCATTTTACATTTTACATGTTACTCCCTTTGTTTTTTTTTCCCTCTTCCTTTGCTGTCCTCTCCCTCTCCCAACAGCTGCCTATAATTGTAAAAAAAAAAAAAAATTAAAAATTGTAAAAATTGTGAAAACAAACAAAACAAACAAATGAAAACAGAACACAGCATAATCACATGGCCTTATAGAAACTTCTTCAGAATAATTTTCAAATAAGCTCCTTTTTTTTGCTATTTTAATTTGAAAGTGAGCCTTTTTCCCTCAATTTAATTCTATGAGCTCTCAGTTGCACTGAAGGTTTGTCTTAATGGGTTTTTAAATATCCATTGTCAGAATGCCCTGTGGCAATCTGGTTGTGATTCTTGATGGCATCCAGCTGGACAGGAATGGCTGCATCAAGATGTACACCAAAATCAAAGAATTTTTTTAGCTTTGAAATAAAAATCAAGTACTAAATTCATGAGTGACTCTCATCTGCATTCCATTTTCTTTTGTGCAGGTTGTTGAAGGCTGTCTCTGGAAAAGCCATAGCCAAAGTAGATGAGCTGACTTGGAAATTGAGGACCTCAAAGAGGTATATGATATATATCATAACGAAAAATGTTGAGGGAAAAGGAAAAGGTCTTAAGTTCTTATTAGAAACAAACAAACAAAAAGATTTGCCTTTGGTTTATTCCTGATAAAATGATAAGGACAAGTAAAAATAGTATTTTGAGACACCTCTTTCCTTCTCTTCACTACTTTTATGTTTTTTCTGCTATTAGTGACACACTTGCTTCTATGTATATCATTCTCTCACCCTGGTAATAACAAGTTGAAGCATTACAATTCTGTATATAATGGCTTCTTTATGGCATGGGAGGCCATGGAAAAGGCATGGAAAGATTGGGAAGAGGCCTTTTGAGCTCATAGGTGGTTATATCAAGTTTTCAAATGGCTTACTGTGATGAAAAGACAAAAGAAGAGTACTGTTTTACTCCCTTTGAGAATATTCAGTTAAAAAACCCATTCCTATCTACAGAAACACAATTATGCCACCCACACTTCTTAGCTGGGGAGAGAAAAACAGTTTATTGGATCATTAACTCAAATTAGTATTTTATCCCAGGATTTTCCAGATTTCTAAATTGAAATAATTTAAATGTGGAATATGACCATGTCTCTATATTCAGAACAGAAGGAAAGGAATTAATGAGCACATTGAATATTTTGTGAGGAGGTTTCCACATAAGTACTGGAACATAAATTTGATGACTGTTTATAAAACATGATTAAGAATATGAGAGTCAGAGAGACAGCTGTAACATGAGGTTAATCCTCATTTTCACTTTTAATGGGATTTGATAATTGATTATTGTTGTTTTGCTTTTCTCATGGTACAGATGAGACTCTGATCAGCTCAGATGAGCAAATCATGATAAAAATCATTTCTGTGTGGGCAGTAAAACTTGCTTATATTGGTAAAAGTGCAAATTTCATTTTTATCAAATGCACAGCTGCAAGCAATAGCCCCATTCTATACTGCATGATAAAATAGTTGTTAAAAGCAAAGAGATTATAATTAGGAGGAATCTCTCCAGCTACACAAATAAAATGTCATATTCAGATCTAACATGGAACAATAGTGATATCCCTGGGAAAATTATGCATGAGCATATTGTAAACTTATACGCTGTTCTTTTTTATTGCAATAAAACTTGGGGACAGGGAATGTAAGTTAACTTGGAACTGCTGTATAGAAATGAGTTAGTAACTTTTTTGCTATGTAATACTTTAAAATGTAGCTGAAAGGGCAAGAAGGCATCCTTTGGTATTTTTGGCAAACCAAATTTTTTGACACTATATAGAGGGAGTTCCTGAAATAAAATGCTGTCATAAACAAAAAATAGGTCTGCTTAGCTATGGATAGCTTTCAGTACACTTTCTGGGTTTTCTTAAGTGTTGTCATTGTTGACCTTCTTGCTTGTTACTCTGGTCCTAGCTTTTCACATACTGCAAGTTCTTTGGGCTGTGATTTTAAAAAAATAAAAATTAAACACTTGTTCTATGAAATAAACAGAGGGAAAAAAAAGTACTAAGTGCCACTTTGCTGATTTAAAACTCCCACCCGATGACTGCAGAAAGATTTCGAAGACTTTTCCTTTTTGGATTTTCCCTAGTCATTAGACCATCAAATACATTTTTATTTCTCTTTTTTTTTTCCATCCTCTTCGTTGCTATTCCCAGATTGCATTTTGATTTTCATTCCAATATAAATGCCATTTTTCCTTTCCATGCACCTGATAGTGCATTGGTTGTTGGTGTCATCTTAAAACATCTCCATTTATTTTTCCTGCAGCTTTTTTGACACAGAAAGTAAATTTCCTTTCTCCTTCTCCATACTGTTTTTTTCTCCCTTTTTGTTCGCAAGCTACACCGAACAAACTGCTTTGACTCTCAAATGTCACACTCTCATATTCTCTTCTGCTTATTCATTTGCTTGGGACAGCTTTGAGATCAGTACATTCTGCTAAGGACCAAAGGCAAATTTGAACATATGGTAACACTCCTAAACTGTGCAGATAATTCACTAACCTACTGTTTTTACCAACAGTCACTTGTTTTTCTCATTTATTTCTATTATATACACTTGTTAAGAAGTGTCAGTTTCCAAATGTGTGAGTATGTGAAGCAATTTACATTACTTTCTCAGGAGTAAAAATGTCGAGTTCATTGTTTTGTATTGAAGTCTAGAGTAAATTTTTTTGTCTGTTTGTCCAATATTTTAGCATGAGCTTAAAGACTTAAAGCCTAAAAATAGAGAAGACTATTGAGCAATTATCATTAACTGTAATCTTTATTCAGTGAGTCATAAAATCCTAAATAAGGATACACTGCTTGAACATTTAATAAGCTACCCCATAGAAATGGACTCAATATTGTGTTGAAGCTTTATTTTAAATAATCATCTGTATTTTCTTTCTTCATGAAAAATCTGGATCATTTTATTTCAGCACAGAAAAGTTTTCTGTCTACTAAATTAAAAAAAAAAAAAAACAAAAAAAGAAAAAAGAAAAGCACCTTTGTTTCAGAGCAATTTTTTTACAGTAAGGTAGCTGTGCATTTGTATAGGACTTCAAATATTTTCCATAAAATAAAAATGCATTTTAGCAATAGACCTCTGATCAAACACAAACTGTGATGTAGGAGTAAAAAGACTTTGATCTTTGAAGTAAAGAATGACAATAGAAATCTCACATTCAGTACAAAACTTCCTTGATTTGGAGAGGGAACAAATTGAATCTATGATAAACAGTAAAGGGAAGAAATGACTTTTCAGAAAATATGTTTAGAATTTGAAATAGTGAAACAGGTAAAAGCTCACTATGTTTTCCAATGCTGAAAAACTACCATTACATTAAATGACAGCCATTTTTTAGTAGCAAACATATTAAATGGTGAGTAAATTCATGTTTATTATTTTACTTGCTACATTATATATGATTTTGTACTTGCCATGGATACTGCCAGTAAGGAAAGGATACAAAACAGAATGGTCCTGTAAATAAATATCCTACTCCTCCTACTGATATTGGCAAATAATATATTGATAAACACACAGGTTCTGAGCATATTTATTAAAATGGATACCTTATAATTAAATTTAATGGGGATGCCATTTTCAGTGTTTAGATAGTGACATGGCAGAGAGTAAGATAAAGTACATAAGAAATGTACACTTTCTATGAATTATGTTCCCAAGACTGCATTTTGGAAAAGACGTAGTAGAAAATAAAGATGAAGAGATCTTAGTCATGATGAATTATTCATGTTGTAGCAACAGGACAATATTTATGCTCAGTAATGCACTTGTAGCTCTGGAGAGTTGAAATGCATCAAAGCTTGTTTTTTGTTGATTTGTGATCACAAAAAATAAGAAATATTCTATGGTCTTAATTTTGGAAAATATCAAAATTTCTTAGAAGATGAAGGGATTTTTTTCCTAAGGAATTCCACTGAAAAAAATCAGACTTATGAGAAAATAAAATACTAATAATGACCTACTTCTGATTGGAGCTATTAAAATTAAGTTTCTCTGTTCTGAATACAAATATATAGAGTGTTCTACTTCTCTGAGTAAGAAAAAACATATATTTGTGTGTTTTGCTTTGTTTGTTTGTTTTTAATTCTCTGTGTACTAAAAATAAATACTGTTTTACCACTGAAACTTCTGTAACATTTGACATAATTTTATACATCAGGCCTGGTAAAGGTATACTTTCTAATGGTAATGGAATAAGCCATTGCATTAAGAGCTATGATTATGAGGAAGAAATAACTATGTGCGTTTTGTGCTGCTCCAGTGGCTTGCAGGGTCTGAGGCTGCCTTCCTTGGCTGGGGACAGGGGATGTTTCATAGAGAATGGTCTTCAGAGGAGCTGACTGCCATTTGCACTGACCAAGGTGGAGTTTCCTCCTGTTGCAGAGGAGTAGGCTGATGCCAGGAACCTGCAGTCCTACAACCTGCTCCACATCTTTCCTCCTGAAATCTCCCTTCTTGACCATCACCTGCACTGTCCTTGTGAGATGCCACATATCAATTGGATAAGCAATTTGCTTATAGCTCTAAATAGAGGTGTTCAAGCACCAAGATTAAGGGCTTGTGGTTGATTTATTCCCCTCACCCTATCAAAATGTATCTTGCAGTAGATCAAATGTGTAGAGAGTCTTGATTGCCCAGAAAAGTGAAAGTTCTTAGCAAAAAATGTGGAGAAAAAAGTCTTTCATATGTTTGAATAACTTGCCATGATTGACATTGCAAGGAGATTGATTGATTGATCTAAGTAAATACAAACAGGGTTACTCACTGCGAAAGGGAGAGAACTAAATGAAATATTATAGAAAGAAATATAGAAAGTGATAGGGAGGTGAATTGGGACAGCCAGCACGGCTTCACTAAGGGCAAGTCCTGCCTGACCAACTAAGTGGCCTTCCTTTATGGAGTGACTACATCAGTGGACAAGGGACAGGCTACAGATGTCACTATTTTAGACTTCTGTAAGGTCTTTGACATGGTCACTCCAACCTCCTTCTCTCTAAATTGGAGAGAAATGGCTTTGGTGAGTGGACTGTTAGATGGATAAGAAAGTAGTTGGACAGATGCATCCAGAGGGTCATGGTCAATTGCTCAGTGTCCCAACAGAAATCAGTGAAAAGTGGTGTCCCTCAGGGGTCTGCATGGGGACCAGTGTAATTTAATATCTCCATTAATAATACAGACAAACGATCAAGTGCACCTCAGCAAATTTGCAGATGACACCAAGCTGAGTGGTGCAGCTGACACACCTGAAGGATGGGACACCATCCAGAGGAATCTGGTCAAGCTCCAGAAGTGGGTCTGTGCGAGCCTCATGGGGTTTAACAAGACCAAGTAAAAGATGCTGCACCTGGGTCAGGGTAACTTCCAGTATCAATCCAGGCTGGAGGATGAAAAGATCAAGAGCAGCCCTGCTGGGAAAGACTGGGGGGTGCTGGTAGATGAGAGGCTGGACATGAGCTGCAATGTGTGTTTGCAGCCCAGAAAGCCAAGTTTATCCTGGACTGCAACCAAAACAGTGTGGGTAGCAGGTCAACGGAGGTAACTTTGTCCCTCTACTCTGATCTGGTGAGACCCCACCTGGAGTCCACCTCTGGTGTCCCCAGCACAGGAAGGACATGAACCTGTTGGAGTGAGTCCAGGGGAGGATCACCAAACTGATCAGAGGGATGGAGCATCTCTCCTGTGAGGAAAGATTGCAAGAATTGGGTTTGTTCAGCCTGGAAAAGAGGGGGCTTTGGGGTGAACTAATTGTGGCCTTCCAGTACCTGAAGGGACCCGACATGAAATATAGAGGATTTTTTTAAAAGAAAATGTAGTGACAGAACAAAGGGGAATGTATTCAAACTAAAAGAGAATAGGTTTAGATCAGATGTAAGAAATTATTGTCAGGATGAAACAGCTGGCCAGACAAGTCTTGGATGCCCCATTCCCAGAAATGTTCAAGGCCATCTGGATGGAGCTCTGAACAATCTGGTTAAAGGTGTCCCTGCCAATGGCAGGAGAGTCAGAACTAGATTATCTTTAAGGTCCCTTCCTACCCAAACAGTTCTATGATTCTATGAATAGTTATAAGCTGGTCATGGAATAAAAATGACTAAATTAGAAAGTTCCTATTATCTTGCTAAATCTTCCTAACAAGTTAAAGCTGGAAATACAGGAATTTATAGAAAATACAAGAAAATGGAATCTTCCATTGGAAATACAGGAAACAAATATCAAATAATAAGAGGCTTGTAAGACAGGGATCAATAGTTTTATGAGGGCAATTTTGTGACATGGGTATCTGATATGACCTAATAAATCAGGAAATCCATTTCTGTGCAAGATGCTTCAGTTCCTCTGTGTTTCATGCAGTAAGGTTGAACGAGTTAACCTCCACCCTGGATTAAGCAGTGAAGAAACAATTTTCCAAGGCAATGTAAAGCACTAGAACTGGAAATAAGGATTTAGAGTTAGAAGGGAGCTCATACATATAAGCAACAAAATTCCCAGAAGGGAACAGTGGGTTTTAGTTCCTTGTGGATGACACAAAACTGTATTTGACAAGATTCCCCAGAACTGAAGATTGTTTAGCTGAGGGCTTCTAAGGGACTTCCCACGGCCCTGGCCACCTCTCTCCACCTTGCAGAATGTCTTAGCACCATCACTGTGACTGCACAGTCAGCCAGCTCGGGAGGGTAATTGAGCTGCAAACCTGGGGGTTGGTTGGGGGTGGAGTGGTGAATAAGGCCTGTGTTGGTGGGGGGAGATGACAGTTTTCATCCAGAAATAGCTCCCTGAGCTGTCATTTTATGAAGTCACAGTGGCATTTGTGGTGACAAAAAGATGGTGATGACTGAGGATCCTGCATCAGCTGAACAGACTAAAATCTGTCTAAATAGTTATAAGAAAATGGCAATGAGAAAAAGTTGCAGCAAGTGAAAGGTCCTGTCTGTCTCCCTGCTACAGACAGAACTGCATTGAGTCTGCTGCACAGTAACTGTCAAGTACTGGATCCCTTGCTGCAGTCTGCTTTTGGCCACCTATAGTTCTATTCAAAGTCCTCCTCAGGAGCTAAGCTTACTTAAGCTCATACTTGGACTACTGGGGCAAAACTACACAGTTGAGTTTTGTGGGATACAAAATCTTATAAAAGAAGAATCTGAGCATTTTACAAGTTTGTATCTGAGGTTTCTTTAAAAAAAAAAACCCACAAACAACCTCTCTGTGAAAAGCTTCTTAAAGCAACCCAAGATGTGTGGTGTCTATATGAAGTTCATGAACTAGATCTTCAGCTCAGCAACACACACTTTCAAGACTGCAAGCACATAAACAGGATTTTCTTTAAGGCATATGGACAAGACTTCGCAGCATCAGAATGTCTCAAAGTTATCATAACTAGAAAACTAAAATAAAAATTAGGACATTGAAGGAAGGAGATTAAATTGATATTCATTTACTCACTAGAAATCTGACACTCAAAGCATTTCTTGTATTGCTTCAGTACCTTTTGTTCTGATAATCTGGATTGACAAAATGAAAGTAAACTCTTAGAAGGCTTTACTGAAATTTTACTACTATGTGGATTGGAAAACTGTTACCAGATTGGCATCAAAATTATGAAACAGAAAATGTTAATTTTGAAAACTCTTGGAATTATTATATTTTTCATAATTGATGACAAACTGGTGCTGAACCACCAAGAATTCCAAATTCTTAATTAAAAAAAAAAAATCTAATGTTTCTGCTTCATCTTTCTCACAATAAAGCCCTGAATTCAGGAAAATTGCTCTATGAAAATGAAATCTTCACATTAATTTCAAAATTAATGCAGAAGAACTTTTCTATTATGCATAACATGTGGAAATCATATGCATTGGCCTTGTGATAGAAGAGCAAGAGAGATAATTTTTAAGGTGTTCAGCATACATAAATTTTAAAAAGGCTGGGAAGAAAAAGAAGGGACAACATATCAAAATTCAATTAAAGTATATTTTCTCTCAGAATTTGAATGAAACACAATTGATTTGGGGGTTGTTGTTGTTGTTGTTGATTGATGATGATAATGATGACTATTTCCTTTAGACAATGCTCAAGACATCATTGAACATGGCTCAAGAGTCAGGGAGAAGATGAAATTTAATTTAATGTTGTACTTAAGAGGATTCTTAATGACCTAGAAGGATACTGAAACACTGAAAAATTTGTCCAAAAATCAGTAAATTAACTTAAATGCAAAGACTAGAAATATTTTAATATATACCTTCACAAACACACAAAAATGGTGTTGAAATGGTAGAGGAGTCTCAGGCGAGCTTTTATCTTTTACTTATGATAGCATTAAAGTCAGAATATTAAACAGAGAATGCTTAAATGCACTGTATTACTGATTAAATTACATCAACAAGAATGACAGACATAAGAATACAGTTGCAAGAAAGCAATTGATGTGCCCAAACCCACAGGCAAATCTGGAATAAAAAAGTTAATCAACTTTATTTTTAAAAAAATGAAAGTATTCAAAAGGAAAATGGGAAGGGATACACATAGTGATGGCATGTATTATTAAGAAATAAGCATTGTTTCTTTGCATGTCAGTGCCAAGAATGTAAGTCACATGGGCTGGTATCCTAAGGATATCTCAAATTAATTAAAGGAAGAAAGCCATGTGGTATAGCTTCTGCATCTGAATGAGGTTGAAGAAAATAACATAAATGTCACTCTTATAAACAAAATACAAAGAACAGCTTTTCTAAAGAACAGCACAAATAACTGCAACACCACCCCCCCATGCCCCCAGTTATGAAGCACATAAGTTCATCCCTGGCCTACGTGTGTTCTGAAACCATCTGAGTTTAGTGATCAGAAGACTCTCAGATTTAAAATTGTGAAAGCTTTAACATCGAGAAAACAATTATGTGGTCCAAAAAGAGTATGTGATAGATAAGAAGTGTTTGTCACATGGACAAAAGACAACAACAAAAAGCACTCTGAAATACATTATTCTTAACCAGAGGTTGTTTGAAAAGGAGATAAAGAATTTAGAAACCCAAGAAGTAATGATTTTTCCCTGCGCAAAACAACTTTTGTTCAAGAAATCGCTCTTACAAAAGGAAATTATTATCTACCTAGTACAAATTAGCTGGGATGGAATAAGCTTTCTGTTTTTTCACAATCTCATTTCTGCAATATAGCACTGTCACAATAGCTGTCAATCGTTATTGGCATTTTGAGGATGCTGTTGTCATACTGAAGCTCTGTATTTCTGTGTCGCATGGAACTTGTGCACTCAGTGGAAATGAGTGTCAAAATGCTTTTGATTAAAGGTTCTAAACCCCTTCATGTTAAATCTCAATTACGCTTACATTTTGTTGTTTAGTTTCTTCTCTCTCTGTCGTGATAAATTTTCGTTTACTAATAAAACAATAATAGTGAGAATAGGAATATCAGTTTTCCTTTACTTGGATTCTCAGAGTATCACAACCAGTTTCAGAAATTATTATCCGATGAGAATGAGCAAAAATAATGGGTTTCCTTGAAAGAGAAATCTCAAAGAAAGCCCTGTAGATAGGTAGTTTCCTGTGATTCTAAGTCGAGTTCTGTGATTTGGCTTTTGAAACCTATTTAAAGAATAACTAGCAATCATACAAACCACAGTTTCTATATAAATAAGCTGTTTAATTTTGCAATCCTGATCTAAATGTTCTTCTAACAGTTGAGAAAAGTATTCCTTTGGTAAGTGTGCCAAACATTTTAAATTGTGTGAAATTTTGTATTTATGTTTTTGTTGGTTTTCTGATTATTTCTCCATCTCTTTTCTGCGTTATACTGGATTTCAATGACAAGTGAATAAAACTGTGAAAACCTGTGAAATTCCTTTTCCACAGCTGACATTAGAAGAATTTCAAACAGCATTGTGATTAAATTTCATGTTACTATTCTTAGATGTCTTACCCCTGTTACCTCAAGAGTTTTGCAGAAGTTAATCTTGCTGTGGAACATAAAAAACTCCACTCGAATGTCTAAGTTAAAATGAGAGGCAGCTGTTCTAGGAAAAGGGAAATACTTGAAACTTTATGCCTCCCGAGGACACAGAACATTTAGGGCATGTCTGAGGGAAGTTCTAGCCAGGTGGGGGCTGGTCTCTTCTCCCAGGCACTCAGCAATAGAACAAGGGGGCACGGGCTTAAGCTCTGCCAGGGGAAATTTAAGTTGGATATCAGAAAAAAATTCTTTCCAGAGAGAGTAATCAGGCATTGGAATGGGCTGCCCGGAGAGGTGGTAGATACACCATACCTAGAGATTTTTAAACACAGATTGGACGTGGTGCTGGGTGCCATGATCTAGTAAATGGACTAGAGTTGGACCAAGGGTTGGACTCGATGATCTTGGAGGTCTTTTCCAACCCAATCGATTCTATGATTCTATGATTCTATGAGTATTTATCAAGCTTGTATGCCCATTGCAAAATTAATATTTGAAAAGTTCACCAAGTAGCTGGAAGTGAATTCTACGTTATACAATCTGAATTTTCATTTGAAAATAAAGAGTTAGAGGTAATAGAGATTTATCATCTGAATAAACTGAACATTATGAGGTTTTGAAATCACATAGTCATATGTCATCTGGGCTTTTCTGTGATAATAAGAGCCAGTGGTCTCCGAGTGCGTGTTACACTTCAGCAAAATACTTTTTTTTTCTCTCAGTTACCCATCTGCTATATACACTGCCACTGTATCCAATTTACTAGCAAATTAAATGAACAGGGGTATTTAATTTCAGAATTATGCTGTCTCCTCCAAAGGACACTTAACTGTTGTATTTTTTTCATAGCATCATGAATTGAAAACAAAGAAGTTGCTCACAAAATTTGAAAATATCCTACTATATAATTCATAGGAATTTTACTTCTATATATAATTATTTATACTGTTTTATCAAATAGATTGTTTTTTTCTAAAACACATCTCCTAGGTTTAAGAGTAGAGAAGGGCTGGGTCCCTCAGTGAGCAATTTTATTCACCGTATACAGTTGGAGCTTAATTTCGTCTTGCAGCTTGAGAAATCTCTGACAAGAAACATTTGATTAGCCAGTTATTGCACAAATACAAACACAATGTAGTCTGTACTATCTTACTGCTCAAATTAAATCACTGAGGATTCCTATTAACCAGTGGAAAAAGAGCAGTTTGAATATCAAACTTCTGTTCTTTGCAAGAGTTTATCTGAAAAGTCATGTAAGGTAAGGTTTTTGTGTGGTTTGTTTCTTTTTGTTTTTGCTTACACTCTTAAACTCCTCTTAGCCCTGTAGCTTTTCTCTAGTAAAATTTTTGTTAGATATTTCTTTATGACAGAGATTATATGTTTGTAGTGCAGTTATTATAATAGAATTCTACTCTTAATGGAGCCTAGATATTGGTAGTAGTCAAGATGGAAAAGTAAAAATGTAGTTTTAATATTTTATTTCACAAACTCAGTGAGACTTTACATTGTCTTGGAATTAACAAGTGCAAGAAACTGAAAAGACACACCATAGAATGAGAAGGTTTACATATACATACATATATAAAACAATAAACCGAGAAATAAATTTAAAAAAATATCCCAGACTCTTCTAACATGGCCTCAGAATTTTCTCTGTGAAATTAAAAGGGAGGCAAACGACTGAACTGCAAAGACAAATCTCAAAGAAAGCAAAAGTATTATTAAACTTGTGCTTCTCGTGGTACTGTATGTTATACTGATAAAATCTGTGGGGTTTTTTCACTGTTAGCAGCTCCAGCCTATGTAAGTTTACCAAATAAGTAGTGCCAATCAATGAGAATTAAATTGTAGCTCTTTATAAATTTTAACTATCTGGGTTAGTTATGTCCACAACTAATAAAAGTGAAAAGGAGTAGGGATGCCCTGTCTCAGGACAGTATGGAAATCTGTTATATGGCAATTACATCAGAGTCAATCAAGAGCAATTAACTAACTGAATCTACTGCATATTTCTTGATTAGACAATTTCAAACTTGATATTAAAATTCCAATATGTGCATTGTTGTTTCTACCTCTTCTATTGATAATTTTATATTTATTTATAGCTTAGAGTTTAAAACAAAGATGAGTACTATGCCTCAAAAGTAAAACTTGGTACATAAAATGCACAGAGAAGAGTTAGATAAAAACTTGTTTTTCATTAAATGTTCCTGAAAAGAGGGGAAATTCTTTTGCCTTAATAGAGTAGGTCAAGAAATGTGAACCAGGGATGAGTGATGCAATTCTGGGGCCTTACAAGTGAAGCACTCTTAGATTTCATTCACAGATTCATAAAATCATATAATATGCTGAGTTGGAAGGGACCCACAAGGAACACTGAGTCCAGATTCTGGCCCTGTGCAAAACTTCCCAGGAATCACACCATGTGCCTGAGAGCATTGTCTAAATGCTTGAACTCTGTCAGGCTTGGTGCTGTGACCACTTCACTTGACAACCTGTTCTAGTGCCCAACACCCCTTTGGGTGAATACCTTTTTCCTGATATCCCACCTAAACCTCCCTCAACTCAGCCTCATGCCACTTCCTCAAGTCATATCACTGGTCATGACAAAGAAGAGATTAGTACCTGTCCCTTCTCTTCCGCTCATAAGGATGTTGAAGACCATAGTGAGGTCTCCTCTTCCCCGGGCCAAACAAATTAAGTGACCTCAGCCACTCCTGACACGGCTTCCCCTCTAGACCCTTCACCATCCTCACGGCCCTCCTTTGGATGCTTTCTAAGAGCTTAATATCTTTCTTATATTGTGGGGCCCAAAACTGCACAAAGGACTCAAGGTACACTAATGTATTATAGGAGCTCTGTTAACAAATCAGAGTTCATTTCATCAAAATATAACTTTGTAACTAACTGGGGGATAAGAGAGTATTTTTGGACTGAAATATGAGGGTTTTAACATATTCAAACCATATCTGTAAATGGTCATAGTGCAACCCTTAAGAAAGATGTCATGTTACCTGTCAGCAACTGATTTCTTTTACTCTTTGTGAATATTTTTGTAAAAGAAATTCAGAAATTAGTTTTTCAACAACCCAAAGATTTAGCCACTGTGATTGTAGTTAACAAGTGATGTAGATTTTAAATATCAGATCTAGATATCAGAAACCAAAGAATTTTTCTTTGAGTCTTCTCCCCTCTGTATCCTCATCATCTTCATCCTTCAGAAAATGTATTCTTCAAAACATTGTTTTGTGTATAGTTTTTCTTAAAAATATTGATAAAACTGGTTAAGCACAAGCATGCTCCTATATTATGTTCTGCCATAGGTTCCATTTTAAATTATTACTTTGTTGACAGATCACATACTAGGTTATAGTTACTGAGTAAAGAAGTACCTCACTGCAATTTTTTTCCTTTTTAAATTTTAGAAACTTTTTTTTCCAAAGAACAGGCATGTTAGATGTATTTGAAAACACAGCTAAGAACTTTCATTAACAGAAAGTAGAGAAAAATATGCTAATATCTGAATTACCTCATGAGAAAACAAACAGAGCAGGTTAAGTGATTACTAACAAAACTGTACTTCTTTTAGAGACAATAGAGATTTAACACCACTTTTGAATACTGTATACATAGGAACTTGAAAACTTAAAATTCAGTAGATGATTAGAATAGATGCTCTTTTGCAGTCATAGCTCCCACAAGAAAAAAAAAAGCACCTGTACAGAAATTACGAGGTTATATTTTTTTTTTCAGTACTTAAGAGTCTAAGAACTGTCTTTAGAAAAATAGCACAAAATTAAAACAAAACAAAAAAACCTGTATAGAGGATATAACAATATGAGAACTCATGTTTATTTCTGCTAAGGGAAAAAATTTTGTTGTCTTCTATAACATCCAATCTGTATAAGATGTTCATGTGCTGAGAAAGAAATTGTTATGTTGCTGAAAAGCACTCTGAATCAGAGGTGTTCAGAGACCAAACCAGATTCAATGCAGTTTTCAATGTTCTTGTTGAAAACAAACCTTTCCAATTTTTCTGTATTCAGTGTGGATTGAGTATTTTTCTGTTTAGTTGTTTGTTTTTTTTTCTTTCCACTGCATTTGATTCCCCAATGTTATTCTTCAGCCTCCACACAGATTTCCAGAGCAGCCCTGAAATCTGACCTCCTTTCCTTCTCTGCATCCTAGGAAGTGGCTCTGCTCTCTCTCTGTTTCAACACGATGCAGAGATATGATAGGTGTTCTCCCACATTTCCCCCTCACACTGTACGTCTCTAAGTCTCTGGTTTCATTCCACACAGTTAAATCCCAGCCACTCACACAGAAAGCCACTGGTCTTATCCAGTGGTCTGTGATTGACATCCATTGCTACCCCTTGAAGATGGCCTCTATCAGTCTGTGTAATGGAGGGTCATCTACTGCTTAAACCCAGGGCAAACGTCAGTTGGAATGTTTGGATATCAGCTTCTGAAATCTTGGGCTGTTTCTAGAATTTCCACGATCTGCTTTTGTTGAAAATATTATGACCCTCTCTATTCTTAAAATTATCTTATGCTGTTTTTGTAGTGAAAGAAATGTTAAATAAGAGGTTTTGAGGAACCTTGATAAAATGCTTACGAAGCAGCTGAAGATAAAAAATTTAGGAACTTTAAGTTCTCTTGATTCCTGCAACCAAGATGGTGGTCACCAATGTCTTATTTGATTATTTCCTCTTTCTCTGACTGTGTATTTCCCTCATATAAGGAAAAATCTAAAAACATTTTGAAAAAACCCAAACTGGTTACTTCATTAAAAGAAATGAGGAAGTCTTTCTGTGCCTTAACTGAGTGATTCATTATCACAGAAAAAATTAGTTTAATTTTTCTTATCTTAGGTGTAATCTTCATAGACGATATCATCAGAATAAAGAGTGAGAAACTGCTTAAAGATGTATTTCAGAATATCTCACATTACCTAATCTTATGGTTTCAAATGAGAGGTAATTTTGCTATGTGTGGGACTTGCTTTAAAAATGCACTTTTAATGGTGGCTTCTTAGGTTCAGATCTACACATCTTTGAATGACTTGATGTTCAAGACAGATGTTCAAGCACTGATCTGCATTGATTTCTAAAGGACAGTTATCAGCTTGAGTGAGAGCTGCTTCATATTCAACTCGTGTGAGTTAAGCATTTATATTTGACTGTCTTAGTTTGAGATAAGCAACTGCCAACCCCCCCAAGCACAGAGAGAAAAGCCTCCCTCCTAACACCAGGGAAAGGGAGGAAAAGAGAGGGGAAAGAAAAAAAACACTTCAAACTGCATTTATACTAAATCTACATATATTTTCACAGAAAGAAAGAGACAATAAGAAGAGAGTACAAATATACACTCACACAAGTCTACAACAACAAGTTCCCCACCTCAACTTCTTAACGAACACACAAACTTTACTGTCCTAACTACACATTACTTAAGAAGAAGCTTATTCCCCAGGGAGACAAACCCAAGCAGAAAGGAGAGACCCAGAACAACACATTTTACTTTCCTGAGGTACCCTGTGAGCCAGTGGTGGGCCTGGTCCTCTCCATCCCCCCTGGGACAGCATCGTGCGTCCTCCCAAGAGGAGGGCTGAGAAGCGACTGCCTTAACCACTCCCACACTGGTTCCTACTTCCCTGGAGATGATGTCATAATGTGGTATGGAATACAAAATTACTGGCTAGAAGAGGTCAGCTGTTAGCTCAGCCCAGCTCAAGTCAGCTGACAGCTTCGGCCTAGTCCAAACTCCAGAGCCCAAATCTAGGCCCACCTAGGTGAACCCATAACATTCACCTATAGGGAAACTTCCCTAGTTCCAATTTTTTTAAAATATATAATTTTAGACATATATAATTCATGTATGTGCATAAAGGTGTGAAAATTTATATGCATATAAATAATCTATAAAATTATAAATATGAACACCAAGCATAGATTTAGGAGAATAAATTGAGTATCTTTTAAAATTATAGTCTATGCTTTCAAGACTAAAAATAACTCTGATGTGGGGAATGTAAAGAAAAGGATGTCTGTAGTGTGATATTTTTCATTGAAGTGAGGAAAGACAAGGGAGTGTTTCTTTTGCTGAAGAACTTAGTTTTAAAGCACATCCTTGCCCCTCTGTTATAGCGGTATCTCTGACATCCATCTTCTAGATCTGAGGTCTAGAAGAGCTTTATTACATTGTGGTAGAGGCATAGAGAAATAGTGACAGGTATTTCACTTAATAAATTTAAATAATGAACTGTAAATAACATTTTTTACTCTCACTTTCATTGGTCAAATTAAAGTGGAGTAATTTATGCCTTGCTTCCTTGTTGAGCTCTTTCTGATGTACTTCATCCATCTCAAATCAGCCTTCACTCATACAAAAAGAGAGTGTAATTTAATGTGAGAAAAATAGTACCTGCATGAGACTGGTTGTGTGTTCATCCTTATTTAATTCCTCATTTCATATTTATGAGAGGGAAAAAAATAGATATTTATTGTTTAGCAGAACTACATTTCCCCTGCATAAAGAGCAGGGATGTGAAACAATGCCATGAAGAATGATTTTTTCCTTCTCTCTGATGAATAAGTATGTAAATTATATACAATAATTAAAAGGAACAATTATGCCAAATAAGTCTTTTGTCGCAGTGCAAAGTGAGTCAGAGGGAATCTAGTTTTAAGAAAGATAAGCCTGATTTGCATCTGCTGCTGAAAGTTCAGGAAATTCTTCATGGGAACACTATATATTATTAGCTACAGTCAGGTGATGCATTACATGTAGCCTGGGTCAAGAAAGCCACAAAAATTACGACGTTCACTGAGCAGTCTAGAAAAAAAATAAATTGACTTTGTGAACCCAGAAGATCACTTTCCATACCATGCAATTTTTTCAGTAGTGAAGTATAGAAGAGAACAGAGAAATGTTACTCTTTCTTCAGATGCTGAGTTTGGTGGGTTGTCAATATATAGGAAGGCAGAAGGGAAGACTAAATTACAATATTACGCTGTTTCTGTTCTTTGTCTTGTCTTCCTCTTTTGTTTAGGCCAGACAGACAACAAATGTAAAGTAATTCCCTGAACCAGAACTAAAAAGTGATAAAAATCACCAAAAAATGGTACACCTTCCCTCACACCACCACAATTTGTTGTGTGGGTGGGTTTTTTTGTTTTTTTCTTTTTTAAACAAGCTATGATTTTCCATTGCATTTTGAGTTAAGAAAAAAGTTTTTTTCTAAGACTGAAATATTTGTTTCACTTTCTGAGTAACTTATTGTCATTGCTTTTGCCTTCTTATGTGGGAATCTCCTACATTACTTCATGAATGGACAAAGATAATCTAAAAATGGAAGTCTCAAAGAACAGTGAGATGAGGAAAAGGAAAGGAAAAAAAAAGGAATTATTTCTCCCAGTTTCTAATTATCTCAGGAGCTTGAAACTGGGATTTTTTTCTTTAATTCTTTATTTTTCTAATCATTACAATGCTTTTTTACTAAAAATAAGGGATCATTTAACTGCTGTCAAATAGTTTTTCAAGTGTAGTCCATCCATAAAGAAATAAATATAACTTTGAAGAAGTAGATGTGGTCTCTAAATGAAACATGGAAAAAAATCCTGTAGTCTTGCAATGTTTGCAAATCTTTCTCTGACAAGTGGTCTACTTTGAAACTCATTGGATAAGCAAAATGTATGGAAAAAGATGATTAATTGCCCAGAACAGCTGTCAAAAGAAAAGTCTAGCAATATTTATGAAGCAGAATGTATTTCAGAGATACTCCCTTCTATTACCAGGAAAACAAAGTAAAAAATCAAAACTCATGTCTACATCTTCCTTTTTTCCTTCCCTCACTCTTCAAAGCAAGGCATGTGTACTGCTTTTCCTTATTCCCCACTTTCTTACATCCAGGTATCATGAAAAGGCTTGAACTTTAAGACTACTACAAATTTTAGGCAAATATGTCTTGCCTAAAGCAAGATTTTGGAAACTTGGCTAGAAAGTGTAACTTCTGAGTCATGTTTGAAGGTCAGCTCTGAATTTATCATGTGCCTTTCTGACTTTCTCAGTGCTGTAGGTACAGTTGCATGAACAGCCTAGTACGTAATGGAATACAGGAAGGGAGACTGTTGCATAATGATTTAGAAAATTATTTATTTGTCCTGGTTATAGATATTGTTGTTGAAACGCTGTTTTGAGAAGGCAAAGGTCAACCTGAATCTGAAGAAAAGGAAACACTAAGTCAATTTAAGTGGATAGTATATTCTGCTAAAGTAGATAAACAAGTCCAGAAGACATTTGCTGGGGTATAGAACCCACAATACATAAGGATGTTCACAAATCAGCAAACATTTGGAAGGGGAAAAAAGGCCACCAGAATGATTTGACAATCAGAAATTCTGGTAGTACAGATTGAGGAGTGTCTTTTCCTCTATTTCATCTGTCAAAAGTTATTTTGGGAGGTAGTTTAATTATTGTATATTAACACAAGTGAGGGTAAAAGACTTTAAGGACAGATAGCTCTTTAGTCTGAATAAAAACTCAGCAAAATCAAGTGACTGACAACCAGTGGTTCTCTGGTTAAACTAGAATTATTATTAAAGTGTTTTCCCAGTGATGGTAAGAAATCACAAAGTGAATTCCCCACTCAGCAGAATATTAAATTTGGAAAGTATATCTTTGTAGAGGTTGTGTTCTATGTTCAATCAAAAATTCGATGCAATGTTTATTTCACATGTACTTTGCATAAGCTCAAAATGTATTTTAATAGTACCTATGAGGCTTTAAACATACAAATCTTTATATGAAATATAATACCATGATTCTGCATCTGCCTACAGTTCATGCAATGGTACAGAGGTGAATTAAGGTCAATTATGAAGATAAAATTAAGAGCAAGTAGAACAATTTAAAAGCATGATACATTAATCGAAAGGTTGATAGTATCTGAATTCATCCATCTATGATGCTACAAATATAAATTGAAAAAATATTGTAGCACTACAGGGACTTATTAGAGCTGGATAACATTTACAGTACTGTGACAAAACGGATTTAAGTGGTGTTTTTGAACCAATGCCGAACCTTGGGACTTGGAGACATGAACAAACAATGAAGCAAGGAAAAGAGAGACCTTGGGAAAGAAAAATTTAACAAAAGATAATCAAAATTGAAAAAAAAGTGTCCAGCCTTTACATTACAAGGCAGGAGTAGAAGACATTAGCATATTGTTTATTTGTGTGCTTGCCAAATACGAAAGGAAGCTGAGAGTCGATATATTACCCACCAACTAATTCTATGTTTTCTCATCTCCATCCTTCCATTTCCAGCTTTTAAAAGCAAATATTAAGTCTATGAAAAATAAAAGCATAAATAAAGCAAAGAAGCCATGGATGAGTTATTTGCAGCTCCTACAGTTACATATTAGAAATAATTCTCAATCTGATACTAGTCAGTCTTTTTGTATGAGTGTAGAGTCATAAAAATAAGTTGTACTTATTCAACTTTATTAAAACCGTTTTTCCAGTTTAAATAGAACTGAATAAATGTGATTTTATGTCATTAAATAATTAAAGTAGATTAAATAGGAACACAAATGTTGAAAGTGTTCTAAATAATTGTATTTTTTTCTTTAAGTAATCTCTGATATTACAATGTCAGTGCACACAGAAGACACGACACGTGTGGTAAACCAAAATCTCACCAGGTGGAAGAAAAAAAAGAATATCTCTATTCTTTTTTTATTTCTATTGCTTTTCTTATTTCTTTTAGGATTCAGCTATCACCACTGCTGGCCAAACGTTTTGTAGCTTCCATAGATTATTATGCATGTTATTAATGCACAGGTAAACTCAGAAGTCAATAGATCAAATGCATATGTGCCCCTCTGGTTCATACACTTGAAAAATGAAGTACATCAAAGATTTTTATGTATCTTTTTGAAAACAATCTTCTATTCACTTATTAAAACTGGAAAAGACTGATATGTGTAAATTCTTTTATAAATTATGAATTATATAATTACTGCACCACAACACTCAATAATAGATTCTAGCTGAAAAGAGGTGTTTCTTTACATTTTGAATTACACATTGTCAACTCTTTTGTAATCAAGAGATTTCATGGACTAAGTGCTTTTTAGAGAAGAAGAATGCATAGGAGTTCACTGTTCATGGGAAGGGATGATTCTTAAAATAAATTTACCTGGTTACCATAGATAGGTCTTGCTATTTCCTGAAAGGAAATGGTGCTGTCCTCACCTACTCAGTGATTACATCATGTATTTTCAGCTAGTCCAACATTTTAACTTCTTATCTTTGAGGTCAAGTAGGAATTGTGGCTGGAACAAAATGTGTGGTTTTTTCTGAACTTTTTCTTCTTCCTTCTTAATTGTCACTTGTAACAGTTGCACAGAAATTCATCCCTTGCATCTGTAACCTGGAGATTATTTTTGGTTTTGTTTTGTTTTGTTTTTTTTTCCTCTCATTTATAATACTTAGAGTATTTCTAGTTATTACTTTCACACACACACACAGATGATAAATACTTGCTGCTTGTCTTCTCTTTCTTACCATTGTGGATTCAACACACCAAATTTAGTTAAGCAATTTGGTGATACTGCCGAAAATATGGAACCCATTGGTAACGACCTGAACAAGCTCTCAGGGCAGAGGTGACATCAGTGCATTATATTACAGATTTATGTAACCTTTATCAGGTTGAAAACATGAAACCTATGAACTGATTCAAGATGACACCTTGAGAGCTCTCAAGTAACAAATTATAAGTGAGTTCTGCACAGTGTGACAACTGCTCTAGACAGGTGCACTTCGTATTAACTTCATAAATCTTGAAATAAGACTTTTCAGACTGTTGCTCTTGGACCTTATTTCTCTATGCACCTCTTTCCTTGGGAACTTGAGAAAAGTTAGAAAAGGTGAAGGACATGTAGGAGATGATGGCAAATTTCAGACAGGAAAGATATATGCAAAGTAGTGAGGATAAATGATTGTGATGTATCTTGTTAGCTATTGAATTTTTAGAGAACTCATATACTTTGCTTTTCAACAAAATATTTTGTAATATCCAGAAAACTACTGACAATTTTTAATGTCTACATTACTAAGCAGATTTTCAATCTAAATTGTCATATTTTTAAAAAAAAATATCTTGGAATTATTACTCCATTGAAATTCCTGTTTTATAGAGAGTCAATTTGCCATGCTAAAATTGATTTTGCTTTTATTATACATATAAGAAAAATCTGTTGAGATAATTCCACTCTAAAAATTAAGACAGATCCAGTAAGGAAAACTACTTAAGATTGGAATTTAGAATAATGAAATACTGTGATACAAGCTAGTACTAGTACAAAGATGCATCATAAACATAACACACTCAGAAACATCCACCATCCTCTCAGCAAATCAAATTTTATTTTGATGTGTGTTAATTTCTACAAAAGTAATCTCTGTATAACTGTATGGTGAGAAAGGCAGGAAAAATGCCAACTCTTTGGAATAACCACCTTTGCAAAAATATATTAAGTAGAATAACTAAATAATTTTATCTGAATTGAATGGGAATTATGATCAGCTTTATTTTGTCTCCCTGGGTAACAGTTTTTTAATGGGATTTTTTTGAGAATGCAGACTATGACACTATCTGAGGATTAGTTAGACATATTTCATCCTCAAGAAGTTTTAGAAGATGTAGCCTTGAGATTATATTCTTATTTTTGTATTTGGGGAACAATACTGATTCCCCAAAGATGAAAGGAGAGTGTGAGGGCACAGGGAGAAAAAAAAATCTAATAAATGAATAAAATAAACTAAGACAGACAAATAAGTAGTTTTCAGAGAAAAGGGAAAAGGCTAATATGAATATTGCAGCAGTGACGGTTGCACTTGAGCTCAGCCTGTTAGAGGTTGTTGCCAAACCAGAAAAGATAGAAAAATCTCTCTTGTTTTTAATCCTCCCACTCATTGGGTGTATCAGTACAATTTTTTATCAATTAATAAGCAATAAAAAAGTTATATATTTGGGGTTTAATAGTTCCAGGTACTTTCAAAAGTGTTGGAACAGAGTCACATCCTATCCCTTATCAATACATTCTTTGGTTTGCTTTGGTATATATTTTGCAAGAGGAATTCATGTGCAAATCTGGAACAGTAGCTAGAATTATGCCATATGTTAGCTTTTCATTACTCTTCTGTACTCCTTGTTGCAGACAATCTGAACAACAAAGAAATGAGTGACTTAGAATTATCTTGTTTGAGAAACTGTGTTGTAATAAGCACTGAGAAAGCCCTGGTAATTACAGAAGAGCATTTACAGACATAACTGGAAGATAATAGATACTGATGTGTCATGTCCAGTGTCATGAGGCACTTTGTAAGACTGCTGGTGGCATAAGTACAGGTGTTTGCTGGTGTCAAGGCAAGAGACGTGACCACCACAAAGCTGGCTATTCTGAGATTCCTTTTCTCCACTCTAGGAATTTAATATGGAATTTAGTAGAGCTACAGGGTTTTTTTAAAATCAACATCTTAAAAAGGATTGCTTCAGAAATGCTTGGCATTTGAATAAAAATAATTTTACTGTGCATTTCTTAAGAAATTTTATTTTTCACTGTTTATATCTGACAGAGAAAGTCAGAATGGAGAAATGCTAGAATCTATTTAGTCACAAAACTATGCTTCCCTGAAAAGTTAATATAAATTATCAGAGACACTTTTTAATAATCACACCTAACAAGAAATTTTCATTTTGCATCTGGAGCTGTCTCTTTTGATTTTCCTTTAAATAGTACGAAAAAAAGTTTAGTTGCCTTCCAACTAAGAAGAATGTGTGATGAGGAGATATTTACCACTCAAAATTTAAATATGTTTGTGTTTTTTTGTACTCAAATTAATATTTCTAATATTTTTACTCAGGCATGAAGAGTAGATTTGTGTATCGTATGGCTAAACTAGTGATAAACCAATTGCCTGAAATCAAATGAGGATTATGTATTTTTGTGAACTTAGAATTGAAGTTAATAATAATAATCATTATGATAATAATATAATAACAACAACAAAAAAACCCCAACAACAATAATAATAATAATCAAAGTCTTTATCCTAAGGTTTTAGAGAACCATCAAATTCAGGGAAAGTTTCTTAAGAAGGAAAACCATATAAAGCTCTGTCTTACCATTTGCTTAAAACCAGTTTGTTTCACATATGGATTTGTTAGTTTAAATATCAAAAAGATTTAACTGCATTTTGGGAGCTATGCTAATTGCCTTTAAGGGAATGGAAAGCAATTGATCTTTAGAACAAAGTTTTACCTGGAAAAATGCCAAGTTATGTCAGCAGTGTAAAATGGAGTTCTTAAAATATTTAAAACACTCTTCACTTAAATTTGAAGGTCTGTAGAAAGGCCATTCGTATTGAAGAAGGAAAGATAAACAGATTCATTTTTATTTTCTTCTCAGACAATTAAATGCATACAGGTTTTGAAATTCTGGCTGTCTCCTTGTGAATTTAAAACCCATAAAATTAAAGTCAAGCATTACACTTCTATGAAGAGAACAAATTAGAAATCTCCTAGCAATAAGTGAGCTATCAGTGGTATTCTCAGTAGTTTTGGCTGTCAAATATGTATCTTTCTTTTTCTGCCAAGGAACAAATTTAAAATTAAGAATACGTGGATATAAATTGTGTATCAAGTGATGTTCAACATCTGTAATCTTTACAGTTGGTTAAATGAAAGATTTATATGGGAGATTTAATCTAGAAACTGTTCTTTGAAAAATAATTTGCTCTGATTTGTGGTGTTCTCTTTTGCATAATCTGGTTTTAAGTACTAATTTTTAACAAATCTGAAGTGCTTTGATACTGTTTGTTCACAACAAGAATAAAGGGGAGAGAAAATGCAAAAGCCTTTCTCTATTTGCTACTTTTTGATATGTTTTGCTGCTTGACTGAGTGTTTCCCCTAAATTTAGTACTCAGACTGTACAGAATGCAAGTAATTTCCATGTCAGTCTTTAGCATGTTCTGGAAAACTAAAAGAACAGGAGAAAAGGTAAATCACAAACACTTCTATTTTCTATTCAAGGTCATGTCTTAGCGACAATTCATAGCAGGCAAAAGTTTAGGCACTTTTTAATTTAATGAATATTCAGAGACATACATATATGGTAATATATTTTTGTCTTCTAATAAAAGACAGTGCAGCCCACTTTTAGTCATAGTGGCCATAGACTGTTAGAGTTTATAGAGAGGTATCAACTTTGTGTGGTAGATATCAGTACCATCTGTAGAGCACAATTTTAGATAAGTAACTTTGGTGTCTAATTGACATTAGTGTGCATTTATAAGAGGAACTGGCAATACTGTGAAGTTATTTGAAAGTACTGAACATCAGCATAAAGTCTCTATTCACTGTTGATTAAAAATACATGAGATGAAATTGCGACCAGTTGGAAAAGTATGGATTGAGCCATAAAGTGGCTAGTTAGGTAAAGTATCTTTGCAGTTTTTAGAGCTTGCTGAGATGAATACATTTTAGAAATGGAAATACAGCTGTGCTATAATGGAAGTCATCACATGGGAATGTTAACATTTTTTATTGTCCCATTACTCACTCTTTTATTATGTATTTCTGAAGATGCACTGATGTAATAAGATTTACATCAAAATAATTTGCTGAAAGATTGACTACATCCAAGGAGTTTATCTTAGAACCTTTTTTGAGTTATTCTTTTATCAATCCTTCCTGACTTTTAAGTAGAATATTCTACAATATGAGCTATAGAAACCATGTAAAATGACAGTTCATATTCTCAGTATACACAAAGCATCCTAATATTCAGACAGATTCTATAACAAAACAAGTCACCCAAGCAAGCAAGCAAACAAACAAAAAAGGAAGAAAGGAAAAAGTACTTGAAAAGCCACATAGATCTTTGTTTCAAAATGTCTTCTGTGATCTGAGCATTAATTAATATCTTAATATCTCACAATTGGAAATTTACTGCATATGGCTAAGATTTCCTGCTGACATTATCTACCTTGTCTGCAAATTATGTTGAACCATTTGCTACAGATTCAGTTGTGTTATTACAAGGTTAGTTTGGTTTTCAGGGTTTTTTTTGTAAGAAGAAGGTAGAATCAATATTGCTCATGTTCTGATAAAAATACAGGAGGAACTAGATGGTACTGTCTCATTGATTTTCATAGGAGCCAGCCCCATTTCACAGTAGATTTTTATCACTGAAATTTCAATACTCAAATACTGTTTCAGAAACTCAAAAAGAATCCAAAGACTCTCAAGTGTTTCTCTGTCTGAAGGTCAGAGTTTTGTTTTATTTCATTTTGGTTTAGATATTTTCTAGCTCAATAAAACTTCTTTCCAAAATGCAAAAATCAAAATGCAAATTCATCTCTTGATGATGAAGGATGAACAAATAAGTTCTTAATTTTTTAATCATCCATATTAATAGTATTCATTTGGCATGCAGATAATGGCATTTATCAAGGCATGTGAAATTACTTGACAGATCCTTTATTGAGCCTCTTAACACTTTGTAGGATTAAATCTGTCTTCCAGTTAAATGTACTACTGGTAATAATAATGCGATAAATGCTTCTTTTTACTTCTTTCTAAGCAATAATGAAGTTTCTGAACTCAGTCAGAAAAAATGAATTGCTTCTGGTGGTCCCTGTTTAAAGACATCTGAACCAAAATGTGGTGATACAGTCAGTAGATAAGATGTGAGTAGATGACACTTTTTATACAACAAATGAAAATTAATTCACTTTGTGACCTATTTAGAGAGCTCTCTGTGAAAGGATAGAAGGTTATGGAGAGGGAGTTGTAAATAGTAGGAGAGGGAGCAACAGTGAATCAGATTCTCAGCTCATATAGAAGAATCCATTTTGTTGAAAAACAGAATATTCCAATAGAATAGCTAAATATTCTAAGGAATAAACTAAGTGGCCTAGACTGAAGGTTACTAAACTAAAATAGGGGCAAAGCTGAATACTTTAATTATTGCAAAATGATTTATGTTGGCGACATTTTGAGAAATTTGCACCCTTTTTGTTCAGGGTTCCTTGATATCTGTCCTTGCCCATTCATCAGCCTTGTAGGCTACTTGGTGTTTTATTGCTGCTAATGTGATCATAACAATAGGCTTCTCTTAGACTGAAACAGTTTAATCCTTTTTCAGCAGGTCACTGAGCAGGGGTGACTGGGGAATGGATTTGAAACACTCCTCTGAGTTATAATCTCTATGAACACACTGTGTAACAGTCAGTAAACCAATTCTTTAATGCTGGTCAGAAAACTAAAGCAAATTCTCAGAGAGGTGAGGCAGTTTGCCTATCTATACTTGAGGTAGAATAGAGAATCAGGGTTAAAACAACAGAAGGAAAAGACTAGGAATCCTGCACGGACTACAGATCATGGAATTAAGAGTAGTGACTGAGGGTTTGGAGAAACTGCAGTCAGCATTCAAACAACATATTCTGTTCTAATGAATGAGAACTCATTGGTTGATGTGGCAGGGTTTTGGTAGTAGGAGGGCTACAGAGAGAAACTGCCAGAAGCTTCCCCTATGTCCGATGGATCCAATGCCAGCTGGCTTCAGGATAGTCCCTCTACTGGCCAAGGCCAAACCCATCAGTAGCAGCCTCTGGGATAACATTTAAAAAGGTGAGTAAGCTATTGCAAAAAAAAGCAAATTGCCACCAGAGAAGAGAGGAGTGAGAACATGGGAGGGCAACAGCCCTGCAGATCCCAAGGTCAGTGAAAGCAGAAGAGTGAGGTGGTGCTGCCTATTCTGGAGCAGAGATACACCTGCAGCCTGTGTCGCAGACCATGGTGAGGCAGATGTGCCCCTGCAGCCCATGGAAATCCATAGAGGACCAGAGATCCACTGTCAGCCCATGGAGAACCCCACACTGGAGCACGTGGATGCCTGAAGGAAGCTGTGACTCCACAGGAAACCTCTGCTGGAACAGGCTTCTGGTAGGAACCTGTGGTCCCACGGAGAGAGGAGCTCACGCTGGAGCAGGTTGACTGGAAGGACTTGTAACCCAGTGGGGGACCCACAGCAGAGCAGTGCATGAAGAACTGCAAACTGTGAAAAGGACTTACACTGCAGAAGTTCATAGAAGACTCTCTCCTGTGGGAGGGACCCCACACTGGAGCCGAGTGTGGAGTCCTGTCCTTGAATAGGAGGGAGCAGCAGAAACAACATGACCTGACTACAAATCCCCATCCTCTGACCCGTGTGCCACTGGGGAGAAGGAAGAGAAAATAGGGAATGAGGTTAAGCCCTGGAAGAAGTGAGAGGTGGGGGAAAGGTGTGGGGGTTTTTGTTTGTGTTTTGTCGTTGTTGTTGTTGGGTTTTTTCATTTATTTTCTCATTATCCTACTGTGATTTGGTTGGTAATAAATTAATCTAATTTCCCCAAGTGGAGTGTGTTTTGCCCCTGACAGTAATTAGTGAGTCCCTGCCCTCATCTCAACCCATGAGCCTTTTGTTGTATTTTATCTCCCCTGCTCAGTTGAGGAGGAAAGTGATAGAGCAGCTTTGGTGGCACCTGACATCCGACTGAGCTCAGCATACCAGAAGAAAGCACTTTAATTTGACTTTTACTGTTAACACAGTAGACATGAACAAGTTCTTGAAACTCTGGAGGCCAGTATCTTATCTCAGGAAGCACCTTAGGTGCTCAGTGATCTAGTGTTCACTGCAAAGGTAAGGGAGAGAAGATTGAGCATGTGGAGGCTGAAGGGCAATTGGAATAATTGTCACATGATGCAGTTCACAGTTTTAGGAAAAGAAAAAGAAACAAGAACATCAGGATGAGGACAATTCACTTTTTTTTTTCAATACTGTCTTGAAAATTTGAACTGGGATAGCACCCTCTCATTTACAACTACTGCACAAAAGTGTTCTCTACCAAGTACTCATCAGTACAATATTCACTAACTAACACTGTGGTCCTTTGAGAGCAACTGGTGTGGAAAATGAAGAAAAAATGGTGATTATAAGGGAGGGCTTAACAGAAGAAAGGGGAAGCATTAAAGTTTCTTCTAGAATCTGAAAAAGGAACCAAAGAAGTCATGCAAAAGTAGACACAAATAAAATATGACTGAGTATAAAAAATAATGCTAGTGTAACTATGTGAGGATAACTAGTCTAAGAAATAATAAAAAGAAAAAGAGCAAATGACTTATTAACCAGAAGAACTCATATATATACATGAGAAATTAGAGGAAGGCTAAAGAGATGCAATTTTACTGCTTAATACTAACCAATACATTAACAAGAGAAAGAGAAGATAAGGTGGAGTACTGAAAGGCAGATGAGGGAACATTTATGTGAGTTGAATGAATTAAAACAGTAAAGTAAGGTCAGTTCCTTACTTCACCACAGAGTATTTAAGGAAGTAGCCTAAGATTTGATTATGAGATGCATAACTCCGTTATATTTAACAGGAGTGTTAGATTAATATACTGGCAGTTACTGTAATCTTTTCCATCTTTGTAACAATTTGGATGAAAGACTGTATTTTTTAGCACCTCAGTTTTAAGAAAGAGAAGGACAAAGATAAACATACTACCTATGCTTAGGTATTTTTACTTTTCTTCTGGAACTGCTTAACTCTCTCTCCATATTAGATTGCACCTGGGCATTGGTGGTGAGACTTGTTACCAGAATAAATATTTTCTTTTCTGTACCTAAAGTGGACACAACTGGTGTCGCAGGCCAACTGGTGTCTAGCACACATCGAAAGTGACTGCAGGCTCAGAAAACTCGAGCTGTTTGGGGAATCTGAATACTTTAAAAGAGAAAGAAGGCAGATGAGTCTTCTCATATGCAAACGTTTACTTCTGGCTCCATGAGACTTAGGGTACAACAAAACAGGTTTGATTTGTAGGGAAGACAATTTACATTACATATCAGGGAAAATCTTTTAGCAAAAAGGGATAATTAACCAGGAGGAAATAGCTTCCCTGGGGAAGGTATGAAATCTGGCCTTTAATAAAAACTTTTCACAACAAACATCTGTCAGAGGTAGTTTGGGTCTATCTAACCACCCTTCAGTGGAGTATGGAACTGTGTCAGTCTTCAGATCAGATCCCGTTTCACTCCTGAGATTCTGTGACATCATGAAGGATTTTTTTCCCTGACTGCACAAAAACATCAGCAAGCCCCAAGCTGTAATTGAAACATCTGCTGAACAAAATCTCCACTCATAGGAGGCACATAGTTAATGCTCTCAATGTGCCATTGCCTTCCACTTCAGACTTCTCCTGAGAAGAGTTTCTTTGTGCAATACTTTAGTTATCAATCACTAAATTCTAATAATACTTTAATTGGTTTAATATTTGCCCACTAATATAATAATCACATCTTGCCCTTCAGTGCAAAAGTCCTATGAAAAAGCTGTTACCCTCAAATAGTTCTGTCATTCTGACCCACTTATTTTGATTCCTCCCTGTCTTTACTTAGTAGTTATACAAATGGGATTTTCATATAAATGTAATCCATTTCTATTGTAATGCAAAAATTAATTTGTTTGACACTCAGTGCCAGTTACCTAGCTTAGTGTCTCATAGTTATGTACCCACCATCCTCTGAATTTGCTGTTATTTGATTCCTGTTAGTTTTTATTCTGCTCTGTCTACAAAGGTAAAATATCTAATGCCTCTTGCATTAGGCACTGCAGGATTCATTTCTTCTTGCCTTACAGACTTCTTATGTTTTCTTTGATCAGAAGAACAATGAAAGGGTTTATACTTTCATAAAACATGCAAAAGTAACATTCTATAATGGTACAGAGTCAGTACCACAACTTACAGGAGTAACTTTCAATAAAATGTTATTCTGAAAGTAATGAGTAAAGCGGTCTTATAACATTAGTACCTGCTGTAGTGTGAAGTTTGTGTGAAAACATGCTCTCAAAAATATGTTTCACCATTTACATGTTTCAGAAAAGCATTCAATCCTAAAGGAAAAACTACATGGCTTTCAGTATATTTGATCACTCAGATTATTCAATTGGCAAGTGTTCTGCCTTGACAGTGGAACAGTAAAGCATGCTGACAGAGAGAGAGAAAGGAAAGAGGGAAAAAAAAAGTGGAAACAGAAAAAGGAAGGGGATGTAATGAGGAAAGGAAAAAGAAGAAAAGAGAAAGAAAGAGAAGCCTCTTCCCAATCCAGTAAAGTACTGGGCTATTACTGAGAAGATTCTTATTTCAACAGAGTAAATATTCAGGTATTGAGGCTTGCAACATCATCGTCATCATCATCATCATCAATCATCATCGTCATCCTAAACTACTAATTAAGGATGGACTTTCAAATTAGTTATGTTGGTATAACAATGGGGACATTCATGCAGACTTCCATGGGATCAGAACCAAGTCAGCAATGAGCTCCTGTATAAATATATTTCTAACTGAGAGAGATTAATAATGCTTATAATGCAGTGTTAATGTATGTGCCTAATACAATATTTGCATTATTACTAATAGAGTATTTGATTTGAAAACAACAACAACAAAAACAACAAAAAACCCCCAAACCCCACAGAAAACTCCAAATAAAACACAATCAAAAGAATTGAAATAGATGCTACTTCTCAATTGTTGAACAAGTTCTTGGAAATACTCTGTCTATTGCCAATATTTTATTTTTTTTTAATTGGCAAGATTAAGAAATGGCTTACCTCAGTATTTCCCACCCTAATCAAAAGCATTGCACATTGTGGGTTTTTCTTCCTTCCGAAGATTGCAGCTTTTAGAAACAGGCCTTGGAAGACAGGCAGTACAGGAGAACTAACTCTTAATGAATCTCAAGTGTGAACTTCCTTACTATCTTACTACTGGGTTGTCTTCTGCCAATATTTGACTCTGAAACCAAGAATAAGTGTTGACAATCACATTGTCATCTTACAGGTTTGTGGCAACCTAAGTGTTTACTATCTGAACCATCAGACCCCAACATTAATTCAGTGTTGTGCTTGTTTAAAGGTAAACTGGCAGGAGAAATGAACCCAACTCAAAAGAGGTTATAAGTCAGAGTTACAATTTAATAACGATATTACAATAAATGCAATGGCACAAAGAAACTGGTTTTAACCCGTAAAACCCAGAAGTATGACCCAGCACCCTGGGGTACAAACCCCATGTGGTTCCCCCAAGTCCAGAGTAAAAGGAAGCGAGAAACTTGTTGGTGCAGATGATGGTCCCAGTCTGGTCGAGAGTGGTGGTCGCAGTCTGGTTGAAAAAAGGGATTTCCTCCTATCAAGGTTCTGCTCCTCCACTGGATCTGACAAGTGGTTCCTCGAGGTCTTCAAACCCCCAGATTATGTATCCTCAGGTCCAGGTGGGAGCACCCAGTCCCTCCCCAAGGGCAGGGAATTACACAGTGGGTGATCTGACTCTGTGAGTCATGGGTTATTTTGGAATTGTTGATGGCCCTTAGCAGACATGACACCTCAGACTGGGTGTGAAGGTGCTAATGACTCCCCGGGGAAGAGTTATCACAGCTCTTATCTCACATGTTTCTTTCACATCCAGCTTTATATCCTGAGGAGTCGGGTATGTCCTGGGCTGCTGCAAATGATCCATTGTTCTTGGGAAATGAATAGAGGGGATAGAATACAGAGCTTTGGTCTCCCACACACAGTGATAAACTGGTCCCACCTGCTGAACTAGCACAAGTGTTAATAAAGTTGTGCTCCAAAACACTTGTGCAAGGGGACTGTCAATTTGTGTGGCATTTCTCCAGAATATATCACTTCTTTCTTGCTAAAATAAATTATATCAAGATTTCTCCTGTAGCTGAATGCATTTGTCTCTCTGTTCTGAACACTATGAAATACTTGGTAAAAATATTCAAGAAACTGTTCCTGTAGTCATAGTTGGGTTATCCTAATTCAGTGTAGCCAGTGATATCTTACATCTACCTGCAAACGTTCACACCAGTGAGTATGTAAAATTGAGTCACATTTTTTTCTGCAGGCACCAGCAACTGTCCAGGCAAAATATTTTTACATCCAGGTAATCTTTTGAACAAATGTATTTTTTACATTATACCAGGAAATACAAATGCTCACAAAATGTTTCATGAGCTGGTAAAAGACTTTTCATTACTATTCTCACTTTTTGAAAGGGAAGAAGAATGTCAGTATTCTACCTTTGGCCAAGCAGAGGTGATGATATGCCTGAGAAATGTTTGTATTCTTTTCCTGAGTAATCATTGTATCAAAATATCAGGAAATGCTTGGAGGATATACACCTTTGCCAAGGAGAAACTGCCTGAAAATTTCCTTTTTATGCTTTTAATAGAAGACTATAAAATAATAGAAATTTAAAAGTGTTGTTTTAGTTTTAGTTCCTTTTAAGATTAGAATTATTTACCAAAAATTATCTGTTTCTTCCATCTAGCACAATAGACCACTATTTGCTGAAAGAGTGGAATATAAAAGCCAGGCTTTTATTTAGTCATTTACTGATATTTTTGTATGGTAATGGACATGTAACCTGGAGTTGACCAAGAATTTCACATGGTGACTTTATGGAACAGTTGGAGAATGGCACAGGTATTTTGGAAGGCCTTTTTAAAATATCAAATAAGGAGATCCAGTCTACCTAAGTATCTTGGAATTACTTTCATGACTAAAAATGAGACATCCAGCTAAACCAAATAATAAAGAACGCCATAGGTTTTAAAAAACATTAAAAAATCTTTTTTCACTGTGTGAATTTAATAGCTTTTTTTCCAAAAAAGGAGGTAAAGGTAGCAAATGAAAGGATTTTTTTGTGTAAATGTATCAGCAGGCATTTCTCAAACTTAAATTATTTAATGTTAAACTTCATAACCTCCAAACAGAAAAGGGCATCACATTAATATGATGTATGTTTATCCTAAGCAGCTGACAGTGAATTTTATTTGCTTTAGTAAATCTCCTTGCATAAATTTTATGTGTCAAGGTATATAAATGCAGAAGTGTTAGATGTGTCTAAATGCATATTCTGTCATGTATTTGTTCTAGAGAGAATAGACATCACTGTTTCTTTAGAAACATGTGAGTTTGATATTTATTGCAGTTTCCTCCTTAAAAATGTTTTTGAATGTCACTTTCAGTTCAAAGAAGAGAATTTCCAAGCTTTTACATCTGGAAACAGCTTTCTTCATATGATCAAAAAGACATGTTTATATACTTTGATTTAGTTGTCCTTTCAATATAGAAATATAAGAGATCATTCAAGACTTGTAAGCAAGTTAAGTTTTGCATATGAAAAATAATCTTCTATGAAGGATTTTTTTCTATGGAAAAAAAAACCATTTAGAAGACATTGAAGTTTTCTATCACACATTTATTTGCACTCATTGTGAAATAAAAGCTGTTAATTTTCGATCTTTTGATAATACTGATAAGAATGCAAATTAAGGAGAGCACAATAAACCACAAATGATTAATGATAGAAAAACATGAACATTCAAACATATACCAAAAATTCTCTTTTAAAGAAAGTGAAGCAAATACAAGTGAAGTCATATATTAAAAACTGTCCAAAAGTAGTATAGGACAAATTTTGACCCTGGAAGCATAAGAAGGCCTCCTGTTGAGCTCAGTGGTGCATGTGAGGGCAAAATTTAACTTAATGTGCCAGAAATGTGAAAAAGAAAGTTTAAGAAAGGTCATTAACTTTCCTAACCTACAAGGCTGCCACAGTGCTCACCTATTTTACTCATGATGAGCAAGCTCCCAGAACAAAACTTCCTGCTCTGTCCTACTTATTTCAATGAGATTTTTCATCCTTCTTTTGTTCAGGAATTATTGTACTGGATGATATTCATATGTGAGATTATTTAACTATTTGAAACTACCTCTTTATGTAGCAGAAACATGTTCAACATTTGTCTGAGTACAAGTAGCTTATTTATGAAAGATTTGGTCTACAATAATAAAAATATCTAAAAACTGATGGAAAAGATGATTACCTGAATTCTAAATTTATAGCTATCTACCTTATGCAATGGAAAAAAAAAAAATAAAACCAAAAAACCCCTTAATAGTAATTGAGCAAATGTCTAACAAGTAAGATGCCCAGCTCATCCTTTTAGTGTTTAGCAAATTTTTTGTTTCCGAAAGGAGTTCTGAAAAAAAAAATTCCAATGATTAGTATATAGTGAATACCTGAAAGTATAGGAGGGATAAATGCCTGATCTTTACTGTACAGGAACAAGGCAGAATTTTTATGATATGTGGGGTTCACTTTGAAATCTAGGGATTAAACTCTCTGTGATTCTGAGCAAGCCTATATTCACAGAGGCCTCGAGTCTGGCTGCTTAGCCTTTTCAAGGGTGAGGAGCCCTCTTTTGTTGCTCCTGTAAAGGGAATTTCACTTTTGTAAGAGCAATTATGTATATGTATAGGGCCAGAGAGAGGATGGGTAAGACTATGTCCAGGTACTTAAACAATTTTAGAAGCATACCTTTACTTCATATTAGTTCAAGTTGAGAAGGCTTCCACGCGGTCCTTGCATTTTTTCTCTCTCCTTGTTTAAATGCTGCATAAGTGACGTGCAAGCCAATAAAACTTGCAATTATATTAGCACTGTGGATGATTGGTTGGGTTGTAGTGAAGTTGAATTTCATTTTTAAACATCTGAAATATGCATGACCATCACAACAATTCAATAGAGCTTTAGATCATGGGTGTAGATTTAATAAAGTAAAATGATGGCTATGTATAAAGACATGCTATTTTATTGATGAAGCCGATGCAATAACTTGTGCTATACTGCACAAATTATAATTTTTATTTCTATTGATTTAATCTCCTTCTATTAAAAATGTCAAATGTATGTTATTTCTTTATTCTACTTAAACCTGACAAACCTAAGAAGGCTTTATTACCAAAACAGTAAATGCAAACATTAAAAGTGACAAAGAAATGACATTTTGATTTAAAAAAAAAAAACCAACAATTATTCAGATTAAATTGAAGCTATAGAAGGGTAGCCTATTTCTTATTCTCCTTCTTAAAAAAAAACAATTCACAATGTGTTACCTACTTTTAAATATTGGCTACATGGCTACTTTTAAATAATGTCAGTTTTTTGCACTGTCTAAATAAATTATAATACATTTGAGCTCTATGGAGAAAATAACATGCTTCCAGTATAATCCAATCCAAACCCAAAAGTGATGAAATGTAGGTTTCATAAAGTATAACTAAATATATATATATATATATATATATATATATATATATATGTATATATACACACCTGATATTCTTACTGCTAGAAAATATCTAGGTAACGTTTTTTTCCCTGCTATGTAGGAAAAATATCTTCCACCTTCTTAGCTGTTATTTCTTCACTCTTGAGGCAGCAACAAAATCTTTTCCCAAAGGATAGTTTAAGTGAATGGTAGTGGATTAAAAGACAATTAACTTCTTGGTTAAAGACCAACGCGAATTGGCATGGCTAAAACTATCTACCACCTGTTAAATCTTCTTTATTAAATGATTATAATGGACTCACTCCAACTCTCCCCAAAATTGTGTCTGTATCAGAAACATCATCATAGCTGGCATTAATTGTCATGGGTTTTGGCAGTTCCTGGCAGAAGTTAACTGGCATGAAGACTGAACTATCACTTCATACACAGAAAAGTTACCTTAAAGCTGAAGTTTAATAATATTGGCAGAAGGTCTGATGACTGCCTGTTGGTCTGTTAACTTTGCTTCTGTCAACAGAAGGAAAACAAGACTTCTCTCCCCCAGGAATGTGAGTCTGAAAGCACTGAGTACTCACTATATTCCACACAAAGGGGAAAAAATTATTTAGAGTAATTTCTGTCTAAGCAGTAGCTGTAATTCTAGCCCAGAATTCTTTAGACTATCCCAAATGTTCCCATAAACATCTGTGGGTTTGTGATTGCTAGTGCTTTTCCAAGGACCTTGATTGGAGACTGAATGATTAAAATGAAGTGTTTGAACTACACCATTGCACATAAATATAGTATCTTAGATAAAATCTATGTTGCCTTTGTTAGGAAATATCTATCAGTATGAAGAGCAAAGCTGTTTCTCCATAAAAATAGCAAATGGATGTTTGTTTAGAATGACATCTGCAGAGAGTAAACAGAGGTCATAATAATAAACTGTAAAAATAAGATAACTGGGCAGCCACCATTCTGACTCGTAGATTAAAATAAGGAAAAACAATAGGGCTAACATCAAATATTTAATAAGTGTATGAGAGAAAATACATCTAGTTCTAGAGAAGAGTCAGTAATAAACAGAAAAGAAATAAAATAACAAGCAACAAAGAAGACTCCATGTTGTTTTTCTTAATGGTTTCGTTTCTTGACCAGTATAAGGACAACTTACCCTTTTCTCATGGTATAATGTATTAATTTTATGCTGAGCTAGAAGAGTCTGTCCAGATATAGGAGATAATATGAAACTATTGGGCTTTATAGATTTCCTTGGTGTGCAGTAGTGGATAATGTAAATAAGGCGAATAAGGCACAATGGATAAATCAGAGAGTCCTAAATTATGAAACTGGAGTAGTCACAATCATCAATTCAGAGGTCCTGAATATCATGGACTATAGGATTCCTCATTATGTTTTATTTTTCAAGCAGATCTTTTAGAGGAAATAGTAAAATTGTTATTATGAATTAAAAAAAATAATGCAGCAACAGAAATTCTAGTGCAGGCCTAGAGGAACAGTTTTAATGAGTGATTATTAGACCTTTTACAATTAATTAAGTTTTGGATTGGAAAATTTAAAGAAAAAAGAATCCAAAGCAAAAATCTTCAGTTTAATCTTAGAACAAAACATATGCTGTTTCTGTATCTGCATTGAAGACATAGAGGCTGAAAGCTGCCAGATATGTATAATCCATATTTTGGTCCTTGGCTAAAAAATAACCCTGGGGGAGGATTTCAGCCTTTTTATTACTGCTTATCCAGCAGCCTGTTCATAGCAGGAGGAGGAGGAGACGATAAAGAAGATTTTCTCTTGGTCCTTTCCTTGTCCTTTTGTCTTGATTTTCTTTTCTGTCCTTAGGCTAATCTCAATTCCTTTTTTTTGTTTCTATCAATTATGCATTGTTAAGATTCTCTCCTAAGTCTTGATTAATTTCTCATAAGCACCCTAAGAACTCTCATGTGGCAAATGTGTATCCAAACCAAAATGAGGACAGTACATTCCAGCCAAACAGTCAGTGGGAACAGAACTCAATTCCACCAAGGCACAGCATATTCCTTTCTTTGGGTACATATTTTGTGGCCTCCCAGTTAAATGTGTGGGAGACTTCTTCTGGTGTCATGGATTTTAGTCCTTTGTGGTTTCATTTTCTTTTTCCCAAAGAGAACGTAGCCATCTGCTAGAGTTCTGAATGAAAACTCAATAACCTAAAATAGATGTGTACTCATAGAGTTGTCATCAGCTTCTTGTGCATTACTAGTTTTTTAAACAATGTCAACTACTAATTCTGTTAAATTTCAGATGCATTCTGATATAAAAAGCAAATTCAATTTAAGGGTTTTTTTTAGGATACACTGCAGGGAACTGAAATGAAAGATGAAAGAAAGAGAAAATTGACCAAAGAAAATTTCAGTGGGCATCTCAAATGTAGAGCAAAAATTAAAAGTCTGAAGAAAAGATAAAATAAACAATTCCACACACATGCTGCATCCTGGAACCAGGATTGTGGGGAGCATTGCAAAACATTCCAGCTTCAGCTATGGAAACCTGACTGGGAAATTTCTGCAGTCCTGTGAGCCAGAAGAAATGTCTAGCCCTGAATTAGGTAAAATCAAATTGAGGAAAACAGACCCAACCTTTTAACAATCTTTGATCATTTCCTTTCTTTCTGTAATTTGAAAAAATGTGGGTTATGTCACTTTGTGAGCAAAACTATCTTCTGAGGGTTTTGTTTATTTGTTTATTTGGTTTTTGTTTGTTTGTTTTGGTTATTTTTAGGCCTGTATTCCTAGTACTCATAGATATTTTTATGTAAAAGTGTTCTAGTTCAACACTTTTTCTGGACTGGCTTAGTTAAAGCAATCTGAGAGAACTTTTCAGTTGAGAAAATGAAAGCTGGATAAAGGATACTATCAAGACTTACAAGATTGGGAAGATGGTAAATGATGATCTGTTGTTCACTGAATTTCACAGAACTAAAACTAGGGGGCAATCACTGAAACTACTAAGAAAATTTATTACATTAGACAAAAATCCCATTTTTTCACAGTGGGCAGTAAACTTATGCAATTTGTGACCACAGCATGTTGCAGAGTAAACACTATCAACAGATTCAAGGCAGGGTTAGACATGGATAGGTACTAGCAGGAGCAGGGAAGCTTGTATCCTTTATGTTCCTAATTCAGCATGAATTCTAAGGAATACAGAGGAAACAGACTGCATGCAGTGGCTGTGTTGTGTGTCCTCCCTAAATGGCATCTCCTCTCTCTCTGTAAAACAAACCAAAGACCTTAATCCATTTTCAAAAAAAACTTTTGATCAATAATTCATAAATTTACCTGGATACTAAATGCAGCCAAACCTCAAATTCAAGGTTTCTAGAGGTTTATAGATTTAAAGTGAGGCCAGAAAATGAAATTAAACAACGGAAGAAACATTCAAGTTTTTTTTCTATGTTTCTTGCAGACATTACTGGAAATGACAGAACTGAGAAACAGGACTTGCAAATAACTGTCTTAGGATTTCAGCTAACTTGATAAAATATTTAGCTAATTCAGTTTTCTTTTATTTTAGATTACTTGCAGTCTAGAATCTGCTATTTGTTTCTATCATTGTCCAAAAACTTGGAGGAAATTTATAACAAAGTTTGTTTTATTTTGTTAGTTGTTTTAACATTTAAGTTACCATTAAAGAGGCACCTCCTACAGACACATAAATTGCTCTACCAACTAAGAATAGAATTACAGGGTCAGTAATGTTGCAAACCTTCCAAATCTCTGTCTGTGTCTGCTTGTAGGTATAAATAAATTAATTCATTTGCTTTGTTGTTTTTTTTTTTTCCCATTTATGAGAAACTAGATAGGCTATCAGAATATTAAGTAAAGATTTCAACATTACATTTCTCTGCAGTGTTTTCCAAGGGAAATCATAAAACTGTTCAGTGTTATCCGGTTTTTTTTAGACCAAGTTCCTCCCAGCACAAACTGAAATTCCTGAGAACTTCCTGAGAATGCAAGGAAGAGATATACCTCCAACACTACATACAGATGGCTCCATTGTACTAGTCACTAAAAATACTTTTAAAATTGTTTTAAGAGGAAAGAACATTTTAGGGAATACTAATTCTTCATTTCTAGAAGAAAACTGGTAATTCTTATTTCCATATTTTTTACAAGGGGGAGGTTTATGAAATCTGATTGATACTTTGCTCAGGCTTCTATCATATAATATTGAAAACATATGTGAGTTGCAAATTTGTTTTTATAAAAATTAGACCACTATTGGTCTTATTGGGCAAAACCTTTTTGCATACACAAGGTTGAATCATTCTTATAGGCAGAAGAAAATGCACCACATGTGTAAACTTTGTCTTGGACTTCATGTTTGCTCTTATTAGGCAAGCTGTCCCAAAGGAGTCTCAGGCAGTCACTTCCTCACATGTTTTATCTTCTGGCTATCTCATGGATTTATTGCTGTTTGTGTTACTTCAGCTGCAACCTGGACAATGTTGTCAATTGTGGCTCAATAAATCAGTACAGCAAACAGCAGACCTGTAAAAAAGAGTCCAGATGTAGAAAGAAGTGAAACAAATGGGATAGAAAATGATGATTTCATTCTTGCTCATGATTTTTTTCTATAGATTTAGAGTGAATTACTGAGACTATAGGAATATTTTAAAACATGTTATTTAAATAATTCTTTTTCAGAAATTTAAATTTCCATCTAGCACCATTATAGCAGAGGAAACTAGAAATTATTTCAATATCTTTTTAATTTGTATAGAACCTCTTTTTTACATGCTTATTATTTGTTATTCCATCTGTCTCTGGAAGAGATTGAGTTTTAGAATATTGATATCATCTTAAAGAGCTGAAAATGAAACCAGTATATTGTTGCTTAATTGGCATTATATCTCAGTGTTTACATTTGCATGAATAAGAGTATGGAACATGGGAGATGAAAGCATGGGGACTGTGATTCTGGTGAGTAAAGTCATCTTCTATAGATGTTTTGGTTTGAAAACCTTGACAAAATGCCAAGTACTCAACCAAAGGAGTCCAGCCTCCCTCCCCCCTTCCCTCCCCCACTATGGAAAAAGGAAAGAAAAAACCCCTAAACCTTAAAGCATGTTTCTATATTTACTCAGAAGAGGGAAAATTAAAAGATAAACTACAATATAACACATATATAAAGGTAAAAAGAAATAGTAACTTTACACGAAGTGGCCCACCCAATTATACAGACTGCACCATCCCAGCCTCAAAACTCCTCAAAAGACACTTTCCAAGAGACACCCAGAAGAAAGGAAGAGGGAGAGTGTCCTGGGTTGAGCTGGCAAAATGCCAACTGTCCAGGACAGAGTGAAGAGGGTTCCTCCTCGCCCCAACCAGCCAAGCGAAAAAAGAAGAGGGAGAGGAAAAAAACCCCCTCAAAGCAGGTTTATGCTGGAACTAACTACATGTATTTATACAGAAAATAGAAAATTAAGAGGAAACTACAATATAACACACACTTACACAAGTTACACAAGTTATGTATAACAAGAAATAATTTCCCACTTCCCAGTAAACACAAATTCTACCATTTTAACTACAAATCATTCTAGAGAAGTTGGTTCTTCAGAGACAGACTTAAGCAGAGAGAAAAGCTAAGAACAAACATTTTACTTCCCTCAGATAACATGATGTTAAGCCGGTGCTCTGGGCCTGGGCCTCCCCATCCCTCCTGGGACAGCAGAGTGTCTTGCTGGCACCACAGCTGTGAAGCAACTGAACAAGCTACACCCACACACCAGCTCTTACCCCTTTTGAGATGATGCAATGTGATATGGAATACAGTATTATTGGCCAGAAGAAGTCAGCTGTTAGCTAGCTCAGTCCAGCTCAAGTCAGCTGACAATTCCCAGGCCTAGCTGAACTTATAAAACCTAAATTTAGGCCCATCTGGCCAAACCCATAACAGAGAGAATAATAATAAAATGTTTATTTCCCTGAACTAAAACAAAATGTGACAGAGCTGCGGGCAGCAGCAACGCCCAGCTCAGCAGAACAGCAGCAGCGTGTCCTGTCTCTACCTCAACCAGGATGGAAACTGAACTAAGCACCTCCCTACACTGTATCTATACTGAGATGATGTCAGAACATGGTATGGCCTGACCCAGCTTGAGTCAGCTGATAATCCAAGGCCTGCTCTAAAAATCAAAGCCTAAATCTGGGTCTAGCTAAACCCATAACAATAGATGATGACAATATAGTATGCATTTTGAAGATATGACTGTGGTTAATTTTAGTGTCATTTTTTTTCAAAGGAGAAAAGAAAATTTTGGGGAATTCTTTACTCTTTCTTTTATGATACCAGGCTTAGGCATTTGCTGTCTAAACCCCTCCATTTTAAGTGATTCTTCTCCTAAAGTGTGGTAGTTAGATCCGGCATTTTTGCAGAGATTTAATCTTTCACTCTCATACAAAGCTCTACATGTGAATACAATGATTTATTTAGAACAACATATATTTGCAGAAAAGCAGACACTACTTCCAGGTTTGTTGCAAGTTTGTATTCTAGATTTTTACCTTGCAATTATTACTGGTGATATTTCTTTTAGAATCTTTAATTATTGTTTCACCTTCTAATTAAGAACACGTTTATCAGTGTTTCAGATTGCATGCCAATTAAACAATGTTCAGGGCATTATGAAAAAATCTCCCCTTTCTTGGCACTTCTCTGAAAGCAGACATGACATTTTTAAAGAATATCTTGGGACACAGATTTTCCAAGATGTACTTTTATATTTAGGCTGCTAAACTATAGTTAAAAAAATTATTTTTAGTGATTTTAAATAAAAACATGAGAGAAAAATAACCTGGAGCTTGTATGATGATTTCCAGCCCTCTGGCAAAGATAACATTCATAATGAATTAATATTTCTTTTGTTCACTGTGTTTTGTTTTCTTGCTCTTAATTAAATAGTTCACATCACCACTGTGAAGTAGAAAGTAAATTATTTTAATAGTATCACAGTAAGAGTTTAACAAAGTCCAGTTGATAGTCTATGTCCTACCCTGATTTACCATCACATTAAAACTCACAACATTAAATTTTATCTCCTCTGTAAATATTAGGAGTGCTTTTTAGCTGTGAGATGGTGCTGAAGATGCAAGAGTTGTAAACCACTTGGAACATCTTTGATAGTTCTTACGCCTCCTGGAAGCTTTCAAAGGAAAGCCTGAAATAAAATGTTCTAAAGTGTTTAGATTAACTTTTTAAATTCAATTCTTAGGTATGTTATTTGCCTCCAGATATAAAACAAAGGGCAAATCAAGCATATATTTGATGACATTTTTCAGGAAGTGTTCTCCTATTCATAGTAGCCATTTGAAGTTTCCACAGCAAAATACATAGAAATAGATGCAAGGCATGCAATTCTGTTAGATAAGGTAGTTTATTTCTGCTTGCTTTAAGTAGGCAAAATTTGAAACTTTTCTCTAGTCCACTGACTAGAGTTCACTGGCTGAACTAATTTATCATAGTGTAACAGCAAAATAATTTGAGTGGTAAGTTTAAAAAAAATAGTATCATAAATTTATAACAAAAAGCAAAACATGTTAAATGTATACATCTACATAAGATATCATTATACTAATTTAAAGGCAGAACATTAGTGGATAATTTCTGCACAAAGCTCATATTCCTGTTGAACTACAGCATTTCTCTTTAGACAGAATAAAGAACTATTCAAAACTATTGAAATGTTTGCCATTATGCTAAGGGAAAGGTTTTTCACATGCAATGCTTCAGCATTGAAAGAGTTGATTAATTCTGTTTGCCAGCATTGCAGGATCCTACTGAACAACTCATATCACTACATTTTGAGATACATCGACAACAGGTGATCAGAAAAAGAATCCCAATGTTAGTTTTTTTGGGTTGGTTTTTTTTTTTTTTTAATTTAAGCTGGTTTTTTATCACCTGAAAGTGTACAATTTCAGATTTCATTATGTGACATTTATTGCTATAGCCAAACTAATAATTCAGGTAATAAGCTGTTCATGGACTTGGAAACAATTAATTTTTTGTTTCTATGTTGATGACATATCTCTCTGTCTTCTAGATGTCATGGCAAAATACTTGACGCTCAAGAGAAATGTCTAAAACAGGTGCATGTATTTTACTAGAAGTCACAAATTAGATGCACAGGAAAACACCCCCTGCCTTTCCCCAAACCCTCAAACCCCTGTTCCAGTAATTTGTTCTAAAGTCAATTCAAAATTTGCAGGACTGTTTTGGAGGAATAAAGAGAAAAGTAACTTTTATTTTTCTTTATTTAATTCACCATTGTTGCAGGGAGAATATGGTTAAATAATTTATCTATTAGATTGGTAGAATAAGTATATAGAGTATTTTCCACAAATAGATAATGTGTTATATTCATACACAATTAGATAGGTGTGCAGTGCTTTTCCAAGAAGCAAAGAAAGACAGTTTTGAAAGCTGTTTTTAATTCTTTTCTGTTTTTCTCTTCTGGTAAGAGAGGATAATATTGAAACCTTGCTTTATTAATAGCTGTCACCTACAATAAACATTTAATTTACTTTATTTTTTATTGTAAATTAGAAAGGATTATACTGTGAGTTCAGTCATGCACAAGTTTCCTCATATTTATTTCTTAATCATAATTATGAAATTCTGAAATGCTACTGAAGTATCACAGCTGACACCAGAAAAGCCCAAAATCTGACTTTTCAGTCCTCTGTCCATAGTCAGGTTAGTTCATGGATATAGAAGTTCTTATGATGTTAAGCTGTGCTTTAGTCACAAATCCACTCGAGTCTCTTTTTGGGTTATCAGGTTGTGTGGATTTGCTTTCTTAATTCAACCAGAATGTTTGAGCAACTCTAGCATTTGATATTAGCTGTGATTGCTCTTTGGAATTTACATTGAAAATGTCTGCCACATACTTGCTTGTGACAATCTCTGTTAGTAAGAAATTCCTTGATCATTGGAGATCCAGAGGAAAAGAACCAGTAGGCTAAGTAAGGCTGGTATAATGAATCATTTGTATTTCTGATGCTTGTGGTGATAGAGCTGCTGCACAGACTCCTCTGGGCTTCAGAAATGTGCTCAAAAATGAAGTTCCCTCCCTGTAGTTCTTCGTGCATCTAAGCACAAAACCTTTCTACTAAAGATATTCCTGCATTTCTCTCACAGGACTAAGAAATCATTTTGTTATATCAAAATTTGTCAGAGTGCATCTGTAAATTTTCTGTGTTTGGAAAATAAACTGTAAGCCTAGCCACCATGAACATCCACAAATTTAGCAGTAGAGAATGTTTTACTACCTGAACTGAATATATTGGTTCTCAAGTGGTTCCTTCACTGGTCCTACAAAACACCTTCACCCCTGGAAGTTCTTTCTAACCACTGCTCTCATGCTGTTTACATTGATCTGTGGTGGTGTAAAGAATGAAAAGTGCACTGATTCCTTGTTGAATCTGCTTCATGTATGCATATTTATAAATGTTCATAGGCAGGTGGCATCACATTTTTCCAATATTGTTATCTGTTGGGGTGTTTTTTTTGTTGTTGTTTGTTTGTTTGTTTGTTTAATTTATGCTGATATTTTGACCAGAACTTTTGTACTTGGACATTTAAAATGAATTAAGTAAGGGTCACTGCTGATGCAATCCTTTTATTACGATACTTCAAGCAGCTGGAAAATCATTGAGTCTGCCTGAAAAGATATCTAAAATACATAGTAGATGAGAGAGGGAGGGAAAGGAGTACTTTGAGTAATAAGTTAGAGATGCAGCAGAGAAATCCTTATTAACTTGAAGGTTAACCTGCTGCTCCTTGCATACTGTGTGGTGTAATATTGATTTTAATAACAAGAGCATCTGTACTTATAAGGAGTGACTAACATTCATTTGGTTAGATACTGAGCAGCACTAGAGAGTATTACAATCCTACCTGGCAGAGGGACAATGAGTTTCCATGAGTTAATGTAAGCTCTTCCTCAGGGTCAGCAAATTAACCCAGACATGAGCTGTATGTCTTACAGACTAAACACCAACTTCTAAGAGGGATGTAACTGGGAGAGGGGGAGAAAAATTGAAAGAAAAACCCAGAAAGGATGAGTTCAGGAAACCTTCAAGTGCATGCAAGATAGTAAGTGAAGGCTTTAAAAGGACAGCTGAACCCTGAGTATAAATGAAGAATAGCTGAAGTGGTGAAAAGGTGAAGCAGCTGCTCTCATCTTTTTGCAGTCGGTTTTTTGATGAAGGTGAGATTTTAGATGGCTGCTGCATTTGTTCCTTGGTGGCTGCTGTACATTGTCTGTCACGTGTCTTGTCTCCAGGATGTGAAAATAATAATTTGCAAGTTCTTTGATAGAAAAACTGAGACAAGAAGCAGTGGAATAGAGGAGGTGATGTCATAATTTTTGCTGATGGTCAGGTACACTCTTGATGTTCTCTGGGGTGCCAGTGTTGTTTTCTGACAAATTTCTATGCTGCTGTTTGAATTTGTTTTCTCTCTTAATTCCTTTCCCTTTGCTAGAATTCAAATGCTTATTCTGAAGGTAAGTGGTGTTTACTTCTTGGCCAGGTTTCTGAAAGGGAGAGAGAAAAATAGGATTCAAGGCAATGCCATTTATAAATTTCAAAACTTAGTAAGCAGAGAGATCTACAGACCTCTCTGTCTCTTCCACCTTCTTATTCTTAATCCCCTCGCACAGACAGTCTGTGATTAATAGATACTACTTTACATTCATCTTCTGCTTTTCCTTTTGTATTGCTTTTGAGAAAGAAGATGAGGGCAGATGAAGATAAATAATTCAGGCAAATGGATATTTATAAGAATACTTTGTGATTGTTAGGAAATTTGCAAGATTCTTTCTGTGATTCTTGGTTTTTGGAGGGTATTAGGACTATTTTTTGAACACGTGCTCGATGAAATTATTTTAAGCAGTTAGTCCAGGAAATGAAAATTATTACTAAAATCTACCTTATGTAGTTCTCACGGTTGTGGACAATAATCACCCTGAAATGACACTGATTTCTGCATGTTATGGTGGGTTTTAAATAGAATGCGTAAATCAGGATAAGGGGAAAATATTTCAGAAAGGTACTGTTTCTAGAACCTTTAGTAACTTGGCTACAGAATCAAAGATAATGAAAAATAAAGTTCTGATTGTGTCAGGAATAGGAACGTATTTCAAACACAAGATTTTGTATTTTGCTTCTTATTTTCTTCCCTGTCTTTATGCTTTCCCCTTTCCAGTTATCTGTTGGAGTGCTGTAAACTATATCAGCTCAGAACTGTGCAAAGGTGGTTTGATCAAATTAATTGTTATTTTACTATAATTAATATTCACTAAATAAAGCCATAACTGATGGATTAAGATAAAAATGCCTTGCATGCTCTTGTGTCTATAGGAGACTAGTAATTTTTAACTTGCAATCATGTGGTTTTCTTCAAATTGGGAGTTACTGGGAAACATAGAATGCATTTTAATTCTGCCAGTACCAATTCACATATTCTTTAAGGTCTTTTATTTTTTTATTTATTTTTATGCCTTTAATTTTCCTTTTTATTTTGAATTTATTAACTCGATTTGCTTTTTGTCCAGATTTGAGGGAGTTTAGGGATACAGTAGACATGAAAAAGGGAAGAGTTATTAGTATATGTGAGAGAACTGTATTCTCTCTTTAATTATTTTCTCTAGAATACGTCCATGGATAGTTAACTAACCTTTAGGTAAGGCATGACTTTTTACTGTGAACCATGTCAGAGCTGTTATGGAAAATCTGAGTAATTTTGTTTATAATAAAAAGAAAATTAAAAAATCAGTGAATGTACTTCAGTTGTCAGTTCTGTATGTGCAGATAAAAACAGTCACTTCTTTGTGAAGTTCTGTATTTCTTTCCAATGAAGTTGTCGTGGTTTAACCCCAGCCAGCAACTCAGCCCCATGCAGCTGCTTGCTCACTCCATTGCCAGCAGGATCAGGGACAGAATCAGAAGGGTAAAAGCTAAGAAAATGATGGGTTGAGTTAAAGACAGTTTTGTAGGGAAAGCAAAAGTCACACACACACACAGAAAGCAAAACAAGGAATTAATTCACTCCTTCCTATGAGCAGGCAGGTGTTCAGGCATCTCGAGGAGAGCAGGGCCCTGTCACATGTAATTGTTACTTGAGGAGACAAACATCATCACTCCAAATGTCCTCCCCTTCCACCTTTTTCCTTTCGTTTTATTTACTGAGCATGATGTCACATGGTCTGGAATATCCCTATGGTCAGTTGGGGTCACCTGTCCTGGCTGTGTCTCCTCCCAGCCTCCTAAGCACCCCCAACTCCCTTGCCAGCAGAAGAGACCTTGGCTCTCTACAAGCCCTGCTCAATAACATTAAAATTCATCTCTATATCATCAACCCTCTGTTCAGCACAAAATCAAGACACAGCCCCATAGCAGCCACTGTGAAGAAAATTAACTCTACTTCAGCTAAAACAAGCATAGAAATCTGCACTGATCTACCTTGTGGACAAACTGTCATTTGATTTGTTTGCACATTTTGTTGGGTTTTATGTAAATACAGTGTATTTGCAGATCTGATCTGAAATATTTCATCATGAATGTTTTACTCATGGATGAGAGTAACTCCTATGTTAACTGAAATCTTGCAATGAAAGAACATTATAGGAGAAATTTAATATATAGCTGTTTGTTTTCTGAATATATAAAATAGTTTCTTTTTATTACATCACTCCAGATTGTTAAAATTCTGAAGGTAACAGAATGATATTATATTGTTTGTTTGTTTGGGAATTTTGTTGGTTTTGGTTTTGGTTTTGTTTTCTTATTTTGCTTGTGTTTGAGTCTACCTGCCAGGGGTTGTAAACTTTTGTTAAAAGTAAGGCCCTCATTCATTTCTGAGAAGCAGAAGAACCAGATTATGCCTAAATATAGAGTATTTTTTAAAAAGTATAAACAAACCAGAAAGATCATCCTTTTTTTTTATTTTTCTTTACAAGGTCAATTGCCTAAATCTTTTGTTTAGATCATACAAATTCATCAGTGCCCAGTGGGTCTGCCTGTCATTGCTCTGAACCTTAAATAGTCACTTAGCTAGCACAAAATAAGTGAAAAGACATGTAAAATGCTATTTCAATCAGAATGGTTTTCTTTTACATCAGTTCTATAATGACATAAAAGACTACATAAATTACAGCAGAAAGTGAAATTTTTTTCATCATGGCATTTGAAGCAAGATAGAGCCTCAGTATAAATTCAGCAGTTCCTTTCCATTTTTGTTTGTTTGTATAAAAGACTTGAGTTTTTTGCAAAAGAAACACTAATCTGAAGTGTTAGAACCTGCAAGGCTCTGTCTGAGTCATGCTGACAGGTGAGAGTAAACAAGTATAAAAATGGAAAGTGTTTCTCTACAGACAGGGGAGGGACTATCTAGCTGACTAGGGAAAACAGAAATGGCCACCTTCTGATGCTTGTTAACTGTTTAATCTGAGTTTGGGCTAAACTTGCCTTTAGATGATGACTTAAATTTCTTATGTAAATGGGCACTTTTCATGGGGAAATTACTAGATGACCAAACTCTATGATCCAAACATCTTGTGAACTAACTTGTTTAAAAAGTATTCTTAAAAAACAAACAAAAAAACCCAAAAAAGAAACAAACAAACAAACAAAAAAAACAGAAAAAAACAAACCAAACCAAAATTCGTTATTGATTTGTCATTGGAACATAAAAAAGGGAAAAAAAAAACTTCTAGTGACAGAATTATGTAACTATTTTGTATAAATATAACCATTTCTCATTCATTTATGGCTTTTTATTTTCTATTAAATATCCCAGGACTGTCTTTCACTGCAAGTAGAAGAAATCACAGAATTAAGATTGGAAGGGACCTCTGAAGATCATCCAGTCCAATCCCCCTGCCAAGGCAAGGTCACCTGGAGCAGGTGGCACAGGAACATGTCCAGGTGTGTTTTGAATGTCTCCAGAGGGGGAGATTCCACAGCCACACTGAGCAGCCTGTTCCACTGCTCTGCCACCCTCAATGTAGAGAAGTTCTTCCTCATGTCGAGAGGAAACTTTTTGTATTTTACTTTATGGCTATTGTTCCTTATCCTGTTGTTGGGCATCACTGAAATGAGTCTGGCATCATCCCCTTGGCACTCACCTTTGAGATATTTCTATGCATTTACGAGATTCTGTTTTATCTTCTCTAGACTGAGCAAGTCCAGCTCCAGCAGTTTCTCCTCATAACAGAGGTGCTTCAGCCCTACTTTGCGGCTTCTGATGGACCCTTTCCAGTAGCTTCTTGTCTTTCTTGTACTGAGGAGCCCAGAACTGGACACAGAACTCCAGGCATGGCCTCTCTGAAGCTGAGTAGAGTGGGAGGATCACCTCCCTTGACCTGCTGGCTGCACTCTTCCCAGTGCACCCCAGGGTACTAGTGGAACTGAGAGGAAAGTCATGATTGTGCTCATCTTACCAATTTTGCTTTTTTGCTTTGAAGTGTCTGAATCATAAATCCATTCCACCTATGCTGTAATGTAACTTGTAATCTTGATACGCAGGAGAGGCAAAGTATACCTTGCAAATCCATTGTCAACCAAAGTGAAGTGGGAAGCAGATCCCCAAACTCTGCTTAGGTCCTTGACCTTCTTTGATTGACACAGATACACGACTGCTGCAGTGGCAGGCTCAGCAAGCCATTAAATAGTTTTATTTAACCAGGGAATTGTGCATGTCTGAGAATGCTATTTATATGGGGTGTGTCTATGAATAAATACTTTTTTAAGTTTTTCTGTTAATGGTGACTTTACAGCTCAACTGAGCCTCTTGCCAAGATGGCAGTGCATGATGCATGCAAGCTGAACAACAAAATCCTGAAGGGAGTGTCTCCTGGGTGTGTGAAGAACTGATGAAAATTCCTTTGAATGCTTAACCTGACTAAACTCAGTGTCTGTAAAAATAAACAGAAAGCCACCCTTGTTTCAAGGACAGTGCTGTGCTTGCATTGCTTATGTTTGCAAACAAATTGAGTGGCTTCTACTCTCCATATTACAGTGTAGCTTGTTTGGATTTTGGAGATTTGGATTTTTTTAAGGAGTTTCACCAGGCCCCATCTGCCTATTAGGCTGTAGAAAAATGTTGAAGTAGTAACAGGACACAGTTTGAGCCCTGTGTTTGGAAAGAGTGGATTTCTCCAAGTAGTGGATCCCATAGCATTATCCTATCTAATCCTCCCCAAAATCCCTTTCCTCTTGTACATGCTGCATGATGGTATTTCAGGCTTATCCTGTACCATTAAGGTGATTAGGGTACCTGCTATTGAAAAGAGCTGTTCCAAGCCTGTGGTGACCCAAGAGGAAAGAGGCAAAAAAAAGCAACAAGGAAACAGAGGAAAGAAAGGAAAAAAAAAAAAAAAAGGAAACCCAAAACATTCATTGTCGTAGCATTTGAAATATAACAGTTGAGTTCTTAAAATATTTAAGCATTTTAGGTAGCTGCTGCACGTCAGCTATTAAATACTTCTCCTTTACTGAAATGTGATAACTGTGGGAGAACTCTGTTAAATTAACGTAGGGCTGGCAGGTTTTTTATGGGAAATTTTTAGCTTTGGTTAGACATGCGAGGAGTGCTCGTTGTTGCTTATTATCTTCTGTCCTAGGGTAAGTATTTCAGACATGCACTTAGGATGTAGCTAAGGGGTGGTTTAACTGAAGTGCTATTTTATTTCAGCAAATTAATGCTTGATCAGCTTACTCCTTTCTCTACTTCACTGTATGTGTGCAATATACTTAAGAGGTTAAAAGTTTAATACATCACATTTTATGGATATTTTGATGATGTTTCCAAGTATGACCATTTCAAGTGTCTTAGTAACATTCATTAATCATGATATTCGAATGAAAACATACAGGTAAGTCCATGACAGAGCTGTCATTGCAGATCTTTTCTGAGTGTTTTTCCCCAGGATCTGAATAAATATCTTGTTCTCCAAACATCACATAAATAAAACTTTTCTCAGTGTGACTGTGATTAGTGCCCTCATAGTAAGTAATGCCCTTGAATGTAGCTCCTAATTCTGTGCTCACCAGCATTTGCAATATATGGATGGGTTGTTGTGCTAATGTTGGCTGTTGTGTCTCTACCTTTTGCACTTCTTGCAACACTCTCACCTTTTCTGATTATATGCTTCTGTTTCCACAGCCTGTTTGGGTTTTTCCTGGTTACCTTTTACCTTGCTGCTGCTTCACAGACCTGCCTGTGCTCTGCTCACGTATCATTTTATTATCTCAGTATTGAGCATCTTTTGAAAAGTGCAATGCCATTTAAAGTTATAGTCTTCACTAGCCAGCTAAATCTATCAGGATGAGAGATAAACATTGCTTGGCAAAAACTATGACCTTTATAATGATAAATATGTTGTCCTATTCATCACAATAAATATAAGGCATTGTTCTGACTTCTTGATAGGACAGTGTACGTTCTATGAAGAGTATTGTTATTCCATGTGTACCATTTCTATGTATGCAGGACCTCTATTTAAGAATTAAATAGAAATAAACACAACCGTGAAGGTTGAATAAGACAGATTAATGTAATTTAAGAGATGTAATTAAAACACCAGAGACAGGAAATTTATTACTATTAAAATTATTTTAGAAAGCATTTTTTCTATACTAAAGAGATAATTTGTATTTTTACGGCTTGATTAATACACTGTGATGAAATTCTAAAGCTGCACAGCATTAATTTTCATAGAACTAAGACTGAAGCCTAATATTTTAATTTTAATGCGTTTGGAGCAGTTTAATGCTGTTCAGTTCTGCATATTTCTGTGTGCTTTAAGCAGCTGAAAAATTCTTTGAAATTTGGAAAGTCTAATTGTTTTAAATTTAAGCAAGCTTAATGAATAAGGCACTAGACTGTGACTTAGAATGTTCAGTGTCTAATTTTTGACACCTTTTCACTGTTCTCTACTATGATCTACATCAATTTATAACCCTCCTTTTATTTTGACTGTTTTCTATACTTTCAGTGGACTCTACGCTTATTGTCCTTTCACCATGTTTATAAGATTTCAAACGCATTGGGGTGCTGATCTTGGCATCTTTTAGAAATAGGAGAGAAAATAATAAATATTATAGACAAATGTGAACAACTTGTATATAAATCGGATACTGATATCAGTTCACTATGTATTCATGATTTTTCTCTTCTCCTTTAGCCCCAGATTTTATGTCCTTAAGGTTTACACTAGGTAGTTTAATGGTCATGCAGCCATCATAATTTTTAAAGAGGGAAATACCCTGCAAGTTTAATTTTGGTTTTGACAGTGGAATTCAAAATTTCTCTAAGATTCATAAACAAAAATCACTAACAGTAAACTTTGTAGTTATTAATATTTGAACGTTTTCTAGATTATACTTCTGTTCTTGACTAAAAATGGCAATTTTATGCAGTTGAAAACAGTCACTCATGACATTCCAGTAGCACATTTACTTTGAAAGAAATCCAGGATTCATATTTTAAGCTTGCAATATATTTATATTTATGTGTGTCTTTTCTGAGATCTATTAACTGAAGATAAACCTGTTTCATAGTAAAGAAAATAGAAGTCCTGTATATGATGGAGGAATTGTGGGCTGAAATCTGATCAGCAACATCATAATCAAGGTTAGACTAGATTGTAATTTTGTTACATTTTGGTTTTAAAAATTGAGTCTACAAACTGATTCAACCTTTTTTTATGCTCAAGGAAACGTCACTTTATGATTCATTGTTTTGGAAGTGAAGTATTAAAAGGTTTGTGGTGCACTTAAAATATAGAACATTTTAAAAGCAGGAATTGTTTTTTTCTTTGTTTTTCTCCCAGTATACATGCTATGCAAAGTTATCAGCTTTCAGGTGGAATAGTTGGAATTTATTCTTCTCCTGTGGGGTTTCTATCAAACAAAATTGTCAAGTGGAATCTTGACATTATTATGAAATAGCATAATTATATTTTCTTTCTTACTTCATAAGTTTTATCTTCTGCCTCAACCATCCCACTTGTAAAAAAAAATTATTGTGGGAAAAGACACGATTTTTTTTCCAATTTTATTTACCCTTTAATAGTAGTGGGATATATTAGGGCTCAAGGGGTAGTTGGTTTGTTTTTGTTTGGAGGGGCCAGGTAATGGAACTTTTGTTTTAAATGGTAAGAAAATAACAGTTTAAAAAGGCTACAGATCCCTGAGATGCTTTTATTAGTAGTAGTTCACTAAAAATTTGTAAACAAGAGACTGTAGCAACAGCCATTTGTCTTTTTCTTTAAATAAATCAGGCTTTCCAAGCTTGGGTTTTACTGCTTAAAAGTGTGGAAGTATTTAATGTTCACTTAAAATTTGCTTCAGGCAGCTTCTGTGAGTTTATCTGTTCATGTAAAGAACAACAGAGCATTTCAAATAAGCAGTGTTGCTGAAGTGTTTGATACAGAAAGGTTTCAGCTATATGTATCTGTATATATCTTTGCTTTCCCCTGAAGCTTCCATCAGATAAATAATGTTTGGGATAAAGCTAGATGGAAGAATAAAAACTGAAAAAATACTGTTTGAATTTTTTCTCAAACCCAGTTATATTTGCTTCTTAAAGATTTAATTAACTCTGATTTTCTTTGAAATTAGGAAAAAATTATTTGATTATTTGATATATATTTGATTATATAAGTCTATTCTTTGGTATTGTTAAGGAATATTTTGTAACTGAATTGTTCTAAAATATTTTTCCTTCTCTTATACCTCAAAATTTTACAAGAAAAAGAGCATTCAGATTAATGAAAAATATTTCAGTTGGCAGCCAGTCTCTTCTTAGCACAGATGGGTTCCAAATTATGAAAACGGTTTACTAACAGGGTTTATCTGGAATACTATCAGTCTGATGAAGGCTGAACAGAATACAGCTGCAGGCACAAACAGCCAATTACCTGAGCAGCCTTTTTCCACCATTATTTTCAATTTGAGCTGGAAACCTTGGCCCTGATAACTCATAACCCATCACCCTGACTCTTCAGTTATGCTGACCTGAGGGTAGCAATCAAATCTCTGCTGAAAAGCTAAAGAAAATACATAAATATTCATTCTGACTAGTATGTAATCCAGGAAAAATTTCTCACTCTTCTGAGACTTCTTTCCTATGATCTTTTTGACCAAATTTATCAGGCTGATGAAGATTTGGTAAAGCTTTAGAGAGTGCCATTAAAATCCATATCCATTGAAATTAAAATTACTTTCTCTTCTTGCACAGAAAGTGAATACAAAGTTGGTAATAAAAGTGCCTTCTATTAAGGAAGATTGCTTATGTCAAAAATGTGCACTTTAATCTGACTGCCTTTGAGCTTATTAGGTTTTATCAAACTTGAATATATTGGAAGCTAAGGGAAAAAAATGAATTTTAAAATTAAGCCCAACATTGAGATAATGTGTAAAAAAGTGGTATCTGAGATGAGCCTGTAGAGAAGTTGTGTGTTCCAGAACCAAATAAGAAATGGCTTAATATGGGGAGAGCCCCTTATAACCTAGCTAGGCTGTGGACTGACGGTGAGAAGAGCTCAGGCACAGCAGACATCAGAAGGCTTGATCAGAAGTCTTACAATTTTGGGAGTTTATTCAAGATTAACAGACAGCTCTTCACAGCTCATAGTAGAAGTTAGTTCCTAGAAGTTCCTATTACATCATCTCACATCCTAGTAGGTCTAACTCTCAGGCAGTAATAACCACACCTTTTATGCACTCTCACATCCAACATGCTACCACATAATTGGTTAAGCAATTCACCTTACATACAAACAGCCTCTCATTGGTCACAAGCCACCACACATACTCCAGGTAGCTCTGTTCTCTTTAAGGTAGAACTCCAAACAGCTTTCCTTAAGGGATGCACTTACACTCACCCCTACAGCTTAAGGTTAGAAGGGAAATGGTTGTGTTAAATATGGTAGGACTTGACATTAACTTCAGTGATTTCACATTATAATATCTGCTGCCTGTATCATGCTTATTTATAGGTGACATAGCGGATCTTGGAAGCAAAGGAAAGCAGATAACAAGTCAGAAATAACTTCTCAGTCTGTTTTTTTTCACTTCTTGTTTTGGCTCATGTCATGTAGTCTGTAGTACAAAACACACAGATGAATTCCAGGACATCTGTAACCAATAAATGCAAATATTTCAAGAAGGACATGATTTGTCAGTTCACCCTGGAGTATCAGTGACCAAATACTTCTTTAAGGTAGACTTCATATCATCCAGAGGCTCTGTAGAAGGGATGATGGCAAATGAGTATTGCAGATAATACTGGCTAGAAATTTCAGAGTGCTAAATATTATAAGCAAAAGAGATCAGTTTTGATCAGCCAGATTGAGTTGTCCCAGGTGGAGTGTGTGAATGGAATTACAGCACTGAAATCTTCCCCATCCAAATCCACATTTTGTCTGGTGGGACAACACAGATTTTGAAAGTACTTTGGATTTTACGAGTGCTAAAGGAAGAATTTGCAGTAACTTTTTTAAAGTATTAGTTCAGATACTTTTTCTCCTCTTTTTTCTCTGTTTCACTTACTTCCTCTATGCTCTGCTCCTTGTGGAAGTAGAAGTGTCAGTACCAGGACTACTGTCTCCAACATATTCCAGGTAAAAGCAATCTGCTTTACTGGAATTTTCCATATTACTGATGAAGAAACTTAAAATTATTTTTCTGCCCAACTAGTTTGAGGTTGTCATTTTCCTATTGCAATTTCAGAATGGTCAATAATCTAAAGATGTTATCAGTCATTGTTTCTGAGATGAAAAGTTTGCTGAGGCTCAGCAGAGGTTTTATTTCATCTTTTAGAAATGGGGAGGTAGTAACAGCTGAACTAACACTGACTTCTCTCTTGGAAGGGAGGTATTCAAATAAACATCTTTTATGCCACTGATATGGGTAACTTAGGGCTGTCTGGAGATCTTGCTGAGAGGCAAGGGGTTTATCACAGAGTCATAGAATAGCTTGGAAGGGACTTAAAGACCAGGTAGTTCCTACCTCCCTTCTGTGAACAAGGACACCTTCCACTAGACAAGCTTGCTCAGACCCCCATCCAACCTGGCCTTGAACACTTTCAAGGATGGGGCATTCACATCTTCTCTGGGCAACCCATTTCAATTGCTTATTACTGTCATAGAAAGATTTTTTTTCTTCACATCTAATCTAAATCTACTCTAGTTTGAAACCATTCCCTTTTGTCATGTCACTACACGTCCTAGTAAATAGTCCCTCTGCATCTTTCTTGTAGGCTCTCTTCAGGTACTGGAAGGCTACAATTACTTCACCTAAAGCCTTCTCTTTTCCAGGCTGAACAAACCCATTTCACAGCTCTTCCTCCTAGGATAGGTGCTCCATTGTTCTGATCAACTTGGTGATTTCCTTTGGATTTGCTCCAACAGGTCCATGTCCCTCCTGTGCTGGGGACCCCAGAGCTGCATGCAGCACTCCAGGTGGGGTCTCACCAAAGCAGAGTAGGGGGGCAGAATCCCCTCCCTTGACCTGCTGTCCACACTTCTTTCATGCAGCCCAGTGCACATGTGGCTTTCTGGGCTGCAAGTATCTATTGCTGGGTCATGTCCACCCTCTCATCCACCGGCACCCCGAAGGTGCCCCCAATGTCTTGTCAGGGCTGCTCTTGATCTTTTAATCCCTCAGCCTCCAATGACACTGAGGGTTGCCCTGACCCACGTGTGTCACCTTTCTCTTGGTCTTGTTAAACCTCATGAAATTCTCATGGGCCCACTTCCAGAGCCTGTTCAAGTATATGCTGATAATGTCTGTGGCTGGGGAAGATGGCTCCTGTTTCTGAGTCCCCAGATAAAGACATAATGGGTAATTTCCTTGATTCTCTAGCAATCTTTGAAGGGTTTTGAGGTTCAAAAAACTCCCAAAGACTACCACCACCACCATCCACGCCCCTCGCCCCAAAAAAAAAGAAGAAAACTGTACTGTTTTGAGGAAGCAGATTTGGGAAGTAAACAACAGGAACAGATATAAGCAAGCAGAACGCTTTACCTGTTATACCATGAAGAACATGACATTTCATCCATTAAAATATAAATAAAATCATGTGACTGTTGTCTCCTTCTCTGGGGTAGAAGGTATTTATATATGTGTATGTACACACAGTAGACATTCTAAAACAAAACGAAAAAAACCCCTTCTTGAATGCCAAAATCTTCTTAGAAAACTGAGAGGTAGAAAAATATTCAGGAAGCTGAGTTAGAAGAAAAAAAAATTAGGCATTTCAAAATTTATCTTGGTTCATCAGGTCAATAACACATTTGCATAGGTTGAGAAATATACGCAAAATAAGAAGTAGGGTTTTTTGTGAATCTTTTGGTTCTTCAAGTAAATGTGAATGGGATACTTAAATCCATATTTCATTTGCTGGTGGAACTCAGTCATATTTTAAAATATTATGACTTGTGTTGAAAATCACTGATTTACATCTTCTGTATTTTAGAATTCTGTTAATTCCAGAGCATCACTTGCTGAGTTAAAGTTTGTGTTTGATACTACTGTTCTTGGAAACTGTTTTTCATGTTACACTCATACTCACCTTATGGATAACTTGTTTTTTATACCAGATGGTTAATAATATTTCTTTATATGAGCCATCAAATAAATGTGTTTGAATGGACTTTGTAAACAGACTTCTTAAATTTCATTTAAAAAATACTGTGTCTGTCTTATAAGAGATGTAACGTCCCATTATTATGTCATTTGTTCACAGTGGAATTTATATTGCTTTACCTGTGGAAGCTGAAATGTAGCCATAACATGCAGTGGAAAATGTCTGCAGATTGGCAAAGTATGAAGGAGGAGATCTCTGAGATAATGAGACTCTTCAAGTGGCTTTTGACAAACAGAGATGTGTGAAAATTAATAAGCATAGAGTTCACGTTCCAAGAAGGCTTGGAAATCATCTGTAATACACTTTCTTTTTCTTAGAGAAACAGCTTCATACTGTGTTTTGTTTATTTATGGTTATAATAATTAATATTTATATATAGCATGGGTAAAACAAACAGTCTTTTTCAACTTCTCTGGCATGGGATGATTCGCTCTAAAATAGAATTGATTCAATATAGAGAAATTCTTATATTTCTGGCAGGACTTCTAAATTCTCAGAATGCTATAGATGTGTATGAACTGGATAAAAATAGTAACTATATATATAGTTTTTATCACCTAGGTCCTTTGAACATCTCCCAGAGATAAAAAGCATTTGTCACATTTTTGAAGGGGTTTTCATTGACAAAGGCTTCAATCATGCAGAAAGCTGTTTTCGGATTTCCATAAAACAAAGCGGACATCATTTACATGATAAATTGCTCCTAGACAACAATCTTAGCTGACTACCCAAGTGCTACCCAGTGATTCTGTTATCACTGATTTGTCCTTCAGTTTTCAGCAGGATGAAAATGAAGGACTTGTCACTAATTGTTCGAGGAAAAATTATGCCAGGAAAACAGAGAAAATTTGTTCATACTGAAAGGAAAAAAAATATATATTCTGAGCCATTAGAGTTGAGTGTACATCATATCATATGCAATAATGAAGCATTATTAATGGACATACTGTCCTATAAAGAGTCTGAGGGTGATATTTTGTAGTAAAATTACTTCTTGAAAGGTCCAACACTTTTTTTAAAAGCACAGAGCCATCTGCTTCTAAATGCTGTTGAAAATTATGTGTCTTCCAAGAAAAAGTATTAATCTGTGCTATTTTTAATCAGTACAAGGAAATAAAATTTAAACATATAAATATATTCTGGACTCCTGTTATTACCAAATTTTATTCTGATATAGCTATCTACTTTCTGATCTATTTTTAATTCTAAATTATCAAATTGAAAGCAAGATGATAATGGATACTTTAAGGAGTATCAGGCTGAACTACTAGTCTGCCCTAAGTACCCTGTTTTATCTATTCCCAGTCAGACTGGTAGTTCAGAATATGAAGTTTCTAACCAAAGGAGAAAACATGACCTCAACAGGGAGTTCAAGCATTCTCGCATTCTCTTCTTAAGGATGCTGTGCTTTTTTTGCCTTTTTTTTTTTTTTCAAAACTCCTTTGGAATAAGATTAAAGGAGCTGTGACACCGATGTAGACACTTTTAGCTATTTATTTTAGCCATATTTTCCCTGTAAGCAAATATTATCCATAATGTTAGCTGTGCCTTTTGTTCTATGATTATGTGCTCTTAGACTTTCATCTTGCACCTTTTCATTGTTCTGGGGGAGCGCTTATTTTTGTCATTTTTATTTAAAAAAATAAAAAGAAAAAAGTGCCATTGTCTGCATTCCTATAATTTCTTTTTTCTTTGTAGTTTCTATTAGTATTGTAAGCATTCTTTGGAGGAAGAAATAGCATTAGGACAATAGGTTTGAAGAAGAGGAAATACTGCTTTTAACTTTGAGGTGATCAGTGTAATTTTGGTCTGTATAGTGTCGGTTTTAAATTAGACTCGGATTCTATTGCTGACCAAAAGATTGTAAAATGGGATGAAGTTGTGGTCTTGTCTTAAACAAACAAATGAACAAAAAAACACAACACCAGAAGGTGGAAAATAAATATGATGGAAGTGGAAGGAAGAATAAGGATAACAAAGAACATATGCAACTTTATTCTAAACAACTGGTTCCAAGAAATCTACTAATATCTTGGTCTATTTTACTGTGTAGCTAGTTCAATTTAACTATCATGATGAAAATAGACCTTGAGAAGCAGTGCTTCTATGAGTAGCAAGATAAAGACATAGTTGATATATTTTTTTTAATATATTTTGGGATTCAGAAAGGTGTATTCTCAAACTGTGTGTTTAATGTTTTCCTGGGTTTGGGGGATTTTTTTGTTGTTGTTGGTTTGGGAAATTTTTTTGTGTTTTTTTTTGTTTGTTTGTTTATTTGTTTGTTTTTTTGGGCTTGGTTTTGGTTTTTTTTTCGAGACAGGAAAGCCAAGATCCCACTTCATTCTGTCTTCCTCTTACCATTATATAAAATTCATAGGAGAGGAAACTTTTAGAGGTCAGGGGAAAGCCTCACTTCATGATAGATAGAACTATAATTTGATTGTGTGCTTGACCGGAGCTGTGCAATACATAATGAGGAGCGAATATTTCCAGGGTTCAGATTATTTTTTTTGGTTTTGTTTTTACCTTGGTAGGAGCTAGGGGACCTGAAAAATTTCTGCACCAATGTTCCCAAATCTATTGATACAATTTTCATTAATCTATTTTACTCTTTTTAATTTTTTTTTTGGTCATTTCACTTTGGTGCCATCATATTCCAAAGGCATTTTTACTATTATGATTCAAAAGGTCAGGCCCTATTTTCCTTTGCCTGTCACTCTTTTTGCTGTTCTCCTAAGTACTAAAGTGCTGGTTAGGTCTTCATCAAATTGCTCTACAATAGAAAGCTGAAGGATTTAGAAAACTCTATGGGTTTGATTGCAGTTCTGCCATACATAAAAAAACTTTTTTTGTGTGTGTGAAAACTTCTGGCATGTTTCTTCACTTGGTATAGTCCTTATGAGGGAACAGATCACTGGGACTGAAAGTTAGAATACCCTGAACTAAAGGTGTAAAATGAGGAGGTTTAGAGGTAAAAACACAAATGCATTAAAAAAAAAAATAAAGCAGAACGTTCTCTGAAGAAATAGAATTCTCAGATTGTATGGATTTGTCATTTGTCAGTAATCTGGGTTGGTGATACTCAGACTGTCCTTTGTAGAGCACTTTTATGTAGTCTGAGGAGTTATTTTTCTCACAATTATGCAGCAGTGATGAAAAATTGAAATTGCAAGGTCAACCAATTATCCAAGGAAATTTCACTTGAGTCTGGCTTCAAGGAGAATTGCCACTGTTCCCTTGTATTTCACTGTTTATGGTATTCTTGGACATAAAATGAAGCTTGTTTCTTGTTCTTTTAATATTTTTTTTGCCGTAATGACAGCTGAGTTTAGTATGCTGTTGGTATTAAAATTGGAATGGAGAGGCAAAAAGAAAGCAAGCTAAATAGCGGAATCATCTGGGATCATATAATTTATAGGTCTAAATAATTTTTGCATCAAACAATCTGATAAATATAAATATTAGTAAATTAAATAATCTGTTCTTTTTGTGGGCAGAGGAAACAGAATAAACACACGATTTTAAATTTACCTTCCCTTCAGAACAATGAGCAAAAGAGGCTGAGTCTTCATGTTAAAGTTATTCTCCTTAATATTGTGGTAACAGTATTTGCCATGTAGTTGCAAGATGTTCCCTTGCAAAATATTTGCAACCATAACATGCATATAAACTACTGGATAGCAGCTGCCATATAAGAAGAAGAGGAAGGCTCTTTGATCATAAAAAGATATTTCCCCACTATGCAAATAAAACACCAGCTGAAAATGCATCTTAAAACTCAAATAGGATTATGATCTTAGTGCAAAGACAGTTTCCTCTCAGGTGAATTAAATCTGATGGTGAGGCATTTGATTATAGAAAAAAAATGAATTGTGTTGCAGCCTAAGATATACAGGACACTGCAAGGGGAAAACACTATGGCAATGGAAGATGATAAGAAACGCCCTTAAAAGAAACTTGGAAAGTATTTATTTTGCAGAAAATAAATTAAATTACTAGAAGGAAAATTATTAAATATTCACAGAATTAATGCAACAGCCACAACTAGCAAATATTTCAATTTACCATTTTTTAAGGTGTGTTAAATTTCATCCTGCATATTAGGCTAGAAAGTTTATATAATAAGCTTTTTAGTGTTTTGGCTATTACACATTCTTTGAATTTTGTCATCTTAATTGTACATTTCCACATCTTATCTTTTGTTTCCACATTTTTCTTCAACACAAATACACATATTGGAGAAGATTGCTTAACTCTGTTATTTATTGTGGCTTTAGAGAAAATTTCCTGTCCTTCAATTTTCAGAATATGTGGAAAACTTGCATTGGTGTTGCAGGGATATAGTGAGACAATGCCTATTTCTGTGTTGTTTGTTTTGTTTTGTTTTTGTTTGTTTGTTTGTTTGGGGGTTTTTCACAACATAGAGTCAAGAGATGGGACTGCTTAGATTAAAACAAGTGAAAAATAAAAACTCCAAAACTGTAAAGGGTTGTCTATTTCAGTTACTGAAAATGAGGCCATGCAACTTCTCTGCCAGTAGTGCTAATTTCACTAATGAATCACCTGTTTTCAAACATTCTGCACTGCTACATCTCAACAGCCTCTCAGTAATGTTTGTAGAAACTAATGCTACAGTCTTCAGTGAAACAAAACCTTTTCTTAAGTCCATGTTTCTCTGTTTCTCTGTTTCAGAAGAGCAATTTTTTTCCTCAGTCTCCCATTTTTCATTACTTTCCCTTCCTTTGCAGCTAGCCATTCTGCAATTTGAGGAGGGTATCATCTCATGTACATGCATCAAATGCTTCTGCCCTTCCATCCATTTTAAATTATTTTATAGGGAAATTGTTGTAGCTGTTTTTCACTGATGTCATGATTTAATTCCAATTGGCAACTAAGCCCCACACAACTACTTGCTCACTCTTCCATGGCGGGGTGGAGGAGAGAATGGGAAGGGTAAAATTAAGAAGACTTGTCGGTTGAGATAAGAACAGTTTAATAATTTTAATAAATTAATATAATAATAAATTGTAAACTAAAATTGATAATAAAAAAAGAGGGATAGATGGAACCAAAACAAGTGGTGTAAAGGCAATCACTTACCACCTCCCATGGGTAAACAGTTACCTGGGCAATTTCCAAGCAAAAGTTGAAAACTGTCCTAATTACCCCTGTTCTACCTTTTATTGCAAAACATAACTTCATATGGTATTTTTTCATGTTTTTTTTTTTGTGGGTTCGCTTGGGTTTTTTCAGGCTATGAGGACAACTTTGATACCTATATGTACCTACATATCTATGTATATGTATATCTATATATATCTTTTAAAAGCAGTACTGTTAGATAGCTACAGCCAGAGACACATTCTTGTGGCATCCAAAATTCCTTTATAATGGCCTGCATTCTCTGCCCGTCCCCAGCAAAGCTTTAAGTGATTCCGTTTGTCTGCCATGTAAGCAGACTAGAATAATTGTCAGTTTTCTCTGACACATAAGTAGAATACACCTACCATTCAAGTACAATTTAAAAAAAAAACAAAAACTTTAAACTATCTCATTAATCCATTCTCTTAAACTTTCCCAGTGCTAGAAAATTAGAAGCACAAAAGAATTTGAAGCAAAGGAACCTCTATAAATAAGAAAAGGACAAAAGGCATAAGGCCTTGTCTAAGTTAAATGATGAGTTTCAGTTCTTGTCTGGAGGTGATTTTTCTCCACTCATTACCATTCTAAACAGCTGTACAGATGGCCTCTGAAATCTACATAAAGGCAAGAGTTTAAAGGTTAGGAAATAATGAAAAGATGATGCCTACAGTCTAGTGAAATGATAGTTTTTGCTGTTGAGGAAAATGCATACAATCAGATATCCAGAAATTATAAGAATATGTTTAAATAACTGTTTTAAGTAACACTAAAGGGAAGAAAATTAGAGATCACATGAAGGTTATAGAAAATGATGTCTATTAGCATCACTTGTGGTTATAGCACTAAGAAAACTGTTCTTATTAACTGTTTTTCTAATAGTCCTTCTACTGTGAAATCTAATGCTACATTTCCTTTCATCTCCTTCCTCCTTGCATCCCACCTCTCCACTGCAAATAGGGAGTGCATCTGGTCACACTTCCCATCTCCCTTCCTTTCTTCTGCCTGGGTGATAGTAGTAGCCTTCTGGGATTCTTGAAAATGTGGCTGGTGAGCAAGATATTTTGCTGTTTACAATGACTAGCAAAGCTTGCAAGCCTACAGAGAGCTTAATTAGCTTTTCTTTATCTCTATTTCAGTGTGTCTCAAAGTCTCTCAGTGCTGAAATATATGCTCTCTCACACACACCAAGGAGGAGAGAGGAGCACATTGTGAATGAGCTCATTTTGAGCATCACCGTATGGTTTCAGCAGCTCAGTTGGCTCTCTGCTTGGAGCAGTGAGAAATGTTTGGCAGCCCAGTTGCACGATTTTTCTATGCACTCATCAGTTTGATCCAAATGGGTGAACAGCTGGGATCTCACCATCTTGAAGACAATTGCCTACTGGAGTTCATTTCTCTGGCAGACATTATGCTGTAATCTTGCTGAATGGTGCTTTGCTATTTTCCTTTCTTTCCCTTTTGCCTAATGAAAAGAATATTGAAGTTCAACCAGAAGGTCTTTATTATCTCTGGTATTTCATGTTACAGTGAAAAGAACTTTCAGAGAAGGCATGACAAATAAAACTTTTGTAGACATATTTTAATGTTGGATTTTTTGCCACTGAAAATATAAATGTCTTTTTTTTCTTATTTGAAAAAATACCCAAACCATATCAATGAAGTTCAGTATTTATATGCAGTAGACCCACAAATGGCCCCATTGAGATAACTAATTGTCTGTAGAAAGGATGACAGAAATTTTGATTCTCCCAAAGGGAAGAGTGTTAGGCTAATTGGGCAAAGATACTCTTGAAATATTCCTGGTTGGTTGTTTTGTGTGTTTGTGGGTTGGGTTTTGTTTGTTTGTTTCATTGTTTCTTTGTTTGGTTTTTTTCCTTGAGTGGTTGATTTTTTTTAAGGCCATGAAATACTTAATAGAAGTTAGAGGATTTTTCCTCCAAAACACAAAGTGATAATGCATTCTTGATTGAAGGATATGCATCTCACTTCCACCACACAGCTTCAGAAATTTAAATGAAATTTCATATCTCAGTTTCTTCTTACTCTATGTTTTATTGCCGGCATCAAATGATTTCACTTAATAATTGTTTTTAACAATTTTTCCACAAGAAACCTATATTAATGTTTTTCTCTTTTTGAAAAGAACACTAAATATATTAAAGTCACTGAAACTACCTATCATTTAAGGGAGAACCTTAACTGTTCAAGTATCCTGGTTCTTCATAGAGGAAGTAAATTCCTTCTTAGTTTTCATAGTGAAGAAGACTGAAGTAAAAGCAGGTGAAATGAATCATCTGTGTTTATGTAGCTAGAAAATACTAGACCCAATTTTACTTCTCAAAGTAATAGACAGATGTTAATTTTTTTGGATGACTGCTGGTTATTTGTACTCAGCTGATCTGATTACCTAAATATTACACATTATAACCTTTTTGTGTAGTCATCTCTAGAGAAAAAGAAATTGTTTGTCTATGACTAATGACAAATTAGAACAAGAAGCACAATGACTTCTTGTTATAATTTGTTTTGCTTAATTTAAGACTTTCTTCCTGGTGTGATGATGTATTGTTACTATGGGCCTCTTTGGACGACAGTAGTATAATTTAATGTATTCTGAGTAGGGATTTAATTATGACTGCAACCTCAATTTTATTTCTCTGGCTAATACAGCTGAAGAGCATGAAGACTTTTATGCCTCTGCAGCCTCCCCACAGGGTTCTGGTGGAGTCCTGGTCCTTGGTGGTTTTCAAGACACAACTGGTCTTGATTTAAGAGAACTTTGTGGCTAGTGAGCTTAGTTAGCAGAGAAAGAATAGGTTAGAAAGGTGAGAACTTCCCTCCTCTGTTCCTCATAATAATTTTTAATCTTTGACATTGTAATACATCCAAAATCATTCCATCTGAATTCTAAGGTGCCTCAGAACCAGGAGAGGCAGCATGTTAAGAGTGACCAGGGATGGACCAATGAACTAGTAGTGGAGGTTTACCTGGACAGCTTGAGAGATGTCTAAGGAGGGGAAATCAACACAGGAAACAGATATTCCTGGGAAAAAATCATTTAATCAGATATAAAAGATTACTTCAGAAGCTGCTGCTGAAGTAGGCTGTATGCACACTGATGATTTTGTGACTATTTTTTCAAGTTCTTTTGTCTTTGTTTTCAATCTGAATTGTTGTATGTGAAAAATTGAGCAGTTTGGTGTATATAAGAAATATTTACGTCTCTTCTTTCCACAGAAAATTAGTTTGACCAGTTTTAGGAGAAGTTATTATATAGTTGGACATAATCTTTCTTTGCTGAGGAAAAAAAAAAGCTGGCAGAGACGTTGCATATGTATCCTCAGTCCAGCTAGGAATAACCTTTTCAATTAATAATTTTTTTCTCACAGCCTGTTCTCTGTTAGTCCAATCCAGAGCGCAATTCTCTGGAAATGTTAGCTTTCCAAGAGAAACAAACCATAAATCTCTACAGTGCTGCTTGGAGCAAATATTTATTTCTATACAGGAGAGATGATGAGTACAGAGATTTTCTATTTCCAAGTGTTTCTTCTTCTTTTTTTTTTTATTTTAATTCTCTTACTTCTCAAGTTCAATCTTTTAATGTAAAACATATCTACAGTTCTAGTGGTGGGAAAAGAAAGCTTTTTGGGTGTATCTTTTTGGCTTTTGTTTGGTTAGTTGGTTTGTTTTTTTGTTTTTTTTTTGGTTGGGTTTTTCTCAGAAAAGCTCTAACTTAAAAGCCTTAAATTAAACAAGAGGTAATGAACTGTACTTCTTGTTGTTCCAAATGTTACTGTGGTCCAATTAGATACCTAATGGAAATATGTAAACCTTTACTTGTAAAATCTAAATATCCCAGAAACCAGATGTTTTATTTAGGTTTTGAGCAAAACTCGTCTTCAAGTGCAGCTCCTTCGGTAGAAAAAAAAAAATCAAACCTTTCTGTCAATGGAGTGGATCATATGCCAAATTAACTTTGCAGTCTTCTCATAAAGGAAATTAAGGAGAAATCTCACAAGCTGATTTGTGACAACCCTATATACATTTGGGGCCGGCCCGTGGTGTAATGGTGAGCACTCCGGACTCTGGATCACAAGATCGTGAGTTCGAGTGTCAGTGGAGACCATACCGGGCAGTTCAATGCCTCCCTGCCATCCCATCCCGTCACATCTCGGATGCTCAGCAAGGTCAGCCCTGGTTAGTACCGGGTGCTGTAGACAGTCCTGAGGACTTCACTGTCACTGTCCAAGCTCGCTTGGCCGTGGCAAATGGACCTTGGGACTTAAATGGTGGGACCAGTTCTGTGCATGCTGTGCCTCACCTAAAAAATCCACTGCACAGGCTGGAAGGGCACACCCACGTGGGGAGACCCCTTCCCAAATCTTCGTTCACGAAGTTTGGCCATACATACATGTACATATGTATACATATATACATATTATATATATGTATATATATATCAGACTGAAAGGCCTAAATGTAAACATCTTTAAATACATTGAATACAAGTATTACAGAAATTGAAAAACCATATGAATAAATGCTTAGCTGATGAATGAAAATCTATTTACAGCAAGCAGATGTGACAGTATTTCTGAAACAGTTCAAAAGACACACACAGAGAAATTTGTACTTCGGAGGAAAAAGCTCAATCTTAATTTATACATAGCAAAACTATCAAAGAAATATATGTTTAAGTTGGTGTATCTGCTGGAAATGATGGTAATTTTGCTGGAGGTGTTCTACCTAATAGCATAGACACTGAAAAACTAAAATGGGATGAAAGAAGTTTAACCTCACTTATTACACAAGGAGGCTTTCCTGCCCGGTGCATGTATCATCCTACACATCTAGCTCAGGTTTTCCACCATTAGTAACAAGCTCCTCTAAATGAAACACTTGATATCTTTAGTCGCCCATATGACTTTTCACTGGTTTTGGTAAGAACATTAATTTTGTCTTCATTTAGTATTGCTTGGAATTCCTCCTTTTTTATCTGCCCCAAATGTAAAACAAAATCCTAAAATTGCTAAGAGTAATTCTGAGAATTTAAGAAATGTTATATGAAATAACATGATCTATGAAAGTGAGAAAAATTACAAGCTTGGATTTTTTCCTGGAAAAGTCTGTGTTGAAATACCATTATAATAGAGGCAGCTCCTGTGTTACCAGGTGACAAGGTGCCATCCATGACTATGTAGAAACATCCATAGCTGCTTCTGACTTTCACAGTTTGTCACATTTCTGGCAACCATAATGTTCTGCTGTCAAGTATTTCTAGTTTTGTAATAGTGATTTTTGGTCTATGAGTAGAAATGTATACATGTAACTTTCAATTCCTTAGCTTAAATGAAGCATGAGATGTAAAAAATTATCTTACTTTACCAAACATATGATGAGCTTTTTATTCTACTGCATTTTATTTTAATATTAAATGCTGGGAGGCAGAGGCCCTTTTCCAAAGCAAGAGCTTTGAAAATATATATGGTATAAGAAAATGTATTTTTAATGTAAACTAAAAATATTTTTTAAGGTTATAGGCAGGAAAAACAGTATTAGAACAAAAGTTAAACTGGCAGTGTTGTAATTTTTAAGGCTGCATCTGCATCTTAAATGTGATAAAAAGGTGCCTGTTCTCCGCAGGTTGGATTTAATAAATAGTGTCTATGGAATGATTATTCTGTTGTATAATAAAATGCAAAATTTAGCTGTGTTGCATTAAGTCAGTCAAACACTTATGTAACTATTACCCCGAAAAAACACCCCAAAGTAGCTGGACAAAGTGTTTGAGATGAGCCAGGACCTTGGAATAGGTAGTGTGGTACTTACTGACTGAGCAGAAGCCTCAGGCACAGGGAAAAACTGCTCAGTTCAAATAACTCAAACCAAAATCAGGAGTAAAGCAGTTTATGAATTTCTTAATGACTAATCACCAACTGGTAATTGGTGATCTATACATTAAGGATCATTAGCAGCAATAGAGTAAGTAAACTAAAATATTAGGCACTTGTTAATAGAACTGAAAATTTCTAGCCACTGATCTACAAGTCCTACTATTTTCTATGCACAGCAATATGCACACGCTTCCTGCTCTCAGCCTCTGAGGTTACCAGCACCCACCCCAACTCTTGGAGAAACCTTGGGAAAGAGGGATAAAGATCTCAGGAGAAAAGTGGACCAGACTCTCTTTTCATTAAGTCTGGATTTAGAGTGGGATAAAAGCTAGGACTATGCCTAGCTTGAAAATAAAACAGATAGTTCAATGTGATGGGTATTTCCTGGTTTGGTTGTTAGGAAACACTGCAGCTCTGATATAGACACTGCTCATTGTCCTGTGCTTGGACACACAAAAAAGGCTAGTTTTGTGGGGAAAAAAAAATAGTTCAAACAATTGGCCATTGCAATATCAAGTCAGCTTGCTACAAAACAGTTTGGAATCATTTGCTTCAAGCTGCAGGGGACTAATTCCTTGAAAACGATTTACAGTACATCGACAGACTGCATATGTGACATTTTTCAGAAACAGAGGTGACAAGCAGTGGCAGCTGATCTCCACATGACTATAAACTGTTCTCAAAGGTCTGAATACTCAAGACTCTGTGCTTGCTATGCAAATGTCTTTGTGTGATTCACAGAATCAGGGTCTATTTCTAGCACGGAAGTTGTGTTATATTTTTGACTGAGGTTGATTTGCCCAACTCATGTGGAGTTGGTTTTTTTCCCCCATCCAGGTATCCTGGGAAGGCAGTGGATAACACTTTCATAAGACTAAATACATGTTGAGCTAATGTTTCTCCCAGTCACATATGTACAGTTTTTACTGAAATCTTCATAACAAGTTGCTTTTCTGTTTTTTTTATATTACTGACACTGAAGTTGAGGTTGATTATTGAGGTAGTTGATTTGCACCTCTATTTGTCTTTCTCAACTTGTTTCCCTTAGTGTGCTTGGGATATATCCATAAAACTAGTGTTACATTTCATTAATATGGTATTTCCTGGTAGCTTTCCATTGTCAGGCTGGCTCCAATACGGGTCTCATTATTTCTAGTTGCTTTTTAGCCATTTGCTTTATTCTGTTTAAATTGGCTTAATTTAATCTCATAGTGCTCCCTCTCATTTTCCTTGTTTCTCCCTCATTTGGTGCTTTCACGAGCATCTGGAACACTTTTAGTAAACTTACTTTACCTACAGCAAAATAACTTGGGTGGCTCAGTCCCACGAATTACTACTGGCTGCCATCAGTTTTCCTCTTTTCTTTTTTTCTCAGGTTTTATATGTTTTAGATTATTTCTTAGAGATCCAGGGTTTTTCCCTTGGTTTTGATATAAATTCTCTAATTTAGTGACATCCAAATTTTATTGTTCTGTGGCAGAACTGTAGCAGTGCTGGACCAGGAAGCCCACGCTGACTCTGGTTTCATTGCTAGTCTCACTGAGGTAAGGTGAAAACCATGAGCTGTTGTGGGTATTCACCAACATTAATGGGAATGAAGGGAAAGGTGTGTGGCTGAATCTGCCATAAGGAAGTAATGACAAACTAATGATGAGAGAAAACATGTACAATTTTTAAGGGACCTTGCATTTTATTTTTTGTAGACCTCAAAAGACTGAAAAAATTGTGTAGGCTCAGTGAAATGCTGCAGCTGAATGTGGCACCTCAGCACTTCTGCAGGTGCTTTCTGTGGCACCTGAAGCTCATACACCACCATTTTTTTTTCCTTATTTTCTCGCTGTAGCAACTACTTAACCACCTTTGAAGATATTTCCTCTTTTGAGGTTTTATTGATCACTCATTGCCAAGAAAGTGATAGCTTTCAGTCAACCTTTAGGGGGTCAAATAGTTCTCATCTCTTGCATTAAAACATTTCTTCTCTTAAGCCTTTTTAATTAAGTCACTCTTACAGAGAATCCTGGGACTTAATCCCTTCTTGAAGACTGTTTAGCTTTGCTTGTCTGAAATAGTTGACAAAAATTATTGTCCAACAATATTAAAAGATTCCTTAACAAATTCTGAAAGATAATTAATTAATCTCGGGACTAAAACTAAAATCTCTAAGTTTAAATTCTTCTCTCAGCTGAGTTACTTGCTAGAAGTGTCTCAAAAGACCTTACTGTAACTGTCCATGAAATCTCTTTGTTTTTATAAAGTAGAAGTATTGGACCCATCTCTGGTCAAAAGAGATTAGATCCTGCTCAGCCTTTGAAGACAACAAACATTAATCTTTATTCTGATAAATTAAGGTGAAGAACCAGTGCTCTATATATACATATGTACACGTTTATATATATAAGTACATAGATATATAGATTACATTTGTGCTTGTGAAGTTTACCTTAAGACTTGGAAAAACTGGGTTTTAACACTAACTAACCTTTTTCTACAGAAATGTGAGAGGCAATCTGCTTGTATGGCTTTGTGGTTCTGATAAGATCACAAGCACCACTGACTCTGAAACTGGGAAGATGGATTAAATTGGAACATAGATTAAATGGCTGACTGCAATTTGATTTCAACTGCTTTTAAACCCTGCACTGGTCAAATAGGTCAAATAGAAGCCTGAATAAGCTTTAGCTGTGATCTAAGGAGTTTGGTGTCACACAACACATGCTTTAGAGCTTGGCAAATATCATGCTTCATCTAGTCCAAGGAAACAGTTTGGCATTCTGCTTCAGTTTTCTATCTGGAGACTATTTACTGTCTTTTATATGTTTTGGGATTTTTTTCTGTTTTTATACATTTTAGCTTTTCTTAGAGGCAGCTAAAGGCTTTCTAGTCAATTTTTGTCACTCCAAGTATGTAGGGCCAAAACTTGTCTTTTGCTCCTATTAGAGGTGAGCAGAAGTTTTGACACAGCCATTCTTGATGCTGTCATTTTGCTTCCCATCCATCCAGCATCAGCAGCAGTTTCTGGAAAGAGTTTGCCCCTATTATAAATTTGGAACATGAAGGCATGCAAAATGCAGAGAATTATCCTGAAACATGATATTGTTTTATGCATTGTAAAGCATCATTTATTCTAATTCTAAAGGATTCAATAGTTAAGGGGCAGAATAAATTGCTTCCATTTCTTTTTTTAAAATTATTTATGAAGATTTTTCTGCTAATTCTAGTTCAAATGTGTTACCTGTGGAAGAAAGATGTAAATGGTTAAATGGAATATGAAAGAAAGAGGGGAAAAATATGCTGATGCTCCTTATACTATAACATTTGAAAATATACAGATGTGTTGTCAGCATTGAAACCGTACTGCAATAGTAGCTGTCATAGGTCCACTCAAATGAAACCTGTATGGGTCAATTAATTTAATATTTTTCTGGTATACTAGGAAAAACAGCACATCAATGCTTACTGAAAATGAATAATTTCAAGTCTAGGTTTTGCATGAGTAATCAGGAATTTCTGGCTATGACACGTAAAGGAAGATAAAAACAAAAACCAAAACCAAAAACCAACTTGCAAATAAATCTGTGAGGTTTCATACAGCTCCAAAAATGCACATTCTGTTACTATAAAAGATTGTATTTTAAATGGCACTTAGTCTTATGTGCAATATTTCTGTTGCCATATTCATTCATTTGGAGCCATAGCTTACCGTAATTAAGAAGGTAAAATCTACTCAGAAATTTATATCAATGAAAAATGGCAAGGAATACCTGTGACCAGCTTCCAGTAATCAGCTCATCTGCCTGCCTTGGGACAGAATCAGATGCAGTTAATACCTGTTGCTAAGTTGTTCGTAGCAGCTGCTAGTGGAGAGTTCAACCACCTCCTAGGTAACTTGTAGTATTTGATGTCCTCTTCTCCTCATGTCTTTATCTTCCATGCTCCTATTTAAAAGTATTTTTTCATCTGGGAGTGGAAATCCATTTTATACCTTACCTTCTAATAACTGTGTAAGAAAAGAGAAAGAGGTTTAGAAGGGAAATAGAGGAATATATTGCTATATCAAATAAATATAGGCAGCCAGGAGCACTAAATAGATGTGTAAAATGTATATGTTATGAAACAGGACAGCAAGCTTAAATAACTAAAAATGTTTTCTTATTTAAAAGATTGCACAGATCTGTATGGGTCTATGCCAATGTATTACATTATCTTCTATTTTTACTTTATTGTAATGCCAAAATTGTAGGTATTACAGTTATATACTTAAAATATTATAGTTGAAGTTTTAGAATTCTTGAAAAAATTACCCTGAATATATGTTTTGGTGTTCAGTGAGGGTTTGTGTTGGAGTGTGGTTGGGATCCTTTTTGTTAGTTTGTTTTTTTTTTGGCAGGAGGGAGGTGGGGATTTTGTTTGGTTGGGTTTTTTGCAATCATATGTGCAATTATTAGCAATAGCGTTAGTGTTTTGAAAAATCTGTGGCATATTTGTTTTAAGATGCAGAAACCCCCATAATTTTTAATGTGATTGGTGAGTATCAAGGAAAGGTTTAAGTCTCTATCCATAGTTATGTCACAGTGGAAGCAAATATCAATCTGTACTTTCTATTTTAGAATATGGACAGTAGATAGATATTTTATCTGCATGTAAATTATGTTTGACTTTATGAATATAGTTCTTATTATAACATATTAGTCAAGGTGTACCATTAAGCATGCAGCATTTTTCAACATCAATTTAAACACAACTAAATGTATCCTCTTGAACATAACAATTGCATCCTAGCATGGGATTTTTTGTATTATTTTGAATAATTCATTTTACAGACAATAATATGGTTTATCTTCTAATATAAAGTCCATAGGACACAGATAATGCATTATTGTCCATTTGGAAGACAGCCACATCATGGGAACTACAAAAAATGAAGGATAATAATTGCATTACTTAAAGGGAGAGGGAGAAGCTTAGTTTAAATTTTAGGAGAGATATAAATGAGCACTCTGCACAGAATGAATTTCAGCCCAGATGAACAAAATGTTTGTCTATATATTAAAAAAAGTTTATTTTGAATTAAAGTTTTAAAGTTTCAGGCTCTTTTCAAGAGAGTTTCTGAATAAATTTCTATAGCCTTTTAGGAAGCCTTTTTTATGAGAACAAACAATAATTAAGCAGGTCTGACTGTAAGGTGTATTGCACAATGATTGTACTATGCTACTGAAGTCCATCCTCTTTAACAGATCAGTGTGTCAGACTCTTTGAAAATTGAAAAATGCAGAATTTAATTAAAAAATCAGAAAAATGAAAGGAAAACCTAATGTCTGTTTTGTTCCTAACCTGTGAATTTTATAACTTAATGCAAATAGAGCTATTTTGAATGAATGAAGCTCAGAATCAGAGGTTATTGACCAAACTTCTCATGCTGCTTTATTAATTTGTTAATATAAAACCACAAAGCATAGAATAGGCTTTTTACTTTGGTTGTCATTATTCTGGTGTCCTAGATACTCTTCAGCAGTCTTACAGAGCAGTCGGTTACATTGTAAGAATCCACATTCATGTCTTGCTTTTTCACCCAAAAGTAATAGAGTTACATTCCTGGTGGTTGTCCCCGAGTTTGGCAAAATTTTTTTGCCTGGATTCTTTTACTAACAGTTTTCAGCTGTATGATTTCAATAGACCTAGAAGGAAGGTTATTTGCATAGCCCCAAAATTGTTTCATTCTTAAATGACTTAGACATGTTGAAGTACCTTATAATTAGCATGCCCCCATTAGCCACTGTCGATAACAGCTCCACCTTCCAAGGCCTTTTTCAGCCTGAGGGCACCATGTGTTTCATTTAGGTGTTTCTGTTCACAGAGAATGCATTACTGGGACTCTAGGTGAATGGAAAACATGGGCTAATTACAAATGATCTTGCCTTGGTTGTTTAAAAAACCAAAATCATAAATACCTAAGACATGCAAATTATTATCTGGTAGAGACACATAGGTACGATACCCCAGTAAGACAATGCTGGAGTTATGAAGCTGCCTAGGTCATGACAGCAAAGGAAAATATCAGATTTATAGTTTGCCTTTATTGATAGATTAAAAGCATCCACCTGTGCTTGAAGTGGAAGTCCATGCTCATGGACTAGATCAAAGATGGGAATACATACTGGGATCCAATGCTGTATATGCCACAGGGGATTATTTGTTCCATTCATAATGATTTTTTTTTTGAAGGAGTAAGGCTCCTACTAGTGCAGACATTGCCAGATCAAATTCACCTTTACTAATTTTTGTTTTTAATTCCCCTATGTTGCAGTATTACAAAGAACATAGAAGCCATGAATTTTCAGCTGATGTAGTCTGGTAATGTAAATGATAAATAAACGTTCCTTTAAATAAAATAACTATTTTTTTATTTCTATATAGGTATTCATATTTTGGTGGGGTTTTTTTTGTTTTATTTTGTTTTTTCCATTTATTCAGATAGAAAAATTGTATTTATCTAATATATATAATGAGGGCAGAAAATTAGTCAAATAGGGAAAGTTGAGTCTACACTGATATTATGAAACTATCCCAATGTAAGTGCTGGTTCTTGCCCTCAAAAGGAAAAGAAATAGTTAATATAAAATATAAGTGCTTGCTTTCAGTACAAGTATTTTAGAGACCCTTTTGAATTTTAATGGAAGAGCTATTTTCTAATTCATTTGAATGTAATCACTTTTCTTAAGGTTGCATTTTATGACAAGTTTGACAATCAGTATCTGTAAGGGAAATTTTTTTCAAACCATAAGGCCTTGAATACATTAAAAAAACAAAGGTAGTTTTGTTATCAGAGAAACTGATAATGCTGAAAGCAAGCCAAGGCATGTACAGAAAAAAAGAAAGGAGAAAAAAAGTTCTTTCAAGGCTTCAACCTTTAGAGATCAGTTCATCTGAAAGAGTTCTGTCCTGGTTATGTTTAAAGCATGCACACACAAGGATACATAGGAACACACACACACAAATTCAGTGGTACCCTCAGGGTGCCTCCGTTTGTATTACAGGGTGTCTCATTTGCAGTTCACCCAGGACAGAACTGCTCAGCTTCCCTTTGTGCTCTCAAAGCCACCTATAATAATACAAATAGAAGTACCCCCAGGGCACTGCATACAATGCATCTAGAAATGCCACAGATCCTTTGGGGTATGAAGAAAATATATATTATAAAAAACAAACAACAACAAAAAAAACCACAGGAAAGAAATTCTTTTCCTCCATGGTAAATAACACCAGCTATTTGGTGATTTATATTTCTGAAGTCGAGCTTGTCGTTTTCTAAAAAGTTGAGGCTTTGTAGTATCTTTTAATTTCAAGAGCCAAATGATTGGTCACATCCTGAGAGATGTAGGTTGTTCCCTGAGAGATTTGCCTGCTCCTGTACTCAGAGAACACTTTCAGAGCAATTTACATTTTCTTTAATAAGAAACCAGAAGCTTCAAAATAAAAGGCCGAGCAGGACCAAGTAAGATTTGTGGCTGAAATTTTTGCATGACAGAGACTCCTTTTACAAAATAAGATTGAATTATTATTAATGTGCTTGTTCGTTTCACAGAAAATAATATTTTTTTAAATAAAAAGATGTTTCCAAGTTTTCCTTTTTTTTGAGCTGCAATTTATCTTGTCTACCACTTTCAAAAAAAGCCAAACTAATGAAAAAGCCCAGACCCAGTAAGCTTTACTTAATCACACTACCTCCTCTTAGATTAGGATCAGTTAGCATTATTTTTGATATAATGTAATGAAGCCTTCATGATAATTAAATGGAATTGTATTGCAAATTTTTTTACCCTTATATTTTTAGAAAATATGTAGAATAAGTTGCTTTTCTTCTCCTATTCCTGGAACACTGAATATTCTCATATGTTCCCTTCTAAAATGCAGGGGCCATATTTCACACTTGTTAAGACTTTAAGAGAGTCTCTACCACAATTTGAATAAAGGGGCTTCTTGTGAACATTTACCTTGTATTTTGTTTTCTACTACTATTTTAGAAGGCTGATTATGAGCAAGGTTATCAATGAGCTTGATCACTACTTCTAGTGATCTGAATTAATTTAAGGTATCCTGTAAATGTTATCAACTAGATTCCCCAGCTACAGTGAAGGGTTTGATTTCCACAAAAACTAAGGATATTCTCAGGCTTGCTGGAGAATGTCATTCTACAATTTCACCCTTTAGTTACTGAATATTTGATAAAGCTGTTTATCTTTCATGCTGTACTTTGCTTTGATGTTTCTACATTACTAATTTAGCTCTAGTACATTATCTGTTTGACTTTTACATCTTCCTTTATGAATAAATTTTAATAAATCTATTTACAATGGATTTTTTTCCATTTTATCTCAAGAACAGTTGCAATTGTGAGCAATGTGTTTCTAGTTACAATTTCCTAGTAAATCATGAAATCATAGATTCATTTATGTTGGAAAGGACCACTAAGATCATTTAGTCCAACCATTAACATAATACTGTCAAGTTCACCACTGAACCTTGTCCCTAATGACACATCTACAGGTCAGATGCTTGAGTCCCTGAAGTCTGACACTTTTGAGTGTACTGATCTTTGATTGGAGGCCTATATCTCCCTTATTTCCTAGGCTTGTGGAGAGTGTGGTGAAGACCTGCGAATTGATGAGCCCTTCTTTTCAGTATTGTAACGTGGAGCTGCCAGCTCTTGCTACCCAATGTCCAGCCCCATGGAACAGCAGGGTTGATGCCTGAACCATGGAGGGCCCAAAATGTTACTTCAAGCTACAGTGACCATCAGAAGTATCATTATCTCCTTCTCAGTTCCTCTCACAGGCTGAACAGTGGGGTCAAGTCATGAAATGCCACATACTTGACTGTGTGATACTACATCTGCAGTGTCAGCTTTTCTGGTGGTAGTTGTTAGGGTTGTTTACCATAGACAGTAATATCTTTCAGCTAACCATGAGCCTGAAGAAAACTGGAACTGTAAGGAAAGAAAACCAATTCAGTCTAATTCTGAAGAAGATTGGAAAGCTGTCAGCAAGAGGAAAACAATTTGAAGACAGACAAGTATTTGCTGTCAAGCGTTGTTATCCTCTAAGAGGGCTGCTCTCAGGTTCTTGCTGTTTCTTGACAACTCAATAAAATCAGAAAGCCAAAATACATTTTTTGCAATGCAGAGATTTTTTGGTTGTGGATGTTTTATATCACCTCTAGACTCAAGAAGCAGCATAATGTACATTTTTTTGGTTCCAATCACTAACATGTCTGAAATTGAATACAAAAGCCAGAAGAAACTCCTTTTCCTCTAACTTAAGCATGCTTTTCAAAGTATAAAATTTCTATCTGCTTTCAGTTTTGCTTCAGGCTGAGAAAAAATAAAGGAAACAGTGTTGCTTGAAAATTTGAACTTGTTATTCAGAAGAGGTAGAGCATCCCTTGATTAAATGCTACTAGAGTAATTAAGTCATTATTACCATCACTGAATAGTGTGATTTCTCCTTTAAACATCAAAAAATCTTACCTGTGAGTTCAGAGTTAAACATGAAAATAGTTTTTGAATATTTGTGTTTTTCCCTATGATCTGTATCAAAAATAATAAAGCGTGTTTTTAAAACAGGTGTTACCAGTTGCTCTTTACCACAATGAATTTTCTTTTCTACTGCAACTGATTTTTTCCTTGCTGTTCTTCCAGATATACCAAGATGCAGGCATAGACTTCCTCCCGCTCCTTGTTTCTATTCTATTCTATTCTATTCTATTCTATTCTATTCTATTCTATTCTATTCTATTCTATTCTATGCTATGCTATTCTAGATTCTCTTACAAGTTCTTTATTTTCATTCTTCATGCTATGTGTTCCACCACAAGTTTCAGGTTTTTTGATGGCAAAAATGGACAATGAAGAGCAAATGCCTTGCTGACCTGGTCTGAATTTTATGTGTATAAGATCACTGTTTTATAAATGAACTTGAGTAGTTGTGGAGAAATTGAGGAAAAACAAAGTTTCCTTCATATAAAATACACACTGGTACCCTCATAAGCCACACAGTGCCTGAAGTAAATCAATCCATCATTGCAGGTCAAACAAATTTCCTGTGGCTGAAAGGGAAACAAGGAATTGCTGGCATGAAGTTAAAAGCACTACAGTCATTAAATAAAAAATAAAATCTACAAGTATTGCTTTTGTGTGTTGAGGTATCTTTAATAAAGGAGATTAAACTTTTTTTTATACTCTTCAGGATTTTTCAGTTTTATGTAACCTGTAAAACTTTTAAGTGTTAAAGCATGATTTGGACTTTGCTACTAGTTGCAGAGTGAAGGGGTTATTAACTGGAATGCAACACAAAAACATCTCTGTTTCCAAGTATTTACTTGGTAAGGGTAAGTCAGTGTAGGTGTCACTATGCTGTCATCCAAACTATTCCCAGTTTCAATTTTCACAGTTGGAGAAATATTTATATGCATAGAGGTCAAGTTAATGGGTTTATCATCTCTCCCTTTTCATGCCAGTAAAACTTAAGCGAGTATTTACAAACTCCACAGTAGATCTGGCTTCTAATTTATCATTCTTCAGGTACAGAAACACAGCACTTTAACCCAGTAAAAACATTATTTTGCCTCAAGGAAAAGTCCTGAACCCAGTCCCTGAAGAAATTCCTATGCTTCTGCCTCTGTGATTAAACAGTAAGTAGAGCTTTGATTGCTTTTCAATTTCTCCTGTGCTTATTTTTCCAATCTCAGATTTTATCTGAAATAAGAAGGTGGGACTGATGGAGTGGAGGGGAAGTTTCTGTATAAAGGCTGATAGATTTATCTACTGATAACAAAGAGATCTAAAATGCTTATGCTTGGTAGGAATCACTATAGAAAAAAGCAGGAAGTACAGTCAATCTTTGATGTACAAAAAGAATTTTATTTTAGGTAAAGCTCCGTTCCACATATGGTAAGGGAGAAATTAATGTTCTTTCTAGTTGTTAAGTCTTTGGGGTTTTTTGGTTTTGGTTTTTGGGTTTTTGGTGGTTTTTTCGGTGACTTGTAATTCATTTTACAGGCAATTCTTAGTTCAAAAAAATGACATATACCTCACATTTCTGAAGGTGTTTCTTCTGGGGGGATAATCTTCTATGAATTGTTGACTCGGACAGTCACTGTGAGTTGTCATCCTCTTGGATGCTCAACATTAATTTATTAATGCATGGTTGGACTGGTTAATTAGAGTCTTTGTCTTCCACATTTTCCATAACACTAAGCTGTGGGCAGAATCAGTTGGCTTGTTTTGATTTGGCTTTTTTGTGTGTGTGGTTTTTTTGCCATTTTTTGTTCTTCTTCTTATTATTGGTTTTGTTTGTTGGTTGGTTTGGTTTTGGTTTTCTTTTTTAATTGATTTTATTTCCTTTTTTTTCTGTTCCTAATTTGCATATGTACATAGTGTGACTTTCTTAGGGGTAGAAGATTATAAATTATGTTAGGAGAAAGAGGGAAAGCTTATCATATGTCAGCCTTGATTTCACTGGAGGCAATATTGATGTGAATCCAGAATGTAAGTATATTCTATAGCAATCATGTTTTGTATGAGTGTATACTGATTTTTTTCTTTGTTTCTTTCTTCCTAATTCAAGACAAAGCTCCTGACAGAAAGCCAAACCTCTTTGAGCTACCATCACTGATGAATTTAAAAAATGGTTTACTGGCAATACTTCTAAAGTCATTACAAGGAAATGACCTAAGGTTTCTGAGACTTTGAATTGCATTTCCTGTCTCTGCATCCTACAGGAATTATGCTCTCATTTTTTTGTGCTCATTTATCACCAGCTAAACTTTCTTTACTTACAGGGCCTGTAATTTATTAACAGAAGCGGAGAAAAAGATATGAACTGAAAAATCAAGCAAAATATTTCTGGTTTAAACAGCTTGAAGCTTCTTTTTCCCTCTTCTCCCTATTACTGCTTAGCCCAAGTAAGACATTCTACAGGCTTTGTATTTCTGCTGAATTTCACCAGGACAGAATATTTCTCCTAGAAAGCCCGTATTTTGTATACTTTGTCTCTTTTCTGAGATTACAGGTTACAACAATTTTCAGTCTGAATCTCTGAAAGGAAAGCCTACCATATGACTCAAAACTGGGGGACTAATGCCCACAGGAATCTAATGGAGCATCATTCATTTTGCTGAAAAGGCCAAGCCTGGCTTGTACTAGATTTTCAGATATACTTTTCTATATGTTGGTTCATATTTTCCTTTCTAGGTCTCCAAGCAATTAGTTTTTATTTGCATGCATCATTTCACTTCTTTGCTCCCAGGATATAGTCCTTTCTTTCTGACTGTCTTATGATTTTTTTTCATTTCAACTTTCCATTTGGGCTTTTTACTAATTATTTTCTTCAGGCTTCCATTTGAATTACATATCCTAAGAGCTTCTTTTTTTTTTCCTTTTTCTTATTTTATCCCCCTCCTTTCTAGATTTTCAGCTGCTGTCAGGTTATGCTGCTTGTCTGAAAAATAACATCAATCACTTATGTTGTTTTCCCTAAATGAACATTGTTTTTTTCTTACTTTATTCATATGACTGTTTTGAGTTTGGTTCTTCATTCACAAAATTTCTATACAAAGGAAAAAGCAGAATTTTTTGAAAGAAATATCACAGAAAAGAAACTATTTTATTAATAGTTGATTTTTAATTTTAATATTTTAATTTTTAATTTTTTTCAGGAGTGGCCTTGGCATTTGTGTTATTGGAGCTTAAGTTCTTCACAAAGTCTGAGTAATCGTGTTATATTCAGAGACAAACTGTAGAAAAGGATAATTGGAAAAGAGTGCTAAAATATATTAAAGAACTTGTTTTAAAAAATGAGTTGGTTCCTTTTGATATCTATTTCTAGTTAGCATCTAAGTAGTCTTTCATGTAGATATATTTCATTTACTCAAAATATTTTCCACCAAAATAATCTATATCAAATTATTACCTATGTATTTATTGTATATTTTAACTAATATTATTTTAATAAAAATGCATTATAGATTTTGTACTCTGTCTTTAAACTGGAATAAATATTTATGAATTTAATAAAATGTAATGTATTGATTTATATTAAGTTTGAAAGTATTTTAGAAAGATTGTGGGCATTAATTGCGATTCAGTTATTATTTCCCTCACTTGAACTAGTTTTTTTATATCTGAGTAGTTATTCCCCTTAGATGTTCATGCATATAAATAATTGCAATATAAAATATTTGGCTGTGCTTTCCCACTTAGGGGATGTTCTGTAGGAAATATTTGGCCCCAAGTGAGCAGAATTCTGGTGTCTGTGGGTTTACCCTGTGCTTAGCACGGCACACATATATTAATGTTTGCAGAATTATAAGTTTTGTTGTGTTGTTTTTTTCTTTTTTTTTTAATTGGAGACTTTTAAATTCATTCCTGTCTTACTTGAACTAAAACTTGAGAAGGTTGTGCTGCAATAAGAAATGAAGAAGAAAATATGAGAGATTATTTATAAAAAAAACTAAAAGTATTTAAAATTTTTCCCAGTAGTGAATAAATTTGCTGGTATTGTATTAGTGACAATTAGTACAATCACTGAGACGTGTATTGTTGGGGGATTAGGGGAATATAGAAAATACAAAATATAAAAAGTGACCTTTTTTTTCTTCTCTGTATATACTCTATTCTTTAAGCATTCAGTTATTTAATTTCAAAGTTTTATTTAACTTCAAAAGGTTCATGTCCTTTGACCTATACAGTCCTCTTAACACCAGCTGGAACTAAGAAATGTTTTTGCAGGACAAATAGGCATGAAAAGAACAAAGAATTGGATGCAAGGTGAGAACAGGACATTCTGGTCCTATACTTAGGCTGTAGGATATCTTTTGAAAGTAGAAACATTATGTTCAAATACAACAAAATTTTCCAAGATGAAGTTTCCTAATAACTGAATTTTTTTGTCACTGAGAAAATTATTTAATGGCATTAAGTGATGCTTAATGTGTTTATGGGTTGGGGAAGAATACCTTACATTAATTAGGATATATTTTTCCAATTACTTGTTCTGAGGATTTTTTAATGAGTATCTGGAGATAGACTACAGATCTCATCTTTGAGCTGTTCCTGTGTTCCCATCAAATGTGTAATTCCCTTCTTCCTGTTGACGTTTCTCACGAGCTATAGCAATGCACAAGATAAAGGGATTGATATCATTACAATTGAGAAGATACAGTAATTGGTGTAAATTAAATGGTCATACAGAGAGAGTAATCAGGCATTGGAATGGGCTGCCTGGAGAGGTGGTGGATTCACCATCCCTAGAGATCTTTAAATGCAGATTGGACGTGGCACTGGGTGCCATGATCTAGTAAATGAACTAGAGTTGGACCAAGGGTTGGACTCGATGATCTTGGAGGTCTTTTCCAACCCAATCGATTCTATGATTCTATGATTCTATGATTACCTGGTACAACTACGTTTGTGGCAAAATCTCTATTTTTCTCACTTTAACTTATGCAAATATTGAGAATGGAAACACCCAGATGGGTAGTCATGTACATGTTAGAAGTGACATTGAAAAACCTAAACGCCAGGTAAATTAGCATTAGAGGTGGTGTATGAAGGGGATGATACTTCCTTCAGTTGTGCTGATAACTATTAAATTGGTTGTCACTTTTGTTTATTGGCAATAGTGCATTTGAAAAAAAATCCCTTATTTTGAAAATGAGAATTATTCTTTAATTAACATTAAAATTCCCTTCTAAGGGAGATTCTTAGTGACACCTTGCGTAATTTCTCATTATTTTTTATTTATTTCCAATTGTTGCTCTTGAGGTCCTTGCAACATTTCATGTGAAAAAAATACGGTCAGTTTTTGATTTTTGAGTTTTTATAAGGGCTTGTCACAGTGTTATTTGTAGTAAGTCTTTGAACTGCAGTGTATTTACTGGAATTTTGTGCATATATACTGCATTACATTGCATGTGCATCTGTTAGCTAAAATGGGCTTAAATTGGAATGCTGAGGCATTATTTGCCTTCACAATAAAAGCACTTTGGCTTCCCTTTACTTATTCATTGACTGATAAGTTAGTCTACATCCATTTTCAAGAAATTTAGAAACCACCTCTCACTATTTTCATGGTAAATTAACAAAAAACCCATAGCACATATGATTGTCAAGCTTATCACCACTTTTTTTCTTTCCTTGTCTGCTAAGGTCCCAGGTAAAACTAACAAAGTTATCCTGGTGTCACTGTGTGTCTGCTCAGCAGCTTTAGAAAATTCATCTTCCTGTGGATAAGGATAAGGTTACCTGTAACTTAAAAAATCAGAACAGTTAGAACTAAGTGTAGAAATGTTTAAAAGAACTTACAAACCTGTTAAAATAACTGGGCACAGTAGTATGAGTTACAGATTCACCAGGATAATTAATTCAGTTTGTCCTCTGATGTTTGTATTCACAAGTAGAACCAAAAAGCCTAGCTTTGAAATTACATTAAATTGCTAAGTGGGTCCAGATATGCTAAATCAGAAAACACTGAAGATTTGTCACAGTTGTACATTTATCTCATTCAAGATCAGAATTTTTGTCTTATTTCTTCTTTCCTGCATTTTCTTTGGTCAAAAAATTGCTTGAATTCTGACAGAAGTTAAAAATAAAATTGAGGGTATTAACATATTAATGTATACTACAAAAAGGCCTTTTCAGTAATGTGCTGATAACAGATGTGTTTTCAGAGAGCAGTCTGCTGAGTTGAAATACAGCAGCAGCTTTTGTGTTTGACAGCTTGGGAACCATAGGAATTACAAATGGTATGTAGGTGTTCATTTACGTATCCCCAATGCATCAGTTTAAAGAGAGTCACTGTCTCTTTAAAGCATGTGTAAAATGGCCTGTTTTATTCTAATATATTCATTTTTGATTGTTACAGAAAAACAGAACAACTAATATATTACTAATAGTATATTAGTATGTCTGCTATACCTAGAATTCCTCTGCAATTATTTCAAATGCCCATTGTGCTTGAAAATAGTTTTTGTGTGGAAAACAATGAATGAAGGTTTTAGGAGCTGTGCAAGATTAAACACCATAGTTTCTTCCTTTTATCAGAGACTCCTACATAGTTTCATTTTTTTGTAGCTTCATCTCTACCCATGCCTCACACAGGAATCAAAAGATCATTGTTCATCAGAAAACTTGTTGACTTATATTGCCTTTTCTCTCTCTCTCTTTTTTTTAACATGAAAAAAAACCATTAGAATTAGATGCAGCTTTCTTATACTGATTTTTCACCACATACAAAAGTACAGAAGTATTAGTCAAGAAGGGGATGATCCCTATTAATATGTGCAGAGTCGTTGTTTGCAGAAACTTTATGGAACAAGGAAATAGAACTCAACATGGAACCATTTATTTAAAGGAACTATTTCAGAAAACTTTTTTAAAAAAGAAAAATAAAAATACTTAAAATTTAATACATCCTCTGGGAATTTTACCTCGTCCAGTTCTATTTTGACTGATATATTTCTGCCTTTCCGAGTTCAATTATATACTCAAAGTATACAGATACTTCTATAAATAAGAGTTTGTATGAAATGCATGTTCCCCATTTGCTAATTAAACATCATAAATATATGCTTATAGATGAGCACATGACATGACAGGTCAGGAATTGCATATGTTGCCCACTGTACTTTGGAGAAATTGAAATGAACATGTACATAATACTATTTAAAATACAGGTAGCTGCAATTCTGCAACTGTTTGAAGAAGAAAATGTGGTTCTAATTTCTCGTGTATTACAGTTTCTCGTAAAGAATTTCTTTTTGGAACAGCAGGCAGAACGCAGTTCTCAATTTAGAATATTAAAGACAATATCACATTATTTTAATCTGGCATTCCAAATATTTAGGATCAGTGAAGCAGGAAAATACCATGTTTCTTAGTCAATGTCTTTCAGTTCTGGTATTCATCAGCAGTAATCTGATGGAACAGCTAATGAGAGACTACTTTAGATTTACTGGTTCTGTGGCTGGGAGACAAATTGCCTGATGGTTATTCCTGAAAATATTTTGGTCTTTACTTAACATGGATCCTTCCCTGGAGAGGTCTTCCATCTATATTTTAAAAGTATTTTATCATTTATCAGAATCTCAAGCAACAAAAATTATAATTCTACTGACTTATCTTCTTTTCCTCCTTTCTTTCCACCTTTGTCTGGGTGAATTTCTTTGATGTTGCAGTAGCAACATCTGTAAAAAACAACTTTCAGAAATATCTTCAATGCTATAACTATTAATCCAGCAGCAAAAAAAAATAGATTTTTTAAATATAATTTTATAAATTCAGATTTGATCTCTATGTTTTCTTACTCATTGAAGTTCTCTGAATTTTATGAAGTAGGTTTGGGTTTGTTTGGGGCTGTTATGGGGTTTTGCTTGGTTTTTGTTTTTTTTTTTTTGTTTTTTTTGGTTTTTTTTTGTTGTTGTTGTTGTTTTTTAAATAGATACACCTCAAGACAAAGATAACACACATAGGGAAAAAAAAGAAAAATAAAAAGAAACCTTTCTAGCCTTAAATTAGGCAATTAAACTAGAATTAGTAATTGTTCAAAACATAGGAAAAAATATCAAAAATTTTCTTAATGGAAAAAAATTAAAAGGAAGTTGTTGAATATTTTGATACGCAGTCAGGTTTTCATGGCTACTGAGTAGATGATTTTCCTACCCAGAAAAATGGGAGTATTTGATACAGAATTTGTTGAGACAGTAAAATGGATAGCCTATAATTGCAGGCTGGCAATCTGTTTTGCTTATTGGTCTGCAATGATAAGAAATAAAAAAGACATTCAGGAAAAAAAAATGTTTTTTAGAGTACAATGGTAATCTCATGTTTCTTTCATCTTCACAATTAAAATATTTACACAAATAATCAAAAAAAGACACTGTTGAAATATCACGGTGGAAAATTCTCAGTCCAATGCAAATATTCTAGAATGGGGCAAAATCATCAGTCAGACTCCAGAAGACACATAAGGTTCATGTCACACAGACCAATGAATACTTACTATTTTTGTTTGGGTGGTCCCGTGGTGTAAAGGAGAGCACTCTGGACTCTGAATCCCAAGGACCTGAGTTTGAGTCTCAGCAGGGACCGTCCCCTGGCAGTTCAATGTCTCCCTGCCATCCCATCCCGTCAGATCTCGGATGCTCAGTAAAGTCAGCCCTGGTTAGTACTGGGTGTTGTAGACAGTCCTGAGGACTTCACTGTCCAAGCTCACTTGGCCATGACATATGGACCTTAGGACTTAAACTGGTGGGGCCAGTTCTGTGCATTCTGTGCCTCACCTGAAAAATCCACTGCGCAGGCTGGAAGGGCGCACCGACATGGGAAGAGCCCTTCCCAAATTTTCGTTTGTGTAGTCTGGCCATACACATACATTTTTATTTGGCTATTAATTCATAATATGATTAATACAGACACATCAAACCTGCTCTTTAACTACTACTTTGATTAAATTGTGATGGAAGTAAATGATCCAAATAAAATTAGTAGATTTGAGGACTGCTGGATCATACTGTATGATGGGTTTTACATAATTCAATCCTTAATGGGTATCCAATATGCTTAAATCATATTTCTAATTTTCCTTTAAATAGTTTGCATCACTAATTTGCTTCTAAGAGATTTCTGCCAATCAAGTTAAATACTTTCTGCAAACTGATTACATTCCTGTCAAAGCGCACTTGTTATGCTAAACACCCACATTCTGTTCTAGTTCCATTTTAGTTACTTTATTTTTTTTTTAATCTTTCCTCCCACAGAGGGTTAGCAACTTATTTTTGATGGGCATCCAGGAAGCTGAACGCAATATTTATTTTTAAAATATAGTCATAGAATCAGTGCACATCTAGACAGAACCCAAAAAGGCAAATTCCAGGTTTTGAAAGATGTGTGTGACTGTTCTCGCCCGCTTCCTTCCCAAGCTGCTGCTCTGCACCAGCAGTTCTGCCACTCCTGCAGTGAGACACAGTGCATGCCAAAGCCAACAGCACTGCTCAGTTCCTCTTGAGTCTCACTTAGCAAATATTCCCTTCCAATGTTTTGCCTTCCAGGTATCAAAAAGTGTCAAGTAAACAGTAGAGTTTGAACAATTCATAAGCTCACAAGAGAATGAAATGGTCTTTGGACAGTTTGCTTGCATTGGAAATGTAGTGTGGGGAATATTCTTTTTTTCTTAGCAGATAATACATTCTTGTTAGTGTGTGTATTATGTTAGTGTATGGTAACTCATTATGCTGTGTAAACACTATATTGGGATAATAAGAACATTGTTAATGCTTTAAAAATGCTTTCTACATCTCATTCAAGGAAACATTAAGAGATTTTAGCTTTAACAAGAAGCATTTCCCTTTGGGAACACCAGTATTGAAAGAAAAACAGCTCAGCTAGTTTGTCCACTATGGTAATTTAATGCTAACATAATATATTAATTCAAAATAGCAGCACTAATAGAATTTATAATTTTCAGGAAGGTTCTCATCCTGTTCAGAGTGCAGAATGTGTGTTCAGAATATAGAATGTACAAACAAAGGAAGGCAGGATTTTATTTTGGCAGTGAGGTACCTAAAAAGAAGTGAAGGTGTTGACCCACTATTCATTCCTTATTTAAATTCTCCTTACCCAAGCAAAAATACCTTTTGAAATTCATCACTTGACTTTCATTGAAGTTTGATAAAAGAACTTCTATATTTGTTCCTGATGGTGAATTCTTTCATTTTCTTCCTCCCACTTTCTAAAAGGTGTACTGTCCCATGATATTCTGTGTGTGTTATCAGTCGTTTATTGCAATTCTGCAACAGCAATTTTTATCATATAATTTCCCATTCATCCTTTCACCTGGTGAAGAAGTTTCTAGGGTCTTGTAAATGTGCATTTTGTGGCAATTTTAGAAAATTTTAGCTGCCGCCTTGTGCTCCAAGACTAGTCCTCAGTAACAGTTCCCTGATTCTGCATTTCTTAAAGATCAATGGTAGGAGCTGTCTGTAATGTAACTAGGGAGTTAATTTGCCCTCTAACTCTCAGACTTTGCTTCCAGTGATTGAAGGAGAGGTGCATCTCAGTAAATGGGAAGAGAATTGCACCACGGAGGCCCAAATTCCTTTTCTGGCTGTTTGGATCATGTATGATTGTGGTGGTGTCGTACAGACAGAACTGCTGGAATTATCTTTTCTTTTTTTAAAATTGTCTTCTTAATTTAAAATGGATGTGATGTTTCTCTTATGTTCTGGTGAGCTTTTTGGAATCCTACCCCTTAGAGTTCTTGATTTTAATGGAGCTTTATTAGTTCATATAGGCAAAACCCTCTTCTTCCATTTTTGACATTATTCACTTTAAAATAAAACTCACATACATGATGTTACAGTATTTCAGTTTCTTTCTCTGTTATCTTTATTGGGTAATTTGTCAAAGATCTGACTCATTCCATGTTTGAGTTCTCATCTGTTCAATTGCCTGTCTATCTACAACTGTTTCCATCCAGCCCTTATGCATGGATCTAAAATGCAGATCTATATAATATCAAGCTAATAGCTTTAGGGAAATTAGTTTAGCATGCACTAGTGTTAAATAAGTTGTATTTGCTTTTCAGAATCCAGGAATTATGACATTCTTTGTCATTGTGTATTCAGAAGGCACATTTAGCTACCTGGCCATGTAGGTCCAATCTTCAATGGTAACCAATAGAGAAAAAAAATATGAATAAGTAGGAGTCTGACAGGGTTATGACCTGTGCAAGGTCACCCAGAAAGACAGGAGGTAGAGTAAGGACTTCTGATAAGTAGGTATAGGTATTTGGAAAGCATAATAAAAAATCTGGGGTCTTGGGGACAAAATGAACCTAGGACTATGCATCAGCCTTTTAGGTGTGTTTTGTTTGTTTGTTTTGGGTGTTTTGGCAGATGCTGCTGTTTGGTTGGGTTTATATTGGTGGGGTATGTCATTATTTTGTTAATTTGTTTGCTACTTGCACTCTTCTAGTGGTTTGGTATCACGTTGTTTATTTTTGTTCTTATTTTCAACTTTCTATTAGACTGCCAGCATCTGAAGAGTTCTCATTTTCTAGACCAACTACCAATAGTAAAAACCTCCAGCCCATTGTATTTGGGACATAATAGAGAATTGCTTCAAGAAGTCAATTAACTGCAACTGATATGTTCTTAATTAGTTATTAAGCTTATTTTATATTTTAAGCTATGGTTTGATCCCATATTTCCTTTCTACATTGTCTCTTGTCTTAGCTGTTTAAGAAGCATCAGCCCTTAGGACAAACAAATTAAACTCTTGATCCTACACAAGGACACACTACTAGATTTTCAAAAATAAGAGCACTCTGGACTCTGAATCCCAAGGACCTGAGTTCAAGTCTCAGCAGGGACCGTGCCCTGGCAGTTCAATGCCTCCCTGCCATCCTATCCCGTCAGATCTCGGATGCCGAGCAGGGTCAGCCCTAGTTAGTACTGGGTGCTATAGACAGTCCTGAGGACTTCCCTGTCACTGTCCAAACTCGCTCAGCCGTGGCAAATGGACCTTAGGACTTAAACAGTGGGGCCAGTTCTGCGCACGCTGTGCCTCACCTAAAAAATCCACTGTGCAGGCTGGAAGGGCACACCCACGTGGGGAGAGCCCTTCCCAAATCTTCCTTTGCGAAGTCTGGCCAGACATACAATTGTTTTTATTTCATTTCCTTCGTCCATTCCCTAAGTTACGTTGTCTAATGCTCGCAATGAGAGCTAAGCCCTTACTGTTAAAAGTAGCAAAACCTATGAGAAAAACTAAATCTATTCATCTGGGTTTCGTAGCCATGCAAAATTTATGACTTTGGAAGTTCTAGTAAGGACTTGATGCATTTGGTTGCCTTGGTATCAAGAATATCTTTGGAGCATTCGCTGTGCTTTGGTTCCCTCAATGCAAAAAAAGAAGGTCATTGTTCTGATGTGCCTTAGCTTTTGAAGAATATAATCACTAGTATGTGTGGTTTTGAATTGCAACACATGTAACTTAGAGTGCACTTTAAATCAAATTCTGATACATCACAGTAGTTATTTCCATTGCCTGCTGTTTTCCCCCTGCCAATCTTGCTGAGTAAGATTCTAGACAAAATTAAGTCTTGATCCCTAATATTGCTATGGGAAGTTTTAGTACATAATAGAGAATTGCAAAATGTTCTTTCAGTTGTCTAATTTTGCTTCTAAAATGCTGAAATTCAGATCTTTTTGAATTAATCAACAATAAAAGCATTGTTAGTATGAATTTAAAATATGTTGGGACATGTCTGATTTTATGGTTTGGATTTATATTATTGTTCATTTAAATCTTCTTTAGTCAGCTGGAGCCCACTGAATGTGTATTTCACCTCAAAGTCATAATTCTCATGCCTTCTGTAATTCTGTTAGTTATTTAGTCTGGCTTCAGAGTGACAGATTTAAGTCTCTTTATAGTTATTGAAGTTGAAATTTATCTTGATTCTGGTGTCTCATTTTTTAGTGGAATCTGCAATAGAAACAAAATTTTACATCTAGGAAAACTCTCTGGTTATATTTTTTCTAGTATACCAAATATAGTTTGACAAATTTTTGTAACATTTACTGCAGACAGATCTCATGAGAGGCTTCGCCTTCCTATAGGTACATTTCTTGTTAACACAGGCACTTAGTTACTGCAATTTTTAATTTCTGACTGTGATCGTACCAATGGTTCTCAGATATTGACAATACTTGAAGCATATGTTTGTTGACTACTGTTGACTCCTAAGTATGTAGGTTTTGGTTGTCAACAGAGACTTTTGAGGAGTAAATTACTCATTTTGCTCAACAAGTTATGAAAAGAAAGTAAGTTCTTGATGGGCTTTCTGGTGTTTCTTTTCACTTGTGTTCATGTAAATAGTAAGCTTCTAGTGCTCTCCTAAAGTACATCTTGTAAGTACTGGGTTTTCTAGCACATTTTATAGTAATATTACTGGTTTTAGAATTTATAGGGAAATTTTAATTTCCTGAATGATCTTTTCAGTAAAATTGGGCTGGTTTTCTTTTACGTGCCACACTTGAGTGGGCACACACTTCTTTTGAAACTCACTGATAATGAATAAGAGTTGTGAATAATAATGAAACAAGGATGAAAGAAATTGGGGTTCTAAAGAAATTTATGAAAACCTGAGAACTTTGTCTAATGATCGCTGCATCTTTTCAGCTTTCCCTTTAAAATAACTCATTCAAGGCATATGAAAGAAACACTGTAAAACTAAATACTTACCTGTAACTTTGCATTCATTTAGGAAACAGTAGATTTTCTCAATCATAAATGTAATGAGGTTTACAAAGCCAAGAAATCTTACAGAAGGAAACAATTTTCCTTTGTGAAACTAAAATCCCAGGTATGCAACACTTTTTGTCTAACTGTGTATGAAAGGACATTGGTTTAGATCTTTGATTTGTTGTCTATTATATCCTAAATTTTTTCATTTATTTATTCATTTATTCTTTAATTCAGGTTTTGAAACTTGAAGTGAATAGCTTCAATCAAGTTCCTTGTGTAGTATTCTCAGCTGAGGGTATTGGAGCTTCCACAGAAGGAACATGACTACTGAGTATTTAATTTTAGAAACTGGTTTTGGAGCCCCAATCACAACTATGACAAAATTTCTTAGCAAAACTGAGTCATTTATTGTACTTTTAGGTGCATCAGATTTATTATTTAGTTTGTTTAAGAAAATAAACTGGTAGTGACAATTCTATGTGTGCAGCCTGTATTACTTAAGCAAATAAAATAGTTTGAGGACAACTTAAAGTTTATAGTAATAGACAAGTCTAGTAAAATGGATCATGCTTTTTGACTGGTGCATTTTATAAAAACATCTGGCTTTTTCAAGGTGCATACTTTGAAATTCCTAAAGTAACAGACAGGGATACTCTCTTAAAAAGCAATCAGTCCCATTTTGCATATAAATACTTCAACCAGAAATTTTATGCACACGTTTAATTAATAATAATAATTATTATTATTAAATCCTAATACAAAGAAATTAATAATTTAGCTTATTTGCTCAAGGGATGCATTTCTTTTTGAATAGGATAAAAGTTATTAGTGAGTTAGTATCTTCCCACTGTGGCAGAAAGTGGGTGAAAATTAATGAAGATAATAGGCTTTTCTTAGATCATTCCATTATTGCCATAGCTATACCTGCCCTGTTTTTTGACTGACTTATTGTCTGTAGTGGAATTATTATCTTAGTTTTGCCTGAATTACTTTATAAAACAGATAAAAGGGATCAAATTACATAGATTAAGTATTTTTGCCTCTTGTTGCTTTCATTAATTGCTTATGCATGTTCAAGGTCTTTGCTGCTGGGGGAGGGGATTTTGGGTTGTTTCTTTCTGTTGGTTTGCTTGGTTTTGTTTTGGGTTTTTTTGTGGGTTTTGTGGTTGTTGTTGTTCTTTGTTTGTTTTTAAAGTACATGCTGGGTGCCTACACTCAAATAGAAGTTTCTATTTGAGGATCTGCTGATTCCTCATTTTTTAATGGACCATATGACTGTACAGAAAACTAAAGATTCCAAAACAGAAATTGAAACTTCCTCCTTTCTTATTGGCTCCTCAGGGACACTCCTCTGAAGGATACCAAGATTACCTGTCTTCACTAGGACATAGAATATGATGACAAGAAATTGTTCCCAGGAATATTCAGGGAGTCTACCAAAGATACCACTAGGTGGTGACAAGTTCAAGTGCTGATCTTACTAGCATGCAGAGTTAACAGCGTTACTAGTAAATATGACAAATACTGCTGCTCTCATGAAACCTCATCTTCAGACAAGAAGCTCAACCAAAAGGAGAAAAAGCCTCTGAATTGTTCCAAATGATTTATTTCCCACCATGTAACAGATAATAGAGGCATTTAGACTAAAAAAAAATTTAAAAATGCCCATGGGAAATGTTTTTGTGGGAAATATATTGTAGGAACTGAAAAAGCTTTTGAAACAGAAGATTCTTTGCTATCTCTCTGGGATAGGTTGTTAAAGTTTTCTTATTGTTGCTCTTGTATTAGTTCAATAAAAATACAGTAATATCAACACATCTACCACATTTTTCTATGTGACATAAAATGGTCCCTTAACACTCCAATCAAGTAGCATCACTGCTTGCTGGTTGTAGCCAGGGCTTAGCTGGTGTTGCCAGCAAGCACATGTTTTTGTATTTAGCTTGCTAGGCATATTTGCTTTTCCTTCAGCTCTTCTTCTCTGTATAGCATGCCAGCATTTCTTAGTTCCATCACATCCTTATGCTTGCTTTCAGTTTTCATTTCTTCTTGTGCCAAATTTTTTGCCAAATGTTCTGTTTCTTCTATGGATGTGTTTGCAGCAATCTCTCTCCGAGTGTCTGTGTTTCATATTTGAACAGCTCATCAGCAGGCATATCAATTCTCTTGCTGGGAATTTGTTTTCTTCCTCAAAGAGATCTTTGCATCTTGATGTTGACAGCTTTTGTCTTCCCCTGAGGCAATTTTTTTTAGGGTCTCTGGGTAGTCTGTCATCTGCTTTTGTAGAAATAAAAGGCAAACAACTATGCTAATTACTTCAAGTATGGTCCACATGTAAAAATTGCTATAAGTGATGAAAACATTATTTTGACCCTTTTTCCTGCACATAATCAGACTATGTATGCATTTTTATACATGGAAAGTATATATGCTTCTTACAAAAAAATATTAAAATTGTAATATGTATTTGGCTTTTGATTACTTTAAAACTCGCAGCATCTGGTGCTTTGAAATACTCCTTTAACCAGGCTGAAAATAAAGATATTTCTACTCGTGTTTCTTTCTCTTCCTCTCAACCTCCTATCAGATAAGTGACAAAGGCAGACATGGGAGGGAGGACGGATCCTTAGCACACTGACAGCCCTGGATCACCCTCTGTTCACAGATCAACAGAGAAAGCTCCATGACATGGCGCAGGCAGGACTGGGGGAAGCGTGAACAGAGTTTGCCTTCCTCACGACATTGGAGGAGGTGTTATGTGGCAGGTGGCAATGTAGCAGTCTTGCAGAGACCAGTCAGGAGTAATGGGCTGGAAAATCCAAGGTCACCAGTGCAGTATCTTCCTGGTGCTTATTATTGGTGTTGCATAAAGCAGTGGCTTAGATTATTTACAGCACAATTGGAAGGGGGAAAGGAAAAGGTGGAGGGAAGGACATGATGCAGCACAGTGTTTTGTTGTTTTGGTTTTTTTTGGGTTTTTTTGTGGTGTGGGTTTTTTTGGTGGTTTTTTTTTTGGGGTTTTTTTTTTTTTTTTTTTTTTTTTTTTTTTTTTTTTTTTGTAGAGACTCTGCTTTTTCTTAGCTAAGATTTATTTTACTAGTATTTTAAAGGCAGATGCTCACTTGATCTCTCATTTGATAGCTGGTCACTGTTGCACATGGAAACTGTCACCCTTTCCTGAAGTCATGCAGGCTTTGGTGCTGGCTAGTGTGCAATCCAGCCCCGCTTCTATTAAACTATTTAGAGTAGTATTTTATTTTTTTCACCCCAACTTAAACCGAGAGGCAATTGCATTTTTTGAACTGAGATTGAAAAGGATAACCAAAGTACAGGGGCAAAATGTACCTCCCAGGGAAAGGTTGTTGACAACCAGCACTAGATGGCCCTGCTTGAGAAGGCGATTTGGACTAAATGACATTCAAACATCCCATCAAACCTTGACCTTTCTGTGAAGTTCAAAATCCCAAAGGATTGCAGGCATTTGGTTTTGGTTTTTGCTTTTTTTCTTTTTGACCATGTCTTTTTCTTCCATTTCAGCACAGTGAGCTGCTTACTCTTAACTTTCTCCCACACTCTTGTGTAGGCTCAAATGTCACTGTAGGGTGATGTGTTAGTGTGTTTCTGAAGACTGATGTAGGAAGTCAGACAAAAAAGAGAGGCGTGATCTCTGCTGCAGAGCAGTGTTTTCATGTTTTCGATTTCAAGAGCTAATTATAAAACATTTTCCAAATTTTACTTAACTGTAATGGAAGATATTTGCAAATTCTAGCAGTAGAATCAGTCACCATCCTATCTGTTCATAGCTCAGAGTATATTTTTGTTTGGGTGGGGATTTGTTTTGTTTTTCCTTTTTTTTTTACAGCTTCATCAGATTTATGTTCTTATAGGAAGACTTAAAAAGGAAAACAAGGATGGATCTTGCAGTAGAGCTGTCAAACTAGTGGTGTCTAGTTTGCAAATGTGTGGATTTTGAGGGCCAAGGAGTACTGGTTTCAGACTAAATCTGAGAAATCACACATCTGAATTCTCTGACAAATAAGAACTTTTTGTCCCTTTTGGTTTTTAGTTGAAACTGATGTCCTCGTCAGCATCCCAGATGATACGAGTAATGAAACTGCCAACATTGTTAACTCCATTGGGCTGGCTGCCTGTTTCCCTCAAGGACTCAAGATGCAGGACAGTCCTGCTAGCAGACTCCCTGGGGCTATTGCCCTGCAGCTTCAGGGGTTCCTGACTCTGAGGCAGACTAATAAATGACATCTAATTTAAGCCAAAAGGTGCAGTTGTCTCTGGCCCTTGGCCAGGTACATCAGGAATCCAGGTAAAAGATCAAACAAAGCTGATGATGTCCAGTATAGTTAAAGCATAATGTTTATGGATCAGCTTTTCTTTGAAGAAACTTGGCTTATGTGAATATCCCTGACTAGTTCTACCTTTCAAATCAGGTCAGACAAATCTGGTATGGACTGTGCAGCACTAGATGTGCAGTAGTTGTGTGTAGCTAAAGAGGTGATAAGGTGCTCTAGCCTATCAAACAGGTATATTTTTACCTTTCAAATCAGATAATTCAGCCTGGTAGATATTTGAAGCTCAAAGACCCTGTCTACCTTTTGAAGCTTATGCAATTGAAACATCTTTTCCTATATTTGAGAGATCTTTTTGTCTTGCCTTGAATTTTTATCATCTTCTGCTATGACTCAGGGAGGGCAACATGAGCTCGTTACATCATTCTATCTTTTACTTCTGTCTCTGTGATTTTCCTTATTCTCACCTGAATCTATGCACTCAGCAGTGGAGACAAAGTTGTCCCACAAACCATCTGTTTGGATCAAAGGAATCCATTCCTTTTTAAGCTTCATCCTCCCCCTGTATTATGCAGCCTACCAGCCCCACCACTTCCTTTTTTTGACTGTAGCCCATTCATGTATTTTACCCCCACATTCATCCTGTAGCCTTCATCATCTCTGTTATCCCGCCTTCATCATCTCTGTTATCCCACCTTTTCAGAATTCCCTTGCTTATAACCTGTAAGTTTCCAGAAACAAACTACTACCATCTACATTTTCCTGTTCTCCATTCTCCAGTACCTAAAAGTAGATTATTTAAAAAGGAATTCTTTAAAGAAATTGAGAATAATAGCTCCTCTGGAAGTTAGCACAGTCTTCTTGAGGAGGTTTAGAGTACTTCTGCTATTGAATTATGAAACACTGTGTGCAGTTCACCTGTGCTACCTGTGTGTTGTATTGGCTGAATGTGCCATTCAGCATTATCATGTATATCTAAAATTAAAAATTAAGAGTTTTATTTCTTTAGCAGAAAATTAGAGGACCTGAGACAGCTCATTTGGCATGGTAGCATTCCATTGAGCCAAAAAGTAATTTTCAGAGACTGTATCTTTGGTAAGTATTCCTGCAGCAGTGGGGCAGTGATTTTAATGTGCAGTGCTGCATTTTAATAGCCAATTGAGATGGCTATTAAGATATAGCATTGTACATTAACATCACTGCTGCACAGGCAGCGGCTGATGACTACTCCTGAGATGACAGGTCTCTCTGCATTCTGCTTCATAGCGATGGTTTTCTTAGTACCTCCTCTGATCTACGGCAAGGGAAATAAAAATCATTAGCTAGTTAATATTTCACACTGTCTTGGGCATCCAGATCCTAGGGAGAGAGAGCAGGAGAGTAGAGATGTGGTGCTGAGCGCAGGGGGCTGCGAGGTAGAAGAGGAAAGAGTGTGAGAGAGAAAATCCCCCAGTGAAAGGGTCATTTCTTGGTTTTCATCTAGCAGAATCACTTTCTCTCAGGGAAAATGTGGTTTGCTAACCCTGAGACTTGGGATACAGCACTTAGGGGAGGACTGTGTAACAGAAGTAGCTGTGTGTAGCTAAAGAGGCAGTAAGACACTGAAAATTCATAAAACCCTGAGAAACATGAGAAACTGTCAGGAAAATGGTACCACCGAAAAACAATATATACTTGAACATTTATCAGAAGTATTTAAGAAAACCAGTCAACTTTTACCCTTTGTACTTAAAAGAAACTAATGGGTGGTAAAGGCCTAATCAGTTACCTGCCATTTGATTAGGCATTGCCTTGGCTATAGTCTTCCTATATATTTTGCTTGCTTTTAGTCTAAGCAGTTCACAGGCATCTCACAACGTTTATATTGCTGAGATTTCAAACCTCTGTTTTCCAGTGAAAGAGCCTTTATTTCACCTGAACAGCCACCCTTATAAAAATGCAGAAATTACAGGAAAAGAGTCTGTGACATTGCAGGATTACATCTGTCTGACAACAGTTGTGAAATAACTTTCAGAATTAGGGGGAAAAAACCCCAATCTTCTCTGCCCTAACTTTCTGTCCACAGCACATGTGGACCTACAGATGGCCTAGGATGGAGAAGAATGCTGTTGAAAAATGTTGTCATAACAGAGGGAAAGATGTATTCAGAAACTCCCTTGAGTGGTCTAATTGTATCCTTTGATCTCTACATTTTCCTTAGGAATGAGCTACAACAATTATCTGTCTCAGGATTTAACTGCTCAAAATTTGCTTGAAGCAGAGTTGTGGAGGCCACTGACTGAGATCAGTAGCTTTGTCTTTCAAACTCTGTTAAATAGAAATGTTTATGAATGTATTTCTGTTACCAAAATTTAAAAACAAGATATTGAATCTTCCCAGGTAATTATGAACTGCTTCTTAGAAAGAAACTAGTATCTGAATTCTCATAATATTAATTCCAAAAATACATGATTTCTCAGCATAAAACTTCAAACAAGAAGTTTTGTTAGCTTTTACTTTTTAATTTGTTATTTTATTTGAGAGAAAATAATGTAAAACAGTGAAGATTTGGAATATTTTTAAATTATTCTAATATAATCATGTTGGCTTCAGGAATTTTTTTCCCTTTTTTCCAAGCAAAAAGAAATGGAACATTCACTTTCTTTGCTGTTTTCTGCATTCTGTTGTTCCTCTAACTCAGAAGATCCCATTTGAATGTATGTTTGTTTTTCTTACATGTTATCTTTAAAACTCTGAGGAAATGGAGCAGCAGTTCATCATTTTCATGCTGCTATGCACCACTAGAGGCCATCATACACCTCCTTAAATTTCAGATAGTTATGCAAATTATTCTAGAGATGATGTGAATACAGGATGAATGTAAAAGTCTATATAACAGGGCATGGGAAAACTTATTTGAGAGAAGGGTTTATCATAACTAATTAGTGTGAGCATCATGTCTTTTATGACTAATTCTAATCAATTCAGAGCACCTACGTTCTCTTGCACATTCCTACATAATCTTTGAGTAGATCATCCAGTATATGTAGTAAGTGAACTATGGAGATTGTAACTGTTCTGTACAGTCTGCAGATGATATACAGTCAAACAGGACATAAAATGGGAATCGTTTAGACAGATTTTTGTTATGATTAGAAATTATTTTTTTCCCCTTGATCTGTCCATCTGAAAAATGGGATATCATTCTTGATCCCTCACAGATTACTTATTGGGATTCATTAAGGAACTAGCATTCAGTTACTATGTTAAGTAACAGACTGATACGTAAAATAGACTTTATGTTACACAGTGATACTCCTTTGAACTGTGGAAACAGATGGTTGACTTATTGGTGAGGAATTACAGGTAGCACAATTTTACTTGGAAAAAATCAAATTACCATTCATCTTGTACAATTAGGAAGTGTTACCAAAAGTAGTAACTCAAAAGGGTGGTAAATAGATTTTATTTTCCTTTTGAAGACTTGCTGAATGGTACCTTTCTTATGTAATAGATTACTAATATGTGAAAGCTTTACATGTATGATTGTGAAGTAAATAATTAGGAGTATTGAGTTATCTGAACCATCTCGGTATGCAGTATTTTCTCATTAAAAATTGAGAAAGAAGATCAAGATAAATAACAAATGTCAAGTACTACTGTAGTATCTACAAACTACTTACCTAATAATGCAAGCAGCAATCTGCATGCTCTACAGTGTATTCAAATATTTTTATAGCAAGTAAAATATGTAGCCAAAAATAATAAAAAAAAAAAGTATAACAAAAGTGATACCATAAATGCATTTGTCATAACAGTTCATGCTGATTTCTGGGTTTCCGGGTTGTGGGGTTTTTTTGCCTTTTTTTATTTGTTTGCTTTTCTTGCCTTGTTTTGTTTTGTTTTGTTCTTTTTTTTGGAGGGAAGAGTTTATTTCATAGCTCTTGGTGGTTTTATTAAAATTACTTTTGGTTTTTTGCTTCAAAATTATGAAGGAGTACTCCAAATCATAACATATCCTGACGTTAACAGCAAAAAGAAGTCATGCACAAGAAAGTACTATGGGGTTTTTTTCCCACTATATTTTGGGGAAAAAAATTTTAAAAGCTCAGGATCATTATTCTCCTTATAAAGGAAACAAAATTTGATATGCTGTTAATCAGACAAAAGAAAAAAAAAGGGTAAGAGACTAACACATCTCAACTCAGTATCCAGTAGCCTCTCAACTGATGAATAAGTGAACATTATTTATTCAATAAACTCACCATGTGTAATGTCACTTGAAAAAGACAAGAAAAATCTCTCATATCTAGTATAATAGAGAAGGTCATTTTAGAAACATAGTTTTCCTTACAGGAAATGAAACAGTATGCCATAGTCTTACTCTTTACCATATTATTTTTCAAACATGTAAGATATTCTTAAAAAGGTTACTCAAACTGATATTAGCAAATGAATTGCACAATATACCATTTGGTTCACTTTCAGATCTTACTGCTGTGAAAACATGTGACCTGCTTTGGAAAAGCTTTAGAAATATGATTTGGAATGCACATTAACAGGCTTGCTGAAAAGGCAGCTCTATAAACAAGGTCCATTTTCCACCCTGGGGACAAGCAACATCATAACAGTAGGTGACTTTTAAAGAAATCTACTTGATTGCACCTTGAATAATTTATATTTTTGCATTACCTGCTTTTCATGGGCACCCATGCAGTGCATCCTAGGTAGCCCAGACTGAATGGAAAAGAAAGTGTGGTGTGGACATCTGACTTGGTCATACTGTAAGAGTGCTAATGGAATGCCTCCTTTCAGGCCTCTTCATCTTGGCCAAAATGGTGCATTTCTGGTCTGCAGGGCTTGTGCACAAAACCCGGCACATCCATGTTTCTTTCCACTGCATCATTTATCAGTTTAATGTTTGTTAACTCCAAAAGGACTGAACCATGCTTCACTGTGTAGTGTAGACATGTGATGTTGAGTGTGTTGCTTTCTATCTTTGTGACTCAATTTTCCACCTGGGAGATGGTGATAACAATGGTAATGTGTCTCATTATTGTCTTGCCTATTTAAACTGTAAGCTCTTCAGGGCAAGGACTGTCTCATGCCATATGTCTTCACAGAGACTGGCAGAATGAGTCACTGATTGCATTTGGGGTCTCCTGGTGCCACAATAATTAAAAGAGAGACAATAATATTAAAAAGGAAGAAAAGGGAGAAGGTAGTTTTGGTATCAAGAGGCTTTCAGATTTTCTGGTAGTAACCCAAAAGCAAGAGAAGAGTTTATTTCCAAGGAGAATCTTTGCTTTTTTTCAACTTTCTCAACTCCAAATGTCATATTGGTTTTTAGAGAAGTACAGTAGGGAAGTTTTGCAAGTAGTGTAATCCAGAAACTACTGGATATCCTAAGTGGACGAGAAGGATTAGTAGGCTGAGTTACTGAAAGTGTGTGGGTTGGAGAAGAGAACAATTTTTTAATAGGTATGCACCTAATAAATCAGAGCATTGCCTCCTTCCTCATTAGAGGATGAACAGATGTTTCTGAAAGTGGAATAGGTGTTTGTACTCATGAGTGCAGAAAGGCAAGCTGAAGTGAGAGAGGTGGAGGCTGATTCACATTCTTCTGGAGTACATCAGTTGCTGACGGAGGTGTATTGTGTCCCAGTTAATGGGAAGAAGTCTATCACCAATCATGCTATGGAGTAGGATAAGGAGACTGATGAAAGTTGTTACTAGACTGCTGAAATATAGCCATTTATGATATATGAAAGTTCCTGCTTTGAGATTGAGAAACCCATGTTTTATTTGAAAATATTTATAAAATTTGGGTCCAGTACTTATTCTGCATGTCAGCTGAGAACTGCTCTGCAGAGCTAATTTTCTCTTCATTCAAGACTTGATCAAAGGCACCATGCATAGTAAATCCCTGTTTATGCTTTGTCCCTCTTGTTGAAGTCTTCAGATTGCTTCAGCATAGCCTATTTATTATCACTGGTAGATGTTTTTATAGCTGATAGGAATGTTTCCCACAGATACTGTTCTGTGGGCAACAAGTTGGGATTTGCTCTTGAAGGCTTTTATGAATTTCTCCCTACACCAAAGTTTTGAACTCTGGCACAGAAGGAGAGCAAAAATACTTTGTTGCTATTTAAGTAGTCCACTCAGTTCATATTTTAGACTCCTATTTAATACCCAAATATTCCAACAATGCCCCCAAGGTGTTTGTAGAAAGTATTGGGTTGTAAAGATATTCTGTATTGAAATGACACAGATTACAAGAGCCAAAGTTTCACATCATTATGTCCTTTTTATTACTCATAAAAATCCACATAGTTATATCAGAATGTTGAGAAACTTCCAGTCTGAAATATAAAACAGGCTGTTGGCTTTGCGTTTAGTTTTTTCCAAAATGGGATTATGGAATTAGTAGTCTAATGAATCTATTGCAATAGTTCAAACTCAATTTTCAGAGAACTGAAAAACTCTGAAATTTGTTTTCTAATACAATGCAGGCCTCAAGATCTGGGTAGGAAGACCTCTTGAAAAAGTGAGATACTTTATGCATCTGAGGTGGAAATTGAAGCACCTTGGGAAAGAGCAGGACTTCCTGAAAGAAGATTTATTTAAGTACGTTTATTTTTATTTCCCTTCTTTTTCTTCATGTATTGAGCCTTACAAGTGGAAGGCAATGCTTATTCTCTGTCAGCAACTGTTTAAATGATGTCAATATTCTACCCTTAAACTTGAATCAAGATATTAAAGAATAGTGTACTTATCTTTTCACTGAAGTGAGGATTTTGAATAAAAGTCATTAGAATTATTCAGAGCAAAGTTAAACTACTGAATGTACCTTTTTTTTTCCCCTGACTTGTATGGAAAATTATTGTTTACATAAAACAATTATTGGAGAAATTATGTTTAACAAACAGAGTTTTAGAACTGCCTCTGTTCTCTACTGGAATTGAAATTTCTTAAAACAGTGAGTATTGATAATGGCTGTAGTCCTTCCTTCTCACTCTCAGTAGTGCATGGGTAGGCAGCTTACACTTCTGCATCCTGCAACCCTTTGCAGAATAGCCTTCAGCCTCTCTGCTCAGAATTTATCTTCTTTCTGAAAACTCTGCTTTTTGCCAATTGCAGCAATATCTCCATGATTTATCTTAACTTATATAACAAATAGCTCATTGTCTTTGGGAATTTATAAGATTTTGTAACTGTCTCTATAACATAGTTTAGTCTGAGATTGTTTGTTTGGTTTTTTTTTAAAGGCCAGTCTTGCACTGATAAAACTCAAGTGATAGGGTTGCAAACTCTAAGTAAGTCTGGTTTCTCCATAAAAAAAGTTTTATTACAGTTGTTTGATACCTAAGACACAAAGTATCTCTTTCCCTATTATTTCTAAAGGAGAACAGTGCCTATTCATTAACCCTTCTGTACCAACCAAAACATTTTATGGTTAGCAGTAGGTGTCCTCAAATCCTCCTTTTTCTATCATTTCTGCCTTATTTTTGAGAAAGAAATTTTCTTCTTGGGGAAAATATCAATTTCAGTAGACAGATATAACTGAAAAATAATAGGAAAGCATATGTTGAGTGGGAAGGAGATAGATGCAGTATCCATGAGTTGTGCCTTTTTTTGTCCCCACATTTCCAAAAATGATGACAAATCTTTACAAGTGGGGTAGATGTAGGCTGGGAGACAAATCTTTAGTCATCAATGTTCTGTTTCTTTACGTATAGGTTTTGCTTTGGGTATCTCATCCCTAGTATTTGGGAACCTTATTGATACTTCTTTAGTCAATAATAATAATATTTAAATTTTTATTCGTGTCTGTAAAAGGAGGATTTTTTTTAAAAAGGAGGATTAACTTTTTTGTAAAAAAGTTAAATGAAGGGTGTGTAGATTTAGAAAAATACAATAATAGTACCTCTTGCTCCGCTAGCCATGACTAAGATCTTACTCTGGATTTCATGGATGTCAAAGGGCAAAAACTGGTTTAGATTTGGTTGGTTAACCTGCAGCTGCAGCAAGAAATCAGAGTTATTTCCTCAATCTTTTGTTGTTTTTTGTAATTTACCTCCTCTCTAGATCATTACAGCTTGTTAATTTTCAAGATAGCTTTCAAAGAAAAAAAGATGGTCCACATTATTCACAGGATTTAAACGTATTCTCAAGTTAACATTTTAATTTTTGGGGAATTTCTATTGATTTCAGTAGAACTACTTATTTTGGACAAAGGTGATTATTTTATTGGCCAGGAGTTAGTATTGCATAATTTTTAGGAAAAAGATCACATTTATTCAGTTCTCTCTAGTCAATAAGGCTAGGTAAGATTTATCTGTGAAGTTTAGATTAGCTGGCAGATTCAAATTTCCCCAGCATCTGGAATTCAATATTTTTGTTGGAGATCATCTGTGGTATAAATTTCAGTTTTTATAAAGCATCTGTATTCATGCAAATTTATTTGTCTAAAAAGATCCTCTTTTTAACCCTCAAGAGCTTAATGCCATAACTGCTTTTAATGTCTTGGCCAAATGTGAATTAGCAAAACCCATTGGAAAATGTGATTATCTGTATCCTGAATTGTACAGTGACCTCTCTTTGTGAATTCCAAATTACTTCATTATATTCAAGTCCTACACAGATATTACCACTGGGTAAGGTATTATAGATCTCCTATAATAGCAATAACAATTAATAAAGAAGATGGACTGGGTAGCTTGATATGTAGCCAAGGCACTTCTGTCAGATTAACAGTTATTTTTTCCATTTTTATCATAATATGTCTACTGTGCTTAATTGCTATATTTTACCACATGTTAATAGATAGATAGATTTTTAAAACATGTGCAACTTATATGAAAATAGTTCCAGCTAAATCCATAGAATGAGAAAGTAGGGCATGAAGGGCATAGGAAAGCTTCAGCTTCCAGCTTTCTTTACTCCATTTGATCAAATTTCTTTCTTTAATGAATCCTTGATTATCCTAATAGGCTTTCACTGATTGACTGGGAAGCCAGGATATGAGCCTGCATGGTTCAGGATCAAGAAGTTATCAAACTCAGTTCTTTGAAACACAGTCCTAGGTTTTGTTCTGCTCCTATTCAAACATCTAGTCCAAAGCAGCATTAGATTTTTATCTGAAACCACTTTTTAAATACAATGTTATGGACTTTTATCCAGAATGCTGTTAGATTTTTAGAACCACTTTTAGGAATTAATATGCAAAGAGCGTAATTAAATATTTGGCATCCTGGCACCTTGTTCAGACTGGACCTGGAGAACAGTGCAGTTGTTCCTTGTTCTGCTAGTCTGTATGAGCTTTCTTCTCTTGAAATCTCATGTTCAGCAGACAGCCAGAGGGAGATGTGGTAATTCTTCTTGCTCTAAGACGGAAATTCATTCATGATGTAGGCAGCATAAACACCTACAACTGGGTGTTCATATTCTTTCAGTAATATACAGCCACTAATGACCTTCAGGGAAAACAACTGTTTCTTCAGTGTTTTATAGAAGGCAGTCAAATGCCACACTAATTAATTTGAAAAAAAAATCATAGGGAAGAGCAATGACTGTTAGGGTGGGAACTTTAATAAGCAAGTGCAACATTAACGTGTTTTACTATGAAAATTACCAAAGCAATTTACCCAGAAACTGTAGCCATTATCAGAATTCTTAACACTCAGATTTCTCATTCTCTTTAGTAAGCATTAATCATATTTTATTTTTAAACAGAAACCTCAAAGCAGTATTAAATTAAGTGAAACTTTAATAATGAAATCACATACAGTATTATTCAGAAGTTATGCAGAGAAGCTTTAATATACTCCATTAGGCAGAGAAAAATGTTGAAAGGATATAGTTAATGTTCATCTGCAGTCAGTTTCTCATTTTATTACAAGAATTCTGCTATTGACTTCAATGAGAGGAAAACCAGCATCTGCTGCAGTGGCATAATAGTGTGGATTAGTCTCCTGGATCATAGAAAAGCACTAAAGAATGAAGTCAAACTGAAGGAAGGTTCCTGATATTACACAGGAAAGAAGATACTTATTAGAAAGGGCAGCTGGATGATTGTAGAGGCTGAACTGGGGCTGGCATTTGCATGGTCTGTCTCAGCAGGGGTGTCACTAGCAGAGCAGATGGGAATGCACCGGTGGGGCTGGGCACTCAAAACCTTGTCAGCTCTGCCAGACCCAATCAGGATGAAGTGAGGGCACTGCTTCAACTCTCAGGTGAAGATAAAGGTAGTGTCGAGGCTGGGTTTAGCCTCTCCTCTCAAGCATTCTGCACAGGGTTGTATGAAAAGGGAAACAAAAGGAAATGAGTAAAAATTAAAGAAATATAGAATGAGTTTTCTTGGTTTTCTGACAATTAATTAAAGCTTTGGGCTTGGTAGAGTCTTGAAGGAAGGGAAAAGCTACCAGCTCCAAAGAGCACTGTGTCTGTAGTAAAACTGTATGCTCTGCTAAAACGTGTTGGACATATCTGCCACAGACTTCAGCAGTGTGCAAAGTAGGAGATCCTCTTTAGTAATCAGCTTTGTGGATTTAGCCAGACCTTCCATCTGCTGCATTATAAGATTTTTGGCAACAATGCAATTGCTAGATTTTCAAGACTTTTTGCTTCAAATAAGGGGAGGGAAATTACTATTTTTCCACAGAACCAAAGTTTTCTTTTGCTCTCAACTTTCACATTGAGTACACCGATACCTCCAGTTTGAAGAGAAGAACATCTGTAGGGCCTGTATTTACCTGAATTGTTTGTTTACATGTTTATCTCGTTATTGCTGAATGTTTTATAGAGAAGTAGAAAGGATACAGAAAGAAGCCACAAGGGAATGCCATGCACAGGCCAAGCCCTTCCAGGAGGGTGGCCCTGGAAATGCGCCTTTGGCCTGAGGTACTGATTGAGCTGCTCATCAAGCTGAATAAAGATGCTGTTTTCTGTCCTGACTTCTCATTGCAAAGCAGAGATAAGATAGAGCAGAGATAATTTTTAAAGAGGATGAAAGGAAGGAATTAGAAAGGTTTTGAAAGATTAGATTTTGCAAGAGAAAGATAGCTCTCTACTGATACTGTTTGAACATCTAGGGAAGAAGTCAGAAGTCTTTACAGCCACAGAAGAGTGGAAGAACTGGGAGAACATGCTCTCCAGAATTAGTGTTGCCCAGCAAGAGGGAGGTGTGTGTCTTTATGGGAGAAAGATGAGTCTTTCTGCTGAGTTATTTCTGCCAGAATTCCTTGTTCTCTGTCTTTCTAACAGCAGTAGAGTTCAGCCAATACTAGTAAAATTGCAGCAGGCAATGTGGAAAGTGTGGTCTAAGCTAGTAACCTACAGTTGTGTTGGTAAGACAGTAAAACTTTGGAAAAGCTGAGTGTATGTGCAAGGCATTCTGCAAATTTAAAAAAAAATTGAGGAAAGACATTAAAAATACATGGGTTTCACTCTTTACCTGCCTCAAGAAAATTCTTAAAAATAGTATCAGTTTTGTAATGCAGTTCTCTTTCTTTCACATTGATCCATAAAATTAATGTTCTGGTGTACAGAATAGCAAAATCTAATTGCTTTCCTTCCCTGTTATATTTTGGCTGCTGGTTTTCCTTCCTCTCACTGTGTGTATGCTACTAAGAAAAAAAATTAATGACATGTTCAGTGACAACTAAAGAATTAACAAAAACAAAGCTCCTAAGAGGTAGAATTCACAAGTCAGCTTGAAATGAACGGGAAAATCTGAGTTGCCTGATAACATATGAATGTGTTTTCTTTCAAATTAATTGAAATCAGTGTGAAGGAAAAGCAACTCGCTTGGAACAAGTAGGCAACAGAGCTTCATTTTCATATAAAATATTGATACTGTCAATGGCCCAAGCAGTGAACAAGACAGGATGTTGAAATTGGGAAGAAGACCAAAAAGGACTAGTAATGCTTTTTATGTGGGAAATGAGATAAATGAATAATAGAAAGTAGGATATAACACAATGATACAAGGGCAAAATAATTGCTGATGCTCTTGTTAAATAAATAGGTAATGTCAGTATGGTAGTTACAGTACTATACTTTATACTGTTATTAGACTTACTAATAACTCCCTGCAACATATCTCACTAAGTTCTGTCTTTAAATGATACCTTAGGCAGCGTCTGTATAAAGTCTCTACCCCATGAGAACTATTTCTTTTATTAAGTTAAAATGAAACATCATATTCTTGTAGCAAAACCAGGGGTTGAGTTAGAGCACTTCTTTTTGTTCAAATAAGAGAAATTGCTTAAATAACACCCTTGAATTAGTCTGCAAAGGTTTACTTTGAAGCTATACAGTGGAAGAAAAAGCACCATCTCTCTAAAGTTTTAAATACTTATTTTCACATACAAAGACTTTGAGATTTCTTGTTAGCATCAGCACAGTAACCTTGTCATATTTCAAATATGCAATTTGTAGAGAAGCTCTTTTTTTCAAATGGTTTATGGCTGTGACTCTCCAGATACAGCTGTGATTTAACACATCAGCTGTTACACAGATGTCTCATAAAAGGTAAGTGCCATTGGTAGGGTTGAAGGTTAAATGTCTTTGAAGTCCAAAAAAAGGAAGTAAGAGTGGTCAAACAATACATGCCTTGTGAAAACTGATTCTTTTTTCCTATATATCTTGATAAAAAGTTGAACTATTATACAAGTAGTGCTGCAATGTGAAAGTATCAAGAAACCATGCAAAATGTTCTACATTTCTAATCCTGGGTCCTCACATTTATGATAGACTGAAGCATCCTTCAATATGTCATTAACAGAAGAGATTGTTGACTACTTTATCTGTTTCCAGTGTTTTTTTAGAAATACATATTTCTTTGTTTCAAGGGTACAATGAAATTGTATAATATAAATTGAGTTGTTTAGCATGTATTCCACAGGAGATGGGAGGAGTCTGTAAAAGTAAATGCACCTTTCAAGCTGAATAAGCTTGGACAGAAGTATTTGGTCTGAAATTATAAGTAAAAGTATTTTTAGCACTGGTGGAAATTCAATTCCTAGGAAAAAATCATTAGCTTACTAATTTTGGTGAAATCATTGTCCTCATAGAAGGAACTTCTCACTTTAAATTGGATCGTTTCCGCTTATTAGGAATTTTTACTTTGGCTTTATTTGGTGGGTTATTTCTTTTTTTTTCCTGAAAATTGATGAGAAAAAGCATTTTTCAGTTTTGCCAAGTTGTAAAACAGGAGGACAGATAGGCATCTGGTAAAGTTGTCATTGCTCCAGAGAATTCTTTGGAACTGTAATGGTGTCTGGGTTTGTCACATTGCTTCTTTACACTAGTAGTTAGGGGTTTTCTGTAATGATCAATTAGTGTGCAGGCAATGTGTGTGATTTGGCACATGCCTGATATGAAATTGTGCCTGAGTTTTCCTGTAGATTGCCCTAGAGCTGGCTTCTGAACTCTGAAGCAGATTTTTTTGGCAGCCAGAATTGTAGGTTTCTGATATTACAAATAAATGTGAAGTTCTAAACACCAACAATGTACTTTTCCCCCCTCTTTCTTTTCTTTTTATTTTTTGAGAGAAGCAATAAATGGTAAAAAATAAAATAAATATGGTGCAACTGACCATTTTTTAAACAGTGAGTTTAAAAACTGAGTCCTTTGAATTGTCCATCTGGACAACACTGATTTGCATCACTGAGGATACAATTGTTCTACCAACAGGCTCAATTTGCTATATGATCAAACAACAAAGGCAGTTAAAGTGTTCTTCAATAAGAGGAATCTCAGGTACACATGGAGGTTGCAGATACAAGGCTATTTATGTGGGTCACCTCTAGGCTATTTAGAGGTTTTGAATGACATTTGTTTAATTACAGGTCCAGATTTCTCTACTAAGATTTACATTAGGACTCTGTACTACTGCAATGAATTTCTTACTATTTTTATTTTTTTTAGTCACATTCTTCTTTGATTCTGTTGTGTTTTATTTTTGTTTTCAAGAGCAAATTTGATATTTTAACTTTTGACGATTTTTAACATGAATAAATTGAAATATACAAAAATACCAAAAGGCTTTTAAAAATATACCTTGAGAAGAAAAGGTACATTTGAATGTTTAATATTGCTGTCCTTGAGAACAATTGGTAATATTGTAGAAGGTCTAAATTTTGGGAACAAACTAAAGTTACACTTTAATTTTTGTCCTGTTAAGGTCAGTACTTTCTATTGACAGTCCATTAAAAGTCGCATTGCTGTGCCTGGTTTACCAGAATAGGGAACACACTCCCAAGTTTTTGAAGAAGTTTCCATGCCCTGATCTTTGTCATGCTTTGTCATGATACGCCTGCTACTACTTGCAACTGTGCTTTATTTAAAAAAAAATCTGGTGTTTAATACATCCCTATCCATATATTTACATGGACTGAAGTTTAAGAGACTGTAATAGTGTTCTTCACTGTTCCACATCAAATCAGGCTAGAACTGTATTGTTGGTATATGTACCCTTTTATGCCTTAATTTTGGTTCCTGGGACTTTTATTTGTGTTTTCCAATTTGGATTTTTATTTTTTTTGTCATGCATATGCTCATAAATCTCTATATAAATATATCTGTAGTCAGAACAATCAACTACATTTGCTCAACAGGGGAAAGATTTACATCTGCAGAACTTTGTAGTATTTCTTTGAGTATCTTTCAGAGTCACAGCAGGATAACTTTGTCCCCTCTGTGGATTTTCCATCAGCAAACTCTCACCCACAAATAGCTGCTCTGGCACGGGAGGAATGAGAGCACAGTTGCCATCTGCTCTCTTGCTGTCCAAGCAACTCCAGATCTGCTGCATCTTTCATCAGAAGTCTGTGCAAGCTTAGACAGAAAACATCCAGAAGTTATGTTCTTTATCCAGAAGGTCTCTCGCTGTTGCTTATTGCCCTGGAGTAGATGATGAGCCATTCTTTTGAACCAAAGGAGGCAAACATTCAGTGCAGAGCTTGTAACACACTGTGGACCGGTGGGATACAGTGTGTGTTGGAAGGCTGAAAATTTAGAGAAAATATTAAAAACCTGCTTTTAGGTTCCATAGGCCATCAAGTCCTCATACTGGTTGTAGAAAATTATGAAAAAACATAGGAGTTGATTGAAGAGAACAGCAAGGTTTCCTCCAGTAACAGATTCCTTTGTTGAGGACATGAATCTTCACAGCTGAAACCAAGTATTGGTGTGAGATTGCGTAGACATGATGCCTTAGGGAGGTAATGAAATGATGCTTTGACAATGTTGATGCAGTTTGGAAGCTTGATTCCTGTACTCACGTTTGCTCTCTTAGAACCCTACATAAGAATATCTCATTTGATGCAATGCATTTTGTAAGTTGTGAGGAATATTTCAGAGTGATTTGAATTGTTCTGGTCATTCCAGTGGGAGGACAGGGATCACCATGGGGAACAATTTACAATCTTGCTGGATGATTGCCTGGATCAAGGATAAACTGAGCTCCTATAAAGGAGTGTGAGTTGCTCAACAGGAGACTGACTTCAGTCAGGATAAGAAGGGTAAGGAGGAAATTTGAGGCTAAAGGATGGGAGAAAGGACACCTTCAATTCTCTGATGCATTATGTTCATCTGTTTGATGTGAAGCTTTAGCTTATTGCCTTTTTTTTTTTAATCATGAGAAACCAACTGTGCAATCCTGCATAACTATAGCAAGATGCAATACTTTGGCTTTTTCTCATTATTTTTAGTGTGTTTAAAAAAAAAAAAAACATCATCCTTCCATCACCATTGGCTCTGCTATGCATATGTGGTATATGTAAAAACAAATATCCCAAGGAAAAAAATCCTTAAAATAAAGTATTATCAACCTAGTTCCCAGAAAACTATTAAGTCAGTCTTAAAGTGTAGTTACCTAAGAAAGGTTCTAAATGACTTCCATATTTTAAAATGAAACAAATGCACTACATTAGTTTTTAGGCACATGAAATTTTTGACAGGATCCACTAAAGGCGTAGAAATATAAATGGTTTTGTAAGTAGGTTTAACAAAAAGTAAATACTGAAAGTGGAAATGTTCTGTCAGAACGAAAAAAACTCCACAAAATAAATAGGACAAGAAAATTTTCTATTCCTCTTACTTGTGAAAAGAAGATAAGTTGTTGTTAATCACTTCGTATTTGCCTCACATGCATTAATATTTCTTCAGGAGATTTTAGTTCTTTCATTTACAATAACTTTATTTCACTGACAGCCATAAGAGACCAATTATTTATGTTTTTACACTCTTATGATATTGATTTCAGATGCAGCCTAGCTGGATTTTGAGGCCTTCCTTGCTCTGCTTTGTAAGGATTATGTAGTGTAGAAATAATTCAAGGGTACCATCTATCCAGACAGAGCAATGTACACTTTAATAGTAAGTCAGTGAAGAGACACTTGTAAAACTATTAGAAGAGAGGAGTAAGGATAAAAAGAGAGAAAATATTTAGAAATAAATTGGAATTCTATGTGGTTATGTGGGGAAAATCTCAGAGAAAATGCAGCAGTTGAAGAGTCAGTTTTCTGAAAGGTGGAAACAATTCCAAGTTTAACTTAGCTGTAGGGTCGATGTAGTATACACTGAAAAATTAATTTTCCCTATCCACAGTTCCCTGTCCCTGCTGGCTTCCTCAAGGAAGCTAAAGAGTCTGAGAATTGATATTAAAGTATGTTTTAACTTTAGGAAGTACCAGGTCTGGACTGAAGAGAACTTTCATCTAGTGATGGATACTTCCCCCTCTGATTAGCTCACAGCACTACCATTGCCTTTTAAGCTCTGAGAGGCTTTGCCCATCTCTTGGGCCAAGTGGCACACTCTTACTTCTGGGGAAAAGAAAAAAATGACAGAAAAAATATTTTATTTTAAAAACAATCCTACAGGTTTATTTCATATCACTGTGACACCATTAGATGATGAAACAGCTAAAAGTGATAGAGCTAGATCTGAAAGCTGTTCAAATCAGGAGAGCAGGTTCTAACTCAGATTTTGGATACGACTGACTTATAAATAAGCCCCTTCCTTAAGACTGGATGCCTCAGCTGTACTCATATATCTTCCAAACTAGGATTGTATTTGTGAGGTCATTAGTGGTTTAACCCCACCATCTTCTCAGACCTCAGCAAATTCAGTGCAAAACAAATGAAGGCTCCTTTTTACTTCCTCTTCTTTCTTTTTTTTTTTCTTCCGCCTAAGACAAACCTAGTGAACAGCAGTATAGGATGGCTGACTCTGCAACACATTTCCTGTTTAGAAACACAGAAATGGGAAAAGGGCTTTAGGACTACTGAATCCAGTTGTTTCTTGTCACAGACAACCATGTCATAAAATACTTCTCATAAATTATTTTTAATCCATTTTAAAAGTGACACTGAGGATATTTAATTTTTACCATACCAGTGATGACACTGAATCCCACATCTCCCAGGAAGCTCCCTCTAATGAAGATTTCTACTGCCAGACCTCTGTGATAGGCTACAAATTCATGGTCACCTACCATGAAAGACTACACCTCCTCACTATTTTTTCAGATTAGTTTTGCCATAGGCATGGATTTGGAGACTTATTTTTCCCTCCAACTCTTAGGCTATTTAAATAGATATACATATGAACAACACTGAATATATCTGTGAAGAAACAGTTTAGGCCCTGGCTCAGTAAACTATTAAACATATTAACTTTAAACATTGTTTAAGGGTCTTCAGGCCTGGCTCCTCTTGTTAGAACAGGATATGCGTGGTTTGTAAATAAGGACTGCTTATTTAAGACCACTTTGAGAGTACCTTGAAGTATATATGTGTGTTTGTCCAAAAAGAATGCAGTGAAACATTTAAAGGTTAAACTGTGTGTTAGTCATACTTCTTTTGTTTTTCTTTTTTTTTAATTTTTTAACCCAGTTCAAATACATTTTAAAATGTCTCAATTTGTCTATCATGACATGAACACAAAATGTCAGCTTGTGTCTCCAGCACAGGTTGATGAAATCTTCTCATATCTGTCCCATAACAACAGTTCTCATTTTCCAATAAGTATCTAGAGCTTTCTACTCTTATTTTGATTTTTCTTTCATGAAGCTACATTTATTATATCCAGTAATGGTTGAAATGAGCATTCTGAAGACGCCTTGAGCTGGACACAGAGTGGCTGGAAAGCAGACAGGCAGAAAGGGACCTTGGAGTACTAATTGACAGGAAGCTCAACATGAGCCAACAGTGTGCCCAGGTGGCCAAGAAGGCCAATGGGATCCTGTCCTGTATCAAAAACAGCGTGACCAGCAGGACCAGGGAAGTGATCCTTCCCCTGTACTCTGCGTTGGTGAGGCCACACCTTGAGTACTGTGTTCAGTTCTGGGCCCCTCAGTTCAGAAAGGATATTGAGGTGCTGGAGCGAGTCCAGAGAAGAGCAACAAGGCTGATGAAGGGACTGGAGCACAAGCCCTATGGGGAGAGGCTGAGGGAGCTGGGCTTGTTTAGCCTGGAGAAGAGGAGGCTCAGAGGTGACCTCATCACTGTCTATAACTACCTGAAGGGAAGTTCTAGCCAGGTGGGGATTGGTCTCTTCTCCCAGGCACTCAGCAATAGGACAAGAGGGCACGGGCTTAAGCTCTGCCAGGGGAAAGTTGAATATCAGAAAAAAATTCTTTCCAGAGAGAGTAATCAGGCATTGGAATGGGCTGCCCAGAGAGGTGGTGGATTCACCATCCCTGGAGATTTTTAAACACAGATTGGACGTGGCGCTGAGTGCCATGATCTAGTAAATGGACTAGAGTTGGACCAAGGGTTGGACTCGATGATCTTGGAGGTCTTTTCCAACCCAATCGATTCTATGATTCTATGATTCTATGAAATGAAAACTAGTCTTCAGATCCCCAAGTTGATAAGAGGGATGGAGAACTTCTCTTATGAGGAAAGGCTGAGAGAATTGGGATTGTTCAGCCTGGAAAAGAGAAGGGTTCAGGGTGTCCTAATGTTGGCCTTCCAGTACCTGAAGGGAGTCTACAAGGAAGATGGAAAGAGATTTTTTACAAGGACGTTTAGTGACAGGACAAGGAGAAATGCCTTGAAACTGACAGTAGGTTTAGATTAGATGTTAGGGAGAAATTCCTCTGTGAGGGTGGTGAGGCACTGGAACAGGTTTCCCAGATAAGCTGTGGATGCTCCATCCCTGGAGAAGAGGCAGGGCAGGTTGGACGGGGCTCTAAGCAACCTGGTCTAGTGGGAAGTAACAATGCCTATGGCAGGAGTGTTAGAACTAAGTGATCTTTAAGGTTCCTTCAAACCCAAACCATTCTGTGATTCTCTGATATTTTTTAGGTCTGGAAATTCTGTTGTACATCCTTAAGAACACTTTTCTAAACCATAGCAAAAAAGGAAAACAAGGCACCAGACCCTTCTTTAGTGATGTGCTCTGTATGAACATGTGTATGTTAATTCTTCAAGAAAAATTGAAGTCAAAAAAGTGTGATACTTCTCAGAGAAAATACAATACTTTGAACAACACTTTAATTTAATATTTATAGGTCCAGGGCAGAGAAAATAAAACAGAAAGCACATCACTTATTCTGTTGATTAAAACACATCAAACCAGGAGATGTTTTCCCAGGGTTAGAATTCAGGTTCAGATTTATGTGCTCTCCGGTTTACAGGTACTTGACTGAATAAAGGGTGCTTATCTGGACTTGGAACTTTAAAATGGAAAAGCTTGATGACCTTGGACAGACCATGAAGGGCTTCAGGTAAAATCTGAGTAAAAATTTGTGCTATTATTTTTTTAAAAAATCTGGTTCAATCTAATGGAAAAAATATTGTGATATTTACAGATCCTTCCCCCCTCGTCCCCCCCCCCCTTTTTTGATTATGTAAGAATTGAAAATATTGTTAGGATTACTGAGGCAGCACCCAAATTATATTTTATTTTCTAAGTGGATAAAGAACTAAGAGCTTTGTTTCTTCACTTTTCTGTATGTCCCCCCCCAAAAAAATCATATTTTTACAAGACTGTTTGTATTTTTGTTTCTTTAAATGTCCCAAATTCAAATGTGAACTCAGCTACAGAATAGTAGTATGCCAAAATTAGCAAGAAAGGAAAGTGATAGTTAATTATCTGCTCTGTTTCCAAAAGCTTGCAAGAAATATTTTTTTTCTCTTTAGGATCATAGTTTTAGAAAGCATGAAGAAGCTGGAAAACAGCCATAAACATGACATAATTCCCTCAAAGATTGGAGGGTGTCCAGATAGGAACATCAAGAGGCTTTTAGTGCAGTTAAATTAGAATCAATTTTCCTTCTGGGAGTGGGCTAATTTGCAGGCAGAAACAAAAAACAAGCTGCAGTAGAGATTATACCTACTAGGTATGGCTAGTTGGTTACTGATTTTTTCCCTTTCCAATCCTTCTCAAAATACCAGTGCTATGAAATAAACAAATCTTTAGTTAAGCTCATCCACTGCAATGCATATTTTTGGGGGGAGGGTTTGTTTATTTTTTCCCCAATAGCTAACTCAGATAATACAATAAAAATAGTGATAACTATAGAAAGATTTTGCAAGTATGTTCAGTTGATTGTTTTGTATGGATTCAGGAATATATTTTAGGATTAAGGACAAGGATGTTTCAAGAATGATTTGTAGTAGAATCAGAATGTAAGTATCTTCATTGCCGAGTACAAAGTTAAAAGGTTTCTTTTCATACTAAAAGGATGGAATGCCATACAGAGGGACCTGGCCAAGCTGAAACATTGACCCCATGAGAATCTCATGAGGTTTATTAAGATCAAGAAAAAGGTGCTTCATGTGAGTCAGGGCAAGCCCCAGTACCAATCCAGGTTGGGGGATGAACAGATCAAGAGCAGCCCTGCTGGGAAGGACTTGGCGGGTACTGGTGGATGAGAGACTGAACGTGACCTGGCAATGTGCACTTGCAGCCCAGAAAACCAAACGTATACTGGGCTGAATCATTGCAGTGTGGGCAACAGAACAAGGGAAGTGATTCTGCTCCTCTAATCTGCTTTGGTGAGAGCCCACTTGGAGTGCTACATCCAGCTCTGGGGTCCCCAGCACAGGAAGAACATAAACATGTTGGAGTGAGTCCAGAGGTGGCTCACTAAGTTGATTAGAGGGATGGAGCACCTCTCTTATGAGGAAAGTCTGGGTGAATTGGAATTGTTCACCCTGGAAAAGAGAAGGCTTTGGAGTGACCTAACTCCAGCCTCCCAGTACCTGAAGGGAGTCAATATGAAAGATGGAGAGAGACTATTTACAAGAGCATGGAGTGACAGGACAAGGAGAAATGGATTCACATTGACAAGGGAATAGGTTTAGCTTAGAAATTAGGAGAAAATTCTTTACTGTGAGGGTGGTGGGGCACTAGAACAAGTTGTCCAGAGAACTTTTGGATGTCCCATCCCTGGAATTGTTTAAGGCCAGATAGGCTGGAGCTCTGAGTAACCTTGTGAAGTGAAAGGTGTCTCTGTTCACAGCAGGCAGACTGGAACGAGAATATTTTTTAAGGTGCCTTGAAACCCAAACTATTTGATGATTCTTTGAAGATATTTGCAAATTAGTCATGAGAATCTCAGTTTTTGTGCCTTCTAGATAAAACCTGACCAGAATGTCAAAGTTATGCTATACTAGTGTGAACATTTAGATCTAGAGGTCCTTTGTGTCTGAAGCTTACTAAGCAAGTACACTTGTATACTGAGCTGCTAATGGTCAGTGTTAAGCCATACAATGGCTGTGAATGGAGCAAACCAGATAATTGCAATTGAAAGGTTTCCAGGACGTAGTGTGGTGTATTAAATTCTTTCTTCTCCTCCTCCCAAACCTCTAACATATTTCAATGTACAAATGAAACATGAAAAATTTGTCTCCAATTTGTTGCTTTCTCTTGCTTTTAATCCAGTTAATTAAATTAGTTTAAATTTTAATTATTTAATTAATCATTAAACTTAGGATAAGGGTTTATATATTGATTATGTTTTGTACAGCTTTGTAGTGTTTAATTCTGTCACCTTAATTCCTTGATATAATTCATTTAAGCTGCAAAAGCAGACATCTCACTCTCCAACATGGGACCACTTATTGCCCCAAAATGCAGTCTAACTGTAGTACCTCATGTCACTTTCTTCAAAATTACTAACAAAGATTTTAAATATTAAATGATTCATGCACCTTTTAAAAACTATTCCTGAAATTTACGTTTTTAACCACTCATGCAAATCTGTCTGCCTTCAGCGTAACTTATGGATAAAAATTAAGGTTTATGTGGGAAATGACAAGATTTTTTTAAGTGTACCTGTGGATGCAGGGCAACATAGCATCCCACATTTGGCAGGTGTGAATGACTAGTAAAAGGCTACCTACAAAGTAATTATTATGAAAAAGTCTGGTACTATATAAAATTTACTTCTGTGTTACTATCAACCTGATTATTGGTGTTATTTAGACTTAGGAAGTGAGTAGCTTACTACTCAGTGACAGAAGTAATCCAATGTTTTAAAGCCAAAAAGACACAGCCCATGTTTACCCCATGACCTGTTGCATTCAGTTACAAGAAGGGCCATTCAGGTTTGACTTATTACAAGTTTGATCTAAATACAACACATAACAATAACTCTTCATATGCCTAGAGAAGTTCTTCCAGTTTGTCTGCTTTACATGTGTGTGGGGTTGTTTTTGGGAGGCTTTTTTTTACATTTCTCAGCATGCACCTTCCACCAGGTCTCATGTAAACATTGGACTCAGTCAGATCTGTAAGATAATTAAATATTTTGATTTTGAAATACGACAGCAATGTGTTTTAAAGAGCTTCCTGAAGGAGTGGTGAGAAATAAGAAAAAACAATGAAAAATAGAAAGCAAGATGCAAACCAAATTAATATCCTTGCTCTCATCAGCTGCTCATAAAGAATTAAATTCTACTTTCTTTTTTTACAATCAGAATGCCATATGCGTAAAGAAAAAGCAAAGCACCCTCATCTCCAGTCTCTAAATAAAATTATTATGTGTTGAGATAAGGAAGAGTTTTGTTTTAAAGTTAAAAAGCTACCACACATCATCCCTGATGTGTTACAAAACCAAATTCTCTAATTATATAGCAGAAACTTACATTTTCAAATGTTCTTTTATTCTTTCAGTTGAAACCGGAGAGATGAGAAATGAGAAGATGACCCTGGCAGCCTTCAAACAGGGCTTTAAAGTAGAACAAGGCCTGCGTTTGTGTAAATAGGATCTGTCCATCAAAATTCACTTCTCAAACTCAAGTATATATTGAAATGAGCAGGTTGACAATATGCAGTCTATAGAGCAATTTCTCATTTTTTCTCTAGAGGTAATTGCTGGGAAGTCTATCTCTGCTACAGAACCCATCCTTGGGAAAGTCAAAATTATCTGAGACGGGATACATAATGTTTAATGCTAGAAATGAACTCCATTCATTTGGAAAATAGCTATCAGCACTATATTTTGTTGCATACTGTAATTACAAAATTAATTTTGCAAATCTCATAAGCTGAGCACTTTGAAGATTCATTTGAATTCCTTAAATGCCAGGCCTAATAATTTTGCAGGTATTTTGAACAACTGTTTGACTAAAAAAAGAGTATTCTAAAGACCTTAAAGACAGAAGAAAATCCACATCTGAAAACTATTTCTACTTTTCTGTCATTAAAAATAATAGATACAGGAATAAAAATAATAAAGTTTTGATGGAAACCAATTCTATCTAAAATTGAAAATACATTAATACATTTTATAATTCCTTTTATCTACTTCCTGTTTTATGCAATAGAAAATATTTTAGAAATCTATATTGTTTTCATTCTTAACCCTCAATGGAACTGAGAAATTTTGCTTGAAGATCTTGGAGACAAGAAAGATGATTTATGTTCAGTCCATGGAAAGGAAAGGTTTCAGAAAAGTAAGTCCTGCAACCAGAGGAGATTAGGATATCAGGTTTAGGATGTCTGGGTTCTGATGCCAAAGCTACTGAAAGGAATGCAGTAATTGAAAATGGGTGACAAGATCTCAGTCAAAACTTGCGTCTATGAACAGAAAGATGAAAGGTTGTTTCCTTTAGCTCTTCAGAAAGTCTTTGAGATTTAGATGACATGTATGACAGCAGAAAGGTGTCCAGATTAAGTAACAAATAAGTCTGAACATAATCTTTAGGTCTCTGCTAAAAATTGAAACAAATACTTGAATCTTGTAGGTCTGCATGAATTTTCACTGGAATTTCACAACTAAGCGCTATGACATTTTCTGATTGATTATGTCTTGCCTTGTAATACATAAGATGGAATTTCAGTTCTGTGGAAAAGCTTAGTATCTCAAGTGTATTAATATCAAAAGCAGAATTTATGAGGATACTTGAAATGCCATATAAAGGATGTTACAGAGGAGCTTTGAAGGTTTTCTCCAGCCTTCCTCATGCAAGAGTGCCCAAAAAACTGGCTATTAAAGCACTGAGAAGCTGCACAGGAATCAAAGCTGAGTATTTCATCTTCAGATGGATCTGATCAGAGGGTTTACATGAGCATATATTTGGGAAAACTTTGATTTCATCCATCCTAGTTTTCACTAAGCATCAGGAGACTTGACAAAGGAAGATATGAGTAAGAAGGGGGACCTGTTGAAATACCCATTTGCAAAGAAATCAGATTCCAAACTCAAGAGGAAGAGCTGACTTTCAGACCCTGCAGAGCAGGTCACTGGGTTTGCACTACCCATATAAATCAGAAAGCTCAAGGCTATAGGTCCTCTTTTCTTCTGTTCCAGTGGCTGTTTCTTTATGCCATTGAATCCCATTAAGAAGCATGAGAGCAACACAGTGGACGTGTAGTTGGCACAATCTATATAGGCTGGGGGAATAATACCTGAAGTAAATGAAAACCTTTTTTCAGCCAAATGTCATTACCTCTGAGCAAGTAGGCATCTTTTACAGAGAGAATTTTATAAGAATTTCTTTAGTTCTATATTTTTCTCTCTCTAATGAACTGTGACCCTAAATATCAGTGTTTGCTGTTGCCTTTTGAGAAGTATAATTTTTTTTAAAAAATGCATTTAAAACAAGTTCTAACCTTTCAGTACATTGGACCACTATGGCAGTCCAGCCTAAACCATGAGGTATGCTTTACATCCTAATATTCCTGTTTTGTCCCTTACTAGTGGAGAGTTCACAGCTTCTGGGATTTATATGCTATGCAGGGATTAAGAATATAAGCAGGACAAAGACTTTGAGATTGTATGATGGTACCAATATTCATGTAAATACTAATAAAACAAGGAGGTCTAGCCATCCTTAAATAATGTCCTCTTCTGTAAATTTATTCTATGTATGTGTGTATATATATATATATATATATATATATATAATATGGTAATACATAGATGGTACATAAAATTTAATCTTCTTGATGAGGGGACCTGGTTTGTCCAGACCTCAATCAGAGCCAAGATAGCAAGAAGAGTTTGTCTTATGCTGTCTGTGGTCAGGTAGGGAAACATTGTGTGGTATGAGCAAAACAGCACAGTTTTAGTGCTACATTTTTGTGTGAATTTTGAAGTATTACTTCTTTCTGAATTTTCAATTTGGTTGACAAAAGGAATAAAAACTCCTGGGAAAAAAAGAAAAAGAAAAAACAAAAGAAAAAAAATCTTCTAGTCTGCTTTACTAGATCCATTTTAATTTAAAGGTACCAAAAGTTGTTGCACTTCAGACTTCAAAGGAAGTTAATTTTTAAATACATTTAGCTCTGCGTTCCTCTTTCTCTAAGAATTCAATTACAGATATTGTCAGGTCAAAACATTCTTTCCTGAAAAAATCTGACTTTAGTGTAAACCTAATTTTCATTCGCATAGTGAAGGGAGACAGTATTACATGGTGTCCCAACTGGAGATGAACATGTGACAAGCTGGGAAATAAGTGGAAATAAAATCAATTTTTCCCCATTAGTGTCAAATTAAAAGCAAAGTAAGCTGTAGAAGTTGCAATAGTAGAAGTGACAATTGAAACAAGTCTTCTGAACAAATAAACAAAACCAATAGAGAATCAATTTTAATTTTGTTAGCTAAGGGGACCTTTGTTGGTGGTGATCTTAAAATGCAAAGGTGTGTCTGTTCAAATTCCAAAGCAGTAGCCAAAGACTCTATGTCAAAAGTCAGGAAATTAAAAATATAAAAATGGTGAAAATGGAAAATTGCTTTAACTTGAACTGTTAATACAGCCTAATATGCATGTCACTAAAATTTACAGTTGATGGTATCAGTGAAAAATACTACTATCTTTCTCACCTTGACTTGAACCCTCTTTCCACAAATTCAAAGAAATGTTTACATGGAAAAGAAATAGAATGCAAATCTGGTTTCTCTATTTTTCTTCTTCCTTTCACTTTTCCTATCTTCTTTCCCTTTCTTGTAACTCTCTTAATTCCCTCTATGTGCCTTGAAGATATTAAATGTATATTTTTGTCCTCTTCATTTCCTTTTCGCTTGTGTCTTCCCCTGACTATGGTGCCTGATGTGTTCTGCCTACATTAGTTTCTCCAAGCTGACTGCTTTCCTAGCTGACCATGGCTCATGGTTCTGGCTGATGCCTCCAGGTGTTGTTATGGATTTAGCCAGGTGTGCCTAAATTTAGGTTTTAAAGTTCAGCTAGGCCTAGGATTGTCAGCTGATTTAAGCTGTGACCTGTGTAGCCCAGGCACAGTTGTATGAGCAGAGTCTGGAATCACTGACCCAGAGAAGAAAGCAACGGCACACGAACAATAAGGAAAATTAATGTCTCTAGTTTACTGAGTACTTACCCAATTTAATATAGAATATTTTTATAACTCTATTTTTACATAACTACAGAAAAAATATTTTTAAATTTTATTAAGACATTCCAATAGGTGGTCATCATCAAAACTAGAAAGTAATCATCTAAAATTGGAAGGAATCATCTTTATTTTTTCCAATATCATAAGATCAGACCAATGGTTTTACACATTCAACCTGTCTCCCCTCCGTTACACCTAGAACAGTAAAAAAAAAAATGACAACATATAAAACGGAAAGCATTAAAAATTTAGAAAAATTAAGAACTGAAGCAACTTTTCCACTATAAATATAGTTGTTGCATAATTAACATAAACTGACATAACCAACATTTTGTAATTAGATTCTTTATTAATAAATTCTAATTGTAAAAACACATGGATTTAATTGACATTTAACATGTTAGCTATTGCAAGCTTGATATCAATTAACACACTTATCAAATGTCAATTACCAGTTTTTCAGTTTTAATTGCTGTGAAATTGACTTGCCATGGGCTACCTTTTTAAATGTTAATGTATTAACAGTGTTCACAGATTTGATGTAATAAATACAACATCTCATGTGCACTTATTGCTTATGCAATTTGACTACATTATATGAAAAGTTAAGTGTATTTTCTTCATACTTATTAGAAAACAGTAAGAAGCCTTTCAGTCATTAATTTACCATATAATTAAACTTATGACACTTTGAAATAATTATCCCGCAGCCTCAGAATAGTTAGTCAAACAGGCAGGTCACTGTTTTAAACCAGCATTAGCATATTTTATTAGCACTATTTCTGAACACTGCATTGTGTTGTCAACTTGCTTTTTAATAAAGAATTTTCCACACAACTCCTGTATTTTCTTGTATTACCTGTAAAATTTAAGACTGGGTTATATCCCACAATCATTTTGGGGAAAAAAAAAACCACCAAAAAAACCCAACAAAAAAACCCCAAAAAACAAACCAAAAACAGCCCTGGAAGTCTAGCTACTGATGATGATCCTTCAAGAGAACTGAATAAATGTGTCTCTTCCCTTACTTATGGCCCTACTGTTGGCACTGGGCCACAGTGCTGATATAAGATTTTGGCTGCCAGGAGCAGTTTTGGCTTGACAGCTTTGTCATTGGCATCGTCTTAAAGGATGAAATTTCCATGGTGTATAAAATCATTGTACTAAGCTCATCCATAGCATTTTATTTTAATCTGTTGAACTGACATGCTTTATGAAGCCAGGCACTATCCTCATTTTAATGGAGAGGAAAGTGAGTTGCAGCAAGGTCAAGTGGTTTGCCTAAAGTCCTGAAACTTGGCAGTAGCAGAAGTAGGGAAAATAAGTTCTGATTCAAGTTACATTTTTTGGAGTGGCAAGCGGATCAGGCTTTCCCAAAGGCAGTGTATAGTAGTGATGGATGAAAGGAGTGTTAATCACAGGTCTCCTGGAAAGGAGGGCTGCTTATTTAGCAGAATAGAATGAATATTTAAAAAGGCCTTTCAGAGTATTGTAGAATAAATGCATATATCTGTAAGTTATTATGGCTTAAGGGCTAGCTATTAAGTGAAAGGATCAATGCATCAAATAGTAAATGCAGAACTTTTAGGGCCAGAGCTACGTGAATCATGATCTTCCAGTCTGCTAACGAAACACTCAAAGCCAGGGATCAAATTTTGCGTCAGACAAAACTGGGGGATTGGAGACCTCTTCCTCCCTTCTTCCCTCAAATAACAGTGATCTGTGCTGCTGACAAAATTATGTTTAATTCATAATGTGAGCGAACTCCCTCCTCATCCAGCCCCACCAGGGGCAGCTGCCCTCAGTGTGTCCTGACTGACCTGAACAAAACCAGGTGCTTTTCAAGGGTCTAGTAGAGCACTTAGATCAGCACTTGGCCAAAGGAAGTCACTTCAGAGCGGTTTCCTGTGTACACATTTGCTGAAGAGTCCCAGTTCCTCCATGGATTGTAGCTCCATTTTGATCAAATGAGATAAAAATTCCATTTTGAGCACCATATATGAGTTGTTGGCTCAGCTGGGTCCAATAAGAGTGCCTTCTCTGTAAGAATCAGAAAGCAATCCTGCTCAAACATATTTTTTTAATAACCAGAAACTAATAAAATGCTAAAATGCACAAATTTAACTTCAACACTTCATACATGGATAGTTTTCCCGCAGAACCGGTATTTCCTCTTTCAGAGACTTTGTTCCCTTTCTAGACTTGCTGCAGTGAGTCTGTAGCAACTGATGATGCTTCTTTGTAGACTTCCAGGTCATCACCCCTGCTGACAGAAGAATCCCATGACTGCATTTCACATTAAAAATCATTCTGGTCTGCTAAACTGCTGACAGATTATCTCACTTGCAGTTCTTCCCAATGAAAGCCAATCCCCACCTGCCCCCATAAAGAAAGCATCTGGGGGTTTATAAGGGAAGAAATCAGAGGGAGAAATCAGAGGGAGAAATCGGGGAAGTGACATTTATTATGTTTTCCTGATGATCAACAACTCTTGCTTCTTCTGATTGAATAATATCCTAAATGATCCCCCTGCTTTCTCACCTGTCGCTTTCACGTGCACTGTACAATGACTGCATGTGAGAATTACGAAAAGAGGAATTCAATGAATTAATGAAAGAATGATTTCTAAATTAATATATCACCTCCTTGCACTTCCAGAAGTCTCTGGATGCTAATAGAGTTTCATTATATCTATTAGTTTACTATAGCAGTTTGATTGCTATTACTTTACGAAATATATTTCAGGGGAAAAGGAGTATTCCCTAACAGTGTCAAGTCAAAGAATAATATTAAACCATCAGCTCTACAATGCTCTTGTGTCTCCGATTATTAGGAATCATGTTTCATCCGAACTTTTCTAGTGGAGTTTTTGGAATTGGAAATGTTGACCTGCCAACAACAATGAGTATATTTAATTAGAATGTCTTTCTCTGTTTCTTAAAAAAAAAGTGTCACGAAGACTAGTATCATTTAAGATTTTATTTAAAGATAATATAATAGAAAAAGTAGAGGGTACTACAGCAGACTTCCTGGCTGAAAAAAAGGACAGCCTATCAGGCAAGAATTCATGACAAATGCACACAGTGTAAAATGATGTTTGGAATCTGTGTGGTTTATATGGCAATTTTGTCTTTATTAAATATTTTCATTAGAAAAGAACAAAACAATACTGTAGTTACACAAAGTATTCCATAGTACTGAGTACTCATACTGCATGTATGTCTGCAGTATGAGAGGAAGCATGCCATATCTATAGATATCTACATCTGTAGACATAGATATAGATATATGATGCAGGATTGTAAAAACAACTGCAACTAGCAAATGACAGACTGGGAAGCTTTGTGAGAGATTCTGAGAGCTATAGGGTAAACCACTTATATTGTGAACTTTTGATTGACTCCCTGGCATTCTATCATCTAATCCATCTCCCCTGAGACTTAATTTCACGCATCAAACACTGAACAGCTTTAGACAGCTGCCATTTAAAAATAAATGAACTTAAATAAACCATCAGTAAGAAAGTCTTTTCCCTCTCCAGACCACCAGACAGAAACTCACCCTGATGAGAAACAGGGCTGCTTTATTTCCTTCATAAACAGAATTTTCCCCAAATGTAAGCATAATCCAGTAAAATAATATCTTCTGCTCGTCTCATGCCTGTGATTTGTCACTTAAAATGGTGCATAAGCTTGTCTGTTGCCTACTGGAACTATGTAGAGGCTGGAGACTGGCAAAATTTTGAGATTAGCTCAGTTGGTTAAAACTTGGTTGCAATAATGCCAAGATCATGAGTTCAATCCCCTATGTGGACCATTGACTTAAGAGCTGGACTTCGATGAGCTTTGTGGGTCCCTTCCAACTCAGAATAGTCTGTGATTCTGTGATACTCCTTGGAAAGGAAGGTACTGACAAAGGGAGCACTAGTGATCTCTGTCATCTTTCAGATTACTTAACGTCTTCACAGGGTCATAATTCACTGTGTAATCCACAAATATTCTGATCTTCCCCTGAAGCAGAGGAATCATTTAGCTTTTTTTACTTTCCCTCTTATATTTTTCTCTCACATGTTAACATTACAGATTGTGAACCATAAAATGTTATTCTACAAAAGAGATTCCAGGGTTTCTGGTAAAACAGACACTACTTGCTCATGAAGTTGTCTGAGGTGCCTGCCCTTCTATAAGTATTCCACACTTGTAAAGCTGATTTAAATTCCTTGTAGAGGGTCAGTTGAGTTTTACTGTGAACACAGATAGACACTTGGTCAAGAATAGGCATGCAAATCATAGTTGCAATGATCTTATTGGATTTCGGGCAGATAGGTGACTTGGATGGAAAAATGTCATTACCAGTTTTACTAAATTTTCTGTAAATCCTGAAATACGTGATGGTTAACAAAATTTTACTCCGATAGTATGTCTCATGACTGGACAGAGTATCCACTGATTTCACAATGGACTTTTAGAAATATGTTGCAATAGAAATGTTCCTATTGACACTAATTAAAGACAATAACTCTTTGATTTTTCTGCCTGGAAAAAAATTGTAAAAAGGGATAAATGACATAAAACTCCATTGCCTCTCCTGAACTTGATTTGCATATTGTCCTAGTTCAGCAGGTGGGACCAGTTATCAGTGTGTGGGGGTGATCAAAGCTGTGTATTCTACCCCCTCTAGTCATTTCCCAAGGACAATGGACCATTAGCGGCTGCTGCCCAGGGAGTCATTAGCACCCTCACACCCCACCTGGGGGGGTCGTGGCTGCTTATGGGCCATCAACAGTTCAGGGATACCCCATGACTCCAGAGTTAATCACCCATTGTGTGAGACCCCGCCCTGGGGCAGGGACTGGGTGCTCCCTGAGGGTACATAAGTGGCGGGTAAGAAGACCCCAGGAACCACTTGTTGGATCCTGAGGAGCAGCAGGACCTCAACAGGAGGAGACCACCACTCTCAACGAGAGTACGACTGCCACTCTTGGCCAGACTACAGCCATCGCCTGCACCAACAGGTTTTTCACTTCCTTTTGCTTTGTCTTGGGTGAACCACATGGATCTCAGCACAAGGGCGAACAAAACCCTTTGGGTTTCTGCCCCAGGACACTGGGTTATAGTGAAAGCAATTTCTCTTTGTGTCAGTGTATTTATGGTAATATCTTTCATTAAATTGTAACTCTGACTTATAATCTCTCTTGTGGTGGGTCCATTTCTCCTGACGGTTTACCTTTAAACCAGCGCACATATAAACACTAGATATGTAGACACCCAGAAATCTGTTGGGTATACAGGCCTGGAGTGCCTCACACCTTTGAAATTTCTGTGACCGAGTGAATATGGGAAAAACACAGTAAAGTTTTACTGATGCTGAAAAGTATGTTAAAGAAATGTATTTACGTTTCATACGTATATGAAATCTACATATGTTCAGGAAAAATCAGTTTATAATTCAGAGATGCTTCTATTCATCAGAAATTTCTTCTCCAGTCTTCTTCCATTTAAATAGGATGTTGTTTTAAAGGATGTTTGGGAACTTAGTCATCTTCCTTTTTTCACTTATCTTACACAATTATAGACAGGCTAAAACAGACTGTCTCTTTATGCTCATCAAAGAAACAGATTTTTCTTTCCCTGTTCTCAGTATATGCAATTACGATGGGCCACAAAGGTGAGAGATATGATCTTTAAATTCCTGACCTTAACACTAAACCAGATGAAGTAATTTTATCCATTCCTTCTATGCACTTTTATAGACCAAATAAAAAGTACATAAATTTTGTTTTACTGTAGATATAATCATAGCTGTAAAAAATTTATCACTAGATTCTGTAACATAGTCCAAATTGCTGGGACTAGAGAAAGCAATAATATACAACAAGGAACCCTTCTTTACTTTTACTATTTATTAATATTGTTAAGTACTCATGGTAATTTTATTGGAAAAAGAGCTTTAAAAATGGAATGAAGGATGTTAAAGTGAAAGAGAGAAGAAGTTTATATGCTGCTTGCAAGTATAACCTTGGGCATGTTGTGACATCAGGTTAACAAAATAATAATAACAATATATCTCAAACATTTTTAAATTGAGGGCTTAACTTTACAACTGAGAAATATATTTTTTTAGAAAATCTCACACTAGGCACAATGCTTTTATCTGACTCGTTAAAAATGTTTAACTACTCAAGTGCTGAGCAACAAACAATTAGAACTGAGCTACAAATGAAAGATGTTTTAAATTATGAAAATGCAGATGTTGTAGAGAATGCTGACTCAGTAATTTTAAAAGCATTTTTTGCTAATGGTTGTACTTAATTTTTTCTAAGAGATTGTGTAATGCCACTAATGTGTTACTGTTTCTGTTAATGAGCAATCTTTGAACAATGTTTTCTGTGTTATTTACCATTATTCATATTAGTGCTGTTACATGTGAGACAAAGACCAGAAAATGAAGAATCCTTTTTTGTATGACCTTAGAAATATTAGAAAGATTTAGACACTTCATGTCTCTGTGTCTTTTCCACTACAATAAGATGATCTGGGGAAGGTTCCAGAAAAAATTCATATATTTTCAAGAACTCAGCTGTAGCTACAAAGTTTAGTAGAGCTAGAAAATTCTCTGAAAATGGAAATGACTGAGTGCTTTCATTCACCTCATGATAATGATGAAAGAGTGAGATATTATTACATGATAAGTACACATAATATTTGCACATATGCAAACTAAACAGAGGCTTTGCTACAGGTCTGGGAACATTTTATTTCCGTGTTATAAAACTCTGTGTTTACAAAATTTAATGCCCCAAAATTTGGAGATTTCAGCATGTGCTGCAATGTTTAAATGATACTAGGGAGGTGTTTTAATAGCTTCTAAATAGTAAGGATTGGTTTAAATCTTTCAAATGCATAAATAAAAAAAATGATACATTAGTCTTTTGTATCGAAAGCGTAAATATTTTTCTTATTATTTTGTCTGTATTTAGATAATGTAATTTTGATTTTTTTGCTCAAGTTTTTAACTATTGAAATCACTTCCCCCCCCTTCTTTCACCCTTCTTTTAGAACTGCATACATACAATACACAAGATAAAGGAAGTAGAGAAGGGAAAATATAGGTAAGATATGACATATTTAGAGTAAAACTTCCTTATTCTTAAACATGCATAACAGAAATATGTGCAACTTTTTCATGAATGCATGTCTTCATTTCCATGAGTTCTGCCTTATTCTCATCTAGTGAGTGGTCAAAAATGCATTATGATAGACAAGTAGAACACACACAGTCTATTCCCATGTCTCACTTGAAAGGTGTGTAATTGTAAGTCACTAGTTTCCAGCTCAAGGTCGTGGGTTTAAGTCTCAGTGGGGACTGTCCCCTGTGCAGTTAAATGCCTCCCTGCCATCCGATCCTGTCAGATCTTGGATGCTCAGTGGGCTCAGCCCTGGTTAGTACCGGGTTCTGTAGACAGTCCCGAGGACTTCACTGTCACTGTCCAAGCTTGCTCAGCTGTGGCAGATGGACCTTAGGACTTGAATGGTGGGGCCAGTTCTGGCATGCTGTGCCTCACCTATAAAAGAAAAAAATGAAAAAAACACAAAGAAACCCAAACAAAAAAGAAAAAAAACCAAAACCAACCAACAACAATAAAAACAAACACAAAAAAAATAAAAACCCTCTGTGCAGGCTGGAAGGGTATACCCACATGGAGAGAGCCCTTCCCAAATCTTCGTTCCTGAAGTTTGGTCATACAGTTTCCAGCTGAATAAAAGTGTCCTTCTGCCCATGTTTATCAGGCAGACTAATACCTGATGATATTTTACCTTTTCAATGTCTTACCTACAAAGCATTGCAGGTGTCTTGATGGGAGAGCTTGCAGAAAGTTTCTGATAAAATCAAATATCCTTTTTGAGCATAAATCTGTAAATTAAAACTCTTTAGTTTTGTATACCAGATCCTAATTTGTTCTTCCTTTAAAACAGCTGGTCTGTAACTAACCAAGTCACATGTTGGTTTATGTATTTTCTCTTCTTGAAACAGAAGTTTAGTGGTAAAAAAGGTAGAATGATACCCATATATACACTTATAAGTACACGTTCTCACTTTTTTAATAGCACAATCAATAGAGTCCTTCCAGTTACTGAAAGTTACTGCAGTTGCTGCTTGTGTATGACAATTTGGCCAAATTATGGTGGTGGATGCTTCTCTTTGGATCTAAAAAACATTCCCATATTCAAATCAAGTCTGCTTCATGGAACTTCCTACTTTCAATGAAACCTTTTATTTACAATAAACCAATTTGGTTTTTTTAATATTTTTTTCTTTCCAAGAAGTTCATCATATGTACTCCCACATTTTTAGAACAAAATCCAGACTGGTAACCAGAATTTTAAAACAAAGAGGAGGGCAATATTTTCAGATTCAAATATTCTTCAGTTTGAAACAGAACAGAAGACATTTCACTTCATAAGTAATTATTTTTCTTAAGAAAATCTAAAATGTTGAGATTTTAATTGTGTAAGTTTTATATATGCACATAGACCTATTTACATGTGTGGACAGAAAAAAGATATGGAATTCTTACATAGTTTATGTTTCATTTTATAAGAGAGCAATCAGTTAAGTTTTGATTTTCATTCCCAAAGGAATAGTTTTAATTTGTAGCAGTATTTCCTCCTCTGAACCACTACTGCAAACCAAATACATGCTTTAGACCCACATTTTGGAAAATGCCTATTGCTTACTAGAGTCAAACTTAAGATCTTCCATCATCATTTTGCTGTTTTATCCTTAGAGTTGATCGAGAAATTTTTTTTTATCTGCTTTATCTACTTTTCCTAACTTCTGTTTTCAATATTTCACAGTTCCAGAGAGAAGCAATGTCTGCCTTGGCAAGTGTGAATATACCCTCTGGTCTGGGGAAGAGGGGAAAGGAAAGGAAAGAGGGAGAAAGAGAATAAGCAAGCAGACATATATAAGACAAGGCAAACGACTCCCTGGTGCCATTAACAGCTGTGTATTGCAGTATGAAAAAGGACTGTTTTACCTGATCTATTGAGGTTGGACTTAAGGGATATCTAAGAAATGGAAATACCAGAACCTGTAGCAGGTCACACTGGCGACAAGCAGACCTTCTGGAATCCATAGCATTTGCCAGTAAGTCTCCAGTGTTCACCCTCTGCATTAAAACAAGATTTAGCCTTGATGAAATTCTGAAGATTAGTTTTGGAAAAAACATTCAGAATTTTAATTCTACTCCAAGGATCTAAAAATGAGAAATATGGCTCAATAAAGTTTTAAGTTGCATGACAGCAAACTGATGATCCTTAATGAATTATCATATACATCTGATGACTTAGTTATGTCTTAGTTGTTTGTACTGCCTAATTATTTTCAGATCTGTGAATTGCCAGCAATACTTGTTGGTGTTTAGGGGAGAGAACCTTGCAATAATGTCCCTAGGCAAAATGGGATGTCTTAATAATGATCATTGTAGCATCACACATTATGGTCATCACTTTGACCTTCCTTTAGTACATTAAAATTGCCATTGCAGTCTTTGCTCAGAGTCCAAATGCTTTTACCTCTTCTGTGCACAGGCAGGTTTGCTTTAATTAAGCACTAGGCCTGTGTGATTTATACGAATGAACAGTTTTAGAAACTATTTTTGTCTTCCTTTTTTTCCCTTTAATTTTTTAAGTCTTTAAAAGAGTACATTAGAAAAGTTTCAGAATGGGCAATGATCAGTGTAAAAGAGAAGAGGAAATAGAAAAAACTTACTGCTCCAGAGGAAACCTGTTCTGTTTGCTATTGTCTATTAGTAAAAAGTTGTATCAGAGTCACAACTTGATGGAGGAAAACAAGACACACTAAACAGCCGAAATATATCTGGAGTCAGCCTCTCAGGCTACATTTGTGCTAACAAGTCCAGGATTGCCTCCCAGGTCTTGAAGCTAATAGGGGCCATGGAGCTCCCAGGCTTCCAAGCCAGAATGACACTGTGCAGAGTGACAGTGGGTATGGAGCTTGTGTTATTCAGGCCCTGAAACAGGGCCAGAAGCTGTTTGGGAGAATGCTGGTTGACAAAGGCCAATATTATGCTAGGGAGTATTCTCACAAATTCAGTGTTACTTGATTTGCAGTGCACACCAACAATCCACATCCTAGGTATGGTCATTGGGCAATAGGGTCATAATCTTCATGCAGTATCCATGACAGAACAGTTCAGGGTGGGATCATGATACCTATTTCCCTGTAAAATCCTGTGATTGTCCCAGTCAAACTCATGCATCACTCTTATGTCAACAATTTAGTGCTTATTTAACCACCTTTTAGCTGCATTAGACACATGGCATCCACTTTCCTTCAGGTTTGCTCTTAGTAGACTTACTCTTTTTTTATGCCATTTCTAGGGTGATAGCATGAAATACACTATAGTACCAATAAATAAAGTCTAAAAGAACTTGGGTATAAATAAAAAAGATTCGACTCAAAGTTAAATTTAGCAGACCATTGACTTGGCTCATTATTTTGTTCCTTTTAAGTTCATTCTTCTATCATTCCATAAATATTCCATTTCCCTTTCCTGTTCTGTTCTTCCCTTTCCTCCCAAATATACTCTGATCATCACCCACTGCAGATTTGTCTTAAAAATTTCTAATAATTTGGCATCTAATCTTCTTCTGTAGACATAATGATTCCATTTCAGTTCTTGTTCTCTATTCTCTTTCTCAATACTTCTTTTGACTTAATGTTGTTAATTAAGAGTTGAATTGTCCATTTCTTCCAGAATAAAATGAACTATTTTCTTACAAAACTGACTGATGCCTTTTCTGAAAACCTTGCATTTTGAGGTTGCATTTACTAATGTATCTAAACATTGGTTGGTTGGTTGGGTTTATTTTGCTTGGTTTGGTTTTTATTTTATTCAGTTAAGTACTTATTGCCATTTCTTTATAGGAAGAATTTGGGATTTTCATATTATTTCTACATAAACAGACTTGATATGTTACCCCTGCATCATAAGAATGTATTACTCTGAATTTTCTTTATTTTACTTCTGCTAAGGTTTTAGTGTTTTTTTTTTTACAATTAACAAATATATTAGGAAAACAAAATGAAATACAAACCACCTTTTGCCCAGCTACTGCCAAGTTTCTCCTACTGTTTAACAATAGTCAAGAATCATTATGCTGACACCAGCATCATTCTTTGTTCTCCCTGTCAGTCTCAGGTTTAATTTTTTTAATGTTCTTCTGTCAGTGCCAGAGCTGGGAGCCACACCACAGTGGTCTGATAACCCACTAGGAGGTCAGGTGTTGAGGGGAGCTCTACTTTAAAGTGTCTTCACCTTTCACACTGCTGCTTCAAGATATGAAGAGAATTTATTACTCTTAAGTTGTTTTGTGCATGAGCTTATCTCATACCTTCAACAGCAAGTGAAATCCTCTCTAGAAGTTGTCTTGAACATGTAATGAACAATTATGCTTACCTGTCATTATTAGGCTGTTTCACCTCCTCCTGTTGTGATGAAAACAGACAGAGATCTAATAAATCATTACTGTGCATCTCAAAGGTAATTAAAACTTTGATTTTGTAAATGATTTGTAGTACTCAAAAAAATAACACAGTGAAGTTTTCTTCATGCAGCATTCTGCATTGAATAGTCTTGCCTGGAAAATCTTGAAAGACAAAATGCTGTTTAACATTTCCCAGCAACCTTTAGATGGCAATTTGAAGTGATCCCACATTATCTGGCAGAAAAGGTTTAGTACTTTGAATATATATCTATTGTTGTTTTCTTCTGTTGTCAGAAATGTTTATTTTTAACACTGAAGGATACATGGATGCCTCACTGATAGCTATGAAATATCCTAACTTTCATCAAAATGGAAAGGGTTATATTTAACTAGAGATGGAGGCCAGAGAACAACACAATGAGAAAGTTGCAGATAAATGCAAGATTTGGTGGAGAAATAAAACAGGCCCTGCAACAGCAATGTGATAGTCTCTCCTGGCATTTATATCAAATTACAGTGAAATAAGGGAATATTATTGGCATACAGAAAGCCAGTTCAGAAACTTTTGCTTTTGACTTCCATTTTCTAGTACAAATAAAAAGACACCTCTGCCACACGAAACACCAAAATCATAACATTGTTTACAGCAAAGTATGTACAAAATATTTAACAAGGGTGCATGAATCTTGTACAAAAGATACAGCTGTCCATGCTCCTTTTTTCTTCAATATATTATGTTTAGTTATATATTTGTTTTATTTTCTCCTTTTCATATTGATTGTCTTCTACCATTTTAGGTTTTGTCATAGTTCAACATATTTTCTCAAATCAGGATATTGATATATACAGGCAAAATCAGTCCTAATAATACCTAATACTGTCCTACCTTCCTGAAATTAAACCATTTCCATTCAGGACCATCCTCTCTAAGTCTTTTCTTCATACATTGCAGTCATGACTCTAATTCACTTTCTACACATTCTTGGCACAAAAACAAATGTGTGGCCTTGTTTTCACTAGCTTTTTGAAAATTTGATGAATTTTTTAAAGTTCTTCCCAATGGCAATTGTACACTTTTCTGCCATGTTCGTCAATGAATACTACATACCGGTTTGGACTACAGAGAAAGCAAAGCAGCAAAATAACATTTAGTAAAAAAATCATTTAGCGATCTGGTGCCGTATAAATTTCCTTCTTCCTTGTGGAAAAAAATTTAGTCCCATACAAACATTCTTGGATACATATAAGAAGATTCTATTCTGGCATATTTTGTCATTACCACTGAAGGAACCAGTGATAAATGAAATGACCTAGGTCTGTGCACATGGAAACATATAGTATTGATAAGTGTGGACCAGTAATGTATTTCATCAAAGACATGGCCCTTTATCATACTTACAAAATTGTTTGCAAGGGTGATGGCAGTCCTCTAAGCTCTCCACAATTCTCTGGCTTCTGCTTCTCACTCTTAATATTGTGGTAGATCCTCAATAATTGCTGAGTCTTTACCATCAGGACAGAGCCAAGTCAGAGGCATGAGGCTTTGCCTCAAGAGCTATGAAATGAATGAGCTGAATGGAAAAGGAAAATAATTGTGCTTATACCAGAAGAAGCTCCTTTCAGCAGGACGAGATTTATGCTGGAGGGAAGTCAAAGGACACCAAACATCACAGAAACCTCCCGTGTGAATGGATTTGCTTGGTAATGGTCCTTCTGCGGAGCAGGAGTACTGGAGGAGGCAAAGCACTCTCCCTGCCAACAGAAAAGCTGAAGACTACTCTCTCAGGTAATCTTATAACATTTTTCCATATCATTGCTTTAGTTCAGTTTTCTCAGAAACGAGCCCAGGGTGAATCAAATGAACAGACAAGTGCCCATTCAATGACTGGTCTCTTGACTAGACTTGTTAACAAAAAGCACAGTGAGACCTGAATCAGCAGAGAAGTGCATCTACTCTGTCACCTGAATAGTTGGTACTCATTTCCATGATAGCCATGTTATTAGTTCAGACTGCAAAAGCAACTTACTATATGCAAAATAAATACTACTTATTTATCTCAGATAAAAACAAACTCATAACTTTAAAAACCAGGACACTCAGTAGGAAAGAGAAACAGAGGTGATGGGGAGATGTTCACGTAAACATACAAGCAGAACTTTTACAAAAGTGTATTGCGATTTCTCTTAAACATTTTGGCAAATACTCCTCTTCAAAAGTTTTAGATATTATTATATTATACACATATATACAGATATATATATGTATGTGTCTGTCTATCTATCTATCTATCTATCTATCTATCTATCTATCTATCTATCTATCTATCCACAAAAGAATACCAAGCAATCCACAGGAGAAACTGGTTTTATTCAAATATTTGGGAGTTCAGCCGTCATCCAGTTAAAATGTTCAATTCCGCACAATACACAGAAAACTGTGACTTGTTCCAATCATTCGCTTTACAAACTATTTGGATTGATTGAGAAAGAAAATTTTTCTTCAGGGGTCTTTGCAACATACTGAAAGTTTATTAAGTATATGGTAGTAGTCTAATAAGAGAACGAGCTAATCAGGAAAGGTGAAATGTACTAAAAAAATAATCTTCACTATTTTTCTCTCACAAAAATTCCTTCTGCTTGCTCCTGATTTCTTGATGGATTTTAGTCCTTTACCTAATGTTAATTTTGGTCACATTTTCCTCAAGCACATGAAAAAACCCTTGTAGTTCATCACCTTTACAGAGGACATTGGGAATAGGATACGTTTACTGTTCTTTGAACACAAGAGCATGTAAAATGAAGATCCACTTAGAAGGTTTGAAAGGTTTCACATCATTGCCCCAGTTAAATTTTACTGAGTTCAAATTTTTATAATTTCTTCTTTACTTCTCTTTACTGTTTGTAGAGCTCTTTACTCTTTGTAGAGGCCCTTCTCCAGAACACTGCCAGTGTGGGGATTATGACAATTTTGCAACAGCTCTGTTTGTCATGAGTCAAAGTTCTCCCTCTCCGGTTGCCTGTAAGTGCTACCTGAACTAGTCATCTGATGTTCACCTTGTGCATTTGCAACTGCTTCTCAGTAGTCATAAATACTTTGCTGGAGAAAGTATTGGCATATTTTGGTCACTTGTGAGCCTTTGGCTTGTTTCAGCTCCAGTCTTCTCGAGTGGATTTGATATGTAATAGTCTAAATATCTTTCTGAGTTGTGAATAAATATAGAATCATCTGATATACTTTGGACATTTTCAATTTATTGGTAGTAACCACAGCAATAAGGTGTACTTTTGTAAGGGATAACATTGTAATGGAAAAGGCAATAATTGTTTTTTGTTAGTTTAGGGTTTGTAGCAAAAAGGTAGGTACCAATAAAAATTACGTTATTATAATGATCATAAGATTTCTAATATAAGTGTTTCAGAAAGTTAGATCCACACACTTAAATACTGTCTGTTTTTATATTGCTTATGGCATCTGAATAAACTGTAATGGGAATTGTCATGACACCTTACTGTATCATTCCAAACAGCTTTTGACAGTCATAATAGTTCTAATACAGCTTTGCAGGTTTTCTGCTTTTGGCAAAACATTCAACGTGCTCCATTTCTTGCTTTATTTGGTTCCTATTTTTCAAACAGTCCAACTCTTATTTAACACAAAATTAGTGTTCAGTCCATGATGTTTTTATATCCAGATATGCAAAAATATATTTCTTTTATGTCTTCTGCATTTTGAGAAACTCAGATTTCAATTTCAATTTCATTCATCCTTAAAATAGGTAGGACTGTATAGAGATCCTTTCAGTACAGAGAAACTAGAAGAGGGGACCAAAAGAATTTGATCAAACTGAAGAAAATATGTAAGCACTGCAAGAGGCAACTGTCATTATTCATCTTTACTACTTCCAATGTCTGGAATACCAAGGGAAGGGCTTTTACTTTCCCAGGGAAATACACACCATCTACTCATCTTTCTGACAGAAATAAATGTTTCAAGGAACAAGTGCTATGCATTGTGCATTGTGGCTGCAAAGGTTCCCTTAAAGGTAACAGTTTCTTTCAAATGCTAATAAGTAAATTCTTTGGAGAGTCAGGATTAAATAACAGGGTTATGCATTTCAAACTCCTACTGAGAAGTGCCAGGGATGATTTAGAGAAAAATTTCTGAAATCAAGGAGTTTTCTTTGACAACTCTTACAATGGACAGATGCATCTGAATGAAAATCAAATGCAATGAATTTCAATACGTTTTCTCTGTGTCACACCCATTGTTCAGATGTCATTGGTTTTTTTTTCTATGTAAACATGTAGAATAGTTATTTCTCTCTGTGGAACTCTGTGAAATGGATGAATGATGCTGGTGGGAATTGGGATCATGGAAAAATAAAATGCAAACATCATAATGGGGCATTTTTCATGCCCATAGGAGAAATCCAGCAGTTAATAAAGTTCAGACTAAATTGATTTCCTTCTATGGGGGGTTTTCTCAATAGTAGAAAATAACAAAAATTGTTCTTTTTTTTCTGGTTGCTGTTTTTCTGTTTTGTTTCGGTTTTTTTTGTTTCGGGGGGGGGGAGGGGCAGTTTATCCTTTTTTTTTTTTTAATCCAGTGAAGTTATTTGTTTCATTTTTTGGTACAGATCCTACTCCAAGAAGGATCAGAAGATACTGAGTATTATTTTTCTCTTCCATGCCTCACATTTCAGTTCCTGGGAGGGAAGAAAAATATTCCTCTCATTCCTTGTCTTTTAGAAGTGCCTAGTAAAAGAAATAAATTTAATAGCAACAAAAATTTTATTTTAATTTTCACTATACTTTCCAAAATTTCTTAAAACAGGAGGATACATGAGGCTTTTTTGTAAGGGAGGAATAAAGAGGTTACCCAGCATCACAAAGGGTCAATACCAAAGTTCTTCAGTCTAGACTCTCATTAAACTCTTTGGTGCTTTGCACATGAGCCTACATGAGCAGGCTCCTGAGAAAGGAATTTGGCTGTCTCCTTCACTGTTTTCAGCTGTGCCTTTTGTTCCCCAGGATTGCTGTAACAGATTTCTCATGCCCTTTACTAAGCTCCTTTGTTTAGTTGCTTGTTTGCTTTAGTAGAGCTTCAATTTTCAAATGGCACTTCTTGTGCTTTTTCAGGTGCTTCATCCCGTCTTTTAACGTAATGCCTTGGCAGTCCACAAAAAAGAATAAAAGAAAAAGGTAGTACTAAGGAGGTCTGGGAGTTTCCAGCTTCTCACAATAAAATGTAATTTATCAGGAACTGAGAGAGATGTATAAAACTTTGTTTAGCACTATCAGTACTGTGGTAGTTTTGGCTTTAGTTTCAGTTTAGGCCTTATTTAGGCCTCAGTTTAGCAGGCCTCAAAGGAGGTGAGATAGATTAGAAGGGACAAGCATCACCTGACTTAAGGAACCAAAGAGGTATTTCACATCATCTGACATCCTCAAGAAGTGTCAAGGGGTATAAAAAGAGAGACAGGAGGAGGAGTTTCTGTCTCTTTCGGTCTCTGCCTCAGCCCCTGAGGACATGCTGCTCTGACTCCTGAGATTAGTCCTTGCTGCCATCTGCATTGTGCTTATCTAGGGAGGTGAAAATTAATTGTCTCTTTTCTCTTGCTGGGAGGTTTTTTGGGAAGAGTTTTTGGGAAGTTTTCTGGGGTTTGGGTGGTTGAAATCTGTATTATTAACTCGGACAACTTGGTGAAGATGATATTTCTTTCCAAATTTGTCTATATATGTATTATATCATATTGTTATAGGTAAAATTGACCGAATTATTGAGGCCAACACTTAAAACTTAATTTTTAGTAATTTATTGCAGCAACAATAGACAAATAATTCACCGCAGCAACTACTAGACATATAAGCAAACAGGACATCCTAGGAAATGCCCTGTGTGACCAGCTTAGGAGCCTAGTGCTCCCAGCTAGCTCGCAAAGGATACAAGTTATAGGCTTGGTTTTTATAGACTATGATGGCTCCTCTTTTTAGCTTAGGTTTTTCCATTATTGATAATGTCTTAGTCTCTATTTTTAATTAGTCCCTCCCAGCCTTGGCTTGTGATGGCTACTGATCTTCATCTCATCGGGCTCATGATAGCTCGTGATGTTCTCCTCTGCGTAGGTTTGGCTCTGTTGCTGGGGGTTTGCTTTCTTTTGATTGGACATAGAGTGGTCTTAGGGTGGTCTTCAGGCTCTTCTTCTCATGTGCAGTTCACATAAGCCTATACCAACCATTACACAATATGCTAAAAACAGTCCATTCTACGGTTTAAGCTTTGCAAGTTCCTCAAAGCAGCGAGCACAGTCACAATGACGTGACAAACTTTGCTTTAATAAAACTAATACAAAAAAACTTTATATCAAATCATTAACTCAATTTAACAAGGAAATTTTATATTGATCACTTATCTACTACAATATTCTGTTTTAATTTTCTTCTGTGTAAATATAAAAACCTTGCCATTTCAAAGTTCCATTTCTAGTTTTCTTTTTTTTTCCCTCACTCCCTTTCCCTTGGAGGGGGATCCTTTAACTCTGTATTGGAGAGTTGGCATTTTGCCAAGCTGAACCATAACAAGTATGTTATTTGCATATTATATTCAGAGTCCAAAAAGGAAAATGCCCCAAAAGCACCTGGAGAACTTCAGCAAAGTGTGCTGATAAGTATTTAGTCTAAATCTCCAAGGAATGTACCTTAATCTTGGTATTCTGTGGGAAATAAACAAAAAAGTAGCCAGGTTCTGTATCTTGACTGGAAGAGCTCCAGATCTTGGGGTTTTGTTTGTGTGAAAGTTCCCCAAACAGCTGCTGCCATTTCATTTCTCGCAGGTAATGACTCACCTGCTCACAAGCACCATTTCTCAGCCCTGAGGTTAAGGTCCCCCTCACAATCTGCATAATTTTTTAAGAACTTATTAAAACCTTTTTGCATAAATTCCTTTCATTTTAAAAGATCTGTGGTAAGACTATCAACAATTTGTAGCAGAGGAAGAAGGAAAAAGAGAAACAGCAAGTGATAAGATATAAAAAAATTTCACAGGAGTTGATCAGAGCCTGAGCCTAATTGCTAAAAACCATCTCCATGTAGAAGTCTGATGTTATATAAAATGAATTTCAATCCTGCTTTGTTTCCCCTTTTGTGATGAAAATCAATTTTATTCCATTTTTTTTCATCAGATATCGAACTGGGGTTGAAACATTGACCATTACATTCCCTGCCTTTCTAGGGGTTCAGGAGTAATATGTGAAAATTTCAGTTTCATGGAATAAAATTATTTCTGTGAGCCTGCACATTATTTGCCTACAAAGAAGTTTTTACTCCCAAAACTTATTATGTAACTTATAAATGTAACTTATAATTATTTTTCTTTTTTTTTAATTGATTCTATAAAGGAGATGATGCAGCTGTTTTGAAGAGTAATAGCAAATCATGGAGTGGTTATCTATAGAAAGATAGATTCATGCATTTCAATAGTTAAATGTGTAGCTGGAGAGCAAATTTTATTCAATATTTCCTTATTTTCTGTAACATTTTCACGCAGCAAGAAGTAGCTCTCCTCTCTTGATTAAACCCTTGGCATCAAACAGATTTAAATACAGATATTTTTTCCCCATCCTGTTTTAATGAACCATGCTTCATCTTTCCCAAAGGGTCTGCAAAATGCCTTATAACTAGTTTTGATTAGCTACTTATTCAAATGTATGTCTATTTTTTTGAGTAATATTTATGATTTTTTCTTTTATTTAGATGTCGTTTAGCATATTTTCTGTGACCCATGTCACCTACCTGAAAGTAAAAATGCAGCTGTCAAATTATATTCCAGCAAAAGATACTGATGCCCTAATGTCCAATCTTAAGTATCTTACATATGCACTCTAAAAAAGTGAAAAATGCAATGTAAAATGTAAGTCTGCATTTCTTCCAGACTGCTGTAATACAGCACTTGTCTATTTAGTATGCTATCTGTTCAGCCTGGGTGAAATTAAAAATTACTCCAATTATTTCTAGGGGGGAAAGTCAAAAAGTCAAATCATTTTTTAATGGTATTTTTTCTTTGCTGCATTTTGTGTTCCTATTTTCATGAGCTAAGTAGACAGAGTCTATCTAACAGTGCCTGTAAGTATGAAAACAGCAGACCACAAATTAGTCTAAAATGGGTGATTTGGAGGGCAGCTCACTACACTGTTTGATGGGTATGTTGCCACCCCTGACTGCAAGCAGGTGGCTCCAGCCGGTGCTGATGTACAGGAAAAGTTAGAAATAACCCTCTATTTCAGTCTGAAACTGTCTGTTATCAGAAGACAGCCTTAGATTCCTAACTTGCCATGTGAAATATTGTGTGCTACTACCTGGGGACCTGGGACCCCCAGCCCAAAGACTGGTCCTCTGGCCCTGTCATGTGCTGACAGCATAAAATCTCACTAAAGGGAGATGTCTTATAAAATCTGATTTGAATGAACATTCTGTGAAGTTTAAAGGCTGGTTACAATTTTCTGATACAAATTCTGCTTTTGCTTTATGCCTAACAAAGGAAAAAAAATTGCCTTCCCAAGTCTTACCTTAAATAGTATGCACATATCTATATATATCTAAGTGTATGTACATATACATATAAGGGAAAGATATTATTGGAATTATGTAAGTTATGGTTTTAATGGCTCCCTGAGGAATTTGGTAGGGGTTTTTTTTCTGACTTTAAACAAGAATTTTCAGGTCAGCTTAAAATAAATCAGGCATGCCATATGTCTTAAAATATGGCTATGACAGTTAATATCCAGAATTTTTTGCTACTCTAAGTCTAGGTGGGTCCTAGAGATTTTGTTCAGAAGTTTTAGTGGGAATGACATATAAATTTATAGGTATGTATTATAGTGTTTCTACATATTTTTAGAACTTTTGAGACAGTTGACACACTTTATCAGTAATGAGGACATTTTCATGCATTTGATTTGTGCTGGGGTTTATGTTTACAACTGCTGTAAAAGAAATACAGGTTTTGATCTGTGTATTTCCTTGTAACCTGGCTGTGAACTTTCCATCATGGTTGCATTGCATACTCTTTTTCATGATGCATAAGTATATGCTGAAGTTAGAGACTCCTTATCAAGAATATCCTGTTATTCCACTTTTTTAATGGAATTTTTTTATGCTTTTCTTGGTAATCTGGCATGAAGAAGGAACAGATTTATCAGAGCAACTCCTCTGCTAAATTAAGCTCTTGGGCATTTAACACTTTGTGATCTAACATAATTTGACTTCTTGACAAACTTTTATCCCCTTTAAATCACATTTCACTTACAAACTCTGATCCTGATGCAAAACTATTTCCTGTGTCCTGCCCCTACTCAGTGTTGGAATATTTCCCTTGCTCCAATTTCTAGGTTTCATCTAATTAGTCTGGGAAAAGCAACTGATACCATGCCTTTGAAACCAATCTGCTAATAAGGCAACACAATTAAGTGTTTCACTCAATTTCAGTTGCAATTAATGATGGCACCATGTCTTCAGTGAGATCCACATGAATGGGGCCTCTGAGTTACGAAAAACACCCATAAAATCAGCAGGGTTACTTGGTGTATTGTGTTTTGATATCAGCCTTACTTTTTCTTCTGTTATATGTAAAAATAGCCAGCATATTTCTAGGAAAATTGCAAATCAACAGTTTTTATATACCAAGACACTGTATACCACACATCAACTTACAGCAAACTAATTGTTCAGAAAGACGATTTTTAAAAACAGGACTAAATTTAAATGTATCTCTACTTGGCTATTAAGGCATAGGCAAGATGATAGATAGCTAAAGGTTACTGATTTTCCCCAAATGTGGTGGGGAGCAGACCTAAAAAGCTTCCCCAAATGTATTGTGTGGGAACTTGATTTTTGAAATCAAATTTATAGGAGCTATACAAGCTGTTTCTCCATTGGGAATCTGCAGAGCATTTCATTGGAAATGAAAGGTTATAGGCATGTCAGCTTTTGCACAATTGACCTTTACCTAGATGGCTTTCTAAAGTAGTGCTGAATGTCTCTAAAGGATGCAAATGTATTTTCTTCAAAACACAGCAACTCTGAACCTTACATAAAAGCAGTCTAATTTAGAGAATTACAGGATTGTTGAGTTCAACCTACTGTATTGAAGGGCTCTGTAAAAAGGAGCTTACCTTTTCTAATTCTGACACAGCTTTTTCATCCCTCACTTTGCCCTTTACATCAATAGTGTTCCTTTTTCTTACTTCTCAGTATGGGCTGAGGGTACTGAAGCTGAGAAAGCAAGAGAAGTTTTCATCAAAAATGTGCTTTTAGTATTGATTGCTGGTTTGTGTTATAGATGATGCTTTAGTGGGTGAAAGACTCCAGCTGATTCCCTTGTTCAGGGGCAAAGGTAATTAAGAGTAAAAGGTTTCTGCAAAGTTTCTATCTGTCTGTATATTGGACCCCAGGATTTGCTAATGCTTTCAGAGAAAACCACTTTATTTTTTTAGATAAGCACTGGAAGCATTTAATGAGCAACAGCATCATTTCCTCTTCAGGAGTCAGGAGAATTTGGAGAGGATTTTGTTTTCCTGTGGATATCAACACTTAAAGGTACTGGGGGGGGAATGAGAGAAAAAAAATTATAAAAGTTCTAATACTTCCTCCATATCTTGGCTGAAATTGTTCCACTTCAAGAAAATAGAGGTTAAATATTTATTGTGTGATAAAAAGAATAACTTTTTTAAATTTGCAGCTCAGACAAAGCAGTCTCCAGCTAAATGTCTTCATTACAGAATGGATGAGCCTTCCAGGAGATTAGTTTCAACCTTATTCATTGTTTGAATTTGACTGTCAACATGATGTTTACATCAGGGTTTAGGGAATCTTAAACATTAGATCAAACCAAACACAAATTACCAATAAAACATCTTTGTCCAGTAATCATAAATCCTAATTTGTTCATTAGGCTTTGTACTTGTACAGAATTTGTATAAGAATTGATTATTTTAAATCATAGATTTACTCTGTCTAACCTCAGTCTGTCTCCAAATTTGATATAAATACATACTACACCTTGGCAATGGTATCTTCTTGGTTTTGCACAGGAGTACTGACAAGATATTTGGAAACATAATTGTCTTTTCTGTGAAGTAAAACAATAAAAAAGAACAAAAAATAAATCAATATCTATTTTTACTTTTTAATTGAGGAATATTGAATGTATCATAAAATGTCTATAGTAATTTAGATTTTTCTTCAACAATGCTTATTATACAATGATAGGCAAAATTAATTACTTACTACAACTTACTGAACCAGTCCAGTTGTCAGAACTCTTATTAAACTGAATGCAAGTCTAGTTTTTTGCTACTTACCTTTAGACAAATATTTTTTTTTTTAAATAGGTAGTCCCTGAGCTTTAAAAAAATATTCAAAGAAAGAATTTGGGTCTCTGTCACATTAAACTTGCAATCTGGCTTTAAACATGTCACTTATCCTTGAAATGTCTCTAAAATAAGATTTTTTTTCTAATCTTGAACTCATCTTCCTGTTTTCTATTACGATTTTCCTATAAGAACTGGTGTGGGGAAAAACAGCCAAAATGTGGTATTTTCTGTAGACTTTCTCAGAGAATATATTTATTTTGAATTTCCTAATACTCTGATTTACTATTAAAGTTTTTGAAGGGATTGAATATCTAGGAATGAGAGCAGTTCTGTTCAAGTGTAATACCTAAATTGCCAGGTGTTTATTCAAGGACTAAAAAATTAATTTCCCAAGACTCTGGAAAACTTTGTCTATTTAAAAAAACACTTTTCAGAAACATAACTGGGAATGCATGGCAATTTCTTTCAAAACATCTAAGCTTTGTGTTTGTGTATGATCTGATATGCTAGGTTCAGTGACTGCTGTATTAGCCCAATTTATTTAATTTAGTAGGTTCCACAGCTGTTCAACATGATTTAGTTTAATATCGATATGCTGTTTGGATGGTAAGGTTCATTCAGCCTGTGATGTATTTGATACAGGAGGTGCAGTGATTTTGATTCAATATATTAAGTATCTGATTAGATAGGTTATGTATCTGATTTGGAATACTGCTGATTTAGTAGACTGTTCTTTTTTTTTTTCTTTTCTGTGTAACCTGCAGTAAATTCTTAATTTATTTAGTCCAGTAGGTGATATATTTGCAATATATGTAGTTGTTGTTAATGCATTTATGGGAGTCTTTAATTCATCTGCAATATTTCTGAATTTTAAATAAATGGTATCTCATATGTATCCTCAGAGGCTAGCAGGCAACTTTAAATCATAATGTGAAGAATACTGAGTAAGCTCATTTGTAGTGAATATTACTGGATGCAATTGGGGTTTATAAATGTTGCTGTTTGTGAAGCATCTTGAATTCCAAATGGCCTTCACAGAGCCACAGCAGTGTACTTCAGACTGTATGTTCTAAAATTATTGGCTAGATAAAAATAATCTATTAGAGACCCTTGACAGCAATACTGTAACATTCTTGCAAGACATACTTGCAGCATTTCTTTTATATCCCCAAGAAAATACAGTAGAGACAATAAACACAATAAAACTTGGAAAGCCAGGTAAAGATCTAGCCGTGCTGCTTGCTGGGAATCCTTAATTCTGTAAACTGAATTCTGAAATTGTATGACTCAATTTAGTGTCTTCATACGGTTTATATGGTAAGGTCTAAAATTAATGTTTGACCTCTTCCTCTGTAGTAAGCCAAACAAAAGATGCTTCAGATTTTAAAGCTGTAATATTGACATTGATTTTGAGGATGATAATACAAACAGTCAAATAAAGGAAATAAACCAAACCATTGTAGAAATATTTATGTTTCTAAGTGTTTGCCTCTCAGAGAAGTCGAACTATTAATGATACAAAAAAGTCTGCATCACATATTTTACAAAAGAGCCAACCAGAAAAATCAGTGATAATTTCACTAAGAATTCAACCCTTAAGTTACAGAATGAAGAAGGAAAAAAAGATCACCTGACACCTGATGATAAAGTAAGGGAAAAATGCAATATCTGATTCTAAAATGGAATCATTTAATAGATTTTATCCTATGTATTTTCCAGGGCAATTTGTGGAATTATTAATTGCATGATTGCTTTGAAATAGCCAAATAGATTGAGATAACTGTAATATAATTTTTCCATAAGAGAAAATGCCTATATTTTCACTGTTATAGTAATATTTAATCTGATGTGAAGGTGAATAATTACATAGGTGGTTATTTTTTCAAGTGAAATTTTTTAATATAGATAAATTAAATGCTTAAAACCAAACTAGTGACTCAAAACCAGGGTTCCATATTTCCTTTTACATTTGTCAAAAAATGTGTTATATTTTACTGTTTCTTACTGTGTAGTAGGAAAAAAATCCAAACACTTTCAATCTTATAAGGTTTTTATTTCTTATGAGGAACTATTGAATCACTTAAAGATTTGATTGGCTTTTCCCCCTGAAAATATCCAGTTGTCTCCATCAATTGCTGTGCATTGCACTCCACGTCTTCTTGATGCAACTTAAGAAAGTAGGAAACATGATTGTATCTTTTAAAATGTAAAAAACCCCTACCTAGACCCCAAGTCAGCTGATGGGATACAGAAGTGATTTTAGTGTGTCAAGTAGACATTATTTTTCCACCTAAATTTCATGCCAAGATAGAAAAACAGATAGGTAGCAGATAATTAACTCTACTTCACAACTAATAGATGCTGTCTGAACAGTGACAGATGATCACTACTTTCTATTTTACTTTGTAATTTCACAATAGTGGTACAATGCTTACATGTTTGCAATGACAACAAATGTGTAAAGTAGTTTAGATATTAGGTGGCTTGTAGTGAAGAGATTTAATACTACCTAGGACTTAAAAAATAGGGGTAGAGGGAGTCAGGAGCAAAAACAAAGTCTCCCTTCACTTCATCCAGTCTAACTGGACTGCTGCAAGAAAATGTTTCATTGTATCTTTGCCATCCAAAATTGACAAAATTTCATGGTACTGAAAATGCAGTTTAAAAGAGGTTTGGCCCACATTTCTGTGTCTGTTCTCATCATCTACCAGTGGGACAGTCAGACACAGGTATTGATCACCTGTGTCTGAATCTCACTCTGCTGCCTCACACGTTACTTATGCTGTTTTAATGCAATATTCATTCAAGGTATGCTTTTCCCACACCTGCCTGTAATAGCTGAAAAAAGGCTGCTGAGGTTTCTCTCTTATAATGAAAAGTTTAAATTATCCCCCTTCTCCTCCATGTATTTCTGCAGAGCAAAAGATGTACCTTTAGCCATGAGTACTTTAAGTAACCCCAATTTTGCGAGTCAGCCTCGAGGGAGCCATGACTGCTGATGCAATTTAACTCAGTGTTAAGACTAATTTAAGGATAGGTGTGCTGTAAAAACTTACCAGCATGTCTCTGTCTGTCAGAGATCTGACGAGTTATCTCTGGCCAACATGGAGCTGGTGGCAGAAGCTAAATTCAGATGTAGTTAAAGAAGACAACTGAAGAACCCAGGCTGACTTTCTCTGGTAAGACTTTACAAGTCCCAGGAGAACTAGAATAACTGTTTATAAAAATTAGTAAGTCTGGTGATAGGTGTTAACTCCATAGGAAGTGTGGCAGTTCTCTTGTCTAGTGATTGACATCCAAAAATTGCTGTCAAATTCTAAGATACTTGCCCAAGATCCTCTTAGAGTCAACGGGGAGAAACAGGCACCATCAGGTTCTAAATATTTAAGATGACTGACTAACTTATACCTTCAACCATACATGAGAAGAAATTCATCTTGATAACATTTTGCTAGCAGTCCATTTTGGAATTGAAGTATTGATAATTAGTTATAAGTGCAGAGACAGCCTAATTTCAATTAGTTCACAGCACAAAACCTGACATTTTTATTGTTATACATCATCCAAAACAATCAAAATCATCCTCAATTTTGTACTTTGAGGATTTTATTATGAATATTGAAACAAATCTTGTCACACATGTCAGTTGAATAACTTCTGTCATGAGTACAGTGCTATAAATTCCTTGAGATTCTAAGAATTTTTGCAAAAACCTCAGCATCAAGTCAGTTTATTATTTACAGAAGACTCTGGAAGAGTTTTTATTTCTCTGTTTCATTTTTATTTGCATTGTAAAAGCACTCTACTTCCACTGTTCATTCCTAGAGATTTGAGATAAGAAGAGGTCTTTTCGCTGGGCAGATTCTGTTGGATACTGAATGCAAAAATGATAACTTCTTGTTACTGCTTATATCACAATCAGGTATTGTTTCCTTATCAGATTCAAAATTAATATAAAATTAATGTTAGCAACAATCAAAATCAGATTGCACATAACATTTATGTAAAGGTATCAAGTACAATTTGGATTTATTTTGTTTTAAATATACCTTACTAATTTTTCATCAGGATAATTTGAGAACTCCAAGCTTTTAATAATTTCATGAACAGAAGTATCTGAAATTCAGCTCCAATGTACTTGCTGAACTAAAATCTACTTGAGGTTATTTCTGCTCAATCTCTTTACATCCCACACGAAGCCTATTTGAACTCAAGAATACCAGAAGTTGCTCTGTTGGTTTGCTTATGTTTTTCAACAGCTGCCCTCAAAGTTCACAGAAAACCCCACCTAACAAGAAATCCAACGCTACTTCTTGAAGACTTGGAAAAGCCTTACATGGATTCCACAGATCTATTCAAATAAATGGTAAATTAGTAACTTTCAAAGTATTAGCAGAGGGTGCTTAAATTTATATTCAGCTTATTCAGAATTCTGTCAGCTAGTTTTATTTTAAGAGCTTGGCAAATTAAGCAAGCATATTTTGTTATTTTTTCAGAGTTATGTGATGGTATCTTTCAACAATGGTGTAGATACAGATTTTAGTTATTACCTGCCACCAGTAATGACAGTGTTTAATGTTTATCCTCTCCGGGCTATGATCCCTTCTGACTTTGTAGAGCCATGGGTATAATGTCATTGAAAATCCAAGTACTTACACAGATGACTGCAATTAATGTTAAAGGGAACTGGAGATTTATATGTGCCACTGCCATTATCACTAATGGAAATTTCACATGTAAATTGCCATGCATGGAAATAATATGCTTCTTAGAATGCTTTATCTAAAAGTCATCTGTGCAAGTAGGCAATTTAAATCCATAATTCAGTCCTCTTACACCATGGCAAATATTTCTTTATAAAAATTGGGTTACTAATTTTAATGTTAAGAATTGTCTTTGTACTATTTAAATTATTGAAAATTAAAGGCTAGTATATGCTGACTGTGACATCAGATTTCCTTGATTTCTTGAGATCATAGTCAAATGAAGCCTCAAACACAACGTTGAAAATTCAGCCTCCTTAGTGTGCCTGCTCACAACAAAGTGGCTTCCTGTGAGTGATGGGTGTCAAGAATGGCTGAACTTCAAAAGGTAATTGCTAACCCACTGGCACCAAAATGAGTTCTTGAAGTGGTACATTTCTGGGACATCATGGAAAGTTGCTCATGAGGAAAAAGCCAATCCCCCTGATTTGAGGGTATGAGGCAGAAAAATCTTACCTAGGATGTTATCCTTCCTCTGGAAGTAAAGCAGTCAATAAAAGTTAAAGACACCAAGTTATAATGAGCAATATACTTAACTGTCTGGAAAAAATGCAAATGTCCTTGCAGCTGCCAAGGGTACACAATCCCATAACAGGGACAAAGGTTGGATCACCCAAACTCTCATCATATGGAAGTGTAGGTCACCTGATTTAGGCTGCTGTTTGTAACAGTTACTTTGAAAAGATAAAAAAATTGGTGTTAGTGTATGGGCACAGTGCAAAAAGTCATCTGAGATACACATGATGAGGTTTTGTATGGCAGGGTAAAAGGAGAGTGGAATAGTTTGAGAGCTCAAGTTCAAGTCTGCCAAATTACAGTGCAGGGACCACTGAACTGATCAAAAAGCAAACAAGGTACTTGCATTGGTAAACTTCAGGCTGAACTTAACATGGCCATCAAATATAGTATAGATAGTTATGGAGAAGAAAGGGTTAGGACAATGAACTTGGGATCCAGGTGTCTGGAAGATCTTAAAGGAAGATTTTGGTATTAATGGAGAGTCCTGGTTTGCAGTCCTTTTCCCAGAACATTCTCTGTATTTAATGCAAAGCTGGCAGTTAATCTCCTACACATTTATGCATTACTCAAACAATTCTGTCATTCCCCCACTTCTCCCTCTGGAATTCCTCTTCCTTCTGATTTTCTCTTGCACTTTTACTGTGGTACAAGTTTTGAAAGCATGAATTGCCTTCTTTTGAATGTGTTTTAACAGCTTTAGAATTCTGCATATGAAAACTGTACAACCAAATGTAGTTACTGTAATAGTTTTCTTTTCCTTCATCTCTAAGTGTCATAGATGAATGCTCTTAAACTTTTGTTCTGACTGGAATTATGTGACATTTGACTGCTTCAGTGCCTCATTTCTCTTATGTTCTCACATTGGTGAGGTCTGTGATTTGCAGTTTTCATCATTGTTTTACTAGGAATTTTATAAACTGAAGTTTGCTTTGATTGCATTATATAGCAGCACACATAATTTTAAAATATAAACCATTATGACAGTCCAAACTAAATGTTCTTTAATTTTTGAGGCTAAAATTAAACAATATTAGACTTCTAAGAACCAAGTAATAAAGAGCACATTTTCAGTGTTTCAGTGTAAACAAAACCCAATGTATTTTCATAAAGGTAAAATGTAACATAGAGAGTAGGTTGTAAGCACATTTATGAAGATATTATATCTATCTACAATAGAAGAGTTACCTAATGAGCTCAAATCAGACCTTTTAGGTTTAGATAATTCCATAACAAAATTTCAGATATACCCGTAACCTTTTTCCTTTCTGCTTTCCAGGAGTTTGTGCCTTTGGATGTTCAGAAACCGCTTAAAAGGCTAACATTCTCCCTGTACCAAGATTAGGTGATAGGGGTGATGGCTGTGTCCTTGCTCCAAGTCAACATGCTGAGAGCACAAGTAAAGTAAAACATTCTGACCAAGTTATGCTGATTTTAATGATGTAAAAATTATGTTTGCTTGATTTACATAATTCAAAATTATCTGGTTTAACTTTGCTTTTCTTAATTAAAAATTATTTGCCTTTATTGTATTTTACATAACTCTATCTTTTTATGTATTGTCTATCTTTTTATTTAGCAAAATATATGCAGAAATTGAAACTTTTTAAGCAGACTTGTTTTAACATAGTGGACTAATTTAGGTAGGCAAAGGCTATCTGGTAATCTTAACTTTTTAATTTATTCCAAATGTTTCATATGCATTCTTCCTGGATGCTTTATGATGAATCATTGTGATTTTTTGAGATAATGATACTATACTAAATTACTACTTAAGAGTTATGGAGATACATTGTTAGTTTATAAATCTAACCTTTCTTCTAGTCTCCTGTGCCAAAGGTGCAGTGAAAGTATATAAACCTCCGATGATGATGATGATGATGATGAAAGCAAGAAATAAGAAATGGCAAAATGCCATGAATTGCATTCTTAAATCTCTCCCACTGTCAAAATCTGAGAGATTAGCTGGAAGAATAACTTTATTTTATCAATTTTGTTATCAGAAAAAGATCTATGTAATACATTTTGAGTTTGTTTTACACTGTTTTGAATCCCTCTTCATGTCCATTGTATCAAAGGTTATGTTAAAAATGAAATCAATGTATAGGTTTTATTTTCCCTGGGACACAAAAATATATTTTGGTGTGGCCTTTGTATCTCCATAGCAACATGCAATTATTTTGACAATAAACCTTCTCTTTCAAGCATAGAAGAGAATGGATGACTGAACACAACAAAAAACCTTTCAGTAAGAGAAGCCATTTGGAATTTTGAGGACCCAAAGTGTTTCTCGCCCAACGGACTTAGCGTTTATTGAGGACAGTCATAAATAACTGTAAAATATTCCAGTGTGAAAGGATGGAGCTGCAGATTAGGTCACCGTGGAATTATAGTTCCCTTGCTTAATGATTTTACAAAATTGCCTGGCAATCCAACAAAGAGAAGGAGCACAACGTGGTGAATGCAGGCTAATTAAACCAATAATTGCTTCTTCTTGTGTTCCTAGATAATGTGCCCCTGATAATTTTAAATGAAGTTTTGAAGCTGATTCTTGAATGAAGTGCTGTGCTGGTTAAAGCTTTGCACTCTATGTATGTGTAGAAACTGGCCTACTTCTCAAGGTCCCTTGCATTGCTCAGACAAATATTGCCACGACACATGAAGAGTACAGGAATAGCTTTCCTGTACTTCGGGTAACGGGGCCCTAAATTTCTCTGTTTTCCCTCTTTGCAATATTGTGACTAGATCATCTGATTTCCCTGAACAATTCTGAAATTAGAGGCTGCAAATTAAGTCTTTGATGTTCAAAGTTCTCCTTTCATTCCTTTTTTTTTTTTTTTTTGATACTTAGGAAAAGATGCAAGCTTCTATGCATCTCAGGGATGCTAGTGTAAATCCAGAGTAACTCCATTGAGATTTATGTGGATTTTTTTTAGTTATATCTGTGTCAAATGGAAGTATGTGACTGTTGACTGGTAGCTATGTTTAGAACTTGGGAAATATTTCATGAAGCCCCCAAGACTTTCAAGGTGATCTTCAAGGAGATAAAAGTAATAATTTGCAAAGTTTTAATGTTGCATTTATAGGAAGATTTTTTATCAGTCAGTCAGATAAAAGGAATTCTGTAGATGAATTGTTAAGTATCAGTTCTCCTACAATACATATGCTTATCATGCTATCTCACCTCTGCAAATCCATACAAGTCAAACAATATTTTAGGTCACTTATACTCTGAACAGAACACCTGTTTTAACATGCATTCCAATTTTATGAAATCACAGAAGTGAGGGATCCTCTTCTTTATCACCATACTATTTGATTTTGATTTTTTTATTTCTGTAAATATGTTTCTTTTCTCCATTGGTAGTTAAAGATTTTACTAAAATATTGGACTTATATGTGTCAATTTATTTTTTTCTGAATTATTTTTTCCGATTCTGAGTGAATGAAAAGAACCCCAACAAAACAGGTGGGCTATCAAAATAGTTGCTGAACTATTACCATCGGGACCTTCAAAGTCAGACAAAGTGTCTATTACTGTGAATTGATTCTTTTTCAGTGTAAGAGGAAGGTGTGATGTATTACACTAAACTGAGAAGTGCAATTGCATTGTTTTGGATGTATGATTGCATTTGAAGTATTACCCAAAACTATAGTTCCTTAAAGGAACTAAACCAACAAAATAAAAACATATTAGTGGTTATTCTCTAGTATTGAGAAAGCTGCAGTTTCTGGAATTGTGAATAGAGACAATTGTCAGTCATTGCTGGTACCTAACAAATCACAGACTGCACACATAATGTGTCTTCTGTAATCTGCTGTAATAGCCTAAAAAAACCAACCAAACAAAAATAATCAGGATCTGTTAGATCTCATGATCTAAAATTCCCATTGGCAAAATAGCAGGTCAAATCTGGTAGCAGATCTTGCCAATAATCGCTTTTCTAATAATTGTTACAGTATATATTCATGACTGAATCTATAACTACAGTTTGCAAACTCACTCCCAGAATCTGTAGTCTTGTAAATTGATAAGTATACACTTAGGAATTGTGAAACTGCATCTTTTTGTTGGCTTTTTAATGAGACATAGGTTCAATATTTCTTAGTTGGTAGCAACTGGGCAATGAAAAGCAATATTGCTAGTGAGGATTTTATTTCTGTTTGCTCTGTGTCTTGTTAAGCTTTTCTGTTATAAAACCATCTGTTTAAAAAGCTGAAAAAACCCAGACTGCCAACACAAAAAAGCTAAACACAACAAAATAGACTTCCTATCTACTAGTTGATAATTCAGTAGTGTTAAAATACCTGAAGATGGAGGGATGGATGAAGAGGAGGACAATTAGTTTTGTATAGTGACAAACCTTAGCTTCCAACCAAAGGACTACATTATTTATGATTGATAATAATCACTTCATTTTCTTCAGTGAATACTTATTTGCACTCTGATAATATATTCTTACAAGAAATGGTCTTGAAATAGTTTAAATATGCATACAAATATGTTTTTTAGCTTTGTTGGACTGTACAGGGATGAAACATAATCCAAACTAGAAGCAAATTAGACTGATAATACAAAGACTGTAACGAGGTACATGTAAGAGCAATAACATCAATCATACCAGGGCAACAAAAAGCTCAGGGTTATACAGGGTGAACCATCTGACAATTAATATCATTTCAGAAACAAGCTGAAAAACCTTTCTGTCAGCAATTTCTCAATGAAAATATTTTCCAATGTCTTTATGCCATTAAATTTTGAAGTATTATTGGTAAAATTAATGAGGTATATTGAAGTTATATGCATTACTTTGTGTGAATTCTTTATTCAAAATTGAAAAATGGTTGTTTTCAGAAAACCTAACTGTGTTTCCAAAAATAAGATAAATAGAGTGTTGTATTTTAAGTGCAAGATCTTAATGGCAAATACCTTGTAATCACACAACAATTATATAAAGGTAATATAGAATTGTGCATTGTAGTTAACTTTTTCCAATGCATGTGTGGAATAAATCTACTAAAGAAATTCATTCTACATGGAAAGATGATTTACTAGTCTATTGAATTGGTCATGGTGATCAGTAAGTCATAAAATAAACTATAAGCAATAAAGATCCCAACATTAAGAAAGTGCTATCTAGAGTTAGCTCTCTTCACAGGGAGCTCACCAACATGTAAGATGTAACATTTTTGATGCTATGCCAAAATATGCATTCTGATTATTCCTAAATACTACTATGTTAATGTCCCCAAAGAGTTCCACTGTTGTTTAAAAGAGCACAACATACCAATTAAGAAAGAAGATTAAAAAAAGCAGTAAAATGAAAAAAAGAAAAATCATGGTAGTCATTTTCAGAAAATGCAGAAAAATCATTGTCAAAACAGAGCTTATGAGATGATAAATTTTAATTTTGATTGATACTTATGATTAAAAGAGTTAAAAATTAAGATATCCAATAAAGGATGTATTTTCAATGCAGAAAAAAACATAACAGCAAAAAGAATGCACAAATGGTGTTAGGAAAAGAAAATATACCTGAGCACTGCTTTGAGATATAGAGTATTGTATCTACTGGTGTCCGTACATCATGAAGTAGTGGAGATTTTCAGATGAAAAGAGCTACATGAATGATTCAGTCTGGGAAATATTTTTTGTACTAAAAAGACTGATCTATTTCAGTTTTTTTCTGAGAGAAAATGTAGTGACTTGACAGCCTATAACTACCTTTTCCAGACTTTCTTATTATTCAAATAGAAAAGACAGAATGAGATCTGGAGTCAGACTAAAATATAGTGACAAATGTTGAGGTAATTAAGCATTAAACATTTACATGTTTATTTATAGCAACAGGATTGAGAGATTTGTATGACTCTTTATGGATACAGACCTTAACCGTGTTTAATTTTAACTTTGAAGGGTGTAGATTTTAAATGCATATCATTAAACTGTTTAACAAGGGGTTTAATACCATTTAAATAGGGTTTAATGATTTTTTTACTCATTCCACTTACATAGTATTTCTTTTTTAAAAAAATTACACTTTTAAAGTCAATACCTATACACATGCTTTCTTTTTTAGCCAGGTTTCAATATTTATTTATATTCATTTTTAATGGATAAGTAGCAGATGGTTAGACTTAAAGCAGCATTCCCCAGGGGAATTAAAACAGGCAAAGATATGGGAAGAAATCAAAGGGAAAAGAGCAAAACAGATGTTGTGAAGCTGCTGCTGATGGTGAGACATTGGAGAATAAGCAGATGTCTTCCAACTTCACCAAACAGTTCTGCAAAGGTGTTGACCACTTGTGAGAGATTAGAAGGTGGTGCTTGTTTCTCTGAACATGGATGAAATATTTCACTAGGCTTTGAATGTAAATTGAAAGGAAATAGACTCACTGACCCTTTTTCATTTCATCCTGACACTATATTTAAAAACTCCCACCTGCATTACCAATATTTTTTTTAAATGTATAAACACACATTCTTGCACACTATTTGGAAATTGTTTCTTCTCAAAACTGCCAGTGATACTTTGGACTTTCAAGGGTGTTTTTAATGAGACCATGATTTAGAAATAGCACATAATAACAAGTTGATTTTAGCATATTAGATGAGGATATTTGATTGACAGACAGCACAGCTTAAAGTGTTGGCTGACATGAATTCATACTTAGAATATGAATGTATAGGTAGGATTGGACAGTTACTTATTTACAATAATCTTGAAGTTATTTAGAGAATTTAATATACTAAGTTATACCAAAATTATCCAGTGTGAACACAGTCATATTTTTGCAGCTTTAGGATGGTAAATGACCTCTTCTGCCTAAATGGAAGGTGACACCATGCTATCATATAAGAGAGTGGTCAATGTTTCTTATTTCAACTGATGAAAAAACACCTACAGCTTAGGCTTTGCACTATTCACTGTTAAATTCCAGAATTTCCTCCTGTGATTCCAGTCTTTTCTAAGAGTTGCCTCTCAGACTAATGTTCCATGTATATATGTAGATATCTGACAGTTTTATAAAATCTTCCTTGAAAAATGTCCTATTTGCAAGGGCGGTGATTAGTTTTGCAGTAGTCATCATAACATCAGTAAGAGTATTTTTCCTAGAGTCTTGTACTTGTCTTGTACCCCAAAGTGTTTAATTTTCATCTTTGCATAGTTTGTAATAAAATAGACTTTCTGAATGATCTGTTGTAGTTTGTGTGGTTAAAGGGTGAATATATTTTAAAATAAGAAAACCAGAGTAAATATTTTGCAGGCAATTGTTTTCTACAGCTACTGGTAAAAAGTTAGAAATATTAGCAGGCTAAGGTGAATTTATCTGCCATTGCTTATAACCTGTTATTTTTCTTACTTATATATTTTGAATATATTCTGATTAACCTACACTTTTCTTGCAATATCCATTCATAAGTACTTTTTCTAACTGCTGAAGAACTGCAATCTGTTCTATGCAACTCATTGATTAGTGAACAGTCACTCTCCTTAGTAATATCTTTTTGTTAGGAAAGCTTTAGTTCAGAGCTGAACATGACCCATTCATCTATAACGTTTTCTGATCCTCTAAATGTCACATTTAGGACTCATTCTAAAGTCTGTGCATACAGAAAAAAACTATATCAATATTCTTCTAACCTCTCTGAACAACCATCAAACATAAATTCTGGCTGCTGGTCATTCCTGCTCCGCATATCTGCAGTTAAAGCAACTGCTGCAGTAGTATTTGCATTTTTCAAATCCATCAGCTCCAAGGATCTAATGTCATTCCACTCTGCACAAAGAGATCTTAAAGCTGAACAACAGATGCATTTGAGGAGCATTTAATTAGTAATATAATCTAGAATTAATTTATAGTTACCTCTACTCTGCAGCATTGGAGGGAAGGGAGAGGTCTCTGCTTTCCCCTTGTCCGAGGGGGTGCAGAGAAGGGAGACAAGACCAAGAGTCCAGGAGTTCAGGCAAGAGAAAGAGTTTATTGGAACAATCCCCGAGGTTTTTTAAGATCTCTGGCAGAAGATGCCAGATCTGGGACTGTATCGGGTGAAAACTTAGGAAGGGGAAGGGTCTAGGTTCATTAACCAGTGGAATTGGGACAAGGGCAGGACTGGCCGGAGCCCTGGCTGGAGCCCTGTCCCTGTCCCCATCCCCCCCCTCAGCCATGAAGCATAGGGGTCTTATACACGGGGCTTGTCACCTTGGAATAGCAGGGCAGAGAGGGGAGAAGGGGCCTTCTGATCGCTGGGGCTCCTGAGTGAAGGTGGGCATGGCCTGGCCCAGGACAAGGCAAACTAGCATGATAGCTAGGGTGTGGTGGCTGTCAGCACAGCATAGACGAGGTAATAGAACCAGGCAGGGGATTGCAACAAAAAAAGACCCTATTGCAAGCAAAACTACAACTTTAAAACTTTAACAGCAAGTCTCTTAGTCATTCAAGCTGTTTCTCCAGCGCTGTCCTCCCTGAGATTCATGTCAGTACTTACCTGCACTCTACGAGTGTTACAAACCAAAAGGGACATCAGAAAACACTCCTAGGTGTCTCCAGGTTTTAGGAGGAGAGAGATAACCTTTGCAGTTTACCTGCTAGATGATTGTCCAGACTTCCTTAGCCCTACATGACTTAAGTCTTAAAATGTGTCATTGGTGGTTATCAAATCAATAAAAAATGCATAGATTCGCCTTTTCTTGAAAGTTTTTGCACTTTATGGTACCATCAAATGGCTTTCCACTACAATGTGTCTTAATATAAAGACCAACCAAAAAACCCAAAGAAAACACAACAAAAAACCCCACAAAACTAACAATGAAACAAACAATCTGCCTTCCCCCGCCCCTGCCCCGAGACATACAAATATTCACCTTATACTGTAACAATAGAGTGTCATAGTTCTATTGAACTGTGGCTCAATGATAATGTCAGCAACAGAGGTTCTCCCAAAATGAGTGTTTAGGTAGATGCATTATCATGGGAGTGGTGATAGCAAAATAAGACAAGTATCCTCCAAAGCACTGCAAATGGAAAGAACCATACCCTTCAGAGGTTCTCTCTTTACTTGTGCATGTTTCTATGAAGATTCGCCATTGAATACTAACCCAGATTTTTGAAAATCTAGAATGGAATTTTAGTATTTGTCCTTTTCTAGTGTATGAAAGAAGCAACACAGTGATTGCCATTAGTCTGTCAATACATCTACTTCATTTTTCTATTCTAATTTCATTTTTCATCTTCTAATTTGAGAACTTTATGTAGTAAGGGTTTGCTTAAGTCTGACATACCATGGAGGTGCCTCTTTCATTTTATTAATGGTTGGACTCTTGCAATAGGGAACAATCAGTTTTGAAATATGCTTAAGCACATAAAAAACTACACAGTTATTTTATTTTCTGATTATTTCCTGGAAGAAGTTCTAAATTCATATCCACTTGATTACAGTGGTAGTTAACACAGTAACTCTTGTTTTGACACAGGAATCTCTAAGTTGTCTGGCTATATATATATTTTTTTTACCTCCACAGAAGACTTTCAAATTCTCTCATATCTCTTCATTCAATACTATTTGTCTTTTTATGTGTTTCTTTGTTGCTAGCATCAAATTTTTAGTTCCTAATGATATAATAGTTGCAGCCCAAGCATAGGAACGTCTATATTATGTTACAAGAATTCTTCTCTGTTTTGTTGAGTTGAAGGGTAGGGTGGAACAGGAGGGGATTACCCAGAGGAACTATGGTATCTCCAGCCCTGAAGATTTTAATTACTTGGATGGTCCAAGCCAAAGCTGATCTGAGCTGCCGCTGATCAGAGCACAGGTTTTCATTTCCAATTCCCACTTTTGTATTCAACAAAATATGTACATCTGGTATTGCAATTTCTTTCAGGAAGCTTAATAATTTTGTGTCTTTTTTAGAAATAAAAGCAGTTTTTCATTTTTAGAATATGAAAGCTTTTTCATTTTTATATTCATGAGTCAAAAAAATATAATTTGTCAGTGAACGTGTACTACTATGGATTGTAAAGTCACAAAAAAAGCCCCCCAAAACCAACAAAACAACAACCCAAGCCTTTTATTATTGATTTTTTTTTCCCATTTCTACAGAGTAAAATCTTGTGCCAAAAACATTATGTTCTCTGGAGAAACACAAGTATATACTTAGCCTTGTACTTATTATACAATAAAAAAGGTAAGTAGAAAATAGATCCAAGGTGTTTTTTTCATTATTTTAAATTTTTACAATTTGTGTAACTGCTGCTTCTGTAGACCCCTATTTTTTAAAACCTTGTGCTGCATGTTTAGGAGAAATACAATTGAAAGTGATAAGATGTGATTACTTCTTCACTTACCCAAATCCCTCCAAGAAAAAAAGCAAAAGCTTCTGAATGTTTGTTTCTCCCCCACCCTGCTTTTTATTTTTTTTTTATTTTCCCCCCTGATATCAGTATCAAAACTAATGTTTCATCATTAGATTTTCTGGTGTGCAAAGTGCTGATCCTGTTTTGACCTTAAAGATGTATTTTTCTTTAATATTAAGAAGGGCCAAGAAAAGGTGGATGACCCAACATCTAATAAAGACAGTCAAATTTTAAAGTGTATTTTTTGAAAATTATTCAAATGATTTTCCACCTTTCTGATCCATTTTTCTCCCCAAATTAACAGTTTGTTGTTATTGTTATTGAGCAGCACATGCATCCCTCAGAATTCATTTCTTTTTGTGGTTTACAGAAGCTGAGATGCCATAAATCTATTTGTTCATAGCTGCTGTGTCAACTCTCTTACACTGATTTCATAAATAGGTTTGATTATCAGAAGCTAAAGGTAGTGCAAAAAGGGAAAGCTCCCACTGATTTAAAGTTAATAGGGAAGAATATAATCCATATAGAAAATACAAAAAATATTCCAGGTAAAAGCAACCATAAAGGATAGCAATTTCATGATGTCTTGTGCTGTAACTTTGTGTATGAACATAGAGAAAAAGAGGGAACAGTATTTTCCCCCATTCTGCTTTTGAAGACTTCAGCACTATTTGGCTCATGTTCTACTCCGAGGCTAACTATTTGTTTCTAATAAAAAGAAGAAGGTGGGAAAAAACCTGTAAGATGAACCCTAGAGCACATTCATTTATCATGCTTGCTTTCCTGCACAGACTTATGGCCAGTTATATAAAGTTCAGGCAACCCGAATTTAGGTTCCTGGGAACAGAATTAGAAGCAAAACTGAGTCTTTAATGTGGACCAAAATTAATGTTCATATTGTCTGAACAGGATTTATTTGGACAGGATCATTCAATCCAGCACCATGTTTTTTCCTAAGGACTTTGGTCCTCAGCTACAGCTTAGGGCAAGGACAGAAGTATACTTGGCTTCTATCTCTTCTTAACTTCTCAGTTTAGCTGTGAACTTTTATTGACTTTAGTCTACTTTTCTCTCCTCTTGTGGGCAAAAATAGAGATGCTTTCACTATGAGGTCAAGAGCATTTCACTAGAGGCCCCCACTACCACACTCCTTTCTTATTTCCCGCTTGATCCATTCACAGGGGAGGAATCTCCCTTAAAAATAACTTCTTTCATACAAATTGTCCTTTTGAAGTTGCTCTATTTTAACAGTAATAATAATTATATTTTCATGTTTTATAAGATGGTAAGTATTGAAAATTTCGAATGAATCGCATGTAGAATTTCTTATTAAAATCTTTATTGCAAAAACTTCTCTACAATAGCATATGGTACACTGAGCTACATAACTATTTCTCATGTATAAAACTGATACAGTTTTGCATATATATAATATATAACTATATGACTATTTTGTGGTGATTTTGTTCCCCGGTTAATATTGATGCTCTGCTGCACTCAGCAATTCTTTTAGACTTTATTTATACTTCAGTTCATTTCAGTGTGACACTGGGGCATGATTTTGATGCAGTGTTCTGATCAGGACATGTGTGTGCATCTTTACAGTTTCTGCTCTGTAAATTCAAGTCTACTACATCAAGTTTTAGTGACCCATTGAGGCCTCTGAAATTGTTAACATCTAATACTAGGGCAAAGACAAACCTCTGGTCAGGAGAACATTTCCATAACGCTCCAATGACAAAGGACAAGCAGTGAAAGACTGTCTTATACTTCAAGTAGTCATGAACTGGTTTAGTTCTGTCATTCCTTTTCTATTACTTTCAACACAGCAATAAAAGTTGGAATGGTTTCTTTAAGATTTACTTTAGGAAATATGCCCATATTGTAAAGAAAATTCTATGTTTGGCAGGATTTTACTCTTCACAAGCTTTAGTATTATCCATTTTTATTTATTTTTGTAGTCTTCAAAAATATTAAACTTATATACCTTCTATTTTTTATTGGTATTCAATCCTACGTAGTTAGATGAGTAGTATTGTGTAAACATAGCACAGAGTCTGCACTTTTTAAACCTATTGATGTCCTAAAGATTTATCTATAATCCCACTTAGTTGGGAAAAAAATATGTTTAAATATAAACTGAACTTATTGGAAAAGAGAATATTTTCATATAAGGTGGAGAAATAGAAGTCTGATTATTTATATAACTCCAGAACTAATTTTTATTTAATAACTTGCTTCTGTTTTGTTTATCACAAAAATCAGTTTAAAATAATCCCTTCTTCAGTCACTATTTAGTCACTCTTCTCAAGAAAATGCAGTGAAGTAGTTTTGAAATCCTACCTTGAATAGTCATATTATTGGAAATTGTAAAGGAAAATTTCCTATATGCCACCAAGTATTTTATTTGCTAACAAATAAAAAATTATTGTGTTATAGGAAAGGATTGAGTTTATGAGAGATTTGGAGGCTCTACAGAAAATAAAATTAAAAAAACCCCAAACAAACAACAAAACATTCTGTGGTCCTTTGCAGTTTATATTACTCCTGGTGGTTACCTATACCTAGGTCAAAAAAGCATCCCTGCCCTTTTATTTAGTCTGTAAAAGTACAAGCTGAGACTTAATCTGCTTAGCTGATAAACAGATAACCGCAATGCCAGTCACAAATTCTGGAAGAAAAAAAAAACAAAACACAAACTACAGAGTGTAGCAATGCATTCTCAATACATGGCTTGGAGAATGTCATGCCAAAAATGGGCTGATGAAGAAAATCAGCCATCCACTGAGAATGCTTTAACAACTGATGTTTTTAATGTGGTTTGAATGTACTGAATGTAAAAACTGCATAGTCACTGTCTTGTTCCCATAACCCCCTGCCAGGTCAGGGGGCTGGGAGAAGGACAGTGACTTCATGTTACCTGAAACCCTCTCCCACTGAATGTAAATCCCCTTACTTCTATTGGCCCAAAACCAGACTCCCCCCTTGTCCCTTATTGGTGAATTTGTATCCCTCCAAAGTCCATATAAACCTGTTCCCCTGAATAAACTCTCTCTTTGTTCCTGTCCTCACCAGTGGTCCCTGTGTGTCCTTTCTCAAGGGCTGTCAGAGACCACATGGTCGGGGTAAAGCATAGAGCAGACACTTCTCCTAGTTAATGGACTAATAATCCAGGACCAGGAGAAGAACCATATTGTTGCAGATTTCCTTCAGCACACAGCATCAACGAGGCTACAAGAAACCCACTCTCATAACAGAGGACTGTTATCTGCTCTCTTTTCTTTCTCCCTCCCTGAGTTCTTCTCATTCCATAGAAACATTAGAAAAAAAATGCTGGAATATTGCAGTGTTTACTTTTATTCTGTACTTGGATATAAGTTGCAAATTTTACAGGGGGAAAGAAAATCAAAAAAGAAAAAGACAAAATAAAGGGTCCACCCAGTTCAATAGACTGATGGCACATCTGTTGAAGGAAGCTGGAAGTGACTTTATTGTAACATGTAGATATGGTATTAGAAAGACAAAGATGCTCCGAGGTTCTGAAAAAGCTCTTTGCCATGCCAGAGACAAACACAACAAAGGCTGTGGCTGGAAGATGATACAAGAAATAAAAGAAGAGGGAAATGGAAGGGCAGATTGCCATGTTATAGGACTTGTAGGAAGAAAGACAACCTAATGATCAGAAAAGGAGTTTTTGGATTAACCAGAAAAACTGCCTAAAAACAGGGAAGTAGGTTTGTGTAGGACCTAAGGGTTCCCAACACACACTGAGATGGAAAATTAAATGGTACTTTTGAATTTAAAGTCATAAAAATATTCAGGGGAAATATTACCTCACTTCCAATTTTTATTCAAGAGTGCATGTAGTTCTGGGAAAAATGTTTGAGTAAAATATGAGATATTTTTTCAGTACATAGGCAAGAATTTAAAGGATGTCAGAGCCATCATCCTTTCAGATCTTAAAATGGATATACAGTGTAGGTTACTTGGAGGAAGTCCAGAGGAGAACAAAAACAATTAGAGCTGCATATAGCATGACCTATAGAAATAAATTAGTTCAGATTTATTTAATATAAAGAAAATGGTGGAGAGAGGGGTGTAGAAGAGCAGGAATTACTTTTAGAGGTAAATTAAATCAGTTAGTAAAGGACACTTGTTTTGGAAAACTAGAGCAGAGGAATAGTACAATCTTAGCATCCACCATGAATCAGGCAAGAACTTTCAGGAGGTAGGTTAGACATCATCATCATCATCATCATCATCATCATCATCATCATCATCATCATCATCATCATCATCAATCATATTTTTAAAAGGAAAACCCAAAACCCCTCAACTCTCCAAGGACATGGACACTGAAACTTTTAGGCAGCCGTTATGAATGACATAGTCATAGGTGATTCTCCCTTTGGAAATCTGATGTAGGGAGAATGTATGAAAATGTGGGCTATTCACACTTATCAAGAAAAGAGTTATTTACAAGTCTTTTCCAACCTAATTGATTCTGTGTGATTCTGTGAGAAAAGAAACACTAAATTATTCCAATGTAATAATATTGCAGTGATTTGATAATCTTAAAAAATAATAGTTGTCTGGAAATCCTTGTTTTTTTCTGATGTTTCTAATCAGAGCCTTATAATGTCATTAGCACTCTTACCTTCCAAATAGAAAATGTCTGAGAAGATAAAATGTGATTTTAAGGGAAGAGACGTTCAGCTAGTTATCTTTTTCATTAAGTTTCTTTCTTTCTTCATCATTTACAATGACAATAAAACAATTTTTTATTCAGTTATACCAAATTTTCCAAGTTTAATGATCCTATTAACTCTCAGATGAAATCCACAATATATTCCTCATTATTAGTTTCCCAAAGTAAATGGAAATAGTCCTTTAAAATTTAATAAAGGCTATGTTTAATGATCTACACCATTCTTATTACTGGTTAATCTTAAAATAGTAGTGTTTATAACATATAAAATATTCACAGGGTAAGCCACCACAGCTAACAACAACAAAAGTTCAATAAATCAGAATCCTTGATTTAACAACTAGCAGTTTTATTTAATTACAGTTGGGTTGGGTTCACTGGGCTGAGAATACAATTATGTGCCTTGGTGCAGCATTAGCTGGCCAGAATAAAAGGCCTCTTCTTTTTGTAGCATTTCTGAAAATAATAAATATTCTTAATTTCATAAACCTTAATAAAATATTTGGTCATTGTCCCTTTCAGCTGGCTTGTTCTGGAAAAGAACTTTCATTTACATGTGAATGTTGTGTTTGGAGGAAGAATCAAAAGGCCATGCCATGGACACATTTTCTTCACTAAGATGTTTGTTTGATGGATTCAGTAATTTTTGTTCTTTTGCATCATACAGAACATTTTATCTCTTCAAATATTGTATTTACATTCTTTTTATAATATTTCCTGTGACTTATAGAAATGTCTAAAAAATATGAAAAAAAATTTTTGCTTTGTACATTTAGCAGGTGACATTTTAAGGAGAACCCAAGATTCACATGTTCAGCGCTTGAAATAGTTAACCAGAACAGGTTTTGTTGCAAAATGAGTATGTCAGCAATGGCTTTTATTGAGCATTGATGCTTATCCTAGATTTTCTAAATAGGAAAATATGTCATCCACATGAGCATCAGTCATGTTTTCTTATGACTGGGCAGTGAGAAGAGATTCATGTCTCTGTGCCCCAAAGAAGTAGTACAGAATCATTTCATTGATACTGATCACCACAGTGATAAAGCCTTTTTTTAGTATGATTCAAGGGCTTCATTTAATCTTCTTTTTCAAGGGGGAAAAAAGCTGCTTACATGAATGGTGTGCATTATTGATTACTTAGTGAATTAAGAGGTTCAAAATGCAGCTTTAAAGGTTATTGAGATATCACAGCATTCATGTTATACATGTGGAGATTTGCTGATGACTTGGTAGAGCCAAGGATTACTAAGGTTGATTATTGGTGAAATTCACATGCAAGCATTTTTATTGAACTGTCAGTGTAAGGTGATAAGTGCATACTTGAAATATATGTAAATTAAAATTCATATACTTTAAATAAAGTCAGACAAATTAAAGTAGCTGTGAAAGCAGAAACTTCACATTTCTTTGCTCCACTTGAAACATTCACGAGTACAGTTGCATTAAAATGGTTGTGGATTCTTTGCTAGGGAGGAAGGATTGTATTTAATGCAGAATATTTTAATGAAACATAGTAAACTAGAAAGGGATGGCTAAAGAAGGGAAAAGATAAATTACCTTCTTTGAGTTTGCATGTTAAAAGCCAATTTGAAGGAAGTGTCAAGAAATTGATGTATTGTCCTCTGTGCTGAAAATTTTGCAATCATTTAAGTCCAAGCAAATGTTTTTGGTGCCTTTGCTTTTGGTAGGGGGTAGCTATTTTGATTTCCAGCCAAATGCACTGAATTATAATTATGCTTTTACTTGGTATAGAGAACGTGCTTCGAATATCATGTATTTGTTGTGACATCCATGTGAGAAAAGGAACTGTCACATTTCTCTTTGAAGAAAATTCATGGCAAATATGATGGCTCTCCTACAAATGAAAAGATAGTCTGCTGGCTGCAAGTGTGTATGGCAAGTTTATGTAACAGGGAATGATATATATTATAAATTTTTATTCTCAGACATAACCTTCTATGTCATGACAATATGACCTAAAATATGTGGTATTTTGGCTGTTTTCTGGATGACAGCAGTATTTAGGGCCTGTAAATCCTAAAGAGAAGTGCAAAAATTATGAGTAGATAATGTAAAGGAGGGAAAACAAGTGAGAGAGAACCATATGAAACTGAAGAACTGACTGGATTATTTAAATATTTATTTTCTGGTTATGAACTATGAGGGATTTCTAAGCATTTAGAATTTTTAAGTCTAGAAATTTAATAACTTGTGTTAGGATTATAGCTTTATTATTTTTAAAATTACCTTCAACATTCATATACATGTCTTCATAACTTTGATATGGTTTGAGTTAGGCTTAATTTAAAAAAAGAAAAAAAAGTCCTAAGACCTTAAAGTTCTCTCATCTAAAATTTCAAATCACATTAAAAAAAAAATAGACATTGTTCTCTTTTACTGATTTTTCAATAAGTGCTTCCCTAGGATCTTCAATTCTGTGTAATGTACTCTAGGTTGATGCTTGAGAAGGGAGGCTGGACCAGATGACCCACTGTCAGTCATCCAACAGAATGAATTACTTATTCTGTGATTCTCTGATTCATCTATTTTTCTTCTATATGTCAGCATAATTAGTATCTGCTTTCTAGATTTCAAAATATGTTTCATACTGTCAGCATCTTTCTTATTTATGGTATGGTGTTAAATTTACATCTCTTTTTTTTTCTTTAAAAGATTAAGACTGACCAAAATAAACTGGACTTTCTTTGGCATTTTACACCTTAAAGATGTATTTTTCTTTACTATTAAGAATGATTATTTATTGCCACCACTGGCAGTGGTAGGTCAAGGATGTGTGTATGACAGCTGACATGCTTTCTGCTGACATTGTTAAAGAAATAATCTGTTATAAAATGTAGTTTCCAGTTTTACATATCTACAAAATAGACAAGTAACTGTTTTGGCAGTCCTCACTTCGTCTCTCGGCATGATGAAATACCACGGTAATATTAACATCAGTGCTTTGCTATAGCATTATCTTCTTGTATCATATCTACCTCTCCATTTGGGGAAAATATGGCCATTGGTCTAGCTTAGTGTTTCAAACCAAAAATATTTCTGGTTTTAAGTATGATCTTCTCATAAAGTCAATTTAAGCTTATTAACCATGGGAAAAAGGGCTCCACTGTTCCAATGTAAGCAGCCATTTTGCTTTGCAGAGCTATTTTAATTTTACCCATACTCCACACTAACAAAATCACTGCATCTTGGCAGACAGCTTTGTCTATCAGTATGCAGTAGGACAGAAAGGAAAGAAGAATATAGCTCAGAAATATCTGATTAAATTATCTTCAGTAGAAAATACTGTCTTGTTCAGTTCCCACAGGAAAACTTTTTTTTCCCCGATGAGTTTTGATTAAACTCTGAATAGAGTTTTTCAAGTTAGAATGGAATTGTTTATTGAAACAAACAAAAAAAATTAATTCAGAAGAAATCAAAGCCTTGTGGGTTAAATAGCTGTCTAAGCCTTCAGAAGTCCTATTTAATGTATCCAAAGTAAACTGGAAAAAAATAAATTTAACAAGCCTAACAGGTGCATTAGTATCAGAGATGTTGTTTATCCTGGTGTCTCAAGGCTTCAGCACAGAAAAGAAATGCAGTCAACATTTTTGCATTTATAAAGAGGCAAAACAAAACATAATTTTGTTTTAGAAAAGATTTAAAAACATTTTATCTATGAGAAACTGTAGCTTTTATCACAAACACTTGTTCACCACCAAAGGTTTTGTCTGTGTCTGGTAAATCATATTTTACATGTAGTAGGAAGAAAAAATATATTTGCATATTAAAGAGAACAGAGGATCACTATTTTAAAGCTGATTTCTTATATTATTTGAGGATTATAATTTACATTAGTTTGCTTCCATATTGTTTGAAAATGCATTTTTTATAAATATCATTAATAATGTTATGATGATAATAAAATGATACAGTGACCTAGTTGTGATTTACCATTACAGTCAATCTAGTAAACACATTTTAAAAACAATTTTATGCATATTTTACATAGTTATGCATAATTTGTCAGCAGAATCTCACCAGAATGAAAGTTGTGACATAAAGATACACGGTAGTGCACAAGAAACAAAATTGTTCAAAAAGTCAAATCTTTCTTTTGGCACAAGGTTACTATTTTAGGAAGTCAACTATAGCAATTCAGTTTACCTCTTGTATTTTGGAGGACACTTTTTTACTTTGGAAAGATTGTGTTTGCAAAAAAAACCAGGCTCTTAAATTCAGGGATGGAGAATTTTCTCCATTTCCTTTGTTTACTTTAAAGAGTAGATTTCTTGCATGTGAAGGGTATTCAGGTTTTTTGGTTTTTGGTTTTTTTTTTAATGTAAAAGATAATAAATCCCTAAGCTAAGGCTTTCTATACTAAATATTAGTATAGTGCATGTTATTTATATTTCAGCTGGGCATATATTATTCCAGGCACTGGCCATAATGTCCTGGTCTAAAACAACTCATAATTCTTTACCCTTCTCCTTAAAAATATGCACCTTTGTGGTGTGCAGTCCTTTGAAGGCATTTGAACATGCCACCTGCATAAAGATGTATTTGTTTGCACAATTAAAGCCTTAGCCCGTAAACATTTACATCATCCTATCTGTATTCATGCAAAAAATAATGTTATGTTTATGAAAAATAGTGACGCAAGCAAAAATACAGCTGGAGAATAAATTTTAGAATAAGCCGATTAAAAGCTGAAAATAAGTTGCTGGAAACTCAGCTGAAGCATATGTATTTGGTAGTGAGAATCGGCCTACCTGCCTTTGAGACCATTACCTGTATTGCAGCAACTTTTAGATGATTCATGGGAATGTTGTACTTTGTATTTTCATGGTTATATCAACAATGTCTGAAAATCTCCACCATTCACTTAGCAATATTAAACTAGGAAGAGAAAAATGAAAGGAGTGGATAGTTTATCTGTGCATTGATTTTTTTTTTATAATGTCAACGTGTATTACTGTGAAAACATTTCAAGGTTTTTTCCATGCTTAACCTTGTAGAAAGGTATAAGAAACCCTTAACATCCATTTCTAGTAAAAAAGATCATTTGACCTCAGAATGTGTACACACATCCGCAAATTCACGAATTTCCTTCTGTGTGTTCAGCTGAGGATGCAGCGAAGGCACGGGCAAATTAAAGGTTAATCCCTCAGTTGAAGTGCAGAAGTGTTTCCTCCTGCCTGCAGGTGGGAGATGAATATGCTAATGGGGCAAGCCTGACTCTGCAGTGATTTGCAGGTGAAAATGTAACTGGTGATAATTAAAGGCTAATTACTTTTAGCTAGCAAGTGGGAACCAGGTGCTCTAAAGCAAAAGAGGAAGATTTTTTTCTGAGCTGGTAAGACCTTTGGAGGAGGGAAAGGAGAAGGGGTTCTATTTCTTTTCTCTTGTCTTGAATTTTTTGGTTTTGGTAAAGCAGAAGATGGATATGAAATAGTTAAATGTAATATGTTGTGTCCATAGGCTGGGGGTGGATGTTTATCTTTCTTTAATTTTATCATCATTTTATTCAAGAGGTGACCAAACAAAATTCAGCAAGTTTTTGTGTTTTGGCTATTTGCATATTAATAATGTTGCCTTTATAGGCCATGTAGCTCATTGCAAATCCTGTTTTAAAAACAGGTCCCTTCAAAAGCTTCTCTCAATGATAGTTTTCAAAGACACCCCTAAGAGTGAGCTCTGAGACAGATTTAGAGCGTCAGAGCTTTCAACATGTTTCTTGCCTTTATGGTAGGATGTGTTAACTTGCACAGTCTTCCCTTTGAAGACTTATGGGTCCAGAGAACTTCAGACCTTTACACCCACACTCCTTTCCTCTTTTACAAGGTAGTCTGGTCACTATCACAAGTAGCATCATGACTATATTTCTTTGTTAGATGAGATTCCATATCATTTATGTGGGAATTAAGGCACACAACATGAGGAGGGGTAAATCTAAGTCTTTGGGTGGCTGCTTAGCATATTTGCTCTTTGCACCACTCATGCAGTGTATATTTTACAGTGGTTTTATGTTAAAAAAATCAGTTTTCTGTTTAGACAGTTAGGTGTAATTAATTACTGGTTGAGTCTACACATCATGGTGATTAATCACTTTGAATAGTGGGAGATGAATCCATAAACTCATTTCCTTAATGAACTTACTTTTTCACTTGTGAGGTACTGCAGACACTCATACCACCACAGGTATCTACAATGACCATGCAGGCTTTGCTATTGGTCAGTAGATCTGTAGTTAGGCTTTAGGTTATTTATAGTACCTGATGATCTTTTTCTTGGGCATGTTTATAGGTACTGAAATAATAAAGTTCTTCCCAGGTAAGTGTCTGATTTATTTTTAAGCTATCCACTTCTTAAATGTGGGTTTCTCTGGCTATGTTACCTTTTTAACCTGGTCTGGTAGATATGTTCTGCTTACATCAAATCTCACACAGAGGCAGGAGAGACCAGTGGAACTAGTATTTAATTTTTAAGCACTAATTCAGAGATTAATATAACCCTGTGGGCCAGAAAGTGTGAGAAGTTTCCCAGGTTAAGAAAACCAGCTTTGAACTGCAATGAGAAGAGAGGCACCTTGATCTAATTTTTTATGTTAGTATCTTGAGACCTATCATCAGATTATCATCGAAAGTTCTTTTGATGCTTTGTATTTAAAAACAATTATCCACAAATGAGACATGTCTTTTAACTCTTCAGGTTAAAATTTATTTCCAAAGACTTTTGATATTTGATTGAATGGAGCTGCAGAGTGCCCAGTTACCAGCTGGAGATCTGGGGGACATCCCTCAGAGGTCAAGCCAATTTTCAGCAAGTTTATTGTCTTGTAAAAGTGGGGAAGACCTTTAGGGGCAACTGTGCAGGATAAACTTTGGCAGAAAAAGCCTGTGTGGGCAGGCAGGCCAGATAGTCTTCTCAGTTTTGTGTTTAAATTGTCAAGAGATTTGACCCATCCTATTGAACATTTTTTTGATTCTACTGCATAAGCATCTTTTGCTCAACATGTTCTACTAGTGCATTTCTATTTTTATATTTTTATGTAATTATATATCTGATTTCCTTTAGAAAGTGATTGTGTGTTCTTACAGCCATACTTCTAGATGAAGGGAATTATAATGAGTCATTAATTTTTGTGGAGAGGTATGTAAATAGAGTGGTGGAATCTTATACAGTATAATTACCTTGATAACTAAGTCTGATGTGGCTTTTTCCCTGTAAGTGTCTTCTGAAATATTTCACAGAAAGGAGGAATAACAAAGTACTCTTTAGAAGCAGCAGCATCAATAGCAGCAATGATAGTTTATATGTATTTACTTATTAAAGCATTGAAACATTCAGTTTACCTATATCTCAGGTCAAATGGGCCTTGCAGGCTGCAAGGAGAACATCAGATTACCTTCTTTATATTGTAAATACCTTAACTCTTTAAACTGCAGTTGCTGTAATTAGTAGAGCAAATTATGAAGAAGGGCAATTTGTGAAAAATTAGCACTATCCTTCACCAGCTCAGGAACTTCCATGTGAAATTTATCTTGTCCTAAAGATATGTTTTATTAGGTTGTTCCATCACCCTCTCTTTAGACACTTTATCTCTGGGAACACTCATGAGAAGAAAAGGAATAGGTGTTTATTTCTCACTAGCATTCTGTGTAGTAAATAAGGAGTCAAGTAGCTATTCATCCACAGTTTCTCAAAGCTGCTTTAAATAGGAATACATGGTTTGCTAGTGAATTCTCCAAAGTAGGAACTCTCCAAATTAGGAACTCTCCCCCAATCCCTCAATTTGTGTTTGGTGCCTTTGCATCCACTGATAGTCAAGGATGTCTAAAAATTATTTTATATTTTCTTCTTTTTCTTTGGAGCCTTTAAAAAAAAAAGTGAATTTTCATGCTGTTGTTTTCCTCCATAGTGATCTTACTGGGATTTCTGTTTCAAGATGATACCTTCTTGGCTTAGATAATCTTTTACATTTAATTTTATTTTAGCTCATTTTATTTTGTCACATCTCCCTCCTTCCCATCTTTCATTTCCTTGGGGAATATCTATCTTTGAAGTTTGTATGAAGAACAGATAAGAAAAAAAAGAATAAAAAAAGAAAAAGATGGAAATAATTTTAAGAAATATTTGTTCCTGCAGTAGTACAGAAAAAAAAATCAAATATATTTATGTAGCACAGAATAGTGTTATAGAAATATAATTAATAACAATATAGAACCTAATAAATATATGGCTGTTTTCATTTTATCAGCTAAGAGTCAGAAAATCTTATGGACAGAAAGCTTTCATCTTCCTCTGCTATGTACTGATGTCCTTGAATTTCACAGATACTGAAAAACTAGTTTATCACACTTCAGTAACTTCCTTATGTCCTTGTTTTCCAACAGTGATAACTCAATTTTCTCAGCGAAGTGGTGGAAAATGCAACATTTCACAAAACAAATTATAACGGAGAAATAGAAAGCAATAGAGAGGATCTTTTTCTTCTTTACAAAAAGATTTTGTTGTTATTGCTGTTTTAAAAAAGATATTAAAATTTGAAGAGTTCTTTTGGTTTTGTTTGACATTTTTAATCCTCAAGTAAGGACAGATAGGGAGAAATAAGCTTTGGCAATGTAGTAAGTGTTTTGTAGAGCTCAACTGAACTGGTTAAAACAACAAGATGGGGCCAGAGGAGGGGAAGAGCTGTTCACTAGTAGTATGATTTTGTTATTCCTTGATGAATGTTTGGTAAAATTTTTAAATAAGGTCTTTAAGCAACTTGATCAGCACTATACTTGCAGCCCTGAGTCACGTTTGTGGAAGCTGCTATTACTGCTATTAAAGCAGCCAAATGTGATGGGTTTATCCAGCTCAGAAGGAAGATACATCTAGATAATATCACTGGATAGAGATGCAATTCTAAAAGCTGGTGTGGGCTGTGCCATTACTCATAAAGGTTCTGGGCAAAAGATGGTAAAATATATAGGTGTATGCAGGAGAGAGAGAGAGACAACTTGCTTATTAATCAGAAGAAAAAAAGAAGGATTAAAAAAAAAAAAAAGCTTAGCTTTCAGTGGTGATGGATCTGTTTTGGAGCTGGCTGGCACTGTCTCTGCCCAACACTGGGAGGGCTATTGGTCTCTTCTCCAGAGGTCAACCCTACAGTCATGCCCTCTACTACCAAAACCTTGGCAGGTAAATTAGATAACATAACTAATAACTATGCCTTTTTTTTTTCCTTTTAAAAAAAGTCTATGAAAGATTCTTTATTCTTCTATTTATGAAGGGTATCAGGTTTTATCTGTGTCATGATCCATACTTCTAAGCCAGTTAACTCGGTAGAGACTAGCTTTTCCCCATGCAGTGGTATTCTATGGGTGACTTGGCTGTTTTGCTGCAAGGGGATGTTCATTTACAAGGCTGATCAGGTACCTGGAGGAAAAACTGCCCAGTTCATGCAGTACAAAGCAGATCAGGGTGGATTTATTAATGACATAAAATGAAGATAAACAAAAAGTATCACACTTACATGTATCACTACAGTGAATGGAAAAAAGACTTTGGAGAGGGGCTGCTTCAGATTGACTCACAAACCCTTAAATGTTCATTCATTAAGACAATTTTCTCAGAAATAATAACATTTTAATATTTTTTTAGGAATGTGTAGAAGTAAAAAAAAATAGTTCAAAGTTTCTTGTGTTGTTTTTAATCTGAAATTAGAAATCATGAGTTAGAAACAGGTGTGAGTGGTTTTTAATACATGTTTTAGCAATGCTGCTATCTTTTTGGTTTTCAGTAATAATTTCCTAGCTGTCTTCTACTTAGCCATTACCATCTTTATAACTACAGGAAAACTTATTCCTCCTTTCATGGCAAAGCACTTGTGTAAATTAGAGACTCTAACCTGAGTGGAGCTCGACAGCTACATTATAAAACCACAAAGCCATGCACAAGTTAATGACTGAGCAGAAGAACACAACATTCCTTGAACAAGGGAAGATTTAACAATATGAAGTTTCTCAGGTCTCAGGAGATCTTTACAAAAGTAGGGTACTTAAATATCTCCCCAACTCTCCCTGCAGCTTCTTTACCATCTCGTCAGTACCTGGAGGTGTGTGAGTGCATTTCCGTTGCAGCCGTGGCCGGGTCAGGGCCTCTCTGAAGACTGCTGCCCTTGGGCAGATTTTGTTAGACATGGTATTACAAGGTCAGGTTGGTGTGTTGGAAAAAAAATGCAGCAAACCTGTTGTGTGTGTTCACAAAACTCAGGGCTGCCCAGTGAATGCTGACATTGATCTCTTTTGTGTTTATCTTATCTGCTGCTTCAGATACTGACACTCACAGACTCCCCACTGGGTCCATGGTCTTTGTTGCAGAGAGGTCAGAACTCACCAATAGTGGCAGATGATGTCTTTTCCACATTCCCATAGGTTATTCCTGTTCTCCTGCATTACTAGGTCTCCATGCCTTATACATGTTGCCAGAGGAGTTTATATTGCTCTGCTATCAATAACCAGTGTCACCTCTAAATGAAAAAAAAAGGTACTTAAAAAAAATCTTAAAACCAAGTCTGATTGGAAAAAAAAAAGAAACCACTAAAAAGCCTCAAAAAACCCATCCAAACCCCCACCAGAACAACAAACAAAAAAAAGCCAACAAAACCTACCACAAACAAGCAGCCTCCAATATTTTTACAGAATTTTGGCTATAGAAAAGGTGTGGGAAGTGTTTCTATGATATAGTCACACATTTCAAACATTTTTCACATTTGAAGGTGCAGCCTGTAGCAAAAGGATGAAAATATTTTTACTTTCTTTGATATATAGCAGCTAACTCTCAGAAAGCTGTGAGCATTAGAGAGTGATGTAAACTTTTCTATGCACACAAGTTATTGCTGACTGATTCAAATGAAATAACCTTATTCTTCTAAGACCTGAGAAACCATCATGCCATTAATTTCAGTTGTCCTCAGTAATTTCTCCTTGGGAGAAGGTGAAAATTTCTAACATTTTACTTCAGAACTGTGCTCTGATTTATGAGTCTATTAATTTTGGAAGTTAAAGTCAATACATGTTCACAACTGCAGATACAACTAAGCATATCCCTTTAATCTGCTAGCGCTTTTTGTGAATGTAAATACCATCACTTAATCTTTAAATTGTTTAGAATACTTCAGAATTTTGTTATTGATTATTAAATGCTTCAAGTCCTGAGTAATTAACAGAAAGAGTATGGCTTAGACTTTGTTTGGGGTTTTTCGTTTGTTTGTTTGTTTTAAATAATAATATAATGCATAGGTTCATTAAAAGCCACTGCTAACATGAGTGCATGGCAACAACATGGCCATGAAATCATAATTGGATTTACCTTTGGCTGCAGCTCCAATCTTTAGTGACTTCAGGATGCCATACTCCAGTAAAAAGTCTACTGGGACCAAAACTATTCCAACATGCATGTGGAAGTGTTATGGGTTTAGCCCATAAGTGTTATGGCTGCTGTCTTGGAGTAGGCCTTGCTCCTGCTATTGCTGCTTTGTGCATTTTTTTTGAGTCCAGGGAAGTAGAAATATTTTGTTGTTATACCTTCTCTTTCTTGCAAGGGTGTCTTTTAGAGTACTTATAGATCTAGAGGGATACACTTTGTATTAATTGGTGAGTGGGAAGTTTTTCTTGTTATATATATATATATATATGTGTTATATTGTAGTTTTCTCTTAATTTTCTCTTTTCTGTATAAATTTATGTAGTTAGTGTCAGCATAAACCTGGTTTAGAGGGTTTTTTTCCCTCTCCCCCTTTTTCCCTTTTCACCCTGTCTTGGACAGTTGGCATTTTGCCCGCTCAAACCAAGACAGGAAGTTATTAGCATGTATTTGTCTTTCTGGGCTGACTCTGCCTCAATGACTTAATTCAGTGCTGGTAGAGAGCAGAGCTAACAAAGATGCATAGAAACATACTTTTATTTAGTGGTGATTATGTTTAATACAGCAGAATATGTAACCTGTAAGTCATCAGTATGATTTTAGAAAACTCCCTTTGTTTAGGAAAGTAATGTAATCACTTAGAAGACATGAGATGCAGTTTAGCATGAAATACCAGACTGTGCAATGAACTTTCCACAGCTTTAGCCTTCCCATTGGTACACTGAGTCAAATCATTAGAAACCACTATTTAATTTAGGCTAATTGCATCATCATGACCCCTCTTTTCCTAAAAGACTGCCATTCCTGAAACACTGTTGCTCACTCACTTCACCTGAACCCTTTGCTTTCGGTAGGCGGCTTCTGTTAGATGGTTGATACTCCACAAACTCCTGTGCTTGGCTCTGCAGGGAGTTAGATCTTTGCAAACTTTATATATTTTCATTGGGAAGAGAATGTGGAGTTAGAATTAAGGTAAAGCTTTCTTTGATTAAGAAAAACCCAACAAAAACCAGACACAAAATACATCAGTCTGACTCTTTTATCTGATAATTGTTATAAATAAGTGGGAATTCACAATGTTCAATAAATACATTCAACCTTTGAAGGTAACTCTCTTTCTGAATATTTTATCAAAATAATTTCTGCTTAGTTGGTAGCAAAACAAGCTCTTGCATTTAAAATAACATTTTGAACAAAAAACTAGTAGTACCTTTAATGTACAAATTCTCTGACAGTGCTTAAAAAGAAAGACCAACATGCCTGTCTTGTTCCTTGATTAGTAGAGCTTATCTTTTTGCATGGAAACTGCTTGGAAAAGTCTACTGATTGTTAGGGCATGATGGAAGCCTTTGGGGTTTTTTCAGTTTAAACACGGACTTGTATTAGTACCCTTGAAGAGGAGACAGTTGTGATAACAGAAGCCTAATGCTGACCTTCTCGTAAACTGTTTTCTGTCGAGTTTGGGATTTTCTTTACATCTTTTTTTTTTGATTTATAAGATTGGTTGGCTTTAGATATAGAAAGTGTCTTGTGGTGGCCTCTTGAAGACTCAGGGAGCTCACAATGGAGACAAATTTTCTAAGGATTTTCATTATTCCTATTCACATCACTTTCTCAGCTGATAGCAACTTTACCAAGTTGTTTTTCAACAAAATGAAGATTGTGACTAACAAAATGGGATGCAGATGCTCAGCTTCTGCAGAGCTGCTGGTCTGACTGCTGCCTGGCTTTCTCTCTGTCACACCGCATAAAACATGCTGCTCTCAGCCACCTGCAAAGGGTTCATAAAGGAGCAACATCAGAGCTTCCTCAAGATGGGAAGAGGTATACTTGGTGATTAGAAATTATCAGGTGTCAGGCAGTCTTGGAATGACATGTGCCAAGTGTGTTGACATGGTCTGTGACCAATTTTATCAGTGCTGGTTTAAGTACCATTGCACAGCCTGAAGTTTGGGTATCATGAATATCAGATAAGGCCTTTTTGTGGCTGTGGTGTCATCTGTCTGAGTGGCTTATTTATACAAGGTGAAATTGTTAATAATAATTTGAAATACATTTCTTTCATAGCCCATAACATCCAGAAGAACTTCAGGTTTTCCAGTTGTTTAATTGGACTTTAACTGTGCATGTTCAGTTAATATTATGCTCATAGAAGTAGTATTTTTCCCCCTTAATTCTACTAAAGCTGTGAAGCAGCTGAGCTCAATATGCAAATCTCAGTCAAGATGATTTTATTACATATAAACAGAGCTAATTACTCAAGTCTTTATTGATGCAATTATTGCTAATAATATAGGAATGTTTAAGGAAACCTGAGCCTTGTATTGGCTGTAAAACCTAGACTTGCAGATGTTTCTGTGGATACATGGGAGGTTGTTTTGTTTTTTTTTTTTTTCTGAATTAAAGATAGTTAGCCTTTTGTCTGTATATGGTCTGTTTGTTTGGGAGGAATTTGGGTGGTGGTTAGAGTTTGTTGGCTTTAAAATAAAACCGAACAACTCACTGAAGACAAGTTCTCATGTCTGAGGTTTACTGGCTCTCTATAGCTTTTTATTACCAGTGCTATTATGTTACTTCAGTGTACACTGCCAAGCCCTCAAACCTGACAGGCACCAGAGGCTTCTGTCACAGCTGAGGGAAAGGAGGAGAACCTAATTCCATCAAACTTGCCTGGATAAGGACCTTGGGGATAAAGTGTTGAGTCACAAACAGTTGTTCACCTGCAGAGGGAAGCCAACTATTACATCAAGTAATCAGAACTAGAGCTGCTCTTGCAGTGTCCCAGCTTGAACTGACAGAGAAAACCTGTAATTTTCTTTCTGATGGGTTTGAGGAATATCAGTGTGCAATAGTTGGATATGATTTCATTATAACCTAAGTAAATAATGATACTAATCAGAATATTGTATTCTGCCATTTAGGAGATTTATTTTGCATAGTGTATTTCTCGTCTCTAGAAGTCAAGAAAAAGGTTTGAAGTACAATAGTTTCTGAGTTTCTCTATAAATACTGCAGTTTTCATCAGGTAACTTATTTCCTTCTTGTTCTTTAGATTCTTTCTGTTCCTTTTGTTCTTTCTTACTTGAAACAGCTTTCATGCTGCTGATTCCTCTATGTTATTTCTGACTGACCTCACAAAGTGCTTTTTCTTTAGCTCACTAATTTTTGTCAGTTCCAGTAAGAATATCAGAATAGCTTATATATGAATTAACTCTAGCTCTTAGTATCTAGGGACATTCATTACAGTTTTCAGTGCCCATGAACAGTCATAAAAGCATTTAATATTAATGCAAATTTGAGTTTAGTCGACTAGGTAATAAATCACTCTTTTTCAGTTCCCCCCCTCTCCCCCCCACACCATTTTTTCTTTCAGATCTCTATTGCATTTGCTATACAGCAGATGTACATTTTCTTTCCTGTTAATATTCCTGCCTGGTGCAACTTTAGCAAACCTTTTTACATTTGTTTTCATATTAATAACCTCTTTTATGGTGATCAAAATACTTGATCTGAGACAGGTCCTTATTATTACTGTCATTGATATGTAGAAAGTCCCTTTTAAGAGATTTTTTCTGGTTGCATTTCTTTGCATCTTTGAAACAGGAGAATTTGTGCGTACTGTTAACATTTTGCATTTGAGAGCACTCCTTTGAAATCACACCTGCCAGCTCTTCAAGGACTCAAGGTAGAGGTTGTCCTCTTTTCCTGGGTAACTAGAGACAAGAGGAGAGATTGAAAGTGTTGGGGTTATTCAGCCTGAAAAAGAGGAGGCTTGGGGAGACCTCATAACTCTCTGTATGTATGGCCAAACTTCGCGAACGAAGATTTGGTAAGGGCTATCCCCACGTGGGTGAGCCCTTTGAGCCGGCGCAGTGGATTTTTTCAGTGAGGCACAGCGTGCGCAGAACTGGCCCCACTGTTCAAGTCCCAAGGCTCCATTTGCTATGGTGAAGCGAGCTTGGACAGTGACAGGGAAGTCCTTGGGACTGTCTACAGCACCCAGTACTAACTGGGGCTGAGCCTGCTCAGGATCCGAGATCCGATGGGATCGGATGGCAAGGAGTCATTTAACTGCACCTGGGGACGGTCCATACTGAGACTCAAACTCCCGACCTTGGGATTCGGAGTCCGGAGTGCTATCCATTACACCAGGGGACCACCCTATAACTCCTTACAACTACCTGAAAGGATGTTGTAGCCAGGTGGGGGTTGGTCTCTTCTCCCAGGCAACTGTCAAGAGGGAATGGTCTTAAGCTCTGCCAGGAGAGATTTAGGTTGGATATTAGGAAGAAACTCTTTACAGAGAGAGTGATCTGGCGTTGTAATGGGCTGCCCGGGGAAGTGGTGGATTCTCCATCCCTGGAGGTTTTCAAGACAAGACTGGATGTGGCACTTAGTGCCATGACCCTGTAACTCTGGTGGTAATGAATGAAGGTTTGGACTTGATGATTGCAGAGGTCTTTTCCAACCAGGCTTATTCTATGATTCTGTATACCAGGGAGGTTCAGGCTGGACATGAGGCTTTTTTTTCAGAAAGGCTTCCAGAAGGTTCTGTTAAATTGACCTGGTGTAACTGGATTTAAGGTTTTGCTTTTCACTTTAAGCACACAATGAGCTCTTCACAGCAGCAACTCTTTCCAAACATTTCTACAGCAGCAGCCACACTTAAATTTGATTTATTTTTGATGGACACTATTTCAGTAAATGTGTTAATCAAGTGACACTGACCCTCTAATAAATCATGTCTGGATAGTCCTTATTTACAGCAGAAATACTCTTTACCTCATCCTCTTCTAGACCAGAGGTTGCTGCAGAAGATAGTGAAACTTCTTTTGCTGGTCATTTGAGTAATGAAAATAATAATTCTAGCATCTTCAATACAGAAGTGTTTCATTATGTTGTCAGGCATGAAAATTGTATTGTCACTACATACAAATGTTTTTGGAAGAAGTGACAACTTTTTGATTTATGTGTCTAAGATTCTAGCTGAAGCTGGTGATGGTATGTGACACCAGAGGAGAAGCTTTTTTGCTGTGAAAGTATAAGAAGGAAAAGCACTCTGTTGCTTCTCATAATCCAAATCAAGCTATCTGTTGGGCAGTATGAGAGATATCTTAAGACCTCATGAAAAGAAAGTTCTTTTACAGAACCATCCATATATAACCCCCTTATTTAGGAGAAATGTTCCAGCTGTACTTAGGGGTTAGTCTTAACTTCTTTGAACATGTGCATGCTTGTGTTGAAAAAACTGATAAGTAACTAGTGGCTCTGGGATGCAAATTCTTTCCAGAAAAGTTCCTACATCAAGGCAGGAGGGAAGAGAAAAAAACCCTTTTATTTATGCTAGCTATTGTAAAGAGTTCTGTAGCATTTCCAGTATTGACTAGGATGACTAAGAGGAATAATAATAAAAGCTAAAGAGAAAATTATTTATGTCATAGTTTGAGGGGTTTTAAAATATAAATTAGGATATAGGCTCACTATTTTAAATTATGAATCTGTTTTGTCAATAGTCTTCTGAAACTCTAGATTCTCACTGTGCTACTTGTTTTGTGAATAAAACACTTCACATTCATCAGTGTTCTCCTTCACAAATTTATTTTGCAGGATGGGTAAAATACACCATGGAGTTTTTGCCCTTTCTGTTCTTTTCTTTAGTTTCAAATGTGTGCAATCTATAAGGAAAGGAAGTAAGAAATGCATTTGCCAAGTTGCAGGGAAAGGCAGATTTCAAATCAAAATATTATCGCTTTTGTTTTTTTTCCTCTGGTATAGTTAAGATCTTTAAATATCAATATCAAATACGGAATCATCTTCCTGAAATTTCTTTGTGAAAGCTGCTTAATTAAACATAGTATATCTAAAAAATGATAATGAAATAATACGTAATCTTTTCTGTCAGGAATTCTTAGTGAAATAAAATCTGGCTAGTCTAGTCTGGCCAAAAACCTCCTCACAACAAATCCACCAACCGCCCAAGACCTCTTCAATAAGTGGAGTTGTGGTTGTACTTTACTTTAAAACTCACAATTTCTTTATACTAAAAAGACCATGAAATAGAAGGAGCTTGTGTGGCTTCTGAAGTGAAAATCTTTTCTCTCTTTACTGCAAGATGTATGCAAGTAGACAGTAGATGTTAGAACTATCAGATACTTAAGACAACATAGTTTTCTTCTGGTAACATATAGGGGAGTTTTAAATAATATCTCATTTTAAATCAGCAGGAAATATCTGAGAAACATATTGCCAAGAAAGAAATCAGAAATTTACCTAATACAATCCAGTCAGTCAATATATTAATGTATGTCAACAATCTGAGATGAGTAAGATTGATATCTGAGAGTATTTAAGAAGCACTATCTGATCAATACCTAAATCCGCACAAGTTTATGTCTCTTCAGAATAAATATAATTTCTTTAAATTACATGTTAGTTGTGAAAAGCACATAATACATGTCCTGACCTGGGCATTTAGATTTTAATATACTGAGTAGATGTAACTTTATTCCTAAGCCTTCAATTCCCCAGTTTGTCTCATAACTTATGCTTGGACTAACAACTAAAAAAAAAATCCCCAAAGAGATCCAGTCTTGTTTGAAACAATTCAAGTGGGAGACTATATACCCTATCTCCTGCTATATTTATGAGATTTTTTTGTCCATAAGGTTAATTACCTATGCTGTTTAAAGTTTGCTGTGAATCAGAGTACAGCTTATCAGAAGAACGCAGATCTCAGCTGCTTGTATTTTCTTTGTTGTCCCTTAATGTATTTTTTCCCTAAGCTGTATTTAAAGAGTGGGCCAGAAGGGTGGAAACAAACATACATTTATTTCTGTCTCAGAACCTACTATTTGATCTTTTATTTTCTTTTAGTGGTGTATAGAGCCAGTTAAGAGTCTTGCCGTTTAGAAGTGTGTCCCATTGATCTTTTAAAACAGTGCTAGTTTGGACCTTCAGTTCTCAGCCAGACTTTGGCATCATGCTGATTGCTTCTGTGCTGTGAAATGGATTTGTCACAGCGGTATTTATAAAGAATCTTTTCTTGAAAATAAAAAGACATCTTCACCCCACCTCCTCTCCCCAAAAAGGGGAGTAAAAGGGGAGGAAAAAAACAATGCAAAAAACCCACAGAAAAACCTAGACTGAAAAAGACACTGCCAGCCTCTGGAAAGGTGAGAAGTAGGAAAATTTGTTAAATCTGCTGTTTATGTAACAGCAGTAACTTCCCTATGTGACAATACAAGACAAGATAAAAAGCAACTGAAAATTCATGCAAGTTTTTAAAATTAAAAACAATGTAAACAAAAAGCTGCTGTTTCCCTAAAAATGCAGTTTTATAATGACTCTGCTATATGGGGATATGGTAATGCTGCAGTTTTCAGAAGTTGTGTCATACTCACAGAGGAATTCCTGTTTAAATGCCTAGTTTCTGCCTTTCATATGAGAATCTATATAACCCATTTCCTTTTAAATGCTGTCACTCTTCTTAGAAGCACATGGATAATTATAATTGTATAGAAGGATTATATAATTAATTTAAAAATCAGCATTTTTTAAAAATTAGTTATCCTTTGAATGTTTTAATTTCCATCCACTCCTTTTTAATACCTTTGAGCAAAAGCAATGATTTCAGTGCTTAAAATTCTAACTTCCTCCAGCAATTTATTTCTTCTTATTATTTAATTATTGGTACAGTATGAACTATCATATCTTATTCTTAAACTTTATTTCTATAACATAAAGTCTTTACAATTTCTTCAGCCTATACATTATTTTTTTTCTTGATTCATTAAAAAATATCAATAGTGAATAAAAATTAAAGCTCGCTGTTGGATTCTGAAGTCCTCACCTCTTGCTAATGAAAGATTCCAAGTCAAATAATGCTGTAAAACTCAGTCAGGAATGCTGTAATATAGCAAAACCTGGATTCAATCTTGAAAGACTCCATGCTCATAGGACATTTTGTGTTCCATTTTGCTCTTTACAAAACCATTATGTTACAAACTGGCTCTGCAGAGTGCCACAGGTGAACAGATTTATCTCAGAAAAAAATAAAAAAGGATGTTGCATCCATAAGAGCAAAGAAAATACCAAAAAGGTCTTGGGGTGACTAAGTAATCTTCTCTGAGCTGCATTACAGCAACAGTGGGAAGAAGATAATCAGTGTATTTCTACAATGTACATATGTGTTCCTCTGGTCCTACATACCTTGAGTGTGGTACTAACACTTCCATTATCATGATTTCAGTGAACATTCCCACCAAGGACTTGAGCCTTGCTTATGGGGGCCACTACTTGAATGTCCGTATGTCCATGTGCAATATGCAATCAGGTTCCTCAGCTTTAAAATACTTTTCATGTAGCATCCAGAAAGATCTGTTCTTGTTTTGTTTGCCTTAGGGGTCTATTTTGGGCCTCTGGACAGAGATATTAACAGAGATGACCTTCCCTACAGAAGGGACTGATCTTTCCAGTTACTGCCACTACATGGATTTTCAGAACAGGGAGAAATTCAATATAAAAATATTGACATAATATCAGGATGCCTTTGAGATTTCTTGTTCAGATAGTTTGGTCTGTCTTACCCAGGATGAGTTTTCAAAGGCACTGTGCTCAAAGGTACACAGAACGTTTCAACTTTTCAATCACTTCAGTACTTGTCAAATTATTTTCTATGCTATGGAAGACATTTTACTTTCTAAATGCTCCATCTGCCAAACAATCCAAAGCGATGAATGCCATATGCTATTGCTGAGCATTGCAGCCTCAAGAAGGCTCCTGGGAGACCTTATGGCACCTCCCAATACATAAAGGGGCTACAAAATATCTGGAGAAGGACTTTTTACAAGGACATGTAGTGATAGGACAAGGAGGAATAGCTTCAAAGAGGAAGACAGCGGGTTTAAATGAATATTAGGAAGAAAGTCTTTCCTGTGAGGGTGTGAGGCACTAGAACAGGTTTCCCAGAGAAGTTGTGGAAGTGTTCAAGACCAGCTGGATGGAGATCTGAGCCACTTGGTGTAGTGGAAGGTGTCCCTGCACTTGCCATGAAGTTGAAATGACATGATCTTTAAGCTGCCTTTGAAATACAGAACATTGAAGATATATTTCCTAAGTGTGATCCAGGCAATGATGACAATATTAAAAAATAATAAATTCTTATTTCTGATAGTTTGATGATTTTGCATAAATATCATAAATATTATTATGTGTGTATATTTTACTAATTCCTTGTTTAAAATATTTTAGCCTTCATAATTATTTCAGTGCTGTTTGATGAAACAGTGATTCCAAAGTCTGGGTATTGAGTTGCCAAATGCCTCATTTGCAGAAAATTTTTCTGGCACACAAAGCAGACACAAGCAGAGTGTGTGTTTTAATATATGAAAAAAAATAAGCTCATTTGCTTGTTTAGGAGAAACAACGGCAATCTCTCCTAGCAGCAAGAGGTCTAAAGGTGATGTAAGGGACCCATGGGGTCGGTGGCCAAGGAGGGCTGCAGTGACAAGACATGGGTGTCATCAGAGCAACTGGGGCTTCTGTGGCCCAAAGGGAGCCCTGTGTAGAGCCCTGGTCCTGAAGCCTCAAGTTTTACCAGCAGTTTTATTTAAGGTTCCAAGTGATTTCACTCACATGAACTCTTGCAAAGCCTTTGTTTTTTTTGGTACCTTGAATTGCATAAAGAGAACATGCCACAAGCATTTACCAAGAGAACCTCTTTTAATTTAGTGAACAAATAGGTGTTTTGGCAAAAGGGTTTAACAGAGCAACACGCAACCAAGGAGAAGAACCATTCCACAGAAGTACTCAGGAAACACCAACCCCATACAATCTAGTGAAATATTACCTATTGCTTTTAAGTTACCCACAAAAGAAAGAAAAGAGTAAAGGAAGAAAAGAGTGAAGAAAGAGAGAAGGGGAGAAGAGGGAAAATGTTACTGCCAAGTGGTCAGTTTGTGGCAGCTCCAGAGGAGGAAGGCTGAGTGAAATGGAGGCTTTGTGCATCCCTGTTGATATTGTTTGGATGCCATGGCCACTCCCTGCACGCAGGACATCTGGTTCCCTAACCACTCAGTGTCCTCCTAGCACATGAAAGGTTTCATAGCCAATCAGAGGCTCCAGGGGATCAATAGGCAGGCTCTATTGATTGACAGGCTCTTGCCACATGACTCCTGTGTACTCCTGGCCACCATGTGGGCTGAAGACCATGTGCCTTCTGATCCTGCCTGTTGGTCACCAGTGCACATGACCTAACTGGGAACATCAAGCACCAAGGCAGTTGAGGCTGCAGTCATCATGAGCTGGTGGAGTTCACAGTCCTCAGAGATATGGGACAGCCAAAGAATCAGGACCCTGAATTTTAGGAAAGCAAGATTCCAGATTTACAAGGATTTAGTCAACATGATGACAGCAGACTGAATGATGTGGTTAATGTGCCAGAGGGACGGGATGCCATTCAGAAGACACCTGAACAAGCCTGAGAAATGCGTCTGTCTGAATGCCATGAAATTCCACAAGATCAACCTCAAGGTGCTGCACCTGGGTTGGTACAACCCTTAGTGTCAATACAGGCTGGAGAATGAACAGATTGAGGGGAGCCCTGCTGGGAAGAACCTGGGGGTGCTGATGGATGAGAGGCTGAACGTGAGCCGCAGTGTGCACTTACATCCCCAAAAGCCAAGTGTACATTGGTCTGTATCCAAAGCAGTTTGAACAACAGGTCAGGGCAGGTGATTCTGCCCCTCTACTCCACTCTGGTGAGACTCCACCTGGAGTGCTGCATCCAGCTCTGGGGTCCCCAGCACAGGAAGGACATGGACCTGTTGGAGTAGGTCCAGAGTAGAGTTACAAAAGTGATCAGAAGCATGAAACACCTTTCCTATGAGAAAAGGCTAAGAGAGTTGTGCTTGTTCAGTCTGGGGAAGAAAAGGCTCTGGAAAGATTTCATTGTGGCCTTTCAATTCCTAAATGGGATTTATTGAGATAGATGGGGACATGGGGACAAACTTTTGGTAGATCCTGTGGCAACAGGATAAGGGATAGTATCTTTAAACTAAAAGAGCATAGATTTAAATGTAGTATGAAGAAAAAAATTTTTTACAATGACGGTAGTAAAACATTGGCCCGCATTGCTCAGAGAGGTGATGGATGCTCCATTCCTGGAAGCGTTCAAGGATGGGACTCTGAGCAACCTCATCTAGTTGAAGATGACCATGGGCTTTTCAAGATTGACCAGATAAAGCCGCATGGACTGGCACCTGAGCTGGTCGTGCTGTGAGCAGCCAGTTGTACTAGGGACCCCCTGAGGTCCCTTCCTGACTAAATTTTCCCATCATCCTTTGAAGAGTTTCTTCACCTCTGTCATAAACAGTTTTTGAGGTTTGTTAATAAAGTAGAAAGAAATCAATGATTAATTACAAAACCTATTTCAAAGATTGGAATTTTTTTTTAAGAGATAAAATCTATAATTTTATGTAGTGTATTTATAAATAAAGAATTTAAATGGTAATTTGATCAGAGTATGTCTGTATGTATTACATGGGAGAGGAAACTTTGATAATGTGTTCTTCAATCCAGCAGACAGAAATATGTGTGGAGGCTGGAAGCAGTTGAAAGGTGTATTGAAATCAGATATTAGATGTTCCTAAAATCAAAATAAAATTTAAAAGAGATCGTTTAACTGCAAAACCAATGAAGTGTTTTTGTTGATTGGCCATCACTGGTAATTTTAAAATCAGGTCCAGATGCTATTTCTAAATGAGGTAGTCTGATTCAAATGGAACAAAATCAGAAAAATTGTATGACCTGTGTTATGCGAGAAGATGAATTACATGAGTACACCGAGTACCTCCAGTTCTCTAATTTATGGAAATGAAAAATAATTTAGTCTGAATAGTTAGTGGTGCCAACCAACAGAGCAATTTCTTTGCCTTGGAATAATTTAGAAAAATCAGATAATTTCCTTCCTCCAAGAAACAAGGTTATCTGAGTGAGATGTCCAGCTATACAAAGTTTTAATACTAAAATGCATAGTGTTACATTGCATCCATGGCAGTGGCACCAGCACACACAGAATCAGAATCTGGCTATCAATATGTAAGAAAAAAGGAGGGAAAAAAACCAGATTTCTCTCATTTAAGAGAGAGTGTGAGCTAAACAAAATCAAATAGCCATGAAAACATTCGATTTCCTTCCTGGATCTAGGCTATGGCCATCTCTTTTGTGGTTATGCAACCATCAGATACAAGCTTTGAGTAATTGCATAAATGTTAAACAAGCAGGCTAAGGGTCACTGGGTTAATTATTTATCCTATATTCCTCTGGAAAAGCAAAACAACATAAACAACTTTTATTCCTCTAAATGAAGCTGTTACTTGTGCATAAACTGATACAACCTCTGCCATTGATAGGGCTGAGTGGGGTATAGTAGCATAGAAAAATGAAAAGCTGTAAGAGTAGAAAGAAATTGCATGAATCTCATTATGAATATAGCACTACAGTAGCACTTCACAGTTAGGTTTTCTGATGGGAAGATGAACATTTTAGCTCATCTTATTTTAACTCAGTTTTTTTTCTTGTTTTTCTAACTAGTTAGAGAAAATGAGTTTACACTCTCTGCACCCAAAGGTAAAAAAAACATAGAGGATATTCTCTTTAACATGGGCATTCTGCTATGTCCGCCTTTCAGGCCATGTACTGTGATTTTCCATCTTCACGTGAAATCGGGGTAAAAATAATCTAGGCATTATAACATTAGATTATAGTACGTAAAATTATGTATTTAGATGTTTTTATCTACTTCAATTGCACTGCAAATTGCAACTTCCATGCAAAAGCTGGGTAGATTTTGATTCCAGTAATTTTATTGAATGATCAGGAAGATACAGATAAGCAAAATAATAAAATCTCATCTTCCAGATTTATTTTTTCACTTACTTATTTTCCCATGTGTGACAGAAAGTATGCACAGGCAGCCCCACCTTGAGAGCAGGGCAGGACACTGAGATCTGCCGGGCTGGAGACCAACAACGGACTGGAAGCAGTAGCTGATATAGCCTGGCCAAAAATCTGAGCCTGCCCCAGATGGTCTCATGTAGAGAGGCTTACCAAATTCCCACCTGATACCTACTACCTTCAGGGAGAATCAACATTGAAAACAGCTTTCTGAAAAAGGATAAGTAGTCTCAGTAGGCATGAACCTTGCCTAAAAACATATGGGCAGACAGGGTAGCCAAGGAGCTTTGTAACCTGCTGGTTTTCACGTGATGTGGGTGACTTGGAGGGATGTGCAACAGCTGTTGAGCCTCATCCTTATGTATCTCCCCACCAGCCAGCATCAAATTGCAGCCAAAAACTAACAGGAATTCTGGAAGGGAAAGGGGATAACAAGCATCTGCCGGAGACCCAGGTTTTCAGTATGGGGAAACATAATCTAAGCACATGATAAAACCCAGAAGACACCGAGTTTTAACAAGAAAAGCAAGTGATGTGTTTACCTGTGAAGGCATTTGGAAGGCATAAAGGAGGATTAAGAGGAGAGTAGCAGGGGAACAATAGCTTGGGTTGCTAGAAAGGAGGAAGTATGGGGCAGGCTGAATAGTAGGGGATAGAGGAGTGAGAAGAAGCTCCTGAACAGTACAAATAGTGGAAGAAGCTAGAGGTAGGTTTCATACCCCTGATTCCCATTTTTGTTGTGGAATTGTGTAGTCTGTTCCTCTGGCCTATTTATGCCTCCCTTGCTGTTCTTCAAGCTGCAGATATGGGAAGGTAGCGGCATTTTTCAAGAGAATGTCTCTTCCCAGGCCCCAGCCTGGAGTGACATGAGGCTTTTCAGGGGGACAAAGGAGGACTGGGAGGCAAGAAGGAAAGCAGAACACTTTCTGTGAGTCATGTAGGAAAATATGAAAGGACAGTTTAGCCATTTTGGGGGGTTTTACCCTAATCATTAGTTGATTGTATCACCTGAGAAATCTTTCTACAACTTGTATTCAACCCTAACTTGCTAGTTTTAGTTTATAACTTCTGGATTTCTTGAATCAAAACTGGTACATGAAGAAAATCTTACTATATTCACTGCATCAGAGCAGGTTTCACCTTCAAAGATGGATGTCTCTGTTCCCTTCTTTCAAACTAAACTCGTGTGTTAGAGAGTTTTAAACACAGCAGAAGGCTTATTCAGTGTTCCTGTGTGTAATGCAGTGCTAGGGAAGAAAGAAGGCTTTTTGTGTGACTGATTGTTAATGACCTCAGCTGAAATGAAATAATCAATAAATATACATACTAATTTTGAAGTTTAATGCACTCTTGTGCTCAGTTTTCAACACGCAATGCATTAAAGAAGTCTAAAGCTGTACTTAGCATGACCTATTGTTGGTGACAACAGTGAAAATGAAAATCTTCAGTAGGTGTATTATATATTTTGGAGGTTAATAATTACTCAGTACTCTCATTCTGTAAAGTAGTTGAGAAATATTTTTCTCTCTTTTTTTTTTCTTTTTTGACTGCTAGTTTATAGGGTCTTTTCTCTACACCCATTTATAGGGTTCTTTCTCTACACCCACTCTGAAAACATTTAGGCACATAATACCTGGTATTGTCAATATTGTCAGGCATGTAGGCATATAAAATGGAGTACCATTGCATGATAATTTATACCCACAGGTAAATTTGGGTTCCAAAGTTGCACTTGTGAGCTTAGCAGCTGTTTTCCTTTTAAAATAAGGTTGACTTTCATGAAATACTTTTTTAATTGTGCCCCCAAGCATTCATAGCTTGTTGTTCAGTTCTGGAAACTCTGAGAAAAAAAAACAACAATTTTTTTTCTTTTCTTTTTTTTTTTTTTTTTGACAAAGTCTGTGAAGTTATGTTAGAATGAAGCCCTAATGAGACCTAATCTATCCAGGCTCCTTTTGCTGGAGTGCAAAGAACCACAGCATATTTGCAGATAAATAGATCATACTGTGATTTTCTATGACTCTGAAAATAGACAAGTCCTTACCTTTGAAATTTATATAAGTGGAATATACAGAAGCAGGGGTTTATTCTGAGTGAGAATATTGCAGATGTTATTCATAATTAATCTGTCCTTTTTATTGTTGTGGGTTCAATTTTTATGAAACAGGAATGCTTAAGTAATGCTTTTAATTTCTTTGAGAGTTTATCCTATAATGAAATGTATGTATCCACAAATATTTTCTAATGACTAACATTTTTTTTTCTTATCTAATTCTTTCATGTCTGCTGCAATGTTTTGCTGTTCACACTGTCAGCAATACTCTGTAGAAGAAGACAAAAGGAACTAAACCCTTGACAAGTTAAGGGTCACATTTAAATTAGAGAGGAAGAAAATAAGCATTAGTAGATGAATGCCTTCTTTTCCCAGTCCTATTGATCAGTAGTAGGAAAAATTATTCTCTAGAAAAATCAAACTTGAGACAAATTCTTGAGAGTTTTTCTGAAGTGCCTTACCTTTTTTTTTTTTTAATCGCATAGATATACTAAGTCAACTAGTAGGAAACTGACCTTTTCAGAGTTCTTGTCACACTGTGAAACTATTTGGTACTCACTAGTTTTATTGCTAATTTTCTTGTCTTACCTAATTTTCTCAAAGTAATTTTTGTATGTGAGGAAAGGCAGGGAAAAGGTCTTTGCCTCTGCACTAGATACCACTCATTTTATCATCTGTAACTAGGATTTCTCAGTTGACAGCTTTTTTTGGCATGCTTACTAGTACTTACCATGCATCACAGAGAAGAAATCATAGCACCACTTATTAACACATTCTGTGCAATTTTTGTCTTATATATTCCCTGGTTTTATATTTGTTCTCTGGCCAGAAATGTTTTATGTATGAGACAATCCAAGTATGCTATGACATTTCAGAAAATAAGTCCATCAGTGACTCACTTTTAACAATGGGAAAAAAACAAAAAAGAGTATATTTTCTTAAAAAAAATATTTCTTGTTCTCTGATGTTATTCATCCTTTACACTGCTTGAAACCTGGTTCATATAAAATTTGGAACTGCACTTAGCGGATTGATGCAAATTTGTAAAAGAAAGAAAGCATACAATGAGGTGATAAAATTAACCTTAAATTAGCATTTTCTATTTTTCAAGTACTTTAAACCTTAATGTTCTGTAGTATAGATTAGGTATTTCTCTAAGATGTAAAATGTCTCAAATTCTCCCTGTTTTTTTGTCATTTGTGATTCCTTGGGTTTATGTAACTCATAGAGTAGTTGTTTAGGTTGGAAAAGACTTCTAAGATCATCAAGTCCAACTGTTAATCCAGCACTGCCATGTTCACTACAAAACCATGTCCCGAAGTGCCACATCCACATGGTTTTTGAACACTTCCAGGGATGGTGATTCCATCACTTCCCTGGGAAGTCTGTTCCAATGCCTACTTACCCTTTAAGTGAAGAAATTTTCCCTAATATCCAATTTAAACCTCTCCAGCACAAATTGAGGTTGTTTCTTATTGTCCTATCATTAGTTGCCTGGGAGAAGAGGATGACCCCCACCTTGCTACAGCCTTCTTTCATCTAGATGCAACTCTGTCATCTAATTTTACCTCGACTTATACTTGTACAGTCTCATTAAAGTTGCTTGGATTTAAGTTAGGATAGATGGAATCTGCTGTCCTGTAATAATTTCTGAACTGCTTCTCAATATAACGGAGCTCTAATAGTTGTATTTCCTTGGACTAGTTAACCAGGAATGATCTTCTAGGTCTGATTTCAACAATAATGTATTTATGCTGGGGTAGCTGGCTGAACTTCTCTGCCTACCCATTTTAAAACTGTGATGGATCTTTAATGACTTTTCTTATGGAGGCTTAAGTAGTTATGGTTTATATGGTTTAAACTCTGTTGAAGTGTTTTGAAAACTGAAAAACACTTTATAAGTATTAGTGAGAGGCTCTACTTCAGACAGTAAGAGCAGTGTCTGACTGCACAGGTAATAAATTAACCTGACTTGCTCTCTTTTCAGTATTAAATGGGAAAGGAGTTTTCTGGTGTATTGTGGACTTTATGGAGAGATACTGTGTTGCTACAAATATACATATATTTTTACATGTGTGTCTCTACGTACACATATGCATTAAAAAATTGTTTTCTATGATGGCATGTAGTATCTCCTGTCGATTAGTGTTCTGAATTTAGAAATTAAAAATATGTCAAAAATACTGTTATTTATCTGCCTAAGTTGCCTTGCTGGCTTGTGGAAAACTGATAAAAGTTGGGAAGCCATTTTCGTAGAATCTCACTGAATTTCTGCTAATTTCCACGTGAAATCTTCACCTGATTCACAAATGAGACTATATGACCTAACATGGAAAAATCAAAGAGCAAGTACATGTTTATAAAGGATAATGTTCAAAGAAGCCACTTTTGTTAGAGAACAATAGCAAAGTAGAAAATCCGTACTAGAGAGTAACATTTATCAAATGACTAATATGACACTAGGAAGGAATCAGAGTTAAGGTTAAAAGTGGTTCCTAAGGAAGACACACCACTTTATTCATGAAATTCATGGCATTGAAATAAGTTTTTTTTGATATTACTTAACAACTGCTCCCATCTGAGTGAAGAATCACAGTAACAATGGTCATCTTGATTCTAAAACACAACCTCTTGGATTGTTTACATAACTGTGTTAAGATGATGTTTACTAGAAGGACAAATATGATTATTTGTCTGTTCAGTATGGTAGCTCATTAAATGTATGTGACTATTTGCATAACAGGGAATGAAAACTGGGGAAGGGCACATCAGAGAATAAAAAGCTTATAATACATTTCAGAAACCAGAAATTCAAGGCTGTCATCTAAAAAAACCCATCCAAATCAGATAGAGGTACTTAAGCGAAGAACTGCCTTAAAATCTTATTGGGCTGAATGTAAAGGTTCGTCTTCAACCTGCCCAGAACAGGGAACCCACCACATAGTGAAGTTATTTTTGCAATGATAACATACATTAAAGAATACATTGACAAATGTCACAAGCAGTATTGAATTTTTTTCTCTTGATTGTCTGTCCTGGGATTGTAATATGAGCAAAGTTTCCTTTTTCAAGTAAGCACTGTTTAGTGTGAAGCCAGCAACAGTATTTCCTGAAACATTTATTTCTTTTAGTCACTAACCTAGAAAGACAATGAAACTATTTAAATGCAATATTGTGAAAGCAAAATTCAGCCCGAATATGAAATTGTAATTTGAGTTTCATCCTAGCACGATTTAAAATAGTTGAATTATAAACCACTCAGGAAAAAAACAGACTGATTGTGGGAATGGACAAAGAATTTTAAGCATAATGGTGCTGCCGGATTGATACTGCATTGCAACAGTTGTGATAGAGAATATTCTCAAGCCTTCATCCAACAGAATAATATTTGCCTGAAACCTGCAAGGGACTTTATGATACCCACAAAAGTGCCAGTCACAAAAGCCCAGAACAGTGTTTAAATTATGCCTGTTGACCTTTGAGAGTGAAGGACTGAGTTTGGCAGTTGTTGCATGTCCACAGACCCGCCCATTGCACTTCAATTCAGTAGCACTCAAAGCTTTTGTAAGGAGTTTGCTTAAGCAGAGGCATGATCAAAGTACTCTCAAAATATATGCATTTTTCACAGATCAAATTTCAGCTCTTCTTTTGGATCTGCAAAGTTCCAAGTGTGGTTTTAGCCTATAAATAACCACAGGAGGTTTTTTACCATTGATTTGAGTGGTCTTTGGATAAGACTCTCTGTGCATCAACAGATTCCATGCAGCATGTAAAATTCATTTTAGCTTAAAGTTTATGCATAATTTACACTGAGAAACACCCTGCTAAGTGTCTTGTTATTTTTTTTTATCTTCTGTTCCCCTCACTCTCATTTATGGTCTGTGTCTCTGTTTTTCATATTTTTTTCCCAGGGATGTTCTTGCTCATCTTGTATATAATAGCCTTGTTTCTTTGCTGTTGCCGTTGTTGCTGGTTTTAACATACATCTTAATCCATTTATCTCCCCCTTCACTTTTTGCTTAAATGACCCTTCTTTTTATTACCAAACAAATTTTCATCTATATCTTCTAATAAACAGTTCCTCCCTACTTCCCTCTCATGTCTAGCCCAGCATGACCAGCTCTCCCTTATCTTTTCATGTCATGTGTTTTGTTCCACCTCTTTTCTATACAGCTGCTGCTAGATCCCTATCATCATCTCACAGAAGCTTTGTTTATCCTCTCCTAACTATCTGCTTTCATGTTTTACTTCAATAGTTTGGGATAAAATTAAAAAAAATCCTATACTTGCAAAACCTCAAAGTTTGTAAGTCTCTCACATCAAAATATTGGTGTATACTCTTTTAAATTCCACCCCACCATATCTTTCCCCTCCTTTTGAAAGCACTTGTACCCATTTTTCTTTACTCCAACATACTCCTTAACTCTTCATTAAAAAACCCAATTTCCATTGGGATGTTAATCCCTAGTGTTGAAATTTAAATAATAAAGGGTGATTTTTATCAGAATATACATAATCTAATATTTAATTCCCTACTAGAATTCATGCAAACATGCAATATGAATCAGGATTCTTCTCTAAAAAATCGCCAGTAGCTCAAGATCTTTCATTGAAACGCAGAGAAATGAAAACTCTGAAGAATCATTAGAAGAAACTATGTAGTTATTTAACACACACACACATACATATATATATATGTGTATATATATGTGTGTGTGTATATATATATATGTATATATGTATATATATATATATATAAAAAAATGTATATGGTAGTCTAGAAAGGTCCAGGTTCTAGAGCATGATGAACACAAGTTTGTGAGAGTCCAGTAGGCCTTGAAGAACTGAGCTTTATGATATAAAATTCTCATGTTAGAAAACATAATCTACAATGAAAAAAATCAATGAAATAATTAGTTCAACTCATCATGGCAGGAAGGAAGTATTGGGCCAGTCTAAGACAAATGTTACAGATGTCTATATATAGATTTGTCTGGAAGGATATTAAAAACCTATGCAATACTATTTAATGTTTGCATGCCAGATAAACATTCACAGCTGCATAATACTTATAAGATGAAAGTCAGTAGTAATCATGGAAAATACTTTGCCAATTATAAAACTGTGGGTTTTTAAACAGGTTTAGATATGTGGCATTACATATAATACCCAGAAACATTCAGTGATACTGCAGAGCTGCAGAATGTCAGCATTTTCAAAACTATTTGGTTAGCATATTTAAGCAGACTTGATTAGGGACTGAGACCCAGTTTCTCAAAGGTGATTAAGTACATAACTCCCACTGAAATCAATTTGCCTATATATGAATTTAAAATGGCTATAGAGATGTATTTTGATATAAAATTAATTTTATATGTTTCCTCACCACTGTGGTAAGTATAGCCAGGTTAAGCTCTGTTACCATAATTCCTTTTTAAATATATTATATCAGCATTAGAAAAACACCGGTAAGGATGCCTGTACTTTTTATGACATCACATCTGACATTTTATTAAATGATCTTAAAAATTTAACTTCTGTGGGATTCAGATATTAACACAGCAATAATTATAGGTACTTGGCACATTCCAAACCTTGTCATTATTTTCTCAAGCAGCAGTCCTAGTTGGAACTGTGAGATAATTTAGTTGAGAAGTGATCATATCAGTAAGAAAACTTAAAACAGTTATTTATAGAATGATTCTTGACTTCCTGAATCATTCTTTATCTTGTGCTTTTCTAAGTATAATTTTTAAAAAGGACTTTTAGTATTTACTGGTGAATTTCATCAGAAACAGCCTATCCTTTATCCCCCTGTTACAAGTTTCCTTTACTCTCTGCTGTGGCAATCAACACCTCATATATTGAACTGCTGCCATGAAAGAGCGAATGAAAAGTGAAGAGACTGTATGAGAACTGCAGCATACAGACATAATGAATTTTGCTGGTTTTCTCTTTTATTACTTCACCCAGAGATGCAGCAGCTAGAGCAATTACTCAGTGTTTCATCCTGCTTTTAACTCTGTAAAAAAGTGAAAAAGTGAAACCTCCCTCCACTGCAAGAATTAAATATTTATGTCTACTTAGTTTTCTGTCTTTTAAGCTGGTATTTATTCATTCAAGGATCTTCTCTATGATACTAAGGCTGTTTACTTTCATTAAATTCTTTGGTGAAGGATTCCCTGAATTCTTATGGAAAGGTCTATCAGTGAGGCGATGTCATGTGCTCTCAGAGCTTTTTAAAGTAGGGTTTCCCTTTACAAAAGAACAGTTCAACTCTTTCCGAGGGTAGTGTATGTATTCAGGTGAAGTTCTCATTAGGAATCCATACTGGGCTGTGTGCAGTTCAGGATATACAGCATAGAAAATTATTAAGGAGTAGGATGAGAATGTTGCTGATGATACAAAGTTCTTTGAGGTAGTAAATGCGGGTTCCAGCTGTTAAGAGTTGCAAGACTTTGTGAATGTGACCTGGAAAAAATAGTGGTAGGGGGAAATGAGTGTCTCTATAAGTATTAGATAGTGGACATTGGAAAAATAATATTAGCTTCTCATGCAATAAATGAGCTTTGAGGCCAGTTCGGGAGCAGTTAAGACAAAGGACATAATGTATGTGACATCATAACCTTACATGTTTATATCGGAGAACTTCTGAGGTGACTTGCCCTTTCAGTGGAGCACCCCAAAACACGTATAATTACTTTGTACATGTGAAAAGAGTTTTACCATTTTTGTATTGCCATTTTTGTATTGCTTGAAAAGTCTCACCTTTTCCCCGTGCTCTGTTTCTTCTATAAGTAGCTGAGGCTCATGATATCTATACGGAAAACAGCAATGATCATTCAAAAAGTTAAAAAAAAACTCAAACAATAAATCAAATCAAACTAATAAGTACAGTTACAAAAGACTTCTGAAAGCAAATCCCTAAATCTTTTTTTATAATAGTTAATATATTTCATAAACTGAAAAAAAAAAAAAAAAATCACAGGAAAAAGATACTTGAATCATGACCAGAAAGTTAGTGTTCTGGATGATTAGTGTCTTGCAACTTCTTGTTAGCTGTTATAAAATATTCAAAAACATTGGCTACATATAAAAGAGTTGAAAGTCTACATGGTCTTTTTTGAAGTTTAACAGTCTGTAGTAAAAGATGTTCTGTTTGCTAATTGCTTGGGAACTGATATGAACATAGAAACTTAACGCTGCCTACTTGCAGGAGGAAGAAGGACCTGCTGCTGCTGAGAATTTTCCCTCCAATGCATAGTAGTGGGCATTGCACACACATATGACAGCAGGGGCATCTTACAGGGGTGCATGTCCCACACACGCTATCTAGAGTGTAAAGTTACTTAGCTTTGCTCCTATCAACTACATCCCCAAACACTGAATGAGGAAGCAGAGGGAGAAGAAGGTGAGAAATAAATATTAAAATCATGTAGCTTAGTACTAATCAAGGCTTAATGAGGGCTTGGAGTTACACTGCTGGAAACAGTTTCAAAGAGAGTGGTTCAGCTCCCCAAATCCGGACATTCAAAAGCTTAATCGTCCAGCTTAAGCTAATCACCTTATGTTTCAGTTACCTGGCTCATTGAATAATTTGAGTGAATATCTCTCAGCTTTCAGAATGAATTCAAGAGCTGAGAAACTACATAGGAAGAGAGTTGTTGATAAGTGTGATAGATAAGACTGTTTTAAGCTTTATTTCTCTTTGAAGCTGCTTTCCAGTAGAGCACAAGGCAATGTGCCCCACTTTGCTACTGTTCTGGGGATCTTTGTACTTGGTATCATACATTCAAACTGCATTATCTCCATAGTAGTGCTAATCTATATCCAACCTCTCAGATTTGATCCTTTCCTCTCTTTGGTGATGTAGAAGGAAAAGCTGAAGTAATACAGAGGGAAATTGAAAATAAATTAATTTTTAAAAAAATAAATGCCACTTTCCTCTTAAGTACAACACTGATATAAAAGTATGTGAAATGACATTTCATTGGTATCCCTAAGTTCTATTTCACCTTGTCAAGCAAAGGTAAAAAGTTTTTCATATTATGACAGAAAAAGTCAGGATTTTTTTTTCCTATTTGGTAATATCTGTCAGTGTTCATTTGACCTCCAAGACATGGACATTCAGTCACAATATTCAGAATTTAAGATGAAGATTACTAAGAAAAAACAACTTGTGACAGTTAGCAATTTACTCAACAGAAGGATGACTGTTGGTAGCAGAAAACTTTGTTTACTTTGATAATAAGCTGTAGTGAAATGTCTACATTAGTAATTATTTTAAATATATGATTTCTTTGCAGAAGGATTTGGGTATTGCAGTCCATTCAAAGGAATGTGTTTCAAGAACTAGAGAAAAGGTGAGCACAACTTTTTTCCTGATCTAGGGAGCTGTATAGCATGAATAATAACAATAAAATAAAAAATTGAGATAAATGTTAAAAAGAAGAAAAAAAGTTAACCCTTACTCCATTTTGTGATATTTTCTAGATAATTGTTCATCCTGAATTTAAAAAAAAAAAAAGAAACTATATATTTTCAGTACAACCCTATGAATCTCTCGGAATGGATAAGCTTAAATTAAAGCAGGTTTCTATTATTAAGGTTACACTGAAATTTTGGAGATTTTTTGGCAACCAAAATATCTTTAGGTACTTGCTTGAGAAGTACATGTAAAAGTACAATTCCAATGTTTGGAAATAATCCTCTTGAACAAAACATTTTTTAGTCTCTAGAGAAATCTTTTATTTCTTTAAGTATTCACTGGAAAGGAAAGGATTATGATGCTTACTTGTTGTTTTTACTGAAATCTAGGTTGCAAATTAAAATATGAGATAGAATAATTGTCTTCCATACTCCTAAATCTTGTGTCTCTGGCTGCATGAATTTCAAAGAGTACAACAGAGATAAGTAGCTAATTTAATTTTTCCAACTGATTGCTATGATTGCTACTTGAATAAGCTACAAAACGGCATCAGTTTGGAGTTTTTTGGGACATGAGCTCAAAGCTTATGTTATACTGCTTACTTATACAAATTTATGCAGGTGGTTTTCATTCACACACACTTTTAAATCAATTTTGAAACAATATATATGGACATGTGTATGGCCAGACTTTGCAAACGAAGATTGGGGCAGGGCTCTCCCCATGTGGGTTTGCCCTTCCAGCCTGCGCAGTGGATTTTTTAGGTGAGGCACAGCATGTGCAGAACTGGCCCCACCATTTAAGTCCTGAGGTTCATCTGCCATGGCCGAGCAAGCTTGGACAGTGACAGTGAAGTCCTTGGGACTGTCAACAGCACCCAATACTAACCAGGACTGACCCTGCTTAGCATCCGAGATCTGACAGGGTCAGGTGGCAGGGAGGCATTTAACTGCACTTGCGGATGGTCCCCACTGCGACTTGAACTCAGGTCCTTGGGATTCAGAGTCCAGAGTGCTATCCATTACACCATGGGACCGCCCTAGATGGAAATAATACATGGGGAAATCCGCTGGGTAAATCTCAACAGATAATTCTGTAGTCTTGACATGTTCTGGTTTGTTTTGTTTGGAATTTTTATATTATTTTCCAACTCTTCATATTGCCTTTGCCATTGCTTAGACATTGTTACTGTTACATCTGATTCTAAGAGGACTGTAATGCTATCTTAGTTTTAGGGCAAAAGGGTGATAAACAGTTTTAAAATTTTACAGAAAGTGAGTCCATTTCTAATTTCTATTTCTCAGCTAAATGTTACAATCAGGTATCTTGAACATTCACAATAATTTAAATAGTACTATTAACTAAATGAGGTTTAGTCATGTTCCATGTAAGAAAAACTAATATATGAAACAATAATGAAAAGCCCTAATTCCAAGAGGATATGAAATTTGGGAAAATCTTTTTTGAAATCTTTCTACTAGTTTCTCTTTTCACTTTCATTCCTATTCTCAATCAAAACACATGAAAATGCATGCTTAATTCTGCCTGTTTTCCAAAACATAAACCTGTTTGTAAGTGAGCATAACTAGCTAATTCAACAGATTTCTGTGATGTTTCAGATTTTCTTTTTCTACTTAAAGCAGGTATTTAGCTTTGCTAAATATAGATTTTCTTTTTTATATAAGATTATGCTCTTTATCTGTGATATGGAAGGTAGAATAGGTCATATCACTGACATGTAATTACAGAAGCATAATGTAAAATAGGCAAATTCTTTGATCAATAAGGCTCTTTATCACTATACAGCCTCTTTTAGCCACATGCTCATTAGGAAAGTTGTGAATTTAAGTCTTTTTAAGAGAACTTCATTGGGACAAAGTATTTATTTCAAACACTACAATCTCCAATTATCATTCTGATGCAGTTCAGTAGTCTTGGAAATTAATGCCGATCACAAGATTTCCTTTGAACTTCCAGAAAAGCAGAGCTGGAGCAGAGTATACTACTGCATTCTGAACTTCAGAAGAGTTTAGGCACCCTCTTTGCATACTGTACAATGCAAGTCTTAGGCTCTAGCATGGATAATGACAGGAAGCTTGAAAATCAATTACCTTTAAATACTGCACAAGGAAATCCTTTTGATTTCTTATGAAAACACCTGGGATTCACCCTGTTTAATTGTAATTTAAATGGCATGCACATCTTGTTAAAGGTACCAAAATTAAAATATACTGCCTGTTTCCCCTTTTGTAGAGTCATTGTCAGCTGCCTGCCTCATTGAGCTTGTTGTTTACAGCCAGTACACTCCAGGATTCACATTTCCCAGTGGATTTGTCTCAGGGTGTATGCAACCTGAGTAGATCAAGTTGTCTGTGCTTAGTCTCATGGAGCTCAAAGTAAATTGTTGCAAAAATGTCCAAAAAAATCTCTTTTAAATGCACATCTGGACTTTAAATATCAGCAGAAACCAGGGGAAAATAGCAGCCTGTTGTCCTGTAGGTGCAGCAGTTCCTTCGCCTGTGGTGCCACTCTCTCACAGGACAGGATGTATTTATGGCACTGAGTCCACAGCATTGAGTTTGAAACGATATGTTTTTGTCAGCCTGTTTTGGGGGGGTGTATTTTGGTAGGGAGATGGGGCAGAGCATGCAGTGAGAACCAAATTTTTATGGTTGTAAATCTGTGCTGTGGAAGAAGTGTCTTTTACACCACAGACAGAAATGCAGTAAACAGTGAATCAGTGATTTGTGCTGAAAGAAACTGGTCAATGAAAGTCAAGTTCCTTCTTCATTCATTTTCTCCCAATGAAGGAACTGCACCTTGAGTGTGTATTTGAACTATGTGCTCCTCCAAGGCTTGACAACTCTGTCAAGGCTGGGATCACTTACTTTTTTGTGTGTCTTGAGCAGAATGCATCCATAAGACAAATGAAATGTTCCTGGCACTGAAAACAGTCCAAAGCAACAAGGGAAGGCAGAGGCACCGAACCCAGAAGTTACAGTGGAGATTTTCCCTGCCCACCCATTAATGCCATTTTCTAGCAGGGAAGAGTCTATGGCTAGCCCTCATCTTAAAGTGAAAACCATGTGAAATGTTCTGTCACATTAGGAAAACGATGATGCTGCAAGAAGAATTGAGTAAAATAAGGAATTAATTTATAATATAAACTTACACTGGTCAAGTGTAACCTTAGGGAAATTAATCTTTATTAAAATAAATGTCTTGTTGCCTGCTGTGGAATGGGTGGTAGGATTTACTTTTAAAATCTTTGTTTGTGCTTTGTTAAGTTTTTCCGTTATGTAAAAAGACTTCAAATTGTTTCTTTTTTTCTAGTTGAATAATTTAATCTCCAATTCCCTGCAAATCAAAGTGTAACCATTTTTATATTCTACAAATATTCACATCCCATTGCCTGGAGTATATCTCAGCTACCAGAAAAAAATTCAGTGCTGATAGTAAAGACTGAAACAGAAAGATGCATATTTTTATGTGCTTAATTCAAACATGTCACTTGTTCAATAATTTAGAAGACAGGTTTATGTAGGAAAAAGTAAATATTATTTATTCTTCTCTGAGAGTTTTTTACAGCCATCACCCTTATAGAAAGTCACTGAGCTCCAGAAATCAATATTTATTTCCAGCATATTTAAGCTTTTTATATAACTAGAACATTAAGTTTATAGAGTTATGTAAAATATCTGATTTTAAGACTGTGACAAGTGTTTAGTGTGATATAAATATATTTGTGGAGTTTATGTTATGTTCTGAGGATTATATTGCATGAGAGCAGTTCTGGGGGATGAACAATTTCTAGAAAAAGAGGTCTTTTTCTCTAGTTCTGCCATAGAAAATATCAGAGAATTAAGTCCATCACAAAACTTCAACAATTTCTGCAGTAGTTCTTTGAAATCTCAGATTTTTTACCTAAAATTTGAGCTGCAATATCTTTTTTCCTACTCTTGATGTTACAGAGCTGGAAAGAGATAGAAATAATGGAGAACAATCTGACAGCTTATGGGTTTGATTACTTGAAACAGTAATTTCCAAATGATACCTGGTCTTCTTAAATTATGTTTATACTTATAAAGGATGAGTAAATTCAATTAATTTTTTTTTAAGTTGGCTGAAAATTGAGACTCCAGATTAACAGTTCTTATAGCTCTGGGGCACAATATTCTTGAAGAGCTGAAGTTGGTGATGTAGTTTTGTGTGTTGAAGTTGTATTTTCTGAATCAAAACTAACTTTTCAGAAAAGTGTAATTCCATTGAAAATAGTATCTGACAGTTAAGCTTTATAATTTTACTTTTTTTTTCTGTCATTGATATTCTTTTATGCAGTTTTGTTCAGAATTGACCTTTCTCTTTTCATTTGCAGTAGGTTAGCATGAAGTGTATATTTTACAGCCATGGCTCGAATATATAAGACAAGCATGTCATTAGAACTTGACTTTATCTTGTTCAGTACAGTCCTTTTGTTCTTATGTTTCCTGACTATATCAAAGCTACATCACATTTCATAAATGTGTTGAAGTCTTGTTCTGGTTCTTGATCCTCATTTCTTTTTCCCTAAAGCTCACAATTTCTTCCAATCATTACTGCCTAACCTCTGGCTTTTAGCTTTCTTTTCCCTCTATTAAAAGAAAAAAAAAATTAAAAAAAAAATCAAGGAAACCAGAAATAAAGAGCTAATGTATATATGTCATATTCTTTATAAAAAATAATTATATATTTATTGGTAAACTCAACTAAATTTAAATTCTAATCAAGTAAGCTTCTTAGATTACTTTTCCCTACCCTTGTGACACTTTTATACATGCTCTGTTACTGCACTCTTCTATATGACCTGATGCTTTACATTTTAAGAGGCAGTCCCGTGGTGTAATGGATAGCACTTTGGACTCTGAATTCCAGGGACCTGAGCTCGAGTCTCAGTGGGGACCGTCTCCTGACAGCTAAATGCCTCCCTGGCATCTGATCCTGTCAGATCTGAGACACTAAGCAGGGTCAGCCCCTGGTTAGTACCAGGTGCTGTAGACAGTCCCAAGGACTTCCCTGTCACTGTCCAAGCTCGCTCCACCCTGGCAGATGAACCTTAGGAGTAAAAGATGGGGCCAGTTCCACGCACACTGTGCCTCTCCTAAAATATCCACTGTGCAGTCTGGAAGGGCACACCCATGTAGGGGGAGAGCCCTACTCTTAAAACACAAAATTTCTTTGTCCTGTGTGTCTGATGAGCTACAGAGTTTTTATTCAAAGCATTTTGAAATTAGATCTTCTATTCATAGTTTAAATGAATTTGTATTATTAAAGGTATATATTTCTATGCAGTTTGCAATCTATAAACAACAGTAAAGAAGAATCCTCCAAAAGATACAGGAATTCAAGTACAGTTGGAGTGCTGGCCATTTTCTACTACCATATCTGCTACCCCCCCAAATTTTAGGTTGAGTAAAATTTCTCCATTTAAAAAGTTAATAACTCACTTGGTTTTATGAGCTGTTCCCTGAGAGATCTAATGAAAAACAGTGAGAAGGAGAGGGGAAAAACCACGGAAAATGCTTTGTATGCAAGAGGACTTATAAACTATTTTGTTGTCTTTCCCTGATAATTTGAAAAGTTCAGTTGCCATATTAAGTTACTGATATACTGATTTTATTTCTAGACAAGTAGTTCTGTGTTTTGTTTTTAATAGATAGCCTTTTCTTTACTTAATTTAGATCTTAGTTCAGTTTGAGACTGAGATCCTTCTGATAGAAATTAAAGAAAAAATTGGAAATATAATAAAAGGCAGGACCCTCTTTAAACAAAGCTGTATTTTCGCTGTGCATAAATACATAAATGAGTGAAATACCTGACCAGATCTCTTGCAATGAAACTTTGCTGTATAGAGTTTTAGGATAGGGAAATTTAGTTAAATATTAAAAATTCTTTTTGCTCTTTCTAAATACAATTTTCACAGGATGCTTTTTAGTCTAAGATATATTGTAAAAGATTTCTTATTGCTTAATCTCCCCAAAAGAAAATCATTTTAGTAGAAGTGATGCTGTCTCAATTTAAAATTGAATTTATTAAATAAAAGTCATCACTGAGCTGTAACAGACATTGATGTGGAGGTGACTTTTGAATTACAGTGTCTCCATAGGCATTTTGTCTTTGAAAGCAAGTCCTCAATTTTCCTTGATACAGCATGCAGTTTCTCTATCGCTCTAAAATCTCTGGGTTTTGAAGAGAGATGTTACCTGTGGTCTAAAAGTTTGTGTGTGGAGTTTCTGCCAATTCCTATGCATTTGTCAGATTTATAATGATTTTTCCCCAATGTCTTCCTCCAGTGTCAATCTTTTGTAGTTCTTCTTCAAGAAATATCACAAACTTAAGGAAGCAATGAACTTCACAGTAAGAAATGCTGCCTGAGGAAAATAATAATGCAATTTCATTTCATTTCATTTCATTCATAATTTCATTTTCATTGTGGACAAGAGATACAACAAGATTATAAAATCAAGAACCACCATTCAGGTTTTATACTCTCATTTGCATTGATATTAATTTAATTGACACCACAATTAAGGATAACATTACTGTCATGGGACTTCTCCCGGGACACCCCCTTGTCATGGGGAAAAGCTTGCATGCCCTCATGAGGTTGCATGCTACGCTGGCGGTGGTTTGTGCCTCTGGTAGGGTCTCCCATGCAAGACAGGTCTCAGCTGAAGGGTCAGACAAAGTGTGTCAATGAGCAGGATGGGCTTGCTAGCCCTCTGGCAACCATCCTAGGAGAAGGACAACTCTAACTCCAAAACCCGGGAAGATGGGGCTTGCTTAGCCCTGTAAGGCCATCCATCTAAGAGAAGGATACTCTAACCAAACCTACATCCTGAGGTATTCGCTGTCACCATCCAAGCTTGCTCAGCCCTGGCAGATGAACCTTAGGAGTAAAGGGTGGGGCCAGTTCTGTACATGCTGTGCCTCACCTAAAAAATGCATTGCACAGGCTCGAAGGGTTCACACACATTGCAAAGCCCTGTAGTGACAGGTGAGGGTCGAAACAGTAGGTGATAAGAAGCACTGGAAGCCACAGACCCAACCCTGCATGAGGGTGGTTAAGGATATTGGTCATTTGAGACTTGATCCTGGAGATGACAATCTCATGTGGCAGCATCCTGAATGACCAAGCAGCCTTTCTTCTGGACTGCACTGCTTGCTCCACACAGAGAGAGGCCTAGAAAAGGTGGCCTAACCAAAGCTTCTCTCCACACCCGGTTGGATAACCACAACCAGCCAGCATCTTCTGATGCAGTCAAAAAAAACAGAGTCAAAGGTATTTCACAGGAATACACCTGCCTCCAAAGGTGTTTTCAAATTGACACTCTCATGTTGGAACATCAGAACCATGCTTGATGCTGTTGATAGTGGACTTCCTGAGCGTTGTTCTGCTCTAATTGCCCATGTACTGTCATGACTCAACATTGACATTGCTGCTCTCAGTGAACTTTTTCTTCATGAGGAAGGAAGCCTTAAAGAAAATGGTGCTGGCTACACACTCTACTGGTCAGGCAAACCCAAAACCAAAAGTCACCTTTCAGGAGTTGGCTTCATGATTAAAAACTCCATTGCCTCCAAACTTGAAAATTTGCTGAAAGTTCTTTCTGATCACATTATCTCCTTACGCCTCCCACTAATCAAGCAACATGTTGTTCTTTTCAACAAATATGTTCCAACTCTCCAAGCTGACCCAGTGGAAAAAGACAAATTCTACACCGACCTGCGCCGCCTCACCCAAAAGGTTTCTGCAGATGATAAGATCATAACCCTTGGTGACTTCAGCGCTAGAGTAGATAAGAACTCTGAAGCCTGGAAAAGAGTCCTGGGCAAGCATGGTGTTGGAAACTGCAATGACAATGGATGCCTCCTGCTGCAGTTTTGTGCAGAACAGCAGTTCACCATCACCAGCACTATCTTTCAACAGAAAGACAGCCTGAAGATAACCTGGATGCATCCTCGATCCAAGCACTGGCACCTCATTGACTGTATCTTAGTGCAACAGAGAAATGTCAGTGATGTCTGTCATACCTGAGTGATCCCTAGTGCAGAATGTCAAACAGACCACCGCCTTGTGCATTGCAAACTTAACCTCCAATTTAAGCCCAAACCTAAGAGAGTCAGCATTCCAAGGAGGAGCCTCCAAGTTAACAATCTTCAAACAGCTACAGTGAGAGACAGCTTCCAGGTAAACCTTCAAACTAGACTTAAAGATAATCCCATAGATCCCTCTCCTGAAGCAGTTTGGCATCAAAAATAGCATCCTACAGTCCTCTGAAGAGTTCTTAGGGTTCTCCTCCAAGAAAAAACAAATACTTGTTTGATGAAATAAATCGAGAGATCCAGGAATTGTTGAAGAAGAAGAGAACTGCTCACCAAGCACACCTCGCTCAGCCATCTTGCCATGTATGAAAAGCCGCCTTTTGTCTTGCATGCAGCAAACTCCAACAGAAACTTCAAGACATCCAGAACAAATGGTGGCTCAACCTAGCAGAAAAGACTTAACTATGCACAGATTTGGGTGACCAAAGAGGATTCTATGAGGCCCTGAAAGCAGTGTATGGACCCACACACCAGGTTCAAAGCCCTCTACTCAGCACAGATGGCCAAATGCTTCTCACAGATAAAACCTCCATCCTGAACTGATGGTCAGAGCATTTTCAGACTCTCTTCAGTGCCAGTTGTGTAGTCCGAGGCTCAGCAATTCAGCACATTGCATAACAACCGGTGAAAAATGAATTGGATGCAGCCCCTACTATGGGAGAGACACTAAGCCCATACAGCAAGTGAAAACTGGCAAGGTAGCTGGGGTTGATGGAATTCCACCTGAAATCTGGTAGCATGGAGGTCAAGCACTCCATGCTAAATTTCACGAGCTTGTTGTGAGTTGCTGGGAACAAGGCAAACTACCACCAGATCTCCATGATGCAGTCATCATCATCCCGTACAAGAAGAAAGGAGAAAAATCAGACTGGTCAAATTACCGAGGTATTAATTTGCTCTCCATTGCTGGTAAAATCCTTGCAAGAATACTTCTGAACAGATTAGTACCCACTATTGCAGAAGAACTTCTACCTGAAAGCCAGTGTGGTTTCAGAGCCAGTAGGAGCACAGACATGGTATTTGTTCTCAGACAACTGCAAGAGGAGTGTAGGGAACAGAACAAAGGACTCTACGTAACTTTTGTTTGACCTCACCAAAGCTTTTGACACTGTGAGCAGAAAAGGCCTGTGGCAGATCTTGGAACGTTTAGGATGTCCCCCCAAGTTCCTCAAAATTATCGTCCTGCTACATGAGGATCAACATCCACAAATCAGATAAGGCAATGCACTCTCTGAGCCTCTTCCAATAACCAATGCTGTGAAACAAGGTTGCGTTATTGCACGAACTCTATTCACAATCTTCTTCAACATGGTGCTTCATAGAGCCATGGCAGACCTCGATGAAGAAAACGGCATCTACATCTGATATCGTACCAATGGAAGCCTATTCAACCTAAGGCGACTGAAGGCCCACACCAAGACCCTGAATCACCTTGTCCGTGAGCTGCTTTTTTCTGACAATGCCACCCTCATTGCTCACACAGAAGCTCTGTAGCACTTAATATCCTGTTTTGCAGAGGCTACCGAGCTTTTTGGGCTGGAAGTCAGCCTGAAGAAGACAGAAGTTCTTTACCAACCTGCACCTCAGGAAGTCTTCTATCATCCCCACATCACCATAGGGGCATCAGAGCTTAAGCCAGTCCAGCAGTTCACCTATCTGGGAAGTATCATTTCCTCGGATGGTAAGATTGACAAAGAGATAGACAACAGGCTAGCAAATGCATACAGAGCCTTTGGAAAACTCCCTAAAATAGCCTGGTCCAATAAACACCTGAAGAAAAGTACAAAGATCAGTGTCTACAGAGTGATTGTACTGTCTACTCCTTTACATGGATCTGAGTCATGGGTTATCTACCGCCACCACCTGTGGCTCTTCAAAGGCTTCCATCAGCACTGCCTCCATACAATCCTAAACATCCACTGGTCTGATCATGTGACTAATGTGTCTGTTCTTGAACAGGCAGGGGTCACCAGTAAAGAGGCCATGCTGATGAGAACGCAGCTGTGCTGAGCAGGGCACATTTCCAGGATGGAGGATCACCACCTCCCAAAGATTGTGCTCTTTGGTGAACTCATCACCGGCTGCCACAAGAAAGGAGCCCTGAAAAGGAGATATAAGGAGACAAAGGACTCCCTGAAACAATCAGGATTCATTGAGACACACCGTCCGTAACACTGCTGCTTCCTTTGAGAATGCACGCAGAATCAGTCTCGAGGAGAAAAAACAATGCAGGAATAACTGTTCCTCGCCAATATCGCCAAAGGAGACTTTCTGCTGTGCCTTTTGTGGCCAGACTTGCCTATCCTGTATTGGCCTTTTTAACCACCAGCACACTTGAAGCAAGCATGGGTAGTGCCCTTCCTAAATCTTCGTTCATGAAACCTAGCCACGATGATGACTGTCATGGGAGAAAAAGATGTTATGGTAGAAAGATAACTAGATATTTAAGCAAAGAAGCAAGATATAATTAAGGCAAATGACAGAAAACTCAATATGGGATTACAAATTGATAAAATTATTTTGATTATGCCATACTAGGAAAACAGTCACCATAAAGATCAGCCAAGGCAGTTTAACTACCTAGAAATAATTATTTAATAATTATAATTTCCCTGATCATCTCCTACTTCTTCTGTCAACAAAAAACAGTGCCTCAGAGTAGCATTTTGGTTTGACTCACATTTTTTAAGGATTATGTTGGAGCAATAGTGAAGAGAGAACCTAACTAAATCTTCTATCTCTAATAATACATGATGGAAATAATTATAATTTGATTTTTGCAGTCAGATTTTGGTTTTTGATACTTACACAACTGATGTACAATGTGAGTGGGCTTTTTCAGAAACATCGCTGGTATAACTTTACTTTCATTGAATTAATGGGATTTCAGTGGGAACTGATATAGGTGCTGATTTCATATCTGTAAATTAAGTATCAGTGAAGGAAAGCCTGCATTAAAATCCTTTCTGCCATTTTTACACTGATCTTCTAAGCAGAAGAGCATTTGAGATTTTACTATCATAGTGTTATTTTATAGAATGTAGTCATTTCCTGGTTATAATGAGATTGTTCTTGCACCTCTGTGCATCATATTGTACTAGCCTGTGCTTTTACAAGACAAATATTTCAAAGAAATGACTACTTTTTAGACAAATTTCACTCTTCTAGATCATTACATAAACTTACATTGCTCTGTAAATATTACTCATATGTGTGTTCACTTATCATGACAAGTTTCTGAATTAACTCAATATTGCTATTTCATTTAAACACTTAATTCTCACCTCTTTGATTTCATAGACAAGTATATTGGTCCATCAGAGCCATAAATAATTTGATGAACAGAAAAGGTTAATGGTTTTCAGCCTGATAATGAATAGGAAGGACCACAACCTGTGACCATCTCTGAAGACAGCAGCTTTCACATTGAGATCAGTCAGATTAAGTAGATGCAAAATAATTAATAGTATTAAGTTAAATGTAGCTTTCTGGCTCAGTTATGTGATATAATGACAGAAAAAATGTGGAGTGACTGTTGAAAGAATAGTGATCTGCATCAGCCAAATACGTATTTTATATATATTTACTCCCGATTTGTTACTTAAAATTAAGAATTAATAGCTAGTCTTCTAATATATAAATTATATAATCTTAATTGTTTGTATTTCCTTTTGCATGCATCTCTTCAGTTGCATAGAAATATTACATCACATCGGTTCTGCTTATTCACTTGTGATTATTTTATCAACTTAAAAAGAAAAATTCAGTCAGCAATGTCCTTATTTGAGGGTGAAAATAAAAATGGCAATGAAAGAAAACTCACTGCAAGCAGAAATTGTAATACTGAATTTTAATTAATTGATAATTACTATTTAAAATACTAGATAATGTCACTTAGCCTATCAGAATGTATTCCTTTTTTATGAAGGAATTAGTCAGTCTCTTTTTATTTTGGTTATATAAATTTGAAATTTCCTTTCATATTACTGTTAATTCCACATGAAAAAGAGTTTAGAAATTCTCTTTCCTCCTTTTTTACTTGTAGGCATATTGTGTTTTAACATAATAATTGAATTAATTTATACCAGCATATCTGTAAATGTTTTGCAATTTTCCTTCCTCCTCTAATCCATGTGCTTCAACTTAAAAGCAATATATTTTAATATTTCATTTTAAGTTTTTAAATATTTGTTCTTTAATATGCTTCTATATCTGATTAAATAAAAAAATCTGGGTATTTAAGGGACTGTACAAGGTCACATAACTGAATGACTGCAAACATGAGATTTGCTGTGCAATGAAAGTGAATAGAAAGCCTTCGAAAATTTTATGTGGCCTATCATTATTTTATTGATGCAAAGCTTATTCATTTTTTTCTCAGTGTTTCCTGTTCATGTCTCCCTATTCCCAAGCACCTATCATTTCATAACTTTTCATTTTATTTATCTTTTTTTTTGTTTATTAATATTTTGGGGAAAAAAGAAGTCATTGCAATTAGAAAAGGTCTCTTAGGACAGAAAGTAAAACCCTACCAATACAGAATTGTAGCACGAAATATAGTCCCTTGTGTTTTACCCATTTCATTTTAATTGTTTTGAGGAAGATCTAGCACATTGTGGAATGTTCTCAGGAGAAAAAAGTGGAAATACCCTTTCTCACTTAGAGTAAGTCATTCTTCAAATTCAGATTGCATTGTTCTTTTCTCAATTTGATCTCATTATTTCTAGATATATCCCATTTGTAATTTTGAATAATTACTCTTGCCCCTGGTGTTTACCTTCTCATTGCTTTTGACAGATGTATCTTCTCCCTCTCCCTCCACTTAATTGTTGGTTAGTCAAGCTGTACATATTTAATCTTTCTAAGCTTTTCTTATGTGTTATCCCTTCCAAACCATTAAGCAGTTTCTACCCCACTTTGCTCTGAATTCCTTTCAGTTTATTGAAGCACAAAAGATGAAGCTGATTGTACTTATCAAGCATTCTCCAGTTCAAACTTGAAAATATAATCTGATCTTTGTTGACTTGCACAGAAATTACAACTCTATCCCTTGTTTATGTTAAGGTACAGTTTCTATACTCTGTGAGAATGCAAAAAATATCTTCACAGGGATGCTGATTTCCTTCGTGCTACTGTAAAATAGCCCAAGTGCACCAAGGTTCTGGTTGATGCTTTATAAATTTAATTTAAAAACAGTCCAAACTTAAAATTTCAAAATTTCATGTTTTTTTTGTTTGTTTTTTTTTGTTTTGTTTGTTGTGATATGGTTACCTGTGTATAAGAAGGGGTTAAAATCATGAAAGAGCCAGCAGGAAGGGAAATATTTTCTTGTTGTAGGTTGAGAACTTGCCATGTTTGAATAAAACATTGTGAGACTAAATGCACAAAATGTTGTGAGGATAAAGGGTAATGACTTGGCCCAGAAAGAAATGTTAATCTCCAGACATGAGCTGCAAAAGGGATTCTGCCACACAGATTACAATTCAAAATGTAGACTATGCTTCAGCCTGTGAAGGGAAAGATTTCTGAAAATAACAGCTTCGGACTGACTGTATTTACCAACACCACAGCCTCTGTGAACTTTGTCTATAGTTTTTACAATTAAATGGTCTTCACTTAAAAAGTCCAAATTAAGTTGGTAGGATATATCTGAATCATTATTTATGTGTTGGTAGCATTTATCTGGAACCACTGCTTTATTGACATGTGATATTTCAACTCAGAAATCAGTCTTGTTGTTTCTCTGAAGCCACTGACTTGTTACATGGCTCTCTAAATCAGGAATTTGTATTGACCAGCCTGGAAGAAGTAACATGTAAAAGACCTGAGCTGAGAAGAAGATGGGGTATTTCTCACTAAATCAAATGAAGTAAAAAAAAAAAACAACAAAAAAAACCAAAAAAACCAAACCAAAACAAACAACCAAAATAAAAAACACACAAGGTAAATGCATTTGTATCAAACAATAGAGATTATGTATTATAGCTATTTTCCCATGCTTATTGGCATGTTTCAGCTTCTAAAGTTCTCTCATATTAACTGGCGTGGCTTCATTTCAATAGAGGAAAAAAAAATAAACCTAAGGCTTTATTGATTGATGGAAACATAATGCACTGAAATTTGTATATATATCAATATAGTTTTCAATTAATATAAATAAAATTATTTCAAAAATATTTATATCATCATATTTTCTTCTTTGCTACATGGATATCTTGATAAAAGCTTTAGCCAAATGTCTATTTGTAGACTCTGATACCCTGCCATCATGGTTAAAAAAAGTAATTCATACTACTGTATTCATATTTAAACTAGGTATAAACATTCAGTTTTTGTCCAGAACATTTAAGTAGCCTCTAAATACATAAATAAAAATGAGAAGGAGAAAAACAAGAATATTCTATTCAATAAGTTAACACAATAAGGTGCTGCTTTGGAAATAAGAACATAAATATGTCCTGGATGCACCTTATTAAATATACCTGCTTGCCTGTGGATTTTAGACTCTGAAATGGCTTAATTCTGAATATTTTCTTAATTTCTCTTTAAAAATATTGCTAGAACTCCAGATTAATTTCCATTTCAGTCTCTTTACTCGCTAACTCCTTAAGCTTTCTACTTCTGACAGATTACAAGGGTATCATTAAGTAATGCAAGTTCATGTCTTATTAGTAGACAATCCTGTTGACCTTCATTTCCCCGTGTCCCATCTTGCATAGCATTTTAATGCTGGCAGTCTCATTTTTACTTTATCTAGTCTTTTAGCTCTGCACTTATAAAACAAGCACAAAAAGCCATGAGAGCTTTGGTGCCCTGATCTCACCTTGGAACTATGGTTTTCCAAGGTTGCTCAAAGGGTAATGATCATCATTTTTTTATTCCTCTGTTACTTTTATTTGCACACTACTGTTTTAATGGAAACTACTCCTTTCTTTCTTAAAGTGTAAAGGCATAGGGAGTTTGTGCTCTCATTGTCCTTTACTGTAGTGAGTCAAGATATAAGAATTATTTTTAAGTTTCACCATTCTTATTGGGTCCGTTCTGTGACTTTATATCAAAGTTTCTCCATGGAATTAATACAGTCATACATATATTAACCTGTGACATTAATACTTGATCGGAGTGTTTAGCTGAAGCTTCTCATTTGGTATTTGTCCTTCTGTGCACAGGTCATTTTGACCTGGATTTAATATGCATGACCCCTGACCAGTAATGAGTAAAGCCCTGAAAGAAATAAGGTCTAGCAATGATACTAATCCCCCTCTAAATCTCTATAAAGCAAGCTGGTATGAAAAGGACATAGCAAATTTAACGCCAGTAACTTTGTTTTCTTGGCAACAGAGTATTCAGCAAGCTTTTTCAAAGCTGCCCTTTCATTTCAAGGCAATGAAGGAAGCAAAGGCATCATCCGTCACAAGGGTGAAAAGCTGCCAGGTATCTCAAAACCTCATCTTTCATCTTCAGTGAGGAAAACTGAAATTAACACTGCTGATATGAAGGAAGGTATAAAATCATATGAGTTCAAGATGTGGATCTTGATAGAGACATTCACCTAAAGAGATGAAAAAGGAGGAAAGTGGAAGTACTCTTCAGCTGGGTAAATCTCAATAGGTTCTATATTTATGAAAAGCTGTATAAAAAATGTAAAGCACAAGGGAAAATAATCCACATTCTATACTGAAATATCCCTTTTCAATGTCAAATTCACTTGCATTAGAATAGGTTTAGTGGAGACTATTATTTTACTTGTTTTCAAGCCTTCTTTCAGCCAGCCAATATAAACATGATGAAGCATTTGCATTTCTGGATTTAAAAAGTTGCCTGTAGTATTTCTTAAAAGTGCTAAATAATTATGATACATTAGCAATTATTTAGTCAATACCCACATACAAATTTTTCAATTTCCTAATGTATGGTTCATCTATTCAAAGATACTTACACAAAGCACAATATCTCACAAAAATGGTAGAAGTTTTTATTGTTTGTTTGTTTTGTTTTTAAAATACTATATATAAAATACTTTTTGATTAAATGTAAGCTGGACACTTGTGAAAATTAGCTTTCTATCTAACCTAATGGTATTCCACTGAAGAAAAGTTTTCCAACAAGTATTCCCATCTCTTCCAGTTGTGTGGAAAAAGACATCCTGAAATATGGAGCTGCTGACTGGGTGCAGGCTTTTTACATGCTGTACCTATCATCCCTGAGTTGGTGACAACCACTTGAGGACTGAGGCCCAGGGAATAGCAAAAAAACCTGGTTCCAACCAAGAGTGCATTGTTCTTTCGGTGGCAGGGACAGTATTTTTTTCTTTCCTGTGATATATATTTGAATAGTCACTTCTGTATGACATGGAAATAGGTTTTTCTCATAACATTAGAACTGATCAATTGTTTAGCAAGAATTTCTTGTTGAAAATTGTGGTTTAAGCTTGATCAGACTTTATAAAAAGTGAAGAAAAGAGTCTTATGGTGAGGACTGATTTGAGATGTTTTAATATATCCAGAGTGTCCTTCAGATGGGAATTTTTTTATATTCTATCTAGTAATTACTGAATTAATGAATTCCATTATAAGGCAGACAAATTCATCATAAGTAAATTTCTCTGAGGTCTGACTTTTTTGTGAAAAATAGACTATTGATAGCTTTGGTACACCTGATGTGACAGAACAGACTTGGAATGATGTGACATAAGCTTTAATTTCCTTGTTTACTAGAGATAGCAGTGAATAAATATAGGATTTATTCAATTTCTAAATATATCTTACTTAAAAATGCACAAAAACATAACAAGTATTCTAGGTTATATCAAGTAATCTGAACAAAAAACTCCTGGATTTTTAGAGAAATCTGTAGTTTTATAGAGTTCAAAGATCTATCACAAGCTTGGAACCATCTGAACAATTTACTATTACTATGCTTTTTATTGTATATAAACAACATTAAATGAACTGTTGATTTTTTTTTGGCTGAATTGAGGATTACAGCATGGAATTTAACTCATAATAATCAAACAATAAATAGCATTTTTCCTACAATGAAGTGATTTAATTTTATGAGAGCTTGAAAGGAAAGTTAAAATTAGTTTCTGTCTAACATACTCTTTTAACAACTGTGTTTGACTTTGTCCATGAAAGAATAGATTGATATCAGGTATAAAAACTTAATTTGTGTTGTGCCAATGAGTCTGCAGGCTTAGGTGTTGAAGATGTGGCTCTATCCTCTCTAGGCAGGAGTGTTTGTGGATAGAGGCTCTGAAAAGGAGACTGCAGAAAGACAAGTAAGATATTCCAGCTTTTTTTCAGATTATGTGCATCTGCAGCCAGCAGGCTTCAAAAATTTGTCTCTGGACATTCAGAAAGACAGGTTTAATTAGCAACAGAAATTATCAAGTCCTTTGAAAATTTTTGGTGATTGGCTTGTAGGATAAAGTTGTCACTCTTTTCTCACCTATGGGACACTGGTCTGCAGCTGGGCCCCCATGCAGCTTTGCAGCAAGTAAAAAGGCAGCAAAGAAAAAATATCTCAGTGCCAACCCACCTTTAACAGAATTAGAAACTCCAGTCAAAGGAAGGCAAGTAAGATTATGTAGAAAATTATTACAAATAGAGAAAGTAAATCTAATTAAAAAATAAATAAATAAAAGGCAAGGAATTCAAGTTTCTTTATTATTCCTGAGGATAAAAACTTCTGTCCTAAAGAAGACAGAAGCACCGGATTAATTTATATATATTTGGTGATAAGGACTGACCAAAGAAAATATATGGAGCAAGCAGTATCATCAGAAGATCTCAGTGCTTATGTGCAAGGAGAAATGGAATGTTGACTCTAGTTTTACTTCAATTACTTATGAAGGCAGGGAAAACGAAAAAGAGGGATATCAGGAACCAGTGAAAGAGGGAATAGGTAGGTTGGTGTTACTGTATTCTCTTTTGTGTGTACCATTGGGCAGAGTTCAGACAACTGCTTCTGAATATCAGAATAGTTACTGAGATGGTAATTGGTACAATGTTGTACTGTGTTGCCCAGTAGTTATTTAGAAGGATTGCATTAGTCAACTTAGAAATCACTTGAAGGGCTACAAATATAATTCTGAATCACTGGATAAGATGAAGTCAAAATCAACAGCCCTTGTGTTCTGCTTCATTTCCAAGTAGCTTGATTGTTGAATGTTGGTCTTTGAATGATTTTTTTTTCTCTCATTTTGGCAAGGAAAAAAAAATCAAACAAAATAATTAAAATTTGATCCAACCCTTATCTATTTTTCCCTAACTGAGCAGAGCTGCCTTTTAGCAAGTAAATAATCCTTCCTACCCTTGTAGCTGTGGTGAGTTGTTTTAGATTAATCGTTTCATGTGAAATTACTATTTGACTGACAAAGTAACACTCTTACATCTTTTTTTTAGGATGTAAGTGTGTCCTTCACTTACAAAACATAATTGCATGATCATGTTGAAAACTCCAGGAAAAATATTAGTCCAAGAGTTTAAGACTGATTGTTAAACAAAACCAAGACTTTCAATATTATAACCTCTGAGCAAAAATTAGCATGCCAGTTCCCTAGGCAATCAAAGCCAACACAAAGCACAAAGGATCAGGATTTCATCCTGACAGATGTGTTATTGAGAAAATGGCCACTTTTGGCTTTGTGATTATTTGCTCAGATGTTTCATCTTCACATGATAACAGAACTCGAAGAAACAAGCTGCAAAGCTGTTCCTACATGCCTGAAGCCAAGAACACAGCAGTTGAATACAGTGCCCTGACAATGAGGCAGCACCCAGAGGTATAAGGTCAGGTTTAACACATTGAACTCCTGATGCCAGGTGAGCCAGACCTAGGGCATGTCCTAGGGCATGTTTACCCATTGCAGCATGGCACAGAAGCTTTGCAGTAACTAGCTCCAGCCCAGAGCCACCCTCATCCAGATGTACTGATTTTGGTCTGGCTGTTGGATTAACCACAGCTAGAAACGAGGTGGTGTGGGATAGAAGAGCTCCCTGGAAAACCTGGACTTCAGAGCAGAGCCTCTTCTCTTGAGGCATGACACTTCTGGAGCCTAATCTGCCCTCTTCTCCACTTTGCAAAACAGATGTTGGAGGAATTTTTTTTAAAAAGATTATCACATTTCCAAGGTAACTACCCTGGTTAATCATGCTGTGATAGCATTTATCAAGTTCCCACTCTGAGAATCTGAAAATGATGAAAGGAGAAGTTTTGGCCTTGGTATGCACCTGCCAAGATGTTCAGCTCAAGCCAATGCCAGTACAGGAAACAGGACTGCTTTTATCAAATATACCTCTACACTCAAATTAGCTGTGCCTCCACACTTCTTTTCCTAATATCTGGCAAGTTCTTCTTCTCAATAAACCATTGAGACTCACCAGCCTGGATCAGTTCAAAGCTGTTTTCATCTTTCGTTGATATAGGCAGGCCCTTAGAGACAGGTCCATCATTCTCATCTGCCTCTCACTCTCATATGGTCTCATATCAGGAGGGTTGGAACGGTTCCTTTATTTAGCATTTCTTCTATTTATTCATGCATTGTGTTGCCTGTGACATGAACACCAGAACAGACAACAGCAGAACAAGGTTGCTCCAGCCTCCACTTCTCAATACAGACAGAGCGTGCCCTGCAGTGGCAACTGCAGCCTCAGCACCAGGGGAGGCAGCGCTGAATGCTGTGCAGTTCCTTGGGCAAAGGTATCAGACACAGTGCTAACATCAAAATGTAATCTCACCATGTGTAGAATAATGGTTAATGTGCACCTTTTTAATTCTGTATTTCAGTTGGCCTCCAGTAGCTGTACACGTAAAAAATACTGTGAAATAAAACATACATCTCGGAGAGCTATGCATTACCTCCACAAATTCTAACAGAGAGCATTCAGATTAGGAGATGTGCAGCACAAATCACAGCAATGAGATATGTTTACAAACATGTAAAGCAATGTAGGTAATAAATATATAGACTATCTATATGTAATTTACATTAGGTGATTAAATATCAGTGCAAATGTTTCTCAAAGCAACACCTAAATATTTTAGCCTGTATTTATGTTTGAGTCAAGCCAGTGTAAAATATTGGGTTTGATTCTTTATCATACACTAGTCTACTCACATTTATTTTGTTGCTGTTATTTTTGATTCACTCCAAAATTACTGAGAGTGAATGATTCAGGTCCTTGATATCTTGGAACAGTAGTATATCTCAAAGACACTTCAGAAATACCAGGATGAATAGCTTCCAGAAACAGATGTAATAACATGAAGGAAATAGTGCCTATCTATACTACCATTGTTTGATATCTTTTCAGCTGTTTATAAAATTCTTAGAAAACTTCTTAGTAACAGTTTTATGTGTAGTCTCCATATTAAATTTTGGCTCAGAACTACTGCAATCAAGTAGCTTGTGTTTCAGTTCATTCACATTTCCAAATTCCACCAAACCTGTTCCTGCAAATTGTCCAGATGCCTTAGAGACAGGGATTACCTTTCCTGGTGATTGTGGTGCATGAATGTGAAAAATACAAAGAGAAAGAATGTATGGGCAGAAAAGATCAGCATAACCCTGAAAAGGGTTCAGGGCACACAGGGTAAATTTTAAGAAAAATAACTTTCTGGAGAAATGTCTGGCAAGAAGAGTTTATATTTATATAGAAAATTATGTTTGGATCTCAGTTTATTACAAATCCAATGGCTGATTGCAGGAAATTACACAGTGGAAATTCACCTGCTTGATGGAGAATAGCTGTCCTTGTGCATGAGGGCATATGCCAACAAACTGGGAGTCCAGCCAAAATGACAGATCAGAAAAATGAGGGACCAGCTTTGCAGCACCCATAAGACATCATGGCAGAATACCAGAGTGGCAAAAAATTCCAAGTTTGATCTGCATAATTGATTTCATAGAATGTAATTTTTTTCCCCAATTACTGAAAATTACATATTTAAAAGAACAATCTATTCACTGACAGATATTTCCTTTTTATGAAAATGCAAGCTGGAATACTTTGAGCAAGTCCAAGGTCTATTTTTTATCTAACAGTATCCCTACAAAATTATTTTTGATCCAATCACCTGGTAATGTAATTTGAAATTCATTAAAATAAAAGGTAGTCATAGAATCCAGAAAATTTGTTTTACTTTCCAAAGTTGGAACTTATATAATTCACTCATCATGAATATTTCTCTATCAAATCATCAAGGGAAAGTTCCTCCTCTCTCTCTGTGGTCTTTTCTTCTCAACCACACCAACAAAGGGGACAGATTTAGGGATTTCTTTACCTCAATGTTAACTGTAATTAATGGTTACAAATATAGCAATTATAATGTGAACAAATAAGGTACGAGTATGTTTAATGCTTAGTTTAATTGTTATTCTATTTTGGTAATCATTTATCTTTTCCCAAATTTAAAACTTTACACAGTTAATGAATGGCTTTCATCTAACTTCTGTAATTTTCCATTCTATATGTTGTTCATTATTTTCAGTGAACACTGGATGAGAGACTATTATTATCTGTGTCTCAAAAAAAAAAAAGGTCCCACCCTGGGAAAGGTTGCTATGTATGGAAATTAAATATTGCAGTCTCACTGGTTTTCATTTGGTTGAAATACTCAATGGTGTGGAGCAACATGAATCTGGAAAAAGTCTTGAGAGTGTTCCTTAGTTTCAAAGTTAACAAATAAATGCAATTCTTCATTCACACATTGTAATGAGGAAAAGTTCATTTTAAATTTTTATGGATAATGAAATATCAGAATGTTCCTAAATTATTTGCTAGGTATTTCATTCTAGTAAAAAGGCATTGAGAATTATTTTGACCATTTTGATTGTTTTCCTGTGTGTAGATATATATGGTTTTTTCCCCCATATAAACACATGCATATATTTATATATAGGAAAACAAGCAAAATATGTATATACTTGTAAATATATGTAAATAACACACACACATGTGCTTGCAGGTTTTTTTGTATATATTTTCAGAGTGAGAGTTAATATTTTTGCACAATTCTCTCTCTCTAAAATACCCTTCCTGCTCTTCACCTTGAGAGAGTTCAGTGACTTGCCTGCCAGATTTGGGTGGCCTCATTCTTGTGAAGAAAGGAAAGGCAAGAAAATTCGATTTTCTGCATTTGGCTGCATTTGCAAGCAATTAATATAATGTACTCTTTACATCCTAATGCATAGAAATAAATATGTAGCAGAAATGATGATGTTTACCTGTGATCAAAGGTTAAAGAAAGGTATGAACCAAAACCAAAAAGCCTGTGATCCACTGCCATGTTTTCACCACCTTCATAAAAAGGCAGGGGGAAAAAAGTAGCCAGTTGTTTCTTTGTTTGTTTTTAAATCTAATTGCTCTTTTGGTTTATTTTAAGGAAAATAATAGAATTATAATTTTAAAGAAGATAGATAATTTAGTATTTGATTTGTTTTTTTTAGTTATGCCCCACTCTAGATATGTACATGTTCATGATGCTCTCCCCACCAAAAAAGACCCCAGCAGTTTTGAAAAGAGCAAGGAACCTCTGCATTTCAGTCTAAATATTCATTAAGTGGTAAGTCAGAGGAGCTTTTGCATGTAAAACTTAGAATATTTCCACCTTCTGTGTCGATACATTTAAATAAATCCTTATTATAGTAGCAGTGTTCTGGTCATGACCTGCTATTGTTTAGGTTGCATAACAGCTTTCCTTAGTTGCTCTTTAATCTTGGAAACCCTCACCAAAAGGCTGAAAATCCTCTCTTGGTTCTCTACCTGAAGCTGAATTTTAATGGCAAGTTTGGGCAAAAGCAGTTGTGCCACTTTTCAATGAGAGGAAGGTAAATAAAGAAACAGTTCTTATTGCAAAATTACTGCATCTGACTGGTTCATTTTTTTTTCTCTTGTTTTAACTGAAACACAACATTTTAGAAGTGATTTTCTCTTGCCAGACGCTGATGTGCATACATTGAATTGTATTCCTGAGGATTACTGCAGATTTTTGCACTTCACACTCATAGTACAAACTCATATTTATTTATCTATGAGGAAAAGAACTGTGAGGGGATAGTCTTGTCAGAAAAGCAGCGAAGCAGAACTTAGGATACTTGGATTACGTTCTACCACAGCTGTGCATGTCTTGAACGGTCAAGCTGCTTAGGGACAGATCTTTCCAAAGCACCTGAAGGCTTTCCAAGTGCAAGTCACTTGCTTTTTGGGAGAAAAAAAAAAAAAATCATAGTTTTCTTCTCTCTACATACTTCCATGGTATTTTTGGTAACTCCCAAGGAAGAGGAGCATGTAGTAGATTTTCATAAATTCCACTGAAATTGTTTTGTAAGAAGGGAGATGTTAACGCTTCCTCTCCTCTCTATTGTTTCTTAATGAAAGAAGCTTTTACTGTATTTTCTTATTACAATGAAGCTGGGAGCCAAATAGAGATCTGCTGAGTAGTGATGGTGATACTATGGAAAAATTTGTACTTCCTACACTGTCCATTTCACAGCCTGAAGGAACTGGATCAAAAATGGTAAGTTGCTCAAGGGTACAGACTGTCACAGCAGGAATAAATGGCTGGGTATTTCCACACACTACTGAAACTCAGCAATGAAATAATATAAAGGACTGCATTAATTATGGACTTGATTTAAATGATGAGCTTAAAGTTCCAATTAGGAAAACATTTGAAAACATGCTTAAGTCCCATCACAAGCAGAACCACACTTAAGTTCAACTTTTAACTAGAACTTCATCTGGCATTTAAAATTAAATATGAATTAAAGATACTTTTTCTGTAAAATTCTTAATCTCCCAAAGTCAATCTTCTAGTAACTTAGGAGTATCTGAAAGCAGTTTTGTATCTGTGAAATGTTATGCAATTGTAACTTCAGTAGTCATTGCCAGATCCATTTCTGCATTTATACCCATGTGCAAAAATATTCTAAAATTCACATTGCTGAGAAAATAAAGTGTTATATATGCAGACTAAAACCCAAATGAGATTGTCCTAAGTTATTTACATACTGTATACTGCAGAAAATCAGGATGAAAAATTACAGTCCTAGTATTAAGAAATAAAATGGATTATTAACTATTAATTATTTTCTTCATACCAGGAATGTAAAATTAATTTTGATTAGTTCTGATTTTGCCTAGTAATTAATAGAAATTATAAAGTTAGGTCCACAGGTATCAGATCTTAATGTTCTATTCTGCTGTCTTCTGAAATCGGTTTCTATTTTTACATATGCATTATTAAAATCTTTATTCAGGGATTCCCAAAGACACTTTCAAGCATATGAGTGGGTAAAAATTTCCAAGTGCTGAGTATCATCTGTCTTTGAATTTTTTCAATGATTGAAATAACTCTGGCACCTTTGGATCAGTTGTCAGTGAAATGATGTTCAGCGAATAGTTTAGGGGCGGGGGGGAGACAGTGCTTTTACATGCTAAAAGATAATTATGAGAATCCAAAACAAGATCTCAAAAATTTCCTACATTTATCTTGCAAAGTGTACTCCAAACAGGTAATAAGACGATTTAAAATAGCTATAGAGATATATGGAACATAATTTTCTCATCTAATCAAAGCAACCAGGTGTGATATTCCTCAATATGTTATTCCCTATTTTGCTTAAGGTTGCTTGAGGTAAATAGTCTTTTATGTTTAATAAAACATTTAGTTAGTATGTAGAATTCTCTTACTTGAAGTGTGCGGCATGCTGCTGTTCCTTCTTGTTCAAGCAACTAGATGCAGGGATAAAAGGACACCATCAGTAGAAAGTGTTACTGACCCACTATTGTATGCCCTGGGTGCTGGAAAAAGGCACCCAGGGAAGCACTGCTAGTCCTGTGTTTCTCCAGACACCTAATCAGTACACAAAGGGACTCTGAGCCATCTTTTATTCTGTAGGAGATGGAAGTGGGGGAGAGGGGATTGGGGTCCTGGTCCTGGCACCGTGAAGTCTATGAAGACTGTCACATCATGATGCACCAGCCTATTTGAATTATCTGTTTATAATAACTATTGGAAGCATTTATTACTCTGGTATCTCGACTGACTTCTTTAGTCAGCTGGTCTTTTAATAAATCCCATCTGGTTCAAGAGCATCACTGTTAAGACCTACTTAAGCACAGATCAGAAAAATCAGATTTTTGGCAAATGTGGGATGGAGGCAGGAGCCCTCCAAGTGGATTTAATTGAGAGGACTTGGATGGCTATGTTTGCCCCAAGTTAGTTTACTGGGAAAATTATAGTCTTTATAAAGTGCCCTCCTTGGGCCTGTCACTGTTATTTCCCAGCCACAGTGAATTCCCTGTTTGCTCCTCTTACTACTGCCTCTGCCCCCAAAAAATGACTTACTTACAGATAAATTTCAAGCCTTCTTCTGTCTTCCAAATGACTCATACCCCTCCCAGTCTTTCCTCCTGAACAGAGTAATAGCAACCTTCATTTATCTCTGTGAACACCCAGAACTATTATAGTGAAGCAAATAAGATTCAAACAATGTTTTAAAGTATGCATTTCTTTTGGTCTACTACATTTACATATGCTGAAATTATACAACCTTTATGATAGTCCCAAATGAAGTGTACAAAGTAGAATTGGTATAAAAGAGGAACTTTTCAAAGATGATTTCCATCACTGCATATAACTAGACCTATTATTTTTCTTCTGCAAATGGCTCCCAAGTTGGTCAAAATTACAAATGGATTCTTTAAGGAACGTAATTGGAGACTGTTTCTGATTTGGTTGTTTCCAAAGAAGTTTTGCACCTTTAATTCATTTGTTATAATAACGGGGTATTTCCTCACTGTGCCATTATAAGTTATGATACAGACCCAGCTGAGTCTTTGGTACTGAGCGTAAATTTAGTATTAACGTTTCTTGGGAATGTAGAACTTAATGAGTAGGAAATTTATAAACGATTGCATTCTACTGAAGCAATATGCTTGTAAGCTCTTTGTTCTGAATCCCATCCCTTGTGCACAGCCTCAAAAAATCCTTCGGGAGTGATGAGTTATGCACCAGAGTGAACAGAAGCTGGATTTGGAGAGAAGTCAGGATGTTTCTGATCACTTTGGAAAGAGACAATGTCATTATACTAAGTGAACACCAAAGTAACCTATGGGGTGGAAATTGCAAGATAAAGCTTAGGGGGTTATTTTTAGTCCTTCATTCACATGCTGTAGACTTTAGGAAGACTGTGCTAGTTTTACAAAATGTTGTATTCAAAATAAATATATTAACAAGCGACATTAAAAATCACTGTAGCTTTAGGTAATGTTTTTAATGTTCGGCTCTGTTTGACACATCTGTCTGGAGCCATGGGAAAACTGCAAATTAAAAAGATCCACAAGATACGCACACCCCAGTGTCTGAGGGAGACTAGTCATTTGGGTAGGCCCTTTTTTTGTGTGTGGTCTGACCCAAATAGCTTATTTTTCCCCTTTGATTTAGAACACAGAAGAAGTTATTTGCTATTTGCAGATCAGGTTATTTGGGTCAAAGCACTGGAGTAGGCCTAAAGTATCTGAACATCGGGGGGGTGGGAGGGTGGGGGGGTGTCTTTTTCTTTGTTTCTTTTTTTTTTTCCTTTTGCATTAGCACTGTTCTACTTCACTGCTGCTCCACATTACAGCATCAGCGACCTCTGCCAGCTCCCTGAGCCCAGCACAGCCAAACTCCATCTGGGTCAGTGTACAGGTGGGATAAATATGCCCTGCAGGTGTGTGTGGTGGGCACATCTCTTTTCAAACAGAATTGAAACATTAGTTAGCAAAGTATATGAGCAGTATGCAATACACATGATCTTTGATAAGCCATTTGAAGCAGCATTTCTGAAGCGAAAACATAATTCAAATATTGTCTTGGACGAGAAGTCTAGTATTAGGAAATAACGGGCAGAAGGTAATGATCAAAAATACTGTAGACAGCAGAGAGCTGCAGGAATCATCACTTAGTCCAGTTGTCTTTAACATCTGTGGAATAGCAGGAGAAGGATATTACTATTTTGGAGAGGATAGTTAGCCAGGAAATGTTGAAAATACCCATACAAATAAAGAAAGAGGAGCAAAGTACATTTGGGAAGAAAAGATAAAAACTGCAGCTTAGAAAATTATCTGAAACAAGAGCAATGTGGGAACAAGTTATAATGATACAGAATTCAGAAGAGCAAAAGAGAAGAGATTATTTGATGTCAAAGTAATAGACAAAAATCACTTTAGGTTCATATACGCAGAATTAATGAACCGTGAACTCAAGAAACCATAGTGAGCGAGAAGACAACACCCATCCACACATCAGTCTCTGTAATAAGATGTAACACTTCTATCAAAAGAAACTAAGGACTTCTATTATTGCATCTTATGCACTCCAGTTCCATACCAGTCCAACTTGTTCCAATGGCATATGTGAATAGTCCTCTCCATAAATCACTGTGTTGATATAGTAGCAGCAAAGTGAGCAACTATTTATCCAGTCTTTGCTCAGCAGAACTCAAAATGCTCTTTTGTTGTTCCATTATAATTTTTTAGATCTTTAAACAACTGAAATGGGCCAAAGTTTCTTGTTAGCTTGCCTGTAGAGTGCCATGTTTAATAAGGAGAACACCACTTCCAGTTGCAGTTTTTTGGCATCAGGCATGGAACAATGCTTGGATTGAAGCTGTGCCTAAAATTAATATCCTCAGAGAATGGATCCAAAGGTTTCTTAAGATATGGAGGGTGATTGTGCACACTGAATGGTGTGCAGACTCTTCCTTAAGTCAAAAATCTTGTGGATTTAGAGAAAAGAATTTTTTTTCCTGAGAAGCTGAGGAACAGTGGGATATTGGACAGGAATTTTCATATTTAAAACCTTTTCATTTAAGCAAGTGGATATGTATAATTTAAAGAAAATTTGAAAACCTATTTTGTAAAATAATGTTTTTCAGAACATTTAGATTTGTAAAAAACATTCATACTACTAAGTTTTCTAAGTAAACAAACTATGATTCTTTCAACTACAATCTGCCATGTAATACTGTTATTTTTGCTCAGTTATGAAAATCTAGGGTGCTAAGATCAAAAACAAAGATTGCCAAAATGAATGAAAAAACCCAACCCTGTTGCTATCAATAGATTAAAAAATAGTTGAAAAAAAGCCCCACAGATCCTTGTGTTGTTACGTGAACATCCTAAATGAATCTGAGAAATATATGTTTGCTCTGTCATTCAGTGAATGATGAAACTACCTTTGATGGTATTTTTTTACTGGTAGCTGTTTCATGTGCATTTCCATTAGAAAGAACAAAGTGTTCAGGATTAATATGAGTGTGCTCTTTAGTGGCCTAGATAGCTGGCTCATTCTACAATTGAAACTGTCAACATGCCAGATATTTCTATGTAGTGTTCCCATTATACATTTTAATCAAGAAAAACTACTGTAATAGCACCAAATTGGGCATATAATTAAAACAGAAAAATTTCATATTTTCCTCTTTCATGTAACTGTACTAATTCTCTAATAAATTTCATAAAGTTGACTCATAATTCTGCTCTGGCATCCTGACAAAAGAACAGAATTCTTTGCAAGTGTTTGCTTAATTTCCATTTTTCAAACCTAATTTCAATTTTTATTGCTTCATTTTGAATATATTGATTAAAGTAATATTAAGTCTTACGAAGCTTTGCCAAAGAAAATGAAAGAATGAAATTATGTATATTTAATTAGCTACAGCTCTTATTTAGGAATAACTTATACTTTCCCTTTTAAGGATGATTTTTTTATCAAGTAAACTCTTAATTCACTCATAACTCATTTGTCAACCCTGTGAGAAACATGAGGTGTGAGTGGAGTGAAAAAGCCCTTTCATATTTAAAACCTGTTCATTTCAGCAAGTAGATATATATCACTTAAAAAAAAATTCAGAAAGCTAGTTTATAAAATAAAAGTCCTCTGTCTTCCTCAAATCTCCATGAGGCATATATTTCAATCTTGTACAATTCCATTGAAGGATTGACTTCAACATTGTTACTTCCAGGTAACAGGTTTATAAAGAAATAAAGAATAAAACATGGCAGTGTAGCAAAAAGGTTTGTTTAAAAAAAATAGTAGAATTTAACTCCTGAAATTTCTGAGCATTCATTTCAGTTTAAGATATATGTTTTTTAAGGTATGGATTCTATTAAAACAATCATGTATTATTGTTGTTTATGGCTTTGAGGAGCCTCCAAAATGTTAAGCACATAGGTAGTTTTCTTCCTTATTAAAAATGGTTTTATTTTCATTGTCAAATGCTTTTCTTAAATTGAGATTATGCTTGGCATCTTCACAAAGGAATCCTAAATGACCAAGCCGCATCAAACAATGACATATGTCATATTACAGCATTAACAGTGAACAATAAACCAATTAATCAAACATGTGTGACCAAAGTAATTTTTGATTGAAAATTAAAGTTTATTTTTATTAGAAATAAAAAAAAAATAGAACTTACAATTAAGCCTTATACTTATGCAGAACTAAGGGCATGACTTGAATATACCCTTGATTATAGAAACCAATATTGAAGATGACAATCTCTAAAAGTTGAAATTTTAAGGTCCTTTCTATGATAGTGTTCCTTTAACTCTGTACAGAATACAAAATTTAAAATGCTCTATTTTCTTCAGACCTGGGAAACTTGTTCCAGTGGAGCACTCAATCAAAGTAATTTCCCACTCACTAGCAACCTTTCTAAAAGAAAAAAATCAGCAATAAAAACAACCTACACTTAGAAAACCACTTGGCAAAACTGAATAATCTACCAAAGCTGAGAATGAGAACACTTTGAAATCACTTCTGTTACAATTGTAGAGTAGCTGGTGAAATAGTTGGTCATTCCCTTCTTCTTTGGATACGTTCTTACAGTTTTTTGTCCAAGTCCCCCAAAACATGCAGTTGTCAGGTAGTCAGTCACTTAAACTCCAGGCTCATAACCACTAATATATTTTCTCTTATATAGATAAATCCCCCAAGTCATGTGTAATACTTAAATGGATCTCAGAAGATTTCAACTACTAGAAAGACAATGTCTTGTCCTTGATGTTATGTGTGATTTCTCATTGATGCAGGCTCTCTTACCCTTTTTCATAACTTTATATAAAAAACTAAGCACTAGAGTAAAGGGTTCTCTTTTTCTCTCTCCTTTCTTCTCTCTCTCTTCCACATTTATGGCTCACTCATTTCACTACGAGAGGCTGCAGTTAAGATGGCACACATGCTCATCAGCTTGGACATCATGTTTAACTATTCCAATATGAAAAGTAGTATCATATTCATCCTAATATTAGGCTCTAACACTTTAAAGGTATCCACAAAAACTGGTCTGTCATACAAAAGCAGGTTAGGCATAGCCCATACTGACACTTTCTTTGTATCAAAACATCCCAGCAAAAAGATGTTTTCTTATGAGGAGCCCATACACCCAGGGAATTCTGGTTTCCTCTTATGACTTCCTTAGGTTGTAAAAAAATTATTCCTACCTTTTAAGAATTAATAACACACTTTAACTTGCATCAATGAAAGTCCTGTACTATATGTGTTGTGCTGTACATCTTTCTTGGTCATCCACGATTTGTTAGGCTTTTTTAATTTAAAAATATAATAGTAACCACAGGAGCAAGTCAAAATAACTTCTGGGGACAAATGGCTACAATGCTATAAAGTTCTGTGGTTATCCCAGTCAATTAAAATTGCTGTACCTCTGACAGAACAGCCTGTTCTCTGGATTCTGCTGTTGGAAATGTTTTTCCTGATATATGCCATATAAAGCACATATTACATTATAATACAATTTGGTTTTATTTAGTACAGGTTTAATAACAGTGTCCCAACCCATCAATTAGAACAATTAACCCAGAGGTCCATTATAAATTGCTGAAAGGAAAGATAGGATATCCCTAGGAAAGAAATATGATTGCCTTTATTTATTATTAATCATTACTATAGTTAACCAATTAGCAAATAATTTTATTCTTTCAGGCTTATAAGAAAAGGCATATTTCTATGTTAATTATTACCACTGAGTAATTAATGCTATAGAAGAAAAGAGTTTAACATTTTAATGTTACTTTGCTCTAAGCAAACAATGGCCCTTAAGATTTGCAACCTCCAACCCTAAGTAATTTATTTAAATAGTAAAATAATTAATTTTCTAAATTATAAATGTTCTTTACACTGCAAGCCTGTTCTTCTAGGTAAATGGGTAAACATGCTGTTCCTGCTTGCATGGCTCAACATGCTACTGAAGCTCAGAGAGCAGTGAGAAGACTGGCTTTGATAAGAGGCCACAGTGACACTGCTCTGTGGTTATTCCATTGACTTGCTGGAGTCCCAGTGTCAATTCTTAGTTTTGCTTGAAGAGGTTAAACAAAACATTTCATGTGTATCTCTAAAATAAATACTTTTCTGGTATTTTTTATAGGAGGATGTGTCCTATTTCCTTTGCTTTGTGTAGAGTAGTTCGCTCTCTTGAAAGAAAATATTTTACTTCTTTCTCCCAGATTATAATGTCAAGGTTTTCAGTGGAGCAAGACCTGGAACTGTGGCTCTTCATCTTAAGGGAGGTACCAATAGCCCTTGGCTAAGAAATTGCTCTAGACTTTAGTCTTTGTTTTCAGTGCACTGAATATTTAATTAGTTATCTCAAAGGGGAACAGCTTTCAGGCTGAAATAGGAGGGGGAAAATATTTTCCTCCCTCATGAATATCTTATGAGATATTCTCCTGGAAGGTAAGAATTCAGATCTTCTCAAGCAGAGAAGAGAGTGAACCCAGGTCTCTTACACTCAAGCTCGGGGCATGAGCTTGGAATTAAAATAACTAGAAAGCCGCCTAGTTCTAAATGGGTCAGCCTGTTTGTGAGCAAAAATAGTCCGGGTAAGTTAAGTTACCTTGCTTTTGCTACTGTGAATCCTAACTAGGGAAAGGGGTCCAACTCTTACACAATCCATTTTGGGGCTGTTTTCCACCACTTAAGCATGAATTTTTGTGCACTGAATTTTTATGAATCCTACTGTAATCCCACTCTTAGAGATTTAATTGTTCACCTGAAATGTATATGAAACCTCCAAGCCAAAGCAAGGATGGAGGCAACCTGGTAGCTACACAACAGAAAGTTTTAAGCATATGCAAACCCTTACTGGAGCAAACACCTACAGATGTCATACCCCCCAGGTAAACCAAAAGGAACACTCCAGATTCCTGGCCTTCTCAGTAGTATCCTATCCTGACAGATATCACTGAAAGAGAAGTTTGTGAAATGACTGAATTCTCTTAGCAAAGTCTATTTGACTGTACATAAACACTGTGAGGAATCAAGATGAGACTTCATATCAGGTTTACCTTCAATACTTTTTTTAAAATTTTTTTGTGTGCGAATTATTTATATGTTTATTTGAAATTGTTTAGCAGCTAATCTGAAAATTAAAATAAAGCTAATTAGAAAAAAAAAAAGACTGAAATATTTGCCTATCCAAGATTCCTGGAAAATTGAAAACACAACGTGTTTCTCAATAAGTTTTCATTGTCTTCTAACCTGCTTCTGAAAATCACCAGACTTTTATAGATGTGTTCCATCACTCTGCTATGTTAAATAATTAAACACTCAGCAAATTTCGTCTTCTGTGAAAGATAAAATGAAAATAATGACAAATATTTTGTTAAATAAAAATTATGTCAGTTTGAGTTTAATTCTCCCATTGTGACTCTGTTGCTCTTTTATCATTCAGTCAGCAAAACCATGTTGAAGTCCCATTGACAATAAGACCTCTCAAAGTAAGATTTATCTGAGAAAATATTCTAGCAGCTCCAAATCACAGCAGTTATTAATGTTGTCAATAAACATTTTTGTAAATTTATGCTGAATGCCTTTCTTATGGAAACTGAGAACTGCTTCACTCTCCTTAAAATCGTTCTATCTTGCGAATAACTATGTTGTATTATTTGCAGGTTTTGTTGTTTCCCAACTCAAATTTAAGCCATGATACAATGCTTTTTTATTGTCACATTCATTTGCATTTTAAAGGACACCCATACAATATTTCTACTACAAAGGCATACATGGGTGAGAAAGAAAAATGGAGCAGTTGAAGTTGATTTCATTTTGGCACTTTCACTTATAGTTACTTGATAAAACCTGCCAAATTTGATTTTGGAGTCCACACATACAGCATATATTAAAGAGCTTGTAAATTTTCAAGAAAGGAAAATCAATACAATAATTCAATGTGAAAAGCTCAGTATTAACGGATAGATTAGTTGAGGTTACACAGCTCACTGTACATTTTAAGCCCAACATTCTATGCTGTTTCTAGTCATGGGAAAAATTTCATCTTAAGATGAAATGTGTTTATTAGGAATGTTGACTTCATAACATACTTTCTATCCAAAAGGTCATAAATACCTGAAGGCATGTTGATGCTATACTCCTAGGACAAAGGCCACAACCAAAATTTTAAATCTCAAAAAAAAATAGTCCTTAAAATTTACATTAAATAGATTTTACTATTCTCTTCCTTATGTTAAAGGAAGAAGGTTCAAAGAGATGAACTGATACAGTTAAGGTCAACACTGCAAGTCCCTAAAGAAAAACCTGGGGTGAGTGATCCATTTCAAACTTGACAAAAGTCTTTTTTGAACTCCTCTCAATTTTTCAGTCACATAAATCTCTACAGCACGAAGATAAGCTATCTTTCTACAGCCTTCATGTAATTAATCTGTGTTCCTAATAGCTCGCCAGTGAGATGATGCGCCTGCGTCACCAACGCTTTTGATGGACAGCTTTTTATCAGTAAGTTGCAGAAGCTCCATAGTAACAAATCCCAAACTTTCCCTTTTATAGAACTAAAATTTATACAGCCACAGGCAGAGTTGTATACCAAAAAAATGAGATATGTACATTTCCCTAGAACTGCACTTAAACCGATATATTTACCAAAATTTCACTGTTATTTTTATTCCTACTGATTCAAATTAATTATCTTTTTACATCCTAGTGAGTTCTCCCTTTCCCCTTCTCTCTCCTTCTCTCTCTCTCCATCAGTATCACTACAGTATCCTTAGGAATCTGGATCAAAACTGTAAGGGTCATTGAATGCAGCAGAATGTGTCTTCTCAGCAGTGTAATGAACCAAACGATTTACTAAATATCACACACAGGAAAGAATCTGGATATAATAAAAACCAAACAAACAAAAACAAGCAAAAGCCCCACCCAAAATTTCTTTTCTGTCTTATTCATTTTTATAAAAAAATCCCCAACAATTCTGAGCAAATCAGTGGCATTGAGTTAATGGCATTGCCTGTAGCCAGGAACACGTGCTATGAGATTGTCTCACTTCAGCAGTGCACCTTATTCTTCAGCTGGGTACTGTGGTAGTTTTAGCTTTAGTCAGCATGGGTCCCCATTTAGGCCTGTTTCTAGCAGGCCTCAAAGGTTGTGACACAGATTAGAGGGGACAGGTATCATCTGACTTAAGCAGCCAAAGAGGTATTTCATATCATCTGACATCATCAGGAAGTGTCGGGGAGCATAACAAGCAAGGTGGGAGGAGGCTCGGCCCACTTTTCGGTCCATGCTTCTGACCAGAAGGTTCCTGCTCCCTGACTGCTGATATCAGGCCCTGCTGCCGGTCCGCGCGTCTGTTTAGCCGGGGACGTGAGCACATTCCTGTTAATTCCTCTTTCCTTCTTGCTGGGAGGTTTCCTTTGAGGAGGAGGTTTGGTTGGTTTGGAGTTTCACCTGTTAGCTGGGGCAACCTCGGTGAGCCTGTTGTTTCCTGTCACTATGTGCTATTTCATATTCTGTGTTAAGCTCTCCTCTTCTCTGTATAAATATAAAAACCTCACTGTGTTTAAAGCCTCATTTCTGCTGTTTTCCCTCACTCTCCTGCTCTGGGAGTGGACTTTTTGACTGGGTACCAGGCAGTTGGCATTTTGCCAGCTCAAACTATAACAAGTACAAAAACACTTCTTTATCATGCCAAAACATCCAATTATGGATAAAACTTTTATTATGAAGACTGATCAGAAATATTTTCCAGGGCAGATTAAGTTATGAGGACCCTCATTCTGTTAGCTATCTGGTAGAAAAAGTAGTAACTTTGTCTATCAATTTATCTATGGAAAACATTAAAGTGCTTTTTTGGAAAATTTACAGATTTTGTTGGCAAGTGGGAGAAATAAAACTTTTTAGTGATTCTTGCTGTCTGAAAGGCAACTGGGAGGAAACTAATCCTTGCTATGGGCCTGCAGAGAGGAGAAACAAATACCTAGCAGGTAAGAAATCTATTCAGATTTGATGAAGCTTGGGAAAAAAAAAAGACATGTAGGGACTAACAGGTCTTTTCTGAGGCTGACAGTAACCTTTTAAAATAGTTCAGTTTGATTTTGCATAAACCATGACTCTGTTTTTTTCCTAATTTTTATTTTTAGCTCAATTACCCATACTTCTGCTGATTTTCCTCCAACAGCTTGCAGGATATATATCAGCCTCCTACCTGTTATGTCTATGCCTGGGGCTTTCTCACCTCTGCCCTACCTCCAGATGCTTCCAATGGTGCATTAGACTGTGACGGTAATGAGGTCTGTGGCAGTGCCATGGGGATACACTGCAGAGGGCTGGTTACTCCTGTGGTGGCAGCAGCTGGGAGAGGAGTAGGTAGATGGGTGGAGAAAACAAATGGAGCAGCAAAGTGAAATTACCAAAGGCTGAAGCACCAGAGCCTGCAATTAGTGTCACTCTGCTGCTCCTCACAGGCAGCAGCCCAGCAGCAGAGGTCAGAGTGGGACCTGGAGATGCTTAGTGAGTGCCCAGTGTCCAGCCAGCATCAATCTGCACTGCACAGCTCCACCTCCAAACAGAGGAGCATCTCAGGCGCTGCACCTGTTCCATGTTTCATATCCAAATATGTTGGTTAGATATGGACAACAAATTAATATCTCTATCTATATCTCTATTTTTTTTTTTTACTTAGTCAAGGAAATTAAGACCAATGCAACCTTATAGCATGATTACCTCCAAAATGCTAAAATCTCTTTGGAATACAGACTATCTTTAGCTCTAGGTATCCCACAGTGATTAGTTACTTGCTAATACTTACAGGGTGTTGCAGTTAAACTAATGTTATTTACTAGAAGTGCAATAAAAGTTAGTCAGGGATATATTGAGTAATTTACTGGAAAATTTCGTAGACGTCTTTCAGTGTGAGTTTAATTATTTTATCTGGCAGGTTAAGCAAACCCTTGATTATATGCAATCACACATTGCTACTCGTGAAGGTGATAAAAAACATTATTATGCCTCAATAAGCACCAGATAAACTGTCCATGAAAGTTCAAATTTGCAGAATGCACATGACTCTAACTGGTCTACTGTGGTAAAAATGTTTTTTGGAATTCTTAGCAGAGGTTGTGTTTTCAGAACAAAGATTACAACCTCCTTCCAAAAAACGAATTTGCAAGCATGTAAGTTCCCTACAGTATTGAATTTAAGGACTGGGTGTTGATTTGCCATAAGTCTTCTCTTTCATTGACATTTGAAGAGCTGGGGAAATCTTCTTGTTGCTAGTTATCAGATGTGTGTTGAAAGAGATACCTTCATATTCCATAAGCTTTACTATAAAAATTTTAGGTGCTTCAAGTATTTAAATTAAACTAAGTACTGCAATGCACATGTGATGTGAACTTTGTAGTATTGCTTAAGACCATTCTTTGGCCATGGTAACTTTGTAGTATCAAATTAGTTTTGAAGTTTCAAAGGAAATAGTAAAGAGCCAGAAAAACATTTTTTTTTACTGTTCACTATTTAAATGATTGAAATATGAAAAGGGGAAAAATAATAATAAAGTTATAAGAAAAGTCTTGAAGTTGTGCTGTAAGATGAGAGGAAGCAGTAGTGGTTACTAAATTATTTCCTTTAGGCAGAAAACAGCAGCAACTCAGTTCCTTCGAGGTGAGAGACAGAATAGGGAAATACTTTTACTTTTACCCATAGTGACTATGCAAGCCAAAGAAAAAGAGAAAGCATGTCAAGCAGAGGCTAAGTACTGAAATTTAGTATATTTTTATTTGTTCTGTTTTGCTTTCTCCTTAATATAAAAAAAGAAAACCATTTTTGCCTTAAATATTGAGAATTATACAACCAAAGCTTTGCAGCTTTTTGTAAATTCAGTCTCTTTAATGGCAATATCATGATATATAAATCTCTGAAGTTTAATGAAATTACGTTATTGGTCTCTATCTACTCTATTATACGCTTTATCAGAAACACTTCATGCTGATTGTTATTCTTAATAGCCATTTCCAAAAGGCTTTTTTTTGTATGCCATGTGTAAGAATAAAAGTTTTGATTGAGTTTGCTGCAGTTTATTTTCAGAATGACTTTCAAATGCATTGCTTCTCTGCACGCTGAAGTGAAAATGAAAGCAATACTAGTGACAAGCATATTTTTCTTTTTTACAGATTTCAAACAGTTTTAAGGTCATGTGGGTATTGCTGGCCAAGCTTCAGTAGTTTATTCATTGCTTGATTACAAGTGGAATTGTAAATGGAATGAAATAAGATGGATATGGAGGATTACCAACTGCTGTTGGCATAAAACTGCATGCTTAAAAATGTCTTCATTCATTAACAGACTATTTTAGCTTGCCAAGGTTGGAAATGGAATGCAAGTCACAGCTTGTACATTTATCACTTTAAGGAAAGCATCCTGCCAGTACTGGTTAGGCAAAGTGTACTTGTAGCCATTAGTAGTCCAGACTGATTACTGGGCTCGATCTGTTACTAATGGCAACCAGTGCCATTGCCAATGCAGTGACAGCACTGTTTCCATCTGTGCTCACATAAGAAATTTTAAAATCTTAGATTTTAAAATTTGGAAGCAACCTTGGAGACACAATTACTTACTGTATTGGGCATTTTTGCAGCTGGTATACCTGCAACAAGCAAAATGGCCCCTGCCTTCTGTGTATCAAGCCAAATAGTAGTTAGTCAGTATTGCCTTCAACTACAACAGGTACTGTGACTTAATATCTTAGGTTTTTGCTCTTAAACCACCTGCTATTCTCCTTCCCAGCACTATAGTGAATGGCTGTGCTGCTTCTCCTTCCAAGAGAAAGCTGTTAACAAATTTAAAGGAAAAAATTGCCTGAGAGAGTTAATACAGACAAAAAGTGAGAGAGGTATGTGGAGGGAGGAAAGGCAGTAGTGAAAAGAAGCAGAATGTAGGGGGTAGTGGTAGAAGCATGCTGGTTGATCCTTAGAAAAATTATGGGAAAATATATATGAAAATTAAGCAGTTGCATATGCTCTGATGTTTACTTTTGCTGTTACATTATGTCTTGTACAACAAATTTTGATCACACGTGTCATGTTGTGCATTATATCAACTTTGTAAAATCAAGCTCGTTATAAACTTCCTCTTTGTAGTATACAGAAATACTTTTTTGCTGAATAATTGTTTTAAGTCTGCAAATCTGCATTAGAAACTGAGTGTGTCTAAGTAGGTTTGTTTTCTGTTTTAAATGTAAGTAATGTAGTAAAACTTTTTAATCTGAGCAACCTTTTTGTAGTTACCTTGGAGGTCAGGAATAATAGATAAACAATCAATCATACTATTATTTCAAGTACAGGCATAATAACACAGGAAGGTAAGAGGAAGGTACCACTCCTTTTTCAGTTCTTACCAAACTACCCTTTGAACTGATGTATTTTTAAAAAGCTCTCTTTTATTTCTTTGTGTTGAATAGGCCATGGTAAATTTACAACCTGAATTCAGACTCATCAAAGTTTTATTATACTATAGAAGAAACAGCTATGCTAGTCTAAGACATGACTGACTTCTGGTTGCCTCTGCTGTAATTTATTGATCTTCCAGCAAAACTGGAAAAACAAATTCATACCAAATATGCTGCCAGTTTCTTAAGAGAAAACCTAGCAGTAACAATATGTGTCATTCTAAACGGGCCAGATTGACTTGGAGGTGAAACAGGCCAGCTGGGATGAATGGGCTCCATGGCAAAGCCCAGAAGAAACAAGAAGCCAGGCTGGTCATTAAAATAAACAAATAATAAACGGCGGAGGAACTGGACTTCACCAACAAGCTTATGAAGTTTATAGTGAAGACAATTTATTACACAAAGCACACAGTTTATATAGGGTTAGGACTACAGCTTATTGGCTGAAAGAGTTACACACCACCACGCCAGATACTTCAATTGGTTAAAACCTATCTCTCACAAGTCCCATGTTTATATTATTTCATCCTGGCTGTTTTCGTGCCCCTGCAGAGTCCTGTGAATTCCTACTATGTGAATTCTTGGGGAGTAACCTCCTTCCTACCAGCCAGCAGCAGCTGAGCTCCTTGCTGCTTCTGGCTGATAGCTAAGTCTCACAGGGTTTTTCTATACATCTGAATTGTTCACTTTTGATTTTACTGTAACAACAGGTCTTAAATTGACGTTTCTATCCTGAGCATGCAACAGGAATTAGAGCACAGGGAGTTCTAGTTGGTACCTTTGCCCCAGGAGCAAGTCCAGATTATCAACTCTTTTCTGCTCTCCAGTAGAAGAGGAAATGTTTTGCTCTGCCAGTGAGTACATGAGGATGGTAGCAAGTGTCTGAACATCTCTGTAACTGGATGATGACCTCTTAAATATCAGTTAGTATGAAAAGAGTAAGTGACAGTGCCTATGTGCAAATTAAAATGAATGCTTATGTTGAGAGCCTGAAAAACAAATCTTAGTATAGGACAAAGAGTGCTTTCCACAAGGGCATGGAAGAAGTGAAGCTGATTGAAACTAAGAGCAAACAAGGAGATAACAAGGAAAGGTGCTCAGGACACAAAGTCAAGAAAATAAAATCGGAACAAAAGAAAGAAAAATCAAGAACAACCATTGGGAGGAAAAAAGATATTTTCATAGCTCTGACCATAACAAGATGGTAAGTGTTACATAGAGGAATTCTACAAAAATGGGAAAGACTGGGTACACACATATTATGTTCCTGATCCTCTTTCTTAGTCTCTGAGAAATATCTAACAAATGGTGCTGTTTATAAAACAAAACAAAACATAAACACCAAACAAACAAACAAAACCTCAACCAAAAAGCCCTCACAAAACCAAGCAATTGAATCACAAGGACTTGTACCAAACACAGGTTTTAGCCTGAAACTGTTTTAAAGTCTGAACATATATCTTTATGCAAATTTCATAAATAGCTAATAAACCGAAGCAGAGGCCAAAAGCCTTTGACATAGAGGTTTAAACTATATAAGAACCAGGTTCATTAAAAGAAAAACCATTGAGGCAAAGCTTGAATGTCTATTTTATCCAAACTCTTCCAAGATCTATCCGTTACTGCTATGCACATTGTGTTTCTGCAGTAGTAATTTAGCACAAGTCCCTACTCCAAATCCAAAATTCAATTTCCTTGACTAAAATTGAGAGAAGAATGAACAGAAGAAAGTTTTTGTATCTTCCAGGTCTAGAGAAAAGTAGGAGAAATTCACATAAAACAAGGACTCATTCTCTGGAGGTGATGGTATGATTTTAGATTATTAATAATATTAAAGATAATAAAGGCCAATGGGATGTCTTGAACAAATAAACATAATTTAATAATTTAATTCTTAATGAATTATTTTAAAAAGGGAAAAAAAAATTAAAAAAGCCTTCCAAATGATTTGAAACAAAAATTGAGTTACTACAATTTAATTTTAGCTCCATTCTCTTGCAAGCAATCTTAATATCTAAAAAATGAATTGAACGTGTGTCCAGTGTCTGGGTTTGAGCAGTGCAATAATTAAACTGCAGCAAACAGGAAACAGAGGCAAAGAATTCAGATATATTACCACAGATGAAGATTTAGAGTATCCAAAATTTATGTCATATGGGAAATCGCTGAAAAGTCACTATTTCATTTCTGTGAAGATCCACCAAGACTGAGACCTCAGCAATGTTTGAAGAAGTTAGAAGAGAAAGAGGAAAATTCTGAACCCTGAGGTAGATATAGAGCTATTGTTTAGTAAAAATGCATTTCTCAAGGTAAAACAAATGTTGAAATAAGGGCACTTTACAGATTCTTTCTTATTCTGTCCCAAAGCCAGTTCTACATGCTGTAGTTTTAATGAGAGTACATTGGAGAGAAAGAACATGGAGGCAAGTTCCTGGTTTGATTATTTGTTACAGTTTAAAACAAAGATGGGAAATCATCAAAGTTGTGAGAAAAAAAGACATAGATGAAAAGGACATGAGACACATGAGCACTAAAGAAAGAAGAGAAGGGGAGGGAAGTGACTACTTGCCAAGACTGAAAGGCTGGGAGTTCCTAGGAAGGTGACTGCAGGCCCTGGGGGAGCATATTATTATATCATAGAATCATAGAATAGCTTGAGCTGGAAGAGACCTTAAAGATCATCTTGTTCCAACTTCCCCACCATCTTATGCGTTGTAAGATGTGCTGAATCTTACATTAAATATTCTTCTTTTTAATTTCATATACTCATATGGCAAGTTTAACAGACCAGCTGAAATGCAGTAACACTCATCAAATGAATACTGTTCTCTATTCCTGTATTACCAACTGATATGAAAATGTTTAAAGAATTGAATTTTCTTCTGAAAGTATATGGTATGTATTCAGAAAGAAGTATAGAGTACTACTGCTAAAGATGCTATCACAAGGACTGGAAGAGTGCTGTCAACTCTCTGTGGCAGTTGTACTAGGAGTTAATGCTTTCAGCAGCACTCCACATCATGCTTACATCTAATAGTAGATACAAACATCTATGACTACGTTAAATAACACTTGGAATTAAATCAGTAGAGAAAAAAAATTCATATTCATATGAGGATGATTGTTAATTTATTTTCCCTGGTTCTGCAGCAGCAGTGGGTTAGCATTTTTCCTCCTTATCAAAATAACTGATTAAAAAAAAACCCCAAAACCAGTGTTCTGAAATAGCACAATAGCAATTTTGTCACACTTATTGATAAATACAGAAATCCAACAATTAAAGAGCTAATAAAGAAAAAAAAATGACACCCATGCTCACATCTCTTTTGTATACTTGTACCAACACCACAAATGTATTCAAAATGTAAAGAGGTTTAAAGTAGAAACATAAGCTCAGGTATATTCAATTTGAAAACATTAAATAATCACAGTTGAAAATTATGCTATTTAAAAAATCAATTAAGATTTTGACTCACTTCAGTTTTGATTTTATCCCTTCTGCTCTAGGAAATCACAAACTGCATATCAAGTGTCCAGTGGGATTTGGGAGGCAATGACGAATATCTATTTCAAGACATTTCTTTTGGATTCAGACAGTACTGACTGTAAGAAAAAAGGGATGAAGATACTTCATTGAATTTCCTACCTATTGCGACACTATTGCAGCCGACCTGGTTTTCTTCAGTGTAGAATATTTTGATGCTTGTAATTTGTTTTACAATGTTTTGATAAGAAAATGTTATTGATTATTTTTCAGGAACATAATATGAGATTTTATATTTATTGTACATTTTTAGTAAAATATTTATTTTGAAAGCAGCAGCGGCATGTTTCTAACTTTCCCATTTAACTGCTTTTCTAGTGTTAGCTACAGTAGGAAATCCGGAGCTGTTGGAACTCTATATCTGACTCTACACAAGCTATTGAGTAGTAGAGGAGTGAAACCTGCAACTGTATCCATTCTTAAGGTATTAACAGTTATGGTATTTCTGTTGCTTTTATGGCACCTTCTCTCACAATCAGCTGAGCTCATGACAAACTTTACGCCATGGAAGGAACTCTTAGCCTAGGAGTGATCTTATTTATGTCAGCATTATGCCAGTGTCAATGAAGATGTCCTCCCCCAGGGTATTTCAGGAACATGATTTTTTCTAGATAGGGCTTGTATTTTTATAGTATGTAGAATGGGAAGCAAGAAAGGTAAACAAAGAATGGTACACCAGAAACCAGAATTGCACTATTTAAGACAACCTTAAGATCTTGAATAAAAGCAATGATAGGTGTGAGACACTACGACAAAATACTAGTCAAATGCTAAGTGACCTTTTACTATATATAGTGATTTGCAAGGCTCATGTTACCTAGGAGTTGACCAAGATGATGATGCAACCCAGAGATAAGTTATTTAGGCTCCATTACAGTCAACAGAGGAAGATATATACTCAGAGAAGGCAGTTTCATCTCACCCATGTTAGAGCAGAGAAAAATGTGGTCACAGCAGCAGTGAAGCAAAGGAGGAGTGAGACGACCGGCCACAGGAAGAATGCACAGAAAATTGTTGCATTATGATAATGGTGTTTTATTGATTTTACAGCATCCTGCAAAGGAGTCATAGCAAGATTTTTAGAGAAGGCTGTCATATATGTTTCCCCTCCAACATAGATTTTATCATTAGTTTTGTAAGGTAATCTCACATGAAGTAGTAAACACTGTCTTTGCATAATTCTGCGCATAATAGGAATACCAAATATGGTGCAAAATTAATTCAGATGTAATGAAATCACTGAAGAAACTCTCTCTTGTGGTCCATCAGGATAACTCCAGAGGTTCTAGTTGGCTTATATGGGCAAGTTAGCCTAACTGCTTCAGTTTATCAGTATTAAAGTATAAAAAGCACTGTTTGTGGTGGGGATTAGTTGTTGTCTCATCTCACCGCATGTTCTGAATAACAAATGGTTATGCATGCTGCTTTCAATATAACTTGTCATATAAATTCCATATGATGTAGTTATTAAGATAAGATACTATGTGACAATATTTATGTAACAGTATCCTTCCAATCACTCAACTGCTTCTAAATACTGAGGGCCAATTAGATGATTTTTGCCTCTGAGATCTGGTAATCATTTGTTGACAGATATTAAATGATTCATATAAACACATTCAACTGTTTTCTCCCATGAAAGAATTATTATTTTCCTTTTCTCCTTTTCTTTTTTTCTTTTTTTTTTTTTTTTTTAATGAATGGAGTGGTTAATTAAAGCTCAAGAAGTTTAGAGCACCCAACATTTGAATTGCACTACATATCACTTCAAAACTATAAGCACTTAATTTACAGCGCACTTTTTAAATTAATTGCAAGTCCTACCATCGACATTGTATTATTCTTCATGAGGAGATTTTGCAATCCAGCTGCTTTGTGCCACCTCAGCACTCTGGCCTACCAAAAAACACATTCTTAAGAGGAAACACCTTGCAGCACAAATACTATGACAAATGTTTTCTATTGACAATATCTAGTGCTGCATAGGGTAGCACTTCCATAAAACTTCCCTAAGTTTGCTCCTTTCCTTGTGGCCAGCAGCACAGTAATTCCTTAAACAGCATTAGGGCTTGTAGCTGAAGAGCGGTCCTCAGTACCACTCGTGAATTCCATGTTCTGTTACAAAGACTTTCCACCTGAAACTACCTATTGGTTTGCTAGACTGCAAAATTTAACCCAAGCTGGTGAGTTCCCATTTCATTTTTATAAAAGGATAAATAAAGCAATTTTAACAAAACCTCAACTGATTGAAAGTTTATGAATTGCATTCATCATAATCCAAGGCAGAGATTTGACCTTGAAGTATTATACCCAGCTAGGTTTGAGGCTGAGCTGGAAATAAATTGGCAGAGAAACGTGCATAAATCTGCTGCAGTAGTTTGCTTTGAAGTCTGCATTTACTACAAGCTCATCAGCTAATTACGTTATCATAGTTTTGCATTGGCTTATATTATATATAAGCCAGCACAATAATTTACAGCTTTGCTGTTAAACCAATGAAGAAGCATCTTGTCGGGGTGAGATGACTACCTTTCCTTTACTGTAGAGAACAGAACAGCAACATCATGAAATTTCTAACAAAATATACCAGCCAGTCTTGTGCCAGGTGCTCATGAGCTGGGTTTGAGGCTGCCATAACCTTTAATGAGAAGCAGACATTGTCTGACTGTGAGCCAGCCCCGTGATCTGCCTGATGTCTCGTCAGACCTCCCACCAGCTTCTCAGCTTGGCGTTTGACATATGCTGCCTTTCCAGTGGCAATCGCGAGGTAACTCCTTGATTTGGAGTGAGAAAACTATGAGCCACAGAACTTCTGCAGCTCTTTGGATATGTTGTCTCACAAAGTGCATATGGAAAGTAGTGCCTGATGGTTAATTGTGCCTAGAAAGTATAATGTAGGATTTAACAAGCCAGGGCAAAGAACTTTCCTTTTCAAAATGATGGATTTTTGAGCCTTCTCCCCTTCTCGTATAATCAGAAAGAATCAAAATGTATTACCATGGTATTATGGCAGCATCAAACAGAATTATGTGGTGGTTGCAAAAAAGGCTATTCTGGTTGTTTAATGTTTTGGATGTGGTTTGATTTTTGTTTTCTTCCCCAAACTACTACTGCTTCAAAAATCAAGAAACAAGAGAGCACAAGTTAAAACAATACAAGAAATCTGCTCTTTCAGGTGTAATTTTTTTTGTATTGTTGATACTAATTTTTTATCAGCTAGATATTTTTCTATCAATATGTATATATGCATTCATAAATGTATGAATAAAGTATACGTATATATATACATGTATGACTATTGTCCCAGTTTAAATAATTTTCTGTTTGCTATATGTTGATTTTCTCTTCTTAGAAATAACTTAGGAAAAAATAGACAATGCACAGTATTCTTGTCTTGTTTAATTTAGGTACATTTACTTTTAATATGCATTCTCTTTTCAGACTTAGACTTGATTATTATTTTCAGGTATTTTCACATACCTGAATCTGTGTGTTGTCGTCATCTGGCCTGCTGCTTTCTAAGGATGTAGAGTTAACTGCAGGAAAACTTTTCCTAGTTTAAGAAACAAAGGAGAGGGAAAAAAAAACCAAACCAAAAAATCCCCACAAAAACACCAACAGCTCCTTTCTTGCAAGTATAAAACTATCATATTTTATTTTTAATTTGCATCAAAACCCACCAAGAAACTGGAGGTGAATTTAGTCCCTCACTGTTTTTTAGCATATGTTTTTTTTCCTGGCACATTTAACATCCTCTGTTTAGCCCCAGCTATTTGCAATGCCTCCCACATTCGTTGGAGAAGGCATACTGTTAACTAACTTCTTGTTTAAATGAAGGGCTATGCTGACAATTAAATGTAGGATTGTATATGCTTCAGTGCCGTGCCTTATTATAATCAACGTGAGTAGAAGTAGAGTGCTGAAATTATGGGTTTTAGTCTGCATCTGCATGGCATTATTATGCTTATCAAGGTGAAAGTGTCAACGCTGAAGAATGTAATTGTGTACCTTAAGCTGCAGCAATAGTTAAACTGAGCTCCTGCCCCGACTATTAATGCATCAGAGTGCTACTCTTAAGAGGCACTATGACTCTTTATGTAGGCAGAGCTTTCAATTTATGAATTTATTTTCTTCCTTTCTGTTTTTTTTATTTTTTTTTTTTGACTTTCAGACACAAGGTTTTTCTGTTCGGGTATTAATTCAATATAGATTTTCTGATGTATTTTTCCTTTCTAACAAAGTCTGGGAGCAGAAAGCACAGCATAGGTTTGTGCACAGCTCCACTGCCCTCTGGGAGGTCAAGTGTGAAATGAGTTGAGAGACACATTGACAGTCCATGCGTGAGCTGAGAGTACTCAAGATAGTTATCAGTAATTCTTATCTGTGGCTCTAGTCTGGGTTCTTATATCAAATCAACCCAAATAATCAAATAATTTAGTGAATTATCTCTGTATAGTAGATTAACATTTTGATCTGACCATCATCTCATACCAGTTATGCATGTTTTATTTGCTGATTTTAATGTTTAATCATCTTGAACATTTTGATTTGTTATTCATTTATATTGCAAAACAAATGCAATTGTCTTAATGCAGTATATTGCTTTGTTGGGTTTCATATATTTGCATTGCTCATAAGTCAGTCACTTGCAAGTTATCTCTATAGAGGGGAATACCAATTCTCTTTACACAGAGGGAGGGAATGTTTTCCCCTCCAGAATCACATCAATTCTCTTGAACTACTTAAACTTTACTGAACCCATAGAATTGGCTCAATACATATGCCAAAATCCATCCCAATTCCTGCACATTAATTAGTATTTCTCAAGTGATAATATTGCAAAAACTATAAATTCTCCTTTTATTTTTTTTCTTTTTTCCCTCCCCTGTACAGAAGATTTTGCAGGAAGACAGAGTAGGCATGCTAATGTAATAATTTATTTTTATATTATTTCAATGTTTCAATTTCTCAAAAAGAGAAATTGCACTAGCTTCATCTGAGCCATTATTTTAAACTGATTTATTTAGTTCCAAAATACTATTTTGCTACTCTTCATCTGATTTTTGCCATGAAGAGAAACACAACAGGCCCTCAAGGATTTGAGCATTAAAAATATGATTAAAGTTTGCTTCTTCCTCTACTTTATGCAAAAGAAAGAAATTAACTAGAAATTCTTATCTACATAGATTTCTCCTGCTTTTGGTGAAGCTTTTGGTAGCCTAACAGAAAGAACAGGCCCCTCCTGCTTTCGAGCAGCTCTGAGGAACTGACTGCAGAGGCGAAGGAGGACTGCAGATGCACGGTAAGCAGAGACAGACTGGGAAGATTAAGTTTACTCCTATGTAATTTATGGAAGTGAAGAAGTTACTCATACACCTCAAAATAGGTAAGAAAAAATATTTTGCCTTTGATACAATGATCTTGTAGTGTTTTCCAGTTGCCAAGTGCCAAACATTCTGCTCATCCATAAACAAACAGACTCTTTCATAGTGGACTACTGGGATCTGGACTTACACAAATTACAGGTGATGGCATGCTTATGATGCAAGGTATAAGACTAAGCAAGAGGGTCAGATTTCGATTCAATGCTGAATATCATTAAAAGTGGTAAGAATATATTCATTTACATTTAAAAGAAAAGGTGTATTTTCTGCTGCTGGGCTGGAAAAAGGAAAGAATTGGGACATTTGGAACAGTAGTTGATCAGTCTGAGAATCATAGTTTTCTTAATAATAAATATAAAAGTTGCAGATGTCAAGTTTGTTTCTAATCTTGCTTGCACCAGTATAAATCTAGAAAAGCTCAGTGAAACTGATGAAGTAAAACTAATACAAATCAGTATTTTAAAATGAGACAGTCAGCCACTTTTTACACATTACTGTCAGAGCTGTATATCTCCACTGATTTTATTAGAGTTATATATCAAGATCAGACTTTTAAATCATTCTGAAATCAAAACTCCTGCAGCAGTGACAGGTAAGCCCTTCCTACTGCATGCCTCAAAATATATGTGAGAAGCCATTATCAATTCTGTAAAGCAGAGTCTGCATTTCTGACTTTTTCTCCCTTACTGTATTCATGTACAGGCAGAAATTTTAACTGATCTCTAGGAGCAACAAGCACTTTGAGAGACAATCTGGAGACCACCTAGCCTGCCGCTCTCCCCACTGAAGCATGGTTGCCCTGTCCGAGTGGCTTTTGAACATCTCCAAGGACAGAGCCTCTGCCACCTCTCCCTGCTGGCCCACTGCAGAGTAAAGAAGCTCAATGTCTTGTAGCTGCAGAGAAAGTCTGTGCTGTACGTGCCTGCAAGTTGAGTGGGAAGGAGGAGAGGGGAATAGGCTATGACATGACATTGCTTTGAAGCTCCTATCCAATTGCAAATAAGTCCCTGCTAGGGAGTTGTCTATTTTTATTTGTAGTGTTTAGCTTGAAACCAAAAATCTGTTTTGGTTCAATTCTTGCAGCATTCAGAAAAGCATCAAAATTACAATTTACTTCTGGTTCAAGAAAACAATGGTTTACATGATAATCAGTTCAGCTTCACAGTTTGATTACAGAAAGCCTTGATTTTAAAATATTGAGCTTATCTCTGTCAAAGGATCAGACCTCATAATTTTCTATCTGAACCTGACATTTTCCTAGTGCATGTAAACCCTCTCTGCCCTTCTTTTTTCTCTTGGCAATAAACTGCTGACAAGCCAAGTTTGATTGTCTTGTGAAGGCAAGAAGATCAAATATATACCAAGTATTAACAAAAAAGAAAAAATAACCTTCAGGGGAAAAAAATGCAGCACATGCATTCACTTGTACTGTTAGAAAGAGTTGTCAGGTACAGTGAAAAATCAGTTCAGAGGCCTCTTTTCATGGGGAGGGAGCAGGACCCTCAGCATCCACACATGATGTAAATGGGACCCTCGGCCCCACACCAGGCCCCACACAAGGTCTCTTTCAGGAGCACTTTACTCGTCTTTGTCAGTCACAAGCTGGACTGAGGGAGGCATGAGGGAAAGGAGGATGCTGTTCCCAACAACTGGCATTACAGCTCTTCTTTCTCACAAATGGAGGGTAAAAACTCCTGCTCCAGGACCAAAAAACAAGGCCTTTCTTCTTCCCCAAAAGCTCTTTGTCTCTGTTTCATGCTTGTTTATACTTTTTCCCTATATTATTTTTTTGGTTTGGTTTGGGTTTTGTTGTTGTTGTTGTTGTTGTTTTTTTTATTATAACAATTTTTCGTCAGTTACTTCTCCTCCATGGAGAATGAAACAACCCAAGATTTATCACTAGCCCTCTGGAATTAGAGCTACATGAAGGATAGCTGGAAAGCAGTGAGGAACTTGACTTGCAAGTTCAACACCACCAGTGATTTCCATGCATTCTAGAGTTGCAGAATCATAGAATTTCCTGAGTTGGAAGGGACTCACAAAGATCATTGAGTGCAACTCCTGGGCCTACATAGGATACCCCAAGAATCACACCATTCCTGGTGCCTGAGAGCATTGTCCAAACACTTTTTGAACTCTTGTCAGGCTTGGTGCTGTGACCACTTCCCTCAAGAGCCTGTTCCGGTGCCCAGTCACTCTCTGTGTGAAGGACCTTTTCCTAATATCCAACCTAAGCCTCTCATGACAGTTTCATGCCATTCCCTCAGGTCCTATCAGTGGTGACCAGAGAGAATGCCTGTGGGATCACACGATATGCAGAACCTGAGCTGTGGCCACTTGCTCTTGCCAGTTCTGTACTGGGTGGACTTAGCCACAGGACAAAGGCTAATAACATTTTAGCAGCTCTTGACATGTTGAAACATGCTATGTGAAAGCTCAGTAGCAACAATTTTGCCTTGAAATTATGCTTAAGAATTACTTTGTAGAGGTTCTATAAATGTTTGCATATACTGTCCTACACAACTACATGTAGAAAAAAAAATCTTGTCTATATCTGATCCCTGATCAATATTTATGGGTTTGGTATTTCACCTTAGTCTTGTCCATATCAGTTAACATTATAAAATATTAATTTACTACTAGCCTTAGAGGAGGTCCTCTCCTGTCCACGTACTCTAGCCACAACTCAGAGGTAGCACTGAACAGAAAAAAAAATGAGAAAAGGAAACACAGAATAAAGAACTAGAAAGATATAAATTAAAACAAAAGTTTTCTTGAGCAAATGAACAAGAAAAAGAGGTCAATAGTCTTGAATTATTGACAAAGGGCTAGAAACTCATGTTGATTTAACCCACTATTTAGGTGGTCTTTTTATTCTGGCAAAACAATAGCTTTATATGTGTATCCAACAATATATTCAGAAAGCTTACCAAGAAAATTCTGTGTCCTCAGAGGCAAATATTTATCTTGAACACAGAGGAAAAGAACATTTAGAAGTTAATATTTTTACCCTTCTGTATGCACCTGCACCTCTTGAGTTAAAACATTCTCATTTTCATCATGAGTTAATATACATACATATTAAAAATATGCACACGCAAACACATATTGAACTTCATATTTCTAAGCTGAATAATGCAGCAATTTATTTTAATATGTGTAAAACTGACTTGTGCTTGACTTTAGCTTAATTTGAAAATAAAACTTCTCTGGCACCATGTAAGGACTGTAACTTCCCAGCTGCTGTCTTGACCTAGTTGACAGGTAAATCAGGTACAGCTTTGTTCCTCCAAGGTTAGCCATTGCAGGGATATGCTTTCTGTTTGGTATGCAGACTTGCAAAACTACCCTTTGAAGATGTGGAGTTGTCTTGCTCCTGCTAGATCTTAAGCTTCCTTTAAACTATGATGAAGTTTAGGGAAAAGAGTTTTAATCACCAAAGAAATCCTTTAAAGCATTGATGTTTTCAGCTGTTTGATCACCTTGTAATAGCAGCAATGGAGAATTAAAACTCCAGTTGTGTGTGAAACTTTGGCTGTGCATACAGGCCTCAATGTTACCATAAAAGGAATCAAACACCGGACTTGTAGTGTCATCACTGTAAAAAATTTCTAGTGCTGATTTATTTAATCTTATGACTTAATCCATTACTGAAAGAGCAAAGCAAAGTTGGAAAACAAAACATTTTATTATGCACAAGTTTCTTGTTAGAATAGAATAATCCAGCCGGAAATACTCAGAGATAGTAAACATTTGCAAGCTTGGATAATACGCTTGTCACTGTAACTGGCAGAATTGATCTTGTTGAGTTTCACTTCACTGTTCAGAATTATCCTTTCTCACAGACAAGTTTCATATAGACAGACCCCTTGCCTTTTCAGATTTGTACAGGTGAGTAGCTGGTATAAAATACCATTTCACTGCTAGTTAGTTTAAAATTTATTAGAAAAAAGCTGAAGTTTTAGGTGGAAAAAACCCACATTAATTCTCAATCCGCTTTTCTGGAACTATGCCTGTTTGTCACATAGACTCAATAAATATGATAATAGCATTATATTGTTAGCATCTTAACAGACATTCTATTTTTTAGCAACCTGCTAATACAGAAATCCCCAAATTTGTTTAACATACTATCTGATTCAAGAGGAATTTCAAAATCATTTTCCAAGATGTGAATTGAGTGGTATCTGTGATTTCACAGCTCATTCAAGTTTGCTTTATCTTATGCTGCCATTTTCACCCCTGAAAATCAAGTGTTACATCTTCAAGTGGAATGGTGGCACTTCGGGCTTTCTATGGGCACTGCAATTCACACAGACACAAGACAAATGTTTTAGTCTGGTCAGATATGTTATGAGCCATTGTGCTTGTTCATCAAAACACCTGTCAAGTAATGGCGGAGAAGTGTGAGCAATGATAGAACTTGCACTTACCAGGGGCTGTTTCAGATGTGCTCCAGCCACTCGAGTTCCTTTCGTTATAGAACACCAGTTGAATAAATCAAGATTTTGCTCTATGGAACAGTAAAAGAAAAAGTTAGCAATCAACAGGTACTTCAACTTAAATGATTGTACTGCTGACAGTTCAGCATTTCTGAACTCTATTCATCTGGGAAATTATTCTGCCTTAATTTGGCTTATGTCCCCAGAGAACTGCTGTTAGAGCTGAAGGACTTGCATGTGCAGTGCAGTGAGAAGTGTTCTAGTCAGCTTCCTCCGGTGATGCGTGAGCATGCTTCTAGTCAACTCATACAATTATTCCATTTCCAGAGCCACGAAACTTTGAAGCACATAATCTGTTTTACCGAGGGAATGCAAAGTCATTTAGTAACCACAAAAGTCAAATATGGCATCTATTCGAGGTGATTTATAATGATGGAGGTGCTTAAATGAACACCATGTGAGGACAAGCACTTATTCAATTTAAGTTAAAACCTTACCAATGTTTTTAAAATACTAGTATGATGAAATAATACTTTTCACTTTTTGGAGGAACTTCTAAACAATACATTTGACTCGGCTTGATATTAAAAACTGTTTGTATTTCACACCACACTTCAAGAAGCCAGGTGCAAGCAGCATCTTTCTTACCCATCAAGTTTGTACCACTTCAGCTAGTCCATATAACTACCAAGTGAAACAAAGCAGCAATTCCTAAGCCAATTACAACCAATGTGAGGTGTTTTAGGAAGTGTTGTCTCAGCTGAGCTGCTGTGACTGACTGTGTGAGGGTGGTTTATTCCTTCACAGCCACACAGCAAGGGGAAGCATAAGGAGTGGCATGATAAGAATCCTGCTTCAGTTGATAGGTTTTGTAACTTTCTGAATACTTCTGCCTATATTAAGCAGACTAATTAAGTTAATTAAGACATTTCATATGTGAACACAAAGTATATCATGATACTCTATTGCTATGGCTTCCTAATATGTCATCATTCCTAATGCTGAGGTTTTATGGTCATCTTAAATTGACATAATGTTGTGTGCCTGCTTAGAGTCTTGTCTTCTTCTCTCCCTTGTCCTCAGGTACACGTGTACATCCCTATGCTTTGCCAAACCCAACAGTCAAATTATTTCATCTTAAATTTGATCAAGAACATGCTTAGACTGGAATTTTTTTTTTTTCCCACACACATGCAAGTCAGGTGCATGGTCCAAATCTCCAGGTAATTCCAGTAGCGCAGATATGGGTACAGGCAAGGAAGAAGAAGTCAGTGTTAGGAATAGAAACAGCCCAGTTGTGCATCAGTCAGCATTTCCGTGATCATTCCATTGTACACCAGGATACCAGAGGTAGAACTACTACCTGTATTATCTCTAAAATGATATGCTTTTGACTGGCAAAGCAATACAATATTTATTAGTGCAAAAAGGTTAGAATTTAATTTCAAAGTATAATTAACTAAGCAATTCCCAGCAACTGTTTTGTTGTTCTGTACTCACTACTCAGTAATTACCATTTTTAAAAAAATGTAGTTCCTTAATGTGAGCTCCTGACAGAAAAAGGTACAGGGGAACTCACACATGGAGTTGTCCTTGGGTTTATTAGTTTTCCTGGACTTAGATGATCATGAAGATGAGCTACGTTGAAGAAGTCTACACATAAAAGAGAGCAAGCATAACCTGAAAAACTACTGGAAAGAGCTTACAACACTGTACTGTGGCTGACATTTACCACAGGAGGGCTGCTTTGCAAGTGTAAAATACTCACATGCTAAAACAAAGAAAGAAAACAACATTGAGGGAAGAGGGAGAAACAAAAGGAGGAAGGTGTGAGAATATGAAAGAAAGTCAACAAATAAGGAAGGGTGGGAAGTAAAATGGCAAAGTGAAAAGAAATGATAGGTTGCAAGTCTGTGATATTATGTAATGGAATAAAGATGGAAAGTGCAAGGAATTTTTGCAGTCTACAATTAAGACCAACCCATAAGTTTAGTTTTTATTTGAGATGCAATTCTATTAAGATGTCAATGTGTGAAACTAAAACTCCTTTGTAGTTTTTTTATTTCTTTTTTTAATTAATTAGGATTTCTATTAGTATTTAAGTATTATTTAGATACTTATCATGTGTATCTAAAACTACCATAAGAGATAATAACTAAAAAATTCTAAAATTTTCTGACATTGAAAAATGCACATAATGTAGAGGATTTTTAGAATGCAGATAAATTTTCCTAACCTATTGCTGAAATCTGAGTAAACATTTAATTATGGGCTTTAAAATGTGGTTCTTATTTACAGTGAAATATTAGGACCTGATGTGGTGAGCCTTAAGTAGCATATTAGAAATCTTTCAACTTGCAGACAATTCCAGCTGTTGTGGGGCCATTGAGGGTTAATGATTTATTGCTGAAATGAAAGGGAGTTTTGTCATCAACTTAACAGAAGTAAAGACATTTTGCTTTCTCATTTTTATTTTTGGGTTTGTTTTTTTTTTTTTTGTTTTTTACTATTTCTTCTGAACAGCACACTGTAGTCACAGAAATCTCAGTCTTACTGGAAATCTAGGTCTGGGGCAGTAAAGCTGAGAAACAGTTACATATACATGAATTTCTGTTCCCAGAAGTACTCTCTTTGTAAGGAGAAGTGCGATCTGTCCCATGACTGAGATTTCTCCACATCTTTTTCCTAAGATAAATAAATGGGTGAATTCAGGGAAAGAATGTAAATCAGAGAACATCAAATTCCTTTAGGAATGGGTACTAACAGAAAACACTTCCACTTCCAAGCAAGAAATTAAAGCATCTCAGTCACTTTAAACAGCCAACAGGTGATATCCACTTCCAAGCTATCCAGGGGTATGCACATGCATGCAACACCAACTAAATAACTTTGAGCCTTGTCTTAATTAGTAGAGATCTGCTATTTTAGAAATCATAAAAAATAAAAGAAAAAGATTGGTTAGTTTTGGAAAAAGATGCATTAGTTCATTATCATTTATAAGTATATATTGGGGGCAATATAATTTTATTGGATCTTGTTTTTCTAACATCATCTAACCCCCTGAAATTGCAAAAAGAAATACCGGTAAAGATAGACTTGCACTAAAACTAAAATTATAATCCAATTTGTATTTTAACAGCTATCTGGTTGCTTACTTTAAAATTTTTATGATTCTGGCATATTTTAATTTATAATAGCATAACGTAACATATAATTAATGTAGAATAAAACATGAAATTGCTGCATGTTATGACACAAATGCTATTTTTGTTGAATTGATTAAAAATCTGAGGTCATGATTAGAGGTGTTGTGCTGATTTAAGGCAAAGGCATATTTCCTTACTGGAGAATGTGGGAGGTGACCTGAAGGGTTAGCTGGCAGTGTGGCAGAACAGGTACAGAGCATTAATGCTTATTCAGAAAAGGTTATTGCACACTTAAAAGGTCACATAGGGAATTGATATGGAATTACTTACCTTACTTCATCATCACTTCAGAGATAAGCCCTAAGGCTAAGCAGATAAATATAGCTTTGCTGTAGCCAAATTTCCTACAGAAGGTAAAGTGTCACAAAATCTTGTGTTCAACATGAAGAAATTATTTGCTGAATAGGAATGTACTAGAATAGGAGACATCAGAGTGGTTAAGTGTTTTATTGAAATAGGAGCTTTAATAGCTAATACAGATAAAAATCTGATTGATTCATGAATTCAAGCACACTGACAGCCTCAGGGTGTGTTTTACCTGACACCTGATGTCCTTACAACCTCCTCTTCCAAAGAGAAACACTTTCTTGTGTGGACTTGTTGGCAGACAGACTTTTTGTATCCAGAGTTGAAGAATGCCAGATTCTGGCATCCTTTTTTCCAGTATGCATTTTGGGAAAAGCATTTTGATGAAGAAACTTTCAGAAGTCCCATATATCTATTTAAAGACCTTTGTTTGAACTATGGACAAATTTGAGGAGCACTGTATGTGTACCAGAACTGTTTTGTCCATGGAGATGAGCAGAGGCTCTTGTGGAAACGTCTTAGTGACATTCTATAAAATAAAATGTAAGGACTGAAAAAGAAATCATATTTAGAAATCTTCTGTGGCACATTATCCTTGCACTGAAATTCGTGGAAATTTAGAAATAGGCAATCATCAGAAATATAAGATAGATATATGATGGGATTATAATTAACAAAATGGAGTTACCTATTATGCACTAGTACTTCATCATAGTTAAAGAGAAATTGTAAAAATTTTTAAACAAACAGGTGCTTCTTGAACAGTTTACAGAATTTGCTATTATATAATAGTGATTTCTCTGGGCAACTTATTTTAAAAAATAAGGAATCCTCTGAAAAAAAGGTCAATTTTTTTCCCCACTATGGCAGGATTAATCACACATTTACTCAGAATATGATATTAAATAAACGGTTTCTTTTGGATTATTCTTCATTTAGCTTTGCTTTTACTTGAAAGATGAAACTTTTCCAAGTAAAAATTTTGTTGCTCAGTTGTCTTTTGTGATGCTTTTAATATTGTTATCTAACTTAGAATAGGAAACTTTACCTCTTTTTTCAGTATCTATGGAACATTTTTGAAAGTCAGGGCAGTATCTGCTTGTCTGTGCATGCAAACAGGAATAACTATCTGGGGAACATAATCATGGCAAAAGGTCATGTTTGCCTTTTATTTGAAATACTTTTAGACTATCAAGTAGTTTAGAAGTCACTCAGTCAATACCACAAGTCAAGATAAAAGAGTTTGTTTTATCAACATAAAGATATTTTGAGTTTTCTAAGATGGAATGCTATTTCCTTTTGCATTTTAATCAAGATTTCATAAAAATCATTGTCTTAATGTATCTGGCACTCTGGTGCAGTAGCAGCTTGAGGCACAAATGATTTAAAAATCTGCAAGACCCACATGAGGACCCTTTTCCTCCTCTTTCCCCTTCTGTCTTCAAAAGGCAAATCAGCATGAAAGCTGAGACTGACACTTCCATATACATGTAAAAACAGTAAGAGGGTGCTGAGGGATATATATTTAACCAATATGTCCCATGGATTACTTTTAATTTTCTTGCTGCATGTTCTACTGACACAGTAGGAACTTTAGGGTGCACATTGCAAGGTGAGAATAAGTTACCTGTTACATCTATGTCTGCTAAACACAAATGGTTTCATATAAAACCTAAGATGTTTAAAAAAAAATGAAGTGTGTCTGAAGTTCTGAGGCTTTGGAATAGACATTTTCAATGTATGTTTCTTCATAGCCCATCTGAATTATTTTAATTTAAACAATTTAAAAAAAATGTTGTTGTCTGAAACTTATTGTCTAGTAAAAACCCCATAAACCAATTTGCAAGTAATTATGATAAATACACCACCATAAAATAGATACCTCTTTCAACTTAAAAAAAAAACAAAAACAACCCCCCCAAAAAAAACCCACAAGAAAACAAACAAACAAGCAAACAAACAAACAAAAAAAACCCAAAAAACCCCAACCAACCAACCCGTGTAAAATAACATGTTTTTAAAGGACTGATGAAAATCATACTATACAAGATTGTATGAACATGGACAAGTTGCCAATAATAATTATTAAAATATCATTGATTTTGGTAAGTTCCACATATCTCTTTTCAATCTGACAATTGAAAATTGTCAATGAAATAATGAAATGGAAGATTAATATGTGTTGAAACTGTAGAAGAAGCAGGAATCCAGAGGGATCAAAGTTAATACAAGCTACCAGAATTTGTAAACCATGAAGGATTAGCTGAGTGAATTATGAGTGCAAACTGTAAAATTAGAGTCAACATGGGGAAATGGGCTAAAAGAATATAGAGAATTGGGTCCGTGTCTGGGGTGCTGTATTTCAGTTGAGATTGGATTTCTGGAAATACAGTGTTGTACAATGAATTTTCATACACTCAACAACTTCAGCTACTCAAGGAACCCTAATCATTATTAAAACCAAGCTCTTCCATTATGCCTTTCCAGTCCTTTTATGGGGGAAAAAAAAGTAATTGGACTGTTATGCTAAGAAATATATATATTCAAATGAAAAGAAGTCCTTTAGAAAAAATGTAAAGGTTCAGCCTGGATGCCTGAGCATTTCCTTAAAATAGTCATTATCTCAAAATTAGTATTGAGGCTGGAAAACTAAAATAATTTATTAATGGACTGAGACTCTTTACACTTTTTCATGATGTGAGTGAGCTGTATAGAATCTTTTGAAAAACCTCACTAAGTAACTATCTTCATTTAGGCACTTAAATGTCTTTACCTATTGTATGTTGTCAATTGATTTCAATTAAGGTGCTAGTATTTGGAAATATTGTCATTTATTCACAGATATAAGAACAGTGGTCAGCCACAGCCTCTCCCTTTATGAGGAACATGGAGGGGTGGTCGTGGCAGGTCCTGTGGCTGTGAGTGTACACTGTCATGGATACTGTAAACTGATGATTCAGCTGAACAAGGTGCTGGGCCATCTTGTCTAGACTGTGCTTCTGAAAGGGAAGTTTAGGCCAGATGATTTTTGAGGGATACTTCCAACCTGGTACTCCATGATGGAATGATTCTATGAAAATATAACTGTTTCAAAGGCACACTGTGAAGATACACAGGAATTTAACTTTAGTGGGTAAAATCTAATTTTTTTGTGAGAGAACTTATAAACTGTAGGATGTAAAGTTTGCATTTCACTTAAATGCAGCTTTTTAAGTCACGGGAACCCAGTTTCATAGAAGAGAAAGGCAAGAATATCCCTATTGTTGTTAGGTTGGTTTGAAAGTATAAAGAGATATGAAGCAAAGGACAGAACTGAAGCAGGGAGCCTAGTGGTATTTTCCAGATGTGTTACAGGTGATATTAAGTACTGCATTAACTAGGAATAAAGCACTGAGAGGATGGGAAGCAAATCATGCTTCTTCCCCCTTATAATGGCATCGCATTATGTGCTATGAAAGTACCTAATATCGTCTCTGGGCTTAGCGCAGATTTTGGAGCTCGATGGATCCTAAAACTTGAGCAACAGCTTCATTCTAATACTGTAAAAGTTACTGGCAGGAATACTCTCTTCTTCACTTTATAATGAAAATTCACTGTATCTCCAATTTTTTTTTTCTATCATTCCTGGAAAAAAAAAAAGTCACAATTTTTAGCTCCTATCTAATGTTTCATCCTTAAGAATTGCATACTTGTAAACAAAATGACTGAAAGCTGACAGTTGGAAATGTCATATCTGCTGTCAGCACTTCATGAATAATTGACACCGAGATTACCTAGGGAAAGCTGCAATTATCCTGACTCATTAACATATGAACTAAGTCTGGTTTTGTTCTGTGGTTGTAGAATTTTCCTTTAAATCCTTGATGTGGAAGGTAAAAAAAATCCCAGCGGGAGTTTGCTATACAAAGAATGAGTCTGAATGAATAAACAGAACCTCAGAACTATAAAGATGTATTAGAATTTCAAGTAGTGTTTCATTTAATCTTGTATATATGCTTTTACTACACTATTAGTTTGCAGGGAATATCACTGTGATATATTTGTGTGCTAGCCTAAGTCTTGGAGGATTGCTCTTTGCAAATATAGGTGTCAGTGGGAAGAACTTCTTGCCCATGTTCATATTCTCTTACAAATGCAGCTATAGGTGTCCACTCAGAAAGTAGAAATGAATGGTGATCAGAGTTCAAGCAAGCAAAGTCTCCTGGATCATAACAGCATCAACAGAGAGAAAAATATCTTAAATAAAAATTTCTTAAAAAAAAAAATCCTGACTTGATTTTAAGACTAAGTTTAGCAAATCACTGAAACAAGCAAGCAAAGTAGTCAGAAATTCTACAAGCCAAGAGAAACATTTTAAGAGGCAAACCCACAATATTTATAAAGATAATGGAAGTTACTAACTGCTGCTTTAGAGCCTGTTAAACACTTCTCTCAACCTGTACAATATGATAGATTTAATTTTTTTAGCTGCTGTGTGAAGATGTAGAGTAGCCTTGAGGTTTAGGTTACAGACCAAATTAGAAGATCTTTTCTTGAAAAAAAGCCCTTTGAATTGTAAGTTTAAACCATGAAGCTTTTTTCCACAAATAATTTTGGATGCCCCTCACTGCTAGTCCTATTGCCTTTAGAAGCTTACCATAGAATTGGAGGCCATCATATCAATCTGTAGAGTTGAATTCTAACTTCTTTGGTATAATGAGCTCTCTTTGACAGCACAGTCAAAGTCATTGTTCAAAAAGGATAACCAAGCCATTGCCTCTCAAGTGTAATACACTTCATTAAAATGCAAGTCATTTCTTAAAACGCACATTCACTGAACTCCAACCCCTCATAAATCTTGTAACATTTCATTTCTTGTTCACAGCTCTGAAATCTTTAAATCTGGGCTTTTTGTAACTTTCCTCATAACCTTAAAACACGTATAAATTTCCAACTTTAGCATTCTCCTTCTTTTTTTTTTTTTTTTAATTGCAAGTGAAGATGAAAAACAGTTTGGAAGCTCAAAACAATTATTTAGACACTGGGTCTTTCTTATGCTGCTGAAGACTAACTGGCATCGACCCAATTTTCCCACCCTTTAATTTCATATCTTTGTTCTGGCTGATAATACCTTGAAAAAACTCAATTCTTTCTTTCTTAGTTTATAGGTAATTTCTTGTATATGGCCTTAATGTGGTCTTCATTCCCTCTTAGGGATTTAAATATAACACTATCCATCTCAATGCAAACACAGAAAATAAACAAAAATCCACACGTGTGTAAATTAGACAAGAGAACAGGGGAATTATGATGAAACAGAGGCCAGTCCCTCGATGACAATGACAGATATGTCCAAGGCCAGGCTGGATGGGACTCTGAGCAATCTGGTTTGGTTAAAGTGTCTCTGTCCACAGCGCAGGGTGGGGAAGAGGTAGTCTCTAAGTCCCTTCAAATCTAAACCCTTCCATGATTCTATGGTATCTATGATATCTATATCATCTTTTCCAATAATTTTATATTTTTATCCAGATACTTTTATTTACGTATGTTTAGAGTATTTATGTGGCATTTTTACTTCTTGTTCTGCAAACAGTTCCTCTGGTATCACATACAATGTCCTTGTCACTGTTTCTTCAAAATACAGTGTGAACATGATTACAGATGATTGATGTTCAGATTATCTTCTTAGAGTGGATTCAGCATTAAGCAATGTAATATATATTCTTGTAATATTACAATTGTATATAATATATTGCATTCAGTACCCCCAATTCCCAAGGAGCAGGGCAAGCCTATTTAAAAGATCTTAGTATTTAAATATATACATAGTCCTGCAGTGATTTCTAGAAACTGTCAAACAAGAATCACTTTATAGAGCTGAATACAATTATGCACCATTTTTTTGCCATAAATTATAGAACAAAATCAGTTGTATATAAATATAAGCAAAAATAACCTGTGTAAGTTATAAACAAAATGTTTTCAAGCAATTTATATGTATAATCCATAGGAGCTCTCAGCATTCTACTTGTATTCAAGCATAACCAGAAAAGCTTTGGGAAACATTTCCCAGAAATATCTAAATTTACCTTTTATTGCGATTGATTGTTATTTATGTACAGAAATTCATACACAGTAATGTAGGGATGGCTGCTGAAGTACATGTGTACATGCATCATGCATCTATATGTATGCAGCCTTTGTCATATACCTGTACAAACCTTCAAACACAGCCGCTGTGTGCAGCTTTCAGCACAGTTGTTATTCTAAGCGAGGGTGGCTTTCCAGTCTCTGGAATTTAAATGCCTTTCTCTGTGGAGACTCAGAACAAGATGAGAACTCTAACTGAAGATTAAAGTGGAGCACAAGCCTTGCACACAGAAATATCACTTATTCATGAGCACTTACATATGTGATGGTGTAAGTCAGCAAAGCAAGTAGGGTTCACCACATCAGCCTTAAATAAGTGAAGCTTCATTTCTCTTTTTTCCTAAGAGCCAGACACTGAATCCCAGTTTTTAAAGATGTAATTTGCATATAGTCTAATTGTCCTCTTTAAGTAGCAAACCCTTTCACATAGTAACATTGGCTAACATTGCCCATTTTAAAAGACTCTTTTTTCAATTTGGAGGCAGTGATTTACGCAGACAGCCATCATGCGCAATTAATTAACACAAGAACATATTAAGGGAAAAGGAACAGGAAATAGAACGTAAAGTTTCCACTTGGATGTGTAGTAAAACTAACAGTCTAGCAAAAAAGACTAATCAGTACATAAGAGATTCAAGGTTGGCAGCAATTAATTCCAACAGCAAACTGAGCATATTAAGGGGACTTGGTCAAATCCTAGGAGTTCTGCAAAAATTTAACTTAATCTTTGTCTTCCACTGAGAGCTTGCCAGGGTCTGGATTGTCCTCCTATGGGGAGAATATAAAATCCCCCTTCATTATTTTCTATAACTTATGAAGCATATGTTAGACACCTATGAAAAAAAAAATAGAAAAAAAAAAAGAAAAAATGGAAAAAACCCTACTCAGCACATTTTGTTTCTTACTAGAAGGAGCACGTATTCTTCTTGTCATCCCACATCTTTCAGCTGGTTCAGCTCCCCCCTTTTTAGTCATTCTCTCTGGTAACTTGGCAAATTCAGCATGTCAAACATCACTTTAATTTTGTCATGCTAACACATTTGCAGCTATGTTCCTGCCACTTTTGAATTCTAGTTTTCAATCAGGAATACTTATGATTACTTCCCAACAGCATAATTTTACAGGTTCAGTAAAAAAGCCTAATTCTACACCAAAGTGATAATACACAGCATTTCCCAGAGAAGTATCATTTTGACCTGGCTTCAGTTGCAGATGTAGAGACTCAAATACCTTCTATTCAAGAAGATTACATTATGAAGGCAAATTAATTCAAGTGATGGCTCATAATATTTCAAATTTAACTTGTGAATAGAATTTGAGAAGCTCTGTTAGCCCTCTTCCTTTAGTGCACTAAAATCAGAAGAGCTACAGAGACTCTTTCACTGGCCACAGGACGTCTAGAAATGATTGCTGACCTTTATCAAAGAATCACAAAATGGTTTGGGTTGGAAACTCCAATGCCCTGCTGTGAGCAGACATACCTTCCACTAGACAGGTTGCTCAAACTCCATTCAACCTGGCCTTGAACACTTTCAGGGATATATTTTTAGCTTAATATATTATAAAAATGTCTCCATCTCAATATCTTTAGCTCAAAATAATATAAAAAGATCTTAACATCTTTAAGACTGTGTGATCATCCAACAATGAAAGCAAGGAAAGCAATAATCTGCAGTGCAACGAGACACAGCGTTTCCCTTGTGTAGCTTCTTGCCCTGTCTGCTCTCCAAATCCATCATTGGCTTGTTTCCTCACTGGCTGACTGTGGAGATGTCTACTCAGGAGTATTTATGGCCATCAAACACTGATACTTGAATCACTTGAATTTCCTCAACAAGAACTTCATCCCTTGCTCCTCAAAACACAAGAGACCTTTAACATAATAAACCAACTCTCATAGAAACAAATGGAAGAGAGTTTTGTGGATAAACAAGACAGTATACATTTTATTGCAAGCAATATAATCATTCTTTCCTAATTCCTATTAGAACACACATGGAAAAATAACTTAAATAAGAAACAAAAAAATAATCCAGAAATGAAGAGGCACATTTGGCAAAGTTTGGTGGATTTAGAGAATCCACCAATGAGTAAAAAAAAGCAGCAAACTGTTCACAGTTATTGCACTTACATATTAAATGTGCTTGTTGGGTTGGAGCAGATTTTGTTAGGTTTGTTGGGTTTGGTTTTTTTTGGGGGGTCTTCTTTTCATGAAATACATTTCTGGACATAAAGAAGATGGAGTTTTCCTATTGTCTTTCTGCATAAAGTGTAGATTGCAAATATTGGTGTGACTGTATTGTTAGAAGCAGCAAGTCTTAAGTGAGAGAACATCTTACACTGCCTTTTTTACTCTACCTAACATCCTTGATTTGTTCAATCTTACCCTGTAGATCCTTTCTTTTAGTCATTTCTTTCTCTTCAGCTATTCTATAGTCTCTGTTCATATACCTTGTCTTGTTCCAGTTCTCCAAAGGGGAGCATAGTAAAATCACAGATACTGTGCAGGACCTCGGATACCCTGGGTTGGAAGAGAGTTTGGGAGGTCTCCAGTTCCCCTTGCTGCTCAAAATCAATATATCCAGACTGAATAACACAGAGGTCTGTCCACTCAGGTTCTGAAAAACTTTGAGTACCTCTGGGTGAAGCCAATGAGGCCCGGTGAGCTTGACAGCACCCACCTTCAATTTGCTGTAACTTGTTTCTAATTACAGGCTCGAGACTTTTCTTTTTATAATCAACAGTAACTGCATCAACTAGATAATTTTTTAGTGAGAACTGAAAATTACATAATCAACTTTCATTGACTTTACTTACTGATAATTTCCTCAACTACTGGAACAACATTTTCATTCACTTTCTTCTAAAAACAATATGTGATGGTTGCTGTCAGTCCCGGTATTTTATGGAAACTGCAGTTCCTGTATGCCTTTGTTTTTCTTATTTAAATTGACACTGCAAATTTTATATTTTCTGTGTGTCCATTCATCTAAATGTAAGCTAAAAACCAAATTGCATTTATTTGTTCTATATATTCTGTATTTTCCAGATCTGTAGTTATCTGCAGAACTGCAGATGATGGGATTTGTCAAGTAAGCACACAGAGAAAAATCTAAGAGGAATATTTGGTATATATATATATTAAAAAAAAATCAGCTTGGTCTTTCTTGCTCTGAGTGCAAAATGGAATACACATTAATGCGTTACAATATAATTTATTTTCTTTTAAAATTATAATCGGGTCCCAGGGTTAGTTTTTCCTAGTATATATTTGAAAAAGAAAATAATTAAAGACTCAAATTTCCCTTTATCTTGTTATATTGGTTGTGGAGAGATGGGGCTGCTGAAGCTTTACAAAGTCATTTTATGTTATTTTGCTAAGGTTTTTGTTGTTTTATGATTAAATGGTTTCTACTTCTGGGTTTTCTTAAACATGATGATTCATATCCTTAATACATTAAAAGACAGATTTATAGAAATATCTGACCAGAGCCATAATGCTGAATTCAGTGTGAATAGATGAAGACACAGCTTAAGTACATAGACGAGATTCAATCCACAGCATAATGAAAATTAAAAGCAAAGAGTAGCAAGGATATAAGAGATCTCAGGTCTTATTCTCCTAAGCTATAGTTTTACTAGGTCAAACTAAAATTGCAAAGTAATAAAAAAAAATACCTAGCTATACTTAGAAACATCAATATTTTAGAAAAATCTGTTTCAATTTGAAGCCATTCCTCCTTTTCCCATCACTACCTACACTTGTATAAAGTTCATCTCCATCTTTCCTATCAGTTCCTTTCAGGTACTTTAAGGCTTCAGTTAGGTCACCCCGGAGTTTCTCTTCTCCAGGCTGAACAAACCCAATTGTCTCAGCCTTTCCTCATAGGAGAGGTGTTCCATCCCTCTAATTGACTTGGTGATCTTCTCCAACAGTCTGATGTGCTTCCTATTGGACACCAGAGCAGGGACCCCAAAGACGGATGCAGCATTCTAGGTGGGGTCTCACCAGAGTAGAGTAGAGGGGCAGAATCCTTTTCCTCACCTCCTGTCTGGGCTCCTTTTGCTGAAGCCCAGGACGTAGCTGGTTTCAGGACTGGGAGTACATATTACAACTCATGTCCGTCCTCTCATCCACCAGCACCCCCAAGTTTCTCCCAGCAGGGTTGTTCTCAATTTGTTCATCCCCCAGCCTGCACTGACACCGAGGGTTGCCCAGAACCAGGTGCAGCACCCTGCAGTTGGTCTTGAACCTCATGAAATTCCCATGGGCCCACTTCTTGAGCTTGTCCAGATCCCTTTGGATGGCATTCCATCCTTCAGGTGTGTCAGCTGCATCACTCAACTTGGTGTCATCTGCAAATTTGCTGAGGTGCACTCGATCCCTTACCTATGTCATTAATGGAGATATTCAATAACACTGGTCTCTGTACAGACCACTGAGGGACACCACTAGTCACTGTGATGTCCATCAGGACACTGAGCTGTCGACCACACCCCTCTGGATGTGGCTGTCCAACCAATTTCTTACCCATCTGGCAGTCCATTCGTCAAATCCAACTCTTGCCAATTTATAGAGAAGGAGATTTTGGGGGACTGTGCCAAAGGCTTTACAGAAGGCCAGATAAATGACATTTGTAATTCTTCCTTTGTCCACTGATCTGGTCACCCCATCACAGAAGGCCACTGGGCTTGGTGAAGCTGTGATGGCTGTCCTGAACAACCTCCCTGTTCTCCATGTGCCTTAGCAGGGCTTCTAAGAGGATCTGTTCCATGATCTCCCCAGGCACAGAGGTGAGACTGGCAGGTCCATAGTTCCCACGTCCTCCTTTTGACTCTTTTTTAAGATTGGTACAGAGTTTTCCCTTTTATAATCACCTGGAACTTCACCTGACAGACATGACTTTTCAGTTGTCATGGGAAGTAGCTCAGCAACTATATTTGCTAATTCCCTCAGGACTCTGAGATGCATCTCAAGTCCCGTAGATATATATTCCTCCTCCCTTTTAAAGTATTGAATACATAAATCAAGAGACTGGAAGAAGAAATTGATAAGCACCAGAGTTCAGTGCAAAGACATTTTAAAGTATATGTGATTGTCTTGAGTTCTTTACCAAAAAGCATTGCAATACTAAGTAGGAATTTAGCTATTTGGGGGCAAATAATGATCTTCTTATCAGAACTTTTTTAAGTTAATATTTTTCAGCATTTATGTATGCAAGTTTGTATATATTGAGTTTTAAACTGCATAGTAATTGGTAACACAAGAGATATTCTGGTTCCTTTGAGACAAATATGTTTCTTAAGGGCCCTCTTGCTGTGTACAAGTTTGTGCAACTATAACAAAAAGGATCTACAAAAATATACAGAACTGTTTTTATGCTGAACTGGTATTTCAGGAGAGAACTTGTGCTTTATTGTTTCTGAAAACCTGGAGTTGATAATAAGCCAATGTTATGTCTGAAATCCAAAGGGTAAATAAATGATGTGTATAGAAAACCTTTTAAAAAATTCTGATAGTGCAAATGTCTAACACATGGTTTCAGCAAGAGGTTAGGAATATAAATAGGAGTTAAGAATCCCTGCTGAACCTGGAGCATGTTTAACTTTATATACTTGAGTAATATTTAAGTCTATGGGAATTCAATATAACATTAAGAATTCTCATGTTTAAAGATATAAAACTGAGATTATTCTTCTTGATTATGTGCAGTTACTTACACATCATTGGATATCCTTTTATTTTCATATCATTTAAATTCACAGTTCAGTTTTCCTTCTGGTTTGCTGAACTGCTCAAATGTTTGGTTTATTGATATTTTATGAATAATGAGGTCCACTAGTTCATTCTCATAACTCAAAAAATATCAATGAACTCCACATTTATTCAGTGCAATATAAGTATTTTGAATTCTGAGTTCCTAAATGAAAGAAATTTGATCTTACTGATATTTGTAAACAGTGAGAACACTGAGTACCATCACTCAATTTAATAAGAAAAAGTATTCTGTTTGACACATTGCACTATTATTTTTATTGTGGTTTAAATACATACTATTTTATCAATTCATCTAAAATAGTATGTTCATAATATATATCAATAGTTTCCATACCAAAATACATATTTTGATTAAAATATTTTTACCTTTTTTTTCTAAATAGGAAATTATTATTGTGTTCAAGAATCTTATATGTATAGTCATACATAATTATTACAGTCATATATAAAAATATATAAAACCCCTCCATTCTTTCACGAGAAAGGAGAAAAAGCCTCACACTGATTCAGCCCAGTCAGACAAATAGGAGTGTCCAGGGTTCTGGATCCTGAATAGGAAACCAAGGCTTCAGGTAAATTCATGTTTCAAAGCCTCAAGTCGGCCACCTCTAGGTCGGTATAATCTCTGGATGATTTTTTTTTTTTGTAATTAATCTATGGTAACTAGAATATCCCAAGCATGCTCTGTATATAGCAAGCAAAAACATCATCAAAAGCTACTTTAATTTGAGAAGGTTGGACAGAAATATAATTCCTCCATCTTTAAGGATGCTGCAAACCTCTTGCTTGGAGTCCTACAGACAGGATCACTGCTATCAAAAGATAGCCTCTTCAAATCATCATTGAAATTAAAAAAAATAAAAAGTTGGATCTGTTTGTTATTAGTAAGTGATGTTTTTTGTATATGTGTGTGTGTTTACTCTCAATTTTGCCTTCTTATTTTCTGTCAACACATGACATGCCAGGCTTTTTCACAAACACTGCAAATGAAACAATAAAGACAATTAGATGGCACAGTTGAAGCATGGCATATTAAATTCTCTTTTCACTTACAGCTTTCAATTTTACACTTGAAAAATAAAACATGCAAATGTATATTCTCATATTGAAAGATGCAATGGGTAGGCAGATTATGACTACCAATTATATTCCAGATGTGAGGTTTCCTGCAGTAGCAAATGTTTCCTTAATGGTCTATAAAATTTTTACAAGATTTAGTTTGGACAAACTTACAGTTGTCTAAGGTTACCCTTTTTGTTGGCAAAATCATTCTTCTGTTTTCCCAGTCACTTTGAAGCTTTCAAAATCTTACACAGAAAGTTATGGCACAGAAACCTATCAAGGAATAATACTGAAGGTGACACTGGTTTTGGTTTTGGATTTTTGTTGGTTTTTTTTTTCTTCCAAGAAAGAAAATATGCATTTATAATAAAGATTTAGACTGCATTTACTTTTATAATGTTAAAGATAAATGAGAAATGACATTTTTGTCTATTCCAAAATATTCATGATTGCATGCACGAGTAGGTTATTACTGATGTTTGAGGTAGTCCTAAGTGTCAAGTGGACAATCTGTAACACCTATAGCATTATAGTAGTGATTATATCTATATTTACATTTAAACATAAAACATGGAATAACTTCTCTAACAGTTATTAAATGCAGTATTGTTATGACCTATTAACCTGTGCTGTACCTGATAATGTAGAGTTAAACCAAGAATGTTATCCAGTCTCAAATTATGAAGGTAGTATCAAAGACTTCTTTTTATATACCTTAGGTAGAAAATAATAGATTTATATATTTTTACTATTGATTTTAAACGCTACATATAATCAGTCAAGGACATGCTACCTATAGGTGATCTGCAGTACTAGAATAGCTGAAGCAATTGTCTGTTTTCGTATTTAGTGTAATAGTACTAAATTTTTTTGTCTCAGGCAGTGTCATCATTTCGGTTGCAGTTTTAACTCTGATCTGATAGCTTTAATCCTTCGCCCAAAAAAGTTCGGAAATGAGTTAGTGACATCTGTACTTATATCTGATATCAGCATTGAATCACCCATGTATAACTTCAAATTTCATAACTATTTAAGGGTCAAAAAGATATTGTCATGCACGTTGATTTTATTTTGACTTCTTTAAAGAAATTTGGGACAGACTAAAAAAAAGGCTATTCATTCTTACCCATAAGTATTCTCAGGTATTAACAAAACTACCTACCTGTGTTAAGGAGGCGTGAACTTGATAAAAAAGTTGTTAGCCCTCAAAACTAAATAAGTAATTGCTGGTAAAGAACTGATTTAACAGAAGTCAGCCCAGACGCCCATTACAAACTCCTGCCTCCAAATTTGTCTATAAACATTAAACCCTGTAAGTGCCACGGTACAAGCTGTAACAGAGAGGGTAAGCAAGAATATCAAAAGTCACACCATAAAAATAGTTTTCTTCAAAAGTGTTAGCTTAGTTTTCAATACTACCACTTTCAACAGTGAGTCCTAAAATCAAATGCTGTAAAAAGCATATATGACAGAAAAATTATTATTGTTTCAGACCAATCAAGTACATTGACTTAGTTATCTAATTAAAAAAAAACACAAACTATTAATCACATTTCTCCAAATCATCAAATTTCATAACTTTGAGTCAGATTATCAAAGCGCTGGTTTTCACCTGTTGTTATTTTTCTCTTAGAATTATTGTTAAATTTTTTTTTTTTTATTCAGGATATTGTATTTTCGAAGCAAGGAAGAGCTACACGATATGGAATCTTGCCAGCTTCCGATTAACAATAAAAATGTTGGACTGCATTATAATGATAAGATTAAATTGTGAAACAGGTTTGATTATAAAAGACCGGGTCTGAAAAAGAAGTAATCCTGATGTAAAGTGTTATATGTTATGGCTGAGGAGAAATAATAAACCAACTTATGCATATACTAAAACTTAAAATATTCAATTATATTTTAGAAGTCATTCTTATCAGTGAAACACAGTTGCTCTACCAAAATAAAAGTTGCATAATATGAAATTTAAAAGTTGTAGCTGTGTCCTTCAACTTTTTCCAAGGTGTCTATTGATTTTCTCTGGAAGAACACTTATTTCAGGGGGAGGAAAAAGCGAACAACCTCCATTTCATTCTGTATTTTCTTCCTAACTGAGCTACATCATTCCTGTAAACTTCTCCAGTGCAGATCCTATTTTAGGGTAAGTATTCAAACTAGTAAAGCATGGACCTACATGAAAATTTGCTTATTCATTTTGCATATGGGAAAAATGCAGCACACAGGTTTTCTAGGTACATGTCCACACACTACTTTTTGGGTTGGTTAGTCAGACTATTTTTAGGATATATGCTTTTGATAAAAAGTGCTTTCAGGTATCATGGTTGGTTTATTCAGGCTTTTACAGGGATATTGCTACCTCCTAATTCAGTTTCCAGTACAAACACAACATATTAGCTTCTGCAGAATGATCAAATACAGTGGCTGTTTGAAATAGATAAAATCAAAACATTAAATTTGCTAAACCCTACAAATATTTGACTGACAATTCGTTTGCTCATCTCTAATTCAGAAGAGGTTTTGTAAAACTGTTCTCAAATCTAGAACAAACTGTAGGACTTAATCCCACTAAATCCTCCAAAGCTGAAAAATGAAAAAAAATTATCAAATTAGTTTTTTCAGCATGTCCTGTCACTTGTGCAGGTCAGCAGATTCAGGCTGGAGAAAACAAAGTGGTAGGTTAACGGGTCAAGCTGAAAGCTGAAATTCATTTTTTTGGGTCCCAGGATATAATCAGGTAATCTTTCTTCAAGGAATTTGAAGCATCCAAGGATCCCAGAGGCTGAGAAGCACTGGTGAGTGCACTGGTAACCCCCATGCTGACATCCCTTCTCTCATGTGACTTTTTGCCTGGTATCGTATTAACAAATCCTTCCCACTAGTACTTTTAACTCTGTTACATTAAGGATGTCTCCTAGTTTTCCTCTCAAGGCAGAAGCTCTTATTCTTTTTCGTCTAAGAACATTTCAGAGGACACAGTTTTAATTCACCATCACTAGGCTTTCTTATCTAGTTGAAAATGCACAGACTTCTGCACAAAAAATGTTCATTGAAGGAAGTGTGAAATTAGGAGCCAAAATTTCAATGTGAAGCAACAAAAGTAAAGCAAGCTTAAATTAGCCATAACTATTCAAAGAATGATCTGAGCAAGGTAACAATTTTGGCTAATTATGCTACGCACCACTTATTTTGCTGTCTTTCCCCAGTAAATAATTGAGTGACGGACAATAGTCTCACTCTTCCTTGAACCAAGAGAACTCGCCACTTGTTGCTGTGAACTTATAGACAAGATTTCCATTAAAAGTAAGCAGATTACACCCTATCAGATGAATGGTAGGAGATACCATTATAAAAGCCACAAGGTTAATGGAAATATCTATTTTTATGGTCTGTTACCACCATAATTTTCAGGATTTAAGAAAAATATCTTTGTTTCTAGTCTAATTCTATTTCAGATATGGTATGGGAAGTTTTCATTTAGATAATGTACATACCCTCATATTTGAATTTAAAGTACTCATAGATTTTCTAGATCACCAAGGAAAACAATTATATTGCATGCTGATTTGTTAATCCTTTGTACGTTTTAAAACAGCACTCAGAATTTATTTTCCATTTTTTTTCTGCATCTAATGAGGAATTCTTTTGTGGATTTCCCCATGAAACGCAGCTCAAAAATCCTTTTCATGTTGTTTCAAGTTTTCTCTTCTAGACATGCCTATTTTTCACAAAATAACATAGGTATGACTGCAGCTCCATGGACAATTTGCACTGTTCTAGTTCAAGAACCATTAGTTTCCATGAAATACTGTTTTAGTTCTTTACTTTTAAGTAAGCAGAAGTAAAATAAGCTTTAATATTATTTTGAGGAGGCAGAACAGGGTGTTGGTAACACTCTTTATGTACGCCAATTGGCCTCAATCATAATGTCTCCTGCAAAATTCTCTATTTTGCCCATAAGGATAAAGGAATAAAGCTATTTGCCTAAAAACAAAACAAAACAAAATAAAACAAAACAAAACAAAAACCAACCAAACCCGAACAAACACCAAAATACTAAAGGACTAAAGAATCAGCACACTTTGATTTTGGAAGAAAGCTCTTCACAAACACTTTTTGTGTATAACTTTATGGTTAACTGAAAATATGCTAGTACAGCATCTTTACAGGATATTGTTACATGGCTTGCAAAAGTCTAAAGCTATTCCAAATGTCAACATAAATGCTAAGAACACCTCCAGGCTAGGAAAAGGCCCAGGGAGTCTGGGCTCATTTCATTACATTTCATTTCATTTCATCAGACTTCACTCAAAGCAACTAAAATATAAATTTAACTTTCACATGTAAAAAAAAATCTTTATTTTGTCAACTGCCTGCTGGATTTGTATTACTTTTCCTTACTTGCCAATCCATGCAATGCTACAGACATTAGGAAGAGCAGCTGGAAAGCTGCCTGGTGGAAAAGGACCTGGAGTGTTCGTTGACAGCCGGCTGAACACGAGCCAGCATGTGCCCCGGTGGCCAAGAAGGCCAAGGGTATCCTGGCCTGGATCAGTAATAGTGTGGCCAGCAGGACCAGGAAAGTGATTGTCCTTCCATGCTTGGCACTGGTGAGGCTGCAACCAGTTTTAGACCCCTCGCTGCAAGAAGGGCATTGAGGTGCTGCAACATGTCACAAGAAGGCAACAGAGTTGGTGAAGGGTCTGCAGCTTAAGTGTTAACAAGGAGTGGCCGAGGGAGCTGGGTGTGTTTAGCCTGGAGAAAAGGAGGCTCAGGGAATACCTAATTGCCCTCTGTATTTACCTGAAAGCAGGTTGTAGCCAGGAGGGGATCAATCTCTCCCTCTAAGTAGCAAGTGATAGGATGAAAGGAAATTACCTCAAGTAGCACCAGGGAAGTTTAGATTGGATATTAGGAAAGATTTCTTCACCAAAAATATTGTCAGGCATTGGAGCAGGTTGCTCTGTGAAGTTGTTTGGTGATCATCACTGTAGGTATGTAGAAGACATTAGATGTGCCATTTAGGGATGTGTAATGTTGTAATATGCATTTGCTGTACCACAGTTAAATATCTCTTTCTCTCTTTATTGAACTTAATACTTTTGCTGCACCCATTTCGAAACTGTATTGATGTGCTGCTTCACAGCATCTCATGGTAGCAGTTCTGCTCCAGGTCCTTGAAGAAGAGCCTTATAAAACATGGAAGTTTTGATGCATATGAATTCTAACAGAGTTATTTCCACCATGTGTATATGCTGGAAATTAGACTCAATCTTCTGGCCCATGAATTTTATATTTGGCAATCTTTTCACTCCATTGAGATCAGCAGATTGTTGAACTTTCATGGGTCAGGCCTTTTTATTAGATGACCCTGGTCATATGTTCTCACTTAAAACAATTCGTCGTTGGCCTTTTCATCTGAAGAACTTTTACGTTTTTAAAATAAATCTACTGTATAAACTTTGATTTGCTAGGCCCTGAACCTTGTGCTCATAAGTGAGTTAACATTTCATTTCTTCTACTCTTTCTTTTCAAGATTCAAAATCATGGTTGATTTCCCTGTAATGAATAATTAATAAAGTATACTGTTCTGCTGGATGAATTAGGAAGGGAACAGAATAGCAAAATAGCCTTTTTCCTTCATAGTTGGGGTAGAAAAGTGTTATTGCTATAGAAGAATATGAATACATGCAAAAATGTTCAACTTTCTCACAGATCAGGAGTGGCTATCTGGAGAGACCCAGCAAAATTTAGCTGCAGAACAGTCTCACATTTCATTTAATGCCAAGTTCCAAACATTGGAGCCACAGTAATGTATTTTATCAAGGTCATGTTATTATATGTAAACAAACAAAACGCATGAGTTTTTGTACATATAAACATTTAAAAACTGAATTACAAGGGTTTACCCAAGAAAAACCCCAAACCAAATACCTGACCTGTTGAAATGTATTATTCCTTCATTAACTTTTTAAAATCTTTCTTAAATGTCCTGAGTTCTCCTTCCATAAATTGAATTGCTATACTAAGTGATCACCATGAAAATTAGAAAGCAAAGTAATGAATAAAATCTAAAAGAGAAAATTTGTCTTGCATCCAAGGAGTTTCTGTACTGAATCATTTTACAGTGGTTGTTGACAACAGAAAATATTGCAGCTATGCTTCAGCACGTTCCACAGCAGATCTGTTAAAATCTCTGCTTTCTCTACAAATCCCTGTATTCTGTTTCTCTATCCCAGATGAAAAACCTTTCATATTCAAAAATGGTACATAAACTTTCCTTTGGTATACAAATACCTGAGTTGAATTAAAAAAAAGAAGTAACAACTGCAAATTTTATACAAGACAGAAGCTGTATATTTCTTAATCCTTTGGAATCACCTTCACTTCTAGAACACCAAGGATTCTTAAAAAAGCAAATATCTAAACACATCACGTTTTAGAGATTTAGTGAATTCTTTCTTTCTCTTCCAAATCCCCAAGAAATTTCTTTACCCCTTTCTCTGGACTAAGAATCAGGGTTTCTCAGGAGAGTAAAAAAACACATATCTCTTTATTCTATGCTAATAACAGCTCCTGAATGAGCCTCTGCCACAATATAAGGAGTCTAAGGTTGCAATTAAACAAATGAACTATTGAGAGGTAGTTTTACTCTATTTTGGCCATTCTGTTAAAAGACTACATGTTTATGCTTATTCTCTGAAGTTTGGCAAATGTAAAATATTATGCAATAAATGATGCTGTCCTACTTATGAAATAATAATATTTTCTTTCTTATTTTAAAAAAATAAAATGTAGGAGAAACTTCTCATTAGGAAGAAACAATCCCTTTAAAAAGCCCACTATTCACTAACATCACACAAACAAAATTAAAAGTTAATATTTTAAAGTTTTTTTTTATTGACTCTGATCCTGAGCCTTGCAGAGCTTTTCATGATCAGCTTTCATAATCAAGAAAGACAAGGGATTTTCACTATATGAATTCTGAAATAAGTACGTGCTCATATAGCTCCAATTTAATTGCAACTGTAGTGATGTTTCTGATTAAAAGTCCCAGACCATGCAGGGGAAAAACTGCAAATGTTTCAGTATAAGAAACATCCTCAGGAAGAATCTCGGTGACCTGAGAGTGCCTTTTTCACTGAATATGATCCTATTAGTTCAGCATTTCTTCAGTTTTAGGAAATATCTAACATGTTCTAAATAGAATTCTTTCTTTTTTTATTACAGCAAAGGCATAGTTGCTGTGATAGACAGCAACAGAAAAGTGTATTTGGAAAAATCAATAGGAATAGCAAAGGTGTGAAGGAGCTTGTTCTTTGTCACTGCAGTTTGGTTACTGAGATGAACAAAAAACTTATAGAATAATGATATACCAAAAGATTATCAGAAAATGAAAGGCAAGCTACTTCAAGAAATATCTTCCCTACAAAGTTAAGAGCTTTCTGGGGAATAAACAAATAAACCCCCCACACAATTCCTTTTGACCATTGGATAAAAAAATGTTATGGTCTTCAATTAATAGAGTGCTATATCATGTAAGTTGCAACTATAATTCTGAGCAATTCCATCCCATTCTACATGTCGAAGTTCATTGTTAGATTATGTATGTTTTTCCTTTGAAGGTTATTATAGCTTCATGATGATGGTGCACGAGGGGAGTTCAAGCCTCAAGAAGGAACCTCATGGCCTACACAGGGTAAATGATAAAGTTTTAGTTAATTATTTCACTTAATTCAGCCTGAATGTTTGTCTGTTCTCATGTTAACTTCCAAAACATTTCTGAATCCATCAGCAGTGCAATCCCTTATATTCTCTGAAATACTTCAGGTGGGTGACTCAAATTTAACTTTGTGTTGTAAACAGATAGTGATATGCTGACTGCATTTTTAGTCCACTTTTACATGTGATAACATTTGAAAAGTGATACTGCTGTCCCCAGTTTCAGGTCACCTGTAATGCAACTTTGTATCAAAATAACAACAAAACTTTCCAATACATGTAGTACAGAAGGTAAGCACTCACTATTTCCAGTTCACAGCTATCTACTTAATTTCAGTCTTCAAAAATAAACTGAATAGTAAAAGGTGACTTGTTTTCCCGAGGTTTCAGCAGCACACATCAAGTGTCTTTTTAACTTAAAATTATTTCTTACAAAAATTTGTGGCATTTTCTAGCCTCATGGCCTCTCCTTGCTCTCAGTGAAGATGGCTGAATTGACTTCTGGCCCGAAAGGCTGCTAAGTCCCAAAATTATCATGAATCAGAGCACTTAGACACAGTAGTTCATAGATCAATATATTAACACAGACTAAAATCAATGGTGGTTTGCATTAATAAGCTAAATTTTGAATTGCAGCACGTTAGGACCAAACTCACTGTTCTTAAGCCAGTTTTGGGACTTGTAAGTGCCACTCAATGGATGTGATGGACAGCTGGAGGTGACAACCTCTTAAATTGTCTTAGCTTGGATCAGTAAACCTTGTCAAAGAGAAATCATTAAAAAGAAATACCTAGGCCTTCCCTACTTCCTAGTCTAGCTTTCTACACTTCTGCTTCTAGAATACAGGAAGTTTTATTCATACTTGATTTCTGCGATCTCTTCCTTCCCATTATCTCTGTTTTCTCCAGTTTTCTCTCTGTTAAACTGTAAAATAAAGAGCTAATATTTTTTCCTAGTCCATTGTTCAAATGTTGTCATTTTATTTAGTTAATCACATCATCAGTACCTCTCTTTCTGTACTAAATTAAGTCTCCTCTTGACCCTACATAATCTGAACATAAAAATATACAGTGAAAAACCTAGAAGTTTTCAGCCTGACAACTTTTAATACGGGAAAATTGTAATAGTAACATTGGTTATGACAATGTTTAGAGTTCATTTTTGATTCAGAAGCATATTCTGTAGCTTGGAAAAGGAGACATGAGTTGACAAAAAAGAGATAAAACATTTATTTTGCTTGAGTGTTGCAAAATAGTATTAATTATATACATAGAGCTTGGAAAAGGAGACATGAGTTGACAAAAAAGAGATAAAACATTTATTTTGCTTGAGTGTTGCAAAATAGTATTAATTATATACATAGAACATCTGTTAATACAAGGCAACAGGACAAATAAAGAGCTAATTTTTCTGTCATATGGCTGCACAAGAGAATCAGCTAATTACATCAACCTTTCCTTTGTTTACTTTAAAACACCAGGTTTGGGATTTTTTTGTTTGTTTCTTTCTTTTTAGATACCGCGGTGGAGAACACAAAGTGTATAAGGCGGAAAGTAGAACTGACCGTTTCCAAGATTGTTCATGCATTCAGGATTCATGAGGGTGGGGCTACAAAAGTATTTCCTTCCAGGTTGAGATGCAGCAATTAAAAAAACAAACAAACAAAACAAACCAAAAAATTCTCTTCTAGTTTGAAGGGTTAGTTGTGCTAATTTCACAGGTTCTCCTGATAGTTTTGTCTAACAAATTCCTTCTTGATGCTCCATCAACCTAGGACATCAGTGATGCTCTTTATCTATTTCATTGCCACGCCCTATTTTTGGCAGGATTTTTTGTATGTCAGTTTGCTATACAGCTTCTGTGCCTGTACTGCAGCAGAAGTATACAGGAGTAAGTAGCAAATCCCCAGTTCCTGAAGGCTTCAACTTAAAATAAATGAAAGACAAGTATGGACACAATCTTCTCATTCAGAATGGCCTTTGGTTTCTGACCTGCACAAAATGTTCCCAATAGCAAAAAAGTCATAAACTGCCTGTTCAGGTACTTCAGATTTTCAAAGGTACTCGCACCATTTTCCAAATAATATTCTGTCCAAGACTGGGCTGTGTAAATCATAGAATCACAAAATGGATTGGGTTGGAACTCACCCAGAGGATCACCTCAGTTCAATGCCCTGCCATGAGCAGGGACACCTTCCGCTAGACCAAGTTGCTCAAAGTCCAGCCAAACAAGTCATCAAAGACAGTCTACACATACAATTCATTCTGGAGACAATCAGTGGCATAAATGTAAAGATACCTGTGTGAACACAACACAGCCAGGTTAATGGGAAGAAATCCAGATAGCTTACTCCTTTTTTACCTATAAATCACTTTCCCCCTGAGAAAATAAAACTCAGCTGTGTTCTTGTGTTTACTTTTCTATTCTGTAATGCTTTGGTAGTCCATCTGACAAGTTTTATGTCTCCTCATCCTATTTCACTAAGTCACTGCAATATTCTCTATTGCTCAGATACTGCTGGGTGTTATCACTTCTTTGTGTGTCTGGTCTGCTTTTCACTGCAATAATCTACAATGCTTGCTAGTACCTTTAATGTCGTACCTGAAGAGAAGAGGAAACCTCCTTCCTGCCTGCCTGTTGCACTGATTCAAAAAAACAGAACAGCTCAGATATTCTTAGTCTAAGGGGGGAAAAAAGTTTACAAACTTTGTAACATAAGTCACAGAAAGAACACAGTGACTATGGCACTGTCTGAGCTGGGCCAAAATGCAAGTGCTGTAGAGCTGCAATTGGGATGAAGGAATTAGAAGCAGGACTGTATGGAGTACCATACTTTTAAGAGAGAAAACACATCCTGCCAGATTCCAGCTCCCAAACCACAAAGAGCTGGACAGAATGCCAGAATAAAATTTTGTTTCATATCAACATGGGCAACAGTGATAAAAATATCAATACTGGGACTAATGGTTCTTTTTGAAGAACAGACCTTGCACTGGAAACTCTTTCATTTGCTTGAAAACTGTTCAGGCAGTACATAAATCATTCAGACTCCTTTAACCCTCTTCCATCTCCACTGACTGCTAGAGAGCAGGAAGTTTCCCAGTGCCACATCAGCAGAGAATGCTAAATAATTGCTGCCTTGCTCTCATGCTGCGAGTCCAGCCATACACCTGCAGTTACTGACCAGCTCTGCCTGTTTTCACAAGGGGTGGGTATGACCTAGACACTTTTCTGACTCCAATTTCCACAAGCTTCTAGTTGGTCTCTTGCCAGTTGCTCAAAATTGCAACCAGTGCTTTGAATAAAGATGCCTTCTGCACTTTACCATTTTCCTGGTAAAAATTAAGTCCCCTGCATTCCCTCCACCTCTGCCACCATCACTGTATACACACACTTTTCATTAGCAATGTAGGAATCTGTGACTGTTCACAGGGGAAAGTCAGGTCACTTTTGCTACCCTCAGTGTTGTCTTCATTATCTACCTTGCACCTTATAAACTGCACGCGTGTGTGTGGCTCAGCTTCGCGAACGAAGATTTGGGAAGGGCTGTCCCCACGTGGGTGTGCCCTTCCAGCCTGCGCAGTGGAGTTTTGTAGGTGAGGCACAGCATGCGCAGAACTGGCCCCACCGTTTAAGTCCTGAGGTTCATCTGCCACGGCCGGGCGAGCTTGGACAGTGACATTGAAGTCCTCAGGACTAGAACCTACAGCACCCGGCATTTCCCAGGAGGTCTCCCATCCAAGTACTAATCCGGGGCTGACCCTGCTTAGCTTCCGAGATCTGATGGGATCGGATGTCAGGGAGGCATTTAACTGCCTAAACTGCATGCACATGCACACAAAAAGAGACAGAAAACATACAGGTTGTGAGTTTTGAGCACCAGCGGACAGGATACAAAAAAAAAAAGAAGGCGAAAAGAGGATAAGATCAAGAACAAAGAAAAAATTCAATAAGTATGTATAGTGTCTACAATGGCATTGTTAAAATATTTTCAATTTTGTAAATGTAAAAATCTGCAGAATTCTTTTGTGAAACAAATCCTAGAAATTCTTTGTTGGTTTTTTATTTGTTTATGACCAATAAATATATATCAAAAGCTTCCTTTAACATAAGCATAACTTTTAAAGTTGGGGATTTTTTTTCCAGTAAGGATTTTATCAACATAATTTCTCATTTAGACTGAGACATACAATTGTAATTTCCAAAGCATAAACAGGCAGCCAGCCACAAATGCAAGTTACTGGAAACGATTACCCTTTTTCCTTTAAAAGCCTGCAATGAACAACACAATATGACAACACATGACACAATGGTGTCTGAACACATTGTTGACAAAATGTACTAGAAATTCTAAAGAAAATATAGTAGCCATAATATCACATGAAAAGACTGACATTTTGCTGTTTGCTTAGTAGGCAGGCATCGTCTTCTAGACATACACAGGGAAAAAACAATGTTAATTTAGTGAACATCATGCATGCGTACCCTTATGAGATTCTACTTACCTTTCTCCTACAGGTATATGGGATTTGCTCCCATGAAGTAGGGCAAGGTTGCTTGAAGAACATTAGTTCACCAATAGACCTCATCAGAAACTGTATTCCCTTTCTCCCTCAACCTGTGCTCTTCTAATATTGTTAATTAGTTATCTGTCCTCATGAAATCTTCTTAATGATAAATGCAATGCAGTACAGCAGCACACCAGCATAAAGACTGCATCCATCAGCTCTGTGGCAAAGAGGATAAATATGAAAAAAAAAAGGGTTTACTGGCTTCAGGAAAGACACTCTTAAATCAACAATTCAAAATCTGTTTTATGGAAACAAACAAAAAAGCACTCAAAACCCACCCCAATGAAATACTTTTATTTCCTCATACCAAAACACACAAACAAACAAACAAACAAACAAATAAATAAATAAGAAAGAAAACAAAATACCTAAAAAAATTGTCTCCAGTGAATGGAGCTCTGCATACAAAGAGACAAGGAATCGTACACTGTAATAATTTGCAGACCTTACTTGGCCTATGAGAAAGAGGCTGCTTGCTTTATACAGCCAGGTAGTCTATCCCATGCACTTAGAACCCATACAAGGGGGAACAGGCAGTGAGCCTTTCTGGACTCTGTAATATCCTGTTCTCTTTAGGTAATTCCTCAATCCCAAATATCAGCATGAGCATTGTAACTCTGTAACCTACAAAGACCTAATAAGAGAAGCTGTCTCATTGAATGTCCTTATAATGAGTGACTCTTTGACACCTTCTCTCTTAGGTCTCATCTCATTGAGTTTATTTAATTTAATTTTTGATGTTTTTTTTTTTTTTTTTTGTTTGGAGTTTGGGTTTGGGAGGGGTTGGGGGGTGGGTTGGGAGTGGGGGGGGGTTGTGGTGTTGGTTTTTTTTTTCTTTTATATTTTTACTTTTCCTACTGATTCCACATTATAGACTCAAAGTCCTAACACCATCATCATAAACGAGGAGCCTCAGATTTCATTATTCTGACATCAAAGTAAATTTGGTCTCAAACACAGGATGCCAATGAATTAATTCAGGTGTATTAGAAGCTAAAAGTGCACTCACTGAAAGATGTTTGCACAAAGAGAACACAGACATGAGCAGATGGGGTTTAAGTTCAGTTTGTCTTCCTACAACTTCAAATGTTCTCATGGGCCATCAGTTATTAGTCTAGCATTAAAATATTTGAGGATAAACAAGATTATCTTTAAAACTGTCTTGCTCTCTTGTCAGCAGAGGCACACTGAGCTCTATTCCATGTCAACTCAAATCCTTTTTGAATAATATTTCTGTGGCCAGAAGAGATTGTTCTTTTTTTATTCATTTAGTACTGAGGTTCAGTCAATTTTCCATGTCTAAAGGTACTTCTATGAAGAAAAATGACATTGTTCACAAGTTGAACAGACATGTAGCTCTTCAAAGTTTTATTAGATGTGCATAACTTTAAGTTCTCCCATTATACCGACTAACTTTAACAGGACTGTACCTAATACATTGCCTTAAACATGAGAGGTCATTGTAGCACAAGGCCCCTGAACAATAGTCTACACTAGCAATGCTGTGCATTGCAATAATCAAATTCACAAATGTAAATGCCCCACAGAAAAAACAATATTGTCTCCATTAAGCTGCAGCAAACAAAGTCTAACTCGTTTTAGCCCTATTTTTAAAGCACTCTTTTAAGTATCTCCCTCAGGCAACAAAAGAATCTGCAAAGAGTTTTGGTAAAACATTGAAAAGATCTCACTTTTAATGTTTTTAAATCTTGCTTTTTTTTTTTTCAACTTCACAGCATTTTTAACACACAGAAGTAAGCAGATCAAAAAATACTTGCTGTTTTCTCCCTACCCTGATATAGGCTAAATATAATACACAGGATAGGATATGATAACGGCTTCAGGTAAAGAGCAGGAGCATAAGTGCCAGTTGTGTGCAGCTGCCTCAGAATATTGCATGAACTAAATAAATGTTATATTTGCAATTCAGTACTACACTGGTTTTAAATTTCTAACCTGAAATTATAACTTTTCAAGGTATTTTTAGTATAGTCATATTTCTCTTAGGTTAACAGATAAGGCATTTATGTATATTAAAAAAGAATTATGACGAACTTATGAACAAAATCATCATGGTAATTTCAACACTGCAGAAGTTTAAATAAAGGTTATTAATTCTTTACATCAAGTGAGTCACCTACAGATGCCTATGCATATATTAAGGATACACATTTCATAGGTGGAGACAAGATTTTTCTATCTCATTTTGGAACTTAAGAAGATAATTATACTCAGCCTTCAGTTAATATTAGTTTCCTCCTCATGAATGTCTATAAAACTGAAATAAGATTTTAAGGATTGACAAATAATAACAGGGAGACTGTAGTATTTAGTTTTCTTCCTTTTGATTAGTTTAAACAAGAAAAGCAAATGTTCAAAATATTTTCATGTAAGATAAATGGGTCCTTTTCTTACAATATCCAATAAAAATCAAGAATTGGAATCTTACTATAAGAGTCAGAAGAAAAGTCAGATTAATAAAAATTTAGGGACATGCTGAAAATAGACCATCAAAGATGCAGCTATGTATTTTCAATGGCTTCAAAGTTGTTTCAATATGTTTAAATTTGACAGATCCATTGCTCTTTCTCATGAATATTAACTTTTTTCTATCCAGTTGGGTTTTTTAACATAAATAGAAATATTAATGATGCAGCAATAATGTAATTACTTTTGTTTCTGGAGTCCTAATTGTTGATAAAGTGTCTCTTATAATGTTTTAAAAATCCAAATATAAACAAGTTTTAACTCACACATCAGACTTGATTGTGAACAGCAATGTGAAAAGAAAAAACAACAACAGCAACCAAACAAACATAGACAAACTATACATATTTTTCAGAATGTAGGGACATGCTATTAGCATATGAAAGATGTTTATAAGCCCTTCAAGTCACATAAAGAACAGTGACTAAATTCTAGCTTCCTTTTTCTTGAATATAATTTACACAACAGAGGGATGAACTATTGCCAGAGATATAAAATTATCTTGAGTTTCCTATCTTCCATGTGAGATATACTAGCCCTTACAAAATGTTTTGTTTATTTGTTTGTTTGTTTGTTTGTTGCTTTCTGTTAGAAAGAGATGGAAGAAATTCCACAAATACAGTGGTACAGAAATCCCAGAAATTGCTTCTTCCTGCAACTGAGCAAGAAATGTTATTTGATCATGAAAACTGGCTTTTCATTCTTCTGATTTTGCCTCTTTTTTTTTTTTTTGATGCTTATCTATCTTGCTTTTATTCTTATGTTCTTATCCATCCTTGTTTTTATTCTTTTCAAAATATTATGCATTTGCCATTATTAAAATTTTCCATCCAAGTTAAAACATATGTATGCTTTTTCTCCTCTCTTTTTCCTGCTTAGAATGTGGACAACCAAAGGCAGTTGAACTAAGACAAATCATTTACTTTATGGAAAATTCACAGCCTCTGGTATTCTTTCATTATTGGGATTCATCAGCTCTAATCATCTTTAGTTCTCAAAACCAGAGGCTACAGGATAACAAGAGTTAAGGGAGTTGCCTAAGGAAAAAAACTTCTAAGAGTAAGTCTTGTTGTCAATATTGAAAAGATAATCTAATAACCTATGATCACACAGAGGTTCATATTTTCATTTAAGTTGGCTAATGAGACCTACAACTCTAAGGATCTGCAAATACCCTTTAATGCTATTGATGGTCAAAATCTGACTGAAAGTAAAGCTGCGACATTTGTTTGTTGGAGATTTAGATCATCACTCTTTCTTCTAAATATTTAATGTCAAAAAGCAAGTCCTTTGAGGAAGTGACTTCTAGTTTTCACAAAATAAGGCCAAAATGAGTCTCTCTTTAGGTCCCTTAGGAAAGAGTCTAATAAAACTGTAAAGATAAAGCTTAATTTGAAGATTTTTTCAAAGATCAGGAAGTTAACAAAAGAAATTTATTGATGGAATATTAAAAAGAATTAAAAACTAGCAGTACCTTGAAAGTGGCCTCTAAAGTTCTTCTTTAATATACATTCCAAGCAAAAAGGAATACAGTTTCCACTCAGAAGCTTTTGATGTAGTGTGGTAGTTTTGGCTTTAGTTTCAGCTAGGCTTCTATTCAGCAGGCCAAAAGGATGTGGAGGTGAACCTTTTCTTGTTAATTTTTCTCCTCTCTTGTTGGGATTTTCTCTGGAATAGTTGTGGGGAAGTTTTGTGTGGTTTGGGTGCTTGGAATCTGTATTATTTGGTTGGGTGACTTGGTAGTTACTGTTGTGAGTTTGTTTTTTCTCACATTTGTATATATGTGTATATACATATATATATATATATATATATATATATATATATATATATATATGTATGTATGTTTTTTATCATATTCTGGTTTTAATTGTCTTTCTTTTGTATAATATAAGAAGCTTGCTACTTCATGTTCTGGGGTTGTCATTATATTTTCCCCTCCCTTTTCTTGGTGGGGGGAGGGAGGCTTTGATTCTGTATTGGGCAGTTGGTATTTTGCCAGCCCCAAGACATGTGGTCATGTGGTTATATATCCATCCTTCTTTCAAACCTGTCAAATAAATGAGTTATTAATTTCTCTCATTTCAACATCAGAATAAAGTGGAATAGAGTAGAATAGAATAGAAGAGAGTAGGATAGTTCATTTGGAAGGCATTGACAAAGATCAACCAGTCCAAGACTGACCAATAGTTAAAGCAATTTTAAGGGCATTGTCCAAATGCCTCTTAAACACTGACAGTCTTGGGGGGTCAACCACCTCTCTAGGGAGCCTGTTCTACTGTTTGTCCACCCTCAGTAAAGAAATGCTTCCAAATATCAAGCGTAAACTTCTCTTGGCACACCTTTGAATTGTTCCTGTGTGTCCTATCACTGGATACCAGGGAGAAGAGCTCAGCATCTCCCTCTCTATGTCCCTCTTTAGGAAGCTGCAGAGAGGAAACTACCACACCCTCAAGCCTCCTTTGCTCCAAACTACACAAACGCAGAATTCTAAGACACTCTTCACTGGACATTCCTTCTAGCTCTTGAGGACTTCTTGCTACTGACTGCTGGCCTCATGAGGTCTGTCAGGTGGGACTTCTATTCCTCACTCCTTGGTTTCTTTCACTTACAGCCACGAGACACTAACTGTAATTGCCACTAAACTGAATAGCTGACTACAAAATTTTAGCACCACTGCTATTTTACCCACATTTACTCCCCTGGATGGAGACTTGCCAAAAGCTAGCCTGGTGAATCAAAGAGACAGTTACAGAATAACTGTCTGCTTTCTCAAGTTGCCTGAAATATTAATAACCATCTAAGATTACTTGCCAGAATGGATCCATACAGAGTTAAGCAGGGGGTTTGCAGTGTGTGTGGGCAGTAGTTAAAGGAAAGGGAAAGGGAAATGAAAAAATAATCACAACTGACCTTTTGTTATTTTTTTCAGAAGCAACAGAAAACAATATTTATTAACAGCAGAGAGGATTATGCCAAGTGTGAATACTACAGCTACTTAGTAGTAGATGAAACAGAGGCATCAATCCTGTTTTCAAATCAGAATCTCAGGTTATGCTTGAAAAACAAATAGTGATCAAAAATTCCCATGACACATAACTGCAACATTAACTGATATGTCAACCCTGAGACTTCCAGAATGCATACATATCCACATATATATGTTAACTTAGTACTAAATGATGGGGTTTTGTGAATATATAACATACTGAAATTTCATTCTTTCAGTAACCAGCATCAGTAAGAGCAAATAATATTCCCGGGGTACATGCTAAAGTTGAACAATGAACTCATCAGGTGCATCTCCCATTCAATACCAATGACCATAGTGCACCTGTGTTTTGGTTACAGAAATGTTATCTGTGTCCCAAGTTAGGTGACTTAGACATGAATTTCAGAAATTTTAAAAGTTTTCTGACTACACTTGCTCAGTGAAAGCCCAGAGACTAGAAATCTGATCATTTCCTCATCTTTCACTGCTGGTGAATGAGTTATCCAATTCTGAAATCACTTAAAACATACTGAAGGAAGACTCCCAGGGCCACAATTTCTTTTAAGATTATGTGGAATTTTTTTTTAACATCTCAAACAAAAACTTATGCTTAGGCAGCCATCTCAGTAGCTGTACACTACACAGTTAAGAGTTAAACAAGTGGTTACATGCTATGATGAGCTAGTGTTCAGAATATTTGGTGCAAAATCAATAAAAATGATTTGTCAGATTAGTTGACAGATGAGACATGTCATGGAAATAATGAGGAGAATGTCTGCTGCAGGTTGCAAGAAAGATCTCATATTGACTCGGCTGACTATAAATAAATGTAACTTTCTTCTTTGAGGCCACCTATATTATCTTCAGCTCTTAACTGACAATCATCTTTAGACAGGTAGCATTGCTAAGGAAACTTAAGATTAAATACAGGAGGTAAATGTACAAGCAAGGTAGGCTGATCAGTCCAAAAAGTCTGGTCCTGCACAATGGAGACAACCAGCCTTGGGCTGAAAGTCCAGTTCAATGTCTGTGCATTTTATAAGTATGGACACAACTCTGTATGCTTAACACTACACTAATTTCAGGCACAAGCTGAGTTAAACAGACCCCTTCGGAATGCATTTCTGAGAGTGTCATTCTCATTTTGAAACTTTGTAAAGTCTGCAGCTTGGAAGGAATGAAATAAATTTTTCAGATTAAGCAACAGAAACCAAGAGTGAATAATGGTAAAAAATAATGTATGTATGATAAGTATGAACAAATGGTCTCAAGCCATCAATAATATGCTATCTGGAAACTATAAGTTAATGAATTGTCTAATGCCTAGTGACTGAAGCAGAAACACACTGGTTTAAAAGTAATGCAAAGATTTAAAGTGTAATGAAAGTGGGGGAAAAGCCCTTAATTTTCAAATAAGAAGTGTCTTATTATAAATCATTGTGACTTCATTTCAAGTCTTTTTGATTGTTTTTGAACTCCTAATTTTACCAGTTTTTCCTTTAATATTAAGTTACTCTAAAAGTCTATTTGTTCTCTTTATTACTTTACTCAGTGTGAGTGACTGCACTTTGACTTGTGTGTATAACTTATTTATTATAGCCATAATTAAATATTTAATACTATGGATAGGTTATGGAAATTGTTGTGAATTGCTGACAGCAGTGGGTGTTAACAGTCACTTGTCATTTAGGACAGATGTAAAGAACCATTAAAAGCCTTTTCATGTAATTAGTTAGCTGAAGCAAGAACTATTGGACAACTCTGACACAAGATATCATTCTTCCACACCACTATTTTGGGGGCTAGCCAGGCCCAAGGATGTGGATGGTTCAGCTACTGTTTGAGGAGAATTATTAAATTATTTTATATGACCAAGCAGAAATATGCAACATAGTTAACAAGCATAAAGCTATTTCAACAGGTATAGCAGCATATCTCCAAAAAAGCATTAAAGTTCTCACTTCTTGGCTGAGTGATAGTCACAGGAGGCCATAACCAAGGAATATTCTCTTTCCTGAATATTTTCTAAATCAAAAATATAAGATCTGGAAAGTTTTTTACATGCAAACAATACAAAAAATTTCTGTGATACCTGATCCTAAAATTTTTGCTATTAACATCAATACACAAAGACTAAACTATAAAAAAAACTTCAATAACTGAGTTACAGTATCTCTCTAATTCATTTGCCATTGTACTCTTTGAGAGAGAGTCACCCTATTTTCCACTGAAAAGACTATTGAACAATTGATTCTTTAAAATGCTACATATAGTTAAAAAATTAGGCATGGTGTTGTTACTTACCTTGTGTCTGAAAGAAATAATGTCTCACAGGCATGGAGTGAACCAGATGGAATGACAAAGGAAATTGGGAGTCATTAAATCGCAGAGAGGGAACAAGATGCTGTGGAAGAAAATTACAGAGCTAAAAGGCACATATGCCACATAGAGCAAAAAACCCAGGGAAAATACTTTTTCTGTCTCCCTGTGAACTATTCAAGGCATAAAGAGTAAAAAATGTTTTGAGATTTCTTTTTTCATTTTGTTTTGAGATTAATTTTTTTCTTTGTTTTCTGAAAGACAGTTTTGCTAGAAGATTTACGAGAGTCAGTATTGGTTCAGATAAAAGTGTCTTGAAAATCCTTCCTGTGAGCCATTTTCTTGTTTCATTATTTTATTCTCACAGAAAGTGTTGCCTATTTTCTCCTTCTTTGAAGAGAAAAAACATATTCAACTACCACATTTAAAAAATGAAAGTCTTTGAACTAAAATTAGCTATGGTATTTCAAGCTATTACTATTATTATGTTGCAATCTTCTGTACCATCAAAGGAATTAGTCAATATAAACCCAGTATCACTTATTAGTTGTTAAGATTAGCTGTAAATGTAAAGCTGTCATAAATCAGTGTAAGTTATCCACTGCTGTAAAGCTGTTTTGTAACATGCTTGTCCTGCTCTCACCACCAATTTGTGCTGGGGGTGTTTAGCCTAAAGAAAAGGAGGCTCAGGAAGGATCTTACTGCTCTCTGCAACTCCCTGAAAGGAGTCTGTAGACAGATGGGGTTTCGCCTCTTCTCCAAAGTAACAAATGATAGGACAAGAGTAAATTACCTCTAGTTATCCCAGGGGAGGTTTAGATTGCATATTAGAAAAAAAATATCGTCACTGAAAGGGTTATCAAGCATTGGAACAGACTACCCAGGGGAATGGTTGAGTCAGATTTAATAAACCACTTGGATAAAGCTAAGACAGCAGTGTTGAATGAATACCTAGAAATGCTGAGCAATGAATACAAGACTGGAATATATTATCTGGTAAGAACAATCTGAGATTTGCATGTGTTCACCCACAATTCTAAAACTACTGAAAAAAGTTTATCTTGGGCACTGGAGGTCATATTTTCATTGTTATTTTACTGCATTCTGACAAAGCTCAAGACCTACTGCCAAACCTGCTATCCACTCATGCCATAAAGCTCTGGATTCCAAACATAATTCTCAGCTTCAGGTACACCTATAAACTGCACATTCATTTTGATAATGTGTCCAGAGTGACAGGTGGAGGGCTGAAGCTGTCTGAGCCTTTGTGTTGCCCCATGTGCTCTGTAAAGAGGGGCCCAATCCCCTGATGTCCTGCACGTGCTTCTCTTCAAGCTGTCTGGTTGAATGCCAGACACAAGCATAAACTGGGAAAATATCTGGAAGCGCACAATCACCAAAGTGATCCAGTACCCTTCAGAGCCCCTGAAAGCACATATGGTGTGGATAAATCTTCACTGAACTAATTCTTTAAACACTGATCAAACACATTGCAAACTGCAGCTTCTTTTACCTTGTCTGTTGCCTCTTCCAACTTAGCAATGAATTTGTTCCCAGATCAGTTTTTAAAAGCTTCCGAGCATTTAAGGTTCTAATTACCCACCAGGGAAACATTTTTACAGTTATTTACATCATTATTTACATGTTATTGCTCATCCACAGGAAGCTCTATGGCCCTGTATGACAACAGTGAAAAGATTGATGATGATCATGATTTTATACAAGAAAAATTCTTCATAGACGTGATATTATTGCCTGATGGTCAGAAGATTCACACTGGAAGTGCTTGCACATGTCATCAGTCCCATCTTCAACACAGTCTCTTCACGTATTTTATCTGATCCAGTAATTCACATAGTCTGAAAAGTATCAAATAGCAGAAGAAAATTTTTTGAGATCAAGTCCTACAGGTTAAAACAACATTCAGAGAAAAGAAACATCAACTAATAATAATTTAGTGGGAAATTACAATCTGAGCCATAAGGAGAGAAAGCAACTAAATACACTTAAATCATTCTGTGAAAATTATTCACTCAAGTCTAGTGCAAATAGTAAATTTTACAAGTCTACAAAACTGAAAATAATATCTTATGCTTCTTTCATGGTGAGTTCTTGCATATGTAAAACTTGCTTGTCTGTCAAATTCTTTCTGCAAAAGCAATAGTCTAAAGGGCTTGTCATGTACAGCATCTGCTTTCAGATAATGCTCTCTACACCATTGTAAATCTTTTCCCTAAGTGATTTAAATGAGGGAGGCAGCAAGCACATAGCATCACTGTGCTTATGACAGTGCTTTGCTGTGCTAGGAAGTATGAAGTGTCTTCAGCTTTACTCTTTAATTATGAATTGATGTACCATAAGTAAAGTCACTCCAGTTGACATTTGCTAACATGCAAAGCTGCAATTTATTCTAATAGTTAGTTTATGTTACAATAGCAAGTGCTCATGCACCATCCAGAAGTCTGCTTTGCTGTTATCAGCAAAAAATCATTATTTTGGTAAAACCAAGTAAGTAATTATGAGTAACCAGAGCAAGCAAGGAGAGGTAGAAATCACTGATACATTTTCTTCTAATATTTTAACAAAGAGCTGTATTCAATCAAATGGAAAACATTAGACTTCTCAAAAAAGCAGACAATAGCTTTCCTTAGATTGCTTTCCTCTGAATAGAAGCAAAGTTATAAAAGTAATTTGTATCAACTCATTACTATGTCACCTCATTTCAAGCACATGCTAGATAAGAAGCAATAAGCTCTAGGTTAGAGGATTTTACATTATAACCATTAGCACAAACTCCAGCAGCACCGAGTTGTTGAAGATTACCCTAGACAGTTATTGAGATTTAGGAGGGACAGCTTTCTACTGATTTAGCAGAGATTCTGTAGACAATTCTATCATTTATTCTAGAACAGAGGTAAAAAACTAATTTCATGAAGAGCACTTGTGAATTATTTCCTTCCTATAGGAACTATAATGCTCCCAGTAGAATGCTCTTCTTGCTCTTTAATTCAAGGTAATGATGTTGCCGCATCTTCTGTTGGCACTTAAAATGCAGTTTAATGCCACATCATCAGTCAAAACTTCTGTGTAATTTCCAAAGGCACTAAATTATCTGAGAAACTGAACTGAGAAATTAAGAGTTTTGATGTATTAGAACTTTTCTGGGCTTTTTAAAGGAATTTCTCCGCCTTGCTCAGGATTGTGGAACAAAAATTTCTTTCTAACCATGTCAGAAAATCTGTTTCCATGAATTCCTATTCTAAATTTCATAGGAGGCATGCATGCAAAACCATTTTATTGCTTATATGACTTACATAGAATAATCTTTGCAGGTGTCCCTAACATCTACTTTTCATTTATTTTAAGTCAATGATTCTGACAAAATGGTGTGTTTATTGATTTACTTACACCCTTCTGCAATAAATTATCTGGTATAAACAACCTGATCTACTGTATATTCAATATTTTGGCTTTTTCCCTGTAGATAAAACCTGAAAACCATAAATCAGCTTTTCTTCCCTTTCTTCTTACAAAGAATGGGGATTAGTAACAGTATGTCTTGAATATTTACCTTCATTTCATCAGAGCCCACCTTAAAATATTGATTAAAGCACCTGTGGCATGCTTCATTTCAAAGTTTTTTATAAGCATTAAATAATAACTAGATTTTTATCAAACACTTAGTTTTCATATTTAATCATATCTATAGTGGGGGTTGGGGGGGCAGAGAACAAAAAAGAGCTTGGAAGAGTTTTTTCTTCTTTAAATTGAAGGCCTTAAGTAATACAAAGCTAAATTGATATTTTCTAATGGAAGTAGAAAATTACTTTAAGCTTTCTAGAACCTCCAAAATTTCAGCAGCCACCTTATTTATTTACTAGGGTATACACTTTAGCCCACAGTTGATTTTATAGGTTTTTCTCATACTTTATTGCACTAAGCTTGAACAACAGCATCAAATGTAATTCCATATTTTAAGCAGATAATAAAGTGATAGAATAGGTACTAATTGTTATGGTTTCATGTTTATGTCCCTAATAAAGATGTAATTTATGTGAAAATTTACAGCATTCTTGATGCTGAAGGTAAGATTTAAACTCAAAAGTGAGAGCAATACAGAATTACCGTGACCAAGTGTGTGTGTGTGGCTTGTCTTCACGAACGAAGATTTGGGAAGGGCTGTCCCCACGTGGGTGTGCCCTTCCAGCCTGCGCAGTGGATTTTAGGTGAGGCTCAGCGTGCACAGAACTGGCCCCACCGTTTAAGTCCTGAGGTTCATCTGCCATGGCCGAGCGAGCTTGGACGGTGCCAGTGAAGTCCTCAGGACTAGAACCTACAGCACCCGACATTTCCCAGGAGGTCTCCCATCCAAGTACTAATCCGGGGCTGACCCTGCTTAGCTTCCGAGATCTGACGGGATCGGATGTCAGGGAGACATTTAACGTGACCAAGTAAAAACACTAGAAAACCCCATGAGACAATATATCTGCTCTGGGGAGAAGGCAGAGTCACTTGTGATATACATTAAAGACTTCCCTGGATAGCAGCCTGAACGTATGAAGGATGAGCAAATGTTGTTCTTTTTTCACACACATAGATGTGTCAATAGGACCAGATGACTCCACAGTAGTACATCAGAGTAATAATAATAATTAAAAAGTTTCATTTTTATACTAACCTTCACATTTATAAGAATATAAAATTACCTTTAGACCATCATTAAACACCAAGATTTATAATTTTGTACTTAATTCTTACTCCTAACGAGAAAACTGGAGGGCTTATTGACTTGCCTTTTTCAAAATATGGGATTCAGCTTTTGGGTGAAGGATGGGAGGTGATGAGAGGTGTTGCTTAAATTGGTTTTGTTTGATCATTTGTTTGTTTCCAGAATATTTACTCATGACATATCACATTATTAGAATTTGCTGTGTTTATCAGGAACATACACTCCAGTCAAATGAGTTTGCAGTTTGAAGGATGCTGGTGTGCAAATTCTGAGGAGCACAGACACTTATCACTGCTCTTTGTTCATGGAGAATATTAGCAGTAATTGTTCAAAGTTTAGTGATAAACTCACTCAACATGCTAAGTTACAGGACAACATTGTGCATTAGAGAATAGCAGATATTAGGAAAGGAATATTTGTGTCATCCATAAGAGTAGCTCAGTCTTAAAACATTGGCAAAATAGTGATAAATGCAGGTCACTTCCAAATCTTATGTTATTTAAACTTAAAACTTAATTTGAAAACTATTTTTTAACAATAGAAATACACATAGTCCCTAGAAAAACAGCTCAACCATAGCACTTTTCTGGTAGTAAGGTTGTTCCAGGAACAGGAATGCCTACACGTTCCTGAAGAGAGACTGCCTAAGGATGACCCTGTTTTCTGCTTCTTCAGGTGTCTGCTCAGATAAGGTTATGGTGACAAGATTAGGCAACAGCAAATCCTTTTCCACTATAAAATAAACCTGCCTAACTGAAGGCATAAATGAGGAAATAACAGATGGATTTATAATCATTTCTCATATATATACTAATGTCAATTGTTTTAATGAAAAAAAAAGGTGACTTCTGCCAAAAATTTTAGGAGAAATTGAGAGTTATTTTATACAGGTAGCCTGTGTAATCACTGTATTCTCAAAAGATTAAAGGTAAAATAATGAAATAAAAAGAGAAAATATATATTGACTATATATAATTTCCTCTTATGTCTGTAGAACTATTAAGTGATTTGTAGGCTTTTAGAGTGTAAAAAGATCTGACAGACAATCAGTGGCAAAAGGGGTCACACAAACCATCAATAATAGGAGATGAGGAGACAGGTTCCAGCTCCTGCCAACCAAAAAATGTAATCTCCTTCAGTAATTATTTGAATTTATTCTACCAGAAAGCCTGCACAACAAAAGTTACTAAAAGCAAGAGTGTATTTCCAGAATCATGAGTTATTGTACCGAAAGGGTTAAGAAGCTGACGGCAATTAGCCTCATTGTATATAATTTTCCTGTTTCATCATCCTGCTGAAAACTCTGTCTTTTGCTGAACAAGTTTTAAATGAGTGAATTAACATGATTGCCTATTTCTGTGTAAATCATGTTTAAAACTTTCTAAGCATGACCCTTAGTAGCATAACAAACACGTTTTTAAGCAATTCATACATCTTCAAGAGTAAATACCTCAAATTTTGCCTCATCAGCAGTCTCTGTGTTCATAACAGTCTTAAGCTAAAAAAAAAACATTAAGCAAAGGTAACAGTTGATATAGATTTTGAAGTGCACCACTAAGGATTCAATATTTTGATTTAGAAAGATTAGCCTATATAAATAATGCATCAGGAATAGTTTAAGTATTTTGCTCAAAAGACACCTTTTCCATCATTTATTGTTCTTTGAGATGCAGACCATAAGTGCTATGCTTGAGGACAGCACTGCAGAGAAAGTTCCTATCAATACATTTATATAGCTCAGAGTCATTCAAAGGGAAAGCAACCTTCCATTCAAACACTGGCGTGGCATAGATTGGTCTTAACAGCAAATGAACCTTGCAAAGAACCTCAATTATTTATTTATAGACTTGCCAACATATGTCAGTCAACATAAGGGATAAATGAATACTACCTCTAGAGCTGTGGTAAGCAGCATCTCTAAGTTTTGATATGAAGAAATGCAGTGTAACTACAAAATCCTATTTCCTGCATATTAACATTTGCTATCATATGTGCTTTCAATAAAAGCAACATTTTCACCTAATGAAAAACATGTTCAAGTTCTAATTTAGACACTCAGTTCAAAGAAACATGTTTGAACAGGATCTCAGTATTGAACAAGAGCTTATTTTGTCATGCAAGATTCAAAAATTCATACTTCAGTACAGAGAGTTGAGAAAATAACTTATGGCAAACATGATTTTTGTTTCTCTCTGTGGATTTAACCTTGCCAGTTTTTTGAGTAAATTTTTGAGTAAATTTTTTGAGTAAATTTTAAGCAGCTCTGGACATCTCCAACAGTCACTGACTTCTTTGGCTCTTGAGACTACAACATAATGGAGAATTTAAGGCAGAAGTCAGCAATCTTTATGGGGAAAAAATAGTAAAACCCAGTGAAAATGAAAGTTAAATAGAAAAAGAAAAAAAATCAGTCATCTGCCAAAATCGGGTAAGCAATGGTCAATGAAACTATTTCAGATCTGTTTTCCAGTTAGCTGATTTCCCATCCTGGAAGTAGCATTGCTCATACCTTTCAGCAGAAAACAGCTCTCAGTTTTGTAACTTTTCCGAAATCATATTATGGGCAATTGTGCTGGAAAGATGGAATGAAGTGCATGTGCTAAGTCAAAGGCATCAGGGATCACAGTGTTCTCTGTTCTAAGTGCCTGCATATTATATATTACTTTGCTCTACAAGATATAGGTCAGACATAAATAAGAGTAAAAAATATTTATATTTAGAAACATGATATAGAATACTTTGCATCCAAAAATAAATGGGGACAGAACACTAAAAAGCAGTTTGAGAAAGTTAGAAACTGAGAAACATTAGGATTCGTATGATGCATTTATGAGGAAATTGTTGAATAGTGTCACATATTTTCTTTGCAATTACTTATATTTTATGTCCAGGATCACCATTTATCTCTACTTTTTGAGAGAGGTTTTCAAAGCACAAAGGCAAAAATGTTTATGTGATTTCATGAGGTGCAAACAATAAAATAAGGTTAGAACAAAGGTCCATGTCATCTTGTGTCCTACCTGGCTAGAGTTGATGCCTAAAGCAGGTGTAAAAACAAAAAGAAAAACACCAGTGATATTATATTTCAGAAAATCTGCCCACCCTTCAAAAATCTCTTTCCTTTTTTTTTGAACCAACATACAGTTCTAGCATTCAAAACATATTATGTAATTTATTACCACTGTGGTGTGAAGAAATACTTCATTTCTTTTAAACTAATTGGTTGTTTTATAAACCAGTTATTTACTTTAAATCTGTTGTTTCATTTGATGTGTTTTGCACTCGGATTGTGAGCACCTTATTTCTAACCTACCTTATTTTCTAACACTCGTATAGCTTTCCCTACCATGATGGACTTCCTTTCTTTTCCAGGACAAAGAGTCTTAGTGTAAATAAACTCTCTCTGTGGGAAAGTAACTCCAAACTTTGGTAGAACTTTTAATTCTTGCTGTAGACTTCCAACATTCACTTTTCAAAATATAGACTCCATAGAGATGCCCAATATTCAAGCAGTGTTATTTCATGGGCATATACAGGGGAATTGTTGGTTTCTGTTTCACTATCTGTTCCTCAGACAAGGTTCTTAAAATAGCTGGCTTCTGATGGTTTCACAGAGCTGTCAAACATACTGCCACTTCATCTTCTATAGGAATAGATAATTTAGAGCTCACCACTGTTTATAAACTTAAAACTACTTTTCCAGCAGAATATTGCTTTGCATTTACCAATTTTGAATTTCATCTGCCATTTTATTGCTCTATCACTCAGTAATGGGATTCCTCACAATGAAACATCTTGTGCTTAGAATCTAAAGTACAATCTTCAGAGCCTCATTGATATCTCTGCTGATAACTCCCTCTCCAAACACACTGTTCAGATCAGCCTTCAGACCATGTTACTGTGTGCCTCCAGCAGTAACTAACTCTCTGTTTTGATAACTTATCATTTTCTACTACCTATTTTTTTCTCTTATAACACTCAACTGCATGCAGTCATAGTCATAGAATGGTGAGGATCAGAAGGCACCTTAAAGATCATCTAGTTCCAAAACCCCTGCTGCAGGCAGGGACAGCTTCTACTAGACCAATCTGGCCTTGAACACTTCTAGGGATGGGACATCCACAGCTTCTCTGGCCGCCATTTTCCAGTGCCTTACTACCCTCACAGGAAAGAATCTCTTCCTAAGGTCTGATCTAAACCTGCTTTCTGTCAGTTTAAAGCAATTTCCCCTTTTCTGATCACTATATGCCCTTGTAAAAGTCCATCTCCAGCAGTCATCTTTATCCTTGGGTTTCTAAAAATTTATGATTTTTTTTAACAATCGTTTGAGGAAGAACATTGCCAAATAGTTTTTGAAAGTAAAAATATATTGTAACAACATAGTGTGCTTCCCTGCCCAGCAATGTCCCATCATATCCTTCTCAATATGTATATGTATATGTATATGTATATGTATCTGTATATGTGTATGTGCATGCGTATACATATGCGTATGTGTATGCGTATGTATATCTGTATCTATAGGCATATCTTAACCATGCTTGTAAGTTTGAAATTTGAAATGAGAAACAATCTAAATTTTTATTGTATAGACCTTATTGTAGTGTCTTGGTTTGAGATAAGCAACTGCCAACCCCCCCCAAGCACAGAGAGAAAAGCCTCCCTGCTAACACCAGGGAAAGGGAGGAAAAGAGAGGGGAAAGAAAAAAAACACTTCAAACCACGTTTATACTAAAACTACATATATTTTTACAGAAAGGAAGAGACAATTAGAAGAGAGTACAAATATACACTCACACAAGTCTGCAACACACAACAAATTTCTCACTTCTTAACGAACACACAAACTTTACTGTCTTAACTACACATTACTTAAGAAGAAGCTTATTCCCCAGGGAGACAAACTGAAGCAGAAAGGAGAGACCCAGAACAACACATTTTACTTTCCTGAGGTACCCTGTGAGCCAGTGGTGGGCCTGGTCCTCTCCATTCCCCCCTGGGACAGCATCGTGCGTCCTCCCAAGAGCAGGGCTTAGAAGCGACTGCCTTAACCACTCCCACACTGGTTCCTACTTCCCTGGAGATGATGTCATAACGTGGTTCCTACTTCCCTGGAGATGATGTCATAATGTGGTATGGAATACAAAATTACTGGCTAGAAGAGGTCAGCTGTTAGCTCAGCCCAGCTCAAGTCAGCTGACAGCTTCAGCCTAGTCCAAACTTCAGAGCCCAAATTTTGGCTCACCTAGGGGAACCCATAACATTCTCCACCCCTCATTCCATACTATATTATGTCACTCATATCTTAGGTTCTCATGCTTAAACACTCTTATTTTTCCAGGGCTGTTTTCCATCCCTCCATAATGTGGCTAAGAGTCTATTAGGATGGGGTAGATATTTCAGACGGGAACAAAGCAGTTCAACTCAGGTCATCTTATCTGATGATTCATGTCTTTCACTAGGGTTACCATCCTCTCTTCAGGAGTCTCTAGTTTCCCACTGAGGTTGGGGTTAGAATAGTGTTCACAGTCAAATCCACCCCTTGGCCTCATCCACCTACAGGTGGTCTGAGGCATCATAGGCCCATTGAGCCAGGAACAACCCTCCCCCAGCCAGTCCAGGGTGTGATGTTCTTCATCGGCTCGGCTCTTGGGCACATCAACACTCACACGACGGGTTTTCAAAGGTTCAACTCAAACGGCAGTGTCCCACCACACATCAACAGCATATGCAGGCTTCTCTTCATGTCTTTCTCCTCGGTCACACAGAAGTACTACAGTTCACCATGTGACCCATCCCCCTTAGCAGCAGTCCTAACAGCTTTGGCAGCCTCGGAAGCAGCCCCGACAGCAGCACAAGCAAGCAGCAGAGGCAGAAGCAGCCCTGGCTCGCTCTCAGCCCTGGCTCGCTCGCAGCCCTGGCTCGGCTTGCAGCCTCTCACGGCTCGCGGCCTCTCATGGCTTGCAGCCTCTCACGGCTCACAGCTCCTCACAGCTCGTGGCCTCTCACAGCTCACGGCCTCTCACGACTCGCAGCCTCTCACGGCTCGTGGCCTCTCACGGCTCGTGGCCTCTCACAGCTCACAGCCTCTCATGGCTTGCAGCCTCTCATGGCTTGCAGCCTCTCATGGCTCGCAGCCTCTCATGGCTTGCAGCCTCTCACGGCTCACAGCCTCTCACGGCTCGCAACCTCCCCCGGTTCACTCCCAACCCTGGGAGCAGCCCCGCCAGCGACAGCTCTGGCTCCTGCGGGTCGCTCAGCATTGCAGGCGCTGGTTCCGGGCACTGCATCTGTCGGGTTCTCTGTAGGGGGTTCCACAGCTCCTCTTTCCCCCATTCACTGGGGTCTCACAATGGCAAGCACGCTTCACAACTGTGGATAACCTTAAGAATAGTGTTCACGGTTAAATCCACCCCTCGACTTTATCCACCTACAGGTGGCCTGAGGCACCATGGGCCCATCGAGCCAGGAACAACTCCTCCCCATGCCAGTCCAGGTGAGAAGCTCCTCATCAGCTCGGCTCCTGGGCACATCAGCATTCACATGATGAGTCCTCAGGAATTCAACTCAAACAGCCGTGTCTTGCCACACACGAACAGCTTACATGGGCCTCTCTTTTCTGCAGTGGCTACATTCACAGCAGGCACCAGTCGAGCTGTTTGAACTCACAAAGACAGTGAAACAGTGAAAATGAGCATTCAACAGTAAGGGAGAGTTGTTTACATTTTCTGTTCTGGATGTACTTAAACAAGGCACTTATCAATCTATGTTTCTACAACAATCCTCCTGGGAAGCCTGCCAAGATTCTGGGACACCTGCCAAGGTCCTCCGTCGCTCCCGGGTTTTGGCACCATTCACTGTCTTGGTTTGAGATAAGCAATTGCCAACCCCTCCAAGCACAGAGAGAAAAGTCTCCCTCCTAACAACAGGGAAAGGGAGGAAAAGAGAGGGGAAAGAAAAAAAAACACTTCAAACCACGTTTATACTAAAACTACATATATTTTTACAGAAAGGAAGAGACAATTAGAAGAGAGTACAAATATACACTCACACAAGTCTGCAACACACAACAAATTTCTCACTTCTTAACAAACACACAAACTTTACTGTCTTAACTACACATTACTTAAGAAGAAGCTTATTCCCCAGGGAGACAAACTGAAGCAGAAAGGAGAGACCCAGAACAACACATTTTACTTTCCTGAGGTACCCTGTGAGCCAGTGGTGGGCCTGGTCCTCTCCATCCCCCCTGGGACAGCATCGTGCATCCTCCCAAGAGGAGGGCTGAGAAGCGACTGCCTTAACCACTCCCACACTGGTTCCTACTTCCCTGGAGATGATGTCATAATGTGGTATGGAATACAAAATTACTGGCTAGAAGAGGTCAGGTGTTAGCTCAGCCCAGCTCAAGTCAGCTGACAGCTTCGGCCTAGTCCAAACTTCAGAGCCCAAATTTAGGCTCACCTAGGGGAACCCATAACATGTAGGAAAGGTAATGTGTCAAAAACCACTTTCACAATTCAATAAAAAGCTTATCCTTCTGTTTGCTCTAACTTTTTACTCAAACTTAATATGAAGTTCATATTATAAAATACATTGCCTGGATAAGTAGACGTAAATATTTAGATGAATGTAATTTAACAGCCACAAAAGAAGATGAAAATTGAAAACAATGTCAAATCAGTTTGAAGGAAACAATATCCAGAGGCTGGACATTACTTTACATCATCACCTCAACAATATCCTTTTCTTTTCCCCATTAATATCAGAATATGTAAGACTTTCCACACTATCAGTGAATTATCAAGCACATTTGTATCCAGTAGGAAACTCTGAACTAAACAAAACATTATTTCTCTCTGAATTTTTCTGCAGTACTGAAACACTGTGTAGGAATGCAACGTTGTTAACAGGCTTGCTATAGAAAGGTATGATAGTGCATCAAAAAGACAACATGTTTTATTAGACAAGCTCACATTGCCAGTCTTTTGGCAATATGCAATTTCTCCCAGGCTGAAAAAAAAACAGATCAATTTTCAAAGGTAATGCAAAAAGAGAACACTAAGTCTGAGATAAAATAGATATGTTAATTGGGAAATAGCTAAGAGAAAAGGGGGTTAGAAGCATTGGAACAGAGGAAATATAACAAGAAAAGGTGATAAGGTAGTTTTCTGTTACAGTAAAGGATGAGAGATTTATTGCTGGCAACACATGACATGATAGTTTGGGAGGGAAAGGGGAAATGATCACATCATAAAAAGAATATCTCTATAAGGTTCATGATTTTTACTATCCAGTGAAGATATATTGTGGACTTTTATAGCAAACACGGACCAATCTGTAAATTTTGTTTGACTGATTTACTATTTTTCTCTTTAAGAACAAGGTATCAAGGTTTTTCACAGCTTAGCACAAAGAAAAGAGTAAAAACAGTGTTTCCTAGCTCTAAATATTGTTTCAAAATGGTTCAAACAAAATGCCCTAGTAAATGCTGAGATTTTATACTTGCTGGATCTGAAAGCAAGCCTTAAAACCACCAGATTTCCCACAGCTGTAGTTAAATTCCTGTAAAATTACTACTAATATTTTTGAACAATCCATACACCCTTAGCAAAACTTGTGGGTGTTTTTTAACCTTAAAAAAATATTACTTGAACTTATTTTCAGAACAGACCTGCAATAACAAGCTAATCAGATAAGTACAACTTTCCCTACTGACAGAGACATCATCAAAGACACAAGATAAACTGCAATGAGAAGGGATTACTTTTTTCAAAATTTTTAGAATTCAAGTTGTTTAAAATCAGAACAGCAATTAAAAGATGAAATTATATTTCCATGATTATCTGAAAAACAAGTTCCAAAGATATTGCTAGAAGCTACACCTCTTCTATGAAAAACACATCCCATGTGTGCATATGTCTATATGCATATGTGACTTCTTACTGTGTGTATAGTTAAGTTATATGGCAGTCACAAAGATTTGATTATGGTTTATGGAAATGTTGTATTAAGAAAAAAATATATAATGTATTAAGCCTTCTTATTCTTTGACCAATCTGTATATTGATTATATTGCAAAAGGTGCATTTAAAATAATTTTCTGGATCCCATGTTAATATTATTTATGGTACCTGAAGTGCTTCATCATAGACACCTTCCTGTCTGCTATCTTGTAAAATAATTGATTTACTTCTAAGAGAAGAATAAACTTGTTTGAGGTGTCTGCCTAGTGATACAGATTTAATGAATAAGAAACAATTCTAGATGGAATAGAATTTTTGCCTTCACTATAAATTGATATGTTTCTAACAAACTCTATGAAACAAAGCTCGATTGTTTTTTCTTCTACACTGTGTTAAACATGGAGAGTTGAAAAAGTCACTTAAATATATAATAGATTTTGAACTGTAATTTTAAAGAGTTTCCATCCTGTCCTCAGAGATTTACAGCTATACACATGTGCTTTAACAGTCTATCAAGGTTTTCTATTTGTTTTGTTTCTGCTCTGCTTTGTTTAATTCATAAGACAACAGTGGAATGGAAATCTAGTCATATCCTAAGGCATGGTCTTCAGTACAAACAAAATCATCAAAACCCCCAGTCTTTCTTCCTTTCATAACAAGATAGTTAAAATTTATATTATGGATATTGCTTGTTGTTCATTCATTTTGTCCAGGCAAACCACAGAACAGTCGTTAAGTGTGCTTTGATTTCTGGTGTGGATGCAGCACCTCCCTCCTGCACGTGTAGAACAGCAGCACACAACAGTTACTGATGAAGATGGCATCTCTCTTTCACTCTTCATAGTCAGTGAAAAAATAATAAAGGCTTTTTCCTGGTAGTGATTTCAAATGTTTGAGGTTAAGTCCAGATTTTAGTGGTTGTGGTGTCCTGTCCATTCCCCTGCAGCTGATTCTTAAAATACCTCAGGGTTATCAGGCTACTGTAACTAAAGTTGGGCCTTAATCATTCAAAATATCACTCATTGTAAAGCCTCTACATGGAGCCGAGCCTTTTTATGTGTAAATGTGTGCATAGCCTCTCCTTATAATATTTTCCATATGTTTATACCACTTATAAAACCACAGGCTTCATCTGCATGGATATACTTTCAATCTAAACCCTGGCAATGAAGGCCGAGGCCATTATCTCCTGGAGGGCAGGAAAGAAAGGTGGCAGACTGCCTAAGCTACAGGTTCTGTTTGTTTAATCCCAAAATTATTTAATGAAAAAAAAATGGAAGCAAGCAAAGATTAACAGCTGTGCTCTCTTTTGTGGATCCCTGATTTACAAAGTACAGATGGAGAAAGAATCAGAATCACATCATCCCTTGTCATTTGTCAGTATAAATAAGTATGTGCTATGGACTACAAGAGAACCAAGTTACAAAAATTCTTCTACTTGTATTCCAATACAATAATAAATTTAATGCTAGTGCAGTAGCATCAGCTACCAGGCATTTATGAATAACATAGTTTGTAATATTTATCCTAAAACAAGTCCTGATTTTAAAATGTATTGTTAGGTGTGCAATACCAACCATTTTGTAATCCCTACTCTATGCATTTGGATTTTCAATAAATAATCATAGCCACAGCATTATAAATCATTTACAGTATATAGTGTCACTTAAAGATCCCCCAAAACAAATACCCACTGTCTGCAAGAACTGTGAATCTTCATTTCAGAGGAAGAGCGCATGTGGCAGCCAGGCCAACATCAGTCAGCCCCATTAATTATGAAATTATTTATTTATTTATTAGCATCCGTTCGTGAGAATTTAGTCAGCTCACACAGATTGTCTCCAGGGAAACAGCTACCAAATAAATTCAGGACCAGCTTTGTTCCTTGTAGAACTATGCTAAAATACCTTCGGTATTTTACCTTATCCTAATCAGGAGCACCTGCCTAACCATGAAACAGGCAGTTTGCCCTTTGCCTCTGTCCACATACACTTTTGAACAGAACATTGAAAACAGCATTAGGCAGCTGCCAACAATGACACGTGTCATATCATCTTAGAATAATAATTTCCTGGCTATCAAAACATCATCTCCAAAAAGAAAAAGAGGTGTATGGCTATAAAAAAAAAAAAAAAAACAGCATAGGGAAAATTGTCTACATTGTCTACACAGTGCTTGAGTTTCACACAGACACTTCCTTGCTAATAACACACAGGAAGGAACCACAGCTCGACATCCAGCTAACTCTAATTGTGTTTCTAGCAGCAACAACCAATCAACGTAGGTCAGAGGAATGGATTGAGAGTGTAGAAGTTTGCTGACATGGGTCTACACCATTAAATCTGTTTAGTTAAGAAAAAACAGACCATGTCCAAACACTGATTTAACATTGTGATCCCTGAACTGATTTCAGAGTGGAAGAGAAGGCCATCAGCACACAATGATTCACTCATGTATTTAGTCCCAGAAATTTCAGTCATAATTCTTTAAGTCAGGGATAGTCCACAGAATTGGGAATATAGAACACTGTGCAAAAGATGTCCAGTTAGAAGTGGGGAAAAAAAAAAAAACAACCAAACAAACAAAACCCAAGATTTTCACAGCAGAATTCTACCAAGGAAGTGGCTGTGCCCAGTGCCATCTGTCCTGGGTGCAAATAATAGCACTTGACCTCAACCTTCTTGCAAACTACTTTGTGAGGCTGACATTTGCACCTCTTGGGAATCGACACACACCACTGGACTGACGCTGGGTACTCATTCAGCTGTGTCAGTCCTGCCTGCATATATGTAGCCACAACACTCTCCGAGTGAGCAGCTTAAAAAACCTTATCAGTTGCTTTGTGACTTTTTAAAGAAAAAAAATCCCTGTACTTAATGTCCTGGTGCCACCAGACACCAATATACTTCCAGAGGTCTGTTGAGAAATGAAACACACCTTACTTCACATACTCTTTTTTTTTCTGATTCAAGCTTACAAATTATTAATTTTATGGTTCTTGAAAAGTCATTCTGGGGTGTACATTTATTAAGATGCTATTAAAATGTACTGAAACACACTAACACAGCATGAAGAAATTCTCATAGCTCTGTTGGAATGTAGATAAGAGTGCACTGAAATAAAATTATACCATGTCCCACTTTAAGTAAGATTAAAAAAAATAGGGTTTTTGAGACATCTTATCTTTGAATAAGAAATAACTGTTGGCCAGCAAAAGGATGGCAGCATTAAGTACTAAAAATCAGCATTCCACGTTAGTGTAGATGATTTAACTGAGAGTCTGCCACATTCAACCAAAATTTCAAAATAAGGGTGGATCCCTGTAGATTTGCACACATATTTCCAGATATTCATGAAGTAATAATTTTACAGCAGATTCCATAAGTCCCTTTCACCTATATGCCTCTATATTAACTCTGGGCGTAAATTAAGCTCAGTCTTCCTTTCCTTTTAGAAACAATGACAGCAGTGATTAGAAAAGAAACAGCTTTCTTGAAAGTGAACATCAATATCAAAAGAAAAGCAGTTTCAAATACTAAACCAAAAACCAGTATGGTAGTTTATATACAAGCTTTTTTCTGTAGCTTTTCTTGAAGTTTCACTTTCTTTTACATTTGAAAAGTCCCAAATCCTTACAGAGGCTGCCAATTCTCCTCCCCATGAGTTCTCTAACAGTTGACAGTTCTTTTTCTGAAAATATGCAAATATATATACAGATGTGTGTGTCTGTATTAGTTGGTTCAAACTATCCTCAGCAGTGAATTCAACAAGGGCAGTAAGACTGACTCCAGAAACAGGTTAAACTACTGAGCTCTTTACTGCTTGATGAACATAGTGTGATGTGTAATCGCTGTGATAGCACAAGTATGTCCCAAACAGACAATTTCCAATAATTTTTACTTTCCCAGTTCTAATGCAACATGCTTGAATGCACAGACCTAAAAGGCTGACTTTCTTTCCTCTTTCTTGTGCCTGACAACCTTTTCCAAGATCCTTCTTGATGGTGAATCAGCAGGAAAAAAATGAAACAATTCAAAACAAATGCTGTCTAATGAACACTGTTCTCCAAGAGCCAGCATTTAATCTAAACATGTAGTGAATCTTGCTTATGCACAGGCAGCCTTCCTGTTTGACTATTAATTATACAAGCAGAAAAGATACAATATTAAACCCAAATATTAAAGTTCACTGCCAGTTTGTGTAAGAAGTCTTCATCTATAGGCAGAAGCACACCCCAAATATCACAGAAGTGACAAAAACTCCAGGTTCAGTCACAGGTTTGGATTGCAAGTACATCTTTTTGATTATACAGTATTTGCCAGTTTGATGAAAACAGGAACTTCCAGCTGATACTGACTTGCAGCAGCAGCAAGGTAAAGAGCCTGATGCCTGTGAAATACAACTCTACAAAACATTTTATTCAGATGAATTTAAGAGAATCAATACAAGAAGAAAAAATTATTAAAAAAAAAAAAAGAAAAGGGAAAAAGAGTGGAGAAGAGTGACTGTGCTTTTGGCACCTGTTTGCTTCCTGTGGTCTCCAAATGGAACACTGTACTGCTTTTGCTACTCCAGCTCTGACCTGACAGAAGTGCAAGTTGTAAGCCACAGCTTGCATGCTGTGCTAGAGAATGGCAGAGCTCAATAAAAACAATTATTGCAAGGGCTATATCTCATCTATTATTAAATCTGTGAAAAGAGTTTTAATTTCCTGTGCAATTATATGGTGCAATGTCATATTCTAAGGGCGGGGGGGAGGCGTGAGGAAAGGGAGACAAGGGGGAAGAGGCTTGTGTTTGATAAAAAAACTGGACTTCCTATTTTATGGTTTGGATAGCTGTGTATCTTGGGAGCTAATTTGAAGCTTACATACATTTCTTCAGTCAGAATTTGACTATATCCACTTAACTATTTAATTAGTCCATTTTTTCCTGATAAATAAACTACTAATGTCTTACAGTTTGGAACATCACAAGCAAATGTTACCTTTTTATCCATGTATAGGTATCTTGCTAATGTGTAGAAGCAAGGAATGATAAATTAATTTCTCAATTAATTAATACAATTACTTTGACTACCGTTTCTCTGTCCTGTGTCATGCAAATCAGATTCTCTATCACTTTTATTTGTTTTCCACTTAGCAGTGATTATTAAACAATTCATAACAATGACCACTTTCCTTTTAAAAATATAGTAACAATTTATATTACTAGGGATAAGCTCACAGTAAATGGATCTTTGAAGCAGGAAAAACAAACCCAAAAGACTCCCTGTTTAAACAGTGCCAGGGTTTCTTTGCATGGTGACAGAAGCAGAAAGCCCCAGAGGGGCTGGAGACTCATCTGTGAGACTGTGAAAAAGAAGCAGCTTCTGACCTTTTGTAACCATTCTCAGCTATGTGTTGTACCAGCATAGAATTAAAATTCTTTTATTCTGCTCTTCTGTTTTTTAGAAAATATTTGGACTAAGCATTTCACAGAAAAGTGGGGTTTTCACCATTTGCACATGGACTGCATCTTTAGGTGCCTCAGCATTCAGTGCCCAAATGTACTGTAGCTTTGATTATATACAATATAATGAAATATTGAATAAATATTCATAGGTATTCAGGAAGGGATTATGATACAAAAAAATGAAGCCACTAAGTACAATACAAAGTAAGAAATTATTAGCTATCTCAGATCAGAGAAGATAGATCTGCAGGTCAAGTGTAGCAAGTAGAAGCTCACATGGTGTCTCAGTCAGGTAGAGGATGAGTCATTGTAGCCATTTATGAGGTCTTAAAAATAAATGAAACAGGTATAGTTTTAGAATGGCCTTACTAGAAGTATATAAAAGAACTCAAGGGCAGTTATGCTATTTACAGACAGGTACATGCATAAATACATATGAAAGTATAGACAGCATTTCTACAGAAAGCATCAACATTTCCATCTAGTCTGTTAACCATTCAGACAGGGAACAGAAAAGAACACCGAAAGAACAAAGAATAACATGAATGCTTTTTTAAAATAAACAGTTTGTCAAATACTTGGAAATACAACAAAAAAGCAGAACTCATCAATATTCATGGAGAAAGTTTTCCTGAGTTATCACATATATGAGTAATCTAACGTATTATTCATCTCCTCTTACTAGCAGAAAAACATCTCAGATGGTCAGACTGTACTTTTAGAAACACCTGTGCAATCTGTGCTGACTTTGAAGTTCACCTACATTATACATCACCGTCTTTGATAGTCTTTAGAGATATAACTGCTATCAGAGTTTCATCATGAAGGTGGAATTTACTTAAGAATTCTGTCTCAAATTTGCTGGTAAAGCTCTGTTGTTTTCTACTCCTGCTGGCTGTTAACTGTCCTGGCTTTTTTTATAACTGCAGTTGATACTGAAAGTTGCATAAAACTGTTCACTTGCCTCCCAAAACAAGCAGGTAAAGGAATAGAACTCAGTATATTTTTTTTTGCCGTTCCCTAGACTAAAAGAAAGAAAAGGAAACAAATCAGACATGATTCTCATTGACGCATATTATCTTATCAAGCAGAGCTCTAACAAGGTATAGAAGTCAGAATGATATTAGTGAACATTGTGCAAAAGTCAAAATAAATGAAGTAACAGAGAAAGAGAAAGGAAGGGTTTAAATCTTTCACTTCAAATAAGAGAAACATTTTGCTTTTTGTGATTTAGTATTCTGCAAGTTTTTGGCACCATTCTATGATTTACGCTGCCACAAATCAGTTCTGGAAAGCTGTTTAGCATTATTCTTCATTAAACTAATATGACAGTGGGTAGTTAAGCTTCTGCTATTTGGTGTTTTGGCCATATTCTGTTTTGCAGTGCCCATAACAAATATTATGTTATTGAGTTATGAATTATTTTATTGATTCAATTAAATATTATGTCAAATTCAGGTACAAGACACATGATTTATCTTTACTGCCATTAATTATTCCTTATTTTAATGAAAGGAGATATTTAAATTGTTAGGAACATTTCAATCATACGACCTTTTCTGAAAAATCACCATTACAGGGCAGCTGCTAATAAAGCTTGCACTCCATAGAAACAAACCCTTAACACATTGTTATGGTGAAGGCCTCCATTCATCAGAAGCAAACACATATTTTTATGTTTCAGTGCAGTTGAAAGTGCTTGACCTGAAAGGTAGCACTATTCTCAGTCACCTGAAAGCTCGCTACAAGTATAAATTATTGAAATGCTAAAGATCTGATTATTATAGCAAAATACTTTCTTGTTTACACTCACATAATCTTCCATTCTCGTTTATCTTTCAGACCACTTCTTGCTTTGGCTACAATTTGAGGTCCAGCTCATGGTTCAATGGGTGAGAAAATGTTAAAAGGAATTTCATATTCTTGCCTCTTTTTACTGGTTGCTGGACTCATCTAGGTTGTAAACCTTCAAGATCTCAGAGCTAGCAGGCATAGCTCTAAGTAAACAATACAATTTTTCCTGTCTTTTATGATAAAACTATTGTTTTCTGAAATGACTTAAGCTTTTAGGTCAGCATTGTGAGGGCTTCTCAGGAGCCTAAAGGTAGGAATGGCATAAGGCATTTTAAAATGTTTAAAGAAATTTAAAATCTGACCCAAAGGAATTCAAATTTCATTTAAATTAAATGAGGCCAATCATTTTGATCCATTGCTTGAAAACAAGCATAAACCACAAAACCAACCCAACTGAACTAGATTTCCACTGGAGTCCACAAGGACTGCAATTGAACTGACTTTTTATTGGAAATGACCTCCCCGATTGCCTAGAAGTAAGAAAAGAAAGATGTTTAAAAGTGTATTATAAGCTTTAAAGCTAATAAATCTAGCCTGATACTGAAGTTAATCAGAGAAATATTTGAGGTGTTTCCACTATATTGTTACTGAAATGTTCACATCTGTTAGCATTCAGATAATATTTTCATAAATGCAAAAATCTTTTTTCTCTCTCTCCATAAAACTCCCTATATAAATATAAATTGCATTATTAAGACAAGAACACAAATTTATCTAGTCTGTAATCTGAATTTCCTTGCCATTGTGTCTAGTCAGGTCTCTGTATATCACTGCTTCTTCAGATGGCTGACATTGGACTTGGTTTATTTTGTAAAAGGGGGAAAGTCAATATATTTGGTCAATTTGGCTTCATGACTGTGCTTCTCATCATAAACAGCAGACTCCCTTGACTCCTCAATGTCAGTTTGAAAGATGTGATGTAAAATACCATGAAAAAAAGCACTTGGTAGCTGTGCCTACCCTATGACTGAGGGTCAGGGCATGATGTTGGTTTTGTCATGAATTTGTTGTGCAGAAGGAAGCAGTCACCTTTACCATAAAAAAATGCATTGAAATGAGAAAATTGCTCACAAGTCCCTAATCACTTCTGAGATTTCAAGATTTATAGTGTTTAATTTCTCCTTTTTACCAATCAAAACTTGTAATATAAATTAGTTACTAAGTGATCTTCCCTGCAGGCAAAGGAGCTTACAAAATACAAAAATCAAAAAATATTTGTATCGTATGGCGTAACAGCAAACATCACAAAAACCAAAAAGTTGTTAAAAAATAAAGAGATACCAGCAGATAGCTAGTCATTAATAGATAACACATTTGTTCTGCTTTTGGAGAAAGAAATGAGTTTTAGGCAATGATAAAGTACTTTTCATTCTACAGAATGGATTAGTTAAACATTTAAACAATTTTAAGTCAATAAGTCTAGAAAACTTGCATCTGAGGGTTCTCTGGGAACCACTTTCAACCACTAATGTTCTTTTCCATTATGTCTTGTAATGCTGAGGAAGAATCAGGCAACTGATAGAAAACTAATGTGTTAATAATGTGTGTGAAAGAGATAAACAGGATGAGGTATGTAATTAAAAGCTTATGAGTCTCTAAAAAGCCCCCAAAAATTGCATGTGACATACCTCAAATAATTTAAAAAAAAAATTCAAAGTGGTAAAAGAATTAATTCCTGTCTATGTGAGCAGATTAAAATAAATGATGCAAAAATCAATGCTTTTTTTTTTACATAGGAAAAAAAGAAATATAGTAAAGATAGTCACATTTCTGTAACTGCCAGTATGTGCACACAAAATTTGAAGAAGTTTCTACAAAAACACAATGATATTTGTATTAAAAACTGAATGTGTGGAGCTCCAATTTTTTTTTTAGATGACTTGTTGATAAGTAGAAGTGTTTTTAGTCATCCACATGAAGGGATTCCTGCTCCCTCTTAGAATTTTAGCACTGAAATAAAAAAATCCACAAAATCAAATCATAAAAATGATACGTGAAAGGAATAATAAATAAATAATAATGATGACTGATAAAAGAATATAATCAGTTGCAAAAGCATATACATGCAAATTATATTTACCCCATGAAGAAGCCAGAAAAAAATCCACAAACAAAACTATGAAGTCACTGGCTCTCCCCAAACAATTTGTAGGGCATAAATCTTTCAGGAGAACTTTCTCATCCACGGCCAATAGTTCTTTTGGATATACAAGTGGGAGAAGCTGAGGCCTGAGGAATAAATGTGAATCACTCTTCAAGACTGCTAAAGCCCTCCCAGAAATCTGTGTCCAGCTCTAACAGCTGAATCAGGAAGATGCTGTTGTGTCAGAGTTGGTTAAGAAGAAAGCCACAGGACTGGAAAAGACTAAACGCAGGAGGCAGATGAAGATCAAAAAAACAACAAAAAACAACAACACCTCCCCCAAAAAAACCAAACAAACAAACAAGCAAACAAAAAAAATACCCCAAAGTAGCAGATTTCTTAAGATATGAGAAAGAAAACAAAATGATGGGTTTAATAATTTACTAGTATATGTACAACTACATTTTATTTCTGAGTAAATAGATGTAGAGTTAAGGTTAAAGGCCAGTACACTTTCTGGTGCTTTGACAAAGCTGAGTACCAAAAATCGTATCAAGAAATCTAAATTTAGACTTATTTGTTTTACAGAAACTGAGCCATGGAGATATCTCTATTTGTTTTAGACATATTTGATATCCACCATTTCAATGAAAAAATATGACAGCAGCTACATACAATGGATCTGACAAATTTGTTCTCTATTTTGAGAAAGAGATGGATTTAGCTTCTCCATTTTTTTTGACAAAAATAGTGAGATCTTTGCCAAATCATGTCCAGTATATCTTTTCAATCAGTTGTGTAGTCCCTGAAGCACACTGTCAAAAAAACTGATTTCATATGATTCCAACTTTACAGCTACTGCCTGTAATTACATGACTGTCTGTTAACTCTAAAGCTACTCATACTTCTCCAGGTAATATTTGTTCACTTTCAGTAAGGTTTATCCAAGCCTTCATATCAATCTAAGCTTTTGAAAACTCTGTTTCTCAGTCCCACTATTTTATGAGAAAGGGCAGTTTTATCCCTTTTGTTTACCTAAAACTAGAAGGATATCACTCAAGCATCCACCGTCAGAGCCTCAGATGAATTTGAGGTCAAATTATTAATACATATGGGGATTTAGGGTGACATTTATTCAGTACACAGTAGGAATCAAGCAACTACATAAAAGCCAGAACCTGACATACTGGCATTTCAGGGATCTACATGGCTAGAGTCAGGTTAATATACATCGAGTGTTACAGGAATAAAATAGCTTAGCATGTATTTTGGAGGGCATGCTTATACATATCCTGACAAGTATATTTTTTTCTAACTCAACTTTTAAATAAAACTGTTCAAAACATTTCTTCTAATCAAATAAATCTGAAAATACATATTGGCAGCAAGGAACTGATTGACAGGAAAATTTATTTTCAATGAATTTTCCTAATGAATACTGTCATTCTGAATTTACCATTATGGTATGTGCCATTCTAATTTACTACCAGTTTGTAGCTTCCTAGACTGGATTTCTATATAGCTGTTCCTGCTGCCTTTTAATAAGAAGACCAGTAGCATCAGCTGGCTCAGTATTATCAATTTTAATTATTATCTTCATTTTATGATACGTCAGAGAGAAAAGCTAAAACAGGAATGAAAAAAAATGATTTCTTATATCACACTGTATAAATATCTATGTTACTAGCTCGTTTTGCTCTGTATATGTCACACTTTTCAGATGTTAGCTGACAGAATCTAGTTGACTTTTTTATTTTATCTCAGTTTTAACAATTCACTATATCTGTCTGCCATCAGATGTACAAGAACAATAAAAATTAATGGCAGAAATTTTATTTTAGCATTACAAATAACTGATTTTCTCACCTCTAATATATGCATGTGGATTCGGTATGAATTAAATCAATACCCAGGGCACATAAATCTTGTGCCACTCAATAGGCACTAATGTTCAGTTCTACACATTACAATACCCCGTGTTATGTCTCCTCTGAATATCAGCTTGAAGCCTGAGTAGGTAACTCAGTGGGTCCCTGATAAACAAATAATAAGGTATTAATAGTTCTGTAATCTGAGTAATGGTGGTATCTGTGGTTGTGGATTATAAACTGCCCAGGTTCATCACCAAGAAGTAATCTAATCCCCAAAACCCACCAGTCCTTGGGAAGCTGGTGTCCAGAAGTATCTTTCCGAGCAGCTTCCTTGACAGCAACATTTGGGTTGTAACTGGAAGGACAGGGAATCATAGGTTGCAAAAGACCTCTAAGATTATCCAGTTCAACTACTAACCCAGCATTACCATGTTCACCACTAAACCATGTCCGCAAATGTCAAATTCTTTGAACGCTTCCAGGGATGGTGATTCCACTACTTCCCTGGCTGGCCTGTTCCAATGTTTGACAACCCTTTCAGTAAAGAAATTTTTCCTAATATTCAACCTAAACCTCCCCTAGTGAAACTTGAGGCAGTTTCCTCTTGTCCTTGTCACTGCTGCCTGGGAGGAAAGAGCAGCACCCACCAAATCTCCTGGTAACAAACCTCCTCTCAGATAGTTTTAGAGAGTGATAAAGTCTCCCCTGAGCCTTCTTTTCATCAGGCTAGACATCCCCAGCTCCCTCAGCCACTCCTCATAAGACTTGTGCTCCAGATCACTCACCAGCTTCACTGCCCTTCTCGGGACATGCTCCAGAACCTCCAACACATATATGCCCATGCCAGACTGGTTCAGTTTTAGTATTTCCTCTGTGATTTGTGCCTCCATGCATGTAGTTCTTGTTTTGCTCATTCTCCTTCTCTTTTCCTTTCTAACACTTCTAACTGAGTCCCTTTAGCAGCTTTGTAGGTCTGTTGCTTCCTTATCCCACAGGAAATTAATTACTCCCAATGCATTTGGCTGTTACTATCAGAGCAACACAAGATGACTTTCAAGGAAGTTTTCTTGAGAGCTACTTCATTTTACTGTTAGTTGCTTGAGATTCAGGTGAATCACTTCTACACGTCAACAGTATGTTACTATTACAAACCTCCTTACCCTTGATGCTTGACCTATGGGGACTGCTGCAACTGTCATGAGTACAACCACTACTAATCATTGTGGGGGAAGGCAAGAAAAGGGTTTTTTTCATTTATGGTTATTGACTTAGACCAGCAATTTCATTTCATAGAGGACATTTCATCATGTCATTTTATTTCAATTTTAAATCATGTTACATTGAGAGCTGTTTCAAAGGCACATCATTTCATTAGAAGCACATTTTTGTGCAGACTGACAGGAAAGGCTGGGTTTTTCATGTCCTGTTTTTATACTCACATTTTTGCTTGTGCATGCATATGTGCTTCACAGTGATACAGGTAAACACTCCCTGATTCAATTTTTCATGTTTCTTAAAATACTACTTTCATGCAAACCATACACATGAGAATATATTTGAAAGACATCTCTGATCTCTGTAATAAAATTGTTGAGGCAAATAAAGGAGCAAAAAGCCATTTCATACTGTGTAAAACAAGGAGCCATGACAGCTAGGTAATCTTCAGCCTATGCATATTTGAACTTCTACTTGATACTTCAATTTAGACACTTGTATATAAGCAAAAAGTAAATGAACCTTTGAAAGAATGATGAAAGTTTCCAAAATAGGAGGTCTGAATAAAGAAAACACTAAATTCTTATTAAATGTGAAATCAGTGCAGATAGATGTTTTTGTCCCACCTAGTGCCATCCATATTCTTTGAAGCCAAATTGCAATTCCAAAAGTCATCCAGACACAATTACATTTACTGAGACTAAAAATTGACTAGACTTCAAGTGCCTGCTCAGGCAGCTGTACATTGGAAAAAATACAACATTGTAGTAAAACTAAAATTTCCAAGTGAAGTTTAGTAGAGGCAATCATAAGAAAAATCAGGCTGCAAAAAGAGAGTTTGTTTCAAACAACAAAGTTGGGAAGAAAGAAAAAATAAGCTTGAAATATATAACAATATATCACAAACTTAGAGTATTATTACCTCAGTCTCCTATCTGGCTGCTTATTTTCATATAACTTGAGAGTTACAATGTACCACAAATCAGCATTTGTTCTGACTAATCTGTATTAAAGTAGACACTGGACTAAAAGTTCAACAAGGAACTGAACTGGTACTGAAGGTGCACAGGCACTCACCAGCTGCCATTTCTTTTTGTCTCTTACACACAGAGGAAACTGGCTGTTGCTAAGGTCAGGTCACACAGAAGCACAGAGAGGTGGTGATGGAAAATACAGAGGTGTTGGGACAAGCAGAAAAAAAAAGAAATTTAAGGACACTAAAAATGAAGGCAGGATCAGAAACAGGAAAATAAAAGAGTAGTTAGTAGGGAGAGCTGAAGCAGAGAAATCTGAGCAATATGGATGTGTATTATAGAAAAAACAAAATAAAATATTTCAGAAATATTTGAATAAGAGTAAGAAAAGGTGACACTAGAAAACATGGACAACAATTATTCTTTAATGTGAGGTCAAAATCTTATAGAAGTGGATAATGATACTTGTGCCATGATCATGGGACATATATTATATTATATCCTTCCCTACATGTTAGGAAGAGGTGAATAGGAGAGGGTGTTTCAATAAACCTGACTCATGGAAGACAGAGAAACTGATATTTTTATATAGGTGAAGAAGAATATCCCCAGCATAAAGACTGCATCACTTTTAAATGCTAGTGTTGCTAAAATTATTTAAAGTAGACACAAATTTAATGTAAAATCTTCATGACCTGATTCTTCTCTTGAGAATGCCACCACAGCATGACTTATAATGAACATTATTGTTATTGGTAAATTTGGGTGAAAAGCTCAGAAAAAACAGAACACATAGTTATTGTTTTATTTATAAAATATGAGTAGGTGAAGGGAATTCCATCTGTTTAGATGTTTAGGAATCATTAAGAGATGCTCTTCCTAAGATTTCCAGTTTGATTTAGTCATCATTCTTGCTTACCTGATTAACTAGCTCATGAAATGGCTGATTCCAATGGGATGAGGTTTAGCAAGGCCAAGTGCCGGGTCCTGCACTTTGGCCACAAAAGCCCCATGCAGCGCTACAGACTGAGCACAGAGTGGCTGGAGAGCAGCCAGGCAGAAAGGGACCTGGGGGTTTGGACTGACAGGAGGCTAAACATGAGCCAGCATTGTGCCCAGGTGGCCAAGAAGGCCAATGGCATCCCGGCCTGTACCAAGAATAGTGTGGCCAGCAGGACCAGGGTAAAGATCCTTCCCCTGTACTCAGTGCTGGTGAGGCCACATCTGGAGTATTGTGTTCAGTTCTGGGCCCCTCAGTTCAGGAAAGATATTGAGGTGCTGGAGCGGGTCCAGGGAAGAGCAACAAGGCTGCTGAAGGGACTTGAGCACAAGTCCTATGAAGAAAGGCTGAAGGACCTGGGGTTGTTCAGCCTGGAGAAGAGGAGGCTTGAGGGAGACCTTATCACTCTCTACAACTACCTGAAAGGATGTTGTAGCCAGGTGGGGATTGGTCTCTTCTCTTAGGCAACCAACAGTAGGACAAGAGGGCACAGGCTTAAGCTCTGCCAGGGGAGGTTTAGGTTGGATATCAGATAGAAGTTCTTTACAGAGAGAGTGGTCAGGCATTGGAATGGTCTGCCAAGGGAGGTGGTGAATTTTCCAACCCTGGAGGATTTTAAGATGAGACTGGATATGGCACTGAGTGAGGTATAATCAAAGTGAGGTTGGATTAAGGGTTGGGCTTGATGATCTCAGAGGTCTCTTCCAACCCAACTGATGCTATGATTCTATGAAATAAAGGAGCAGATGACACAAACAAGCAAACAAACAAAAAATATTCAGAAGATTTATTGGACAATTACTTAAATTTGAAGTAGATCTACAAATTCAAGGTTACTTAGCAATTTTTCAAAACTATTCAACATATTTCTTATCTTGGTATCTCTTTCTGTTTAACATCTTCCTAGGTGAACAGGCTTTTCCTTCTAGGTTTTTCTGCTATTATATCATTCTTGTGCATTTTTGTTTCTTCTTACTCAAATTTTTGAAAATGTTTTTTATAGTTCTCAATTGTATCATCTTGTCAGACCGTTTTTCCATAAGCAATCAAATCAATACTTCCCAATTTTTTTTTTCAGTTTCTTCAAGACACTGTCATCTTGTACTGCCGCACGAAACTTTCTACTCTTAACTATATCATGTAACTATTATTAATCAAGACAGACAATCAGATATGGATATACATACACATGAAACTGGAAGAGTTTCTCAGCTGAGAAAGCTTGAGAAAAAGAAAGCATCTATCAATACCTGACTTCTCTGACTAATCAATAAACTGTCAGAAATATGATAGATATGCCATTTTTTACATAAAATGCATCAAACTATCACATACAATTGACCTATTAAGAAAAATGACAATAAAAATGTCACTAAACTTCATAATTCTTTCTTAATTGAGTAAGCAGTGGGCTATTTTTGTAATTTTGTAGATGACATTGAAATGGGAAGCCTGTTATTTTGCTACTAGATTTTTCTGCTTTGATTAGAAACCAGCAGCTCATTAGCTCCTTTTCCTGTGTATGTCCCCATCATCACTCTGAAGAATACCAGCACTTAAAATAGGACTTTTTTTTTTCTCCCTAAATCAAGTGCATTTCGCCTTTGGACTTTACACAAAATTAATTATAATTTTCCCTTCTAATCTCTAGTACATCATTAGGACTTTGAGACTGGGAATCTGTTTTCTCTAACAAATGGCTAAATGCCAAACACCAGTGGCATTTTAAAATGGAACTGAGTAAATGCAGCAAAATACATGCTCCTTCCCTGGCATTTACCCTCTGTTTTTAGCTTGTGTTTCTGAGAATGTCCTCTAGAATGACTTTATTTGCATTAACTTTTTTTACTGATTAAGAAAGAAGGAATATTTTAGTAAGAGCAGAGCTTTCATAAGGGATTATATGGAAACTCCCAACAAGAGTATACACAGACATGGAGACACACATTGAGTGTTTTGGTCAGCCAGTGATCACTTAGAATTCCCATCCCCAGTCTACCTTAACAAACACATCTGTTTATTCACCTTTCACAAATAATGCACTACAAATGAGGTCTGAAATGCTCCCTCTGGGTAGTTCAATATTACAGAAGGTATCAGAAAAGAATGACAAAGTTGAAGGCTCTTTATGGGGCTCTGCCTATAGATATTTATCTTTTATGAAGGAAGCCACCATCTTAACACTTCTGCTCTGAGAAAAGCTGCTGCACTAGACCATGAAGCTGTGATCCCTCATTTATTCCTTAAATCTTTTTTCTCTCTCCTTTTTGGTGCTGGGGACTGGAGTACAGATGAAAACAGGGCTTGTAGAGAGAGGAATGTAGCACATGGGCCACAACCTTGTTTGGCTTTACAACTAAGATTCTCAGCACACTGAAAGAGAGTGGCATGATGGAAGGCTCCAGAACACTGCAAGACTTTTTCTTACATCATGAAACATATTAACACTTTCCGCAGTGACATCAAATGAAAAGGGATGTAGCAGCACCAGAGCATTCAGAAAAGTCTTCCTCAAGTGGTAAAACAGTAGCATATCTTAGCCAAGAATAGGGACCTAAAAGCAGACACAGCTAGTAGATTTGGATGAACATCTAATACTTATTGATTAGACAAACAGATAAGTGTGGATTGTGCATGACACTCAAAATGCAATCAGGTTTAGAAGGGCCAAAGGAGTCTTTTAAGAAAATAATTACTTATAAAAGGAATATGCTATTTTTTCATCACCATATTCCTCCCCAGAAAAAACACATAATCTGGCCAGATATTGATTTGTTACCAATGCCAAGGGATAAAGTCTTTAACAATTTTATGGAATTTCTATGCATCATGTGTTGACCTTCTCTGTTCCTTAATCTGGTTATGGAATTAAACTACCATGTATTTCAAATAAACTGGAGGAATAAGAAAAGGCTGCTAGTAAATTGTAAAAGTTTTTTTCATGTGTTTTTTTTTTTTTTTTTTGCCAGTACATTTAGTAACTGTGGGTTTAGTTACTTAATCCAAGAAATCAAAATTGATATACTCAGAAGGAAGTATCTGAGATGTTGAATATAGGAAAGAAAGAAAGCATGAACAAATAAAGAAGGTCTGAAGTAGTTACATAAATAGCAACTTGCCAATGACAATTAAAACCTAATTATTCCTGATAACTCTACTGCTCTTTCTCAAGGGTATAAAGAGCATTTAGTTTGCATTCTAAACATGAGTTCAAATATAGCTTCAAATATTGTGTAGGAATGTAGAAGGTATAGGTTGTTCAGGGCACTGATGAAAAATGAGAACAGAGGGTAAAATAATTCATAGAAGACAAAAAGTGTAAATTAAACAAAGACTAGCCCAAGTATGACCTTAAATTACACTCTGTGAAACCCTCAAATTAACAGGGGTTTCAGACAAGGAAAAATACATTGCCATACTTACACACATGTTTAATTTTAATGTTGAGAAGTGAAGCCATTCAAAGTGTAGATAAATACTCAATACAAAATATATACAGGTTTCCATTAAGAAATTTACACTCAAGTGGGAAGAAAAGAAAATGGTTTATCATAGTTATTGAAGTAAACTAGAAAGCAATTCTGAACAAAACATTCTCCTCTTAGATCACAATGATAAATGCTCTCATTAACCTTAGTCTCAACAAGGTTAATTTAAATGATACTCAACAGCACTAAGATCTGCCTTATTAAAAGGACAGAGATAAATTGAAATATTGCTGTATTCATTAGAAAACAAAGCTTGCTTTGTTTACTTGTTTTCAACTAGGAGAAACGTATTTATATTATTATTGCTTTAATGACCAGACAATTGTATTAAATTAAAACTCCTAAGTACTGTTTACCTTTCATTGCTACTTTTTTCTTTATTGTCTCCAACACATTGGAATTCCTCTTTGCTCTGTTGTTCCTGACCATGGTCAGACATATAATATACACCTTAATTTACATTTGTAAACAGTATGTTTGAAATAAAATATTTAAAAGATGCAAAGAGCAGAAAGAATAGAAACAGAGAACATTTAATTGTCAGTTACTTTACACTGTGACCTCATCAAATCCCACTGCAGGTTATAGGACTATATTGAGTGCTAAATAAAATATATGTCAATGTTTATATTATCTATTTGTCTTTTAAGAAACACTTAGGTTTTATTCTTTAATTATTACACATTATAGTCACATTATATTCAAATCACCAATACAGAGAAGATTCACTTAATGTTTCAACAAATGGATAGGAGCCATATTCACCAGTCATGAGGACCTACGTGTTTTAGATCCAAAAGATGAAACTCTTAAAATCATTATTGATCAAAAAGTTTAGATGAGAAGCTAAATGACAGCCATTAAACCTCTCCAGAGTGTTTAGTAGCAAACTGTCAAGGCTTCTAGAAACTGTGCCTTGACACACTTGCAGGAACCCCATTTTCAGGCATTTATTTTGCAAACCAAGAGCTCCCCAAGGAAGTACTGGGAGGTTGCTGTCCCATGCATGATGCTTCAGATGTATAATCCAATCGAAATTTTTAGCAGACAAACAATATCTCTGCCATTTTCAAAGGACAAGCAAAAACCTCCAATCTTCACCTCTCAAAAAGACAACTTCTTCCTTGACTATGATTTTCATTTTTTAACCCATGTTGTTGTGCTGGGTTTGGGTAGTGTAGGTTTTTTCTTCACAGTAGGTGGTATGGGGCTGTGTTCTGTACTTATGTATTTGTGCTGAAAACAGTATTGATAACACCAGGATGTTTTTCATTACTGCTGAGCAGCACTTAAACAAGAACCAAGGCCTTTACTACGCCTCACACCATGCTGACAGGGAGTGGGGTCTGAGTGCACAAAACGTTGGAAGGGGACACAACCAGGACAGCTGATCCCAACTGGGAGCCCTGCTTTCCTGGAGATGGCTGAACATCTGCCTGCCCATGGGAAGTGCTGGATGAATCCCTTGTTTCACTTTGCCTGCATAAGTGCCTTTTGCTTTACCTGTTAAACTCTCTTTATATCAACCCATGTGTCTTCTCACTTTTACGCTTCTGGTTCTCTCCTCAGTCCCACCGAGATGGAGTGAGCAAGTATCTGTGTGGGGCTGAGTTGTTGGCTGGGGTTAAAACACAGCAATTATCATTCTTCTTCGTGATTTTCTGATCCCCTTCTAGGCCCTAATACTTCCAGGTCTGAAATATATTCAACTGTAGGCACAGCCTATGAGTAGAGAAGTCTGTAATGTATTTCTCTCAGTTTTCAAGGAAGCACACTGCCCTATAGTTTTATAAGCACCTGAAAAGATACTACAGAGATTCCAAGTCTTTCAGTTAAAGAATTAGACCACTTCAAATAAAATGGAGTGCTTGTGTACCTATGATATTTCACAATTCACAATCATAATAAGTACATCAGTCCTAAGGAAATAGTGATTGCTTGTAGTAAGTATTCTAGCATCAGTTTTTCCTATCATTACTTTATGTGTGTAAAAATTTCAACTATCTATTTGCACTCTTGATTTGTTAATAATTTATTTTTGTTGAAGAACCATATCTATGACTTACATTGTATATGTTTTCCTGACAAGTAAAAGTCTTTGGCAGCAGAATGGAACTGCCTGAGGTATGCTAATTTTCCTTAAATTCTCACTCACATTCAAGACAACCTTTATTAGGCTTCAAATACCAATACTATTTTTAAAATGGAACTCAGTGATTTAAGAGGCCAGAGTTTAAGCCCTAGTGAGTCACACAATATCAGATCAAAGTTTCAGAGAGGGATTTTGAAGCTATTCTCAAGTGCAATTTTACAGATAGCTAAAGATTCACAAGCCATCAGGAAATACCGTTCAGACCTCTAAAGATGTAGTATGATAGTAACTGGGCTTGGGTCAGCAGGTTGAGGATGCTGTTTAATGCTATCATTTATGGTCTCTTTTGAGAGTGGACACTTGTGACAGTGACAGTTTTGATCATCTCTGAATACTCCTTTACATGAAAGAACAGAAGAGAATATGGCTTTCCAACCCTGACACATTTTTGTCCTTAGCTGGGCAACAGCCATTCACTTGAGAGGAAATTTTGATCAAATTTAGATGTAAGGCTAAGAAAAAAGAAACAAAATGAGGAAATAAAGTGTAGGCTTTCAGGCATGACAATATGATATTTCCCTTTAAAATTCCAATTGCTTAAATGCCTGGAAGAAATGCTCGTTACCCCAACCTGCTGCATATACCAAGTGTTAAGTATTTTGTTCCTGTGTTAACCATAGGCACAGCAGGCTCCTCCATTGCTAATGGTTATTTTTTTTTCCTTAAAGAAGCAATCTAAATCCCAAGCTTTCTTACATTGCCTGCTCCATGCAATCTGGCATCCTCCTAGTAGGAAAATTTCAACACTGCATAAAAATCAACATTTTATTGCATAAAATCTATTCTCTCCTTCACAAGCCAGTGCTGGCACCCTGGATAGAAAGGAGTCTCATCTTGTATTCTCATCTGTTTGGGTTGGGTTTTTTCTAATTTTCTACAAATTAGAACAATTCCATTATTATAAAATGTAGCATCATAGATCTTTATACATATTTCTATAGTATTTTTTGTAGAAATATAGAAAATAGGAGTTTCAAGCAGGAAAAGATGAAGGTGAACAGAGGAGTGATAAAATCATCAGTATAATAATAGAAAGAATAATACAATCATTAGTAAAGTGAGTCCTTTAAATTTCTCATTTCATGTAATTATTCTCTGTGATTGTTTTAAAATAAATGGGAACTATATTTTCCATTTGCCATTGACAAAGAGATCAAATTGGCTTGCTTCCTACACTAATGATTTAATGCTGGCATTACTGTCTAGATTATTATCAAAGTCTGTACATTCATAAAAGCCAGATTCTTATTTTGCTATGAATTCCTTCAATATAATGTACACAAACATCTCATCTAGGAAGTACATGACTAATTAAGCAGAAATACATGCATTCAATATATTATGTAATTAGCTGTGAAGTCTCTAGTTATGATCAATATGCAATTTGAGTAATCATTCATCCATGCATTGAAATACAGTAAGCAAAGAGATGATTTCAAGCCCCTTTCTACATATATACTACTGGGAGAAGACAGAAAGTTTCTTCCTTTCAATAATGGCTTCAGTCTTCCACTGCTTAATACACTTATTAAAAAACACAGTGATTGACAACGTAATGATAACTAGAAAGAAGCCAAGGTCAAAAATCTATAGATCTTCCTTCCCCATTCCTGTCCTCTTTCCTTCCTGTTGTGTAATGAGTTACTATCTATTTTCACTCTTGAAATACAGAAGTCGAAGCATCCACAAAACATGAGTCTGCATCTCTTTTGTATAGTAGGCTTTGTCTCAGGAAAGAGAAAGAAAATGAATAGCTGGTACAAATTCAATTGTCACTGACTCTAAAAATAATTAAATTAAGGAAAAGCTTAAATTCAAACTAAAATAAATGGAATGGCTCCAGATAGAAACAATCAAAACTATACACCTTTCTGTATCCAACTGCAAGACAACAGATGAGTTAATATATTGGATCAGTGTGCTATAAATGTTTCTGTGTGTTTGTTTGTTTTATGGGTGTTTGCTTGTTTTTAATATTAATTTAAAAAAATCTGAAATCCTTTTGGCATCATCAAGTTGATGATGTCCTGGATGGTCTCAAAGTCAGCAAACACAGCATCCCTTTCACAATTGTATATTCTGAGATTTATTGATTATCTCTCTTACTAAGAACACTTGTGGCTCATTTTTCTACATGGATAAATAAATTATACATGTACATCCCTGCATGTGCGTAAGTGCTACCCTCAAGAGAATTACTTAGGCTGTGAAGAAGGAAACATATTTGTACATTTTAAGCCATAATAGAGAAGAGGTTTATTAAGAGTAACTAATTAATGGCCTAACAGGACAGAATTGTTCCCTTCAGTATTGTATGTTTTGGAACGTGTTACACAACCCCGTTACAAAAGTGTTAAGTGATAGGAGAATTATCATTTCCCTTGGGAGATTATTCCTCATACTTAACTGACAGGAATTGCTTTCGTCCCTCATATTGAATCTATTTTCCCTCCTCTTATTATGAATACTCAGTTTTTAATATTAGAGTCTTGAAAAAAACATCCATTTGTGATTTTACACTCTTTCAAGTGTTGCAACCTCTTTCTCTATGTCTTCTTTATTGCTGTTTGGTCCTACTATGCAAATTTAATCCCAGATCTCTTTTTCAGTGCCATGCCAGCAGTGACTTCATTCTTGGTGGGATGTCACTGATCTAGATGATCCATGTACCAGAAGCTGTTTTACCTCTGAAGTCCTTCAGAGCTTAGGGAAGGAAAAAAAGAAAGTTAAATATCCCTTAAAATCCCCTATTAGTAGTTATTAGTAGCTCTTCACTGTTTTGGGTTTTTTGTTGCTGTTGCTGCTCTTTCTCTAAGAGAATGAAGAATGATGTTTGGTTTCAGTTGTGTAAATAAATCAAGTATTATTTTGTAATGTTTTCATCATCTATAATTACTTCCTTAACTCTGCAGCAGAACCAAAAGGCTTCTTTCTTTGGATATACTTATCAATGTTCTTTCTAATATTAGCTAATTGCTCCTCAAGTTTTCACTTATTTTACAATTTCCTTTTAGCATTTTAACTCCTACAGTTTTTATACTTTTCTATTGCACTACTCACTAGAGCTTTTAAGGCAGAACACCTTGCTCTGTATTTCTCTATAGATTATTACTTAACTGTAAGGGGTTTTGCCATTCTTGAATCTGCCTGATCCACACAGGGATAGTGTAGATGATATAAAAACACATTCAAAATAAAACAAAGCAAAGCAACCAAACTCTACTTGGTGTGGGAAAAGTTAATGTTCAGTAAACTGGATTTGAATTTATAGTGCATTATTTCTGACTCATAATTGGTTCCTTAAACCAAAACAAAACAGGGCAAAACACAGAAGTTATCAGAGATTTCTCTGAGTAAATTTGTTCCATAATTTAGGACCACTCAGGCTTAGTAGCCGTGTGTCCATGAATGTCAGACATTTCCTTTCAATGTGACAAATATTAGCTCATATCTAGTACTATGGATCCAGACAGACATCTTCTTGGTGTATCAGACTTTCAGGGTTTGCACACCTCAAGCCTATTAAAAGTATACCTGCAGTTGTCAGTGGAGCTGACAGACCAGGTCTTCACAAGGAATCCTGTAGCTGTGTGGCCTTGCCCTATAATTTTCACTGACTAGTAAAGTAATTTGAGCCCATTCTGCATCACATACTAACTTCCTGGTGTAGAGAATCTTTATCAGGTTCCAGTGTGAAAAAAATGGTTTTTAACCACCATGGGAACCAAAGCCTTTGTGTAATACACACATGCATCAGGGAATATAACCTCTGCTTTGAAGTACCAGCCTGTCTAAATATGTGCTGATGTGAAAGGAGGAATTTGATGGATACAGTCTCCTTGCAGCCCATACTTGGCCTTATGCTTCCCTCCTAGAAACCACTGAAACACCCTTGGCTCACATGGCCAGATAATCAGCCCATCTTTGTGAAAAATGCAGGGCATGAATTTCCATCTTTTTCAAAGGCAAAAGCAGAGAGTTACAAACCCAAGGGACACTACTGCTCTTTTAATCATTTCAGGGCACTTGTTATCTCTGGCTTACGTTTGAATGAGGTTATATTTCTAAACTCAGCAGCAGGAATGGTGATTGTTTTTCTTGCCACTTAATTGTCCTATAGCAAGATTGATAGATACAGACCCCTTAAACAGACAGGAGTACAAACTACTCTGAATAAGGCACCTTATTTAATGGAGTTCTGCTGCACTAATACCTTTCTTGGCTTCACTAATGAAAACTGGACAATTCCTACCCACTTCCAGTAACTCACATTTCACAGTGTTCAGATTCAATGTTGTCCAGCTATTCTGGTCTCTCAATAACAGAGGGCTTTAACTTTCAGACTCTTTTAAATCCTGTCACTACATGAGCCAGAGTTTCCAGTGACATTAAAGAAAAAAAAACTCTGGTAAAGTTCTAACTCAAATCTTATTACAAAGATATTTCTAATAAACCTTAGCTTTTTATATATAGTAACTTTATCTTAACTGTCTGACAAAGCACCCAGACATCCTAATGATGGACACATTTCTTATCACTCACAAAAACTCTTCAACTCCACTTCCTCTTTCACCTGATGATCTTTACAATACCAGTCAGAATTTCTTCCTAACACACACAAAAAATCCCAAACCAACATTTATATAAGTGGAAATTTACAATTTTCATTTTTAAGCAGCAGAATAAAGCTGTATGAAGGGCACATTATTACACTAAACATGAGAAGAGTACTAATGCCATTACTAATGATACTAAAATAGTGCCCCACATTTGGATCTGCCTTGTAGAAAGAGCATTAATAAGTTGTATGCTTTTCAGAGACTTTCAAGAACAACTGGTAGTCCTGAAAACAGTACCAAAAATATTGATGAAATTAAGTACTTATAGAAAGCTGATTCTTCCCTACTTGAAGCACTAAATTCAAAGTTAATTTAAGTGTTTTTATATTATTCTCTAATCAGCCAGAATAAAGATATTATGAAAATAAGTAAAACAACTTATACCTTTTTTATGGTAAATAAAAGAACATCAATCTCTTCTGTTCTTAAAAATACATATTTAAAGAGAATGGCCATGGGTTTGTGTTGCCGACCACCTTACTTCGGTGGGTCCAGAGGAACCACGTGACACCTCCCTCAGAGGTAAACAACAACAAGGCCTCACCTCACCCGGAAGAAGGCTCAGACTTTACCTTAAAAGTACATGATCCTAACATTAGCCTATTGGAGTCAGATGTGCTATGCCCCGGGCGGGGTCATCTCAGGTTATAAATGTTGTCTAATTTGAATAAAGTTGGGATTTGCCTGAACACCACATTGGTGTGTTGCGATCTCCATTGGACCCGTCCGCAATAGGTTTGACATAATAGCGTGTTTATACCATGAAGGACTTAAAATAACACATAGCATACATTTTTCCCCTTTCAAATGCAATGCTTATAATAGGCCTCTTGCTACACAGATTTTTTGCTACAGAAGGAGCTGGGGAAGTGCCCCTTAACATCTAAGATGTCTATTCTTAAGCATGTTGGACACAACTCACAGATTCACGGAATGGCTGAATTTGGAAAGGACCATTGGAGGGCATCTTGTCCAACACTTCTGTTAAAGAAGGACCATCTGGAGCTGGTTTGCCAGGACTGTGTCCAGGTGGCTTCTGAATATCTCCAAGGAAGGAGACTTCAGAGACTCTGGGCAACCTGTGTTAGGGCTCAGTCACTCTCGCAGCAGAAAAGTCTTGCTCTGACAGTGGTTGCAATCCATACCTTTTGGGAAAACTCCAGTTTACCATTGCCTTTAGAAGACTTCAGATTTGTAGTCTGTGCAAGTTTCACATTAATCTAGGGTTCCTCTGGGTAAGCCAAAAAGATCAAAAAGCTATATCTTTGAATTGTTAAGAAGTAATTAATGTTTTGTCTTAAGAAGTTCTAGTTTTTTTCAGACTCATGCTAATAGCAGTTACAACTTACTATTTTAAACAGGTGCAAACTTAAAATTTTCATAAATTTTTGTGAAAGACCTTCACAGCTCAATATGATGAAAAAGCAAGTTTGTAAAGAAAACATGAACTGTACAACAGCAAGGATTTCAAGGTACTCAGACATTATCACCTATTTCTTGTTCCCTTTTAAAAGACAGATAATTGTTAGTTAACTATTTTTTTCTAAGTAGCATAAATCAGAGCAATATAAGTTCCATCAGTTTTGAGCCACAGTAGCTCACTTTTATTATAAATTCTGAACAATTAATGCATGTGTTCCACAATTTCAGTCATAGGCAAACATCACTACAGAGACTTTCACTTTCTCCATCAATAACCAAAAAATGAGCAAATCACCCACAAACAGAACACAAAATGTGATCAGTTCTTGTTGATAGGTTTGAAAACTGTTCTGTATGTTGATAACTCTGATCCAAAGTTTTGAGTTTCAGTATAACCTGTTAGTATGTAAGATTTCACTCCTATTATCATTAGTAAAGCTTGGGGTTATTTTAAGAATGCAGTATATATGATCCTAGAGCTTTTCCTGAAGAAAAAAAAAAAGAAAAGAAAAAGAAAAAAAGTGTAAAGCACAAATATGTCCCATCAAAATTGATATAATGGTGGGATTTATTAGCATCTCATGTCAAGAAAGCAGGAACTGTAAATGTTTATAAGCCTACGCTTTCTGGAACTTCTCCACAAAGAGTGGGTGTCAGCTGTGTAGAAAGAGACAAATTGAGAAGGTTTTGTTCTGCCCTTGATGTGCGCACAGACTTTAACTTCAATTAATATCATTAATCAAGAGGAGAATCAGCTCCCAGGCCTACTGTAATTTGATGTTGGTGTCTCATCAGGTACTCCATGCACTGAGAAAAGACACACCCCAACGCTGACAGTGACGTATCACCAGGCTCTTTGCCCAGTCAGATGCCATATGCTTAAACTGAGAGATAGCTGACAACTACGACAGCACATCAATTATTGTCATCCAGCCACGTACTAAAACACACATGGGCTCATCCCAGCTTCCCTGTCATACCACTACAAGAACTCATTAAGTGTTCTGTATTTAAAGCCCTTGCTTTTATCTAGAAACTGCAATTAATCTAATTGTAGTTGATGCAAAGGCTCAGGTCAGGCAAAGATGGAGCCTGCAAGGGCTTCTATGGTTAAGGTTGACACCACCACGACCAGCACTCTGGAAACCACTCCTCAGAAAGCTGTTTCTTCAACTTGCCCCTCTTCGAATTTCAATTGAGATTTAAAGACATAGTTTGATTTTCTAACTCCTTCTATAAATAAATGTGAGAATCAGAGATTTAAAAATTGTTTTACTGTCTTGTGTGAGGATGAGTTTTAAATCTGTGTGAAAAATTCAGTTGTGGCTGGGCAGGAATTTGGAACCCAGCTCATGCAGAACACCAATGACATCTCCCACTGACTGAGGCAGCAATGTGGAAAATGGAACCCAAAGCTCCATTTTTGCCACCGTGACTGACAGTGACAGGTTGAAAATATGCAAACCCCACTCCCAAAGTCTGTTTCTAATGCAAGAAGGGTACTTTAAGACTTCTAACCTGAGTACTTGGTTATTTCTTGCCTTTCTGGAACACAGTTTTGCCATTATTCAAGGATCTGAACTAGAAAGAAAATTACACACTCTATTCCTTTTCCTCACTGATGTGATTTCTGGGACATTAAATCAAAGAGAGCATCAAAACTGGAAGAGGTATAGATGCAAAAAAGCCCATCATACTTAGAATCCATGAAAAAAGCAAACAAATAAACAAACAAAAATTAAACATTTTCTTAACTCGAATAGTTATTGTAATAGCATTGTAAAAATGAACCTTAAAAATCATATTATAAAAAATATTTAAAAATTTCCTGTGTTGGAACAGGACCATCTACTTTAATGTTTTCGGTTTCCACAACATTTTTGATGATTCTTAAGCTTCCCATTTCATCATTAGCATTATTTTCAACAGTAAATTATAAAGATGGTAGCATTAATCATAGAGTCAAACTAGAAACACTTCAACACTCCTCTTTTGCTTCTGTAGCTAAAAGACTGTGCAAAGCATGACTTTTTGTAACTCATGGTGGAAAAAGTTCATTCTTTCTCCTGGTGTAGTCTAAACTTTCTTTCTCTAACTTATAAAATTGTACTATTTTTTATTAAATTTAATAAGTTTGGGATAATTTTTAAAGTTTGGATACTTGCACTTCTAAACTTGTAAGCAATCTATATAAAACACTATGAAAATGTATCCTCCCCATTAGATAAAAATGCAAATTTGCATAGTATTTATAAGGATTTCTTCCTTTACTAACATAGTGAGTAAAACATTTGGTTTAAAAGAAAACAATAATGAACTTATGCAATAAATAGTTTTGAATCCTGCTTTCAAAAAGCTATTAAAGATACTGACATATTGATACTATAAGGAGTATGCATGGCTTTAAAAAGTTCTATCTGGTATCTATTTGGATTGGAAATTGTTTAGAATTATGCTTAGTATATACAAATGAGACACTCAGAGAAATTACTAGATACCAGTGGCATTGGCAATTGCCACCTCCATTATGTGTTAAGTCCTCTCTGCATTCTAATTGTGGGTCATATTATCTTTGAAGGCTGTGAGTTTGCTGTGGACTAAATCACAATTATTGCAAAGTGAAGGCAATTACTGCATAGCAGCTGAGGCTTGGGAACATACAGCCCTCAAGCAACTTCTCTGTGTATGTTAGCCCTCAGTGATATTGGAAATCCATGTGATTAAGGCTCCTTAAGGGCTTTGAAACTAGGATTAAGTTCCCTAGTAAAAAGTAGGTGCTTTTGAAATGAATACCTTTCTATAATATTGTAGAAGCAGAATTAAAAAAAAAAAGTTGTCTGCCATCTCTATAGAACTTCTGCCATTTAATCTTATGTGATTTTGTTACAATTTTGATTTTGAAGTTTTGTTTTTTTGTGAAATGCTTCATTAAAACTATACAAAACCTATATTAAACTTTGATCATGATTTGGGAGTGGAGGGTGACTAGCAACTTAGTCAGCAGGTTAAGAAATCAAACAGAACCCAACTATATGCTTTTGTTTGATATCTGTGAAGGATTTTTTTCTTCTGTTGGCCCTGAAAACTAAAGCATAAGGTCTGTGTTTCTTTTTCCATGCCTCTTCAGTCCCTGATACTAAAAGACAACTTGGATTTCACTTTCATTTACTTAGTTGTAGGTCCACTTTGTGGGGTTTTTTTTGTTGTTGGGGTTTGTGTGTGTGTGTGTGTGTGTGTGCTCATGTATGTGTGTGTGTTTGTTGATAACTTTTATATTCAAAAGGAAGCCTGAAGTAAGCTTGTTAGTTTGAAAAGATGCTATTGAAGAAGGGTTTTAACAGGTTATTGTTCATTTCCTTTTTATTTCATTGCACACATTGAAATAGGGTAATTGAAATGAAATAGGGTCATTGAAATGAACAGGAAACATCTACAACTGTCATGGTTTTATGTGGAAATTCATTCTAGCATTTCAGCCTTTCCCCAAAAAGTCACTCTCTCTTGAGCACAATATCTTCATCTTGTTGATGTAAAGTTCTAAGGTACCTGAAACATATAACTTCAGATTAGTTCCTATCTCACAAATATTTGTAGGTAACTGAAATTGCCACCTGAGAAAGGCACACTGAAATGGCACTTACAGCTCTGATTTCACAAGGTCTTTTTGTCTTAGTAAAGTGCATTATTAGGGAATGAGGATAAAAAGTCATGTAAAATTCATGATCTGACACCGTACAGGGAATCTTGAAAGACTGAAATCTTAGAAAAGACAGCAGGAAAACCTATGCATCAAACGGTTGCATATGAAATTCAAGAGGTATCCTGGATCCCTCCAAAATGCCTGTGATGTGATATATTATCATCACTTCTGACCACAGACTCTGCTTGCTCTTCCGTTACGACCTTGGAGATCTCCCACCCCTTCCACATGGCTCCTCTGAGAATCCCAGATGGCTTTCACCAACTCCTAACGGGAAAATTATGTTTGCTTGCTTTATCTCACCAAACAGAGGTAAGGTGCCAAGGCTCAGTAAAGCAGGCTATGCAAAGAACCACTTGAAATCAGTTATTAAAGGTCAGCAATCATTTTGAAAGGCAAACATGGAGAAACAAACAGCGGTGTCTGACTGGTGTTTTTAAGTGTCAGGCAGACTTTGAATACAACCTAAAAGGTAGATCTAGAACAAGCCTATCCTGTTTACATGGAAAAAAAAAGGACTCATTAGTTTAAATAAAGCAAACAGCTTCAGACAAGATCCTGATGGTTGGCTCCTGGTGGGCAAGGGGTGATGATCATCTTGCAGTGTGCTGGTGCCATGCTGTCTACATGCAGTAATTACTGACTAGTTCCCACTAGAGTCCACATGTATTATGTGTAAAGACTGTGAAATGCATAGAAAGTATGTAAACACATATAAAATCTCATCAGGATATGTCTATTTGGCAAGGTCATTGAATCATCCTACTTTCAGGTAACTTTTTGCTGGTTTTTTATCAAATTTTCCATATCAACAGCTGCTTCCTTCCACTTCATGCATGTGAGTGAGTGGTAACCAAGTGTATTTGTTGGCCTATGTACATCCATAGGCTTGTGTCAGCCTGAGCTGATGTGTTAATAGCTGGTGAATAGCAGCCTACAAATGCACAACTTTCAAACCTAGTTTGTAGACGTATTTCTGTGTTTTAACATCTATACTTTCAGCTGGTTACTGAAAAAAAGAAAAGCTGGATTCTACATTTAAAGATGTATCTTTCAAATCTTGAGGTTGTACTGGTAGATGGTACAATAGGAAAAAGTTATTCATGGAACAGATAATTATGGAGGTTCTTTTGCTTTGTTTTCTTTTGTTGTGGTTTTTGGTGTATTTGAGTTTTTTGTTTGTTTGTTTTGTTTTGCTTTGTTGTTTTTTTTTTAACAGATTTTAAGTGTCAATTATTAAACAGGACAATTTTGTAAGAGTCCACACAAAAAAAAGCGTATACCAGTAATTAGTCTAATGGCATCCCGTGTTAAATATTTATAGCCATTAAGAAGGCTAAATCATCAACAGCAATATAACTGAGATTCACAGAATGCAGAATCTAGAGATTAAGATCATTCTCAATCAAAATTAGGCACTCTAGGGATGTGGATAAAAAGTAGAGAATAAAGTAGGAAAAGGGAGTAAAAATTGATGACTAGGAAAGCTCAAAGAATAATTTCACTTAGTACTCTAATATTACCTACATGAAGATGAAGTCAGCAAGTAATTTTTAAGAGTAGTTAAAAGTTTAGGCACCTCGTAAAGAGGAAAAAAAAATCAGATAAAGGATCAAGAGTGAATAGCACTTTATCATCACGTAAGCTCACCTTTGTTTGATAAAACCCACAAATACTTAGCCTTAGTTTTGTCTTTAGTTTCCATTGTCATTTCAAAGGCAATGAGGTAAAATAGGGTAAAAGTCAACTTGAAAATTCTGAAACTGAAACAAGGGACTGGTGTCATCATAAGTATTATATATCAATTTCATTTAATACCAAGCACATTCAACTGTTTTAAGATTGATTAACCAGATACTGCTGGTATAAATACCTTTTAGAAATTCAATTTCATCTTCATTCATTGAAGATAGTCTGCAATTCTAACCCTCCTAAGAACACAAGTCTTTGGTGATGGATTTTATAGGTTAATTCTAGTAGGAAATTATATGATACATCACCTATGCATGTAAACAAATCCTAGTGTCATACCAATATCTGAGAGGGAACCACACAGAGACTCCTCACAAGTTTGTTTCAGCTTGAGTCCACTGCCTGTCCTGAGTAACACTGATAAGAGCCTGCCTCCATCTTTATACTCTTGCCAGACACATCAAAATTGCCCTTTAACTGGCCTCAGTGAATTGAGATTCATACCAAAAGAGAAAATACCCTGTATCTTTGTGACATGACACACACTGATATTTACTGTCTTCAACAAATATCATAACAAGTTTTAATATTTCTCAAAACAAGTGGCAAAGTTAGAGAAAAAAACTGCTTAATGGCAACCCTTCAGCTTAAAAAATTGTATTTTTAAATGAAATTTAATTTGTCACATTTTTTAGTGTACGTATTGCTATGTGCCTAATTCTCCATTTGTATGAGGAAACTCTAAGCAGGTACTTGGGAATGACTATATTTCAATATCTGTGCTTCATCTGGCATTTTGATCTACTTAATCAACACTGACATATTTGAAAAATCCGTCATCTAACTTCTTTGTAAGAATATGATCTTATGAAGCAAAGATATTTTGCTTTAGTTCTCCTACAGTGTTTGTCAGAAAAGCTGTTTCCCTTCTAAAATTTTCCATGGTCAGTGGCATTGCAAATAAGCTCATTAATGCATTTTGCATTCTCAAGTATTACATTTGTTCAACGGATTTAAAAAATATGTAACTCCACATGCTCATTATCTTCTTTGGTTTGGTTAGGAGGCTGTCAACCTTGTCAATTATATTACTTCAGAGACTTTCCTTTTATTTTTTCCTCCCATGTTTTTTAAGCTTTCTGATCATGTTCTACAAAAATTTTCTCTGTATCCGCATTTTGTCTTCAAATATCCTTTTTTGAAAGAATCTCACCTTTAATTTTTCATCAGACTTTGCAGTGCACAGGTAGTATATCTTTATTATTCCAGTGTTGCTTTCCATCTTTTATGGATTCAATTTTCACTATGTATTGTATTCTACAGACCTATTGTCCTCTTCACCTCCTCAGTTCATCCTTCTGTTCTGTCCTTTTTACCTGTAAGCCCCTTCTCCCTACTGTGACCATTCCCAGTCCTTTGAAATTTCCTCAGTTTGTGCCTGTCCTTCAAGTCACACTGCTACCCTTCAAAATAATTTTTCCGACTGCAGCCTTGACCTCTGTTTGAAGATTTTATCCTAAACTACTTCAGACATATTATAATTGGAGATAACCCAGGGAAAAAAAAAATCAACTATCTTTTAATCTGAGAACCTACCAAAGCAGGGAAACGATCTCATGCCGTTCAGGCCTCTGATTACTACCAAAGAAGCACTGCTTTCTCTGGAGAGTTTCAATAGTCAGACAGTAAAAGTGGTGAACTTCATTGGAAAGAAGACTGGAGAGAGAAGAAATGAGGAAATTCATTTCTTAACTTACTTAAAATATAACTATTTAATCAATGTTCCACTTCATCTTTTCATATGATCCTAGGTGTAGCTTTTCAATCACCTCTGTAAAATCTGTATGTAACCTCACTGATGAAGAGATGGAATAAATAATAGGTTTACAATTTTAGCTTTACTAGCTGTGATATGCAGATTAAGCAAGTACGATCTTTAAGCTTTGATTTTGTCAGACAATCTTAGATGTGGTTAAGCAATAAGCATAATCATATTTTATGGGCTGTCATGCTACATTTTTGGGACACTAACTTCCTGCTGAACCTGTGCTCACCAATCCTCACAAAAGAGCAAATTTTCTTAAAGTCTGCAGCCTTTTTCTGTCACTTCTAATGTTCATTTCATGCTTATCACTGCAATTTGAGCTGTGAAAATTAACAAGTTAAATACTGAACAAGGAGCATGCTTTGTCTCTAGAAACAGCCTGGCAGATCCTATTTCCTCCTGGTGTTCTCCCACTTGCTGCAAAAATTATATATTCATTATACAAAATTTTGTAGATGCCTCAATGCCTCAGGTATTTGGCTTTGACCAAACTTGCTCCTCTCTCATCTTCTACAGTATAAGATTGATCTATCATCAAATGAATAAAGCATAGGTATCAGGAAATAAAAAAATCATTCTCTGGAAGTTTTGGGAGGATACAAAACATTGATCTGATACAAATATTAATAGAAATCATGTTTAATACTAACTGTTCCATTTCTATAGACATTGATGTTACAGTAAAAGATACCAACTCATAAATGATCATTTCCCTAATACACCAACAGTGCATATGGCAAAGTCATCTGAATAAGCAAGGAAACAACTTCATTTTCCTTCATTAGCTTTCAGCTTTTGGACTTTCCCTCTTTCTATTTTTTATCATGTCCTTTTCCACTTCTTTACAGTTTTTGAACTGTTTCTTTGTAACTAAGTGCTATGTGCATACCTCTGCAAGTCCTGCACATTTTCAGCCTCTCTTAATTAATATTCCTAGGAATCGACAGTCTGGTGGCACAGTAGATGACAATAGCTGAAACTAGACTTTTGGAAATAATAAAAGCTATGCTGCTTTATAGTGGAATCATTATGCAGGGCCAAGGACTTCTCTGATACAATAAGTATCTTAAAAGCAATGCTAAATAAGCAACATCTTATGTCCTTAAGGATTCATTTTTAAAGTATACCAAAAGGAAAGTAAGCTATTAGTGAATAGCTATCATATTCTTACATTAGAGTTTTTGTGAAGTGTTTGTTTTAAGCATTATTTGTCAAAACAAAGTCATACCATAATTGGATCTAGTACTTTAATGTTAAGATAGGAAGGGGCTTCATAATAATGGTGCTAACTTCTACTAAAAACCTCTGTTAGTTCCCTTTGTTACCAAAGATGAAATTTGAGTTCACAAGGAACACGATTTCAATACCCAGGCAGTGATAATCCAGGTAAAAAGGCACCTATTCAACTCGATCCATTGAAGCTGAAAAGTGCATTGAAGAGTTCTAAGGGGTTTATTCCTTTTCTGTGAACTAGGAAAATGGAACCCTGCATTAAGAATTATTTTAAGGCATTATATGGAAATTTTTTTTGGTTTCTTTCAAGATTTTACATCCCTTGTAGTATATTCCATTGTAGTTCACATTTATTCCTAATGAAAGTGGATTGTCTCATCCTTTTGGAGTTAAAATTGTGCAGTATTGCTAGTCCTGAGTTAGGAAAAAAAAAAAAGAAAAAAAGAAATAGAAGCTACAAATATTTACATTAAATATCATCAAAGGAAACTTATTATGGCATATTCAAGAACATAATCTCTAAAATAGCTTGATAGCTGTTCCATAACTCATCCTGACAGGTATGGAAACACTGATGTTTCCCTTTCCTAAATAAGAGGTACAGAAACAATAAGGCTCATGAAAACCTTGGGTACCTAAATCAAGGCAGATGCAATCCAAAGACCAGGAACTGGTCCCTAAAGTCAGCACATAACCATTTACCCATATTTTCCTTAGATCCAAGTGCATTTAGGCACAAGAGACTTATTCAGGAAACACAGTGTACTATTCTCTATCCATCTAGCTGAGTTTAGAGAAACAATGGACCCTGAAATTAATAGCAGAATTCCTCATTCTGGGATTTAAATTATTATCTTTTGTAGAGGAACATAAAAGCATAAAAATTAACTCAACTCTTCTCAACTCTTCAAGAGTTATTTTAGTATCTCACCAAGAAAATTAAAAAAAAAAAGAAAAAAAACCTCAAACCATTAAAAAAGGGTTTCTTTAAAGACACAAAATATATACATCAATGTAAACACTTTTAACAACCCACATAAATAACTGTAGACATTATCAACAAAGTCAGAAAGTATAATTGAAATCTAGCCTATCTCTTAATGCAAATTTGTGTCTTGTAACCCAGATCTGATATTTCTAGTCCAGTGAACAAACTTTTTCATTATTTTAAAATGCGAGTGATAAAATTTTACATTTGTATGCGAGTGTGTAACACTTCCCCTGAAAGAATTCAGAAAAAAATAGGAAATGTTAGATGCTAAATTTTCTTGCTATATTCATCTTTTATTTTTTTACCATTGCATCACTAGTTACTAAAAGTACTTCTGAAAATCGTTAATCATCAAACATTTATTATAATTTCTAAAGGCATGACAAAATGAAACTTTAATTGAAGTCTAACCCTTTAATATTGGTGTATAATTTAATATTCTTTTGACCAATAATGTAAAATAGGCTTATTTCTCTAGACTCTTCCTTTTGTTTCCTTTTGTCTTAGTCTACTCTCATTTATAGTACTTTCAATTTCTTTCAACATAGGAAAAATATTTAATTTGCTTGTTTCTAATAAAACTTTTGCTCTGATGTTCTAGTGCATGGTCCATCACTGCCTACACTTAAATGTAAAGAGATTTCTGGAAGGTAGTAAGACTTATTCTTTCATATACAACACAATATTAACTCAATATCTCAGAACACAATTGTTATATATTCCTGTTTATGACTGCAAAGGTGAATTGTGTGTTTATGCCAATACATATAAATGATAAAAACTTCAATGTGCTTTTCTCTTCAGATGAGCATCCTTATATTTGCAGTAAATATTTAATTTAGCTAGTAAAATCCTGACATGACTTTAAAACATTTTATAACTTTATCTCTGTCAAATGATATTTTTCATACTCTATTTTACTTTTTCTGAGCTATTTATGTTAAATTATATCCAGAAGAGTTTTAGAATGAATGACAATAAGGTTCCCATGGAATCATTAGACATCTGTTGTTGTTTTACACTCAAAGGCATTTTTCTAACCTCAGCTTTTTAAAAATCCTGGTCCATCTTTATACATTGAAGAAAAAACACATAACTTATATTCTGGAGATTATTTTACCCCATAAATACAGAGATTGAGCTGTGACTGTATTAATCTGAGACTACAGTTCCATGAATTCAGAACAAAATTAAAGGATTTTTTATCTTTCTCTGTGGTTTGTGACTAGAAATGTGTGTTGGAGAAATGCTGGCCATGGCTGTTAAAGCAGACGGCATTCAATGTAAGCATAGTTATTCTGTAATATTTCCTCTTTTTTATTATTATTATTTCTGCCTCTCATTACAGTCCTTCAATCCTGAGTTTATTTTCAGTGACTTTTCTTTCCCATCACCTACAACTGTGTACACCATCACCCAATCTCAGGAAAGCATAAAACATCTAGAGGTACACTATATTTGTTTGAGTTTGCTTCTTTTCCCAAGGAAAATGTAGATATCCTCTGGGTCATTTTCTCAGCACACAAAGTATATATACTGCAGGCACTTGAATGCATAATTGATAAGGTGGGAGAGAAAGAGGAACAGATTCTTAAGAGAATTCATGTAATCTAATCACATTTTCTTGGGAAGTTTTGCCTTTCCCCTTTCTCTTCCTGCTGACACATACTGGAAATACAAGGTTTTTGAGTCTCTTTCTGGATGTCAAAAATATTTCTATTGTACTAAAAAATACATGCCAATATACAATAAGAAATTACCCAGCTTTCACAGTAGGATATATACTTTTACTGTAATGCAAATTTTGCTTGTAAAGGTCATTTTCATTCCCAGAAGGTGCATGAGCTCAGCCCTAGGCTGACCCCTCATCCTCCCTGGGAATTGGCTCTGCAGAACTGACTGATCGTGAAATCCATACCAAATCCAGCACTGATAACAGTTTCAGAAAGGTAAACAAATTTAAACAGTTCTTCTTACACACAATAGGACCTACATTTCATACCTGAAAACAGGTACCAGAATTGACAAACTTATTTATTTATGTATTTATTTAATCAAAGTACACATTTTGTAATCACTGAGCTACAAACACTTGCCATCTAGGTATAACCGGTAGGGGAAAAAAAACCTTTTTGATTTTTTTAAGGGGGTCAATATAGATCATATGCTGATACCTACTGAGTAACCACTCACTCCCTCTACACCAACAAAATGTAGGTGATTTCTTTCTAGTAAAAGATTAGATTTCTTTAACAATTAAAACCACAGACAATTTTGCACAAAACCCTTTTCAGAACTTAACTATGAAAGAAACATACAAGCTAAAAAAAAATGAAACTGGAAAAACCTCAGAACTTGTCTGATACAAAAACTCAGACTTCTTAAAAGAAGCTCTTTGATATCCAGAACTATAGGGATATATAATTAACTGCTGCAGTATGAAACCCTGGAAAAAAATCTGTTCACAGACTGCATAACTTGAAAGATTGTGCAATTAAAGATCTGTGTAACTCTTCATAACATCTAACTGCAGTTTCCATAAAACTCATGAAGTAGATGGTGGCGTACAATTATTAGACCAGCATTTACGGCTTTGCTTACAATAGCACTGTTATTTTCACAGTATTATTAATAGAACTGAGGCTAAGGAAGCACAGTTCCTAAGTAGTAGTAAGCATTTGCATGGCATTCTGCATCACTGCTACTCAATACGAATTTTTGGAGAAGAGTAAACAAGACAAAGATCTTTCTTGGGAAACAAAATGTGTTGGTTTGTGATGTTGTGTCATTGGTTTTTAAGGAAAAAGAAGCCTGATGATTCAAACCCAAATGATACATTGGAACATGGTGGTGGAAAAATTGCAGTTTGACATAATTTGTTGATAACATTCTGAGCTGAAGTGAAGGAATAGACACAAAATCAAACAGGAAAAAACTAATAAAAACATCTGATGGCATATTTGTTTTCTCCCAGGGAAGAGTACATGTAACAGAAAAGACAATTACATCATGACATCTTCTCATGTGCCCTTCAATATTTTTCAGTATTGATATCTAATATAATCTTAATAAAAAAGATGTAGGAAGAAAGAAAATTCTTATTATCTGTGAATATAAATCCTACCAAGCAACAGTTGCAAAATGTATTCTTATTTCTAGCTTTGTAAAATACTTACAATACAGTTTCCCATGCTTCACAGGTAGATGTTCACTTATATGTGCATTAAAATTTTCAGATCTCTACCAGATAACCTGAATCTGCTGAGCATGGCTAGACAACTGTCCCTTGTGTAGGTACTATGCCAGCCACAGAGCCCAAAGACTCCCTAGGGCTGCTCACTTCTGCTGGCTACTGTGGCAAGTTGCCAGACCTAATGGCTGGATCACCACAGGACTGTCCTTTCAGAATGACTGATTTATTTATGCCCATGAAGTCCTTCCTCATTGTGAGGATTATAAATTTTTTTTTTTTTGAGATAGGAAGGCTTTTGGGGCTGCAGGCAGCCTCTAGGCTTCAGCAAGCTGGTACCTTTTGGTATGAGATGAGAACTCTGAAAGTTAATTAATCTTGTGAGAGTCTAGCAAGCTAACAAAACAAAGCGAGATAGGGAGGATTTTGAGAGAAGCAAGCATGGGATGGAATGTGAAGGAGATAAATTTTTCACGAAACAGAGTACATCTGGACAGGGAGCAACATCCAATTAGAAGCTGTAATAAAGTTTATAGACACTGCTATTCTACCTATGGGAGCTGGCCATGGGTGAGATTTTACAATATATATTGTATAACTTGTATTTAGAGTGTGCTTGCTGTTTTCTATATTTTTTCTTTCTTTTTCTTTCTTCATGGTGTGATTTAATAAACTATCTTGCATGTGAAACCTGCAAACTGTGCTCCTTTTCGGCCTCCACAACCTAAATACTACCACATTCGCACCTGTTTTTAAAAAAATGAAAACAAAAACAAAAAAAAACAAAACAAAACAGAACCAAAAATCTTTGAAAGAGTAAATAAGAACAGTTAATCATAGTCTCAGTCCTGTTCTCATCCACATCACCAGCCAGTCAAGGGATGGGATTGGACCGCTCTGCTCTGTGCTGGTGAGGTCTCACCTTGAGTCCTGTGTGTAGTTTTGGACACCACAGTATAAAAAGACATTAAGATATTAGAGAGCATCCAAAGGAGGGCCAAGAGGATGGCGGGAAGTCTGTAGAGGAAGCCATGTGAGGAGAAACTGAGATCACTTGGTGTATTCAGCCTGAAGAAGAGGAGACTGAGGGGAGAGACCTCATTGAATCTTCAGCATTCTCATGGGGTAAGTGGAGAGACACACATTGATCCCTTTATTCTTGTGACCAACAGGACTCAAGGAAATGGCATGAAACTGAGTTGGGAGAGGTTTAGGCTGGATATCAGTATGTGTTCCAGTCTAAGGCTTTTAAATCTAAGTAAGGATTTAGCAGGTTTTCCTCCAGTAAATATCCCAGCTATACTGATTAGCACCAAATCCTACATATTTTCCATAATTTCATATGTCCCTCTGACTCAGCCACGTAGCTCTTTGTTTTCAGCATATGCGAGAAATCCTTACCATTTTAACAGATTTTTTGGCTGTAAGACAAGTTGATCTTTTTTGTTTGGTTGGTTCAGTTTACAAAATAAAAGCTCCCCAAAGAGTTAATGCTTCTAACCTGGACTGTGACATCTTGTATTTTCAATGCTGTATTCATGTTGTTCTAGATATCATTAATTTCTAGGAAGGTATCAATCATTTCCAGAAAGACTCATAGAAAGGAATTGCACAACATTGTTGTCTAGAGAAATAACATAGGGAATAGTAGCTTTTACTTTCTCTTCTCTCTTCTTTTTTTCTTAAAACATGCAATGTGGACTTAAAACACAAGGCCAAAGTTTAAGCTATCTATATAGTGCTTCTACCTTCCTTTTTTCCATGTGTGTCTGAAATCTTGGCTCATCTACATTGTATGAAAAGTACAGTCATTAATTTGTTAATTTTGGAGGTGTCCAAAGGGTTAAAAGACCGATATGGTTTTTCATCTACTTGATGTTTATATGGGAATAATAACATGAATTTGAAACTGGTTTATCTCATGAGAGGTGTACTTAATGGCCTTTTGCTTGGAGCTTTTTATCAGTGACACAGGGCAGAGAGTGTCATTACTTGATTGAAAAGAAATTGTGGTTAATTTTCATTGCTATTCTCTACTTACAGTGTGAAAAGATGACATAACTAGTCATCAAATAAATGGAAATTTGTGTTGGAAATTTTGGTATGCTATGTGTAGACTCTAAGTAAAACTGCAGGTTTCAGTACTGCTTAGGGCTACAAAAAGAGGTAATTGGTCCTTTACACCTTCAATATCTAGATTAATCAACATAAACCACTTTGTACATAGAAATTGTGTCACTGAGTATATATGTTAATAAGATCCAATCTTCTGATTAAAGAAGTCCCCCGATCTGTTACTTTTTGATAAACTGAAAATCCTTCTAAAATAAAATAAAGAACACAGTAGATTATATTAGTGGTGCAAGATAACAAGGTAAAACAAGAAATCTGGTTTAATACAAGAAGAGAGATTATACAGACTGCTTGGTGATTCAGAAAAATGCTAGCCGTAAATACTTTTACTGTCATGGGTGAGAGAATGAGAGTTTGTTGCCTGAAAAAATGCCTGCATTCTTTTTGCCAGCTCATTTAGTAATGGTATTTATTTTCCCCTCTAATCTTATGTGTTTTGTAACTGTGGTTTAGACAAAATATGGTTTAGACTAACCAACAGTAATCAATTCTATTAAAACCTAACTTCAACTTATTATTTCACAAAGCTAACTTAGGGCTTCCAAATATAATCTTCATATATTCAAATATGCACAATTCAGTCTACTAAAAATAACTTAAAATGTTCCTTCTCATAATAAACTTAAAAAAAAGCCTCACAAGGAGTTATTAAGAAATATACCAATATAAAAATCAAATAGATAAATACTTGATTAAAACTCAACCCTGTTGTATTTTAGTTGCACTTTTACATTAATGTAAACTGGTTTTTTTACTATGTAAAAATACACCTAAAATAATGAGAGGGAAAATGAATATACATGGAATGGAGGAGATGGAATATATTGAAAAAAAGCAGAAAGCATGTATTGGGGAGTCTGCATATTCCTTATCCACTTTATTACATTAATGGGTGGTGCAAAACAAAACAAAACAAAACAAACTCCCAAGAAAAAAGAAACAATGGATAGTAGAGGTGAGAATGGAAGTCAAATCTTATTCCTGCCTTGAATTTAAATAGAAAAAAAAATAAACCTTAAAGTAATGAAATATAATTATATTATTATAGATGTTTGTAAGTCAGAATCAACAATGACATTGGTACTGCTTATTTGCACTTGACAGATGATAGAGATCTTGAGACATAGTTTAGTAGTTATGCCAGTCTTTTACCTTCATATAGTTTTATATTCACACAATATCAGCCTTGAAAACAGAATCTTCCAAAAGCTATTTTCTTTTCAGGGTTAAGGTCTCAAAACTGTTTGAATCAATTTCAGAAGGGAAAGGAGAAAAGTAATCCTACTGTATTTATTTGAGCCTGTTGAGAACCTACTGATCACATTTTTAGTTTTCAATTGCACATTGCAGGATTAAAGGCAGACAGTAATTTGTTGAAAGAGATATTCCATATGATAAAAGTTTCCCTTGAGATTTAATTTCATGGCTACGAGAAAATAAGGAGGAAAACAAGAAAAAAAATTGAATCTATTAACAATACTAGCAGACATGTTCTGTACTAGGTCTCTGTGTGTATGTGAATTTCATAAGATGGTTTGGGTGTCCCTGGATGTCTCTATACAAACACACTCTAAACACCTCAAAATTCTTGAAAAAAAGAGTTAAATGCTTTTATTATTACATAAAGTCTGGAAAATTTCTTTCTCTTTAATTCAGACTTTCTTTGGTGAACCAGATTGGGCACTTCTACCTTTTTGGAAACCTTCAATTCTGCCTTTGATGAAAGCCCCAGAGAACTAAAGGCAGGAGAAAAAACTTGGAAATTTTTACCTATAGAAAATTCATCTGGTTTACATGCAAAATGTGCATGGTAAGGTAGCTTCCATCACCATGGGCTGCACAGGACATTAAAATAATTAACACCAACAAGTGACATGCTTGAAAGCAAACTAGTGATTTAAAACTCCAAAGGTGTGAGATTTACTCTTGCCTTTTGGAGTAGCATTTCCCATTTACACTTAAAGAATGAAAAGGTAAGCATGTATTATTTTTCTCATTTTCTTTCAGTTCAACTATTCCTATAGCTCCATTTAGAAATTCTGTCACAGATGTCTGAAACTGTTAATTTATTTATATATTTATTTTTATCTCCAACATGCAGAATAGTAATTTAAATAAATTGACTCACTTCTGTATAACACAATGTATTTCTAAAGGGAAAGAAATTATTTTAAATACTTCAAACAGACTGAAAGACTACTTATAAAAAGGCAATGAACCTTCTGAAGCAGATACCAGGATTCATCTCACCAAAATTGCATCCACACTCTTAGCACATCATTCTTTATTTTTCTGGCTAATGCAAAAAACCCAAATAGTTATAGCAAAGATATAATGTGGGGGGGGACGGGGGGGGGCAGTGGGGGAAGAGTTCTGTTTTGATAGTCCTGCTTAGACCTGTTTCACAAATTAGTACAGTAACTTGCCTGCCAAGCATGTAACACCCTGTTGTAAAATGTTGGCACAAGTTCAAGGCAGATAAAGGAATAATGAAGACCACAAAATCCTGAACAAATAAAAAGTAGCGTCTACTGCCTTTATTAATCCTCCCTTGTAGAAGCAGTGGATATGCCATACAACCATAAGCAGTAAAGATCTGATCTGCCTGGGGATAGAAAAACAGCTGTAGACAAGAACCTGCACATCTGAAGCAGGAAGCCAAAGGAATTTAGTACCTCCTCCAGAAAATCAGCTTTGTTCACTTCTTTTGGAGTAAAGATTAGGAAAAAGACACTTAAAAGTTCACATAAGAACCATTTATGTTGGAAAAGACCTCCAAGATTAAGTCCAACCACTAACCTAACACTGCCAAGTTCACAACTAAACCACATCCCCAAGTGCCATATGTACACGTGATGTAGATGTACATGGCTCAATCGGTGAGAGACTTCAAGGACTGGCAGTCCGAGTGAAGGCAAGAATTTCTGGTAATTCTAGATTGTTCTCTAAGGCTTAGCAAAATAAAGACAATACAGAGCACATAACTTTGCTCCTCATTTCCTCCATGTTATCAATAAACCATCTTCAACTACCATGTTTTCACTCAGGATTATGTAGTGTTCTGCTGCTTACACACACAGGGGAAAATTACGAAGAGGGTGCTTGATTTTCAGAGGATGGATTAGTACTCAATAGCAAAAAATGGTAATGTTTAATTTTTTAAAAGCCAGAAGTAGGGTATACTTGATCCTCAATTTAATTATCTATGTAAAGACACAAGACTTTCCTCAAACTAATTAGTAATAAATATTAATTGAAAGGAACATACATTACACAGGTGTAAACATATACATACTAGAAACAGCTGCAATTGCCTTATTTACTTAAGAATAGGAGGTGTAAGAAAATGTCATTGTTTTCACACACCTAAATATAATTCCAAAATATCCCAGGCTGATTGCTCTACTCGTGCCTCTCAACTGAGTAGTGAGTCTGCTGTGTCTGTTATCAAAGACATTCTGGAAAATGAAGTTAAAAAAAAAAAGACTGCTTACTTTTTGCCCTCTAATGAACTGAAATTAAAAGGGATTTTGTGTTGTTTGGATTCAGAGGAAGAATGTGAAAGGTCCTGAGACAGAAAGTGGGAAAAGAGATATCTACAAAACACTATTTTACAATGCAGCATGCACCATGAAGGAGAGATGTTTGAAAATCCCAAAGCAAAATTTCACAACTTTAGTAAACTTCAGAATTACACAAGAGTTTATTATCTATATTAAAAAAGAAAACTCAAGTAAGGTACTCTCCTGAATCATACCAGCATATTTTTCTTGGATTTTTCCATAGTTGAATATTTACAAAATTAGATTCTGTAATAGGCACATTGAATATCAATGTCCTAAGACTAAGAAGCTCAAATAACAATAGAAATTTGATAATCACAGAGTAGAACTGAAAGTCAGCATCTGAATTTTGCTTTGAGAAATTCCTAATACAACAGAAAATGACAATGAGAAATCCTATCTTTTTCTACTGAATTTTAAGAATTATATTTTGTTACAAAATCAGGAGGGTACATATTTTGAAAAATAACACTTATGTAAATTTAAGGAACAGATGGAGTAGGGAAAGGATAGGACTGGAATGATAAGGCAAACCTGACAGGAGCACAGAAAAGGAGCAGAAAGCAGAGACAGGACAAGGTCAGGAATATCATCAGACAAGAGAAGATAAGAGAGATTTACCAAAGACAGCAAATCTATTCAAGATTTTGGAATTTCATAGGGTCTGTTACCTAGGAAATAGTTTTTGATCTCAGTAGAAAAACATGTTTCTTATTCCTGAGATACACAGGAGAATAAAATATTGACACCATTTAATTTTACACACAAACTTCTGCATTGTTAAATGACGAGAACCTCAGTGCAGGCAAGTGCTGAATTAGAAACCTGGGCCTCATCCGACAACGTTGCTATTTAATACAGGCTAACAAGTTATCATAAATCTACATTAATTCATTTTTCAGGGTGCTTACTCCAAGAGGCAGAAATTTGGTCGAACTATTTAGAGCTACACTGGAAGACAAAGGAGAACAGTTCTTTAAGCACACAAAATCACTCACCCCAGACAAGTCTGGTCTCTGACTTACCAACTTTTCTACCCAAAATTTTCAATCTAAATTCTCAGCATCTCCCTCCTATACCTCTAAAATGAGGGCAACACTAACTTGTTTAGAAATTCTCCACTGGAGCCGCTTGCTTGTTGTTCCCCAGCGGCAAGTGTCATTTCATCAACCTTGAAACATGCCAAAGCAGGTGAAATAGATGCCATTCCTTCAGACAAGTGTGCATGTATGTGCACCCAGCCTCACGGCTGAGGCTCCACAGACAACATATCAGGCTCCCCACAGAGTTCCTCCCTTCCAAACATAACCCCTTGCTCCCCTAGAGGATGGGATCCATCATCCATACAAAGGTGTAGTTCCTGAGTTTTAAAGCAGCTTCCCCTTTTGTGTTGGTTGGATGATAATGACAATACTGTGAATATCTGCAGGTACAGTGACAGAGTGCACCCTATGCATGGACTCTTAATGGGGAAAGAGAGAGTGACCAAAAAAGAGAGCACACATGGAAAGGTCAATTAAGCTTGCATTGAAAAAAGATCTTCATTCTGGTATTTCCTACATTTTAAATGAAATAACTTGCTTATTAATAATATTCTCTTATTACTTTTCCCTGAATAAGATCTCTGTATTTTACATGTGTACATACAAATTATTCTACTTAATAAAAATACTCTTCTACTAAATATAAAACTGAATTCTTTCTGCAATACCAAGTCAGTGACAGCAAGTGTAAAAACCTAGGAAAAAGGAGTGAAAACTAGAAGCAGATTGAATTGCAATTGTATTGGGCTAAAGAATCCATTCAAAAAGAAAAGAAAAGGAACAAAAAAAGGTGCAGCATTACAAAATGAAACCACAGCCAAAACTAATGTCCAGCAAAAAGACCATAGCATAGGATACATTAAAAAAAAAATTCACATTTTTAAATAGCACACCAGTCTTTAAGACCAGTGAAAGCATCTAATTGACAGATAATGTAATAATCTTTAGGTGACCTAGCTTTAAAATCACACACAAGATGACTGAATGGAAAGCTAAATCTCAGTGGATGAAACAGATTAAAAATTGAATCTGATGTACGTATCTCTCCAATTACCAAACTAAGTGTTACAGCAAAAAGCATAAGCAGATATGTGACAAAATTCAATCTGAGACTGATAATATTACCATGGACGTTATAGCTCAAACAGAGAAATAAATGAAACAATGTCCTGAAAAAACTTATATGTATAATAGAAGGGTTGATAGGATTTTTAGCAGAACCAATTGTATACAGAGTTGCTAAAATATGTATCAACATTAGAAGATAAATGTACGAGGCTCTCATATGCCTAGAATTGATAAAACAGAGAAAGTGCATTAAACAAGCCTGAAGTCATCTGTTATACTTCTTTCTTTTCGCATTTACATGAAATCCTTATAACTTTGGTGGCAAGAGATTGAATATGCATACTGTTTCCCTTGATAGATGAATCTATTATCCTCAGTTTAGAACCAGCTGCCAGTGGAAATATCTGCATTAGTGGAGTCTCCTATAAAAAACATTTTTGAAGTAAGAAAAACTTCTTACAGCTGACCAGATGTTATCGCTAATGAACCAAAATATTTCCTTAAGTTCTGTGGAATGCAAACATTTTCATTACAGGAATTCCACTGAGTTAGTTCCATGAACATAATAAATCAACTGTCTTTTTATACTTTATTTAAACTTGAAATTAGTTTCAATAGAAAATACTGTTCATCCTTTTCAATATTTTTGTGTAAGGAGGTATCATCTATGTTAATTTGAGAAAGAAAAAGCTATACTTCACAAATATGTAAAAAGAAACCATGTAATTCAAGCCAATATAAAATTCCTAAATCCTATGAAGGTTGAGTTCAGTTCTGTCTGAAATTGTTAATTCATCTAGCAAAACTACTGTAAAATTTAGCAGATCTCTTTCACAGTCAAGATATGCCCCAGTTCTCTCCTAACCCTCCCAAAAATCGGTAATTTTCATGTATTTTCTATCAGTTCTCAGTCCACACTCCAAGTACAGTATCTACTGGTAAAATTACTTCATTTAAGAGAATGCCAGAAGCATCTGTGGGAGTGCAGAAACCACAGAAACAGAATAATTTTGTCTTTGGGGGAAACAAATACCTAGCAGTTTCTTGCTGTGCTGTGTTGAGGGAAAAAGGAGACACGTAAGGAGATGTCTTCTTTCTGCTTACAGGCTTGAGGCTGCCAAAGAAATACAATCAGGAGCTTGGTTTTAGTTTCTGTTACGGTTTAAACTCCCTACAGCAAAATTTGTATATACTGGCTTATATTTTCAGATGTTGGGAAATACTGCTAAGCAGTGATGAGTGGTAGTTTTAAGAAAAAATATTAGTTTGATTTTTTTTTTTTGTATTTCTCAAGAAAAGCTAACAAATCTTATCCTCACAGCACCATAATAATGCTCTTCCCTTCCTCTCTCCACCCTGGCACAGGGAGTGGTGACATCAGTAATTACAAGTGCCAACACCCAGGGGGTACACAAGGCTTTTGGTAACCAGGTCATTTCTTCATCTTGTGGACAATAATGTTAATCAGGAAGCAATCCAGGTTTCCACCAGAGAAAAATCATAACCTGCCCTATTTGAATTAGTGCTGGATAACTCTCAAAGGAGTTAGTACAGCTAAAGACTAAATTAATCGTATCCCTTGCATCTTGATTGTGCTGCTGTGTGTCTAGGACAATGAACAAACATACATCTTTTAGGGATAGATCTTATTAAAAAATAAATAAAAAAGTAAAAGCTTTTTTTTAGATTAACTATCAGCCAGAGCCCAGAGATTTTAGCTGTAATGGTTGTGATTTGTCTGTCCAAAATTAACCTCTCCACAGAGATGTACTTGTAAGAACAAGCTCTGTCAAAAGTTCCTATTAAGCTGCCACTGAAAGAAAGAAAAAACTTCAGAGGAAGAAACTTTTAGTTCTGGCATCCAGCTTGAGAAGTTAGAGAAGAACTGCTGAAGGTCAAGGCTGCTAGAAACATTTATGAAAATGTCAAAAAGTTGTTAAAGGAGAGATCATCCACTAGCATCATTAAAAACCTGCAAAGAAATTCAGCTTTATTTAAGAGCCTTTCAGGCTACGTAGTTAAGAGTAAGACAAAAGAACTTTTTAGGGTTCAGAAGCAAACCCAAGATGTGATAATCCAGAGAATGAACAAAAAATAGACTCTGAAGGAAGTGGAAAAGTTAATCCATAGATGGAATAAATTTCTGCACTTCACCTGTGCTTATCTAAACTGGTCTCTCCCAGGAAAGTCTCATGCTTGTGCATCTCCTTCTTACTCAAATTACAGCTAAACATGGATCACAAAGCATCCTAGAATCCACAGCTCCTCACAAGAGGGAAGCCCTTTTGCACAGAACCACAGGCCACATTGGCCATCTGGTATCAATCATAAGACATTGCAAGAAGTACAGACAGCTCATGAGGAAAGACCTGCCCAACCTGCACAAAGCATACTCTCAGGTGTGCTTTCCCCAGGTCATTCCCTGCCTGTTTCAGTTGAGCTGCTCTATAACTGACTTCAGAATTAGCAAACCATGGAGAGCAAATGTAGCAGCACAATGTAGCTGATCACAGAAAGACATCAGTCCATGGCATTCAGCAGCAAGAAAGGCTGTTTTCTTACAGAGAGCAACGATAGGAGCACTAGTACAGGAATGATGTGGTTGGGTGCATGTGGACACCACAGAAAGAGCAAACCCTGCAGAAGGGCTGTCAGAGTGGCCAATCTGTAAATTCTGACAACTGTACACATCTCTCATGCTGCTTCTCTGAACATCCAGAAGGGAGGCAGCAAAAGTATACTGATGGCTCTCAGGAATGAGAGCCATTCCAATGGGCTCCAACAGGGGACAGAGAGGGTCTCTCAGACTGGCAGGCATGGCCAGTCTGGGAAAACTTGGGATGGTGGCACTAGGACCACCACACTCTGCAGCAGCCAGCAAGCAGATTCAGACTGGACAGGCTACCTGAGTACAATCAGCATCTAAGCACCAGACTTCCAGCTCAGGGTGTGTGAAGATATGCATCCTTGGGAGTATATGGGTGAAGATCAATAAGTCATACAAGTTTTTGGTTTTCTTTTAAAAAAAGGAATCTCATTCCACTCCTGCAAAGTCTTTCTCAGATTTGCTATGCTGCCACTGATGTCGCAATATTAGGTGCTATGTTTGAGGAACAAACCTCTCCCACAGGCAGTTTTGAACTGACCACCCTTATAAAGACGGCATCCACATGAGTCACCTGAGAACATCCATAAAAGAAGGGATGCTGCTCCTGAACTGTCCTGATCTCTGACAACTTCCTTTATATTACAGCAGCATCCTTTATACTGTAACACAGAAGTTTATATACATGGTAATTCACATTTTAACTAGAGAGATATTTCTTTTTAAAGTCTGAGACAGGAATCTGCAGCCTGTGAGAAGTGTTTGTGGCACACTGCTCAACGAGGTTCCCGCCACAGCTATCTCAGCAACATGTCTCACAGAAATGCCTGTGTATAGCATATGTCGCCGATCTTGAGGAAATATGAAAGGAGGATGCTGAGATGAAAATTTAGAATCACAGAATCATTAAGGTTGGAAAAGACTCCTAAGATCACTGAGTCCAACCATTAAAACTGCACTTCCAAGTCCACCATCCCTTTGGGGGTTCCTTCTGCCTCGTTGGTGCTGTCTGTTGTAGGGATGCAATCTGCAATGGTATGGATGACTCTCCTGGTCCTGGAGGTTATTCCATTACCTAGGAGAAAATGTGCTCCCCACTTTCCCTGACCACGTGGTCCTTGAGAGCCCCTGAGAAGGACACACAGAGACCACAGGAGAGGGAAAAGAAAAAGAGGGTTTTTTGCTGCTGGTCAGGGGTTTATATGGACCTTGGAGGGATTCAAAGCCCACCAATAGAAAACAAGAAGGGGTTTGGCTCTGGGCCAATGGGAGTAAGGGTATTTACATTCAATGAGAGAGGGGGTTCAGGTAGCATACATGTCGCAACCTTCCTCCAGAGCCCTGAGATAACAGGGTGTTCTGGGAAGGAGAAGCAGTGACTTTGCAAAAAGACATTTTAACAGACATTTTGTACTTTCAAACAACATTAAAAACATCAGTTGTTAAAGCATTATTAGTGGCTCGTTGATCTTCTTCACAAATCCATTTCTGGCAGGATTTTCTCTATTCCAAATATTGTAAACCAATTCCCACAGTCCACCACTAAACTGTGACCATCCCCAAGTGCCACATCTACACGTCTCTTGGATATCTCCAGGGCTGGTGACAACCTTTTCCCTGGGCAGCCTGTTTCAAGACCTGACAATGCTTTTGGTGAATTTTTTTTTGTAATGTCTAACCTAACCCTCCCATGTGATAACTTAAGACCTTTTCTTCTTGTCCAATTATTTAGTAATAAAGAAGCTTAAGATGTTTGCTATGGAAAAGCATTTATTGAGCTGATCAAAGGCAAAGGGTCATTCTTGGATCAATTCTGATTTCCCAAGGCCATGAATGCTACAGGTTCATGAAGTAAATTAAGTGTGGTTTAAGCTACACAAGCATACAGCACTCAGTAAGCCCTTATCTGGTAAGTACTTTCTTTGGAAATTGCTATAAATGAAAGCACATTGGAGAAGACCAACACTATCCTGGTAGAGGTCTGACCTTCAGAATAAAACTATCTCCCATAGAGTTTTAAAATCATGTGATTTGAAATTGGTTTTGGAAAAATATTTGTTTGGGCTAAGAAGTTAAAAAAAATACCCTCTTGTATCATTGTCATTTAGTCTTTCCAACCTGACATTAAAAAGGTTTCTAAATTATTTGATTTCTAAATCAAGAGATATATAAAGTTAAAACAATAAATCCTTAGTACATCAGTTTCAGGCCTTCAGGGAGCCTTTGCAGTTTCTCTTTTCCAAGAAGTATGGCTGATCAGTTTGAGATTTTACTCCACAGAATAGGAAGAAAAAAATGTCTTTTAATAAGACAATTTTTGAGTCTGTCCTTTAACTCTTTGTAAATCTTAGTCATAGTTCTTTATAACCTTGCTATTTCTAATTAGTACTTGTGTGCACATACATATTTCTAACTTGTTTTGTTATATTTAATTTACTTAACATTTTACTGTATAAAGTGTTTAAAAACCTACTAAAAAGGTTCTAAAAATTCATTGTAGTCATCTGAAAAGCAGTTATGCAATCTCTGTTTAGAGTGCACATTCTTAACAGCAGCTGTTTTGATACCAGAATCTTCTCTGAAGTATCTATAATGTCATGGCATCTGTAATGTCATGGTAGTTATATTGCATATAAATTCAATTATTTAATAGCTTTGAGTGTACTATCTGCCAAACTCTATTTATTATTGCATCCAGGGTAATTCTTTGTCCATACGTGTACATTTCCAAAATCATTCTTAATTCTGCATTACTCTTTATAATTAATAGTATAATACTATTTTTAACCCTTGAATTAATTTCTGACTTTGCTTTTGGCAAGGAATCGAAATACCTGAGCTTTTAAAACAAGCTTAAGCATATTAGTACTGGAGGAGGGTAGGATACAGTACTGAGTATTTGTGTTGTGGTTAGTGAATTTTCCAATTGCATCAGTATTTGCAGAGGAAATGCACTTACAGTGTTACCTATATTTTTAGAGCTATGTAGCTATGCAGACATACAGTATACAAACACACACATGCTACTTGGATTACTTGAAAAAATAGAATGTATAGATGTCAACACTGCCTGTAAAATCAGTGAATCGAGCAGAGAACCGTTTTTGTGTTTTAATCATACCACAATAGCATCAGAAACTTACAGTTTCTGGATTAAATTCAATGTTCTGAATAAAGTCCATGCACTGTTTCTCTGTATTCTTTAAGTATATAATCTGTATTCTCTAAATAAATAATTTTACAAGTTCTTACTCCTTTATTCCTCTGAGCAAGACTCTGTACTTCCCTTAGATTAGGTCTCCTACCTTGCATGAACATTCTCGCAAACTACTCTGGAAGTTGAATTTTACTTTTTCCCCCTCACTCTACAAAAAACTCCATGCATTTGCATGAATTATTTTGGTGTTTGAATCCACAAATTTGTGTTAAACTGCTAAGATAAAAATCAAGCAAAACCATATAAACTTTCCAAGATGATACAAAAGTACAGTAGTCTGTAAAGACAATGAGGAACTCATGCTAAGGAAGGCTTTTTCTTAGGAGTTTCTTGTCAAATAGCACTCAGTCACTTGGACAATACTTCCAGACCAAAACCAAACTGGAATGAAAAGGATTTAAGGAATAAAATCTGAAATTCACCCAATTAACTGAGAATATTGCATAAGGCATGCTGCTGCCTAAGCCACAATGTCACTGCTAAAAACATTTTTGAAACAGCTCTTAGGATGAAAAAATCATGTTTTCTTGTGCATGCTGTTTCAATACATTTTTTTTCCACATCAGTTTAATATAAATTGATTTTTAGATACAAACTCCATCAATAACATTGTCAACATTATTTCCCAAAAGGGCAATATATGCCACATGCAAGTTAAGAATAACACTGAGTTATTAAAGAAAATGTGATTTCAAGTAGAGTCCCAAGGTATATTCAAAACAAACAATGAGCTTCTTTCTCAGGTGTAACAATTCCATTTAATTAAAATGTTACTAAGCTATGTTTAACAAGAGAAAGTGGGATAGTATGTTCTTATGAAAAAGTAGTTTTTATTAAGAACTTTTCGAGTTGGCTGTCTTCTTTGGGATTTAGGCATCAGATAAGGAACAGGAGCATCCTGCTTCCTCTATGCATGGAAAATGTGACTGATTTAATACTCATCTGGTTAGTATGATTCATTATAAGTCAGTATTGTAATTTTTCCATTTGGATAACCATGAGAACACAATAAGTAGTGATGAACTCTCCTAGAGGTATTGTTACTACTATATACATATTTAATATTTATGTCTTCTAAAATGTTTTTGTCAAAAAGTTTGCCTCCTTCAACTCCTTCCACACAAATACCTCTTGTTTTGACAAATACTTTTAACATAAAATTGTGTTAGGAATAAAAAGTACCAAGTCACTAAATCCTGAGGTTTTAATACATTTGTAAATATTGAAATACACCTACAAGTGTGAATTTTGAAAAAAAAAAAAAGAAAAGAAAACCATTTTAGTGCCTAGTTTTATAGTTGAAACATCATGGATAACTAAAATACCAGAAAATCAGTGCTTTTTTCAAAATGAGCAGGTTTCAATAACTTCAAGGAGAATACTGTCTCCCCTTTGTAGACCATACCACCTCCTATCATTACTGTTTCCTTTCACATTATTAACTAAAATGTTACTAAATCTTCATGAAGTATTACCATCTGCCATTTGTAAAGTGAATTCTGATTTCTGAAGCAAAGTATTGCATACCATAATCATAAAGTTTGCTTAGCCAAAGTGTTAAGCATCCTTCAAGGAACATCCAGACAGGTTTCAGGGTCATTAAACATGAAAAGTGGTGGATAGGATTCTTTTTCTTTATATTCTTTCTTTCAACTACTACATTGAGAAAAAATTTCTTTTTTTTTTCTACAACTTAAGAATATTGGATATAAAAAGAGGTTTAACCTTTCATTTTTTTAAATGAGAGCTTTCATACCTGATACTTTCATTTAGAGCAGGTGAAAGTTTATGAAAATAATATTACATAGCTGCTCACACTCTGATCATTTAATACCGCCCCCAGTTACTGAAATAATTATTTAAATAAAGAATATGGGTGCACTGATTTGTGAAATATGCAGGAAATTTAAGTAGACTCTAGACAAGCAAGCACTTAAACTACAGGATGAGTGTTTCCTCTATCCAGGGTAAATTCAGATAGTTCCTATGCTTATACACATGTATACACATCATTAGCAAGCAAAACAAATATTTTACTAACAATTTTAGTGAAATATCTGAACAAAAGATTGTACTTAAGTACAAGCTGGAACTCCAAATGATTAAGGTGTTCATAAGCACCAGATGTTTTCCTGATGTGTGTTTGTTAACAGAAAAGGTAATGATGGATTTTAAAGGCTCAATGAATTAGATTAGAAAGAGATACTCAGAATTAGGAAAACTAATGTCTTAATACTCATCTTAGTGTTTGAGAAAGCAACAAATAAGAATTCACCACATCAAATCAAAGTCTAAAACTTTAACGGTGAGATGTTTCCTAAATCATGGCAAAACATTAGATTCTCATGATAATAAAAAGATAATAAAAATAATAAATTAAACATACGGTATCTGAATGGAACTACACTGTTCTATGACTTTAGCTATTGCTATTCTAATATCAGCCTTTAAACAATGGTTTTCTACCAGTAACTTTCCTTTAGAATTCTCCTGACAGGATCACTTCATCCCTTGCTGTTTGCAGACATACACAAGTGCTACGAAGTTATAGCTGAATATTAAAAAGAACTCTGAAAGGGTTTGTATACAGATTAATTTTAACATTTAGGACCATAATAAAGTAACTCTAGAACCTTACAATGGTTAGTTCTCTTATTTAAGACATATCTGCATCACTTATCAATTTCAGTTTAGAGAATGTAAAACTCAAACTGTAAAATGTATACACATGTGAACACAGTATTCCTAGTTTTTTACTGTAGGAAATACTGTGGTAAATTCATGTATCTGGTCAATAGAGAAAGGTCAGCACGTCCTGAGGGCCTCTGAAAAGCAATCCAGACACTCTAAATAAAGAGCTGAGATAAAATGGGAGCCATCAAGATGCAATTAGAAAACAGCAGGTTCAGGAACACCAGCAGAATTCAGACCATTTGGATACAGTTCTATTTTCTCTTTTGAGTGCAATGGATTTCTATTTAAAGCTGCAGTAACATAGAAACAATGAGCATGTACATAAGTTAATTATGACTGCATTTTTTCAAGTTATCTGATGCAGGTTGACAGGGAAAAAATTCTGTAAAAAGTACTACTCATATATATATTACACTGAGCAAGAAGTCTTGTGTGACAAACCCCAAGAATTTTGTATTTTATAAAGCATATGGTAAATTTAGAGGTAAAGCCTCAGCTTGCAGCATCAAAGCAATGCACATTTCTTAAGATCGATCCTTAAACTATTACTTGTACTCCTCTACCATGGATGATCATACAAAAGGAAAAGTTTCAGTGCAAAGTATGGAATATATGATAAGGACAGTTACAAGATTGGATATACAGAAGAAAACATTTTCAAATAATTTGGATTTACACAATTTGATTTTTTTTTCTTGACCTACAGCAGATGAGCATAGATTTAAGCAAAGGAATTAATGTATGCAAACAAACACATATAAAAAATCATTAGAAATAAATACTATTTCATATTTCTTAAACCAGAGCAAATCTAAACAGCATTAAAATCCACTGCAGGTGTACTGCTGCGTATCAGTAAATGCACCTTTCTTAGCAATCACACTCTCAAGCCTATTATCGAAAAATGGTACCTCAGTTATCTCCCCTAGAACTATATGTAAGTAATAAAGTGTGCACAGCACGAAATGAACTCATTGAAACAGAGAATGAAAAACATCATCTCTCTGTTAAAAAAAAAAAAAATTTCTTTCTCTTAACTTTTGCAGTTTCATTTTGGGTTTACACCATTTACTTTTGGTTAGCATTTTGTTTGTTTGTTTTTCTTTTCCAAACAGGTCCAAAGTTCATTTCTATATTTCAAAAAGGCAGTTGTTGATTACCCTTTTTGTTTTAAAAGCTTTTAGAAAAATATTTTCATTCAAATGCAAATAAAGTAAATCACATCAATCTACTTGATGTCATCTTTTCTCCCTTATAAACTGAATTACAGCACTGACAAAATATCATCACCAGTGCAAGACTTCAGACAGCAGATCTTGCGTAGAGGACCAGCAAGAGTACACAAGAAGTCATCAAAATTACTAGATAGTTCTCCTAATCCTTGCAAAGCAAACATAACAGCCATTGCTCTATAACCAGTGAACCCAAACTCTGAAGCTTAAGTTAAAGGAAATAAAAAATAGACAATTTAGAAAACAAAGAAACAAACAAAATTATTTTGTAATCCAACAAGAAGTACAATAGAAATACACACAGATACTGTGCTCTGTATATCTAGAAAGCTCACCCATAGAAATAAGCTACCCAAAAGCAGGCATGTATTTACCAGAGGAATTCCTTTGCACAATGGGATGTCTCTCACATTTCTTCAGGTCAAAGTTACATGCAAAATCTCAGCAGAGAGGTCAGTCCTCCAATTTTAAGGTATTATTTTAGGACAGCAGAATATCCTGTTGTCTAAGACAGGAAGGCTAGAACTGCATGGACAATTACCCAGCTTTTCCACTGCTAAGGTTAGATGAGATCAACTCTATCTTGGGTGCATTCAGATGTAAAACATACATATATTCTAGGAACAATGCAAAACATTGAGGTATGCCAGGTGTAGTGGGACATTTTTAAACTAATGAGCACACTTAAACTAATACTTACATCTGCCTCTTTACAGGTGATACAAGAATTGCTTACGAGAGCAAGAGAGGGAAAGAAGCTGCTGCACAGAGCAAAAACACAGTTTCTATCCATCACTGGTTAAATAGATTTGCCAGGACAACACACTTTGTTACCATCTTAACACTGTAACTCACAGGAAATTAGAAAAGACAGCACACTAGGGAGGGAAGGGGATAAAGGGTGAACACACCTTGATCGTGCTCTTGAACAACTGTTATTAATTCACTGGATAAGCATCAGCACCCAGAAGTCCCATCCACTTTTGGGCCTCGTCCATCAAGAGCTGTGATAATTGGCCTTCTGTTACAAACAGCTTCAAGCAAAGCAAAATTAACCTAAAAAGGTATATATATTTAATAAAAGAGTTTATTCATTAAAATATTTCAGAGCACATCTATTTATTAAAGAATAACTGAGAAAAGATCCCTAAATTTCCTTTTATTACATATTGCTACATTCTTTAATTGACTTGACAGCTGTAGCATGGATTCAAGAAAACTATCAATAACAAAGTTTTCACACTTTCCTGCTAGGCCTATGAATCTTACTGAAGCATCAGTCTCTTCATTAAAATACTGATTGTATTGCAGCAGTTCTAATCTAAGGCTTTATTGAAGATATTGTCAGCATTCAGATATGGACACGAGCTTCCCAAATACAAGCCAACTGAAAAGAATACAAATATTGGTATAACATGCATTATAGTCTGCTGAAATTCTGTGCTTACATTTTTATTTAGATGAATGACGCACAAGCAACAGGACTGCTAATTGACACAGACATTCCTCATTTCTAAAGTAGCTCATTTGGTGGAGTCACTATCAAATAAAATTCTGTAATGGTTAAATTATAGGGCATTTCATGGCAGCAAATTGATCAAAGCGGTTATTTTTTTCTTACTTCAAACACAAACAGCAGATAATTTTACTGTGGCAATGGGCTTGCATACTTTGTACTTGAAATGTAATACAATGAGGGTCTGTATTCTGAAGTAAAATGAGGATTCCTTTTTCTTCCTGAGTACAGTTTAAAGCAGTAACTAATAAATATCTGAAGATATATAGAGAACATGATCCTATCAGAATTTCTGCACTCACTCTTTCCCCATTTAGATTGCTGATGTACAACAACAGAAGCTGTATCCATCTGAAAAGCTTTCTGAAGCCCTGGTCAAAAAGTAATATTCACAGTAGGGTGCACATGTTGTCTTCCAGAAAATTCTTTTCCTCTTCTAATTTTTGGTGGACATTTGTCAAGACTTCCATCCATTGCTATGGTCACTAAGGCTACAGGGTTGCAAAGTGGATTTTACTCATATCTAAGCAATATGACAGATCTTTGTATTTCTTAAATAAAATCTTATCACTTCCAGAATTTGCAAATTTAAAAATAGAGTGCCCCAAGATACTGGTTCCTAATAGAGTGAAAGAAATTTCAAATTAGCAAAAGGTGATAATAGGCAAGAAAATATTCACCTTAACGTCAGATATCTGTTAGTCATAGTGCTGTAATGTGGAAATCTGAAATTATTCCTCAGCTGCAAACAAGAAATATAAAACCACTACAAGATTTAAAATACCAAACTATGCTTTTTTTAATGCTTAGTTTCCTGATAACATTTCTTACTTTATGTCCCACACATATACATCTCAAAAGCCATGTTGGATGTCGATTCCATCTTTTGCTTAACCCTCTACCATCTCTCACTACCTGCTTCAGTGAATACCAACTAATTTCCCCTGGGAAAAGGAAAGTGTTTAGCTGAAATAGATTTACATTTTTATTTATTTTAACAAAACTCTCAGTACTGTTTATTTAAACTCTACAGGTTCTGTGAAACCCCAAATTATATTCCATCAAGTCTAAAATGAATTGCTTTAAAATGCATTTTTCTGATAGCTCTCTGGCTAGCAAACTCTCTTTTTTTTTTTTTTTATGTTTCCAGATACAGAGACCCAAAAGGGTTTTTATTTAACAACAGCTCAATAATTACCTTTTTTAAATTCTCATCTCTCCACTATTGTTTCTGGCATATTAGTTTTCAAGGTCTCAAAGTTCATGGCAGGTTTTTTTATGAACAGTGATAAAGTGCTTGCATTATGAATAATAATTTTATTCTCTGCTACTGTAGGTGAATACAGTGACAAACAGACTACCTGGTTTCAATATTCCATGGCAAATTCCTTAGGGTTCTGTGTCAGCAGCAACATATTTAGCAACCTTGAAGAAACCTTTTCTTTATGTTGATGGTTTTATTTATTTAAAAGCCCTCATCAGTGTAGCCACATGGTGCACAAGGATTCACCTGCAGGAAGATCCAATGTTATGGAAAATGTTCTAAAATTCTCAACAGCTGTTAAGTGAGATTAAAAAAAATGAGCATAGTTTCTAATGCTCGTTAGGTATTGTATTTTAATGAGACAAGTGCATCACATCATTATTCAGCTTTGAATATCTTTGATCTGGGATACGAAGATCTGAAGGATCTTGCAAACATTAACATTGTAGCAATCTCTTGCTAAGTTGGTGTTAATTAATTAATTAATTAAATCTTACTATGCTGTGCTACTGCTCTCTCCAATTTGAAATTTGAAGCAGGTACTTTCTTCTTTATACAGATTGTAATAGTTATACAGATTAGTTTTATTAATAAATATTGGTTATATATACAGTTAATTTCATGTTTAGGTGATTGTATGGAAATACAGAATCTTAACAAAATCCTAATTTAAAAGAAATGTTTTCATTGACATTAACTGCTTATGAAAAGAAACAACTACTGAGAAGTTATTTTATATCAAGTAACAAAATAAGTAATAGCAAAATAAAGTATTTATTTTATGCTTGAGCCAAACCTCACAAATGAGACACTATTTCATGTACATAAACATAAAAATATTGTGTACTATTCTTTTTTCTCCCATATACTGTATATAATGGAAATAATACATCAGTTTTCACAAGCTATATTGTTAAAACTGTCCATCTACAAGGTGATTTTCATTATATCGATGCAAATTTATCATTGAAATACAACTTCACAACAGTTTTTCCCCAGTATAGCATTTAAAATATATATATATATTTGTAGTTTGAACTACAAAACATTGGGGGTTTTATACTACCTTGCAAACAATATAAAATGAGAAATTCTTAAATGCAATTAAATTTTTATACTTAATCAGACCTTCTTAAAATAGCATCTTCTGTAAACATACTTAAGCCACTAATAGGAAATATCTCTTTACATGTGTCTCTCTCACACACACATGCATATTTATTACCAAATTTCAGAATTTATCCTTGTAAGATGTTTCCATAGATTTCCAGATATTTTTGAGACACTAAATATGCATTGGTTTTAAGTTAGACAGGAAAAATTTCAGTAGAAATCCATTTGCTATATTCCTTTGTTGATACCTCAAATAAACAGCACAGATTAAAAAACAACTAGTTCCCAAACTAGTGAATTATTTCTTCTAACCATAGTCAAGTTAGTGTCAAATCACAGTATCACAAAGTTAGTTACAGGAAATTACTTTACACTGAAATCAGCTCTCTGAGCTTCAACTCCTCAGGAATATTTATTTTTTGATGCAGTGTAATTTCTACCAGCTCCATATTTATATCACAATTCAGTAACTTTAACACAACTTAATCCAGTGTAACTGGATGGACAAAGCAGAAGGGAAGAAGGGCTTCAGCTCTGTGCAAGCCTTCATGACTCTGGCACTCATGCAGCAAAGTATAAAACCTGCAGCTAATTTAAATGGATAGTTATACAATATCTCAATGAACATATTTTCTGATCAGAAAGCGACAGGCTTTGAATATATTATGGACAGTAACAGGAAATACTTTATTGCTATTCCTTATGCTTGATGGGCTATGCCAGTTAACACACCTGATTTCACACTCTGAAGCTCCACTACTCTCCCAAATTAGGTGAGGTGAAAAAGCATTAACTGAGTCAGGTTATTCTGTTCACCCACCTGTTTTGAAAAATAAAGGTAAATACTGAACTGGCTAGGCCGAGAAAATTCACTAGCCAAGTTTTACCCTATATCAGAAATAAAGGAGAATGAGTTCTCTCAGCTGTGTTATCTATGTTAAATTCTTCCATAGCAATAATTTATAGCTGTCTCTTGCCCACTAAAAATGAACTAAAACTACATTCTCAAGGTTAAAACAGTCTTTACTCCTCAAGAGCTGAAATTCAAATTTAGGAGCACCATATACCTACCCTGAATCACAATACAAGTTCTAGTTTAGATTATTGAGAATATTATAAAAAAAGATCCGCATATACACACTAAGTGTACAATACCTGAACTAAGGTTTTACTGAAACTTCGGGAACAACTTGTTTAGCAAACTACTTTAATAAATTCAGAGTATCACATTTCAACCATTCCAGGCCTACTTACATATTTGATTTCTTGTTTGGGATATATAAAATTCAAACAGAAACTGATGAAAAGCACAGATGTTAGATATGCAGTAAACTGTATTTTGGTATAAATCCAGACTTTACAAGAGCCAGAAAAACTGTACATTCAGATGCATGGTCATTTCTTAATGAATAAGCTTAGAAATTCCATGGTGTCTACACAGAATTGTAAAATTTTGCATTTCATTGAAGCAAAAATATATCACATTAAATTAAGGTTCTGAAACTTTTTTATCCAGATATATTTCTTGTACTGCATGTCCACAACTCTGGCTTAACCTATAAACACCAGTTTACCATAATATTTTGGTGTCATTTTCCCTCCTGAAAACATTATTAAATACTTGCAAGAACAAATATTACCTGTCATATTTAACATTAATCATCACTAATAGTAATAAAAGCATCATATTAATCATTAGAAATAGGCTAAAGCTACAAGACTGTTTCAGGAGAAAGGACAGGGAAGGGATAGATAGGAAGATTTGGGATCTTTGGCAACAAAGAAGAATAATTAGAGATTATTAACATACTCCAATTTTCCTCCCCTCCAGTGAAATTCTTGTAGAAATAGGTCAACTGAGATTGCTTTTGCAGTGGCTTTGAGCTGCTTTCACACCACATGCCCATCTTTTTGAAGGGCAGAAGTACAATCTAAGTGTTAAAAAAGTATTTACAGAGGGCAGAGTAAAGTAGATTTTTTTAGAGATACATAGCTAAGTAAAGTAATCTTTCAGCTCAACTCCAGGACTGTATCTGCAGTACCAGGTCAAGGATGGGTGATGTCCCATCATGAATGGGGTGCAATATCTAATCTCCTAGCAAATATCTCTGCATGTAAATAAGTTTATTTCTACATTACTTCATCCTTGGAAATTTTCTTAAGGACTTTCAAAAAATTTGTTTCTACATTATTCCAAGTCAGAGAAGCTATCTGAAAAAAATGAGATGCAAGGACTAAAGCAGAAGTGCAGGTGGACAATTTAGGCCACAAGAATTAGGCTATTTAGGTCAGAATAACCAACTTCACAGATACAGGGTGAAAAACAAGCCTGAGAGACAATTTCTTCTCAGGAAATTACCTGTGGGATATAATGGATTACATCTGAGACATGATGCTGTGAAAAAGGCAAAAATTTTTCTTGAGCTAAAGCTAAAGGGTTTCAGAACATATGAAGCTACTTCTTTCTGCTTTGCTCAGCTCAATAGTGCATTTGCTTTTGGACACTGCATTTAAAGACTGATACAAACAAATTGGAAAGAGTCCAAGAAAAGAACTTGAAATAACCACAGATCTGGAAAATAAGATCTCTCTTACATCTCTCTTGCAGATTGCATAAACTGGAGTTATTCATAACAAGAGGGAATACCAATAGAGAAGGTACTGATACTCAAAAAATATAAAAATACTACAAAGGAAAGGAATATATTATGTTTTCAGTGACCACAGTGAATGGTTCAAGAACTGACAAGGTTAAGAAGATTCAAATTAGATGATGAATAATTTAAAAAAATATTTAAAAAAGCCAAACTAATTCTAACTTTGAAAAGATATTTCAGTTGCCAAAGAATACAAGAGATTTAACTGGAAGCTACTGAGTACTTGAAGAGCAGGTCGGATTGTCATCTATAACATATTTAATGTGTGTTACTAACGTTGCTTTGGGATCAGCATCAAGACTAGTTGGCCTTTGGAGGTCAACATGCAGTTCCATTTCCTTGTGTTTCAAGAACTTAAGAAAAACAAGGTAACAACCTATGGAGATAAATTCCACTCAGCTCCCACTTCTAAATAATCTACTCCTAAGTAAGATAAACTATATGCAACTGCTTTATTTTCTCTGCAACTACTTCAAAGAGAGCAAATAAAATATATTCCTGATTTCTAAGTAAAAAGGATAAAATAACTTCTTTCTGTGAGTTTCAACACACTGAATTTTTTTTAATCAGAACATGTTTTATAGTACAATTTATAACAAAACAACTCTGCCTGAAATTATGACTACATCTTAAATACTTGCCATTGTAATTTGCCACACTAAAATTGATACAGCAGAAAGGAAAAGGCAAACAAGCAGAAGATAGAATAAATGTTTTGAAAACCTTCAGATATGGTGGAAAGAAGGATAGTAGGATTGTAGACAGGGTTTTGGAAACTGTCCTCTGAGAGCACACCAGATAGAACTTTCACCTATTTGTCTTACTATACTAGTACTTGAAGGGCACAGCCAAAACGAAGACAATAAGCCTTTTGCCTGATTAAGGACACAAGAAGATCAAAGTAGCAATAATTAAAATCAGAGCCCTAATACTTACACACTTTATCTCATTTGGACTAATCAAAGTGGCAGAATTAAACACTTGTTGCTGCAGTATCAATGATTAGGTGCATATATAAATTAATTCTCAAAGTAAGTTCTAGTATAAATGTAAACTATTGACAAGGTAACAAAGATGAGATTAACAAATAGGCTTGAATGATCCATGTAACATTTGAGCTTAGAAAGTATATACTTCAAGACTACTTCAAATATTAATGATTGATTTGTTCATTACTTTATATGACTGGCTGTAAATATTAACAGTGTTAATAAAAATTGCACATTAGAAGCTTTTTGACTTGCATTTTCAAATGTTGATGTACGTAAATATCCCCATTGGAATAGTTTGTTGTTGACTATTTTTAATTGTATTTGCTAAAAGTCTAAGTACCAATGACTAATATTTTTTTCAATACCAATGTTAGGCTACTTAAGAATGCCATGCATTATTCATGCATTCCATTTTCTACTAAATTATATTTTGGTTAGAAAGTTATTCTTAGCTCATTTTTACTTTCATTAATATAAAGGCACATATGATATGAAGTAACTTGCAACATTTTTGCTAGAACATCTTGTTCATGTGCTTTAATCTTTTGTGCTTAATAGCCTCATCAAACTGAAGTATTCAAACCACTGTTCTAAATATTGTGTTCTCAGCAGTAGCTGTCAAACCTAGATTTAGCCGCACTAGAGTTAGGCAGAGTTTTGCAGTGGTACCTGCAGTTTACCTTCCCATAATTTTGGTGCCAAAAATATACTCCTAGATTTCAGATGAAAGTCAGATTGATGTTTCTTGATGAAACCAAAAAGCTCAAACATTGCTCTTCTCAGTAGCTGGCTTTAAAATCATCACAAAATCAGAGGGGGGATAAAAACCTGCAGAGTGAATAATTTTACACAGTGTTACATAAAGTATTTTGGTTTTCAACATTGAAGTCATACTTGAAGAAGAGAATCTGATTAGAGGAAGATACATATTTCAGGAACTTTGGCTGGGAACATTTAAATTCCTTCTTGTTTGTAGAAAATGCTGGGAGTGAGCACCTTAGGACACTGGCAGTGTCTACCTATAGTAAGGTCACAGTCTGTGTGTGGGTCCACAACACTTGGCAGCAGATGCAAATTTTAGGAGTCCTAAGCCAGTCTACCTTGAAGAAGGGAATGGAAAAAACAAAGGTGGAACTATTACTTTGGGCATAATTAGTTTTAAAATATTTTTGCTTTCCCATCCTTGAGTTCTAAATTGAGGAAACTTCTGAGAGCACTGGAAATCCTACCTGCTACTGTGAGAGCCTGAGTTTGTATTTGAAACTCTTCTATAACGGAAATCAAAAACATGTCTAAATGAAAAACTGCCACCTACTCCAAACCACAGAAATTCTACCACAGTTATGCACTGCTCATTTTACTTTAAAAAGAGAAAAATAAAAACATTTGCTTAAACTAAATCTATGTCTAATTTAAACACGTATAATGATGATAGTTCTTGTCAATGACTATTTACTTGGAAATATATATATATTATATAACTTTGAATCCTCTCTACATGGTCTGAGTTCAGAGCACTTTATTATCTTTAAAAGGCACCAGAAAATACCTAAAAATTAACTTTTATTAAACTTCTTTCACTAGATGAACTGATCTTTAAGGAGATTTACAGGACAGGCACTCTCCCAGTCCAGAGCAAGGATAAGCAGAAGTAATTTGGGGATGACAAAGTGTTATTTGATAGGTTTGCACTTTGTCATCTTTATCTCTGTGATTGCTTAAACTTACCCAGCAATGCCATTTGCAGTGAGCCATAACCAGTACACTTTGCCCTAATTAATTTTGTCATAATCTTACACACTGTTAGCTGGCATTTTGTAACTCCGAGCCTTTGACATAGTGTGCCATAATGAATATAACCTTTAACTCGTTACTTCCAGGGTAGTGAACTGTATTGACTTTGGTACCTCTTCTGGTTGAACTTGTCAGCAAGAAGAAGAACACAACTCATCCTATGAAATATTAAACTAACCAGGTTCATTGTCTTATAAAGGACAGATTTAATGTAAGCTGCACACTAAAGTACACGCTCTGCATGTAGGTTATAAAGTACAGTCTATAGCTGATGGTGCTTGGTTTATGTAGTGTTACACTGGAAAATACCAAGTATTCTAACAGAAACATCAAGAGGTTTGAACTTGGTGCAGTTTTTTACATCATCTCAAACCTCTTTAAGAACAGAATGATGGTGTTGTTTCGTCCTTTCTTGAAGCACAGCCAAGAAGGAATTTGTCACCTGCAAATCAGCAGACAGTGAGAATATAATTTGGTAATGGAGATGAAAAAAACTATTGTCTCTCACTGAAAAGGCAAGATAAAAGAGATAGGAAAATAATATGCAAACAAAATTTGCTGAAGAAAATCATTAACTTCCAGCCCTTTCTGAAAACAACCATGGGGTTTCAACACACCATTTCTCATCTGTGTGTGAGTTCCTGATTGACTCAATAACTCTATCACTGCTTCCCAAAACTACACATTCTGCAGCATAGCATATGAAATTAATGTAGCCTCTGAAATATAGAAATAATTTAATCTTAATCTTCTAGCAATGCTTCAAAACAATAAGGATTTCTTTTCTCTTTAAACTCAATAAAACAAATTTTGTTTCTGTTCCTTACAAGGAAAACCAGGTTGGAGTCTTGTATATATATCTAATAGCACAGGCTAACTCTGGTTTCTTGAAGACATACAATGCATTTTGGGAAATACTGATGAAATACAAGAATAACAGTAAGAAAATAGTGTTTGAATGCAGATACCCTAAAGGAACATCATATAACATTAAAAATTATGTGCTCCTGTGTGATACCTAAGGGAAAAAAAAAGATTAAGGAAAGTAGTACATGGTATGATACTGATTAATTCATATTGGCTTTCTGAGAGATTCAAAGGCACAGATGCACACAAAAATGTTAAATATGATGACATTAAAGCCTTTAATGAATCCAGGTGGAAAAAATCTCAGAGGTTTTTTAAAAGTCTTACCGAATAGAAGTATATTCCCAGCAAAGAATCTGGAAATCTGCCACTGCAGATATGGGTTAGTAAGTCAGAAATTTATTCAGGACACAAAGCTAAGCACCTTGCAAGTCAATATGTTAATCCTGAATTCAGTCTTCCCTTTAACAGTCACCTGGGGTGAAGTTCCTGTAAAAACTGATATGAGAGGAATTGAATAGTCAGACTGAATAACACTGGGTTTTACCTACTGGAAATCTGGAGGTATAGAGACTGACATACATTAGGGAGCATTATTCTTGTGGAACTAATATTATTCTTTATGGAGGCAACAAAAAAGGAAAATATGATCTCTCATTGCACTTAATGACTCAGAGTTTGCTGCAAAGTCAACAAATAAATAAAAAAAGACAAAGTTATCTAAAAGATGCCAAATTACAGTTTGACATACACAGGTATCTAGAAATGAATTGAAAAATAATTTTAGCAGCTGTAATGGTGAAATTAGGTTCTTTCCATATACATATTTGTCTTGTCAATAAGGATAATAATTACATTTTTCCACACAGAAACTATTTTTCACTGGTTATCAGAACACTCTTTCAAGCACACAAAACTAGTTAACCCTATCTTTGGCCTGGTCAATAAAAATAACTTTTAATTATTTATCTTCCATGAAGCCTCAAAATAATTTCCTTTTACAGACAGCAGTATAATTCCATGAATTGAGCATGTTGTTTGGCAAACTCACACAGGCTGATTTATTTCACAATGAATTGTTTTTGAATGTCTTTTTCTTCTCACCTAGGGATTCCCTTGGGAATTTCAGACTGACCTTTGAACCTGTAAATACCTAGAATTTTTGAGACAGCAGACACTGCTTTACAGATGCTGCTAACTGTGGTGGTGCCCAGGCTGTCCAGGTTGCTTGTTATTCTTGTGACAAGAAAATCTAAGATTTGTGGGGTTTTTTTAATGCAACTTATAAAAGGTAGTATCACCAATGTAGCAATAGCCATAGTTCATAAAATAATGGATTTGAACACTTTACAGAAAAAAAATCTCAAAAATGAAAGGAAATATATAGTTGAGGCTGTCAGAACACAAAGCCCAAAGATTGACAGAAGTTACCAAAACTCATTTTCATGAAAAGTCTGTAATGCAATGATATATTATGTAGTAGTGGAAGAGATGCAAGACACAGAATTCTGGTCCCCCAATGTGACACCAAAGTAAAACAATTACATGTTCCCCCAGTAAGAGTTATAGGGCAAAGCAATGCATTATAAAGCAATACATAGCCCTGGGAAAATACTGGCCTGGAAATAAATCTAAAAAATCTAATTACTTGTTCTAAGCCTGTAGCACATCCAGCTAAATAGTGAAAAACATCATAAGGGCACTAGCAAATTGAAAATCTTATAATATACAATTTGTCTTCATTAACACATATCCATTATTTTGTAACACATATCTATTATTTTGTAACACATCTAGTCTTTTGTTCATTATGTATCCCTTTCACATCTCCCAGTGTTTCAACAGTGTCAGGATTTTCAATGTTACACTGGAGTATGCAATTTACTGGATTTTTTTTGACACTGTGTACAACTAAAGTAAATTGTTACATATGCCAAATTTAAAACAATTAATTCAGTCATTACCCATTCTACCATGGTGAACTGTCTAAATCTTACTCTTGACCTTAATTTGTTGCTCTTTTTATCATACTTACACTTTTTCTTGCTAAGAATTTAACAAGGCTCTGAAATTATTTTTCCCTCCTTTATTTTGTTCTTACGAAACAAGCAGAATCAAACATTAACACAAAGTATTAGTTCTCATGCACTAGATGCATTTCCTGGAGTTGTATGTCAGCATGATCACAAGCACTTCATTTGTACTTCATGGGGCTAGCTGCATCTCCCTAGGAGCTGTGTGCTTACCAAAGGAATATGATGAAGTATTATTATGTTTCTTCATGTGCAAACTGACAACTTTCCCTTCCACTGAAATGTACTCTGTGCATTACAAATCCCTCCAAGAACCACAGGAAGGAAAGAACAAGTGTACAGGTCAAAAAGGCATGCTCTAGGAAACTTGGAAAGAATGAGTTATGTCATAAACAAAATAGGTTTACAACTGCCTCTGAGAACTACTTCATCAAATTGTCCTCCTTGGGGAAATAACAAAATTAACTACTGCTCTGGAGTAAAAAGAAATCAACAAAAGTCCCTTTAAGAAAGAGGTTTCCCAAATGTTTGTGTTTTTTGGTTTGTTTTTTTTTCCCTGTAAAAGTTTCAGAGTGTCAAGAAAACACACATTTCCATTCATCAAAAGAAGAATAAAATATTTTTCCAAGAACATGTTCTTTCCTCTCCTTAAGTGTTAACATCTGTTGAAAGGTTTCAATTGAGATGCAAATTGTAATAGATTTTTATATTAACTCAGGTACAAAAATTACAAAAAGAACATCCTAGGGAACTCCTATAGATTGTAAACCAGATTCCATACAGTAAAATACACATTCTTATTCTTTTGACAGGCAATTTTCTTCATGGCATGACTTCTGCAGACCCTTGAGAATCGTTGCTTTCTCTGGGAGATGAAAATATGCCTCTGGCAGGTTACAATAGTTAATCTAGTTACTAGAACAAGCTGAGGTTCATTTTGCTTTAACTTTTGTATTGTTTTGTTCTTTTAACAAAACTCGTGCTTTGGAATTTCATTATGCTGTAGAAGAGAGAACTGAAGTATTACCTGAATTAAAATAGTAAAGAGGATGTTGTGGTTCCACTGCAGTAGTGTCCAGCCTTGTGTGCATATTAAGTAATTGTTATCTCAAATACGTTTTCTGAGGTCTTACAAATTTATATCTGGTCCTGTAAGGACTTCTCAGTATATCTTCAAACTGTGTAGGGATATATTTGGCTGACATGAGTATCTGAGTGGGCAAAACAAATTAAATAAGTGCTTTTTCAACACTTTGCAGATGGGAAGCCACAGGTACTTAACATTAAGAGAATATTAACAAATATTAATCTTTTTTTTTTCCTTTCTTTAACCTGTGAGCAAAGCTGATTGACCTCATTTTTGTTCAGTTACAATTCTCCCACACTAATCATTAAACAGGTCCAGCTAAACTTTATAAGGAGGACTGGGTGTAAAGTTAAGCACTGTTCATGTGGGATAAGTACAGTTTGCTCAAGGTCATATAAAATTATTAAGAAAAGTGGCATTTTGAGACTTCTAGTTAAAATCTAGTGCCTTAAGCTTCAGCTTTTATTTCAACAGCATTTTCATCCATAGATACTTGTGACTACACTAATGGGTCTGCCATGGACTAGAGATGCATATTGTTAATATGGAACCATATCATACAAATTAGAAAGAGTAAGAAACCACCAAGACAGTGATCACAGATGCCTTTTTATAACTGGTGTGATTACGAAAGGAAGCTACCTGTTTTGAATTATCATGAATCTATAAAGAACCTAGACAGAACTATTAAGATTTTAAGTGCAATAAGTAGGATGCAACAGTTAGACAGTCAGACAAATAGAAAATTCCTCCATGTTCATCCCTATTGGAATTCCTGAAAGGAACCGATAGTGTTTCATGTAATCATTGCAGAATTTCACTTCAACAGCTTTATTTGAAGTGTGATGGTAGCTGGACTCATGATAATTACTAGGAAAAAACTGTGCCAACTTCTGCAAGAAGCAAAACTATCTATTGGTGTTGCAATTGTCAAAAAGTTAATAAAACACCATCATCCAGCTATTCCATGTAAGTGAAACCTTGCTTTTCAGGATACTTTTACCCTTCGGGACTGTTCTATTAAATTTGAACATAACATGCCAGAATAACTCCTTGTAAAATCAAAATCCAAATCAGAAAGAGAAGCTTGTTAGCTGACCTGATACAATGAATGGAGTCACAACTTAACAAATGGGATCTACAGTGTATGGTAGGTGGACAAAGAAAGAATATTTCTGAACCAGTTCTCCCCAATATTTTCATAATGCTATGAGAATGAGGAAGGGTTCTACAATACTTTGTCTTTGGTGATATCCAAGCTAATCTAAGACTATGACTCTAACAGAAACTGTTGAAGTCCAGCACTAAAGCTTTTCTTCTGCTACACCCTCCCAAACATGAGCAGAACTTGCAATTTCTGCAGTTCTTTTGGGGTAATTTTTAATATCTAAATTTAAGACTGCAGTGTTGGCAGATGTTTCACAGAACATAAGATCTCCCCCATTAATATCCTGATTGGATTCTGAAGATGAGATTTTCTATCCCAAGTTATGTGCGTATTTTGTCTTGCTTTGCATTCAGCATGTCCATAACTGAACTGAATACAGTCATAATACTGCTATTTTCTAATCTTAAACATTTCATAAACTGGAATTTTCTTAATCAGGAAAACAGCAGCTTCGGCACTTGAAACTCCACAAGCCAAAATCACAAGATAAAAAGTTAATATTGTCTTTTGCAAATTATGGCCCAGGTCCTCAGTTTCATGATGACTCATGTATTGGAGTAAGCTGTGAATCAATGTTATCAAATTTAAACGCACGTTTAAAAGCACAAACGTGGGTGTGACAGATGGTGAATAAACCTTTCTTTTCTTGGCACTCTCCTGGCATTAAAGCAGATGGAGACATTTGCAAATAGTTGATGGCAAATCCTTGGAAGGTCAGGCATTCTCACCACTTCTCAGTTGCTCAGAATCTTCACATGTACCAGTATTTCAAACACATAGTTTGGGTGCAAATTTCAACTTGCAACACTATATCTAACAGTTCCATATAGAATCTTTACCTGTTTCCCTTTGCTTCCAACACAGACGTCTGGTGTCAAACATGATTTCCAGTTCTGTTTTACAGTACGAATACTACAGGACAGTAGCAAAGCAGAGTCAATTGTCTGGAGAGATTGTGCAGTCTTCATTCTGGGGACTTTGAAAGTTCAACATAACACAGCTAACCCATCTATCAAATGTTTTTTTCTGCTTATATCTCAGTATTTTATCAGAACTTGCTCAGCTACAAGTCACTTTCTTAATCATTATTGTCATTGAAAAAGAGTATTTTTAATTGCATACAAGATTTTACTGGGCCCATACCTGAGGTTCCTCTCTTCTTAATTCTCTCATAACTTCTTCTTCTTCCTTTCTTTCAGGATATTTGCACACAACAGCAAGAAAAAACAGTGCCTTTCAGTGTGTGAAGAACAGATAGCTGACAGTTCATTGTCATTTTATTCCAAGCTCAGTTTTGTAAAACCTTTTTTATTTTCCTAAGAAGCTTTATCTAGCATTTCTTGCCACACTTCTTAGTTCCAGATGAGTCAGGCTTGTCCCTGGATCCCATTTCTTAAAGTTAACTGAGACACTTCCAAGAACAGAATGACGTATTCCCTGTTAGGTCATTTGGCCTAATTATTGCCTTCTTTATCAACCCCCTGGATAAGAGCAGTTTAAGCTGTCTGTGACAATTATGGACATCATGAAGTCTGACTTGAGTAACTGGATCAAGTGGAAGGTGTTTCTGTCCATGGCAGGGAGGTTGAAATGAGATGATCTCTAAGGTCGCTTCCAACCCAAACCATTCGATGATTCTCTGAGTCACAGGTAAAAAAAATATACCTAATCATAGGTTAAAATGAGCAACTGCAATATATGCTAATTCTCACTGGTTTTGGATTCTTCACACAGAGTTTCTCATATCTCTAAATTTCCTTTATAGTGGTTTAGACTCAAATTCTCTGCTGGCAAAGCTCAATCTCTTGAACATATATGTCAAGTAGAGTTTCTATTCTTCTGCCTAATATGGGAAATGTACAGAAAGGAAAGGAGAGCATTCTCTCTTCCTGCTTGAGAAGAAACTACTGCAAACCACCATCTACCAGCTGAAGAAATATAGGTGAAAATGTCAAAGCACTTACTGAAAGCAACTTTCATTGATGAAATTTTTCCTGCTATTCAGCAGTAGAGTGGGAATATATATGCTATGTTATTTGTATAATAGGTTATTTTTAGACCTGTATGAACAGGAACATTGTGAAACCTTCAAATGTTTGGCTGAAATGTTGTAGTTGATACAGAGCATGTGTACTTAAAGCAAAAATTGGATGTGCTTATGATTTTTCAGTTAGGGAGGAAACTTTCCTGGCCTAAATTGAGACTATAGTTAAGGAACTTATCCAGCTTACAGTCCACTCATCAAAACCCTTTCTTTCTAATTCAGAGCAAAGGAAGTTGTGGGTAACCATGTTAATGGCTTTACAGAAATCCAGATAAATGACATCTGTAATCCTTCCCTTGTCCACTAATGCAGTCACTCCATGACAGAAAGTCACTGGGTTGTCAGGCATGACTTGCCCTTGGTGAAGCTGTGCTTGTTGTCCTGAACCACCTCCCTGTTCTCCATGTGCCTTAGCAGGACTTCTAGGAGGATCTGTTCCATGGTCTTCCCAGGCACAGAGGTGAGACTGACAGGTCCATAGTTCCAAGGCCCTGCTTTCAACTCTTTTTAAAGATGGATACAGTATTTTCCCTTTTCCGGTCACCTGGAACTTCACCTGACAGACATGACTTTTCAAATGTCAAGGAGAACGTCTTGGCTACTACAACAGCCAATCCATCAGGACTGCAGGATGCATGTCATCAGGTCCCATAGACTTAAGTGCATTCAGATTCTTCAGGTGGTCAGAAACCTGATCTTCTCTTAGAATGAGAGGGACTTTGCTTCCCCAGTCCCTATCCTGCTGCCCATCCACTCGAGAAGTATGAGAAGAGAGATTGTCAGTGAAGACTGGGGCAAAAAATCTTGAGTACCCTAACCCTCTCCTCGTCCACTGTTACCAGTTTTCCAATCTTGTTTATCAGATGGGATACATATTCTTTGATCTTCCTTTCCTGGTTAATATGCCTGTAGAAGCTGTTGCTCTATCTATCTTAGCAAGTATGGAAATAAAATACCTCCTCAGGTCATTATTACTGTGTTTATAGTGGCTTGTTCATATACTTCCTTCTGTATTTCAAGAAATTTGTGGGTATTTTTCCATTTTGAAAAGTTACATTTGATTATTTTACTCTTAGCAATACTAAATGATAACAGGTTAAAAAATAAGGGAATTTGGCTTTCAATTTCAACATTCTCCATGTGTACTGATATTTATCTGGAGAGTTCTTTATTATGCATGCACAGGTGTATAAAATTAAATTAAAGACTTTTAGAAAATAAGTACCTAAAATCATCTTGCTAAATTCTATTTCAGCATTGGAATAAATGGTCTTGTTATCAAACTCCTATCTCTTGGCTTGACAGATACTACTAAAAAACCAATCCTTTTCAATGCAGTTTTGTGTCTGCTGGTGGAATTTATGAATCTTCAGAAGATAAAATCTGAGAAGGAATCATTTATCCTTGCACACTTTGGACTCAATTAGTTTTGAAAATGTTTTTGGTCTGACCTAGCTATATCCTAAAAGCTTATTCCAGAAGCATTAGTTTATGTTTTAAACATATCCATATGCCACATGTAACAATAAAGGAAAATCTGACGACTTATTCTTTCCAAGGAATGATTTATTTTCTCTTCATCTATACTAACACTCTGAAGGAAAGACATAAAGAGTGTAAGAGATTAATCATAAAAGGAGAAAAAAATCCATTCCAACCAGAAATTAAACAATACTTTTTACAGTCACATTTTTAAGAAGAGAAGAATATCCTATTTAAATAAAACAGGCTTCCCTACCAAAAAAAGTTTAATGTTTCAATTTACATATATTTTCAGTAAAAAAAAAAAATATTTTTTCAATTATTTTACACATTATTGGTACTGGAAATACTTTTCTTCATACCTTTTAGAAAACACAACTGAAAAATCCTTTGGAGAAAACTCACTTGTTTTTTTTCTACCAAAAGTAAGATTTTCAGTTCCTTTCTATTCTAGACAGTGGAAGTGATAATATTACTTTTATGTTAAACTGATATTTCTTTACAACTCTCATTAGATAATGTAACATTACTTCATTTAGCTAAAATACTGTTTCTTCATTGGAATTTGACATTGACATTTCAAAGCATATACTGATGACACTTTCAAGTCCCTACCATTTCAGTTATCATCATAAACTGGTTTCCAGATAAAATGACTGATATTATATTTTTGTCTCAAAGAAAACAAACATCTTGTTTAATACAAGTAAAGGAGGCTCAGGGGAGACCTTATCACTCTCTACAACTACCTGAAAGGATGTTGTAGCCAGATGGGGACTGGTCTCTTCTCTCAGGAAATCAGCAGTAGAACAAGTGGGCACGGGCTTAAACTCTGCCAGGAGAGGTTTAGGTTGGATATCAGAAAGAAATACTTTGCAGAGAGAGGGGTCAGGCATTGGAATGACCTGCCCAGAGAGGTGGTTCATTTACCATCCCTGGAGGTTTTTAAGATGAGATTGGATGTGGCACTTAGTGCCATGATCTAGTAATCAAAGTGGGGTCGTATCAAGGGTTGGACTTGATGATCTCAGAGCTCTCTTCTAACCCAGCTGATTCTATGATTCTATGATTCTTTGCTAATAAAATAGAAATCATATAAAATTTAAAGCAGAAAAGTGCAATCCAGTTTCGTTGGCATTGTCTGGTATCTTTTTCCTTTACAAAATATATGTTTAAAACAGCTTAGCTTAAAGGTACAAGATTCTTCAGAATATAATTTTGTTATTGGATAATATTTGCTATACCCAGTCTTGGTGGTTCTCATAGATTTATGAAATGTAAACATATTTTTTATGTTTTATTTTGACTTATTTTTACCTCCATATTGATACTTACTTGCCATAGAAAGTTGTACTTTCCTCATCATTTGAACAAGCATTGTAACTAGCTTTGAGTAACAGATATGACCAATCACATATTGAGTGCTCTGCATTTCCTTAAACCTCATGGGTCAGAGGCCTCCCTAACACCCATGAAACTGTTTGGCACATGCAGGACAGGAGCTGCACCCATGAATATAGTTAGATATGGTTGACCTGTGAGCTTCTGTAACAACTGTGCACTGACAGCAACAGCTACAAGTTTGCAGGTCAGTGAATGGCACTGTGAACTTCATAGGGTTTAGTATAGAGCAGCACAGAAAAATTCAGCTATTCATTCAAAATCCGTGCAAAAACATAATTTCTGAAATAATAATCAGCTCAAAACACAGATGGCACAGTAAGACACATGAATAATAAGCTCACAGAACTTCATAAAATACCATCCTTTCAATGCAATTTGCAACCACAGAACAAAGTAATTCCTTAACTTGCGAAAACCATTCATTATCAAAAAAGGTTCAGCTCGAAGGATGTAAGAACAAAGAAGATTAATCCAATGTAAAATCCATTAATGATATTTGTAAGAAGCATACAAATTTTATTAACACTAGACATTAATAACTGCTGTTTCAAAAAAAACCACCAAAACAATGCCTCTAACTTCTAAAAGAGATATTGGACTTACCGGATTCTCAGCTGGTATTATCACTGCAACTGAAGACTGGAAAAAAATGAGGAAAACAAGAGCTATAGAGACTGGCTCGTTAACTATTACATGATGTGAATATCTTATTTTCAGTTTTGGAAGAGTCACAAATAGATGTCGAGTCTGTATTAAAAGATAAGAGTTAGAACTGAGGTTAATGTTCAGGTTTAGAAAGACTAGAGTAGTGCAGTCTGAACCTTTGCTAAATCCTACAGGTTTCTGAGCAAAGCTGACAGCTGACATCAGGAGATAAAAGTGCCTTAGTTTTAATTTTTAGTTTAGTTCTTACTCCACCACCTCAGTGAAGGCAGAGTTTGGAACTGGAATCTGAGAAAGCAAGGGATGAAATTAGTGTTGCAGTTAGCAAAAGCTATAGAATAGAACTAAAAGCGGGTATAAGAAGCTCTGAGTACCCAATTTTTCATTTCCAGGCTTCAACAGATTCCTGATCTCGGATGAAGTTTACCAGTAGAATGGCAATGAGTTTGTAAGGCAATAGAGCTGAAGAAAATGTTATTGATTATTTTTTCCAGGACTGCAATGATAAACAGATTGCTACCATCAGGAGGCTCAGAAATCTTAATTTAGAAGCATCAGTGTCATTTCAAGCATGGGATTATGGTCTCTCTTCAAAACAAAGTTAAGGACACTTCGCGAAGGCAAGGATGCTAAAACTTCAATTTGACAAGCCAATAGAAGCCAACTCCTGACAGGTGTGAAGCAATTGTAGGGCAATGTGGAGCAGCAGTACCTAGTGCAGCTGTAGCAAAAGGCACTACTTCCACTGTCTTTCATATTTTTGCCCACTCTTCCCACCCCATTATTGCTAAATGGCCTTAAAGGACCATACATACTAGTTGTGCACTCTGGGAAGATTTAGTGCCATCATTGCTGCTGTTCTGATTGTATCTTTGGTGATTTGTGGACAATTTTGGTTAATCTTAAGTAGGACCATTCTCAACACTGCAAAGCAGCTGGTCAAAATCTCAAACTGCTGGAAGATGCCTTCATGTGGGATCCTCTGTTGCCTCTTTTTATTGCTTACAATTCCAAGCATCAGAGAGGACTAAGTTTGAGGATGGATTTGCCACAAGAGATTCTCTGTCAATGCCATAAGACCTCTTACCTCCTTAAGCACCTATTTTGTTTGCTTCCTCAGTAATTCTTCCCAATACTGGAGGGATCAGCAGGATACACTGAGTGAGGAGACTGAAAGGGTATGCTATATTTGCTTTGACTTTCTAGGCCACAATGATAATTGCAAAATCATTTATTTTTGTATGTACAGGAGTTCCATTTCCCCTCAGGAGCTAAGATTTTATAGATCCTGAAGGCTACAACAAAAGTCACAGTGGGATAGATTCCTACCCGTTCACTGCATTAAAAACAAAACAAAACAGAACCAAAATATCAAAAAACCAACAATATAGAAATAAATAATGTATTAACCCAGAATACACCTTGTTGAGTGAGTTTGTTATTAACAGCATTATTAAAAACTATGATTACTTTCTACCAATCTGAAAAAAAGTAATACAATCTTAACAGTGAACAGTTAGAATACCATACTGAACACAACAGTCATATAGTTAAGATCTCTCAGAAAGATGGGATAAATCAATTAGAGGCTATTAAGCACAATGATCTGGACAGCAATTCCTCAGGAAATTGCTAATATCATTGATTGCTCATGTGAGGAAAGGATCATTCTGCTCTGCTCCACTCCTTCAATATTTATCCATTGGATGATGTTGAAGAGGTTAAAATATTAGGAAAGATGAGCCTACATTCTAAAATCATATAGTGCTAACTTTGTTCTTAAAGCCCAAGATGTGAGCCTGAGATGCCTCATAACCATTAAATTTTCTGGTTCATATAGTAAACTGATAAAAAATACAGTTGATGGTAAGTTAATGGGGAAATGCAATTTGTAGGTTGTTTGACTTTTCAAGCCATGTTAAAGAAAAGAAGAATGCTGGAAATCCTTAGATGCAAACAAGAATAAAGAATGAAAAAACAAACAAAACCAAAATTGGATATGCTGACGCTTACTTGCTGTGGAGCTAAGGATGCCAGTTCTGTGATCTGTGGGGAATGGGTTTTTTTCAGCCTGGAGAAAAGAAGGCTTGAAGGTGACCTAATTGCAGCCTTCCAGTACCTGAAGGGAGCCGACAGGAAAGATGGAGGACTTTTTACAAAGGCATGTAGTGACAGGACAAGGAGGAATGGATTCAAACTGAAAAGAGAGTAGATATAGATTAGATATTAGGAAAAAAAATTCTTTACTGTGAGGATGGTGAAACACTGGAACAGGTTGCTTAGAGAAGCTGTGGATGCCCCATTCCTGGAAGGATTTAAAGGCAGGTTGGGTGGAGCTCTGAATAATCTGATCTATTGAAAGGTGTCCCTCTCCATAGCAGGGAGATTGGAACTAAAAGACCTTTAAGGTCTCTTCCAACCCAGGCTGTTTTGTGATTCTATGAAGATTCTATTAGAACTATACAGTATTGTCAAAGATTAGACTAATTTGAATTTAGAAGAGTTTAGCAGATATATGCCCAAATCAGATTTGAAGCAAAAGTCATTAGTCAAATATAAAAGTAAGTAGGATTCCTTGGAAATTAAGTTTAGGACTTATGTTATGCAACATATCAATCAATAAGAAAATAAAAAATTGTGGGTGATGAGCTCAAAAATTGTAGCATGGTAAAATGATATTAGAACAGGCATTATAAAGAATGATCTCAAGCCATTCAAAGGGAAGTAAAAAATGTATTTCACTGCTGCTTGAAAAATGTTCAGAGATGTCAGTCTGGTCAGTTCATCAAAGGAAATTTGAAAGGTGACTTGACAGCAGTATATGAGGATTTCCAAAGAGAGAAAGTATGGGCTTCTACAGGTCTCTAACACGAAAAGACTTAATATAAGTCAGTAGCTGGAAGCCAAAACCAGAAAAATTCAAACGAAATATTAGGAAAAGCCTACCAAGAAAAGTAATTCATTTTCTACCTCTCAATATCTTCAAATGAAAACCAGACAGCTATCTAAAAAATACACCTTAATCAAGCAGTACCTGAATACACTAGTGAAAGAACTGTTTTCAATATGCATAAGATCAAAATACACATTCACAACTCAAGCTTAGTATTATACTTTATTCACAGGTCAAGCTTAGTCTTATATTTTACACACCTAGCTTCAGCAACTATGTATAAGTGACACTAAACGCTATTCTTTTATCTCAATTTCTTTGTCATGAAATATTTTCTTAATCATAACAATTCATGTTCTTGGAAACATTTACAAAGAGAGATCCCTTATAGTGATATTTATGTTCTTTCTAAGGTTCTGATACACCATTTCTTACTGTCAATAGCCTGAAAACTATATATAACTCTCTTACATTTCCACTTATTCAATTTACCTGAGATTCTCTTTTTTTTCTTCTGCCAAATATGCATTCTGCAAATTCATTATTTGTGTTAAAGAATATAACTTGAATGTTTCTTTTACAATTTCTATGAAAGAAATTCAGTTTTTGTTGTTCAGTTTGATACTTCTATTACTTTTTACCCTCACAAAGAGTTGGAGCATGTTCAAATAATTATTATTCTTTTTCACAATTTACATTTCACCCTATAATTCTGTTTCCAATTATATGATGTGTAAAATACATACTCAACAAAATGTGTGAATATTCTCAGCTCTATTACAAACCAATCAAACTTCTTTGGTATTTCTTTCTCAATACCACATGTATTATGCTCAAAAATTCCTTGGATTCTTACAATACCATGACTCCGAGTAAAGGTACAATTTTCCCTCTTACCCACACTTCTTCTCTCAAATGTGAATGCATAAGGCTCCTAAAGAACACTCTGCACAGTTCTGGAGCTGTGGACCACCTGACTTCCACACTTACTATGAAAAGGTCTGATCTATTTCAATGAAAGCTTAACACTTTTAGGTTGGTGGACTTAAATTACTTTATTTTTTAAAAAGAGACCTAAAAGAATGTCTTTATATTTCATGCCAAGACCATGGAATATTAACAACAAAAGCTCAGTCACACTTCTGGTCAGCCAATCATCTTTTCCAACTGCTTTCCAGGCAGTGTTGCTACTGCCTGCCAGTCCAACAGCATGCACATAACATAGATGGGAACTATTGAGTGAAAAGACTTGCAGTCTCTCTCAATACAAGAGAAAAGTCTAATTTGACAGAACAACAAAAATTAACTATAATCATAGATTCTTGTGACCCTACTCTCATGAAATACAGCTCATTATAAGTGGCCCTTTGCAGCCAACAAGACTACTGGTGGAGCAAAGTAACAGGAAACCACAGCAAAAGTACCAGGCTTAGGAATCATAGAATATTCTGAGTTTGAAAGGACCCATTAGGATCATTGAGTCCAACTCCTGGCCCTGTACATATCTGATAACTGACAAGTATTCCCTACACTAATACAGGAATTCTGTGTGTGCTGTGTCATGGTGAGCTTCAGAAGAAAGAACCCACTGAGAGCTGAGACTGTGAGGCTTTACTCTGCTTCACTGCAGACCGAACTATGCCTCTCTGCAGGTGACTTGGGAGACTTTTGTTTCTCAGTTTCTCCATCCATATAGTCTCCACATAGCCTACATAAAGCTTAACAGCTTGCTTCTCAGACATGTATGCCTAAATATTTAATACTTCTGTTACTTCTGATGTTGCTGTAGTATGACTTCTGTATGAATGAAATGTTCTGAATAAAACAAGCAAGTAAATCATAACTCATTATTTGATGAAACCCCTACTTTTTGTTCTTCACATTCATACTAATAACAACATATTTTTCCTATCTTTAACTTTGTGAAATTTATTTACTCTGTATCTTCTGATTCAAAATAAGAAATTTTAGACTTATTTGCACTTCAGTCAGAGAAGTTAAGATTACATCACCAGGTTTGTAGAAAACAAATTATAAGGTAGTAATAATCATGCAAAACACAGAGTAATATTATAAGATTGTAGATTATCCTGTGTTGGAACGGAACCACAAGGATCATCAAATTCCAGCTCCTGGTCCTTCAAAGGATACCCCAAGAATCATACCATGTGCCTGAGAGCATTGTCCAAATTCTTCTTGAACTCTGTCAGCCTTGATGCTGTGACCACATCTCTGGGGAGCCTGTTCCAGGGTCCAACCAGCCTCTGTGTGAAGAACTTTTTCCTAATATCTAAAAGAAACCTCCCCTGACTTGGCTTCATGCTGTTCCTTTGAGTCCTATCACTGGTCACCACAGAGAAGAGAGTTGTGTCTGCCCCTTCACTTTCTCTCATGAGAGAGTTGTAGACTGCAATGTCTCCCCTCAGTTTCCTCTTCTTCAGGCTGAACATACCAAGTGACCTCAGCTACTCCTGATACATCTTCCCCTCAAGGCCATCACCATCTCCACTGCCCTCCTTTGGATACTTTCAAAAGCCTTAATGTCTTTCTTATATTGTGATGCCCAAAAATGCCACAATATTCAAGGTGAGGCTGCTCCAGTACAGAGCAGAGCTGGATAATCTGCTCTCTGGACCGGGGATGCTTTGCCTGATGCCCCCCAGGAACCTGGTTGGCCCTCCTGGCTGCCAGGGCACTGCTGACTCATATTCAACTTGCCATCAACCAGGACCCCCAGGTCCCTTTCCATGGTGCTGCCTCTCATTCCCTAGTCTGTGCACACATCCAGTATTGTCCCATCCCCGGTGCAGAATCTGGCACTTGTCCGTGTTAAATTTCACACCGTTGGTGATTGCCCATCTCTTTGATTTGTTGAGGTCTCTCTGTGGGGCCTATCTGCTCTCCAAAGAGTCAACAGCTTCTCCCAGTTTAGTCTCACTGTCCAACATTGTATTTCTTCAAATCCTACATCCAAGCCATTTATAAAGATGTTAAGAGAACTGGCCCTAAAACTGAGCCCCGTAGAACCCCATTAAGTGATGAGTAAGAACTACTTCTGCCTCCAGGCATCTCAATGACCACAATCAAACTGCATAAATACTAGTGAAGAAGGGGCAAAAACAGTAGGATAAAAAAATTCTTAAAATCAAGATAGGTTTAAAATTAAATTAAAACCTCTGAAATTCAATTAGTTCTTATTTAGTTGACACATATGCATAAAGATTAACACATATTACTCCAGTAACTATCTACAGTAGGAAAAAAGTGAATCTTTACCAGGATCAGAGCCAACATTACCCAAATTATAACCATATTTTTCTCTAACAGCACATTAAAAATATTTGATTTGTCATAACTGAGACTATTATTTGGATTGTGCTGCTATTTAACAGATGAAGGGCCCACGTGTAAATATTAAATTGGTTAAACACCAGCTACAGAAAACTTAATAATCACCAGAGCCGAGCAGCCACAAAGCCTGCAAACTCAAAGCAATATTTTATATTTATAGTGGTGATACAAGACACATGTTTCTTACTGGACAAGGACATTTCTTTTATATGAAAGGTTCTATTTTCTATATACAGTATGTTAAAGCCAAGCCACTATATTAAAAAGTTACCATGCAGTGAACAGATTCTTTTTCATCAATTGTAAATATCTAATTTACTACCCTAAGACTAGAAAGTAGGTTTGCCTAAATCATATCACTAAAATTGACTTGCACGAAACCATTATGGAGATCACTATGTTACATTAATATCTTACAGTGGTCACAATTTTAGTAAAAGAACGAAGATTAAAGAAGGATTTTTGCCAATTCTCTATATGGCAAATCCCTAAACTAATGATCAGTCATAAAAGCTGCAGTGCATTAGCTAAACACCATAATAAGGGGCTACTATCTTGATTATATAATACTCTGTGAATAGCTGTCTATAGAACTTTAGCATTTTAGATTGATGAACACTCACTGTTTGCTAACTTTTGATGCTCTTCCAACAGCATTATTTTTAAAACTGCAAAGTAACATGAGTTTCCAGAATGCTTTTCTAATTCTGAAGTCAATATTGGAACTTGCTACAGTGTTTATGCTGAAATAGTAACAGATTTTGAAAAATGAATATGTTTAGGAGTTTACAGACTATTATTAAAGTACTGTCACAATTGGAAGACAGAACTCAAGTTCTTTTAAAAATCTCTTCCTGTATTATTAACATTACTTTTAAACAAAAGAAAAATGTTGTGATACAGTGGGAGGGCTACCACGCATTGGTACATAAATCTGTCCCTCCACTCCACAGAGATCTAAAGAGATTGCTGCTTCACCCTGCTTTCTAAGAGGAACTACAATGACAGGTAGACACATCTAAAGTCCTTATTCATTCATTATTTAGAGGAAACATTTTCCAGAATTTCATCAATATGTGTGAAAGCATCACTTATTTGGATGCATCAGGATAAGCTACTTGCAAGAGTAACCAGTCACGTGGCAGTATTACTAAAAGGTGAAGTGGACACTGTACTCAAGGCTTAGCATGTCACTACCATCAAACTACTCAGATAATTCTGGTAAATGGCATTTATTTATTTACTGTGTCAGGCAAGTAATTTTATAAAATACTTTCTCCTTTCAGTCAGTTGCTTAGACTTTGCACAAAGGAAACATACACAGACAAGGTCTCTTTCATGCTTGCTTATTGGCTCCTGTCCTAATTCTTCCTTTAAGGTGGCAGATTTGATATTATAGAAACAGGCAAGCTTTTACCAAAAGTACTTAGAACTGTAGAATGGTATAATAAGCAGCAATTTTTTTCAAGCAAAATACAATAGACAGATGGGTAAACAACTGATGTATTTCCCTAGATAATTTCCCAAATAAAAAAAAAAAAAAAGAAAAAAATTATTAGCAATTTTTTTTAAGCTTTTCTATTTTTCCACAGGCATATGTAATACAAATGTTTTAGCTATTCACACTGTACTTACATGAGATGATAATTTGAAGACAGATAAATGCAAACTGATGTTCTTTGTTCTCTTTTGTGTTGATTGAGCTGTGGGTTAGGTCAGAAAAGACAAGTTGTTGGTAGAGCAATGCATTGAGGGCTAAATTTTTTGTGAACCCAGCCGGGGCAATTTTTTAAAAAGCAGTACATTCTGATCTCCAGGTGATGGAAAGTCTTTTCCTTGTGGATGCAAACACTGATGATAAGAGGATGAAGAGGAGAGATTCAGGACATGAAAAATAAATCTCTTTGCATCCTCTTGCAGAAATTAATAAAACCCCCTTCAAATTACAAATCAAATTTGAAATAATATATGCAGGCTTTTCTATGGTATCACTTAGTTCTGTCTCACAGAATACCTCAAGACAGCTCTTCATTTTCAATCTAATGTAGTAGACAGGAATGCAGATACACGGCTTATTGTTTTTAATTAAAATACAAAACATATTGCTCAACATGTGTTCATAATTTTTTCATTTAAGAAGTAATATCTTTCATACGTGACTGAAATCTGTATAGGTAAAGAAAATGAGTCATATGGATGAGTAACTAAGAATTGGTAGCCAAGAACTGGGACCAAAACTTTCTCTGGTTTACTACTTGAAAGATCTGAACAGTTTCTGAGTTTTAGCACATCATTTGTATCTCAGTTGCATCAGCAGCACCAAATCTTTGCAACATTTTACCTTAACACAATAGTAAACAAAACAGAATAGTAGAAAGTGGAATTTTGGTTGAAGAATATGTCAGAAGGAATTTTCAAAACAGTTACAAGAATGTAACAAAAACTTTGGTAGTCAAATTGTTACAGAATGGGACTTACCTTTTTTTTTTTTTTTAATTGCTATGTATTTCCCACAGAAAACCCCAGATTATTAAATTCTCTTTACTGTGCTCTGTCAAACCACATTTCTTGTCTTCAGATAGTTAGATCCAAAAGGATTTTGCATGAACAGGGGTTAGAGTTACAGGCTACTGTTTTGGCTTAAGGATGCAGAGAAAGTAATAATGTGCAATGAATTATGGTGACTAAAAGAAAGCATACAATCTCAGTGAAACCTAAATCACAAATACTATTTGTGATTTTAAAACAGTAAGTACTGAGCACTTAATGAAAAGGACTACAAAATCAGCAAAAAGATTGTGGATGTATGCAAACACACCCGAGACTGTAAGTTTATAACACTAGCAGGGTAAAACTCTGCAACACCCCATGAACTTAGTGTAAATTTAGATGAAGTAACAAAAACCACTATAGTGATACTCAATCAGAAATGTTTTTTTCAGAAAAAACATGGAAAATCCTTTTTTAAAAGCTATTTAAAATTTGCAATGAGCTGAAGAATGTGTTGAATTAAAAAATGCTGTGCTGAGAGGTAATTGAGGAAGGATACATTGACAAGACGACAGATCAGTTTGCTTCTAATATTTGTGATTTCTAAAGCACAGCTGATATTCTGTAGGAATATGCCATTAATGTTTTGCAGAATATATATTTAGAGTTAGGAGATAATACATACATTGCACTATAGGTATTTCACCTGGAATTTTTCCAATGACCAGCTGAACTTTATGAATAGCTGATGAAGTCTGCAGTTAATTCCAAAGCTGGCTTCTACTCTGCCTTATGATTTTTCAGTTCTTGAATGGATTTTACTAATATCTATTTTGGAAGCTCTTCAACTCCACTGCTCCTAACCAATAAATACATTTCAAGGATTTTTATTGGCCTTTTAACATTTTAAAACAAGCTGGAAACATGTATAGTTTCATTGCTTAATGAATACATTTCTGACATTCTACATCTTTCTGGGGCAAGGCAGGGCAACACAAAGGTTAAAAAATCATAAACCCTGACCCTTATTAACATTGCTGTTGGCAGTAGGAACGGAGCACATAGTTGCAGATCATTTTTTCTCTGTTTCAGAACGTACAGAAATCAGTAGAGATTCATGATGATTCTCTAGATCAGCATCAGAGCCATTTAGCTGTAAAATCTCTCACTGGGCTTGTACGCCACTCTGAACTCGAAAAAGGCTTCCTTAATTTAAAAATATAGTGGAAGCACTTCAAAGAAAAATAGCCCCTGTGCTATGGGGCCAATATCCCATGCTTCCATTGGTGAAAGGAAAGACTTTAGTCCTAAAAATCAGTTTCAGCTCCAACTGACATGATTAGCAGAGAAGTCATGAGCAAAGTATTCACAGCAAACACAAGGTGAGCATAGCAGTCCTCTCTTTCTCCCATGATGCCACTGATATAACCACAAACAAAAAACAAAGCCAAAACATCATAGTGGGATGGTTCTAGGCTTGCTATAAAGTATGATTAGGAAATACAATGATTACCTTGAGCAGATTACAAAGGCATTGTCATTCTAGCCCACTCATCTGGTTTGGTAGTCACTTGAACACAAATATTGTGATAAGTTTCTTAATGATTTGTTCATATGGCATTATTGATCATAAATTTTCAAAGCTCTATTGCATTGTTTCAACAGATGTTTTCATGAGCTTTACAAATGCACCAAAATACAAGTCCAGACACCTCTTTCACTGAATTCTAATGTGTGTCCCTACATACTACATGCACTAGTCTCTCCTGGAAGCCAAAGGAAAGCCTTTGATACTGGATACACAGTACTCTATAATATTATGGCAGCAAAATGGATATCTTGACAACATGTAACTCTAAGGTGATACCTTATATCATACACAGGAAGGCTAATGAAAGAAGCTACTTTATGAGATAAAAAAAATTCCAAGTTTATCCAATATCTGACATCCTATTTTAGATATACATGTTGAAAACCACCTGATGACATTAGTGTCTTAGTGAAATGTGTATATTTACACAGGAAAACATGTTTCATTGACCTTTCAGATCCATGAAACAACAAATCTATATAACAGCTTCAACAACAGTTTCAGTTAAATACTGAAACACACTTTTGGTATTAATATTCACTTTCATGCCAAAATCACTTACAGCCTTATCCTATAAATTAATTATCTAAATTATGAAATCTATTTAGCAATACAGTAAACATTATTTAAAAATATTCCTTTATAAATAAACTTACAGTCACAGGCACTGCAACTTTATCACAAGTCTCACACGATCCATTTTCTTCTTTCTCAATATTTCATGACACTGCAGTTCTGGATTTACATGAAAATTTCAAGTTTCAGTTAAAAGCAAAAAAATTGAAATTCATAAGAAAGGAGAAGAGTATTAAAACCAACATTAAAAAGCAAATACCATATTTTCCTACATGATAATCAAATCTCATGCTCCCTTACTGACAAGTAACAATCATTTATCATTTTAATATTGATGGAGAGAATGTGGTAACACACCCATAGAAACAGAACAGCACCTTATCACCAGCTAAAGAAGAATTTAAAAAATAAAATAAATAAATAAAAAAACCCATACACATCCTTTTTTAATGGAAATACATGATTTGAAGACTTAATTTTCAAGAGTGCAATTTCCTGTATTTTAGAAACTTACTACTGTAGGCATTGATGTAAAATGTAGCCAAACAGAGATGCTAATCAGATTTGAAACTTCCTGAACTTGACTCATACTATTATCTCCATTTGATTTCCTACAGCTGCTTTGAAGTGGAATAAAGAGCTGATTAGATTGGAGATTGAAACATTTACAGCAGGTGGAAGTAGAGAGCACAAAAAACCTCAGGCTTGTTTGTACACAAAGCTGACAATTTTGGGGGTGGTCTCTTTTTTGAAAAGCTATGTCAGCTCTTGCTAAAACCATTAACAAAACCTAAAGAATCATTAACTAAGGTTTTATTATATAAAGACTGTGCAGGACCTAAGAACCATGTTTTTAATAAGAACTCAGTAGGAAAGCCCCTATTTAAATGTCTATCTCATGTTTTCCTTCTTGTCTCTGAAACAGCCCTACTTACAGTTTAAATATTGCTCACCAACATCAGCATTTCACATTGTAGCAAGAACCACTACATAGCTATGGGACTGAGTATTTTGGCTAAATTCTGTCTTAGTCCTATGGCTATTGAGACCCGGTGCCTTAGAACACTACAAAAAGTCACCTTATTGGAGAAGGACAGACAGCCTCAAGACTGCTGGCATACAAAACACAATACAATGCCTTATTAAATGTATGTATTACATATGCCTTCTGCTTCTTCTTTATGTTGTCTCTAAAATGACATTGTAATTAAGTTAATTAAACTACTTTAAAATATTAATAATTCCCTTTGTTCCAGCAGAGATTTTCTTCTTAGCTAGCATCCAAGGAAAAATACTGAAAAATATTTTCATATGTAAATGTAAATAGGTTGAAATCAATCCTATAATGCGTATTCACAGAGTGTTGCATAAAGCACAATTCACCCTACTTTTAGCTGTTTTCTTTAATTAATAGACCTAGATATTTATCACAGTTCTTCTGTGAGTTCAGCAAGTAGATGATACAAAAGATTCTGTAACTCCAGTATTAAAGTTATTGATTAATTTCAAACTACAGAACTCAGTCCTATACTGTCTTGATCAAAAATATTAGGTACAAATTTCAATTTAAAAATATACACTCAACCCAAACATTCTGATCCAGATTAGTGTTACTTCTTTGCAATTTCATTAAAACTTCTTTGCAATAATGCAAATGGAAGTCAAAACAATATAATAAACAAACTCCTTTTTAAAATCTAGTCTCTATCTTCAGTTGAGTGAATCAATTTAGAATATTAAACTAGACAAAAATAATTAAAAATTAAATAAATCATATCTATGGTTCATTTCTTTATTTCAGAAAAGCAAACTGGAACGCAGGGATTTTTACACCCTTATGGTATAGATGCATAAACAGGTGAGGAAAGCTAATTTGCTCCTCTACCTTAAAAGCATCAGAGTGATGCCCTCACAAGCTTTCAGTTGTGAAACACAGACAATCTAATAAAGAGAAACTAATTCTCCTCAGCCATAGAAGTCTGCATAGAGATATCTCCAATGCACAGCATGACCCCAGAGACAACAAAACCAAAAGAATCATAAAATCATAGAATCATAGAATCGATTGGGTTGGAAAAGACCTCTGAGATCATTGAGTCCAACTCTTGGTCCAACTCAAGTCCATTTACTAGATCATGGCACTCAGTGCCACGTTCAATCTGTGCTTAAAAATCTCCAGGGATGGTGAATCCATCACCTCTCTGGGCAGCCCATTCCAATGCCTGATTACTCTCTCTGTAAAGAATTTTTTTCTGATATCCAACTTAAATTTCCCCTGGCAGAGCTTAAGCCCGTTCCCCCTTTGTCCTATTGCTGAATGCCTGGGAGAAAACATCAGCCCCCACCTGGCTATAACTTCCCTTCAGGTAGTTATAGACAGTGATGAGGTCACCTCTGAGCCTCCTCTTCTCCAGGTTAAACAGCCCCAGCTCCCTCAGCCTCTCCCCATAGGGTTTAGCTCCAGTCCCTTCACCAGCCTTGTTGCTCTTCTCTGGACCATCTCCAGCACCTCAATATGCTTTCTCAAATGAGGGGCCCAGAACTGAACACATTACGCAAGGTGTGGCCTCACCAATGCAGAATACAGGGGAAGGATCACTTCCCTGGTCCTGCTGGCCACGCTATTTTTGATACAGGACAGGATCCCATTGGCCTTCTTGGCCACCTGGGCACACTGTTGGCTCATGTTGAGCTTCCTGTCAATTAGTACCCCAAGGTCCCTTTCTGCCTGGCTGCTCTCCAGCCACTCTGTGCCCGGCCTGTAGCGCTGCAGGGGGTTGTTGTGGCCAAAGTGCAGGACCCGGCACTTGGCTTTGTTGAACTTCATCCCATTGGAATCAGCCCATCTCTCAAGTCTATCCAGATCCCTCTGCAGAGCCCTCCTGCCTTCCAGCAGGTCGACACTCCCTCCCAAGACAAGCTGAGCCTACAAGCATGTGTAGTGCCCTAATAAACACAAGACAAAAAGCGCTTTGGAAATGGGATAGGGGAAACACATTTCTTTTTCTCTCCAGCCATTTTTAAAAACTCAGTTGGTTAGAACACAGTGCTAATAATGCTGAGGTTCTGGCTTTGATCCCTATGGGAGCCATTCACTTACAAGTTGGACTTTATGATCCTCATGAGTCCTTTCCAACTCAGAACATTCTGTGACTCTGTGAAAACTGGAAGCATGTGTGTAGAGGCATGCCTGCACAGCTCAACAAAACACTTAATTTATTCCTTTGCTGAATATTTCCTGCTGTACTAATGGAAAATCCCTTCTGTGGAAGCAGTTTCCACTGCAAGGCTGTTTGGCAGGGCAGCCATGCAGTGTGGCCTCCAGGAGCTGCTGTTAAGTTGGAAGTGACACAGTGTGCCTCTACCCTCAGGGCGAGTCAAAGCAGCAGCAACTTTCATCTCTGCTAGCAGACAATTCTGCCTCCAGGGCAGGCTTCTATCTTTATAGCAGATATTTTTTCATGTCAGCCCCACAGGTTGGCATCCAAAGCTCAGCAAGACCTACAGCTTAGAGTGACACAGCTCCAGCTCCAGCAACAAACTCAGACCATGCTGTGCCTTCAGGCAGGAGCTCTGACCACCCTTCATTTGTTGCAATGGTTTGACTTCAGTTTCCATTACAGCTAGGTATGCAGAGCTTTGTCTAACATAGAAGACCTAATTCTACATTGATGAACTGTCCTGGTGGACACAATGTGCCCACTGCAGCAGGCTGACACAACAGCATAGATGGGGGGGAACACACTGGTGTCCTGGAGGTCCTGTGAGCCCTGGAGCAGGACTGTCAGCACTGCCACCTTATGGGACATGATCATTCAGCTTTTCTGCCAGCACCAGCAGCTACTTCCTCAGAGAAGCAGCACAAAACCAGCAGCTGAAATCCCAGTTTGGAAGAACACTGGCAAATGATACTTGGCATGCCCACTGCTTGTGAGACAGTTAATGCTCTGGAAGCAGATGTGTTTTACACCACAGGAACGACCCAACTCTCCTTATTCTGTCAGCATATCAAAGTCTTGCCCTGCATCACTAACACTGCAATTTTTGATTTTCAAGCTAAAGTTCTCAATGCTAAGCAATTGGCACTGAATGTACACTGCAACACAAGGAGGGAAATTTGGAGGTAGTGTTGCAGTGCTTCCCAAGAAACAAACAGTGAGACTTAACTGTGAGAACCAGTGAAAGTAATCCGTAAAATCCCTAAGACCAGTCATATGAACTTAACCTCACTGGAGAAAAGGACTTCAAGGAAGACCGGAGCTTATTTCTGCCAGAAACCTCTCATTTGGTCCTTAAAAAGAGCCTCACAAACAAGAAACAGAGCTGACTCTGTGGAATGTGTGGAATCCTTCCCAGATCTCACATTATACTAATTAAAACATTTTATTTTACATGCTTGGCTTAAATTAAATAAACTATATCCTTTCTTCACCAATATATGATTTCTTTCTTTTCTAAACCTGAGATATTGACCATATTGACTATCATCAATGGTCCAGTTTGGCCTCCAATTGGGAGATATGGAGACACACTATACATAACACTGCTGCTTTCTTTGAGAACACATGCAGAATTATTCCTGAGGAGAAAAAACAATGCAGAAAGAACCGTGATTTGCCAATACTGCCTAAGGAGACTTTCTGCTGTGCCTTTTGAAACTGGATTTGCCTATCCTGCATCAGTCTTTTTAGCCATCAGCATGTTTGCAGCAAGCATGGGTAAAGCCCTTCCCCAATCTTCATTCATGAAGCCTAGCCATGATGATGATGAAACCTGAGATAGATTCATACTGCTTTATTCAAAATAAGTAAAGTTTTGCATGGTGCTTACTAAATCACATACCTGAGGCAATTGCATATGTAAAGACATCTATTTTCCCTATAAAAATTATTTCTATAAATACATATATTTACATGTTCATACATAAATACATTTAAAGTAATAACTTTTAGCACGCCCCCTCAGATAAGCCACTACTCAAAATGGTTGAAAATATGGTTACTTGTGACCAGTTTCAGCATGTTACAAGTGTTAGAGCTGTTAATGTTTCACTGGATGATCTGCTGTTTCAAAACCACAAGGACATGATCTAACTCAATTATAACCCACAGCTGACCTGTAAAGCTGTATTAGCTGAACTTACAAAAGAACCACCAGTACCACAAAATAACTCAGTACACACAATTCTGATTTTCATGGTTCATGCCTCATGTTTCACCGGTCATGGAGAGAGCTCTAAAAGGAGATTCTGACAGGCTAAGTACAGTATGTAAGATTAATAGAGCAAACAAAAACAAAATAATGCTTTTCTGCTTGCAAGTACAACAGAGAAGTCTATTCTTTTAGAAAATCTTTTTACCGCATCACAGCATATCCTTCTCAATGGAAACACTTTTCTTCCCAGATGTACTGCCTTTCTCAAACCACATAAAGTGCTATATACATTACTGTCATATTGTTTGCAAAGATTTCATCAGACAGTCTATGTCCCTTTGTAATTTATGGAGAAATTGAAATGACTTTTAAGTACTGTGTGTAAACAACAAAAATCCTATCAAATGCCCAAGAAAATCTTTCAATTTCTTTTTCATTCATCCTGTTCCTCATACAGTCCTGGCAAGCAGTGAAAGATGAGGAACTAGAGTACATGTAATTCTGAATATTTCACAATGGTGTTAATTAAAGGTGTTACATTGTGTCATTCCCAGCAATCCAATGCTCAATCACGTATATACACACACAGACACAAACAGCTGGTGTAAACCGTCATTGAAAAGTGGTCATAATATTAAAATCAAAAGCTAATGAGCATTGGATCTTTTGAAAATATTCCAAGACAATACAAAACGGAATGTGACCCTGCTGGCTAGCAATTTCATCAGCAGCTACTCTACATCCACCTTGAAATTACTGACTGCCAAGTCTTTGCTGTATATTAGCAGTACATTTATACATGCATGAACATTTGTATATTATACATCCATTTGTGATTTTTTTCCCATCTTTGATACACTTTCCCATATGAACCTGCTAGAAAGAGTTTTTATTTATGTACTGACAAAGTGTTCCTTGAGACGTGGAGCCCAAATCTACCACCACAATAGAAGTGTGCATGTTATTGCTGTGAATGCTCAGATGGGCTTCTGCTCCACAAAGACTGCTCCTTGTGTAAGCATGTGTAAGATTGTGCTCAAACACCCTCAAAAATCCACATTAAGCTGAGGAGGGTTTAGCCTACAGGCTTTTAAGAGAAAAATTCAAATCCCACAGTCTTGTCTGAGTATAATACCACTGCTCCAGAACTTTTTGGCCTTCATTTGCAGAAGCACCATTTTAAACAGTGCTCATGGATTTCAATGAGAGTAGCATCTGTTCAGTGCTTATGAAAGTGAGACCACATGAATTTATCACTGCATGACAAGATTCAACCCACCTTAATCTGAGAGGTGCTTTTGAGGTGCAAAAAGACCAATAGAATAGGCTTAATTTTAACAAGCGCTGCAAGACCTCTGCAGTCTCCTGAGAACAATTCTTTCATCACTGACTCTAGAGATATTTTTCAGCAGGAAAAACTCTTATTTTTATTCTTATTATTGTGAGTTAGCAAGAATCTGAATTTCTAATAGTAACTTGCCCAAATCCCTAGATTTAAGGGAACATTTTATTCATCATTTCATATATATGAAAGAATAGCTCCTGAACAGAAGAGAAAAACCTACGATTGTTAGATATCTTCACAGAATTATTGCTGATGGGACAAGATTATTATTAAGTGAGAACTTGCTTTAAAAGCAGATGGAGTGTATTTTAAAAATTGGCTCACTGAAAGGTTTAAATCTCACATAAAACAACGTGATGCTTACAGATGACATTCCAGTGCAGTTACTATTGTAAAACTAGAAGCTAAATATTCGAAGCAGAGCAAATATACTCATCGCTACTCAAAGCTCTGAGTAGGGTGATAAATATTTTGGAAGTGATTATTCATTTTCTAAGACAGACTGTTTGTTTAAAGCCATTTGGGAAGAGTATTGCTGCTCATGGATATGAAGATTTATCTCACCTGGTTTTAGACTGTTGCACTATAGACATTAATTTTTGAGCTAATCACCCTGAGCACTCTAAAACTGCTGAGGATAAACAGACATTTTGTGTGATGTATGTGGTCTGTTTCATAAATTTCCCTCATGGTGAGATGAGCTATATCTTAGAAGTGTTTATTTTTCGCCATTTGCTGTAAAAAACATGATAACAAACTATTAGTCTAGTTTAAACAAAAGTAATGTTTACAGTTTGGGGGGATGTAACTTGTAAAAAATGCAAAATCAACTTAAATCCATCAAGACTGTCAATAGTCTAGAGTAGACCTACCTCATACATCTGAGGTTGGTGCCACAGATTATCAGGCAAGGCTAAGGATTCAGACACAGTAACAGACAAAGCATACAAAATGGTACACTTGAAAGCATAATTATGGTAAAGAGAACAGAAGAAATAACCTCGCAAAAATTTAAATGTTTTAAACTAGAAGTTTTCTTAATGAAGAAAAAAAGGAAGCAAAATACCAAATAATTTTTAATAAATGTTAAAAACATATTTTATTCTAGCACAGTTATTTCTTTAGGAGTTCAAAGATTTCTAGATCAATTTTCAAACAAAACCTGCAGTTCCAAAGGAAATCAAATGTATTGCTTTGCTTATACCAAACTGAAATGGTCACAATTTCTGATAGAAACCAGTTATTTTAATGAATTAAAATTACTTTCTTTTTATGGGATAAAAAAAGTTGCCAGATACTTGAATTTGCAATAATATCAAGCTCCTGTCCTTGTAGTGCTTACTTGTACTTCACAGATGTACTTTACATAGAATCACAGTATTTGCTTAAAAATCCAGAAATTTTGCCAAAAGGCCTGACATTATCTGTGGAAGGAAGAACATGTGAGTACTTCAAATCATATTTTCCTTGGTCCAGGTAGTTTCCTAAAATAATCTAGAGTAAAAACTATGTCTTCACATTGATCCAGAAATGAATTGCCATATTTAGAGACAAGATTATCCTGATTATAAATAATATGACTACCTGGAATCAAAATTTATATTTAAATGCAGTTAATGAATGAAATGTGAGATAATGCAAGGTCAATAATATTGAGAATGAAATATCCTGACTCAATAGTTTAATTAAAGTCATATTTGCATTGACTGTGCTTTAAACCCTGTTCTTTTTGCATTTACTAAAATGTCAGCAATAGGATAATGAAAGACTAAAAACAATGAGAAATACAGTAAATTAAAAAAAAAAAAAGGATTACTAAACCAGAATTAATATATGTGCTGGGATTCTGTTTATTCCTTCCTGAAATGAGAATGAAACTACACTTCCAGTGTTCCACAGGTCCAAACAGCCTTCCATACGGAAAACTGTGGTACAAGGATGGTGATGTGAACCACTAAGTACACTTTGAAGCCCCTATACAGTTCTGAGCTTCTACTAAGGCTAGAGAACTGGAAAAGAACCTTATTGTGTAAAGCAATTCTAGCATATGGAGAAACTTACAACTTTACAGACAACTCCAATCAATTCTTTAAGACTTTTCCCACATTTTGCATGCAATGGAATCATAGAGACTCTTCAGTGAATTTCGCCAACATAACACTGAAGCTTTGTATAATGGGAAATACAATAAATGATAGTATTCATCTACCAGGCAACAGAAGACAGCAAAGAAAAAGTATTGCTAACTTGAGGAAACAAAACCAGAAGTAATCAGAGAATGATTAATATGAGAGGTATAGAAATACATATTCAGACTTCATCAAGCAGAAAAACCTGTGCTGAACTGAAGAGGTCAGCTTAGTAATACAGAAGAAAGTCCAATTCTCTCCACAGATGCTGCAGTTGTGGCACAAAAAGATTAGTAATATGCACACCAGTGACTCATATTTGGATTATTGTTGTTCAACTATATTAGCATGGTTAGAATCACCACAAGCAATGTAGCTTCAAGGCTATTACAACTTCAGAATAAGAAAAGTCATCAACAGAACTCACTAAATTCAATGAAAGAAAAAATAGAATAAAGCTATGCATTTTTTCTGAAATATGACTGTAGACTTTAAAAAGGACAAAAATGTGCCTTAAAAAAACAACCCAAAACATGGTGAGGGTATTTCATAGAATCATAGAATATGCTGAGTTGGAAGAGATCCAGAAGGATCATGGAGTCCATCTTCTGGTCCTGCACAGGACAGCCCCAGCAATCACACCATGTCCAAACACTTGAACTCAGACAGACTTGGTGCTGTGACAATTTCCCTGAGGAGCCTATGCCAGTGCACAATCACTCTCTGGGTGACAAACCTTCTCCTGATATCTCAAATAAACCTCTTCCAATTCAACTCCAGACATTTCCTCGAGTCCTCTCACTGGTCTCAGGAGTGAAAAGATCAGTACCTACCTCTCACTTCACCCCTTCCACTGTAATTCTTTGTGCCCAACCCATGAGCCAATTGCTCACCCACCACATTATTATCCAGTTGTAGGCTGGACATTTTGTCCAGAAGAATACTGTGAGAGACAGTATCAAAAGTTTTGCTGAAGTACAAAAAGATTACATCTGTTGGCTTTCCTAGATCAGCTCAGGGATTTACCCTGTTGTAAAAGGAAATCAGATTGCAGGACTTTCCCCTCATGAAGCTGTGCTGGCTGTGACCAGTGATTGAATTGTTCTCCAGGTGTTTTTCAGTACTCCCCAGAATAAGTTTTTTCATGATTTTACTGGGCACTGCAGTGAGACTGACAGGCCTGTAGTTTCTAGGGTCATCCTGTCCCCTCTTGAACATCAGACAATGTCCTCCAGCTTCCAGTCAGCTAGGACCTCTACAGATTTCCAAGACCACTCACAAGATCATGAAGGCAGGTTTTGTGATGACATCAATCAGCTCTTTGAAGATTCTGGGAAGAATCCTATCAGGCCCCACAGATTTGTAAGGATCCAGCTGGAGCACCAGATCCCACACAAGCTCAGGTTCAATTGGGAGTTGATCATTCTCACAGTCATGGTCCTCCAGCTCTGGGCACTGAGACCCCCTTGGCCTATCATGACTGTTGAAGATGGAGGCAAATAATGCATTAAACAGCTCTGTTCCTGTCTGTGAGGTGACCATTCACATTCTGTAGAAGGTTGATGTTATTTCTGCACTGCCTTTTTCCATTACTTTTAATATTAATAGAATAATAAAAGTTGAGGAAAGGCAGTTGAGGAGTTACCAACCAGAACCTCTTTTTCTACCAGCACCAAAGAAAATTACTGGATGCAATTGTAATGTCTCTTCAAAATATGAGAATTTTAACTGAAGACTGGAGTTGTCATCACAGGTTAGAGGAAACACAAGCATCTCAAAGAGCAGTGGAAAGGACTGTGCTACACATTGTGGATGGGTGAATGGATGGATGAGCTAATCAACAATTAAAGCTGCTTTGGTATCCCGGTAAAAGTCAGCACTGCTGTACAATGCACTGAGTAACAGCATGGTGAGTAACAACCAGTAACAGAAAAAAATAATTTGAACGTTACTACAAACCTAAAGTAATCTGACTACCATTTCTCAAACCTCAGTCTTTGTAAAGGAGAGCTCCATGAACCATAACAATGTCAGCCATTATTAAATGTCTTGAAATTAAGTGTGATTGTTCCTTCCTGATGGCTAACCAAATTCTTTTCAGATTTCTGCTGTATCTGCATCACTGGGGAAACAGAAAAGAGATTTAAGACAAATTCCAAGTCAGTTTTCTTTTCATTTTAGTGTTTGAATTTAATAGGAAGATTATGCAAGTCTCACTGCCTTTTTCTTTCCCTCTCATGTCAGTTGGAGCGGAAGAGTTTGCATTATTCAAGGTCAATTAAGCCATGCAAATGCATTCTAAATGATTTTACAGCAGTAATAATAACTCTGCCCTCAGAAGGATGTGCTGAATTTGTTCAAAAGAAAAAAAAAGGTGTTTGGGAATTTCATTCTCTTCTCAAAATAACCAAATAGATGTAGAAATAAAATAACCTTGAACAGGTAGTAGTAAAGGTTTTAGGTATAAATTCCTCAGGAACTTGAGCCATAGCACTAGCCTTGGAGCTACAGTGATGCAAGTCACAAAAAGTGTCTCACATGCTGCTTCTCGCATTTCAGAAAAAATTGTGTGTTTATTTAGTTAGCAAATTATAGCAATTTTTTAACTTGAAATCAAGTTTTGAAAAACATGACTTGAAAAAATTCAGTCTTGAATGTAAATTATGAAAAATTGAGATAAATAATTTAGTAGTTTTTAAACTCTTAAAACTATGCATTTTGATAAGCATTGACTGCAATGTAAATTACACTTGAAAATCCTGATCTTCATGAAGATGGCTTTGCCAGTATAAATGTAATACCACACCATAAGAAAATGTTTCAAGTCAACGGGATTTTTTAAACCAAATAAAAGGACATTTCCCATATAAGTCCAAGCTTCTCTCCACAGAAGAAAGACGGGTATATTGGTCAAAGTTCAGCTCTGCAGCAAATATTTTGTGTTTGGATAGCGTGACCCAGCACAATAAGGGGCATATCTGTGGCACTGTGAAATCAAGCTCTTGAATATAAACCCAGTCATGCTGTGTCCATGTTTAATAAACACAGTAGCTACATAGCAGTTACAATTGCAGTCACATTGACATAGGTTCTCACCCCAAGGATGACAGCTGTTGGAAAAGGCAAGGAAACCACTTCAATCGGCGTTTTTGCTGTATCTGATAATATGAGCTCTAGTTCCTTTCAGAACAAGAGGGTTGTAGGGTTAGGCATAAAACTTCTGAAGATGGTTTGAATAAACATTTGATCTTACCTTCATGTGGCCGAAATAATACACAGCAGAGTTGCCCATCTGAGACCAGCTGACCATATAATTCTTCCTATTCCATTCCCAGCACAGACCAGGGGATAGCAATGCAACGTGAATCACTCCTGAAAAATACATAGAATCATAGAATCATAGAATCGATTGGGTTGGAAAAGACCTCCAAGATCATCGAGTCCAACCCTTGGTCCAACTCTAGCTCATTTACTAGATCATGGCACCCAGCGCCATGTCCAATCTGCATTTAAAGATCTCTAGGGATGGTGAATCCACCACCTCTCCGGGCAGCCCATTCCAATGCCTGATTACTCTCTCTGTAAAAAATTTTTTTCTGATATCCAACTTAAATTTCCCCTGGCAGAGCTTAAGCCCGTGCCCCCTTTGTCCTATTGCTGAGTGCCTGGGAGAAGAGACCAGCCCCCACCTGGCTAGAACTTCCCTTCAGGTAGTTATAGACAGTGATGAGGTCACCTCTGAGCCTCCTCTTCTCCAGGCTAAACAACCCCAGCTCCCTCAGCCTCTCCCCATAGGACTTGTGCTCCAGTCCCTTCACCAGCCTTGTTGCTCTTCTCTGGACCCGCTCCAGCATCTCAATATCCTTTCTGAACTGAGGGGCCCAGAACTGAACACAGTACTCAAGGTGTGGCCTCACCAATGCAGAGTACAGGGGAAGGATCATGTATCTGCCCTTATAATTTTTTTTATAAAGTTTATAAATAGCGGCTATTTTTCATCACCAAACACATTACATTGCAGAACAGAAACATGAAAAACTATTTAAGCAAGAATTCTGTTCAGCTCAATCATTTTAATAAAAATGCAACTTAGAAAACCATTTCTCAGGAAACAAGGGTTAGGAATTTGGGAGTGAGGGGTAGGGGGTGTAAGTGGAATTTATTGCATTTTTCTTTGAAAAATATAGTAGAAAGATAAAATGAAAGCCATTCATTTTATATTGCTGAGATTTAAATGGAATCTTCCATGCTGATTAGGTATTTTACACATAAAACTTGGAAATTACACCTCTGCTCAATATTCAGTATATTTAACCCATGGCCCTTTTAATAGAGACCTAACAATATTTACCACATATTTATGCTAAAATCACAGAACCAAGGATTCATTCACAATTCCCTCTTTTATGCAAATTATGATTGTGAAAAATGCAGATGCCTCATTGAACATGCACACTTAAAATGCTGCAGTTTTATTCACATCTGGACAATATTTAAAGCCATATAATACATATAAATAGAGTCCTCAAGCCACTCTGAAATGCCTAACACCTGGCAGATGAGATAGCAGCTCATAGTAGTTTAAATACTGTATTTTAATTCACTTTTCTGAGGCAGTCAGGCTATATAATTACTAACTCATAAAGTTGGAAACATGACTGCATAAAACATTCCCCTTCAGATATATCTGACAGAGTGCACAGGTAATGTTTAAACACTTGTACTTGATGTCTTAGCATATGCTTCCTTCATCTTCTTGATGACTCTTTTCTGTTTCTTTTTCATGCCCTTTTGCATTCTGATGCCATTTGACTGGCCAATTACCTAGCATCCCCTCATTCTTTTTGATTACTCTTCCATTCCCCATTATGTTTTTCCTCACTTTGCTTCATTTTCTTCTGACATTCCATCCTGTACTTTCCACATTCCTATGAGTATGCTTGATGAAAAATAAGAGCTTTTATTCTGTATTACCACCTGAGTCTAAATTGTGGCTGCATCTAATGAAAGAAGCCAGGCCTCATCATTTGGAGTAGCTGTGTCAGAGAGTTCCGTGCTGTGACCACAAGAAACATAAAGAGGGAGTTTTGTGCATCTCTTCCAGATTGAAGTAAGAGGAATAGAAATGTTCTTGCTTGTTTTTCACAGTCTCTGTGGCACTTCTATATAGCTCTTCCTACCATTTACAATTTTTCATATAAATAAGCAAAATATAAGATCCAAATATCACTAACAGAGTCAGGGCTGCATGGAGGGGAGGAATCTAAAGAAAAATGTGGTCTACAGCTTGATATATAGAGTCTTTAATGGGTATTTATGGTATAAGACAAGGGAAAATGAATGATGTTTTAAACAGTGTTTCAAATGTGATTCTCATTTAGCTCATTAAAGGTGAATGAATAACCAATTTAATAATTTATATGAGAAAAGGTATAAAATATTTATCAGATTATAGTATATCTACATTGTTGTGTGCCACATGTAACACAATCAGAGTGCTTGTGAGTATGCTACATTCCAGGAGCCCTGCAGGGCCACTGTTCATTCCTCACAATGCTGTAGGACAGCTACTGCACAGTCCAGACTTTCAAACTTGTCACTGAATAATATTTTTTTCCTAAGGGGAAAGCTTTAACAAAACTGTGGCTGTTGGAAAAATGCCAGGTGTTCAAAAATGAAACATTTCAGACAAAGTAAGTCAGCTTTGGCACAACATCCACTGGGAAAAAAGACAAATTGTATTAATAATTTAAGAGCTTGACTTGGGATGTCAGAACAGGTACTTGACTATCACACATTGGTGTGTCTGAGGGGGTTTTTTTTAATGCTTGTCTCATCTTATTTCTCTTCTGTCCCTCTTCTCTGACTATGAAAATCAACAACTATGCACACACACACATACACACGTATTAAGTCTTTTTATTCTGTCCCTAGGAAGGGTGGGTGGAGAACTTCAAAAGTTAGAAAGTTTCACAGTATAGAAAATAGTTTTCCATGTAGCCTCTCTCACTGCTATAGTTAAAGGGGCTTTATTACTGTTTAAGGCTGGGGACTGTCTTGTCAGCAGAGGAATAATGTTGTAATTCCTCAAATATGAAAACTGCACAGCATTGTAATATTTGTCCAATATATGGAAAATCTTTCACAATTCTTTTAGAATTTTTTCACTTTTATTTTAGTATGTTGTCCCAATAGCTATCTACAGCTAAAAACTATACTGACTGAACAAGAAAACTCCATAGTCTAAGTCTATATGCGTAAAATTGTTCTATCATTCCTGCAGGTGAAAAGGGGTGTTTCTGAGCATAGAGTACTGAAAACGCATGGAGTACTGGGACAGTGCTACTGCCAGCAGCCTTTCAAACAAAGGCATTTTACCTCTAGCATTCTCTTGTTTGGCTCAGAGATAGCATCTGCTACATATATAATTCTTTCTTTGCATATGTTTTACAATAAACAGTTGCTAGATGTCTGTCAGTTCAGGTGAAATACATATATATGTATGTTAAGTAGTAGCTGTTCTGTTTGTTTCTCTCACTATTTTAAGTGGTATATTCCAATAAAGTGGTCTATAAAAGCTTTACCCTAAAAGATCTGTGTTGTTCCACAGTGTGGATTATCACCCATTAAAATAATGAAATCAATCACCGAAACTGCAGTGGAGCTTTTGTCTGTATTTCTATGTGTTCACGATAGTTATACAAGAAAGCATCCTTTTATAAAAATGGGCCATTTGAGTGATTAGGCAGATGTGCTCTTTGCCCTATATCAGGACAAATTTCTGAAATGAACAGTCATCTGCTTCTGCAGATGGAGAGCTCTGAGGGAGGATTAGCGCCTTCCCATTGCTCATTGTAAACAACCTCAGCCCCAGAGAAGCACAGAAATGAATGTCCCTGAGCACACAGTAACTAGCCTGTATGGTATATGCAGGCACAGAGAAACAATTTCAATGAATTTTACACACATGTGCAATAGAAATTTTCCATTACTGTACTTAGCAAGAAGCAACAAATGCAGTGTATGGTCTTAAAGTAAATTATTTTTCATTTATTTTTCCCACATGTTAAAAGGAGAAGAGATTCCCATACAATTAGTCCAATGAGCACTGTGATACTGAGATATAATTTAGTTCTTTAAATGATGGCTATTGAGACAAGAAAGTCACCAAGGTAGGAGGAAATGCAGTACAAATAACAAAAGGTTAGCAATCTGCCAGTTTTACTGTCTGACCACTAGGGCATAATTGACACTAGTTGGTATTACAGATAACCACAGAGCCACAAATGGTAAAACAGCAATTACAAGTTTGTCCAAAACCAGAAAGTAATTTTTAAATCTCATGCAAGAAATAATGATGCTTGCATTGAAAAATGAAGACCTCATGTAAAGAAAAGGTGCTGAAACAACTGAATAAACCTATCCATCATTATACCACATTTTGGGATGAATTTATGTGCATTTGCCTAATGAAATCAGTATTATATACTTCAGAGTCAAAGACAGGGATTAAGAAAGACTAAATTTAATCCTCAAGGAGTATAAAATGTTCTTACTGCAAATTGTAGTACTGGCTTCATTCCTTTCTCTATGGATGCTCTGTAACCAGCTGGGTTGAAAATTGCAAACACTCAAAACTAGTGTTGGAGACCCTTTGCTAGGATACACATGCAGGAGTCTGGGGCTAATGGTTTTCTGGAAGCCCTGGGGAATATGTTAACATTCTGCAGCTGACAAAAAACTGCAGAGCAACAACGGCAAAAATCAAAATAACAGTCTGACATTTCATCAAACTAACTTGCCAAACTTATTGGAAAGCTGTTAATTAGTATACAATGAGAGAATGGTACAATATATTTTGTATCTTTAGATTAAGAAACTAATGAGGCAACTGGAACAAATATTGCAAAAGAACAAATAAATCAAAGCAGGCACCGGAATCTTGACTCCATTATTTAAATTCAATACTTAAAACCCTTTTGTTTGAGAAAAATTTCCCTGCTTACCATTTTTTCCCTGAAGAGGTTAATTTCTTAAAAAAATAAAATAAACACAAATAAATGGTAACTGGTGTAAATATTATTAAAATAGAGTCAAACATAAATTTGGAAAGCCTTCTAAAAACGCTAATAAAAAAGAATACGATTCATTTCAATTAATGGTTTTTCATCAGCACCAGGTGTATGACTACTAACACTGTACATTAAAGCAACTACAACAGTTAGATTTAACAAACTAGACATTTAAAGAGATAGAGTAAATTAAAACTAATTAATTGAGATAAGATTCAGAACCACAATGTGAATACAGGTAAAATTCTTCAAAAGCTTGTACAGCGCAGCTGAGCTAGGAAAACACTATTAGCAAGAATTCCCAGCATTTTGAGCCTACTTGTTCTATAAACCAGCCATTGTTCTCTTTATGAAAAGTGTTGCATAGAGAGTGTTCTCTCTTTGCAGGAAAAAGCAAAAACCACAAAAATAATAAGAAAATGCATTTTTTCTGTACAAAAAAAGCAGAGAGAAATCTCTATACAAATAATCCTCCCCTAAAATCCTTTAACCAGTGGGAGATTTGCAGGGCTTACAAGTCCATTTGGGTGCCAAATTTGAAGCAAAAGGGGAAAGGTGCTATCAGAAGCTACAGACATACAAACAGATGTCTGACAGGTCTGAGGAGTGACTCCTGAGTCTTTCTGCTAAATACATTCATTTTTTTTTCTGCCAACAGAGAGAGAGGTGCTGGAGACCTCCAAGAGTAGGAATTTGGGAAGTATATAATTTTTGAGATCATATACAAGACTAGTGTGAAGATGCTGTAAGCAACTACTGAGCAATTTTACTTGTGGTTCAAATCACTTTTAATCAAAGACTTCAAAGCAGAAAAATTCTTTGACTGAACACAATCAGAAATACACATGCAGGTGTTCTGTTTTAAACACTTTCTGTATTTAAAGATACATTTTCTCAATATTGTATTATGCTACCTCACAGTTTGTGTTATGTTTACTTAGAAATCAGTGTTAAAAATCATGGTGCTTCCACTCAAACTATGAATGAAGCAACTACTACATGCTCTGAAAATCCTACCCTAACAAAAGCCACAGGGTCACATTTAACATGCAATATTAGAAACATGGCATCTCAAGAGATGCATATATCTGCCTGGATTTCTATTCTGAACTGTATTGCATGTATGGCCAGGCTTTGCAAATGAAGATTTGGAAAGGGCTGTCCCCACATGGGTGTGCCCTTCGAGCCTGTGCAGTGGATTTTTTAGGTGAGGCACAGCGTGTGCAGAACTGGCCCCACCCTTTAACTCCTAAGGTTCATCTGCCACAGCTGAGCGAGCTTGGACAGTGACAGTAAAGTCCGTCCTCAGGACTAGAACCTACAGAACCTGGTATTCCCAGGAGGTCTCCCATCCAAGTACTAACCAGGGCTAACCCTGCTTAACTTCCAAGATCTGATGGGATTGGGCATCAGGGTGGCATTTAACTGAACTGTATATGCAGATCATTTGGTTTTTATCTAAATTTTCTCTTACTTTTGGGACAGCCTTTATGTAGGCCTTTTATAAACCCAGAAATGAGCTAACTAAGGAGAAACCAAGCTCTAGTACATAGATGCATGCAATAAAATCTGATTTGTAAGATTACCTATTCTTCCCAGCAGAGTAAGGTCTAGAAATCTTTGTCATGGTCCAGATCCACACTGCTCTACACCTTTCCACTAACAGACCTAGTCACCTAGGCTGGAACTAAAGACATCCTCCACACTGTAAGGAAGTTATTTCTTTATAGAACAGAAAGGAAATGTACCTAATCAGCTAATCAGCATTTGGATGGATATTCAAAAAAGCTCTCTCAGAAATTTATTTTTTTTGTCCATTGATAATTGTCTTGTTTCATCCTCTGATAAATCCAGTCACTTCAAGTAGAGTTTACACAAGAGTTAAATTTGGCCTCATGTGTCCTGTGGCTTGCAGTGAGAATGACCCACCTTTTCTGGCATTTGCTGTATTGTACAGAGAAGCAACACTTTCTTCTCTTTTGGGAGTCCTTTGAACTTGTATAAAGTAGCTATTCCCAAGTGATTACTTCCTTTCTGAATGGATGTAACAAAAGCTCATCACACAATAAAAGAGCCCCACAGTCATTTTTCTTTTGAACACACAGGCAATGCTGAAAACATAAATGCACATGTGCAAAAGCTCTCATCTCTGGCTCCATTCTGACACCTATTAGCTCCACAGGAAAGTAAGGGAAAGGAGCAAATTAAAGCTTCCTGCATCATCAGGTTGAATCATTCTTTTCTCTTTTAGTCTTGCAAGGATGCCACTGATAGCCGAAGAAAAGGAAGAGCTTATCTGTAGTTCTTCAATTTATTACAGTTTAATAAAGTCTAGAAGGAAGTCTAAAGGGGGGAAAAATAATTCCCTTACTAGTGAGTGCAACTCATTGCCTTTTTCTGTCTTTCTATACCACTCCATACAGGAAAGCAAATGTCTTTCAGGCTTCTTCTTCTTTCTTTTCCCATCTGGGAATCTCTCTGGTTCTCTGATGGTGATGATTTTTGCAATATCGTGTCCAGAAATACAAGAAGATGTAGAGGTTTCTTTAATACAAACAGTATCTAAGTATGACCTACATTGTCTCCCATGAATAGGGTAGTCTACACAAACCATCTGCCAATGTCTCTACTTGTGTTCACACTATTCAGTGCAAAACTTTGGACTACATTGGATATTTTCAAAAAAACAGCCGCTTGCTACAGTAAAGTAACACTGTAAGGAAACCAAATGTAATACAGAGAACACTGCAGGCCTTTATTATTTAATAAGTTCAACACTCTAGTAAGCCATCAGTCTGGCTTCAGGTTGGATTAGAGCCATCTCCTGCCTTGAGGTCCTCACTGCCTGTGTATTTTAACTACTTATTTAACCACCAAACTCACATGTAATCCCTGAAACTGTGTGACTGCCTTCAGTGAGGCAATGCTGACAGATCCAGCTTCCTCTGCTTTATTCTTAGTCCTCAAACCTCAGTTCACATTGCTTTGTACTCAGTGGCCTGTTACGAGAAGGTGGAGGATGATCCAAATTGTTGCCCCATAGGCTGTGCAGGTAGGACACCTTCACAGCTAATGGATGTGGTGGATCCCTTCTCCCTCACACTGGGGAAATTCTGTAGCCTCGATTTCCATTTCTTGGGCAAGTGTTCTGAGCAATAGGCTGTTTTATAAGAATTAGGAAGACTACCCTCTTCCTTGCTACATTTCAGGTTGAATTCAGTGCTATTTGTCAGTGTTCATTTCATCTTGAGGATCCCAAGGCCTAATGGATTTGCTCTTTAGCAGATTTAAAGGGGTTTAAGCTTTAGAAATTACAGTTTAAGTGCCTGCTTCTTACATGACCTTATGCATCTATCAGCTAGAGCTCTAAATATTTGGAGCATGGGCTGCAATACAGCTTTATTTACCAACCATACAGACAGTCCAAGATGAGAACACCTTAGACTGCAGTAGGCTAAACTGAACAAAGTCATCCCAATCTTAACTAGTTCTTCATTATTTATCACAGAGGCCATCAGAAGAAAAACTTGTATGAACTTTACTTTCCATGAAAACAGAAAAATAAATGAGACTGTTTCTTTCTTTAAATGTAAGCATCTATGTGTTTGAAAACTGTTGATGGATAAACATAAAAAAAAAATCTCAAAATTTTACCCATAATTTATCCATAATTTTATGGATTAATTAATTTGGGAAAATGCTAACATATATATAATGGATTTGACCTATTAGTTTCTTTTCCACCCCTAAAGAAAAAGATGGATTTGTTCTATCCAGAGGAACTACAAGAGTCAGAGCAGTATCCAGCAGATATCCTTCAGTTTAATACAATTATTCAGGTCTTCAAGGAAGTGTAGATTTGTGATTCAAGATGAGAATGCCAACAGGAAATAATAATTAAAAAAACCACAAGGCATTTGTAGTGCTAAGAAATATATGGATCCATTCCAAGCATTCTGGACATTTTAACCATATGCTGACAGGCATGGTAAAATGAGACAGGTATAACTATTTTTTAGATAAAAATCAAATTTCCAGAAGTTTTGTCAACTCTACTTTTCTCATCAGTACATGAAAAGCTAAAATGCTAAAAGCATTCTTCTAATATTCAGCTACACACCTGCCTTTGAGATGTCAGCTTAGTATTGGTAATTTTATCAATTGTCATCCGCTCTCTAAACTGCCTGTAGGGAAGAAGGTGACTGAGAAGTTTATGTTAAACAGCTGTTATGCCATCTGGCATCTTTGACTTCCACGACCCTTTTCAATCTGGCTTTCAGCCTGGGTAAGGTACAAAGACTACACTGGCTTAATTGGTCTATGATCTACTCTTGGCAAAATACAGAGGTCAAGTTTCCATGCTGATTATTGTAGATTTGTCAGCAACCTGTTAACACAAACCAATAAGTTTTGTTGACTCATCTGCAGACACTGGCAAGGATGGCCAGAAATCAGTGTAGTGACCTCTCCTCTCCGGGAGGTCTCAGAGGGTGATGTCCGACAATTGCTCCTCTGCCCAGAGGGCTCTCACAAGCGGGTTTTTCATCATTCCACTCTGTTGCCTTTCTTCTTCAATGTTTACATGAAGCTGCTCAGGGACAGAGCAAGACCATTTGGGCCTGTCATTTCAGCAAAACACACACATTTACCTTTGCTCATTGTGCTTTTACATCTGATGCAGATGGTCAGGCTGACTCATCTGCCAGCACTCGACTAGTTTGGAGATAGGGGCGGGCAGGCTGGCTTAAATTCTACTTTCCCTACGTATTTATTTTTAAGAAAGCTACTAATGAGTATGAGAAAGCAGAAGGTGAGGCTTGGCTTGGAGGCCGCTGAGTCACAGCTGTAGGTTTAAAGTTCAAAAGAATTATTTGACTCAGTTCTATAGAAAGGCCACTCTCAAAAGAGCAAGAGAGCCACTAATTACACTGTTTGAAATGAGGAGAAAGTGAAAAAATTTCTTTGTCCACAAGGAATACTTCAATCTTGAAATTTTTAATTTAGCTATTTCACCTATTAGTAGACTAGGAGTTCCATACTTGAGGCTGCTTATGAGGTATTAAATGAAGCAGTAGACAGCACTGGAAAAGGAAAACTGTCAGTGATTACTTGCTAAGAAAAAGAATACTAATTGTTTATGGGAAGTTCAATTATTTCAGGTTAAATTATCAATAGTTCATTGCTGAAGCAAAAACACACCTAGTTTTTTCACTGACATCTCTGTCGCAATAAAGCTTTTACTGTTATCAATCTATTAGGCTTCCTTCACAGATCCTGGAAATAACTTTGCATCACCTCATAAAACATATGGGGGAAAGCAGCAACCTCTGAGCCATATTATGTTTGTCAGTCATGGCTTTCAATGAAATTTGCCATTTCTTTTGGAGAACTGTTCCACATATAACAGCTTAATAGCTAAGCAATATTTAAACTTAACAGCCTTAACATTTACAGAAATTTCATATTGAAATTGGTGCCCCTGGAAGCAGAGCTTTACCCAGAAACAGAGCTTTACATAAATACAACCAACAGAGCAAAAACTAGTTTAAAAATAATAACCAAGCACACTGTAGATCAGCAGACAGCATGCCCCAAAACAACTACCACCATAAAAAGAATACATTTAGTAGAAATAGAATTCTGGAATGTGCTCAAGACCAAATATTTTCATGTTTGACATTTTACCCACATACTAAATCACATGCATTAATTTATACATTATTCTATTTGATCCAATGTTCGCATTTCTCCTCCAAAACCCTTCCTGCCCTGTGCCCCATTGCAGAAGGCCTAAGTTATCAGTGGCTTTGAAGTCCCAAAGGATCCTGGAGAAGGAAAGGGCAGAGATCTCAGGATGATGTGGTAAAACACAACAAGGTTCCTCAGCCCGCACAACTGCAGAACAGAGTGGAAACTGCCCAGCCTCTCCTCTTCAACTGTCCATCCTTCTCACCATAAGCTCCTGCTGTGAGGTTTTAATCTTCTCTCATTCAAGTATTTCTAGCAAAAGCTAAAGACCAAAATAATAATAAAAATTTTTTTAAAAAAATCTTCCTTCTGCCTATGAGATCTGGAGAACAAAAGCCAAGAAAATATTGAGGCCTCAAAACTTATCCCTGCTCAGACAAGAAATAGAATAATGTGCTTCCCTGCTCTTCCCTAACTAATCACTTCTATGTGAGGAAAACTGAAAGTGTATGAACCTTGTAATAGGAAAACTCTCATGCTATAGGAGAAAAATATTTTTACTGCTCCATGAATAATACTGGCCAGAGGAATACCACTTGGCTACTCCTGTTTCTTGGGAGATTAAACACTAATGTCACCTGAGACATCATATCCAACATCATATCCCTGAACCACTTGAGTATCCACATTTTTTCATACATTTGACTTCATAAATTGTCAGTGGAGGTATTCAAATTTGAAAACATGACTGTAAGCACAATGTACGATTTTAGTTAAGCAAGATTGTTATCAATATATAAAACATACTCCATTTTCCTGTAAAAATTATACAGGTGGGTATTTAGTATATGTAAGAATATGTGAGAGCATATCTGTGTGTTGCACACAATCCAAAAGTATTTCTAAACTTAAGTTCCATTACAGTTACATTACAAAATAACTTAAAAGGTATGCTACTAAAACAATATGAAAAACCAAAGCAGTACCTAAATATGAAAAACCATTTTAAGTTAAGATTAATGTAAAAGATTTCCAAACATGGAAGAACAGACATAAGAGGCTTCAGATTTCTCCTGTTACTGGTTCTATGCATTAATCACAAAGACATGATAAAAGCCTTTCAGTGACCAAGTTACCAGATTGCAAAAAAGTGATTTTAGAAGATAAAGATTTCCTTTTTCCTCCTGGTGTCACTACAGGGCTGAGTTTAGGTTGAGTGTTTCAAGTCTCTGCTTCTGTAATTTAAGTTCTTTTTAAAACACAATGAAATTCCAAACAAAAAAAAAAATAAAAAAGTATCCTTTCCTACAAATTTTAATAAATACTGTTCCTATGCTTGTGTTTTTGAAAGGTCTTATATTTTATATGTTGAGGTACAGCAAATACACCTTCTCCACTCTTCCCACCCCAAATTCCATATTTTTCAGCATATTTCTATTTATATTGGTATTTCTTTACATGAAAGAAGAATAATTTACTCATCTGAAAGCTCATAGTAAACTCAATACATGAGTTTATTGCTCCTTTAGAGAATTCCATTACCCTATGTATGAAACAGGGAGCTTCAGTTTACCACTTTTGACTGAAGAAGTCTCCACTTACATACTTTGCTTCTACATTGACAAAGTAGTGTAAAATATCCAATAGAAGTCACAAGGAAAAAATGTATCAACTGTAATTTTGAAAGCACAGAAGTGCTTGGATGGAACTTCAGTTTAACGTATTTATAATGGAAAAAACCTGTGCTCCCACTTACTTATTTGACAGCAGGCATTTACATTACAGGCATTTACAATTACCTTGAGAAACTAACTAATGCAACTTCAAAACCTTCAGAAAGAAATCAAAGTAGGTTTCTAAGTCACCGGCTATATAACAAACAAGAAATACAGCAACTGATAGCTTGAATAATATTAGTATTTAGTTGGACATCTACTGCATAAATTACTTATTTCAGAGTTGTAATTAAATAGTATTAAGAATTTAAAAAAACACTTTGTTTTTCTCTGGAAAATTTTAAGTTTCTATCCTACCATTAATATTCAAGCTTTTATCAGTCCCTACTAAAAGAGATGAATATTGAAATGTGGAAATCCACTTTTCATCAGAATAAATAGTCAACTGTCCCACTGCTGTAAAGCTAAGTTTCAGAAGTCTCATCTACAAAACAATTACATATCCAAATCATAAAATACCTATATTTCAAAAAGATTTTCAACACCAAGCAACACAAATTTAAATACAGCATTTATTACAGAATTTGATGTTTTGGTTTTTTTTTTGAATACTGACATTTACTACTAAATACAAAGAAAACTCCATCCCTCTTTAAAGACAGACATAAAGACACATTAGCCTCCTACTTGCACATAGAAGCAGATGTGGCTGCTACCTGAGGGACAAAACTAATGAACCTGTACATAAACATAATGCAAGAAAAGATGTGTCCCAAAGAAAATCCAGGTGGATAGAAGGCCTTTAACTGTTATTTGTTATTGATTCTATTACACTGATGCCGAAAGGGTTTTTGTTCTAATTTTCACATTTTGTAGATTTTAGGAACACAGTAGTTGTAGATTTTTAGAGGGTTAATATTTCTAACAGTTTAATGCCTTTCTATCACTACCCCTGTCCCAGAACAGGGAGCTCAAATTCCTTTAGTTAATTAATCTTGTTTAGACTCCTTTCCAAGGTAAAGACCTGAAGGATATCAGAAGGCCTGCAGAATGAAACATAAACATAGGTCAGAGTGACCCAAAAGCCAGAACTGGATGAACTCCAAGAGACCTTTGTGTGCCCGAGGAAGAAGAGCTGATGAAGACAGAGGGTCTTGACGACCCCAGACCCAATTCCAGGGGGTTGGACCAGGGTGGGACCGGGGTTGAACTGAGAAATGTGTAAAGCAATGATTGGAGGGATCTTATTATAAAAGCCATGGAAACAAGAACTGGGACACATGTCATCCTGTATTCCTGTGGGCTGTAGGCCCTGTTTTTATCTTACCCTACACTAACGTGGCTCGAAGTCCTGTTTTTGGGGGGAACGGTCATTCACGGCATCAACACTGAACATTTTATATATATATATGGTTATACTGATAGTATTTAATTCTTAATTGTACAAATAATAATAGTTATCTATATTTTAACTAAGTCTTAGTCTTCTGTAACTGTAGTTTTAACTTTGTTTTTGTCTCTGTCTAAGTAACAATTTCTTTAGGGGTGTCATCCTAGCAAGTCACTCTTTGCTCAGACAGGACTCAATGCTGGTTTAAATTTTGTTTACCTTACCTGAATTATAGGAAACTCAAAGTGTAGAAGAACTAAAAAAAAAAAAAAATTAGCCTAATGATTTTATTTTCTACAGCATATATAAACAGAATAAGCAGTAAGGTAGTAGTTGTGAGCATAAAGAAAGTGAAGAAAGTTTATTATTTTCTACTCAAAAATTTTTCTCTCTTAAAGTCTTTAATGTACAACAACAACAAGCACGAAACATCATAATTTATTTTCAGTTATTTTCAAAGAGGGTTTTGGTTTGTGTTTTTGTTCTTGTTGTTGTTGTTGTTTTTCTTTTCCTTCTGATTAGTGCATAAAGGGCTAAGCATTGCTGGTCAGTAAGTTACTATGTCCAAGACTATATGAATTAAAGACTTGTTAGTGAAATGTTTTTCAATTTTAAAAGCTGTTATTGTCTGAATGCCCTGCATGTCTCAATATCATACTCCATCATGTAAAGAAAACTCATACTGGCAATCATATTTCAGGTTATATTTATGTGGAGAACACTTCTAAGTACATACGTCAAACACATTAGCATTTCAAGTGATCAAAGAACAGCAAGAGTTTTAACTTTTAAGCCTAAGCGCGTTAGCAATAACAGTCTTTATCAATTAAGGAGCTGATATTTGAAAGTGGGTTTAAAATTAAGTTATTGCAGTAAATGTATTACCATATCAGTCAAGAAGTCAGTCAGAACCTCAGCCCTGATAGCACCCCAAAATGACTGGCTACCAAGCACTGCATCAGGAAGGCAGCCAGCAGTGGAGTGCTTGTCTTAATCTCATTTATACAACTGTATTAGGCATGACTGGCAGCGTCCATCTCTCTATATAATAGAATTGTCAGAAATACACAGGACTGTTTTACTCTCATATTGGACACTGTCCAGGATTATGAAAAATAACATTTTGTGTCATACTGACTTCATAATACATTTTTTTCTTTCCTAGTTGTTAACCTACTTGGATACGTGACAACTGCATCTACCAATGTCCAATGGATATTAATGCTTCTGCTGCTAAAGTGCAAAGAACACTTGAAACTAATTTCTTGTAACGACTAAGGCATTCTTTAAAGAGAAGAAAGGCAGTAAATCCCTTTAAATGAAAGATATAAAATCTGGGTATTCATTGCCCTCTATCTATACCCGTGTCAAGTATTGCAACTCTGTTTAGTCTGCAATCTCTGAAGGAAAAAAAAAGACTCTTTTAGTTACTTTATGTTGATCAAGACTGAGTTAAAGCAAACATCTAACTTCACCACAGTATGTCCTGTACTCAGTGGTTCACAAAGTCAGGTTCAGAACTGACTTGCACAGACACCTATACCCACCAAGTACACACAAAAACAATAGAAAATACTGATAGTGTATCACTATGTTTGGCTGTAATGGCTAGTTTAGGAAGTGAAACATGCTCCAGTGTCCAGAAATGTCACATTGCAACACCAGGGAGTTCTAATTCCTGAACCTGAATGATTAGTGTATTTATAGACACATAAAAATCCTGTGAGGACTTGAACTTTGGAGTGGTAAAGCAGTTCTGTAAGACATGAAGCTGTGTCAAAACACTACTACTTGGTCTTCAGAAAAATCATTCTTTGGAAGTTATTTAAGAGCCACTCTGAACAGCCCAGTAAGTTAGATATTTGAGAAAATGGGTGTTTTGTTTGCCTCTTCAAATAATCAAAAAATGTACAAGTTCCTATAAATAAGACTGTCTTCATAACATTTGATACTAACAAAACATAGGAGGTGCTCAGTACAAGCAGAAATAATAGCATCTGCCTTCCACAAAAATTATAAAAACCCTAACTAGAACATTAAAGGGAAAATGGTCATAATGATTAGTTCTGGAATCAGATTGTAGCTTAGATACTTTTAATAGTTTGACACCAAAATCCGGTTGCTTGGGAACAGTTATCCTAAGTAATCTCAATATTCTATTTTACAAGAGTTACCACAAAATTCAAACATCAGCACAGAAACAATGAACTCCCACAAACCCAGAAGAAACACAGTTGGTCAGTACAGTAGCATGGCTTGAAATGACTTAATATTTCCTTTACTACATGCTAACTTAGAAACGCTATCTTAAAATTCATGTTCCCATCTGAAAACTGTTTTTATTCCCCTTGATCTACTATAATATTAAAACTGATTTTAATTTTTATCATTCATCGAGGTGAAGTATTTCCACTTGCAAAAAGTAACCTATTCATCATGAGGACTTAGTATTACAAAGCAAGAGTTCATATCAAATATATAAACTGGCAAGTTGGCTTAAGTTTTGCTTCTCTAGTAAAAAATTATTTTAAAGTTTTGAGCTTATGCAACCAAAACTTAAGACAAAAGAAGTACTGAGAAGAAAAACCTGTATGACAATGTTTGAGGGGTTTCTTTGTTTGGTTGGCTTTTGTGGTTATTTTTTTAAACTTAGAGTGCTCTTCTATTCCTCAAACTAACCTTTACTATTCATACATAAAATTTGGATGAGCTGTAGTTAAGTTTCCAGGTTTCCAGACTATAAATCTTATCTATTTATAAATCTCTTTAAGAGATATGGATCCATTTTTTCATTCAAGATTTTATGGAAGGAGATAGTGAGCTCATGCAATTTTCAGGGGTAACCCTAACATGTTTGTCCAGTAACATCTCCAATGACTAATTCAGAAAAGCTCTACTTGTAAGAAAATGTTTCCATCTCATACTTGGCAGAGCAGGCATAAAAATGGATTACACAGAGTATTGGAAAGGACATTGGGTTATTTTGCCTATATTAAAATTAACCTTTGCTTGTCACCACTAATATTTGTTATTCTAAGTACAGTTAGTACCCAGCAGGCATTTTTCAAGTTGTCCCAGCCCCCATAACCACAAGATATTATGAGTGGATGGGTGGGAGGAAGACTGATCTCTCTGGCTACTGTGTTTGTTAGCCAAGAAATAAAAAAAAAAACAGTGAATAACTGTCTCCTCTAATGATGAAATAGTTGCATGATTCATTGTGGGGGTGCAATGTAACAGACATACTTCACATTTTATAATACACCTAGGAGGAACATTAAGATCCAAAACAGAAGAATATTCCCCTCTATGCTATTACTTTACATACAGTTACCATATTCTCCTGAGACACTAGTAGTAGTTAAAAAGGTGTGAAAAGCTGCCTTTAAAACAACATTTGGGTCTGCACTGAGTTTATCAGTGGTAGAAGCTAGAGAATACTGAATATAAAGGCTCATGTACCTGATAAGGTATGCATTTTATGCGAGCACTAAACAGAATCATGGAATCATTAAGGCTGGAAAAGAACTCCACAATCATAGAGTGCAACCATTAACCCATCATTGCCATGTTCACCACTAAACATGTCCCCAGGTGTCAAATCTACACATTTTTCTAACACTTACAGGGATGGTGATTCCATCACTTCTCTGGGCAGCCTGTTCCAGTAAGTGTGGGTCATTCTGTTCTTCCTTGAAAATATCTCAAGTAGTGGTCAGAGGAGAATAATAATAAAAAAATTGTCTCTTTAAAGAAGTGAAAGACTTTAATTAGCTCTGAATTAGAAAGGGGGAAATGGTACCTAAATCAACACTGAGTAGATTTAGTAGTGTTAAATTAACTGATAGTAGTCAATTACTAGTCCTGTGAGATGCACATCCAGTGCCACTGGCTCTGCTCTTATCTATTGTACAAAATCATGCTTTAGCTAGCCAGTACCAAGATAATCTAAGACTGAAATATTTCATCATGGCTAGGCTTCATGAACAAAGATTTGGGAAGGGCTCTACCCACTCTTGCTGCAAGTGTGCCGGTGGCTTAAAAGGCCAATGTGGGATAGGCAAGTCTAGTCGCAAAAGGCACAGTGGAAAGCCTCCTTCATTTCTAGGGTCAGTCTAGAATGACCAATATCCTGAACCACCTGCATACAATGTTGGGTCTGCAGCTTCCAGTTGCTCGCCTGTCACTACAGGGCTTTGCAATGTGGGTGAACCCTTCGAGACTGTGCAATGAATTTTTTAGGTGAAGCACAGCGTGCGCAGAACTGGCTGCACCCTTTACTCCTAAGGTTCATTTGCCAGGGCCTAGCAAACTTGGACAGTGACAGCGAATACCTCAGGACATAGGTTTGGTTAGAGTATCCTTCCCTTAGATGGATGGCCTTACAGGGCTAAGCAAACTCCATCTGCCCAGCTTTGGAGTTGGAGTTGTCCTTCTCTTAGGATGGTTGCCAGAGGGCTAGCGAGCCCATCCTGCCCATGGACACACTTTGTCTGACCCTTCAGCTGAGACCTGTCTGGCATGGGAGACCCTACCAGAGGCACATACAACTGCCAGCACAGCACACAACCTCATAAAGGCACGCAAGCTTCTCCCCCGTGACAAGGGGGTGCCCCCAGGGAAGACTGAAATATCCCACAGGTCTGCATATATCAGGAAAGAGATTTCTCCATCAGATACCATTTCTGGCCCACAATGTGTCATAAAGGTATTATTTTAGATACATTGTTACACCTAACAGGGTACTCCAGATCCCAAAATAGATCAATAGGTCATACAAGTGTAAATTACTGTAATCAGATAACAATAATACAATCAGACAAAAATATTCTTCAGATGCCCTAACAGTGGACAATTTTTAAGACTGGCAGGGCATTAAACAAGCAATTTATACCTTTACACAGTATCAGCTACAGTTCAGGAAAGCCTGGGAGATACAAGTGTCAATTATTTTGACAGAAGAAAAGACAACCTGAAGCTGCAACTGGTACATACATATATATATCATTGCAATGGAAAAATTATAAAACTCACCCAAGATGGAGACGACTTAGGCAGAAAAAAATATAAAATTAATAAGCCATTTATCACTATTTTCCAGCGATTATGTAAATTAGTCCATAACACCCCAGTGAAAATAATGCATGGCTCGCCAGAGAAAATTACAATTTCATTAAAGCTTTGGGATTTTGCCACAGAAATATTAACTAAATGGCTTCACGTTTGTGGTATGAGTATAGATATTTAGGCCAACAAGCTATAGAATGACAGGCAAATAAACAGCATTTTATCAGTCATTTGTGTTCTACATATGAGTTAAAATTGACGTTGATAAATAAATGCTATTTGTAAGGAAGGGAAGAACATTTCCCCATGTTTTACCTACTCAGTGCACAGGTACCTTCCTTATCCACATCTCTTCTATGCTACCTTTCCATCTTAACTGCACTGATCAGACTTCCCCAGCTCCAGTTCACTTGTTAAGTACCCTCTTAAGCTCTCTTTAAAATGTCAACAGTTTTCATTTCTCTCTCATTTCCTTCCTTTCTGTTTTTATAACAACTTTTTATCTTTGCAGTATTTTAAGAGATTCTATCCTAAGATATAATGGGAAGCGTGTGTTTCTATACTTCAATCTCTTGCCCTTCCGCTGCTTCACTTGGTTGTGATTGGGACAAGCCCCACAGAAAGGGAAGGCAGTTAAAACACCCTTTTTAGCTTTGAATGGACTGCTTTAGCCTTCTGGATTTAAACAGCTAATCAAACATTTTTCTTTGAAGCTCACACAAATGACATCAGACTTTGTTTCAAAGAGCTGAATCTGCTTCTCAAGCACAACCAATCTACTACCAGGAAAACCAGGTATTTGTCTGCTACACTTCTGTGTACACTCTGTTTATCAATCACACATTTTCCCATGGTTTCAAGTCTCAGATTTGACTTAGATTTTTAGCTGTAGACTTGCAAAATTTTTTCATCTATCAACTTCCAACCAGTAAACTGAAATTATGTGACTTCTTTGGAGTTTCTGCCACCACTCTAAAAAGAGAGCTGCAGGATTGATGCTTCTACAGTTTTAAAGCCAGTTTCCCAAAACTTCTTGGAACTGCATTCTGTGCTTATTTTCCTTAGCAAGCTATGATTTATTGGACAATTTCAACCCAGTTTGAGAGAAGGGTAGAGATATCAAAAAGACAAAGTTTCTATGTGCTCTCCAAAAAATCCATAGGAGCCTGGAAACCTGATATAGGGAAAATACCCAGACATTAGGTGTTTCCAACATGAAAAGGCAAGTGTGATTTCAGCACTTATCTATGTCCTATGCGTGGCCAACACCGACACATACTTGCCAACCAGACAAAGGATATAACATTAATTACAGGACACAAGGACAAGCTGAGATTATTGGCTGAAAAATTACAGTTGGGCAAATGAAAGTATCAGAGAATTATGGACTTCAAGGGAATAAAGGAAGAGATGGAACTACTGCAGTACAGGGATCAAGGAAAGCAGGATTTCATTTGTACAGTTCATGTTCTGTATCACTCGATGAAGTGTGTCTCACATTGACCATCAGAATTAATACTCATGAGTGGTAACTTCTGCAAATCTCTTCATTTTAAAGCTCTAGAGCAGGAGTATGGGAGAGAGGATACTTCTGGCATTAACATTGTTCTAAGGTTACAAGAGCTTATAATATGACAGTAATTTTAAATACTTACTGGGCCACTGAGGTGTGACCAAAACCATTCTAGGTATTCTAAAACAATTGTACAGTGAAAGCAAAAATGGACTTACCAAAATTCTCCGACTTCCAGCAAGGACTCAGGTTTTCTACTTACTGAAATTTAAGTATGGATCAGACATAGTCAAGTTCAAACTAGAACGGAAGGAGGGAAATAAAAGTCTAAACAACTTTCTTTCTTTTTACTGGCATGTAATCCTACCATTCTGTGCATTTTGGAGTGCTACCCATCTGAAAAAAACTAAATAAAATTGAAAAAAAATATTTCTCTACTTTCCTACATTACAGATAAAGAATCATGAAAGAAAAGATTTATGTCTATGTCAAAAGCACTACAGAAACCCCACCTATTCTTATATTACAAGGAACTTCCCCACTTTTCGATGAAAATGGTATTATATTGACAAAACTTCTAAGAGTAAACATTATTTTCACTTATAGAAAGTCACAAATTTTGTTTTAAGTAATGTGGTTGTAAAAAATATTAATTTGTAAGACTGAGAGGTTTAGCTAGGAAGCTACCAATACTAAAAGAACTTTCCTTTTGACTAAAAGCTAACAGTCTGTGACTGTAACTCCCCACTTGTGAGCTAAGATATTAGTGTGTACCATTTCTGTGGCATCTGTCAAACTGTTAACTGAGGTTTGTAAACTGCTTAATAAGTTATTTCAAAGTTTTCCTTTTTATCAACATTAGTCTGACTTGTTCTGAATTTTAGGCCTTCCTTCTAAATGTGTCAGATGACTTCCATTCATGGGGAGTCCTATGGACCCATGACTATTTTCATATACTAAGAATTCAGAGATATTTTTCAGATAACTCCACAGCTAGCCTACAATGCATTTCATCACATTATCCTGATTTAGATATGTAGTTTATTTAAATATTCCACACCTATTATTTTCATTTCCCCAATAGCTAATATGAATTGCTCTGTGATCATGCTGGTGACCACATGATCAGCAATAATTTAAAAACTAGAAAGAAAAAAATATTAAACATTTCAGACTTTTTTTTTCACCCAGTATTTTCTTATTCACTTGGTAAGGAATTAGAACCATACTTCCCCTTAGTTTCCTCTATTTTCATATGTGATTTCACATTATTTCCAGTAACCTTAATAGTCCTTATCTTATCCAAACATTCTTATGTTATTATTTAATATCCATTCCTAACAATACCTAACTTTCATATTCCTCTGCAATTCTGGTCTGATTTCCAGGTCACCAAAATGCCCTGGTAAATACATATTTGCTTTCCTTTTCAACACCAAAGAGGCCATTACTGTGCCTTTAGGATGTTCCTTTTCCAAAACTCTCATCTGCCACCCTGTGTCATTTTACTCTGAGATATTTTTCTCAGAGAATTTTTCATCTACTTGCTAACAGATACTAACTTCAACTAATAATACTAACTTCATAGAGGTTTTTTTTTAATCCAAAGTTTTAAGGTTCTAAAGTTTTTATTTGTCTAGATGTGCTATCTTGGTTCTCACAATCATTTTCACCCTAACTACTAAGATGTTCAATTGCAATTCCTTCCTTGGAAGCAGGTCTTAAAATTGCTTCACCCTCAGTGTTACTCCCAAAAGCGGAACTGGGCATGCGACTTAACTGTGACACTGAAGTCCTGTTTGTGTATTCAGAGAGCTCACAAGAGCAACCAATTTTAGTCATGGACAAGTCACACCATTGAACACACTGCAAAACTCTTCAAATGCCTTTATCAATCAATACCTGTTGACTGGTGAAGTCCCTTTTCTAAAAACCAGAGCTGTTCAAATCACAATCCAAGATGTGATATGAAAACAAGACCAAAAGTACTTCCAGTAATGAAGAGGATTATTTCTCACAACATAAGGTGAGAAATGAAAACAGAAATTACAGCACTGACATAAGACAGCATCTGCACTTTTCTTTCCACAGTCTGTCCCTAAGAAGTCCTTTAGCAATGTGGAACTATAACAGGGTCTGGGTGAACAAAAAAAAAAAAAAAAGTGATAATTAAGTAATTAAGCACCATCTTGCTCTTCAGCCTGTGATCTGCTTGATGTATTCAGTGAGACTAACACATTACCTCCTGTGACATACAAGATCTCACTACAACTTCCAGTAGTGTTGACAGTGGAGCACTCAAGTAGCTCCATATGCAGGAAGTGAAGCAATATTAATTGTAAAGCACGACTGGGACATAACTGCAGAGCCAACTACCTGTACCTGATGCAAGCCAAGCAACAGTGAATATCTTATTTCATCCTTTCTTTATAATCTCCTTCAGGCAGTTCAAATAAAGCCCCTAATTTTCTATTTTTCTCCACCAACTGAGGAAAAAACTGCAAACACTGTTTTCAACATGAGCAGGATACTGACACTGAAAATATGAATTAAGAGTTTACTACTTTGATGACCTCATTCTCAAGTTTTCTTCATGCAATCCACTTCTGAGAGAATGTTATGGGACTGACTGTAATTTACACCCAGGCAAAGTGTAAATGATAAAGCTCTAGCACTGTTTCACACAAAGAGATAATTACAATCTAACAGTGGTTTACATCCACTGTGAATAGGTGTAAATAACGGAAGAAGATATGATCTTGTGGGAAATACAGTGAGTAACTTTTTTTCCCCATGAATATTTAATTCTTTCAGTATTGAGAGGTTAAACAGACTGCATATCATCATGCCAAAAAATCATATTTAACATCAAGATCTACAGTAAAAATGCTATTTTTTTCAGTTATCATCATCTCTGTATATTTACCTATAGAGATTTTATTTGTTTCATTAATAATGTTCTAAGAAGAATGAAGATAGTAACAGCTATCAATCAAACCCTGGCATTGTCACTTTTTTCAAATTTTTTGCTTGGTGACTAATTCATTCTACACCCAAAAAAAAAACAAAAACCCACATAGAATAGTTTGGGTTGGAAGTGATCTCAAAGACATCTAGTTCCAACACCTTTCCACAGGCAGGTACACCTTAAAATTCTCCAGTCCATTTCTTTTCTTGATCAGGATGAAGAAAGTTGTATAGGTTTATAATTTTGAAGAGGGATAGTGAAGCTTCTGTTAGCACTCTCTACCCTACTGTGGATTCCCCTTCGTTTAAAAATCTCCAAAGATGTAGCCAGTCATCCTTCTTGCAGAGGTGCTCCCAGGGAGGGCTGTACCTCCCTTGTGCTGCCAGCCCTTCCCCCTCACACTTCCACACACAGATGTTTACTACCTCACACCGGCTGAGCAATTAAGGAATTGCACGGGTTCATTGCATGATTACAGCACCACTTGAGAGCAGAAACCTCCTAATGCAGGCAAGGTTTTTGGAAATAACTCTCTGTAATATGGGGGGTCATTCAGGACTAGGCCTAAACAGATGAGTTTGCCTATTGAAACATTTTATTTACATTTTGACCACGTGTCATGGTTTCCACCCCAGCCTGCAACCAAGCCCTACTCAGCAGTAATCTCACCCCCACCAGCTGGATCAGGGAGAGAATCAGAAGGGTAAAAGGCAGAAAACCTGTGGGCTGAGATAAAGACAATTTAATTAAAGTAACACACATAAGAAAAGCAAAACAAGGAATTCTTTCACTACGTCCCATGGGCAGGTAGCTCCAGTTATCTGCAGGAAAGCAGGACCCCATAACACACAGTGATGACTGGGGATGAGAAACACCATCACTCCAAATGTTCTTCCCTTCCTCCTTCTTTTTCACACTTTATACAGTGAGCATGATGTCGTATGATATGAAATATCCTGTTGGTCCCTTTATGTCTCTAGGGAAATATGGGACAGATCAAGTCTTTTGAGATGTTTGTTGTCAAACTATTAGCCATGAGAGAATATTCTTCCAGTTTGCCAACAAAGCCACAAAAAAGAACATTCTGAAAGTCAACAAAGTACTTGATAACTTCCTGTAGAGATACCAGAAAGAAATTCTGGATTTGTAAAAGCAGCTGGAGGAATGATGTAATAAACTTACTAAAATTAATCTATGCTAGTATAGCTAGCTATATTGATAGCTTTTTGGAAACCTTTTGTTTTAAACCAAAACTAGTTTAATTTATTCCCTTCACTTTATTTAATGAGCATGATGTTACATGGGCTCGGATATCCATCCCTTTGGTTAGTTGGGGTCACCTGTCCTGGCTGCGTCTCCTCCCAACCCCCTTGCCAGCCTGGCAGTGGGAAAAGCACAAAAGGCCTTAGCCCTGTGTGAGCCCTGCTCAGCAACAACAAAAATATATTATCAACCCTGTGCTCAGCACAAATCGAAAACACAGGCCCATACCAGCCACTATGAAGAAAATTAACTCTTCCCCAGCCAAAACCAGCATAACATTCTATTTCACTCTTTTGGGAAGGAAACATTTACAAAACTTATCCTATTTCCAAAATAGCTCAGTTATCATCAGAAGGTGCTGTGATCACAATGCATTTGTGGGAGCTTCAGATTGCCAAGTCTACGCACCAATTTCCAGCACAGGCAGGATAAAAGGTCCTGACATACCATCAGAGTGCAGTCAAGATCCTGACATGGGCAATTAAATGAGAAGAATAAAAAAGAAAGGATTACTTCTCTCAGCATGCAGCACAAGGATAAAAAATTAAGTACATCAAGTACTAAGACAACTAATGTGCTGTTCAACAACTGAAAACAAAAGGTTGATAATCATTGTGGCCCAAACAAGTGGCTTCCTCAAAGGCAAATCCAGATCAACCGCCTTTGTAAGTCCCATGAGCAGCAAAGCTGAGCAGGGATATTTATTTCCGAGTTAATGAGACAGCAGCTGAGAAAAGAAGGCAGATTCAGAAGAATGAAGCAACTTCACCAATATTTTGCTTTATGAGGGTGGAAGCTGGGCATGACAAAATCAGAGATTATTCTAGTTTGGGAAGGACTTCTGGATGTCCCCTGGTTCAGCCTCTGCTCAAAGCACTGTCACTGCAAGCTGAGTGAGCATTGGACGGGGATACCAAGGGAATTTGGATCTCAGGCCACACTGTAACTTTTCTACAGGCTTTTAGTGAAACTGGCACCATCTCATCACCATCACCAAGGAAGCTGGTGAAGGACCTGTTCTCCTTTTCCTCACTTTGCATTGTCCAAGTGTGTGGTGGTAGTTTTAGCTGGCAACTTGAGTAATAGTTTTCAAATCACGTAAACTAGTATCTAATGATCTCTAATTAGGACTGGACACACACTATGTGATCTATAATATGACAGGTGCAAGAATCATTTTATAAGGATATTTCTTGAGCAATTAAAACTATCTTTTGAAACTGTAACTTCAAAAACAATTACTGAAAAGTCTTCGAGAAAGCACCTTTTTCTGCACACATTTTCCACATTAAACTATTTACTAATAGAGTTGGGGCAAACCGGAGGAAAGTATAAGCACAGGCAAGGGCAATTTAGCATATTGTTTTACTCAGTGTAAATACATGAAGAGTTTTTTGAGGTATTTACTCAGATGTAATTATTCTAATCTTGTATTGAGAAAGCATGTGTAGGAAGTGTTTTTTCCATCAAATGATCAAGAAAGATAATCCAAAATGCTCTACATCTAATGTTGCAATTAATTCTCCTAAGCTCTAGCTTTATTCATGTTAAAAGCACTGTGTAATTCTGTGAACTATACCTCATCCTGCTGTAGGAATTATTTTGCATATCACTGTTGGAGCATAATAAAACATTGGTTCACTTATGTGCAGTGCTGAGAATGATATTAACAGAGTTTGTGGTTTCTTTTCATTTAAATAAACTGCATTGACCACAGTGCTGTTTTTCAGTAGGCAGTACACCTACAAAAGTCTGTTGTGATTACTAAGTTATGAAATAAAGAATAATGCAACACGACAGACCAGCATTTGGAACAAGCTTTTAAAAACATATGCATTAAAAGTCAAAACATGCCTAGAGCAAAATTTTGCCACAATGTTTATTAATTAGCAATGGAGGTCTGATATGAGATTTGGGTATACATGCCATGTGTCTTTCAATATGTCACAGCAGACAGAATATTTTATAACCAATGCACATGTCCCTATGTATATCATTAGAGAATGATAAACATGTTTAATAAAACTGATCAACCTTTACAACACTGTTAACCTCAAGAGATATGCATGTAAATGGATACATATGCAGATATGTTCCTTCTAGGAGGTCAATTTATGTTTTCAGATGCTGCACATATAGCTGAACATTAAACTCCTTTTCAAACATTAAATTTCATTTGGAACAAGTACATCACTCTGTTTTAAATTGTTGACCTTAAATAGCTGATCATTAAAGAGTCAGCCATTTGTCTGAAAATACTAAAATGGATTCTGGATGGCTTCCAGAATCTCAAAGAATTATGTGCCGATGTAAAATGGATTATATATTTTTTTCAATTATGAGTTCAGTCTGTCAGTTTCATTATTTCTCTTCTTGGTGTGTACCCAAGACATACATTATGCCTTGGAAACGTAAAGGTCAGCTTTAGATGGTGCCAATTACACAGATAACTCACAGTGCTGTGTCTGCCCATTTCTTCTGTTATTTCTGCTGGCAATGTTGAAAATGAGTAACACTTACTGCTCTGTCCAGTGTTGAGTTTCTGATTCACTCTGACAGGATACCATTAGCAGTTATTCAGACTTTGGCTGGATACTAAATTTTGTTATATTATCTTTTAAGGTAATACTGAATAATGCTGAACAATTTTGTTGAGTATTGCATGCAACTCAATTTCCTCTGATATGAATGCAAGTCAACAATTTGCAAGAAGCCTCAACAAGACATAAAGCTCTTGTTCTGCAGCAAGAATATTTAAACAGGAAAAAATCTATTTAAATATAATAATGAACACCTGCCTCTGTTACCTATCAAGTTTCTTTTTTTGTGATTGAGGTAGTGTTGGTGAAGGTTCAAGCTGCTTAAGCACCTTACCCAACTGGTCATGTAATCAACCAAGCAAAAACATCCTAACAGACACAGAACTGTTCTCTTGTGAAATTAATTATTACAATATCCAAATATTGCATTCCATCAAAAAGCAACTATTTTAAAAAGTAACATTACAAAGCAACATTACAAAGTAAAGTCCTTAATCCCTATACCTTCAGAGGGCTTTGCAGTTTCAGAAGAAAAAGGGTGGGGACTTTAGGAGAAAAAAAATGTTCTTTGTGACTTTTGGCGTCTTTCTAAGCTTAAGTTGTAACAATAAGAACAGAATGTAAATACCTATATACATATTTAAATACAACTTTCAAAAGGTTCGATCTGTCTCTAAGTATTGACAAATATTTTAAACAACTTAAAATTATTGTAGTTTAGAAGTACAATGCAGGATCAAAAAAAGAAAGTCAGGAAAATGCTTTAGGCACTGAGGTATCCAGTATAAAAAAAGCCTTGGAAACTTTTGTCAATTCTAATCCCCTAACACTCAATTTTCTTGACACCTTGTTGATAATTCTGGGAGCGGGGGGGGGAAAATTTAAAAATTCTTCTCTGTTACCTGCAATTGCTTTTACTTATCAGTCATACAAAAAAAAAAATCTTGTTTTTACATAAATTAACACAAATTAGATGGCTTTATGGAGTACTCCTGACTCACAGATCACCTAAAAGGTGATTTTTGAAGAGTAACTAAACCTGTTCATATAAACAACAACAAATATTATCATGCCTACCTGCAGTCCTGAATGCATTATGTTAAAAATAAAAATTGCTTTCTTTCAAAGAAGGCAACCAAACATCCCTTCTTCAGAAATGGGTTTAATGAAGGAACTGGTACAATCCACAAATCTTTTTACTCTTGTGAAATTGAACTGATAGTCTCTTTCCATATGCACTGTCTTTACAACACATTAAATCGGGGGCATATGTACTAATTTATATGCCTGAATAAACATTTCCATCCTACCAAATGTACAGAGATTACTGATCACCTGTTGACACCAGTAAGACAACTCCAGCAAAGCAGTATCAGGTTATTAGCTATTAAAAGTTTGTAAGGATCAAAAACTCTACGCTACTACTTGAATATTTTTCTGCTCTTTTAATTCCAATAAAATCTAAAAAGGCAGGTTTACAGCTAAGTACAGCTTTAATCTCTGAGCTTCCATCCCAATAGCTAAACACCAATATAATTCTGACACCAAAATAAGAGTAATTTCCAAATGTAGACGTCAAGTGTATCTGAATCTTCATAACAAATGCACTTTCATCAGGATGTTTACTTCACTACAGTTTATCGGGCATGATTTGTGAACAACAGTTGGCAGGAAATTCTGTAAACAAGGGTTAACTTTACAGACTTGTGATTAGGGGAGATGTGTGAACAAGGTGAAGAAAAGCCAGCTAGAGGCCCGAAAGCTTGCAGTATTACTGATGAAGTTAAAGATATTTTGCAAGAAGTGCTTATTTGTGCTGACACTTGGGAAAAAAAGACTGGATCAGTGATGTGCAGTGAGAAAGCATGTATTTCATTAGGGTTATGTGTGTGCATCTGTACTGCTCCACACACATGGAGTTCTTCTCAGTATATCAGGGGTTTTTCCACGAATTACAACTCAGCTTGTAAAATGTGCATGGGATGCTAATAACTCAGAAGGAAGTATCCAACCACCACACAAGCTTTTATGTTTTAAGTAATAACTGCATTACACGAAGCCACAGCAAAACATTAGTTCACTGGCACCAGTTTCTCTGCATTTCTCCAGTCAAATACAGACTCATTCTGAACATGCTGTGTATTATCATAAAATTGTAAAGGTAAGATGTGGCTTCCACAAAGGTGACAGGAAAACAATGTTATGTAAAACTGTGCCAGACTATCATTGATTTTCATCAGTTTTGCATTGCTGGAAGCAAGGTAGTGAGACAGTGGGGGGAAGAAATCTCTGTCATTCATTAACAGAATAGTTTTCAGGATATTTGTGGAAGAAAATGGAGTCAAAATAAAACTAGAGGGCAAGAAAATGAATTAAGTTAATTGACATGTGCATTAAAAAACAGGGCTTAGAAACTCTGATGGAAGAGACAGTACTGCTGACCCTGGTTGTGGGAAGATGAAGCCAAGCAGCATATCAAGAAAACTCTGGTGCAAGTGAACTAGGGTTCCTGGATGAGACTATGGACAATGCAAAAACCTAATCTTCCTTGAAGATCACATCATCTAGATATGCTGACCTCCAGGATCCAACAAGGCATGGAGAAAGGCCTTTACCTCTTCTTGTAATGGATGGCAAGCTTGCCTAGGTTTTTAATTCAGCAGCAGAGTAAGATTTTGCCTGTATCCTCATGGAAACATAATAAAACTGTGCTTCTCACAGACCAGTTTCTTTGGCTAGGAAAAAAGCAATGCAAATGTTTACCTTAACTGAGAAAAATATATTTTATTAAATGGCATGAAGATTTCTGCCTCAAGATTATTTTAAGAGGTGGTTTAATTTCTAGCTTGCTATTTAATCAGGATAATTTTTGAGTATGAAAATATGAAATGACTATAAGATAAGCGCCAGTGACATCTGTAACCCTCTCATCCCATCCCCCCTCGGGAGAATATATCTCCTCAACATTTCTCTAATCAAGTGCATGCATGTGTACTGATCTTTCTTATATTTAAATCCTTTTCTCCTTAACTATATATTTGCTACCTCAAGACTTTTAAATTGCAGAAGAGGAGGGGGGTGAGGAGTGTAAAACCATTCCCAGAGGGCCCACCAGCAGTCTAAACCATAAGAAAGATTATTATTAGAAATATACATGGATTTCTCCAAAGATAATTTGACATGCTAAGCTTTGTCCAGAAAACAGGTATGAGAGACTTCATACATTTCATCATTTCTCTGATCTTTTAATCCATATTCATGCCAACAGTCCCACTACAGAAAAAGAGATCAGAGTGCTTAGGTGGGTTAAAAATATTAAAAAATGGTTTACTTGCTTTGATTGGGATTACTCACTCAAGAAATGAGTTCCACAATTATAATCACAGCTAGTAATGTTCCTTGTCTGCTTGAGAATTTCTATGATCCAGCCTTGGACAACTGGATGAGCTAGGGATTTCCATAATCTTGTCATAAAAATCTATGCATAAAAGATTAGGATGTGGCTCAGCTTTGATCCATGAGAAGTTGTAGTCCTCCACCCCTGTCCCAGCACCATTCTAGAGAATAAAAAGCTCCTAAAACTGTAAGACAGCTTTATCTCTTTCTCTTGTCAGGTTGCCATTGAGATAGTTATCTTCATAATGCTGTGGAATAATTTTGGAATTAGAGTGATGCCGTGAATGACCCTTCCCCCCAAAAACAGGACTTCGAGCCACGTTAGTGTAGGGTAAGATAAAAAGTAAAGGTCCTTTAATAACACAGGGCCTACAGCCCACAGGAATACAGGATGACATGCATGTGTCCCAGTTCTTGTTTCCATGGCTTTTATAATAAGATTCTTGCAATCATTGCTTTACATATTTCTTAGTCCAGCCCAAGTCCCACCCCTGGACCAACCCCTGGAATTGGGTCTGGGGTTGTCAAGACCCTCTGTTTTCATCAACTCTTCTTCCTCAGGCACACAAAGGTCTCTTGGAGTTCATCAAGTTCTGACTTTTGGGTCACTTTGACCTATGTTTATGTTTCATTCTGTAGGCCTTCTGATATCCTTCAGGTCTTTACCTTGGAAAGGAGTCTAAACAAGATTAATTAACTAAAGGAATTTGAGCTCCCTGTTCTGGGACAGGGGTAGTGATAGAAAGGCATTAAACTTAAACTGTTAGAAATATTAAGCCTCTAAAAATCTACAACTACTGTGTTCCTAAAATCTACAAAATGTGAAAATCAGAACAAAAACCCTTTTGGCATCAAGAGATTAAGTTTCTCTTTTCCTTTAAAGAATCTTACACTTCCAACTCATCAGAAGAATGCCACTAGGAGGTACAACTCTACCTTTATATTCCTAAATATTAAGGTACATTCCCGTTGTTCAGCTTCTCAGTGTATTCCCAGAAGTTACTCAGCTTGTTTAGCAAATGTTTTTAAAAATGTTTTATCAAACATTTTTGTCTTCCTGTCCTCAAAAATAATAAAAAAAGTATCACTAGAGACATGTTGCTACTCTGAAATTAGAAGATCTATTTGGGTAAACTCCTTTTCTGTGTTTATATGTAACCTTTTTCTTGTACCTGACCAAATGGTACCAATGACAAGTTAGCTACTGATGGACACAGTTACTTTTTTCTTCTTGGTGCCACTCCTCTTCATGAGAAATTTTGCATTATTTCTGCATTATGACATTATAAAGTAGTGCCTAAAAGCTTTCTCCTTTAGCCACTATCAAAGTAAGTGCTACATGGAACAATAAATATATAATAAATTTTAGACCTTGGGCACTCATCTTCAAAATTATTTGAAAAACGTTTAATTCTTAAAAATTTCCTTTCCTCAGATTAAGAAGACTTGTAATATAATAGAAAGAATCATGGACTTTACAAAATTTGTTATAAGTATGCTACAGAAGAAGGAAATATGATAAAACTATATTCTGGCCTATTATGTTTGTCATTTCCTTAATCTTCCTCCACATTGCTTCCTGCTCTCCAATGTCCCTGCTTTTCTTCCATGTCATTCTTAATGACCTGCTTATGCATTAGTGATTTTCCAGGATCATTAAAACTGTCAATCACTCTGAAAAATACAGAGGAAATTAGACAGCAAGAATATGTTTTCAAATAATCTGATCTTGGATGCCATTCTAGGATATGCACAAAAGCCTGGCTGGCACAAACTTGGAGCTGTTGGCAGTGCTTTGGGAGCATACAGAACACACATGAGCTATTAAATGACTGGGTAAGGTCAAAGACAGTGCTGACCTCTAAAAAGTGAAATGAAATATCTTTACTGATGAAACTACTGATGAGAAGGTAACAAGGGGTTTAAAAATCCCCAGATGATTATTGACTTTTCAAAATAGATCAATCAAAACTACTTATGTGTAGTTCTTTAAGTTTCGTTTGGGGTTTTTGGGGTGGTTTTGTTTGTTGGTTTTTTTTGTTTTGTTTTTGGTTTTGGATTTTTGTCTGAGATCCTTCAATAGTTCTAGTCTTTAGCAGAGAAGTGCAAATATTTCATTTTATGTAACAAAATAAAACATGCTTGGAATATGACTGAGAACGAGACATCTCTCCCATTTTGCAGGAACAGTTCAACTTGCCAGCTATCTTACTAGATCAGAGTAAACCTGTCACTCTTGCTAATATTTAATATGTCACACAAAGTAGAAAAGATTTAAGTCAAAGAGTGAACACACAACACTACATTGATGCCAAGACAGTAGTAAAAGAGAAAATGAAAGTATGAAGGAAGTTGGTGGTGGTGAGAAGAGTATGTCTAAAAATCCTTACAGATCCAGAGGAATACTAAAAAATAAAAAAAATCTAGGTTTTTATATGGTAGAGTATCAACTGCTCCAGCAGATACTGTGATTATAAAGTACCAAGAGCCATCAAGATTCGTTCTTGCAATACCACACATATTTCGGATATGCACAGGACAATCCCTTTAAAATATCACTAATGTCAATAGGCAGTAGAACTTCGTTGTCTTAATAGGTTTTAGTGGTTTCTGATGATATCTCAAATTTGGACTCCCCAGAGTCAGCATAACTCTTGGTAAGTTTTTATACTATAATGTACATTGCAGGCTTAGGGTTTTAGTAATTTTCTTTGGTCTGTATGCCTCCATAACCTATGGAGTCCAACAGGTATGTCTCTATTTGAAACTCAGTTATTTTCTTTTCATAGTTTATTTACCAGTGTCCCAAGGAACAAAAGCAGGTTCTGTGCACTGGCCTGGAGGAAGTTAAAAAAATAATATAAAGCCTGAAGAGATGAGAAAGTCCTGAAGGGCCCCTTAAGCTGATTTCATAACAGCAACCCAAATTATCATTAACTTCTACAGTCTAGTGCAAAAAAAAGGCAGGCAAGGCAAGAAACTCCTAAACACTAAAGCATTATGTGTGGACAGACATTCTTTTCCCAAGTGAAAGAATTTTTTTAATTTTTTTTTGTTTATACATTTACTACTTACTCTTTCCTCCCACTTTTATAATAGCTGTGAAAATGGGAATGTGCCATTGCTGCTGCCACCTCACATTTCTCACCCTTTGCTAAGTTAAAGGATGAGCCCTCAACCTCACCCAGCCCCTCATTCACCACAGCACAGGCTATGGGCCCACTGCAAAAAAAGATACGGAGGCTTCACGTAATTTTGTGTTTGGAAAAAGAGCTTTCAAACATGAGGACAGGAAGATGTCAGGTTTCTCATCCCTGGGAATGTGTTCTGTTTTAAGTTTCTGGTGGCTGGGACACACAGCTGCTTGTATCTGAGGATATGCTGTGTGGCTTTCCACCAGCGATGGAATGAGAAAGAAAGAATGGAACAGTAACATCAGACAGAGGTTAATGATGCAAGAATTTTAGCCCTAAGACAGCATTTGGGGTATTTTCTATTCCTGTAAGAGATGTAGTTTCTGTGTGTCATCTTGTGTGATAGTTATGGGAATTTATTAATCGCGAGCCAAATAACCCATTTCATTTTCCTTTCTTTGGTTACCAAATCCACAGCCAGACAAGAGACAGCAGTTTCTCTGGCCAGGTTTACTGGCAATCAATCTTTGCTGTTATTGTAGCCTGCCTGGTTGTAATGCTCAGCAGGGAGCATGTGTTCCTACATGCTTTCTGAAATATTAATACACAAAATTGTACTGAGGTTTCTGATAGCAGCAGATTGGCTTCTCTGAGGTTTTCTGATTAGAGGTGTATTGGTGATTCCGAGAAGCCAGTGGCGCCGAAATGGGTTAAACCTAATAAGGTTTTGAAAGCTGATAGCATAATTTAAGAGGGCTCAGAGTCACAAAGCTACCGACCTGGCTGACCCCAGCAAATTACAGTGTTTGTTAATGTTCTCTTACAGATATCTTCTAGTCAACCAAAAGCAGATATATTAAGTGAAAAATTGACTTGTGGTTCACAAAGATAGGCTACCCTTTCTTCCTTATTTTTGACAATTGGTAGACTAAGATGTAAAGGAGGGACATCATGGCTTCTGTTTTTACCAGGGCTTTTGGGCATGCAGTCTTCAAAAATATTAACTTCAGCTTCCAACTAAAGCATAATTGCCTTAAAATCTTTATCATCATAATCTTATACAATATGTGCCCCTTAGGAAATCTAAAAACAATTTAAGGAATGGAAGGCATGAGGAAAATCCTTTTACTGTGAGTATGATGATTATAATCACATAAGCTTTAGAATCAGCGCAACTGGAATATAGAGTGATTAAAAAAAAAACACTACAATTTATATTGTGCTTTCAGAATCAGTGTTAATTAAATGAAGTGGTGGCCTATTCACAGTGTTTTAAACTGAATCTTCTTACTAACTGTTTAATGACAATAAGTTTGCTTAGGAACATTTCCTGCAGTCTTATAAGAAGGGTTTTTGAAATTCTGTTTCCAACCAGGACAAGCTGACAGTTTTAAGAACACAGTAAGTGAAGAGGGAAAAGGGATTTTCATTGTTACTAAGTCTAAATTAATACAAACAACTAATAGAAGTAACATGACTTCTCTTATAATCTTGTTACGTTCTGCAGAGGGTATCTGAATTCCCATGCCTTCTCTATTCAGTAATAAAAATACTCTCCTAGTCATAGACCAACATGAACAGCAGTCAGCAGATGAAAAGCCTGGGCAAAACAGGAATAAAGGTGCAAGATGTCAATGGTGCAGACCTCAGCTTATGCATTAGCTGACATTCTTATGACAAGCTATAAGGCCTCTACTTAAAGACTATTCCATCAGCTGCACCATTTAGTCACTAAGACTGCTGAAGCTCAATTTATAACTTCTATTACAAAACAATAGTCTGAGTTCAGGCCAGGCCAAAGACTCCATTTTGGTAGCTTTTTCAGACCCAGAACCCTGCAGGCCTGATAGGACTGTCTGAGAAAGCTAATCCCTCACAGCAGAGGCAATATTATCAGGGAGAAAAGCAAGTACTGGCCAAAGTCACTTGCTTTCTCCAAGTGTGCTGCCTCTGCTCTTCCTCCCTATTGCTACACGGACTGACTGGACAGTCCCAGTGTTGGAGAGAAACCAGAGTTCACAGAGAAGTGGGAATGTTCAACACTGTCTTGGGAAATGTGGGGAGCCAGGGGCCACCAGGCACTTCCTGGGCCACTTAGGAGTTTAAAACATGCACCGTTGCTGCGCAAAATGATAATCTCTCAGTGTGTATTCCCTCAATATGTTGCTCCAGAGGAAGATGACTGAGATGTAAAATTCTCTTCATTAAATAACCTTCTGACATGCCCTTTTTAGGAAATGAGAATTAAAGTACAATAAGCAATGTGAGTCGCCTGTGTTGATCACAGGCAGATTTGGATGTAAACCGGAACTAAAATTTCTGATTGTCAGAGCTTTCTGTGCATAGAGCCCACCTGTCTTAAGGAAATGGATATTCTGTTGGGTCTGCATTCTACAAAAATAGCATATTTGTCGAGATTTTTATACCCATTTGCTTTAAAGTTTGATCACTCACTTGAATTCACTGCATTCATCTTCCATGCTAGTGACTACAGAGTCCCTGCTGTCAGCGCCGCTTGAAGGCCCAATTCTTTAAATTATCAGATTGGTTTTTGATCACAATGCATCTGGGGATATCATAAAGGTGCCACAATTCACTTACAGCTTAGCTCTTAATGTGGCCTCTCATTCTTATTCCAAGGTAAATTTTAGGTATAGGGACCTTGGCCCATTGAAGTCACTATAAACACTCTCATAGACTTCAAAGAGAAACCCAGGAAGTCAAATTAATTTTCTTACTGCTCTATATAAAAGTTAAAAAAGAAAGAAAAGTTTCTAAATATTCCATAATTTATCTCATCAGTATGAGGGAAGAGATCTGCCTCTGTGTTATCCGTGTTTAGAGAACTCTCTGATTCCAAAGGCAAAGATGTAAGTGATGGCAACATATTCTCAGAAAAAATAAAGACACAAAAAATACCTCTAAAGTCAAACAACAAAAAACCCTCATACAACCCCGTCCCCCCCCAAAAAAACCCACTCTAAAACTCAAAAAACACAAACACAAAAAACACAAACACAAAAAACCCCCACAACCAGCCAAACAAAAAACCCTCCACAAAAGAATAAACAAAACCAAACCAAACCTCCATGCTAAAAGTGAAGACTTACAGAAAAAAAAAATCACATTACATGGAAAACTTTGAATCACACCACTGATATTAAATCATCCTAATTTTCCTATAATGGCTAGTTTCAGTAGCAGGTCCACTCCTGAGGTTGTAAAAACAGCTGGATAATGCCCCAGTAAAAGCTGAGGTATGCAGGAAACAAACTGGACTACAAAATGTGGAAAGAACAAGTTCTGAAACAGACCCGCATGAAGAATGGCGTCGGTGAGCAGCCCAGACTGTACCAACTGCATGTATGAAAGACTTTGGTCACAGGAGTTTAAAAGTTATCTGTTTTACTGTATGGCTTTTAGTTCGAAAGGTTTTATTGTGACTCCCCTGAGCAGTGTATTCCCCTGGAGGCTTTGTCCCCTATGAGTCATCACGCAGTTTAGGCGTGGGGATTGTCTCCCAGGTTGGGACTGCCAATGCAGCCGTTTCACCATTGCCTCTTCCTCGAGTTGCCGATGCGGCTGCCGGCGCCACGCCCGCCCCTCCTATGCGTTTCCATCTCTGTCCTAACACCATAGATTATCTCACCCGTCTATCCCCAATTCCTTTAATTCCAATTGGGTTTGATCATTTCGTTTCCCCTATTGCCTAGGTGAGTACTCCCTTCCCCCTGAGGCCTTACCTAGTCCTGTCTGGGTTTAGCACCTTGCCCTCAGAATGCTATAAATCCTTGTGCTTGTTCAATAAAAAGTTTTAGCCTGAGTCTTTCTCAGTGAACAGACCTTTCTGTCACTCCCTGGCTTGGAGGGTCCTGCAGGAACTGTCTCCTACCCCTCAACACTGTATAGAGATACATATGTTTACATAATATTCAAGGACTGACTTCTCACTGCTCCAGGTTGCAAATCGTTGACTGAAGCATGAGAGTAAAAAACTGTCTTTGTCTGCTTGAAGCCTTAGCTCAGCAAAGTACTATTTCTCCATTTTTAAAATGTTTTCCCCTCTTCTCATACTACAGATGGATAAATTAAGACTTCTCTGTTGGTGATGTCAGCTCAGAATTTAGTACCACTTTGAGACAATGCAATACATTTCAGTGACTATCAAATGAAATATAAAACCTTAAATCAAGTTAAAGAGAGGTTGTATGGTTAAAGCTGTAAAAGCTTATTTTGTGTGAAATAAATATAGTGGTTTATATATAAAGCAGTTAGTTTTTTTCTGTTCCTACCTAAAAATGCACAGTTGTCAGTGTGCAACTTAGATTTGTGCCCCAATTCATAACCACAAAGGACTTTCTGGTACTGTGAGCTGGAATAATGGCAATTCCAGTGATGAAAAACAACAGCAAAAAGCAGCTAGTCTGCTTCCCAAGAACTTGGAGTATGATAAAAAAAAGTCCCATGCTGTTCTTTTTAAGGCTTAATACAGGATTACATCAGGAGTTTTCTTCTTTTTATCTTCATAAAAAATCACAGGCCTAACAGGGAAATGACGAATCAATGATACCCAGAAAGATGTTAGTGAGTTAATATTCAAGGAGAGCATAATCTAGTGCTGTAATCCTGAATTCCAGAATGCCTCAAGGCCACCTGTGTAACCTGTGTGATTTAGACAGTGCTGTTTTCAGAAGTAACTCCTGCCTCCTGAGAAAGTTTTGATTTGAGAGAAACTTAAATTCAATAACTTAGTGTATTTTTACATGAAATAGACATAATGTGGGTAGATAGGGACTGGGTATAAATACAGCTCTTGCTGATTACACAGCCAAGTTAATGCTGGTAATCTTTGCCTGTCAAGTCTTGAATCCTTTTAAGTAAAATGGAATAATATAAAGAAAATAAAGGCATGATGCTTCCTGCAGTGCTATTGCCTGGCATAAGTAGGGTTCTCTGGACAGTTGGGATGAATGGGATTAAGACATCAGGCAAAAGAATGATGTGAATCCAACTCTTGTTTTTGGCAATGGTTTCAGCATCAAGATGCTACATGAAAAGCACTTCCACTCAGTGATGAGTTAACAGAAGGATGGCTGTTATGGTTATGGTCTGAGAACTTGGGGTAAACTGAGATTTTCAGAATATCAACTAATTTATTGCTGCTAAAAATATAATTCTGCAAGGTCTGGCAGCAATGTTGAAGGACTTACAGGAAGCAGAATCTTGCAGCTCTCTACGCACATCCCCACAATAGCTAAATTTGTATCTTTTAAAATATGAGTTTAAAGGACTTTCTCGTAACTTTTGAAGATGTTTATCTACTGTGGAGAAAAAAAGGGAAAAATTAGATTAAGAATTGAAAATTTCCTTAGGCATCTTTCTAAGAGAATAGACACATCTTGCTTAAGGTGAGCAGATAATGTATTTTATTTTCATGTGGGACAGAAGAGAAAGAAAATAGATTTGTTGAGTTAAATTTGCCATTTCCTTCACAAACATAAAGGCAAGAAAGAATATATTGACATTTCTTTGGTTTTCAAGAACTGTGAAGTTTTCATAAAACATAGAAATGATTAGAAAATATTTAGCAAAACCTTTTTTATCATTGCATTCCTCTTCATTCTTCTAGGTCTGAACTCTACAAAGAGCATGGCTGTTTCTTCTACTGCAATAGGAATGTCTATCAATGCATCATTAGTTTAGCCAAAGGGAAAGAAAAAAAAAAGACATGCATATAGTTCAATAAAAAACCTAAAGATTTCCACATGCAGTAGATGCTCCCTAAATGGGCTGCAAAGGAAACTAGACTGTGAATCTTAATCTGTGAGTATAAACAGCTTTAGAGGTTCACTAAAGGGTATGCTTGTATTGCAAATGACAGTATGGATCAAAATAATGGGATCTCTCCTGTTCCGAGAAACAGTTGCAATGAACTGTTTGGAATTTCACCTCGGGGTCACCTCTGGCGTCAGTTGTCTTCCTTAATATGCGTATTATTCAATAACCACTGTGATGCTGATGACAATATCCCATCCGTATCGCAAAATTCTCAGTGCAATCTTTGCTTCATGTTTGAAAATATGTGTGCAACCATCGACAGGGAAAAATATTTTAAAGCATACTAGATTTATATGGCACCCTTTAGCCTAAAGGATTTCAATAAGTTTGAGAAACTGAATGCCTCTAGCAGACTTAAAATATAAATCACTGCTGGGATAGTTTACAACAGCTCAGGAGCATGCAAAACACTTGCCAACAGGTTGGTCACATATGGGAATGGGAGTAGCGGTTTATTTAGTAAAAATATTTTGTACAAAATTTTTACCTATTTTTTACTGCATTACTACAAAAAGTGAAGTAAAAGATTTCCTCTCTGTGCTAAAGAAACAAGATTATTATTTCTTCCTGCAAGAACTCCAGTTTATTTATATGGTATTCAATTAATTTACCTTTGAAGGATGAAAGTGCCAGTTAAGTTTGTCTGGAGTTCCAGAAAGTCTGGAGATAAGATGTAGTATTCAGTTGCATAAATGCAATTCTACAGTATTGAATTAACTTCTCTCAGTATTCATACTAAAGAATAATGTAAGTATCATTCTTAAAATCTTATCGATCCCAGTTCTTTTAAGCTGTTTAGTTCTCTGATGACTCTTGTTTCTGTCCTGTTTATTGCCAGCTACAAAGATGTCACCATCTTCAGTTCTGTGGAGTAGTACCAAATCTGTAAATGAGCTGATTAAGGATGTTATATCCTAATTAAAAAAGCAGCTGTACATATAGAATTGTCCAATATAGGTCAGCTTTTAAGTTAGCATATATTGCTGATATTGTTAGTGCAGATAATAAGCGAATCTAAGTAGTCTTCTATGTCCAAAATTTGAAACTAACATGAGAACAGCACTTTCAAATAGGCATCAAATACTAAAAAAAAGATGAAAATAAAACTAGTACTCTGGATCAAAGGACTAAATTTAAGTGCCCTTTAGATATTACTATGAATTAAAGTCATCATTAGAATTAAGGTCGTACTTAACTGTTTTACTACATTAGACTCACTTTTTTGTGTTTAAGTGTGTTTTTGGGAGTCCCTCAGCTAAAGCCAGAAAACAGCCCTATTTCTTTCTAAAGAAAATTTCAAGCAGTCTTTGACCTGGCATTTGGGCACAATAATACACAGTTTAGAAGCACAGAATTAAAAGAATTTAGTGGAATTACCTAGTTAGCAATGAATTTAAGGTGTTGGTTTTGTGTTTTCTGGTTTTTTCTTTGTTTGTTTGTGTGTGGGTTTTTGTTTTTTTTTAAATTCCCACCATAGAATTGCATATTACAAATGAAAAAATGAAAATGTTTAGGGGCATAAAGAAGATTAATCATCCTCTACCAATCTGCAGAATGTATGGTTTGAAACATTCAAGCTTCTCCTTTGCTGAATCCAAAGCCAGTGTTACAATCAGATGTGGTTCAATGAATCACATTTAATGCTGTTTTTCAAGTTTGCTGAGCCCAGGTTACCAAAATAGAGGTAGCAAAATTTGTATATAGGCTTGATGTGAGGCTGGTGAAACCATTAACAAACATGAAAAAAGTCTCCATGGATTGGCCTTAAATATTTAAGTCATGGAAACTGTAGATAATAAATGCTTCTTATTAGTGGCAGGAGGTAAAATTATAGAATCATAGAAACATTTAAATTGGAAAAGACCTTTAAGATCATTAAGTCCAACTGTAAAATGAGGGACAATGGAAATAGACAATGATTTGCAACATTTAGGCTGGATATTATTAAAATATTCTTTACTAGGAGAGTGATACAACGTCTCTGATAAAAAGCTGTGGAGACTGCATTGCCCCAGATGGTTTTGGGTTTCTTCTCCCTGCAGTTTCCAAAACTGAGCTAGATAAAGCTACAGCTATCCCTTCCTACACCCCTATCCTTCTCTCAAATCTAAGTAGGACTGAACATCCTAAGATTTCTGCTTTAGTGGGCCACATCCTTCCTGTGATACTAACGTGGGGCTCTGCTTATCAAATGACCAATCCTTCCTAAGAGTACAGAACTGTAGAAGGAACTCATGTCCCCAAGCAATGACTAGTTCCAGCAGAGGACAGAAAAGGAAAAGGAGCAATTCAAGCTACTGTTGTGGTGAATGGAGTCTAAAATATAGAGAATTTGCTTCTCTGTGCCTCCTTGCTAAGTGTTATTTCACAGAGCTGAAGCAAAGTAACCAATTGCCCTCTTTCTTCTCTGGCTGATGACAGGATGGCACCAAGCAGCACTGAGAGATCTAGCTACTTTCAAAATCACACACTACTGATTTCCGAGCAGGTGATCCACTGCATCCTCCCGAGCAACATTTACACTTTAGTTGTATGTTATAGAAGCTTTCAAAAATCTGAAGAAGAGCAAAACTAACTCTTGTTCAACTTCAGATAAACAAAAACACTATGGACAAGCAACTACTAATACACATTGGTGACTGCACAGCACAGTGGCCTCTGATAATTAATGTGTTGTTAGAGATAACTGAGAATCTCTGACAGGAGAGGCTATGAAGTTCTAGAACAGCTGTATGCTGATATCATCACCATCATGGCTAGGCTTCACAAACGAAGATTTGGGAAGGGCACTACCAACGCTTGCTGCAAGTGTGCTGAAAGCTAAAAAGGCTGATGTGGGATAGGCAGGTCCAGTCACAAAAGGTACAGCGGAAAGTCTCCTTCGGTGATATTAGCAAGGAACGGTTCTTTCTGCATTGTCTTTTTTCCTTGAGATTGATTCTGCGTGTGTTCTCAAAGGAAGCAGCAGTGTTGTGCATGGTGTGTCTCCATGAATCCCAATTGGAGGCCAGAGTGGACCATTGGTGGCCGTCAATATGGCCGAGGCTGAGGTGGTGTTTCAGGGAGTTTTTGTATCTCTTCTTCGGGGCTCCTCTCTTGTGGCAGCCAGTGGTGAGTTCACCATAGAGCACAATCTTTGGGAGGCAGCGATCCTCCATCCTGGAGACGTGCCCCGCCCAGCGCAGCTGTGTTCCCATCAGCATGGCCTCGATACTGGCGACCCCTGCCTGTTCAAGAACAGACACATTGGTCACGTAATCAGACCAGTGGATGTTTAGGATTGAACGGAGGCAGCACTGATGGAAGCGTTCGAGAAGCCGCAGGTGTTGGCGATAGATGACCCAGGATTCAGACCCATATAAAAGAGTAGACAGTACAATGGCTCTGTAAACACTGATCTTTGTGCTTTTCTTCAGGTGTTTATTGGACCAGACTCTTTTATGGAGTTTTCTGAAGGCTCTGTATGCCTTTGCTAGCCTGTTGTCTATCTCTTTGTCAATCTTACCATCTGAGGAAATGATACTTCCCAGATAGGTGAACTGCTAGGCTGGCTTAGGCTCTGAATTGCCTATGGTGATGTGGGGATGATGGAAGACTTCCTGAGGTGCAGGTTGGTAGAGAACTTCTGTCTTCTTCAGGCTGATTTCCAGCCCAAAAAGCTCAGCAGCCTTTGCAAAGCAGGATGTTAAGCGCTGCAGAGCTGCTTCTGTGTAAGCAGCGAGGGTGGCATTGTCAGCAAAAAGCAGCTCACGGACAAGGTGATTTAGAGTCTTAGTGTGGGCCTTCAGTCACCTGAGGTTGAATAGGCTTCCATCAGTACAATATTGGATGTCAATGCTGTTTTCTTTATCGAGGTCTGCCGTGGCTCTTTGGAGCATCATGCTGAAGAAGATTGTGAATAGAGTTTGTGCAATAACGCAACCTTGTTTCACACCATTGGTTATTGAAACAGGTTCAGAGAGTGCCTTGCCATATCTGACTTGTCCATGCTGGTCCTCATGTAGCAGGATGATCATTTTGAGGAACTTGGGGGGACATCCTAAACGTTCCAAGATCTGTCACAGACCTTATCTGCTCACAGTGTCAAAAGCTTTGGTGAGGTCAATGAAGGTTACATAGAGTCCTTTGTTCTGTTCCCTACACTTCTCTTGCAGTTATCTGAGAACAAATACCATGTCTGTGGTGCTCCTACTGGCTCTGAAACCACCCTGGCTTTCAGGTAGAACTTGTTCTGCAATAGTGACTACTAATCTGTTCAGAAGTATTCTTGCAAGGATTTTACCAGCAATGGAGAGCAAAGTAATAGCTTGGTAATTTGAGCAGTCTGATTTTTCTTCTCTCTTCTTGTACAGGGTGATGATGACTGTTTCATGGAGATCTGATGGTAGTTCCCCTTGTTCCCAGTACAACAAGCTCATGAAATTTGGCATGGAGTGCTTGACCTTCATGCTTCCAGATTTCAGGTGGAATTCCATCAACCACAGCTGCCTTGCCAGTTTTCACCTGTTGTATGGCCTTACGTGTCTCTCCCATAGTAGGGGCTGCATCCAATTCATTTTTCACCAGTTGTAATGTAATGTGCTGAATTGCTGAGCCTTGGAGTATACAGTTGGCACTGAAAAGAGTCTGAAAATGTTCAGACCATTGGTTCAGGATGGAGGTTTTATCTGTGAGAAGCATTTGGCCATCTGTGCTGAGTAGGGGGCCTTGAACCTGATGTGTGGGTCCGTACACTGCTTTCAGGGCCCCATAGAATCCTCTTTGGTCACCCAAATCTGTGCACAGTTGTGTCTTTTCTGCTAGGTTGTGCCACCATTTGTTCTGGATGTCTTGAAGTTTCTGTTGGAGCTTGCTGCATGCAAGACGAAAGGCAGCTTTTCTTATATGGCAAGATGGCTGAGCGAGGTGTGCTTGGTGAGCAGTTCTCTTCTTCTTCAACAATTCCTGGATCTCTTCATTGTTTTCATCAAACCAGTCTTTGTTTTTCTTGGAGGAGAACCCTAGGGACTCTTCAGAGGACTGCAGGATGCAATTTTTAATATGTTGCCAAAATGCTTCAGGAGAGGGATCTATGGGATTATCTTTAAGTCTAGTTTGAAGGTTTACCTGAAAGCTGTAGCTGTTTGAAGACTGTTAACTTGGAGCCTCCTCCTTGGAATGCTGACTCTCTTAGGTTTGGACTTGAAGTCGAGGTCAAGTTTGCAATGCACAAGGTGGTGGTCTTTTTAACATTCTGCACTAGGCATCACTCAGGTATGACAGACATCACCAACCTTTCTCTGTTGCACTAAGATATAGTCAGTGAGTTGCCAGTGCTTGAATCAAGGATGCTTCCAGGTTATCTTCAGGCTGTCTTTCTGTTGAAAGATAGTGTTGGTGATGGTGAGCTGCTGTTCTGCACAAAACTCTATCAGGAGGCATCCATTGTCGTTGCAGTTTCCAATGCCATGCTTGCCCAGGACTCCTTTCCAGGCTTCAGAATTCTTACCTACTCTGGCATTGAAGTCATCAAAGATTATGATCTTATCATCTGCAGGAACCTTTTGGGTGAGGTGGTGCAGGTCAGTGTAGAATTTGTCTTTTTCCACTGGGTCAGCTTGGAGAGTTGGGGCATATATGCTAAAAAGAACCTGTTGCTTGTTATGCAGTGGGAGGTGTAAGGACATAAAGTGATCGGAATGACCTGTCAGCAGATTTTCAAGTTTGGAGTCACTGGAGTTTTTAATCATGAAACCAACTCCTGAAAAGTGTCTTTTGGTTTTGAGTTTGCCTGACCAGTAGATTGTGTAGCCAGCACCATGTTCTTTAAGGCTGCCTTCCTCATGAAGACGAACTTCACTGAGAGCAGCAATGTCAATGTTGAGTAGTGACAGTTTGTGGGCAATTAGAGCAGAATGAGACTCAGAACGTCCACTCTCCCCAGTATCAAGCATGGTTCTGATGTTCCAACATGCAAGTGTTAGTTTGAGCACACCTTTGCAGGCAGGTGTATGCCTTTGAAATCTCTTTGTTTTTGTTTGACCGCATGGAAGGTGCCGGTTTGCCACGGTTATCCAACCGGGTGTGGAGATGAGCTTTGTTTAGGCCACCTTTGCTAGGCCCCTCTCCATGTGGAGCAAGCAGTGCTGTCCCTAGAAAAGGCTGCTTGGTCATTCAGGATGCAACCCCACGAGACTGTCATCTCTGGGGTCAGTCTTGAATGACCAATATCCTGAACCGCCTGCATATAACGTTGGGTCTGCGGCTTCCACCTGCTTCCTATCACCTGCCGTTTTCGACCCTCGCCTGTCACTACAGGGCTTTGCAATGTGGGTGAACCCTTCGAGCCTGTGCAATGAATTTTTTAGGTGAGGCACAGCGTGCACAGAACTGGCTGCACCCTTTACTCCTAAGGTTCATTTGCCAGGGCTTAGCAAGCTTGGACAGTGAAGCGAATACCTCAGGACATAGGTTTGGTTAGAGTATCCTTCTCTTAGATGGATGGTCTTACAGGGCTAAGCGAGCTCCATCTGCCCAGGTTTGGAGTTGGAGTTGTCCTTCTCCTAGGATGGTTGCCAGAGGGCTAGCAAGCCCATCCTGCCCATGGACACACTTTGTCTGACCCTTCAGCTGAGACCTGTCTGGCATGGGAGACCCTACCGGAGGCACAAACCACTGCCAGCATTGCTCTCAACCTCATGAGGGCGTGCAAGCTTCTTACCCATGACAATGGGGTGTCCCCAGAGAAGATGCTAATATATACAGCACCAAAAAATAGCAAAATCGCCAACTTTATAATAAGCCAAGGACTCCCATGTCAGAGTCAGATTCTAAATAGATAAAACAAGCATAACACAAAAGAACAATAAAAATAATAAGAAAAAATTAATAAAGTTAACTGTGTCTCTGCATTGTTGCTCAACATTAGGGCTCTAGGGTTCTTCTTACAGGAGATGAATTTTACAGTAAAGAAATTTCTGTCATTGTCAAGAATACAACATATGGTTGCAAAATAAGTAAAGCTGGATTAAGGAAATTAAAAAGGATTAGAATTGATTTGTTAACTAGTCATCAAAAAGAAAAATGTTTCTCTCACTGAGTTTATGTTAAGATAGTAATAGCCTGACAAAACTTTCAGATGAAACACACAAATTGTGGTTTACAAAATTAGGATATATATTATAATTTTGCCCATACTATTAATTTTGTTGCCAGCCACCCACATCTCTGTCTTTTATATCTTTCAGCTTCTGTCAATCCACAGAATTGTTTTTAAAAAAGCTCGATTGCAAACTCTATTTAAACAGTATTATATATTTGGCCTCAGTAATTTAGAAAGAGGAAAAATCTTATTTCCTCAGCCAGAACAAAGACCTTTACAGAAAACACTAAACCATTTTCCTAAACTCAATTCCAGAGAATACGGTACCAAGTTTTTGGGTTTATATCCCTTCCATCCCCCATTCTCTTGAGATGACTATACTAAATAGTTTACTATTTTGCTGGAGTACAATACCATAATAGTAAGTAATATGTCAAAGTGATGTTTTTGAGTACAGTAATGTTGCAATTTTATAACAGACCACAGGTTTCAGAATAATCAATGTATATTTATAATGACTTAATTACAGTGATTAGATATGTCTCTGCTGCCCTAAGGAAAACAGAAAGGAAGAATATAGTTTCAATTATATGTAGCATAACCCAGCTGAGTTCAGTTTTGCAAAGTTGGCTATTAGCAAAACCCATTTTACCCCGGTGAAAATAGCTTTTTCAATAAGTGACTCTGGAGATACACAGTGCATTACAACAGGCTTAGGAACTGAACTTCTTGAAGGAATCATCTCACCTGAAGCAATACTCACTATAACTGCCACATGGCTAAAACAATCACTTAGAGTATCAGAAAAATCTGCTCAAGTCTTTCTGCTATGCTGCTACAACCTGAACCCGAAGTTTTGCTTTTATATGCAGACTTAAAACAGAGTGATAGCAAAGGTCTACTCTTAGACTGCCATATTGATACGCCATCTGAAATTCTTTATGGATGCTTTCTGAAGTCACACTAGAAAAACAGTCTTGTTTGGTTTTTAATTGATTAACAATAGACCACAACAAGAGAGACAACAAAGTTAAATTTGCTGTTGTTTAGGAAGGTGGTTGTAACTTTGTGGTCCACAAATTTTATCTGTGACAACCTGAAGCTTGGTAGCAAAAAAGTGTTCATAGAAGATGTTTTGTATGAATGCAGTTATCAATATCACTTAGCAGTATTAATCTACTTAGAAGTGAATGGAATGGATGAGGAATAAAAAAGGATGGTGTTTTAATCTTCTTGATGATAGTTCCATCAGAAAGGATAAATCCAAAGGTTTCTCACAGTTCCAACATGTGACTCCTGATTACCTTCCAGTTCAGTGTTCCGAAATTTAACTTGTGTACAATGAGAATTAAAGGACTGTAGAAAGAATCATTAAAGGCAGAAAATAAAAAAGAAAGGATCATGATGCCTTCCATGGTACCTGAGCAATTGGTCTATAGTTAGTCTGTAACACAGGCAGCAGTTCTGGACAGTGGGCTGTCTCCTGCACAAGGCTGCCAGCCATTCATGCTCCCCACAGATACCACTTCCCTTATGCAGACAGAAAAATCTACTCAAATAACAGTGTTGAGAACAGTTCCTGCAGTGTTGGTATATGGGGTTTGTGTAGCAAAGTTTTGGAAGCAGGGGGACCCCAGGGAATGCTTCTGTGAGAAGCTTCCAGAAGCTTCCCCTGTGTACAATGGAGCCAATGTCAGCTGGCTCTAAGACTGGCCAGGGCCAAACCCATCAACAATGGTTCTTGAATAATGTATTTAAGAAGGGGAAACAAAAATTTTGTGGAGGGCTGTCTCCTAAGGGAGGGATGCCACACTGGAGAAAGGTGAGGAGTCTTCTAGATGTGGAGTAAAGAGTGGCAGAGACAACATATGGTGAACTGACCACAGCCCCTATTCCCTATCCCCCTGTGCCAATGGAGGGGAAGGAGGTAGAAAAACCAGAAGTCAAGCCCAGGAAGAAGGGAGGCATGGGGGAGGGGGTTGAATTTGGATTTATTTTTCATTATCTTACTCTGATTTCATTTGTAATAAGTAAACTGTTTTGCCCATGACAGTAATTGGTGAGGGATCTCTCCCCGTGCTTATCTCCACCCACAAACTTTTTGTTGTATTTTCTCTTCTCTGTCCAGCTGAATAAGGCAGCAGTCAAGCACCCAGTACCCAGCCGGAGTCAACTCACCACAGGGGGAGATATTATTCCAAAGAAATCTACCTGTCTGATATGTAGCAGGGACTTGAACATCTTGAACATTATTTTCTTCTATCTCTAAGGAGTGCTCTGCAGTACAGTGACTGTCCTGGAGGGGTTCTCTGTAATTTTTAAAATCAAGTTTGATTAATTGATTATAAAGCCAGACAAAGCTATGTTAACCATGGAGACTGACTTCCTATGTCATACTCTTTCGGGAAGTTCCCAAAATAGATAGATAATTTCAGCAGAAGACAGTAAAGCAAATTTCATTCTGATGTAAATAATTATATAGTCATTGAGTGAGTGTGTGGAGAGGACCACTCCAGTCAGTAGGACAGCTTAGCAACAGAATAAAATATCTTTTATATTTTATATTTTTTATATTTTATATTTTATTTTCAAAGGCAATTTTTTTGTTTTCTAATAATACAAGGAGTTTTGTATTATTTTTTCCAGAAACAATGAATATAAATATCCTAGAAAACTACCCTACTCACATATCTCATCACTTTTGTCTTCTAAAGGATAGATTCTTACATGGATTTACATTAACATAATGTTAAGGATTTCACTAAAACACGAACATCAATATAATGTTGTAGTGAACTAAATGTGTAAAGCGAACATTTTACCTTGATGTGCAAATGTGACTGTCACATTAAAAAACTGTGACTGTCAAAGATCTGAGAAAGGACACCCAAAAGTAGACTGCCTCTTAAATTAGTCTGTAAACATCTATATCATAATGATTTTTCTCCTTTTTTTTTTGTAATTTCTTTTTTTCTGCCACTTGTGTTACAGCCATCTTAAAGTTTGAAAGAGAACCATGTATTTTATCCACCCTCTTTATTGTGATTCCAGCCTACCAGTCTTTCATTATTTCAGTAAGACTACTCATGCTAAAAGGAAGGACCCAAGTACTCCTACTAAACTGAAGAAGAAATAAAACTGGCCTGTTAGAGGGTGTGTTAGATGGCTTTTGCAAGTAGCACCCAACCTGCTTTAAAGCACGTTACCTCTTTCTTGTTCTGTTTCCTGTTCATTTAAAAAAGTGTTGGAAAAAAAGTTTTTATAAGATTGATAGAAAGAGTTTGTAACCACATCTTTAAGAAGCAGTCTCCTTGGACAAACTGAAATAAGTTCAGGGGTTTTTTCCTCTTTAAGCAGAACAAAACAGAGACTTAGTAAAAAGATTGTCTCCATTTCTTTCTGATGTTCTTACCTGAATAATACCTGCATCAAACCCTAATCAATCATAGTTTAAAGTTATGAACATTTCATGCTTTAACGTTTCTACTTACTGTGCAGTGAAGTAATCAAGCAACAGTCCTGCTTCCTTTCATATTTGCAGTAGCTTATCACTTCTCTGTTCAGGGTGCTGGAATTTCTTGGAAAGAAGATTAATATGTAGTCAATAGCTGTAATGCTAGTCCGAAGTTTTGAACACTGAGGCAATTCTCTAGTTTGCTGAGGACTTTTTCTTTCTTTTTTTTTTCTTTTTCGTTTGGAAGAGAAAAAAAAATGGCTAGCACCTGAATCTAAGCTAGCCTGGAATTTGATACACTTAAAGTCTCAGAAATGTACTGGGAAAAATGTATGGTAGGTATAATGTATACAGACTTGAAATGTGTGCTTTAGGATTAATTTTCTTTCCTCTAAATATTTGGGTCTCTCTTCTATTTAGGATAAGTATGTTCTTGAAAAAAATGACAAATATTTGGTTCAACAGTTATAGTACTAACCTGAAGCTTCAAAATCTCAGATCATTCTATGCTTTGCTGTAGACTTCCTGTATAACCTTGGAGTAGTCACTTTGTCTGTTTCAATCCTGTGTCTGTAAAATTAAAATAATAGTAGTACTCTATCAGTGGGGTGCCATTTCCACAGTGATGAAAACTGCATCAGTGTCCTAAGTACCTTCAGAATTATAGATAAATTTTGATTAGCAAAGACATTTTGGATATATAATGAAAAGAATAGTTGATTTTATCCTTGCTGAATTTGTCAGCCTTGAATGGAGACAGCCCAAGTCCAGTTAACATTGTGGCACCTGGAAAATGAAAGGAGTAATGTGACCCATGAAAGCCCCAGAATGATGGACGCATATTGACATACAATTCAAATCAATAAGGCAGTAAATACTAATGTCACATAGAGAGCATCGGAGCAAACAAATGTAGCTTTAGTATTACAGAACCTTATCACAACACTCTTTTCTCATGTTAATGCATTTTGCATGCAGACAAAATTATATTTCTGAGAAGAGTCACTTTTCCATGTTTTCTAAAGGTTATTCCTTTACTCATTGTTGAATGATGTGTATCCCTCCCTGAAATCATTTTGATCTTCCCTCTCAAGCTCAGCTGCATTGAAATGTATATTCTGTATGAATGGCGCTTTGGTGCAGCAATTACTCCATTTTGATTAGTGATGTGCTCAAAGACTAAAGTCTATTTTAAATAGAATCCATTTTTGACACACACCTTTCTCTTCCTGTGAGACAAAAGTCTTCTGAGATTTCTGACATCTTTTACCTCTGGTGAGCTAGACAGAGAGAAGAGCTCTTTAGATTCTAGATCAAGACAGAAGGGGGATGAGAAAGAGAGAAAAAAGAGTGTTCTGAAACTTCGTCATCAATTATAAAATATAGGTCAGAGAGTAAAGACTTATTCTGGGACTGTTTCTCCTAATGAACATGATCAGGAATGATGCATACGAATTTGTGCTGTGAGAATTATGAAGTAAAGATAGTATACAAGCATTTAAATACCCCATTGAACAAACTGTCGTAAAAGGAAAGAAAGAAAGAAAGAAAGAAAGAAAGAAAGAAAAAGAAAGAAAGAAAGAAAGAAAGAAAGAAAGAAAGAGAGAGAAAGAAAGAAAGAGAGAGAGAAAGATAGAGAGAGAGAGAGAGAGAGAGAGGAGAGAGAAAGAGAGAGAGAGAAGAGAGAGAGAGAGAGAGAGAGAGAGAAAGATGAGAGAGAGAAAGAGAGAGAAAGAAAGGAGAGAAAGAGAGGAGAAGAGAGAGAAAGAGAGAAAGAGTGAGAAGAGAGAAGAGAGAAAGAGAGAAAGAAAAGAAAGAAAGAAAGAAAGAAAGAAAGAAAGAAAGAAAGAAAGAAAGAAAGAAAGAAAGAAAGAAAGAAAGAAAGAAAGAAAGAAAGAAAGAAAGAAAGAAAGAAAGAAAAGAAAGAAAGGAAAGAAAGAAAGAAAAAGAAAGAAAGAAAGAAAGAAATCTGGTTCAAGCAACATGCAATAGAAGGAAATCTCTCCTCCTCTCCAATATTTTCCAGATGATCAAGTTAATTTCACTGGCACTGCAGCAATATTCCTTTTGTGTATATAATCATCTTAACAGTATAGAACAACACAATTGGGCTCAGCCTTTCTTCTCATATTCTTTGGTTAGAAATGAGAAGCATGAGATTTAGAATATGAATACAAAAGTGAGGGATTCCTGTTTCTTAGAAGAAGAGCCAAGAAGAGACAGGGAGTGCAAGTTATAAAAAGATAACATGAAGCCTTTTACTGCTAATGTGCTTCTTTAAATGATTTCTCCTGGAAGGAAAAAAAAAGGGAAAGACTCTACATTCCATGAGGAAGGAATTCTACAAAGAATGTGTGCTACTTTGCTTATATATATCTATGCACTATTTTCTCCCTTTTGCTGATACTGTCAGGTAGTGTCTAGCTGACGATTCTGAAACTGATGAAGCAAAATAGATCACTGAATTAGAATGAAATATGTTCTTGCAAAGAAAATGTGTTTTCACTGTGGTGCTTGCTGTGATCAGTGACCGTTCTCTACTGTCCAGTCAAAAAGCATTTGATAGAGAGGTTTCATTTGCAGAAATGTTTTTACAGTACCAGAGCTGAGCGTACTTGCTCAAAGAAACTTGGTTCATACTGCAGATCCCTCTGGCATCATTTACATTTTTCACAAAACAAATTCTCAGAAAATACGTTAATAAATGCTAAGTAGAAAATAACCTCTTGTTTAAAATGAAAACAGCAAGATGAGTTATCTACAAAATACTACAAAGCCCTTACAGGGATAAACAAGTTTCCCACATGATTAACATTTCTCCACATTAGTAGTATCTCAAACAAAATCAACTACAAACAAATGCACATGAAAAATCAAAACCAATTCACAAATAATTTGTGAGCAGTCAAAAGGACTAAATTCATAGTATAAACTGATCTCTAGTAATAGCCTGTCTCTAATTTGGAATGAAACCAGCTGTTGGCAATTTGCTGAGAATTCAGATTTTGGCATAGAAACTCTTTTCACTTCATCCATCACAGTCTGACTTAAGAGGGTTGGAAGACAAAGGGGCAAAAAGTAAATAAATTCTGCTCATTGCCTAAGGCAAAATTTAGTTTGCTACTCAGCTTGTTGCAGCATGCATCACTTTTAATGAACTTTCTAATGAAATCCACTTACTTTCTTGTCTATTTTATTTCATGTAAGAACAAAAACATGTTTATATGCCTCTGAGTTCAGGAAGTCCCAATATGGATGAAACGTGAAGAATGAGCCCATCATGTATGTTGAGATCTTGAAATGTATTTTTAATTCAGGGGTTAAGGTGGCTTTTGACATGCACGTCTGATCTTCATCAAGACCAAATGAAGGAATGATAAGTATTTTATTGATTTTCAGTAAATGAAACAAAAGGTAATGTTGTCCAAAGAATAAACAAAAAGAAAAAAAAAGACCAGGATTTAGTTGCCATTTCATCGAAGAGTCAAAAGGCAACGCAGACCACAAGGAGAAAAATGTGAAACCTCAAAAAACCACGTGGTTTCAGAGAAATCTCTTCCTCCTGTAAGTAACTCCCTCAGTCAGTTTTTGTCTGATTGCTAAGATAAGACTAGATGAGAGAATTTTGGAGAATGTTTTCACAAGTAAACCTTGACGTTGGGAAAGGAGGAAGCAACCAGCTGTCACAACTGCTTCCCTTCAGCAGTTGCCCTGATGGTGGCACTCTTTGCTCTTGGATCCACTCACACCTGCCACACAAAGAACAACTAACAGGACTGAGTTAACGTTCAGAAATAGGTAAAGAATAGCTTCCCCCATTTTTTACTCAACACCCCCTCCCCCAAACAACTGTATAAATGTGCTATTTAAAAAAAAAACAACCAAGGAATTTTAATAAAAAGAGAGTGAAATCATGTCATTCCAATCTCAAACGTTCTCTAGTCTAAAAGAACCTCTCTTCACTTTCTCTCTATTTTTCTCCTCCCACTGTGAATGGCTTACAGAACTGTTTTTATACTCAGTGCTTTTATTTGATTTTTTCACTCTCCTTTTTATCAAGCTAAAATGTTTCTGCAATATTCATGAATTCAGCAGCAACCCAGGAGTGGGTGTCAGGTGTTGTTTTGCTACTGCTTCTCCTGCTGGGTCTCCTGCTCAACTAGAGAGTATAATCACATTTTAGAATTTATCAGACTTAAGTTGGGGAGGGTTCTTGTTGGAAGGGGTTTTTTTTTTGGGGTGGAACATGCTGGTTGTTGTGATGATGTACTTTATGCCTGAAGGAATAAATGTTCTTAACATGATGGGGGTTTTACTGATTCTTGCATTGCACACTTACATTAATACCTTCCTGTATTAGGTTAAAACTACTTCTGATATATATATATATATATAGGTCTGGAAGTTAGTGTCAAAAATCTGTGAACAGTTTGAGGGATAGCCCCAAATTGCTGTTAGAAGATTGGAAAACTGCATGTTTCTATGCACATGTTTCTATTTACATGGTGGAAACGAGTATGTGGATATTTACATATATATTGGAATTTCGCAGAGAAATTAATCCCATTCTCAGACAGTAGTTCAGTTTATTCCTCTACAAACCCTTGTGCACATCAGCTAAACAATTTGTCTTGTCAAATCATTCAGATTAAACAGATACAACCAGCCCAAGTATGACTAGACATGCATTTTAGAGTGATATAAAAATGATAGGTTCTTCCCCTTCTCTTCTGTAACCTTCCCCCTTCCTCTATCATAACATTAAATTAAGGGGAAAAGTAGAGTAGTTCTCAGCCTAATTGACAGCAGTGAGCTAGTGGAAAGATGTTGCCTTTATCTGACATCAGTATTCCACATCCTCCCTCAGGTTTAGAGAATAGTTGTGCTGGCTGTACAAACTTGTAAGGGCAAAGCAGACCTTGGTCTTAAGCAGGCTTATGGTCTTAAAAGGTGCAAGAGATGGATAGATAAGAAATACAGCTCCAATGTTGAAGTAAATAAAGGAAAGAACCGATATAACTATTAATTATATGTCATTGGGATTTTTTTTTTTTAACTTAGAGAGAGGGTAATGGAGAGTTTAATTAGAAAAGAGAAATAAGGAAGGCAATTATTGCTCCAGCCCATCACTTCCCTCAATATGATTAACAGCTAGAGTTGTGTAGGCCTTAGGGCAGAGTTGAGTCTTGAGTATTTGAAAGAGATATCATTTTTATAGATCACATCAGGAAAAAAGAAATCACACTTTTAAGTCATATCCTGCACAGATAATACAGTCAAAGAAAAATGACAATATTAGAGATATTGATCAGCTGGAACAGTATTACATCTGTGAATTCTGTTGCCAGTAAATCTGGTATCTGCAACCTTAGGGAATACAGGATATTTATGATAAAAAACTGGTGAAAGTCAAAGGCAGCTGAATTTTAGCAAGTGCCAAGTAAAGATCATGTTGCAACATTTTCTAAGGTGAATGACTAACATGGGAACAGAGAAAGCCAATCAAGTAAGATGATTTGAAAAGAATAGCTTACACGATTAAAATTACGGAGAAGTTAATTTTAAATTCACTAAAGGAGGAGAGAACATGCAACTGTATCAGAAAACAGCCACTGAAGTGAAAATTGTAAAATCCATTTTGGAGAAAGGAAAGCATGAAGGACATGCTCAAGACAAGGTGGAGTAGCTGTCACAGCTGAAAAAAAGAAGTAGAGATTCAATGGTCATCTGCATTTTCTTTGGCATCAGAGAAAGTTCTTAAATTTCAGCTCAGGGGCAGAAGGAACTCATACTGATGAAGTGTGAACAAAAGCAAAAAATTATGAGGTTTAAAGCTGAGGGAGGGCTTTGAAACCACAAAATATGTTAATCACTGTGAAGTGGTGTGCTCTCCCCGTGTGACTGGGCACTACAGAACAGGTGAAAATCAAGCAAGAAAAGTGTGTAAGTGTATGAAAGCTAGGAGTGTGTCAGCTTAACTTCCCTTATTTCATTTTCCCCTTCAAATGTCTTTTTTTTCTTTTTTTTCTTTTTTTTTTTTAGACTTTTTTTTATTCACTATATGTTCTGATGTCATTAAGGTACCTTTGTGGAAGGCATTCAGTGTACATCCTAGACACTGCATGCTGTGTTAGTGGAAATAAGTTATCCTGCTTTTAGAGACACAAAATGAGCTGCTAGACTGATCTCTGATGATGCACAATGAGTCTTGTACAACTCTCTAATGAGAGGCAGGGTTCCTTCTTCCACTCACGGGCAGAAGGCAAAAGGACAAAGGTAAACTGTATCCCAGTTGTTACAGGCTTGGTCTAATGTGTCAAATGTATTTTTTAAAGTTTTTTTTTGCAACAATTCTCATTTGTTTAAATGTGCTGAAACGGTGTCTATTAATAACAGTATACATTATTAATAGTTCCTCATCTAAATGCTATTTGAACAAATTATTATTATTTTATCCGTCCTTGATGTGCCTAAGAACAACACAATGACCTTCTTAAAAGTAATTCCTATGCAATATTCTAAATACAGTTTTAAATAGATGTACAAAGAACAGCCATTTCCTCATATCCAGAAACTAATAACACTGCTGCCATCCTCTGCTTTTCATTTATGTACACTCATCTTACACTCCTGCACATCTCTCCCTGCGTCTGCCTGGGCATATTTTTGAACAAAACAAACCAACCAACCAAACAAACAAAAGAGAAGTCTGTGAGCAGCATCAAATATTATTTAATTGCCTAGAAACATGTAAAAACGTGTGTATATGTGGCCAGTTGCAGAAATGTAATTGTCTAGGAGGCTGATAACATGCCAGGCAGCTACAGATTGCTTTCCTATTCCCTTGCTGGTATCCAGATGTGTTATTTGCAAAACTCCTATTGTGTTTGTATTCCTCTGTGTGTGTGTGTGTGTGTGTGTGTGTGCGTGCGTGTGTGTGTGTGTGTGTGTGTGTACAGCTGGTTAGCGAAGAAGGCAGGCTGTTAGGTATATATAAAAAAGCATAATCTAATGTCCCTTCAGAAGGTGTTTCTTTGCCTTCCTAAAGAAGGATACAATTCACCAGGTGTAGCAGAGCTGTTTCAAGATATCCTAGAAAGGCACAACAGAATTGTGAGAAAACACAGCTTCTATCTGGAGTGCAGAAGGATATAGAATAACATGCACAGTACCTGCCTTTGCTGGGATCTGCTGGATTTTCTGGCTCCTTTATTTGCCTGAGGACTGCAATTGTACACACACAGACACACAGACACTCTTGCTCTCCTCCCTCTGTTTATCTCAGGAGCTGAAAGAGAACTATTGATGTTCAATACCCTATCAAAAGAAAATGATAAAAATATCTCACATTTGGCTGAAATATATCCTCATGAAAACTATCCAGCCTTAGTTCAAACCGATTTCTGCAGAAGATTAGCCATGAGAGATTTCTAGTGTCAGTACGATTTAAAGTGCACACAAAGATGCAATTTTTGCGGGAGAAATGTAAGGTTCTTTTTTATTATTATTTTTACTCTGGGTTCAGAAGCAGATAGAAGCAGTGATTGCTGATACATAGTTACTCACCTTTCCAGTAGATGGTAGTACAGATGTGCTTAAAGGACTATTACATTTGGGACTGAAGCAAACAGTACGTAGACATTTTCAAATTCTGAATAAGAAGGAATTTTTAGCTGTACCAGTTCTTAAAAGTAAATCATATGAAGTTGCCATTGTGAAAAAATGAATATCAGGAACTTTATCTTAGGCACTGATCTATAGCAAGCTACTGAAAGTTTTATTCTGACATAAAACTTGGTTGAAATGTAAATACACATTATTTAAAGGCAGGGATCTCTATAAACCATTGAAGCTGCCATTTCTGTAGTTTTATGTAGTTTGTGGTGCATGATAGTCCTACAGAATGCCACAGCCTATGGCTGTATTAGTCGATTATAACCTCATTTTTTTAACTAGACTTGACTTAGCCATTTGGTAGAAATAGAGATGAAAACCCTGTTTGTGACCAGTTTTACAGGTATTCCATCACAGATTTGTTATTCCTGTATGTGCTGATTTTATCAGAAATAACTAATCACATATATGATAACAAATGTAGTTAATTTATCTTCTAAATACCATTAAAACCTAAACCATATAAGTTGGTGATGCTTCTTAGAATAACAATTTAACTTGTAAGTTCTGTAAGTTTTGGGGTGTTTTTTTACACAATGTTATATAACTCTTTAACAACATGTAACAGAAGAATGACTGAAGGAAAAAAAAAGGAATAGCTTATAATTTGTCTGATAAGCAAAAGTCATAATTTATTGAAGCCATTTTAATTATAGCATACATGTAAGATGCTAAAATATGATCAGTTATTTGGTGCATAAATCACTATTTTTTTTCCTGACAGAGAATATTAATATATGATCTGCTAATACCTATAGAATATTTTCATAAACCTCATCTGTACATAAGTTTCATGGGATGTTTTTCTTCCATTATGGTTGCTACTAGTTTATTTCAAAGTCACACACATGTTACCAGATACATTAAACCTTGCTTGGAATAAATCTCCATGAACTTTCTGAACACTGATTATCAGCAACAGCTGACATTAACCAATATTGCAGTCATATTACCTCTAACTCCCTAAAGCAATAACAAAAAACTGTAATGAAGGAGATAGATATATATATAAATACAAGCTTGCAAGAGAGATAGGCAGGAGTATAAAAGCATTATCTGTTTTATTAGTACTGCCCAATATATTGTAATGATTGCCACTGATGGAAAAGGTGGCAGTTCATTTTAAATGGCACACTCAAAAAATCAAGATTGGTAGCAAGGCAGAAGGTGAGTAATTACATGGAAGACGATGGATCCTGCTCCCATAATCTGTTTCCAGCAAAAACAGTAGAGATACAGCAATAACAGCCACTACCTCCTGGGTGATGTCAAAAGAGAAATTGTCTTGACAAATGAGGGAGATTTTAAATGGGAGTTTTCTCTGACCTACAGTACAAGGAAAGGTTATGCTAATATGTTAAGGCACAGGCCTTTGCTAATGGCTGAGCTGTAGAAGAGGCAGTGTAGCTCAAGACGAGAGTCAGGTCTTTGTACTTCTTTCTCCCTGAGTGACTGAGAAACACTCATTATCCTGTCCTAGGTTATCCTATTATATATGCTCTCAGCTTATTATAAATGTTCTCTGATAAAAATGTTGCAAACAGTGATCTCGGAGAAGAAAGTGTGAAGTTAAGATCTGGCACAAAGAGGACAAACTACTTCTGTTTTAAAATGAAGAACAGCAGTTGTCTTGTTTGAGCTACTTCCTGCTTCATGAACAGTCATCTATCAATCTATGCAATAAATATTTCAGTTTTTCTCCAAAATGCATATTTTTATGATTAAAGCCAAATTTGGCCCTGAATTATTCTATATGCACTTTTTCCAATGAACAGTGAACTGAAAAGATACTCCTTTTTTTTTTAAGGACCTTGAAGACCATTTCTCTTTTCAGCTAATGAACTATGCAGAGGAGCCTCACTTGCCTCGGGGAAGCTTGTCAAAGCCATCATAGGGAGTCTTTATAAAGCCTAAAGGACATGTATCATAATGTATAAAATTTGTCATAGCATATCATTATTACCTTTTGGGAAGCTTGCTACAACAATTATGGGTGATTAAGCCATATTAAGAAAAATATTAAGAAAGTTCCATGACCAAGAGAACAAAGGTAGTTAAGTTTACCATGTTTTGGTGTGTTTTTTTGAGTTGTCTAGATTAGTGGGTTAGAAAATGAAATCTTCATTAAAGACTTCTCTGACATAAACATGTTTATAAGAGATCTCTCCAGGGATGATTCTTTGGTGTTCAATATTACATTCATGCAGGATTACGTAGTTTCCCTCTTTAGGTTGTCTGTGGCTACAAAACTCAAACCTGTGTAATTATTTCAGAGACCTCTACCTTCCAGAAATCTGGCTGCAATGAACCATGTAGAAATTATCTAAAGGTATTGGAATTTGGGAGGCACACAGATGCATTTAGAAAGGTACATAATTGCAATCTGATCATAACTGGGGAATGAGGCTGAAAAAGCTACTGACATTGAGCCTTCCCTATTTTTTACTGTCCTGAGTGTTTCCTCTCTCACTTATTTTCATTTCAGACTGAAAAAAGTGTAAGAATGATTATACAGAGGAATGCATGCAGCTCTCACCTGGCAGAAGGATGGAAAGGGCAGTTTGGCACAAGGGAGAAACCCATACTAACCACATGAATGCAATGTCAAATACAGGTGTACCCTTTACTCTGGTCTTCACAAACCCTGCACAGTAAGTAGCCCCAAACTCAACAGGAACAGGTAGACTTGCCTTGGGCAGACTCTGGAAAGATGAGATTTGAAGTCTTTGTCATGAGGAGGGAACGGTGCTCTGATCCTTAACTGCTCAGCTAATGTGTATAAAGCATATTAGTTTTATACCCTGCAGCCAACCTTGCTCAGTATGCTGGCTGTTTAGAACCTCAAACAGAAATGCTTAACTGTCCCTCTGCACTGTAGGTTTCCTTTTGTGTTTTTCGTTGTTACTGTTTTTTAATTGTATCTAAGCCTAAGATAAATTTGATGTCTGTCCACAGTGTGTTTTGGAGCACCAGGCAGCAATCTTGAAACCCATCATGAACCAAACCAATGGCAATAAAACTCATTAGCACAGCTATAATAAGGTGAGACAAAGTACGGCACTAGTAGAACATTGATGTTTTCAAGACAAACCAGTAGCAGCTGCTCAGGAATGCTTTGCACTGCACCGTGTGAAAGATATTCATACAAGTTTGCACTAGTTTTCTAGGAGGATTTCACAGACTTACATTGCTTGGCATTATCAGGGACTAGTTTGGTAACAAAGGATAACACTCCTACTAGCAGAGGAAGCTCTAAGCACCAACTCTACCGGTGGAGACCTTTGTGTCAGCTTGCAGATTCTTGTGCAATTCTTCAGCTAACCATCCAACCTGCAAAATACTGCAATTCACACTTTAATTACTTGGAATTGTTTTTTTTAAATGAATAGAATAAAGCAAGAGGTTTGCTAAAATTCTGATCACTCTCGGTAACCTGATAGTGTACACAAATTTGTCTAGATAATCATTTAGAGTGAAACTATGAGGAAGACTAGGTTGTCTAGAAATTATCAGTGTAAATTAGGTCTACCTAATAGACACTGCAATTATCTTCTGATATAATTATAGGCCCCCTTTTTAACTCTGCCAATTTTCTTGATCTTCAGGAATAACCACATCAGCTAGCAATCACTAACACAATGGAATAGCAAGTATATGAGCCATGTATCACAAAGAAAATATTTTTAAAGTATTTAGGCAAAACGAATCGCTGCTCTACTCCGTCTTTTCTACCTTTTTGTAATGAAAATGACTGCCTCAAGTTATTTTCTTAAGTCACATCTTTTATTATCCATGTTTTATGCCAAGTTTCCTTTTTTTTGTGACAGCTATTTATCATAGCAAAAGCAAAACAGAAACATACTTCAATGTGGGAGTTTTATAGTAGGAGGCTTTGGTGAAGATGGGATTGATACATCAAAGTCTTATCCCATGATAACAGATGTATTTAAATATTTACCTTCATTTTTGTCCTCTACAGTTAATACAATATTTCCCCAGCATAAGCTGCTAAATGTATTTTTCCCTTCTTTATTCTTATTAAAATTGTGATTTGAAGATATATTTGTAAAGCTGTGAATAGTTATTAACATTTCTTTAGAAGCTTCACTATTTGAATGGCCAAATTGCAGCTTGAGTAATTTGATTCTGCCTACTTAAATTCCCCTCACAGTTTCAATTAGATAAGTTATTCTTCTACTCTTTATGTCCTAAAACTGTTCTGCAGCATTGCTGCCACTATTAAACAGCTGCTGAATTTTGCCCCAGAGGTGACTTAACTGATCCCTATATACAAAACACAATACATAAAACAAACTTCTTTCTTTCTCATTGAAAGTTGGTAAATATAAGTTTTATGATGGGTAACTATTGGTTTTGAATGCCCATGTTTATGCTCATTTTAAGGGTAATGATAAAAAACCTTTCCCACAGCATCCTATTAAGAGTGCTTTAGAAAAAAAAAAGGAGAATTCATCTTACATACATGTTCAGAGTCTTCCCAGGGACTATCACCTGGAACATTGCCTTTAAATTGCAGATACCTTGCCATATGAGTATAAGAATGACCCCACCAAAGAGATAAAAGAACTGTAGGCAAAATTTTATAGATACTGAGGTACTTAAAGCCTCAGAAATGCAGACAATACTTATTTCAGGCATTCTGTGGAGGACTCTTCCTCATCAGCTTTCAGAAATTCTGACAGGGCCTTTAAAAGGAAATGCAACCCCACATATCTTTAAAAGACTTTCTGTATATACTACAACCTTAGTCTGAGACCATCCAGTTGTACATAATTTTACTTTACCAAGCAAATCCCTTTCTTTCTAGTTAGTTAAACCTGTGAGATTCTCTTCCTTGAAGAAATCAGTAAGAAAGGATCAGAAGCAGCAAAGGGCACCACTTGCATCATTTAAGAACAGTTTTAGTGGGCCCCAGACTGGCAGTGTGCAATGCATTAAAGATTTTTTTCCTATCTAGACCTATATTTCTGCTCTTTACAAGAGACCTGTTCAGATTACAGTGATTACTGTAACTTCAAGGTAATCTGATGCTGCTGGGACATTGTGTGGGAAATCCCTATGTAACTGCACATCAATATTTAAGCCAAATTTCAGAACAGGCTTTTGGATTTAGGCTTTTGTAAATCAAATCCTCCCTCCTTTTTTCATAAAAGACTTTTATAGATAAATCTTCAGGATTTATCTAGGACAGTTAGGCCCCAGGCTTATAAAAACTATATATAAACTAAAATTATTTCTGGGATCAATTAAAAATGCATGTTTAAATATAGAACCTGTGAAAGTTGAAGGAATGCTTAAACATTTACAAATTTGAATGCTGAACAGGGCCTCTTCTTTTTTTCCCTTCCTCATGTTTCCTGGGGTAAGTGACAAATGCTTGGTGAGTACCTTAAAACTCTCTGCTTTTCTTTTCTGCTATTCTGCCTTGCAGAAGACAACCTGCACTTTGGGAGAAAGAAAAACACTCTACTGCAGTATTTTTTTTCTTGGGGGCATATAAGGCTTTTCTCTTTCCTTGGTGTACTGATGAGGCTTAGATCATCACCTAAAATACTTTTTGCACTTTGAGATTTCTACTCTTCTTTTTTTTTGCCTATTTCTTTTAAATTCTGCCTTTTTTTCCCCTAAAAGTTTAATCTTCATCCACATATTTTCCATATCTGTGAATCCTTCCTCTGTGCAGTCCAATCTTGTTCTATATATTCTATTTCAGATAGTGAATCTCTTCTCTTCCTTTTCCATCCCCATTCGGTGTCCCTCTCAGTTCTTTCTCAGCCCCAGGCTTTTCCTTGCCTCAGCATTAAGGGGAAAACACTGCCTACCAATCTGATTATATTGAGCTGCACTTCAGGATACGGATCTGAGCTTTAGCATTATTTGCTGCCTTCTGCTTGTGCTGAAGAAGTGAGACAAATGAGACAATAGTACTCAACCCTGGATGTTGAGAATGGCATTGCAGAAAATGTTGTGGCTATAGAGTCAGTGCAATGTACGAACCCGGAGCAAATCAAACCAATTAAGGACAGGGCAGTTTATGAATCAGCATAGCATGCAATTAGTAGCCCAAATCCACAACAAAACTGGTAGTTTACTAGAACTATGTCAACTATCAAGGATAAATATTTAAAATAAATCTTTAACCAAAACATACCAAGATTCCTCTTAAAAACGTAGGCTGCCATAATACTTTTGTAATCTCTGTCTCTAATAATAAAACTACTTGTGACTTCTTGTCATTTGCACTCACCAGAAGAAGAGCAAGGACAGTGCTAAACATGCAATGGTGTTGCTGCTTCAAAGACTGATGGCATCAGCCTCATGTGCCTCACGTACTGTGTTCCAAAAAAAGCTTTGCCATGGACGAGGGCTTTACGTAAAACAGCATCTCTTTTCAAAGTTTGTTAACTAAAAAATTTTAGTTACAAAGAAAACATGCTCAAATTTTACAACTTTCCCTTATTTCCAAGTTCAGCCACTGTTTTTAAACAAAGAATTTTTTCTTTGTCCATAAGAAAGAGAACACACTTAGTAAATGTCAGTTCTAAAGAATGCTCATTGGCTTTGAGAACTGTCTCATTTTGTATCCCATTTCTTAAAACATTACCCACGAAACACTGTACAGTTAGCCCTGCTGATAAAAATAATGCTGTCATAGAAACACCTACTTTTTTATAGGCAGACTTCTTTATAGATCATATCTGCTTGAGATGAATTTGGAATGGAAATTTTTACAAAGAAGGGCATGAAAACTATTCAGCTTTTTTCTTGGCCTCCACATTTTCATTGTATTTGACTTCAGTTAGTTACATATAAACAGTTTCACTGCACTTTCTAATTAGTATAATTAGTACCATAATTTCGATGCCAAGGTTTCAAAGAAAAACTCAGACTCAAACTGAAAAACCTGTACTTTTTCATGTATTGAGATAGACACTCAAATGCATTAGTTATTATGGAACACTGAATAATTATATTTGCATTACATATTCAATTTGATTTTTAAAAATGAGAATACTTCAGCACATTTACTGTATTGTACTTAAGAAGCCATTATCTGCAGTTTGAAATAATAGAGAAGACTGAATCTATGTGTATAATTTGCCAATGTATTCTGCATTTTTCTAAACGCCTACAAAAGAAAGCCTTTCCAATTAGAGATTAAAAAGAGAATAGTAATTTACTCTTAATCACAAGAAAGGAGATTTTAATTTTTAAAGAAACCACTCCACAATCTGGTATAGTTTATATATTTGCTTATATTTCAATTGCATGATTCTCCAAATGTGTCAGATATATAAGAATATGTACACTGTTACTATTCATATATTCCAACCATATATCCATTGATAAAATCAATATAGTATTACACACAAGCACATTATTGAATGCTAAAAGTAAACAAAACTGCTGGTTAATATTCCCAGTTTGGGCTACTGACTTAATAGTTGTCAGTGTATTTCTTACATTTAAAATATAAATTTATTTTTAAACTTTTTTTTTCTATGCAGACAAGCATTATCACATTGATAATGAGAAATATGTGATTATTGTTCAAAACATATATAATTTACAGTTGTAAGACTGACTGTGGTTAAAAGGAGCCTACACATTTCTTGAACGGAGTCCTACCAATGTTATTCAGGATGAGGTTCAAACTGGAGTCACTGCTGTTCCCTGCTGTGTCCCCTGTAGTTTTCTACTGTGGCATATTGTTTCTATAAGGTAATATTTGGGGTATTTTGACAAACCACTGTAACTTAATAAGATCAGAGTAAAGATTTGACCTTATTGCTTAGTAATACAAGAACTCATTGCACTGCATGACATGTAATAGGAAAGCACACACAGTAGAATGTAAACATAGACAAAAATAAATGCTTCCTTTACTTGGACATTTTAATTACCATTTTCTAATTAAGATTTATATGTTGGTGTGTATATACATGTGCCCATGCAAATATATGCCATCAGTTCTCCCTCATAACAGATCTTGGATTAAATGAAATACAAGAACCTAAATCTGAAATACTTCAAAGTTTTAACAGACTTCAGGCTTTGATCTTGGTTGTGACTGTTACTGTCAATGCAGAATCAGTGATGGTGAAACCATGGCTTGCTGTTCACACCATCACAAGAAACCCTTGCTTGCTTATTCTATTCTAGTCTCACTCCCCAAACACAAGGCACCTGCTTATTTACCATAAAGGTAAAAAAACTGTCATGATTACTGACCTGTATGTTTAGTTTCCTATTTCTATATTCATATTATTACATAATAACTATAAGAAATATTTCTGGACTACAAAACATTGATCATTATTTCGGTGGCCAGTATGGATCATGATGATAAGTTTAGTTTCACTGTTTTGGTGTGATCCTCTACACTATAGACACAGATCTAGATAATCTCTTCTGAAGTTACTCACTTAGCCTGGTGGGGCCCTCAGATCTTTACAGGAACACTTGAAAGAGAGATGAAAAACAGGAAAATGTCATGTCATTACAGCTAGATTCAAGCCTAAGCTATAAATTGCAGTCCTAAGCCTCAGTGAAGTATGGGCTTTGTGGCTGGCAGTCCTCCAGTACTGGACAGTTATGGCCATGTTTAGCATTTTGCTTACATTCATCTTGTAATTAAGTTATATCAATGCCATCTCATGCAAATTGTCTCTATATATCCATATATGAATTTCAAAATTGGTTAAGATAATCATGTCACATTAAATAGCATAAAGGGACAGAAGGTTCAAGTGGGAGGCTTTGGCAGTTTGAGCAGACATCCTTAAATCAACAACATAAATTTTAATATAGTAATTGTATTACACCAAATGTATGTGTTAACAGGATGCTGTTTCCAGACTATTTACAGAGAATGCAAGAGAGAAGTAAAATAATATTAATACATTCATATTTTTTCTAGCATCCTTGTTTTTTAAATCTTCTGCAAACAATCCAGTCTAAACAAATCTTTGTTTCTATAATCTACTTCATTTCTAAAACCCCTACTGGGTTAGACTTTCCAATTAAAATATGATTCTTTATGCTTGTTTCATAGAAAATGTTTACTCAGACATTGTGCAGTGTTTTCTTCATATCTGACTTTAACATTTTATGAAATTAAAATTTACAGAATTCTGTTCAAGCTCATTTCTATTAACAATTCATTAATTTAGCAGAGATGGGGCAACAAGTACATTTTGTGACACTCTTTGGGGATGCAGGTAGACTAAAAATTGTCAAGATTTTCCCAGATTTCTTTTTTTATTAGGATTGTAAAAAAGTGAAAGCAGTTAGGAATTCCCTGATTTTTACACAGCAATACAAGAAATCCCAAGATCACCTTGTCACCTAGTCTTGGTGCTGGAACCATTCCATCAGCCAAAAGTAATGGCTACTGGGGAAAATTCTACAGCACCCTAGAAGCGCACATGTAAAACAAATCAGTGGGGGCTGAGAGTTCACTACTGGCCCGATACGTGCTTTGCAGGGGCTACTTCACGCTCACCCTCGGCTCTGAGCTTTCTCTGATAGCTGAAGTGCAGTAGGCAGGCTCTTGGAGTGTTAATTTTCCAGTTTTGTTTTGTCCCAGAGAAGGTCCCTCTGGAGTTCTGAGGCTGTTCCACAACTGAACCAACTTATCCTTAGGTAGAAATGGGTCAGGAGACTACTTTTGTGTAGACACGTCCCAAACCCACAGTCCATTGCCAGCACAGCATGCTAGTGCTGTTCAGAGATGGCAGACAGTCCATGGGAGTTCTCAGAACCTTGGAATAGAATTTGGTTTTGATATAGACAAGAACCTGGAAAAATGTAATAGGGGACACATGAGAATAACTTGTTCCAAGCAGGGTTAGTGAGAACTGCTCAATGCACACTGTCAAATACCTTCTGATCCCACCCCACTCCCTCTCCTTCTCTCTCCCCTTCTCATTCTCTCTCTCTTTCCTGAGCCAGTAAACTCATATATAGAAGAAAGATTAAGATGTCTAAGTAACCACTCAAAGGGAGAAAGCTACAGTGTTTAAAAACTATTCTAATTTTAATAAGCAAGTAAAGAGGTTTCTTATCACGCTAAACCCTCAGATTGGATGCCTACTGCTGCAATATACACAAACACCAGTAGATGTTCAAAATCAATTGTTTACATTAATGTTGAACAACATTATATAAAAGAAAGGTATTTGCTATTTCACTCTAGCATCTTTGCAAGTGTCCATTTTAACTATTGTCTCAGGTTACTTGGCTTTATCTTTAGTTTTGTAAGTATATATATACTGATTTAGTATAGAATGAGGCTAATTGAGATAACTATGGAAATGAAGATTACATATTGATAAATGACAGGATAATATTGTGCTTCAGTAATCCTCATCAGTGCAGCTGTGAAAAATAATGCTATTTCTGGATTGCACTATTTTCTTCTAACAGTTTAAATGAAAAACATCTGATCTAGAACTGTTTGCAGAGGATAAAAGCAGCCTGCATGGTAAAGGATCGGACATATTTGTAAACCAGTAATTATGGCATATACCCAGCAATTTGAAATATTTCTGAATTGTTCAGCACATCCCCAAATTGCTCATGTAATGAAAGCACATGAAAATGTTATTATCATTGTTTCTAGTTGTCTTCCATTTCCCACTGGAAACTTTTTTGTCAACTTAATACATTTTTGTTTGTTTTCAGCTCTAGCTTTATTTGGTTTTGGTCCTGGAATGTAAATGAGCTAATGATACCTTTTCTCAGTCTACAGAGGCTTCCTCTGTCTAGCAAGAGCAGATTAGTTACTCAGTGAATGATCTCAGAGTGAAATAGGGGATTTCTGCCTTTTTTTGTTTATTTATATTTATTTTAGAGGAGGGATATCCACAATGCTTCTGTCCAGGACAGTGTTATCTACACTGTCTGAACAACATTAATGGAAACTTCATATCTGAAAAATAAGCAGAATGGGCTCTTCACTGGTGGATTATTTTTTTCCAAATTCAAAGAAGAAATGCAATAGGAATCTGAGGAATCTCTTGCCAAAGGTTGAACATACCAACCCATAGTATTTTTAAGAGCTGAGAGCAGAAGTGACTCAGGGATTAAGACTGATAGTTGTATCATTTTATCTTTGGATTTTCAGTCTGAAGCTTGTCAGGTTGGAGACAAATATTAACAGAAGCATTACTTAACAGCTTGGAATAGGATACAAAAGGACAGTCAAAATCCCCGCTACCCCATGCCCCAAATGTTGTTTTATAGATACTTTGTGCCATGTTGAAAGCACAGAACAGCTGTAGCCTCACTAAAATCGCCCTCAGATGGCTTTCCTGCCTAATCCATAAGTAGTGCAGAGTTGCTTTATTCTCTGCAGCACAGCCACCACAGCCAGGGACAAGTGGGGATGGCTGCAGCATCTCTCCATAGTCAGCTGCTGCCAAAACAGTGCCCTGGGAACACAGTCTCTTAGCAAATGGAGTGGTTCTCAGAATGCACTGATCCATGGGGGACCAGGCTGGCACATACTCCAAAGAAGTGGTAAATAGGGGAGGTTTACCTCAAAAAAAGCTAATCAGCTAGTACAGAGAATTTTGATGATAGTACCCAAATGAAAGCTCACAAAGAATTAAAATATGACAACTGTCATAACAACAGAAAGCATTGTTATAATATGAGATCATCCCACTCATTTATCATGGCATCCCTGAGGATAAGTAGGCATTTTGGTTCTCAGTTCTTAATTTTGTTTGCCTGGTATCAACCTGAACATCTAGTCTGCAGTACTTTAAAACACGAACCTCGTAGAAGAATATCAAGCTGTGTGCAAACATACTGGAGACAGATCTGCCAGTACAACATATTGTCTCTGGTACAATCACTCAATTACCAATAAAACCTCTGCAAACAAAAGTGTCTTTAGTTTAAACAAGAATATAATAATACATATACTTTGCAACTTCAGTGTCTACATAAGCTAAATAAATCATCAGGCCTCAGCAAAGGAAAGGATTATTCTAACTCCAAAACTAATGATAAAGCAGTTTTTCAAGATATTCTTATTAAAGGACAGAAGAAAGTATGGACAAAATCAGATTATTTGGATCACCAATAATTTATTCTGGGCTTGTACACCCTTCACAGTCCAAAGAGACCTCTTCCATGATCAAGTCTCCTGAGCATTACAGTACAAGTACATGGAAAGAACACAAAGTTATTAGCACAGACTTAAAACCAATCTGAATAATTCATAGTTGATACACAGGGAAAAACACGGATATGCTTAAAGTGAAAATAAACTCATAAGTACAACAGAATGACGTGCCTGTTGTTTTTCTCACATAGATTCACAGACATACTGCTGGAACTGATAAGTGTTTTGAGGAAGGGGAAGAGGTTGTCTTCACTTTCTATTACTCGGTTAAAGACCATTGTCAAAGGAACTATATTTCAAGGGCTTTAAGTGCATATAATGTAAACTTGGAACTATGTAAAATATTGTAGAGTTGCTATTTAAAAACCCCCAAACAACAAAAAAATAAAAATTAGACTCGATAAACACTTCTGTCACTTGAAGTTTTTACTAGTTAGATTTTAATTTCTCCATTGTATCAGACCTATTCAACTAGTGCATTTACATAGCAGACAATGGCTATGTAAATTTTCTTATTTTCCTACAAGAAGATTCTCTTGATTCTTGTGTTTTTCCATTTAATAATCTGATCTTCAGCAGCTGAAAAGTTCACAATATACAAAGATGAAAACTCTAAGCATAATCTATTTTTGTAGTTGCTAGTTCTTGGCATGATCACGGTTTTGAAAACCAAAATTATTTGGTTGTTTGGCTTTTTTTGTGGGTTTTTTTTTCACAGCTTCAGATGAGAAGAAACTGTTTTCATATTTCCCAGATTTATAGGAATAAGAGTTATTAATATTGAATACTGAATTTAACTGTGCAAAGTATACAGAAACACTGAAAACACTCTAGGAAAAAACAGTTTAGACACATAGCTGTACTTACTTTTTCCATAATTCTACTGTCCCTCAGTTTTCTTCTGGATCTCAGTACTTTCTTGATATTACCACTAAGACTTGCTTTGTCTTTTTGTTTTTGTCCAAGATTCTTTTGCTCAGTAAAAACTATTCTATTTGTGTTACTCTATCAGTCTTGAAACAGTTTGAGTTTGTGGGGTTTTTTTGGGTTTTTTGGATTTTTTTTGTTTTTTCCTATTTACTTCTCTTTAACTATTTGTCCTCTTATTTCATGTCATAACAGTTAAAATAAATTGAAAGTGGAGGAAAAAAACCTTTCATAATTCTCCAGTTGAAGCTAAAGGGAAAAGAGGGAGGTATTGCATATGTCAATTGCTAAAATTACCTTGTCTCTGTGATCAGACAGATCTTGGATTTATTGAACTACAGAGCACACTACAAGGTCTATTTAGTTTCTCACATTTGTTTCACAGAACTGTACTGAAGGAACTGAATGATTTGAGCATGGTTATTGATTAATATTTTTTATTGCATATATTGTTCCAGGTACTTCAGGAAAAATATAGGTATGTTTAAAAGAAAATAAGTACATAAATAAGATGGCAAGCTGGACTACCCCTCTCTTTCTCCCCCACAGCATGTGTATGCATTAAACCCAGGACAATTCATAATGATAGCAGGCACTTAGGAAAAAATATAGGAATATTTAAAATGAAAACATATACATAAATAAGTTAGTAAAGCAGGCTATATGCATATGTCAGCAGAGATACAAAAGCTGTCTGAAGAATTCTGTCAGTAGCAAGTGTGCCACAGGGTAACTGCATGAACACACAAATGAGAATGGACCCAAATAATTCCTTCAGTGAGCAGTACCATGCAAGAGCATGACTTAATGATACAAGGGAGGCACATAGCACAACAGGGAATGTGAAAGCTCTGCTGGGAGGAGTTCTGGCTACTATTTTAATAAGATTTGTGGGTGGGGTTTTTTGAGTATTAAGTATTATGTGAAATGAAAAAAAAACCTTAAAATTCAGAATTTCAGACTTAAAAGTTCTTTCAGAATTCTGTCATATTTTCAAGGTTTTGTCAGTTTAATTTATGGCAAGAGAAAATTTTTCTCCTTAAACCCTGTTTTCTGAAGTCACCTGGGTCATTAATGCCTTCTAGTCCCTGATTTGTCTGTTACTACTTATTGAAAACATTTTCCAAATGGTTTTGGCTAAATCACAGAGAGTCCGTAAGCATCTAAGACTGCCCAAACAGATAGGAAGTCTTCAACAGCTACTATTTCTCAATTCACACACTTCCCAGTTTCTCACTAGCACCATCATGTAGACAAGCCCTTCCTGGTGACTAAAACAGATTTTCTGCATCTAAAGTGTCTCTTATTTGTGTCATAATGAAGAGATTTCATACTTCAGTGTCAAACCATGTAACTACAAGACAAACAGAAACCACTTTAATCTCAAAGTATGTCTACACAATGTACTGAAGGTGTGATGACAGTACAGACATCCATTCTAGTTTGAATTTAGCTAGCATGGGTAACATTAAGAGGCTGCATTTCTAAGCATAAACTTGTAGAAACTGAGAGGGGCACACCCTTACACTGTCAAGGAATAAAAAGGAGCATATCTTTGGGGGCTAATATATTCTTGTTTTATAGTCTGTGGGTCAAAGTGTTAATATGTGATATTAGTACAGGACAACAGATTTACATTTCACGCTATATACATTTTATGGATAATATATTGAGCTTTAATATTAACATATTTCAGGCAGAAGGCTTGCATTATCAAATTCTGTTTTGTTGGCAAAATCATACATTTAAAATGTATGTTTTCATAAAATATTGAGATTTCTGTTTGTCTTGTTTTCTCACCCTATTTCTAGCACTAGTATGCAGACAGTGAGATTTTGAGCCAGTTGATCCAACTCTCATCCTTCTTACCTCTTCTCCGACCTCACAATGAAGAACCCAGTCTTTTCTCTGTTTATATCCTCATTCAGAGTTTGTATTTGTTCATAATTACTTGGGACTTTTTGTTTCTAAATCTGTGCAGATTTGATACTAACAAAGCTTTCTGATTTATTTCCAGCATGCCTTTTCTTTTTTTTTTTGGTCAAAACCCCCTGTCTTTGGCTTAGAAAAGATAAAATATTCCTGTCAACAAGTGGCAAAAAATCAGTGACAGATTTTGAAAATAAAGTGTTAGAATACTTGAGATGTTACCTCATGTCAGAGTTTCAGAAATCTGTAACAGTTGTACATTTGTACGTGACCCCTGCTTCTGTGACACAATTGAATATATAAAAAATAACTAAATACAATAAATATAGCTCGAAGAAAATTCTGAAGTTCCTAAAAAAAATCTGAACATTTGTAGAAAAGTTTCAAGTAAGATGCTACACTGATTTGAAGGAAATTGTGTTCCAGTTGTAGAGAGGATAAGATTTACTCTTACTATGAATCAGAACAGAAACATCTTTAAATAACATCATTTCTTGTAAAATGGAAAATCAAAGTTTTAGGCAGAGGTATTAAGCCTTATGCTAAGTGTGGCCTATATGACATGAAAAAGAGTCAGGTTCAGCCACCACAGGAGCTGGAAGCTCCACTTGTTTGATAATGAAGAAACAAGTAGATGTTCTCTTTTGTTACAGTTCTAATTCACAAACTGTTCAATCTAACAGAATACTAATTACCTTAAGTGGATTTCACAGTTGACAGAGACCTTTGTAGGGAAGACAAGCTTGACAAAGGCAATTGAAACGTAGCTAATGAAGAATACTAGATCCACCTTTGAGGAATGTTAAGTGCGTGCTTTGCTTTTTATGAAAGGTACCTCTTTTATATGTAAAGTAACCATAGAAATGTCAACATTTCATTTTTAGACACCTTGCTAAGTTCTGCAGAGGGTTATCAAATTACCTTTAGGTTTTCCTTTTCTGTAATTATATTTATTCATAGAACATTTCCTTGCAGTGAAGCTCTGTGAACCAATCCTGAAAAAGGCACACTTGATGTTTGCTTAACATAGCTTAATCAAACCAGTCTTCATATTGACAATCACAGGATGGCAGAATTTTTTTCTGGCAAATGAGGGCTTTTCAGGTGTCTATTACACCGTTGCTTGAAGGACATCAAAGTTCAGGAGAGAGGCAGCACCATCAAAATGTTCTTTTGGGATCATATTACCCTGTGTGCCTCCAAATATGTAAATAACTACTGCCTTTGGTGCTACTCAAAAGCTAATCCAGCTCAGAATAAATAGGAATTTGGGATGCTTTTAAAAGCTACCGAGCAAGGTGGGCAAAGCCTTCTGTGGCTGGCTGGAGTTCTGTTTGTTCAGTCAGGATCAAAACCACACGATCCTAAAGCTTTATGATTAACCCCCCCACTTCCATACTAAAAGTTGCTTCCTCAGTTTAGAAGATCTAATGATACTGCAGCATCCTTACAGGGTACACTGATGTGATCCTATGCTATTGTGAAGTATTTTATGGCTCATCTGGAGCTATTTTCAGGGAATTAAGTGTTTAAGTTTCAGCACCAATAAGATATCTGTTCTATATGCACATAAATTAAAGTTGTTCAGGTAGCACAGAGTTTCAAAGGCTTTTTAAAGCCAGAAAACAGTTTATTTTCTAGTTATTCCAGGTTTTACTGAGGAAGCCAATCAGAGAAAGATTCCTTTGAAAATGATCTAGTTTAAAGTCTTTGCTCTCTCTTTTCTGAATCATGTCCTACATGATAGTTTCAATTATTTATTACAAGGCAATGGTAAAAAAGTGTTAATTAGCAAAGATGAAAAAGACCGACTCAATGGGAGCTCCTGTAAAGGAACTCTTATTTCTAATGCCTGAGGTGACCACTAATTTACAGCTTTTGATAGCTTGCATGCATGGTTCACAGAATAAATCAGTCTTGGGGAAAAAATACTATACACCTCATTCACTGTGGTTAATGAAGAACATCCTGCTTTTGCTGTTGTGTTGTTTTTATTTATTTAGTTCAGGCAATTTAGTTTTGGTTTAACTTGACAGTATTAGAAACTTAAATATGCAAAGAAAGAAAATATGACACTGGAACTGCAAGATTTTCTCCATTTAGCTGAAATGTCCATACCCAGCCCAAGAGGCCAGCTCTAAATATAATCCTGATTTTATTTTTTTTCCTTTCTGTGGCAATGTCAGCTGTTCTTATTCATCTTATGAAAATCTCTTTTAAAAGCTTTAAAACTACTAATATCCCATGATCTTTATGCTTTTCTGTCTTAGGGAAAATAAGAAAGGAAAAATAGAGGAAGACTAGATGATTATATGCTCATATTGTGAGTTATGTGGAAGACGAAAAATAAAATTTCTCTGAATTGCAATGCATCAGACTTACCTTCACATTTTATTTTCTGTTTTAATACTTAATCACTGGTAGACCTACACAACAGTGTGAAACACATTCCTTAACAAAATTACATATTTTGATTAATTAGAATACTCAACAAGGGCAAATGGTCAGAGGACTAGTTTGAGCTTTTTTCACCTGTAATCTCTAAGGGAGATAACTGTTTATTGAAAGTTAGTACACAAGAATTCATTGTCCTAACTGGATTTTATGTAGATGTGAGTGACACAGGACTTGCATGTGAAGGGTTCTGTCTCCTTCCTCCTGCCCCTCGTTTTTTTTTCCAACTCTCCTAGTAATTGCAAAAATAATAATTAAAAAAAAAACCAAACAGCAACAATAACAGAAAAAACCCAAACAACAACAAAAAAACCCACCAAACAAACAGACAAACAAACACAAAACAGAAAACCCAACAAAACCCCAACACAGCTCTGTCAAGAGAACAATGTAAAATTTTCAGAATGACCACTTTGGAAGAACAGGGGTTCCAAGGACCCAGGATGTGCTGTGCCTCACTCCCAGCAAACCTTCAAGGAAAGGAGTTGTCTTGAATGCTGACTTCAGGTCACTGGCTTGGTGTTCAGCTGGTGGAAATGACTGGAATATATTTTTTTTAATGATATCTGAAAATACAAAGTTTTTGACCAAAAGTCTTTTTCACCAGCACTAACCTAGAATCCAGTCTGTTCATCTGCTCTTTCCCAGTTCTACTGCTTTTACTTACCCTATTATGTTGTTTTCCAGCATCACAGTCATGCAGGATCAATTCCTCAAACTTCCAAGCAGATGAATTCACATGAAAAAGTCACTCTCTTCTTAATTCTTTATGTTTAGATCTTTCAAGCCTTTCAGATCTTCCTCAATTAACACCTCTCCACTTAGCCTATTTTCCTTGTTTATTTGTTCATTTTGTTGTTGTTTTCGTTATTAATGAAATATTAATTGACAGTCTGTGAAGTTTCAAACTTTTTTTCATCTCCTGACGAGCCTTGCTGAACATAAAAATGAGAACAATGAACAAAGTCATTGTGAGAGTTAAACTAAAAAGAACTATAAAATGGTGAAGTCCAGAATCAACAGCAACAGATAAAAGATTAACATGATGCTGCTTGCTGCTGTTATGAGGAGTTCATTATCACCATGTTCCTAGTCAGAACAAAGGTGTGAAAGGAGAAGAGGTTTTAAACATTTTATAGTGTGATATGAAAATAAATGAGATAATCACAGTCTATCTTAAATTGCTATGGGCTTCAGGACAGTCAAAATCCAGGAACAACTAAACTTCAGGTGCTTCAAAACTAATCAAAATAATTCTACTCTATAGATGGAAGGGCAAATTTACTGGTCTGAGTATCTGAGCTCCCAAAACTCACCTGGAGAGGAGTTTTGGGAGCTCAGGTTTTTGAAAAGATGTGGTATTATTTGATTTTACTGTTTTAAAGACAAAAAGTCATCAATCAACAATGACTTGTCATCCTGTTCTTCAGAAATGTATAGACTTTTAGTATTCCATAACGTATTTTGGATATTTACCATTACTGAAGGTAGAGAGATTTTTACAAAGGGTGATTCTCTCCATTATATTATAGAGGCTTTTAGCCTTAATTTATTACCCTTTATTACCCTCTGTGCCTTGATCAGAGGGCCTTAGAAGATCCATTAAGAGTAGATGTCTAGTTCTTACAGAGCTGAGGCTGAATGTCATGAATTTCATGCCTTACCATGTGGTATGGCATTATCTGTGAAAATTCATGCTTCCTTAAATTCTCATCTGTTAAAAACCCAAAAAACATTTGGCCAATGCCAACATGAAACAGCAAAAACTAACTTGAAAGTACAAATAGAGAGCAGACGGTATCATATACTGGTGTTGAGGAGTGAGAGTTTTATATATTGATTCTTTCCTCTTTGACTTTCTGGTGGCATATAAAATGTGGTCATTCAGCTTTAGAGATTGGTTCTGGGAATAGGTGTAACCAATCAGGAAATTAGAATCCCCATCATTCAGCTTCTCTAGTGAATCACAGAAGGGAGTGAAACAAAGCAAAAGGGGATTTATTAAAGATAAAATTTAATTAAAAGTACAGAATATGAAATATAATAAATATTAAAATAAAGAAATGCCTTCTGGGGCAGGTAGTGACATGAACATGGGATTAGTTTTAATAAGGTGAATAACCTTTCAGTAATATGAGTATTGGGGTCAGAGTCTAGCCTAAGAATTTGAATATTTTCCTGGGTTCAGATTTTCTTTTCAAAGACATGAAACAGTCAGCTTTTTTCCTCTTCTAACTGCACATAATTTTGAAAATTGTTTGGTGGACAAAAAAGAAATAAGAATAGAAAGCTACAAGTTTGTGTTTCATAAGAAGTGGGGGTAAAAGTCTCCTCAGTTTTAATTAAGTTCTTCAAATTTCAGTTGAAACACTAGAAGTACCACTGGTGGACCAGAAAACACACACAAAAAAAATGAGTTAACTCATGTTCATGTCCAAAAGTGGATGACAAGTAAAACTAAAATGGAAGGCATATTATGCAGATTTTTTTTGTGACTGGCAGTTAAAGATTTACATAAAATTAAAATAACCTTTAAAATTAGGACAACCAGGTCACTCTAATGTGATCTGAATTACTGAGTTAATGATATTCTTATCCTTCCATGTCTTTGAGGCGCTGCCACTGAAAATCTAAACCTGTGCAAGAAAACTTAAGTTGGAAGAGCTACGCTGAGAAAAAAACACTCCACAGTTTTTTATTGGTGGTACACTTGAAGGCAAAATACAGTTAAGTAGATACTCAAAGCCAGAAATGTCCAGAGCCAAAAAAACCAAAATGTCCATTATTTCATATTAGTCTTCCTTCTGCATTTCAGAACAGTGTGGGGGGCTTTTAATGCAGAGGTTTGATTTTGGTGCATGTTCTTAATACACTATAAAGAGCAAGACTGCAAAGTCATCAGTTAAACAGCTGTGATGAAGTTAGCAAACAATATTAATTGATTTTCTGAAAAATTTAGTCAGAATCCATGTGCGTAAAAGGGGTTTTTATGTTGTACTGCTGTTGAAAACAAACCCAAAACTGAATTGTGGCCAGCTGGGGATACTGACTCCATAATTGAAGACCCAAGTGGTAAACAACTATTTTAATTATCTCAATGAAAAGAGTGTCCATGGGGAGAGGAGTGACCAGAGTACATGGTATTCTGGCAGCCTTCTAAAGATCCAGTCGTTGCTTAAGACTATAAATTAGAGCAATCTTAAGGAATATACAATCTTTAGAATTTCATATTCTCATGTTTTCCATTTCAGACCTTCACGTGGATAGCAGAATCCAAGCTACAAGTTGTAAATAACCAGGCATTCAGACTTCCTTACTTTCAGAACAGGAATTTTAACTCTGTGTTGTGAGTGTAACTCTTTGTCCTTTGTGTGGGAGGCTGTTTGCACAGCCTTTTAAGGACAAAAATAGAAACATTTTTTGTAAAATTTCTATATGGTTGTTAGATGTGATTTATCATTAAGCAAGTTATAAATAGTTGTCTAGGAGCTTCTCTTGCTATTAGAGAATGCTTGTAACAATATATATATATAGATATGCTTGCAATATGTATACATCTATAGATGCATATTTCTTAAGTAACTTGAGTCAAACACTTTAAACACAGGGCAGTTTGTAGTAGAGTGATGGCTGCAGGACAGAGGCTTCTCAATATTTTGTGCAATGATTTGGAAGTAAGCACAAAATCACTGCTGATAAAATTTATGGCTGATTCAAAGATTAGTTGAGTGGTAAATAATTATAATCAGGCCTTGCATTCATCTAGAATGATCTGAATTATGATAGCTAAATTTATTTGACTTGTGCTGGGGTTGTCTGTGCTCTGAGGGAGCCAGAAGCCTGCCAGCTCCAATTCCAAAGGCACACAGATGCAGGCAGCCTAAGCAGTGTGTTTGAACTCTCAGCACTGTTCATTAGCTCATTGAGCACAAGGTCCCGCTCTCCACTGCACAGCTCCTGTTTTGCTGCTGTCTGAGTTTGGAGAATTAGGAGAAAGCATTTGTGTCTTCCTTAAAATCCCTTCACCTTTGATACTCTGGGCTTATTACAGCAAAATCAGTTTTAAAAGCAGAAAATGCAATTCTTTTCATCTAATGAAAAGGAATTGGACTCCTATCTATAGCACAGGGGACTGTGCTAAGGTTTCCAAGGACAGACATTTCTGGGATTATATTGGATAAACAAACTTAGGTATGGGAAAAATTTAATTAAAATAAAGCTATCTTACACCCTTCTAAACTCAGAAATATGGACAAGAGCAGATAGCTGGTATTAATTCTTCCAGGTGGCACTGAAGTTACTGATGCTCAAATGTTTTATCCTGATCGCATGTCCACATTAAAACAGAAAACTGAAAAATTATGAAAATGAGAAGTCACAAATACAAGGAAAAAATTACAGTGAAAGAAAAATATCTCAGTCTCTTTCCTGTTTTCAGAAAAAATTGTGGGGCAAAACCTGATTATAGAATTAGACGTGAAAGAAAAGAAAATACTGAATTCTGAAAGGTTCTTTCTTGGAGAAAGGTCTATCAAACACCAGAGTGCCACACAAACAAAAGTATGATTGCCTCATATGGGAGACTAGCTGAGGTGATTTTAGCCTAATGACTTCAGACTGGGTGGTTGAAGACCATAAGGAGATACTTGAGTGTGTATATGTTTGTAAGAAGTGAAGATTAACTATGAGACAAATGAATATGAAGATCTCTTTCTTTGGGCAGGAGACCTGGGAGTAGGAGAAATGCAATATCTTTGGTACTGAAGAGTTCAAACTAAATTATCTAATGCTCCCTTCTTCCTTTAATGTCCATGAATCTATGTATTCTTATACTTCAGGAGCATATTAATGCATCATTTACAACTAGAAGCATTTTTATGTTTTAATGACACATTTGTCCCACGTATGTTGTATGACCATGGGGTTTTGTATCATATATTAGAAGTACTGCAGTAATTTCAAGTCTCCCAGATGTAATATTGCAACATGTATTTGCAGAAGCCATTTAGCTATGGAACATAAGACATTTCCTTCTCTTATGTACAGGTCTGTAGAGAATAAAAGTGTTCTTCAGGTCCTATAAAAGTTATGCTTAATGACTATTTTGTTTGCTGTGGTTTTAACTTAAATTGTAGGTTTAAGTGTTCAATGTATTTCTTTTACACCTATCAGTGCAGAATTTTATCTAAAGTTATGCAATATTCAGTAAGCAAATTGGCAGAATTTTACATTTCATTTTTCTCATCCTGAATATAACTAGTTTTTTATTAGCCTGTTGTACTTCTGCTTGTTCATTACTGTTTCTTAATTGGTTTTTAACTGCATTGTTAGTAAATATTCCAGTAGTCCCATAGAAAAGAGAATCTAAAGCCAAACCAAAAAAGAACAGACTTTCTTATAGGTCTATGTAGAAACAGACTGTGTTGATAAATAAATGTACTGGACTAATTTAAAAAAATAATAATTTAAAAAATGTGTTTGCTTTGCTCAGCCCAAGGGGAAATGTCAAAAGGTCTGACAAATAAAAAAACCCCTGTCACTCGCCCACTGAAAATCAGCTCTTTTGAAGTTGATGTGGATCAGGCACTTTTAAACTCAGGTATCTAAAGAGAAAAGTAGCCACATTTTAAAATATTTTCTATTATATAAAAGTTTGTATTAATAGAGTCTGACATGGACACACAATGTGATAAATATTAATACACCATTATAATAAATATCTAAAAAGTTTGTAAATACACCATTTCTAAATGGCTTAGTCATTATGCTTCTCCCCAGGTTGCATTCTAGATCTGTATTCTGAATTTCCTTCTATCTCACCAGCACATTTTGACACTGACTGTTCTGCAGCGATATTTGAGTGAAGTTTTTGCCTAAGAGCCATAAGTTCAGACACCATACACTCATTTTTAGTACAATCTGTGACCACAGAAGACTTACTAAAAACTATTTTTCATTTCCATTATGACCATGCAGTACAATTGCCAAAGTTCAGTCACCTTAAAAGTTTCATGCCACATTCCTGTCTTAAAATTTCCCTTTTTCCTGAATGCTTCTTACGATATCTTTCTTCATAAAATATTCTGTGAAGACTTTAAATGAAAGGTGAAATATAGAATTATTTAAATCAGGAGAAAGGCTGAAAAGCTGCAGGGTGAAGCTGCCACTCAAAGGGAGCTTGGCAAGCTGGAAAAACCTCATGAAGCTCAATAAAGGAAAGCAGACTTGCACTTGGGATGCAGTTTTACTGTGCAGCCTGGCTGCTGATGAGGTAGAAAGCCATAGGGTTGTCTAGAGAGGCTGGAATAAGCATCTGAGATTTTGACTGGGCCAAGCCCTGAGCAACCTCATTCATTCAGCTCCATAGTGGAATCAGGGTTGAAGTTGCTTATGAGCCAAGTGAGAGATTAGACATCTCTAAAAGTCCCTTCTCAAAAAAACCCCAAACAAACAAAAAAAACCCCAACAACAACAACAACAAAAAACCCCCATATGGTAATTTATGGTGTAAAAGGAAGTTATTGTCTCCTCATTTTAATGGCTTCTCACATCTCTTAAAAATATAGCTGAAAAGAATATCTTTCTTCTATTATTACATCTAAAATACCACAGGAATACACAGCAGGTTGCTCTTTCTCAACTATAAATTTTATTGCTATTATTTCCCTAGTTCTCTACTAAAAATGGACAGCTTGTGAAATACTTCAACCTGTCTGGCTTCTGACAGGTCTTCCTACAAACTTCTGAGTTATCCAAGAACACTCTGTAGCTGTCATGACTAACTATCACTCCACAAACCTGACTTCTAAAGAAAAATCCAGTGGGAATCACAGAATAACAGCAACATTAGCCAAAAAGTCCATCTTTCTGTAGAAGAGCACACAAACAGAATTTACTTTTGTGTCATAACTCTGAATTTGGAAAGAATGCTGCTCTCAATTTTATATGAAAGACTAGACCATTGCAACCATTAGAATACATATATACATCATTTTGGGGGGAAAACACAGGTAAAGTAAGACACTGAATAACTAAAACTGAGTAGAACCTTAATGCTAAGTAATTTATTTAATTGCTATTGATAATGACACAAAATGAGCATATGGGGTTTTTTATCTACTTATAATAGTAATAATAATATTGATGTTGATGATGATGAATAATACTGGTCTACCGTTGCACAAGATGTGCTCTATGACTTGGACACCTTCACTATGGAAAACCCATGTTACACAAGGAAATATTGAATTTGTGTCAAGAAAACTGCTTGCATAGTAATACATGTATTGACTTAATTAAAAAATGCAAAATTACTGTGCTTTATAACACTTAGAAGATCATTAGATTTAGTATCTCTCTTCTGACATATTAACCTTTCTACAGCCATGGCAATATATAAATGCCAGGGTTGGTTTTCTTTGTGATTTTGTCTTCTAGTAAATACAAGGTTAAACAACATAATTTTGGGGTTCAAAATGCAGTTATATTGTGATTTTTGGTATGATTTTAAGACTATGAAGATTTAAATGTGTTCCAATATTTTTAAATTGCTGGAACCATAGAAATTAAACGCACTTTCCTTCATGGCTTCCCTGCAGTTTTCTCCATCTGTGTTTTTTTCCGCACTCCAAGTTCCATTAGGCTAAAGATTTTAATGTGCAGACTGCTTTTCTAGAGTTTCTGATGTGAAGTTTCTCCAGAGTCACATTAACAAATTACAGATATATATAATGCACTTTCAAAATACATAAACCTGGCATTCCTTGAGAGAGTTTTCTTGCCAGTACATTAATTAGGAAATGTTCCTTATTACTATCTATTTAAATTACCAGTTTTTAATTAGGTATTATTGTTGAATTAAGGATTGATTTCTCATATCAGTATACATTGGTCCAGGCCCTCACCCACTGTAGCCAAGTTTTCTCAGAATAAAAGCAGAGTGAGAAGGTGACCTCACACCCTGGCGATACTGGATGCCAGTTGATCTAATGGTTATAGGAAAGAGAAATACAAAAGTTATTCATTTTAGTTGCCAACAGCAGATTGGGATTGTTCAGGTAGATGTACCAGCTATATGGAGAAAGGTTTTTCCTTTTTAAGAGTTACCATGAAGGTTCCATGCCCTCAGACTTCCTCCAAAATACTTTTGCTGCAGAGCTATGTGATGGAAGTGCCTTTGTTGTAGGGGAGGAATTAAAGAATGCTGGTGTAATCCACTATTGTATACACTGATTTCTTAATTTAAAAGTGTGTTCCGTATTTTGAAGACTTACCTCTAAGTCTACTTAATTAACTACACTTCTGACAAATGTTTGGACATGTGCCTTTTGTTTATTTGGAATGAAAACTGAATTATCTACAGGCAAGATAATCCATATCTCTAAGGTTAGGAATTAGCAAAAACTGCACCACCAGTATTTCTGAAAACAATTTTAAAAGATAAAGTAAAGAAATAGATTCTAGTATAGCAATAGATACCCAAAAGTTCAGCAGTCTTCTTGTTCTTGTGTTCAAACCACAATTATTGGAGAAACTGGCTAAAGTAAGAATGAAGAACAGAATGAAGACAAAAGGTTTCAGTTTGTAAACCACGCTAAAGAACATACACTGAGATCACATTATTCTTTGAGCTTTAAAATTCCCAGGATTAGATTTTACTATACATAACTTAAGTGATCATTGAAGGAATTCCTGCAGTGCAGTAGACTGTAGACCTAAACTTCAATTCATAGTCATCCATTAAACATTTCTACCTCCATCAAATGCATATTTTAGACATGATTAAAAATAAAGCTACAATAACAACAGAAAATAGCCTGGTATTATAACATTTCTTGCCAAGAGAAAACCAAATACTGCAAAATAACACTCAAAGAGAGTCAGATGTTTGAATCTGTGCTTTGGATCCTCATGAATTCAGGAACTAAAGACACTTAAGCTAAAAAAAAAACAAACCAACCAAACAAAAAAAAAAAACCAACAACAAAAATACCCCCCAACAAATAAATTTGTGCATACTTACACAAGATGACTGATGTTCATGTGATGCATGCAGTACGGAATGATATTTTTTTTGCCCTAGCATCATCAGAAAAAACAACCCAAGAGCCCATCATTTTCTGATAAGAAAATAAAATTAGTTCCACCCAATAGTGACCTTTCACTAGTCTAACTTCCCCAGAACCTTTCAGTATAATTATTTAAAGAAGGTGATAAATAATGACAGTATCCAATATAATGATGTCTATAACATATCATCTTCTATACCAACAAAATGATAATCATTATAAAGTACTTGCCTGCAGTGCTCTCTATTCCCATGGTGAAAAGTAATGACTGAATAAATCGAATATTGGGTCTAGGTTGCAGCTTCTTCAGAAAGAAAAGGGATGAGCACCTTGGAGAACTAAAAGAGCTGCATAATCAATATGTCCTTTCTTAAGTTGCATGTGATGAATAAAAAATAATAAAACAATAGATGTGTCTGATGTTAGAATTCAGGATTCACTACTTCACAGATTCACAGTCATTATTTGATATACATAATTATACTGAAAATTTGAATTAAACTGAGAGTAATTAAATAAGAAAATGAGTTGAACCTCATTTCAAAAGAAGACTTGGCTACAGTTTGAAAATATTGTTGCATATATACCTTAAATTTACATGACAATAGAAAAATGATTATGTAAAAAATAGAAATTAATATACGGATTTATTATTTTTAGATGTTCTGTCACAAAATAAAGAAATAGTTAAATAGTGGCAAGTGATCACCCTGACAAAAAAAAAAAAGAAGAAAATACTTTTTTTTATTTTTTAAAGAATCAGTTTCCCTGTTCAGTTCAGTGCTGAGCTGTGGGAAAGGGGTACCAGCACAGTAGCATGAGGGGCAGGGAGCACTGGCTGGAGATAAGGACATTTCAGCCAGTATTGCCTTCAAAGAAATTCATGTGGCACCTTTCTTCAGGGGGAGAATTCAGTCCTTGGGAAGAGTCCGTGCTCCTCATCTAAATGAAACTGCTAAAAATGAGCTGCTAAAAACCTGCGTGCGTGGGTTGCACCATGACCCCAATGCCTATAAAAGCACTCTGGCTGTGACCACTCTCACCCCTAATCTGATCCCTGAAAACCATGCCTTAGAAGATGTATAAAATACTTACTCACTTCTGAGCATGCTTTAAAGCTATCCCTTGGAGCAGATGGAGTTTATTTTGTAATCTTTTTACAGCAGCTGAATGACAAAAAATATACTGCAGTGCAGTCTGGAGTCAGTGTTTCCCTTCAAATTATTTGAAATGTTATCAAAATTACTTTGTGTAATAGAGACACCCTTTCCTGTACAAAGGGAAAGGTTAATTTATTGTCAATTATATTTGATTATATATTTGCTAATTTATTTTTCATTAATGGTGGATTTGTTAGTCCTTGAGTCTCAGTGACAGCCTCAAGAACTCAGCACTAGGAAATCTCTGATTATCCTTTCACAGATTAATAAATGTTTTAGTGATCTAATCAAAGTAAAGGAACACTGAAATATGATTTAGGTAGGTATTATAAAAAGAGGTAGTGAACAGCTAATCTATCTTTGCACAATCTATATTTGAGCAATTTTGAATAAGAATGAATTTCATAATTTCTATCTGTTTGAAAATAATTTATGAACATAATTAGAACAGCCGTTCTTGAATATGTTAATTTTTGTAAGTTGTTTTCCATCTCTAAAAATGTTAAAAATTAAAATTTTTAGAATATATATGCCTTTTTCACCCCAAATTTCTGAAATTTTTAGCTCGTTTTTTCCAGAAATTGGGACAACTAAAAGTGAACTGTGAGGCAGAAAAAAGGTCTTTGTTATTCTGTATTAAAAACACAATTTTATAATATTAAATAAATTATTTATCTATGTATTATCTTAAGAGTTCTACAGTATCATTCTATAATGACTTTATTATTTGTTTTTTAATTTAACATGTACTTGAAAAGATGAACAGAAGACTTGACAGTGTACTTCAGTTACCACATACTTGTTTCAACATAATATATTCTTTAGCTGTTTTAACTTGCACTTTAGATTTTTATGGTAATTGCCTACTTATCCTATTCTGATCAACTAATTGGGAGTAATTATTACATCTCTAATTGACCAACAATAACTACTGTATCTTGTCTTGTTAATTAAATACTTTTTAGGAGAATATTTAGTTTTCTATAGGAAACATTTTTTGCTTGTAGTAACTTTATTTTTTTTTATACCAAGCAATTCAATGTATTTATTGTATTATTTTTTATTTTTATTCTGCCTGTATGAGGCAGTGCATGCAAAGCTTCTAAGAAGATTATGTATAACACCTTATATCTGCCATAAAAGGGCTCAGCTAAAGCTTACATTATTGTTAAATGTCTTGTAAAAGGAATCTGTGACAAAGTTTCAGTTATGATTTAGAAAGCATTCCAGCACAGGAAATCTCAAGGAAATAAGATAATTTCCCCACAGATAATTTGTTAGGGATCTTATTGTGGGTTAACTCCCAGTTTACACAGTCTTTAATGAGATCCCAAAGATAACATCTTATTTTCAAAGTCACAGATCTCTTTTCATAATGCAAAGGTTACTGTTACCATCATCCAGAATTGTCCTCAGGCCCCTAAAATTAAGTGATTTCAGTCATCTGGGAAGCTGGATTGAAGCAGAGGAGGGAACAAGGAGATCTCCTGTGGCCACTCTTTCAACACAAGATCTACAACAGCACTGGTGCTGCCACTGTGCAAAGAAGTAAGAGATGTACAGTAATGTCCATGGAGAAGGTCTGAAGTTGTTAATGGAGGGAAGTCTTCCCACCTACCTCAAAACAGTTCCTGGAAAGTCAGGTGGCAGACTCAGGTGTACAAGCGGCAAATGACATGGTTTCACATCCATATCCTATTGTTACCACTTCTTGCCACACACAAAACACTGATTTGGTGTTGCTTAGTTCTCAGATGTAGCAATTCTCTGTGTAGGGATGAGCAAATTATTTTTAACCTCATCATGAGCTGCACCGTAACTCTTAAGTCAAAGACTTGTATAAATCACAAGAAATTAGAATTCACATAGTATAGTACTGACTCAGTAAACTGAAGACTGCATAGTTTCTTTGTTCAAGTGTTAAAGGTCCACAGTCGCTTCAGTTATTTTTGAGTTCCTAAAAAAGAGCATGCTCATGTTGTTCCACAATGCAGTACAATTTATGTAAGCTCATGAAGCAATACAACATATGCAAGCTCAGTTTGTTGACAAAAAAGAAGAGGTCAGTAGGCATTTGGGACTCCACCAAACACCACCTAAGAACTGCAGAACTACAAAATAAAGTTCTTCACTTTTTTTTTCCTCATCAATTATTATTAATAATGTAAAATAGTAGGAAATATTTGCCTTAGTCTTATAATTTCTAAAGGGGAAAAAAATCTTATTTAATACACCCAAGGGCTTTTTTTTCTTTTTCAGTGAAGATCATCTTTTTGTGTGAAAGACAAGGACAGTTTTTTCCTACAGAAATCTCTGCAGATAAGTGTATTACAATAGAAAATATGGCCAAAGAAACATGCTTGGCACAAGGTTGAACAGCTTTAAATTATGCTATATGTAGCATAATAAATAAAATCTTTTTTTTTTTTTCCAGAAGAAAAAAAAAACAAACCCTGTTCTGCCTGACCTCAATCAAATCAGAATGTTTTTCACGCATAATAAAGTACTGGTGTTGTCTCTGAGAAGCCACACCTTGCATAGGCAGTGACCTTCATTTCTCTTTCAGCAGCCTGGGAAGCGCAGGGGGCCTTTTGAATGTACCAATGCTTTTTTCTGCTATTGTGACTAATTAATCTGTACTTTATTTAAAAGAGAGTGTCGTTTTGGAATCAAAACTACAGCAGCACTGTTTCATCTCATGTGTGATGCTTCTGTAGTTCAAGTTCTGGAACTGTACAGAGGTTATTTTTGTCTCTTGGTATGTCAGTTTTGCTGCATAAGGGCAGATGTTTATTTTAAGTAATACGTGATCCTTGGACTCTCTCCAAGTTGTAATGGTTCTTCTGACCATGTGCTTACAGGAGAGGGGACTGTTGTATTGTGTTTTATGTGTGTCCTTGGTCTTGAACATTTGCTGCCAGATCTGAACAACTTGGTCTATTCTTATCTGTAAAGGCAGAAGAGCATGAAGTCTGTTTCTGAAGACAGACTTAAAAGGAAAATACATCCAGGAACCTTCTAGCAGCTAGTATGGAATTAATTGGAATATTTAATAAAGCCTGTGTTGCTAAATATCATATTCAGTTGGAAACAGCTGGTTTGAATATGCAGAAGCTTTAAAAATATATGGGAAATTTTCCATGATTGGAAGAGAGCTTCTAAGTGCTTTTTGGCTTAAATCACAATTATTTCATACTAAGTTAATAATTTGATACTATTTCAAACTACAGAATATTAAAATGAAAGCTGCAGAATTAAGTTTGAGCTACAGAGACAGCAAATCCTTACAAACAAAGCAAAGATTCACAATGCAGTGGTTTATCAGAATGAAGTAGACTCAATTCACCCTTTTTGCACTTTTTAAACATATTCAAGGAAAATCAAAACCATTGAGGATTTTCAACTCAAAAAGTCTTACTAGAACATTGAATGTGGCTAGTTCTGAAGTTTTCAATTGAAAGCAGAAAACATATCTAGCATCCCCGATCTAATTTTAGGATATTGCAGAGTCTGCTTGTGAATTCAACACCAAATTAAAAATTACTGTGCTGAATCTCTGTAACAGGCTTTATTGAAATTAATTTATTTTTTTAAAAGAAATAGTCAGACTGGTTTAACTGGGTTTATTAATTAATAGTGACTCAAGCATCTGTAGTTTTTACAGTCCGCTACTTCTTAGGATTCATAAATGTATAACTCATGAGCTAAATCTACAGAATTGTCCCCTACCATTCAACTGATTAATGTCTTATTCAATGTAAGGTTTCATGCTAATAATGTATGTTTCAGCAGGCAACATAGCTGAATAAAAGCAGTATTAATAGCCATAATATGAATAAATAATAATATAATAACAATGTAATCTGAATAAACACTGATTTCCCCATTTGTTCATTTAAGAGTGGCTGACTTGAACACAAAGGTGGAAAAAGACTGGTGTGTAAATAGCTAACTTCAAAAGAGCATTCATAAAAATGTGGATTAAAAATATCCAGAAGAGCTTGTTTTCATGCTCAGGGTATCAGTACATTTGAAGCTACACAACATGCAAAGGAAGAATTGAAAAGCTGAAGGGAAAAATTGCTGCAATAGGCGAAAAGCAGCTATTTCTCATTTTATATTGAAATTCAAACCATTTGGGACCTGAGTCCTTCGGCAATTTTCTACATAGGAATTCATTTAATGATGTTATTATTTTCCCTTCAAACTGATGAAATGGAAGACATTATACTTTTAAATACTCCTTTCATATGTGGAAAAGATCAGAGAACACTGAAATCCTCCAGATCCAATTTTCTGCTGGAGCAGAACAGGATTTCTGGTCAGCTCACTGCTGTACAAAGCATGACCATCCATTCAAAGAGCATAGTACTAATGTTAACAGTCGCTCTTTGCTATGGGCAGGTACAATGGTTAAGTATCACAGAATATGCTGAGTTGGAAGGGACCCATCAGGATCACTGAGTTCAACCCCTGGCCCTGTGAAGGACACCTCAAGAATTACATCAAATGTCTGACTATGCAGGGTTGGGGGGAGGGGAAAATGGCTCCCGCCTGCCTCTGGAGCTGAGGGAGCACTGAGAAAGATGTTTGCAATCCAGAGGATGAGAGGCGAAAGACCTTCATTGCAAAATATGTGAGCCTTTTATAAGTTCCTGGAAAGGAAGGTGCTAGAGCTGGGATGGATTGGGTAAGAACTCTGGAAGTGTCTTAGGTGCTCAGCTAGTGTATAGGAAAATGGAGGGACTAACACCCAATAGAAATCCATGGGTTGGGGACAGACAGGGGTGGTAGTCAATAGGATTAGGATAGGGGCAGAAGCCATGGCTTCACGAGGCAGAGGCATTCAGGCACAGAGCCGCCCCTGCTTGGAATGGTGGGAGCCGCCACGGTTCTTCCTGGACCTGCAGGAACAGTTCCATGTAAGTTTTGGCTGCTGCCACCACTCCAGCAGTGCAGGGGAGACGGGGGGAGTCTGGGACCCTCGCAGTCCCGGAAAGAAACAATGCCATGATTAACGAGCATCTTGGTGATGACTCAGCTGGAGAACAAAAAGCCTCCGTGAAACACAGAGTAGAACAGCAACAGGGGTGGTGGCAGCCCAGCAGGAAAGTGATAATGAGAAGGGAGAAGTGATACATAAGTTTGTAACTAAAAACTCAATACAAGTAAAACCTCATAATTTTAAACTTCAACAAGTTGCAACTTCTAAGGTTCAGGGTGCTTTTCCAATGCTGCTCTCCTCAGGGTCCATTTTAGCATTTCCCTACATGTGACAGCATTGTCCTAATGCTTCTTGAATTCAGACTGGCTTGGTGCTATGACCACTTCCCAGGGGAGCCTGTTCTCCCTGGATGAGAAACTTCTTTCTAATATCTAACATAAACCTCCCAGACACAACTTCATGTTGCTCCTTTGGGTCCTGTCACTGGTAATGAGAATGAAGAGATCAGTGCCTGCCTCTCCACTTCCCTACATGAGGGAGCTGTAACTGCAAAGAGGTCTCCCCTCAGTCTCCTCTTCTCTAGGCTGGACAGACCAAGTGACCTCAGCCAATCCTCATATAGCTCGTGACCCTCCTTTGGATGCTCTCTAATATCTTAATATACTTCTTATATTGTGGTCCCCCAAACTGCTCACAATATTCAAGGCCGCCCCAGTGCAGAGCAGAGCAGGACAACACCCTCCCCTGAATACTGGCAATCCAGTGCCTGATGACTCCCAGGAACCCGGCTGGCCTTCCTTGCTGCCAGGGCACTGCTGACTCATTCAACTTGCCACCAACCAGGACTCCCAGGTCCCTTTCTGTGGTGCTGCTCTCCAGCCTCTCATTCCCCAGTCTGTACACACAACGAGGGTTGTTCTGTCCCAAGTGCAGAATCCAGCACTTGCCCTTGTTGAATGTCATATGGTTGGTGATTGCTCTGATTTGTTGAGGTCTCTCTGTGGGGTCTCTCTGCCCTTAAGGGAGTTAACACCTTCTCCTAACTTAGTGCCACTGAAAAACAGTATTTCTTTAAGTCCTGCGTCCAAGTCTTTAATGAAGACGTTGAAGAGAACTGGGCTGAGAATGGAGCCCTGTGCAAGCTCAATAGTGACTAGACGCCATCCTGATGTTACCCCTTTCACTATAACTATTTGTGCCTGACCCAAGAGCCATTTGCTCACCCACTGTATAACACTGTTATCCAGCTGTGTGCTGGACATTTTGTCCAGAAATATATTGTGAAAGACAGTATCAAAAGCTTTGCTGAAGTCCAGAAAAAATACTATTGGCTTTCCTAGATCATCTAGATTGGTTACCCTGTTGTAGAAAGAAATCAAGTTTGATGAGCAGGACTTCAGCCTCACCAAGCCATCCTGACTGTGACACATGACTGCGTTGGCCTCCAAGTGTTTTTCAATTCTTCCCAGAATAATCTCTTCCATGATTTTACTGGGCACTGAAGTGAGACTGAGAGGCTAGTAGGTTCTGGAGTCCTCCTCCTTGTCCTTCTTGAAAATCAGGGCAATGTTCACCAATTTCCAGTCAGCTGGGACCTCTCCAGTTTCCCAAGACTGCTCAAAAATAATTGAGAGGGGGTTTGTGATGACATCAGCCAGCTTTTTGAGGATTTTGAGATGAATCCCATCAGGCTCCATAGAATTTTAGGCATCCAGCTCGAGCAGCAGATACTGCACAAGCTCAGGGTCAGCTGGGAGTTGATCATTCTCACAGTCATGGTCCTCCAGCTCAGGGCACTGAGACCCCCTTGGTCTATCGTGAGTGTTGAAGATGCAGGCAAATAATGCATTAAAACCTCTGCCTTGTCTCTGTCCCTGTTTGTAAGGGGACCATCTTCATCCTGTAACAGGTCAATGATATTTCTATACTCCTATTGCCATTTGTATTCAAAAAAAGTCGTTTTGTCCCCCACAGTTCTACAGCTTCAAATTCAGTTGAGCTTTGGCTGCATGATTTTTCTCCCTACAGCAACAAACAGTATCTCTGTATTCTTCCCATGTCACCTGACCTTGCTTCCATTGGGCATACTCCTTGTTTTTTGCCTTATTTTCAAAAAATTATTCCAGCCTTCTGGCTTGCCTGCTTGACTTACAACATTGGGGAATTGTCTTCTCCCGAGCCCTTAGGAGGTGATTTTAAAAAGTGACCAGCACTGGTGGACTCCAGCACCTGCAAAATCATTTTCCCAGGGGATTTTATTCTCTAGTTTCCTGAGCAGCCTGAAGTCTGCTCTCCTCATGTCCAGAGTTGAGGTTTTGCTGGCACTTTTCCTCCTGTCAACAGAGATTTTAAATTCAATCACTTCGTGGTTGATGTGGCCAAGACGGCCACCAATCTCCACTTTGCTCATGAGATACACTCTTGTGCAGATCAAGAAAAGCATCTTGCTTAATTCAGTTGTCATCCAGGTGTTTTAGGAATCTTCTGGCCCAGGTTGTACCAGCTGTATGATGCTCCCAGTTAATTTCTGTCAAGTTGAAGTCTCCCATAAGGACAAAGGCAGTTGACCTGGAAGAGTCCCTTTATCTCCTCAAAGAATAATTCATCAGCATCGTTGTCCTGGCCAGGACATCTTTAGTAGACTCCCACAATGACATCCACATTAATTGTTTGCCCCTGATTCTCACCCAGAGACTCTCAACTCTGACATTGCTAGCTGTGAGCTCCATACTCTAACCCTTCCATTACATGCAGTGCCACCCCTCTTTCTCTTCTCCCCTGCCTATCCCTCCTAAAGAGCCTGTAACCATCCAACAGGGTGCACCAGTCATGGGTCTCATCCCACCAGGTTTCACTCATGCCAGTGATGTCAAATCTCTGGGACTGGGCATAAGCTTCAAGATCCTCTTGTCTGTTCCTCATGCTGCATGTATTGGTGTAGAAACCTTTCAGGTATGGTACATTGTAGCAAATACCTCATGAAGCTGCTTGGGGATCCCATTATTGCTCATTTCCTCAAGTACAAAGCATGGTGGTCCTTTAGAAAGTATCCATTTCATTCAAAACATGTTGTCAAGCAAAAAAAACCCAACCAAATAAACAAACAAAAACAAAAGAAACCACAACACACAAAAACCATAAACCCAAACAAACAAAACCAATTAAAACAACAACAAATAATACCTTTAACTGAAGGAGATATAAGTGTAATACTAAAGAGACATTTTCAAAAACATTCACTGCCAAAACAAGCTTAAGTATATCCTCCTAGGCTAGTTAATACTACACTTACTACAGAGTTTTCCCAAATAAAGTGCACTCCAAATGAAACTACTGTGCATTTCTGAACCAGTTTCATACTGATATAAACGAAAAAGCAAGCACTGTGGTGTGGTCTGTGAACCAGTGTGGTTTTGTTTGGTCATTTATAGATATCCCTGAAAGACCATACGCGTGCAGGCACTTTATTCTTTATGTACTTTATTCCCACCCCTGTTGCCCTGTTTTTCATGGTTTGATTTTCGCAAATACTTGCCCAAAAATCTGTTCCCACCACTCCTTATCCTCATCACCTCACTCAGTATCTTTCCATGTTTTACTCTCCTTGTAGTATCACATTTTACTGTGCTGTTCTGAGAGCGTAGACTGGCTCTACATGCAAACCGAGGTGACATGGCAGCTTTTGTGTGTAATGGCTCACAATGCTCTCTGCTTTTTTCCCTGTCCTTTTTTTTTTTTTTTTAAATATCTGGGGGGTTTGACCACAGAAAAAATTAGGCTGAATTTCATAAAAATACTCAAGAATAAGGTTTTCAGTGCAAGAGTTAATTTACTACCTACTGTTATGTATGTTAAATTGCAATTATTTTTCTTCCTAGGTTTACCTTGCTACATATATCGTCACAGATCTCAATCTGCTATTTTACCACCTAGTCCCTGTGAGCACCTTCTGCATCTTTTTTGTCATTACTCTTGCCTTCATTATCCTGAATAACTTGGCAAACTGTGTCACTTCACTGCACATTCTCTTTTTCAGATCACTGATGAATACGGCCCCAAGGGACTCCATGGTGATTTTCTTCCAGTACGAAAACTGACCATTAACTCCTACTCTCCATTCTATAAGCTGTTGCTGTGAGTGGTAAATGTGCAGAGTGGGAGGCTTCTTTATATACTTACACCTTCTAAAAAATTATTCCATCTAACTTATAATTATGTCTAATACATAAATGATATTTTAATGATATAAATATATTCCTGGAAAGAGACTCGGCAATTATTATTTTAAAATGAAAACTTTTTTTTTATTCTTATTGGAAGTAATTTAGGTTTGCCCTCTGTCACACCTTGACATTTTTGCTCTGCATCTATTTTTTATGTATGTGAATCACTCTCTTTTCAATACTGAACTGTCAGAGACTTGTGTATTTTGAAAAGAAGCCAAGTTTCAGTATCATTATACTTACACATTCACCCTGAGGCATAATTGTTCTAATACACAATTTTCATCCTGCAATTTAAAGGAGAGTTAGTGTGTCTTTTTGCCTTCCAGTAGCTGTCATAGGATTTTCAGTATGCATTGGATAACACAAGCCCTTTCCTGTTCCCATGGAAATCAATAGTAGCACTTCATACCCATTAAACTCTATCAGAGATAAAAAATGGGATCTTAGTAATTAGGACCCACTTTTGTTTGATCACTGGTTCATTTGAAATCAGGAGAACTGTTAATCAGGAAAGTACAAGGTGGGTTGCAATGAGCTAAAATTTTCAGAGAACAGAGATAAAGGTGAATGCCCAGAGTGCCACCCAGCGGGACCCACGCTACTCTCCCCCTCACCAGACAGATGTCACACTGTGCTGGGGCAGTGCCAAGCTGAAGGAAAAAGGACTCACCTGGGCTCAGATATGCCCTTGGGATGCCTGAGGCACAGCCAGGGACAGTGGAAGGCATCAAGTAAGCAAACCCTGTATTTGCAGCTATGCTGAATGAGAACTTCACTGAGACTTGGGCAAAGGTAAACCACTGTTTTGTTCTTCTCAGCATCGTGACACCTAATTCATGTGTACTAAAGGACCAACCCAGGATAAACAAAGTAATGAAAACTTGCCATCCATGTACCTTTTCTTCAGGTTTCTGCTTGAGGGTGGTGTGCCTCAGAGGTTCTTGTCTCAAGTGAGATTGAAGGCAGTTTCGGAGAAGTTCTCTGAAAAAATGAATCCAAGGATCAGAGGTTTTACGTGGGCTGTTTTGATTGCCAAAATAAAATATGCCTAATTGAAATAAATATAGGGAAAAATAAAGGTATTTTCCATACCCCCCCACCCCCAGTTTTGAAAGACTTACTAAAGCTAAACATCACATATAGGAGTAGTCATAGACTGCTGCAGTTACAAGTTATTAATTAAAAAAATAGAAGAATTTGCCAGATTTACCAGTACCTGAAAGACACAGAAATTTCAGTCAACCTAGTAGCAGTACTGCACACTAGAAGGGCAGAAAGTAACACAAAAAGGCAAAGAGACTCAGTAAAATAAAATTATTTGCCTCTCAAACGAGTATAATACAAGTATTGATCATATGCAGTGTATTTAGGAACTTGAGATACAACCCTAATAGTAAGTGCTTTAGGAAAACTTCAAGGTTTCTTGGTAGTGTGTTTTACTCTAATGAAGGCAGTTTAATGCTTTGTAGAAACACATAACTACACTGGCTTCTTGCAGCTCTAAGTAGTAAATTGTAACTATGTCCCACATAGCTACATATGCTTAGAACTCGGTCAGTTCTTGTGGTCTTTTAGTTGTATTTCAATGAACTAGTGCTTATCATTTTCTAAAAATATGAATATCCATTTATTTCTTTAGGAGCACATTATTTTATATATTTTTCTAGAACTCATCAAAAACATAATCTAAGACACACTATGTAAAAATAAAATACGTGTTATGCACATGCTTTACTGAAGTAATAATCAAATAAATTTTGTTTACTTTGTATCTAGTACGGTTCATCTTTTGACTTAATGAGTACCTAAAAAGAACAGAAGCAAGCAGGAAGGCACTAACCTGCCACTCCGCCTGACCCCAAACCTAAGTTTCAAATACCAGTCTCAATCCATGCAAATCTCATTTATTCTCTACTTTAACCCCATATTCAGCTTTAGTATTAGTTGTGCTTAGTGTTTTTACCAAAAACTAGGCAAAACACAAATCTCTGAAGCAGGATAAAATAGCTTATGTTGAACATTCCTAAAAACTGGTATATAAAATCAATTTTATTGTTGGTAAAGCACTCTGTGACTTGCAGAATTTCAGATTTGTGGTTCTCCTTCTGTTCCAGCTGTGTTTGGGACCCATAAAACTCTCAAATTTAGAAGATGGTATTTCTATAGATCTGGGAAGCTTTACTGTGAATGTTGCCAAAAATGGTTAAAAACCTGTAAGCATAAAATATTGACCTGGATATTCTGAAAGCAGCATTGCATGGACATTGTAGCAGCATTACAAATCATGCAAAGCCTACAGAGCTTATTAAAAATTCTGTTCAATAGAAAAAAACAGCATGATATAAATAAGTCACTATCAACAACCACTTTATTTTTACACTGTGTTGATGCTTTCAGAACTAACACACATTTGGTAATTAAAACACTTCAAGAGCATATTCCTACCTGACAATCTCACTTTTGCTTTCACCTGTGTTCCTGTCCAATTTTTCATCCCTTTTATTATTCCTTACAGTAAGGCATTGATCCTGCAATCTGCAACTCATCTATTACTTAGCTTTTAAAAAAATAGATCTGCACGTTGCAAGTCTGATTTTGTACTGAACAGGTCTAAAATAGCAGTGCAAGTTATTAAAATAAGCATAACTGTATAAACAAAATGTTCTGCCTTTTCTTTAGAATGTTTTACACCTATCAAATGACTAGAGAAAAAGAAAAGAGCACATTCTTAGCACAACTTTTACCCTGCCTGGTTATCATAATATTTTTACAGTTGTAGGAGGCAACCTCACTAACTAGCAAGAAGTGAAATATCTTAAATAGCAATTACTACCCCAATATATTTCACAGATCTTTGCTATCGTCTCAGTTGTCAAGGACACAGACCCATTCTGATTCTCCGAGTTCAGTATTAGTTTTGATTTCTTTTCAACAAAATAGCTATAAAAATTGACCCATTTGGAAAGCTTGCAATACCATATGGAAAGGCATTTTCAAATACCCTACTTTTTTTCAGCCAAAACATCAGAAAGGCTGTCTATGTTGGACTATAAGGAAAAGCAGATGAGTTTTGATAAAGCAACTGCAATTGAATAAATTTATATAACTGCAACTTCATATGATATGTGCACAGGAATTTTGGTAGCCAGAGTATATTTTCATTCCTCTGAACCAATTAATATACCTCAAACAAAATCTGTTACAAGGATCAAACCATGAGATACTCTTTTGAACTATAAGGTGTTTATAAGAGATAGAACATGTTGCAGTGGGTTGAATGCAACCTTTACTATTAGGTACATGTGGAATAACATTGGTGGATTTGAATAATGCTATGCAGAAATATAACAGAAGAGTTACAAGATGGAAGCATATTAAGCAAATCTGTGAGCAATATGCATCTATTCCCAATACATTTGTAGTTATTCTGTTGAAGATAACAAGGTAGAAAACCAGGAAAGTTTCTGATTCTGTGACTGTTGTCGACCTCTTTCCTATAATACCAATACTTCTGTAAAACAGGAGCAACAGTAAATAAAATATAAACAATGCCATGCAAAGTTGTAAAGGATTTTTTACATCAATAGAGTTTTATCGAAAATTTTTGTGAGACTGACTTCACCAAAATGTTGCAACAACAAGCTGGGAGGTGATTCAAACATTTCCATATGATTCCTGTTGTGTTCCAGAAGTAAAATAAGTTCAGGTCTTTCTGAACTTAATGGAAAGTACAGTTCAAACCAAGCCTACAGACGATCACATGAGAAGATTCTGATTGTCAAGAGCTTTATACTCAAGAGAGGAGGCAGATGTCATCTATTTGACTTTTCATCAGCACCTTAGCAAAGAAGGAAATTCAGTTCCAAAGTGCTTCACAGGAAAGCCTTGTATTTTCTTTATCTTACTTTTATTATTTTTATTTTAAACTAAGGTAAAGCTTGTACACATCTAACTTTGAAAAGACATGCAAAGTTTAAGTACAGCAAACATAAAAGAAGTGTCTTTCAGTTTTGTTTTCCTCCTAAGTAAGGATAGGCAAATGTCAAGAAAACTCTTTAATTTTATATTCTATAAAAGAATGATTTATGGGGAAGAGAAATCAAATTACTTACCTGTAACAGGAGACTTTTGAAGGCAGTTCCTTGTTTCCCTGAAGGTAACACTGAAAGATCTATGATGATTCACCAGTTTGTACTACAAAGTTAGGAGGCAGAAACTCCATTGTTATTCCAATCTGTTAAAGGGAGAAGGCAATGAAGAAAATTCACCATAGGAAACATGGAAATAAAAAGAAAAATGTTCACCTTTTCCATATTTCTCAAAACCCCCAGAAACTTCAAAGAAAAACAGGTGAGCTCAGACTTCTGGAAGAAATCAGGGAAGGAGAGTTGTCATTGCTTTGGCTTCTTGGTGTCTCTGGTTCCCAACAGAGCCAGCCAGGTGTTTGAATCTTTTAGCTTGTAAATACGGGTATAAATCTGACCATCTGAGCTTGAAGGACTACTGATACTTTCCAGGGGTTTAGTGCACGTAGCAGCCCAGCACTGCAGTACATGCTTTCAACATAAAGAACAGCTTCAGCTCACATAATTTAGGAGCCTTTTGTCCATCTAAGTGGAACAAACTGCTAGATACTACTGACCACCTCTGTATAGCAGAAACATACTTTGGGCACATAGCAAATGTGTAGGATGAAAATGTGTGCACATGAACCCAGATGTAAAAATCATGAATCTATGATGCAAAAATGGAAATGCTTTTCAGAAGCACACAGCTGGGAAAGGTTAAAAGCAGAGAGGAGAGAGAAAATGCACTGAAAACAAAGTTTCACTATTTCTAATTTATTGAGTACTGAAACAGTATTTGAATATAAAAGAAAGGACTTTTAAACATTAACAAAGACAGTTTCAGCCAAATTTAAAGGAAAGTTATTTGATGAAAAGTCTGATGATGTTCATACCATGATATTCCTTAATTCATGAGCATGTATTTAAACTGAATTGAGGAAACAAAATCCATATGATTAGTAGTTAAAAGTTCTACAGGAAAGCTTTAAGGGATCACTCATCAGACAAAATGACCCTGCATAAGCCTGTCTCATATATATACTTTTTCTTAACTCACACCCTTCATCTTTAATGCATCCAACTCGATGCATCTGAACATCTGCTTGAATGTTCCATGATTTTAATTGATTATCATAGATGGCTAAAAAGAGGGTTAAAACGATTGCACATCTCGAGAGAACATGATCTATATTTGTTTAGATCTTTAAAATTAGCTTGTCCAAAAGGAACTGTTGAAAACAGTCTAATAAAACCATAAGCTCAGTTCCTCGAAGTGATAGTTAAATCAATAATGTGTGCAACCTATTATTCTGATTGACATAAGCCTTGAGTAGCCTGTCAGCAGAAGGTTATGCTGGGAAACATAATTAAAGAAAGATAAAATTGATTACCTATCTAGGTCTTGAAACTGGAAAGGTATTTCTGATTATTATTATTGAAATATTGAAGTGTTTCTCTTCTGTTTGCACCAAATCAGTAGAAAAATCTCTTTTGCAATTTTAATATACTACTTCTAAATTTGCTTTTATTATAAGAATCTACTTTCCCACTCGAAGAAATGGTTATTAAGAGATAACTGATATTCTTTGAAAATACCAGTTTGCAATATATAGTAATGAAATCAGATTAATACTTCCTAATACATTTCTGTGTGGTTTTTTTCCTGTTTCTCTCTAAAAGTGTTACAAGTAAATTAAAACTGTAGAACAAGAGTAATTTCTACTTTTATTTAAGATAGTTTTCTTCTAAAGTTTACAGGACAACAAGAACGAGGCACGTATCTTACTTTCATGTAAGTCTCTGGGATGATTTGGATTATAATGGGTCCTGAATAAGAGAGAATCCCTACAGTGTTACTTCTGACAAAGCCTTTATATGGAGCTATGTAAAATGTCATTGTGCAAAAGCCTATTTATTTTTCTTTTTGGAGAAAAGAAAGTCATTTTATTGGTCTTTATGCATACATCAGGGTAAGATGATCAGAAAACTGGTTTCAGATGTATGTCTGAAGATACTTTAAATAGATCAGTTAACTATTGTATAGATCAGTTTGCCTTTTTGTGAAAGGAGAATAATACAGTAGATAAAAACCTAATAATGCAGTATAATAATATTTATATTTTCAACAGTGTTGCAAGGGTTTTTATACAATATGCCCGGTTACAATGAATTTATGTGGCCACTGTTACAGAACCATGATTAATCTATGGCTATAAGGAAAAAAAAAACTACTATATCTCATTCTCTTTTTATTATACATATTTTATAATAGTGTAACTTCAAAGATTTCAGTGCAAAGACACATTACTCATGTACCATGACAGCAGAATAGGCTCTTTGTATATCAGTCCCACCCAGTGCTTCTTCTCTGTCAGTGCTTCTCTGTATGATTTTGTTTGTTGGGATAAGTGTTAAAATGATGAGAATGCAATCATTATTCAGCATCATAATCATCTGAACCAGCTTTGCATAGGACACTTGTCTAATTTAATCTTTTTGAAATCTATTTTAAACTGCTCTTTTTTTTTCCCGCTAAATGAAGAGAATCGTATTTCCATGATCCGCATTAGTTCCATCATCTCAGCTGCATCAGAGTGGTTAATAGTACACATTGTAAGAGACTGGGAGAGGGAAGAGGAAGGTAACAAATGGTTCTTAGATTCTTGTTTGCCTTTACCACTTTACACCACACTGATAGCCAAAGGTAGGGGGCTGAAGAAAACAAAGTATCATGCTCAAATTCTGTCTGGCAGACAGGCAGGCAGTCAGACTGTGAATTTCAGAACTGTCAAGACTGCAGGTTTCAATCAGTTTTGACATCTCTTGGCATTTCTCTTCAAATTGTACTTTCTATAAATAATTCCCTTAGTTAGGTATTATTTCTAGTTTACTTCTGAGTGTATAGAAAGAATGTATCTCACATCTTTCTATGGCTATTTTTTATCTTCACTGGGAAAAGCTATATCGACAAGAAATAAAACTTGTTTTGCATTAAAACAGTCTAGTACATTTGAATGATGGAACATATATTGCATTTTCAGTTAAATGTATCATTCTGACACTGAGATCTTGGTGAAATTACCAGCATCCCCTTTTATTATTTGAGATGGTCTGATTTTTCTCAGGATTTAAGAGTTGACTATAAAAACATCAGTATCTATAAGCATATCAGTACATAAACTTGCCATTGCTAGAGGTCTCATGAAGTCTTTGGATATACAAAACAGGACAATTTAACACTGAAGAATGTAGATACAGTACTGATAAGACCTGTATTAAATATCTAGCATCTGAGTCTTGTTTTGAATGACACAAATGGTTCAAAATGTGTGTGGAATATTAAAAAGGAATCCAGAAAAGAACAAGGTCAATAAATCTAGACCTCATTCTCATTCTAGTGAAAGAACAAAAGCAGCTCATTTTTTTTTTATCTTTCAGAAAATAAAGTGGTTACTGTGTGTTACACAATCATGAATTTTAATTTTTTTTAGATTAGAATAGGGACAATGTATGGAAAAAGCTTCACAGCTTTACTAAGAAAATCACAGAAAGTTCTGAATGTTAGATAGTGACTTCCTGTAAATCTTGCCAAGAATCTACCATGTTTAAATGAGACATACCTCTAAGAGCTCATTTCAAGACCTCAAATGAAATAACCCCAATAGTTTTTTCAGTAATTAATTATATCTTGTGTTATAAACATATCTTTTTTCATCTGAAAACAGGTTCAATTTCTGTCCCTAGAATTTCTTGTGAATTCACGTTAATTGAAAAATTATCAAAATCCTTATTTAGTGGATACTAGAAGAGTGTGCTTCCTAGTATTTCTTATTATCTGCTGAAAAGTAGATATTTTGAACTTCACATAATTCCTGTAGTTCTTTCTTGAATTAATTTTAAAAATACATTGAAACCTGACTCAACAAATGAAAATGTTTTCATGAGTGCTGCCTACAGTAGAATGGTACTTCATATTCTCCTGAGGTTTCATTCAGGACTCTTATCTTACAATTTTAAACAAGGAGCCTGATTTAAAGAGGTGTTGTTCCAACTCTCCTCAGTATAGGTGGTGAATATTCTTGTTTCGAGAGAAATATTGATCTATATACATGTAACAACACATTAGAAATACAGAAAATGTGACGACCTAGACTGCTCTCTAAAAATTACCTGTCTCATCAGTTTATCTCTGTGAAACTTTGTAAAATTTAGTATACTTGGTTTTAATTCCGTGGTCCAGAGTAAGCTGACAGGCCAGTGCAACTAAGTGCTGCTTTCATATAGAATGCTACAAATTTGGCTTGTGACTTCAGTTAATAAATATATTGGTATTGCTTAGGACGGGACCAAGAACAGATAACTGCAGAAACTGTTAGAAATTCTCTCAGCAGATGATTTCCTATGTACAATTACTTTTTAAGGTCTATCACTATGTATTACAGATATCTGTCATTTAATTTGGTCAGAAGGGAAAAAGAAATTAAGCTGTAAAATATATGTCATCCACAGCAATAGGGACTGTGTGCCATTTTGCTCAAGCTAGAATGTGATTCAGAGCTGGGAAAAAATGGGAATACATAATCTTTAACATGAATCTATAACTTGTAATTGTCATGTTTATTTTCAACTATTACTCAACTATTGATCTCTTGTCTATTTATGGAGCTGCCACTATGACACTCTACAGAAATAGTTCTCAAGATGCCAGATCATTGTCAAAAGAACAGCAGAAAAAGATCTTTTATTTATTGCAACAAAAAGATAAAGCAAATAAAATGTCAAAAGCTTTTGGCCTTTCTTTTCAGACCCCCAATGGCTGGAATTCTTTTAGCCACTTCCATTTTGAAACCTTTTCTTTCTCATCAATTTACCTCTGTAGATTATTCACTGTTGGCAATTAGCGAGCAGGAGAAAACCTGCTGAGGAGAGCAAGTTAAAAGGGGACTTAAGAATGACTGTGCCTGGGAAACAAGCAGGCAATCTGGAGCAGCAGACTTCCAAACTTCAAATACACACATTACAGAGATGAACAGCTAGAGCAACCTCTCTTTTTAATTCCTTTTATCTGGGTGTCCAATCTGCTCACAACAGTATTTAGTCCAAAATTTAGTCCACTTCAATGGGCTTGCAAAGGAAATTACTAAGATTTCAGCATTCATTCTACCCCCCAAAAAGAACAATTTAGATAATGGCTCACTATGCCTGGATAATAACCAAATGTCACTTTTCCCATCCAAACCATTTCAGTATGGCATCTTCCAGAGAGCCCTGATGTCTACAGATAAAAACAGGGGAAAAGCTTTTCCTGCTGTCCAGCTTTCATCTGCAAGATGAAGAAACTGAAGAAATTTTCAGTGATTTCAGTAAATCAAGGCAGTCAGTCTTATGTTTATGAGAAAGAAAATAATCTTACTGCTGTGGATCAGCTTGAGATCTTTTCTTAAGTTCATAACAGAAGGCATTGGAGGAAAATTGTTCCTCAAAAGCAGCTCTATTACAGCTGCTATAGCAGAAAATGCATTTTTGAACTTTCAAAGATCTCCTTAGTGTCCCTATTCATGAAGCCTGCATGATATTTTATCAGAGTGAGTAAGTGACAAAGACTTTAGGTAAATTATCTTAAAAATATTGCCAGAACACTTTTAAATAAAAGATGGCTTTTCAAACAGAATGTAAAATGTCACATATTATCATTAAATAATTGTTTTTGAGGGAAAGCAAAACCAAAGACGCAAAAGTTTCTCTAGGAATATTCACTTCTCACAAACAAAATCTGAAAATACAGAAAATGTTTCTAAACCCAATTATTTTCACAGCTTCCTGCATAAAAACCTCAAATATACTTCTTCAAGTTGCCTGGTTCTTTTTGATTTGGCTCTAAATTATCACAACGTAACAAGCTCTATGAAAAACCTCAGAAAAGTGAGATAAGAAGGGTTCTTACTAGTGTTTTAAATAAACTAAGCAGAAATGGTCCAAATGACAGGAATTCCCTTTGTAGCTGCTTCAGCAGGCTGGCCTTATGACTAATGTTGTGGTTTTGCACTCATGCTCTCTCCTGCTTTCCTGTTTTGAACAGTTTCTTGTCTCCTACAGCACTGAAATCTTCTACCCCAATCAATGTAAGAGACAATCAGTGAAAGACCATTTGACTATCACGTTTAACACTCATGCAGTTTGGAATGATTTCTCAACAGGAATTTTCTAGTAACTCAAACATTTCCTTGAGGGCATAAAGATAGTACCAAATTAGAAATATTTAAGGTTTGTCCTGAATTACTGCATATGATTTCTTATCTGAATTTTCATCATGTTTGGAGATAATTCCATCCAGGCATTTGATTTTGGAATATTCTTCATGATTTGTTTAGGTAAGAATACAAAACTGAGCAAGAGGATAGGTTTAGTTTATATATTAGTAAGAAATTCTTCACTGTAAGGGCAGTGGGACACAGATTATCCAGAGAAGTTCTGGATGCTGTATCCTTGGAAGTGTTCGAGGCCAAGTTGGATAGGGTCATGAACAACCTGACCTAGTGGAAGGAGTCCCTGTTCATGGCAGTAGGGGGAAAACAGGAGATCTTCAAGGTCCCTTCTGACCCAAACCAGCTTGTGATTCTATGATTTTCTGTCTTTGCAAAAGACTTTCACAGAAGCTTTGGATAGGTCAGCCATGAATGCAAAGTCTCCCTTTCAGTCTGACCATCTAAACCTCTTGGTTCTAACTTCACTGGCCTCTGTTGCAGTTCTGCATTTCAGGAGTGTCACCAGACCAACTGAAATTAATCTTTCCTATTAAAAGACAGGTTCTTTCAGCATATTTATGGCTAAACTTCTTCCTCACATTTCATTCTGAGTCACACCTTTTACTTAGTTTGCCACAGTTTCATACAACCTCTCTTCTTGTCTTGCCATGTTGATGAAAGACAAGCAAACACATCAGCAACACATCCTCCACCACAGGAAGAGCAGGACAGCGTGTCTGCAGGACAGCCTGTTTTATTTCTGTCCTGTTCTAGTGAAAATTACAGTTGCAGGCAGGCAGTTCTCCTGCCTGCTTGCACAAAGCTCACCAGCTCTAGGAGGTGCAGATGTGCCATTAGAAAGCCAATTTCAATACAGAGGCACAAATCCAGTTATAATTCAAATGAGTGCTTCAAAGGTAGGTATATGTGTAGTATAGGGCATACAGACTATGTTCTAAGAAATCAACCTATTTTAGAGTTTCTACCTCTTGAATATCCAGAAGAGGGTGTCCATGTATAGTATAACCTGGACAACCTTCTCCAAAATTTCATACTCCAATAATAGATTAGTGGGATTTGCAGCCTTTGCCACTTCAATAATAAGCCCAAAATCGTGACTGGAGGTGATGAAATTGTGGGATACCAGGTCAGCCAGTCTTCATATTAATCCTTTGCTCCTTATTTCAGTTAAGAGCAATGACACCGAGAATACATGAAAAAATTGAGATACGTTTTTTTCCCAGACCACTTTCTTAACACTTTTTATGTCTTTTTACAGGATTTTGTTTAGGTTTCCACCATTCCTTTTAGGGATGATGGCAACTTAGCCATTTACAAATAACAGATGTATGGAGATACATGCTTCTAGACCACTATATTTTAAGGTTCCAAATAACTAGTACAGTAAAGTTAATTTTATTATTGAAGCTTGGCTAAATGTCTAAATGATAAACAAAACCACACTAGTTTAAGCCTGCAAAAAGGAGACAATGCTGCTTTCATTCTCTTTCAAAGTAATATATTTGGCAGTGGTTTTCTTTAATATCTAATAATTTTGGAAACTTCTAGTGGTCAGAAGCATCTTCTCTTTAAAGACAGGAAATATTAACTACTTCAATTAAATCAAACCTTTTAAGCTCATACAACATTCTCTGTAGTCATTTTCATGACATGTAGATTTCTTGCTTGTATTAGAGAGAATCTAATTTTGCACAATAACAGTTCCAACAGAGTATTTGCTGCACATGGGGTAAATGACATACATTTCTTGATTTGTTCATTCATTTGAAATTGCCAGAAAATGCCACTGGAGGGGGAACTGTATGTTCAACATTAAGATAGTTCTAGTTTTTATCATTTCTTCTGAAAGTGTTGAAGATAATAAGAAATAAGCCTTATATTTGCTTTTTGCTTTACACACACCAAATGCAGAGAGGCTGAAGCAGTGAGGAGATATGCTATTAAAAATCAAATTACAATAAAAAACTAGAATCAATGATTCCTTTTAACAGCCAAAAATTAAAAGTAAAGAACAAAAGCATCCCTTTGGAATCTTTGATTTGATAAGGTACTAAAATATATACGCAGCTTTATGCAAAATAATATATCCTCTGAAATGGAAGGTAAAGTAGAATCAGGCCCATGCTTAATAGTATTAAACTGAATTTTAGCTTAAAACATGTAATACACATCCAACTTTATTTGTACATAAATATATAGATATCAGTGTTTCTGTAAAATTGAATATGCTCATAGATACCAGTTCTGGTCTTTGCATACCTTACTGAAGGAAATCAAAATTTCTGTATGCATTTCAATAGAACAAGTAAAATATCTCGTTTCCCTCTTGTTAACACTTCCCAAGGATTTTTATTTCTATCATCTTCTTCTTTACAGTGAGAAAGTTCCTTTGCATTAAAACCAACTCATCACTGGAAATCTAAAATACAATCTTATGAAGCCCCACAGAAAACACACTTCCTTTAATTAAAGCTGTACCCCATTGCTGATTTTCTGTTAATTGACAAAAACGTAATTTATTTATTTAATAAGACATTGAGAGACAATCTTTCCTTTTTTCTTCCTCTGGGAAGTGTTTTATTGTTTGCTTCCTTTCTCTTGCCTGCTTGCTGTGTAATTTAAGACTGATGCCTCCCTGTGGGAAACAAAACTTGATCAGAGAACAGCCTGCACTGTCACCTAAACAAATTATGTTTTAGTCACTGCTGATGTTGGCTTTGTCATAATGGAAATGTATAATTAATGCCTTTGCTTTTACTGCTTCAGAAAGTGAGCTCCCTGAAACTGGTTCAAGAGGGGGAATTGTAGAACTGGGCCTTTTCCCTTTCTAACCATTAACACAATGGATTCCTACTGTTGCCTCTAAAAATGAATGATCAAGTCCCTGTTCCCTAGTTTTTTATTCAATCTGCAGTCCAGGCCATTTATTATTATTAAATAATAAAAATCTGCTGTGCAGTAAGAATTTGGCAAGGAATAAGAGAGGAGGGAAAACTCAGGAACACAGGTTAAATTGTATATTTCTCCTTTTAGCAGAGCTTGAAAAGATTAAGCTATTTCCATTAGTTGCCTGCAGAGTTGCAAGCAGTGATAATAGACATGTGCTAATTTCACTATTGCACTGTGTTATGAAGCAGCATTTTAGGTCATCTTTCACCTGTGACATGACTCCAAATATCTCCAATTAGTAGCTCGCTTTATATTTTCAGTTTTTGTTGTTGAATTTATAGCAATGACTAAACATCTGGTATTATGACTGCAAATAGTCTCCATCTTCCCACCTCTGGGATGCAGTATAGCTTTAGACTATTTATACTTTGATCTAAAATTCTAAATGACCAAATTATTCTTCTGTAATAGGTCCTAAGTGATATTAAATGGATGGTCTCAGCTTTTTGTTTCCAAAATGGACAGCTCTCTCACCTCTTTCAGCTACTGCACTGCAGAAAAAGCTCAACACAATGAAACAACAGCAACACCATTTTCAGCATTGAAATAACCTTTGATTTCTACAAAGACATATAGAGGCCAAGAAATGGCAAAGGCAATGAATGCACTTAACTGTGCTTTAGGCTCATTCTTATGACATCAGAAATTCAGCACTTTTATTTCAATTTATTATCAGTGTGTCTGGAGCTGTTTAGAAACCAGTCCAAGGTGGCAAAGACATCCATCCTCAAAGAGTCATGATCTAGGTTGGTTGAAAACATGGACAAAACAGGCTTGGTGTCTAAAATCAAGCTGCTACTCTATGCTTTTTCCTAGTAAGATGTTTCTAGACATCATTTGCATAGACTTTATTATTTCCACAGAAACATTTCCACATTCTGAAAATTTCTAATTACATTGTTTGGTGTCACTATTCAAGTAACATTTGTAATTATCCTCATCACCTTATTTTACAAAATAGAAAAACAGGGCACAGGGCTTTAGTCATTTGCTGGACTTCTTACATAAATTTGTTTTTTTTTCTTTTTCTGTCTGAGTTGGAAATAGATGATAAAAGATTGTAAAGTACAAGGTCTTGAGCTGATGCAAATTAGGTTACTAACTCTGAAGCCATAAATAGCTAAGAAGAATTCAGACAAGTCTGGAATCTATTTCCAAATCTTCTGACTTCAAGTCTTATAACTGAACCACTGAAGTGTTCTTAGTCTATTTCAAATCCAAAGGGGCAGATAGATGCATCAGCTGAGTGTGACACTGTTCATTGATATGCCCAAAATTCTGAAACATGCTTCAAAAAACAAAAAAAGTTTTACACGAGTTCAAGTTAACCATAGCTCTTCTAAGGAAAACTAAATCTAAAATGACATCTCCTTTTTATATGCAAAAAAATCATTTCCAGACATTAGTTTAGAGAAAGTACGTGATTTTTAAAAGAATCAAGACTCAGCCAAAACTTTTCTCCTATTTTGAATCTGAATTAACTTTTTTTCCCCCTGTGAAAACTTTCAATTCCCTCTGGCTTTTTATTATTCTACTACTTGTTTATGGACTAGGATCTCTTGAGAAAGCATCAAGGACAGGAGAAGAACAGTGTATAAAAAGAGACATCTTGTTACCAGTCTTATTCAGAGAAACCTAGAGCATCTAAAGACTGCAAACAAATTAACTTTGAGATTTTGAATTAGGCTGGATTCCAGATGTTCTGTGGGACATCATCTTCTATTCAGGCATTCAGGTAATGAGACTGGGGACAGGCTTGGGTGCTTGCTCTGTCACAGCCACTGACAACCTCTGGGGAAGGAGGAGGAGAAGGGGGTGGAAACAGGACCCCTTTCTGCAGACCTCTTTGTCCTGGGCCCTCCAGTTTTCTCCCTTTCAGTTGGTGAAAAGCCATGTAAATCCATTTATATATCAGAAGACTGATTTTTAGGGTATACACATAGCTGCAAATAGGTCAAGCCTTTTGGGGGGTGATATGTCATTCCTACAAACATCCAGTGAGGTGCTCAGTGGGCTGAGATCTGGACGTGTCCTGAAGACCTGCCTCAGCAGCTCACACACCACGGGGGCTGATGTGGGCTCTTTGTGCCCAGCAAAGCAGCACAGCCCAGGCTAATGCCTCTTTTCTCTTCTGCAAGAGTAGCAGATTGGGAGAAATGAAGCCATTTATAGTCTGTTGTGTTTGGAGACAAGACCACAAGGTATATTAAAGTACAGAGAAGGCCACTTTGCCCATGCTGCTTTCCTTATTAAAATTCTCTCTCTGTTTTGACTAATACATCACATCAGTTATCTGCTTCCTCTGAAATGAAGACTGACAGATATCAGAACCCACAGAAAAGACCAAAGAGGATGCCCTGCCACAAGCTGAGGGTTTTGAGCTCTTAATGGTGATTTCCCCATAGTAGAAACTACATTGTCATTAGCTATTCAGCACAGAAGAGGGGTCTAAATATCAGAGCCATCAGCATTTGGGACCTTAAGTTTCTAGACCATGGGAAGCTTCCCCTGAGCACTGAAGGAAAGATAACAGAGAAAGGAAACTAGGAGATTGTGAAACAATGGCTAGGAGTCACTCATCGCCATCAGGAAAATGGGCACCTATCAGAAGTGACTGGTAGCTGTGTTAAAGGTCACAAAATCTCCCTCGTGACATCAAGTGCAACACCACACAAGCAAAAAAACACAGAAAACAAGCAAATCCAAGGGTCATATGCATAGACACAATATGCATACATAAGCAGAGAAGAAAAAGGCCAAACTGTCTCTGAATGTTTGAATAATTGAGAAGAACACAATACCCCTGGGGAACTAAATTTTTATGAAAATCTCTTGCTGGAAAAGGTAGAAACAGAAGTATGTTGCAGTGATCTTTTATCCATGTTAGGTTCCACCTTCCTCTTTGTATATCCTGCAAGCACTTGCCACTAAGTTGCTTAATATATATTTAGTTGAATTTACATCTATACGTTACCCATGCAGATGATTCAGAAAGTCCTGTTTCAATGTAATATGGGGGGCATATCACTGGAGAGAAGGAAATTAAGCCAAAATAGAAATATTGTGAGTTGAGAATTGGAACTAAAACCACAAGATGATTGCACAGAACCTTTCTTATTTTATAATTGCAAATGAAAGAGGACTTGAAAGTTAAGACTGAGATGAGGAGGGAGACAAACAGCTAAGAGACATAACAGCTGCCCCCAAATACCAATACTGTTGAGAGTACCTTGTACTGCGCCCTTTGCTTCCCAATGGTAGAATTGAGTACGGTGCCTTCTTGCTTTCTTTTGTTCCATAGGACTGGCTGCATTTTCCACAGAAGGCAAAGGAGCATTTGACTAATAGCTATCCAAACAGGGAGGCAAGCAAGGGAGTTAGAGGAGTTTCCACTGTTCCAAGCTTACACATGGGAGTCTCTGATACAGGCTACTGGGATGGCCTAGTATGATGTGTAACCCTTTATTTTTCTCCCTATTCATATATTGAACAGGGCTTTCTGTGCCATGGACCGGAAATTGTGTGTTCAGTGCCCATTACTGCCTGAAAGGCCTGTGGATTTATTTGTCCTTGTAACACCATTGTCTATCAATGTAACATTTTCCACCTGAATTCCTAATGATACTTTCACAATTTAATGAACAAAACTTTACAAAATTCTTCTAAAATATTCACAACTCTAATTTTGCAAACATATTCCATGAGTCAGTTGAGTTCAGCTTGAGCCCTGAACTCTATTTGCCTCCAAACACTGACTAAAAATTGTGATGGCTGTCCCTTGGGAAATGTGCCTTATGGTAGAGCCTATTTTCATCATTAATTTGTACCTAATACCACCAGTCTTGTTTTCATTCACAGAAGCCAAAGTGCTTCATTTCACACTGAAAAAAAAAAAGCCTCTCCAGTGGTTTTACCTCTTGCCCTGCATTCTGTCTGTGAGTGGCATAGCTCTAAGGAATACGTTATTACTGCTGCAGGCCACTCCAAATGATTCAGAGACCCTTTATATCATAGCCAAAAACAGATGAAGAAGAATTGGGTCCCCTGGGACTCAGATATTATCTAGTTCAGCTGAAGCCATTCTCACTTGGTTTGTCTGAGACTGATTTTGCATTTTAATTTTTAATAATTCTTTAATCCATCAGCAATGGGCAAGCGCAAACAAAGTAGAATCGCCCTACAGCTTCCTTCCTTTCTGCCTTGCTAATTTTCCCTTTTTTTTTTCTTAAATTCCATATTCCTCTAGTTTTTTAAGCTATTGGTTGAACATGGTATTTCTATGCTGTACTGAGAAGCAGTACGAACTTGCTAGGAACTAGAAATTTTTTTCTATTATTCTTCTTAACTGAAAAAATCTTCTGTGAAAACACCTTTCATATTCCAATGAAAGTTAGAGGCAAGTAGAAACAGCCAAATTAGACTTAGGGTTGCATTGCATTCCTTACAAATTCTCTCCCTTTCTATTTCACCTCCTCCTTCTTGTAATCAAACTTTTCCATGCTATTTCTTCCTACTGTAAATTCTTTTATTTCATCACATTTCTTTATCACACCCTGTCTTCCCATGGTCTAGTACCTGTATATTCCTTGTAAAATGTGTGTTTATTACTGAAGCTCCCTCAGAACCTTGAAACATTTTCTTTATTTTAAAAGTATTTTTATCTCAGTTTCATAAAGAAAAAGATTAACTTTAGCTCAAAGCTGCTCTGTGATTAAAATGTCCCAATTCTAAATGCACAAACCAGAGAAAATATACCCAAACTTCAGTAAGTAGCCATTTTTTGCCAGCAATTTCAAAACAAAAGAAGCAATGAAATGCAAATGCAGAGGGAGGAGCTGAACAGTGAGTGTAGGACAAATGTCATCTGCTTCAATCTCCACAACTTCAGAGTCTGAAAAATCTGTGCAGACTGAGCCTGCCTCTTACATGCAATTACACGTAATCTGAATGGCTGAAATGGAGAGGATTAGTTTGCTCCTAGTTCCAGTGAATGCTCAGAGCCTGATTGTATTTTCAGGGCACTGTTGGGCAGCAGCAGATGGTGGTCATTTCCCTGGCAGGCCATAGCAGGGATAATTACCAGACAGTGTTCCAAGGTTTATGATATTATAAACCTCTCTTTCATTTCTCATTCACTGCATGTGGAAAGTATGGGCCTTTTAACTCCCTTCTTATTGATTTTACACTAGTGCAACACCTTTGCCTTCAGTAATTTTGAAATGATTCAGTGGTGAAGTAAAACAAGAAATAGACTTTTTAAGTCAATTAAAAAAAAATCCCCTGATCTCAATGTCACTTTTATTTTTTGCATTTGAAAATAAGGAATAGCTTTGTGTTGATTAATGCAATAAAATTCAATTATTACTGGCAGAATTTGCTGCAGTCTTTTAAAAATTGCTGATGCTTAAGTTGATTCTGAAATAAATTAGCCTGTGAACTAACTATGCTTACAAGACTAATAATACTTGGAATGCATCAAGCTGAATCCAGAATGTCTTTTCTTAACTGGACTAGTTGAACCTTTTTTGGATTAGTCTGTTCTGAATTGATTGCAGCACAGCAAATAAGGAAGATAAAACTGAGGCCTTTGGGAGTATACAGAATAGGTGTTAAGGCTGGTTAGAGCACATGGGTCAAGATAGGCACAGATCTATTTCAGCAGAACATTTTTCTTCACACTGGTTTTCAGCAAGGGGAAAGAAATTAACTGCTTGTTGTGTCTCTAATAACAATGAAGAGACTCACTCTTCTGACAAACTTAATTCAATGTGATTAAATTGGCTTAGTCTGAACTTTAACTCATTTCAGAGATTCAATCTCCAAGCAGGGAGGGTTTTTTTAGTCAGTCCAGAACGACCTTGAAAAGCTTCAGAATCAGGCCAACTTAAGTTCAACAATGAAAAGTAAAAGGTTCTGCACCTAGGGCAGATTAACCCTGTGTGTCAGTGCAGGCTGGAAGCCAGCCTGCAGAGCATGAGTTATACTGGAAATGGTCTGGCAATCACTGTTGATGCCTGTTGTAAATGGACTACAGAGTGTGCTCTCATAGCAACAAGGCAAACTACATGTGTGTTGAGAGGGCGACAGCCAGCAGATCAGTCATTATGCCCTTCTGACTCAGTACTTGTTGAGACTCACCTGAAACATCAGTTTTTGGACTCTCCAGTCTGAGAGAGATGTTTAGAATTTGGAGCAAATCCAGCAGAAGACCACTTAGACAGTAACAGCCCTGGAACATGGGACTTGTAAGGAGAGACTGAGGCAGCTGAACTTGGCTAGCTCAGAGAGAAGATGGCTGTAGATCCTGCAGCTTCTTTTCTATGAACATAATACAGACCCCCTTAGTAGAGATGGATGCTGTAATGTGCTGGAGGAAAGAGTTCATCACCATGATGGGAGGGCAGGGTTACCCTGAGAGGCAGTGCAAACTCCATCCTTGGATGTTCTCCAGACTCCAGCAAACAAAGCCCTGGCTGGCCTCATCTAGGGCTGGTGACAGTCAGGGTCTGAGAGTAATGCTCCTCAGGCTGACCTCCTTTTCAACCAGCATTTCTATCATTCTCTTATAAGTTTTCTTTCATTTTTTCATGCATTACTTTGATGATGAACCCGTCTCTTAAGAAAATGCTCTCCGCCCTTTCCTTGAAATGGAAATGTAATAGGTGACATGCTTTGCTATGGATTTTTTTTTTGTACAACACTGGCACCAGTGTTACAAAACAAAGAATACAAAAACCACAGAGTGACAGTTGTCATTTTTTATGCATCGTGAGTTTGTTTATTCTCTTGGTTTCTAGCCAGATATTAGCAGTCCAGGGCAAACTAAAACAGCACAGAAGTTACTTAAACACAGCCCAAGGGGAAACAGATGTGCTCAGGGCTTCCACCTTCTACACGTCTAAGGTGTTTGGTGGTTAGCAGAAGTTGTTTCATACAGAAGCTGAGAATTGCTATTTCACCTATAGTTGAAGGCAAAAAAGTAATAGAAGATGGGATAAAAATTATTAATGACAACTTAAACAGTAGGAAAGATATAGGGAGGATGCAGAAAAAAAAAAGAGATCAAAAAAGAAAAAGGAAAAAAAGAATAACAATACAAAATTAGCTGATTAGAGAAATTATGGAATCTTTTTTTTAATTAGACATATAAGCACTTAACATACTTCTTCTAGACCAAGTAGTTTTCTAAATATTGCCGTGGATATAATCTATGCTGTGTATCCATTATCGTATTTTCTCTAATTTTGTTTCAGGTGTTGCAGAGGTACATGGGCTATTATTGGAGGGTGGCAGAGAAGAGCGTGTTGTTTTGGAGGAGCTGTTAGGGAAAGTAAAAAATGTCCCACTATCTCCTATCAGAGGCCTTCTGAGACCTTCTTAGGAAGTCCTGTCACAGTGACCTCTCGTGACAATTCCCTTCAGATCTCTCCAGAATTGATCCTTGACGAGCTCAAAAGCAAGGAGAAAATGAGAAATGACAGAAGATACTCTTCCTAGAGGTAAACATATTGCCTCAGTGAAGCTCTTATCCTTTACTGTCCCTGAGTAATAAGTGACTTGTCCTGAAGTTGGCTTGTGAAGTGCTGTAAGAAAATGAAACTGTGGTCTATGAGATATTAATATTTCTTGAAAGAAGGAGGGGGGATCATCCCTGTCCTCTGATTAATGCCTCATGCAGTGCTCTAGTCCATTAGAGACATAAAGGTGCCTTTAACAGGCCTCTGAGCAAAGTGCTTTATGCAACATATTCCCTGTCCTTGACACAGACTGTATCTTAAACAGTGTCTTCGACTTACACAAAGTATTCAGAAACAGAGGACTGTCCCCGGGGAGTTCTTTCTGCCAAGAGAAATTAGAGCAGCTCATGGTTACTCTGGTTTACAAGGGAAGCCAAGCCATGCCCTGGGCTCTGGGGTCATGAAGGTGCCAGCTGTGACCGGCACTCACCCACTGCTCGGTGCCTGTGCAGAGGAGCCATGGCAGAGTTGCCCTGCCATGATGGTGACAAAACTTCAGAAAATTATTTGTACTAACTTATTTTTTCTTTTTTTTTCCTTTTCTTTTTTTCCCTTTCATTTGTTTGTTCGAGTTTCTGTTGTTGTTGTTTGGGTTTTGGTTGGTTGGTTGTTTTTGGTACAATTTACATCTTATTGTGTAAGACTATTAAAAGTAACTGAGAACTGTTGATTATTTCACATAAGGAGAGCTGTCTTGCACAACTTCGATGGTGCTAAACCCTTTCAGCAAGGTCAACGATGTTTCAAATACATTTTAATTTCTAAGTCAGATTGATACAAGTAGCAGCATGCACTGATTAATGTCATTGCCAGACTGCTACTCAATTGGTATCTGCAATGTATTTACTCTTCAAACATGGGTGGCACAAGCCCCTTTGTAGGCCCTGCCTGATAACATTTTTAAGTACATGTGTGTGCACTGTGGGGCCTGATCTCATGTGATCTGCTCTGTCATTTTATTATAGTCTTCTTATAAGTGTTGGAAACTCTAATTTTATTTGAAAGATAAGCCCATCCACCCAAATGAAACAAAGACTGTGCAATAAAACGACAGCAATTTGGCTGTAGAAAAAGAGTGGGAAGATCTAAAATATAAACGATTACTTGTTACGAAAGAAACAATTTGAGATTGTTAACAGATAATCAGAAATTTTGTGAAAAGTGGAAGGACTAAAGGAAGAAGGAAAAGGTTATTTCTCTAGTACATTTACCAGACTATTAACAAAAATTACCTTGATAACAGCATGAGTTCCTCTAGATCACCAGCACAAGAACAAAAACTCACAATAAGAATTACAGACCTCACGATTTTCTTCAGAATTAGCCAATGTGTTGGCATTATTCCAGCCTGTCACAATGTTTTTATGATAAGCATCATGTTAAACCTGAGTATTGAGCAACAAGAATAATCCTCACCAATAACCCATCAAATATTCTACCAATATCATATCACACAGGCATTTTCCTTCAAAGAAGTATTTTGCACCAAAGCACCCAAAAGAGTTATGAATAGTACAATCTTTAATTAGTAGGAATCTACTCACCTCTGACATCCACAATTTTCTTGAATTTAGGATATATTGATTTCTGTCATATTCTGTGGTTCCACAGAAGCACGTTCAGAAACAATTTTACAATTGAAAGTGGAAGCCAATGTCAGGAACTCAGCAAGTGTTACTGTTTATGCAACTGAAATGCCTGTTGAACAAATGGTGCTCTGCAGTGCTGTTATACTTGTCTATTCCTGCATGCCAACTATGATATTTTCTAAAGTATATACCCTCGTGGTATCTAATCACTGACAGTCAAACACTCTGCTTAGGTAGGGCTCCAGTAGTGCATAGGAACCATAAAGAAATTTTAATGAGCTTCCTGGAGTTTGCCTGTAATAGAGAAGTGTGCATGTGGCATATAGCTGCTTGGTGCTAATTCTGAAAGAAAAAAGAATAAGGGAAAAGGTGTAAAATCTAATACCAGGAAGTCTTGCACCAATGGGAGAAAACTATCAAGTGCTGAATTTATAGCAAACCTTTTTAAAGTGCTAACCTGGAGATTAATGAAAAGATCTGAGATTCCAGAAAAATTCTGCATTTAAATTACTTCTTTCACAAGCGGTCTGGCTAACAAACTTCTTCCTATAGATTTATGACTTACATCCTTTTATCCTACGTCCCTCTCTGCAGTAACTCTAGTTTTCTCCTATGCATTTCAATATCTTTCTTTCTCACTTTTTCAATATTAAGTCCTTTCTCCAGATCCTCTAAACTCCTCTTGCTGCTCTCCTGTCTCCATCCCATCTATCCCCAAAAAAACTTCACAAGAAAGAAGAAACAGCCATGACTGTGAGACATGAATATTTTAAGCAACTCATCTAGCACATCAAAGAAACAGATCAACTCAAACTCCCCATATTTTTTTCCCCTATTTCTCATTATTGGCATAATGGCAAGACAGCCACTGAAAATTGTAAGCAATTCAAACCCCCGAGAGGTTTGAAAAACCTTTTTTTAACTCTCAAAATTAAACTGCTTAATACGTCAAAAAATTACTTGGGGGAACAGTAAGTGTTTGCCAAACAAATAAATCCAGATGACCAGGACAAATAATTATATATAAAAGTAGGAAGCCAAGAATGTTATTAACATAACTTTGAAGCACAGATGAAGGCTCTTCCTCAAACAAAACAAAACAAAACAAAACCACCACCAAACCCCCCCCACCAAACAAAAAAAAAAGAAAACCCAACAAAAACCAACTTTGTTCCCACTATTCCTGAATTTGACACTAAGGTTCACCACAATGCACCTTTTCACGTTCACATTCATCTTTCTTCCAAAACATCCCATGATTTTCAGGGAGGGCTCTGTATTACGCCACAGCTGCACAGCTGCTGCAGTGTGATGGTGGAGGGCTGGAGTGCAAAGGGTGAGTCCTCCATGCTAAGACTGTCAGCTCAGCTAAAGTGGGACTTGAATCCATAACCAGGTCTCTTAAGAGGATGTATCAGGACTCAGTAACTACTGCCAGTGAGCTACAGCATGATATCTATGCACCATCTTCACATTCCTTGATTTCTATGGGAAGGAAACCTACATATATATACAAGAAAACTGCAGTCTGATTGATATATCTTCTGAATTGGAGTTCCATTCACATCTGGCTTTGAAATACCTAGTTTGAGCTGTACTGTAGATAAAATCATTCCTATACAAACTTTTAAGGCTCCTCTATATTTGGGTTTTGGTAGTATTCATTTTCATTTCATAAACAAGGATTTGCTTTCTCTTATTACAAGATACTTTTATTATCTTTCCTCTTTACACAAAAATCCAACAAAAAAGCAAAACCACATAAACATTAGACACGTCATAATAATTTCTTTAAAGCGTAAATGTTTTAAGATCACACAGGGAAGGATATGTATATTTTATGAAGTTTGCAAACATCACATTAGATACTCTCTGATCAAAATATGTTATGCTTTATGCTGAGGAACATTTCGGGTGGAGCATTTGCTATTATTTCAGATGTACAGTTGAATTTTCTTACTTAAACTGAGAGTTAGAGTCAGCTGGTTCTCCAGTCCCACAGGCTCGTTTCAGTGGTGAATGGTATTAGCTACCTTAAATCAGCTTATCAATTACCCAAGAACAATAACCTCATATAGTTGTCCCCATAAGATCTACTCTGATCAATTGTTGGGAAAAGATTTGAGATCACTTGGTCACTGGACAACATTTTCCTACAAAGTAATGCAAGGACCAAAAAAAAAAAAAAAAAAAAAAAAGAAGTAACTTTAAATAGAGATGATAATTAAAAACAAAAACCAAAACCAAACAAAACCAAGTGCAATACATGCTGCAGATTCAAAGTGGAAAAAAACCCCAAACAAACCCAAAAAACATCTTCAGCTTTTTACAAGCTCATAAGTAGTTGTGAAACTGCTATAGGTTCCAGTAGTCAATAACAATTAGGATAAAATTTTGATCTTAAATTATAAGCATGCCAATGTTCAGCTCCATATCACTGTAGAATTAATACTGACACTATACCAAGAATACCAAGTTTATCAATTTTTTTAATTTTGAAAATAATTATTTTAATTTTCTTTCCACCACAGGTAGATAGACAAAATTTAAAAATATTTTAGTAACTCGATGAAGTGATTGTAAGATTTATTTATTGTGTCTCACTTATTATCTGCAGTTGCTTCTATAGAAGTCTTGAAGTTTAGAAAGCTGCTTATAAAGTTGTGTGTAAGGAAGTAGCAAATAAACATAGGATGCTGGTAAGATGCAACTTGGAGGAGTTGCTCCCTATTGTATTTGATGTTCTTGATGCTTTTTTCATCACCAAATTTTATTGTTCAAAAAGGATATTTAGCCAAAGACTTTGTTAGTTTTCAAAGCTGTCTCTTCTCTCATATAATAAACTTGTCATTGTATACTTTTCCTGACTTTGTGAGAAAAAGAAAAGAGAGAAAAACAGGACTGGTGTGAAGTGTGTTTTCCAAATATGTATCAAAAAATTACTAACAGTACTCAGGAACAAAATGGCAAGATTACAGAAACACCGATTCTTAGAGATGATATTAGAACTGAGTATACAGACTATGCAAGAAGTCAAAGATAACCAAATCATCTCACTCATGTTTTCACATGAGCAGTCCTGATATAGACAATAAGAAAAGTCATACCAGAACATCTATTTTTGAAAGCTGCAGTCTTAAAAAAATTGTAATGAGAATGCTACCATTTTCACACAGACATATGTGTAAGGAATGTTAAGTAAAACTGAATATAATTGTTCTTAATAATGACTGTGCAGATGCATCATTCCCCCACCTGCCCTATCCACTTCTTGACTTTCATTTGCCTTGAGAAGCATAACAATCTGGATGTTTGTGGTAGGCTTCAGTAGCACACTTCAATTCCTTTCACTACCAAATGCTGAAGATTTACAGTACACTCTAAAGACTAAAATACAGGCATAATTACCTTAATTCTTCGTGGTGTAGATGATTTCTAAATTCTTAGCACCTCCACACTTATGACTCATTCCACAAGTCAGACTCCTGAAGGAACAACCCAAGCCATGTCAAGCAGAAACTGTGCTCAGCCAAATGAGCAGGCATGTTGCTTCTGGTTCCCCTTCAGGTACTCAGCCTCAGAAGAGCAGAGAACTGCTTTTCTGAAATGAAAAAGAGCAGTGCTACTGTTTTGGCCAAGAGCAAATCTTTACACTGTCTCTTCTAGGACTCTGTTCCCTATGGATCACAGAGCTTTTCCATGCTATACCTTAAGGATTCTGCTTTGAAAAATGTTTTAGGATTACATGGTAATCTGATATACCTGCAGTGGCAATTACATTTTTGACCTGTGCATTATTCAACTGATATCAAATACAAGTGAGATAATTCAATCTGATAAATCTTTCAAAGTTACTCAGGTCTAATTCCTTTATTTTCACGCAGTAGAATGTTTGGGCAAAAAATCCTCACACCTGTGCATGTATCAATAACTAAAATTGTACTCAATCACCCATATTTGTAACTCCCTTCAGCTTTCAGAAAGGAGTTCTTTCAAAATACCAATGAGATACACAGTTCACAGGGATTGGCTTCTCTTTGAACACACTGGAATTGGTAAGGTCAGAGTCACCAGCTGGACTTCACATTCTCATGAGAGTGGCAGACTGTCCTCTCTGATTCATCCCCATACTGCAGCAAAGCTGGCCAAGAGGTTCTCTTCCCTGCCGCTCTTTTTATTACATTCTCTCACTGCTCTTGCATTAATGGCCTTGTTCAGTTCAACAAGATTTTTATGCATGTGTTTCTTTGTTGTATTACACCACGATGAGGAAGCAAATCCTTTTTTTTTTCAGGGGATGTGTTGAACGAATATCCTTCAGGGGATAAAAGCAGGTCAGCTATTTCAGTAGGCAGCATCTCCAGATGTAATTCCTCTATGAATTATATACACAGATATAAACTCACAGACACTTCTTAACTGAACTGGCATTTGTAAGAAAAGAGGCAGTAAACTGAAGAAGCTAATTTTCTATGGCAACAATCCTACAATATGATTTGTAGCTGTCTTGCACAGACTGACTTCATTTAACTTCTGATAAAAGGTTTACTTTGATTCCAGTTGATGTGGTTACTTTGGTTTTGTAAGTCATGTCATATACCCTGTATTTAAAGAATTCTTTTCAGAGACTGGCAGAAAGAAAAATTGGCAGGAAGGTATAATTATGAACTGAGAAATTGTTCTATATGATGTGAGCTTCAAAAAGTCTCACATTGCTCTAAATTAATGAAGGTCTCCTGTAACACAGGAAACAGTAAAAATAGAATCTCAAATACATTAAACATATGCCTTAGGAATCCTTTAACAGATAAAATTAGTTTATTTCCTTTTCCAGAGAGATAAATATAGTGCAGAATATCTGTGTAAACAGAAATATAACCCAAAAAATCACTGAAAGTATAAGCAGTCATTGTTAAACAAGCATAGAGACAGGACCCACAATTATGTCATCTGCATATATTTTTCAGTGGCAAACTACAGTGCCCATTGATGACAATTGCTATTTTGTTAACTTAGCTATTTATCTGGACTGAAGAGATAACCATCTTCTCCTTGGAAAGTAATCAGAAAGTTTTCATCAGACTCAAACAGTGATGTATAAGGAGTAATTCCAGAGGATATTATGTCCTGTGGGCACACTTTTCCCTTACAGTTTCTCAAACAGTTTATTTTCAGTCTAAGATTATTTGCTCCTACTTTAGACCAGCAATATTGCATTTTCTAGTCAGTGTGTCTGTGAAAGCAGGAAAGAGGTAGAATTAGAGACTTTTATTGCTCCAGCTATCTCCCACCTATACATTCAAGTATCAAGGGCAATGAAAAACCATTAACCAAATTTAGAATTTTTGACTCCAGCCAAAGCTTTTTTGCCTATGTATGAAAAAGTCTGCCACAAAATTAAGACCATATTTGAACAGGAGACACTGGAAGTCAAGGCAGATGCAAACCCTTAGCATACTACTATCCACATTTAGTTTGAGTGGTGAACAGAAGCTTCATTCAGCTGTGTCCTTCTAGAGTTCAGGTAATATTTTTAAACATAAAAGTTATTTTGTCACGTGTGGATGCTATCCCTAACCTTAAGAGATGAGAACAAAACTGCTATGGGGGCAAGATTAGAAAAAGCTTAAAAGAGGGAAGTGGAGGATGAAGAGAATTAAAAAACTCAAGTTTGTATACAGTATTTACTATGAAGGTAAACACATTTTATGAAGAGTACTGTGAAAGTAAACACATTTTGTGAAGAGTACCACTGTGTCTATTAACTAGGGGTCAGACAGACAGATTTAGGAATGTATTTGTGAGATGGTAACTAGAACATCCTCATGACGTTCTTTTTTTACTTTGACTGTGATTATTAAATCTTCTTTTATTTGTTTCCGTCAGTTTGTGTTAAGTCACCACTGAAGAAAAAGAAAACAATCTGCTTTATTTGCTTCATAAATATAATTATAAACTTGCCAGAACCAAGTTAGCCACAAATTAACATGACAGCTACATTCACTTTCACATGGATTATTTATGAAGAAAATTCAATGGGGTAAAGCTACTGATAGGACCAGGTGTTGTTGTAGAAGTCAATAGAGTTGCTATAGTGACAGACCACAAGAATGGTCTAAAAGGTATGACAAATGACAAACATCTTGCAATTTGCAAGCCAGCAAAGCTTGGCATTTAAGGAATATTAGTTACATCTTGTTATGGGTTCACCTAGGTGGGCCTAAATTTGGGCTCTGAAGTCTGGACTAGGCCGAAGCTGTCAGCTGACTTGAGCTGGGCTGAGCTAACAGCTGATCTCCTCTAGCCAGTAATTTTGTATTCCATACCACATTATGACATCATCTCCAGGGAAGTAGGAACCAGTGTGGGAGTGGTTAAGGCAGTCACTTCTCAGCCCTCCTCTTGGGAGGACGCACGATGCTGTCCCAGGGGGGATGGAGAGGACCAGGCCCACCACTGGCTCACAGGGTATCTCAGGAAAGTAAAATGTATTGTTCTGGGTCTCTCCTTTCTGCTTGAGTTTGTCTCCCTGGGGAATAAGTCTTTTCTTAAGTAATGTGTAGTTAAGACAGTAGAATTTGTGTGTTTGTTAAGAAGTTGAAGTGGGGAATTTGTTGTTGCAGACTTGTGTGAGTGTATATTTGTACTCTCTTCTAATTGTCTCTTTCTTTCTGTGAAAAATATATGTAGTTTTAGTATAAACGTGGTTTGAAGTGTTTTTTTCTTTCCCCTCTCTTTTCCTCCCTTTCCCTGGTGTTAGGAGGGAGGTTTTTCTCTCTGTGCTTGGGGGGGTTGGCAGTTTGCTATCTCAAACCAAGACACATCTGCAAATCCATCATCTCATGTGGGACCAGGAGGGTATATTAGATCAAGGTCCACATTAAGGTGATATACTCCCTTGGCTCTTTTATGCTTATAAATACTGTGCTGATCTCCACATCTGCGTAGTAACAGATTTACTCCCTTCCTATGTGCAGATACAGGTAGTATCTCTCCCTTTCCTCTAAGCATTAGGCTTAACAAATTTCCACAAGGTGATTCTCCTCAGTATCTTTGGAGTTACCAGCATAAGCTATCTGTGGTGACACTGGATTTTAAAAATTTAAAGTTCATTCACCTTTTTAGATCTGTGAGATGCTGTGGACTCTGATAGCAGATTTTCCAAATAAATAATACAACATAAACCTATTTTATACATCAGCTAACACTTCCAGACTAAACAAAACAAAATGAAAAAAAAATCAGAGCCTCCATAATCATAGAAAATAAAGCGTAGAAATTCTAATAAAGCTGTTAATGAAATCTCAGAGCTGTCTTTACAATTTCAGAACTTTCTGTTTGGATAAATGTTGAATTCATCAATATTTACAAACACTATAAGGCTGTTTGATTTTTTTTCCCTCTTAAATTTGAGGAGGTCAGAAAGAGTTTACAAATATACTGACAAAGCTGGGAACAAGGGGAACTACCATCAGATCTCCATGACACAATCATCATCGCCCTGTACAAGAAGAGAAGAGAAAAATAAGACTGCTCAAATTACCAAGCTATTACTTTGCTCTCCATTGCTGGTAAAATTCTTGCAAGAATACTTCTGAACAGATTAGTAGCCACTATTGCAGAACAAGTTCTACCTGAAAGCCAGGGTGGTTTCAGAGCCAATAGGAGCACCACAGACACGGTATTTGTTCTCAGACAACTGCAAGAGAAGTGTAGGGAACAGAACAAAGGTCTCTATGTAACCTTCGTTGACCTCACCAAAGCTTTTGACACTGTGAGCAGAAAAGGCCTGTGGCAGATCTTGGAACGTTTAGGATGTCCCCACAAGTTCCTCAAAATGATCATCCTGCTACATGAGGATCAGCGTGGACAAGTCAGATATGGCAAGGCACTCTCTGAGCCCTTTCCAATAACCAATGGTGTGAAACAAGGTTGTGTTCTTGCACCAACTCTATTCACAATCTTCTTCAGCATGATGCTCCAAAGAGCCACGGCAGACCTCGATGAAGAAAATGGCATCTACATCTGATATCGTACCGATGGAAGCCTATTCAACCTAAGGCGACTGAAGGCCCACACCAAGACCCTGAATCACCTTGTCCATGAGCTGCTTTGTGCTGACGATGATGCCCTTGTTGCTCACACAGAAGCAGCTCTGCAGCGCTTAACATCCTGCTTTGCAGAGGCTGCTGAGCTTTTTGGGCTGGAAGTCAGCCTGAAGAAGACAGAAGTTCTCTACCAACCTGCACCTCAGGAAGTCTTCCATCATCCCCACATCACCATAGGCAATTCAGAGCCTAAGCCAGCCTAGCAGTTCACCTATCTGGGAAGTATCATTTCCTCGGATGATAAGATTGACAAAGAGATAGACAACAGGTTAGCAAAGCATACAGAGCTGTTGGAAAACTCCATAAAAGTCTGGTCCAATTAACACCTGAAGAAAAGCACAAAGATCAGTGTTTACAGAGCCATTGTACTGTCTACTCTTTTATATGGGTCTGAATCCTGGGTCATCTATCGCCACCACCTGCGGCTTCTCGAACGCTTCCATCAGCGCTGCCTCTGTTCAATCCTAAACATCCACTGGTCTGATTACGTGACCAATGTGTCTGTTCTTGAACAGGCAGGGGTCACCAGTATGGACGCCATGCTGATGAGAACGCAGCTGCGCTGGGCGGGGCACGTCTACAGGATGGAGGATCACTGCCTCCCGAAGGTTGTGCTCTATGGTGAACTCACCACTAGCTGCCATGAGAGAGGAGCCCCGATACAAGGACTCCCTGAAACAACACCTCAGCCTTGGACTGCCACCAATGGTCCACTTTGGCCTCCAATCGGGATTCACAGAGACACACCATTCACGATGCTGCTGCTTCCTTTGAGAACGCACGCAGTCAGTCTGGAGGAAAAAAGACACCGCAGAAAGAACCGTTCCTTGCCAATATCACCTAGGGAGACAATCAGCTGTGCCTTTTGTGACCGGACCTGGCCATCCTGTATTGGCCTTTTTAGCCACCAGCACGCTTGCAGCAAGTGTGGGTAGTGCCTTTCCTAATTCTTTGTTCGCGAAGCCTAGCCATGATGATAATGATGATGATAAGTGAACATATTTATGCAACAAGAATTAAAAGCAGCTCCTAAAGCATCATGCATGCTGAGTGACCCAGTGACAGAACAGTGTACAACTGTATTCAACCTTCACTCCACATAAAGGACTACTTCATTCAGCCAAAGTTAACTTCACAGCACTGAAAAATGTATTGTGTAAAAATAACTGCTTCACAATCAGAGGGAGGAGACAAAACTCCCACTGGCTGAACTGTGAACAAGAAAAAGATTGGGGTTATGTCCCCCATAATGCTATGTTAGAAAATAAGCCTCCTTTTAATGATCGCTTCCCAGTAGCCTCATTGTGTGCCATGGAAGGAGTGACAGACACAATACTGTCCTCACGGTCTGTCTTCACTTGGTAGCTGCCTTCTACGTTCACCTTCATCACAGCAGCTATTATCAAATAACTTCCCTCTCTATTGCCATTACTGTCCTGCTCCCCATCTCCTCAGAGGTCAGAGTATGCATGCCTTCCTCAGCCTCTTCCATCACACATCCACACAAAAACCCACTGCCCCGAACAGGACATGATAATCCACGTCCTTAAACAGCATGAGCCTTACCACCTCTTTCTCTCTCTGTGGCCCAGGTTGCTTCTGTGCCTTTAACCTGCCTGTTGGCTTGTCTCCTATGTGGTGGCATCCACCACCTTGTTATACAATGTGGTGTCATCAATGGCAAGCTGCCTTCCTCCAGCAGTATCATACTGTGCTGTCCACCAAACACACATCAACAGAAAGTTCAAGATTACATCTGGACTGACATGGCACTTTTGAAAGAGAAGTATGCTAACTTATGTGGGCTACTGACTGACCTTGCAATAGATACCAGTCTAGTCCAGGACTTGATTTTTTAGTTAAAAATTGGCCTTCAGAACTCAAAAAAAAAAAGAAGGAAAGCGATACCCCCACCCTACCCATTAGTCATACCTTGGGGGATGTACTGTGATGTACTATACTGTATTACACAGTGCAAGACTCAGTATATTTTAAAGCCTCATGAAAAAATTAAAAATTAACTTCTTTCTATCTCAGTATCTCTCTTCCCACTACTGGAATATTCATGTTCTCTACTTTCCTTTCTAAATTCTGTTAATTTTATATGAGATATCACATAAAGCACTCAATGATCACATGAACAGAAAACTGCAAATTCTCCATTTTTCATTACTCTATATCAATAGGGAAGAAAAAGAAGAGCGACTTAACTGAAACAACAGAAAATGCTACAACTTTGATAATGTATGAAGGCTGGAACAGTCTTGTAATCCCAGAAACTGGCCTGGTAGTGCACTTTGCAAAGAGAAAGCACACCAAAAGTCTCAATTCAAATGAGCCAACCAAAAGAAACTATCAAGACCCAAGATTTTTTTGAGATTTCACTACAAGTTGTCTTTAAAGGCCCAGCGTGTACATGTCTTATGTGGCTGCAGTGCTTCAGGGTATTTTTGCTTGTTTGTTTTTTTTTTTGTTAAAGACCAAATAGAGACAAGAAAATTATTTCTCATCACAGAGGAAAGGAAATGGATGGTTAATGCCGTAAGAAAATGTTATTTACAGAGGAAAAACAAAATGCATTACAGGCAGAATGCCAACATTTTTTCACTTGCTTTGCAAAAGTGAATATTCTCCAAGCAAATGTATTTTAAGTAGGCTTATTTAGAATTTTTTTTTAAATCCCTTCTTCAATCAAAACAGTATTTTTTTTAGTTCCTTATAAGATCTTGTGATGGGTAAACATTCAGAGGAATTGGAGACTGGATAACAGCAAAAGATTAAGTAGTAACAAATATCTTCCCTGTGTACTACATGGAAGTTTAGCACATGACATACTTTACTTTTAAATTCTCTAAAATTTGAAGAGAGAACAGCATTTAAAAAACAATACACCATCATTCACCTCCAGATGGATATAGAATCAGGGGTTTTTCATGAAGATGCTAAAACACTCCTCCACTTAAGAAATACTCAGAAGCTTTATTTCAATATTTAGTTACAAAAAGGATAGAACAAAAACACTTTGTTCTGTCTGGTACTGAATAATTTAGCTTTTCATTGATCTTTACAGACTTATTTTCAATATTTGATTTCAAAATACAACTACTGAAATCACTTCTGTAGCTGAAAAAGACAAGAAAAAATAGGCACAGAAGAGTCTTTAAAGAATAAAAATATAAAATATGGTGTGTAGATAAACTTTTGGGAAATGTTCTTTGCCAGACTCCCCCAATATTCTTACTATTTTGATATAACATGCAATAAAATTTTAATACAATGGTTTGTAAAAAACCCAAACAGACTACATATAACTTCTATCTTTTTCACTTTCAAAAAACAGAACTATTGTAAAATAATAGTCCATTTGTAATCTTACCGTATCATAATTCAGCTTTTATTTTTATCATTTCCTTGTGTGCCCTATGTGGCAGAATTATAACACTGTATATTGAATAGAACAGCTTGAAGACTTGGATAGGTATTTCTTATTATGTCAAATTACTTCTCTCCCATTCAGAACCATCTTAAAACCAGCTTATTTTACAGTGCCCATGCAAAGCACATAGATTACAGTTTTAAAAGGAAGGCAGGAAAAAGCTCACAAACAAATCCTTAATACTAGACTTCCTTATGTGTCTTACTTAGAGTAATTCTATCATTTAGTCTTTCCATTGTAGAGACTGCATTTTAGTATACAATGTAAGATAATGACAATTTATTCTTGTTCTGCTTGGGAAGTAGATACAGTAGATAAATTAATCACTCTAAAATATTCACTGAATTCTGCAATTAGAGCTGTATCAATGAATAATTATAACCCTACAAATATTTTTATAAATCTTTATTTCTAAGTACAGCAGCATTTCCCTCTTCACATACTGTTCTTTACACACCAGGAGAAAAAAAGTAGCAAAATTAAGTACATAGTCCACAAAGTAATAATGTTGGAACATTACAGATGATCATTCATAGAGATGGAGCCTAAATGGGTAAAATGAATATGTATACATGGCGTCTGTATGCCACCCACTGTCCTGCTCTACAAGTGAGGTGCCTGCAAAAAGGTCTTTCTCTGAACATGGAAACAAAGACATGAAAAATACTTAATGCTAGTTGTCCTGTTTCTGTAACATGATTCATACATGAGCTGGAACAATAAAGAAACTGGTTACTGAGAGGCCTTTATGGCTATCACTTCTAAACATGCCCATTTTCAAGAAGGGGAAAACTTACAGACAACAGGCTGAATTCAAAGCAGCATTACTTTTGGATTTGCAGGAATTTTGCACTGATTCCTTAAAGGGGATTTCTTTCAAGTGCTTTTGTCCTTGGATACTGGATACAGTTTAGAACCATACAGTGTCTTAATTCCAAGACACTGAAGCCTTGGGAAACCCAGTAACAGACTCGTGATCATCTTTCTTCAGAATAAACAAAAAAAAATGTCACCACAGATATTCTTTGCATAAGCATTTTTTAAAGTACAGCAATACTTCAGTGAGGAAATATGATAATTATTCAAATTACTTTTCTTCAGTGAGGAAAAAAAGATATTTTAAAAAATTGTTGCCAATCAGAATGCGAAGATCAAGGAAAAAACACCCCTGTAAAAGCAAAGAATTTTTTGACAAACAGCAGGAAAATACCAAAGCATTTTCATATATGTTTGAAAAATACTTTTTGTATTGTCAAGAATCAGCTAAAACCAAAAAGGCTCAAAGTAAATCTTACAGTATATCTGGCTGAAAAAATATTTAAATAGCCTTGGACTATTTAAAGACAATTCTGAAAGAAAAAAAAAGCCAAATAAGAGGCTCAAAAGTGAGCAGAAGCCTGAATAAAAATATAATTCAAATTTCATAAAATTAGAGCCTCACAGTAATGATAAAATGTAATTCAACTAAGCAAAATCAAATAGTTCCTCACATGATGCTTTCAGAACACCAGATCATAATTCAAAATGAAATTATTAGAATATACTTTTTCTGATTACTTTATTCATCACTATTTGATCACACTGCAGGGCTACCAGTTTATCTTGAGATATTAGGTCAATTTACTAATTAATTTTCAAAGATAAAGAATTAAGATTCATTTTGTAAGAATGCATTTGTTCTACTAAAACAAAATTACAAAAAACCCTCAATAGTTTTGATTCATATTTCCCCTAACTGGGCCATGAAGTTATGTCAACTTGACAAACTTTTTGGGTGCAGAAGCATTACAAGTCTTTGATCCTCTATCATAAAAGAGGACAATCCACTTCTTGATAGCTTCATTTACAGAAATCATAAAATTGTTTATATGTTGTTCCATACACAGCATTTGTTAAATTACTGGAGGTTTGTTGATGTCAATTTATGTGATTCATAATGATGGCCACTGTAGTGATGCATAGAAATTATACAGAAGGAGTCAGAATAAACCTCCAGATAGCTTTATGACCAGAATTTCAGTATGACAGACATGAAGGACTTCAATCTGTAAGCAGGCAGACATTGTTTCACAACTGGGAGCTTGAAAAAAGTAGGAGTCCTTGGGGAAAACACACTGCTCCTGACACAAGTCAATCTTTAGCAGTGTATGAGAACAAACAAAAAGCAAGTAATATAATGAGTCCTTATCAAACACAGCTCTGAGTGAGGAAGAGGCACCCAGAAATACAGCTGGATCAGGAAGCTGGAATGTAGTGGAGGCAGCTATAACTGATGGATCTGTACTCAAGTGAATTTAGGAATAGGTCAACAGAAAGGAAAAAAGAATCTGAATAATGGGAAAGTTGTTTTATATGTATTAAATGCAACTTCACAGCCATGACTGCACAAGCTCATAATTTACTGTATTCTTTATCCTAACTTAATGAACAAAACACACATGTGCACGGTTTCAGGCTGCAATCAACCACAGAAAAATGACCTGACTTTGAAAGACTACACAATTAGACTTTGTCCAAATTTACATGGATAGTTTTGAGCCCTTATTATACTACTGTAGATCCCATATGCTATCTAGTTTACAAATAAGTGCAACATATTTCAAAATCTATGAGATTTGTCCCTATGCTTATTTACTCATTCTATACCAAAGAATTTTGTTGCATTAGGTATAAATTGAGCTCAGTTTCCTGACTTCTGTGATACCTGCCCAGTTGATAACCACCACCAACCACAAACTTCAATTAAAACTTAGAGAGTACTCACAGGGAAACAATGAGTTCTTGGGGCTGAGGGTTTTTTCTTGCCTCTAAGACCAGGACACTGCTTTCAAAGGCAGTGGATCAAACTATACAACCTCATTTATTAACTCTTTAGCCAATGACACTTGTATCAGTTTATGACCTAAGAATTCTCATGATCAGCTACTGAGGCTATGCTTAGAAAAATCAAGTTGTTAAAATTCAGCAAAAGAGGATAATCCTTAACTGCAGATCTCAGGCTATCTCAAAATATGAATTAATCTACTGGTTACTTAAGATAGGAAAAAATATGCCTAAGTAATTATACATAGCCACATATATAGGTAACCATATTCTATAGAATACCATCATGTGATTCATGTGTGGAGCCTTCATGGGCACTATCTAATAGTATATACTTCTATTAATACATTTATATTTTCATTTGAAGCCTGACAAGCTGATTCTGTATTTTAATTTATGGGAATTAACGGTTAAAGGTGATCTGAACAAACAATTGAGAACTGAAGCAGCAATTAGTGGAACCAAGGAAGTGTAGAATGATTAGGGATAAATAAAATAATTTTCTAGTAGAGGGTGTCAGAAAGGTTCTCAGGAAGAATTCTGAATGAATTGAAATTGTTTTATGAAAATGCAGTATTATTATATGGATTAATGATCCATTAATGTCTATCAATTATAATCATAACAAAGTTTACTACTCAAAGCTACGTAAAACAATAGTGTATTTGATATATCACCATGAAGATGGAGTACCAGACTGTTGCAATTAACTGTTCATATGGGCTGAGGCAATAAGCTTCTTCATTATGTTGTAAAGTAACAGCCTTCAGGACCCACAGTTCTCTCTCTTCAATTGCCTCATATTCAATATAATACATCAGTAATGCACAAAACATACCATCCTCAAGGCTTAAACCTCCTCTTTTGGTCTTTCATTTTGAAATAGTATTAGAGGAGGACGTATCTTCATTTCCCCACTCCTAGAGCTTCACCAGCACAGCACCCCCAGCAACTGTCCCTGTGAAACCAGAGTGTCATTCAGGTGGGTCATACAGATATTGGGACCCACATTCACTGCATTTGCTAAATGACAAGATTGTAGTATTAGAAACAACTTTTAAAAACCATACTGGGTGAAAAAGTCCCTTTCTTTCATGAAGGGACAATGAATAAGTTGGAAAGTTTAAGGAAAATAAATGTCGGTGCCACAGTTCAAATTTATCACCTACTTTCTCCAAAAACATTCCCAAAGCTTTATGGAGCCTCAGCTACAGGTGGGGAAGCTGTGAAGTGCATTAATTGGGTGAGACCTCTCCAAAAACATTGTTTATCTCTCTTCCTCCCTGCCCCTCCATGATCTTTCTTGTGATGATCACTTAATGCCCAGCCCTGAATGATTCTGAATTTTTCTGGATCATCCAGATGTGCTAGACTAAGATGAGAGAGATATTGCGCTAGTAGCTCACCTTGTCAGGCACAGAAGAAAATTGAAGTATCCAGTAATACACTTCACAAAAATCTTCATTTGGGTGCTTCTCTCAAAAGGGAGAAAATCCTATCATTAGCAGTTCAGTTGAGGTGACATTGACTCCAACTGAAATGTTCAGAAACAAAGCAGGTGTTCCCATCCAACAAGGAATGTAGCAGCCACACCTAAGGAACAAATCACAGAATATTCTCAGTTGGAAAGGGCTTTCAAGGACTATCGAGTCCAACTCTTAAGTGAATGACCCATACAGGGATCAAACCCACAACCTTGGCATTATTAGCGCCATGCTCTAACCATCTGAGCTCATCTCAGGGTCACATGAGAGATTTTAAATTTTGTAGCAGCACTTTTTCAGATTTCACACTTTTTTAATATTATTTTTAATATGGAAGTGGAAAATATAAGTTCAATCCTGCTTGTGTGCAGACATGCTTTTAGAAAAGTAAATGGTAACTATTTCAAATTACTAAGCCTAAAAAACGTACCTACAATTTTTGAAGTGAATTTTATTGCTAGGAGATAATGGTATTATTTCTCATCTTGGATAAAAATTCTGCAAGATCAACTTCTGGTAATTTTGTCATCTTTTGTGTCACAGGCTAATGGTATACCTGTTCAGAAGACCAAAAAAAAAAAAATGACAACTTTCATTTTTTTCATATGTTGCTATAAATGATGATTCCTTTAAATTCTTTCATACTGCAGCTGACAAGGGACTGACAGCGCCACATCTAGATGTCCAATGTTAAAAAATAATAACTTCATTTTATTTAGCTCTCTAGCACTGCACAACATACCCATTGGCAAACTGCTTCCTTGAACAAATGGTCTTTTTCAAATATGATATTATTTCACTCTCACTGCATTTGAGGCATTAACCTTAAACATTCGTCAGCAATGGGATGACGAACCACCAAAAAAAGAAGACACATCAAATTATACTTGTAGGACAGAGATTTGGGATTTTTTGCAACTGCATCTGTTTTCTCTTGTCACACAGTTTTTCTCCTACCACTTTCATTCACCTGCACATTTTGTCTTCTTTTTCTAAACTGGCAGTTTCTGCTTGCTAGCACATGGTTTTGTTTCCCTCAGGAGAACAGCAACAAAAAGGCAAAACCAAAAGGCTGCAAAATATCCTTGCTCTTGCTTCTGGTGTAAATAAGGTACACCTGGTTATAAGGCAACAATTATCTATTTTTCAGTGCCCCATCTTTCACATATTTATAAAGGAATGTATTTCATATCTTAGAAACTTTCTGAACATAACATTACAATGCAATAATCTACTAAACATAAGAGCAACGACACCATTTTATCTGCTTTAAAGCCAATGAATGGATAGCCCAAAATACAATCTTCCTAGGGACAGGCTTGTCACCAATGAGCAGAAATATTGGCATGATGCCATATCCCTTTTTTTTCTGGGATTTAATGCAGAGAACATAATCAGGAAAGAAAAGGACAGATATGTAATGCCCTAAGTTTCAGCAACTCCTATTTGCCAAAAAGCACCACTAGGGCAAAAGGCTTTAATTTTCTCTAATTTATGAAGCAAATCAGTCTGGCCTATGGCCAATTTTAGAGCAACAGCTCAAAGCTAGATGATTCCATCACAGTATGTTATGCTATGATAAACCTGCACTGTGATAAATCAGAAGACTTTCTCCGAAGTTATGAAAATTATCAATTATCTTAAAATTTCCTCCTAAGACGTAATATAAAGAGAAAAAAAGTCCTTAATATAAACAAAACAGAAATCCCCCAACCTATAAGACTCAATGCAACTGATAGATTTTATTAGCTTTCAATTATATGTACAGTGCTTCTGATTTTAGGCAATATTTGTCTATGGTTTTACATGGTTAGGCATAAACAGATGTTGAACTTCTAATTAACTGTGGGAAGTTTTGCTGCAACATGAGGGGGGTGAGGAACAATTGACATTACAGAGCTTGAAAGAGGGCAATGAAGAGGGAATGAAGGAGCTTGAAGTTATTTTTAGGTGGCCAAATTTGTGGACTCAACAGTATCTATGGGCAATCCAATTTAAACTCAATTCATAGCAATTTTATATGCTTTTTTCTCATATAAAACTAAATCAATGGAATATTGAAATAAATTAATAAAACTCCCTATATGGGAAGTGGCATAGTTTTAACCAAATGAGCTGTAAAAGTGATATAATCAAAAACAATGTGGCTCACGTGAAATCAAGTGATAAGATCACACGCTGATGGATAGAAATAAGAGACACTGTATAGACAGAGTCTTATTTGATCAGTTTGCACACAATCTGTTCCATTTTTCAATATGTGGTGGAGGACCTAAATGCTACCCCTATACTTTGAAGACCTTTGCAAAACTCACTGACATTGATAAGGACAGCTGTAGGCCCCTCCTAATTGATTGCTTCCCCCTGTACATGGCCACAGGCAGGCTCCTGGTAATCTAATGCAAACCCAGATTCTAAGAATAACTGGCTAAATAATGGATGAACTGTGACACATACACATCATATATAATCACAGTGAAACCTCCGAAATTTCACTGGTAACTCAATTGGTCGGTTACAGTGTAGTTGCATTGGAGCAAGTGTTACTTATTGGCCTTAATTCTTACAAAGGCTGTCAGCCAGTTCTCATTCTCCTATGCTACAGTTTTGGACTTCCTTACATATCAAGACTTAAACTTTCCAGGAAATCATCACAGATGATGGAATGGTGTAGTAGTGTCCTCTCATTACCAAATTTCCATCCCAGATGGCTTGGCAGTGACGCTCCTTCAGGTCGTGCTGTCAGATAGGAGCCTCATCTGAATTACCTCTCTTCCAGGCTCCTGAACACCTAGCTGCCGTTCTTTTCTACACATGATGTCTTCACTAGGCATTTGTTCTCACTATACTTCACCCCACTGAAGCATAATGGGGACAGCTGTCCTCCCCACTAATGAGACAGGATGAACAGATGTGGGTGAAGGAGCCACTTGCTGTATGACTGGTGGTCTAAGTTCAGCACAGAGACACAGAACATGCAGCATGCTGCAAACTGTGGTGCATGCTCACAGCAGTTACTTCACATACTTTAGGTTTGTGAGTAAATCTACATCAGAGTGCACCAAGCCAATTGTTGTTGTTGCTGAGCATGAATTTCTTGGTGCTTTAATTAATTCACCCACAGCATGAGCACCACTATGTTTGATGCACACTCATTCTTGAAGAGCCTGGGCGTACAATTACTACCATGAAGCAAAGACTAATGGACTGATAGAATCAGTGGACTAGAAACATGTGGGAAAACAGAAAAGTAGAATTTTACTGAGACATATCTAACTTGAACTGTTTCTGGCAGAAACTGTCACCATGATATATATATATATATATATACATATATATATATATATATATATATACACACACACACATTTTTTTTTAATCCTTACTCATTTCTCTGAGTCTCCCAAAGGCTTTGTGGCTTGATAAATGATTCTTTTTAGTTTTAAGTTATACCCAAAGTTATATTTAAAAATTATGTCTAGCCATATTTTTATTTCTTGGCTTAAAAACACTTGGGTAAGTTGAAAAAAGGAAAATCATAGTTTTAATTTGGTTTTGGTTTGAAAAGCTGCTTTATGTACCCGATGCAGCAAGATAAAAACAAAAAGAAAAAAGAGGGGAAATGAAATCATGGTAATAAAAAAATTATGAAGGCACTTCTCTAACTTGCCCAATAAATGTGCTAGTCCAGATAAATAGGAAATATGTATATACTGTTAGTGTACTTCTTAAATATGAATGACTTTCCCCCCATTCTCTCTCAATTTTTCCACACCAGGCCACAGACTTCCAGGTACTTCTTGTGACATGTCTGTATGACTTTTTTCTTCTTTCAGGCTTTCCTGAAATCATACAACAGGAATGCAAGTTTCCATGTGGTATTGGTTTTCTAACTTTACAAATCTGATCACTCTTCCAATTTATACAACTATTATGTTCTGGCATGCACTTTTGTACAAGAAATAAAAGGTGTATATATAGCGCTGATTTTCCATTGAAAAAGTCCATTCCTAAATTTACCAGTTGCTTTGAGCCAAGCAAAGGGATGTAAAAAAATTGATCAAATCTTTAATGCAGAACAAAGGCACCACAAAAAAACCCCAACAAAACAAAACAAAAAAAACCAAGGAAAATGAAACATGAATTAGATAAAGATTACAGATAACATTTTGAGAAATACAATTACATGCTAATAGTTTAAATTATAGCCTTTTTTCAGTTAATTCTGTCTTTAGATTCAACAATATAAAGCTATGTAAAATTAAAAAAAAAAGGAAAATTGATACCTTTGATCTCAGATTCAGATTAGAGACTTTCATCCTGTACATATTAAGTAAGTGGGTAATAACTAATAGGATATTCAAAGATATCATTTACTTATACCATGACTACCTGAGGTTTTCCCCTTTGCACAGAAGAATATTTACTGAATCTATGACAAGCTGATTTCAGGCCAGCTACTGGGACCTCATCTGGAATGTGCTAATTGGAAAGAAACATGTATACAAGTGTCCCAAAACCCAAATGATTGCCTTGATCAGCAGGCTATGTAATGAGGTCTCTCTTTCTGGGGTTTCATAATTTGGAACATAGTGATACAGTGTTGTCACCAATACAAAACCAACCAACCAACCAACCAAGAAACACAATATTTACACAATATTGTATTACACGTGGAATTCTTTTATTCCAGCTAAGTCTTTCTAGATTTGCTTTGTTGTTGTTTTCAAGATTTTTTCTTAAGAAATACCCTTACTCACTTTCAGGAAACAAGGCAACATTTTCACAGTCGGCAATACCCTACAGAAATCCAGGAATTCGTTGGAGAATTAAAGAAACAGAAAACAGGAGCAAATGAACAAAAGGGGTCAAGCATGAGGATTTTTAGGCACATCTCACAGAACAAAATCTGTACAAATGGGAATAAACAAACCCTTCAGTGTGGCAGCTCTATGAAAAGGCTTACCACCTCTGATTCGTGCTGACAAATTCATATGAGTCTCCTGTGTTCAGTGCTACAGTAAAATCCTAAATAATATCCAGTTTAAGAAAGCTAGTGTCACCTGCCAATCAACACAAGTTCTGCTTCACTATGTATTCAATTTATTCACCAAGAAGAGCCCCAGCTATAGTTTGTCTGCTTGCTTTCTGTTGTGTTTTTCCTGTGCTGTTGCAGCTTGGTTTTACACATCTTTACAGCCCTCGATGAAGCTGTTACAGGCTGTTCACATTCTGCACTGTGCACACACAGTACAGTGGTTTCTGCTGGTGTTCCAGAGCCATTCATTATTGTCAGCATCTCAGCACACTCTTACTGCAGGCTGCCAACTACTGTTTATCATGTGCATAGATTTTATGCTGAAAGAAATACACCTACTATGGTTATTTAATAAAATGACTATAATGATACTACCTTACATTTATAAAAATCCCCTTTCATCCAAGAGCCTTAAAATACTTTTTTTTCTTTGATATAATGCTATGAATTGCTCTACTGTCCTAGTTCAGCAGGTGGGACCAGTTTATCACTGTGTGGGTGTGACCAAAGCTACGTATTCTACACCCCCTATTCATTTTCCGTGAACTGTTAGCAATGGACCATTTGCAGTTGCTGCCCAAGGCACACCCAGCCCCTCAGTATGTGAGTTGGGTGTGAAAGACACCTGTGAGATAAGAGCTGTGATAACTCCCTTCCAGAAAGTCATTAGCACCTCCACACCCAGCCTGAGGTGTCATGTCTGCTAATGGGCCATCAACAATTTCAAAATACCCTATGACTCACAGAGTGAGATCACTCATTCTGTAATTCCTCGCCCTGGGGGAGGTACTGGGCGGTCCCACCTGGACCTGAGGAGATATAATCTTGGGGGGTTTGGGACTGGGAGAACCACTCGGTGGATCAGAGGAGGACCAGAACCTCAACAGAAGGAGACCACCACTCTCGACCAGGCTGTGACTGTCATCTGTACCGACATGTTTTTCACCTCCTTTACTTTAGACTCGGGGGAACAATGTGGGGCTCAGCACAGGGTCTAGCAAACCCCACTGTGTTTGTGCCCCAGGGTGCTGGGTTACAATTCTGGGGTTTGTGGGTTAAAACTATTTTCTCTTTGTGCCACTGCATTTATTATAATATTTTTATTAAATTGTAACTGACAATATCCCTTGTGGTGGGTTTGTTTCTCCTGCCAGTTTACCTTTAAACCAGCACATCTACCTACCACTGAAAAAAAATAGCTCCTTTTAAAATACAACATATGTACTTATCTGCACAAAACACTCTTACTCCATTTTGCCTAGAGAGGCTGTGGATAGTCCATCTCTGGAAGTGTTCAGGCTGGATGTGACTGAGCAACCTGGTCTAATGGAAGGTGTCCTTGTCCATGGCAAGGGCTTGGAACCAGAGGATGTGAAGGTCCCTTCAAACCCTAACAATCCTATGATTCTATCATTTTGAACATATCTCTATAACTACATCAGTTACAGAAAAAGAATCACAAGCATCCCAATGCAGAAGCACAGCAGAACAACATTAGAAGGTACCAGTATGTATCAATTTGTTGTTCCTGTGATCACTGCTACAAAAAAAAAAATTTGGGTCACAGGTCTTTTGACCCACAAAAACAGACTTAAAGGGAAGTCTCAGGCACTGCTTGTAAAAATGGATGAAAGGAACTCAAGAATAAAGAAAGCAGTGCCTAAAATTCTTAGGTGTGTTTTTAATCATGATTCTATATTAAAACCCTAAACAGTCAGACGAGAAATGCAACAAGTTTAAATTTAACATGGAAGAAACAGGTGAGTTGTTTAGCATAAATGCAAACTAAAACAGCTCTTCTTGCCTTTCTAACTTCCAACTAAGAGAAAGTCCTGACACTGTGAGAACTTTTTCTCTATTCACCTCTATGACCAAACTAATCTAATGGTTTATAGTAAGTTTCTTACTTTCACATAAGCCTTTTGAGTGTTTTGATTTAGAGATGGACACTCCATGATAGCACCTAGTATTACTATTTCTCATAGGTGCTATAGTAAAGCCTGGAAAGGGAAGGGAGAAGAGATGGGATCACATTATTTCCACAGAAGATATTGCAATCCTACTGTTAAAGGTTCAAACACAGGAAGGTGGTGTTGGGAGAAGCCCCCTCAGAGAATTTTTCTCACCATACCAACACAAAAGGTTTAGCCTTGGAGTCCCAGGAGTGAAGACAAAAGATAGCTGATGACTTTCAGATTCAAGCTTAATGGTTGGGTGGAGGTGAGAAAACAGAACCCCAGCACCTGGGAGTGGGAAGAGGTTTCTTTCTTTGTTCCCTGTGTGTTGGTTTGACTTTTGGGGGGGTTTTCTTTGGGCAGCTGCAGAAAAGGAGCCATTGCTTGCTGGTGAGAGCTGTTTTTCTGGCTCCGTTCCTTGTTTTTTCCCTGCTCCATCTCTGGTTTGGCATTGTGAGCCTGGTCACTGCCCTGGCTTCACTGTCGCCCGCAGAGTCGCAACCATCTGCCCGACCGTGGCAGTGACCCAAGAGAAAGAAAGAGAGAGAGACAGAGAGAAGTCACGTCAGCTTTCCTGGGAACTATCATCATCCCTCACTCTCAGCTTTTCCTTCTTCGTTTGGGTCAAAGGACAAAGAGAGAGAGAGAGAGAGTTCATGTAAGTGCTCTCCACTCATCTCTGCCTTGCTGGGAAAATTCACCTCGCAGCCAGCCGAGGTGGGACACTGACACTGTCCATAAATATAACTGCTCCAGGAAGAATCTACCGTTTTGGGGGTTGTTCTCTCTGTTTTATTTTTTTTTTTACCTTTGGTGCTGGGGGAGTAGTTTGCTCTGGTCTGTTTACAGTTGTATCTATATCTATATCTACATATATATGTAGATATATAGTAGTTAAGAACAGTTATTCTTCTGATATCCATTTTATAATTAAAGTTCCTTTTCTTAAATTTAATAAAGAGTGACATGATTATTGTGGAGGAAACCTCTACTCTGCTTTTTTTCCCTCAAACTGAGACAGTTGCACAGCAAAGCTTACTTTGTCTGTGCTCCTCAACACCTACAGTTATAATATCAGCTATTTCTTGGGAGAGTCATTTACATTGTGCCACACTGTGACTTTGAAAATGCTGCTCACCTATGAAAAAAATGCAGTATTTCATAAGCTTAATTGTAAAACTAATTCAATTTTGAATATTTTTCCCCTCAAACTCTTTCTATACTTAAAAAAACCCTAGTAAAACAATGTTTTTATAATATGTGTCCCATGTCCCACATGAACCCTTGAAGTTCCATATGCACCTCAAGGACATGACGCTAAGTTTGCTTGAATCTGCTTTTGTTGAAAAAGCTGTTGTGATATCGGCCCTGTTCTTATCTCTTGAACACAGTAGCCCAAATTCTTCCCTGTTACACAAGTCCAATCTCACATTGATTTCAATGGGTTTCAGCAGAATAACTGAAAAGAGAATTTGGCCCATAATCTCTGACTATATCATATAACTAGTAAGTCCTGAGCTAAGATTAGATTTAAAGATAGCCCAGGAGGATAATTCAAGGACTCCAAAACATTTACTTACACTAAAGTTTTCTGTTTTTTTTGGAAAACACAAAACAAAACAAAGTGCTTTTAAAACACTATGTTCCTTGAATGGGGGGGGGGGGGAACCCTTAACTAATATGCTGTTTCTTTTCCTCCATCATTAACACAAATAAGAGGAAATACTTATGTTCTAGAAGAGAATTTGGTTTTTCCTTTTCTAAAGTCTTCTTATAAAATCATATACACTTGATTGCCTTAGCAAAGGGAATAACTTTCTGCTTTTCTTTAATCCTATGTACAACTTAATTGGAAACAGCAGGTACCTCCATATACATTTATCTACAAAGATTATTCTTTTGAGTTCCTTCAAGTTGGTTGCCCAAAAACATGGGTCTAGTTTCTGTTGTAGGCTGTTCTCTGCTACAGGTAAGCAGTCTATGAGTTAAGGGATGAGACTTTTTTGAAGCTTGAGTAGTTGAGTACACAAGGTAGACTCCTACAGCCTCAAGACCTTCAATACTCACAATGACAGTAAGTTTTAATGTTTTTCATGACTGAGGAGGTAGCTTATTAGCCTTTGTTCTAGTCACAGGTTTTCTGCCACCGAAATGGACTCAGACTTGCAAGTTAGCAAGAGTTACTCCCTAAAAGAAGTCACCAAGCAAAAAGGACTTGCTTGGATTTCACTGCCATGCGGCTGCTTGCTGCTGGCTTTGTGGAAACAAGTAAAACACCCTTCACACAGAAAAATAACCAACCAACCAGAAACAATCAGAAAATAAAGTCGAGCACTTCTTCACTGTCTGAATTCTTTATTCATACACCACCACTCATTTTGTACTAAAAAATATTATGAGGCGAGAAAAAACAACTGTGATTTCTACCTGATGTAGATGAGAAGACCAATAAAGATCACAGCCACATTTCCAGATTTTAGAAAGATTTTCATCTTAACAGATAATCTTGTTCATGAAGTAAACAAGCTCTAAAATGTCCAAAAGTCTTTGAACCCTCAATACAAAAAATAGCCAAGAAATTAAATGGAAATGGTAATTCTGCAATAATTTTTCTAATAAAATTGCACTTGAAGGCCAAAAGAAATAGGGAAATACTAAGAGCAGAGAATCAGTGAATAATAAAAAGTCCCAGGAGCAAGGGATAACTCACAGGCACTTTTGCAAGCTTTTGTGTATTTAGATTGTTAATCTATTATACCTCTAGAATGAAAAGCTACCCTGGGTTTAAATGCCTGCAGAAATGTATCTTATGAAGAATGCCGTTGGAAGCTTTAAGCTTGCAGAAGCCCCAGCTCTGCTCCCTCACAGCTCTCCAGAGAAGGCACTGATCAGGGCCACGGGACCAGCTGCCAGCTGAAGATCCCCTGCTCCCTTTCTAATTTACCTCGGGCTGTACTGACAGGCCTGACACACATTTAATTAGCAAACAACCGTGGCTGTTAGAGATGCCACAGCCTAACTTATTTGCTTCTGCCCCTCTGGCAGAAGTTACCGTCTTAGGAGAATGTTTCAGGGCTGCTGTACAGTGGAGCACTTCAGTTTGAATCCATCATCACTGGCCGTGTGAGGTAAGTCCGCGTACTTTGCCTTCAGGGTAATGCCCTGACCTTGGTGGAAGAAGCGTCCTGAGCAGTCACACCAAGCAGCTGGTGGAGTTTAAGTTCACCACAGATGCAATCTTGGCTAGAGTGTCTCAGCAATACACAGCTCTGGTAGACTTGTTACCATCCTTCAATTACACCATCATAAACTATGAATAAGGAGACGTAATACTGACCTGCAGTTCTTCCTGCTCCCTTCTTTTAGCCCATTCTTCATTTCTTCTCCAGACTTAGCTCTCTATGGATAAAATCAGTAATGGTTGTTACTATCATATAGAGAGGGAACATTTCTGTGTTATCTTTGCTGGTTTATTGAGCAGCATAAGTCTACTTATTATACAATTGTGTGGTATGGACTCTGAAAGCTATTCCTAAAAATACTTCCAGAAAAATAAAACAATTCCAAACTTATGCCTGTATGCAACATCATACTTGCTGCACAATTACAGGGAACTGCACTCTGCCAACCCTGTTAAATTGAGGACCTCTCGTTTCCTATCTCTGCTGCTGCTGGACAGCTTATGTTCCCATTGCTTTGCCTCCATCTGTGCTAACATCAGAATCCTTTTTGATTAGAATGTTGTTGAGTTATATTGTGAAAGTTCATTTGAACTTTGCACTTGCTTCTCTTAGAAATACTCCTTCCCCATTTGGATGCAAGATATAAGCATTTGGGAGTTATACCTCCAGCCTGAGTTATTTCAATGAGGGGGAAAAAACAGATTTTTTAGTTAAGGTACAGGTTTTCAAGCCAGGGGAAAACTTAAAGCTCTGGAATAGGCTTTTCTTGTTTTGGGTGTATATATATTGATTGGGTTTACTTTATTTTTGGTTGTTTTGTTTGTTTTTGTTTTGTTTTTTCTTTTTTTAAATAGAGATAGTTAACCAACATTTCTGAAAAAAATGCCTGGTGAAATGTGCAAGTGGAGAATATCTACTTATAAGGAGGTGCAGATTCTGATTTCAGAACTTCTAAAATAAAAATAAAATAAAGAAATTAAAGAATTGCACTAAAGATCTGTTTAAATGAGAAACAAAAAGAACAATAACTAAATATATAGAAACTGAGGTCCTAAATATTGAATCGACTATATTTCATGAAGAAATCTCAGGCTACTTTGATCTTCATAGAAAAATTATCTTTTTTTTTATTTTTTTCAGTTGTGAGAAACATTAGTTTTCCTGTGTGCTTAGCAAGACTGACAATTGCATGGTCATTCAAGTTTCAATGAAAACATGCCAGCTGCAAAGTCACATTTAGTAATGTAGTACAGCAGGTAAGGAACATACCTTTTGTCATAGCAAAGCCCATAAAATCTACTCCCCAATTAAAAGAGAAAGGATAAAAATATATCATATTAAAACAGGAACTAATAAGGAGATTATCAAAGGAAATTAAGATAAATTAGTAGTTAATTAGACTGTAATTAGGAGATAATTAAGGAAATTAAGGAATTTAGGATGCATATTATATGTTCTAGCTAAAACAATAGTTCTAGTTTAAAATCTAATGTCATTAAGCATTTTTATAATTTTCAGGGACACATTTCAAGTATTGAAGTTGTGAAGCTTGCATTTTCAGGTGGGCCTTCAGCCAATACAATATCTCTGTGTTCAAGAATATTCTTCTTCAAGGAGAGCTGGTTATGTTTCTTGGGAACTGTTCAAAATTTTGAGAATGATCCAATTCCTGTACTGAAAGAAGATCAGGTCTGAGTCTAGGTTCAAAGTCCCTTTGAGTTAAAGTGAAGCAAGAATTTGGTATTTCATATCAGCTTCACTGAAAGGAGGGAATATTAATGCAAGAGATGGAGACAAAAAGAAATCATTAGGATTCCTGCCATTTTCAAATATCAGAATGTGCTCATGCCCGAATTGTATTCCTAACCTACTCCTTGAATTGGAAGGGTAACTTACATTGACACAAAGGCAGCTTTCATAGGTACTAAGAGAACAGAAGCACTCCTCTCTTTCACACTAATGTCCAAACATTTACTGATAAAAGAAGTAAGATCCTGTTTGTTTTCACTGGTCTCCAGAGTTCCAATGCTACTCAGCTCTAACATTTACTTGGACTATGCATTATTTAGTACTCTACAGTTCAACCCAGGTACAGCCAAGAGCAGGCATTACATACAGTTCAGAGCTTGTGGGTCTAACCTAACCACACTTTTGTATCAAGTTCCTACCCTTTTGCAAAACACGATACTTCATCCACACAGGGGGGAAAGGTCTGTTTGTAACAAATCTATGGCACTGTACTTCAGCTGTTCCAAAGCAATTCATTTTCCAACATGCTTAACCAGAAGCAAATCTGGATTCAAATTATTAGGCTGAAATTAGCCTCTCTGCCTGTTATTCCCATCTGATATGAATTCTTCTTAGAGCATAAAGCTACAAAGCTAAAACCTGATTAAAAATAAAAAATGAACGCACACTTCTTTCTCCATGATGAAATATCTCTCTTTTCAATGAGTCTAAACTTGTAATTATGTTTGAAGACTGATGTCAGATTACTACTGAGCTTCTGTTCAGGCAGTGAGCAATACCTTTATATTCCCTAGGTATTGCTTGGAGCCACAGGCCAGCTTTGGGAAAACTGTCGCTGTTGCTGATTAAGAGAACTAAGCAATTTGTGGGATATTTCTGGGGGGAATTCTTTGAAAGGAGTAACTAACAATTTTCATGATAAAAAATTTGTTCTAAAATTTTCTTCCATCTCTGTCTTTCATCAGAAGTATATCAAAATGTATACAGTACATAAATGCAAATAATCTATTATTTACATGGTATTAATTACTGAGATGAAAAACACACTTGCCAAAGAAATCCGTATAGGAGTCATGGAAGTCTAGCCACTAAAACACAGTCATCCTCTTCTTAAATATAACTACACTGCAATAAATAGCAGGAGCGTGCAGTACAGTATGATAGGAAGAGTAAAATAATATGTTCAATTGTAAATCACTGTGCATGGAAATTTAGGCAGGCATAATACAATTACCCAACTTGAGGTCAAATGCAATTTCACAGGGTGAATAGCAGACTATGATCACGTATCTGTTTAATTTTTTTTTAATTTCAGAATGATCCAGCCATTATTTAACATTTGGAAATAAATTTCATTTTTCATATGCTATTCCAATGAATGTAATTAATTAATTAATTTAGCAGACAATTGCAATTTGCATAATTTTCACAAGGAACACTCTACTTAATGTTTGGCATTTTTTATTTCAGTCCCCACACTTAAACTAAAAAGGGAAGGGTTTAAAGTGAGCAGAGAATATTAATCATAACATTCAGCTGAAATCACCCCAAAACTACCTATGATTATAACTAGAATAGATGAGTTTGCTAAAGAGTAACTGTACTGTAAGTATATATATATGAGGGAAACTTCAGAGACATCTCACTTGCCTATAAATCCTCCATGAGATATAAGAAATGAAATAAATTCAAATTAACAAGTCCAGGTTTTTAGGGTTCAAATTCATATCAATTATTTCACCAAGAGTTCTGGTTTGTGATCAGTCTCAAGCTGCGAGAATTTTGCTCTTTAAGTCCTTCTATATGTTTTGGAGTTATTATTTATTGCCCACATTAGTCATTATTATTTACTGATACTCAAAGTTTTGGTTTTCTCCCTTTCCTTGAAGATCTTGATTCTGCAATACATACAAGAAACAAAATAATAAACAAGATAACAAACAAAATGGGCAGACTTTTTGAAAATGAGAAATTTCATCATCATGTTCATTTAGAGTCAGAAGAATAACTCTAATCAGAGGAGCTTAAAGCAATTTTACTTCTCAGATACTGCTCCAAACAAATCAACAGTCAGGAAAATAATTCTAACATTTCACAGGCCAGTTTCTATGTTAGATTTCAAAACCAACTAAGAAAAAATATTATTTTTGAGGATAAGACTGTTTAACTTCCCTTTTATAGGCCTCATATACAGACCTGATTCATAGTATCCAAATTGACATAAGTAGTTATAACTTGCAAAATATAATGCTTATCACAGAAAATGACATAAACAGTTCATCACCTTAAAAACCTTTAGGACTACCCCCATAAATACAATTCTTCATGAGTAAGACACTGAGTTGGATCAGTGCTGGCTCTTCCTGACAGTTCTGCTACATGCCTATCTCATTTTGTTAGTTTAATGAAGTTGTCGCCAGCACAATCCCACAAGTATACTGTGGTCTCTGCTTTGCTGTTTTTTGGTTTTGTTTTGTTTAAAAAAAAAAAAGAAATTAACAATTTGATTCAACTGGTACATATTTTAGATGCACTCATCTGTGCAATACTTAGTGACTTCTTTTGGCCAGGGATCAGAAATGAGCAGCAGCGTGAAGCAACATTTTCTGCTGCAATGATTTTCCCTTGTGAAACCTTGAAATGAATTTAAAAATTAGCTCAGTTTCATTAGTTAAAAAAAGTTCTTTGAAAAAATATTCACTATGTTCATCAGCTATTCCTGGGGTAGGAACATATATGCTGTACCTCTGAAAAACAATTAGGACAGGCCAGTGATAAACTGATGTATCTAGCCACATTGTTTTCTGAAGCGGTCCCAGAATTAAAGATTTTTCTTCTGAGTGCAGACTGATAACATCATTGGAGTCACAAAATTACAAATAAGAAGTGAACTTGGCAACATCAACACTGAAACCATAGAGTAAAATTTATGTTTATTGCACGTAGCTCAGTTGTTCAGAGAGCTGAGCATGCTGGCAGCAATCCAGCAAAGCACTTAGAGGGCGGATGGGACTCCTGACATGCCAACAGCTCACCCCAGCACACCGGATTTTGCTGAATTGGGGCCTGAGAACAGAGCACCCCGTTGGGCAGAACCCATGCCAGACAATTGTAGCAGGAGTATTTGATATTTGCTGATAGCAGGGATGGTGGTGATCTATTCAGAGGGGCGTGTGGTACACCAGAGAAAACATCAAAGAAATTCTTTCATGGGAGCTTCACCCAAGTAAATGAAGGCTTCACTGCTGCTTTCAATACAGATATCAATTCTTTTGTTCCCCCTGCCCAACATTTTTTGTATTATTATTAGTTCTGGTGTTTGGGGAGGGGGGAAGGTGTTTCTTGTTTTTTGGTTGATTGGTTGGTTTGGTTTTTTATTTAAACACTTTTTGTCCAATTATATTGATCAATAATTGCATAGCAGGCCTTTGGTCACTGACAGAGGAAATGTTGGTCTCTGAGGCACAAAAACCCACCTGCTTTTGAAACCTCATTAGCAGCTTGTCTGGTTGGTTTTGTTGGCAATGGGTCTATGCTATGTTAGTGAGAAGGAAAAAACAAAGTTTCAATACTGAACAGCTTAAACTGTCAACTTTTTTTAGAAGCTGTTATGATGAGAACCTTGGAGATTATTTTCTCCATGCCAGTACTGCACAGGCCAGAGTGAAGCAAGCACCTGGATGCTCAGCTTTCTTCCTTAAGGGTTTGATTAGTCAACCTATCTCCAGGTTTGACTATGCTGATAGATTTCAAGGTTTTAATTCCTTAAATACAATTTTCAGATTTGCATCTAGGAGAATGCATACTTTTTTACCCTAAAACCACTCAAAGGATGCTTAGTAATGATGAAAATCAACATGTTCTTGGGCTTATGTGATTTAGGAGAACACCTTGATGATCTCAGAACAGACTGCCTACATTATTCAGCCTGAAATTTCTAAAGTCCTGAGGAAAACTCCTCCAGTTATAGACAAGAAGAACCCACCCAGGAATTCTTTCCCACTCACATTTCATGGCTTACTTTTTTTTTTTTTAATTTAGAACATTAATCAAATCTTTGACATTTAGAACCAGGCAAGACAAACAGGTTAAGATCCCAAGCTAAAAACCCTGTGTAATAGCAGCACATTTTCTCATCTTGATCCTGATAACTTGCTAGTAATAAACCGCAAGACACGTGCAAAGGGATGATGATCCGAAAATAAAGAATGATGGAAAACAGCAGATTTCCTACCAGCAGTGAAGCAGCAAACATGATGGGTTTCCTTCAGATAGTGGTTTTCCAGGAACTCATACTAAACAAAATTCATTTAGTATTGTTTTAGAGACAAAACTCTACAAAAATCACTCTGACTACAGTCAATGTCTTCAACTTTCGGTTCTCCCTTTGTTCTTGTGAGATTTTTTTATTGCTGTACTCAAATATGCATAAATCAAGGTTTTAATCTGAAAGCCTGTTATTTTTACAGTGATTTGCTCTCTCGATTTCCCTCCTACATATTAGACTGCCTCTTCATCATGAAATCATCATTAATTTCCTTCCACTTCTGTTTTTCAAAGGTTCTCCTCTAATTTCACTATTTTAGAATAGATGAGATCCCCGCCCCCAGTCTTTCTGCTAATCATTTAAACTAACTTGTCAGCCCTAATACAGCTCCATTCATATTTCAGTCAGGACCACTAAGATCCTGTCTTGGTTTGAGATAAGCAACTGCCAACCCCCCCCAAGCACAGAGAGAAAAGCCTCCTCCTAACACCGAGAAAAGGGAGGAAAAGAGAGGGGAAAGAAAAAAAACACTTCAAACCACATTTATACTAAAACTACATATATTTTTACAGAAAGGAAGAGACAATTAGAAGAGAGTACAAATATACACTCATACAAGTCTGCAACACACAACAAATTCCTCACTTCTTAACAAACACACAAACTTTACTGTCTTAACTACACATTACTTAAGAAGAAGCTTATTCCCCAGGGAGACAAACTCAAGCAGAAAGAAGAGACCCAGAACAACACATTTTACTTTCCTGAGGTACCCTGTGAGCCAGCGGTGGGCCTGGTCCTCTCCATCCCCCCTGGGACAGCATCGTGCGTCCTCCCAAGAGGAGGGCTGAGAAGCGACTGCCTTGACCACTCCCACACTGGTTCCTACTTCCCTGGAGATGATGTCATAATGTGGTATGGAATACAAAATTACTGGCTAGAAGAGGTCAGCTGTTAGCTCAGCCCAGCTCAAGTCAGCTGACAGCTTCGGCCTAGTCCAGACTTCAGAGCCCAAATTTAGGCCCACCTAGGTGAACTCATAACAGATCCTTATGTAGATATTAGCCATTAAAAAAAAACCCAAACAATAACAGCAACAACAACAAAACAAGCAAAAAACCAACCAAACAGATAAAAACCCTGGTAACACAAGAAATGATAAATGAGGGTTGGGCACCAAATCTGCAGCCAGTATACACTAACTGCTTATGCAACTTTGCCATAATACCCATAAGAGGATCTGCACTCTGTTCTCTGCTTCAGTAATTTCTCTTCATTCATATCTGTAAAGGCATAAGTAACCATGAAGTTTAAAGGATTCTGCCTCTTTTTTTCTTGCCTTGTTAAGTGTAACTTTCAAATGAAACCAATATATGAAACCCTGAATCCCCCTTCTTTCATTTTCACACCTTTCCCCCACCCCTACACATATATGAATAAGAGTTATGAGACAGACAGCCCAAAAAAATGATTTCTAGAAGAAATGCCTCCCTAAAAAATTGAAATACTAAGAAAAAAACATTTCCATCCTTTAAAGGTAATGATGCTAGGAGGGAATTCTTCCTTTTATCATTTTTCAGTAAGGCTGACTACTTGCATATGATTTGCAGAATTCCCCTTGCTTTCCAAATACAGACACAGGATATAAATTCACATCTGTCAACATAAGATGGCTTATTGCCAGATGCTTTACAAGGTCCACAACCATATCTCTAAACAACCTGCATATGAAAATGAAGTCCTAATTCACCTAGTGACACTTTCTACTGTAACACCATGATTTACTTATTTTCTTTAATCTTGAGCTGATAATAAATTGCAGATAGAAATTATTTGTGAAAATACAATTGCTCAGTGGCTGCATAAAACACAGGTTGTAGGAGTAGAATGGGAAGAGCACAGAAGGATCTACCTTATTTAGTGCAGCTGAGAAAAGCAATAGAGGAAAGGGAGAAATGGGAAAAAAAACCTAGAGGAAATGGAGCCTTGATGGTTTTCATTACTCCATGAGTCCTTTCCAGCACTACTGGCAAGTCAGTGAGTCACTGACTCACCTGCAGACAGATGAGCAGGAGTTAATTGCTACACATCTTTATCCATGAGAAGAAACAAAGGAGAGAGAGGCTCACAAAGAAGAAAAAAACCCACCTAAATTATATATACAGCTAGGCTGTACATCAGCCTTCCCTTTTGTTTCCTACAGACTTACTTCCACCATCTGACAGGTCACAGTCCGGTTAGTAGTGTGAAGAGACAGGGCTTCTTCCCTTGACTCAGAACCTGAGCTGTATGTTGTCTTAATTCAATTGTTTCATTTTTTTTATAAAGAGAATCCATTGTGTATGGTAACTTTAATTTCCTCCAATAAAAAATGTAAAAGCTTATTAAAATATTCTCATTCTGCTCCAGAGCCCTGAAACTAAATCATTGATTTCACAATCTTTAAATTTTAATTAAAACTAAACTCTTGCAAAACAAATTAGAAATACATAAATATCATGTGTTAAGAATACAAAAGGATTGTTCTGACAAGGTACAATGACAGTCCCCCTGTCTCTGTGGATGCAGCATGGTACACAAATGTGTTTTGAGGCTTTCTCAGTCCCAGCTTCAGTTCATGATCAAAGGAACTTGTCAAGTAAATGTCACAAAATTGTCACTGCATTAAAAGTGAACACAACTTTTTTTATTTTTTTTTTTCAATTGGCTGAAGTTGTTACCATTAGAAACTACTAAATGTCCCAGAATCCACCAGAGAATGCACTTGATCAAGAAGGACTTGTTATGCTGCACGCTGCATTTAGTGGATTCCCTGTGGCTTCCTGGGGATGAAAATGCCCCACGGGGTATTCCACCACCCTCCACCTTGAAAAACGCCAGGAGAGTCTGCCATGGCAATAACAAAAGCACTCTTTATCCTGCACAATCCATTTGTCAAGTTTTCATTCTTATGAATTTGACACGAGAAAAGCCAAAAAAACCCTAACCATGAAGTTTAATCTAAGTGCAAAATGTTTCCACCTGCATGTGTATTTCACAACTTTTTGCACTCCAAGTCATAAGAGTTTTGTATTGCAATACAGAATTACAATAAAAAACATTAGGAAATTTGTAAATGTTAATTTAAAAATAGCAGAGAACTTTCAGAAGACCTAAGGTTCAATGAAAACCGGCACTGCAAACGGTTATGTAGCTGGGGTAAGGAGATTTGTGCAGATGAGAAACCTGAAAGATCTTAATGAATTTCTCTCTGATGGAAAAAATCAAGAACAAGCTCATACAATTTTTGCAGAGTCAGGTTTACTGATTAGCAAAAGCTGGGTATGCTAAGAAACCCTTACTTTTTGAACCACTCTAAATGAATGCTCTGCATTTACTGTCTTGATTTCCTCTGTTGCCAAAGTTTGGATACAAACAAAATGTATTTTGTGTGAAGATTTAGCTGTAAAGTCACAGAATATAATAATTGTGAACAATCTATGTACCCAACAGAAAACATCGTAAGGAAATCCTCACCAGACTCTTATTATAAGAAAAAAAATCTTAATTTTTAGGATCTTCTTTTAGCTGCTGAGACATTTTCTAATTTCTGTAGGGAGAGCTCGTTCCACTCAGTCCCCAGTCTCTCCTTGGGAAAACTAACTTTGTGGAGATGATTTTTGAAACATTTTAGAATGCTTTAGCAAAAAACCTCTCAAACTATTTCCAAGACTAAATTAGGGTGAAATACTCTTTTTAAATGCACAAATTATTTTTTAGCCAGTGCCTTGACAAGCTTTAGCATTTCCAGTTGAGAAGCGCAGACCTGAAACTCATGTGGGATTGTCTTTCACTACAAGGACTTGTCTTCTGTTGGATAGGGGAAAAAGCAAACGCTAAAGCCATGCTAAGGCTTTGATCACACTTTATATATGCTTAGCATTTTGGCAGATGATTTCTCTGAAGAGCCCATCTGCAGTGACCTGCTCCAAAACAGGACTGCATGAACTGTGTGGAATTTCATCTGTAGCTGCGGCAGCTAGATGCCACTGTGGCACAAAGCACTGTAACTGAAAGCAGAGATCCTTTTTCCTTCCCTTCACCCTGTCTGCCAGGCACATAGGAGGAAGCTGGAAGCAGCCAAATTTACACACAGACAGGACCAGAAGTTGGACAGGTTGAGAAGGCTGAGGGCACTGAAAGGCCAGGTTTCAGAGGGGGCCATTCTGTGAAGGAACGACTCTCATTTCTTCTCAAGGAATTAGGCTCAAGAAATTACTGAAAAAAAGAATTGTCTGGGATTATGATTCTATGAATTACAATATAAAGTGAGCAGGAGCGAGGGAGTGGCTCAAGATACCATAATTTCATATTGCCAAGTGTACAGGCAGAGAAAAAAAGAGAAATCAGATCTGAGTAAAACATTCTTACTTCTTTCTCTACAGCTCAGAATGGAAACTGAGAAATCTGGTGTCAAATATTTGTGTCCTGACAATTTGCTACCTTAATGAGATATATCCTGTGGATCTTGATTAGACACAATCATTCTGATGAATATGTGAATTTCAAAAACTGAAGAATAGGAGCTTGAGAAAAAAAAACAAACGCAAAACCTAAGGATCCTAATTGGTTCCATAGCATGCCTCATAAAAGCTAATTCCTTCACTTGCATTGCTCTCTTTTAGTTGAAAAAAGCCATTTATAGCATGTTTAAGTTTTTACATGATTATTTAAATGAACAATAAAAGTCTTGAGCCTGATGTGATAAAGTTTAGAATAGCTTATTCTATATGTGAGGAACAACAAGGAAAGAAATTATACAACACAACTTATTTCTGTGAAACACAAAGATGTATCATAAAGATAGCTGAAAAGAATCTTAAAAGCTCCCTTTATGCAAAAAAAAAAACCCAAAACGTTAACCTCTGATAAATGTATCCCTGAAGATAAATTAAACATCTTGCCTTAGAGGTGCTGTCATAACCTGAACTTCTTGGAAATACTATTTGTTTGAGTGAGAGAGCTCTAGTTACTTTATAAAGAAAAGCCACTCAGCAATAGTACTCCTTCATTTGTCCTTGAGAGCTCTATTTTTTTTCATGACACTTATTTACTTGAATTTAAAAGTTTCAATGTTTCGATCCTTATTCCTGCAGATCTCTAAAAATGACCAAAAAATATCACAATACAAATTATCAGAAACTTAAGAGATGGAGTCTGATGATGTCTGATGAATTTAAATTTTTCAGCATTGTTCTGAAAATATAGGAGATCTACTTGGTGAGTCCTCCCTTCAACACAAGTAATTGCACAGATGGGGCCACGAAGCTGCACTGGGAAGTTATGTTGCTCACTGGTGGGGACTTTATCTGGAGGAACAAAAATCAAAAGACCTTTACTTAACTGTAGTAGGAAAAAGTATACATACCTAAGCGGGAAAGTTATGGCCAATGCTTCCTTTATCTCCCTCTGGGTTTAATATATGCTCTCCTCTTCCTGCAGTTTCAGGACATCTAAACTTTACCCCATCTTGGCTTTCTTCATGTATTTCAAGAAAAGAAGCAGCACCAGAGCTGGACCACACTGGCCCACTGAAATGCAGGTTTTTATCCATCACCAGGGGAGACACAAGCTCCTGCTCTGCCATGGGAATAGTGCCTCTGTCCCTTTACCACTAACCCCAGCCCTGCTCTTTCCCCTCTGCTGTCAGGGTGCTGCCCAGTTAGCAGCTCACCATCATGGAAGGACTGGTTGACCCCTTGAAATTTATGGCTGCACACAGGAGAAGAGAATCACCATACACAAGAACAACAGACAGAGCACCTGACCCTTGAGGTGCAGGAGAATGTGATTCAGTTCCCTGCCGCAGCTGCAGCAGTGCAGGGATCGTGAACTTCTCGCATCTTGAACAAACCCAGGAAAGCTTTGCTGATCAGCACTCTGCTCTCTGACCTGGTACACTCCCTCAGAAATAAGGTTAACCAGCAGGAGATTTCTGCTCAAAAAACCACTCTCAAACAAACCCTCAGGGAAAGGAACTGCATCTGGATTTTTTAGGTTTGTTTCAGGAGTTTCTTACTGCAGAACACATCACGACATCCACATTAGACAGCCTCATGGTTATTAATGCATTGCAGAGTCCTTGAAATCTCAATCTGATATATGGCTACTTCAGTCTGTGCTTCTTCCTACCCTATTATAAACTTGACCTTAATTAACCCTCTTAGTGAAATGGAGTTTGTTGATTCTCAAGGACAGTCTGATTGAAAAACAATGTTGCAATATCACTCAAAAGCTAAAGTAAGGCTGCTTTATAAAGGGATTTGTACTAATAATCCTTGAATATTAACAGCTTCATATGCTATGTGGTTTATATAAACTTATCTGTATAAGCTTGGATTGAGCTCTGTCTTTCTCAGACTTAAAAAAAAAATCTTACATTTCCTTTGGTGAAAACTATTTCTCTCTACATCAATTTAAAAAAAAAAAAAAAACACCAAAAAAACCCCAATTACATTCAGACTTAAAATCAAATATAGCAACTTCGTTTGTCCAGCTGTAAATCAAAACATACCGTGCCAAACCAAGATATTCAGTTCACAAAGTACCTTGTACTGTGTCTTACTAATGAAAATGTTTATTTCCTTCCACTTTCAGTAGTTTTATAGAGAACAAATATATGAGAAAGACCCTTAGGCTGGATCATTTAATTTTAAAAACATCTGTGGAAGAGTTGGGTGTGCCAATAACAGCTGCCCTCCATCATTTGAAGTTCCTCGAACATATTCATGCCTAATGGTGAGAAGGGTCTGTATTAGCATCCTATCTGTATGCTACAAATAACACGTAAGATAACAGCTACTGATCTTTTACAATTCACTTTAAAGGCAGCATACTCTTTCTTATGGAAATAGCTGAGACCACTCAGAACTAAATTGCTTTCTTTGTGCAGAGTTTAAAAGTATAGGCTTTGGAGCCGATGGTCACGCATCTTTTTGTCCTTTCACATCTCTGTGCCAGTCCTCATTTTCAAGAGCTATAACAAGCTGTAATTATTTCTCAGACTACTTAGAATCTGAACAAAGATTATGAGTTAGTTTAACAATGAAAATATCCATACAGAGCATGTAAGTAGCTGAAGGTTTAAAAAAAAACAACTGATATTTTCTGAATGGTATTTGAACATTAATGTTTTTATCTCCATAAATTGCAAACTAGCAGTTTTATGGATGTACAGTACATTTATTACCTTGTCATGAAGTACATTTTATCCTCTTGATTCTCAATAATAGTATCCATATATAACACTAATGATAACCAAAGAAATTTAAGACATTTGTATACCAGTGAACCAAAAATAAGAGCTATCATTTACCTGTGGGTCACTGTGCAAACACTTCTCAATAGCTGGTATTGTACCTGAAATTTTCAGAACCTTCCATTTTCACCCAGATCTAGAGTATTTCTCATTCCACTTGTTTTTCTACTACTGTGCTGAAGTATTCAAGTAAAAACCTAAATATTTAAATATTGAGTCCACCACTAAGCATGTGCTACCATGCAAGCTCAGTGGGTGATGAGAGAAGCAGTCCCCAGCATCTAAGCAGATGATTCAGAGGGCAATGCTTTGTATTAGATGTTTCTGGTCTTCCACTAAAGTCCAGCGCTGGGGACAATGGCAGATACTCCACATTAAGGGGGAGCTCAGAGCATACAACACGTCCTCCTGCCAGTATTCCTGCACTACTAATTGCATGGACTGGCAAATTTGGTTCATTAGCACCCAAAATTCTCACCTGCGGATTTATAGAGAATCTTTTCCTTTATGGACACAGTAGAGAGAGGACAGAGGCAGAGAGTGGGTGCGGGGGTTGGGAAATCATGTAATCTTTTTGTGTAAGGTTCAGCAGAGTAGTAAGAGCTTTTAGCTCTGCAATGCACTCAGGAACAACCACAAAACCAACAGCCCCTTTTCCCTTCACCTGTATTATTCTGTCATTGGAGTATTCAATTGTTGAAAATCATGATATTGGGGATTTCTCTTCTATGTCTACTAACATAAACTAATTTATTTGAAAATTATTAAAAAGACATCAAAAGATCATAACTTGCTAATACAATCACAGTAACAAAGACAGAACTATGCACTGCTGAAAGGGGAACAACTGTAAAACATAAAGCTAAATGCTGAAATGAGCTTCCAGTCAAATGCTAGACTTGTTTACACGCATCACTGTGACTACCTGTCACCATACAATTATTAATTCTTTGCCCAAGTCACGCAGCCATGCTAGTAGAAAATTTGAACCATTTCTCTCATACCAAAGTTGCATGCTATGTCCTTGTGTGCTGATTTAAAGGTAAACCAGCAGGAGAAATGAACTCTACACAAAAGAGATTGTAAGTCAGAGTTACAATTTAATAATAATAATATTACAACAAATACGATGGCACAAGGAGAAATTGGTTTTAACCCACAAAACCCAGTAGGATGCACCACCCTGGGGTACAAACCCCATGTGGTGCCCTCAAGTCCAAAACAGAAAGAAGTGAGACCTGTTGGTGCAAATGACGGTCCCAGTCTGGTCGAGAGTGGTGGTCACAGGCTGGTTGAAAGTGATGGTCTCCTCCTGTCGAGGTCCTGCTGCTCCTCTGGATCTGACGAGTGGTTCCCAAGGTCTTCTTACCCCCCACTAATGTACCCTCAGGAAGCACCCAGTCCCTCCCCCAGGGCAGGGACTCACACAAAGGGTGATTAACTCTGTGAGTCATGGGGGATTTTGGAACGTTGATGGCCCACCCCCTCAGGCTGGGTGTGAAGGTGCTAACAACTCTCTGGGCAGCTGCTGCAAATGGTCCATTGTTCTTGGGAAATGAATAGAGGGGGTAGAATACATAGTCTTTGATCACCCCACCCAGTGTTAACTGGTCCCACCTGCTGAACTAGGACACCTTGACACACAACACTATTAGAGAAACCTAACTGTTCCTTTTTGTCTCTCTTGAAGCTTTTCCAGATTTTATGTGTTCACAGTAAACCAGCAAACTTATTTAGATAAAGTAATAATTTTGCCTACAGCATATGCAATGATCATCTGTCAGTCTATTTTTTAATAAAGATTTATCAAATGAAATTGTTTTGGTCATTACAACAAGCGTTCTTGAATGCTCTTCTCTTCTTAGCATACAATAGTTTACAGGTCATCACATATTTGATTTTTTAAGCACCAAAGAAGAGGACAGATTCAAGGCGTGCTTTACCTTAACTAGTGTGCACTGAAAACAAAGAAAAACCAAAAAAACTAGAATCAAACAAAAAATTTCCCAATGACAAATCATTGTTAAAAGGATTCACTATGGTGAGCATTTGAAATGTATTCTAAACCATTTGTTCCCTTCTCTACCCTTTTCTTCATAAGCTTTCACCCTGGGACATTATCTAGTGATCACAACTTTGCTTCTGTTTATATGTCAGGGAAGACCAAATTAAAACACAACCGAGTGTGATGAAGGTGGTGACTATGAATCTGAGTAGTTTATGTATCCAGCTCCAGATTTATCATCTTTACAGTCTTTATTTGCCATTCTGGCGTTGACAGAGAATATTTTCTGTTCCCCCTATGACATATAACTTTTAGGATCTAGGACTCAAAAATATGTCTAAGTGTTTAGCAATGATTAAAAAGGTAGCTTTTTCAATGTGGAATGTGAAACTTTTTGATTTATGGCCTTTTTCTGGAATATTTAACCAAAACAGGAATGCCTAACACAGCTGGAAATGATCCGATGGTTAGCTTTTGTTTTTTCTCCAACATCACATAAATTGTGCCAGCTAATTCTATTCACTTTCTCAGATAGCCTAATGTAAATACATTCAAGAAAATATTTACTTTTTCTCTTTTTATAAATTGTAAAAAGGAAACAGCTGCTATAAAAATAAAACGCTGAAATATACAATAAATGTGGGCAAGTAGCTGAGTGTCTCTCCCATTTTTCCTATTCTAAGAGGGAAGAATTTGACAATTTTCCTTAGGTATCAAAGTTATGACATGATTTATTTTAACCCAACTTTATTTTTGTGAAAACATAGTTTTTTTCAATTCCAATCTCCGTAAGAATTCCATCTGATCTATCCAGCATTAAATATACATTCAATTGCATCCAAAAAGTGATACATTTCCCTTTTCAAAAAAGTCTGAACATGCAGAGACTGGCAGACAGAAAATAACATTTACAAATGAAAAGTCCATGCTATGTTTTAAATTTTTAGTAGGAAAAAGAATGACTCTCCCAAAAATTAACTAAATACAAGAAAATCTAGCTTGCTAAAGGTGTAAGAATTTCAGGTGGTATTTCCTGAATGATACCTGGCCATTAATTATTTTAGCCGAAAGGTGATCAACTAAATATTTTACCTATCAGGAGTACATTTGTCATCCTGCTCATGATGAAGAATTTCTCTTGAATAAATATGACCAGGGAAACAAATGAGGCAAATATTAACTCATTTAGCAGTATTAAAAGGACAGGCAGCACATGTATAAACTTCTGTGGGAATGAGTCTATCTGTCCTGGGTTGAGCTGGTAAAATGCCAACTGTCCAGGACAGAGTGAAAGAGGGTTCCTCCTCTCCCCAACCAGCTAAGGGGAAAAGAAGAGGGAGAGGAAAGAAAAACCCTCAAAACCAGGTTTATGCTGGAACTAACTACATGTATTTATACAGAAAGGAGCAAATTAAGAGGAAACTACAATATAACACACACTTACACAAGTTACATGTAACAAGGAATAACTTCCCACTCTCCAATTAATACAAAGCAAAGTCTATTACACTAGATCTGTAAGTACTCTAAGAGACATATAGCAAGAAACAGAGTAACAACAAAAATGTTTTTACTTCCCTGAATGCAAACAAAATGCAAGCAGAAGCAACAGAAGCAGGGCCTGGCACAGTAGAGGAGCTGCTAGATGTCTTCCTCTTAGTTCAGCCATGATGGAACTAACTAAGCCACTCCCACACACTGGATTTTACACCCTTTGAGATGATGTAGTATGGTATGGAATAAAATATTACTGGCTGGAAGAAGTCAGCTATTAGCTAGCTCAGTCCAGCTTAAATCAGCTGACAATGCTAGGCCTAGCTGAACTTTAAAACCCAAGTTTAGGCCCACCTGGCCACAATTTCTGAAGACAACTCTTGAGGAAACAGAAAATAGGAGTGACTACTATCAATGTAACTCAACAGCTTCTCACTTGCCTTCTCCAGCCCCATGCAGAACAAAATCCACTGTAATCTGGGAATGAAGACCTACACTGTATATACTATAGATGTGGGTTTGTATATATATACACACTAGAATGTTTCATTCTAAAGAAATCTGAATTTCTGTCTGCAATTCACTCAAGCCTTCTCCATGACCCTGATACCTACTTTATTTTTGAGTAAGTTTTGTAGATACAGATACTTAGAAGGCAAAGAATAACTCTCATGTTTTCAGACCCATTACTAGAATCATGTTAGACAATGCATAAATTTCAGACAATGCATATTAGCCCATTATTAGACTAAGAACTGCATTATTAATAAGGATTTTCTTCTTGTTAAATAATACACTTCCATCTGTGATACATGGCCACCTAGTGACTAATTTAAATTGATTGAAACATTTATGTGATACATAATGTTAATTACATTTCACCTTCACCACTTTAACTTATTCTGAAACAACTGTCATGGATGTAGCACTAACTTGTAACTGGTGGCAATGAAATGTGTTGCTTTGATAAAGACTTAGTGAAAACTGTGCTTATGATTATATGAAAACACTATTTTAAAAGAGTCAAAGACAGCTCCACCATTTTTAAAGAGGTGCATGCACTGTGGTTCAGAAAACAATATTTAAAAAATCACTTAACAAACTTAATGGGGAACAGGTTTGGTATGCTTCTTTTTCTGCCTTTTTTTTTCTTTTATTTAAAACTAAGTTTTAAAAAGTAAACTTTTTTTTAAATGTTAAAATTAAAACCAGTTCTCACTAAAATATAAATCACTTTGATCAACTACAGATGAAACCAAGCAATTTTCAGAGTTTCAGAAGTTACTTCCATTTGGGTTTGGCTTCTGTGAGTTTAGGAAAAATTTAGATTTTTATATTTCCAGGTTTTATTCAGAACTACAAATACTTACTCATGCATACTCCTATTCTTGATGCTGCCATTTCATGTGGGTTTTTTCCTGATACCTTTTACAGCATTTCCTAAAATGAAAAAAAAAACACACACACCAAAAAAACAGGAAAGAAAAAAAAAAGGCCCACAGCCAAAACAGCATTTGGAGTTGCAAATAAGAATTTGAATTCTGCACATTAAGCTGTCAAGTTATTATATCCATACTGAATGCTCACAGATCTCTATTCAAACATAGAGAGATTAAAATCCAGACAGTTGACTGCTTATTTTGAATCCCATCATCTTAATTATAGATGCACATTGCTAGCAAATTTTGTTTACACATAGCATATCTTCATAGTGTGTTGTGAAATGCACACAACCACTAGTAACCATCGTGAGTGAAATAAGCAACAGAAATGAGACACTTACTTATTGCCTTGCTCTAACTGATTTTCTTGCTGTAATTCCCCTGTTCTCATTACATTCAAGAACTTCACATTTGTACTTGCTAGTGAGCTGAACATTAACCAGATAGGTGATTTGAAAAGTGGTGATGACATTTGGATAGGTGATATCTTGGACTCCTGCTTCCAATAAAATAACCTTACAGCAGCAAAATATGAAGAAGGAATAGTATCCAAGACCTCCAGGTAGAGGATGAAGAAGGAAGATTAAATAACTCTCAAATCCTGACAGTTCTTTATTCATTCCTGACAGTTCATGGCATTTGAAGGCTTCTGCATCATTAGTCATGACATAGTGCCATTCCCCTCTCTCCCTTGAGCTTTCCATACATTTTCAAGCTCCTTTCTCTTGTAAAGTTTGAATGTACAATTGTTTTAGCACGCTTTTTAGGGTTTTAAATTAAGCTAGGGGTTTGTCTTCTCTCATTGTGAAGTCAGTTTATATTTCCAAGCTAGTTATGAGTGCAACTTTGACAGAGTGTAAGAAACTCTTGAAATTTGCTACTACAGAGTGAAATATAAGTTTCAGCATGTATCAAATTTTCATTGGAGATACATTCTGTAACATTACCTCCTCTGTATGGATAATTACAGTTTAAAAAAAGCTCAGGTGAGGATGAAAACAAACAGCACCTTCCTCCCTGTAACTATATTTGACCTTTACTTGCCAAGCAGTTTGCAGCATAAAAGTGCTGAAAGTAGTGTGAGTAATCTCAGATAATGGATGTTGTTCAACAGAGAAAATACTTCAGAAGCTGAAAGTGGTAACAAAAGAAAGTGGTTTCTATCACACTGCCTGTATCAAATGTTATTTGGCCACTGTGAATGTCTACTAAGCTGGGACCAGTTACTGGTGTTTTATTGCTGCATTCCTGTTCTGACCCCGACACCTGTAACTGGCCAAGGCACAACAGTAGTGACCTCAATTCATTTCTTCTCCTCTTGCAAAACAAAATGTCCTGAAAACTTCTCTACTTATCCAATGACTTTGAATCATAAAATGGCTTAGGTTGGTAGGGACCTTAAAGATCATCTAATTCCAAACCCTCTGCTGTAGGCAGGGACATCTTTCACTAGGTCTGGCTGCTTGGAGTCCCATCCAATATGACTTTGAAGACCTGCTTAGTTGCAAGGAGCCAGTACAGTACTACAAGAGAAAAGAACATTACTTATGTGATTCTTATTTTCTGACTGGATGTTTCATAACTTATATTCTTAGACCAGTTATCAATCCACCCAGCTTGTGACACCCAGGGAGAAAAAGGGGAAACTAACTTCCTTCTTGGCTGGTCATGACTGAAGAGGTAGTGGTTCCCATTCTCTCTGTAAAAGAGAGAGAATGCTAATAGCCCTACTTGAAGCATCATAAATCCAACTCTAAATAAATAATTTAGAGGATATTTATATACAATTTACAGCACAACTTCCTCATATCTGATGTGAATTAACAATGTATTTTTAAACACATGTGGATCATATAGACAACACTCGCTGAGAATACAGAGACTACTGGAAGAGTCTGGCCATAATCTCTTTGCTCATGATAAAAGGATTCCAGAGTATAATAAATCAGATTATCAGGAACTTGAAGGAGGTTTTTTTTTTTTTTGCTTTTGTTGTCAGAAGTCTCCTTGATAGTCATTTGGACAAGTCTGTGGAAGCAAACAGATATTTTTGGTGAACCTCTAATGTTCTTTTGTGTTAGTTTAGAGAACTGGGCATCTCCAGAATAGTCACTTTGATAAAATATCATTTCAAGCTAGCCAATCACTTGCAATTTTTAAGTATTATTCTTCAGAGCACCCATCTAATATCTCTGCATAAACTTGCTTTTGAGAGTATTTGTATTTATTCTGTGCTAATGAAATTAATTTTATTCCCTATAGTAAATTACTTATATGTTCTTTTAGCATTACAAAACACATTGTCTTTTCCATTTTTGAGTTTCTAAGTTTGAATATGGACAGTATTCATAATCACACAGTTCAGCCGAGATCACCATGATAGGTTTCATCTTCCACTAAAAAGCCAATTAAAAGTTATTGATGAAAGCAGTAACACAATCAATATAAAACATAAAAAAGGAAATATAATAGTATAAGTATGCAGTTAAATTTAATTTTATTTTAAAATTTGTATCACCTGTACAGTTCAAGCCATAGGATGTTGACTTGCTTATATAATTCCTGAGCACAAGAAAACCTTGTTCTCTGTACATTGGTTAAAGCCTTTCCACTGAATGCATATTTCTTTAGTGTTTGCCATATAAATTATTCTAATGGGAGAATGTTGTTTCAACACGGTGTGTTGAACATTCCAGCTCTCTGAAAATGAAATGCCATTGCTGTTCCTAATTAAGCTATTTTCCTTTTAATTTTTCCAGAGGATGATGTGAAGGATGGCAATATTGATGAAGATTAATTGGATTGAAACTAATCATGATAAAGCTGTAGATAAGGTTATTCTGCTAGTTAGCAAATGAAAACTATAGCCATTTAAAGGCAGAATATGTAAAGTCTTGACTTTCTTGGCATTCAGATGGCGTACAACAGAAAAAGAAAAATTCTGGGAAATTGAGTTATTTCAGGTATTTGATATATTGGCACTCCTCCACGCAACTTAAGAACACAGTAAAAATGCAATGTCAATTCCTAAATAAATAAATATAATATATGTATTATGTAAATGGATTATTTTGTTTTGTCTGGTAATTTGAAAGATCTGTTTAGGAAGTACAATTAAAAAGGCATCCAGTGAACAGAGTTTTGTCTGAGCACTCTCACTAGAGTATTATAATGGTACTAAACAATTCTAATTGCTTCAAATAGACAGTTTTTCACAAGAGACAAATAGACACTTTCTCAGATTCTTGAGGTCAATGACATCAGGTAGACTTCTCCACCTACCCAAAGCTTTAGACTTGCCAAAATCCAACGGATAGCTGGACTGATAAACGGCTGTGAAAAACATGCCAAAAATCTCAGCCCAGAAGATGTTACGCTTTAGAGTGTATAATTCAAAATGCACAAAATTAATTCAGATTCCAGATGCTGATTAATTCTTTGTGAAGAAACAAATAAAAGTCTACTCACAATTTTGCTTCCTACCCATTTGTTTACATAACCCTTGGTCAACACCAACTATAACACAATATTGCAACTCCCTTAAAGCTGTGTAATAGGTTATTCAAGGATTATCCTTTCAACACTGGGCAAGTGCAATTTTATCAAGAGGTTCAGAAACAACCATAAAGAGAACTTTTTAAGCAGTAAAGAAATAATTTTCTGAGAAGTCAGAGTAAATGATATCTTCTGTGAAGTCATATTGATATATCCATACACAGGCACACACACAGATATAAAGATAAGAAGTAGTTGACAACTCAAAGTATTTATGTTTCACAGTTACTTAACTGAGCAACTGATTTTCCTGGGCATAATCTAATGCTGTAGAAGAGTAAAACCAGCAGCAAAACTAAAACTAGGGCAGTCATCTGGAGAAAAATTAAGCCATTGCAAAGATTTTGTACAACCATTTTACATTGACGGTGCAGAAACAAAAGTACCAGGCACATCTGCTAGTTGCACCTTTACCTTGAGGTATGAATTATAGAATACATTCCTTACATTAACTAAGTCAGATGGTGTTGAACATAGCTAATAAGTCAGTATTGCAACTTCATTAACCTCCTCTTGTTCCAACAGTCTCACAGTCTGACTAGATAAATAAATTTAGCTTCCCATTTGCAACAGTTCCATAAAACTACGGCTTTAGTGTGGGTTTCCTTCATATGCACAAAGGTAGAACCTATTCAATCAACCTCACATACAAACATCTATACATATTCATATACACATTGTGTTTGTTCTCATTTCATACTTAGTTCAAATATTATTAAAATCAATAAAATCATTTGCCACATATGCTTCCTTGTAAGTAGTCAGGTTACCACAACTGTAGTTTATCATATGTTGTGTATAGATGCAGTTCATAATGCAGAGATATTATTTATTGCCCAGAAATAAAAATGTGTTTTGCAGTCACATTTTTATTACGCAAACATACAATACAGTCTGTAAAGTCATAACGGCTGCTGACACTTGTAAAAAAATTTCTTACTTCATAAATAAGTTGTGAAGATGTGTACCTCCCACTTTTCAGATTCTTTGCTCATATGCAAAAATTCTCCAGGTAATATTATACTTACGATCACTATCAGCCATCCATTATGTAAGAAGCCCTATCTCAGTTGTCTATAGATCTGGATGCCTTCATAATGCACTCCCCCTGACAGTATCCAGGTTTAGCACAGAACCATCTCAGAGCCATCAGAATTTGTTAGAAGAACCTGTGTTACAGGAATGTAGCTATATTATATAAGACAGAGCATAACATGGCATTCGGCATCAGGCTCCATCAAGGAACACAGCTCGCTATGAAAAGACAAAATAGCTTGATGCAAAGTCAGTGCCAGTCAAGTCCAGCAAGACTTAAAGTGTAAAACCTGTTGTTGTCCCCTTGTATTGATTTTTGACTTTAATGAACACAAATAAGGGAGATCCTTACTTAACTTGTTAAATAATGTAAACCCTGCAGAAGGATGTTCAATGAATTTCCTAGGAAATAAAAATATTTCCTGAATATCATTAAGGGGAGTACAGATATACACCATAAGTCATTTAGTATAATAAAGCTCCAACTTTGTAAAGCCTCTTGAGACTTACCACCATTTTCAAACAAAGAGACTTCTCCACTCTCATAAAATTCCAAGCCAGAATACAAACAAAACAAACAAGAGACATCCAACCATTCAGATCTCTCTCAAATATTTCTCACTTACAATTCACACACTATTGAGATTCACATAAGAAAATAAAACAATGATTTAGTTTGTCTGCAAATCAAAGGAAAAAACCTTTTTTTTTTCCTTTCTGCTCACTTTTATTTTCTCAACTGTTCCACAATCATATTGGAAACCGTGAGTATGCCTTAAGTCTCTCTGAGGATTTGGATGTCATGAACTGTTAAAGCTTTTGAGAGAGCATCGGTTTTGGGGAACTGGAATCTTCTGTTTTCCACATCACATTCATAACCAGTTACAATTAATATTTTCCATTAAAAACAATCAAAAGAGGTAAAAATTTAGTGACATTGCAAATTAAATAACTTCACATGTTTTATACATACTTGTGGTTGAATAACAAACTATTATAATTTCTGAAGTCACTATGCTCTTTGAACTTTAAATACAAATGAAGCACATAGTCTATGACACCAAAGATGGAAATGTCTTGGTGCAGTGCTCACACTGGAAATTTCTAACCCAGTAGGTAGGTACTTCTCAGACAAAGAGTAAGTTGTGAGTTGCGGTCTGGCTGCCTACTTGAAATGCATTTTCCTTGAGGTACTCTGTCCCTCTCCCTCTGACTAGACAGAAAGCTGCATATCATGCAACTCCTGGGCCACAGTTCATCTTGAAAGCCATATTTAAATTGCTATTTTCTGTGTTCTCAGCATGTTGCAAAGTCTTTGGCTCAAGTACAACTCTTGTGAGATGCTGTAATGTCATCATGAATGTTTGCTTATTAAATGAAAGACTAATTCTAAATCAAGATCCGTTTTATTAAAAAATGGGGATATCAAAGCCCTGACTTCCCATTACTAGTCAATTTCAACACCACAATTTCCATCAGCTCTGCAGGACAGGGAAACTCCTGCATCTTTATTTTCATGGAAAATTCAGTTACCCCTTCACAAGTGAGCAATACTGAAGTGTTTCTATTATTATTAGTAGGACAAGACACACACAGAAGACTCTTTGTCCTTCTCCTTGAAGTTGCAGAGCTCCCTATGATAGAGATGCTGGCCAGCAAAGGCTCTGTAAGACAAGCACCCACAGAGCCAAGGAGTTGTACGGTGCACAGCCAATAAGATCTCCTTTGTATTGGTGGAATCACGTACTAAAAATGCCTCCAGCTCAACTTTGGCAATTTACCTCTACTGATGTGATTTAGATGACTATTGGTACTGACTCGACTTTTTTTTTTTTCCCATGTAAACACTGAAATTACTCTACAAAATAGAAAATATGTAAATGCTATGATTTAACTTTACACAGCAATTCTGTACTAAGCTGTGCTATGTCCCAGAAGGTTTTGCCACTAGATCATTATTTACTGATGGGCTGTAGAGTAGCCATAGAACATAACCTCCAAAGGCACCAAAATAAATATTTAATCCAGGGCTTCTGCCCGTTAATATTTTATTAAAACCCAGATATTTTCCACCATCCTGAAAATACTATATTCCATTAATGATAATTGTGAATCTCAATAGATTCAGATTTTAGCAACTTCCAGATATTACAATGAAATAATCCCTATGCTGTTCATTAACAGCAAAGATGGTGCTATTTGCAGCTTCTATCTCCAATATTTATTTGTTAATAATTTTCTTTTAACCCAGTCTTTACAGGGCAGGAGTTAGATTCAGAGATAACATTAATAACAGTATAACACTTTTTTTTTCAAATACAAAAAGCAGCACTTAAGCTCCAGTTGCCATGCAGTGTGAGAAATAAGGTACAGGCCCTTCTTCTGTTGTGAACTGAGCCAACTTTTACAAATTATAGCTCTTCACTCACCCAGGTAACATTAACTGATATCAAACCCTGCTTTTTTCTGGCCCTGTGAAAAACAATATACATGATGATAGCACCAGCAACAAAGCAATGGACACTAAATTAAATTTTCTAGATCCAATTCAGTAGAAAAACCTATTCCTGTGCTTTTCTATGACTAGAAGACTGATCTCCAATGACTTTATTGAATGTGTTTCACAGATATTTGATTATCTAAAACAATAAAAAAGCAAGGCAGATTATAGCCTTGGGAACAGGACATTTTCTTTCCCCTTCATTACAGAGGTACTGGAAACAGAAATCCACTTCTTGCCCATCTTATAGGACTGGGATGGAAAGAAAATAGTTAAGCAAATGTTCATGATCAATACACATAGAAAAAGAAACCAAAAAACCAAAACCAAAACAAACTTCCTCAAGCCATTAAGCTACAGAAGAAAATCTGCTATTCTTTTTAATAGCACTTCTGCACAATTTAGAGAGCTATTTAGTGATTGTAAAGGACTAACCAAGATGTGCCTATCGAGAGATGCAAACTCAGCTCCATGGGATGCCTTAGAACTTGAAGTCTTTTCTAAAAGAGAGATCTATCATCTGAAACCTCAAGGACTTGGTGTCATGTCTTTTAACTTCTAGTAAGAACAGTTTCATTTACAGCTTCATTCACTGGTGTAAATTGCAGAGACATCTAAGCTACATTTGATGAGCAAATGTTTATCTTCTCTGGTAGCTTTTGATCTAAAAATATATATTAAAGAATTGTTCAATATCCATTTACATTCGTGTTTACCTGTCACCGGGAATGTTATTAATGTACAGAAAATCAAACACATTTTGTTGCGATAGCTAAATCTTTAAAAATGTAATGAGTGCAGAAGTTACATAATGATACATATGTTAATTAACAAGATTATTTTATCAGCATATTTTACCATATAATGCTTCCTATATAAGTAACAAACAGAATTTGTAACTTTCCTTTCCTATGAGAATATTATTATTCAAAAATGCTTTTCATGAAATTATGCATTTCTAAATTAATGTATTTGGGCTATTATGCTTCTTTACAAACATGTATTTAATTTTCATATGCAAAATGATCGCCATGTACTTTCCACTTTGTACCGTATGGTCCATTTATGTGCAAGACTAATCCTATACTGAAGACATATAATAATGCGTTTATCATCACTCTAATGTTTCATTGATGTTTGCAATACTTTAGTTCTATTTCATTGCTAAATATGCACATATTTTTATGGTAATTTTAAGTTACACCTCACAGTACACATATTCAGGTCTTGATCTAATGCTCACTTCAGTAAATAAAAGCTCTCACCTACCTAAGTGAGGTAGGTAAGTCCATCTTCATAACTCTTCAGAGTGCAAACTGTCCTTCTCTTGCTACAATTTGAGTTTCTTGCTGTGCTTCAGCATGTCGAGAGTACTTGCTTTATTTTGAAAACCTTTCACTTTACTTTTGGGGAAAATATTTTCATTTTGCAAGTAAGGCATGCATATATTTCCTTGAGAAATTACTCAATTTAATAGTAGAAATTAATTTTCTTAATATTTTTCTTTATACTTCATTAGTCTTGCATTATTTCTATACTTAATTCCAATGTCAGTAAAGGAAGACTTTTGCCACAGAATAAATAAAATATTTCTTTTCCCTTCTCAGTCACACATACAGAGACACAAAAAATAGACTGACAAGTTGTTTCAAAAAGAAACAAGTAACAGGATTGGGGGGGTTTTGTCTGGGGTTTTTTTTAGTGTTTTTGGTGGGGTTTTGGGGGGGTTGGGTTTTTTTTTTGTTTGTTTGTTTTTTAATCTAAGTAATTCACTGAGGAAAGCAAAGCTAGAGGATGAACTGGTTAGTATTCTGCCTTATCTCAGTATTCAAATTGTTTTGAGAGCGGTGACTATGACCAGAAGAGCATCAAGTCTGATTGAAAGGAGTAGGTAGAAAATTGATAAAGTACAAAAATAAAAAACATGCAGAGACTTTGGTGTACTTTCATCATACATCTTGCAATACTCAGCAAAAATCAATCCTAAGTAGCAGTTCTGATGTAACAGCTGATCAGTTTAATAGATGGTAAGCATTTTGCCCTGTTGTGATGAGTGACAGGGAGGGGCCTTTTATTTCAGATGAGAGCTATATTTTTGACCACAAAAAGGACTCATCCAAACCCTCATGTTTACACACTATTAAATGTGATGGTCTATTAATTATTTAGACAAGGTAGGAAGTTATTTAGGGTTGCATTAAATACTGTCACAATGCATGTGTGACCAAAAACACATACAGAGGTTTAGACTGATTATAGGCAGCAAAGGTCTCACATATACTTGTGAAGTTGAGAGTTCACAATGGCAAAAATGAGGATTAATTAAAGTACAGAAGTGAAAGATGCTTATCTAGAACATCATTAGCTACAAAGCCTGGGTAGGGTGAAGCTGAAGGATACACATATGAAAAGTTAATGGTTGGTGGCTGCCTTCAATAGGTCCTGTCCCTGATAAGGATTTTGCTTCTGAAAGATAAGAAGTGGCAAAAGAGTAACTCATTTGATGGGGCACTGCTAAATTTGCCTTCTGACTAGGACTAAAGGACAAAATAGATAGACAAAAGGTATAACAAAATTGGGTATACTTTTAAATATTTCTCTATGAAGAGATATCATTAAAGACTCAGAGTAGGAAGTGCCATTATTTCCATAAGTGAACATGCCTTATACCATCTATTACGCTCAGTTTTTTCTATCATTTAGTGTGCTCTGACATGAAACGTTACAGATTTGAGAGGAAAATCTTCCTTTATTGAAAAAACCACAAGATTTATCAGTTATTTTACTAAGAGGAGGATTTCAGGTTTTGTATATACATGAAAACAGTTAAGTTTTCATGTGTGTGTATATATATCTGTATGTAAGTTGTATTTTTAGTATAGAGTAACATTAATAAATGTACTATTTTACACTAAAATATCGTAATATAAAAGCATACTCACCTGAAATATAGTCCTATTACTCACAATTGCATCAATATCATCCATATATGCATAAAAATCTTTTTATATCCAAAGAGCCATCCAATACAAAATTTGTTTGGTTTTCCATTTTTTCATGTTAAAACAAAATATTGTGCCATTCTTTTTTTTTTTTTTTTTAATTTACTGACATATCTTAAAGAAAGGAAAAGGTATAAGATAATGAAGATACAAACAGCCTACTGTGCTGACTGAAATAATCTACACACATAACCTATGAACAGATACTAGTTTCTAATTTGCAGATCTACATAGGTAAGAAAATAAGCAAAAAACACCCCACACACATTTGTTCTGCCATGCAGTAAGATCCTTCTTATTCCTCTGAGAACTACCAGCAGTTACATTAACAGACTCCTCAAGACTGTTATTATGAGTAAACAGCACTCAGTATGTGCAAGCACAAATTAGGTATTCCTAATTTTTTATTTTTTTTTAGGTTAGAGTTTAACTAATTCATAAAATTAAAAAACAAAACAAAACAAAAACACCCCGACAAAATAACAAAAAGAAAAGGGGTAATCATATTTTGAAAAATAGCTACTCATGCTCTAAGAGCAATTCAAAAAATAGAGAATTGGTTCTTTAACAATTTATATTTTAATTTCACATTTATTTTTCTGAAGTTAATTCTAGATATCTATAGTGGCAACTTTAATTAAAGAACTTGAAATCTATACATGTATAAAGGAGACAAGGGTAAGAACAGCCACTAATAAGGTCAAAGCCATCAATACCCCCAATCCCCCCTCCAGAAAACCATATCAATTTAGAAAATAATTTTTATTATAAAAAAAAGCACAAGATCAAAATGGAATATGTGACTGATGCTGAAAAAACTATCTTTCAATTTGGAAAAATAAAAATCCTAGCAGCCACCTCTAAAACAGAAGCCAAAAGTGAAGCTTGATCATTGTTTTAGGTGAATGCACAAGGAACTGCCTTTCTTGCTAAGAATACAAGAGGGAAAAATAAATAAATATATAAATAAAATAAAAAAATACCCACTAACTAAACAAAACCAAAATTAAAAAAATTAAGTAGTGTGTTAAAAGCTCTGAATATGAGCAATGAACTTCTCCAACAGTTCCAACATTATGCACAAAGAATAAATATAAAACATTGAAGACGATTTTTTTAATATAACTAATAAAAAGGTACAATATAGAAGGACTAATCTGATACTTCAAAAAAGTTAGAAACAGTTTTCATGTCCCTCTCCACAATGTACATTTCTTTAAACTGCAGGTAAGAATCAGTGAAGCTTTCCCCTTTTAAATCTTGGGAGCTGAGGGGGGCAGAGCTCTTGTTACACTGTTAAGCACTGATATCAAGTTGGCTTGATAGAACAGAATATTATTTCTTCCCTCAATATGCATATGCATTTATCTGCTGGTCTGTTCTATAGGTAGTATATGAAAAAGAAGTACTGACTTCCATGCTATCAGTGGAGTTATAATCAATGGCCTGAATTGCTGTGGAACATAAGCTAAAATCTAATTAATTTTTAGGCATATTATGAATAGGAATGCTATCAGCTATAGATGACTTGTCTCAGCACTCCTAAGAAAGACTGTTTAATATACCAAAGAACACAGACACACATGCATGGCTCCCAGCCAGAGCAAGGAAAATGTGTCCATTCCCTGCTGACAGCTACTGGAGAGATACCAAAAACTGAGGAAAGAATCATTAAGATAGCTTCTGCCAGAGAAATGCCATGAAATGAATGGCTAGCCCATGTCAGAACCAGGTAATTAACATCAAAATAAACACCTGAAGCATTATTCTTTCTCTTTTAAATCAAAACTCTTGCACAGTAAAAAAATTCTCAGGCAGGCAGATGTTTCAATGAGTCATCTCAGTAACAGAGGATCTTTTATGTTCGCTTCCCCACTTGAAAGCTGAAATAGCAAGCCTTAACCAAACCAGCCCCAAACATTTTTATAACAGAAGTTTGGGAACAGAGATATATCTTCCTTTCAAGAAAAACAGCATTTTGACTTGGAATTGTGGGGCTGTAACCAAAATAATTCAAGAGCAAATATGTAAAGATTTTACTGATCTCATATTCAATTCTGTATGAGCAATCAGTGATGTTAATGGTGGCATAGCTCAACTGTAACAGCTAAAAGTAAAATGAAAGATGAGGTGGTGTTTTCCTCCAGATGCATACAAGGCACAGCACAATTCGATCCACTGCTTGCACTGCAATTCCCTTGGGAGGAGGGCCTTTTCTGTGGCTACATGAATTTCAGCACAGCTTGAGCCTTGGCTCAGATGTGGATTCCCAGTCACCACCAGAATTCAGTGACCAGCGTGTAACATGCCCTGACTGCACCCCTCAGGCATGGCTGGGGGAGAGCTGTGGGCACTGCATCATGGCCCCTCAGCAGCACCACCACTGCAGCCACTCTGCCGCATGGCACACGGGTGGTGGGACTCCACACTCTCTTACCTTTAGCTGCCTGTGAGGCACAAAGGACACAGTTTTAATTCAAGAAGACAGAACAGTACCCAAGCAGCACAACGCAGTTAAAGGAATTTCTTTATCTTACCTATTACACTGGAGTCAAGAGTTCAGCCACCCATCCCACCTGTCACAAACTTTCTACTGTTAACAGAAAGAAGCAGCTGCACAGCTTTTGCTTTGTAATCCTGACTACCAACATGCAAGCCAAGCCATAATACAGCTAAAGGGATGCTTAACATTTGCCAGCTCGGCTATAGAGTACATTATTTATCCCTCTCTGGTGCTTCCTGAAACAGACACATAGTTATGTACTCACAGATGGATACAAATAGGTGGTTCAGCAAACAAACACTTTAGTTGAAAATGTTCCCTTTCAAGAAAATAGAGAAGTAAAAACTGCACAATCAATTCCTTTCCTACTTATTCAAGGACTGTAGAACTATAATACACTATCAGCCTGTTCTGAGCATAAGAAAATTTCTTGGCTTCATGCTGGCAGTAAGTGGCCCTTTGAGGATTTAGGAGTTCCCCCCACAGACACTCTCCTTATTCTTCCAGTTGATCTAAATTTTATCAATTTCTATCTCTTCAAGTAAAAAGCAGTCCAGGTCTCAGATGGCTTGTGGTTTGTAAGATTAAGGTGGAAGGAGAATGACAGTCTGTCTGTCTCAAAACCTATTTCTAAATTCATTCATGAGCCCTCATAAAAGATGTAACAGAAATATGAAGGCAGAGAAATAATGAAATAGGAGTCTCTTCCAAATTGGTCTTGCTATTCCACCACACTCAGGTATCACATCTCCATTGTGACACACTTTCTTCTGCATTGATGAATTTTAATTTCTGTTGCTCAAGGGTAACACTTCAAGAGTGGCACGAGTGGTCATTAGATCACATACATATTAGGGTCTACCTCTCTTTAAACTAGATGCTTGAATTAATAAGGTCCTTCTTCTGTACTCTGCTGCCATATTGGCAAATACTTTCTGACTGGGTAAAACTAAAGTAAAAAAAAGTGCTTTCCCAGCTGTCTCATGAAGTCAAGATCAGAGAACAGCATGCAGTTTTTTCATATTTCTTGCTGGCATGTGCATTCTCCACGGCTCTCCATATTGCCAATGAAAACCTCATTCCTTGACAGCCTCCAACTTGACAAGGGGACAAAATATCTCCTGCCTTTCCCTGAGCACACCCTACCCCAAATAAAATCTGAAGGTACCATCCATAGCAGGGGATTAAAAATATGTTATTTCTACCAAGTGAAGTACAGATTTAGCCTGGTCAACGCCAGTTTGCCCTGCCTGATACACATGTATAAACACATGGAATAATGCCTCGGAATTCATAACTGCACTTACTAACATTTTGACCCCTACGATTTTATTTGCCCTCTGCTTTGAAGATAGACAATGAAGAGCAAATATGGGACCTGTTTGTTAATACTGGCTTTGAAAGATATGCTGAAGTGTAATAATTTTCACCTTTTGCTGAAGGCAAGAAACCTGACATCTACCAAAGCAACATGCAGGACCTACTGACTACACATTAGGTTTTGTTCTTTACTGCAGAGTAAAAACTTTGCCATATGCTAAAAATGTTACAATATAAAAAGACAAAAAACTTTTAAGAGGTGTTTAAGAGGAAAAATATAACAGTATTTCTTTGCAATAAACTTGCTTATTATATACCATAATTTCTATTTTTATATCAGTGAAGCAAGAAGCATTATGGTGCTACAGAGCTGAATGCTGTCTGAACATTATCCCAACAGGTGAACTCAAACTTCAGTGCAAGAAAAAAAAAGATGTATGCCCATTTCATTATGCTGCAGCAATCTTTTCATGAGTTGTCAAGAGCAAAACTGTCAGTCAACATCAAAGAGGTACACAAAGGACTCATTGCTTGAGTAAAACGTGGCTCTACAGTTTTCTGAAGCACCTTTTCAAAATACAGTTTGGGTATCCCAGTACAGGAATATGTTGGCCACACAGAAGTATGTTAACTGTGCAGAAGCTGCCAGTAATTTTGCTTTCTAAGTGACCAGTCAATACTGCCTGATAAGATCCCATCAACAGCAAGGCCAGCCTTTCAATATAAAGCAATTTTATATCTTATCATTTCCCAGGTGACTGTCTGTGATGTCGGGTGAAAGGGTGATGAAGAGCTCAAAACATGAGATAAATGATAGATGCCTGTAAATGTAATCAGCAATCAAAAATCCAGGAATAGCTAATATTTAGTGAAAATTATCTAAGTCCTGGCAAGCTATCTGTGCATTCTCCTGATATAATAAGGGACACACTGGCAAGGAAAAAAGAAGATCCAGTTTCTATCTTTTTCCCAAATATGGAGAAAAACTCTACCCCACCGACTGGCTGGTTTGCCAGATTAGTCTTTGCTTGAAGCTGCTGCTCTGTTCCAGTCATCTCTCTCACATGCACACAAACACACACAACATCTGTATCTGGTCAATTATCAAGCTCAGTGTGTTTACTCGGATACATTTTTATTTATTTATTTATTTTAATTAGAAGAACTCCATCATCCAGGTAGCTATGTCATGATTGAGTTTTGGAAACAAGGGGATAAGGAGAAGCGGGAAAAGCAACTGTATAGGAAGGAGGAAAAATTACAATCTTTAGAAATCATTGCTAAGAAGTAGTTCTTGCAAGGCAAATTAAAGTCCTGTATCAGTTAGCACTATTGCACCACAATACAAAATTTGCTCAAACCTGCACTGTCAGTTACTTTGTATAAATAACTTGTGGAGCATCTATCAAGGTTTACTGTTCTGGAGAAGCAGATAATATGATTTTAAGACAAAGCATCTTTACTAACTTTTTTTCAAGTATGGTTGGAGAGACAAATCTAATATATTCTTGGTAAAGTGCACCCTATTGCTTTATGATTCCCAGATTCCTTACAGTTTCTAGAAATTTGAATTACAAACCAAATATTTTTTAAAAAGTCTACACACAACAACTTTTTAAACTTTTTGTTATTAATATCTTAGCAATATCTAATGGCAGCAGAGTTATTTTATGTGTTTTAAATTTTATTCCTTTTCAGGTGATGGCAATCAGCAACCAAAAGAAAAGTTATTTTTGAATAATACAATTACACTGCTGTTATATGTGTTCTCCATCTCTCTCAGAACACGAACTGTTGGCAGCTTACTGGAAAGCCAGTTTTGGAATATGTGCCAAGTACTAGAAAGACAGAGATGCATTAAAATTTGAGACTGACAGACAGCTAGCTGGATTTAAAGGGATAGTAAGTAGCAACTACTTGAACTTAATAGCAGAGAAGTGAGAGTCATGGGATATCTGGGATTACATCAGGTTCTGTCAGCTAGAAGGTGACATTACACTTTTAGGGCCATCGGGGCTCCCAGTCTGGTAAGGAGACAGAACATTTTAAAACAGCTCTGTCTAGTGTTAAGAGAGCCCAAAATAATTTGAGCAGGCAGAAGGATTTGCAAAATTGCAACAGTTTAGGATAAAGTTGAGCCAACTTTTCATGGCTAGTTGAGAAACAGGGGAATGCAGTAAGAGCATGCAACTATTTCCTATGTATCTTTTCAAGTTATACTTACATTGGTTTCAGTTAGCACATACTTAGTACGGATCAGCATGCCTATGGCTATTTAACACCATTCCTCTTTGTCAGTTTGGCTTTGTTTTTCTTTACAGAACACCAAATGAAATCAAATAATGATCTCTCCAAAGTCACCCTATGGAAAAAGCATACAAGAGTCAAAAATCCTCCTGAAGTGGCTGATATGAAAGTGTACTAAGAAACAGTTTTTCATACTAATGAAGGTCACCTCATTTACTTTATCATGGAGTCATTGTTACACTGGGTTAGTTGAATTACATCAATAATTTCAATTGCAATGTTACCAAGGTGTGAACAAAGTACTCCCCTTCTTAGGGATTTACATTTCAAGGAACAGCTAAAACACAGAGAAAGGAAAGCTAGTAGAATTAATAAAAGAGATTACCACTGGAATATAGTCTCCAAATAATTAATTCTAAACCCTCAATATTGCAATTCATTATCTTACATGACCCTCCAAAATTATCTCCATATTTTGACCCTCACAAGCACAGAAAAACCTTCCTTTTGGTCTCATATTTGAGATATTCCTGTAGGATATTGAGATTTGCACAGATTCTACATAATTTTTTCTTGCCAACTAGTTATTTAAACTTTAAGTCTGTTACAGATGACTTTAAATAGCACTTTTTAAAGTTTCCCTTGCAGAGGCTTTGCATGTGAGGACAAGTTTTTCTGAGATATTTTTCTATTGCTTTGATGATTTCTTGCCATAAGTAAATTAGAGAATACACTGTTTTCCTTAAGAACATCTAATTTAATATCAGTAAGCAGCAACTAGCAATTGGAGTGATGACTGCTGTTCCTTGCCACTTCTTCACATTTCACTTTCTCTGCAGGTAGCATAATTTGACAAAAGTAAAAGAGAAATGCTGAAAGAGTGCTTTTACTCACTCCTCTGTCTAAGCAGGGAAAGAATTGCTAAAGAAGTGTCAGACCTTTCCCTAGGAAGGTACTGAAGTTATTGGGAAGCCTAAAGGGTAAACTTAAAAATGACCCAAGCATAAGGGATAGCATTCACTAAGAATGACAGACATTAAAGAAAATGTCAGGTATGGTCCCAAAACCAACTGCATACTTTTATGTAATTAACACAGAGGCAAGGACACTGCTGATGATTTAAGGTAAGACAGCCAGGGCAAAGTACATGATCCTGATCCTGTATCCTGATATAAGAGATAAATCCCCAAGTTAGAACTGATCAAACAAGGAATGGGGAATGTTCTTAAATGAAGTTGTATTAAGAGGAAAAAAATAGCATATAACAATAGGGAAACTGTAGATCTTGGACCTTACTTTAAGTAGGAAAAGAAAATAACATTATGCAAGGAAATTTGAGATCATTAGTCTTATTCCAGTTGACCAAAACTTTATCCCTCAGAACTTGTATATAAAAGCCAGAAATGTAAGTTAATGGAAGCTTGGTAAACTTGAAGCTTATTGAAAATAGATGGTTCCAGATTAATGCAATAATTTTTTTATAAACAAGATAAATTTAATCTAAATTCAAATAAATTACTCTATGTCCAATATAGCACTACAATACAAATCATGAATTCAGCTGTAAAAGAGAGGCTGCAGTACAAGATTTTTAAATTAGCATTACTAAAGAAAAATAACAGTAATTTGCACGGGACACAAAGTCATGCAAATCCTCTTGCAAAAATGATTCTGGGAACTTATATAATTTGTTAATGCTAAAAATTTCATGGGACAAAAATGGAATGGACATATAAACTGTGTTGATGAGGAGAAATTACCAAAAATATTGTTGGATTAATGCTGAGTAAGTGTATGTGATGGCAACAGTAAAACTGTGATGATACTCAAAACAGAGTGCAAGATCTTTTATTCACCAATACAAAGAATTTCTAGTTTTTAGATATAAATTATTTGGAAGTGACAAAAGAAGACAGACTTGGGTTTCTTTTTCAGACTGATTGACTAAGCTATTAATTCAGAAAAGAAAGAAACAAATACAGTCTTGTGGAGTGGCAGCTGATGTATTTTCATTTTATAAAGTATCATTAATGTCATGGTACAAAAGCCCTTTCAAATCAAAACAGCTTAAAACAGTGACATCTACCCTGCCCATAGCACTGAGATAGTGCCTCATAGAAATCAGAGAACTTAGTCAACTACTATGCTGTCACTTTTCAATGAGTAACAAACTCATTAAAACTAAAGATAAGGCAGCATTCTCCTATGCCTGAAGAAAATTCCTCACATCAACTGGAGAACAGAAAGGATGCCATCGATATGAAGAAGCAAAAGCTTCAGTCAACAGAAAGCAACTGGACAAGGTTAACCCACTGGGCTATTATGCGCCTCATGTTTGAAGACAGAATGTCTAACGAAGAACCTCTACCTGAATGGCAATCCACCAGCAGCAGTCATATCTAGTTGCTTAGAGCAAACTGCTGATTCAACAGTTCACCTTGTATATCTCAAATGATTTTTTGTTTTGTTGCTTTTTAAGTGCTGTTATCGCTTTATTATACATAAAGTTTGTGTTGCTTTTATGAAGATTGCATACAGGACTACAAGACTAGAAATATGTTACCTAGTTAAATATTTCTTTGTTGTAAGTGTTCCATGATTAAGCAGATCTCTGCATTTTCATTACATGTTCCCTTGTCTTCAAGGCTATATGATTTGTTACCTCAAAACTCCAAAATATTAAGACCAACAGCCAACAGTTAGAATGCTACACCATGGCAAAACAAAACAGAGTTATAATAATCATCACAATTAAACTCTGGCACTTAAGGTGCAACTTCTTAATATCTCATATTACAGTAGATATTAATCCTTTTTTGTTTTTCTATTATAGTACCCTTTTGGAAAGGGCACAATTTTAACATGGTCTGGCAACAAGCATATTGTTTTCACTCACAAAAGGAAAAAATAGCATAATATTTTCTGATTTTACACAAATGTTTTGAAGCTTTTCATTCTGCTGTACCACAACAGCAGCTTGTTGTTGTTCAACATCTACTATCTCACAATGGGAAACAAACATACAATTTGATCATTTGGATTTCCATCACTTTCTATCCTCCCAAGTGTACATTTCTCAGCAAGATTTCAGTGCTCAATCTTTTTGACAAAAGCTACCAGCCTGAAGAGAGCTCTGTCTTAGTCACCATAAGAAAACAGGGGATCAAAGCAGAAAAGCTGGCCAAAGCTTCAGCCACAAGTTTCACTTTCTATAGGTTCTGCATATCTGTCTGGATCTTCTGTCAGCATCTAGCTGGAACAGGCTGGCATGATGGTACTGAGGTACCATTTTTCAGAAATCAATTAAAAACCCCTTCGGTAACAGGAGCAAGAAACGCAAGCTCAACTTGAAAAGTTCTAACACTGATCTTGCATGATCTCTTCATCTAATTTTGTGTAATTACAACATACTCTTTCCAAATATGTCTCCTTCTTACCTAATTATAGCACTGAATAGGAAATCTCACAGCAGTCCAGAAACAGACAGGGGAAAAGGAACTGAGGGTTTAATCACCAACCTAAAGGCAAAAGCAGTACATTATGCAGTATAATTTTGAAAGTAGTTCTGATGATTCCCTCTCAGGTGTTAGATACCTGCAGTCAGACTCACCTATGGCATAAATCAATACACTTCAATGGAGACAAACTTGGGAAGAATTTGGCCTGTTTTAAGCCATAATTTAAAATTGAAAATTCATCCTGTAGAGATCCAGAGAATTTCAGTTTCTATCATTTTGATACTGTCTTTTTTCAGCATTTAAGGCACAAAGGCCAGACTTTAAACATACAAAAATGCCACAATTCTAGATGTAACCTAACAACCAGAACATGCACATAGAGCTGTATGCTTCTGTATGACTTTTTTTTCCTTTAATGATGCCTCTTAAAACTTTGGAAAATACAGCATTATTTACCAGATAAATCAGTATAATGTTTGCAAAAGTGGTTCATGCACAATTGTACCCTCACTTTCTAAGTAATCATGCTATTATTTTTCATGTAAATATATCTGATATGTCAGGTATGGTATGTGAGATGTGGAATTTTCTAAAAGGTTTGACTGAAGGGGGATGGAGGAGAGAATGATTTAGGGTTTTTTACACAGTACTTTGGCATCAGCTTTCATCTTAAAAAAAAACAAAACAAAACAAAACAATAATACCATGAGCCCACAGAGCTTTTAAGGAAAAATAAATGAACAATAGCACAAAATTTTAATAACACCAACTGGAGACCCTCTGCGTGTTTGCTTGTTACTTATCAGTGATACATAGTAAATACTCCAATACCAGGACTACTGTGAGGAAAGGAATGCAGACTTTATGCTTCAGTAAAAAGTTAAGAGAATGACCTTAATCTCAGAAATGTCCAAGTAAACAGATACTATGACTACCTTTGTGAGGTGTAAGAGATTGAGATCATGTACAGGAAAAATCTTTTGGATAATTATGTCTTTAAAAAATAAATTACCACTTTATGCTGGAAAGAAGTTGATATTGAGAGGAACTCTTCCTAGTTTATCATTGCCACAAGTGTTTTCACCCTTTCCTCCTCCTTCTGGCACAGCAAGTGTCAATTCATCTCCATCTGCAGCTGTTGGGCTTCTTCATTGTCCAGACAAGTGCCTACAGCCCTCAGAAAAGGTCTTTTTGTGTATGACCTTGCTTTAATCCTCTTCATCCTATTCCCAAGAAAAATAAGCAAATACCTGCAGCTGAAATTGAGTAAAACCAAATTTACCTGACGACAAGCAGAAAAAGAAACGTGCAGGACAGAGCTGATCCCCAGTGCACATTATTAAAATCAGTTACAGCATTGGAAGGGAAGGAGGCCTGCAAGTGAAAAAGGCAGACACACATCCTAATTTTTTGTTCCACAGTGCTCGAAGGTAGAGAGCTCCTTGATTCCTGGTCACAGGTCCCCTCTGACCTCCTCCTGGAAATTTTAATGACAAAGGTGATAACACTTGATGAATGCCTCATAACCTTGAACGTAACCTCTAGATTTAATACAGCCATTCTTGCCTCTTCCACTTTCTACCGGAGTCTTGTTCAAGAGTTATGTTATCTTGGCTTATAACTTTGACCTCTGAAGGCTTGGGGCACGGAGTCAATCAATTCTTCATACTTTAGACCTACCTGAAGGAGTTTATTTCATCATGTCATTGTATTCACTTTCTGAAATATTCTCTTTGAATATTGTGAACAAGTTTTAGCCTCAAAAGTACTAAGAAAAAAAAAATGGAGCTCTTAAAGCTGTAGTCAGCTTTTTCTCTTGCTTATTTGGTTGAAGTAGTTGTGGGGCATTGTGGGGAGGTGGTGTAGTATGTGAAGTGTAAACCAACAAAAAACTTCATGACACATTCAACAGAAAAATACCAGCATGCTGGTATTTACAAATAGAGGAATTCTTACAATTATAACTTCCAAAGTAATGCTGTCTTCTATCTTTATTCTCACATTTCATGTTTTACTTGAAGCTATAAGCAATGGGAGAAAGAGGAGGAAAAGGTACCCAAAAATTCATGTGTGCTTATCCCTCTTACAAGTATCTCATTATGGGCAGCCCTTATTTCCAGTGTATGTAGGATTATAGGTATGAAATATTTTAAATATCAAAATAGGTCATTAAATAGGTAGTCAATTAGATAATCTCCATTACGGGAAAATATTTCTGTTTAATTACCTTGTTAAAAAGCAGCCTCATACACATACCCTGAGGATAAAACCTTCTATAAATGAAAAAAAAAGTATATATTTAGCCACTACAGCTGCCAACTTGCACATGTACACATATTCAGAGAATATATGTGGAGTGCATTGTGAAATTTACTCTTCTTAAAGTCACAGGATTCAAAACTGCCTGACAGCTGTTTCCCTTGGCTACTATGGCTGAGTGCAAGAGAGTAAATGCTGACCAGATGTGTATTGGAAGAGAGGAAATCCCTCTTATTCCTCCCCAAAACAAGACACTTTGCACACTAGCCAACTCTGAACAGTCTGTAGAGAATGCAACTTGCTGGACACAGATACAGCTGTTCCAGATGCTTCCTTATCCCCATCCTCCCAAGGTACACATCTGCCTTTTCACCTCCTACTTTCATTCTTTTTAAAGATAGATTTTAGTTTTTCTCCTAATTAGGAAAACTATGCAGGAGGATTCACTGACCCTTAGAAGAGCCTGTTAACTGTCAAGTCTGAGGCTTAGAAGCATAATCTATTTCTCGTTGTATTTCAAATGTTGCTAAATCCAGAAAGAGGAAACACCAAATGACATCATTACTATTAAAACAAAATAAAGTTTGATAAGCTTCATCTAGAACTTGAATACTCTTGCAAATGTTCCTGTAAATTTACATTACCTTGGTAGCAGAAACAACTTTTCCCACTTGTTCAAGTCATCTATTAAATACAGTTTTGTCAAGATTGAAACATCATGCAGAGAGAAACCTTCACTACACTATAAACTTTCCAGACAAAAGTAAAACCTAGAATCAGAATACCCTGAGTGGAAGGGATCCACAAGGATCATCGAGTCCAGTTCCAGGCCCTACAAAGCACAACCCCCAAAATCACACCATGTGACTTCTGCTTGTAAATACAGATTACATGAATTAAGTTTAGACCCAAATTGTGATGGGATGAGAAGATACTTGGAATCTGAATTGTAATTCTTAAAGCAAATAGTTGACTGAACCACACCAGTAAGGATACTTTTAGAACACAGCTTGGTAAAATCCATAATATCCTTATTTTTCAAATACAAAAGGACAAGATTCATAATGATGATGCTATAAATCTTTAAACACCAAACTAAAATCTTCAGCTACAAAGACAACTACAATTAATAATTTTGATATGTAAATACCTTACAGTGGCCAGGGAAAATTCTCCCAACTAGTTTCAAACAATGTAATTTAATGAAATTCAGTTAGAGATGCAAAGACAGAAAACAAACTTCCCACAAGTTTATTGTACTGTTGCCAAGCAGTAATTCATTGGTATGCTGTCTCCACCTAATTTGCAGGCAATCAGCAAAACTGCTTGGTGCAACAGACATCAGGATCTTTGGCTCCATATAAAATGAGAGATCTTAAAAAGAGAGTTGGGACTCAGGCATCATGTGTAGGATTCAGAGGAAATATATATGGTTATCATCATTTCAACTGTCACATAGTATCCTGACTACCTTCATCTGCTTTCCCAAAATGTGTGTCTTGTTCCATCTGTCAGCTATGCAGTGATTTCTTAAATACTCTAAGCCTTCTACCTATTTAGGCAACTGAATCTCAAATGGCACTAAGCTCATCACCATCAGGTGAACCTCTAACTTGTGTGTATTTGATTCAGAGCCAACAGACACTAATTAGGCTCTCACTTGCAATAAAAGATTATCATTGCATATTTTCCAAAGGATGAGAGCATCCCAAACCCTGAACTCTCATAGTAAAAAATATTAAGCCTGAAAGACCTTAAAATCTCCATTCTCAGTTTTGTTTTTCAAGTTTGCTTCACAGCTTGCTTGAAGACCTTACAGTAAATCTGCTCTGTAAATCTCACAAGTCACTAGAAGGAACTGTCTTTGAAAGTGAGGCATAGCTCTTATCCTACTTAACAATTCTATCCTATAAACTTGCATCAGAATCTCTCATTACAGGTAATCTTTCAGTTGCATGCAAAGATCATACTGCCTTCCATGGCACTTTAAAAGCCTCACAGTACTGCACACATTTTACCAAAAAGGGTACATTCATAGCACCTGATGAGAAAAGAGCCCTCAGCAGAAGACTGCTCAGTACAAATGTTCCGCTTTTCCACAGACATATTTTCTTAATCAATCATGGCATATGTATTATACAAAAAGGTAAATATACTCACACCAGCCTCCCTGCAAATGCTGATGTATTGCAACTAAGCCTGAGAGAAGTTTAAGAGCATCAAGGAGACTGAAGCAGAAGACCTTTTTGGCTTGGCACCAGCTGTCGACACAGTCAGAGCCATCCAGTCTACCTGCAGCTCAGAGATGAGTGGAACTGTTAGAAGTGCCACACAGGCACCAGCAAGGGGTGTCAAGGGAGATGGCACTGCAAGGATGTGCAACTTGTGGTCATGGGAAAACCTATAGCATTTGGATTAAGAAATTAAGTATATGGATGTGAGAGCTGATCACAAGGGTTCAAACCTAAAATGAGATGTTACATCTCTGTCATCCTATTAACAAAAACCAGCATCAGCAGATAAATGTCAGGCTGAGATCTCCTCTTTACAAACACACACAGCTATTTGGTCAAGGTAAGACACAATTTCAGTGCTCAAGTTACCGAGACTTCACTGGAGCATCTGTCTTGAGAGATCAAGAGTTTGGAGAAGCAATTTGTCTCTGCCTAGTTGTCAGTGTAGCCATCTTCACCCACCTCACCCCAAACAGCAGGGCTTACCTTTCTGCTGATATCAGACTTCCAGCTCTTCCAGAAGGCTCCATTCACAGCCCAGAACACCTGAGTCGCTCCCTGCTCCTGGCCACATTTTGTTCCAGTTATTTGTACCTAGGTATCTCTGCAACACAAAGTTAAAGCAACCTGAATTCTAGTTTAAGAGATATCTGCATATTGCCCCCCTCAATTATGTCTATAAAACATGGAGAGGAAAAAAAAACCAAAAAACAAAGGAGGAGGGATATTTCTCCCTCCTTCCCTACTTTATAGGAAACAGAAAAGAGTGGTGTTACACTACAAAGGCAAGAGATTTTCCTCTGCCTAGCAACTTCTGTTTTCCCCTCACAGCATATGGTCTTGTTTAGTTTTCTCTCCTAGCAGTGAACTAATATACAAGAGGAAAGCCTCTGTCTTTTCATCAGGGGAAAACTGAAACTTACTTCTAACAAAAGGTAGATGCTTATCTTGGTGCCAAGAAAAAGTGTTCATGCCCCACTGAACAGAAGGTAGATTCCCGTCTCTCTGGTTCTTATGTTTGTTGCCTCAGATTGTTAAACAGAGCAAGGGCACTCCTGCTTCCAAGCACCTGCATTTAATTGCAGCTTATTGAATTCCCCACAGGGAGACAGGAACAGCTGCAAGGGAACACTGTACTGATGCAAGAGCAGAAAATATTCTTCATTTTTTTTCCTGAGCAGGAAATGTGCTCTCTTCTACAAAAAGCACACCACTCTAGAGAGAAATCATTAGGAGAAGCAACTAGTACTGTTTGATTTTCCTGTTTTCTTTATTTTTGCTCAAACAAGTTCATAAACTCCTACTATAAAAGAAAATTTTTAAAAATATTATCAAGGCTCTCTAAAGAATCCATTTAAAACTCACTATTCAAGAAAAAAGGTTTTGACTGAGCAACTTCCTGTTTGTTAATTGAAAGATTTTCCACAACACCTTGGTAGGTCATCAAGACTTAAATTGAAGTGAATATAATTCAATAAAATTAAAGCATAAACTAAGTTCAGGTCTACCTTCTAAAGAACAAACAAACAAACACCAGTTTCTCCCCAACTTGCATTGTATTTAATTGCTTATTTATGGAGGTATGTCTAACGAAACTCTGGGAGACCATGTACATTTTTACCTTCATGATAGCTGCATTAAGGCCCTTTTTCTTTCCATCATTTGTTTCATTTATTTGTCTTCTGAATAACGTATTTTAAGTATAATACTTAATAGAGTAACATAAAGAAAGTCCTGGTGGTATATTTTGGATTTTTCCCCTTGTCTCTTTTAGGAACTACTTGGAATGATGATTACATCAAGCCCCAAACCTGTAGGCTGGTCAATAGCTCCCACTTCAAACTTGTGTGTTCCTCATGAACAGAACAATGAGCAAATCTCCATGTGACAAGGAGAGTTGTTTGAGAGTTCCTCCAAAGTAGGAGAGCAGAGAAAATCCAGAAACCCTCCCCTCCAGTTTGATGAAAGTCAGCAGAAAAAAAGACATGGTGATGTGAGGAACTACCCCTGCTCATTTCAAGCACAAAATCCAGCAGGAAAGCTTCTCCTTGCACATTAAGTTCCCAGGGCTCCCTTGCCTAACTAGGTCACCTCTACCAAAATCAAATGGAAACAATAATCCTAGGGTTTGGAAGCCCTAGGGCCTCCCAGTGTGGTAACAACGGCTCTTTTAGATTGCAAATGTTTTCCAGGTCCCAAGATTTAAGAGAAATTTGCTTTCTCTATATCAGCCTCTGTAGCCAGAGGCAGCACGATAAACAGTATAATCATAGCATCACTCTCTGTCTAGGCCTCCTAACACAATAGACAGGAAAAAATAATTGTTTCTTCACATACCACTCTCCTGACTTATTAAATTAAAAAGTGCATTTTTTTATCCCTAAGTACTAAAGAAATAGAATATTTAACCTCCCACCTGTTTCCCCAAAATAAAAAGAATAAAAATGGAAATATTTTCTTATGCTCTTTGAAGTTCATTGAATTTAAGCAGACTGTAATATTGAGGTTTGGTTAGTTGCATGCACTGCATGCTTCCTGATGTTCCAACTTCCTTATTTATTTATTTTAGACAACTAAAATAGACTTTTTTTTAGTCTTAACTATAGATTAAAAAAAGTAAAAAAAAAAATATCCAATTTGACAGCCTCAGTGGATGATGCCTTTGACAGAATAGGCACAACTCAAAGCAGCATTCTTATCCTACCTTCTTTATTTGCCTCAGCCGTGAGATACCTCTTTTGGACTGAAGAGCGGCTCAGCTTTACCAATCCTTTTACCCTTTGCCTCAGGTCTTGCAACCACAAGGAATTTTCAGATGGGAGGAGCAGAGTTCCCTTTAGAAGACAGAACATATACTATATAGGTGTAGGTTAAGTGAATGAGAACACAAATACACTGTGCATAGCAATCAAGTCACAAATGCTGGGAATTGAGATATCTCACAGAATCTCATCTCCCCCTTTTTCCCCTTCTCCTCCACTGTCCTCCAGTAAACTGTCTAGCAAAGGATCTGAGAAGAGAGTGACTGCTGCTTGTGTTCTCTCCTTGGATCCATAATCATCTTGCAGATGAAGAGCAGAAACTACAAGATTGCCCTAAACACATGAGAACAGCACCTCTTTTCCTGCCTGTCCCCACAGAAACCACATCAGTTTAGGATGGTCTGTTTTCTTGACCCTGCAGAGGCACAGAGCCTGCCCAGCTCCCCAGCTGATCTTGCTGTGTGCCATATATACTGCCTCAGTTTGTTCTGATTTCTGCCTCATGCTCCTTTGCTCCGCAGCTAAAAGGAGAGGATCCAGAGTGCAAGCATGATGGCCCAGATAATTCTCTGCAGTAGAAAAAAATCTTCTATGGGACTAAAATGAATACAACCTTCTAAGTTTGTTTCTTTCTAAGAGTTTAGATGAGAGGTAGTAATCAATATTTCAGTCTCTCATAACAAGGGAGCATATATACTGAAGAGCAGAGTCCAGCACTCACAGAAACACAGAAATCCTCGGAAAGCAGAACACAACTGTAGAGGAAGAGTATTGGTTAATACTGGAAGGATATTAATACCATAAAGTCTGAATTACACTTTAATATTTCCTTGATTTGCTGGACCTGCTTCAGGTTAATTTATTTTCTACCAGACCAGGTTTTGGTCTCTCAGTCATCACCATTGATGACAGGCCTCAGATTGTGATAGATGAAGTTGTTCTCAGCTGCCAAACATAGACTGACATCACATTTGCTTCCTGTATAAATGTCCAAGAGTACTTTCTTCTTGCCCTTGAGGCATAAGACACTTTATAGATATTAGAGGGCAAGAGCAGGAGTAGGAGCCATTCCCTCTGAAGCAGCTAATTCTACACATGTTCACATCTACGCTTTTTCTCTATTCAAGTTTCTAGAGTCTCAGTCATTCACTTGTTCTTAACAGTTTGCTTGAGGTAATAATTCCCCACATTTAAAACAGCAAATTAGAAATTGGTGATAGTCTCACATGTAGTCTGAATGCAATTTGTCTTGAAACTTGAACAAAGATCATTATCACTAGAATTATGGAGTGGGACGTACACACGGTTCATTTTGAAGATTTCCCAAGGAATAGGAATAAATAAATAAAACCAAAATGCAGCATTCTAATGACATGTTCATTTGCAACTACATCAACTTCTACTATTAATACTATAGCACAATAAATCATAAACATAGGTAATGTTCTGACATTTAGTTTTTCTGGCATCAAATCCTGTTTTGCTACATATTATAAGCCAAAGGAGATTAGATTTTTATGTCACGACTCAAAGCAGTTTAATATCTGGAGGGAAAAAAAGGATTAACTGTTTCAAATGTATATGTAATAATTTGACTAGGTTTATATAACGTAATTATCTGAACATTTAATATTTATTTAGTAATATGGTGACATCATTAACTCTGTGACTCTCTCATCAGCATCCTCAAAAACAAGAGCTAGAAGAGAATATAACATAGAACTAACAGGATTTCAGACAAGGATGTTATCTTAATGATCACAACCAAGAGCAAGGATCCTTACTTGCTACACCACCTCCAAACTAGAATATTCTCAGAGTTCTGAGGGGAATATAAGTTTAAGTAAGCTATTGTATGAACATTTTATTTTATAATTATCTGCATAATGAGAATTGGATGAGAGTCCTAACAATTCTGTTCATCACATTTATATTTGTAATTGAAAGGTGACAGTTTGGATCTCTTCTGCTTACTTTCTATTTGTCACATTATTTTTCACATTGACAAGCCATGTCTTGTCATATTCTAAGAATATTATCTACACATTGGTTACATACATTGACAATTTAAAATAATTATTCATAAATCATTTATTCCACTGTTAGGCAACTAGTTAGTCTATTTTGTTCACAACTTCTTCCTAGTATCCAAGAATCATGTGTCTGGACCCATGAGATTACCTGAGGCTAAGAAAATGAACATTTATTTGGCACTCAAGCAGAACATTCTGCTAATGTATGTTGGTGGCAGCAACTCTATGCCCGTGACTTTTTTTTCCTGAATTAAATTAATTTCTCTATATGCACATATTATTAAAGTACAACATTTAGAATTAATCCAAGATCTAATTGCCTGTACACCAAATGGAGCTTTTATTGCTTTCTGTAATAGGAAATCTAGATAACTATTTTTGTTTGTTTGTATGCCTGCCAGTATAGAAGTTGACATAATTCAATCTTTGAGATTCAAAGCAACCAAGATGATTAAATTACTTGCATATTATTATATCTTGAAAGAAACTCCCTCTCCTAAAATATCACTAAATCTGAGGGGTTTTATTTGTTTGTTTTTAAGAAAATTGAGTAGAAATAGAAAACAGTTAACACAAATCTGCAATCCACATAAAAGCATAGCAATATACAATATATCTAGTACGTGCATAAAATTAATGGCAAGTCAGGGAGAGAGTGATGGATTTTTTGATTACTACAGATGACAAAGAAGGATGTGCATGTAGACTTTTTCTGACAATCATGTATACACCCTTATTAAAAATACGTCACTTTTAAAAATGTTTCATGTTACTTGTCAGCATATGCATCAGAATTTCAGGGATTGTTTTAAGCTTATTTAAAATAGTTTTTTATTGTCTTGCATTTTAAACTTTACCAAAGTTAGTCACAGCATGCAGTTACTAATTCCTGTATTTCTTGTAAACATGAACATCTAAAACACTTGTATAACTGTCTCTTAACAACATTTTCATTAAAAAATGAAAACAAACACCCTGTGTACATTAAGTGACATTCACAGCAGAACTGCCTTCAGATTTCTCCATACAATTTCACAGTGAAACTTGGCCAAGAATGAGTGATAACTCTACTCTCTCAGACTGTCCCAGAATCTAACATGTGAAAAAATGAAAATTTTAATTATCAGTTGAGACTATAGAGATTTGTCATGTGCTGTTTGCCTGCCAAGGACTGTAAACTACTCTGCCTCTCATCCTCTCCTTTTCCTATGTCCTCCCACCCCACTTTACCTCTGTTCTTGAAGCTCATTATCCTAACCCTGGATTATGGTACACTGACATTCATAAAACAACTGCCCACTTATAAACTTTTCTGATGTCTGTGCCACTAGCAGACCAGATGACACGTAAAAATAATCCAAAAGTACTTAATGTTACCCATTATGCCATCAATATTGAAGCTCCAAAACGAGAGTTTTACAAAGTATCCTGCAAGAGCATCAGCTTGAGCCTGCCTTTTCAGAACCCAAAGGGCAGTATTTCAGGCTTCTTCAACAAAAGTGAGACAGTGATTAGCAACAATCTTCATTAACAGTTGCTGAGATATGCAAGTTTTAGCTGCAACAAGCTACTGCATCATGTGCCTTACATATATTCATTAGCATTTTTCCTTTTCTTCATATTGACTGCAGTCTGTCTGCCTTCTCTTTCATTTTTATTCCCTGTCTTTTCCATCTGTTGGCTCTTTTATCTCCTCCCAACTAATGAAAATTCTCCATTTCAAAATTTTCAGCTATGACAGTTGTACATGCTTTTATCAATCACTTATTCTGACTCAACTTTACTCTGCAAAGACTGGAATTAGTCAGGAATATATTTCATAAAATGGTTCTCTCTTAAAAATTATTCTCATTAGGTCAGAAAAATTAATAGATTAACATGAGATTCAGATAAAATGATTTTTTAAATAGATGTGATATTGTTATTTGTGTTTCTATTAAATTAGTTATTTAATTAGTTTACTAACAACATTAGGCTATTCAGAATATTTGGATTTATTATACCAGAACTATGTTTAAAGCAATACACAAGTTGCTCATATTTATTACATAAACCCATATGGGTTCCCTCATCTGTTAGTTTAAATAAAGACATCACCTGTACCTATAGGGCCAGTTTAAACAAGTCTGTACAAAAGAACTAGCTTGAACACATGCAGACATGAGGAAATTTAAGAAACTATTTAGGCAATACACTGGACTACCTCTGCTATGGGTAAACTACATTGTTTTCAGTGTGCAGGAAGAAGGGATGGTAAAACATTTTATATATTAAGGAAGATTAGCTATATTTTTTTCATCTCAACATAAAATAAAAAAGCACATTTATATTTAGAAATAGAGCTGCTAGCCCATATGCATTCTCTATGCACACATAATTAAGACAATATCTAATTTAGGTAATCACAGGCACATTTGGCCATTTGCAATAGAGATCTTAATTTCTTTACCAAAAGTATTTTTATGTGAAAAGACTGAAAATCAGATGGCAAATACAATCTATTATATAATTCATTCTCATATTGGTTTAAGTATAACATCAGAACACCTATTTCTTTTCTGAAGGTCCTTCACATTTTATGTCTTCCCTCTCTTTTTATATTTTAGTATATCAAATATTAGTGATTGGTTACTTTGTTCTCAGTCCCACTGGGCCTGTTATCTGTAATTAAATATAAGCTCCTTGATATTAGTAGTGTCCTGATGGATTGTTGCTTACCTACCAGGCAGCACTTAGAGAAATGGAAGTCCTTGAAAGCAAACAGCATCAGAGCATAAATCAGCTAGAATGAAGACAGGAGTGAATATAGATTTTTGTGGTAGGAACGCTCAGGAGATTGTTCTTCGAAATCCACAGATTGGAGATTACATCCATATTGATTTATCGTCAGACATTTATTGATCATTGGCTAAATGACTGTACAGATAAACATATGTATCTTTCCACTAAACCTCACGTTACTGACTATGAAAAACTAAAAGCATAACACTCTCAAACCTAAAATGTTTATTAAAAGCTGCATTAAAGTGTGTGCAGTACAATGGACCTGAAATAGAACACAAAACCCCATCTCACCTGCTACTCCCATAAGAACAAAGAAAAATCCAATTAAAAATATTCCAGATTTATTTTCAAACTGTTAAGTAAATGTTTCTATGATGACCACTGCAATTCTGAAATCCTTTACTACATTTCTTGTATAATCACACACACACACACACACACACACACACACACACACACACACACACACACACACACACACTCCCATAAATTTACAGCTACTTCTAATTTTCAAACTATAAACTTCAAAACTCAACTATGAAGAATAAATACCATAGATAACAGACAGCCTGATGAGCAGAAGCTGTCATCGAATTCCTAAAATTATTCTCAGTTAATCTTATCAGTTCACATAGGTAGTAGCATAAAATAGATCCTATATTCTATGGAGCTGAGAGGCAGTTTATTATAGCTCAATAGATTTTTTTTATTTTTTCAGTTAAGGTCAGATTTTTTTCAGAAACACTTTCTTCTATTTGCATGTTGCACTTAGAAATATAAAATGCAAATGCAATCACACCACAGATCTATTTTCACAGCACATGTAAATCTAACATTTTGGAAATACAAGTCTCCAACTTAGTGAAACTTCTTCTTCAGTGTAGTCTACCATTTACAACACATTGGTCTGGTAAAATCTCTGTAATGCTACGCTCACTTAGCTCTTTTACCAGCTCAAGAGCAAGTAAAGTGGTGCAAAGTTAATGACAATTACCTGACTATAAGCTTACTTAAGTCAAAATGAAGCAGAGAAGGTATGTGTAAAGAAAGAACCAGTTAAACACAAAGATAAAACAAGCAATCCTGCAGTGAACTGCCAGCCTAGTTTTAATGAGAACATCAGTTTTGCTATGGACATCAGGAAAGTTTTCACATACTAATAAACCAAGAGTTCATCTGAGCTCGGCCTTTGCTAATCAACACTCTTTCCCATTCAGAACAGAAAATGATACACAGATACTCAGCACACCACCAGTTACTCATGCCCCAACAGTGTTCTCCTCTCTAGCAGGAAAACATTGGGTGAGGAGCAAGAACTCCTCAGATCTCCTCAGTTGCAGAAGTCTCTGCAGCTTCGAGCCACGCTCAAACCTCATCCCTTTCCAAATTGATATAAATAAATACCTTTCCTGATTGATATAAATACCTGGATGCAATTATTCCACATTTATAAAAACAGGACAAACCCATTAAAAATGTTTTCCACTTCATATACAGTCTCACTCACCAGGAGTTTTTGTTTCTCACATCCCATGCTAATTTTTCCCAGATCACTGAGGAAGTCCTTTGAAACCTATTGCTGGAAAAAAATCCCCCGCACCACTCGAAGCCCTCTGGTCTCCTGATTTTTTCTCTTGCTGCTGCAGTCAGTAATTAGTCCCAGCTGAACAGGTAGTTAATCTTCTTTAACAGTCAGGATCACAAGGGGCATATACATTTCATTGCAGAGCATGGACCAATATTTACAGATTGAAGGGAGGTTTTTATTATCTCCCTTTCCTTTGTCTCCAGAATCCACGCAAAGAAGATTGGATTGGAAGTTCAGAGACAGGAAAGGCATTCACTGCATTTTATAATATAGGTAGAAATTAAGCAAACACCTGTGTTTATTATTAATTTAAAATTCAAGTTAACATACATTAGAGCTTTCCCACTGGAAAAAATAAATAATTCACTGTGAAGATAAAATACTTGTTTGCAAACAGCAAATATTGGTTTTGTAGAAAATAGTGTAAGAAGCCAAAGGTTAGAATTTATAGCCAGAAAGAAGATTTTAAATTAGAAAGTGTTAAGTCAAAGAAATTGTGCTGAGTTGGAACTCTGAAAATGTACCTAGTGATATTTAAGGTTAACTTAATGTATAATATGCTGCTAGAATGAAAATGCACGGATAACTACATTAGCTTTTACAGAACTGCATAAAATGAAATATTGAAAAATAATGAGCACTTTGCAACAGAAAAACCTATTGCTTATATTTTATGGGGAAAAAAAAACACCAAAACTACTGAGACTGTATAAAACTATATTTTCATTTCATGGTTATAGCTTCAGTGAAATGTCTAAACTAAAACAAATTTTGTTCATTATTGTTTATTATTTATGTTGTTATGCGAAACCAACAACAAAGTTGGCTTATAAGTGTTAATGCAAATTACTCTTACCACATCCATACTATTAGAAGTGTGGACAATTTGTAATGAAGAATGTATTTTATTTTCATATTTATTTCACTACCACCTTAAGGCTATAACATATAGTGGAAAAAGAAAAAGGAGAGATGCAGTCCTGAGGTAGGAAACAGAATTGTAGATGGCAGGCATTCCCTGGCTAACAATTACTGGGCTACACTCACCCATATAACTTATCCTTCTCTTCCCATTGTCCATAAGAGCATATACATATCTGGGATACTTTGAATTGAATTTCACTTTATTTATCACGTCATTACCGTGTTCCATGGTAGATAAAGACTCTTGGCTTCCCACCAATTCTCATGCTGTCAATAGCCGAGCTCACAGAAGCGGAGTGAAATATCAAATACTATGGGAAACAATGCTCTGCCATCACCTAGGATAGAGGAGATCTGTTCTTTTGGTGGCTGGTGCACAGGCTTCCTTCACTGACAGCTTCAAATGCCATCATTGCTCAGCGGCATCTTAGTATCAGTGTCTTAGTTATTTCTAATGCTGTGAGTCTACAGTGCTCACATGGGTCAATATGGCACAGCACTGTCTTGGGCATGTCTGCCTATTCCACAACATACCAAGACTCACATGCCCATGGATGTAGCTAAGAAAAAGCACCCAAAAAATCACTTTTTATTTCAAATGTTGCTATTGAGACTCATAAAATATAACACTACACATGGCATGAAAGGGGGTTTGATAAAAATACTGATTGACAGCCACGTGTCTGTAGTTATGCCCCTGATTTTGCAGCTGACCTGCAGTGTAAGACTAGATGAATCATTTTTATTATGATTTTGTGCCTTTGTTTACTTATCTCATAGATAAGGTAATTGCAACTTGCTTTTTCTTTGAAAACATTTATAGATGGATGTGGGAACAGCAAAGTGTATACATTCAGAGCAAAGAACATCAAGCATGAAGCTGGGCACAAAAGGCTACAGTGTGACGAATGCCTTCATGAATAAGATCTTGATATAATTTCTTCATCCCTCTACATAACTATAATAAAAATAACGTAATTCTTCTATAGAACATTACATTTGATGATACCATTTGGTACTGAAATTTCTGTGAAGATCTGAATAGAATCATGCCAATTCTGGCTTTGATGAAATGAGGCTAATAATACCAATCAATCAATTCTCCTCAGATTTTACTACCAAAAAAAAAACCAAACCAAAAAAACCCCCAAACCTGTGGACATATATTATAAATAGTTATAAATAGTAGGAGATGGGTATTAGTAAGCCAAAAAGATTTTACTGTGAAAGCTTTGTAAGCCCAATATAACAAGCAGCTATACTTGAAAATGTATTTCATAGTGGGGAAAATGTTTATGTTCTAAGCACTGTTTTGCTCTTTTACAGTCCAATTTATACCCCATGTGTTATCATGTGGATAAGGAGCTTTTTCAGTATTAAGTTCTTAGTTTCCCTTCTTATTTGTATAACAGCTGGGAATGCTGATGTATTATAAACTGCCAATCTCTTTGGAAGATGCAGTTACAACCATTAAGTAAACATCAGTTATTAAAATTAAGTCTTCAACATGCTGAGAAGGCCTGCATTTTTATCTCATATTACTAGCAAATGTGTTAAAAATGGGGATATTGTGCTTCTATCCTTCCTGGTCCTCCTGCTAACAGCAAAATGCACTATTTACAGTAGTTCAAGCTACCCATCCCATTGTGACAATCTAAACAGTTTGTTGTGACAGAGAAATACATCTGGACAAAAGATGGCTTTTTTGTAAGATATCTTCTTCATGCTACTAACATTCTACATGAATTACATTGCAATAATGTTTTATATAAATACATGTGTTCCTTTAAAAGATGAAATGTTTTGGAGTTGAGACAAAGATACATCTAGATACCTTTCAGGAGGGAAAAAAACCATACTTATTGTAGAAATTATGAGACCCTGATAAAGTACATGATTAAGGAAATACACAAAGCACGGTATAGGAACTGGATGTGATTGCAATACAGTAAGCAAGATACATGGACCAAAGTTTAGGTGGACAAACTACTGATGCCGTGAATGACACTTCCCCCCCAAAAACAGGACTTCGAGCCACGTTAGTGTAGGGTAAGATAAAAAGTAAAGGTCCTTTAATAACACAGGGCCTACAGCCCACAGGAATACAGGATGACATGCATGTGTCTTAGTTCTTGTTTCTATGGCTTTTATAATAAGATCCCTCCAATCATTGCTTTACACATTTCTCAGTCCAGCCCCAGTCCCACCCCTGGTCCAACCCCCTGGAATTGGGTCTGGGGTCATCAGGACCCTCTGTCTTCATCAGCTCTTCTTCCTCAGGCACACAAAGGTCTCTTGGAGCTCATCCAATTCTGGCTTCTGGGTCACTCTGACCTATGTTTATGTTTCATTCTGTGGGCCTTCTGATATCCTTCAGCTCTTTACCTTGGAAAGGAGTCTAAACAAGATTAATTAACTAAAGGAATTTGAGCTCCCTGTTCTGGGACAGGGGTAGTGATAGAAAGGCATTAAACTTAAACTGTTGGAAATATTAACCCTCTAAAAATCTACAACTACTGTGTTCCTAAAATCTACAAAATGTGAAAATCAGAACAAAAACCCTTTCGGCATCACTACAAAAGGATATATCTAAATTAGGTGAAGGAAAAAGTGAATGGGATAAGATTCTCCATCATATCCTGTGATTAGAAGAGGGTTTGGACAAAATTAAAGAAGTAAATGCTAGTAATCCAACAACAATCAGTCAAGAGGCACTAGTGAATGGATTGCCAGTGTCACTTGTTCAACAAAGAAAACAATCTTTGAATAATGCACATCTGCAAGAAATTTGTTCAAAAGAATCATCAAGTTTTGGTTCCTACCATCTAACATCAGAGGAACCATGTTCTCCCTTTTCATCCCTGTACACTGAAATGCTGAGCTAAGGACAACATTAAAGGCTTAGAAAACACTACTCAGGGTAGTTCCCCTCCTGTTTTTATGTAGTCTTTTATATATATATATATATATATATATATATACACAATTACATCAGTATAATATATATAGCAGTATTATATGGAACATAAAGAAAAAGGCAATATTCAATGGTAAAGTTAAGACATATTTGCATCCTAATAAAACCACAGCCCTATTTTTACCTGTCTTATATGGTGTGCTTCAAAAACTTCCAAGCCTTCCTTGCCTAGCATTTGTGTGTCACAGCGTTGCCCAAAATAACTGAAAAATAGGCAGCTGCATTGTAGGTTTGACTTAACACAACTTGATTTATCCATTTGATTTTTCTTCTGTTCTCCTTCTATTTTTTTCCCTCCCACAATACACATACAAAGTGAATCTGATGCTTGGTATATGTGGTACAGCTGAAAGTCCTGTTGTGCCTCAAGAAAACCTTGTTGATCAATACCAATTCTATGTAACTTACTGTGCATTCTTTGATCTTTCTCAACTAGTTATTAAAAAGCCATATCCTTGTGTTAGTCATCTACACACAGCATTGCTGGGTTGAATTCTCCAATAGTGATACAGGCACAAATAGCATCGAAGGGAAAACATATTTCCATCTGGACAAATAACAGTGATTGACAGAGTTATTTTTAAGAACACTTATCACTTCAGTTTTCATGTGTAAAATGAGATAACAGATCTTTTCATTTTTTTTTTTAAACTGAGAAACACTCTCCAAGTCCAAGGAGACTATGTTTCACCAAGCAGTTCTAGACTGATGTATTTGCACTGTGATTATTGACAATATTTTGGAGTTTTGTAGACATGCATTACAGGGAATATATGAACAGTAAAAGTACAAATATTATATTTATCTTGAGAGTTTTCACTATATGTGTGCTAACACATTCAGACTGGAAGCAGAAGACATTAAGGATGAACTAAAATATCTCTTCATCTTTTACAGATCTAACATAGAGAGAGTGAGAATCTGGCCCTGCAAGTGCTTTACAAGTGAATGAAACACTATTAACATCAGCCACATTTCTACACAATACACCAGATACTGTCAATCAGAAAGTCCAAAAGAAACAGAGTACATCTTTTCCATTTTATCTTTTTTCTGCTACTTTCTTCAAGTTGGAAATAATTTTCAGATGGGAAAGTGAATTTGAGTTTTCTGAACAGTATATCTGCATCTAAAATGAGTGCAATGGGTCCTGTTATGATTTCAACATTTATTTGAATAGTGATGCAATTGCAATTGGTTACCAAGTAAATCTCAGTAATTTTAAACTTATGTTTCTATAAAATTTGTATTTTATAGTGACATCCTAGAGTACCTGTGCAGTTTCAAGGAGTTAGGTGCTGAAACAAAAAAAAAATTCAACCAACCAGAGAAATCCCTCCAAAACGAATATTTTCCTTTATTCTAAAGAGCTTATGTTCCACACAGAGTAAGAAAAGTAACAGAAACAAACTGCAGTCAAACTGCACTTAAAATATCATGAAGAGGCTTTTTGATCAGCTAAGAAAGAAGCTAAATCTTATGCCTCCTTCTCAGTCATTGATCATTCCTGCCTTCCACTGAATGAATTGAAAATTATGCTTCTTTCTATACATTGTAAGTGTGTAGAACTGGGGAGCCTGCTAAAAATCAATATTTAAAGGAGAGAGATTTGAGGAGAACCTGAATAACAGCATCACACTGAAGAATTAAGTGCAGAATATATCTATCTGATGTATGTTGGTTCATCAGATATCCTATGAATCACTTAACAAAAGGAGCCTTCACATTGCTGCAACAATATTTTCTACCATACATTCACCAGCTCTGTCTGACATAATTTTTCAAAATGCTTCTAATTTATATGAAGAAAGTATAAGAAATCACTGTAGATATTGTTGTATATTTTTAATTTTCTATGGGTTCTAAAATGCACCCTTAGAACTAAAAGCAAATCATTTCCTCTTTAGTGTTGCTGAACAAGATATCAGATTCCTAATGAGGAAAAAAACCAGAACATCAGTTTGTTATGCATCTTATTCATGAGTACATCCAGAAGGATGAATAGATGACTGACTGTAATAAGGAATAGCTAATGATACACACAGCACAGTAGACATTTTCATTATACATCACTTCTCTCCAGTTACCAAAAGTATGGATAAGCAGTGATGCTGGGAAAAGGAACACACCTGACATTTTGGTGTTTCATTCAGCTCATACAAATGAGCTAATTTTCAATAGATTGTTGTAAGCTCAACAGAACTTCCTGAGCATTATATTTTCAAATCAGAGGTACAGGGATCAAAATTACAGATTCCTTTCTTTTGCATTTAGTTGACAAAAATAAAAGGCAATGAAAAATACACATATATGTGTCATTCAAATGAGTGAAATATGATGAATGAAGGAAAAAGACAACAACTAAAAGCAACTCATTTGCTGTAAATTACTCTTATTCATGTTTCTACTTTTTGCCTCTAGCAGTCCAAACAAAGGCCCTGGCACAGAAATACTTTCAGCACAATGGAAAACCCACAGACATGGGTTTGTTTGTTTGTTAAAGTAAAGCATTTGTATATAAAGTGAAGGGTCAAGGCTCATGTTTCTAAGAGAGCTATTTTTATCATGGATTTGATTGAGATTTAGAGTATGTTTATAAATTATCATGAACACAACAAGACTAAGTCCTTCTCCAATCTTGAAAACAAGTTATATCTCAGCTACAGTGGTTGTTATAAATATAGTGATTTGAGTATTCCTAAATATGAATGTTAAAGACAAACTGTTTGTGCTAAATATGCAAAAGAACTGTTTAACCATGTACCTCTACCCCATTCAACCTGCCAGAGACCTTTTTTCCTTCCTGCCCTCAGGTCAAATAAGAACGTTGTCAAATGCATCATATGAAGCCTAGGGCCTTGCAATCTTTTCTTTGCCAGCCTTTGCAAAACTGCTTTATAGTCTCTCATAGGAGGCTGAAATTAGTCTACCGGGAAAGAGTGAAATATCTGGGGTCAGAATATGCTTTCATTTCTACAGAAAACAAGCTGTATAACTATATGAGGAATACTTCAAAAAGAGGAAGTTGTCTTTTTTTTCCTCTCTCTTATCGCTATAACTAGAGCTTGAATGTTTCATTATTCCATACATTTCTGAGAGGTGTTTTATTTAAGCAGATTCTCAAGGAAATAACTGCAAATTAAAATCTTATGACAGAGAAAAAAAGTCATAGAAATTCAGTACTTTCAGTCAGAAAGGAAGTTTTTTCTCCTAGTACAATAAAATATAATATAAATAAGTTGTCTCAGTCTTCTTATGTAAGTAGGAATTGCTCATTCACTTAACAGAAAAATAATTCTATACAGTCATCAAAAAAATTAGAATCGCAATATCCAGCTGTTAGAAATTATTTCAGGTAGTGTTTCAAATAAAAAATAGTATGGGTACCTTACTCTAATAATACTTTGAGAAATATACTTCCTCCATGGACTTAAGAATCAGGAAAGAAAAAAATGTAAACATTTTGGAGTAAAGCTCTTACACATAGCTAGAAAAACTACTGAGGATGATGCACTTTCCTGCCAATTTGGAGTGACTAATTAGAAAGCTGCATAGAGGAGACTTCTGTAAAAACAGCAGAGACCAAACATCAGATTTGCATATCTCCAAATTGACCATGACCTGAGATTTGCCAAAATTTAAGATCTCTGAGCAGTGGGCTTGATGTCTCATTAATTCTGTTTTCTGCTTTGGGATTAGCAAATATGGTTTGTCATGCAACTTTAAAAATATACAAACCTGCACAGCTTTATTTTCCATTCTAGCCTCTCTCTTTTTCCTTTACATGTAATACCTTTGAGAACAAAACTCTGTTAATGTTCTATTACATTTTTAATGAAGAATAATAAACTGTTAAATCACACATCAGTCATTTTACTGGATCCTTACTGTAATGAATTAGTAAGATCTTTGACAATTCTGCTCTTACTATACAAGCAGAAGTTGTCAAAAACATGGCTAATGAGTGAAAAAGGTGCAATCTACATGCCAGAATGCATCCACTTACATGTGATTACTGTCTGGCTACTAAATCAAGACTAACAGTCCACTGTTTCAGGAAAATACAAGCATAATCCCATAACAGACATAAAAAATCAAGATACGACATCAGAGATGTTGCTGTATTTTGAAACTATCACAATTTTCCAAAATTTGCCTGTGTAGGTGAGGTTTGAGGTTTTTCTAAAGTTGCATGCTTCCCAGTAATCAAGAAAAGGAGAACCCAAAACCAGAACATGAGATCCAGCCTCATTGTTTCAAAACTTTTGGAAAGTTAGGACCCTGAATCCATCTCTTTTATGAATGCTATGAACACAAACCTTGAAATGAAGCTCTTTAGAAACACACAGACATTAGCCTTAATCTAACACTTGACTATAAGCCTGCAAGCTACTTTTCAAAGCTCAGTTCTCTGATCTAACCTTCCTATAAATTGATTTAAGAAGGGCCAAACCCTGCAATCTGAAAATTAAAGGAGGTAAGAATGCTCTGTATGTCTGAAAGGCAGACCTGACAAGCCCAGCAAGAGAATAAATATTTCCTTCAGGGTGGAATCCACCTTGGGCTAGTGCCCAAAGTTAGCTGAAATCTTCACCAGGGATTCATAGACCCAGTGCTTTTAAAAACAGATATTAGAGACAGCATTGTGTTTTCTTATTGAAATATTGGGTAAAATTCAAGGCATTTGCTAAGAGTGCTTATGTATCTGATTCCCATCAACTGTATCAGCAGGCATCTGCTTTTTCACAGTAAGAAGTCTTTTTTTGATATTTTTTAAGGTTCTTAAGGTCACAAGTAATTTTTTGAGTTCTCAGTGGAAGATTGCTACTAACGGCCCTAACTACAATAAAATCAGAACTGCATTTAGTGACAGTGAACTTCTTAAAAAAAAGCCATTTGACCTTTTAAGAAAATACGGTCATATATATATGTAAAATATCTAACATTTAAACCTCAAGGTCTTCATTTCAACAGCCAGTCCAGGGTTAGGAAAAGAGGGCAGTGTCAAACTTCTCCTTGTCAGCCCAAAGAACATGAACTGCTGATTATCAGAGAAACAGGTTTCCAACTTTCACATGCTTGAAATGAGGACAAGTTCTTTGGGAAACTGGGTCTACTTTTCCCTCAGTCTTGTCCAGCCTTGTCCAAAGGAAGAGACTACTTGCAATGGAAGTAGATGCTAGCACAGATCTATGCCTGATCATATCTCAGACAGAGGAGGTCCACAGGTTGCTTCATGTAGGATCTCAACATCAGCTGGACTGTCAGATCCATTGAGATTTGACCCTCTTCAAGGAATTTTTCTTTGCCTCTCTGTTTGCAATACTGTTTGGCAGTAGGTTTTCTCAAATATATATGCCATAAATGCAAAAGTTAAAAGTAATAGTAATTAACATGTTGGGATTTTCCATCAGAGAAGCTGATGTATCATACATCAGAGATATGTATCATTAGATATAAACTGTTGAAGGAAAGGGAGAAGAAAATTGAACATTTTTTCTTTTGCAACATTTTTATAAGGCAGTAAACCTCTGCCATTAAAAACACTGCATAGTTTCATAAGAAATACAGAATCATTACAGACATGCTTTGTGCACAACAGCTTCTCCATAGAGCTAAGGTCAGCTAAGTCACTGTCTGTGTCTATGTAGCTATGTTTCTGTCACAAGCTAGTGAAGACACACCTCAGGAGATAAGAGAAAGCAGAGTGCTTTCCCCTCAAAAATGGAGTGATTGACATAAAGCACAATAAAACTGGTACGCAAATAGCAGCATGAGCGGGAAAAGCATCAAAGTTAGGAAAACTTAGATTCAGAGCCTTGACCTAGAACATTTTGCAACCTAAGTGACAATTATTTAGTGAATCCATTGTATAGTGTCACATTCATTTTTGAAATATTGTAGCTGTTTCAATTTCTGGCAGGTTTTTTAACACATTAATCCAACTCTTTTCTCTGCCTCCTCCTCCTCAATTCTGATTACAGTCAAAGTAGAGTACTGTCCCAGTGATGGTGATGGGCTTGGATCTGCAGTTCAACTTCCACTGAGATCACCAGTCAGCACTTTACAGCCTTCCAAGCAAAGGCATCTGCACAGGGTGTCTGAAACAGAGACATGGCTAGACTTAGTAGTCTCCAGTCTTTTTTATGGTTTATACGATCAGTGGGCTGCTGTGATGCACTGTCACTCTTTGTGTATTGTATGGCCTGTATAAATTAGTTGGAGTTGTTTAGCACTGGCTTCTGGCAGATATTCATCCCTCAGATATAATATATAAAGAGAGCTATAACAGCTTTGGAAGGGTTGTCCTTGCATCAGCTTTGCATGCAAAGCATGGGACCAACAGCCAGCACAGGACTGGGGTGTCCTATGCACCTTTGGCCACCATCATACATACAAGAGCTGTTTCAAAACTGAGCCCACTGAAAGCACACCAGGCCCATGACTAGATGTGACCAGATCATCGGTCACATGTACATTGCACCGTATTTGTATACTTGATCCCTTTAGTATTTCTCTTCTCTTCTAATTTTATTCATTTAGCTGCAAGGGCTCTTGAACAATAGATAAATCTTAATCTCATGCCTGACTGAAGATAAAGGGCAAAAAAGAAATTATACATTATGTTTTCTAGTTTTCCAATCTGCTTACCAGATTCTTCTTTTTTAATAATTCCAAGCAGCAAGAGTCTATTGGGTCAACTAGCTTAGAATTAATTATTGATTAGATATTACAGCCATATGCTGGGATACATTTGGAAACCAAAGTGCTTCCTTGGTACTTATGTTAGCATTTATTAAATATGCATTATTAATCTGAATTACGTTTTGTTTAAATGTAAGCCCTTAGAGCAAAGATAATGATCACAGCATTAGTATTTGTAAAACAGAATTGATTTTCCAACTTCACCAAATTAGCTAAAATATGGGATAGGCTGCAGGTATTGGAGGATGAATGCTACTAGAGGAAGTTGGCATGCTTAGGTTTTTCTATGTACCCCAATAAATTAATAAAATACAAACCTAAACGTAATTTATTCCCCTAAAAAGTGTAGGCATAAACAAGATCTAGAGGTCTTTAAAAAAATAATTAAGAAATCTTATTCATAGATCATAGTTCACACATTTTTATTCTACAAGGAGGCCTTGCAACATAAAAAAAAAGTAATTAATTTTAGTTTTCCACATGCAGCTATTCCACAGAAAGCTAGTAAAACCTCAGTGAAGTAAATGGTTGGGCATTTCACTATATATTTTGAATTAAATTATTTTGTTTTTCTGCTGATGAAACATATTTATATAGGAAAGTAACAAGAGTGATTATTTAAATGAGATATATGACAATATTTATGATAGCTGTTTGGGCACATCTTGAAATCTGACCATGAAACTCAAAACTTACTAACAACTTAAAGAAAAATGCAAGAAACCAAAAGCTGATGTGGTGGTGGTGTTAGGTGTTACATTACAACATTATAGTGATAAGTTCATTCATTTGACAGCACTTTTATCTAATGACTGGTTTACTGTTTCTCTGTAGGCAAAATGCTCTATGATTTGCATTGAGAATTTTCACATTTGTATTCATATTGTTTTCTCTCAGCAATAAGAATTCAATAAGAAATATCATCATCATGGCTAGGCTTTGAGAACGAAGATTTGGGAAGGGCACTACCCATGCTTGCTGTAAGCGTGCTGGTGACTAAAAAAGCAGATATGGGACAGGCAACTCCGATCACAAAAGGCACAGCGGAACTTCTCCTTTGGCAATATTGGTGAGGAACAGTTCTTTCTGCATTGTCTTTTTTCCTCGAGACTGATTCTGTGTGCATTCTCAAAGGAAGCAGCAGTGTCGTGAATGGTGTGTCTCCATGAATCCTGACTGGAAGCCAGAGTGGACCATTGGTGGCAGTCAATATGGCCAAGGCTGAGGTATTGTTTCAGGAAGTCCTTGTATCTCTTCTTCAGGACTCCTCTCTTGCGGCAACCAATGGACAAAAAGAAATGTATTGACATGGTTATAAATCACAAAAATTTGTAGGGTACTGAGTGAGAGATACAGGATTTGAAAACACACCTCTGTCTTCTTTTTTATTCTAGTACTTCAAAATTATTGTTAAAAGCAGGGAAGAAAGAGGAAGTAGATATACTATTTCATAATTACGCAGTATTTAGTTTTTCTAACAACACTCTGCAAGACTTGGAAGGGATGAGGAGTTCAAGAACCAGCTTTTGCCTCACCATTTAAATTTCCAGCATAGCTAAAATCAGGTAAAGGGTGTTTCACTTTTTGTTGCTATTGTGGGATTCTTGTTTTGGCCACAGACAGAAGCTAGTGTTTCATAGTATTATAGTATGGCTACTAAACCTGAAACAGAAAGGGAATATTGGGACAGAGAACAAAGTGGATACTTAGAGTTAAGTTCCTCGTTACACCTACTAACCTACTTACCACTTTGCATGAATAAAATATTGGCAAACAACAGCAAAAAAAAAAAAAGAAAAACATCACTTTGGGGTATACTTGTTTTTAGAATTTAAATAAGGACGAGCATAATACTGTTTTGATGTTTGCTTGCAGTCAGGGAAAAAAGGAATAATAAACTCAGTGCAGCAGGTTTAAGAAGTGTTTGTATGAACACATGCCCACACACACAAATTAAAAATAAAGAGCAGACCAGGGAAAGAAAATATCTTTTTCTATTACAGCTAACACTGTTTGTATAGTGATCACTCATTTTATGTCTGTATTGTGCTTTTGTTGTTTGACTCTCCCTTTGCTATGATTACCTTTAACCTGAAGTATATTTACTATTTTTACTCAAAAAATTGTTAAGAATGAATTTAAAATTGCACTAGTCAGAACAAATGAAGAGAAATAATAATAACAATAAGAGCTTGACCTAGCATATGCTCAAAAAAATTAATTAAATACATTTTTATTTTAAGGTGTAAGTCAGTTTATGAGAATGTTTTCCCCCATTTGTATCCATAAGTATTGACAGGCATTAAATTAAATACTGAAGAGCTTACCTATTGTTCTGCAAATACAATACAACTCAACTTCCAGCCAACAAGGAAGCAAATAAAGCACCAGAAGTATAAATATAGAAAAATTATGTGATAGGCTGCACGCTGTAGGTTCACATCTTTGAAATTCAGCCAAATAATTTTACTGGTAAAAATGCCTTTTACAATTATTTAATCACATTTCATGGAGGCTTCATTTCTAGTTTAAATTTAATACAATGGTATGCAACGAGTGATTAAACTTTACCTCTCTTATTATTGCTCAAGAGACAACCACATCTAACTTAAGAAGTTGCTATTATTTCCATTTTAATTCAGAACTTGGATTTCATTCTTATATTTTTAATATCATAGAATCAATTGGGTTGGAAAAAACCTCTGAGATCATCAAGTTCAACCCTTGGTCCAACTCCAGTCTGTTTACTAGATCATGGCACTCAGTGCCACGTTCAATCTCAGTTTAAAAACCTCCAGGGACAGTGAAACCTCCAACTCTCAGAGCAGGCCATTCCAATGCATGATTACTCTCTCTGGAAAGAATTTCTTTCTGATATCCAACTTAATTTCCCCTGGCAGAGCTTGAGCTCGTGCCCCCTTGTCCTATTGCTGAGTGCCTGGGAGAAGAGACCAGCCCCCACCTGGCTAGAACTTCCCTTTAGGTAGTTATAGACAGTGATGAGGTCACCTCTGAGCCTCCTCTTCTCCAGGCTAAACAACCCCAGCTCCCTCAGCCTCTCCCACAGGACTTATGCTCCAGTCCCTTCACCAGCCTTGTTGCTCTTCTCTGGACCGTCTCCAGCACCTCAATATCTTTCCTGAACTGAGGGGCCCAGAACTGAACACAACACTCAAGGTGTGGCCTCACCAAAGCAGAGTACAGGGGAAGGATCACTGCCCTGGTCCTGCTGGCCACACTATTTTTGATACAGGACAGGATCCCATTGGCCTTCTTGGCCACCTGGGCACACTGTTGGCTCATGTTGAGCTTCCTGTCAATTAGTACCCCCAGGTCCCTTTCTGCCTGGCTGCTCTCCAGCCACTCTGTGCCCAGCCTGTAGTGCTGCAGGGGGTTGTTGTGGCCAAAGTGCAGGACCCGGCACTTGGCCTTATTGAACTTCATCCCATTGGAATCAGCCCATCTCTCAAGTCTATCCAGACCCCTCTGCAGAGCCCTCCTGCCTTCCAGCAGATGGACATTCCCTCCCAGCTTGGTGTCATCAGCAAATTTGCTGATGATGGACTCCATCCCCTCATCTAAATCATCAGTAAAGATGTTAAACAGGACTGGACCCAATACAGACCCCTGGGGAACACCACTGGTGACTGGCCACCAGCTGGATGCAGCTCCGTTCACCAGCACTCTCTGGGCCCGACCCTCCAGCCAGCTCCTAATCCAGGAGAGGGTACACTTGTCCGAGCCATGGGCTAGCATCTTTTCCAGGAGTATATTATGGGAGACAGCGTCAAAGCCCTTGCTGAAGTCCAGATAGACCACACCCACAGCCTTACCCTCATCCACCAGGTGGGTCACTTGATCATAAAAGGAGATCAGGTTGGTCAAACAGGACCTGCCCCTCCTAAACCCATGCTGACTGGATATAATCCCTTGTCCATTCTGAAGGTGTTGTGTGATTGCACTCAGGATGATCTGCTCCATAACCTTGCCAGGCACGGAGGTCAGGCTGACAGGCCTGTAGTTGCCAGGGTCCTGCTTGCAGCCCTTTTAGTGGATTGGGGTGACATTCGCCAACCTCCAATCATCTGGGACCTCCCCAGAGAGCCAGGACTGTTGGAAGATGATGGAGAGCAGCTTGGTAAACTCTTCTGCCAGCTCCCTCATCACCCTGGGATGGTGATGTCTGGTCCCATAGACTTGTTAGGATCCTGCTGGCTCAGTAAGCCACTATTTCCTCCTGAAATACGGGGGGGTCATTTGGCTTCCTATCTCTGTCTACCAGCTCCAGCGGCCAGTTGTCCTGAGATCCACCTGTCTTACTGGTAAAAACTAAGCAAAGTAGGTGTTAAGTATCTCAGCTTTCTCCTCATCTTCCTTAACTATATTTCCCTCCAAGTTCTACAGAGAATGGAGATTTTCCTTGCCCCTCTCTTATGTTATTAATGTATTTATAAAAGGACTTTTTGTTATCCCTAACTGAATTAGCCAAATTAACTTCAAATTGTACTTTTCCTTCCCTGATTTTTTTTTCTGCATGACCTAGCTGTCTTCATAAATTCTTCATAAGTCGCCAGCCCTTTTTTCCACAGTCTGTAAACTTTCTTTTTACCCCGATTTCATTCAGAATCTCCCTATTTAACCAAGCCGGTCATCTTCCCCTCCAGCTGGCCTTTTGGCACACTGGGACAGCCTGTTCCTGTGCACTCAAAACTTCCTGCTTGAAACATGTCCATCCCTCCTGGACCCCCTTGTTTTTAAGGGTTGTTTCCCAGGGTATACTCTGAATAGGCCTTTTGAATAGGCCAAAATCTGCCCTCCGGAAGTCCAGTATAGAGGTTTTAATGATGGCTCTCCTTGAATCCCTGAGTATTGAAAATTCTATTATTTCATGGTCACTATGCCCCAGGCGGCCTCCAACCACTACATCACCCACCAACCCCTCTCTGTAAACAGTAGGTCTAGCAGGGCCTTACCTCAGGTAGGCTCATTTACCAGCTGATGAAGGAAATTGTCCTTATACACTCCAGAAACCTTTTAGACTGCCTCTTCTCTGCAGTATTAAGCTCCCAGAAGATATCTGGCATGTTAAAGTCACCCACAAGAACAAGGGCTGGAGATTTTGAGACATCTGCCAGCTGCTTGAAGAATAATTCATCTCCCTCATCATCCTGGTTGGGCGGTCTGTAACAGACATGAGGATGTCAGCCTTGTTGGCCTTCCCCCTGATTCTGGTCCACAGGCACTCAACCTTGTCACTGCTGGCCTCAAGTTCAACAGAGTCAAGAGACTCCCTAACATATAAAGCCACCCCTCCACCTCTCCTACCCTGCCTGTCCTTTCTAAAGAGCTTGTAGCCACTCATAGCAGCATTCCAGTCATGCGAGTCATCCCATCACATTTCTGTGATGGCAACTACATCAAAGTTTTCCTGTGCACTATGGCTTCCAGCTTCTCTTGTTTGTTGCCCACACTACATGCATTAGTGTACACGTACTTGAGGTGGGCTGCTGATTTTACTCTTAACTCAGGCTTTCCATCCTTAGGCTGATCTTTGAAGAGCCCGGTTTCAATCCCTTCCCCCTTCAAACGCAGTTTAAAGCCCTTCTGATTAGCCCTGACAAATTATGGGTGACAGTCCTCTTGCTCTTCCTTGAAGGATGAAGCCCATCTGATTTGAGGAGACCAGGTACCATGGAGTTTGCCCCATGGTCAAAGACCCAAAAATTTTGATAGTGGCACAAGTCCTTTAGCCACCTGTTGATGAGATGAGCTTTTCTACTCCTCTCATTATTTAACTCCTCATCCATCCTAGATAGCACAGGAACTGAGGCAAATATCACCTATGCTCCTGTCTCATGAACTGACCAACCCAGTGCTTTAAAGTCTTTTTTAATCATCCTGCCACTTCTTTCATTAATATCCTCCCTGCCAGCTTGGACTACTAACAGGGGATAATAGTCTGAGGGCTGAATTAGCTCAGGAAGTCTCCTATTAATATCCCTCACCCTGACCCTGGGAAGACAGGAGACCTCCCTGTGGGATGGGTCTGGGTGACATATAGGGCCCTCTGTTCCCTTCAGAAGGGAGTCACTGACTACAACCACCCTTCTTTTCTTCCTTATAGCTGCGGTTGTAATCAGTCTTGCAGATGGTGTCAAACCAGGAGGCTCTTCAGGCAAATCTTCTTGGCTGTTCTCTGCATGACTTTCTGGATCCAGGCCCTCTTTAAGGGCACCCAGGGTGGTGACGGGGTCTGAGAGAGGGTTCTTTTACCTCTAAATGATCAAGAACCTGTTTCCATTCCCCCCCATCAATTTGGTCTGCTCCATCTGCCTTATGACAGGAGGGGCAGGGCTTCGCTACCTCTTGTTGGTCTTCCTTAGGGGTCAAAAGGGTTTGACTCCATCAGGCAATTTCCTTTTCACTCTCCCTAATACACCTTAGTCTCTCTATCTCTTCCTTAAGCTCTACCACTAGGCACAGCAAGCCATTGACCTCTTCTCATCGTACACAGGTGTCTCCCATACCATTCTCTGATACCAATGCAAGGTTCAGACACTGCACATCCAGAGACCTGGGTGGCTGCATCCTTCTTGGAGGGTAGTGTCTGTGTAGACACATTCCTGGTATTAACAGCATCAGTGGTCTTCATTTTTTCTGGAAACCATTATTAGCTTTAGTTAAGCTGAAGAGAGAGAGGGAGAAAAAAAACCCACCACCAAAAAAATCCAAAACCAGAAAAACCCCAACAACAAACTCACCTATGAAAGCTGGTAGTGCCCTGTCTGCTAGCCGTGACATGCCCCTGTTTGCCCACTCCTGTTGGATGCACAAGTGACACTCATGCTCCTTTGGAGGCTCCTATATAGCCTCCCCTAGCACCTGCTAACAAGCCCGACCCACCCCATTCCTGCACTGAAGAAAACACATATTTGTTTTCACAGGCTGGATGCATATAGAATGGTCTGAAGAGTACAAAAGCAAAATTACCTTTCATGGTGAAAAAATAGTTTTTAAGCTTTCTCGCACCAACCCCCACAATAAGGAGCATAATAATACTCTGAACAGACTCCATACAGGTGCATGTGTGGTCTGGAAATATTTGTAGACTGCATTTGTAGTTTAACCCAAGAGTTTCCCATGTGAGCATATGCTATGCCATACCACTATACCTTCAGCATAAGTAGGCACACACAAATGTTCTTTCTTTCTTGTTTCTCTCAGGAAGGGAATCCAACAGCACCTGGTTGCCAGTTTAGCTATACTCATGTTGGATCATAGAGAAGTGGTAACAGGAAAAAGGGAGAAGGAGAAAATGGTGAGTGACAAAAGGAGCTCAGGCAAGAACCTGCTCCAAAATTACTGTTCAGTCATTTGGTGATTTATCCTGAGGTACCCAACCAGCATTGAAATTACTATTGGGAACAAGCATGCTGGGAGCTGTGCCTTAGCTGGTGTAAAGATTCACAGCATTATTGAGGTTAATAGAATGTGTGGGAATTTACTCCCAGGTCTTTGATAAAGGTTAGATGAAAGGCAGAATTTCAATTCTCAAGGAAAACTAAAAATCTATTTTTCATTCTGATTTAAAAAAGAAAATCAATAGCTTGTATTTCTAGTAAAACAAAAACCCTTCCAAAGTCAATCTATTGGAGGAAGAAAAAAGAAAATAAATTAAGATAAATAAATAAAAAAGATAAAAAAGTTGTTGCTGGGTTGGATGGCTAGATGCATTGCATACTTGCATACTAATCTGGGGAAAGGCAACCTTCCTTGAGTGTATCCAGCCCACAAGAGATGTGCATACTCTTTTGTTATGAGTAGCAATAATAATGAGAGCTGGGTATTGCCTTGTGTGAAGTTTTCTCTGAGGCATTTTGTTCACATCTCAGTTCAGAGTGAGTCCAGTCCCATGGGTCTGCATAAGAACTAACCACCACCTACCTCTGCTATCTCCCCTCTCCTTTCCATCTTCTCTTTGATACATATTCCTCCTCAGAGTTGTTGTGCTTAGAGGTGCGGCCTTAGCCCACAGAGATCAATTTAATTTAGCATTGCTAAATTACTAAAATGTTAAAGGATTTTTCCAATCCTTTGCTTTAAAAAATATTAAGGAAAACAAATAAATATATTTGATTTGGCTTCAAGATCTATAGTTTCCTGTGGTCAATAGTTAACTCTGGTCCTACCTATCTATCTAGTATTATATTTGGAGATAATGAGGGAACGCTTTGTGATATTTTTTCATTGCTGTCACTCATCTCAATTATTTAAATCTAATTTAAAAAAAAAAAAGAATTCGTGCAGTCCTCATGCCCTTACTCAGGCAATGGATCACTGCTAGACCATGTGCAGCCTTTGCAATCTCCAGATGCTGAACCAGAGAAAAACAGTGGCTTAAATTCTAGTCATTATATCCCTGAACAAAGTCTGTCAGCTTCTCCTTTTGGAATCTGAGTTTCATTTTCAAGCCAGTATGACCCACTTACTTCGGACACACTTAGTCAATACCTAGGGTCCCATAATGAGTGAACTTATAATTATTTATAGATTTACACTTAGGAGAAGGACATATTCTAACAAAAAAAAAAGAGACTATATGGAAACTATGTCTTGAAACACATCAACAAGTAAAATGAAGATTTATTTTTAGATTGTCCAGAATTAGTTTCTAGTATAGAAAAGTTCATTCCTCTGAGCCAAGCTTGTTTTAACTAGTGTGTGAAAATAAAATTATATACCCCAAGAGTGAGTGCTCTTGGAAATAAAATCGAGACTTAAAAGAAGAAGTAAGGACAGAACTGGTACAACTAATAAAGTAGTATTGTTCTGTCTGTCCTTAAATTTGGGGTTCTTGCTTTACAATAAAAGTAATACATACTTGGATGTGTTGGTCAACACTTTACAGTATTATCTCAGGCCAATTTAGAGAATATTTGGTCACTCAGAATGCACATTCATGTATTGTGAAATAATAGTAAAAACTAAATGAAGGTATATATAATATTAGAATAATTATCACAATTATTATGCATTTGAATATCAAGCAAATGGTGCTTAGATAAGTGAGCTAAAGATCTCTATTGAACTTTACTGGAAGCAATTTCAATTTACAACAAAGAGAATTGAATAAGTAACAATTTTTTAAAAATCTAAAAATATTGAGTAAGGTGGTCATTCTTTGTCATTAGAGATTCTTAAGAACCTTTAGACAAACATCTTTTTGGAAACACATTATATGTTCTGACAGATTCCCATCACTTCCACCTATTTGTGTTAATATTTCTGTGTATAATACATATACATATATATTTAGTAATTCTTCTCATACAAAAAAATGTCTTATAAGCATGTGTGGTTAAACTTTGGTTTTCCAGTATAAGAACATTCAACTTAGAGTCTTCTAGAAACTTTAACACAGCTCTTCTGATATACCTTTAAGTAAAACCTTTATAGGGTCCTCATAAAATTACTTTAATAGATAAATTCAATTGGAAATGTGTATTGTGAAGCTTCTATGAGCTACCTCAGTCTTGCCTCTCCCAGAAGCTAATTTCCATTTCTAAATCCAGGAAAAGAAATCTGACATACAGTAACACGTACGTGGATGTAAACATCAAGGCAAAAAGTTTGACAAATACAGCCAAGCAAATTCATCCAGAAAAAATACAGTTTAGTGTCAGTGCTTGCAAGAAAACAGACTCCCAAGAGATCGAAGAGCTTCTTCCTGCCTGAGCTAACCCTGTAAGTGGGGGTGTGATGGATCAGAGCTTTGTGAATCAGCTGATAAGACCTGCTGCCAGCCAGGTAAAAGTGATGAATGAAAACACAGGAAAGAACAATAATTAACATCTTTATACTGAATTTTGGAGATGAGCTATTATTAGGTATACAAAACTGTTCGAACCAATACTTCAAATTCTGCCAGTAATAACAAAAAAAGCTGACAAAGGGCATGCTCAGTTCATCATGGTTCACCAGAGCCCATTTGGTAACAGTGAAATAAAGTGTGCAAATTTGGAAAAGTCCAAAAAGCCCCAAAGTTCATTCTATGCCTCAAACTTTGAGGAGAAATATTAAAACCTCTCCATCCAGAGAGTGAATTGCTCATCATCTATGTACGATACATAGTTCGCTGACTGACTTATCATTCAGAGATGGAAATCCATTTGTAGGCTGTAAATTACCAAGCTGAAGCTTATATACTAGTAGCTTTTAATGCACTTTGTTTCAAGAATGCTCACCAAAAAAAAAAAAAAAACTCCAGGATGATGCATCTTCTTTTATAGTAAAATATGTGTTACAATTTACAAATATTGATGAAAAGTGAAAATCAATTTCTTCTGTCGTACCTTTTAGCAGAGACCATTTGAAAGGTGATATGCTACAGTTTCAATGTCTCTTACACTTTGCAGAAGCTATGGAAAAAACAAGCAGGTAAAAGAAAGTGGTAAAAAAAAAAAAAAAGGACAAACCCCCAGAAATTTTCTGTACACATCTCCAGTAATAAATCCGGCATATTCTTATTTGGTGCCAGATCCATCATGCATTCAAGTGAAGATATAGGCTATTACTTGCTTTAGTAGGAGTTGAAACAAACCTTCAAACTGCAATTGTCAGGATCTTTCTTGCTTTGTGATATGAAATATCAGCAGGTATAAAGCAGATAGAACATTTTTACAAGACGCAGAAAATAATAAATGATGGGGCACTTATTGAATAGTGCAATGTTGCCTTACAATTGGATATTGTGCTAAACATAACTTTCGTGACTGAATATTTGGAGATCTTCAAGAGTATTGGAAATTTAATTCCAAAGAATTCCCAAAAATATGTACAGAAGTGTATTGTGGCTAGACAGATGTAAAAAGGACCGGATACCAGTGGATTAATAAATGGTGTATTTTAAGAAACAGCTAATTTTTAGAAAACAGAATTTATTCATTGCCTCTTTTTAATTTAGTTAAATCCATCAATCTATCTCCTTTAAATGTATTTTAGTTTGATTGCTTTCAGAAAACGAAAACTGCCATGAAATGTTTTGCAAGATGGAACATTTCAACCTTCCATTTTAAAGTTGACATAGATCCTCAAATAATAGAGATGAAGTAGAAGAGGTTGAAACCCACACATGCATCATCTGCCTTTGATAATTTTTCACCTTTACAGAGGAAGTCACCAAAAATAATAAAAACCTCGAGAATTTCCCTTGCTTGTTTTTTTCTATTTGTTTTTCATCCCACAACTTAAGCTGTCTTTTCTGTTGTAAAGTTCTACTGATATACATTAAAAAAAAACCAACAAAAAACCCAAACGAACAAAAAGCCCAAAACAAATGAAAAAACCCCCACAACCAAAAACTCCCAGTGTTTCATTCAGACATTTTAAAATGTAAATACCACAGTATTTCATGATTGCAGCTGCACTTGATGTCCATCTCCTCAATGACTCACATCAATTATGTGCAAAAGCAGGTGGCCAGAAAGCCCACCAGAACTCCCCGGATTAGACTCATTGTTGGGCTCTCATCTCTAGTCATCACCAGTGTGTCTCTGCTGACAGATCTAGGTGCCTTCACTCGGCCACATTCATCTCTTCTCAAAGGTATGTATTTTTTTGTAGTTTACACTCCCAAGGTTACAGATTTTTGTTTGATATTTGTTTATCTTCAGGCAGCAATAAGCACAGCTGGACCCCTACATTGATCTACAGATTCCAGGCACATATAAACAAGGCACTGTTTACAGAAGGAGGAAAGATGAAGATTTTCTCAGTACTTCTGTTCGCCTGAATGTGCAAGAATGTAAGCTGCTATATGAGATCTCACAGCTTAAGGTATCAGTTTAGAGATCAGCAGCTATAGTCTCATGTTTTATTAGCTTTTTTCTGTTTGCAACCGTTTCTGGTCACTCCTTTCATCGCTCTCTGGTGAGTGCTTTCTAATATCCAGAAGGTTTTTTTATGCAACTCTTAAAATATATCCCCTCCTTCTCTTACCAGTACCTTCCTTCCTAAGCCATAACATTCTAAATCCCAGACCTCAAAATATATTTAAAAATATCTTTATTATGTAACAATTACATAAAGGATAAGATCATTAGAACCCTGCTTCTCCCATTAGATTAAGAAATATGAAAATAAATGCAATGAAGTTGTTCTTTCTAAAAGTCTTTTTGAAGACTTTCAGGGAATATTTCAATCTAAGTCCCAGACTCAAGAAGACAGGTTGATTACAGCACTGTCCCACCAGTCTTTGGCTCCCCAGGCTACTTCACATTCTGAGGTCACATCAGCATAGAAAAAATCCTATGAAGAGGGCTTCCTCAGAGGAGAGCCTGTGTGTATGTTTGGGGATGTGGGGAGGAAGATGTAGCAGGAGAAAGAACAGCTATATCACAACACAATATTGACCATGTTTACTATTTCCAAATTTGACAGGACCCAATCCCAAGAAAAAATTGTCTTAAACAGAATGATGTGACAATTAGAAGAAAAAACCTACAAATTAGGGAAAGACTCAAGAGCTGCCATGTATCTGTATTCAAAATTATTTTTAATAAAGAATCTAGAAATGGAAATCATGGCCCAAAAGGTGGTTAGATCTTGAACTATTTATTTTGTTTTTCTTTCTCCCTCTCTCATATTTATCATGCTTCACTTCAGTTTGTCTGATTTATTGTCCCATTTGGACAATAAAATAGGGTCATTGGTTTGAAGTGTTTTCATTATTATTTTGTTTTATTTACCCCCAAAAGCTTAATTAACTCCTGCCTTGTTGCAAAACTGGCTCCAAGTACAAAGCAGGTTACAAACACTTTAATAATCATTCAGTGGCTGCATGTGGCATTTACTTAAAATGCTTACTTATATAATAGATGTCCATGTTCTGTTAGCACAGAATAACATGCACTTTGAACAACAGATTATTCAGAGAACCTATTAAAATATCTATATTTCTATTTATAACTATTTAACTCACCTATAATATTTAACTATGCTCTTTTCCTCTCATCATGGATACCAAATAATCTTTCCTCAGGTGATCTGTGCCAGAGAAGCTACAGGTCTCCAGATTCAAAACCAGATTCCTCTTCATGATTCTTTAAAGTAGGAGCAAGTGGGCTCAAGGAGTTGATACAAAAGGGGGAAAATATTAAGAATCAAAAGCAAATGTTGGAATTTGTTTACTCAAAGGATGTTTGAATTGTTAAGCTGGAAGATCACAAAGTCAGAGCTAAATGGAGGCCTTAATTTTGAGGAACATAAATAGGAGAGAGGTAGCTCCTACACCATTTTGTTGTTGCTAGAGCTATGTCATTCAGGAACAATAAAGCTCTACAAAGAAATTATAAAATTAATAAAACCATGCTTACAACATCAGACTTATAAAAGCTTCTTAAAATGCACGATAGCTCTGACTTTTCTTCTGTGGTTTCAATTTGATTATGTACTTCAGATTGACACTAGAGAAGATTAGAGTAATGCTTCCATGCACAGAAACACATTATCCCTAAGAGCAATTATTTTAAGATTTGTGACTGTGGGTATGTTCTTTTGATACAGCTCTACGAAGAAATACAATTATTAGATAACCTTAAATTTCAGCACTTTTAGTAACAAAGTAAAACAGTGCATTTCAGTAAAAAATGCCTATGGAGTTAATTAATAAACTTGGTTCAACTGTAACTACAAGGTAGGTCATTGAACTCCATTCCTCAGATGTAGATCTTCTTCGATTAAGTAAATAAGTTGTGTTAAAATTCAGGCATTCTGCCTGTGAATGAGGCAGCCCTCCCCAGTACATGCTCTGTGTGGTGCAACTAATGGGTTTTTCAATATCATGGGTCACAGATGAACTGAATTCCATGTCCCTTTGCTCTCTTTTTATTACTTTAAATCATATTATGGCATTGATTTTAAAAACAGAACTCCCCATAGAATCCAATAGGACTCTCCTTGGAAATCAATGGTATGATTTGGCCTTAAGTATTCCATTACTCAGCTGCAGAGATGGACCGAAAAGGTTAAAAAAGGTGAAAACACCAGCAGCTAAGCTTCAAACAGACAAAAAAAATATCTTCTTTGACTCAAAGATTTCTGCAAATAAAAGGTAAAGTAGGATTTCTTCTGCCTCTCCAAGGGAGCATGGTTTGAGTAGAGACAACGAAACAGTCTCCACAGCCCAGAGGCACTGCTGCTTTCCCATGCCCCTCCAAAAGAAGGATCAGCTTTCTTATCAGCTCATCTCTGCCCCTTCACCTGGACATCCAGAGATCCTGCAGGACAGCCCTTGGTAGTTCCTATACCAAAAAATAAAGATGTACATATGTATCTCTCTATATACATACAGATATATCTACACACACTATCTCTTTTTTTTCTATGCACTTCTGTAGCCATAATCTTGCACATAACTGAGAAACACCTAGGACACAGAAATTCAGGAAATCTTGACATATGTGGCATTGATTAGTACAGAATAAACAGTAATAAAATCACCTTTGAACCACTTCTGGCACATCATAGATGGTGAGGGATATTTTCAGTGTATCCACTTTTACAACACAGGTTTGCAGACTTCAGTAAAAAAGCTTGAAGAAAATGCTTATAAGCATTATTCATTTATAAAGAAAAGACAACACAAATAATACAATTTTGTTGTAATGGTCATAAATTGCAGATCAATGACTAGACATGAATCTAGTAGAATCCAATTTTTTTAATGGCTAAGTGGGGTAATTTATATTCTAAGGGGTTAAAAGATACATAGTCAACTACTTTAATCTCTCAGACTAACTTTAAATGTGGCTAAACTAATTTCCTTCCTAGTAAATTGTCCAAACCTGATCACATCACTCTTGCTCTCTCATCATCCATACAACTGCAACTCAAAGGCACATTAATTTTTGCAGAATAGATCATAGTTAGCATATAAAATTCAATGAAAATTAGCCCAACATACAACCCCTCTATACAAGTAGCAGAAAATTTTGTAGGACAGGGGGGCTAGATGTGGAAGACTATATACTGTGAGTGAAGGAAAAAAAAAAAAAACAACAAAAATCAATCTAAACTAATGCCCTGGTATAATTCATCTCTGATTAGAACAAGTTTCTTTTTAATATTAGGTGCTTAGTAGCAGAAGAGAATTTGTAATAAGATTTCTCATAGATGGAGCATCCGCTCTTTCCTTTCAGGAAGGAACATTTTCTTTTACCCAGAACACATTTTAATTGCCTAAGATGCAATTTCCCTTATGAATAATTTGAATACAGCTGACTTTTTGACTAAGCAAATTTTCCTCAGAACTCAAATGATGTGTGCACTGTAAAATATGGAAAACCATGTGTCAGGGTAGCAGAAGCAAAGTGATGAAGTACAGCATTAATTTTAATGTCATTTAAGAAGTCACCAAGGTTCATATTCTGTCAGTGACACGTGCCTCTGACCAGATGTGTAGCCTACATTGCAGTTCACAGCCATGAAGCATTCCACCACAAAGCCTCATTCCCATCATCCTACTTAACGTCAGCTCTGCCTTACAGACCCCCTGTCAGCAGCTCAGGAGCGCTCTGAAAAAAAGATCCACTGCTAAGTGGAGTTTGGCTATAAAGCTTTGTCTCTCCATCAGAGAATTTGTTACTGTCTTTCCTTCATATACATTTCTCATGGGGCCTTGCACTCCGAGCTTCACATATGAATAACTTATTGAAGTCACTATGTCCTGAAGTGGGAAAGCAAGATTTAGCAGCTGGAATTAAAATAATTCTATTTTCTTTTGACTGTATCATTAAACCAGGAAAAAAATCTAAAGCAACACATTCTTTTCTAGTGTAAATTTTCAATAAATCATGAAAGAGACTTAGATATCATCTGAGAGTTATAGATATCTTATAATCACTAAAAATTAGAGCACTGTCTTCCATTAACAGAATCAAGCTGTAGACAAATGGCAGTTTTAATGATACCACAGGGCCAAAACCAGACTAATAAAACAGCTTTGCTGATATTGTCACTGTATATAATTTGGAAATGCATTATCTGATCCTAAAAATGCACTTGATGAACACTTTGTAGGAACTGTATTAGCTGTCTGGTCCAGTAAATAAATTGAAATACTAATTACTCTTTCTTTGGAAAGGGATATTGTTATTTATTTTAATGTTGGAATTATTTCACTAAGAGGAACTTTATTTTATAAGGGTTGTGTTGGGAAAATTTGTCTCCTAAGGGAAATAAACTAGTTACTTTTGTGTCAACATAAACTATCTCAGCTGATAAGTAACCACTAACCATAACTTAATATAATTTCAAATTATTTTGCATTTTCTCTTGCCTGTAGCAGCTAAGCCATCTGTTACACCTTTTTAAAAATATTTTATTATCTTTAAAAATAGCAAAAGCAAACACTCTTTATTCCAGGCCTCTTTAGTGGTAAGACAGTGTTCAGATAAACTGTATCGATGAGTAAGAATTAAAAAAAAAGCCACAAAAAACAAACAACAACAACAAAAAAAACAACAACACCCCCCCCCCCCCCCCCAAAAAAAAAAACACCCTGAACTGAAACCAACAAATTCAGCAGTTTCTGATTTTTCCTCAAAATGTCTGATACAAGATTTTAGTTCACTGGATCAGATACACATAAAAACTAAATTCTAGTAAATGAACATATATTCCATGAAGCTGATCTTCAATTAAACCTGCAAAAATCTTATATTAAACTCCATTTTATAAGAATAACCTATAATTAATGTATTCTTCAGTACAAAAATAAAATCATGATCAATAGAATAAATCCAGGCAAAAATAATCTGCTTTGATATGGAAAATACTCTTGTTGGTTAAACAGAAATACTTTGTGTCTTTAGCAAATAGTAAAATACTCTTTGGAAAATGGGCTCCCAACTTTATTATTTCAAGTCACTTAAAACCCATGTAATGCTGATCCTGCTGAGCATTTTCCTATCATTGATGAGACAACAGGCTCATCTTGATGCATATTATTTAAGACAGAAAGTAAAACAAACAAAAAAACACCCCACACCAAAAAACCACACATCCTTCTGTCCCCTCCCTCCCATTTTTCTAGTGACACTGAGCTGCTTCACTAACCTCACCTCAACCTATGATGTTTAATGGATGAGGGAAAGTCTGTGGATGTGTCTGCCCAGAGTTTAGTAGTGCTGTTGACACTTTTCCACAGCATCCTCCTGGAGAAACTGGATTCCCGTCATGTGGACGGCTGCACTCCTTGCTGGGTTAAGAACTGGTCAAGGGCTAGGCCTAGAGCATGGTGGTGAATGGTGCCACATCCAGTTGGAGTCCTGTCACCAGTGGTGTCCCCAGGGCTTGGTACTGGGGCCAGTCCTGTTCAACATCTTTATTGATGATCTGGATGAGGGGATTGACTGCACTCTCAGAAAGTTTGCAGATGACAACAAGCTGGGAAGGAATGTTGATCTGCTTGAGAATAGGAAGACATGTAACAGTGTGGGGTTAATGGTTGGACTTGATCATCTAAAGGGTCTTTTCTAACCTAAGTGGTTCTATGATTGAGTTGTGGGATTTCAAAGAAATCCACATTAAAACTTGGAAAATGTTCCCCTCTGGAGAATAGTACTAATTAATTCATTAGTGATAAAATGTATTAGTGATGAAAAACGTCGATGTTTTTAGGTCTATCTTCTGATTAGGGAAATCTTTTCTGGGTGTTGGAGAGCTAGCTATTCCCAGAAATTAATACATAAAAGCATCTCTCTATCAAGAATAAGTTTAGCAAAATTCTGAGGGAGAAAAATTAAATTAATTTCTAAACTGTTTCTTAGTGTAGACAGTTTTCAATAATTAATGGGCACATACAAATTTAAAAGAGAATATAACCTTTTTTTTCCTTTAAAATTGTAGTGATGAGGTCTTTTTGTTTTATTTTTACTGAAGGCTTAAAAAACAAACAAACAAAAAACCCCAAAACAAAAAAAAAACCCACCCTCGATTCTGCAACCCATAAGTTTATATATTTAGAACAAAAATATTCCAGTTCTACCATTGGAATTGATAATGGCTAAATATAAATAGGTGTATTAACATTTTGGGTGTGTCTATGGTCAGGGAACGCCCATGGAAAATGTAAGAAATTACTCAAGTTCAGTGTTTTTTAACCTTTCATAGCTTGAGTGTCCCAACAAATTCCTGTTAAAAGAACAGACTCAAGCAAAAAGCATTACAAGCAAATCGCTCTACATTCAGTATTAATTTGACTTGAGGAAATGGGAGGTGGTATGGAAATCATCAGAAATCACTAGGAGACAAAGTTTGACATCAGACACCTGAAAACACTACTAGGAAACAGAACTCCTAATGAAAAATTCTAATCCAAGAGCTGTCAGTGCAGCAGCAACACTACATGGAGCAACAGCAGCCCCCTCAGATGTCAGAAGTCTCTCAGCCTAGGCAAGAGTGTTCAACTCTCAGTCCCATGTCTGAGAGGCATGAGAGGAGATAAACCTACCATTCAGGATTCCCAAAGCCATAATACTGCCAACTTCATGGAGATGCAAGATCACACATAATAGTTTATGGCAGGCTGAACAGCTTTTTTGCCTTCCTTAATAAGATACAGTAAGTATAATTTAACTTTACCACCCCATAAATCCCCAGGAAATTTCACTGAATTCTCCAGAGGGAAAGCTCTTCACTAATATAAAATACATCATACCTATACTTACTTAAGACTAGCTTCTTTTCTTCTGTACAGGAAACAAACTGATTCCTCTATCCTAGGGCTGGGAGATTCTTCCTGGTATGTGTGTATCCTTTTGAAAACTAGATCAGTATATGGGGTTCTACAGTCACTAAGGAGTTATCCAAGCATTGTTGCTTGTATTGCTTTGGGGATTTATGTTATTTTGATTAATGAAGAGTATTTTATGGTCTGCCACCCTGGGTTCACTTGCAACATTACACTTGCACAGTTCATGGCTGGTTTAGAAACCAGCCAAGAAGAAGTTGATGAAACACCTCTCCTTTATTTTGGAACTACTTGAAAACACAGTTATACAAGAAAACTAGTTGTAGAATTTAAAAGGATTACCAAAGAGAAAGGAATAACTTTTGCCTGAACCATAGGCTAACTAAGCAAATGGAATTAAAGGAAAAAGACCTTTGTTATAGCCACATACATGGATACTGTGATTAGTCAAAAGAAGCAGATATTTTGTGTGATGTGCACATCTGACTGGCCTTTCTTCTCTAGTGTCTTGTTTTTAAGAAGGAAATTAGCCTCTTTTAACCCACTAAATATAAAAAAATCCACTATAAGCTTGCAAAGAATTATTTCTCAAAGCTAAGAAAAAATATTTTATGTGTTCAGAATTTTTCCCCCTTTATTTTTTCACCATTTCTGTAGATGTTTGCATTTATCTAGTCTAAGTAAACTGGTTTAGATAACTTCAAATTTACAGAGCTATTAGATTTTCCCCTGAATGCAGTCTAGCTTCTTAAGGTAGGGAGTTCTTTTTAAAACATGTGATTAGTTTTCAAATCTGCAATTCGGAAAATCATCAAATCTTTGCCTCAAACCTAGAAGTTCTTCTTCCCCAAATAATGGCTCCTAGCAGATCTTCTCTGTTCCAAGTGAATGAGAAGTAGTGTCTGTGAAATACTAGCTTCTAGAATTTCTTATGTTAAGTCTATGTAAGGTTCCTATATCAATTTTGCCAATAGTACACTGGCTTGTTCATGATTCACTTTTATGACTGTCACTGCTTTTTGTCTACCACTCCCTTCCAACCTATATAATTATAAGAAAAGTGAGTCTGGACCAAATAAAAGTTGGGAAAAAAGTTACCTTATATTATCTTCTGAGACTAATTGAAATTTAAGAAAACTGGACTCAAACTCTGAAGAGAGAATAGGAAAAAAAAACATTTTTGCTTAAATAGTTGCAGGATAGAAAGGTAAAAAGCAAGAGATACAAGGGGAAAAAAATTCTTTCCAGAGTAATACCTTACAAATTCACAGAGAGAAATTCTACAATGATCAAAGGGATGACTTTAGAGTTAGCATTTGAAATTTCAGAGAATGTTATTCGTTTTCTTCTTTTTTTCTTTTTAATCTAGAAGACAATGTGCATTGAAATCAAGTTTTGCTGCAAAATGTATTCATCCAGTTCCAGACTGATGGAAGAATTTACATTGAAATGGACTCCAGGCAGTCATCCATCCAATCCTCTCACACGGTACAGGTCAGACTGCACAGGGTCTTGCCCAGCAGATTCTGGAGCATCTTTCAGGACAAAAAATGCCATATTTACACATATTTAATCAGTTTTCTTTGCTGTTATAACATCAGAGAGCAGCTCATTGTTGTCTTTCATTTCTCTCACTACTTGCATTCCCAAATTCCTACAGAATCAAAAAATACAACTGTGCATCCTCTGGGTGCTCCCAGCCAGACCTATTAAATATATGCACAGGATAGTTTACTTCAAGACCTGGACAAGCTAAAAGCACACACAAGACCTTTCTGAAAGACAACATGGTAAGGCACTGTTAGTCAACACTATTTTCCTTCAGCAACTTAACTCTCCCACACACAATTTTCCAAGCTTAACTATACTATCTGTTTACACTAACTGGCTTGTTCAGAGCTATACATTAATTTTGGATTATCAAAGGCTTTGTGTTTGAAGAGAGATCAGCTTTATCAAAATAGCAAAATATGGCTGAAGCACAAGCAAACCTTCCTTGTGCTGTGACAGGGTGCTGAACACTTCCAAAGGTGTTTCTTGTAGAAGTGCCCCTGCTTCAGGATGAGAAATGATATGTGAAATTGTTTGGACAATATGCCATAACTTTCTGTTCTAGATCTGTGACTGAAAAACTAGCTGTTGCTTCTTATAATAAGAGTATAAATACACTGATAGAAGGCAGAAGCAAGTTTACTTCATGACAATTCACATATCCCCACAGATTTAGCACACTCTTGTAAGTGCTCATTACCAGAAAGAGCAACCAAAAAACAAAACCAAACAAACAAAACCAAAACAAAACAAAAAGCCACAACAGAGCATGCTTTGAACTAGCAGAGATTTTAGAGTACTGGGCAAAAAATTATTGATTCACATCAATAAAGGTATATTTCCTTTAATGTACTAAAGAGAACAATGATTGGAATGGGCACAAATTTGCAAAACACCTTTCCTGACTGGAAAAAGGGCAAAGTTGCACAACAAAGTGACAAGGGGCTGACATCTTACTGGTAATTTGTATTAATTCTGAAGGAATATTAATAAGTTAGGAAAAAAGGCTGGAATGACAAAGACAAATGAAAACCAAGAGACACTAATCAAGTATAAATACACAAAAGGCAGAAAAATCAGTATAAAGCAAATATAAATGTTTTTAATAAGAAATATTCTTTTTTCCTCTGTATAATTAGAGCAACAAATCACATAAATCTGACCACCTACAAACCAGAGTATGTTCAGTATAGCTGCAATGAAATAGCAGACAAACACTGATTGAAATCAAGAGACTAACCTTGATCAAGAAGTACATATCAATTACAGAAAACTGACTCAGACACATCATACCTGAAATAGATCTGCAGGTAGTCCAAGTGGTGTGACTTACCATGACTTACAGACCCACTAAATATCCAGCCAAGATATTATATGTTAGACCCTGTGAGCCTAGCCCTGTCAGCACTCCTCCCTGCTGTCATTACCATTTCTATCAAAGAAGAAATTTCTATTGCAGCAACAAATGTCTCCTGGAACTAATTGGCACTCATTGGCAATCTTGGCACAGAGGCTAATGAAGTAGCTTTTGAGCCTAAGAGGCTCTGAAGAGGTGATCTCTCCTACACAGAGACTCAGTAATAAGACAGGATAAGGATGATTCCTCTGCTAATGCTCATTCCTTACCTGTCCGTATTGTAATTTAAAAAAAAAAAAGGAGAGAGATTCATTCATATTTTTAAAGAATCCAGGAAGACCCTGTGTAAAACAAAGTGTTAATGCTGCAGTTCACTGCTCATGGGGTCAAGGATCACAAAAAACCTCTCCAGTAAGAGTGGCTTTGTTCCCTACCTCCCACCTCATGCATTTCATTGCTTGGAAAAACTATTTGTGATCAAGTATTGAATATGACTCAAAAGTGGTAGCAGTAAAGGACTGATTCCTGGAAGTCAGCGCCAATATTCTGCCCCAAAAGAGTAGTGTCTTTCCAAATATTAAGCAGAGTTTAGAGGACTGTCACCTATATTATACTTGCTAAATCTTGAGGTTTACCTAAACAGAGCAATTCTTACTGCAGACTTTTCCTCACTCAGTCAAGCTACTACTTGGAAAGAAAAAGCAAAACAGAACAATTAAATAAACTAGCAGCTTTATCAAGCAACTCTGTATATTCCTATCAGATTACCTATTTTTATTATGTGGAGTGCAAATAAATATACATCAGTTCAAGTTGGCAGGCTCCTTTAAAATGAAGGGTATGCCTTTAGTGCTGGACCACAGTCTTTGACTATGCTAGATGTTGGAGTGTTCAAAATGCAGGACAAAGCCTTTGACCAACAGTCTCATAAGTGTGAGAGACCAAGGCAGTCTGGAGGCAGGAGAATGGGCTTAAAGCCAGAACTTTGCAGGAAAAGGGGTTTATAAAGTGTGTATTCTTGAGGCTATAGCTGCAGTTCATCTGCTTTTTAAATTTTTCAAATTTAAAGTTCATTTCACCAGCTAGCTGGAAAAAATGGAATTAGACACTTTATAGTTATTTTGGATAATCCCAACAAGCATGTTTAGAACTTTGCTTTTCATTTAGTATTGGTCTGGAATTGGGCACTTCTTGGCAATATGATATTAAAACATACCTCTGCTGCTGTAAAATTTTTGGTGCAATGAATTACAGAGTTATGTTAATAATTACTGGGATTATTGTGTTTTAACACAACTCCTTTTCTTTTTTTTTTCTCTGTCTAATCAAACAATGCCCAGCAGAGGTTTAAAAAAGAGCAAGTTAGTGGCATACTTAACTCTCCCTGAAAAGATGACAAAGGATTTGTCATTCAAGTGGTTAAAGGGCAGACCTACAAATGAAAACCCTTTGAAGACACACAAAGAAAGTATCTTTTGCCAAAAGCCAAACTGTCATTTTGGCACATGTCGATCCACAATAAAAGGGTGGAAAGCCTGTGCCAGTGCAAAGCATGTTGCAGCATCTGACATGAGCCATTTATCTCCCCTTCTCTCGAGATGGTGTGCAACTCTGCAGGTTGTGGAGTCTCCCTGACAAGCTTCTCATGGCAATTGCAACTGTGATTTAGGGACATGGACTGCTAATATGCAGCCTATGTCAAATGCAACAGCAAGTGAAAACTTCTCTGAAGCTTTCTTGTTTGAGAAATTCTCCAAATCTCTGGAATTTTGTGTGTCTCTTTTTGATTGCTCTGACAGCAAAGATATTTACAACTCTTTCCAAGATGGGAGATCATCCAATATTTTTCTCTCTTGTACTGCACTCTCTCTTCTTTTTGTTGTTTTTAGCATCCTCTACACTACACCTCTAGACTGAGGTATATTTCAGTTTGCAGCTCATCAGTATTTCTACTGAACATTTTCAGAATCAGATAAGAGTAATCACAAAATTACATCTATATCTTGGCTGGAAAAGCTGAAGAATCCCTGGTATTACTGTCTCAGCAACTCAGTTATGCCAAATCAGTATGTCTAACTACATGTTCTCATACAACTAATCATATATCAGATTTCCTCACAAAGACAGAGGAAAGGATTTTTAGGTAAGAGTACCTTTCTACAAGAATCCAAATCTCATTATAGATAATTTTAATCCACATAAGTCGATATCACAAATGACATTGCCAGGGTTCAAGCTTTAGCACATAGAACTGTAAAAGTTCAGAACTCCTTTAACACCACTTGGAACATACCTCTTTAATAAATTTTAGAGATACACACACACACACAAACATATATATAAAATGTTCAAAATGTGAAAGTACAGGCAAAACAAAACTGGAATCAATACTGACAGAGAAGTTTGACAGACAGGTGGGTGTGTGGAATTCGGAAATAACATGAAGTCTTGAACATTTTTGCTGTAGTGAAACATGAGAAAGTAGGCATGTTTTGAGCTGTCTTTCTAGCCTGGTTTAGGCTGAAAATAGTCATTCATGCTCCACAGAATACATCTACCACCAATATAAATGGATAAACCTGTGACAGTTAAGATGTATAAAGCCTTGCAAATAACATGCAAGAAAACAGTTTCAAGAAAACTCTTGAGCAGGTGACATATTTTAGCTACTTTTTTAGATTATCTTCCAATCATCATCTAGGATTTGCTCAAACAACTAAGTAATTCGAAGTAAACTCTTGATCATATTCATCCAATCTATATCCTGTTGGAGGAACAGAGACATACTGCTGTAGTTTCAGAATCTGTCATGGAATTTCTTTCTACCAACACAGAAGTTTGAGAGTTATATCTATACATAGTAGTTAAGAGCAGATATCCTTCTTCTATACACTTTCCAATTAAAGTTCTTTTAAATTTAATAAGGGGTAGAGGGGTTATTGAGGAGTCCTCTCCTCTAGTCTTGATAGACACCTTGGTTTCCTTTAAACCAGGACACATACTTTTCTGAAAAACTCTTCTTCCCGAATACAGTACTTATCTGATAATTCACTTCCCCTTTCATATTTATTTTGGTAACTTCAGCTTCAAATATAGTTCCAGAGGTCTATCAATTCCGACTCTTGTGTAGTATGATTTCAAGGTAACTTTAAAATTATACAAAGCAACCTACTTATTTTAGCAAGGTATATCACATATATAGTGACATAGTATATGATTATAACACAGCTGTACTATATTTTATAGATACTAGCAGAGGCACTCAATTAACATTGATAAAAAAATCTTGTGTATTAATCAGTGTCTTGAAACAGTACCTACTTGACATTTATAACTTACTTTCTTAGTAACAGAATTCTTATAGGTAATTTCTGTCTATTATAGTGATAAATCTCATGGGCAAATCTGTATTAAAATACTTGTCTCAAGAATATGATGTGGATATTGCATCCATAGCTTACTGAAAAAATAATTTGTCATTGAAATCATGTATCAAAAGTGCTACATCTATCTGCCTTGCACAGAGTCAGATGGAAACACAGAACTTTGAATGGAAAACAAAATACAGGTTATAAACAAACAAGATCGAGGAGGAGAGTCAAACGTGGAGAGGATATTACCCTGAAAGGCATTATGTTCTAATTCCGAATAACAGGAGGAATCAATTTTATCAAACTGGTAAATTTGTTCCCATTTAAATATAAATGATATTGTTGGGAGCCTATGGAAAGTTATTTATTAGATACATATAGTCATTTTATTACTTTTCATGAAAAAGATTCGCAAAACCCTCCTAACCTTTAAATCTCTTATTTTGTGATTTTTATATTAAGAACTGTTCTACTCTTAAGATGGCTGTTCTCTCTTTTGATGTGAAGTTCTAACCATACATGGAACAGGAAATGATTGATAAAATACTAATATCTCATTCATAAGAAATTATTTTCTGATCAATATCTACTCCATCCATATATACACAAGAATTTATCAAATTCATCCTTTGATTATTTGAACTCAGGTCATAACAGACTTCAGCCAGCCAGCAGCAGCAGATTATCTTAAGATTCAGCATCAGTTGTCTGAGTACAGAGAATGCATATGCTTAGGAAAAGAAGAAAAACAAAAATAAACCAGCTAACTATGCATGAAAAACTATAGCCTAGAGTTTCTAAGTAAATAAAGATACAACAGTGTGCTTGTTCTTTTCTTCTATTTGGATTCACAGGGAAAATGAATCATTATTCACTTACTTCCCCCTCCCTCTGCCCTCTGCCCCTTACATTCAACCAACTGCATATCAGGGAACTCAGGGGTGGGCATTTGTTGAGTTTGGTTAAGCATTGTTGTAGCCACGGATGACTCATCTTTGGCCATGAAAGTTGTAATATTAAACAATTATATAAAAACAACATATGAAAGTCTTGGGTTCATTTTCTAAGCTTATAGCTCTGTATAAGTCCTGCACTTTGTTTCCAGAAACCACCACTATGTAAGAGCAAATGTAGGTTTTTTTTCAGTATCTGAAAGACATTTGTTTCTGAAAGACATATCAGTCCAACATTGACAAATGGGCAAAATTATCATTTATCTGTAAATGTTTTTCATTGTTAACCTCTGGTGTATTAAATAGGGTTTGCTCTTCTAATACTGGAAACTGATGACCAAAGGCAGCAAATTTCACCTACAACGTGGTGCAGGTTGACCAACAGGACACAGAATCAGAATGCAATTATTACAATGTCCCAAAGTCTTTATCAACACAGGGTGGTTTACATTTAAAGTATATAATTCTGATTATTTAGAGGCTTTTCTACTAGAGAAAAAAAATTCTTACTCTTCTTCCCAGGAAGCTCAATTATGATCACAACCGAAGGCCTAGTTTCACTATCTAGCAAACACCATCATTATTTCAGGCAAATACATCCTTCAGTGTATAACACATTAACAAGGATTCCACAAATTTACTGCAGCGTGTGGGTAGTTAAAATAACAAATCTGATGGCAGTTAGGAAGCAAGATATTCCACAGAGGCCAAACAGTAATCTAACAAGCAACAACATTCTTTACTTTTAACACCTTTATTGTCCTAAACCTTGCTTTAGGCTTTCTACTAGGTGCAGGCTGCTTACCTTGCCCCCTAAAGAACCAGACATGCAAGTATCTCACAAAGTTTTATTAATCTTTCATCTTTTAAAGTGTCTGTAGTCCTGATGTCAAGCCCACCTCCCCTCCTGACTAGCAAAAGCTTCCTAATAGCAGCAAACTAGCAGAAACCCTGCACAGAGCTCAGCCTCCTCTTGTCACTGACAGCACAACAGCCTTCTACCCACTTACTCTCTTTTCTTCAAGACAGACAAAAAGGGAGGAAACTTCATCATGAGGTAGGAGTTTAGAAACTTGACATTTCACTGCTTGATACTCACTTTCATCAGAGATAAGATCTTGACTTCAATACTGAAAAATAACAAAGAATAGTGAAATCAAAACTGACACTGTATCTGCTTAGAATCATGGTGCATATATACTACCACAGAGAACAATAATTTCATTATTTATAAAGCATTTCATTGAAAGAAAAATAGCTTTAGCTATATCTACACATTATCTATAGCAGTCAAGTCAGTCTTTAAAAAGAAAAAAATCAAGTGTGCTTCATGTGCATTAATTTGTACAGTAAGTAATATAGAATCATAAAATTGTTGAGGTTGGAACAGACCTTTAAGATCATGAAATCCAACCACCAAACCAACACTGCCAACTCCACCACTAAACCATGTCCCCAAGTGCAACATTTACAAGTCTTTTCAACAGGGATGGTGACTCAACCACTTCTCTGGGCAGCCTGTTCCAAGATCTGACAACCCTTTTGGTAAAGATAATTTTCCTGATATCCAAGCTAAACCTCCCCTTGTGCTACTTAAGCACATTTCCTCTGTTCCTGTAGAATGTTACCTGAGTGAAGAGCCCAACCCCCACCTCAGTACAACCTCATTTCAACCTCATTTTCTCCAGGCTAAACACGCCCATCTCCCTCAGCCATTCCTCTTAAGACTTGTGCTCCAGACCTCTCACCAACTTCGTTGTCCCACACATGGTCCAGCAATCAGTCTTCCTTGTAATGTGGGGACAATACAGAGGGCCCTAAATTAAATAAACCAGAGAAAAATTCTTATTGTGACACTTTGCAACAAACCACACCACACTCATCTATTCACATCTATTTATAATTTAAAAGTGCACTAAAGCTACCAAATAAATTCTGTTTGAAGCTCTTCAGGGCTTATAGAAGATGAAGTCTTTCAGGTTTTAGCTTTCTGTTATTTTTATTGCTCCTTCTTTCATTCTCCCTCTTTCATTTCATTCCCCAATTAAAAGCTAAAAGCTGTGTGAAAATGAAAGGAGACATTTTTCCACTTACTAGAGGTGTTTGAATGTATTGCTACACTTATATACAGAAGTACATATAAGCATGTTTTCCATTCCATACCAGTTACTGAGGTTTCCCTCTATTTACTCCTTTCAATGCATCAGGAAAAGAACATAGTTTTAGAAAAAAAGGAAACAAACTAAAGGAGAACAAAGCAACAACACTGTTCAAGAACAGCAAATTACTAAAATATTTGTCTGGGAGTTGGGAAACCTGAGGCAGATAGTCAGACATGGATAATTGGACTTGACTCTCTGCCAATCTAGCTTCACGCCAAGTCCACTCTATTTGTTTTCCTAAGAAAAGGGGAATAGTCAGCATCTTTTATTTTAACATGAAAATGTATCATAAAACTTTATCACTCAAAACTGCCATGTTGTCACAGAAAGCTGATTTTAAAGAATATTCATCTCTGTCACATGAAAAGTAGGGGCAGAAATCCAATTTGTATTAACATAAAGTTATTAGCTATATGTGTCCTATGAACATTCAAAGCTTTATGAGCCCAGAACTGCCTGCCTGACACTGGACAGAACACAGGCTGGAAAGATTTTGGAGTTTCCTGTGAGGACCACATTTTAGCCAGGGAGGCTTTCCCTATGAAGACATTAGCTATAAGCATCCTCAGAACATCAGAGCTTAAAGGACATCACCACTTAAAGCGTCCTCAGAACATCACCACTTAAAGACACAATGCTGGACAGCACACTGGAAAGATCTTTGATATTCTGTTATGAGACCCCACTTAACAGTAATAAAGAACTTTATAACAGCTCCCTAAATAACTTTTATTAATACAAGTATGTGACAATGCTTATATAGGTTGCTTAGTTGATGATAACATTTTACTGCATGATTACCCTGTGCTGCAGCAGTCTGTATTAAGAGGTATAATCCAACTGCCACCAAATACTATTTCATTAACAATTAAATAACTACAAGCAAACTCAGAGGCCTAAGAGTTTCAGAAGCCTCAGGAGCTCAAGCAACCCAAGCAACCCAGACAACTAAGCAACCCAGGCAATACCCCTTAACAGAAGGCTTAACTCTATGGTCCTTGTCCACGCACACATATATCACTTTTAATTGGCTAAATGTCTTTGTTCATGCATCTTTAGTTGAGTCCTGATAGGTGGCTGATATCTCTCTCTCCATGTTGCCAGTTCTCAAGCTTTGTGCTTGACAGGTCTCAAAACATAGCTTGTTATTTTGCAGGTATTCTTCCTCCTTTCTGTTTTCCCATGCCCTAATTAAATCCACTTAAGGCCAAAATCCAAGCTGCCAGCAGTCCAGATTCCATCCTTATTTTACCACTATAAAGACCCCAATCACCAGAAATACTCTACATATAAAACAGCAAAACAACCTAAACCTCAATACCGAATGTAAACAGCAATGTCACATTACAGACCTCAAGCAGCATTTCCTCCCCACTCCATGACAGACTTCACTAGTAACACAACCTAACTATCAGAAACACAACAGCTTAGCACAAAATTTAACACAAAGCAAAAGCAAAAGGAAGCAAACCACTAACAATGAACAACAAAAAAACCTGCAAGCAGAAAAAAAAATACATATACATGGTGAGTTATAGCAAAGTATAATTAGTAAGGCATAGGAAAACAGAGTAAGAATTGGTTGCTCACCCCTACAATGTCTGATGTGGAGGGGGAAGACAGGATAGCTCATTGGTTACCCTCCCAGAGATGGTGGAAGTGTTCCCTCCAATTTTTGTTCTTGTCCAATCTTACCCCCTTTTTCCTTGGTAGGTTGAGTTACTATAGTCAATAATTTTTTATTTTGGGGGTGATAGACAGACAACTTAAGCCTGAGGGTTGGCTCCCATAGGGTGTGGCGATGAAGGGCCATGTCTTTTCCATAACACTCCATTCTTCAGTAATCCTATGAATATGACTTGAGCATTTTCAAGAAGTCACTGGAGCCTCTTTGTCCCCTGGCAATGGTTCCTGAGAGCACCCCTCCAGGGGCTGAGGTGTTCCCCTTAAACCATCAAGAGGTTATTAGGGCTATCACCCCACAACCCCCAAAATGAAAATGTTTACATAAAAACTTCCACCACTCCTACATATTTTTTTAGAAGATGGCGAAATAATTCCTTATGACACCATCACATAGCTAAGGCAGAATACAGTGTACTCACAACATGGTATAGAAATATGCACAGAAGAGATTCTTGAAGAGATTCAATGAAATGCCACTGGTGGTCACAAACACTGCAAGAGAATTCTGAACCACCTTAAGGATGTGATTTAAAAGTCAGTTGGCACTGGTTCAAGTAGAATGACAAAAATACAACAAATTCCCATTCCATTTCAATTCTATCAAACACCTAGAAGTTTGTGTTTTCCCAAAGCTTTAATGAAAGTGTTTGCAAGGCTCAGATATTGCACAAATTATAAAAGTGAGCTACACAGCACTATCAGCAACAGCCCTGTTCTGGTGCTGCAGCCTAGTGCTATCAAAATTGCTATCCTAGTGTTATAGGAACAAGAGCAAACGGAGAACAACCCAAAATGTTTAATGTTGATCATATTCATTACTTCACATTTAGCTGGTCTTGATTTTAAAGTGATCTCTAGAGAACGTTTTACTCCAAAGATTCTCATTGCAGTTGTTTTGTGTAGGTTTGTTCTTTTCCATGCGGGTTTCACTCCAACCCTGATTCAAGAGCCAACTTCTATCCTTCAATACTTTTCCTACCTTTCAAAGAACTCTATGACCTTTCCTGTGTTAAGCACCTTTTCTGTTATCAGTCTATTTGCTTCATGTGTAGCTGTTACATGAAAATGTATTTTTTCTTCAGAAATATTAAAGTTCTAGTTATTTGCAACCTGAATGAAGGAATACAGATGCTGCTGCAACTGCACTACATACCATTTAATCTATATTGTGGCTTAGTCACAGGTGGGAAGTAAAAAATATTTGGAAAATCATGATTACTTATATATTATTTTACTAGTAAGTTCTGTGCCTTGATTTTCTAAATATAATTGTCTTTTCTAGTTACAAAGGTTCCAAGACAGGCATTTAGTGCACACTCTGTTCATTGTGGCTTATTAAACTCTTTTAATATACTGCAAGAAACACAGAACCCACAAGGAAAAGCCAAAACCTCAGATTGTAGATAATACACAATAGGCAGTCAAGCAGAAGATATCAAGGATAATGGTGCTGTTTGAGAACCCTGCAATACTAGGGGAAATAAACCCAACCAAAACAAACCCCCATATTTAACATGTCTCCACTGTTTATAGAAAACAAAACATAGCACAAACTGTAAAACATGACAGAAACCTAAACAGAAGCAAAACTACCACTGTGATTACCTAACTCTACAGGTCAAACCTTGCTGACTTCAAATTTCAGTCAATATGCTGAGTTTGGGCAAGGTGATTCAGCAGCAGACCAAAGGCCTCGACAGTCAAGTTCTAGCAATGAACAATGATTTTTAAAGGCAACAAATAAACACATAAATCTTTGATGAATTAGCATGTGGTAGATAAATAATATTTTCCTTTCATTTCCATCACACATAGCTGAAGGAAACCTTTTATCAAGAATTAGACAAAATTTTGTAAGCACTTTCTTAGTTTATAAGCACTTTTTCTTTCTTCACAGTATTTACCACTCAGATGTAATTTTAAGGTTTATATTCTCTTACTCAGCCTAGTGGAAACAGCACCATGTCAGAACAAATAGAGAATATAAAATTATTAACTTAGTGTGCCGTGAAGTCCATTCCTCTTGTTTTCAACTTCGATAAGCAAAGCGATAAAAATATATCAGTTGTGATAGAGCATCACTATAAGACCTTTCAAGAGGCTTTACAGATAGCTGCCAACCATTATTGCATACCTAGTCTAATTACAGCCACATATATTTCATCTGGAAGGAAAAAAATCCTACCCATATCTAATGTGAGTGAAATATTTTAAATTATGCCTTGGGCAGTGATCTTCAGAAAAAAAAAATCAATAACAAAGGAAGTTCTTCCTTCTCTGCAACCATCTCCTAAAGTCTCCAAAACCAATAAGCCACTGTGTTTCTCATTTCCTCAAGTCTACCTTGATTTTTTTCAAACATGCATGCCAGATATACTGTATTTGTGCCAATAAAAGTCTTCAGGTAAAATCAAATCAGCTGAGGCATGGAACTGCAAGAAGCCATAGGATCTACAGAGATAATGCATTGCACATTTTTATGTTGGTCAGAGATTTCACATTTTTACTTTTTATCACTGAACTTCAGAATTCTGAATATAAAGAATTTAAATTTTCCAAGCTGAGCAGTACTGTTTTGTATTTCTAACACATGCATCTCTAACATAAATCATCCTGAAACTAGACTTCATGTTATTCATTTGCCTGGCTGTGACTAGCTTTACTAAGTTTTGTATATATTTCCTTGTTTTAAAAGTCACCCAAATACGTCACACAAATTAAAACAATTGATTAGAATGAGGGAAAGTTTTCTGCACGGGACCTAAATATTAAGAAAAATATTCTATATTGCTGCTAATGACTTCTATTCTTAAAGCCTTTCTAAAGCTGAATTACATCTAGACTTGCACACAAATGAATTGCCTAGAGAAAGGGCTTGTGGTCTAATCTGCAGTATATTAGAGGGATTCATGTCTGATTGATAGACAGTGCTGCAGTACTTATATTTTCCTTTCCCCTTTGGAATAAAGCCAACTCAGAAATGACATCTATGAATTACTAGGTTACCTGAAGGTTAAGCCACTTAGGGGAAAAATATCATTTACAAGCTGTAAAGCTTTCTTGCAAATCTTACTTCGACTCTAAGTTGAATGCTTCTAATGATATCATAGGAGCCCCACACAGAAAGCAGCATCATAAGTACTTGATGCTTCAGTGTTCCATTACATAGAAAAGAAGGATGCCACCATTACTGCAAGCACATAAACTTTGATTATACTTCTTAAAGACATTTGCTAAACTATAAAATAAAGTGCAAGAGGCTACATTAAGATGCTTCATTGAGTTTTAATCAAAGGGAGAAATGATATTTCTATTTATTATTTATCTTCAAAATGTGACTGATTTTTCTAGTGGTAACTACTCAATTTCTGTAATGGTTAGCATTAAGTGTGTCTAGATATTAATATAATTTTAATTATGTGCCACTTAATTAGAAAAATTTGCTCATGTACACATACAAACGTAGTTGTGATACAATTTTTAGAAGGCAAACTCATTTCTGCTGACACATGCTTTAGCAAGTAAAATATTAATAGAGTTAATGTTGTATTGAAGTTCTATTTTTTCTCTCATAATAATACTGTTACATTTCTTATTGCATTAGCTAAGCCTTTCAATGTGTTTTAATCAAATTTAATCAATGTATTAATCAAATTTGTTTAATATGATATTCTTTGTTTCTAGGGTAATCAATCATGTTTTGCCAAAGTAGCTCAATCACTGAAATTTAAAGGTTTTTCATAAACTGAAAGTTTGAACAACTTTTATCAGTTAAAAAATGCTAAACTTATAAAATCACGCCCTTACACTGGTGGTGGCAGTTACACTGTTTTCAAAGGGTAAAATAGAACACAGAAATTAGTATCTAAATGTGGTAGTTTTGGCTTTAGCTTTAGCTAGGCCTTAGTTCAGCAGGCTCAGAGAGTCTACATAGGTTAGACGGGACAAGCATTACCTGACCTAAGCAACCAAAGAGATATTTCATATCATTTGACATAAAAATCAAGTATAAAAGAAGGTGTAGGAGGTGCCTAGCTCAGTCCCCCTTCATAACCAGGTTCTGAGCAGACCTGCTATCACTGTTGCTGGAGGTGTTGGGCCCCATCACCACTTCACAGCTGTTGGTTTGGGAAGTACCTGTTTTATTGTTGTTGGTTTTCTCCTCTCTTGCCACATATCCTTTGAGGGGAGCTTGTTGGAGTGGTTTTGTGAGCTGGGGTGGTGGAGGTCTGTGTTGTTTGGGTGGGTGACTTGGTGGTATTTGTATATATATATGTGTTATATCATATTCTGTTTTTAATTGTTTCTGTTTTGCATAAAATATAAGAAGCTTGCTATTTGGGGTTTTGGGTTTTTTTTCCCTTTTTTCCTCCTCTTTGGTTTTTTCTCCATCCCTTTTCTTAGCGAGGGGGGAGGGAGGATATGACACTCTGTGTTGGGCAGCTGGCATTTTGCCAGCTCAACCCAAGACACTAAATCAGGAAGAAAACCAGCTGTAAGTTGTGCCAGTTACACGAGTTAATTATTGTGTGTTGGTCAAGAAACCACCATATTCATCTTCAGCTATGTTATGTGTTTAGCCAGGTGGGCCTAAACTTAGGTTTTAAAGTTCAGCTAGGCCTAAGATTGTCAGCTGACTTAAGCTGGGCTGAGCTAGCTAACAGCTGACTTCTTCTAGCCAATAATATTGTATTCCATAACATACTACATCATCTCAAAGAGTGTAAAATCCAGTGTGTGGGAGTGGCTTAGTCTGTTGCTTCACAGCTGTGGTCCCAGCAAGACACTCTGCCATCCCAGGACGGATGGGCAGGCCCAAGCCCAGAGCACTGGCTTACCATCATGTTATCTTAGGGAAGTAAAATGTTTGTTCTTAGCTCTTCTCTCTGCTTAAGTCTGTCTCTGAAGAATTGACTTCTCTAGAATGATTTGTAGTTAAAATGGTAGAATTTGTGTTTACTGGGAAGTGGGAAGTTATTTCTCGTTATACATAACTTGTGTAAGTGTGTGTTATATTGTACTTTCCTGTCAATTTTCTCTTTTCTGTATAAATACATGTAGTTAGTTTCAGCATAAACCTAGTTTGAAGTGGTTTTTTCCCTCTCTCCCTCTTCTTTTTCCCTTGGCTGATTTTTGGGGGGAAGTACCCTTTCACTCTGTCTTGGATGGCTGACATTTTTCCAGCTCAACCAAAGACAAGCTAAAACTCACACATGCATGGAACACCACAATGGTACTTGTCGCATGAGGAGAGGAGGACAACGAGGGACAAATTAATTATTTGTATTATTGATGTTGCATAAAACATCAACAACAAAAGTATTGAGCAGATCTTACCAAGACACAGAAAACTGACTCAAGAGGATAAGACTCCCAATCATTTTGTGAGCAAGGTTCCTCTCTCTGGCGTAAATCAACACTAACTTTTATGAAGCTACACCAGTCCATACCAGATGGAAGTCTGGATTTCATCAGAAAAGCTTAACCATAGGAGGGAAAAATAAGGAAACTAAGTTCCTCCGTCAGTAATTAGACATTAAAAATAATAATAGTTACTGTAATCGAGGGGAACAAGAGGCTCCAGCATACGTTTCAGCCAAAGCCATGCTGAGCTACAATAAGATTATAGAACACAATGCCAGAGACAATTCAGAAAACAAGGAAAAAATTTCCAAAAGGCTAATGATAGTGCTATCCAAATAATACCTGGCAGGAGCACTGCAAAAGCTGCATCTGTTGCTGAGAATTTGCTCTCCTCTTCGCAGAGAAGAGCTATCTTAGGTTGTTTGTTGTGGCTGACATGAAATGAAATATCGAAGTAAAACCAAAATTTACTGTTATATTCTAAACCCCAGTAGACTGTAAGTGTGTCTTTGGTTATAAGGATGCAAGATTCCTTTGCATATTATGAATACATGAGGAATGGGCATGCTGTATCAAAAGCTGCTAGGCCTGGATTTTTAATCTTCAGGTTATAATTGCAACTTCTCCCTTTCAGCAAATGGAAATGAACTGAAATAGTACAACTGAGAGAATTTTAACATGAACTTTCATAACTTTAAGTAAAGGCAATATCTATGTTTTTTTCCCCAAATAAACCTGAACATTTATGTTTGTGATGTAGCAATATTGTCTGACATAACAATCCTGCTGAGCAACCCAGAAAGATCTGCATTCATAGGTGGAGAATAAAGTATGTTTCTATATAGAAATATATCTTCTGGACTTCTCTTGAATCATCCAGGAAGTTGCTCTCAGACATTGGCCAGCCCAAAAATCAGTTACATATTCTCTCAAGACTGTAGACTCTTGTACTAGGTACTCTGGGTCAGTGACGTCCTAATTTTTGAAGTTTCTTTGATGGTGACAAACTATCACGGAAGAAGCCGTGATAGCTGGTCTATGTCAGAAGATGGGAAAATGTCACAGTAATGCTAGTATTTCTTAAATAAAATAGCATTTATACATAGTTGTGCCAATAGAGTGTATTTATTCTGGTAATAGTGAAAAGGTGAAGTACAATAGGACAAAGCCTAAACCAATAAAGTTAATTGTCTAACTGTCCTAAATCTAATAGCATTCTGAAAGAGTTCCATCATTATTGTTTTTAAGAAATGTATAAGAATCCCATGCAGTTAAAGCAGAGCAATTGCAAAAGACTAAGAAGCCTTAGAGTTTGTCTTTCAGAAACATTGTGCCAGGATCCCTAATTGCTAGGCTTACAAAAAGGATGAAAGACTTTTTGACTTCATGACCATTTCAGGTATGTTCCACTGCTATGTTCCAGATGCGAGGTAATATGATCACCAGCAACATTAAGGAATTGTGAGCAATCCCTCTCTCACTGACAAGTTACACTTAACAGAACTGGTTTTAATACTTTTCAAAGAGCAGTCGACATCTGAAATTCATTGTATAAACAAACTTAATGGAACAAACTTAAAAGGGACACCTAACATTTTATTTTGTGAATCAGAGTTTATGGACTTGATAAACTGCATGAAAAGAAAAACCAAATTACTATATACTTCCGATGCCGTGAGTGTCCCCCCACAAAGGAGGACTCTGAGCCAAGTTAATGTAGGATAAGATAAAAAGTAAAGGTCCTTTAATATCACAAGCCTACGGCCCACAGGAATACATGATGACATGCACGTCCCCCAGTTCTATATCAGCGGATTGTAAATAACCACCGATACGGTGGAGAGGTTTCTGCTTCCAGGAGCAAGGCTAGGAAAGCGGCCAGCGGGGCTCCCTAGGATCAAGCCCCTTAGAAGCGAAGTAGGCTCTTCCTGCCCCAGCCCGGTGACCACCCTGAATGGAGTAAGTCCACAGCAGCCGGAGGTCCACGAGGAAAAGCCCAGTTTAATGCCACGCGCTAGCTTATAAGGAGAGCATGGGAATTCCCCGGATGTAGGCGGGGAAGAGGGGCGGAGACGGGGCGGAGTAACGCACTTCATTGGGTGCATGCAAACGAAGGGAAGGAGGGAGGGAAGGAGAGGCAAAAGGACCAATAGGAGAATAAGATGGGCGGGGAAATTCTACCCTAGGGCTTCCGGCACTCCGAGGTAGGGACAGCCCCCACCCGGGCTCCAACGGCGGCGACCTGGAGGGTTTTGTGGGAAGAGGAAACTTGGATAAGGAACCACTAAGGGAAAAATAACCAGGGTAGCCACATTAAGGGTGTAACATTTAAACTGGGGAAGAGTTCATCCGAAACCCCCCCCCGGTCCCTATCCAGCCGCTGCACATGCTCCCCTGGGTTTTGGACCTCCGCATCTTCATCTACCCAGCGTTTGTAATATATCTGCCACTTGGTGAATTCCTCATCAGTCTGGTCTCCTCCGACAGTTCTAGTTTCCATGGCTTTTATAATATGATCCCTCCAATCATTACTTTACACATTTCTCAGTCCAGCCCCGTTCCTGCCCCTGGTCCCACTCCCAGGATTTGGGTCTCGGCAGTCGATGAGACCCTCTCTCTTCATCAGCTACTCTTCCTCATGCACAAATAGGTCTTTTGGAGTTCTTCCAGTTCTGACTTCTGGAACACTCTGACCTGTGTTTTTGTTTCGTTCTGTAGGCCTTTCCGATAGCATTCAGCTCTTTACCTTGAAGAGAGTCTAAACAACTAAGAGAATTTGAGCTACTGATAAATGTTAAGGGATAAGATACATAAACAATGCACTTAGGCTGCCAGATTATTAGCACATTAAATCTACATTTGCTACAGTTACAAATACTTCTAAAGTCTACAAAATGTAGAAATCAAAAACCCCTTCGGCATCACTTCTTAAATAATTTCAGACAAAATAACCCTTGTTTAAAAATATTCCTTCCAGCTTAAAGATTAAGATTTACTACACACCTGTGTTTCAGATCTTGCACACTCTGCTGGCAGTGACTGGCTTTGCCTGACTCAGTAGTAGAATCCATGCTCCAGAAATGTCTGCAACACATTTATTTTAATAAACAACTTCTCAGTTTCCCTCTAAAGACAGCATTCCATATGCTGCTGACAATGGTTTTGTTGCAATGCGTCATCTATCAGCAATCTGCCCTATTCTATGAGGTCATGAAAGAAGATCACTCAACACCACTGCAGCTTAGTTAAGTTTTCCAATGTTTTCTCCTTAATTTTAGCACACTTTATAACCGTCTCAGATTAAGGCAAGGTTCCACTGTTGTAGCTTATTGTTACACAAAGATAGTAAGACTTGGAGCTCCCTAAAATATCTATTGTTAGGATTATTAGAACATATTTTATGAGGTTCTTGTTGAATCTAGGAATAGAATGCAGGCTGTGCTCCCTGCCCACAGAGTAGCAAAAAAGAAAGCACACAAACCAACCCAAACACCACCCACCACTGCTTTCCAGTGAATTATTAAAAGGAGGCTCAGTCCCTCTAGTCAGTGTAAAGGGCAGATAAAGACTCTTAAGGACTCTAGAAACACAGCTAATTTTCACTATTTTAAAAATAGAGTAGAAACTCTCAGTTTAGTGGTGGGATTTGTGCACCACTTGGCACAGCTCCTTAGCAGCCAGGAGAAAAGAACTCAGTGATGAGCTCTTGAGGCATAGACTGAAGAGCAGCAGCATGTCAGGTTCTGACTTTAGTACTTCCAATATGCAGTCAAACAAAGTGAAAACAATGAGATATAATTAAAATAAACTCCCACCTCTGGAACTTCAAACAGTCCCATCAGATTCAATGATACCATTCAACATTCTCTTGAGATTAGGTTTGTATTACCCACCTTAGTGTCCAGTTATCATGCTGTAGTTGTGAGGGAGATGGGTAACTAAGAAACATTCACACTCTCTCTAACTGTTCCCAATAACCTGGAGGTATCAAATAAGGAGCAAGGTAGAGCTATTAAGCAACAGCAGACAAGACCCACCCACCTGTAAAAGTCACAAGACTTAAAAATCATTCAAGTGGAGACAAATTACCAGATTTCTTTCAGGTGGCAGAAATAGGCTACTTGGTTTCAGGCAGTAAAAAAATGAAAAGTGCCATCAAACAAGTCTCTAAAATTCCAATTTTCCTAAATTCTTCTTCAAGAGTTACTGCTTTTCTCAGTAATATCAGGTTTGGGAGTTTATATTTTATTTTATCTTGTTTTAGTTTTTTTTAAACTGAAGGGTTCATTATGGAGAAAGTCATAGTTACTTTGGCTTAAAAAAATGTGCCTATGTAAATGATGTAGTAATGATCTTTCTCAGCCTAATACTTCAGATCTATAAATCACTTTCAGATACTAATAGTCTAATGCAAGATAATAACTCAAAATAGAAATCTCATTTAATTTCACTGCAATTAAACCAATTAATATATAATGTATCTTTTCCAGATACCACAAGAAGTTTATCCACTTTTCCAATCTGCTCTCTGCCTTCTACCTTATGTGTGTCTGATCCTGCAAATATTTAAGCCGGGTTCTGTTTTCAGAGAAATAGCAGAAACAGATTCTTCCTGTGAAGTCTCATGCCTTTCTGAATTTTTTTTCTCCCAGGGCTGTGTCTTTCCCCTGTTCATAACCTCTACAATTTGCAGAGCAACAAACTTTAACCTTGCTCTCTGCCTCTCACCATTCTATGAAAAACATTTTAATTTTCTTTTACAGCTAAGGGCAAATGTCTTTCCCATCAAATGCACTGACAGTTAAGTGACTTTGTAGATAACAGGATATCCAGAAATAGTCAGAAATTGATCAACACTAACTAGAAGAATACATAAAGGCAAATAACATATTTGTAAAACAACTATTTTTTCTGATTTATTACCTTCACTCATTAAATCTGTGTTATGTAGCAAACACAATCCATATTATGAGGAAATATTACGATCCATATTTATGGAGGAAAACTGATAATTAAGTCCAAATTTGTTTGGATGAAAATTTGCTGAAGAGTATAGATGACTTTATTTACAAAACTAATAATAAAAGCAGCAGAATAATATTATTCCTTGAATACAGATGGTATTGTCATACTGAGTGCATTTATATTACTTTTAAACTGCTGTGACATGATCAAGAACTAAATTATGAGATTATTCTGTGAGAGGAAAGATATTTACTACTTGTGCAAGAGCAGCCAGCATTGTATTCTGCTAATCATTCTCATCTCTGAGGCATAAGGGCCATATATATACATACACAACAGAAGCACTCAAAGAACCACAGGCTAATTTTAGTGAAGTCTGAAACATATTATCACACAACACATCAACTACTCTTTTTCTTTTGACAATGGGCTATAATTCATAAAACAATATTTTATTTGAACTCTCTCAAGAATTATTTAGTGATCAGGGCAAAAAACTGCTTGAATATTTAACTGTCCGATTTTAAAATGAGAACTGTCTTGGTTAGTTATGAAATTGCATGTACAGTTTCTAGTGTAAGCTTGTTCCCTCATTAGATTATCACAATGTTAAAATCAGGAAGAAGGATTAACATAAATAATGTGGTTCAGACTGATGGTCCCTTGAAATTCAAGGTTAAGATTATGATAAACAGAATAAAATATCCTTGGAAATTGCAAACTTTCTGACCTATGTGGTTCTCTGCTTGAAGTAACATTATAATAAAGAGAAATTTTCCCTTTATACCTTCCAATTTTTTCAGGTAGCATTCACAAAAATAACTGCACAGTTACCCATGACTTCTGAAAGACCTTAGTGACCAATTCCATAGCAACATTCAGAACACCAAAAGTAAAGAAGTGCATGTCTAAATTTTTAGTCTTGGACACCATGATCTGATCACAACCTTTTTTCAGTAGGATCATGACATTAAAAACTAATCTCCTGGGCCCTTCAGAATGAGCTTGTAGTTCAGTGGTCTCCTTTCCAACAGCAGAAATGTAGGAATTACCAGGAAAAAAGCACTCCTGTGCATAATGAGATAACACTGTGGTGGCATTAATTTCAAGCAATCACTGGCCCATGATTTACTCAGCAAAAGTGTTGGGTTTGTATATAATTGTATTATTTAAAAAAAAAGTTCAGATATCCACTGACATTAGCAGCAACCTCCAGAAATAACTTACAAAAGCAGATATAGAGGGTCCACAGAGACAAAAGCTATGTTACTGGACAATTCATTGCAACCTCTGAGACACTGGTTCCCTCTTCTGATAATAGCGTGACTTTATAATCAGACAGGTCTGGGAGCTATATCATGCCTAACCCCTATTTTCTGGCTGCAGCTGAAAGAGAAATTAGGCATTTATTTCAAGTGGTAATGGTGCATGTTCTGGCACAGCCAGAGTTTTGGTAATTTCACTGCAAACACATGGTTATAATACACTAACCACTCTGATCTATGTTCAAAATCAGGGTTCTATATTATATACACATGCACATTCAAATTATTTGAAATTACATTAATTACAACTGCAATTCTAACATCTATGAATCTGTCACAGACCAGATAGTTTTAAACTGGCCATCATTAAATATCTTTTCAGCATATTAGACACACAGAGGAGAGCAGAGACAATAAGTACTGATATTAAAAGAAAAGCTAATTTCAAAAGCTACAAACAAAAACTTATCTACTTTAGTAACATTCCTCATGATATATCCATCAGCATGGTCTTTGCATCTGTAGTATGGTAGAAATCTGGCAATTCTAGACTCTCAGTCGGAGTGAGTGATCCCAAATCTGTATGTGTCACCATGGTATGAAGTCATTTACACAAATAACATTGCTCGAGGAAAAAAAGAAGAGGGGTGGAGGGATGAAGTGATTAAGCCACTGTGACTCTTACAAGAATTAAAATACTTAATTGTTTCAAATCAAATCCTAACTCGAGTTTCCTTCAGAAATTCACTTGAAATAATTTTTAACAGTGAAACTGCAAGTTGATTTCTGTAGAACTTTGTCCCAAATAAATAGCCACAAACTTTCATTACTTTGAATTGCATTAAAAATTTTCCAAGAGCTAGCTTCTATTTTATCATACTGAAATGATAATAAACCTTGTCTCCATGTTGAAGCAAAAGGTAAAGTGACTTATATATGCATTTTACATATACAAGTGTGTGTGTGATACAAGGAGGGTCATATGAAGTTCTAATGGATAACTTACTAGACACTAAGCGTTAGACAGAGGTAGAAAATACACTGGCTATACTGGATGCCATGCTTTTAAACAGAGGTTGAATATTTATCCCTACTTGGTTTCTTTTACACCTCAGAGAACTGAGTTTCTTGTGTGCCTGATTTGATGACATGTACCTAAACTTGCAAGCTTAACTTGCCATTTTGATTTTGGTGGTATTTCACAATGTTATTTCATAGAATCATAGAATCATAGAATCATAGAATCGATTGGGTTGGAAAAGACCTCCAAGATCATCGAGTCCAACCCTTGGTCCAACTCTAGTTCATTTACTAGATCATGGCACCCAGCGCCACGTCCAATCTGTGTTTAAAAATCTCTAGGGATGGTGAATCCACCACCTCTCTGGGCAGCCCATTCCAATGCCTGATTACTCTCTCTGTAAAAAATTTTTTTCTGATATCCAACTTAAATTTCCCCTGGCAGAGCTTAAGCCTGTGGCCCCTTGTCCTATTGCTGAGTGCCTGGGAGAAGAGACCAGCCCCCACCTGGCTATAACTTCCCTTTAGGTAGTTCTAGACAGTGATGAGGTCACCTCTGAGCCTCCTCTTCTCCAGGCTAAACAACCCCAGCTCCCTCAGCCTCTCCCCATAGGACTTGTGCTCCAGTCCCTTCACCAGCCTTGTTGCTCTTCTCTGGACTCGCTCCAGCACCTCAATATCCTTTCTGAACTGAGGGGCCCAGAACTGAACACAGTACTCAAGGTGTGGCCTCACCAATGCAGAGTACAGGGGAAGGATCACTTCCCTGGTCCTGCTGGTCACGCTATTTTTGATACAGGACAGGATCCCATTGGCCTTCTTGGCCACCTAGGCACACTGTTGGCTCATATTGAGCTTCTTGTCAATTAGTACCCCAAGGTCCCTTTCTGTCTGGCTGCTCTCCAGCCACTCTGTGCCCAGCCTGTAGCGGGCTACTTGGTCAAGCAGATGTTCAGTATTTCTGAAAATAAAAATCAATATTTTGATGCCTAAATGTAGACTGGAGCAGTTTTTGAGTATCAAAATTTGGTTTACATTGCCGTTTCATTCCACATCTCATTTGGAGGTATTGCAGCATCACAGCCCAAGTGCCACTGAGCCAACTCATGACCTCATCAATGACTAGTTTCTACATATTTTGGCAGCTCATCCATGTAAGCTGTGTAGCAGATTTCTGTAAATTTCATGTTCTAGGTTACTTCACCCTCCTTTACTTTGACTTTTTGCATTTTTATGAAGCTCACATTTTTTCTCATTTGGGACACAACCACTGTGTAATATTCATTGAGGGATATAGTCTTTATAGTAGTAATTTTGCATCCTCATGTTTTAGTCCATCATGACCAAAGCTGCAGATACAGAATAATACAACATAAGGGAGTCATTTACCCAAGACCACTACGAGTTTGAAAAAGGTCACAGAGACTAAATGCAAAGGTCGTGTCAGTCCTTTGAAACAAAGTAGACAGTGTTTATTTTATCTTCATTTGGCAAGCAAACATATTTCATAGCACTTCAACTTGACTTTTTGAAACGTATTTTTTTTAATTACAGCAGCGAGCTGGAGGAGTTAAGTAGCTCCTCATTTCTTTTTCCAATAAGCCCTTCAGACTGAGGGGAAAAGCCTTCCTAACCCTGCGGCACAACACCGCTTGAAGCAAGGTTGTACCTGAATTAGCTAACCATCTCTAACTCCCATTGATGGGACTTGCAGGCATGGAAAGAATAGAAGATTGTTCCTAGTATGCCTTAGAGAAAAAGATAATGAAAGGACATAAAACATTTAAATTTATCAATACAACTCAGGATATATTTTTTCTTATTTTTGCCCACTACAAGTGTCAAATAATTGTGCTTGTATTATAAAATATTATGTGAGTGTGTGTATATGCTGTATTGGGTTTGTGTAGCAAGGTTTTTGTACCTGGGGGGTGATAACAGATGACTTCTGTGAGAAGCTGCCAAAACCTTTTCCTGTGTCTGACAGAGCCAGTGCTAGCTGACTTCAAGGAAGAACTGCTGCTGGACAAGGCCAAGCCCATCAGCTACAGTGGTAGTGTGTCATAACAGTGCTATACTCAAGAGAGAACTAATTTTTAAAAATATGAATAATTAGGCTTTATAGTCCTTGAGTGATGCTGCACTGTATCCTTAGATTTTAATTTGCCTAATTAAAATAAACACTATCTACTTTTTTTAACCTTGTACTTCATTTGAAGTAGGCTTCTATAAAAATTACCAGTTGCAATGCCTACATCACCTATCCAGAAATATAAAACATAATTCAAGCAGAATCCTATGTGACATTCTTCAATAGTTTTATGTCTTATTACCTAAGGTTAAAAATAAAAAATCTGCCTCTCATATTTCTGTGGCTCCAATTTTACCAAATACAAAATGGTCCTATCAGAGGCTATGGTATTGCAACTGCAGGAATTTTTGCAGTATTTATAGGTTTCAGCATTTCTGTTTGTAAGTGAATGCTTCTGGTACATCAAATTTAAGGAAAACAGGGAAGAATTACCTTATTTAAGTTACAGACCATTATAAGAAAGCCATTAACTCCTAGAAGCATTTGTCATATTGGAAACACATTTGTGTTTCTAAAATGAGTTTTACAGTATTTACTGCAGAAATATTTGTGCTACAGATATTTCAATTCTAATTCAGTATTTAAGTACTTAAATAAGCAAATGAATTCTGAGCCACCTTTCTGCCAACTTTGCTGTTTATTTCTTCTCTAAGATAGAATTATCTTTTTTTTCAAACAATTTTCATAAAAGAGAATGTTTCAGTGCACCAAATTAATTTCAATGTTTAGAGACATGAGCATAATAACTCAAATAAACCTTCACCACTCATTTACAGACACACATTATAACATTTTCCTCAATATTTTTTTCCATTCTGTTTTATGCATTCTAATATCTTGCTTGTTTCTTTTTTTTTCCTCCTAAAGCTGCTTTCAGCAACAGATTTTTTTTCCTTGGGTTTCTACAACAGTAGCAAGCTAACGAATCTGAGTCTGTTTGGCAGTCTAGAAGTTGTTCTGTAATCAGACTTTGTTTTCGGTTGTGTTACCCTCTGTCATTGCTAAAGGGCCAGCTCTTCATGTCTTGTGATCTATTGTCTTCCTGAACACTCACATGGCCCGTTTTTCCTGTCATTCACATCTGTAGTCATTTACTACTATAAAAGGATGTGTGTGTGTATGTGTGTGTATATATATATAGATAGATATATAGATATATAGATATATAGATATATAGATATATTATGATTTTTTTAATAGGCAATGTCTTATGTTTGATTGGCTTGCTTCAGAGCATTTCCTCAATTTGTCATAGTCATTTAAAGTGCCAAGTCCCTGAGTCTGTTTGCATTCCTAGCCAGGCTGAGGTTACCTGCACGGTTTTTAGGCATACTTGCCATGTGATTTTCCACTTTACTAATGACATTATTGATTAACTCTGAATTCCAGCACCCCACTCAGTACCTCTACTGTAACAACCAACTTCATGCAGAATTATCAATTTGTTTCAAAAATTATGTGTGCTGTGCCTCTGTTACAGAGCTTTTACTAACCTTTTGCCATGCCTGCTTAACTTCCTGAGTTGCTTCTTTTCAAATTCATTCAGCTCTCCCAGAGCCACTGTAAATGCAAAGAAATACAGAATAAAGCACAGTTTCCATTTCCAAAACACTATCCTGGTTAGACCTTTTCCGCTATAATTTTACATACATTATATGATTGTGTTTTAGCAATAATTAATTATCTGTAAAAGCTGTAAACATATTTGCAGGTTAAAAAAACCCACAACAGAAGCTCTTCAGTCCTCTGGAATGGTAAGAGGCTGAGAATTTTGTTGTATATTCAGACATTTCAAAACTGAGTTCAGTCAGAGTAACTTCATGCCTAGAGTCTGTCCTCCCTGCCCTCCAGTTTTGTTTTCTTAACTTTTTTTTCTGACAATCTCTGATAATACATCACCTTTATTAACAAAATAGTTTTTTATCCATCAATTCTAACATTTCTCTCTATTATAATATCTGTATTTAAAAATGGGCTTTCTTTCTTTTTATGCATTTCATTTGTTACTTTGGAAATATGTGTTGACCTTTCTCATGTTCCTCATAAATACTAATGTTGTTTAGCTTATTTTCTCATTTGTTAGCTACAGTGGGTCAGATTTTTGAAGCCTTTCTATTTGACTCAATCATTTGAAATTCATTATGTAGCTATGTAAGTTTTTCCTATTCTTATTTTGTTCAGCAACATAACACCTCCCGAGACACTACTACTGTTTCCTTAAGTAGAATAAATGCCATATCTGAGGAGTTTACTTTTCCTTGGGGCATTTTTATGAGCTCCCTCATTTTATTAAAACTGTCTTTCTCAAGTTTATTGTCAATCTAATGCTTTTGTATGTATAACTTTCTCATGATATGGATTATAATTATATTGTGATTATCACTGTTTTGTAGCGCTGCCAGCAGTATAATTTAGATGAACATCTATATTCTACTTTTATGACTGAAAGAGGTATTCAGACCACCTGACTCTAGATGTTTAATTTAGCCAAATTCAGACACAATTTACCTGGGTTCCCTACAGTCTTGATAAAGACAGAAAAAAAACCCCACCCCACCTTCAGGACGTGATTTGGGAAAAATACCACTTGTCAGTATATGAAGTGTACGTCCCATCTGAGGTGAAATATTCTAGCTTCCATTTAACTCACCTGGCTTGAACCTTTGGGCTTTGTAAGGTGTACACAGCCCTTCAGGCAGAAGATCTGCTTCATCTGAGTGTGTGCACATCCCGCAGAGCTAGAAGGAAAAGAGTCAGGTATTCCTCATGCAGCTAGAAGCAAAGAAAAATGGCATCTTTTGTAATTAGATAATATTAAATAATAATGTTCTAATTTTAATTTGGTTGTCTCTTTAAAAAAAAACAATTTGTCTGAGTAACATCTTTATATTTTCATGTAGTCTTCATAATGACAAGATAAAGCCTCATGCTGTCTAGGATTCAAATTACCCAAGTGTTTCTATAAAGGAACAATGTTTCATTTAACAGGGTTTTTTATTTCCTCTCCACAATTATCAGAAAAACTACAATAAATGCCAAGTGATTTGAAACTAGCATGTGTCAAGTAAGTTTTTAAAAATCTTAAAAAATATATTTTCAGTTTTACAGTCTTATTGTCTGTTTGTTTTAGAAAGACTCCCTGAGGCTTAAATATTAAGGAGAATTAGCATTTGTGTCAGCTGTAGTTGTGTTAGCAAGATGTCCTATGATAAAACAGTGCTGCAGTTAATGTTCATATCACTGAGGAACCATAGCTATCCATTACTATCCAAAGACAGATGTGTAAGTTTCAACTCATAAAAACTGGATGAAGGAAACTAATGGGACACTAATCTCCTGGTACCTCATGGGACAAAGAGAAAGAATGAATAAGATTTTTAAAGACTACAAAATTTGTTTCCTCTGCAAACGCCTTGCAAAATGTTATGAATAAATCAGCAGTTTCATCATTGTTTGACTTTTGGGACCATCACCATGACAGAAAGAAACGATCCTTGTCTTGGAACTCTGGGACTGCAAAAGCTTCTATTCGTCTGTGACCAAACTCCTGTCTGCAGATACAAGCTTCTGGGGAAAGGTATTTCATCAGCTGCTCATTGATGACAATTATGTGATATTTACAATTCCAAAACAATGCAGATAGAGCTCTCTCTATATAAAACTTTAATGAGCAGCATGTTTTGTTGGAAGTGTCATAAAACTTTCATCAAAGTTCAAAATATTCCCAAGAAAACAGCTCTATCTTTGACAAGAAGATCAGAAATTTCCAGTTTAGATCAAACACTGTGAAGAGGAAGAGAAATGTTGTCTGTTATAATTATTAGGATACGATAATTATACTTTTACAAGCTCAGAAAATTTTTAAAAATAAGCTCAGAAAACATTGTAAAATTCAGTATTAAGATTAGCTTTTATAGTTTTCCTTGTGAGGAAGATGAATAGAGTCATAGAAGCTAAAAGCCAGACAATAATAGTAGAAAAGATAATCTTTTTTATTATTATTATTATTATTTGACCATTACTTAGAGAGGCCATTCCAAAAAGCGGTCACTAGGAGCTAATAAAATAAAATAAAATAATTTAAAAAAAATTTCCTTACTTCATTCTGGAACAGTTCTTTTTTGTCAACTGGGTAAAATAGTTGATACTGCAGCTGATGCTATAGATAACCTCATAGAAGCAGGAGGACCTAAGTTCACTGGACTTTACAGCAGTTCTGAATTGTTAACTTGCAACAGTTGGAATTAAAAAGTGTGCAATTTCTCTATCCAGTGGTTCCATGAATAATTGAATAAATGGATCTTATAACCTTGGACATATTAGGAATTAAAAGAAATCAAGGCAGAAACATAAACTAAGTGTTATAGTATCACAAAAGTTAGGAGGCAATTAAAGGGTGAAAAAATCTTCAAACATTAGAACAGAGGAAGGATATAAAAAGAAACATTCTATGGAGTCAGATACATGTTATGGGAACATAAAAGGAAATCACATTTGGTCAAGAAAAATATGACCATATGCATCCCTTTTAGACAGGCTAATAATGATTCCATGAATCATCTTTATGCAGAAACTGCAACAACGGATCTTGTCTTTCATTTCTTCTTCATTTTTCTGTAGGTAGTTCCAGCACAGGCCATAAGGTGATTCTTTGCTGTGGTCTGTCAGGCATCCCTGGCCTTGTTTTCCACTCTTTATATTGTCTCCATAGCACAGATCAGGGTGCTTTGCCTATTCACTGAGCCTATGACTCTCCTCCCCCACAAGCTGTTGAAGTTTTGTGCCTGTTACGATGCAGTTCTTGATTCCTAAATTTTTATACAGCTTGTATAAAAAAATCCTGCCAATGGATTAAAATGGAAATACCGGTGACAATCTCTCTTGCTTCTCTCAAATACGCCTCCTGCTTCTTCTTTCTCTGGATAGAGCAGCCCATACACCTTAAAAGCAAGTAGAAGGGTTGAAACGTTTTAATAAAAGCCTAGATCCCTAGGCCTTACTCAAACACATCCCTCAAACTAAGCCAAGCAATGATGACAGCACCTCCCTTCCATGTTAAAAGAAAATACACGGCTGCCCCGCCATCAGGTTTCAAATGCACAGCAGCAGCATCTCCAGGTTTTGCTCCAGTCACCTTCAGTTGTGGACCTACTTTAACTTCTAAAATTCAGGTGTGAATCATACTTGTCAGGTCAGTCCTTAGTTCTTTAGTCTGCAACAGATGTGAAGGCAATATTATCATTCTAGTAACAAGGTGGTATGCAGTATACTGTTTTCAGCTGCAAATGTGACCCTGAAAGCCCTCAATTGCCATTAAAATTCTGGTTTTAGATATGCACATGTTCGAACAAGACTGTTTCTGATCATGCCTGAAAATCAAGGATCTTTGCTGTCAGAACTGAAAGTGTCAATTAGGTGAGATAATTCAAAGAATTAACTTTGGCGGTTAGCAAATTAAATCTGAGACTTGCCTTCCTAAATGTGGGAATGAGGTGGAATTAGTATAGGCTTAAATTGATGCTATGCCTCTTTTAATGCAACATGTATGGATTGACCAGTGGATATAATTTCAAATTCACTAGAACTTCCCACTAGAAATGAAGATGTATCGCTCTTCTCATTCATGTCCAGGCTGTGCTGGCTCTGGTCTATGGACCAGATTATTTTCAAAGTAATTGCTAAACTGGAACTGAAACAACATTTTGATTATGGTTTCAGATACAATCCCTGCCCTCCAGTTTGCCTTTACTAGCTGTAGCTATCCATGCTACACATTCTTGAGAGCCATGCATCACATGTCCAAAATTACTTTCCAGTCCAAATGGATAGGTAGTGAAATAATAAAATACTGCTTGAACTGCAGAGTAATCAAAGCCACTCTTAGCTTCCCACTCTGACTCAGGAGGGCAGAGGAACAGGTGTCACTGTGCTGCAGTCATGAGATCCCCGATTTCACGTCTTGTTCTCACCCCCAGGATGCGAACTGCAGAATGGATGCTGTAGGAGCAGGCAGGATTGCTCACCTTCAAGCCATTTCACTTCATCATTACTCCAGTGTAGATGCTTTAACATTTTTCTATCTGGTAAATAGATACAGATATTCCACAAAACACCTTTTGCTGGCCCACTTCTGCTGTATTTCCTTGCACTTCTCTCACTTCTCTTTCTCTGTTGGGACTGTTTTTTTAACAGCTCGTTCCTTTACACTTTTGTTCATATGTCACAGACCTGTGTTTATTCAGCCAGCATTTATGTGGATATTATGTTCAAAATACATGGGTTAACAGCAGCAGGCAAGCACTGTAAATCTTTTCCTCATTATATATCTTCAGCACACAAATTAAAGTAACCTAAGTTTTCTGAATATTGTTGAGGACTTGAAAAAGCAAGGAGAGGAAAGATAACAACAGTGCAAGGTTTTTAGTAAAAATAGTAGGATCATTTAGTTAAAGACTGGTGCAGAAAACTACTTGTTAAATTAAGAGAGAGAGATGAAAATGGATTCATCTAACAATGCACTTGGGTATATAAAATAAGGTACTGAATGCTTATTAGAAAGAAGTTAAGTTATGCTAGTTAAAAGTTTATCTCTCTTTCCAGAGATCTCCAAGCTTTCACACAACAAAGACATTGCCACTGATGCTGGAAATATAGTTGGCTGAATAATAAAAATAATGTATTCATGAGTAAATTATTCAGAGATTGACAGAAAAAAATGTTGAATAAATTATTCACTGAACATTATTTAATAATCTAGAGAGCTGGTCAAATAATAGAAATATGTATTTCAGATAATTTATTCAAAAAATAATGTCAAAATCCTTTGGCTAGGATTTTCCTAGTCCATTAGGAATGAATAATTTGACAAGTTATTGATTATAGCTCATTTCTGTATTAAAACAAAATTCAGCAGGAATGCAGCTAAGCAGAAAGATACCTAATTGACAATAAAGTGTCATCATCTGGATGATGAAAATCTTTTGTCATGCTTGCAAACACAGCCTGTGTTCAAATAGTGCTCATATACCACATAGGCTCACACTTTTGGTTTGTTTGGGTTTTTTAAGGTACATAAGTTTTTGTTAATTAGCACTATCAGTAAACACTGTCGGGTTCTGCAGAATCCTGCCAGGCAGCACTGTGGGGCTGGAAAGGTTCTTCATCCCTTCCTTTTAACAGATTGTGATTAATTTCCTTCTCTAACATCAGTTAACTTTGATACAAGAAAGCAAAAGCAAATAGCATCTTTTTGCACATGTTTTAGCCTGGGTTTCAAGGTATCTGTGCTCAAACAGCTCAAGTGAGAACAAGAAACAGACCTCTTGATACTCCTTCACAAAGGCATTTTGTAACCGTTTTCCCCTGGAGCAAATCAGTGGAGAAGGGGACAAGGCTATGGTTTATGTGGGGAGCATGCACAATGTTGCTGCCACCCCGAAGTACACCTAAAAGGCACTTAGGAGTCTGTTTTTTTCTGAGTGCTTTTCTTGTGGTAATGTGAATCAGCACTATTTCCTGTGCAGTATTCTTGTACAAAGCCACAGTTCAACTCTGAAGAATAGAGAATTGCAAATTCAACGTTTTCTTCATCAAAAGCTCTCCTTTGCAGGCCATCATTTTCTCCTAAAGATGCGTAATGCCAGCTGAACACCTACAGGAAGGAGAATTCTGCCTCCTCCATACTAAATGCACATCATTCTTTATTTTCCTCAGTTCACCTGGTCACAAAAGTGAGGACAGTGAGGACTTTTCTGTGTTTAAATATCCCGTGAATTGTATTCCTGACACATAGCACCTAGATACATTTATATCATAAAGATTGGATCTTCTTGCTATTGAAAAACTGGTGGAATTGAATTCTCTGCATATGAAAAAGCAAAATCCAATGCAAAAGTTAATGATCTGAATCCCCGTCATTACAAAAAGGCACCTGGCAGAAGTATCCTCTTCACTTGTTATGCTTTGTTTTTGAAAGCAAATCTCTAGCAATTGTAATTAGAGGTGAAATAGAAAGCAGGGGGTTTGTGAATAATTTGCACACAAAATTAAATCTCATTATATGCAGATGCTACATGTATTACTGCTGGCAATGTGTTTTAGTGCTGCTAGGTACAGCTTCCTTTGATTTCCATCTGCTCTCCCAGGGACAGTCCTGTATTCCCACTATACTATACTCACTCTCTTTGACATCCATCTTCACATCATTCATCACTTTGGCCTCCTCCACAGGTTCTTCTTGCAGTCATGGTTACCTTTCTCCTTTTCCTTTTTTGAGGGGGAGAGGCAGAGAAGATGCATTTCTCAGCATATCTTTATGGTTCATTAACAATAACATGCTAAAATCTATTAGCCTTCAATTAGTCAATTCAGCATGTGTTTAGCTAGCCTGGCACCTAAAGATATCTCTGCCTGCTCCCTGGACATTGTTAATTACGTTTTCCCCTTTTCATCAATTTATTAATATACTTATCATTTTGTATGTGGAAACTATGTCTATATATTTCTAACACAGGCAATTATAGAAATAGAAGTAATTAAAAAATAATTTTGATACTTGTTATTTTGTAACACATGACTCCCTCTTCTCCCATCAGAATTGAATTTACACAGTGTTGCATGAAAACTTGCACAATATTTACTTTGCAACATCTACTTAAGGAGTGAAAAAGTCAAGCTGACCTGAACACATGGTGAGTGTAACTAAGAAAGAATTAAACTATCACCCACTTCAACATTTCTAGTTGGAAAACAATTTTTTGCCTATGTTCTTAATGGTCTTGAACTGAAAAGGGGAAAGGACGGTGTTCCTACAGTAGCACTGTGCATTATTTTAAATGGATCATCCAACATTTTCTTTACATCTGTTATCACCTTTCCAATCCACTGTGTACAAAATATTCAAACATTAAGGCATGACACCATCTCAGTTGTATTAGTCTCAATCAGGTTTTAAGGATCTATGTTGTAAATCCGCATACAACAGTAAATTATTAAAACTGACATATGAAATTACCTCATTATAGATTTGAAAATGTATGAAGAAATATTTTTAGTATAAATGAAATCACTAAGTCCTATGCCAGCCATGTAAGAGGTTCTAATGAAGGACTGATTGACCCACGGTTAAGCCACTCTTAGTTTTCTTGTTTTTTCTCTCAAGTTTTCTGAATTTTGAGAGAAAAATATTATGGGTCAGCAATTAAATAAACAAAATTAAGTCCTTCCCAATCCTTGAGTAGATTAAGAAGATATCTCATGAAGTATACAAGAAACTGGAGAATGGCATTGACTTTTGTGCTGATAATTATTGATAGTTTGGAGTTTTTTTTATAGATAGGTCCTAAGGCTGTTCCTGGAAGAATATCATTAATGATATTAATGATCTCCCTACTCCACTAATTTCCCTTTCAACAAGCTAATGCTGTCTCTAATTTTTTACCCATAAAATAGTTCTTGCCATAACAACCTTTTTCTCCAGGTTAACTAATAATTTCTCATATAGTTGCCAAATTAGAAACTTCGTTAAGGTCAGAAAAAGTGACATCTACAGCACTTAGTAAAGCAGCCACCATTGAAGAAATGTGTCATTTCATAAACTGATGGAGAATTTTATCTCACTTTACTGTAAAGAGGGGTAAAGCTCTTGAAGTCTAGCTTAAAAACTTTCATCTGGCTGGATGATTTTTTTTCTCCTATCTGTAAGAAAATAATTATTTTTATTAAAAATTCTTCATATCTATCATTTTGGATAATTTTGTATGATAGTTGTCTAGACCTTTGAACATGGTTTAGATCTGTGATGGATACAGTTGCCATACTGTTTTTCCATTAACTATCCTACTTTAGCTGATAACCAATACTACACTGCTACTAGAAACTTTTTATTTAGGCTTCAGCCAGTATATAAATTATCTTCAACCTCTTTCTTATTGCTACAAAGGCTTTAGTGCTTCTTTCCTCTTACTTGTTTGTGCTGGTTTAAAGATAAACCGGCAGGAGAAATGAACCCAACACAAAAGAAATTATAAGTCAGAATTACAATTTAATAAAAATATTACAATGAATGCAATGGCACAAAGAGAAATTGGTTTTAACCCACAAAACCCAGCACTCCAGGGCACAAACAGAATGGTGTTTGTTAGATCCTGTGCTGAGCCCCATGTGGGTCACTTGAGTCCAATAAAAAGGAAGGGAAAAAACCTTTTGGTGCAGATGACGGTCACAGTCGACGGTCTCTGTCTGGTTGAGAGCGGTGGTCTCCTCCTGTTGAGGTTCTGGCCCTCCTCTGGATCTGACGAGCAGCCGCAGAAGTCCCAAAACCGCCAGATTATATACCCTCAGGTCCAGGTGGGAATGTCCAGTACCTCCCCCAGGGTGGGGAGTTCCACAATGGGTGATTTTACTCTGAGTCATGGGATATTTTTGGAATCATTAATGGCCCATTGTGGGAAAACACTAAAATGAACCCTGGAGGAGGGCAGTGCTGGGAAGCAGAGGAGGCCTGACTAGCTACATACATGACAGATTTGTTGTTGAAGTTTAAAAGTTATGCGGTTTCTCTGTATGGGGTTTTAGTTCAGAAAGTTTCTGTATCCCTCCCCGCATTGTTTTCACTCCTTCCCCTGTCTTTCTCGGGGACTTTTGTTCCCTGATGAGTCACCATGTGCTTGTTAAGCATGGATATTTTCTCTCCCCGGAGCCGGGACAGTCTGGTTCAGGGGTTGGGGGGCCCCTGCCACCACCCTCCTGCACTGTGCGGTGGAAGCTGCTGGAACTTGCCTGGGCATGCCTCTGCCTCCCTGGGATGAGCCGGGGCTGTGCCCGGTGGAATGGAGCTGAGGCAGCTCCATGCCAAAATGTTCCTGCTTTGTGTTGCCAGTGTAGCCTGCGGCAGTGTGGCTGCCGTTCCTGCCAGTTTCCACCCCTGTCCTAACCCTATTGGTTATCGCACCCGTCTATCCCCAAACCCCGTTTTTCTATGGTGTTTTGTTCCTCCTGTTTGCCCATTGGCTAGTTGGCACCTAAAGCCAACTGATCTTTACCCAACTTCCACCTGATCTTTACCCAATGAAGTCCCAGATCAAGCACCTTCCCCTTGGGACCCTATAAAAGCCTCGTGATTTTTCAAAAAGCGGCGTTTTCACCACTTGTCCCCCAGAGTGAAAAGATCTCTGTATGTGGGCTCCCCGGCTCTGGAGGACAGGTGGGAATTGTCTCCTTCCCCCAGCATCACATAGCCCATTAGCAGACATGACACTCAGGCTGAATGTGGAGGTGCTAAGGACTCCCCAGAGGGGAGTTACCACAGCTCCTATCTCACAGGCGTCTTCAACACCCAGCTTACATCCTGAGGGGTCGGGTGTGCCCTGGGCAGCCGCTCCAAATGGTCCATTGTTAACAGTTCATGAGAAATGACATAGAGGGTGGAGAATACACAGCTTTGGTCACACCTACACAGTGATAAACTGGTCCTGGCTGCTGAACTCGGACATTGTTAACATGCTGATTTGCTAGCTTCATTTTTGGCAGTTTTAATTTCTCTCTGGGGCCAACTGTCCTAGCTGTGTCCCTTCCCAACTTCTTGTGCACCCCAAGGCACTCCCTGGCAGGGTCAGTGTGAGAAACAAAAGACCTTGATTCTGTGCAAATGCTGTTCACAGAACAGCTAAAACAATCCTTATTACCACCACTGCTTTTGTCATAAACCTAAAGCATCAGATCATACAGCTACCATGGAGAAAATTAACTCCATCCAGTCACACTATTTTCTACTGCCACAATTCATTCTGAACTAAATCAACAGGGTTTTACCTCTGCATTATTTTAATGCAACTAGCATTTTTATAGTCTGTCTTTGTTACATTATCAAGACTGTTTATAGTGCTGATCGGCTATGAATAAAACCCCATAGTACTACACTGACATCAAACTACTGTAAGATTAGTAGTTTGTCAGTCTTATTAACAGAACCTAACAAAAAGAATCCCCCATAGGTTTCAACAGAAGAGCAAAAACTTCTTTTTAAAAAAATAAATAAATTAAGAAATAAAATCACATGCAAAGTAACATTTCTAGCATTAATTTCAGAAATAAGTGCCAAAAAGGACTGACAAACTTAGAATCACAGAATCATAGAATTGATTGGGTTGGAAAAGACCTCCGAGATCATCGAGTCCAACCCTTGGTCCAACTCTAGTCCATTTACTAGATCATGGCACTCAGCGCCACGTCCAATCTGCGTTTAAAAATCTCTAGGGATGGTGAATCCACCACCTCTCTAGGCAGCCCATTCCAATGCATGATTACTCTCTCTGGAAAGAATTTTTTTCTGATATCCAACTTAAATTTCCTCTGGCAGAGCTTAAGCCCGTGCCCCCTTGTCCTATTGCTGAGTGCCTGGGAGAAGAGACCAGCCCCCACCTGGCTAGACCTTCCCTTCAGGTAGTTCTAGACAGTGCTGAGGTCACCTCTGAGCCTCCTCTTCTCCAGGCTAAACAACCCCAGCTCCCTCAGCCTCTCCCGATAGGGCTTGTGCTCCAGTCCCTTCACCAGCCTTGTTGCTCTTCTCTGGACTCACTCCAGCATCTCAATATCCTTTCTGAACATGAGTATAGAAGTTTAACAAAATACAAAATTTCTTACGGAGTAGCCCACGGAATTGCTCCAGATGTAACTAGTGAGAACTGTGGATAGAAAGAACTCTGAAAACCAAATCATTTGAGAGGACTCCACTTATTCCCTTTATTCTAAGTACCATTTGAATCTTCATAATTACATTCCTTGCAATAACATATAGGTATTTTGACAATTTGTTTTTATTTTTGCATATACACACATACAGAAACAGATTAGAAACATTATTTGGAAGGATGATGAAAAACTTTCAAAGAGCATTTGGCATTGTTGACATTTATGAAGACTTTGGGCATTACTTCATCAGTTCCAGAAGGATTTCTCTTATAACGGTAGTGTGCTGGGAATCCAGAGACATCTTAATTGTTTACCATTTAACAGGAGAGCTTCAAAAGGCTCAGGCACAAGTTATTAGGTATGCCATTAGTTTCACTTTTAATAAATTCTCATTTACATACTGTTGCTAAGCAAGTTACCTGTGATACCACATCTGGGATACACTGTGGCTGTGCATGAGGTGAGTACCTGAACACATTCTATTTTGGGGTGCATCCTAGGTTAGACTGAATGTTTGAGCAGAAAACACTACTGGGTTACCATCCAAAGAATATGTAGCCTTAGAAGCAAAGGGGGAAAAACAGGAATGAAGAGCTTCATGTAAAACCAGATATTGCTGTGATTCAGAGCTAATTTCATTCTCAATTTCTTTTTCCTTCTTAAGCTCTGATGTTGCAGTCTTTAAAAAATAAGACAATACAGGGATGCCATAATAAGGATGAAGTCTAAGTAACAGCTTTAAACGGATATTAAAAAAACTATGTAGGCATAAGTATGAAAAAAATAAAGATTCTTTGATGTGTGTCATCTTTTCATTTTAGCAATTAAAATGGCTCTTGAAGCTCTTTGGCATTTAATTTAAGCCCATAGAGTATAAAATTATGCTGTCCCTTGCAGATAGTCCCATATTTAGTACAAACAAGGTCATAAAGATCAACAGACTTAGAAAAAAATAGTAATTTGAGTTTTCAAATATATAAATTGAATTCTCTTTATTTAGGAGCTTGCCAAAACTATAACATACTTTTCTCAGCTTGTTTTTATGTTATGTTTTTTGGGGGTTTTTAGCTGCGCAATCAGTAGTTGATTGGTGTTTGTTAACATCTTTTTACAAGCTGAGAGATAGAATAACCATTTTTTAACCTGTGAAAACACATAAACATGAACCCTACATTCTTTCCTGAAAGAGTTCTAATATTTTGTTTGAAGGATTCCCTACCAAAAACTTTTTTTCTATTTAAAAAAGAGGGTATTCCAGACTTCCTAATAATTATTCTGACATCTTTGCACTCAAATGACATCTACTCATAGGTCTTAAATATATGACAACTCAGAATGAATGGTTGGTGTTAAGTTTTTCATTCAAGCATGACAATTTAGAGAACCTTAACAGAATGGATCTTGAATGAAATAAAAAAAAGTTAGACTATGTTATGAATTTACATCAGCAATTACACTGCATATGTGTTATGAAATAGTAAATGCAATTTTTCCAATTGTGTATAGTAATCTTTAGAAATATTTATTAGTAAAACTTTCCAAGTCAATGTTTCCTAAAAAGATGCTGGATATAACAACAGCCCAGTTGTTTGAGGTATTTTAACCACAATAGTATTAGTATGCATCTATGATCTTTCATTGCCTACTGACATTACTTTCTCATTTCCTTTCCATAGATACTTTTGTGTTGCAAATGGTGTGCAAACAAGAAACGTATCTTTGTGTCCTTGCTACATACAGAATGAGATTTTCAATGGGAAGAAAAAATATCATCAGAGTATACTATTGTTAAATCTCACACACACATACACGAACGCAAATCAACTTCTTACTTTGCTTCCTAAGTACTTTACTATACAGTGCTGTATTTTGCCAGTGGTAGCAGCAATGTACTAAATCAAATTTAGCTAACAGGTGCTCTCCAGGCTGTGGACAATTACATAATAAAAATGTATTACAGTGCTCACTCTTGGGAGTAAAGACTTTTGCTATAATAGTGAAATGCATTATATGAAGTGGAATTTCTAATGGACTTCAACAGAGCTGGTGGCTCGACTGCTTGGTGATATATCAGTGGTAGTGCCATAGAAGAAAGCCTCACAGGAAGAAGGTAATTTATGTAGTAGAAACACTTATGCTTTCCTCTGCATATATTTACAACAATAAATCAATTGGACAACATGTTTCCCATTTGCGTTTGCAATAAGCATTTCTAACTGTTAACATTGTGGTGTGGTTTTTTTTTTTCATTATGTAGTTTCATTATCCACTCATACTTCTGAAAAATGAGAAAATGGAGGAACACACAGAGCCAGCAGATTTAAATGGCTCTTAGAGCAGTACTTCAACATCAAAAATAATCAAGAACAAATTGTTTATACAACCTTTGCTTTCACCATCTTCCCTAACAAACAGTATTAGTAAATGAATCATGTAAAACCACTTAAACTTCATTCTGAAAAGAAGGGGAAGATGTTCACATTTTATTATTAGCTGTCTTTTTTAGCAAAGTTATCATATTAAGAAACAAAGTTGGATTTTTGTTTTTAAACAAATGAGTTATGAATAAATAAATTATATTTTCAGGGGATCAGGAATATTATTTCCATCCTCATATATATTCTTTTTAGGAAGAATGTTAAATACTGAAAGTAAACAACATCTTATATTGCTTTTTAAAATACTCAAAATTTCTTTAACTGAAGTGAATCAGCTTGCAAAGCATAATCACATTTTCCTTGCTTTTCACTTATGTCAAGCTTTTTACATAACTGCATTAAATCTCAAGATTGCATCATTCTTTAAAAATTAGGTCTTATGTCAAAAGGTGATACAAATCCATCTTCTCAACAGATCTCAATGGAATATCCCCTTTGTAGAATTGTTGTCATGGCTGAGTCTAGTCTACTATGTCCCTTTCTAATCCTCTGCTTGTTGTACATACTTTGTATCAACTTTTTCCATAGTTAAATCTTAAGGTGTCCTTTCTGTTGTATTCATTGTCAATTCGGCATTACATCTAAAGCTTATCTTTTGCATTGGACTGTGAGAATTGTGTGGCCTTCCAGTATTTCCATTTGAAGATGTCTGGCACTATGTGCTACAGGTTATATGAGGTATAATGTATGTAACTGATGATAACAAAGACATTATCTTCCATGCTTCTACTTATGGTGTAACAACACAAATAAACAAACAACAACAACAAAAAAAACAACACGAAAAACCTCAAACCTTTTCATAGATATGAAGGCTCTAGCAATGTTGACTTGATATTATTGAAGGTGTTGCAGAAAGAGACATTTACATCCATTGGTAAAAAAGTTATTGAAAAGCACCAGCCAAAACTCAAGACAACTTTGGGTGGTACAGAAGTAAAAGAATATCTGATTTTAAGAAATATAATCTAAAGGTCGGGTAAATAAGATGAGCTGTATAAGAAAATCAGGGGTACTAGCCCTCCGTCTAATCTCTCATATACCACAACACAAACAACAAACCAGAAGTCCTCAAACTTCTAAACACAATTCATCTCTCAATAGAAGACAATAGAGTAGAAACATTTGTACTTTACTTCTCAGTCCTGCAACACGTATTTATCATTTGATGTTTACTGTCAGCTCAAGGAATTGACCAAAACAAAGGTAAAAGGGGTAAGGGGCAGTTAGAAACAGGAACACAAACCCAAATTGTCTCTAATTTCAAAAACCTGCTGGGTAGGTGACAACACAGATGTTGCTATTTCAGTACAATTAGCAGTTCAGTTGTCTAATTTATGCATAATGTTTATTTTCTAAAGATAGCACTTGTGGCAGTAAAAAACTGGGTTAGCATCACCGAACTGGGCTGACTAGCAACAGCTGAAAGACCTGCCCAGTCATTTGGAACGGGGTGAACCCATGGTCACAAGAACAGTTTAAACACAAAGGTGCTATAAGCAGGAGAAAAACATACCATCATTCTGCAAAACAATGTTACAGGATTTTATGTACTTTTGTGCTTTTCTATTACTTCATTTTTTTACCATACTCTCTTCATTCCCTTGACTAGCAAATTTCAATTCCTTATCACTATTTAATGCTTACCATAATAAAAAAGTAATTTCAAGAAGAGAATAAAGATAGAAAACGTCAAAGTTGCAGAAAACTGAAAACATTGTCAGAAAAGAAGCTGTTATAGAGTTTTAATTACATTTTCTCTCTGCTGCTTTTTCTATAATGGCTTGATTCTTCTTGTGAGAGCTAGATATTTTTTCTGATGAAGTATTGGCTGTCTTAAAGTTATTAAGTATTGAATACGCTTTTCATTTCTACTCACTGTGTTGCATGCAGCCACATGCCAAAAATCTTATCAGTTATAGCACAAATTAAGAAAGGGCACTGCAGTGCATGGGGACACTCCTTTACAGTCCCTCTGAGTTTCTGGAAAGGAGAAGGCATTATGCAGCTGGAAATCTTCCTGCCTCCCAAAAATCAACCACCACCACAGTAGCATACACTAGCTGAATATTTTTTTAAAAAACAATAAATGCTGACTTACAGTCAGCATGTCTGAGGAATATATAATTTTCATTAATAATATTAGACAGAGCAGGAGGGAAGTTTTCTAGCCTTCTTCCACCTTTCTCCAGACAGCCTGCAGAATGCCTGATTTGAGACCCAGCTTTGAAGGAAGCTTGGAATCACTCTGTTGATAATTTATAGCTACAACAATTTCACAACATTCTACAGAAAAAATATATTAAATTTATTGTTTTGGTTATTATTCTCCAGACTGGGAGATTATAATGTTTACCATACATTACCATACATAAATTACCATAATTTCTGTATGCACGCACATTTATTCAGTATCTGCTTTCTCTAGTGGAAAGAGTTTTCACTTATTTTGTCATGAAAATCTCACCAGTGATTTATTTATTCATCTTTAAGTCATAAATCACAACCACATCTCAGCTCTTTCTATGTCAGGTTCCTTGTGACATTTGAAGCCAAACTGTGTTAGATGACAATAGGTCTAACACTATTCATAATGGAAATTCAGGTAAAAATGTAAAATATTTACCAGTTGCAAATAACTTCATCTGAAGTACATACAACCTTTAAAACTTCAACTGCCAGGAAATTTGCAAGTCTGACTGCCCTAATGGGAGTCATGTCTCAGAAAACCCTAAGGAAGTTCAAAACAAACCCTGAAATTTCTTACTGGCAGCATGTACATGAGACTGAATGAAGAATGACTGTTCTTAATCTGTACAGGAAGACCCCACATATTTGCCACATCCATGCAGTCTACCTGACTCAAGGGTTACTAATTCCTTTCTTGCGATCCAGCAAGTCAAAGGGAATCTGCATCCATTATGCACTATGCCCTCCTGCTTGAGCTAAAGCTCAACACCAGATGTCTCCTAAAGGTCACACAGTGGTGTGCATACTAAAATAGAAACTTAAATTTTAGTGTGAAGATAAATAGTTACACATACTCATTGAGTGGAGCCAGCTATTTACAAAGTAACTTTAAAAGATATTATCAAACTCAAAAAATGCACAGCATTAACATTAAATCTGGGAAAAAAGAAACTTCAAAAATATTCTAGAAAAGGTAAAGTCCATGGATGACAGTTATTACACAGCCATTACCATTGTTCTCTTAACACTGTCATTTGGAGGAGCTATGACTAAGCGTGAATAGGAAAGCATTAGATTTTGCCTGATGTCTGTCATGTGTTAGAAAATACAGGTGTATTCATTAGAAAATGTATTAAAATACACTTCTCAGTAATAAAATCTAAGTTTGAAAAAGAAATAAATAAAAAAATGTTAGACCAGACCAGTAATGGCTGCTGTTCTACAGGTGTCTTCCAGTGTCAGGATGTAAACATCAGAAGACAGGCTACATAAAACATCTTGGGACTTTTTAAATGTAGTTTTTACTAGGTTAACACTTTACATGTCTTCCAGAGAAAGGAATCTTCCTGTCTCCAGTGGCTAAAATCTATTACTCAGGCCAGGTTTCTTAGCAGAGAAGTAGCAGCCTCTTCAATACACGACTACCACCATAAAAGTTAAGTATAAGTTAAAATCAATATCAGGAATTACACTTGGAAGCAAATGAAGTACTGGAAGCAAATTAAGTTTATAGAGTTCTTATTTAACATTCACCATGCAATAAGCTCTGCAGAAAGTACATTAGGGCCCAGCCTGGAGGTGACAGAGACATAACTGATATTAGTGAAATCTATACTCAAAACAACTGGTCAAAGTTACCTAAAGACTTCAAGATGAAAGTCTGGGCACTCAGCTGCTACTCCTCACATTCAGATAGCTAAAGAGGTCCTCCAAAGGGAGATGGAGAGAGATAAACATTGCCCTCATCCTTTTATACAACAATCATAGACACAATCTTTCAAAACCTGATCAGTAAAATCAATTAATCAGAAAAATTTCACACAGGATTCATAAAAATGTTTTTCACAAAGCTGCAGGAAACATTTCTTGCCTTCTCCAGGTAGCTGCCTTCTCAGGAGTTTGGTCTCATGATCTACAGCTTTGTGCCAGTGCCTGCCTTCAGGGTCAAGCCTTCCCTGTCTTTCCAGACCTATTCCACAGAGGAAAACAAAATACAGAAAGATAAAATTACTTTTTGTTCATTTTCCTTACCAAGATTGGAAAAGGAGTATCTGGCCCAGAGGAATCACTTTATAGGTAAGCTGGAAAAAGTCCATACAAAACTTACCAATATCGTTCAAACTTATGGTCCCATGTGTGGGTACTTAGATGGTTTTCACGGGAAAGATAGCACACATGAAATCAGACTCCTCTCCAATTTATTTTTCTTTAACAAAAGCAAAGCAAAACAAAACAAAAACAAACAGGTGACAGCTAGTAACTAGAATTTATGGCTACAAAAAGTCTAAGAAATTCAGAGTCCACCAGTTTTCTAGGAAATCATAATTAGCATACCGTCACCATATTACGCATGTCACCGTGAGCAATTTCATACAACATAGCATTTCAATTTTCTGTGAGGTGCAGGGAGAATAAAGATAGGGTTGCTTTGATCTTTCTGCTGTTGAATTTCTACTGTCTGCCTTCATCACCCTTTCTTTCTACAGAAGAACTAATGAAAAGAAACAGAAACCCTATCCTGAATTGCATATGATTCTCCATTTATTTCTGGAGTTTAGGAACAAGCCATGGGATGAAATTTCTGTCACATTCAAGTACAAGGCTTTGAAGGGTTGTTTCAATTGAACAGAATGTCTTATGTTTTTTTTCCTGATTTGTTCTTTGCGTGTGTGTGTGTGTGTGTGTGTGTGTGTGTGTGTGTGTGTCCCAACACATACACGAAAATATAGGAATAGAACACAATATTCTAAGGAATGATTTTATTCATTTTGGCATGTAATCTAAATATGTCACTTAACTGCCAAGGGGAAAAAGCTAAATCTTACTGAAGTCTGTGTTCTTTTCCACAGCTATTATGGGCTCATGCAAGGTGTTCTCTCAGTGTGTGCACAAGAGGACTTTCAGTCATTTAAAAACACACCATCATCATGATTAAGTTGCTGCATTAAAAGCTACAAAAGCCCTTCTGTTTCAAGTCGTTAATAACATACCAAGGATTGGAGGCACTCTGAAAAGCAATACAAAGAAAGTCAAACAGCCTGGATAATGGTGAAGAGGAAGCTAACACATAAATAAATTACTTGGGCAGGCAAAGAACAAATTCACAGAGAGGTGGTAGCGTATTGTCAGAAGAGAGCTTCAGGCAAAATAGGTGAAAATCACAAAGAAAAGACATGAAGCACAGAAAGAGAAACAAAATTGCAGAGGAGTAGCAAAAGCAAAGGCCTAATAGTTATTCTGACTAGGACAAGTTGACAGCATGCCAAAAGAATTAGGATCTAATCAGTCTGCAGGCCTGAAGACTCTTTGGAAGAAGAAGAATCAAATAAATGGAATATTTGCAACAACAACAACAAAAAAAAAGCCAAAGGATCAAACTGATTTTGAAGGAAATATTATGTTCCTGTCAAAAGTCTCTTGACACAGAAAGGGTGAGACAGACAATTTCTACAGCTAGGTCATCATCACCTCCTTATGCACAGATAAGGTTACTGTGATATTTAAGACAACCTGTTGAAGATACAGGGCAGTGTTTGTCTGTCTACAGTAAGCAAGGCTAAATGATCCACGGATACACAGGTAACTCAGCAGGAAAATGCAGCTGATTTTGTAAAATGCGTATCACCTTACTAAACAGCAGTGGGTGGAAAAAGTGTAAATATTGGCTGCATTATATTCTAACTATTATGGGGTTTTGCTTCCTGATATATCTACATAGTTTTCCACTGTTTTTAATATTAAATCCTCATAAAACCATCCAACGAAAATCACTGTCATTAATTAGTTTCAGTAGTTGTTCACATTCAGCCCTACATCCACCGTCCACTTCAAAATTATTTGATTTTTCTCGTTGGAGCACCAGGCTCAATCTTTCAGAATAGCCCAAGAGAAATTGCAAAAGCAATTACTTTGAGACTTGCATAACCTCTGGACAGGAATGCTGTCATTAATGAGTAAGTCAGGGCCCACATCTGGGAATAAAGTTATTGGTCATGACACAAAATAAGCCCATAGTCAACTAAAACATTAAGATGGTATCACAGGACCAGCCTGCCCTCAGATTCTGAAGATCGTGCTACTTCATTTTGGGTGTTCAACTGTAAATTTAAATTTACTTCTGGCTTAGCTTTAATATACACGCTTTGTGACTATAAGAATGACTAAAACATACATGCCCAGATTCTTTACTAAACTGTAAAACCACCTCCAAACTAGAGGTTACTTTGATCATGTTTGTTTTGACAAAACTAAATGATCAAAACATGTTAATTATTTCCTATAGTACATATATTTTACAGCATCTCAGATACTCTTCTACAGTATAATTAATTAAAAAAACCCACCAAAATAGTTCAACAATACTGTTAAAACAGTAAATAAAGCACCACACTGCTTTAACTACATAGCCCTGCAGTACAGCATTACTGTAGCTAGAAACAGGCCATAAGGAAGGATGCAGATGGGTCACAGACACAGAGACCTCACACCCATAAACAATTCATCCATGGTTTGTTAAAGAACCATGAGCTGGACAAATCAGGGACACCAAAGAAAACAAAGAACTAGCATCTAACAAAAGTACAAGGCAACACATGCAGTAAATGTAAGTGTTACAAAAAGCTGCTGATCAGTAAAGAAAGAGGAACATGTAAAAGTACATTAGCAAACGTTAAAATTACCCTAAATGGATTCTGGAGGGAGGAAAAAGAAACTGTAGACACAAATATCCCAGTATGCCTCCTTGTGAAGGACCCTTCATGCTGCCAGCTCACTGACAGCATCAGCATGAACCTCCTGGCCTTGACTTCTGAGTAGCTGAGGAAGAGGGATCATAGCACCAGGAAAATGGCTGGAAACCATGCATCTAAAAATCTTGACTACACTATTATACTTTTTCTTGACTAACAAAGATTAAATTCTGATTATTTCAACTGTACTAACAGAAATTCTTGGCCTTACTTACCACAAATCTTTAGAATGCAACATCGCTTTAAAGATGCAAAATTCAAATGCAAATTTACAGTTGCTTTTCTTAAAATTAAAATTTCATTGTAGCCCATTTATAAAGCTAAATAAACTGCTAACCTTTCAGAGAATAGCCCTGTAGATTTCAAACGATACCATGAGAACTGGAAGAAATCCTGTGGGGAAACTGATGGTCTTTCTGAGAAATGTTGCATTCACCAGATGTATGATGTAGCTCCTTGTTTAGGAGGAGAAGAAATGACCTGTTTAGATGAAACTTTCATCCATTGATGCTGAAGGGGTTTTTGATTTTTGATTTTTTTTAGAAGTATTTGTACCTGTAGCAAGGTAGATTTTAGTATGCTAATATTGCTAACAGCCTAAGTTCAGTGTTTATACATCCTAACCCCTACCAGAGATCAGTAGCTCAAATTCTTTTAGTTGTTTAGACTCTCTTCAAGGTAAAAGAGCTGAATGCTATCAGAAGGCCTGCAAAATGAAACATAAACACAGGACAAAGTGACCCAGAAGTCAGAACTCCAAGAGACCTTTGTGTGCTGAGGAAGCAGAGCTGATGAAGACAGAGGGTCTCATTGACCCCCCAGACCCAATTCCTGGGGGTGGGACCAGGGGCAGGACTGGGGCTGGACCAAGAGATGTGTAAAGTAATGATTGGAGGGATCATATTATAAAAGCCATGGAAACTAAGGCTTGGGGTGCACGTGCATGTCCTCATGCATTCCTGTGGGCCTTTGGCCTGATATTAAAGAACTTTACTTTTTATCCTATCCCACACTAACATGGCTCAGAGTCCTGCTTTGTTGGGAGTCTCTCACGGCATAACCATCTATCCTTTCTGCTGCCTATGATGAAGGTATCTCCCTAAGCTGACTATTCAAGGAACACTTGACAATATAGGCAAGTATAAGCAAAACCATGGTCTTTTATTCTCATGGTATTGCTGAAGAGTTAGTCTAAGCTGGATATGTAATTTGCAGTTGAAAGCGGAGGGTGGTTTGAATAAGTGCTGGGAAGGCAACAGTCAGGAAAAGAAGGCCTCATTTTTCTTAGAAAGGGGTCTTAAAGGAGGGGGAGAAAGAAGAAAATTTTGATTTTTTGCTTGTTTTCTGTTCATTTGGGTTTGGTTTGGGTTTTGTCCTTTTTTTTTCCTTCTAATAATATTATATGAAATCCTTAAAATGATGTTTCAAAATTTGGAGTATGTTAGTTGAAAAATCATTGATCAGTAGTCAGAAATTAATTACTAGTCAGAAAGAGATTTTAAAGGTCATTGTGTTTCTTCTTTCAACAATAATTTCTCTAATAGGTTAGCCTAAAACAGTGCAAAATCACATCCTCAGTACAATGGACTAACCCTACTTTCTTCTCATCAACACTTTTCAATTTAGTAGATCAGTGACAGAAATAAAAGATTCAGATACTTGAAATACTATGAAAAGAAAAAACCCATATTTAACCATTTAAGCAGCATTGTCTCACTTGGGGCAAATAATTGGTGAGAACATAAAGAACCTTATTCTACTAACGTCAAAGATTTGATTCAAACAAGGCTATATTATTTTTCATATTTACTTTTTAGTTGGCATCAGTACTCCTTCCAAGGGATAGATATCCATCAGCAGAAGCATGTGAGAAGAGGTGAGCAAGGCAGGTATGATTGATTTGCCAGTGATGGTATTACCTTATATTTCAAGTATGGTGACTGTACACAAATGCTGAATGGATTACTAATTTGCCAGCCTATTTTAAGGCTGATCTTTGAGAATTTCTAGACATCCGTGATATTTTATGGGAATTTTTCATGGCCAGGTAACCCACCTCCATCTATAGATTAGTATAGATTCTGAAAAGTATTAAAATTAAACCCTGGTTATGCAGTTTTCTTTTTTTTCCCTTCATCTTCACCTCTTTTCCCCAAATATGCAAGTGCTTGGATTGTATAATTTCTTCATATATATCATGCTGTGATCAAAAGCAATTCAATGTAGTGCTGGTGTTTATACAAAATGATATCTGAGGCTACTTTGATATCCTCCATAACATCTTCTTGCAAGTCCTCTTCTCAGTTTTGTATGATTTAGATACAGTGAACAGCAATTTAAATGAAAAAAGTCCTAAACCCCTACACTTATACTGACACTGAGAGTAGTGTTTATCTAATTGATTTTAGATGACAATAGAGAAGATGTCTGCACCTTTGCTGAACTTGTCAGCTATGCAGATAAGGAAGGGCTGTAGTCACTTTGTTGAGGTGTTTAATCTGAACTTACTTCCTCAGCACAAGATGAATCACTGCTTAGTTCCACTTGTCTTCTCTAAGATGACCTCTGTAGAAAGCTTAAAACTTGAGGAAAAAAAAAAACAAAACAAAAAAAAAACCCAAACCAAAACAACAACAACAACAACAAAAAAAAAATCCAGGAAAAACTAAGCATACAAGTTTGTTGCTACTGGAGTGAAAACAGATTATTGCAGTTGCTTTCTACTATAAAGTCTTGGAAAGCAATATTTTCTAAAAAAATCTATCCTTATGATTATTATTTATCAAAATACTTAAGTTTCAATTTTGAGGTGTTCTAGTAAAATTCATTTACTTCATTATATACATTTCAAATCCCACTTTTTTTTTCATTAGTCTTGCTCTATATGCAACGGTGTGGCTATTATCAGAATTATTTTCAGTGATTTAAAAAAAAAAACAAAACAAAACATAACAAACATTTTTAAAGATACAGTGCTACTGCATATTACCTTTTCCATACTACAGTGGGAATCATTGATCAATATTTTCCTCCTCTGAACATTAATTCTGCTCAACAGAAACCAGAGCCTATTCAAGACGCTGTTTTAACTCTTTGGTTCTTTATCTGCCACCTCAGGGCTACCACAATGCACAATGGTTGTTTTCAGCTTGCAAGGCTAAAATGAATTGTTTTTTTATTAAAGTTGTTAGCCTAATTTCCTTACCCATAAAATGCTGGGACCCTTCCTTACAGGAGAACTATGACAACAAAAACAAGTGATGTCTTTGGACAATTATAACCCACATTGTGATAAGAGGACCAGAAGCGAAATAATGGTCGTGAGGAGTGCCAAGTGTGGGAAAGCACACTGAAGTCCTCCTAAGTCATGCCAAGAACACACGGCTAACACTCCAGGGAGAGCATCAAAAGGTGAGTAAAAGCTGGAATAGACATGTCCTGAGCCTTAGGTCAGAGGGACCCAGCAGGGCAACTCAAGAGGTTTGCACATGCAAGTACAGAAGGATTGGGATGAGTCATGAAATAACACAAACTAGTTTACAGTTGCATATTCGGCTTATTCAGTTACTATATATATTGCTGTACACATTTTGCAGTTTTCTATAGTCCACTCAGTGTTCTGAAGCAGCAAAGGACCAAGAGGAAGACTATACTGCGCTCACACCCCCTCAATTAAGATGCATCTTAAGTATATTTTGAATAGCAGATTTTAGTTGTGTTATTTTCTAACATGTCTGTGTTCAACTTTGTGCTGCAATGCTTCTTTAACCATATTTCTGTATGCAAAGTCTATCTATCTATCTACACTTCAAAAATCTGTTCAGTCTTTTATTAAAAAAAAAATAACCAAAACATAAATGCGTTCACTCTTCTCTGTGAAAGAATGACATGTTCCAGCAACTCAGCACAGTGTTTTTAACATCTGGCAACTACATAAGTTACATTATAACACCATGTTTTTTTTTACAAATAGATTATGAAGGCAATAGAGAAATGTTTTTCTATAGCTGAATTTCTCTCTATTTACCTGTTAATTATGGATTTAAGTTACCCACAAACAGCATATTGTCACATACTAGCTATCCATCAAAGGAAGTGCTACATGCATATTTGGGTAGGTAAAAGCCCCTAATTTCTCAAGGTACACTACCAACAAAAAATGTCTAATAGAGAATTTGAAAGCTGCTGCTTTAACATGGCTACTTGCAAAACTGCCAGGGTGTGTAAGTGAATGCAGGAAGATGTTACAGTTGGCTTACTGTGACAGAGCACTGATATTTCTACCCCTTATGGTGGATCGGCCTGGGATCACACTCCTGAGGATGTACTGGGCTAGGATGCAGCATGCAGACCTGCTGCAGCAAAGAATCTGCTTTAACTAATGAGGAGAATAGCAAAAAGAAAACAAGATCTGACAGCTCCTTGATACTAAATGGTGTGACCTAAGCCCATAGCTGTCAAGGTTTTTGCACTGCCAGAAGGGAGATCTGGGGGGTTTGCAGCAAGAGAAACAACTATAATGATTTAGGCTTAACCTCAGCAGTGCCCTGACCATTATTTAATGATGACTAACCTTGGAGTATGCTAGTTAAATATTTTGATAAATGGAAGAAATAAAAGTTACTGGTCCAAACAGTTCCATTGTACATAAATAAGTGAAATAGTTGATAAAACAATATGAAAAGGCAGGTAGATAGCACATAATTATTCCCCAGGTGACAACAAATAAAACGGGCAGTGTAAATCTACAAAAAGGTATAATTATCTACAGGTACCAGGCCCACATGAGACATTATCTAACACTTGCAAAAGCCAGTGGATTACTTTCACCTGTTGCATGCATAGGAAATATTGCAGCAAATGACTAAAAGCAATAGGCAGTTACTTCACAAGAAAGAAATGCTAAGTTAAAAACAGAACTAACATCTGAGATTTATATAAGGACACTGAATAAGAGAGATGATATGTTAGACTCACTAGGCAAGGAGCTGAATTAAATATGCATGGTATTCTTCAGGAGATATACTACAACTTCCATGCACTTATAGGTACAGAGAAAATATTCTACTAGGTTGCTGACAACCAACAAGTTACCCAGGGTCTTTACACAGCTGCCTGGCTGTCCTCTGTAGCGCTGCAGAGATGATAATCATGACATCCTGCACAAACCCATCGGGTCTGGCACCTCTCTCATCTGCTCAGCATGAGGAGGTATCCTACAGACACCTTGCATGTCAATTCAGGCATGCTGCAATATTAATATGGTGAGGTGCAGATCTCCAAAGGAGATGGTAGGCAAGAAAGTCATAAAATAAATTAAGTTTTGCGCTCTTTTTGTGTGAATGTGAAAATGGAGACATGATACTAAGTGACATCTCTCAAAGTCTGCAGATGACATCGGGTATGTATCTTCTGTCAGGGAATAGGATTCTGCTTATTGGTACTATAAAATCAGAAGCATTTACATAATCTGTAGAAAGCAGAGCTTTCAAGAACGAATTCTAATAAGTAGCCTAAAGAGTATTTCAAATGCTGAGAAAATAATGTTGATTAATTAAAAAAGAAAAAAAAAGGTTGTCCTCTGTCTCCCATTAAAACATAAAAATCTAATGAATCGAGATTTACCAAGTAATACACAATTTGAAAACTGACATTTGCATTTAATTTTTTTAGACTCTTGCAATGTATGTCAATTGAAGTATCTTAACCTAGGCTTCTTCCAGTGTTCCTAAACACACAGTCACTGTTCTCTACTAAACTGGCATGATGTTGAATGAAGTCTCGAAAAAGAAGCTTGAAAAGCTTTTGATATTGCAAGGAGCTCTTGCTTGGCACAATGTTTGGATGTATTTTGATTTACTGTTACTGTAAAATGTATTTTATAAACAAAAGGATGTATGTGGTTTGGACTCTAGAAAGAATAATCCTGTACACCACAATCTCAGTCAAAAGGTGGATATTAGTCCATAAAAGAAATTATATTTTCAGAATTTCAAACTTTAACACTTAACTAGTGCAATCTTGTAAATATAAAGGTTCCAATGCAATAGTTAGTACCCAGAAACTTAATTGCATTTAAGATCATCACATTAGAAAGCCAGTATCCGTTTATTAACACTGTTAATGGAGAAGTGGGTAGCCCTTACTAACCTGCTACTGGTACTGTAAAAATTACAGCACGATTATGTGACACCAATTAAGGGAATGTTTTTGAAGAATGCCAGCTTGACAAGTCATTGACAAGTACTGGAAACTTAAGTCTCAAGAATATATGAGACATGACAGAGGCAGCATAAGTTCTCCCACCCTTCTTTCCCAATACTCTTCAACTCTGACTTACCGTATTCTGTGGGAAAAATTCATTTGCTGTGTCTATTCCACAGTTGTTATCTCTGAGTGACCACCAGCAGGCCTGCTGGCTAGTGCCAGTTTTGACAGTGGATTATGTCATGAAATGACATTTGGGTTTTGTCCTTGCTCAATAGCAAACAGTGTTAAGGAAGTAGGTCACAAGACAAATTCCTAGTATAGAAAGGTGGCAGAGTTTTATGAGCAAACAATTTTAATCTGTCTTTTTCTCTTAGGTTATGTTTGCTTACCGGGGGAAATAAGTGGGGAAAAAAAGTTTACCTCCCTGAAAGGAAAGAGCTTATGTACAGGACAAAAAAAGATTTGATTGCCTGAAAGTAAAAGTACCTATTAGAAAGAAAATAAACATTTCCTGAGATAAGAGCTTACCCACTTACTTCAAAAAGCCTGCCTGCTTCCAAAAAAAAAAGAATTTACCTGCTAGGATGCAGCTCACCAGCTTTCTTGTCAGGTGCTGGAAAGCAAAACGCTGAAGCAAGGTCTATACTCATTACTTCTGCTGCTATCCCACATTCAAAACAAGGCCATCAATTAATTTCTGCACAATAGCCTCTTTAGTTTTAAAATCTACTGTGCTTTGCTCACTGCTTTCAAGGCAATCCTGGAAAGTAAGAATGCTATGAGAAGTGCTAATCTTTTTATCTTTTTTGTATGGGTTTAAGAAGAGAAGAGAGTCTAGAAGTTATTCATCACTTACAGGGCATAACATGAAATTTTCTTGTGCTTTTGAAGAGATTCCTCTGAATATAATTGACTAAACTGATTAAAGCAACTGTTGAGTTGAAAGTCTTCCAAACAAGGTCTGAAAAATGCCTTCCTGTGAAATGTTTAATTTTTTTTATGATCGCCTTATTAGACTCTTCATCTTTTTATCCTGGAAAAATTACGGTTTTTCAGGAAATTGGATTCTATCTCCTTATCCATTCTGTAGCTGACACCATTTCCTTGGGATTTTGTTTTCAGAACTGCCCATTTGATTTCAGATGTCTTATGTTTTAGAAGACACTTTTCTTCTGCAGCATAGCACATTACTTAATTATTGTCCTGATTTTCAGTGCCCAGCCATACAAAGTCTTATGCAAAATGAAGAATCTGTGTTTAAAATCAAATCATTATCAAGAACCCAAGTCTAAAATTAAGGTTTTTGGCATAACAAAAGCACATAAGACATTTTAAATACTGTGTTTCCCCAACTAAAGCACATATTTTTCTGATATATGAGAATTTCACAGGATCACAGAATGGTTGATGTTGGAAGGGGTGTCTGGAGGGCATCTTGTTTAAGCAGGATGGCCCAGAGCAGGACCATTTCCAGATGGCTTTTTAATATCATCAGTGGTGGAAACTCCACAGCTTATCCGGGTAACCTGTTACCAGTGTTCAGTCACCTGGCAGATGCATACACACATCTATTTTATAGATATTTTATATCTACAGATATTCATTTTATCTACGTATTTATGGTAAAATACATGGTTTGTGTGTCTGTGTATTTGCAACATACAACATATGATTTTCTTTCTGCCCTGTCATTAAAAAAAGAAAAACAACCACAAGCGACTTTACACTGAACAATGAACCTTTGAGTGTTTTTATAGAATAGCTTCTGGCCTTATTAATCTTTAACAAATCCTTCATGGGAAAAGAAAAAACAAATACAAAGGAATGCCCATTTTGTGTTCACACACTGCAGTACTAGTGCAGCTGATCAGCATTTCCATTTAGCTAGTTGGGTATAGTTGGTAAGGTGGGTGCAGTACTAGATCCCTATCCTTACCATCCCCAGAGATGCACTGCTAAAGGGCTAAATTGGAAAACAGACAGTACGAGAGGTAGCAACACGAGTTTAAAAATAATTTTTAAAGCCTTCCAAAAAAAAATAAAAGCTCACGTGGAATACTTTCTACTTCATTATATTTATCTATACATTTATAGACACTACATTATCTATTCATAGTTCAGCAGGTATGCCATGCTCCTCAGTTTCCAAATTATTTGCTGGCTTCCTGGCACACCTCTTAGTTATTTTTATCTGATATTTCAAATAAATTACAAAATGCTTTGAATTGCATGATTAGTCCATTATGTATTCTGTTTATTACAATTACATGAACTTTTGATTAACCTCCATAAGTTTCATGAATAAATTACCTGGATCGAGGAAGCTGTCAGTTAATGTTACAATGTTCCAGTGAGGAGTTTCCAAGAGATTAGTCTGCCTTTTTTAGAAGCAGCATTTTTCCTCCCTGTTTCCTTTAAAAGGAATACACACTGCAGTTGCACAAGTGTGATGAAGGACACGTGAATAGATTTTCAACCCCCTAAAATGAGTTGGTGCAAAATTTGCTCACAGAATCACATCTTTGGAAGATGATTTGTGCCCTTTTAAATATTGATGCCACAGCTACTCTAACATGATGAGGATAAATTATGCTAATCGTCATGAGGTTCCCAAGCTGTACTATATTACAATCCAGAGATTTCTTCCCTAGATTTTCTGTGAGTGGCGTTGAAAAATTTCTTATTGAGAAATTTAAAAAAAAACAAACAACCTTCTCTACCTTGCACAGAATTAATTACCAGAAGGAAGAATAGTAAGACTAGATACCTGCCAAAGACCTGGCTCTGCTTTTGGCCGAAGATCCTCCCCACTCACACATACACATTTCCCAGAGGTCTATTTTCTGTGTGGGAAGTTTCTTCTAGGCAGGTGGACTGGCACTACCACTTTTATAGACTGATCAAGAAAACAGAAGAAAAAAATTATGTGGATGTAGCCTTTGGGTAGAGAAAAAGGTATTTGCTGAAGTCAGTAGAGAATGGGATGACCATGACAGCACCTTGCTTACCAAATTCATCGCACTTGACACCTTCTGTGTGTTGTAGGATCAGGACAAGATGAAAAAGCTTGCTGATGGTCTGTTGAGAACAAGTAATAAACCTCCAGCAGATAACCTGCTAGTAGAGGAAAACTTGGTGGCACAGGGATTGATAAGGCAGAGAAAGGAGAGGCACTAGAGAAGGATGCAGGTGTTCCCTGGATTAACTGTACAGAAGATCTCTGAATATACAATAAAATTATGAGCTCAAAGTATTAACTGCAATGGTACAGGGTCTGTCTGCAAAACTTGAGAAGTACAGAGATGCCCTCAGGAACATCTCACTGCTGCCCTGTACAGCTGGTCCTCAACAGCATCACAGCAATAACACAGCTCAGAAAAAGAAAGTTTGTGCAGTAGATCACTATGACATGCCCAGGAAGGCAGAAAAGGAGGTTTGGGAGACCCTTAGGGAGCACTGGTGAGCCTGAAACAGTGATGGATGAGCCACTAGAGCCCACTGGGTGGGGTCCTCTGGCCTGGCAGCAGTGGCGTGCTGCTGTTTCAAATGGATGTGGTAAAGCAAATGCAGGATATTCCATCCTTGCCTTAACTGATCTTTGGACTAATCTTAGAAGACAAAATTTATTAAGTATTTCTTAAGTCACAAATATGCGATGTCCTGTTAGGTCAGAATAGTTCACTGGTTCAGTTCAATTTTGATGGAAAACTACTGGGAATGATCATCTAATGAGCCTGGGCTATAAATATTATTATTAACATACTGATTATATCCTTTTCTATGCTTCTTTTTCATAGGAGATAGACAGAGATGGTGCCAACTGCTCTCAGTCATTGGCAGAAACAGAGAACTGGCTGATAACCAGCTGGTTGCAGCTCAGATTGGTTAGATAGATCGCATTCAGGAGAAGCATTTCAGACACAGATTATTGCACCAAACTATTCCTGAAATGTTTTTATATTAGACTCAGATTTCTGTAGGATTCACAGATCTATTTGCAGTCAGTTTTTCAGAGAAAAATGTAACACTGCCAATCCAACACGTTTTCTCTTGTGGGTGACTATACTCACAATAAACGTATTCCCTTTTCTGTGGTCTGTGAACACAAAAATTCCAGGATGTCTACAGGAAAGGAAAAATTTCTAGGGCTAGGAGCCCAATGACATTACTCTTCTCAGTGAATACCATGTGCAAGCTGAGTGAAGGCAACTGAGAGCCAGGAGACTGAAATGATAAGTGAGCAGGGACCAAAATTGAAAGCATTATTCCAAGGATGAAAAACATACAAGTTCAGATACTAGAAAGCAAACAAAAGACATAAGGAAGGGAAAATTTTTAGGTGTCACAAGAAAAATGTTGTTGGTGGATTTTTTTTGTTTGTTAGGTTTTGTTCTGTTTTGTTTTAAAAAGTAAACCCTGGAGGACAGATGATAAGATTGTAAAATATGTGCTTTCAGAAGCTAAAGTAAGGAGCATTACAAGTGTAAAGAGGCATGAATTTAAGTAAGAGAGCTATTTATTATATAAACTAACAAAGCATGCACTGGAAGTTCACTGGTATTTCTTTAAAGCAACCTTGGCAAATAGTGTAAGAATTACACAGGGTACTGCAAACCTTTTGGTGCAATTTCCTTCTGTTTCCCAGAAACAATAAAATAATATACAGGAGTTCTTTCACTTTCTTCAGCGCAGTGACATTTCATGAAAGGTAAAGTAATGCTGCACATACTGACTTCCCTTGTCTATTTACAAGAGGAAATGTCATCAAGCATTCAAAATGTCACTACCTACTGGGATGACATCACAGAAATGTTCCTTCTCCTTCAGATGCTGGTATATGGAGCAATAAACAGTAATCTGCTTAAGGAGATGATGGTTTGGTAGGCAAATGGCACTGTGCTTAATACCTACAAAATGAATAGTGGAGCAAAGACATTTGCCAGCACTGAAGACATTTTCCAAGGAGCTCAGACAAATGTGCACTACCATTGTCTGCCTCTTAAGCCAATTACTGCTGCAATGCAGACAAAGAGGTGCTGTGTCTGCTACTTACCCATCTTGTTACAGTCCTTTAAATGTGTCATGTACACAGAGAAGCATATTTGTAATCTTTATACTAAGTACACTTCACCTTAATTGCATCACCTCATGAAATGATATAAACAAGACTTTTGTATTTGTGCTAAAGATTTTCTAAACTGGGAGTTGCTTATGAATTTTACAGGATACAGTTAGTGAGTTTAGAACTTACACTTTTGGTGTATTTATTATTTGTGTGAAATAGACATAATTCACAAATTCTGAGATTGCTTTGTGCCATTGAAAGTCTACCAGATTCATATCCAGCTGTTTACTTCTCTGATTCCTAACGTAAACTTTAAAACTTAAGTGTTCTCAGAAAGAAATTATTTCATATCTATTACCTACTTACTTTTTTTCTTATCAAATATTGCAATAAACACGCATGACAAAAAAAAATCTGTAAACAAAGAATAACATTGTTTTCCTTTTCCATTTCAGTCTGTTTTATCCAAGAGATGTGTATGGCTCTTTTAGCCAAAGGACTTGGACACATAGGCATAAAATTCAAACTGAATCCTAAACTGAATGTATAGCATGATGTTAAAAAAATCCAGCTATGTTTTTTGGTTTGATTTTTGGTTTATGTGTTGGGGTTTTTTCGAACAATTCTTCAATACTTGATTAAATTGCAACTAAAAGTTAAAGAAATAAATATAGTACTGTGGTGGACCTAACCAGCTATTGCTGATTACTATGGCAGTCAGCCTCAGAGGCCTTTTGAATACTGAGGACCTACTATGTAAAACCTTATGACAGATACTAGTTTGAGATTTCTAACCCCTAAAATAAAATACATACCAAGTTCCTCAGTCCTGGCACCAAGATACCACTTTGGGGTACATTTATGCAAATTCTCTGGTGAAAGCACTGGTTTCCATTAGCAATTCCCAAAGAAAAAAATTACAGTGAGGGATAAGTAATTTTTATTTACATTTAACCTGGACATCAACATTTAACCAAGGTCATTGAGTAAGTCAGTGGCAGGACTGACTGTAAACTTGCCATCTTCTTTGTTTTTAATATCAGAGACAGTTCCTTAACTTTCTCAGAATTTCATAGTTTTCTAGCCTAGTAAGATTCACTGGAGTTCAGATGAGTTGAGAGCTACTGCACAGCTTTATCTGAATCTCCTAAATTTCTGAAGATTTTCTATCACAGGATTACACATTTATTTTTAGTAGCTGTACAACTTCTAATGTGAGTCACAAACCCCAAGTCAAACTAAGTTTATAAAGTTATGAGATAAAGCTAAGATTCTCAGACTTCTAAATGATTCCATTAGCATCAATGAGTAGGATGCATTTTGTGGAGATACGGTTATACACAATTTTAAATTATTCTGAATATTCCAAAGTTAAATGAAAGAGCTGTTCTCTGGAGATTAACTGAGGAACAATATTCTTATTACTTGCTTCAGCTAGATCTTCACTGATTTTTTTTTTTCAAACATTTTTGCCTCTCATGTTATTTATAGGGATCACTTATTAGTATCTGAGTTTAAATTAATGTGGGGATGCAAGTGCTCTGGTCCCAGTAAGACTCCCCATTTTATCAGCTAAATCAGCATTCTATATGTGATATTAAAATAGTAAGACTGCATCTGCATAGTTAGAGCAGACAGCAGAGGTTGAGTCACAGACATAGTGAAAAATAACTAAGGAAAAAAAATCAAAAATTTCAAAGTAAAGACAAACTCCAATACTCTCCAAATATCCTTATGATAGAGCTTAAGACTTTTTAGACTATTACAATATTCCTTTCAATTACTGCCATGCAACTGAGATACTTTATATTACAGCAAATGCAGTATGTATTAGTTATCTTGCAAAAATGAAGGAAAAGAAGGTCAAGTACTAGAAAGATCCACATTATGGTAGACTTTTGGACTACAAGTAAACAGCCTGGGAAATTTGTAAATGTGAAATATTTATTATTGTACTAGCTTACAGGTTAGTTTTCCATTAGAGTTCACAAAACTGGACAAAATATCTTTTCCGGTTTTCAAATATGTATTTCTTAGTTTAGAAAGTCTATATTTATTAATCTTGAACTAAACCGATTAGGAAAATGGTAAACTTTTACCTCTTGCATAGTTCCAGCTACAAAACTTTCAAATCCAAACCAAAGACATGTCTTCTGGAAGTTTCCAAATCATTCAGTGCAAAACAAAGTACTGTCAGCATTAGTAATTAAGAAAACCATTACAGCTATACCTGCCTTAAGCTAGCTGGAAAAAAATTTCCTCTAGTTGTCATAACTTGGATGAACCCTCAGTTTCTCTCAGGACAAGATCCAAGCATACATCCCTTTGCCACACCATTTCCATATAGAGAGCTGCTCAAAATCTTACCACCTCCTCCAGTGTGAGCAGTTAGCAGGCCAGAAAGACAGGGTGCAGTGGAAGGTCATCTGTCCTGAAATGCAGCCCTAATCAGAAAGAATTGAGAATACATAATTAAAAATTCATGGTATTAAACAAATACTTATGTTTCAGCTTCCTTATTTTCTCCTGGATAATTGCTTTTATATTTGCTTGTAATTCAACATTATTGAATGAACATTTGATAAAAAGATATTTAGCTTTCCTGTGCAACTATTTAAAGAAATGAGCTGGATGGAAACAACTGAGCCATAACTGATTCTCAATCAATCTTTGCTAGGACACAGCAGTCCAGGGCGTGAGAGGAGAATGATATAGTGAAAGTTTTGCCTCATGAATTGTACTTAGTTAGAATACACAACTGGGCACACAGAAGATTTAAATCTCCTGGACTGATGTGCTCTTCAGGTGCACAGGTCTCCCACATCCCGTTAGCTAGACCCGGGATTTGGCAGTGACTTGTGGTAGAGTTCTCTAGTTTTGATTCTTTCCTGAAAGACAAACTCCAAGCAAGATATTCAACTTTTCAGACACATGAACATTGACTTTAAAGAGCTCTTTCCAACGCTGTGCTTTTGCTCTCCCTTTCTCCTCTGTTGCTACTTTATCGTGCTGGCTAGGCTGTACATGAAGTGCCGGAAGGAAGGCAGCAAAGGTACAAAACAAGCAAATGGCCTCCGCATGCTGGTGCATCCTGCCTGCTGGGGCCTGGCATGGTTCAGGAAAGGTCCTAAAAACACTGAAAGAGCAACTGCATTTTATTTCCACACTCTTGGCTTCCCTTTGAGGACTGATGGAGACAATGCACAACCTGGGTTCTCCAAGCCCTCTGGTAAAAAGTTCTACAACTGTGAACAAAAGAAGTAGTAGATTTTCAAGATCCTCCATCTATGAAATAAATTAACCCTCCAGGCACAGATAAAAAAAAAAAATAAAACCAAACCTGCTGATCTTTAGCATCTCCCATTTAATAATCTTAAAGCTCATTACAAACAGTAATAAGCCATGCCTCATGATGAATAGGAATATTAATAGTATCTTTCTGGCCAGTAGTCTGATTTTCATAACGTGCCTGTTCACTCATTCATATAGTTTGTGAGGGTAATTGCAACAACTGTGTGTTTCTGTTGGCCTGTTATATGCATAAGTAGTTATTTGCATCTGCAAATATCTCATTTACGTGTATGGTCACTGTTATGTCTATGTGCATAAATTAGGTATGCAATTGCAAACATCGTAATGTTCACATATTTATAAGAAAAATGTCCATGAGCTAAGCCATACATCCTGCTATGTCAACTTTGTGGCAGAACTGGGAATGCAACACAAACTGTCAAACTCCCAAGCCTGCAATTTAATCACAGAGCCTCGCATACTAAAAGAGGAATGAGACACATAAGCAAGCTGAAGGAAACAGCCCAGTAAAGATAACAGTGGTCAACCCCAGACTCCCTTTTTGACTTGTTAAGGCTAAGGGATGAGCCCTGTTTCAGAGAATAAATCACCCTGAGTGATATCTTGTGAAATAATCAGGCGGGTGTAGCAAAATATCAGAGATTCAGCACCAATCTTTGCAAAGATTGATCAACATGCTATAATCTGTAATCAATTAAATTCGAGGATCCTAAGTTTCTGAACACCTTCCAAACACTTCCTTTACCCAGCTACTGAGATTTGTAGATTTGTAATCCAGTCTTCTGGGAACCATACAATAAACTGCAAATGTTATTCTGTGATCTTAAATTATATTTGTATGAAAGAAAACAACTGATTTAATTAACTGGGCTATGCAAAGTAACAGTGCTTGTTAAGCCATAGGATAGAGTGTGTGACTATAGGGCAAAAGGAAGCAATGTGAGAAAAAAAGGAGGAACTTGTCTGAAAAAACTATATTGTGTTTACTGAGAAGAACTACCAATCTCTGAACTCATATTAAATGTAATTCAAAACATCAGAACACACACACACACACAAATAGTGAATAAGCAGAACAAAACACAACAATTCTGTTTTCTCTATGGCATCAGAAGGCACAAGTGAGAGCAGAAGGGCAGCAGAATCCACAATCTTTGGAAAAGGTCTGGATTGGGAGCTATAAAAATCCCAGATTCAGCTCTCAATTCAGAAAAAGGTTTTCTTTCTGTCTGACACTTGACAAGACACAGCATCATTGATGCAGCACCTTGATGTTAAGAGCTGAAGTACAAATTTCCAACAGAAATCTTTACTCCTTTGTTGGAGGAGACGTGGGGTTTATACAGTGGCAAAAATACTACAAGAGATGGATAGACAAGGACGCCGAAGTCCAGGAACCCAGCTCCCCGAATATGGAAGCTCTGCGAGAGATTTATAAGGACTCTAATAAGTTCACACCCTTTATTGATGTTTCCCCAGTTTGAATGTTATACACCCCAATATGTCTACCCTAGTCACTTTCCCTTAGTCGTTCCTTATCCAAGCTTCCTCTTCCCACAAAACCCTCCGGGTCGCAGCCCCCTGTCCTGGCCCGCCCCGGCCATGGGGGTGGTTGACGGCGGGGCCGTCCACGAGGCGGTGCTGGAGCCCGGACGGGGGCTGTCCCTGCCTCGGAGTGCTGGAAGCCCTACGGTAGAATTTCCCTGCCCACCTCATTCTCCTATTGGTCCTTTTGCCGCTCCTCCCCTCCCTCCTTCCCTTCGTTTACATGCACCCAATGAAGTGCGTTACTCCGCCCCGTCTCCGCCCCTCCTCTGCCCCTCTTCCCCGCCTACATCCGGGGAATTCCCATGCTCTCCTTATAAGCTAGCGCGTGGCATTAAACTGGACTTTTCCTCATGGACCCCTGGCTGGTGTGGACTTATTCCGTTCGGGGTGGTCGCCGGGCCGGAGGCGGGAGGAGCCGACCTCGCTTCTAAGGGGCCTGATCCTAGGGAGCTCCACTGGCCGCTTTCCTAGCCTGGCTCCTGGAAGCAGAAACCTCTCCACTGTATCAGTGGGCCTTGTACAATCCGCTGAAACTCCTTCATAAATATACTTCAATACATAGATTTCTAATCTCAGTACCTACCTCTTTTTCTTTTGTATATGATTCATTATTATTGTCCTATTTACCATGAATGTGACAAATTAGTTCAATATAAAAGAGGTAATCAATTACATCAGTGGTTCAGTATCTTCACAGGTAATTAGCTTAAACTTTCTTGAAATGAAAGTCCCTCAAACATCCTCAAGTGGTAGATGTTTAAATATTGGATTCTACACAAAGGGCCACAGATGTAACACCTGTACCACCCGTCAAAGACTACTCTAATTTTTTCCAGTTTAGTAGTAGATAGAACAACTAAATGGTCTACTGGGCTAAAAAGAGAAGTTCTCCTATCTTGAGTGCAATATTCCTGGTGGAAAAGGCAAGCAAAAAGGATCATAACTACGGGTAGGATTGTGTTATTTGGACAGAAAGAGAAGTTCTGAAATTCTGCTTTCTTCCTTCCCAGAGTAGTTTTATGTTTTTATATTGAAATGCCATTGGAAAAAGGAGGGAAATAATCCAGAGTGCAGGAACCAGAACTTGAAACTTATTTCACCTCTCTGAAGGTGGAAGAAAATGACATATGACTAGTCTAAAGACCTTTTTCTTTTACTGCACCAGGCAGGTTACAGAATTATGCATGTGAATTGCACTGCTGTCACTGATGGTTATGATTACCCACTAGAATTGGATCATTTTTACTACCTGGAACAGATAGCAGGTATGTCAGCACCTGCACATCTGAAGAATGGATGTGTTTCCTGTCCTCTTACCCCCTAGGGTAATCTTGCCTGCTTTTTACCGTTGCTGTGGACTGTTTGGATCCAGCAGCCTTATTCTGCTTGAAACAAATTCCAGCTGCCAAATTACTATTCCAGTTTGAATTATGATTGTATTGTTTCCAACAAAACCCTGCTTATTCCTGTCTTTTATATATCATGTCTCTATGAAGAATCCTTTCTGACTACAGTTAAGGATAGTAAAGTTGAGTCTTGCCGATGGACTGATGAGCCACTGCCCAACTGAAATGACCTGAAGCACACTCCAAACCAAGTGGAAAAAAAGCCACAAAAGGCATTTTTTGAGGGACTGTGCAGGTATTTATAGGGTTCTGAGGGAAGGTTCTGGAACTTGGATGTGATTGGGTAAGAGTAGGGGCGGAGTGTGTAACTGGGCAACTGGATAGCCAATGGGGAACAACTTGTCCAAGGCAGGTAAACTAACCAATGGGAATCCAGGGATTAGGGCAAAGGCAGGAAAAGCTATGAGAGGAAGAAAACAATATGCTGATTAATCAGGATAGGCCTATAAATGGAAAAATATGAAAGGAATAACATGAGGGGATAACAACAACTTTTTGAACTCAGAACCGTATAATTAAACACAGTGAACTTAAACTACACTTCAACAGTGAAAGTCTTAAATTCATGTGGCTGGTTTGGTCTGAGCTGGTCCTCAGCATCATTGTCCATTTTCTAAGATGTTCTTTCCAGTCCTCATATGTTGAACATTCTCCCACAATGGACATTCCTTACATAACCTATACCAAACAAATCAGACACTCTTTTACCTCAGTGTATGAGTAAGTAGGTGACCCTATTTGAAAATACTCATTAAATGGTTCCATCATTTTTTATATTATTTTAAAGTCATTAGCATATTGAGTCAAATTATGATCTCAATTATAGAGGAGTAAATCTGAGGTCATTACGTGGACACAGAATAAGAAGAAAATCTGGTGCAACATAATTAGAACCTTTCTCCTGCTCTTGGTGAAACTTCAGTAGTGGAATAATATAAATCAATAAAGACCACCAAGATGTATGATGTCATAAAACTAATGGAAAACGAAGCCTCTAGTTGCACTGTTCACAGGAAACATATCCAGTAAAGCAGACAAATTTAGCCCCAAGGTCCTGGTAATCAGTGTTAGAGCTACTTATGATCTTCACCCTTTTGGTGGAAACACAACTAATACATTTGATAAACTGAGCATCAATGACCTTCGTTAAAAATCATTTAAACCTCACTGAGTAAATGATAACTATTAACCTTAAATTATGTGGACATATAATTATCCAGATTGGATTTTCTACACACCTATTATAGGGGCACAACCTGTCTCCCCCAGCAATCCCCCACTCATATTCACATTAGTAAGTTTTTACTCTAAATGCAATTACAGAAACAAATACATTAAACAAACTTTTCACTGTTGAAAAAACCAATATGCTATGAGATAGCAAACATCAGAATTAATATTGCACAGAAAAATTCCCCTCTCTAATACATGCATACGGGTTTCGGTTTTGGTGTTCATTTGCATTCTCCTACAGGTACCCTCTCCTTCAGCACAGAGGATGGGTGATGCACACCTAAGGAGAAGATCTTCCATTTTCTTGTTTTCTACTCAGTACTGTTTGTGATACCCTACATTACTACAGAAATGAGGAGAAAGTTAAGTCCTGATTTCTGTAGTATTTGACTGCTTCATCAACATTAAAGTGTTTCTTCCAACAACTTTCATTAATGATATGGGCCAATTCCTTTCTGTAGGAAGTTTGTATATCTGGAAAAACAAATCTGAAAGGAAATACAGAAACATATAACGCAATCCTTTAAAACTATCTGCATAATGCCTCAGTTTCAGAGGAACTGGGCGATGGATCCTACACTCACACAATGCTTCAGAGGCTTCAACAGCTGGACCATTTACCCACCTTCTCAGAGAGCTTGAGGAAGAAGCTGCCAGCTCCAGGAGCTTTCCTGTAGGCCCTGAGGTAACCTGAAAGGATTTGTTTGTTTGTAAATAACCTGAAGTGCAGACAGGGGCCACTCCAAGGCAGCTCATTTTGGTGAAGCCTGCCTGGCAGGAAGCCAAGCTCTAGGCTCTGTACTGGACATGGCACTGAAGAGCTCAGAAGCCCAGTGTGGTCACATGGTAAATGATCTCTAACGACACGAACACCAGCTTTAATCACTAGAATGACTTTAAAAGCAAGCAGCCACTGGGTAAAGATGTTAAAGAATACTAATTCATTATGGGTGCCCAAACTAAGTGAACTAGAATGATTTCTTTCAGCATGTGTTATCATTTTATATCCAGAGATCATAAATCCAGCTCTCCTGGACACTAGCTGCACCAGTGAAGACTCAGCCATCCTCCCACACAGGAATCAAGTCTTCAAGGCAGGGAAAAAGCTTTTGTGTATGGGCCTGGTTTAGCAGTTCCCAGGGAATCTATGACAGATGAAAGGATGGCATCTAAGGATGGCAGCTTTCCTTGACAATACAGTAACAACAAAACAATTCAAGTCTTTAAGGCAAAAAAACCCAGAAATATAGTTCATTGTTAAGAGAAATTACTGCTGTTCCTTATCAAGATTAAAAAAAAAAAGAAAGAAAAAAGTCCTTTTCAGGTCAACCTTTTCTTTCCCTCCCTCCTCAGCATGTTTCATTCCCAAAATAAAAATAAACTTATTCAACTCATAAAAAATACATTCACAATATATTTAAACATGGTCTTTTTCAGACCTTAAAATGGTTTAAATCAAACATTCCATCAACAGGCATTTCAAAAACTCAGCCACTTGGATGTTTGAAATGACACTTCTTTTTTTGTCTTACAATCAATCATCATAATTTTTTTTCAAAAGTGACCTTGTGTACTTCCATCACCTGCAAACTGCATTTTTGCAAGGCATCTCTACATTTCCTTAACTTGTGGTTTGACTGAGTGATCTCTATGATTTTTGAGCATGTTAGTTTCCAGCCAAAATGATTAAATGTTCATAACTTTTAAATTACTTAAACCACGACCTACTATGAAAATAATCACCAGTAGTGACCAGTATGAGTCTTTATAGCTGTTGCTCCAAACTACTATAAAGGCAACATCCACAGTGTTTCTTACTGTATGAGTGGTTAAGTACAGTCTCCCACCTGCCCAAATTAGAAAAATGTGCAACTGGAATTTCAGTAAACATGAACTTTAGGACATTATTAGGGTTAAAAAGACAGGACATGATGTTTCACATGCAGAAAAGAAACTTTAGTTCTTTGAATGGCAGTGCTGATTCATCAATATGTTTTTGTATCATGCAGGTACTGCTGATTCTGATAAACTTTTTTAAACAGTAAAAGGGATAAAAAAGAGAATCATGAAGAATGCTCACAGTATTGCATCGATCAATGCCACAGTTTTCTGCTCAGAGGCACACGAGTCAGAAAAGCACCTTACCCTCATTTTGGCTTTACACTGCACCTTTTTTTCATTTTTATGTAAATCACTATCCAAAACCAATATGTCATTTTTCTGGAACAATGTCATCATGAACCTACAAGAAAAATGCAATTTTGGTAGTGAAAAAGAAAAAAGATAGTAAAGGCTGTAAAGAGCATTTTGCTTTATGAGACTATCTGCCCTTCAAACCTTATGCACACTGAGGAGATATTACAGTTCTGAGGACAGAAAGTAATAGAACACTAAGCGAAGATACTATTGGACTTGATTTTTGCCAGAAGTAGTGGGTGGCAATGTAATTTTGTTCATGTTCCCCATCTTCTCACAATCCAGTGGTACCACATTTTTCTCACCTATCATAGTAAAAGCCTAACCGTAATTGGAAGGACTTTGAGATTAAAAATAAAACAAAATAAAACAAAACAAACATGTTTTTGGAATATATGGCAAAATTGCTTTGTAAAAATTGTTTACTTTTTATTTTGAAGAAATAATTAAAAAAATGCAGGATGAGGACACTGACAACCTCAGTCAAAAAACAATCTTGTGACAAAAGTCAAATTTAATTTATCAGGAATACAATTTCTCTTTACTTTCTTTAGCGAATATATCTGCCTAACTACATGAGACCACTCAACACAGTTGCTTCTTTATATTTAATCCTGAAATGACAAGACCCGATTCTTTTGGAAAATGGCTTGAGTTAGAAGGAAGGAAAGGCAAACTACAGAATGAGGCTTTATATAGAAGTCTTTCATGCCCAAGGTATCCCAAATCGCTTTCAGAAAAACATTGCTACATCAATCATATAAATTCAGAGCCTATCTTTCAGAGATGGCAGCATGAAGTCAACAACTGTTCACAACTCAGTTCAAAGTGCAGAAAGGTTTATAGAGGTTACTACAACCTAGAGGTACCATGCTATAAAAGTTCTGATTTAGAATTGCTTGGACATATTAGCTGGACTGCTCATGTATGTAACTCTGAATTGAATTATCAGGTTAAAATTTGTCTCTATGTGGACTGTTTCTGTTTTCTTATTGTAATGCTAACAATAGTACCCAACTACTTTTAAGAAACCTCCTTCTTTCTAAGCCTCCAATACAACAGTTTTTCTCAGCAAGTTCTTAACATCAAATAATTTCAAATAATTTCACAAAGTGCAGATTCAGAATGGAATCAAAAATGTCAGAGATCCGCCCCGAGTTCCATTGCCTGTAGCCTTCAACCTGACCAAAGTGATCAAGATTTATCAACACAATACATAGGCTACACAAGAAGAGACTCAATGTTAGTGGTTTTTGTTTTAATGCTATTTTCACCCTGAAAAAATATTGGGGAGAAAAATATAGATGAAGTGCCCTTTTTTAAGAAGAAAAATAAGGAAGAGCTACAGCAACATACATATCTACTGTATGCAGAAATGGTTCTTATGCTGCTTTATGCACATTAAGAGAAATGCTCCATACTCCCAAACCCACTACTTCTTATTTTAACAGTTTTACTCAAATAGGTATAGACATATAAACAATTAAATGCATCTGAAAATTTCAAGTGTTCTGAAAATACCTTTTGATATCAAAAATAACAAACATACTCTTAAGCAGAAAGACCTAGTTTAAAATTATTAGATGAGATAAACAATATTTGTTGAGGAGTTTATACTGCTCAGAATTAATACTTTATATAAACACAGGGATGATATTTCACCTCTTGGTAGCAAGCCAAGAAGGGAATCAGGACACTTGTTCCTCCATTGATTTCTTATTTACTTTTTGAGAGAGGGAGGGAAAACCCAGTACTTTAGCAGCAAGTTGAGCTAAGTGAAAAATCAGATCTACAAAGCACTTAGTTAAGTTTCATGACTAAAACAAATCTGGACATCTAATGCTGATAGTGCTTGGTAGAAACACTGTTAATTTGTAGTCTCTTTGTGTCTACTAGTAAGATAATAAAGACCATGGAACTCCGTATATAGCAATAACTTCAACACCTAAAGAGAAATTATTGACAAGAACATGTTAAAAAATAAAAATCTTTAACGATAAGGAGATATTTCTAATCTTTCTGTTGAAGTGAAGAAAAAACAACCTGTTTAAACCACCTCGCCCTGTGCTCTGTTTCCACAAATGCAGGAAGATACCATTCC